>NC_141265.1:16915000-19575000 GCF_054856545.1 Hippocampus guttulatus
CAATATGAGCTGTTATATTGCCAATGTTAATGTTCTCAGTTTAGCTTTTATATGATTGGTGCATCCTTCTTAGCTGAGCCTTCCGTGGGGTGCTTACCTGAACCTTCACAAGATCAAGAGGTGCTTGCTTCTGCTGGAACTCCTGAAAATGTGATGGAAATACAGACAGTTTTCAGGACAGTTTAAAACTCCCTCTTGGATACTGTTAGCGAGCTCCTACAGATTAGGGGTGCCCAAATTTTTTGGACCGAAGATCGACTTTTTGATCAAGCAACCACCCGCGAACAACCCGTTACCGCACACGCACATACACACGCACACCACGATGAGCAACAGCCTGACACGGAGGCATGCACGCACTTTTGCAGCCTGTTAACTATCGTAGCTCACACGTACCATTTTAAAGTGCTTCCCTCGGCCCTCTAGATTCCTATTCTTTGTCCGTATTTCAAGTCCTTGGCCTTGGCCTCGGGTTGCCGGTCCTTGGACACAACACTGGTCCGTGCTGTCGGTGAATTGTACATGAAACAAACTATGAATGAGATTTATGATGATGATAAAGGATTAGCGCGACAGCTCTGATCACAAGATGCAATTGCAGACTGCTGAGCGCTAACAACCTCCCGGGACACAGGTCACGCCTCAGTGTAGGTTAAAGATTTACCTGCTTTTCTTTTATTTTCTAATACTTTTTGTGAAAATGAGACTGATTGGATAATTAGGGTGCCGTGCACATTAACACAAAAAATATATTACTAACATGCACAAAGACACACAAATGGTTGTTTGTTTTTTTTATTTTCTCCTCTACACCCCTCGCGATCGACTTGGGGCAGTCCGCGATCTACCGTCAATAATGACATAATGGGCACCTCTATATATACTTATGTATATAATATATATATATACATACATACACACACACACACACACACACATATACACGAGTGTGTGTGCGTGTGCGCGCATGTGTGTGTGTGTGTGTGTGTGTGTGTGTGTGTGTGTGTGTGTGTGTGTGTGTGTGTGTGTGAAAGTCAATTAAAGGGTCCATTTGAGCCTATTGGCGAACATCGTCATCTGCTTATCAGGCACAGCACAATCAAGGTTTCTTCTGTAATTCATTTTATGTGCTCCAACTTCCTGGCAAGCAGAGGCACTGCTATTGTCTTTTTCAAGTCCCCCATATGTTCCAATCAAGCCTAAATGACTGGGTGTGGTAAATGATCTATTGCAGTCAGATGCTTGCCAAGTCATTTTTTAAAAGATCAAATCTGTAATACTACTGTGGATGTGGCTTCAGATGTGGAAACACAATAATGTGACTGCAAATGATCATGACTTTGAACAAACAACAATAGAGGGGGCGAGGATATCAAAGTGAGACATCCCGCAAGTTTGGCTTGAACACAAAATCCCAGATTCTGCTCACCAAAAGTGGCCATTGTAATTGTTGAGAAAGCTGTCTTTTGCATGTGTCTTTGTTCATTTCGTAGCAACATTTGCATGAATAATCAAAGTGTAATTTAGGATGTCTTTAACAGTCTCAAAAGGAGCTGCTGTGAACAATAAACATTCATATGAGACGCAGCTCAACAGTACCAAAAACAAACAAACAAACAATGTGATGGTCATTAGTAGTTCATTTCATTTAAACATGTTACCAGGTGTGGAAGAACTACTCACACTCTTGGTAGCTTATGGAACATGCTCATTCAAGTGGCGCTGCGCTGCTCCTTCTTCTGTCCATTCCTTGGCCAACAGATGGTTGTCTATCCATCCATCCATTTTCCGATCCGCTTTATCTCACAAAGGGTCGTGGAAGGTGCTGGAGCCAATCCCAGCTGTCTTCGGGCAGTAGGCAGGGAACACCCTGAACCGGTTGCCAGCCAATCGCAGGGCACAGAGAGACGAACAACCATCCGTGCTCACGCTCACACCAAAGGACAAGTTTTGAGTGTTCAACCAGCCTGCCATGCATGTTTTTGGAATGTGGGAGGAAACCGGAGGACCCAGAGAAAACCCACGCAGGCCCGTGGAGAACATGCAAACTCCACACAGGGACAGATGATTGTATGAAAAGATATATTTCATTTAGATGTGATCATCAAAAACAGAGGAATACAAGTTGCCAGTTGTTTTGGCCGAAGATAAAGAATATATGCCTGTGAATCGTGTCATATTGGATTGGATAAACTTTATTGTCAAATGTACTGTATGTGTAACATACAGCACAGATGAAATTTCTTCCCTCTCAACATAAAACAAGAGGAGCCGCTCTGCCTTTGAATTTCACTGACATCTGGGGCAGTTTTGTCCAGAATGTTACAGAGGGCAAAGTTATTGAACCACCTCATATCCGCCCCCCTCAGATTCAGATGATTTCTGAATAGCAAGGCGTCAGAGAGTGAGTAATATTTACAAATGGGAGATGTTGTGATATTATTAGTGGCCCGGGCCCTGGATGGATTGTACACCGTGTGTGGTGTGATATCAATCAGAGGCTCCAAAAGTCATCCGTCACCCTTCGACTTCCTTTTACAAACTTGAATAACGCATTTGAAACGAAACATCTTGCAAGTAATTAACAATGATGGATTGTAAATTCAGACGTCATGGAGGCCGTAATTATACTGACTAACTTGCGCCAAGATTGGAGAGGAAGATAAAACATCATGACTCTATTTGATTTCTGGAAGCTGGTGTTGTATAAAAATCGCAGCCATCATTTGCAACAAGCCAAACTCATATTTATTCCCTCTCGGTTGACGATTTCCTAACATGATACGTAATTAACATGATGAAATGATCAAGGCCATCCTTCAATGCTGTGTTTCTTTACCATCTAAAAAAATACACATACAAAATTGATTATGAATTATACATCTTTTTTGAAGAGAAACATGTAAGCATGGCTTTACGAACTGGAATCAAATAATTTCACATTTTACACATTGCATCACAAATGTTCTTTTTGTTGTGATTGTAAAAAAACAATCAAAAACAATCTCACGAATCACAGATAATGAATGCCTGTGAGTTATGCTATGTGTGCATGTATTGCTGCACCGGTTGTACTAAAATATGAGTTGTTTAAAGGTTTATGATTTACCGCGATACGATGTTGGTTTAATTAGCCTGGCTATGTGATTTCACAATGTGCATTAGCATTAGGCTAGCAGATTTTCAGAAGACAAGTTACGTGGTTTGGTTCAATCCTCATGTAATTCTCTTTTCTTTCGGTTTTCTTAAACAGTAAACTTCAACTGGGAGTAGCGATAAAGAACTTGCAGCGAGCACACTTGATTTCTTTTTGAAGAAATGTTCACTGACAATGCAGATTCCTCAGAAACTCACGTTGGCATTTTAAGGTTTGAGGTATGACTGCGGAGCAATAATATTGAGAGGTTCTTCTAAAATGATGGTCTCCTTCATTGAAAGCTCCCTAGACATATTTTCAGTTAACAAGCTTTCAGGCATCTAATACTTTTTAAACATTTTGTCATGTCCAAAATTCAGGGTGGAGGGCAAGGTAACACTTCCATTCCAGCAAGACTCTTCTTCCCAAAGTGGGTGTGTTATTTTCATTTCACACCACCAAATGCTGCGGTCATACATGTGTTTTGCCCGTGGACCGTCAACTTCATTGCTTGGTTACGTCAGCCAAGCCGCCAAAACAACCCTAACAATGGAACCAGTGTGTCAAAGTGCCACTTCATGAAAATATGAGCAAATTATATCCGGAAAGTTTCAACTTTTTCATGAAGATTCATCATTTCCCGAAGTGTGCTATGTGCAATCTGGGCATTGCTGTTAGTTTTTTTTTTAATCGAATTCTGTGAGCACCAGACTTCTAATTTGTAAAAAAAAACAATTGCAGGCACATGAAACGCAGTGAATCACAGTCATGGTCAAGTGACAATTTCCAAAGTAAATGTGCTCATAAATAAGTAAGAACCCACACAAAAGTCAATCCAAACAAATAAATAATGTGGATTGTTTGCTATTGTGCAAGTAGTTTGTAGAACGGTGCCGCATCATGACTGGGAAATCTTTGAAAACATTTTTAAAAATGGAAAAGAGAGAACACCACCATGGGAGCAGAAATTAGCGTGGCGATGTTATTTCTGCCAAGTCATGCTTCTCTTTTTTTTTCTCTCTGTTTGGCTAAAAACATGAAATCATACTGAAATAAACCTGATTGAAAAATTCCAAAACCCGGTTACATTTAATATCTAAACTGCTCATCAAGAGATAGGGACAAGAGACGAGATTTAAGAGAATTTTAGATGGCGCAACTTCCAAGCGTTTGTTTTTCCATCATCTCTTGGTGTTCGTACATGGCGACCTTGAGAAATGAAGTAAAAGAAAGAATTTTTCCACCTCCTGTCTGGAAAACTGCCTGATCAATTCCAGAGGCCGTGTTTGTTCTCAAGCTTGAATTGTGCTTTGGTTTTCCTGGAAGTGATAGAGAGACTGGTTCACAAAACACCTATCATTTTATTGACGCGGTTAAATGTTATACTAAATACAGCCTGTTTTATTGTGACGAGTGTTACATGGGAGTCTTTCGACCTGATGAAACATTTACAGTACAGGTTTGGGGATTTATTATATGTGATAAAAAAAAAAAAAAACCTCACTCATCCAAAAACCTCCCACGACGCTCAAAACCCCCCCAAAACAAAACCAAATAAGCCCTCACACCAAGGCACCCCAAAAACTTTTTTCCTTAAAAAAATCCTCTCACATATAAACATTCCACTTGTCCTAAAAAAAAAACCTGAAACACCTTTCATTTTCAGGTGACTCAGAAAATGTTTTACGTTTGCGTTACCTGAACCGTTATTGATGTATCGGGCAGACGTATTGACATTCACGGCAATTTCGAGAGAAATTAGCATGATTTTAGAACGTGGGTTCCATTTCAACTCTGTACAGAAAGGCTTGCACCATGATTCAAGTTGGAAGTGTCTTTGCTTTTAAATCTTGTCTTCTTCGCAATTACAATTCTAATCCAGGCCCATGATTACCTCATTAGCTTAATATCGCACTGCCGCAAATAAATGGCCACTGACATTGACCTTGGACGGCTTTGTGGACCCGCCTTTTAAATGAGAGCCTGTCCTGACATTTTCTGCTTTAAAAAAACAAATTAATGCGCACATATCAGAAACAAGCAAGCTATTTTTTGCGGGTATGATTTTGTTAATAGGAACATTTTGTTATTGATCGCAGCCATACTTTAAATTTTTCATTGTGCTCTCAACATACACATGAAAACCTTTTAAGCCATCCAAGTGAAGGCCTTATCCAATAGCCTCCCATCCTCCTCCTCTTTGGACACTGTGTATGAGGAAGTTTGGCTTCAAATGAAAAGGCCGCCGCCCAAACTAATATGTCATCCAGGATAGCAGTAAACCGAGAAACCGTTTACCATTCACATAAACCAGGATGATAAAAATAGGCCGGGATACATTGGATAAATAAAGCAAAACGTTGGAACGTTCACGTCATGGGCCATACTCGCAGACTTCTGTCCTCTCTTGTGGTCCGATGCTTGTCATCC
Organism: Hippocampus guttulatus; assembly: GCF_054856545.1. Classification (NCBI taxonomy): domain Eukaryota; kingdom Metazoa; phylum Chordata; class Actinopteri; order Syngnathiformes; family Syngnathidae; genus Hippocampus; species Hippocampus guttulatus. The sequence continues at coordinate 16,920,567 of NC_141265.1, forward strand.
ACATCGCCTTTACATTCTTCAGGCCTCCATGTTCATCTTCTTCGAGAAAAAGAAAAATAAGAGACCGGCATCCATCGAGTACTCACACACGTGTATATATGTTGTACAATGTCATAAATATATATTGTTGAAAGTGGTGATTGACTTGAAGTAGTCATTTCATGCTTTGAAAACAACCGCGAAAATAATACAGCCACTCCTATCTGGTTTTCCTTCAACCGAAATGGCTACCTAAATACCTAAAGAAGCATGCAGATCATTCACAATTCACACACATTGAAGGAAGGCAAAAACCCCCCAAAACAAATCTAAATTACACAAATTTATTTGGAATATTTCTTGAAGATTTTGAAAATACAAACAAGGGAGGAAAAAAACCCATTTATGTTGTTTTCAGCCATGGTCCTGAACTGTAAATACGCAAATTTATATTTTGCTCATTTCCAACACTCTGGACACGTTGTCACCTCAAGAGCACAGTGCTGCCTTCAATTGTATTGCAAGACAAAGCCACATTCAATTTCTAAACGTTTTGACCAAATGAAAAGAAACCGCAAGAACAGAATCAACTCGCTACCTGCATGAGTATTCATTCATTCTGATGCCAATTCAAATACGTGGCATCTTTCTTGTTGATGAAACAAGCAGCATACCGAGTCTATCTCAGGCGCAGCGCCGATGAAAGCTCCCCTATCTTTTCCCTTTCTTCATCCACAGAGACATTTGGGTGGTTCATTGACACGAGTATCTCTGCTGACCCAAGATAGGAAGAGATGTCTGACAGCTTCCTGCTTCTCTGTGTCTCCTGTGCCCGTGTCGTGGCCTGATAATCACCGTTTTACCGGCAGGCATCACTTGAACTCGACCTGGCAGGGCCCGAAATGAACGCGGGCCGACATGGCTCCCTAACAAGGCACGGAACATCGGGGGAGTGATGGGATACGGACACTCGACAGCTAACAGACTATCGAAGGTGAGTGAGTCAACAAGTCTTCCTCTTTATTTAGGCTTCGTCACGACAGGGGAAAGAGGAAATATTTTGTCTGGGAATGCATGTTATCTGCCGATTTATCTTCAAAGTTGACTTGCAACGGACCGATTGCAAGAATGCTGCCATTTTAAGTCCAAATAAGGAACCACAGGCACATCTCAATTATTGGAACATTACTTTGCAAAGTGTTACATGGGCCCCCGACAGTGCTATGAGGGGAAAAAAAAATAATTGACCAGGCACAGTAGAAGTAAGAATGTTTAACTTTTAAGATCATGACATTTGCCTTTTTAATCTGTTTATTTAGGGAGATTTTTTTTAACTTTTATGTGCAATTGCAATACATTTAATTTTGTTGTTTTAGTTTCCCATTTTTAAAACTCAATCGCTGCCATTGACGGCTCTACACGTCAAACATCAATTGAATTGGGCCGGCAATGAATGAGTTAAGTGCAGTGTTAATGATTCAACTGTACATTTACATACATACAGGATACATAATCTACGATCGATTGCCTCAACATTCGGGGCGCTTGCATAATTTAATGCGATCCAAAACAAGAGCCCATTACATCCCTTAACAATTAGGATGCATTGCTGATTCAGTGGGTCATTTCTCTGCTTTTGTTGTGCAAAAAATAAAAAATAAAGCAAATTAAAAATGAGAACTGAACACTGCAGTATTCTTGCTAGTCTGGTAGGTTAAAAAAAAGTACATTTAATGTGTGGCATTGACTTTATTGTGTTTGAAAATACATTGCCAATGGAAAAACAAAAAGACAAAAGAAAAATGGACGTTTGCATGGAATCACCATCCCATGACGATCATGTTCTTTTCTAACTCTTGTGTTGGATCTCGTATGTTAGTACGGTTTGAGTGTAACATACAGTGGCAACAAAATAAGTGGTCCTACTGAGCATGCGTTCATTTCTGTGTCCCGATAACAGTCGTCGACACATTTGAGTGTTGACAGGAAGATCAGTGTGGAGGTTATCACAAAGCCTCTCTCACTGCAACAAGCAAAGGGCTTTGTGCGCTGTACATGGTTCTCCATCGTCCACTTGAGTCTGCTTGTGGAATATGATGACGATTTCTCCGATCAACAACGGGGTGGTGATGTTCACAAAACACACGCCTTCGGGGCCAACCAAATCGACAAAGGCTGCAATTGGAAGCATTTCAATGAAAACTGAAATACAAGATCCTATCCCCTTATTTTTTGTTTGGACAACTGTTTGAGACATGTGGGCCGCTTGACATCAGATATTGATTTTTAAAAATAAATCGATTCTTTCCTGACGGTGCCCCACCCACAAGGATCCACAAGAATGGAATAAGGACTGCCCTCCACGTCCACAGGAGAATGGACGTACTCTGGTTCATGGCGACAGAGAGTGAGGGTATTTTCCTCTTGGTACATTATCCAACAGCTACTGGAGTTCTTGCGGTGCTTCTACAATAGCTGTCTTTGTCCATGTTGCTCTCGTTCTTGCCATTTCCTTGGTCCTTTTTGGATGTCTATTGTAGGAAGAGGATACTAAAGGCCATGATGATACAGCAGCAAGCTACCCAAGGACTCTTCCGCTCACCTGAAGCAGAGGAATAACATCAACATCCCTCCCACTGTTACACAACAACTGATTCAATTTCAAATCTGATTTGATGCAATACGACGACAGAGACAATGTAAAATAAAACGGTCTCACCTATTCTGGCGCATTTCCAGAAAATTCCGAGAAGCCTGAAAGAAATGATAAAGAACTAAAACCACATTTTCCTGTTTAACTATTTGCATGTGCCTCACTGAACGACTCACAGCTAAGCCAACAAACAAAACAGAAAACTCATCTATGGTTTTCTGTTCTCATAAAGAGGAATCCCACGAATCTCCAAAGCAGCTTGATATCTACCACTGTAGAAATTATTAAATCTCTACTTAAGCCTCTTTTTTACACCCTCATATTTGTTTAGAAATCACACATAGTATGCAACTCGTGGCACTGTTTTTATACATATATTTCTTGGTCTATTTTACTGCTGCTTCTCCTCCATCCTCCACCTCTCCTCAGAGAGAGGACTAAGCGGTGGTAGTGAGTCTTGACCAGGGGATGTTAATTTTTCTGAACTGATCTGGATTAATGGGCTACCAAGAATAATAAGAATGATACTGATGTTCTTGCTACGACTCTTGGTTTGTCCCGTCAGGGCTCACCACAACAACTCACATGAAATATTAGGAACCGTTTTTACATGTCCATGACAAAACCCACCCAGTGCAATGATATCGGAAAAGAGGCCTTGAAATACATTAACGGTACTTGCATGCATGAGATAATCTAATAGTTCAAAGCCAGATAAACTATGGGGGGATAAGATAAAATAAGAATACCTTCATTAGTCTCGCAATGGATGAATGGCTATCTTTCAAATATTTGTCTTACTACAGAGGGTTTCCCGAAAGTCCAGTGCACACAAAGATAATAGAGACAACTTGAAACCTGATTTATCTGTTCTGACTCAAGTCGGCAATGGCTCTGTTATCTCGAGTTACTACAAAGAATAGGGGGTGCAAAATTCTGGGAATTCTATGACTGGACAAAAACATCCGCTGCACGTGTCTGATTGTTGATTCTAATCTGCCCTAGTATTATACAGTATATAAAATGCCAACGATGGAAAAATAAGCACATATATTAGGAACATACCCGGTCTTATTCTTGTCCAGCAGGCTGGGAGCCAGCGCTCTGATGTAGGCACACGTACATATCAGGAGAAGAATCACCGTGAGCAGTGACTGGAAGTTGAAAATGGCTGACTGCAAAATGACAAGAAAGCAATATAAATTGAAACATGATTCGGTTCAGCTCCACAGCTTGGAATAACAAATTAGTTGATACATTGAATGATTAATATATCCCTTAAATGAATATAGAAATAATATTTAGGGTATATTCACATTTATTTGACATTGATTTAAATCCTCACTCATTCTGTCCCACACCAGTCACAAATAAATAAATAAATAAATCCCGGTAATGTAATAATGCGTATACAAGTAACTTATAATTCCGATTTGCCTGTATGATCAGAGATAGTGCATTCAAATGAACTTTATCTTCAGACTCCTTGCATGTGCTTTAAAAAAAAAGTTATTAACAAGAAGAGACTCCATACAACAACGATGGTGCATGTGGTGGAAGCGTCCTCAATGGGACTGTTGCAGCTACGTGGCACAGAATACGCAACGGTGCCGGCAACCCATCTCTGTCTAGCCGAAAGAAATCAAGTTATACACATGAGTCATGATACTACGGTATGGCGAGTTACAAGGTGGCGATCAAAGCTGGTTGGCCATGGTTCAAAACCTGCAATGTAAAGTGATCATTTGCTTTTATTTACTTGGCGAAGTGTTTAGCAGGCTGGCTAGCGCAAGTCGGCGATTTCAATCCAAAACCGTGCAACTATGCATTATGTTTGAGTGCCTCAGTAGCGCTGCAACAGGGACCTAGATATGCGTTTACACTTTAAATCCCGATTAAAAGTATCATTTAGCGAACACAAGCGCTTTATGAAAGAAAATATGCTCACCATTTTGACGGTGAATCAACGCCACATAACACTTCCGGGCTTGCAGAATCTACGTGTTTGACGTAATGACGCAATGCGTGACTCATCACGTGTGCTGATTGGCTGACGGAACAAGGGTCGAAAGCGACAGCTTGAACAGGAAAACAACTCAAAACAAAACAAAACATTTTCATACAACCTCCGTTCGAACATCGCAGTGTCCTAATAACAGTAAGTATTTTGAATTTGGTTTTAAGTGTAGCATAAAGTGCACACATTTTGTTTGACCATCAAATCACTGTTCAGTGGCATCGGTCCTTTCAAATAAAAATTACACGTACATTTTTTTAGTGCTGTATAGCACTGCCACATAATTTTGGCTTTTCCAGTGTTGGCAAAATGTTTGCAAAGTAGTTACCGCAAAAAGCATTTTAATGGTCGAGGTTTACAGAGGAAGAACAAGGAGATTTTTTTTCTCTCCATTTTGTGTAGTTGCTGTGTCAATGCTTCAAAGACTTTGGAAAAATGTAGACTTGTAATCATTTTCATTACTTGGCCGGAAGAAATTGAACCTTTTTTTAACCTGCACACAAAATACATTACTTCTTTTGACTCAGTACCCATACTAAGAAAGAAAAACATCACTGGACACAGTTTAGCTGAGAGCTAAATTCTTAAAGTATAATCAGGAGTGAATGGATGGGGAATATCTTTCTTCTCCAAATCTGTTGTACTATGATTAATCAATCAATTAGTTGATCAATCAATCAATCATTCAAAGCTCCTGAAAGTAACACAGTTCTGCAACACTGCAAAGCACAACTAAAACACACACACACACACGCACACACACACACATTGCCGAATTAGTACATCTCTGAAAATGTGAGTTAACGTTTTGCATTTTCTTTTTCAAGACACAATTTCATACACCTCTTGTATTGGATGTCATCAGTTTTTGCAAATGTATCTGAAAAAATGACTTGTGAGTTGCTTGGCTTTTGTTAGATTTACAACAAAGTACACAAGAATCACATCTTACGAGTGAAACACGAGCTCCCATATTAATTTAACACCCAGCGTGTTAGCAGACAGAAAGAGAAAGTTCAGTGAAAGGACAGCTTAATTGTCACCCCCCTTTAATTGCACTCCGTGCTTCATCTAAAGCATGGAATTCGACAAAATTGGATACTTTATTTGAAACATTCCCGGCAAACAATCATTGTTTGATTAGTACTTTGCGTACCTTGCGTTTTATTCGTTTTTTAGGTCGTGAAGACAACAAAAGACAATTGTTGCAGGATGAAGGGGGTCAAAGGGCATTAGTCAAAACTGTAGGAGAACTATTGTCGATGATTTAAATACTCTCTGTTTGCATGTGCGCTGGTGCAGGACGTGAACAGACTTCAGGATCCACGCTGAGGGGTTTTGTGCAACTCGCCAGCCATTCCTCACAGACAGCTTTTTCTTTTTTTTCTTTTTTTTACTTGGAGTGCCCTTCTGTCATCACCACAGGGTTATCGTCCCCGCACACCAGATGTTACAGTAACTAATGACTAGCTGGGCTCCGTTTATGAGGTTAAAGTTGAACCCTTCTTCTCCCTCATCTCATTCGGTCCCTTCTTCTAGACGCACCCCTTCTTGAAGCACAACGGTTCAATTTAAATCTGTCATTTTTAGTACAGCTCAGTATGTTTGTGTGACGAGAGCGAAAAGAAAAATGAAGGGTGTTGACGCGTCATAAATTATTGCAAGGTGTCTAAATGGACTCAGAGACAACTAGCAACTCGGCTAACTGGCAATTTAGTCGCTCTTTTCCCTCTTCAGTTCCAATTTCTTTGCCCTGTATTTAAGCAGGGAGGATGTCCAATCACTCCCACTTCCACTGGAAGCACTAATCGCCTATTCTTGCCTGGACGTTCGCAATCAAGTAAAGGTTTTCAAAATATTTCACCGGAAAAGAACGATGTGGCCAATAAACTAAATGGACAGTGAAGAATTGATTTCATCTGATGTTGCACCAGAAGTTCTCACACTGCCTCGAGGGCACGGTCACATTACTAAATGATATTTGCACAGTACTGGACTCACATCCCCTGCAAGTGATGATTTGGCAATTTGAGGTAATCAGAGCTTTGCTTGTTGTGGTCTAAGCTGTGAGCCGATTCATTTCTTGTAAAATACAGACATAATTAAGAGTAATGTTGTTTTAATGATATCATTTCAGACTCATATGTGATGACATCTGTCAGTGACAAAGGTTTTGCTCTCAAATTAGACAAACGTGAAGGCAATTTTGCAAATGCCATTTTGAGATTAACTAGAGGTGCATAAATCACATTTCTGTAGGCCTCCATTAAAGCAGACTTAAAGTGTCTTTTTTTCCTTCAAAATAAATCATTTGCAACCATTTGCAAAACATCTGCTTTTACTTAAGAAAATAAACTTTTTTCTGATTATTCTGACGGATTTGTTGGATCAAACCGAACACGGAATCATGATTACATTTGTGCATTTTCTGCCCGGTTTTTCAATAAAGGTATGGCAATTAAAACATGTTTTCAAAAAAAAATCAGATTCATCGTTTGATCGACAACCCAATCGACAAACCAATCGATAGATTAATCCATTATTGGAATAACCTTAATTTGTAGGCCAACCATCCAACATGGCAGTAGAACCATGTCGTAGTTATTCTTTAAGTGCAAGCTTCACAAATAAAGATTGTCAATCCAATTAAATCAACTATCAAGAGGTCCTTATGGTAAAACGCTAAACATGAGATTTGCCTTTTTCAACTGAACGAAAGATGCTGAAGATATGGCTTGATTCTAGTTTTTGTCACATGTAATTGCTTTGCAAGTGGTCTGACGGGCCTCACTTCCAACACACAAGCCTGCCCAAACTTAATTACCTCCATGTGGTCCCACTGACTCAAGAAGACCCCTATTGAAATACGGAGGCTTTTAATACGAAATCTGAAAAGAAAACAGAGGCATTTTGATGTAACTAAAAGATTAATGCCTTAGTTTGCAACATACGACCAAAACAGAGGCCTGTCAGAGTAGCTATTGGGCACCTGAATTTATGTCACACCACTTGTCTGCAGGTGAAGGTGACACGTGCAACATGAGTGGTGCAGTCAGACAGATCACTGTGGCCACAGACCCGGGGATCCCTTATTTCCTGCGAGTCGACTTTGCCGGCAACCTCGGTGCTGGGTTCATGCTAGCTCTGTCCGATGGCGTCTCTGCATGGAATGGAGAAGGTAAATAGACTCTTTTAAGATACAACTGCAGATTTAATCTTACAGCGACTGATTTGGCACACAAACTATCAAATCTCCTTTGTTCTGATCCAATTCCTTTCTTTTTATTAATGTAGCTACAGTGGGCAGAAAATTTGACTTCTTTCTTTATGCCGGCCCCCTAAAAAATTCGCTTTTAATAAAATAATACAGCAGGCTGACTGTATGCAGCACCTCAAAATGTTTTCCTCCCCGATAAGAACAATGTCACTTCATCATGTCCTTCTTCTACAGTTACCGCATTTTCCGCACTATAAGGCGCACCTAAAAGCATTCAATATTCTCAAAAGCCAACAGTGCACCTAACAATCTGGTGTGCCTTATTGTATTGTATTGTATTGTATTCTCTTAACGTATCTCCATCTAGTGGATGCATAATGCAACTGCAGCCACTATTGTAGCTTCTATTCTATGCGCCTTACAATGCGGCACACCCTATACATGAAAACAGTTTTAAAATAGGCCATTCGTCGAAGGTGCACTTTATACTCCGATGCGCCTTATACTGCGGAAAATACGGTAATCATTTTTTGTTTCTTTTATTTGTTGGCTGTTGGTTTTTATGGTGAAACTGTCACCTGTTTCTTACCTACACACTCCATTTTTGTCAATACATAGTTGTATCTTCTCATGGGACAAAATCTTTTTTTATCTATGTCTAATAAAATTTATTTTGTATTTTCTAGGGTGTGTTAAATGTGAGAAAATGGCAATAATGGCCGACATTTAGAAACGGTGCCACGAGTACATGTCGTAAATATGTACGTTTTCAATGGGACCGTGCTGAAAGTGTTCAAGAGAGGGCTTGGAACTATCAGGGTTACCACCACCATGTTTGGATATATTCTATCAGAAAACTGTGAAATAAATTAATAATGATCAAACATAAAAAGGACAAATCACTGTTTAAACAGATTTTTTTAAAAATCCCAAAGCCAGTCGTGTAATCCCCAAAATGCACATTTGCTATTCTTTGAAACATTCAGGATCAATCATCCATTTATTAATTTCAGACAACGTCTTAATGCAGTTTGAAAACCTCTGTAGTTCATAATACGACATCATAACTCATGACGAGGATGATGTAACGGTTTAAAGTTAGAAGCGCTCCGATTGCTTGATCACCTGCTCAAGCAGTCAACAGACTGGCCCAACTGTTCACCTGCACCTGGCAAAGGCCTGTCCGAATAATATTGTGACTCTTTAACCAGGGAGGGTGGGGGGTGGGGGGGCACAAGCGAACCCGTTTTCTCATCATCCCTTCACTTCTGTACTGCATCTTACAGGTGTATAGGGTTGATGAAACGCCACAAAGGGCCATTTTTGTACGTGCACGCCTGCGTTGAGGCGCTGTGTGCCTGTTATAAGCACAGCAGTCTACTTTGTGTGGAAGGACACCTGGAAGCATAAGTGCTCCTTGATTTGCCATTGCTGTCCATCTGCCGGGGCCGACAGGTTGGGATGGGGCTGTGACTGCTCCAGTGTGTGCGCATCTCTCGCTCGCTGTGCGTTTGATGTGTTAATTGGGAACCTCGGACCTCGTGTGTGCAGCTGCACAACAGCTGATGACATCCCCCCTCGGCTTCCCCGCATGCTTCCCTTTGAAGCGCCTTTCGCGTACATTCATGCCTTATGACGTCATTTGTATTAATAGTTTTGCTTTGCTCCCTGTGCAGTTTCTCGCAAGTTTGATTTTGACTTTTTGTCCAGTTTCAGAAGACGAGGTTAGGAGGAAGGCCAATGACATGGAGGTCCCGATGGAGAGTTTTGTCAAGGATCTTCATCAAGCACTGATTGGTGGCGGACGGGCGAGAGGGGGCGGAAGGAGAGACCGTGACATAGACATCTATTCTTTCGAGCTCACCCTGGATCGCGGGCAATTCTCTTATCACAAAATTTGTGGTGGCGTCCTGGTAAGGCAGCATTTTGAATATTGCACAGTATTAACTGTAAAGCCTGAATCATTAAATGACTGACAAAAAACAAAACGAAACAAAAACCCCCCAGCTTATTTTAAAATGGTGAACCCTTGGTGGTAGTTATGAATAAAACACAACAAAAACAATTCTAAAATCAGTTTGCACCATAAACCATATACAGTATATTGATATCAAATTGCCTGCCGCATGACAGCACAGCTGCCTCTTCACCAGCAAATATCTGCTGTATGAAATACTTCCGGAATGTATTTCATTCAGGCACAGCACCTTCAAACTCATGACTGCAAATGTTGACAGCATATCGTGATACACGAGGGGAATGTCTTGTACAATAAAGATTATATTGCTCACATCTCATTGAAAAATGATTTGTGATGTGGACACTCCCGTACATCACACTTAATTTAAAAGATGGCTTACAAACCCCTCAAAAGTGCCCCTCCCACTTATTTAAAAAAAAAAAAGACCACGGTAAGAAAGCTGTCATCGATGGCTCATTACTTTGCCCTAAAATTCCTCAACATCCTGTGCCTCCCAAGTCAAACCAGCATTGTCCCCCAGGGAGAAATACATGCAATGGCATCGCTCCCACTAGAAAGGAAGTCTTTTTTTTCTTTTTTACTGGGGGGGCTGTTAAGAAGATAAGGTTTATAGTCTACATTATTGCAGAAATAGAAAAGCCCCCTTTCCCTCCAGGTGGCCTTGGACAAAGGCGCATGATAGAAATCATTCTGTTTGTTGCCAGGAGATTGTGCTCTAATGGGCACGGCTTGTAAATGTTTCGGCAGAAAGGTTTACGGATTCAACTCAAGGTACAGATCGTTTCTAAACGGTCCCCCACTTGACCAGATAATAGCTTCGGTGGTCCCAAACGAGAGGTGTGTCGAGTGAGCTTTCACATGTTGGGGGATCTGGGGGTTCTTCCATTGCTCGTGGTGACAAGCAAGTTTGAGTGAGCGCCGGACTTTCAGTGGGCTTTAGTGTTAGTCTTGTCGGGTGCTTGTGCCTTTAGGGTGCAGGTCACCCTGGGTCTGAAGATGTCTGTCTCGGCAGAGGCCACCGCAAGGCGAAAGCTGGGGGCTAAGGAACACTGTAAAGGATCATAAAACCCTGATTTATGGACAGGACGTTCCTAATCTACCTCTATTTTACAACAGTTGATGAAAGCTTTTTCTCTTGTCACGCCCTCTAGCTTTCTCCATGAGTATGAAATTGTGTATATGTTCTTTTATGCAGTTAGAAAAAAAACATATTTAACAATACAGTGCAAATTTATTTTTTGAAAATGTAGCAAAAAAAAAATTGTGGGGGTGGGACAGATAAATGTCATTTTCATTCATTTCAGTGGATTGAGTTTATTTGGGATATGAGTGAGCTATAATTGTACATGGAATGTAAAAATGAGTTTGGATGTATTATTTGGGTATGATCAAATAAAATGAAATCATAGAATTATGGGCCTTCACACTCATATTTTTTTCTTTCGATTTTGACATTAAGTGGCACAATTACAACCGAAAAATTCTTCGATGCATGCCATTGTTGTTGACTGTAATCACCAGGGTGTGCAATGTGCGTGGTACATTTTACACTTTTTTTTTTGTATCAAGTGCAAAATAGCACGCCTGTTTAACACCTGTTTTTTTCTGCTGACATTCACTGCCCTTTTCCAACATGCGAGGGATTAAAAAGTGGAACATATTTTCAGAGCCTGATAATTTGAGGGTACGGTAATCGTGAAATATTTGACAGGTTTCCGTTACAAATAGAAGAAAGGTGAGTTGGGACAAAACAGGTGTTGAACTTGACCTGACGATAATATTTTATGAATATGACCCCAGAAGTGGTAATGGTGAATGTAATTTAGGTGTTTGTGGTGAAACTGCTACTAAGCAGGTGTTTTACGTTGCTGAGTCAGACATGATCTCCTCCTCAATGCATGTTTGAACACCAATCGGTCATTAGGAGAAGAGAGCCTTTCCCACAGAGAAGAGTCTTTTTTTTTTTAACTCAACCTGCCATATTTGAATGATTAAAAAAATACCAGGTATATAAAATGAGTTTTGGAAATTGCAAAATGTCAAGCGGTTGTCTCTGCTCTCAAATGCTGTGGGTGTGTCGGCCAGATGCGTGAAATCACGGCTCGCCGAAAAGTGAATGCCACTTTGTCGAGGAACTTGATGATGCAAACAGCTTTGAGCTGTGAAAACGTACCCACTGGGCCATTGCGAGACTTACCATGTCGCAGTGAGAGGCGCTAGCCACCAAATAGCTCACAAGCTCACAGGCACTCTTTCCGATGGGTGGGTGTAGGCATTGCAACTAGTTTTTATGCAAGCAAAGACAAAATTAAAGCTTCCAAAATAAATTTTCCAGTTTTTATTGTACAGGTTCCTCGCTCAATGACTGTGGGAACATCCCCGTTATCAGGAATGGGACGGCGCCTCCCGCCCCTGCTTCCTGCTCTTTATCTAGCTCCACGCCTCCTGACGGTGCTAATGTCTGCTGCATGCCCACACTTCCTGTCCTGAGCTCACTTTCTACTTTATTCTGTACTCATGCCACTCAGTGTTATCACAGCCACGTTCCTGCTTACTTGGAGATGATGCTAAAAAACCCTGACATACCGTTCCGGTTGTATTTGATCAGTTTTGACATTTGACAGCAACAAACATATCCTAAATGCCATAATTTTTCCACCCTGAAATTTGATGACTTTTCCTAAAGTGATCAGAATACACAAAAATGAAAATGTCTAAAAATGTCATTCTTGCAGTCGGGTGCCACAAAGTTTGAGCATACAAGGCAAATGTGATTTATTATTTTTTTAATCATTCATCATTTAGTGTGAAAACAAGAAAAAACGGTTAGCAAACCGTTTGCGATTGTGACAGGACATTCGCGTTTTGCTCTGGTTAGGACAAATGAAATGTTCCGCTGATACAGCAAAGCTCACTGTTAAGTCAGAAGGAATCACACGCCTTCTTTGCTGAGTGAGAGCTACTTCAGGAAGAAAGATTGCTAACATTGCCTTCATAAATCACCACAGTGCAGTTGAACGTGACTGAAATCCATGGCACTCTCATTTTCCATGCACCCCAGCAACCTTAGCCTAACCTTCATTATTATGGTTGTTTGGGGGCTAGCGACCAAGGGAATACGTCGTCGCATTTTCAACCTTTCCAAGTGCCCCCGTCTCCCGAGCCAGTGTTATATACGTTTAACACAGCAATAAAACAATGCATCCTACCTGTGAAAGGTAATCCCACGCCACACATTTAAAACCGATTTTTGCAACGTCAAACAAGTCAGCGATGTGGCAACTTTGCTGTCATCTTGACGAACGACTGCCACAAAATGGCGGACACCACGGCGTACTGTATGATCTGGCCAACCTGTGCAGCTTCCATAATCTGTCTATATATACAGTAAGGTAATTTGTGTGCATGGGAAATGAACGGGGACTAAACACACCCGAATCCCACTACATCTTAGTGAAGAGTGTTTCAAAAAAAATTTTTTTTTCGTATTTGTATGCTGTGACCCCTATGGTATGTGGTGTTAAGTCCGCGTGTTGGTTGTTATGACAAGCAAAGTATCTTTTACATCTATACGTCCACCCCTTCTGCCCTTGTTTGACCTCAAGCTCTGCCTTTAGCTGTCTGGAGACACACAAAAACAAACAGCGGACCACACATCCGACCAGGTTGTAATTTGAAGTAACGAACCCAGCATTTACTTTCAAGACATCTGTCACATTCAGCGCCGGCCATAATGGGTACGATTGGGCAATCGCGAGATCAAATACAAGAAATGTATCACAAAATGACATTTTGAACATGTTGCCGAGGTGTACTTAACGCGTGTTCTCTGCGTGTGTTTGTACAAGTTCAAAGAAAGACATGAGCTTTGTGTTTTTTTTCTTGACCTTTTGTCTTGGATTGCTCCAAAACTCATGCCTATTCTAGAGAATCTTCATTGTGGCATAGAATACAAAAAGAAGTGGCATCTTTAAACCTCAGTTAGACCTCCCACACCTTAGTCGAGGCATGCTGACCTTTAACGTTATCGCTTTGTCTCAGGGGAGAAGCCGACGCTCAAGAAAATAAATACGAGTATTCTGGGATCCCTTTCTTCTTCCCGCAAAGGCCTACGATCAATAACAAACAAATTCTATCTTCCTCAGCAGGGCTTGGTTTTACCTTTTAAATATGTCTCTCGTTTAGTGCATTCTTCTTCAAGTTTGCGGGATAAACTTAGAGAACCAAACACAGTGGTTTAAAATTTACCACACACTTATAGATCGATGTGTCGGTTCACCCCCATATTTCAGATTTTTGACAAAAGTCTGGTCAGTGTTATGACCAAAAAGGCTTCTGGACACATCGTGGTAGAATCGATTTGTCGAAGCACTCTTTACTCTCGGCAACCTTTCAGCTGGTCAAGCACACTTCACCGACAATGTAAATAAAGTCGATGGAATCGACCCTACATTAGACAGTCTAGCATTAAAAATAGAAAAGAAAAAAAAGAATGTTTTGATTGACTCTGTCAGAAAGGTATTCATTTAACAAAATGTTTATTCTTGTGGTTGTAGTTTGCGATGGTGCGAATCTGTGCCGTATCATACCGAGGGTTCTTTCTACAACGACCTGTTGGCGTGTAGCTAATTCTAAGAAAAACCTCTCAGCTTGAAATGGCAGCACTGAAATTTTGGATCGGGAAATCTCGCTACATCGCAATCGCGGTTCCATTTATTTCAACACTGAACATTACAGTATACTTTACTTGCCTCTAAAATGACAAACAGCAGCCAGTTCTGGAGCGGATTGATGGCAGATTATTGCGGGGATGAAAGAATTTCGTGATGCTATTATTTTAGATGCCTAGTTGCTTTGCAGTCGTGCTGTGCAGCATTTAGTGTATGAGAACTGAGACATAAGTACAGCCTTGGTGTCTTCAATCAATCCTTCCTCTTACTGGGCTTTCATGAACCAAAGACTCATCGTTTGATAGTATTAGTGGAACATCTTGCATTAAGTCTTAGTCACAACTCAGTGCCACACGAATTTCCCCCCGGAGAAGCTGCGCTGGATCATTGTGACATTCTTATGTTGCCTCTGACTTTTATGAGTTTCTCTGAGCATCCTTCTTCTTAGATCTCGGGTGGTCTTCCCATGTGTTGTTTCCACTAACAATACCTATTTATTTATTTATTTGGGAACCTCAATTGTAAAATTGCCGATGCCCTCGTTGGATTCAGGCTAGGCAGCCATCGCGGTAATAGCTACGAAAGAAAAGTGGGGGCTGTGGAGATTTGATACAGGGCTCCATGACTTTATTGTGAATTTGGACTGACCCGAACAATCGCCGACTCCACTTCGTTTGAGTTGGGAACAGATTTACAGGATGGCCCACTTTGTTTGGTGTGGTCAAATATGGTCGCTTGTAGCCCTCAATGCAGAATTGATTATACAGTATTTGTGTTTCTGATTTATCATAGTGTGCGATTGTAGTATTGCGGGGCCTCTAAAGAGAATTCAATTTGTACTCTGCTTTATACATTTTTTTTTCCACACACCACAGAGAAAGCGAGACCACACACATGCAGGCATGCAGGGAGAAATGTCAGCGTGAGGGGGTGCGCAAGTGGCGACTTAACACCTGAGCTGAGTTTCGGGGGGTGGGGGGGAGGGGTTCAGCGCCCGGGGTGCAACGCCACAGTAGTCAGGATGCAGCCTACTGTGCTTTAGATCAGAACAGCCTACATGTTCCGATTGTCACAAACCACTTTTGTAGAAGCTACAAGCAGTAAAACAATGAATTGTTCAGAAGTGAAAACATATGTGGTTAGTCAAATGTTAACAAGACACGCCTGCATGTTCAAGAGCCTTTGACAGCTTCTGATTGAGAAACCAAGGATGAAGCTGACAAATCATCAAATCATCTTTTGCAGATGACCACTACCTGAAGACTGAGAATCTCCATGTACAAAAATGAATATACTGTAGTCAAATGCACAGCCTTTTATGAGCCAAGGCGCGCGCGCGCACACACACACACACACACACACACACACACACACACACACACACACACACACACACACACACACACACACACACACACACACACACACACACACACACACATTCATACACTTGTTGAGAACCGCGGCTTTAAAATGTTTATGACGACAGAATAATTTGAGTGGCCGTGGCAGCTATGAAAAGAAAATGCTTATGGAAATAAAACCTGATGGGAAAGTGGACAGATTAAGGCAGACTTGTTTTAAAGTGACATGAGTGAGCAAAGTGCGTGTTCATTGGTGACGTTTTCAGCAGTGGAAGGGAAAACAGCTGTGTGACTTGCCAGGCAAAATCGGCCCTTGAGAAAAATGAGAAGTATTTCATGAGTGCTTTTGATGATGGCATCTTTATTATTGTCAGTCTGAAAGTTTTGACACAGCCTAGTTAAGATTTAGCACTTCCATCACCTTCTGGTTCTCCAGTGGATCGAGACCTGCACTTCAGTGTTTTTTTTTTTTTTTTTTTTAGTGGACATAGTGTGCCCTTGCAGGAAAACGGAAATCCGGAGCATGACCTCCAAGGCACAAACAGTAGTTTGCCGGTTCGTTGAAGTGACAACTTGTTGAGAAGGTGACACTTATTTTATTGGAATAAAAATTGACTGTGCTGAGAAGCTCAATGAAGAAAATGTATCGGTCGAAAAAAAAATAAAAAGCCAAATGAAATCTTTTTTTCAGAACAAGTCTGTTTGTGTCTCTTGTGAAATCTTGAACAAGAAGCCAACAGAGAGAAAACTGACTTCTCCCTAGTTCAGCTGGTTGGCTATGAATCTCCCCTCCTGTATTTCTTCCAGACGGACAAAAACACCTCATCATCCCATAAAGTCTAGAGAAACCCTGATGTCATGGTTTGTTGCACCTTCGCACTGCAGAACATCTTGGGGTGGCACACAAGTGCAAATGTTTGCTGAAACTCAAATGCAGATTTTGGAATCTAACGGAGTGCTGTTTATTCTTTCACCATGACAGTTATGCTCTGTTTTGATAATTTCCTCTACTTTTGCCAAAAAGCACCGTCAACTGGCAGTCTTACTTGAGAGGGTCTTTTTTATTTTTTCCCAACAGACTTCATCCATGCAGTCTACCGCTGTATTTATATTACATCATTGTTCAGAATTAGATCCTCCCACATCGCTGAGTAAGGCCCGCCGCACACCGAGCGACTCCAGTCCCACAACTGAACTTGGATAATCACAAACAAATTATACTTGGCGACTCACCCTTATCTACTCACCAATCTGCTGCAACAGGAACAACCTTTTTTTTAAATCAGAAAACAGCATGTTAAGACACTGCATTTTGTCTAACCATGACCATCATAAGTCGATGAAAAAGAGACTTGCCACGGCCTCTGTTTATACATGACAATAATAGAGAAACAGGAAAAAAGAAGACTATGGTTATTTGACAGGCTGTTGACATTCCCCTTATTCATTTTGGCAACAGAGACTCTCCACACTTCGCTCATTAGCCGCAGGTACATGTGAAATTATAAATATAGATAAACACAGTACACACATTGTATTGGTACAGTTTGACATGGCCAGCTGGATCTCGCTTGATACCTGGAAAGCTAATTTCTGTTGTGAAAGATCATGTGATGCAACACCGGATTTTTGATTGACAAGAGTAGTAAGAGACAATCGGCCACTCATGAAAAAAACAAGTATCCTGCAAACTGTGCAACAGTTTTCCTCAGAGTGACGGGCCGATGTCCTCGTGTTGACTTTCCCCCCTATGGTACTGTGTTTGAAAACTTTTTTTTTTCCTCCTCCCATTTTCAGGTGCACTTGGGCTCTTTGAAGCTTCAGCCTGCTCCGCACCCATCCGCGCTGACCCGGGAGTTGATTGGCCAGTCGCTCAAGCGCAACTCTCATCTGATGAAAGAAAACTCGCTGCTGTCGGAGGAGAACCGTAAACTGAAAGAGGATCATGCGCACATCCTTCAAGAGTAAGTTTGAGGAGGTTTTTCTTTTGCCTTCAAATCTGAAAGGCACGACGGCCGAAAAATGTCAACCCCTCCTGCCAGAATAGTAACACTGTGTTTGTTTACCGTTAGAACCGTTTGCTCTTGTTGATTTTTCGTGCTCACTGCCAGCTGTTTTCATGCACAGCAGTCAACTGTTATGACATCATCACCGGCCACCCCTATGAGTAGTGACGGTTACACCCAGAGCTCCAAACGAGGCTTCTTGTGATTTCTGGTACCTGGTGCATGGCTGGCGCAAGGTTTTTGTCGAGTTGTTTTTTTTCTCGGTTAATTTACATAGGCAACATAATCTTTCCGAGCAAATGACTCAAAAACAAGTTTGTTTTTGTAACGTATACATTTGTGCGAACACTTGCGCCTTGGTCCCTTTGTCACTAGGCTCGAACATCAGGTTCAGGATAAGGAAACAATGACGAGGGACCTATACGCCCGTTTTGTTCTGGTGCTCAATGAGAAGAAGGCCAAGATCAGAAGCCTCCAAGATGCTCTGAGTCAGCTCCCGCCGACAGCCTCCGTTCAGAGGAAGCAAAGGTCAGCCGCTGATAATGTGACTTCAACTGATTCTAAACATACGCGATGTATCAGAAAAGTACCAGGGCTGCTGTCACAAAAGCTATATTTCAAACCCAAATGAGTTTTCATCTTCAGTCCCGGAACGTCTAAAAGTTCCTGGCCCGACTGTGCTGCAACCTCACAACTCATCCAGCGGGGCTCCGTGCATTTTTTTTTCTTATTTCCCAAGCTTAAGGGGATCAACAAGGGGAGCCGTTTTAAAGATATGGGATGACATGAAGATGGCTGTAATGATGTAGTTGTGGACGATCCCGGAAGACTCCTTGCAGTCTCCGTTGAAAGCATGCCAAAGAAGGCTGGGAAAGTGCGTTAGACCCCTTCGAAGGGGAAAACGTTTTGGTTGTAGTTTGGATCTAAAATATATCTTTCGTGACATCAGTCCTGGAAATTCTCTGGCACATCTCTTGAACAGATTGCTGGCATTCTCCTACTGCTGCTGCAGAAAAGAAAACCTTTATACAGCAGTCACTAAAATAATTTGAAAACGAGTAAGTTAAGGAGACCTCAAAACTAATACTGCAAGCTAACTTGTGAAAATGAAGTCATGATTCTCAGTTATGTATTGATTTTTAATGGTCCAACATAATTATTGACAGTTACAAAGTTGCAGTGACGCTACCCTTAACTTGATATTTTATATCTGCTTTTTTTTTTTTTCACGCAGTCACTGCTATCAAACGAGGTTGGGGGTTTAGATCTGGGCTCTGGTCTTTTGTGTTCTCTATTTTGTATGTGCCCTTCGATTGGCTGGTGACTGGTTCACGGTGCCCAAAGTCAGCTGACCATGGCTCTAGCGCACCCGAGACTCGAATGAGAATAAGCACTATGGAAGATGGATGATACTGGTATCTGGTACCAACAATTTTGATTAGATGTGAATTTTTTGTGATTAGAATCCTTCTCAAAATGATTCCCTGTAGGCAAATATGTCTATAAATGTTTTCCAAAGCATTTGTCTACATACCTTAAGTTGTAACCACTTGTGTCATGTATTTCCAATATTTCAGCAAAAGGTAAAGAATTTACATGATAGCCAAGATAAATGAAGGGTCTGTTGTAAAAAATTGTAAGCAGATAAATGAGGTAGGTTGGCAAGGTAGATTTAAGTCCAGTACTTTGAACAGATGGAACAGTATCATAAATTTTGGTCTGTATAATTGTGCTTTCCATTTCAATGATTTGTGTTTTTAATGTTAATGTATGGAGACTATAATGGAAACTTCAGAGTCAGCAAGAACCACTTGGGCCCTTTATTATCTAAGCAGCACCAAAATGATGTCAAATCATCATAAGCCACACCTCAAAACTTTTTTTTTTTTTTTTTTTTTTTAGTTTTCGCTACCACTGTTGAAGAGTAGCGTAATGATTGGAAGACTTTCCTCTCAGTCTGCCCAGCTTCTCCACCTTTTTTAATGGTTCATAAAATGAAATAATGAAAGATAATTTGCTTTCTGCCTCGGCCAACTCAAGTGTGGTTGGTACAGTAATTTTAAGCATATTCAGTTATCAGCCGCACACATTTATCCCGACATAACGCAGACATTACTTTTGTTTTATTTTTTTTGAAGAGAAAATGACACCTCTTTGGGTGAATACGACAGCCCAGACAGAAGAGAGGAGACAATTCACGACAGCCATTTGTCACTGGAACCAACCATCATTACCACAGGTTTGTGTTTTATCAGAAAAGTCCAATGAAAAGTCCAAGAAAATGCATTTGGGGAGGAGGTGTTAAATGAGAATTGTGAGAGTAGCAACGGCAACCGCTGCTTGCTCAATTTTTATTTGCTTTGTGTTGTAAGCCAACATTTGACGATCTGGCTTCGGCTGGGCAAAGGAAGGCCACGCTCACGGATCGGCTTTTAGACATTTATTGAACGGGACGAGAATCCAAACAGACGAGGAGAAAATGCGAGCACACAGTAAGCGTGAAGCAGGTGTTAGTCACTTGGCGAATGACCAAGCGCAGCTGGAGTCAGAGCTGCTGAACTCACAAGGCACACTTCCACACACGGATACTCGACTGGACTACTGTGTAGTGTCGCGAGGCTTGCCCCTTGCTATAGATGTCATCGTCTGCCAACGACAACAATGGTGGTCCAACACATGCGCATTTACTTAATTTTGCTGTTTGCCGAGTAGCTAATAAGTCGCTTTATTGCTTCTGATGATTAGCCACAATCTGGCTCAGTCAGTTTTGATGCAGACTGTGAGTGAAACTTTGAGTTATGGGCCACTTTGAGTTAGTGCATTTAACCTGCCCATAAAGTTCACAGTTGAAAGTAACTTACCTGCGCAAGCATAAAAAATCAAATAAAATAAAGCACACAACAAACAAAGGGTGTACCCCCTGGTAGCTAAGTTCTGGGAAACACTTTGCCTCGGTGAGTCAAACTGTGAATTCCAGTCGACCGTGATTGCTTCAACCCAGCCAACTGCGAGGTGGTCTCCTACTCCCTGCGTCACACAGCAGGCATGATGTCAAATCCCCGCAACGAACCGACGATGGAGTCTGCAATGATCGCCCTCCCCATCGCTTACAAACTGACTCGTGATGACGCCAGTCGATCCACCCGCCACGCCTCGACCCTCCTGCCAAGTGCATGAATCTCCCGTTCACTTCAAGCACGTCAAGCGAATATTACTCACCGCTAATTTATCAATGAACTTTTCCTACTACTGCATGTCATTACACAGATATTTTAAGACGATGCAATTGCAAGAGTTTCTGGGCGCAAAATCTTATGAAAAGTAAGATCCCAGTCGACAGTCAGTGATCGTGTCTTGTTGTCTTTAAATCTAAAAAAAAAAAACTGCAAAGAAAACACTGATGACTTTTTTTTTTCTTTTCACTAATTCTTTGTATATGAGTACTTAATTTGCATTTAGCAATCGTTCCCAACTTTACATAGTAGGCTATACATTTTAACCCCTTTGGACATACTCCGCCTTTTTTGCCCTAGGCTGTGTTTTCTTATTGGCGAGTCCTGATAAAGCAACAAAAGGACAAAAAAAAAAGTGGGTGGCTGTATTGAAAACAAAAGATGAAACACAGCCTTCGGCTTTAGCATCTGATAATGGCAACATAGGAAACAAATCGCTCCCAGCGAGGTGCCTCCAGATAAAAGAGACAAAGTTGCAAGTCAGATAATGGTTAAGATAAGCTATGATAAGATAAGAAAACTTTTATTAGTCTCGCAATGGAGAAATTCCCAATTCACAGCAGCAAAGTTATGAAAGGAAGAAGTTGGGAGGTGCGGTGGAGAAGGGAGTGTGGGGGACGCAGCCGTGCTAATGGATACCATTCCCTAAAAGTGATTGTTGTTCGTCAGACGCAATGTACGATCAGTTGGTCAAAATGTGCCAGATTTTATTTTTTTAATTCAGTTTTTGGGAATCATCTGACTAACTGACTCGCTTTCATCAGTTGACAAAATGTTTCTCAATTTTCATTTAGGTGAGTTGATTATTTATTTTTATTTTTTTAAGCAAGTGGGACTGTGCTGGAGGCTCCTTGCTGGAGTCTTCTAATTGTCACATCATTTTTGATCAAGCCGGAGCTAATCAGAGCCTCTCCGTTCCATTCTGGATATTCTTCCATCCATTCAAATGGCAATCTTCCATTTTCTTCCACATCGGTCTGGTTTTGCTTTCCACATTAAAACCTTTTGAGCTCTTTCTTTGCAATCATCAGGCCACACCACTTCAGGAGTGCAGTTGCGGTTGTGCAAGGTTACTCATCGTCCACCTGTAGCGATATTGACACAGATGTGCCACAACTGACGTTGATGGAGAATATTTGAACGGTTTTGGCATTTTGCTCAGAAGTAGTACGGTAGTACAGTCGTGTACGTTTTACCTATTTGTGAGTGATTAATGATGCCGCCTATAAATACAGGATGTATTTCTTTATGCAGGGCATAATCAGGTCAGCCAGGGTTTCTCTTTGGACCACACTGTTTCTCTTGATGAGAATGCTCAAGCCAGATGGAAAGTAACGGAAACACTTGCCGACCAGAGACCGGGAACTTCTAAAATGGAATGAAATCACAGGTTTGTCAGACAACCATAGAAAAAAAAAAAGAAAACTATTTGAAGGTCATTTCTTACACGCTGTCTTGTCTTGAAAGTACTGAACTGCATTTGAAATACATTCTGCTTGGTTGCATATTTCTGCAAATGCATCTGACAAGCAGTGTCAGTATGCTGAATCACAGTATGGCACTTACCGATGCGACTGACTTCACTTAGCACTCGCCTTGAGCGTGTCTCCCATAATACGTGATGAAAACAGATTTAGCAATGTGAAAATGTTCTTTACAAACAACGAAAACATAAAGTCGAATGACTAAAGCCCCCCTCATGTGCGGATTCCGCCATCCTTTCCAATCTGCCATTGAACCACACATGCACTTCGCATGGAGTAACCCTCAAATGTGGCCGTTGCCTGTCAAATTTGGCTTTCTGCGCATTCTCCCATCAACGTAAATAGCTCCTCCTTACGTGCTCCGGTGCCCATGTGAAAGTGAAAGATCATATTGTGCTTTGAGTTTGCATTGAGTTGTCACACGTTGCGAACAACTTCCAGAATATAAATAATGATGGTGAGTGGGAGGTGGTGCACTCATCACCTTCAATTGAAGTTCAAAACACCTTCCAACAGAGCTTTTTTTTTTCTTGTGTGCGTTCAAGTTTTTGCTACAAAACCCTGAGCTCGGTAGCTTTCAGGAAAATATAAATTGGGTTTTCATATCTTCACCCTTTGCACAGGTAATGTAAAACGACACAGATTTATTCTGTACATCTCCAAAATGGAATATCGAATTCTGTGCAAAATGATTCAATTTCTTCGCTCCGTTGCTTCGCCCTGTGGTGCAGTGTTGCAAGCTTCTTTTGGCTCCCCCCTCCCCCACTTCTAATCCTCAAGGGGCTTCTCAAATTTGATCCAAGATGGCTTCTCTTATTATTAAAAAACAATTTGACATCTGGATTGTTTTAATTGTGCCTCAGCCTGCGTGTAGACACCAAGTGGTGCCGTAAAGTACGTGTCACTGATCATGTGATAAAGAGGAACCGAGCACTCCCTCCCGCCTCCCTCCGAGCTCTCCAGGGAATGGATGGTGTTGCCACTAATGACTTGGAGAACACGTTTGAGACGACACCACGAGCACGGAAGTAATTTTTCAACAGTTGGACATTGCCTCAAACTCGGCACCCTTGGCTCTGGGTGAGATCGACGACAGAGCAACATCTTGCGCGGGCTACACCCAGAAAACAGAGTCTCATCACCAGGCAACCGCTTGTTACTTTGTTGCCGCTTATTCATCATACTGAACTGAGAATTCACTTCATTTTCCCCCCTACTATGTTGAAGTGAAATATATGCCATATGCCTTCAATAAAAAGACAAAAGAAAAGAAGACATTTGTTATCCATGCCTGGTTGAGGGGGTTTCGATCAGGGGATGTCATCGAGCTTTGTCGACGGTGGACCTGTGAGGCGCTAAGAGACTATTTTGTACGGAAGTGCGGAACTGCCAATGTGCAGATTTTTTTTTTTTAACTGGAAAATATGTTTGTACAAATTTCAATACGTTTGAAGGTATTTGCAAATATGTTTGAAAGTCCTTGCAAATAAGTTTGAGCATAGGCGAAATGATTCAATCATAGAATCCCCCTCCCATAATGCCATGGGGCATCTCCTTGTGCGTGTGCAAGTAAAGTTTACTTTCATGTTTTCAGTAATTTTTTTCCTGTAAGTGGCAAGCTTTGTGGCTTCATACACAGTGAATATAGTATATAGACAAGTTACGCCCCATAAACAGCTTGAGGTTCGTTCGGTTTGCACAATGCCGTTCTATCCCAACGGCACACGGGACAGCTCCATGACGTGGGAATGGTCTGCTTCTCGTTATCGACCCATTTTCTTGGGCCCTTCTCACTCACTTCCTCTCTGTTTGTTCCTTTGCCATTCTTTCAAGTCGAAGCGGTTTGCAAAGATGGTGGTAGTCACAGTGATTCAGCTTGCAGGCCTTTTTCAAATAATCACCATAAGAACTTAAGCTGAGTCGTTTTGGTTAGTTGGCTGAGTCACAGTCGCTGGGACCGCTCAGAGGGTGAAAGTACATAATAAGCTCTGGGTGTATACAGCACTCACTGTCCTAACACATTATTCATTACTCGTTCAGTTTGCATGTCCAATGCAGACATAAAAAAAAAAAAAAAAGTTACCGGAGGTTCCAATCACATGGCCCTAGAAATCAGTTGCACCATCTGTATTTCATGCTGTTATAGTTTTAGGATCTGAATGGGAGAATCTGTCTCAGCTGTGCAAAACTTGAAGCACAGTTCTGGTTTGCTGTGTCTGCGGTGAACAGCATCGGTTTTACCATACACGTCCGTTTCGGATTTCTCAATTTTCTGGAAATGGTTTATGGAAAGGGCTTCCAACAAAAGTGGCCGTACTCCCGTTATTTGACTGTTGCCAGGTAAATTGCCCATTTTTTTTTTGACATCCCTGACAACAAATGAATCAGAAGCGCTAACGTTCCCGCTCTTCACTTGCAAAATGAACTTTTCTTCCTGTGTCATCATCACCGGCTTCATCACCATTCCCGGTTCTCTTTTGACCCTTTTGGAACCACGCCAACATTTATGGCTTCCACTGTTTTCAACCATTGACTGCATAAAGAAGTCATTTCAAAGTTTCAACTCGCTCTCATATGTTTACGCCGGCCGTGTATTTGCAGCCCCTGAACAGTTACGGCATTTTCACACTGAGCACAGCGCAACATGGGTCAGAATGTGGATACAAGGACTTGTCTCCATGGCAACCGTACACAGACAGCCTGGGATTGGGTCATTGAGAGTTCACTGCTGTGAGTGCGAATTTCACTCGTTTTTTGGAGCAGTGTGTATGTTTTTGCCATCTAGAAGAGCCTCGATTCAATGCAAACTTTACACGACTGTACTAAAACACAAGTGGACAGTGAAAATCGGCAATTCGTAGAAGGGACTGAAAAATATGCATTCAGTTTCTACCAACAGCACAAGCTCAATGCACAAATATGTTAGGAGGTTTGATGAAGCTTTCCAATTTGAAACAGTATTATTAGGCCGAGCATAGGAATTTTGAAAAGACATTTCTTTTAAAGGACATTGCCTCAAAATTGACAGCTAAGAAAAGTCAATGCACTGAAATCGTCATTTCGAAATTCAAGCAGGATTCTTGTCACATCTGTGACAGCAAAAAGAAAAAGAAAAAAAAAAAAGAAAAAGTGAGTGCTCACAACATTTTCTTTTGGTATTTCCTTACTTTGCACGGATAAAAAGGGGCGTAATGGTGCATATGTGCCTTTGTGCGCCATTGTGGGATGGAACGTAGTCAACTCACAGCCAATCGTAGCGGCTCCCCTAATTTCCACTAAAATCAAGGTGGTCGTAGTGCATGCAGGTCTCGACAATACAGAAGCAGAAATGGACTCGCCTGGGTTTGTGCATGACATTGACACGCGGAAAGTGAGTCCATACAGGTAACTTGCAAGATCTCCACTTGCGGATGATGTTGGCTGTGCATGTAACGTGGGCAATTGGACACCACCGGGCACCCGCGACCGCGCGTCCTTGTATGACCCTCCCCCCCCACCCGCCCCCCACCCCTCTCCAAAATCGCGTTACACAACCTACACCACCAGTTAGACCCCGCCTTTCGCTCGTCTCAAACGTAATCTGCTTTTCAGTGTCCAATTGCCAGATGCTCTGTAGGGGGCATGCCAAGCGAAACGCCCAGCTCAGCATAGCGTGTCAACCAAATTCACAAACTGGCGAAACTTTTCTTGCCCCTGCACGAAAATGAAGATGCACCCATTTTTTACGCAGAGCGCATGGTTATTATTTTAGTTATTTTTGTGGTTTTGAATTTAAAAGGCATTTTGTTTTGAATTGACAGACCACACTAAATGGACGACTGACTCATTGAAAACAAATAAATTTCAGTTTACAGAGCCCAACTTCTTTTGAAAAATGTACAATGTAGCATCTTTGAGAAATTAGGGTGAAAGGTCTTATGAAAACTTGTTTCCATCCATGGTGATACAGTTTCTATTTCAATAGGTTTAAAATGACGCAAGAAGCAGAACTAACTGTATAGTGTTTTACCCCATCTCACTGCCGTGAATGCTGGATTTAATCGTCACCAAATACATTAAAAACATATTTTTTCCAAAACCTCATGATTACAATGCAACTTGATAAAAAGAACACACTCAAGTTCAAGTCCATTCTGTGAAAATATTGACTGAGATGCAATAACAGCACAATCTGCTTGACGTTATAAGTTGAGCCTAATAAATGAAATATGAGATTTACCATCAATCAGAAGTGCATCAGAAAAATAAAGATTTTATTCTTCAAACCCCTCCCAAAAGTCCAACAGAAATCAGTCTACATTGCACCTTGCTTACGTTGCACCACCACTTAATGTAAACACAAAGAGCAGGAAAACATATTGACCTGATTTCAGTTATGTGAGAGCATAATTAAAATGAGTTCCTGTGCTGCTTACCTCTGTTGGTCTCCAAATAAAGCTTGAGGGATCATCCTCAGTGGTCTGGGCCTCCAT
Source organism: Hippocampus guttulatus (assembly GCF_054856545.1). Lineage (NCBI taxonomy): Eukaryota > Metazoa > Chordata > Actinopteri > Syngnathiformes > Syngnathidae > Hippocampus > Hippocampus guttulatus. The sequence goes on from NC_141265.1 coordinate 16,947,643, forward strand.
GCTGGGCTCCAAAGGATCAAGGTTCACATCTGCCCAGAGGCAACTTCATTTTCCCACAGAATGGATGGCTCACTCGGGGGGAAAAAAACCCAAAACAAAAACAAAACATTTGTTTGTCCTGCACCTGGAGGTTACCATGTGCTACTGTATGGGTCATTACACATCAAACACAGTGAATTTGAATGCTCACTTTTGAGTGACACTGCGAGACGGGTATGAATTGAACAATCTGATTATTTGCGGGGTTTGTCCAAAGTTTTCAGGGAGAACTGTGCTGCATCATATTCTAATTTATTGCTAACTGTATCGAGCTCTCAGAGTGGTGACGATATTAACCATATCGTGTAAAACATGGTGAACTGTAAATCATGACTTTGGGTTATGCCCTGAACTGGATGCCAGGCCAATCTCAGGGTGCGCGTAGACCATAGGTGTCGAACTCAGGTCCTGGAGGGCCGCTGCCCTGCATGTTTTCCAAGTCTCCCTGTTGCAACACCACCTGATTCAAATGATCAGATCATCAGCAAGCTCTGCGCAAGCCAGACGTTGAACCTGTTCATTTGAATCAGGTGTGTTGCAACAGGGATACTTGGAAAACATGCTGGGCAGCGGCCCTCCAGGACCTGAGTTTGACACCTATGGCGTAGACAAACAATGACCAACACACTCACAGTCACACCACGGGACAATTTAGAGCCTCCCATTATCCTATGGTGCATGTTTTTGGAATGTGTAAAGAAACTGGAGTACCCGGAGAAAACCCACGCAGGCACAGGGAGAACATAGCATCTCGACACAGGAAGACCGGAGCCCGGAATAGAACCCTGGACCTCTGTACTGTGAGTCGGATGTGCTAACCAGTCACCCACCGGGCCACCCCCTCTGCACTGCTAATAATACTTAAATCCCTAAAGTATGCTTATTTAAGATTAGCATCTCGCGCTGTCTACATTTGCAATCAATTCCCAGGCTAGCTTTCAATCTCAGCTAAAGTCGTTTTGGCAGAGTGTATATTTGTCATTTTGATGTTTTTTGCTCTTTGAAGCAAGTTCTTGTTTGATCTATGGAAGGAAAATGTGCTGAGAAAACCTCAGGATGACTTGTGTTTGAAACATTAATTTAGACGTTTCTCCAAGGAGAACTCTGGAGTTTATTCTTACTTGGGCCATCTTTACCACAGAAGTCATATTGCTGTAGTTTATGGTACTGGAGGGTCTCTGGTCCCTCAGACGTTGCAAACTATTCGAGCAGTGAACTGTAAAACACGCAGCCCCCCCCCCCCCACCCCACTCCCAAAATAAAAATGCTTGCTCTGTTTCAATAAAACCAATCCCTGCGGGGTCAGAAAAAAATTGAATGCCCCTTTAATGCTGTCTGTGGTGGCATGGGGGCCGGAGATGGACCACCTTTATAAGTCATATGATATGTGGGTTGCAACAGATCCCCAGGATCAAACATTGATTGGCTCTTTCACACCATGATTTATGGTGACTGAATAGCAACGGGAGATCCCGGCTTACGCTTGCAGCCGAAGCATGTGACTTGCAACTACTCGCCGATGACTCATTGAAAAAGGTAAAGCCGCAAAGTGATTAGATGATTCCCGTAACCCCAAGTGGTCGCTAATTAATGTCCGGGTCAGGCGGTGAATTCCATCTCGAATCCAGGTCAGTCTTAGGACTGCGGCAGCGTCTGCACAGCATGTCAATGTCTGTTAAGGTCAATATCATTGTGACTTTGGTGTCCTTTGATGTCTTTGTCAGAATGACAAGTATATGAGAAAAAAAAAACATATATATATTTATATATATCTCCATCCATCCATTTTCCGATCCGCTTAGCCTCACAAGGGTCGCGGGAGGTGCTGGAGCCTCTCCCAGCTGTCTTCGGGCAGTAGGCGGGGGACACCCTGAACCGGTTGCCAGCCAATTGCAGGGCACACACAGACGAACAACCGTCTGCGCTCACACTCACACCTAGGGACAATTTAGAGTGTTCACTCAGCATGCCACGCATGTTTTTGGAATGTAGGAGGAAACTGGAGTACCCGTAGAAAACCCGGGCTGCCTATATATATATATATATGTCCTATCTGTTGTGTTGTGTTATTTTTGTTATTTTGACTTCAAAATGGCGCCGCGAGAGTGGCGGCCTTTCCAGCAGCTCCTATATTTTGTTGTTCTACTTCTTCCTTTCATAACTTTGCTGCTGTGAATTGGGAATTTCTCCATTGCGAGACTAATAAAGGTTTTCTTATCTTATCTTATATATATATATACATATATATGCATATACACCGTCTATGCATATACATAATACATAATACATAATACATAATACATACATACACACACACACACACACACACACTTATACTGCTCGAACCAGAGGTATCTGAGAATCAGAGAAGACGTCCCTCCTGCCTCCCCTGACAGAATTGTGTTGCTGGCAACGACATCGAGTTGTGACTCAATTGGAAGCAGAGACATGACTGTACCACCCCGTTTCCATTGCGCATCCATGAGCAAATGGTGCGCGCACAGCGTGCCCGTCAAAAGTACACTTTTTATGAGAGATTTTATTTGTCATATGTTTTGCTTTTTGTCTCAACACTGTTTCAGGTATTCAAACACATGAAAATAAATTTTAAAAAAGAGCAATAAATAAGTGGTTGTTTGTATTACTCCAATTTCAGTGACACGGTTGCAAATCAGCTCTCATTAGGATTTACTTGTGTGTACATGCTCGCTGTGTTAGCTGGTTCGTCAAGAACATTATAATCTGAACAATAATGATATTAACCATTTTAGCAACATAGCTTTTTTTTTTTACGATCATCCTGGCTCGTGATGCCTTAAAAGGGTTTCACAAAAGGGTTGCATGTATGTTGCAAGCGCAAGACTAACAACCAACAAAGCAAAGAAAATCTTTTAGTAATTGCAAGAAAGAAATCCACAACATTATACATAAAACATTAAAAACGTATTTTATGTTTTATATTTGAGGTAACAAGGGGAAAAAAACTTTTTTTGATGGTGCTCATTTACTATTTGGAACCACTTTTACGACAGCTGCAGTTATTATTTACAGGCTATCATTTAAACAGAAAGGAGTCGCTTCTGCATTTTGTGCAAATTTCGTGGAGACAGGATGGGGAAAACGTCTTTCAATTCTGAAATGACCCACTTGTTTCAATTGACACCTATTAAAGTGGCTTCCCCGGGTGATAAAGAGCCGGGGCTCGCCCAATTGACAGATGTTACCTTGAAAAGTCAAGTCTGATTGGACAACGACGCCCCTCAAGAGGCGCAGAGCCGAAATGAAGTGTTCCCCCTTCCCTCCCACCCCTCCCAAGGTGTCCCATTCACTTTTCGATGGGCACTCTTCTGCCCCTCCTCCCCAACACCAAAGAAATAACAGCGTGCGTTCAGCTCCAGTCAATTTGTCGAGCGGCGGCAGTCCAAGCCTTTCTGCTTCTCCGTCCACAACGGTGACGAATCCCGGAGTGGGTCCACGCGGCTCTGGAGCATCAAGGGAGAGAGAAGAGTTGCAGTGCGCTCTTTTAGGGACGCTTTTACGCACGCAAATCGCGCACTGGGATTTACTGGATTTCAAGAGACACTTGGGCATTTGATGGAATAATAACGTCTTCACCGTAAGTCTGGGTGATGTCGTCACTATCAATCAAACTTTACTTTTACAACATTTTTCTTACATAAAAATTAAACGCAAATTGCTGTACAGTACGAATATCGGGACGGCATTCCAAGTTCTTTTCAATAACGTGGACCAGAGAAGGATATTTTCTCTTTCGTTGTTCGTGAAAATGAACCGAAGTGTTTCTCATGGTTCAATTGGGTCTGTCAATTGCTCCTGGAGCACCACCCAAAGATGCTGTGATGTCCTCATATAACCTTTGAACGATTTCGCGCATGTACTCGTCTTGTTAGTGAAATTGCTTGTTGATAAATGTTTTGTGATCATGCCTGACTAACAAATTATTTATTCCACTTAGAGTACCAATCTGATTTATGTGCCACAAAAATCTGATTTTACAACTAGCGGGGAAAAAAGCAGGTGTGTCCACCAAAAAGTGCCAGAAAATGGGAACAAACTTTTTTTTTTTTTTTAAACTGTATTCCTTACTGGATGCAGCATTATGAATTAGGTGACATTGGCCATTTGCGATTATTTAGCTCACCCAAATACATTTTTGCATTCTATGACTTAACCTAACATTAATTTTAAGTATTAGCATTACTTGATTTGGTAAAGAGTTTTCTCACCATCATATCATAATATCTAAAATGTTTACTTTTTTCATTTTCCATTTTATTGATATATTATAACAACAATTTACTGCTTCAACCATGCACGACTTCTGTTTAAAGAGTGTATTTGTGTGTGTGTGGGGGGGGGGGGATGTCAGTCCTTATCCTTATGTGCAGTCTGACCCCACAGGAAGCCTTGGTGCAGCAGTGTCAAACTCATTTTCGTCACAGGACAAATAGTCGTTATGGTCTCCCTGCGAGGGCCACAATAGCCCAATTCCTATAAATGGAAAATCACCTCATCACAATTTCACCGACATTGGTGGCGATTATAATAGCAAGTTAATTCATAGTGAGAAGTCAAGGGGAAAAACAGGGGCTAGTTGCCCCTGTTTTTCCCCTTGACTTTGGATTTGGGGAAGAAAATGTGTTCAATCCTAATTTCCTGCCAAAACGAAAAGAATAAAACCACAAGTGGCATAAATTCAACACTCTATTCTGGCCACACGAAGTGACGTGGTGAGCCTGATCTCCCCCCAGGCCTTGGTTTTGACACCAGTGCCATAATGCAACCATCCTGAAATCCTGATTGAAAACTGAAATGACCCCTCTTAGTCCTCTGTCATGACAAGGCTGGTTTGAATATAATGATTTTGAATGAGACTAGCATGTGTTGCAAGCCACAAAAACAAGAACAAATGCCCCTGTTTCTAACTGTCCATTTATGTCCTTTTGTCCACAGATGATACCAAATATAAAGCAGATCCTGTGGTTTTATTGTCTCTGTGAAGCAGCAACCTCAAGTGGTAAGTTTCCAACCGGCTTCCTGAAGGCTCCTTGCGGGGCGCTCCCCTTTCTGCCCACTCATCCACTGAGCTCCACGCTTCTCTTTGTCTGTCTCTCATTCACGTTGGCAAGGTCACATTTAACCGGGGGCTACTGAGTGACATGATGCCCAATGATGCTTTGCGGTATTAAAGTGACACAGCATTTTTTTTACACTAGGGATGTCAAACCTACGGCCCACAGGCCACAACCGTCTTCCAGGGGTGTTCAAAGCAGCCCGCAAGATAATGAATTTGATACTGAAAAAAAAAGACTGGGGTTATGGGTTGGTGTCAAACTCATTTTTGTTTCGGGCCACGTCGGAGTTACGTCTTCCCTCGGAGGGCCGTTCTATGACAGTTGAAACCACAAACACATTTTTAATCATCTCGTCACATTATTATTTGTACACAAAAAAATTATTAGTTTTGAAATCAGTCAACTAGAATAGTTTGCTCAATTATTGTTCAAGTGAGTGTAAACAGGAAAGCAACATTGTCGCAAAATATCATTGCTTATTTATTACACATGACAATTTGACATTTCAGTGCACATTTTAGCAAGGATCATGCAAGTTGACACACGATTTGGAAGTAAGACGCAGGGTAATGACACCATAATTTCTCTGGTGCTACCCACTTGACATCAAATTAGGCATCATGGGGCCCTTGAACTGCATTACAATCATTTTGACACCCCATGCTTGAAACTGACTTGCGAGAGCTTTCTCAAGGTGATAGTGTGTCCTAAGACCTTTGCACCTGGGGACCCCGTTGACCCCCAAGGCTCCCCTTGGCCCCTGTTCTCTGTCTGTCTTGAGGTTGGAGGGACACCTTTCAATTAAAGCAAGTTCCCAGTCTGGAAATAACAGCTGGTTTCACCTCTTATCCTAATAAGGCCCTCTGTTAAAGTGTGCACACTCATGCCTTGAAGGCAGTCCCACCGCTGTTTCCAGAGCATTCCCTACATTATTCCTCTTCAGTTCTCCCCCACCCAGCTCTTATCCCCACTCACAAGCTATTCAGGGGGAAAAAAAAAAGCAGATTCCCTCTTGACCACATGAGTCAGCGTGATTCAGCCTGTTGCCATGTTGTGTTTGGTTGTCTGTCTGATGTCTCCTTTGGGTCCCGACTCGGAAATGGACTGAGAAACAGTCAGCAGGAGGAGAGTAACAGTTACCCTGTCTGGTTCAGGACAAGGTTTTTTTTTTCTTTACATTTGTTTTTGGTTCTTTCTTTTGGAGTACACTGTGGAGTCCGTATATCCATCTATCCATCCATTATCTTTTTATTAGCTTTTCCTCATGAGGGACACGGGCGTTGCTGGAGCCCACCTCAGCAATTTTTTTTTGGGCAGGAGGCGGGGCACACCCTGAACTGGTGGCCAGCTAATCGCAGGGCACACATTAACAAAAAAACATTCACATGAACAATCACACGAAACGACAACTTTGAGTATTCCATTAACCCACTATGCATATGTTTGGGAATGCGGGAGGATAAAAATCGATACGTTCGCACAGTGGATCTTAACCTTGTTAGAGGTACTGAACCCAACTAGTTCATATGCACATTCACCGAACCCTTCATGAGTGAAAAACAAAAATATGACTTTTTACAAATTCAAGACATTAAATGAACATTTATAAAGAACAGAAAAAAACCCTCAAGACATACAGTACGTTTTATTTTATTTTTTTATTTCACGACATACTATCACGACAGTCACGCTTTGACTCCTGAGTGAAGACATGCATTTTTTTTTTTTAATTTCACGACATACTATCACGACAGTCACACGTTGACTACTGCGCGAACTAAATTTCCCATGGCACTGATTGGACAACCAATGTCATGTGATCATCTGCAGCCAGTGATGGCCAAGCGGGCGTGCCATAACTAATTGACATGTTGAGTCGGTGTGTCTTAACCTCCGTGGTAGAGGCTCTGTCGAACCCCTGAGACCGATTCACCGAAGCCCTGGGGTTCGATTGAACCAAGGTTAAGAATTTATTATTTATGTATTTTGAGGACTGGAATTACACAATATTCATATAGACAGTCGAGCCCTATTTTGTCTTGTATGAGGACAAATGTACATAAAGCCTTGTTGTTTTGTTTTCCCTTTCAGTCGCCAACACATTATCAATCATCAAGCCAGTCACTGGCGCTCTCTCCGGGAAGGTTAGCCTTCCGTGTTTCTTCTCCACGATTCCAACCTCGTCACCAGTCAACCCAAATGCCACCAGCGTTTTTTCCATAGACTACTTACGCATCAAATGGACCAAATTAGAGGGAGACGTTGAGTCAACGGTGTTAGTGGCCCAAAATGGGATCATCAAGATCGGCTCCAGCTACAGGAACCGGGTCTCCGTGCCCAGTCATCCCGAGATTGTGGGGGATGCCTCGTTGACGATGGTCAAGCTGCTTGCGAGCGATGCTGGCACGTATCGCTGCGAGGTCATGTTCGGCATCGAGGACACCCGCGATACTGTTGACCTCAACGTCGATGGTAAGAAGATTCTTTTCTGTTTGCTCTGGAATCATGAAGAGAAGAGTCATATAACTCCTAAATGCTTGTGCATGGACATTTTGTTAATGGGTAGAATTGCTGGCAACTACCGTAACCACTGTGTGAACTAGGGAAGTCCCAATTATCGTCTCCCTTTAGCTTGGCATTGATATTGTGAGTATACTGTATCCAAACACAATCACAGCTTCATCTGTGATGTTCCATTGCGACTCGTTTTGAACGCCGATCCTTTTCTTTCCATTTATCATCACATTCAAATTAGCTTTGATGTTGATGATGTTGTTTGAACAGATCAAGCAAGCCAAAAGATATCGCGTCATCATCAGCAAGGTGTTTTCACTTAGGGATAACAACTCATCTTTTGAGGGTGTAGAAAACTGCGATGACTGTCTCCCCACCACCTGTTTTATAGTTGCAAGTAATTTTGCGCTTGTTTGTGGTCAAGGTGATGCCAGTAAGGATTTTTGTCACACATCATTTTGTTTTGTTGCAGTGTTCCACCTTGACACACTCAACCCATCACCTGGAGATTTAAATGAAACAGATCAACTCCGGATCAAGTCATGCAGTCTATTTCGACGAAATGATTATTTATTTATTTGTTTATTCATTTTTGCGTACAGGTGTCGTCTTTCACTACCGCACCAACAACAGCAGGTACACATTGGACTACCAGAAGGCTGTCCAAACTTGCGAAGACATCGGCGCAACCATCGCCAAGTACGACCAGCTGAAAGCGGCGTACGAGGACGGTTTTGATCAGTGTGATGCTGGATGGATTGCCGACCAGACTGTCAGGTATGTTGTCCTTCAAATCCGCCTGTGGAATGATGACGTTTCATTCTATCTGTCCACATATCTGAGAGATGTCAAACGGATCTTCCATCACTTGCGTCGATAGATACCCCATCGTAAATCCAAGAAAGGGCTGCTATGGCAACCTACAGAATAAACCTGGTGTGAGGTCATATGGAACCAGGAAACCGACAGAAACGTATGACGTTTACTGTTATGTGGACAAACTTTACGGTAAGACAAAAAAATAGTTTTCACAGACACTGATCACATTCACTCTTTGTAGTGGTAATTTAGCCCATAAAAAGTGATAATGTTGTGGTGAAAGCATCTGGCATTTCTCATCACTCGTGTTCCAGACTCTAACTGCTGACAAGCTCGATTGAACTCTCAACGCAGCCTTTCCATGAGGGTTGAAATCTTTGACCAGTTTCCTTTCAGCTGTTCATCTCGTGGGTGTTTCTCTTATTCGACTCAGATATTCCATGGCAACATTTAATATTGACTGTATCTAAGAAATAAAAAATCAGTCATTTCGACATTTGCATCATGCACACCTACATCAGGATTTTTTTTTCCTCAAGTTTTTTTTTATTAGTCTTTAGGCAAGAAAAAAAATATGGCGGTGGATGGCAACACACATTTGGGTCTATTGTAGTGGTTGCTGCATAACTGTGACATTAAGATTCATTAATATAAGAGAAAAAGGATGGATGACGTTCCTTGGGTGGATGTTAAGACCAGTGTAAATCAAGGGAACTACGATAAAATGGGATTGGTTGAAATGTTACACCCTGGACTAAATCATATCATGTTTTTAGCCTGTTTGTCCTCTTTAGCACTGTAGTTTGAACGAGACCCAGTACAGTTCAAATTCCAAATTGTAAACACTGATCCTATGTGTGCAGCAGGATGTTTAGACAGGATGGTAGCAGCGGTCAGCTACAAAAAACTAATAGTGGGAAATGATAGATACAATCTAACCCAAAACAAGAATAACGCATGCAAATTATATCGTTTTAATTAATGGCGTGCGATAGGAGCGCTGCACGGTGGCAGTGAACTCAATTCACTTCGTAACAAGCGGCAGTTTAGCAACTCGTGAGCAAATTTTCCAAAAAAAGAGGCTTTGTTATCAGTCTCAGTTTACTGTCAACCTAAACATGAAACAAAGAGAATTCCATGTCGATATAAAACAACCACATAGCTTTGCCTTCGGAAGGCTCTCTCAGTCTATTGCTAACAAACGATGCAAGACAACATAGACGGGTGAACAAACAGCATCACGGTGTTATAACTGAAGATATGTAAACAGAAACACTGGCGCAACACATGTAGACACATGATAAAACAATGCTCACAGGCATATATTCTTTATACTCTGCGTAGATTACTGTTAAAAACTAATATTACAGCATCTTACTGAGGAGTTGCAAGTCCACATGTGTATGTCTATATTTCTTTAATACTGCCCCTTAGTGGGCAAAGTGCAGACATCAAAAGAAGCAGCAGAATGAAAGAAATAAAAAAAGGGGACGTTTTTTTATCTTTGACATTTGTACGTGTTTTTACAAAAGTACAATAGATTCATATTTTTCTTATGAAGAAAACGGCTTACTGGCATTTCCATTCATTTTAGAAGGAATCGTTAATTTGGTTTATAAGCATCGCAATGGAATGAATGAAAATAATCATCCATTGTATACCACTAATGCTATCGTGTTATTTTATGCTATTGTTCACTAACTGTTGCAATTTTTCATCGTCATTCCAGGTGATGTGTTCTACGCTCCCGTGTCTCAGAAAATGACTTTTGAAGAAGCAAAGGAAGAATGCAAGAAGAGAAATAGCCAGCTGGCAACTCCCGGCCAGCTTCACGCCGCCTGGCGACGAGGTCTCGACAGGTGTGACTACGGCTGGCTTTCGGACGGCAGTGCGCGACATCCAGTTTCTGTACCCAAACTTCAGTGCGGCGGAGGCCTGCTGGGAGTCAGAACCATGTACCGCTATCGGAACCAAACTGGATTCCCAGAAGTGACAACCCAGCTCGGGGCTTACTGCTTTAGAGGTGAGCCCGTCATGTCCACCATGTGCGATGAGCCTTCACGGAACGCGGCGTTACCGTTTGTGGTTTGGCCCTGACAACGTCTTGTGTTCCTATTTGGCTTTGTTAAAAACTGGGATTGAAGGCGCAGACGTTTTGGTAAAACAGTCCAGACGATGATCTCATTTTCTATTGGGTCCCCACCCTTGCACTTTTTTTCCTATACATTCCGATTTAGGTGCAAAAACAACACGTTTTCCTCGATTTGTTTTACACGTGTTGTCATTTTCTGACACATGAGTTTCAAGAAGGCTAGCTAGCTTTCATGAAAACTTTTCATAATAAAAAAAATACAAATAAAATGGCAGCAATTATTTTGATGATGTACCAGCTTCTCAGTACGCAGAGTCCAGTTGACTTCACTGTCTCCAGATTTTATTTTTCCAGCCCATTTCTGTTGCTGCAAATATTAGCCAAGGGGAGGGGTAGTGGTGACAAACTGTTTACCTAAAAATGATCGGTCCGACTGGCCATTACTTTAATTAGAGGATTCATGGTCAAGATTCTTCTTGAGAGGCTGAATGTTTCCTTCTACGTTCTCCTCGGGGCTTATACCCTCCAACAAACCCACTGATTGATGTGAAACACATTCATGCACTCAAGTACTATTCAAACACTGTTCAAGTATGTCTTGGCATAGCTTCCATGTCGGATGAGAGTTAATTCATTTCAATCGTGCGGGCCCTGTTCCCTTTGAAAAGATTCAAGTATGCGTACGAATAAGGTCATTGTTGTGCCACGGGGAAGAGAAGTGACGAGGGGCAATACATCTCAACAGGAGTGACAGTTTGCGGTTCACTGGAAGTTAGCAGACTGGGGCAGTTTTTAACTAATCAGCATCCTCGGGGCAAAGCAAACAACTGATGATAGGTTCCGTTTGGAGAAGCAGCGGAATCCCTCACCTGTCAGCCCTTTTAGGCTCACTATCTTACTCCCTTTTTTTTCCCCCTTTCTCCCTTCATTTCCGCTGTCAGACTTTTTCGCTCCATCATTCTCACTCGTACTTATCAGAGCAGACATTTGGATAATGGACCAAGCTACCGCTGGACTTCTAAATTCGGTCATCCTCGGTGACCCTTGACCTGGCCTTTCCGTCTTTACAAATGAGAGCTCGGGCAGATAAGCCGTCCCCTGCCTTGCCATTTAGTGCTCCGAGGAAGCCCAACTCTCGCGGTGATAAGTCGCGGAGTTCAGAGGGCACACAAACAGCCCACCCTCTGCTCCCCGCTGTGTGTTCCACGTCGCCTCACTCTCGGCCATTTGTATTTACGCCCCCATCCGAGTGCTTTTCAAGTACCTTTGTGTGGTGGGACCCAATGCATCATTTCCTGCCTTCCCGCTCGCAGCCATATGTCACCAGACAAATTATTGCGTAAACCGAAAAAAAAAATAAAAAAACAACAACCCTTCACTGTATAGCCCAACTGGGTTCAGGATTAAGTGTCTTTAAAATACCCCTCCCACAAATTGTAATGACATTGGAACTGATTTAAACACATTTTAACATATTTCAACACACACCAAAAATATGTTTACCTCATTCAGTACTCGCCATTATTAAACCCTTCTTTCCTCTACCATGTGAAAATGAAAATTACATGAAGACATACCTGGAATTGAATGCTTGGATTTAAAAAAACAAAACAAAAACAAACAAACGGAAAAAAACGTCATTGGGATTGAATGAGTAAATGAAAAAATGTCATACATAGCAGCGAATTAATGTTTACAGAATTATAATGTTGACCTCATCTTAGTTTACTCAAAATGATTCTCCTTCATTGTGAAATCGTTCACCTAAAGCTTGCGGGATTTATTATACCTTCTGCAATCTAGTGAATGATGATTTCATTGTCCTGCCTTGCACATTACATCACTGATATAGATAACAAAGATTCATTATTTATTTATCTTTTTTTTTGGTAAATAACAGCTTATTAAATGAAATTGTCAGCTTCCTGCAGCACACCTGATGATCTCTCTGAGCACACTTACATGATTGCGGAAATCACCACGAATCAGGGCGACAGGTCAGGGGGGAAAAGAGTGTAATCACGATGGGTTTGGATTGTTTCCGTACAAAACAAAGGCGTTAGTAATCGCAACAGCTCAAACCTTTCGGTGAGATAATGCAGTCCCTTTGAAAGCTGCCTCTGTTTTCCTGTTTGGAAAAATCGTGTCTTGTACCTTACATCAAAGATCGTTTGATGAGGATGCAGGAACTGGATGTGTTGAAATGTTCAGGGCTGTGCGTACAACAAGTCATGTGTCATTGAGGAAAATCCTGTGAAGATTTGACGCTACTTTTCGTGCCCGAGTCAATGAGTAGGAGTAATGAGCGGACATTGAAAGTCATCTAAGACACGAGGAGGCAACTCTCTGTCAACTCTACAAAATGGTATTCCTTTTTTTCAATGATGATGCAGTTGTGATAGTTCACTTACTCAGGGCGTTTGTCTCGTTTTCTGGTTCGTTTGTCGATCAACTTTTATGGTGCTAATGCATATGCAATGTCATATAAAAGCCACCTGGTCATCAATCACCATCAATTTTCAGTTGTGTTTGTGTTCGGCAACTGTGAAGAAGAGCTAAAAGGTTTCAAGCATTCATGAATTGTGGAAAGAGTTTACACAGTGAAGGGCCTGGCTGGGTCTCAATGTTTAGATTCTGTTCTTCTAAGGATCCACGTTTGTTGTTTTAGGGACTTAAGGACATGTTTAAAGAGTTCGTATTGAACTCGGGTCCATTGCTCATCTGCAGCAATACTGTTTTCCTTTCAAATAATCAGAGAAACTCAGTAATATTGAAATAAATTAGCCATCAATCCACCCGTTTAAAGACGGCGTAACCAACAGACTGCCCTTCACTTTGGCTTTTTTTGTTGTTAAAATAATATCTTCATTCCCACAAACTGCCCCTGCATTGTACACTTACACCTGCAAATGCCTCTACTGCTGTTCTGCCAAAAGACCTGTCTAATATTTATAACGTGTGTATGTTACAGGAAGGAAACTGGTAATCAACCAAACTTCTTTTGTGGATGTATTTGTCATCAACGACACAAGCACCGCCTTCACTTCCTCCACCGTTCCTTTACTTGAGAGTAGCTCGGTTGCTCAAACCCAAACTTCTGAAACTGGATCAGAGGCTGAAGAGGACACAGTTACCACAGATTCCCCGTCCATGTTTTCTACTAGTATGGTTCCACCACGTCCTACTCCGGCAGGAACAGAAGAGAAGTTATTTACCACAGTGGCACCGACCATTTTGGAAGATCATGAAGAAGACATTGACGATCTAAAACCAGTAGACCCGAACTTTGATGTTGATGACTTTGTACATGAGAATGTAACCTTTCTCGAATCGGTTCCCCATCGTGGTGACACATTGCCCGAAGCAATGGAAGATCCAGACGATCATTCAGTCATAGAGATCAGCACCATCGAAACCGATGCGGTACTGCACGATGCCTCTCCTAGAACAGAGCCCATGTTTGCTGAGGGGGAAACAGAGGAAACTATCCTGAATTCTAATCTGACCGATGCCGACACAGACGTTGAAAGTGAACACGTTATCAGTTCGTCAAAAACAACACCAACTGACTCAACTCTACCATTCCCGTTCTATGATGAGATCGAGACAGATTTACTGGTGGAGACACCACCACCCGCTTTCACAGGACCGTCACAGGACATCTTGCACAGCACATACGAGACCACCACCACCGTCATTCCCGCCAGCACCATTTTTATGTGTAACACCAAGCCTGGCGGCACTGAGGTGGACGTCAGCACCACCACCCCATCACCGCTGGAAACAACCACGCAGAACAAAGTCCTAATACAGCATGTAGCGACCCCAGAAGAAAGTCTGTTTGACACCGGTACCGGTACTCCCATGCTCGTTGAAGATGTGACATCCGATGATGGGTCGACGAGTGTCTTTGACCAGTCCACTGATCAGGTGTCAGAACAAAACCACGACACCCTCACATTGATTGACACGACAGAAAACATTGATGCAGAGTTCTTCACACCTGCTGCGGTGGTTTTAACTGCAAACAGCAACAGCACTGCCCCGGAAGCAACGGTCACAAAGGAATCATCCACCAAAGAGACCACCACTACCATGCCTGAGCAAAACGTATCAGGTAAGACTTACCAACATGACTTTTCACCTTGCAGTTTTTAAATACCACTTCTAAAGCTGAACAAATCTTTGCTTTCAACCTTCACTTTCTGTTGGACTTAGATGTTGATGTTATTTTCTATGCATTGTTTTGTTGCTATGCAGAAGGCAAATGTTTAGGGAATCTGTTTGTACCTGTCTCTCAAGTCAATGAACAGGTAAGACATTCTCCTGATGGGTGCTTTTCCTTTATAAATACAGTTGACTTGACTTGACTTGACTTATGGTGCATTGGTACAATTAGACACCGTGCGTAGTCATCAAACACCATGAAAAGTAGTTGTGTTTGCCAAGGGATCTTGTCGAACATTCAAGGCATTCAAGGCTCTGTTTTCTCTTTCTGGAACTTTGGTTTGGTTTGTCTTGAGATTCAGGATTTATGTGTGTCCATTTTGTCCGAGAGCTCTTCTTTCCAAAGCCTCGGAGGGAACAAGTTTCTTCTTAGCTCACTTCATCACCTTGAAAGAGTATGATGTAATTTTGTGACTGTGCACACCTGAATGTAAGACGCACCTACTAAATTAAAAAATAAGAAAAAGACGATGTGAATAATAGATCACACTGGGGGTATCCATGTTGAAACATGGGTTCTTTACACAGAAAGATGTTACACAAAAAATAATCTTGTTTTGCTTTTAAATAACACACATGTAAATTTCCCTTCAAAAGCAGTTTTCTTTCTCTATGATCATGTTTTATAGCATAGGTGTCAAACTCAGGTCCTGGAGGGCCGCTGCCCTGCATGTTTTCCAAGTCTCCCTGTTGCAACACACCTGATTCAAATGAACAGGTTCAATGTCAGGCTTGCGCAAAGCTTGCTGATGATCTGATCATTTGAATCAGGTGTGTTGCAACAGGGAGACTTGGAAAACATGCAGGGCAGCGGCCCTCCAGGACCTGAGTTTGACACCTATGTTTTATAGGGTCCCCAAATTTGCTGGTATCCACACTCAAAAATGCATGCACTAGCCGCATCTTAATTTGATTGATTGGGCTTTCTTGTGTTCAGACACGTGTGCATTTTTCATGTGCAAAGAATCCTCTTACCTTGCTAACAGTTTTAGCTGTCCTAATTCTTGCTACGCCAAGAATCGTTATGTATATTTGTCCCAAAACGACAGTAAATAAAAACAGACGTGTTGTATAATTTCATGATTTCTATAAAAGGGGTTTCCCCAGACGACACTAAGTATTTTCCACTGCACGTTTTGCCACATGGGTTGGCCTCAGATGCACTCGGTAAACATCGGAGATGGTCAGCACATATCCGGGACATTTTTGTAGGACATTTTACATCACTTGAAAAGTGTTGGTCTCATGTCAGGCCGCACCTCGCTCGTTAATGGGCGATATCTTGGAGCTGTCGCGATTCCCGAATGCGAGGCCAACAGCTCTGACAAATGGGAAACACCTTCGTTCTTGTGAGGGGAACAAAAATATTGAAGCTCGTTAGCCCATGAAAATCCATAAATTAGCCTGATCATTGTTCAAAGCATGTGAAAAAGGTAGTGACTTATAGACTGGAAAATACGGTATATCTTTTAAAACTGTGTGACATCGAGTACGTCCATTATTTTTCTGGTCTTTGCATTTGACAAATGTGTCTTCTCCGTAGCTTTTACAAAGAGGTTATTCGAAACTCTCGGTTAGTTCAGTTTCATATATTGTAGATCACAGGTGTCAAACTCAAGGCCCGGGGGCCAGATCCGGCCCGCCACATCATTTTATGTGCCCCCCGCCCCCCAGAAAGAAAATAACGCGTGTCAAATGACATGATCCTTGCTAAAAATGTACCAAAATGTCAAATTGTGATGTGTGATACATGACGTTGAGATTTTGCAATAATTTTGTTACATATAAAAGTAATAATGCGATAATGCAATTAAACATTTCTGTGGTTCCACTGTTGTAACGGCCCTCCGAGGGAAGACCTAACTGAAAAAGTGGCCCGCGACAAAAAATGAGTTTGACACCCCTGCTGTAGATGAAATGTTGGCTTCCTCCGTTTCTTCTCCATTCAGAACACTATGCAGATCAGAAAGGCATTTGATCAGAGGCTCACGACCGAACAACTGGTGCATCCCCTCAAGCCACTGTGATTCAGGATCTAGCACAGCTACTAACATTTCCACAGTGACTTTAACAATGACACAATGGATTTCTGAATTTGAAACGTCAGTCGTCTGTGATGTCTTGCTTATTTGGCTTCCTTGGAAACTGTACTGGTCCTCCCTTGTCGGTCTGTTTAATGGAACACGACCAGCCTGTTTCCAGTTGCTGTATGTACAGTATGTCTGTCTGTACAGAGAGTCTGCCTGTATAGACTCCATGACTGCGCTTTGATTCCAAAGTGTCTCGAATGTTTGTAGAGTTTCTTCTTCACGTTGCACATGAGATCAAGTGATGATGTCACCTCTAAAACAAAGTCTGCGCTCACTGCCAGGACAGCTGGAGGCCACGTGACCAAAGTGGGCGATTACAGCTTCTTTTACTTCTTCATCATGTCATGTGGCTCAGATGACACACGCGTGTTACTCTCTCAGGATTTGTGGGAAACTTTTTGGAAAAATGGCATAGTCGGAAGCATGTCTTGTCTGGTTGCATAGTAACAGAGCAAAATAAGCTACCGATATACACCTGATTCTTTGACATGTGATGTGTTTGTGAATAAATAAATACAAAATATTGTTGTATATTATAGTTTTATTATAGTTTTAGTAACGACAACAAAAATCCACATCTAAATGTTGAGTTAAAAGGCAGACAGTCTCGGGGGAAAAAAAATCCTCTGTCAAGCAGTGGTTGTGGAAGCGAATTTCTGTTGGAACTTTGGCAAATGAGAGCCCATAGTAAGACCCCGAGAGAGCGATGGAGATTGTGTACATGTGTGTGTTTGTGTGTGGCTTAGTCAGGTGGGTCCCCGATCCATGTTCCCAGGCTGGTCTTAACTCTAAACAGGTGGTGCAGGCGTTCTTGGGTGCAACCAATAATCTTTTTCAATCTCCGTTTCCAATCTTTTGTGAGAAACAGCAAGAGAAACGGGGAGGGTGAGGCAACTCCATTTGTGTTCAGATTGTTGATCAGACTTTTTTTTTCGCGTTTCATTGCAATATTTACATGCATATTACATAATGTAAGCACACACACTCTTCACTGCCATGTACAGAACCCGGAAGACAGCGGGTCCAAATGCCCCCGTGAAAAGGATGAAAATGGGTGGAGTCATCGGCTTAACTCTTATTTGACCGATGCCATATGATTTACAATAATGTTTATACGAGTGGGGGCGCATGAAACATACGGTAGAATTGCAAAGAAATTTTTTGAGTTGACTTCCCCTTGAAAGCCTTACACTCATTCTCCAAGGTTGTCAGCATTTAGTTTAAAACAATTGTACAATCGGCTTCCGTTTAGCCCGTTATATTAACTGCTCATTTGCACCAATCGCACCTACACTGTAATAATAATACTGTGATCAGATTTGAGTTGAGAGCCAGCTACTCTGAGCCATTCTACTTCATCGAGGATCAGTCATGTTCCTTGCTACACAAGCTGTTGAACTTTGATTTGTTGGGAACTGCTATCGCAATAGATATTACAAGATTTTATTGTTCTTGAGTTTGAATCTTTGAAGAATACTATGTACCATGAAGCTCGAATATGATGAATCTTGTTTGGTGGTGGTTTACGTTGGAACTGTTTTGTTTTATTCATATAAAATATTTCATAACACTTTTTTTTCCATCTTTTCTTTTTTCGCAGATGCCCAGATCCTTCAGTCACAGAACTCTCAGTCTCCAATCTTGCTTAACCCTTCCATCGCCTCAATGGTAGATGGTGAGCCCATCCTCCAGAGCGGCCGCCCAGACTTGTCCCCTACCAATGTAACTACCACCCCAATTGTTAGTTTTATTAATGGCAAACATGAGATAACACATGACCCACTGAGTCCAGAGGACAAAGAAGCCAAAGGTACTCAAATTGTGACAAATGTGAAACATTTAGGAGGAAACGTAGAAACCACGACACAGATTGATTATGGACGGGCCAACCTCTCTGGAGATAGCGTCACTGAATTGAAAGAAGGATTCCTCTCAAGCACAGATAAACTGAACCCCGATGACCCTGGCTCTGATATTATCCCAGCAGTTGAAACAAAATCCCCTCCAATTTTTCCTGGACGTGAGGAATCCTCCACACAGAAAGACACAACTTCTGCTCCAACTGCAATTGTGGGTGACATCACATCATTTAAAACCACACAAAACGCCGGCTCCGAAACCGAATACGGCATGTTGGTTGCAGCTACTTCTGCTCATTTCTTTCCGACACCATCACCATCTGAGGCACATATGACCGAAATATCAGAGGACAGCCAAATAACCTTGTCAGATAAGGTAACCTCCACTGTCATCACCACAACTGCACAGAAAGAGCGAGACAAGTCAAGCGACGCTCCCACATCGATGAGGAGTGACTCACAAGTGACTCAAACAGACAAGGCAAAGGATCCATCGCTTTTTACTTTGGCAACAAATCTTCACACAGACAGAAACATAGTTCACCCAACAATAGAAATAAAAAGCACATCTGCCCCACCAGCTGCTGAAGATTCCTCCCAGGCTTCTCTCCAGACTGTATACATTCCCTTGTCTCATGATACAGATGAGAAAACAAGTACAAAGAGCAGCATTACGGAAGGAATGTCAAAACCATTCGTAGTACAAGTGGCATCAACAATTTCGTCTGACATCAATCTAATATCAGTGCCATCCTCTACATTTAATTCCACACCAAGTACACTTTCTATTGACAGCACTGAGGCTTCAGTACTTCCAAGTATATCCTCTAGTTCTGCTGATATTTATGATGACATTATAAGTAGTGAGACTATGATGGTTGAGTCTGTTCCTTCATTGAGTCTATCAACCATCGCAACTGGAACAGGTTCATTATTCTTGGGCAAAGAGGGGTCAGCTGATGACACGGATGAGTTTGCTGAAGAGTCTAATATCATAACAACTACTATCTCTTCAAAGTTTAGGACAGACATGCCAGCAACAACAGCCTCACAAGGAAGTGAAACAAGTGTCATTTCGAGGGCATCTGATACTACGGCAGCATCCGTTTATCACACTGAGAAACAAAACCCAATATATCTTGAAATGCAACCATTAAGTACAGTTCATGCCGAGGAAGTTCAAGATGGTTCAGGTGACCAAAATCCGGACATGATCATTCTGACATCGTCTGTGACTGCCGCGTCGGCCCTCGGCAGTGCAGAAGTATCTACTGCCAAATCTCCAATTCTAACATCTACCACCGAAGAAGTTAAGGTCATGGTTGCAAACACTGAGTCCAGTCTATCTGTCAGTGGGTCAAGCTTGACACCTGAAACTGAATCATCATCTGGAGACATGGCTATCAAGCTCACTGGAGACTCGTTCATGTCACCGACGACTTCCCCCTCAATAATTAGGACGAACACCAAAGTACACCAATCAAGCACGAAGAATTCTGGAGGCATAACAGACGCCGCTATTGGAGGTTCAAAAATCCCAACACCGACTGTTTCATCCATGTATAGTACAGAGGCGCCAGCAGTGATAGCATCAACTTCAAGGTCTCATGAAATTCAAACATCATCAGATATGGCTGGAACCGATAAAGTGGTATGGACAACAGGTTCAACTTCTTTTATGAGCCTAGCAGATCAAGATGCTCCAGATATTAAAGATAAAACCATCAGCACAAAATCCAGTCCATCTGTCATTGGTTCAACTATGACACCTAAAACAGAATCATCATCAGTCAGCAGCACCTTTTCCGAAGGTTCTGGAGATGAGCTCACTGGGGAGTCTTTTATTTCAACAACTATTTCCTTTTCATCATTTAGCACTAATACTCCAGAAGTGACAACATCACATGGAACGAGTGAGATGGAGGACTCATCACTTATACCTGAAAAGAATGGATCTTTTCCGGAAAATCAGGAAGAGGGTTCAGGCGAACAAAAGACTGAAGAGTCACAAAAACTGCCAGCATCTCCAAACACTTCCTTGTTGTTGAGCACCAAACAAACAACAGAAAGCCATGAACCAGGCATTACATCAATTACAGGAAAACCATCAGTTTCTCTGGTGTCCGACATGACCAATCCAATACCAACCATCAGTGGCCCAACCATGAGAAGTGAAGTGGCATCATTCTCTTCTACCACACTTAAAGAAAGTTCTGGAGATGGCGCTGATGTTTTTAGTGGAGCGTCAGAAATCACACCAACTTCTATTTCCTTAATGTTTAGCACAAAAACACCAAGAGCAACATCGCAAGAAGATGGGATACAAGACAGTTCAAAGAAACCCTTAACGACTGCTTCATCCCTCTATAGTACTGAAAAAACAACTCAAGTGCATCCTGAAATGCAAAATTCATTAAGTTCAGCTACGAGTAAGGAAGCTTTGGCTCTGACCCCAGTTGATCGAGATGGTTCAGGTGAACAGACTCAAAACTTGCTCCATCAGACATCTTCCCCCAACACCGAATCTCCTAACATTACTGGGGCATCACCTGCAGAATCACCTGTGAGATTATCAACTCTTCCAGACATTCTAATTGAAATTGTTAGCACTGAACTAAATCCATCGGAAAATGAACCTAGCATCACTCCCGAAACAGATTATTTTAGAGATATTGATGATGGAATTATAGGCGGTGTGCTGGTTGAGTCCTTACCTTCTTTACATGGAACAACCATGATGCCTGGAATGTCAATAGACATTGAAAGTTCTGGAGACTCCATCAATGAGTTTCCTGGAGAGTCAAAAGTCAAAACAACCACTGTGTCTTCAATGTTTAGTACAGAGACACCAGCTGTGACAGCATCACATGAGGATGTTACACAGGATGAAAAATCGAGTACTGCCACATCATCCCTGTATAGTACTACGAAAACGCCGCCAATGTCTCATCACATTACAACTTCTGTTCAAGTGCCAGTAGATGGTTCAGGTGACCAAACCGAATACATTTTCATTCAAACATCTTCCGTTACTACTGCTACTCTGTCCATCACTGAGGCACTAACAGAACCTCCGACTCGTCCATTTACAGTCACGAATGTTGAGAATTACGATGTAAGCACTGAGTCCATTTCATCAGTTATTGGATCAAGTATAACACCTGATACTGAATCATTGTCATTATTCAGCACAACTTTAAATGAAGATTCTGGTTCTTTTCCTTCTCTGAGTGAATCAACCATCCAACCTGCAATGTCATCATCCTTCACTGTCACAAACACAGATGGATCTGGGGATAGCATTGAGGACTTTACTGGAAGTGTTGTTTCAGTGTCTCGTACAGATACACCAGCGGTGACCGTATCGTATGGAAATGAAACTAATACTTTCTCAAACACCTCCATCGCTGTGTCATCCCTCCACAGTACTGAGGCACCGACAGCAGAACCTATGATCCCATCTACGTCCGTTCTTGGAGTAAATATGACACCTGAAACTAACATTTCAGTCAGTACCATTGATGGCACAGTCGCTCTCGTTGATCAGACTGGAAAGTCATTCATTTCAGCAACAACTTCCTCGTCGTCAGTGTTTAGCACTGGCACCTTGTCAATGAGAGTGTCACATGAAACACCTTCTGAACCCCATGCACATGTCATAGAAAATGAGGACTCATCATTACTACCAGAGACTCTTCCCACTTCAACAGATATTGAAGAAGAGAGCTCAGGTGAACAAATTACTAAAATGACCCAAATGGTTCTTTCATCTCAGACGGCGATATCAGTGCTTCGCACAGAAAGACCAACACAACTGCCACTCCAGGAAAAAGAGACTTTTACCAAAGTCTATTCTTTGTACAGTACTAGTCCCCTTGAGCCAGTGTCAAGTAAAACAACAGAACGTTATGAAAAGAGGTTGTTTTCAGTTACCGCAGCAGACTTTGAGAGTTCTGGAGATGACAGTGACGGGTTAACCGGAGAACCGAAAATCACATCTCCACTTGCATCTGGAGTGAATACATCAGATGGTGATTCAACTAGTGACATTTCAAAGACATCTGTTACTGTTGCATCGCCCTTCTTCAGTATGGAGAAAGCAACTCCAACTGTATCGTCTGCTCTTTTGGAAATCGAGGACATCGATGATGATGGAATTAGCAATGACACCATTCTGGTTCAGGCTATTCCTTCCCACACCGGCTCAACCATCAAACTTGGAATTTTACCATATGCTACTACCTCAGATTATGAGAGTTCTGGAGACAGTACATATGGATTTATGAAGGAGCTGGCAAGACCAACCATTTCCTCAATGTTCAGCACAGAGACACCAGCAATGACAGCATCACAAGAATCTCAAAACAGTCAAGTCTCAACAGTATCAGTAACACAGTCATCCTTCCATAGTACTAATAAACCTACTTCAGTGTCTCCGGAAATACAAAAGTATGTGACTACAGCTAAGACTGATGGAGTGCTGTTCACAATGAGGACAAAACCATTCCCTGATCATCTCGAAGGGTCGGGTTATCAAACCCAAGACATATTTGCAAAGACATCTTCTGTCTCCAACACTGACATGCCTGAACTTGAGGCAACATCTGCCGTATCAACTGCAAATGACAAGAGCAACATGAATGTAGCCATTGAAGAAACAATTACAATTATGAGCTCTGCGTCTTCCCTGAGCCCTGAGAAACAATCACCAGAGTCAGAATTGCTCACTTCTTCTGGTCAAGTAAAAGGCTTTACTGAAGCAACACCTACTTCCAATCTCCATGGCCAATCTACATTACCAGGAATCACTACTACAACACCTGCGCAGTCCATAAACACACAAACTAAAATACAACCGAGCACTTCAGCTATTCCAATCATAAATGAATTTGATGCAGGTTCTGCGATCATTATTCCAGAACAGGACAGCTCAAATGGACAAACAACTGAAATTTTAACAGAAGAGTCTTCTAGTTTGCCGTTTCTGTCAATGACAGATAATACAGTGAAACATAGCAGCCACTCAGCTGTTGTGATTGGCACCTCTCAGGAGATGTCTACAAAATCTCCAGCTTCCCTTAAGCCTTCCATTCAAATAATTGATGACACAGAACTTATTGATCAAAACCCCCTGACAAAAGTCACAGGGAAAACGGATGAAAACATCTCTTCAATGTTTAGTACAAAAACACCAACACTATCAACAGCATCATATTCAATGGAAGGAAATGGCAAAGATTATTCTCATTATAGCACTGATACTCCAATTTCACCCATTACACAAAAGAACACAGACAAAAACATCGTCACAGTGATGTTGCCCACTGCTGATCGGACATTGACTGTGAAGCCGACTTCTCACCCTGTCTCATCAACATCTTTGTACAGCCCAGTGAAAGCTGCAATGACAACTATTTCACTTCTAAGTACAACAGGTTCTGATGCAGAAGTTATCAACATTCATGAGGGCTCTGGAGACCTAACTTCTGCTTTGACAGGCTTTACACTTGCCAACACAGAGTCCCCAGCAGCTTCAAAAGACAGCATCAGCACAGACCTGAATTCAACCTCAAGGAAAACTCTTGCTCCTACTACTCGTTCAACATTTCCCACAATTGATGCAGGTTCAGATGACGTCCCATCGGATCCCGTTTCAACCACGTTTAGCACAAAGAAACCATTTTCAACCTTTGCAGGGCTAAACCCTTCCACCGAGGCTCATACAGAAGAGGCTGCAATTCATGTTCTTTCAGAATCTGTCAATCCTACCACTGTTTCAAAACCCCAAGTGACTTCAGTGTCTTCTCTGTTTAGTACTAAGAAACCTACATCAATGACACCCATTGAAGCTCGAAGCACATCCTCTTTACCGGCTACAACAGAACAAAGTCGCAATGCAGAGAGTCAAAATGTCGGAAGCTTAGGAGATGTCACATCTGCTGTTACAATTGATTTATCCCCAGTAACACCAAAAGAAGAATCATCTGTAGAACAGGTAATCTTGTCCAAAACCACCATCACACCATTAGTTACAGGTACAGAAGAAAGTTTGGGGGATAGTTTGTTTGCTATTTCATCAAATCCTCGTATAATTGAAGGGGCGCAACCCATGGAAGTGTCAAGTCACTCTCTGTTTCCCTCAAAAGAATCTTCCGCTTATGGTGACATGGAGAGCTCTGGGCTTCCACCTGAAGAGTTTGATTTAGAGATAAGTTCAGATGGATCAGGTGGAGATGTAGCCATTGGTAAAACTGATGAGACAGAACTAGTCAAGAGCACAGATGATACGTTAACTCAACCTAGCAGGCAGTCCACACAGGAATTTATATTATCAACACAATCCCCAGACAAGACTAGCGATGAGATTTACATAACTGAGCAAGGAAGTGGTGTCTTCGATGAGGATTTAACACCTGAGGATATGGTCTTAACCTCATCGCCCCCAGTCATCACAGCCACAAGTGGGACTGATGAAACGTCACCTATACCCTCAAACATTTCTGTACATTCAGACACTGTTAAACAACACACGCCGATGTCTACACCTACCAGTCAAATATCTGACCAAGAGTCAAGTATGTATGACTCAGACGAAGGCTCTGGAGGAGAAAATGTCTTCAGTACTAAAACCACAGCAACAAGAGATTCATCCTCTGGATGGACAGCATCTGATGTAGTAACACTCTCAGCTTCTTCATTGTTCAGCACTAAGAAGTCTGAAATTATTAGTGGAGCTGACAATGTCAGAAAAACAACAAGCATTTGGCCATCTTTCTACAGTACTGTCAAACCAATGCACAGTTTGGCACCTGATGTTCCTGGCACCTCAAGTAATGAAAGGCTGACAGTTTCAACAGTGAAGCCGAAAACAATATCACATCTAGATGTGTTGCCGGAGCCTGGTAGTGGGGAGGCTGAAATACTTCTTTCAACTGATGCTTCAAGTCTCTACAGCACTGAGAAGGCAACTGCTACTTCCTTCATGGATCTTTCTAAGACACAATCACATGAACACATTCATGTAACAGAACATCCAACAGCTGCTACTCCTAAGACGCTCCTCACAACATCATTATATCCGATAGCTACGGAAGGCTCTGCTGACGAGATCTCAGATGACACAACCGCTTTGCCAATCATAGTAACATTTGATAATAGAAATACTTCTACACTATCCAGTCTTTTGAGCACAGATAAAGCCATAAGGTCCCAAGAGCAGGAAACAAATTATGTAACCATAATGCAACATGAAGCGGGAACTGTTTCACATTCCTCTGACAGAATAACATTAAGCCCATCACAGGATGAGAGCACCGTGGAACATGTCACATCTTCATTCACCAAAGACTCATTTTCTACAACTACAATGTTTCCCATTGACTGGTCAAGTCAGTACCTGGACCCAAGTGGCACTTATGCTGAAGTGGAATATAATACATTTGAGCCCTCACCGACTAATGAAATAATTTCACTTGATACAACTTCACAATCTAGTTCATCTGCAAAATCAGAAGAAGAAATGACTTGGATGAAATTTGAAAGCTCTCCTGAAAGCTCAAGTGAGCACAGCCCACGTGGAATAACTGAATCAGCTTCAGTGCAACCAGAAAGTACCACATCATCTTCTACCGAACAAGTGTCCTTTGTTGAAACTGTGACTTCAACTACAGCGGCACCAGATACAGCTGGTGAACGTTCCTCAGACAGTGAGGAAGCTTCTGTGTCAACAGAGACAAGTTTCATCACCTCAACAGAAGAAGACGGTTCAGGGGTTACAATACCAAGCATCTACAATGCAGACTTGGGTAGTTCAACGTCACCTCAGACAGAGTCATCTTTCTATGAAGAAACATCTGGTTCTACATCTACTAATACTCCAATGACAGATGATTACTCAACCCTGCCCCCTGGTATGTCCCAAATTTCTACTGAGTCAGTATCGACAGATGTTGAGAATAAGGAGACTCAATTCATTGACATAACAACGCATACTGGAGAGAGCAAGACCAGCTACCAGGTGGTGGCTACAACAAAACCAGAAGAACGCATTTCAGAAGTCCCTTTTGGATCACTACCTTCAAAGGAAAGTATTTTGGTGCAGTTTGTCACAACCTTTGGCCCTCCAAAACACCCAACACCCTCCCGAGAATCATTGGAGCAAGCCCAGTCACAGATTGCTATCACAAATCGCCCTCAGACTGATTTCTCCTCGGAAGATGTATCACCGACCAGTCTCACGTCTGCTAAACAGTTTGAAGAATTAACAACCATTGCCCCTTCAGTCGCTGAGCCTGCGTCCGCCACAGTGGCTTTAGCTACAATTGACCTTACAGAGGAACTAGTTTCAAGTGGTGAAATGACTGAATCACCTCCAGAAACAGATGTCCGAGTAACACAGTCTCCACCTGACAGCGTTTATGAAGACCTAACTGAAGAGATGCCAGACTATGAGGAATTAAATCCCAATATAGTAGAGAGTATTCCAGAAGACACTGAAAGTATAAAATCAACAGAAACAACAATGTACACTACTAGCCAAGCTGCTGACAGTCAGCCTTCAGACTCACTGAACAGTATCGAAAGAGAAACAGTCACTTCTGCATTGTCTGGAAACTTGATCACCACAACATACCCAGAATCAAATGATATCCAGACAGTCTTCAAGGTAGATGCTACCTCCACTGCATCTAACGTGGAGTCAACGACCGTTCATAGCGTTGGGATAGAGGAGGGTTCAGATAAGACAGAACGATCCACAGTAAAGCCACAAGTCCAAGAGTTCACAAAGACGACACCAGCTGAAACTCAAAGCCAGAATGCATTAGTGGACCCCACCCAACCGCTTTCCGGCAAGGATCACAAACTCGACTGTGACATAACTCCACCTCCATTGCTCACTGAAGGAGAAACACATTACCCAGCATGTGACCTGGGCCACATCATTGTAGGAGAGACTGTTGACATTTACGGTAGGTTTCTGACATTTTTTGGTAAGTTTATGAACATATACAATGAAATAGACCCATGTTGAACAAATGGAATTTGTTTTTTTTTTCAGTAATTGAATCGTGTCTAGAAAACATTTGTTTGAATGGAGGATCTTGCTTCATGAGTGGCAGCATCCAAATATGCAACTGTGCACCGGGCTATGATGGTGATCACTGTGAAACAGGTAGGAAACTGTCTTAAAAATATCTCTTTGTGTAAAAAAAAAAAAAAACTTTTGAGGAGTTTTGTGGTTTCTAAATAATAAATCTGTCTGTTTAGACATTGATGAATGCCAGTCCAACCCTTGCCGCAATGGAGGTACATGTGTTGATGGGGTGGCTTCCTTCGCTTGTCTCTGCCTCCCGAGCTACTCTGGGCAGTTTTGTGAGAAGGGTATGTTTTTGCTCAACACACTTTTTTTATGTGACATTCTGGGGAAAAAAACAAAACAAAACAAAACATTGCATGTCTTTATTATTTTGATTATATTCAAGCACATTTTAAATAAAGACACCGATACAGTGGAACCTCAGTTCATGAAATGCTCCTGTTCTTAACCAAATCGGTGTATGAACACAAATTTCAGACAAACATTGCTCCAGTACACAAACTGTGCTACATAGCATCCACGTGGAAGTATTAAAGATTTCTCTCACGCATTTTTTTGCTGTTAACATTTTTTTGCTGTTAACACAGTATGACTCAGAAGAAAGAGAAAAGTCCAAGTGATTGTCTTATTAGGAAGCCCTGAAGATTGTTGCAGTGACTAGGGGGCGCATCGAGGCTCGTTGACAGAGGGTCAAACAATGTGTTCCTTTCCAGCTGTTTGCGAAGGCTTGTGGGACGGACGTTGGTTTATTCATTTTAATGGGAAAAATTATGTCACCGATAGAAACAATGACCTGAGATTCAACTGTATTCATGAAAAATTGATTTGTTAGTCTTTTGCATCATGTCCAGCTTTTCATCCATTTAAAAAGAAGAATCACTTGAACAGAAATTTGGAAGTGGCGTGCAGGCACTCTCCGCCATTCATTTTGCAAGGGATCACTCATCAGTGAGATTGTGTACTCTATGCAGCTGCCGTCTCTTAGAAGTGCTTGCTCAAAGAGCGGCCCAGAGGGAAATTTGCCTTTGTATCCTTCTTGAATTGCACTGAAATAAAGCCGTTAAACTAACAGAGTGGATTTTGTTGTGAATATTTAGACACAAGGATCACCGTCAGTGTGATATAAATTAAGAGTATAGTGTTGTCACTCTAGGATGGGCAAACTCTCAAACCTTTGGTCACATGACCTCACATTTGCATACCTCCTAGAACATGCTTCTAGAGGAACTAACCAACTATCATCGTGATGATCTAGTACTAACTTGAGATACAGAAAGCCTCAAGGGTCAGGCGTGAACATAGGTTGAAGTCAATGAGACACTTGCATGGATCGGAGTGACTCAAATACTGTACTTGTGTATTCCTCAATCCCTTTTTGTTTTCTTTCCTTGCAGATACAGAGACGTGTGCGTATGGCTGGCACAAGTTTCACGGCCAGTGCTACAAATATTTCCCAAGCAGAAGAAACTGGGATACAGCAGAGAGAGATTGCCGCATGCAAGGGGGTCACCTGACGAGCATCCTTTCCCATGAGGAGCAATTTTTTGTCAACCGTAAGCATTAGAAGCACGGTATAGTCAGTCAAATATGAAAATGTACATTCAGGAGTGAGCCGTAATTTTGCTTTCTGCCTCTCGTGTTTTGTTCATAAGCAGTCCTCATGTGAGAGAGAGAAATGAAATCTGTTGTCTGTTTTGTTTGGTAGGTCTCGGACAGGATTACCAGTGGATTGGCCTGAATGATAAAATGTTTGATAGTGACTTCCGCTGGACTGATGGGAGCCCCATGGTAAGATGGGTTATTCCCTCACGCAGTTCTTTTCTCCCCCTCAACAAACATGGCAGAGCGACAGTCTAAATATTTGGACGTCATGTCAATGACAGATGCACTCATGTAGAGAGGAACACCCTTTTTTAGGGGGCACTGTTGATTTTCTCATGAAGTTCTCTGCTGTTGAAAGCGTTCCCAGTGTGTGCCAAACAATATTTGGAGAAGGTATTCGGGGTGCGACAAAAGCAGCACACGAATGGAAACCGGATAGTTCAGTGGTGGGAGGTAACTAAGAAATCCATTATTTTTCACATTTGAAAACAGATTGAGTGGTGCCTCGGGATGTGTGTTTAATTTGTTCCGTGACAACGCTCATATCTGAAATGAACTTTCCCCAATGTAATGAATAGAAAGGCAATTAATCCGTATTTGCTCTTTTCTCAAGACAAAAATCGGCCGAGCAGCGCCTCATCGAGGTCTTCTTATCTCTGTCTCAGTACTTTGTATGACTTACTTTGTCAATATAGGCTCATAACTTTTTTCAACCTCTATGGGTACAATACGGTGTACAAAAGGCATCCGCAAATAGAGAGAGGTAATGTTGGTCGGATTAATTGATTCAGTTCAATTTCTCAAAATGGGTGTATATAAATGACAGCACACAAAACATCATTTCTACTTAATACTGTTGTAGATCCTATAAGTACATCTCAACGTTTTTTTTCCCATTGTATCTGTACTTTTACTTACTTACAAAGTCTGAGTACTTTTGCCAATTCTGGTGGTGTCACGGACGCTGTTGAGTATACGTCACGAGACAAGAAAGTGACTAATTGCCACGTGCATCGGTGCTGTACAGAATGATGTCCATACTTCAAAGATTATTCAACAGATAGGCTTTAAAGATTAGCAAAAGCCACCTATTGATCCCCTTTCTCAAATGAGGGGTGATGAGGGTACCAATGACAGTTTTGGGAGGAGGAGATAGAGGTTATAGACCGGCAGGCGTAGACAGGTATGTTTTAGTGTCGCACCAACCCCCCTCCCTCCTTCCCAGAGCAGGCAGCCACTCGCTAGTGGAAGGGCCACCAGGCGGGAAGACAACACAGATGGACAGCACCTGTGCCCGCCTGCAGAAAGACAGAGAAATGGACGAAGCAATATGGGGGGTCTGCATGGGTGGTCACACTCACCCAATGGCTAAAAATACTCCACGTGTTTACGCTTTTTCTTTTCCGTCATGATCAACATTGAAATACAGTAGCATAATAGGGTTAAAAAAAACATGGCACAGCCTTTTTCCTTAATGTAAAGGTAATAATATTGTAAAGATAAATGTTGTAAAATAAAATTATTTTAAAACATCGGTACTTAAACATTAGGACATAAAGTTGTTTTGCACATAAGGTAAATAAAGAAATATACCGACATAAATAGAAGAGATAAATGCAACTGTATCATATTTCAAAGTTAAATACAACTGACCTGTACTCGACAAATATACTGAGCTGGATTAAAACAAATTTTAAGTCACGCTAACACTTCACAGTTGTAACATTTAAGTCAGTGATTCTTTCGCATGCCATTAGAAGGAGCATGTGTACCACAAACTGTTTTAAGAGGGGTTTTTTTTTTCAAGAAAAATGCCCTTGACTTACATGAAAAGGCGGTATTTTCTAAAAATATATCATACAAAAATAAAGTCCTAATATCAGGTCATCCTACGGTACACGTTTAACGTAAAGTATACTGTATATTTTTCAGGTGAGGCCTGTTGTGGATCTTTGTCAACTTACTTTTTAGTGTTCACAAATGATTTTGTCACATCAACACATATTGATGTAAACAGTTTAATGTGACTGCACAAATGTTTCATGAGAAAAAAAATAACGTAAAACAAGCAGAAGTATTTGTACCATAACTGACTGATACATGCATGATATATGACACCAAGAAAGACATCAGCTGCTGGCCACATATGGTCTCCTTTAAGTTTATCTGGAAATTCTGCGGCTCTAAATTGAATGCATTTTTTTAAAATTCCTAAAAATGCAACATTATGCTTCAAAAAACTTCTTTCTGACATTGTTCACATTTAAAAATAATCATTTTTGATGTGGCCCTTCCACCAATTAAAACAAGGGGAGTAAAGAGTTTTGACTTGCGTAGCCTTGTGTGGCTGATCAGAGTTTGTTTGATTATTTTGAGAGAGATGGCGGCCTGCTGTGCACAGTTGTGCAGCTGATGACATTTGTTACCAGCGAGACCAGCAGGAAGTGGCTGTGTTTGTAAAGCCTAATGACAGAGTAGCACGGCCCAGGGACAAGACTTGGAGTAGGGTCGGGGGCTGGGATTGTGTGAGGGCGCGGAGGGGGGGCTAAGGTGTGGTGGGGGTCTCATCTTTGAAGAGGTCGTTTGAACCCACAATTTGCTGAAAGACCGCAGGTCGCATCAATTGCACGTCGAATACCCCGCAGCACTTCAGCTGTGTGTACACGTTGTATAAATGTGTAAATGAGCAGCACATCTGTGGAGTAACATTTGTAATGTTAAGTATGCAGACCGTGTGATGTCATGTTATGTCAACACTTAAGTCTGACAGTCATTTACATGGAGGAGATGGAGGGTTTCATTTGAGAATCATGCTAAAAAATTCAATTCAACTAAATTTCATATTTGTTGAGTGTGAAACGCTCCAGTCATTACAGAATTGGAGGTCTTCCATGACTAGAACGAAGTCATGACTAGTACTCGAAGTAATTTATAACATATCGTTTCATTGGGTGCCCCACAAAATTAAAAAAACAAAAAATCACCGTCACATCTTTTCGCACAAAGGCGACCTCTGGTGGGCATCGAGTAAAATCACAGCTCAACGAAAAAGATTTTCTGTTTGCGTGACGTCCTGCCTTACACGCCCTGTCCCTCTTGAATTGCAGCACTACGAAAACTGGAGGCCCAGCCAGCCCGACAGTTTCTTCTCTTCCGGGGAGGACTGTGTGGTGATGATCTGGCATGAGGACGGCCAGTGGAATGACGTTCCGTGCAACTACCATCTCACCTTCACCTGCAAGAAGGGCACAGGTACCGTAAATGTCACATACACACAGGTGATGCAAAACATCTGATGAAGATCAGTAACACTTTGTACACCTTCATTAATGCTGACATTTTATGGCCAATAATTATAGTAGTCTGTAACAATTTTTGTGACCAATTTTGCTTTTCAAATAAATGTTATAATATTGGAACAAACATTTATTTATTTATTTATTTATTTTTTACTGATCCACTGGTAAAAGGAGACTTTGATTTTCTCCTGCTTCATCTTTAACTGCTTTAACCCTTTCATGGACAGCGGTTACTACAGTGGACAGCTTATCATGTTATCAGGTAACAGGGTGCATGAAAGGGTTAAGCAACGAGGCATATGTAGGAATAGTTGTTACACACTTTCAAAATGTTTTCCACTCTCACGCTTTTGGTTGTCGGCGAATTTCTTATGAAGTTGCTTGTGCTCCTCAGTGGCATGCAGCCAGCCTCCTCTGGTGGAAAACGCACGGACCTTTGGGAGGCAACGTGAACGCTATGAGATCAACTCGCTGGTGAGGTACCAGTGCGGCATGGGATACATTCAGAGGCACCTCCCAACCATCCGTTGTCGGGGCAACGGACACTGGGACATTCCCCAAATCACCTGCATGAACCGTAAGCAGAGCAAAAGGATTCATTCGTATTCAATCGGAGGTTCTCGAGCTAACTTTTCACTTTTTTTTTTCATTGCAGCATCCAACTATCAAAGAAGCTTCTACCGGAAACATCACCACACAAGGGTGTACAGCATCACCCACTTCAGGCAATGGCCGGATCAGCAGGCCTTCCGTCTCCACCATCAGCGTTACAGGGGACGGAGAGATAAGCCGGAACACAAACGGAAGAGGATGTGATTACCAATGGGGATCGAGGACAAATCAATTATTTGTGTGCCCAAAAAAATAAATAAAAAATAAATAAAAAATATGGAACAAGCACAAGGGAATACAAAACACCTAGAGGACCTGCCTTGGGGATGACAATGGAATCTTAGGGAGTGCCTTTTAAAGAAAATGACTTTTCCTAACGAGAGAAACTGATTTTTAACATGGCCTGTGTGGAGATATATTTTCAACTGGCTACTGGAAATGCGAAAAAAAAAAAAAGGACACTTTTTTTGTTTTGGGTCCTCCAAAAATATACAACAATACCATTACATTCTAACATGACTGTTACTCAATTCCACCTGAGCTTTTGAAAACCGCCATTAGTGGTCCCTACGAAAACGGTGTGAATTTATAGCGCTTACGTTATTTGAAAGCATTTTGTTTGCTGCTATGCTCTTCGACAACGACATTTCAGAGCGCAGTTGCGAATACCAGTGGTGATTAATCGCACAAAGCAGTTGGTGTGGCCGTCGTATAACTGTCGACCAGTTGAATCATTTTAAAGTCAACGTTTTTTTTTTTTTTTTTTTAACCAATCCTTTAGCGGAGGCAGCTTTCAAAGGTACCAAACTAAATTCCAACCTTGATGTTTTCCCTGGGACATTTTTTTTTAACTGAACATATTTCTATGGAGAGAATAAATGCTATTTTATTATGAAAGTATGGTCCATGCATGCTAGATAGAGATGTTGCACATTAATAAAGCCATCGACCAATGGACATCGATACAAACCGGTGGCTTTCTATAAAAGGCGTAGCAAAAATCCATGCATTTGATGTACACAACATCTTGCTACGACATGTTTACAATAAGCATAATGCTGATTCAATGTATACACCATCGAACTTTGCTGTCATCTGCTGCTTCTGAGCTACACCTTGCCGGTTATTGAGAGAATGTATTTTGTGAGACTCTCCGAAAGACTTGACCAGACCACCTGTTTAAGTAAGCAGACATGCATGTAATTTATTTCCCATATGCTCCTGATTTCCTGAAATGCCTTTGTTTTACTTAGCTGTACCAAACATGTAATAATTCACAAAATGTTTTTTTTTAAATGGAAACGTGATTTTGTTTTGTCTGTGAATGTCCTTGTGAGTGTCTCAGCCTTAATGTGCACATAATATCCTTTTATATTTATAACTTGTGTCACACTGTGAATGTCTGGGACGCTTTTTGTTTTTGTTTTTTCTTAAAAAAGAGGTCAGCCTGTTCACCTCTCTCTTTAACTCACCAAAGAAATAAAAATGAATATATCAATATGCTGCACTCGCATCATTTCATTTGATTAAGCAAAAGTGAGGAAGTGTGGCCCTTCACCCGAGGCCGTTTTGTACCTCCACCAGCAGGTAGCGCTGTTGATCAATCCTTTGATTCGCTCGTGAGTGGGGCGAGGTTTTCCTATTCCGTTTCTGAATGACTAACAGTCCAACAATCAAATATTTCAAGTGAGATGATTGAATGACTGTTTGGCTCTTGTAGACCTACTTTGTGTGATATCCTAGTGCATATGTGTCAAACTCAGGTCCTGGAGGGCCGCTGTCCTGCATGTTTTCCAAGTCTCCCTGCTGCAACACACCTGATTCAAATGAACAGGTTCAATGTCAGGCTTGCGCAGAGCTTGCTGATGATCTGATCATTTGAATCAGGTGTGTTGCAACAGGGAGACTTGGAAAACATGCAGGACAGTGGCCCTCCAGGACGTGAGTTTGACACTTATGTCCTAGTGGCACATAGGTCTCTTCACTGGATGCAAAAACAGGTGGAAGTTGCACATCTCCCTGCAGGTTGGATGACTCCCACCCAGATTGTTCTAATTCACCGGCTGTGGGTGCCAGCTGCCGAGCTTCCCCAGCGTTCCCATCGCCCGCTCGTAGTGATTTGAGTCATTATAACCTGATCCATGGCTTCCATTTCCTCGCAGGGAACATTGATAGAGGGTGCGGCCAGGGGTCACCCGTTCGACACAGGACAACAGCGTTAAACGTTTTTTACTTCGCTTGAGCGGTGGCTTATCGGAGTCACTCTAGTCACACCCAGCGTTTGGCTTTTGACACAACACAAACCATTTTTGAAAGGTTTACCATCTTCTGGCATCGACCCTTCAACGAGCCTCTTCAGCTGGTTGAATCTCCCGGAATCGATCCCACTCGCAAGCTAATGGAGGTGCGAGTGAATGCTTTTATCACAGTTTCATGTAAAATGTTTCAAAGAGGAAAAAAGTGGGATTTTGCTGCCAACAAGAAATTATAGTGAAAACTCAGTTTTTGGCCAAACTTTGCCCGGTTTTCATCCAAAAAGAAAAAGTGACTCAGCGATTTGTTTCCGGGAATCTAGGAGACTTTATCTGAAGCATTTCGTAAATTGTGTTAAAAGCACTCAACAGGCATGGATGATTTTTCCACAATGCATTGTTTTTTTTTCCAACTCAAAGCAATATTCGCTGCGGTCCGCAAGTTATTGTTACTCTAAAATAAAAAATTTTTGGAACTATCTTTGGGTGTCTGGAATGGATTATTTGAATTTACATTATTTCCTATGCAGATTATTGCTTCAGATTTCATATGATTCGGTTTTAGTCAAACTTTCTGGAATGGACTAATTACCGTACAAAACTGAAGTCCCACTCGATGTTGATTATAAATGTTTTTGTTTTGACTTTGTTTTCATTCGATTAACTTTTGTTTGACATTTTCCTGGTGTCCCGTTTTACATGCCAACTCATGACTCGGTTTTCATCTCCACCTGTTCTCGTCAGCACTTGCGCCTTGTGCCAACCAATCAGCTCCCTCCGGCCACCCGTGTCCTCTCCAGGTGTTCCTCATTGTCTCGTCAGGTTGTGAGTATTTACTTGCCTGGTTTCTTCCAGTCTTTTTCCGTTCATTTTAACCAAGTGTTTATTCTGTCATCTTATGTTTCCGTTTGTTGATAGGCTCCAGCACCTCCCGCGACCCTAGTGAGGATCAAGCGGTTTGGAAAATGGATGGATGGATGGATGGAGTTTATTCCCTGTTTCTTTGAACCTTGTTATTTTGGATTTTGTACATCTTGTTTTATGTCTCGACGACACAAACAATCGCTTAATTTAGCTGTTGCAGAAAAACTTTGATTTGTGACACTATACAAGATTTCAGATGAGTGAGCGTCCAATGTTATAACAAGTATCATGTTTTTTTTTGTGGGGGGTGCTTTTTCTTTGGGGGTTTTTTGTGTTGTTGTGCCACTAAAGGGTATGAATGTAGACACAAAGGAAAATGTGTTGGTGATTGTCCCCATAATTATTTTTTGTATGCAACATGCTGGTTAGTGCCCCATCACATTTTTTTAAATAAAATTTAAGTAAGTTTATTTGGTGAAATCCTGTTTTTGTCTGTGCATTTATATTTTGCTGGCATTTCACTGCAGTAGCAAACTAAACATGACCCCATTCCCATGCTTTGCAACAGACTGCCTTTCAGACGGACGACGGTTCCTTTTGTCTAACTTGAGGGGCTTCCCAGCCAGTCTTGTGCAAATTAAAATAAGCCAAAGAATAAATACGTGCGTTGGGGGTGAGCTTGCTTTTAAATCTTTTCAGGGAAGTGGACTCTAAATTGCCTGTTTAAGTTTTAAGACCTCCAAAAATGGATTTTTGGGAAGAAAAACTCCACAAAGTAAAATAACAGCTGTTTTATTTTTCATTATTGTTTTAAAAATAGTTTTGTAAGAAAATGCAGGCAGAATTGTAAAAAAAAAAAAAAAAGGAATAAAGTAAAACAATATAAAATTGTTACGGAAGCTGATTTGATTGGTACTCTCTTATTCGGAAGAAATCACAGTCTAAGTTGTTTACATTCATTTTTCCCTGTGAAATAAAAAGTGTGCAAACCGCACCATCTGCTTGAAATGAAACAAAATGTTCGGCAATGACGATGCAATGTAACATGTAAACTGCACACCAAGCGTTGCAGCCAAGTTTTAGTAAATGTGCAAGGTGACATTTGATGAATATATTGGAAAGTTTTTTTTATTTTAAAAAAACAAAGAAACAAAAACACTAACGGTTTCAATGTTTGCGCTATAATCATAGCAGCGCTAAACCTTGAACTTTCCATAATTACTCAGTGGAGAAAAAACAATCAACTCCTTGTCGCCGTCAAATCTGTGATTTTGATACATTGCATATTGTATTCTACTGTAGATGATATGAAAATGTCCTCTAAAACGGTTCTGAAAGGTAACCACGGTTGCTTGTGTGTTCCAATGTTCATTTTAGTCATGATCCAAGGATTAGGTAATTTATTTTTGCAAATTTTGTGGTTGCGGCTCTTTGGTGGTGGTGGCTTCAGCCGGGCTCCTCAGGGCTCAGGTCTGAAGCAGTAGACACCGAAGAGCTTTTGTTGCTTGTCTGGAAATCCAACAAAGCGCACCGCAGCTTCTGTGGGGCTGCAGTTCCTGCGGGGTCTGGAGATCGGGTAACGGACGCTGCCGTCGGCCAACCAGCCGGCGTCGCAACGATCGTAGCCTTCCAGCTTCCAAGCGGAGAACATGTGACCCACCTTGGCAATTTCTGCGCCGTCATCGAAGCAAGCCTGGACGGCCTCATCGAAGTTGAGCTTTTCAGGCTGGGTCAGCCAGTAGAAACGTCCTGCGTGGAGTAGACGAATCGGAACATT
This sequence comes from Hippocampus guttulatus, assembly GCF_054856545.1. Lineage (NCBI taxonomy): Eukaryota > Metazoa > Chordata > Actinopteri > Syngnathiformes > Syngnathidae > Hippocampus > Hippocampus guttulatus. The sequence continues at coordinate 16,985,882 of NC_141265.1, forward strand.
TGATCGGAAACAAAATTTCAGTCCAATAAATTGAAGTGAATATCGAAACTGTCAAGCTACAAATTACAGAGACGGCTAGATGTCAACTAACCAGAGCATCTGTTGACAGTTAAGTTTACGTTGCTCTCTGAACTACCTTGCTTGAAGTCTGTACCCAATTAATGTTTACTTGCCAGGTCAAAAAGTTAAAAAACGGTAGCCTCAATACTCACCATTCAATGGACTGGCAAAGCAGAACACATCAAAGCGGCTCATGTACTTGTCACGCCTGCCGTAGTTTCTGAGGCCGGGTCGGTTGTTGGCACCACCGCAGGGTTCTCTCGACTTTGTGATGGGATACTGCACGGTGCCATCGTCCAGCCAGCCGGCGTTGCACCAGTCCATGCCGTCCTTCCAGGATTCAAACAGTTGGTCATAGGAGGCGACCACCGCGTCCTGATCCAAACAAGCCTGCAAAGCCTCGTGGAAGGAAAAGCTGTAGCGGCCAAGAGGTGGTGAGTAGGGGAACACCACACCTGTGGGAGAGGAGATACCCTTCAAACTATTGTGCACAAATGTCCTCCATTTCTGTCAGTACAACATAGACTTGAGAAATACAGTTGTAACAACAAAGGGACTGCTGAAAGGTACTGATGGCGTGACAGAGATACATTTGCCTGACTTTGGTGCAGGCAACGTGGCTTGCGTCCAGTGACGGTGTCCATGTGAGAGTTAATGGTTGGCTGTGTCTATACAGTCTGTATGTGCCCTGCTACTGACTGGTTATTGGCGACCAGTCACCTTTTTCTCAGTCAGTTGAGACTGCTCAACTGACTAAGTCCACCCAGCTCCTGGGTGGACTTAAAATTATTGTCGTTACTTTGATGACTGCGTTTGGAGCGATGGTTTATACAAAAATGATTATCTAAGAGTGGGTTGGAGCTTCTCATTTATGGAGAAGAACATTGCGATGGTCGAAATTGTGAAAAGCTAAAGCTTGAGCTCAGTTAAACTTGTTCTACGGAGAATTTCTGTCAGATAAGATCAGATAAGAAAACCTTTATTAGTCTCGTAATGGAGAAATTCCCAATTCACAGCAGCAAAGTTATGAAAGGAAGAAGTAGTCGCGCTCGGTAATGTCGCCATTTAGCAGATGCAATTGTAATAATAATCTGAAGTGGCGTTTCTGTGAGGTACAGATTATTTACACTACAGTTTGAATACACTTTTTTCCCTACCAGATTAAAAAAAGATATGAACATGTTCAATAGAAACACAAGCGTATGACCCAAAAAACCCAAACAGGATGGAGATCTAAATCAGTTTACCATCACGGAGGCCACTTTGAACCTCCAAGCCAATCTCTTGCATGGTGTCTACCATGCCGTTGATGATTTCGCAACGGTATGTTCCGGCGTCATCCATGGAAACGTCCGTGATCACCAAGGAGGCGTCGTCGCTGTCGCGCTCCTGCAGGTAGACGCGATCCTCGAAGCTTCCGTACGTTTTCTTGTGGAAGCCCATGGAAAGCAGCACGTCCTCATTCAGAGCCTCATCCTCCGCTACCTTGGTCCATTTGACTCGGATGCCGATGCTAAAGAAGCTGCTGCTTTCTTGCGGGAGACGACAGGGCAAAGTAACGTTGGCTCCAAGGTCGGCCATCATCTTAACTAGAAAGGAGCATGGGAATGGTTGAACGTTGTTAGAAATGTTGAGTTTGTCCTCTCATGCTTCTGCCAAAGCTTGAGTTGAAACAGATATAAACAAAGCTTCTAACACACACAACACATCGACAAAATAAATATCGTATTCCTTTACTACAAGCAGCACACCCTCTAAATGGTAGCTCATTTATTTTGCGACATGGGTTCCCACAACCTCTGTAATCACCATTTTTTTGACCTCGCAGGGCTTGGATAAGTGGGCCTGAAGCAGCCTAACAGCAGTGCCCCACTCTCGGCAATAATAGGCCCCAGATGGACAGATGTACACAACCCCTTGACCCCTGTCTCCACAGGTACAGCCCTTGAACCAGTCCGGTAATTGGAGTCAGGAACTGCTGTGAGCTGGTCTGAAACAGTGTGTCCTACATTTCTGAAGAGTTTTGAAGGAAATGACTGAGTTGGAACTTTGCTTGGACTACTGGATGTTTAGCAAAAGCATATTTCCTGGACTGGGCGAACTGGGAGCATCTGGCGCCACGAGTATCCTTGGGACCATTTAGAACATTGGTGTCAAACTCAGGTCCTGGAGGGCCACTGTCCTGCATGTTTTCCAAGTCTCCCTGTTGCAACACACCTGATTCAAATGAACAGGGTCGATGTCAGGCTTCCACAGAGTTTGCTGATGAGCTGATCATTTGAATCAGGTGTGTTACAACAGGGAGACTTGGAAAACATGCAGGACAGTGGCCCTCCAGGACCTAAGTTTGACACCTATGATTTAGAAGGTAATCTGCCCGAATGCATACGGACACTTTCAGATCCTGTACGAACGATACTTACATTTTTACTATATTTACATACAATATATACATGACGTGTTCATTTTTAAGGCATGGCTAAAATGGGTCCAGTGACACACGGGGGCTCTAGCCAAAGTCACCCCTTCTTGATAATATAAGAACCTTTTTTTCCTACCTAGCTTTGCCTAAACCCCCCCAAAATTAATCTTCTCTTTGGATAGTAGGCTGGCGTGGTTTTAGAGCACCTCATTGTCTGCTGTGAGTGCATGCACGTCATGCAGATAAAGACGGGAGAGCGAGTAGGGGTAGAATTTAAAAAGGTAGTAGTATGTGCAGGCGTATGAAACATTCTGGACACCTTAGCATCCATATGTTCAGGTTGGAAAAACTAACTTTTTGGGAGGAGGGGTCTCTTACCCATCCACCCCCCCCCTTTTTTAGGGACTAGCATATTGGAGGTTTATTAGCAAGTTTTTTTTTAACTTTACAGGTACTTTAATTGATTGACGTTGAAAAAAAATCAGGAGGCCTGAAACATTCTGTACCTGGACTTTTTCTTCACTGGGCATACAAGGAATAAATGGAGTCACATGCTTGAACCCATTTCCAGATAATCTGCCCTCATGCATATGAACACTTAATTGTTTAACACTGGAAGAGTATCCAAGGAGCCCATTGCATAATTCTGACCACACAGTAGACATAGCTGGACTTTGTTCAGTGGGTGTTGCATTGTTAATATTGAGCTGTCATGCACACGTACTGCTTCCAGATTCAGTCTGGCTCAAATTAAACCAGAACACGCTTCACTAAACTCAATTTATGTCCAACGTGACTAGTCAACATAATGTCAAGTCTTGGAACAGCTTTAAGAAACACCAACTCCAACCAAGCATCTTTTGAGTGTTTTTTTTTTCTATGTTGCAAGGAATGACGCAAATCTTTTCCAAGGCCTCATAAATACTCTGCATGAGTGCCCATTTCATGAGGTGTGCTTAAAACCTGAAGGATTCAGGTTGCCTAACCAGCTTTTAAAATATCTCGGAACAGACGCCATTACGTCAAAATTGACTCTCCAGATGTGATTGTCGGTCACACAATTAGACCAAAGAATTTGTAATTATAATTTGTCTCATTTTTGAAAGTGATTCATTTGATAAACAATAAAATTCAGTGTGTTTCCTGCATTCATTTGTAATGATTGTTGATTGAACATTCTTCCAATGTACAAGAAAAAACAACAAAAAAAGGAAGCGCTGTAGCAAGAATTTCACAAATTTGTTGTGTAGTCACGTTCGGAAAATTCACGGACAAAAACACCTTTTAATGTTTAACCCTTTCAGGGACAGAGGTTACTACAGTGGACAATTTATCATGTCATCAGGTTACAGGGTGCATGAAAGGGTTCATATTGTCAAGGAACAAAGTTTCAAATGTACTGACGTGCTCGATGGAAGACGGCGCGTTCAGCTGATGCTTCAACACTGCAACTCACAACTTTTCGCTCCTTTGGTGCTGGCCTGTTTGTGTCAATATGGCAGGATAATTAACAAGCCTAGCTGGCGCAAACAAAGCATGTCGAAACCTCCTCACTAATTACAATACTGTTCACACGCTCTGTAATGAATAATGAGCACAAATATAGAAAGCGGATACAGCACAGTGGCGCGGGGCGGGTGCGTACTTGACAGGATAAGCAAGTCCCTGCACACCGACCTGTCACGTCAGATTTACCTCACAATTCATGAGCAGATAAGTAAACGCAACCGTGCATCATCACTGTCTGATATGGTAACCTAAACACGACTTGAGGCCTGGATTTGGATTGAGGCCATTTCCGACGGAGCTCTTTCCCCAACGAGCAGCGCCCGCAGCTGGAATCATGCTTAACAGACTTCCAGGGAAAAGTGTTATTTGGCTGCCGTTCAGTATGTGGTTCTGTACATTTGGTCGTTGGTCGTTGATCGTAACTCGGCTCCTGTCAGGATGCCCGTTACTGTGTCAGAGTGCCAAAAATGCTTTGAGCGCGGGAGTGAGTCACTAAGTGGAAGGACAGGCGGCACCCTGTGAGCAGGTGGACAATGCACCGTTCATAAGTTTCATAAAACGCTACCTGTATTGTGCCGCACTGCATTGCAGTCGCTGCAAAATTTAAAATTGTGTTCTCTGTGAATGCTAGCAAACATGCTCACGGGGAATAATAATTTACGCAGGTTGCATGGTTTTAAACATTGCTGTAAAATGAGCAAACGTACATTTTAATATTTCCTTTGAAAATCAGTAAGAAGTAAAGGACTATTGTCGTTTTCCTGGTGCGAAGCTTCGTCTCATCAAACAAGTGCTTTCTTATAGTGCAGCCCATCCCCCCCCTCCCGCGCGCACACACTTCACTGGTTGTTGTGGGAACAATTCCAACATTTGAAAAAAAAAAAAGCTTCACCACTTCCCAGTGTTGTCCCTCCCACAGACAACTCTGAATAGCACAAAGTTGGCTGGCTATCCAGCCTGCGACATCTGAGTCAGCAATGAGCATGCAGGCGATGCTGAAAGTGCATTCAATCAACTCGCAACATCAATATAATACATATATTTTGTTTGTGTGTGTGTGTGTGGTATTTGTCTCCTTCTTGCAGTACACAATATTTAAGGATGTTTTTAAACATAAAGGTACATTTTGGTTTTATTGGGCATCAAAATGCACCTCTATAATTTTATCGCCTCTAACAAACAACCAATGTTATTCTACATTTTAGAGTCGACCAATAGATGGTCCAAATGCTTGCCTAAAGAACGAATGAATGATCCAACTAGCAAACCAAGTGACTGACTGACAAAAAAAAAAAAGTTGTCTAATGAAGAACTTCCAGAAGACACACTGGCCCATGTCAGACAGTTGCACAGAGCAACCTCATCACGTTCTGTCCGACTTTGTGAGCGCTGGCCACAATGGCGATTTATTCCCGAGTCATTTCAAAACGTGGTGGTCTGCTGGCAGAAAGCCAACGAGCCAATGTCTCTGTGTGTTACTATCCCGGAAACCTCCGGTGACCCTCCTGCTGCGTGGAAGCATTTTGCTCATTACATAGATCATTCACTCATGATTTAAAATAACAAAGTCATCATTTTGAACAGGATAAAAATTGGAATCTTACCTGAATATGGTGTGGCAGAGCCTGTCCCCTGACTGTAAGCACTGCCAGCCAGGGTCAAGGAGAATATTGTGATGCACAGCAAACTTATCATTTTGTCTTTTTTCTTGTTTTGTTTTTTACACAAGAGGCCCTCTTAAGTTGTAATTTGAATTAAAATGATTTTTAAAGGGTTTTTTTTCACAATTTTTGTCTCTATTCTTTTTTTTTCTTTCTTCTTCTAAAAAAAATATTGCTGTAGCCTCTGTCTCTCAGTGCAGCAGATGCCTTTGATGCTACTGGAAAGTGCGGGCTCCTCAGAGGTCCACACAAGTGGCTTTTATTGGAGCCTTGTAGGATCGAGACCACTCCCCTTACCATCAGCCCATCATCATGCGTGGCTCTATTGGGGCTCCTCTTTGGCACATTCTCTGGAACCCCCCCACTTCTCCATCTTGGCTGAATGGGAGACTCGGCTTGGCTTGTTCTCGACAGCCAGCACGTAGACAATGTATGCGGTCGTGTGGGCTAATCGGATTCACGCAATTACAACAGTGATTCAGCTTTATGGAGAAAAAGAAACAAATTAAACAATAAAATGGAGAGTGATTTAAGAGTAATTTAACCTTATATGAGGCTAGTGAGGGGAAGATAGCATCAGTCTCCAGATCAATTATATGAAGCATTTCAATGGCGTTTTTGATGGGCCTACTCTTCTTTTGTGTTCCTCAAGTATTATTTTAAGTTGTATTTTGTGTAAAAAAGTGAATTATTTGTCAGTATATATATATATATATATATATATATATATATATGCCTTAAGATACTGGAATCTTTTTTTCTCTGATTGCACTCGTAACTCAAAACACTTGTATCTCAAGGCACCTTTCCTCATTTTCACAAATCTGCGGCGTGCAAAGATGGGGACTGATAGGGGAAAAATTTCACTGGGCAGCAAAACAGATTTTGCACTGCAATACACCAGTCGCATGTGAAAAAGAAAAATCTACCATTTGCAATCCCCATCCATCATGAGTCTTTTGGAAATGTCATCAGAGCACGAGAAACGACATCCATCTCAGACAGAAGGCCATCAACACCCCTGGATGCTGGATGTATCTCGACAAGGAAAGGCAACATTTGAAAACTTGCTTTTGGAGACTACATTTTTGAATAGAGTTGATGTTTAATGAGACGTGGCATCGTTTTGCGAGTGGCGCGGAGCAAAGGTTGTGTGGCTCCATTTCACGTTTTCCCAGCCACTCAGTTTGTCTGTGAAAAGTGGCAAATGCGGGAGTGGAGGAACACGGCGCAGATGCTGCTCTCAGCAAGAGCCCTGCGCCCCAAATGACCAAATAAGTCATTTCTTACAGCCCACTTGAGTTATCACAGCTGTGATATGCTAAACTGTTTTCGGTCGCCATCCCTGACTTCCCCGTCTGTCCGCTGAGATGACAGCGTGGCGGGCCTCCATTGTATATTCTTACAGTTCCAACATGCTCCAGTCTTGGATTCCCTCACTTCTCTGGAGATTGAAAGGGAAACTTGCATAAGATGAGCAAAGTGGACACAAAAAAAAAAAAAAAGAAATAATACACTTGTGGTCTCCGTGTGATGATTGCTATTCCCCTTTGTGCTCGGAAAGGACTTAAATCACTGATGTCATCCCCTCTTTTTTTTCTCTTTTGGATTCACAGCTCAGCAAAGTCCTCAGTTGCATCAGTTCTTGCGTGTTAGGTTATTGAAACGTTCCCCATTCATAAAGCCCGGCAGCAATCAAACACTGGAAGATGCGTGCCAGGCTACTAATTTCTAATCGGATGGCACTGTCAAGAAACACAGGCAGACCACCAGCTTGTCCATCTTGATGAACTTGCCTTTTCAATCTCCTTTGCTGGCATATATGCCGAAAGCAAACAGAGCTGGGCACGTCAGGAAATTCTGCCCGTGTGTCGTCGATTTTTTCTGGCTTGACTCTTTTTTTTTACCAATCAATATGGCAAAGGCCATAAAAGCTTCACAAGGCTTCATCAGTACATATTTATCAGTAAGTGATGGACAAATGAAAAACAAAAAACTGAACGCTCACTTTGGTGCTTAGTCCGTCAGTTTTTTTTAAGGTTTGCCGTTATTTGTCACTCGCCAGCAAAAGGGCTGACGGACTGATGGATCTTCCGTCAGTGCTGATGGAATTCCAACTTTTGCAAGCAAATGAAGACTTTGGTCAGTAAAACAGCCCACTTAGCTTCAGTCATGAATTTTCTTAGTCTCCTCACGGATTTGAATTCGCAACTAAATAAAGGAGAGCCTCATTCTCTTCTATGATTTCGCATGTCTCGCTCAAGCTGATGTGGTCATTTTTTTCCTTGGTACGATTTTGAAGTGGAAAGGACTCACAAACAGCGGTGGGTAGAGTTCAGTGTGGTGGAATAGAAATCGCGAAAGACACATCTGGAAATGTTTGTATTTTTAAAGACCCAAAAATTTAAATATAAATATACATACTGTATACTGTACATTTTTTCCCTGCAGTCAGGCCATTTACTAGAAGAGCAGGGCGGAGAAAATGAAGATAATATACAGTGCAAACACACTGTAGCAAAAACGCTAGCTAAATAAAATAAATAAATAAATAGATTTGATGCCATTGACATCAAATTAAAATGTAGGATATGATGTACAACGTTGGAAAAAAACACGCTGAACCTTTTCAGTATCATCTCAGTTATTACTGCGAAATTGATCGTGTGTGAAGAGGACGTGAAAGATATGATCACTCTCCCTCCTATTTATTTATTTATTTATTTTTGGACTCGATGCACTTTTTTGCGAGAAAACTTCCATGTGGCGTTGTTTTTTAGAAGACATCGACGCTACAGGGGCTGCAAAAATTGCAAAGTTGGCGACACGGTTCACCGATGATCATTGGAGAAGAAAACTATGACAATTATATGTTTCCATTGGCTTCAACGGAGCACACAAGTCATCCAAGATGTATAGCTGAAAGTGATGAGGCATAAAGGAAACCAATACAATACAAAAAAAAATGTACAAGGCTGACAAATCATTCAGCAGATTTAAGAAGTAGACACATTTCTAGCTGCATAGACATATTCACGGGCCAAAAACGGTACGTGCGGTCCTGGCGAGTTTCTCTCATTGCGGTTCCCGTTCCCCAAAAGGGATATCAGATATTACATAACGGTTACCTTATTTAATCCCTGACGTGAAGACAGCTCTAACAATGAAGTGGAGATATTTCTGTGCATACATCAGGGCTGAGTGAAATTTGCCATTGTTTTTATTGGAAGCGCATCTACCTCCATCCATGTTGCCATTTCATCCAATAAATAATCAAATCATAAATCGCTTCTCATATCATTTGAACCTATGCAGTGACGTCTGACGCACATGATTTTGGGATCCTCTTTATTTTCCTGTGGCGAAGTGCGATTCAAAAAAGAGCACCACCCTCTGCCATGGGTGATAGGAAAATAAAGAAACCATATGAACAAGTTTTATTGATTGACCTGAAGTTATGTCACGTAAACTGACACACCATCAAAGCAATGCCGAACTTTACAGTTTCAAAGTTTGTCATCCACTGTGCCACGGCACTCACACTTCATGTCATTGTTCAAGGTTCAATTCTTAGCTTCTTTCAGAATGACATTTAGAATACTTTTATTACACTTAGTAGCGTGTTTGTACAAGTCTAAATCTACGTCATTAAATCTCATCGAAACGATAATAAGCCCAAAGCAACCCTTCAAATTAACGTTTGAGCTAAACACTAACAAATGTTATGACACGTGTAAAAATAAACACAGTTCAATAATTTTACAGATAACAAGGGAAGGTGATACTAAATTCATCCGAGCAGCGGCGTGTGTGACGCTCGGTAGTAGAAAACATGAAGACAAAAAAACTACGTTCTAACTCGAAAAACTCATGCGTTGGGAGGCTCATAATATTTTCGTATACTTGGAAAGAACCTTTATGACAAACAACTGGGAGCAAAAACAATGCATATTATTTGGAGAGCTGCCGATTGAAATACTGCACATTCAGGACGTGTCGAATACATCCAAATAAGGAAAATATACACTTGCCAACCTGGACGAAATAAAAGTGCAACCAATAAAACAGAGGCCGCAATCCTACTTCCAGTCTGGCCCCAACAAAACAAATACTTTGCATTTTGTGCCAGAGAAGCGCCTGCGCTTGAGGAGGGCGGCTCCGAATACTGATGGCAATGTTTTAATGTGCGAGGATTTTATTTAAGCAATAATTAACACTTCAATAGAACTGTCATAAACAGTAAACACATGTTTGCGTGAGTCAAAGAGAAGCTAAAAAAAACAAACAAAAAACACCTCCTTAGTTTAAGCGACAGTGCTCCAAGCTGTGGGAGAAAACCTTTGTCGATCGACCTTTACCAGCGTGTGTGTACGTTTAACAGGACAGAATGTACTCGACGGTTTTGATGTATTGCGGATGTCTCGGGTTTGGAGCTCCACCCAAAGTGTCTTCCACGGCTCCGCTGCACCGGAGCCAATTCTCAAGGCCGTGAGTGCATTCGCAGCTGGCTATCGGCTTTCCAGCTCTTTGCTGGCTTGTAAAGTTACCGCTAACAACAAGCAGATCTCTTGTTCCGGGTCTTCGGAGCACCGGGGAACAGGGACAACCATGTCCCGTGGGAGTCTGCTGACGCAAGTCTCCCGGTGAGTTTCTAAGGGGAAGATGGAAGCAAGGCTGACTTATGAAGCACTTGCCAAATTGATAACAGCCAGCGGCGAGCATGTGTTGCTCATTATTTTCATCTACTTTGGCGAAGATGAATCGAGGATAGCGCGTTGTTTGCCGCTAACAAGGCAGAGCACCTACGCCAGAGAGCAGCGACTCAAGGGTGTGGTGTGGAATAAGACGGAAAATGTGCTGAGTGGATACGAATTGGAGCAGACCGGCGTTGTCCTTCACACAGCTGGTCTGCATTTTGCTACGTGTTATGAGAACTGGGCGGACCAGAAAGTGAAGATTTTATTGTGGTCTTTCAAGATGACTCATTACGTGTTGGTGGCCCGATTGGGGTTTTTCACGGCTCATTCTTGGTGGTTATGCTGCTTGAGCTGAATAACGGGCACGGTGGATGGATTGAACGGTGGCACAAAAGAAGGGCCAATTATCCGTCACTTTTTTGATCCAACTTAACCCTGTTAGGATTGCAAGTGGTGCCGACCGCAGCTGACTTTGGGAGAGAGGCGGTGTACACTGAACCTATATAACTTGTTTGTCAGATAGGTTCAGTTTCGGGAGTCGTGTGACTAAAGATAATATTCCAACGCCAAACGATAAACTATCAGCTTTCCGTTCCATTGCGAGTCACACAACAAAGCAGCACATCTGTAAAGCTTGTCCCGGTTGCTTCTTTCAGTGCGCGAAAAGAGTTGAGAGTTTTGGCAGGACAGCTCTGGAGGGTTTTTGTTGAAATGGATGACATCGAGATGACCGGAAGAATCCGGTGGTTGCACCTTCTCGGCAGCACGCGCGTACCAGCGCCATACCTGTCAACTCATACGGTTTAGCCATAGTTCATACGGATTTTGTAGTGAATCTTACGCATATGGCCGTATCGCACAAATCATACGGATTCTGAACATTTCCGGGTTTTTTTTTCACCAACTCCAAATGATTTGGAGTTGGTGAAAAAAGTAACGCAGTAATACAACTTTGAACACAGTAATGCCACTAAGTAGAATGATAATTCGACATTAACCAGACATTATATTATGGAGATCTACAATAAATATCATTGAACATTTCGTGGGGGTTTTTCTGCCGTTATTTTGACATAAAATGCTTTGGTATGTTCTAAGGATTTTTTGCTCTTTATAAGGATTTTTTTGGTAGTTTATACAGGTTGGCGCTCCGAAAAGTTGACAGGTATGCAGGTATGCATTCCTCCCATTGGGAGGAATGTCGGCGCCATTTGACTGTCGGTGCTGGACAGCCCTGGGGGCGCTTGTGTTTTTTGCGCCTGTGGCGGGCAACATTTTTCACAGCCCCTTTTTGTTCAGTTGAGATGGCGGCGCTGTTGGGTCTGCGTTGGTGCGGCTGGATGGATGGCTTGCGGAGCGCGGACGCGTATTTGGAGCTGAGAGCCGCCGCTTGAAATTGATGCGGATTTACATGGGCCAGGAGAGGTGAACCAAACTCTTTTTTCATCAATGGACGCAAAAGCTTCTCATTTACTTTCAAACTTAAAAGCGGTTAAGATTGCATGACTGTCCGTGTTTTTATGTGTTGTGTTATTTTACTTTATGTTAACTGTTTTGTAATGTGCTTTGTTGCAGCTGCAGCTGTTGTGAAAGCACTATATGAATCGGGATAGTTCATTTTTCTGAAACATTTATTTTGTGCATGCAATACTTTGTTTTCTTTTTCTACCTTCCATCCCCCCAACTCCCACCCCTTCCATTTTGCTGCTGTAGATTGCAAATATCTCCATTGTGGGACAAAGAAAGGTTTTCTTATTTCTTATTTTTTAGGATGTATTATATTGTATTGTATAAATGTTGCTTAAGGAAAAACCATTGCCATTTAATTGTAATCGATCGTTAAAAAAAACACGCAGTGGACAGATTTATGAAAGGAATGGCACACGAACACAGACATTCAAAAAAATGGTGACTATAAAATTATGACTCAGAAAACTACAAGTAAATCTGAGTCGTGTCAAAACGGCAAGAAAAGGTCAAGAGTCAAAAATCATATTGATGAATTACAGGAGGGTTGATTCATTCGACCTGCACTGGAGGTGAGCTCATGGAGTGCGGGAAGTCGTAACAGTGAGTCATCCGTGGATTTTACCATGGAACGTTCGCAGATCGTTATTCTCGCCACATACAGCTGCTTTTCTCGACACATATCATATATGTGGGCGTATCTGATACGTGCACGAGTAGCATTTTCCAGTGCCATTGTGGGTGTGATAGTAACACACACTGTAGGGATTAGGCAAATGTTGTTGGTTTGGTGGTCATGGTAACAATACACGTACAGTAACTTAAATTGGAAACCGCTCCTCATATGTTCCAGAAAATTGGATCCATGGGGTGAGACAATCGAGTATGCCATCAATCAGGAACAGCAGTTGGTAGCTAGCGTCAACGCCATCCTTGGAAAGGGCCAGCAGAGCACTTTAACCCAAAATGTTTGAAAAACAGCCGAGAGAGATTGTGATTAGGTCTACGACGACGCTTGACATTAACTGATGTGCGAATTGGACCGTTGAAACGAATGTCACACGTACTCGTGACACGGGAAGGTTGGAAATGGCAACGGGCGTACAACAAATATAAATGTTTGTTTTCGCGTTTGCCGTCTTCATTTGACATCAGATACGTCAACCTTCTTTCATCAGATCGCAGTCAAAATGAAGAGTAGAATACAGTCCCCTCTGAGGCCTAATGACTGAAATCTGTGAAAAAGCTTTTGCCTCTTTTGCAAAAAAATGATGGAAAGGTCTGAAGGACATGTCATCATCCCGTTTGAGCAACGCAAAAGGGAGCCACAATGGTAATATTCATGTTCCTGGCCATCCAACAAATTTGCCCCCCCCCCCTGCACCCCCAAAAAAGAAAAAAACTTTCCTGTTGTAAGCTATGAATTATAAAACTGATTTCCAAATAAAATTGTGTTGATTTTATTCATTAATTTTTTAATTGCTGTCGAATCACCCGATTTATGGTATACACAAAGTCCTTTTGGTTGAAGTTACAGAAAGACAGAAAAATGAAAATGTTACATCGAAGAACGTTTCAGCATGAAACATTTTTGGGTATGTTTCACGCGGATTTCATGAACAACTCAAAATCCTTCACCACATCAGGATTTGAGCACATGTGCTTTTTATTCAGGACTGATTTACGTGCGTATTAAAAGTCAAGTTCAGCATTTGGACCAGAGAAGCATCCAAGAACACGGGTGGGGGTCATTCATTTTGACATTGTGAACAAAAGACACGTCGACCTGCTTGGTGAAATGTTTACAGTTTATTAGAAACAAACCCAAGAGAATTATCACAACCGATGAATGAAGCCTTGTTTCATGGGGTTACTGAGGACTGCTTCCACTTGAAAACAAACAAAGTGGGCTCCTAACTTGCGTTTGCTGATTGCAAACAGACGCTGTCCGAACTTGAACTGCAGCACCATTGAAACTCTCAGATGTTTTAACTTCTCAATGATGACATTTTAGCAAATGATGAAACACAAAATTGTTAAACTTGTTTGAAAAGACAGCATGCTTATGAAGTAAACAAACAAACAAAAAAACCCTCAACTAAACATAATCAGTCGCTTTGGATATTGTACAGCTGTCATGGCTCGGTGGGCGATTGGTTAGCACGTCCGCCTCACAGTGTGGAGGTGCGGGGTTAGATTCCGCGTCTGGCCTTCCCGTATGGGGTTTGCATGTTCTCCCCGTGCCTGCGTGGGTTTTCTCCAGGTACTCCGGTTTCCTCCCACATTCCACAAACATGCATGGCAGGGTAATGGAGCACTCAAAATTGTCCCGAGGTGTTACTGTGAGTGCGAATGATTTTTTTCATCTATGCGTGCCTTGCGATTGGCTGGCAACCAGTTCAGGGTATCTCCCGCATACTGACCGAAGACAGCTGGGATAGGCTCCGACACGCCCCGCGACCCTTGTGAGGCTTAAGCGGATTAGAAAAGGGATGGACAGCTGAACGGCAGCTAAAAATGGAAAATGAGTCGTGTGTCCCACTCCCGAGGCAGTAGATTGGAAGAAATCTCCATAGCACCTATAAGAGGCTGAATGTGAGGAACGGGCAAGAAAAGATTTCCACTCCTCAGATTGGACGGCCAATTACTCACCGCACAGAATGAACAAAACAGGACATGCCATTTTTACACACTGCATATTATAAGGTTATGGCATTGCACCCACTCACACAGCAGGAGTTTGACTAACATATGAATGGAAATGAATCAATCGTTGAGCAAGATTAGAAAGTAGTTCTGTGAGCAGGCATATTTATTTATTGATTTATTTTATTCCAGAGTGCGTTAATATACCAAAATACATATTGTGCATAAGAATGCATAATGCCTCATGCTGATTATTTTATCGAATATTGTTAAATGAAGTGCCGGTAATCAAAATATTACAAACAGCTCTCAATATGATGTCATGTTTTTCTCGACTCCTCTACAAATTACAACCAAAATAACCAAGATTGGAAAATCAATCCCGTTCAGGCGAGGTTATTTCAAAGTGATCAATATGTGACGACAGAATGTTGGACCAAACGTGTCTCGAGTCGGGCCCACTATTTGACGAAACGTGGTTCATTATGATTTGACATCTGCATGTGTCCTTGAAAATGGCATTTCTGTGCATGAAAACTGCCTGCAAACTCAGTTCTTCCAGTGGAGCCAAAGAACTTCAAAGAAGAGTCATCACACACACCCCCCAGAAAGCATCATGGGAATTCCAACTCGACAACTCTTTGAAAACAACAAAACAAACAAAAAAAAACCCATAATAATGGCCGACCTTCCGTTTGGTGATCAGCGATTGGTCACGTCTGCGTTGCAGACAATGCTGACTTGAAGGCTTTTATGGATAAAGCAGGCTGCGATGCAAAGAACCGTGTTGCCCCCCCAACTCTTCCACTGACTGGCACGCAGTCTCCGCTCACAGAGGATCCTTTGTGCGATAGGCGGCAGAGTGAAAGCGAGAGAAAATGAGGGTGGAATGGATTAGTCTGAACCTTTTCTTCTCTTCAATCGTACTGCGGGACCCATGTTTGGCAGGAAATAACTGAATGAAGTAATGGTTGTAAACCGGGGCTTATTCATCGCGGGGGGGGGGGGGGGGTGATGAAGCTCATGTAATGACTCAGGAGGGAAATGAGGAAAATAAAAATACAAATTTTCTCATTATATATTTGTGGATGGGGGGAAAAAATTCCATTCGTCGAGTCACCGTGTAACAAATTTCAAGCGACAAAAGTCATCACTTGGATGAGGCAAGTCGAACCATACGATTGTGATCGGTCAAAACATAATTTGGAGCGATAAAAAAATATTTTTCACTCATCACTAAAAAAGTGTTTTGCAAGTGTTTTGCAAAAATATAACATCAACACGAACAGCTGAGAGTACCGAAGGTATTTTGAGGCCATCTCCCAGCCCTAATTCAATAATATGCTTATTTTTGGTGACTGTAGGGGTGTACAAGAGGCCTTTCTCATCTTTAGACTCTTAAGTGTAACAAAATCTAGTGACCACGTTCTTAGATCCAGCTGCGGTGCAGGTCCACGCGACTGCACTTTACAACCACAATAATAAACAATCTTGTTGAACGAGTAGCACTCGGACGGCGTCAAAAGTGACTCTTATTAGCTTTGGAAAGTGATCTTTCATACAGCTCTTGTACTTAGAAATAACAACATGATGGTGAAATGTCAATCACCGATCTTGCGTGTTCATTAATATCACGTCTGCAGTTTATGAAAGAGTTTTCAAATATTGTATTCAAAGAGCGCTCCAATCACCGCCATGTCCACTTCCCAGACAAAATTATTCACACTGTGGATTTTTTTCTCTCTCATAAACACAAATGCAAATCGAGGTGCCTGAAGGGGGGTGACATTTGAAGACCACCCGACAATTCTAACGCACCAGCAGGAAGTTCAACCCCAGATCCCAAACAAGGTGACGGCGTTGTGGTATGATACCCAGCTGTTGCCGTTTTTTTTTTTTTCACTGGGGTTTACTCGTCAAGAAACACATTTGAATGCAGGTCTGGAGCACCAACCCTCCATCCATCCATTTTCCGATCTGCTTATCCTCACAAGGTTCACGGGGGGTGCTGGAGCCCATCCCAGCTGTCTTTGGGCAGTAGGCGGGGGACACCCTGAACCGGTTGCCGGCCAATCGCAGGGCTCACACAGACGAACAACCATCCGCGCTCACACGCACACCGAGGGACAATTTAGAGTGTTCAATCAGCCTTCCATGCATGTTGTTGGAATGCGGGAGGAAACTGGAGTACCCGGAGAAAAACCCACGCAGGCCCTGGGAGAACATGCAAACTCCACACAGGGAAGCCGGAGCTGGAATTGAATGGAGCACCAACCACCACAGAGAACAGTTGACTGTATTTTCACTCACAAGCCACATGTGGATACTTAACTTTCGATCGTTGTGATTTTTGTTTCGGTTACATTTGGTTTTGTTTCCTCATGTTCCTATATTTTATTTTATTTTATTTTTTGTCTCCACCTGTTCAGGTCACGCGGGTCCCTTGTGTTAACCAATCAGCTTCCTCAAGCCTTTGTGTCTTGTCCAGGTGTTTCCCGTTGTCTCGTCACTCTGTTTGTATTTAGTTGGCCCGGTTCTGTCAGTCTGTCAGTCATTGTGCTCTTGTCATGCTGTTTGTTTCTGTTGTAGGCTTTTTGTTTGTTTGTTACTTTGACTTCATGGTGTTTTTCAGGACTTTGTTTGTGTATTTGAGGGTTTGTTTTTTTTCAGTGTACTCCTGCAAGCATTTTGGTGTTAATATATTTCGTTCAGTTTACCCTGCTCCTACTGCCTCCCTGCTTGTTTTGGTCCTCTATCATTACGCAACAACATGACAAGGATACAGTTGAGCAGACAAATCCAAGACAGTTACCGGTAATTTGAACAGCAGCAGCCAAACATGCACTTTGGGGAGTGATGCGGGGGGTTTTATACGAGTCCACAGTGTAGTGTTATCCCCGCTCGAATATGATTCTTTCCGATCCAACCTTCTCAAGCCTTTCACTCTCTCGGTCATCATAAAAGTCACGTCCTTTGCAAGTCACATAAATATCCTTAAACAAACCGTAAATGAAAAAAAAAATACACCAACCCCTCTGGAACATTGAATTATGCTAAAAAGAAGGGGGTCTGGACGGTGCATTCAGGGGTTATCAAATACTTCAGCCTCCCTGATTAGGTCTATTCAGGGGTCCTAGAGGGGAGGGTCTGGCGGGAGGTTTAATCTCAGATTCAAGAGGAACGGTGTGGTTTTCATCCTGGGTGTGTAACAATGGGACAGCTTTACACCCTTGGGATCAATTTGTGGAGCTCAGAGTTCAAAGCAAACTTGGGGCATCAGCATTTCGCTGTTATGCTTCATGCAAATGCTGCCCCAATGTTTTTAATTGCAGGTTCGAAAAATGTCTTTGTTCCACCTGTGATTAAAGTCTTTTCGAGCCTTTTATCGAAGCGATTTTTCGAAAAATCCTGTGCTAGCCTTTCTTTTGTAGCAATTTTAGTCAACTACTTTTTATGTCTTTCCTTTGCCTTTCTATGTCCTAAATTATTCCGTTTTTTGTATTTCTTAATTCAAATAAGAATATTTGTTATTTGACTGACCGCTGAATGAGTCCAATTTTTTTTTCTGCACGTGATAGTCAAATTGTCGTCGACAAAACAGGGATGGAAATGAAATGTTGAGTGAGTGGGTTCAATTTGTTGGCGTCAATCCCTTTCTTGCTCTGAGAAAAGTTGAGGCAACCACTCTGCTGCAGCCAGCCTTCTGCCTTCACTGTAGGTCATTTGCAGCACACTGACCCATTGTTGCATAAACATTTGGTACCACTTATTTCTGAGGGGTCCCATATGCTTCGTCGACTACTTAAGACGGCAGTACAGGACACTTGGGATTTGCATTCATCTGATCCTGTGTTGTGGGGGACATTTATCTGATTTATGTGTCTATAAAGAGTCGTTTCGAACAGATTGGCAGGGACATTAAAAAAAGAAACAAAACAATCTGCTCATTCTCGAGCTTAAAACGTTAACGGTCAGCTGGAGTGGTTTTTCTTGCAGATCACATCTCACAAAATCTAACAGCAGTTTCTGCTCTCAAAGATTTAGCCGTGAAAATATTTCCATTGTTGGGTCACATGAGGAAATGTTATAACATTTCAGAGTCACAGAATAAAACTGCGGGTATTTCTGAAAATGTCAAATGTCAAAACGGCTCAAATTTGACCCCCCCAAAAATGTAAGAATTAATAAGACTGAGTATCATCAGACCTGCCTTGACAAAAGTAATCATGCTCTGGTTGTACTTTATATTAATGTTGGCGATTGCTATTATAAATGCCTCTTTCTTTTGTTTGTCACTTTGCGATACGATGAGCTGAGTGCAGCAAACTGTAATCAGACTTGCAATTTGCGAGCTGCTATAGCGTATCCAGATTTATTCCATGCATCTGATGATCACTTACGAGATGTGATAAAACTGCATAGTACGTAGTGCAGCGCGGAGAGAATCAAAAGTGGCTGCGCAGCAAAAACTGAGATGGAAGGCAATCCGCTTGTATTGGCGTGCAGAGCGCCGCTGCTGTGAGACGCACTCGTTTTTTATCTCATGACAGCTTTTCAGCTGTCGTGGGCGATGGCCAGGCATAGAGAGTTAAATATATTGTTCATGTCAAGGCATACTCGGCCGTTTCGAGAATCGAAGGACATTTTCTCTTATTTTTTACCCACATTGCGACTATAAACAATTATGAAAATAAATGGTCGGTTTAAAAAATATATATTGGTGCCTAAGATGTCCTCAGGCACCGAAACTGTATTGTCAGGGCTGTTATGTACATTTTTAGTACATAAGGAGCTAGAGAGGCCGTCGTTTACGGTTATCACAACTGTCCTTTAAGACACTGATCACCCAAAATTGGCCCGGCTTTGCCACTGATAGGTCATTTCAACGCACGACAGTGACGCTGCCGTAAAATTGTTTTCCGTTTGAGGTGATCAGCCGGAGAGAGCGCTGCAAGCAATTCAGCTGAAAAGACACAATCCCTTGAAAGTGTTACTTGTTGCACACACACACACAAAATCCGAGCAAACGGATTTCGGACTTGGGAGACGGCCCAGATAAGTTCTTTTGGAGAACCGGCAATGTAATTACGATAGGAATCATTCGTTTGCTTGCCTGACAATTCTGATTAGCGATTCTGCTTCGACTGAGGACGTGAAAGGAGGGTTTGGTGGAGTAGCAATAACAGAATTGGATTCACAAAATTCGTATCTATTCCCGTCCTTCCTGATACGTAAGCATCTCCGTTGTAGAGAATCCCCAATGGTGTTTGGGTGAATGTGAGGTCGGTGTTCTGTGCAAAGTCTTCCAACACCAAAATTCGCCCAAGCCCCACGACTTGCTAACCAGTCAAGGGCCGTGCCGTCCTCTGTCTGTACAGTGCAGTTTAGACTGTATAATGCCGTATTTTACTGAATGATATATGTTTGAGTAAGGCACCACCATTCATGTCAAATGTGTCATCTTTGTGACGTTGGGATGAATCAAGTTTGAAAGTAGCAAATCCAACTTCAATACACTTTTCTTAGTAGTCCAAAAATTGCGAGGTCTGACATCTGATTGTGAGTATGAATGTTTGAATGATTATTTTTTGGTATGCGGCTTGTGATGGAGACCAACACATCAGTGAACCCGTGCAACATTGTATGAAATGGATGGACATCATGCAATAAGAGATATAGCTTTCGACGTGGTTCGTAATTCTGTTTGTGTGACAGTCAAACAATCAGTTTGTTACAACTCTTGAGTGAGTATGGAAACTTCGGCCGGTATACTCAGAGCTTGCTAACCCAGTGAGTGACATTAAAATAACAAGGCAGAAGCAAGTTCGTTGCTTTGATCCATTAACGAGGTGTTCCGCGATTCATAGCCAAGCACCATTTACCCTCTCTGGTCAAAAGCTACTTGTTATTTTTGTAGATTCTTGGAAATATAAACAGTTTCTTACATACACACATTTACACACAACGTGATTTGGTTTGGGAGATGGCCTATAAAACAACAGGGATGCATATAACTGACAAATGAGCAACTGATGTAAAAGGTTTTGGCACATTAGTCTTTTCTGTTTTGTTTTGTAATGATGCAACCTGGAACTTTTTTAATGGAGCCAACAGTCCAAAACAATGTTCTCCCCTAAATTCTACACCTGGATGGGATTTCATTACGACTGGCATTACCGATTTTTTTTTTCTTCATAACTCAACATTTTAACTCATTTCAAAGTAAAGTACTGTATACAGGCAAAAACTTTTTAATCCAAACTCATGTAATAGAGAACAATCCATTCATCCATCCATTTTCCGATCCGCTTTATCCTCACAAGGGTCACGGTGGGTGTTGAGCCTATCCCAGCCGTCTTCGGGCAGTAGGCGAGGGACATCCTGAACCGGTTGCCAGCCAATCGCAGGGCACACAGAGACAAACAACCATCCGCACTCACACTCACACCGAGGGACAATTTAGAGTGTTCAATGAGCCTGCCATGCATGTTTTTGAAAGTGGGAGGAAACTGGTGTTTAAAGAAAGACAGAAGGCTAGCTAGCTAGATACATAGACGGAAGCTTCAAAACAAATTCAAAGAGACCCTTTATTGCTTCCCCTGGGCTTCAAATGACATTTGGATTCTACCTCCACAAAACATTCTTCCATCATTCATTTTAGCTCTTGCTTGTCAATATGGGATTAATGTCATGAAATATGCCCCCCCCCCTCATAAACAAAAAGAGCATCTTTTTTCCTTTAAGTCATGCACTGTCAAACTGAGTACTGTGTAAAACTCTCCAAAATGTTACAAGTTGTTTCCCAAATTGACAATGAAAAACTGCTGGAATCGTAGCAGTTCATAGTGCACCATCGGAGTCTAAGAATTAATCCATAGATTAATTAAACAAACCAAGAAAAGAAAACAATGTGCAGTCGACTTCTGACAAATGAGGGACATTGAGTGGAATCCAGGTGAGATTCTGTGGCTTGCTGCCTCTTTTCTGTTCTCCCCGGGGAGTAATTTCACACTCTTGAGAGGCTCCTGCACACATTTTTTTTTTTCAAAAGGGAAGCAGGACTGTGTCGGAAAGGATGGGAGCATTTGATTTCCCATGTGTGTGCTTGATGATAGGTCTGCCTTTCGAAAAGTTTTGTGCACTGTAGACCTCTCTGGGTTTTGTGAAAACGTCTTTCACCAAGGTGACGGGGAGAACATCTGGCATCTTTGATGAAAAAAAACATCACCTATTGTCTGTTTGTGTTTCTTGCGCGTCTCCCTCCAGATGGGACGAATATGGAGTACTCACCAGATGCAGCCGCAGGCTCCAATATGAGGGTGACAATTTTGGGGGGGAATATTTTCCACCAATGATTCCAAATCTGCCTTTGTTTTTGTTTTGTTTTTTTCTTCGACCACATCAGGTATTAATAAAATCCGCTGTTAATTAGTTATCATAAACATAAGACATGACTGATGAGGTGCCAATTATTTGCTGTTCGCTAAAAATGCTGTTCGTTAAAGTTAAAGACAACTGAACTGTACTCAGATGGTGATGCTTTCACATTCCACGACAGGGAGCTCTCACACGTGGAGAATCTTTATCACTGGACTATTTTCTAAACTTTCAATTCCTTTTTGTGACAGGTAGATTGAAACACGCTATAGTTCCTTTCCTTCTGCTCAAGTTGGACTCGAAGCAATCACAATACGGTGCCTTTCTTTCATCTGAGGCCGCAATAGTCCTTGCTGTGGAGATCTATAGACATTATGTCAAAGAAAACCACATGGACAACAGATGAAAGCAAAAAGGAACCAAAAACCCCCCCACACATTTTATGTGCTTAGACGTCTTTGTGGTTGACAAATATACATGGAGTACTGCGGGGCTTCTAACTTCAAAGCTATTTCAATTTACTGTATAATCCAAGAAAGCTATTTCTGCTAACCAAAGCAGAACTACAGTATATTGTCAAATGTGTAAAAAAACAACCTCAAAGCCTCAGTGGATCTATGAGGTCTGAGAAAAGACACCATAAAGAATGAGCTGGAATTGTATTTATTTACTTATTTTTTAAGATCCTCTCCACCGCCACAAAGGTTCTCACTCCAACACCTGCGATAATTTACTTCTGTCAATGCGAGAGAGGACAAACGCCAGCTGTCGGGCGTGAGGAGACTTCGGTGAATGAGCCCATTATGCTCATTCGGGGTCAGAGGTCAAGCAGAAATATAAAAGTACATTTGTGTGTGAATGACAAGAAATAGTACTAATGATACGGACACACGCGGTGCCTGACGCGGCTGCATTACCCGGATGTGGCTAGTTCTGAAAGGGCAAAGGTGCCCGGAATTGTTCTGGGAAGGCGACAAGGCAGGTTCAATATTGACCATCTCTGTGTACTTATGTACATTCTTCCTGCTGGGAAAGCTGACTAAGGCAACAAATGAAAACAACCTTGCTAACACTGCGATACTTCTACATCAGCAGTGATTTACGTCATGTGGATGGTATCCGCTCACTACATTTGTCCAGGGGCTGAGCTGAGTACAAACCGGGCCATGGTAAAACGGCAATGTCGGTATACCATACACGTTAAAAACAAGCCTATGTGTTTTAAACACCACACACAAAGAGATAAAGACTCCTCGTAGGCAACAAAGGCAAAACGCATGGACAGTGTTAGCAGAAGCTAATCAGCAAGGACTGGCTAAATTCCCATCTCGCATCTGCATGCGGATGATATGCAGAAATTCCACCCGAGCCAGCATCAGTGAACAGTAAAAGGAAATCACAGACATCCTGTAGCTTCCACGTCACACAACAGCAGGACTCGAACAGCTGTGTCAATGCCCCCTCCCAGCACCAAAAGCCAAATCATGCTGAAAAGATTCCTACAGAATCTTTACTTGTGCTGGTGTCAAGTGGAGGGCAATTTCAGCACCACCATTTTTGACAACTGGACTATTTTGTTTACACGTATATTTTTTTGATAACTGGTATGTTTTCAAGATAATTCATCATATTATTTGATTCATCCAGCTCAACCATCATCATTAATGGTAAACGTTTTCATATCTTCCGCTGTTTTGCGCCAGTTTGCTAACAGATACTCAAGCACCTGAAAAACAGATTTAAAAATGTAATGCTGGGTAAGTCATTTCCATTCACATTTCACAACAAAAAATGAGGACTTTACAGAACGCTTGTCCCTTTTCTGGAAGCCAAATATATATATATATATATATATATTATATACACAAACACACAGGGAGGCTTTCTTTCTCAATGTTGACAGCTTGAGACTTCCTTGCTCAATACGGGCTTTATTGAGCTGCGATTGGCTGCTCATATTGACCTGTACACATCATCAATCACTGCCGCCCCCCCAGGTGGCTCACTTCTTGCCCCCCTTCCCTCTTTATTAGTCTCTGAAGGGCCAATACCCTGATGGATATCGCCGAGGGATACGGTTCATCTCCGGTAACTTGAGGGCGTGCTTGAAAAGGCACGGAGATGAAGGGAACACAAAGGTTAAACAAGACACCATTTAGGCCTTTATGCGCTATTATACGTCGGACGTTTCTCGATTACTGCACCTCGCATTGTTATCATCCACTGATGGATGCGTTTAAGGGGAATGGGGAAATAGGCAGACAACGATAGCTTTACCCGGGAAAACATATACATTCAGACCCATTAGCCACCTGACATGCAACGAACAGAGATGCTGTGACAATGTCATATACCACAGCTAAAGAGCAGGCACATGCGCTTGTATGGTTAATAGAGCCACAAAACGAACCTTCTGTCTTTGCTATGAAGGAGATAAGAGCAAACTACAATGGGGTGGCCCGAGCTCAGCTCAGCTGTGTCTATTAAGGGAGGCAAAACACATATATTCCCAGCTGCTGATATTGTCAGTGGTAGGAAATAACAAAGGTATAAATGCTCTGTGACTGAACTGTAGAAGATTTTTCAGGTATCCGTACTTACAGCATTTATTTTTTCGGAGGACTTTTTCATTTTGTTTCAACATTCAAACAAGATACTGCATTTTCCCCTTTTTTTTTCTCTCTTTGTCAAAATCGGCTTGTTGCTTTTTTTTCACCTCAGAGGATGACAACACTTTTGTACTTTTTAAACTTTCAGTTAAGTACATGAAGAGTGAATCAGAACTTCTTCTTTTACCGTATCCTTTTCAAACAAATTCCTGTTCTGTCCTTTACTTAATTTTTAAGTGTGTGAGTACTTTTGCCACCTCGATATTGCGTTATGGAGATGTTATAGATCTAAGTAAACGAACAATATTATGATTGGATTCAAGAACACAATTGTGATCTCTTGCAGCATTGAAAGTTATTTTTCACACAGATGATAAGCATTGAAAGTTATTATGCAGCTTCTAAAGAAAGGTGAAGTTAAGTGCAGTGTTAGGTAATGACCACTAGATAGCACCATTGGACACCTTTCACTTTACTCCCCAGAAACGTATTCAGGTTCTGAGAAGGGTGGAGCCAAGTTGGATGCTCCAAGTGCACTCTGCATGATGTAAAATGACCCAATTTCACTCTTAAGTATTTTTGCAAGCATGCCAATTTTACTCGAATTTACTCAGACATACGGTACATGAATGCCACTTGCCCCAATTTTTTTTTTTTTTTACTTCCGTTGTCTGTAGTCTGCTTCACTGCATCGAGAGGAGCCAGATGAGTTGGCATGGGCTTCTAGTTAGGAAGCCTCCCTACTGAGTGTTCCGGGCGACCTCCTGTTGGGAGGAGGCTGGCCTGGAAATGCCTCGGGATCCCCCTCCAAGTGCCAGACAAAGTGGCTACGGCTGCTCCTCCTGCCAGTGCATAAGTAGAAGAAGATGAATGGATGGATGGATTCAGACTTTGTAGTTATCCATCAATTTGTTGGTTCAAAAAAAGATAATAATAGAAGGCAATTATGCATTAGATGCAGAGGTACTGTATGTGTTTGAGGGCAACTTTACACGGGACCATGCTCATACACACGACTGACACACTTGTATACACAAGCGAAATGCTCTCATACATACGACTGAAACACTCTCAAAAATACATCAACTTGATTGTACACGCACCCATACACACACACACACCTAAATGGCTCACATACACAACTGAAACATGATCCTAAGCACTAGTGAAATGCCCTCACACATACAACTGAAACACTCGTTCCCAAATGAAACACTCACGCTACAACTGAAATGCGCTGACGCACTGTAAACACTCTCACACATGACTGAAACACACTTGCGCACACAATCTTGAAACACTCATACAAATAACTGAAACACTCTGACACAATAAACATTTTTACTCACGACTGAAATACTCTCACACACGCGAATGAAACACTCTCATTCACTGCTGTCATGTTCCCACATTCACCTCTGATATCTTCTCACACCCATACCACCGAAACACTCTCATTTACAACTGAAACCCTTTTGCGCACATTAGTGAAACCCTCTCACACAAACAAACCACAAAATCACCTTCATATACACGACTGAAACATTCTCCGACTCTACTGAACAGCTCTCAAGGACACTGGTTTGAAACGCAAGTGCACAACTCAGAACTTCTCACAGTCACAACTGCCATTTTTTCCCCCTCATTCATTCTTGGATGTTCTTTCACGCACTAATAAAATGCTCTCACACTTGATTTATTTTCCCACACATATTCCACTGAAAAGCTCTCACACACACACAAATGAGACACTCACACGCATTAGAAATGCTCTCTCTATCTCTCTTACAGACACACACGTACAAGCACACACATGCAGCTGAAACGGTTTCACCCACTACCCAAATAATTGCGCAAACTACTTCAATAAGCTCGCATAATATACCAAAATGCCACTCTACAATGTACTAACATGTGTTTCAGCAATTTGCACGAGAGCTTTACCCTAGTGGGCAAGAGAGCGTTTTCATTGTGCATGTGAGAGAGGTAATTTGGAATTATGACCCTGACGGTCCCTCATCGTCACACGCTCACAGTGTGTCATCAAAGTTAATGACGAGTACGCCCAACACTTTGTTCAGTTTGACTGTACATAGGTGAAGCTTCTTTTTTTTTTTTAATTCCTAGACTGCTTTTAGTGGTTGAGGTAAAGGCTTTTTCCCATTGTTGTTTCATACTGTATTTGGACACCTTTCCAAACACTTGTATGGTCTCTTCTCTGTTGGAGTGTGTTAAAATGTTCATTTTCCCTCCTTAGCTTTTCCCCATTTTCTCTTCGTTTGAGCAAGAAATGAAGTGGTATTGAAGAACGCTCTTAAACCACCTACACCAGCACCTTCTAGCACCCCAGCCTGCATTATTGAACATTCTGCAGCACGACCAGCAGCAAAGACCCCGGGTCAATGTGAGAGAATCAGATCAGGTGTAGTGGACATGTTCTATTTAAAGAAAGGTCAAACCCGTCCTCACACAAGCATGCCACCCATTTTGGAATGGTCTTTGGGTAAAGCCAGGTTAAAATTATTGACGTTCGCTTTCAGCAACGGTGATTTTGAGAAGAATTGTACTGCAAAACGCTCAGGTTAACACTCACTGTAAACAGTTTTTTCTTATACAGTTAACTGGAAAGTCAAGTGAGACGAGAGGTCGCCGGCACGTGCAAGCATGCCTCGCTGGACGTTGCTTGCCGTTCTGGAAAAAAAAAAACTTTTGCGAAACAGCTGGAAGCATAAAACTGTCCAATTTGTGTGGAATTGCAATTCGGGCGCCTTGTTCAACCTCTGATTGAATTCAATGAATAAAATCAATTGATTAAAGTCCCTCCAAACACTTTAGTCCACATAAGGAAGCCCAATTAAATAAAGCAAACCATCAGTGCAGAATAAAAATGTGTCTTTAAATGCAGAAAAGATGACATCATTGAAGCAGAAATTATATCATAGGGAGATGTCGCTGCAGCACTTTGAAGCTTGAAGGATGATTTAGCTATTTCTGTCAACACTAAGAGAGTAACAATGCATCTTGTTTCACATGACCTGCTGTTTAATGGCTTTGAGGCGTATCAGGAAGGCCATGGGGGAACAACAACAACAAAAGATTCCCTCTTAAAATCAAGTGATTTGTTGAATTCTACAAAACGTGACTCATGATCCCTTTGTGGTCCGTCATGTTCCTAAAATTGACTTTGAATTTGAATCAAATTGACGTGAAGACAATAAATAGAGAGAACCGCCATCAGTCGGTGTCAACATTCGTTCTTGAATGGGAGAAACGCGATGCAAAGAAAACTTCCATCATGGTTAATTCTATAAAGAAATTTTGAAATCAGTCATCATTTTCCAGTCACTTTAAAAGTCTGAAATGTCTCTGTGGGGGTAAAACAAAATACATCTGCCTGAACAAGAAAGTATTTACATATGAGGCATTTTCCAATAATTCTCACGCTTGACTGCACTGGAAGATGAGCGATTTAATGTGATGCATTCAAGGGACACAATGCCGGAAAGTGGGGGTGATGAGTGAAAAAAAGAGGGCCAGAGGGATCCAACGGGAGCAGCACCTTTATGACAAATGGACCTGTAGGAGTTTAGATTATTTCCTGATGTTTATTTTAACTCCAGATGTTTCTATCTATCTATTTTTTCTGTCTGTCTGAATGGCTGTCTGTCTGCTAGCTGGCTCGCTTGCTAGCGAACTCTGCATTTCTCTCTGTAACACTTGATGAATGAAGACAATTTAGTTCATAGGTGTCAAAGTCAGGTCCTGGAGGGCCGCTGTCCTGCATGTTTTTCAAGTCTCCCTGTTGCAACACACCTGATTCAAATGAACAGGTTCAATGTCAGGCTTGCGCAGAGCTTGCTGATGATCTGATCATCTTTGAAGTCAAGATGGCGCCCGAGTAGGCAGCCGTCGGCAAGTGCTCTCATGAGCCTTGCTTTTTTTGTTGTTTTTTGGTTTGTTTTGTCACTTTGTGTTTGTTGTTACGTCGTGTGGACCTGATGTGGACTTTTTTCAGCATTTTTTGGCCACGACATTCATCAAGGAGGAAACTCTGTGCTTGGTGGTAGCGCCTTCTCGGCAGCATGGGTATACCAGCACTGTTTTTGCCTGGGAGATCGGTGCTGTTGAACGGTCTGCGGCTGGATGGATGTAAGGCTTGAGGAGCCGACGATGAGAAGAAAGGAGCGTTAGCGCGGAGCGCCGATGCGGATGTGGAACTGGGAGTCGCGGCTTGGAATTGAAGTGGATTTACATGGGACAGGAGATGTGAGCCAATCTCTTTTTCGTCAATGGACGCTACAGCTTCGTGTTTGCTTTCAAAACTTAGCTTTTAGCAGACGTGTGCACATATTCAGCATGACGTCTCTGATCCACTGGTGAAAGGACACTTTGATCCTCTCCTCTTTCATCTATAACTGCTTCAGAGAACAACGTGTATGCAGAAAAGTGGTGAAGATCGCATGACTGTCTGTGTCCTATGTGTTGTGTTGTGTTATTTTTGTTATTTTGACTTCAAAATGGCGCCGCGTGAGTGGCTACCTTTCCAGCAGCTCCTATATTTTGTTGTTCTACTTCTGCCTTTCATAACTTTGCTGCTGTGAATCAGGAATTTCTCCATTGCGAGACTAATAAAGGTTTTCTTAAATGGTAAACTAATCTACAACTGGTTTGTAATGAGCGTTGCAAAGAAGCTACGTAAAGACAAAGAAAAAGAGTCAATCCTTTTTATGCTGGCTGAACCAAGGCCTCACTTCAGAAGTTCCACCGTTTCTGTCGAAATTTACAATCACCGAAATAAAAGAGGAGACACTATTAGTTTGAATTACTCTCGAATTAAATAGATTTAGAAAATGACTCATCTGTGTCTCCGGCATATTTTCCACCGTGTCTCTTATGATCGTACCTAATGCACCTTGCCGTTATGTTCTTGAGAGAAAGAAATTGTATGTTGGTGCAAGCTGAGCCCTCAGTCATGTGTGAAAACCGAGCATTAAGTCTGTTAATGAGGAAAACAAACAAATTGGTAAAATAAATATATAGCATCCCCGCAAAGCATAAGCTATCGTATGCATGTGAAATAAGTGGACTGAAGATTTGTATTAAGATTCTTTCTTCAGAGGCTCATTTGTTGACAAATGCGATTCATGGCTGGAGGCGGTGAGATTTGACCAATTATCCATGTGTGCCATTGAGCATCCCTGCTCTAGCTGCATATAATAATGCATGTGTTTGGCTCCACAGCACCCACTGGAAAGCCCATTCAAACCGTTCAGCCAGCACTGAAGCTCGCGGGGAACCTCAAATTTAAATCACTGTGTGCCTAATAAAGCAGCAATTGAAAAGACATTAAAACACATGATGTTATTTCTTGGTGCAATTTAAACAGCTTGCTAGTGGATATTTTACCAAGAGTGTCTGTATAAACAGAAAAGAGATGTTTACTTTCTTTTAGTTCAGTGATTCCCAACTCGGTGATACGGATCTACAGGCGTACATAAAAACATAAGTGACACAAAAACTGTGCATGCTGCTACAACATCTTAAACTTCCAATCCAGAACAGGACATTTGTTGAGTGTAGTTCAGTTGTAAGTACAAGACATAATCATTTAATTCCTTAGAATGATTTTCAATTTGATATTATTTGCAATACATTTGAATGGAATCTTTATCGAAGTAGAGTTGTTCTATTTTCTTCTAGTAATGTCCAAACTGTGCCTAATGTTAGGGTGGATTAGTTTATGATTATGTATTTGGAGTGCTTAGATTTGTATTTTTGTTTTAGGGGGCACCGTATTTGGTTGTAAAAGTTTGAGAATTTCGTTTCGTTTGTTTATTGAACATAAAACATATACAGTAATAATTTGACAAAAAGTAAGGTAAGTAAAATAGTAAAAAGGAAAGAGAAATCAGTCATCATTCAACACAGTTATAATGTTCAAGGGAGTAGGAAGAAGTAAAGAATCACTGTTATAGTTGCTTAGTTTTATCTTCACAGCACCACCGTCCAAAAGTCACGCTTGCAATCTGTGAGTGTCCTGTTCTTTTGACGCTTTATCAGATTCAAGCTAGTATGAACGTGCTATAAATTATACAATAAAACAGTCTTGCATCAGTTAACAGATACGTGTAAACACTGAAGAGGCTTCCTGACATACGGTGTGTTTTTTGGGGGGGGGGTTTTTGGGTGTGATCATTGGGATCAGGTCAGCATATTCTTCTTAAAAAAAATAAAGATAAAAAGGAATATAAGGTGTATATACTGTCGAAGTGAGAGCATCAGACAAACACATGGTTGGGTGTAGAGTTAGCCAAACAACAAACACAAAGCGACATGAATAATTTCAACCGGTCCTCATACTCTGTGCGATATCTTTTTTTGCGCGACGATATGTATCCGGTTTGGACGAGAAGTCCTCTGAAGGTCAGTCGACTCTTTGACGCAGATTTGGCTGCTCGCACAGAGCGCAGGTGACAGCCATGCATTATGTAGAAGACAGGAAGGGACGACCGGATGTAACATTAAGACATTCACACGCGAGATGAGAGAAGCACGGTTGACTTTGAAATGATTCCGCTGACATGAACATGAAGAGAGGAGGGTGAGCCCATATGCAGAAGAAAGCTTGCAGCTTTCAGACACCGGGGGAGTTGGAGTCTGGTGGTTGGACCCTGATCAGCAAGGGGAAGGAGGCGTGGGGGATATTGATGATTAGTTATGTCCGGTGACTCGCAAACTTCTGCATTGCATACTGACCTGAAAGCCCTTTTAGGTCACCAATATTCTGAGTTTCCTCCCTAGAGGAGTTTGGCTCGGCCTTCACAGCAGTCAACTTCACTTGCTACTTGATTGCAGTTTTTTTCTGCCTTCACTTTGGTCCTCAGGAAGGAAAACGCTGATCATGATATTTTAGGTTGAGATCAGGGCCACTTACTTGAAGAATATTTTCTTCTTTCTGCAAGTCTTGAGGTGCCGTTGCAGGATCTCACTGAAAGATAAATGAATAATTTCTTTCACAAAGAAAAAAAAAACCTTATCACAGAGTCAAAAGAAGCCAAGAATATGCTGTTGAAGATCGTTATTTTTCTTTCTCTGAGAACAGCTCATGATGCCTCCAACATGGTTGAAGCTGGGTCATGGCAGGGGCGTGCAGAACTGTACTAATGGAAAAGGCTGTTTTGTGTTTATTGATGATGAGACGGTTGATAAAAGCAACGGGATGGATTTGAGGTCTATAGGAACGTTAAAAAAAATCAATACGACCGTGCTTTTTGTGCAGCCGGAGAACAACCTGAAGCTTTTTTACATTTTTTATTATGGAAGCAACTGAAGAGCTTTTGAGGGCAAATAAAAGGAATACATTTTAATGGGCAAGTCAATTCAAAGGTCTGATCTATCCTCACTGGAAGCGCCAAAGCGTCAAAAATATACTTAGAACACTACAATGACCCAAAAATTGTAATACAGTAATGTAAAAGTCCCAAGTGCTCATCAAAAATGCGAGAGCGGTTTTATTTCTCTTTTCCTTATTTATGCCACTCGAGCGACCCCGCATACCGCACGTGAAAATCATTCTGTAATTTGCCAATCACTGCGACAGAGCGTGCATTTCACTTCATAAGCAGACCTAACAAGCAGCAAGTGAACGTGAGCGCAAAGGAAACCCGGCAGAGCAGCCCCAGTGAGGAAAACGACATGTTTAAGTGACGTTTGTGGACTCTCGACTTCAAGCAGTCATTGACTGCGAGGTTTTTCTTCGATGTATCGAAAAAAATGATAATTGTATGCAAAATTATGTCTCGTCCAGGCAAGTAACGAGCACTAAGTCCACAGTGGAAGCTTACCACCCACCATAAGCTGCTACTCCTTCATCCTTTGCAGCACTATGATGGCTCCTTTGCAATTTAAAAAAAAACCTCTTCCACACAAGGTAACATTGTTTGAAATGGTTATATAATATATTCACCAGCCAGTTGACTAACATCGCCCTCCGAGGACTCCTCGCAGGGTCACATCTGTCCTCCATTGTGGTCGGGAGGGACGCCTCAAGTCAAGCACATTCATCATCTTCAAAGTTGTTGATGATATTTTTTATTAACTGTGAAAGATTAATGCTTCAGATTAGGCGCACTGCAGGAACTGGCGTCTTGTTCACTGTCCACGGATGGTTTTACAGGAATAATAGTGATATATTTTCATTTGCAGTGAAAGGGAGATATCACATCAAGCAAATGTCATTTGGGCTTATTCCTCCCAGCGGTGGAGGGGGTAGCGTCACACCAGATCTAGCAGTCTGAACTGTTTTCAGCCTGTATTTTATTATGATTGTTTATTTTTTTACATACAGACTTTGGAGTGACTTGCAGAATTTATTAATATGATGTTTTTGGTGCAATTTCCTGTATAATTTCCTCTGACCATATTACTCCAGTCCTAAAGGCCTTACACTGGCTCCCGATGAGAATAGATTTTTAAATTCTGCTACTGGGCTATAAATCACTGAATGCTTTAGGTCATAGGTGTCAAACTCAGGTCCGGGAGGGCCGCTGTCCTGCATGTTTTCCAAGTCTCCCTGTTGCAACACACCTGATTCAAATGATCAGATCATCAGCAAGCTCTGCGCCAGCCTGATGTTGAACCTGTTCATTTGAATCAGGTGTGTTGCAACAGAGAGACTTGGAAAACATGCAGGGTTTGACACATAGTTTGACACCTATGTTTTAGGTTGTGAATACATGAAAGAAATGCAGATTGGATATCAACCCAGTAAGGCTCTGAGATCTGGGATTAATGAGACTAGCCCTGAGTTCATCCTAAACATGGTGAAGCTGCATTTAGCTGTTATGCCGCACAAAAATGGAATAAGTAAAGACAACCCAGAGAGTGTAAATGCTTTTCAATCCACATTAAAATCTTTGCCCCTCCATACCTTTAATAAAGGTCCCCTAAAAACATTGAAATCATGTTTATTCTTATTCCTTGTTATTTTAGAAGTCCACTTTTATTTATTTTAAGTTTTCTGCCCCTGTGATAAAATGATGTCATGCTGCTTTTGTTTTCGTTGCTTGTTTTTTTTTTTTTTTTGTAAATGCTGTTGTGTTTTTGTTTGTAGCTCCACACTCTCGAGAGTTAAATCAACACTTTTAAAATAGTTAAATATTTAACACTGGGAGAGAGTAATTTTGTTTTACTCGCCAAGCAGAGTAAAATGAACACTAAAAGAGTGGAGAAGTAACTTGTCAGACAGTTGTTTTCCCTCTGTGTTAGTTTAACTCCTTAACTGGGAGTAGATCGCCAGTCTCCTGAGTCCAAAGTCACCAGTGCTGCATACAATATCATTCATTTTTGGACCAATTAAGTCATTGAATACCACCCCTTTTCACTGGAGCAACCCCCTCAATCCCTCACATTTTACTGAATTTTGACTGATTTGCAAGGCCCACAGAATTTTCTGTCCTATGGCTATATATACATGCAACCTGTCAAAAGAAAGGTGAGACTCTTCTTTCAGCAGAAAAGAAAGTTTGTTTCTAGCTTTCTCCGTTCGTTGGCAATCAGCATTAGAAAACTGCTAGGTTTGATGGAAAATGCCGATTTTCTGCAGAAATCCAGAGAAAATGAGCTTTTTGTAAAAGCATGCATTTCAAGTTTTACACTATTTTTTGCTTTTGTGGCAGCTCAAATACCTCAATAATGTGTTCCTCCTACAAAAGAACATTACAAATAATGTTTTTGTCGCAAAACTATTGAACTATGAACAAAAGTGCAGCTGTGGAGAAGATGGTTTTTGGCTTCCATCCAGTTTGTCACCATCGATTCATCCCACCACATCCAGATGCACGACCTATAAATTATAGAAACATAAAAAGTTGCAAATATATCTTGCTGCAAAGTGAGGTACAATCATTTTATTTACCTTTCTTTCCACCACCAAAGCGAGGAGTCGTCATCTTTTGGCTTCTGGTTGGACAATCTGTAATGTATAGAAGTATGTACAATTACCACACTTTTATTTTTCTATTTTTTTTTATTGTTGCTTTCCACTTACATTTCAGCATCTCTCACACACACATACATGCTCGCACACTGCTATTTACACCATTCATTCCACGTTGCTCAGCATCCAATTTGAAATGAACTGGAATATGAATTTAACACGAGTGGTTTTAGCAGAGTTGAGCGGACCAAATGTGTCCTGTTTTTTTTGTTTGTTTTTTGAAAACCTATGGCGACGTGCAAGTCAGCGCATTTTTTCATCCACATCTACGAGACGCATCAACCGTACATAAATGATGAGTGTTACTGGCAACTTCATAGTATAGCGGGGAATGTAGTGGTACATAAAAGTGACTGAGGAGGCATAAGAAGTGATGAAGTTTTGAATGGGAACTTGCAAGCTAGTCACCAGTTAG
This sequence comes from Hippocampus guttulatus, assembly GCF_054856545.1. Taxonomy (NCBI): domain Eukaryota; kingdom Metazoa; phylum Chordata; class Actinopteri; order Syngnathiformes; family Syngnathidae; genus Hippocampus; species Hippocampus guttulatus. The sequence goes on from NC_141265.1 coordinate 17,020,742, forward strand.
CTCCTCGTTCCAGCGGCTCTGGCGAGGACTCTCAGCTGCTTTCCGTTATGTCCGAAGGCACATATTCGTCCGACATCGCGATCCAAATCGCTCTCCAATTCATCGTTTTCGCCGTCGTCTTTACGAGACGATTCCAACGAATCGCTGACGTGTGCCCGGCGTCGGCCATGCGAAGCAATGCAGCCTCTTTGCCGTCATCGCTGGAAGTCGCCGGGGAGACGATTTGTGGGCGACGTGGGGCATCGGGAGGCACAAAATGCTCTGCCAAGCGATGATCGCTGACGTGGAGCAAGTTCATCTTCATCAGATGAACTCGAAACTCGGCGTGAGCTATGCGGGCTGCGTGTAGCACGCCATGTTTGTGCAGGCTGACGTTCGTTTGACGGGTGCCGCTTTCGATTAGTGACGGAAGCGTCATTTTCTCTTCCACACAAACACCATCTCCTTTGTTGTTTTGTTTCGAGGACGCTTTTATACCGAAATTTTTTTTTTTTATAGTTATTTCCTTTTCTCCATCGTTGCTAGTTGCTAATGTTCCAATCCACTATCCACATATGCCCCTCCTTCACTGTACGCCCTTTCTACTACTTCTGCTGCGTGATCCTGGTTGATTTTTGCACCACTGCCACCCGATGGCCATTTTTTTGCTATTTAACATTGCCGTCAAGCCTAATCCTGTGGTGAGAAGTTGCATTGGACTCTCTTGCACCCTCCCCCATGAAAACACGTGATTGACGTATTAATACGTCATGGGGAGGGAACGGCTATGCGCAAATTGACGTATTTATACGTCAAAGGGTGTAAATGAGTTAAGGACAACTGGAACGAATGAATGCAAAACATGTAAAGAGAGAATCTTTGGAAGGGAGTGTCTGAGGCTAAGACTCAAAAAGAGTAATAATGAAAGGCAGTTAATGCAGGCACGCAAATATACGACACACAAGGGGATGAACTCCACGGGCTTCAAAATGGTTCTCGCAGGTACTACTGCCATTAGGAAGTGTGCACGGTGCCTCTTGATTAGTCCTTCAACAGGCTGCAAATTCTTAATCTTAATCTGTCTCTTATCGCCGGTGCCAGTTGAGGTGGCCCTCAGACCACCACTTGGCTTATCCCCATAACTCGGCCATTTCTCCTCATTAGTGCTTTAAAGGACGATGTGGCTTGGTGTGATCATGCGGCACTGCACTGTTCGCTTGATAGTGCTCTTCTCGTTTTGTGCCCTATGAATGAAGTGCGTCTCCCGTGCGGTCGCTTTTTTTTTTTTTTTTTGCAACTCATGTTAAAATGGTAAAAATTGCGCAAACGTGGAGGTAATCAGATGGATGTGAGACAATCATCATCACATTTGCTTGGTGAAAATGAATGCGGGCACAGGTTTGTGCAAAAGAAAACTTCATACATACCGCATATTTAGTTCCGCACTTAAAATTCCCATGATGCAACATTTTAAAGTTTCTACAACCGATTCTATTCATCGTGTTGATTTCCAGTTGCAGTTGGCACCCTCAACAACAATGCAGATGAAATGAATTGTAGGAATACATCATGTACTTCTGACAACTTGCTTTCAAGGATACATGCTACTTTTTCTTCCAGTGAGAACCAGCCAACTGGGACAGCACATGTTGAAACTTGCCTCCAGCTTTTTGGTAAATTCTGATCGTTCGACACAAACTCACAGTCATTTGAACGGCAATGCTCGAATCCCAGAGCAGCCCGGGCCAAAAACAAGATGTAAATAAATGATGAAAAAAAGTGAATGGAGAAAAACACCAGCGAAATAGAAAGACAGCGCACAAAAATGGCATCTTTTTTTTTCAATTAACCCTTTCAGGGGTAGCGGTTATTACAGTAGACAGCGTTTGTTATCGGGTTACAGGGTGCATGAAAGGATTAAAATGATAGCCCCCCCTGAGTTGTGTGAAAGCGATCACATTTTGTGGATTGCTTTGCTCGATCTGCCACTAGAAACTGTAAAATATCACACAACATCAAGTGTTGCCTCACAAGCAACAGACATGGACGACGTTTCCGTGCAGTCAATATGCGCGATTTCTGAAACATTTGGAATAACCCGTTGACATGAATGAGCGCACGGGATGTTTCCTGTAGTTTCTTCCTTGTTTGTTTGTTTTCTTGAGTGAATGCGTTTGTTTTGGAATTCTGCTGCTATTAAAAGATCATTTGGAATGACAGAGAACTGAATATGTAGTTGTCACTAAAACATGTCCACGAGCAAATTGTTTCAAAAGTGACATTTTGACATAAATCGAGAAAAGCTTCCACATCTTCGGAAGAGCATTATCCGTTTTCCACTGACAAGACAGACAATCCAAATGGCTCATTAATTAATCCGTGGAGCCTTATCAGACCTCATAGAGGGCTCTTATTGCACGCCCGCTTAAAGAAACCGGAGCCCCCAATTTTCAGGACGGCGCTTACACGCAGCTACTTCAACAACAGCCATCCGAGTAATGAGATAGATGTGAGGACATGGCGTGTTGACAATTAGCTAACGGCAATTAGCTAACGGCAATTCATCTTGCTAGCACCGGGATCGGTATGTGGAGCTACTTGCTTCATACAAATATCTCATTAAGTACTGAATTAGGGTTCAGGATGACCAGTTTTCATGTTTCATAATATTTCCTCTCGCGTCATCAACATATATTTGTAGGTGAACGAGGGGATGACTTTATGTATGGAGATATGTTTTACATCCCTCGCGGGTCAAGGAGGTCAGCATCGCATGCGAGTCCGAATGTGACTTACAGGGTGTTGATGTGGACAGTTGATTTTCTGAGATTCACTATAGTCATTTAAAATGATGTTCCGCAGCAAATATTAATCAGGTTCTGTCTTCGGAGCATGCATTAATGCATAAAAACTGGATGGGGAAAAAAAATGTTGAGGACAGAATAAATGATGCTGTTGAACAAGATGTATCACATGGAGCAGTGGGGCAGCAAAAAGGTTCTCCGTCTGAGCCCTGCAGCATTCAACATAAAACAGTGAGCGATGTGGTTTCACACTGTTTGTATCCACTCAAAGCCCAGAGCTTCTTGTATTGAGTGAAATACAAATATGTCTGTGCCTTTGTAAACATGTCGCGGAAAGCGAAGGACAACAATGCAGTTTAGTCGACACTATGAGTCACAGAAGCAACATTTTGAAAAGCGTACAACAACAAATAGAGACACTCGTATAGGAATACATAATGAGCTCGAGACACTGATTTGTTGAATCTCTGATCGGTTGCCTTTTCTTCAACTTATAGGTGCATATCATATCCAGATGTCTTATTTTAACCCTTTCAGGGACAGCTGATACTACATCCAACCATTCATCCATTTTCTGATCCGCTTTATCCTCATAAGGGTCGTGGGGCATGCGGTACCCTATCCCAGCTGTCAGCAGTTAGGCAGGGGGAACACCCTGAACCGGTTGCCAGCCAATCGCAGGGCACACACAGACGAACAACCATCCGCGCTCAAACTCACACCTAGGGACAATTTAAAGCGCTCCATTAACCTGCCATGCATGTTTTTGGAATGTGGGAGGAAACCGGAGTACCCGAAGAAAACCCACGCAGGCATGGGGGAGAACATGCAAACTCACAGGGACAAGGAGGCCGGAGATGGAATCAAACCCGGTACCTCTGCACTGTAAGGTCGACGCGCTACCCACTGGGCCACCGCAGTTACTACAGTGAACAGCTTATCATGTTATCAGGCTACAGGGTGCACGAAAGGGTTAAGTGGGTGAACACTTACTCACATTCATTCATCCATCCATTCTCCGTTCTGATTGATCCTCACTAGGGTCGCGGGGGGTGCTGGAGCCTATCCCAGCCGTCATACTTTAATCTCGCCAACCCATTGGCTGTCAAATTATGATATGGGTGAGATGGGGGGGGGGGGCAGGGGTGAAAGACAAATGATACCTGCCTGTTCATGTGTGTATATGACCTTGCTTACAGAGAACATTTCTAAGCTGTAACCATCCTGGTTAGAATTGAAGGTCTCCTAGTATGCAGGTTTTCAATACATTCCTCATCCCTCATCAATTGCGTGTCCTGTCTCTACGGCATGTCCAACAGTTTTCCCAATAAACAGCCCCTCCTGGACATGAGTGAGGCGGGCGAACCACTACGCTGCCAGCGATAGTGGTCATTGGAAAGTTTTTCATCCAACCTGCTGTTTCTGATGATGTTTGACCTTTATGTTCATTAAGGTGTTTGAATTCGAGCCCAGCGCGAAGCGTAGAAAGTGCAGCGTGACCAACAGGAAGACGGGAATCCATCAGTATGAGTAACGACCTCGCGGGTGCAGCCAAGACACCTCACCTGTCCAAGCTGAACTACTGGCGTCATCGTTCCTGTGGATGTTTGAACCGCAAGCCAACAAAAAAAAGTGGTTATGCTCGGTGGCCTGACCTCAGCAGATGAGAGCCAGCGAGGACAGCTGCAGGGGACAGATGCCACCATTTCAGGATTTAGAGTGGAATTTCAGCTCTCCAAATACTATTAGGCTGCGCTGTCGTGGAGGCAGCTTCCAAGGATCGGATTCACTCTGCAGGAGTGATTTCCGCAATCCAAGTGAACATTCATCTCAAGACTTATCAGTCATATCGCATATCCCGTACATCGGGAGTAGTGCCGAATACTGCGCGGAATTAGCGTTGGATGCGAGCGGAACCATCTGAGGTTGGCGGTTGGCGGCTTAAAATGGTTTCTTTTTCCAAGTCACAACCTGCCCAGCTTGTCCTTCCTGATCATCCGCGTACTTTAACTTAAGATCTGTGAAGACAAAAACGTCGTGGTTGTTTGTTTACCCTAAGACAGCAACCTCTTTATCAATTGCCTTTGCATTTTTGTCGATGAAATGATCAAGAAAGAGTTTCCCTTTTGATAACGCTACTGAGTCACCTCCTTTGGCTATAATGCAGCACATTTGTGTGCAGAGATGGAGATGGCGGTTAGTAGGAAAGGCTCTCTCAAGTGGAACTCTGCACTCAAATGGCTCATCGGGCTTCCCACACCTTCTTGTAGCGATTTCAAAAAAAACACCCCATGCAAATGATTTTGTGAAAGGATGTACTTTTATTAATGTGTGTCTCACTTTGTGAGCTAATTTGCAAATAAACATAAATAGAATGACAGTCTTTTTTCGTGGGTTAAAAAGAAATAACTCACCCAAAAGGTCTACTCAATTTTATTTCGTCAGGTGCACAAAATAAAATCATTTGTACCCGGATACATTCGTTTAAGAAGATATTTAGTGTCGCAGTTTGACCTCTCAATCAGTGATTCCAAAGTAGGCGGTGCTATTATCCAATTTCACTTAAGCGCTTGGAAACGTATTTAATCGTGACAAATCGTGTTTCTCTCGTCCACTTTCTCTCCCAGCGACGTTTAGTGCCGTCGTTGACGTGTTGAATCATCCCGCCGTGTCGATGCGTAACGATGACAAGCGGCTTCAGATGATGTCGATCAGTGGTTTCTACCGCCTCTGAAAAGAACCAAATCTCGTCTGTTGTCTTGTTGTTGATCCCGGAGGCGTGCGAATCCCAGTCACGTATGTTAAATCTTTGACTCGTCACATAAAAATGCACGTCTACCAAAGCTCTTTGGACCCAATTAAACTCACATACTACAAGCAAACACCCCCAGGTCGTAAGAATGTGGTGTGGAGATTTGTGCTTTGACCTCGAGCAATTTCTTTCTTTTTTTTTTTTTTTTGCTCCAACACTTCGACCTTGCATCATTTCGCTTTGGCACCCACATCAGCTCAATGTCAAAGAAAGAGCCTCTCACATGACAAAATATAAAATTCATATATCTCACACTCGTGAGGACATTTCTTATAGCTTTGTCAATGAAATGCATGTCTATCCTTACATGCATGCATAATTAGATGCAGAAATTTGCGTATGATTTAAAGCGTTTTCAGATCAACTTCCATTCAGAAATAACCCGATGTGATGGTATCATAGGGACAACCCGGTGGTCCAGTATGGAGGTGCAGGGTTCTCTTCCAGCTCCGGCCTCCCTGTGTGGAGTTTGCATGTTTTCTCCGGGTACTCTGGTTTCCTCCCACATTCCAAAAACATGCATGGCAGGTTAATGGAACACTATAAATTGTCCCTAGGTGTGAGTGTGAGCATGAGTGGTTGTTTGTCTCTATGTGCCCTGCGATTGGCTGGCAACCGGTTCAGGGTGTCACCCGCCTACTGCCCGAAGATGGCTGGGATAGGCTCCAGCACCCCCTGCGAGCTAGCCTTAAAAATATCCCACGTTCATGTAATTCATGTAACAATGGAAATATTTTGGAGATATTCCGATCCATAATGAAGCAGGCACGTCTTTCCACATTAACCGGTGGCATTTAAGTGGTGATAACCAAGGCCACAGGGCTTCCTTGTGGGTATTTATTACAAGCTGACTGGCAGAGATTCTCCCAAAACTTGCGACTTATCTCGGAGACATCAGGGAAAAGATGTGGTCGAAATTACCTTGCAGAGTACGGACGTGGTGTGCAGCGAAGGTTACTTGAAATAATGCATAAAACCGCCCAAGATGCCCTTGATAGTTCCTTCCCCGAACAAGGGTTTTCTTAATCTGTGCACTTCAATTGTGCTCTATTTTATCACCGCATTGGCATTCTGCTGAAGAACCCATTTGTACTGCGACAGTCAAGATCACCCCGGTAATGGATAAAGTGGGACTTTAACCGTCTCTTGCGACTTCCATGGTAATTTTTGTCCCATTTGACTGCGCTATATGTCTGACAAGTAAACCCAAAATAACATTTGCTGTGTTTTCATTAGGTAAGCAGAAGGCACGAGATTGGCCCAGTTCTGCCAAAAAAAAAACCTCCCCGTAGACGACACAAACAAGATAAGCAGCAATATCACACAAAAACTTGCTTGCCCTCAATACTGATTGTGACAAAGCGCCGTGAAGACAAATTTAGTCCATATGATAAGTGACACTAAATTTAGCGCTAATGCTGGGTGGCATTGTGATGTTCCAGATTTCGACTGTTTGGGGAAGATGAATGTTGTCAGCGCAGATTTTTAAAACGTGCTCACGTTTTGAGCATTACTGGATGTGCTCTGCTTAAATCCCAGACAAGATTTGAGAAGCATTAAGGAGCATTTGTAGATGCGTCCCGTTCCAAATTACTGTTTTCATTATTGCCGCCGTTCCCATAGCAGTTGATGAAATATGTGGCGACACTGTACAGTGAATTTAGAGCTTTGGTTCTACATACATTCTACATGTTTGAAAATTAGTGCAATTTCAGTTTTCCTGATTTTGTTTTGGGAGTGTGTGACACACTTTGGAGTCTGGTATGAGTTGCTCCTCACCCACGACAGAAGTAGTTCGGCACCTTTGGGTGCATGAGCGGTTAGTGGGACTTTAGTTGATTGACTTTTGACAGTTGAGTGGGATGTGATTTCAGCATAGTCAGCAGACATGCCCACAGCATTTGAGAACGGAGAGAACAACTTGATTCCTCATGATTATTGAAGCTTTATTTGAAATACTACACTTGAAATCGTATACTTCATATATACAACTTTTTCATAGGGGCAGTCAGAGCAAAACATCTCATTGCTTCTGATTTCTGAAGGGCCCGGGCAGAGTAGATTGACACGGCAGTAAATACGGACTACAATGTGATTGGATGATACATACTTTATCGTATACTTTGCACTGTATTGTTTCCACTCGTGCACAGCAGCCTGCCACTTCCTCTGCAGTGCATTTTAAAATAGTGTTGAGTCCCTTGCTCGAACTCCTCGCAGTCGCAGTCTTTTGATGTGGAACATCTGCTGTCTGCTTGAGGTGCGAATCTGCCAATTGTTGCTCTGCGTAAAGCGGTGGCCTAGAGAGGAGAGCCATCGATAAAAGCTCAGTATCACCGCGAGCAACATGTAGTGAATATGGTTCGACCCAGCATTGAGATCATGATGTTATTATTTTTTTTTGGGGGGGGCACATTTGGCCCATTGTTTAATTTTGTCTCACCCACAACACTAGACATACAGGACTGTGCGCTCTTGGCACCACATTTAAACGGAACAAGATTGCAGTGATTGAAGTCGGCTGCGACCACTCCCACATCGGTGCATCCGTCCCGCTCTCAGATCCGCCAACCAGTGCTTGTTTGTGTGGTTACCAATGATCAATTCCGACCCACCTCTGGCCAGTCATGCCGCACGCAGCACAGGATTTACACGGTGGACGAAAACAGAGCATTCAGTGTTGAGGCTGATTTGAAAAAAAAGAGAAAAAAAACACAACCACAATACTTTCACAGATATGGTTTTATTTGTCAAACTGAACTGAGTTTTGGAGTTGTAGCATATTTTTTTTAACTGTACACAACATCTGGTGTCACACCAGCTGGCTTGAACCTAACCAGCTTTTTTTTTAATTACATTTTCTCGTTGGACACTGGGGTTAAGCAGGTAATATGATGTCGACATACAAAGACAAGATGAGCTTCTCTTCATTTTCTACTCCCTCTTGAGATGCACTTGTACAACACACAAGACAATCAATGGCGAGTACAAAGTATAACCTGCGTGGAATACAACAACTTAATGTACCGGTGAACATCTTTATACTATACAGTTCAAACTCATCATGCAAATCTGCCCACTCTTGTGCTCACGGGCAACAAGGACCAGATGCCGAATGAAGGGATTCGGCAGTAAACAACTTTTTTTCAGCGCAAAAAAATAAAGATGTTTGTCTATGCTTGCCTTGCATCCAACGAACGTGAAGAATGCCAGTCGTTACGCGATATTTCATAAATGAGTAATTTACAACATCGTTTTTACAACAGTTCGCACAGCTAAAGTTGTCTGTGTAGATTTTTTTCTTTTTTTTTTGCTGTGCTTTTTCTCACTTGGACAAAGACTTCCTTGATGTTGAGCTTCCCTAAATTTGAATACCAAATGAATGAAACAACCGCTGCCATTCGGTGAGCTTGGAGCATTAAATGAAATGGTTGCTCTTAATACATTTTCCATTTCAGGCTCTACTGCAATCTAAGACTGGATGTGTTGCATTTGTACAGTATGAAATAACTAGATAAATTCCTTAAAGTTCATCAGTAATTTGACACAAGAGAGCCATTTCCCTTCGACTTTCCTCTAAAGCTAAGAAGTTTGGATCAAGGAGAGAACAGCATTGGTAATTGGAGACCGTTATAAAGAACATCCAATTAGTCGGGCACACTTGCCACCTCTTTGTAACCATACAAGCCAGCTAGAATATTCAGAATGTGATTCCACAGCAGACTACCTACTCGCCATCAGCGCTCGACAAGCTTTTCCATTGGTATAAACTGGTAGCACTGGGCACTATTTTGTACCTCATTGGTGGGGGCTCCAAGCAGGCCAAGCGTCTATCATACTGCATATCTGTCTAAAGTAAACCACTTTTAGTTATTTGTTGATGGCTCATCATTGACATATTGAGAATTTATGGCTAGAAATAGCAAAAATAATAACACATGACCAACAGCTACACGCCACAAAGAAAACAGAACTCAATTCTCCTCCATTGATGTTGTTTGTTAGCGTAGCTTGCTCCCACCGATGCGTTCAATGCAGCATGTTTTTTTTTTTAGCTGGTACTTGTGTGGGTTCTATCCATCCATCCATTTTCTAATCCGCTTATCCTCACGGGCATGCCGGAGCCTATCCCAACTGTCTTCGGGCGGTAGGCGGGGGACCCCCTCAACTGTCGCAGGGCACACAGAGACGAACAACCATCCGGGCTCCCACTCACACCAAGGGACAATTTGGAGTGTTCAATTAACCTACCATGCATGTCTTTGGAATATGGGAGGAAACCGGAGTACCCGGAGAAAACCCATGCAAAATCGGGGAGAGCATGCAAACTCCACACAGGAAGGCCGGGGGCCTGGAATCCAACCCTGCACCTCCGCACTGTGAGTCAGATGTGTTAACCAGTCCACATTGTTCCACGCGTTCTAATATCGTGACAAATGTGTCAAGAAGAACCACAAAACATCTCACTTTATGATTGTAAATGCATTTGCACTTAATAGGAACCATCCCATTGAATTGGAGAAACAATCCTGATGCAGTTCGGAGCGTGTTTGGTCAACTGTTACCGTGGTTATTGCAAGTGCGTGACAAACATTGCTTACGTCGCTGCATGATTCATCAAGGGGCTCTCCTTCCAAAAACAAGAGACATTTGTCGATTTAAACATAATCAAAGTAAACGGTTCACTTATTGACTTACGCTTACTGACTAACCATTGTGGTTAAATAATAAATCACAGATAGTGTATGCAGTTGTGGGCTTGATGGGGCATACAGTATATCCTGAGCTTTTTAATAAATTCAGCTTACCATAGACAACACTGAACACAGATTTATAAAATGTGGAGGAAAAACAAATTTGGAATAAATACAAAAACGCACAAACACTCAACACAAATCAATGACATAATAGTAATGAGCAAAAATGAATACAAACGAGCACGTCAACATCCGCGTCAGCGCGGCAACACAACTGAATGAATCGCCAAGAGCATTTGCCGACTTCACAAAGCTCCCCTGTTTCAGAACAATTTGAAAGCTTATGGGAAAACAGTTCCCTAAATTGAAGCCATTACCTTCACGGCCGGAGGTTTTGACTGATTTTTCGTATTAAGCGTTCTTTTCCTTCACGCACCATGCAATTTCCTCGTCTTTTACATATAATACAAGAGCATTAAATACGGTTTTGTTTGATGCAGTAACGCAAGTGCCCATTAAGGTGAAAGCATGGCCTGGCAAAGTTAAAGTAAAAAAAATATTTGACAATTCGATGCGTTTGTGTGTGTGTGTGTACGTGTGTTCGTGTGTGCACGTGTGGTTGTCTGCGTGTGCGAGGGTGCGAATGCAACATGGCCCAAGCGTACTTTGTTTTAAAAAGTGACTCTGTACAATAGTTTGTATGGCAAATCCACAGTGAGACCCCCAGCCCCACACAGCCCCCCCCACCCCCACCCCCAACCCTGAACCCACAAATGTATATTACAGTTCTCAAGAACAATAAAAAGGCAAGGATCACGCTGTAAAGAAAACTCAAGTGACATAGGAAACTAACAGAGCATTAAATTATTGTACAAATGATAGATCAAAAATGGTGACTCTTCCCAAAATTCTTGAAATAAAACAAACTACTGGAAATCTTTATTTTTCTTTTTTTTTTACAGGTTGCAGAGTTTGTTTTTCCACCATTGGGTGACATACGCCAGTATACCGCTAAGACGGGAACGATGTTGAAACCAAGCAGGGAAGGACGTCACTCTTCCACAGTGCAGCCGAGTACCTCTGCGCGCAAAGTGATCCTTCCGTACCACGACCACGGAAGGATCCGGATGAGCCGAGCGTAAAAAGGTGGATCGATCACGTTCTTTCTGTGGGTCTCGTTGTCAAAGTTCCCCTGAAAGACCTGCAAGCACAGAAACACACGGAACTTTTGTTCTTTTGGCATCCTCAGCAGATCCTTCCTTTATCCATATTTAGGCCTTTCCATCGCTTTGGTATCGGTAAAATTTGGTCTCATCGGTCCATAAAACTTTCCAGAGTTCCAAAGTCATCTCTGTACTTTTTTTTTTTTTTTAAATTCAGTGTAGTCCAAAACGATGGAGGTAATATCGTGACTGTTTCTGCAACAGGCTCACTCGTATTTATTGATGACGTAACTAATGATGTAAGCAGCAGAAAGAATTCGGAGTCTACAAAACTTTTTTGTCTGGCAATTTACAGAAAAATGTATTCAAACTAATCGGGACATGACACAAAACACACTGCCAACACAACAAAGGACTTCACCGGAGGGAAGAGTGGATGTTTTTCGGCTGGCAAAATCAACCACTTGCATTTAACTCCTCAAGAGGAGACTGAAGAGGGAAACCGCCCCAGAAACAAACAAGAACTGAACGAGGCTGCGGTAAAGGCCTGGAAAAGCATTTTAAATGAAGATAATCGACTGCCTGGTGAAGTCAGCTGGTTGCAGGCTTCATGCAGTAAGGCTTACACTGCCAAATATAAAATGGTATTCACTTTAAGTTCATTTCAGAATGTCTGCTCCAATACTTTTGCTCACTTGAAAAGCGGGTGGCTTCAAACGGAAAGTGCTCTGTACCGAGTTGTTTAACACATCTAAATGTGAGGCGGTCTTTTCATTCATTATTTAGTTGGGGTTTTTTTGGATATCCGCAGAAATGAAATAAACACTTTAGTGCCCGCCAAAAATATTTCAGAAGCTCTGTCCCGCGATTGTCGGCTTGGGACTGTAAAATATAATCAAAGTAACACTTTGTGGCGCATGCTGATAGGAATTGTCGTCACATGTACACAGCAGTGCAGCCGCTGAACTACCCAGGCAACAAATGGAGGCTAAATGAATTCTGATAATTAATTTATGAATCGCTTTGCTTGCAATAAACCTTTAAACAACAGCGCGGGGCCCAAGTCATGGCTACAAACATGCAGAATGCAGCATTGCATTCGTAAGTGCTTAATTGATAGTAGAGTGAAGTTTATTAAGAGGAAATGAATCTACCAGGGAGGGGGCAGCTTCATTGAAGGATATGATCAGTCCAATTAAAAACACATGATTAGGCCTGTGGAATTAGAATGTAATGAGACTCACTGTTGTGCAAAATGGAAATATTTTGGACGGGGGGGGGGGCGTTTTAGAAGACACATATCGTGGTAGTTTTATTTAAGCAGATGGTTTTGACCAAATGACTTTGGTTGAGAATAAGATGCTTCTGTGGTGTTGTTTTTTACACACAGTTCCTCATTCTCCTAAAATAAGCCTTAAAAGCTTTGCCTCGATTTTAGGAGACAGTATGTCGCTTTTCAAGCATCTTTTATGTCACATGTGTGTGCATTTCTAAAGTAATAACAATGACTCATTGTGTTGGGATTCAATTTATTATTATTATTATTTTTTACTTGTATACACCAAGATTCTTTTTGCCAATGGCTCGACAAAACTTTTCTTGACACGCGCAAAGAGAAGAATTCAATTACCGTCAAATCAACGTTTTGCAGCTCAAATTGATAAAGAGAACTGCTGTTGTCAAGAAATGAGTGTCATTAAAGCGTTCAATGATGCAAATTGGGTAATGACGTCATATAGTGGCAACACTGCTACCACATTGGGTGTGTCTACGTCTTTGTGTTTTGATCATGTGACAGTTGCAGTCTTTCATTGGCTTTGCCATATGTTTGATATTCTTTAAAACAAAAACAAAAAACGATTGACACTTTTCCTACACATTCCGTTTCAACATGTTGCTCCTCCAGTGAAAAGGGTTTCCAGTTACGTCCGACACAATTTTACGAGCACACTTCCATCTCCTCAGAAACTCAGATTCAACGCTCTCATGTTAAAGGGAGGGTTGGGCAATCCTATCCTGCCTTGGAGCGTTTGGTATACAGACCTCTGAAGGGTTTACTCTTGGTCGTGACTAATACTTTATTACTATTAGGCAGAATTTGCAGCTTAACGTGTACGATGAAATGTTCCCAATGAAGTTGCATATTCGCCCGGTCGGTAACTTTAATCAGCCGGAGGGATATGCCGAATTTAATCCTTAATTGCAAACCAATTTGCAATCTCTTCTCCGGGGAGCCGCAATCTCGAGTAATCAGGAGTGGATGGATGATTTAAAAATAGACACAATAATGCAACTCCAAATTCTTACTCAAAACTGCTTCTGGAACTGCAAAACTATTGATTGTGTTGTCTGGTAAATTGGTAGCTTCACATTGCCAGCAGAGGCCTTGTGTGTCTTGGGAAATTTTAACGTGTCTGTTATTTAAACCTGCTGGTTGGGTTAAGAGTCCGAGTCACCCACATTTATTTGCGCTTAGTATCCTTGAGAGAGAGACATTGCAAACCCGGCAGTTTTCTTACCGAAACATCACTAAGGGGGCACATTGCATGGGCACAGTGTACAAGTTCTCTCCCAAAACTGATTTTAATTATTGATGACTGATCCAGAGTCCCCCCGGTGTCCAAGCGGTGGAATGAGCAAGTTCATGTGCAGTTGTTTTCACAGCAACTGTATTTTGTCACCTCTTTGCGAATCAAGGAGCTAATGGCTAATTAACCTCATGACACCCGAGTGGAAACAGTGTGACGCATAAATCAATAACTCGGTCTTGATTGATCCTAACAAGCGATGGTGTTAAAAAAAACATAACAAAAAGGCAAGGGGTTTCCCATAGTAGCAGGCCAAACAAAATGGTCCACTGGAGATATGTTGATAAAAGAATGAAGTTAGCCTGTTTTGCTATAATTTGAAGATATTTTTTGATGTTGCACAAAAAAAAGCCTTTCATTTATTTATTTTTTTGCAACTCAAAATACCCAATTTGTTCGGAACCCGTCATATGATTTTTAAAATGTTCAGTGTGTCGTACTCAGGTTGAACTGGCCATCAAGTGGACTTATCTTTTTGACAAACTGCCATTTTCAGAAAATCTTGTCGCCTTGAACTACAACCCAAGAAAGATAAAGATCTTTTGATTTAGCTTATATTTTGACAATAACTCAAAGATCCAAAATTAATCACACCCTTTCTAAGGACACATATCCAGTGTTCTAAATTGATCCTTTAGAATGGCGCTCAAGATTGTCTGCTAGTAATGGGAAAATGTTTTATTTTTAACTATAAAAATAGGTAATTGTAAATATTTGTAATTTCAGCCTGAACATAACTTTTTAAAGTGCATTGTCCTGATCATGTGCCAATTCACCAAATACCAATTCCCTTCGACTGAATTTGGCCCATTGTTGGATCACTTTTGGACTTGACTGTGAATGAGAACCTGTCAGGAAGCAAAACATTGATGCTGTCATTAACGTCTCTCTTTTATGGTGCGCTGGAACAAAACAGGACCATCCCCTAACCCATAGGTGTCGAACTCAGGTCCTGGAGGGCCAGGTCTCCCTGTTGCAACACACCTGATTCAAATGAACAGGTTCAATGTCAGGCTTGCGCAGAGCTTGCTGATCATCTGATCATTTGAATCAGGTGTGTTGCAACAGGGAGACTTGGAAAACATGCAGGGCAGCGGCCCTCCAGGACCTGACTTTGACACCTATGCCCTAAACTTTCCCACAAAGTTGGAAGCACAACATCAGAAATGTCTTGGTCAGAATTAGGATTCGGGACGAAGCCCCACTGATGAACACATCAATGAATAACCTGCCCATACAGTGTATCGTGAAGGACGACGTCACGATGCGACGCGTCTCTTGCGAAGAAAAGGCAACAACGACGGTGTCCTATGGACTCTGCGAGGGGATCCTGATATGAGTGCCGGTGAGCCGCTGACTGCCGATATCTGTATTCTGACAGAGGCTCCTCTCTAAATCTCCATCTAACCGCCTTTAGCTGCTGCTACACAAGAGCTGAAGGCAGCAGCTGAGAAGAATACTTAGAAGCATCGTACACTGTGCCCAAACTGACCAGCCAGGCACACACAAACACACACTCACACACACGCACTATACATCCCTGTCAAGTCCACTATTGTGGTGTGAAAGGAGGAGCCACAGGAGCTCGACAGTCAAATGTGTCCTCTGGCATTAATGGCAACTTGAGCTGTCTGAGGTTTGAGGGTGGGGGCGGTGGGTGGGGGGGGGGGGGCACCTTGAAGAATCATGCTTGTGAAAGGTCCCCTGGCTCACTCTCAGGACAAACTGATTGACATTCTCCGCAGCCCTGCTAAACAAGCCTCTCCTCTAATAGCGCACACACTCCGGCTGACTGGCTGTCCTTGTTTTGCCCTGAAGTATATTGCCACAACAACTCAAGGGGAGGTGCATTATACACTGAAAGAAAGAGCTTTGAACCGTCGAACGTCATTTCAACGGACCCCGTTGACAACGTTTCCACCCCTGTTACATTTCAAAGTCCCGAATTCACATAATTCATTTTCCATTTGCGGATTTTGCTTCCTTAATGATGACAACTTGATTATAACGACTGGATTTTTCCCACAAAGGAGTGAAATGGCTCTCGTTAGAACGAACCGTGGGAAGCGAATTGCCGCTGCGTCCTGGCTTATAAGCAAAATGTACAGCGTGAGATGCCCCTCCGTTGCTTAGCAACGTGACTGATCGACTCGTACGTTGTTGTACTTCCGGAGGCACGGCGCGCATGATCTGAAAACGTGCGTGGTAAACGGAAGCAAATCTCGTTGTCTGTGAAGCCTGAAATTGTTTTCCTCTTACTTTCGAAAGGGAGTCTCCCACACGAAGCTGAGCCGAGACTACGAATTGGCAAAGTTTTTTGACAATCATCCGTAATGGCAACAAAATCACGGCAGAGTTTTCACTTTTCGCTTTTTTTTTTTTTAAATACCAATGCTTGTAATATGTATATTACTAATACTACTTTGGTTTGTGTTAACTGCCAGCTATAATTTGAGTTATAAGCAAGCTTCGGATATCACCGCTCAGCTGAAGTGAAAAAAGAAAAAAATAAGAAAAAGAGCAATTAGGTAGTGGCCTTGCGTGTGTATGTAGATGGATGTCTGCTTATAAAAAAACCCCTAAATGTTCAACTTTATTTTTTATTTATTTATTTTTTAACTATAATTTTATTTGAAGTTTTTCCAGAATTGCCCCTCTTAAAATACACCAGAGAAGCTCCGCACCTTTGCAACCGTCATGAAATGTAAACTGGCTCAATGTGGTAAGGTCTTCAAAAGGGCTGTGGATTTTCCATTGCTGTGGTCTTACCCAGTCACAAATAAAATCACAAGAGGCAGTGCTTATCTGTCAGTAACACGGAGACTGAGAAAAGTAAACAATGGCCCACTTGCCGACAGCATGTGAAAAGACAAAAGGTTTTTAGTTCCGGCTGCAGCTCTCTTCCTATCAACAGAGAAGCCGAGT
This sequence comes from Hippocampus guttulatus, assembly GCF_054856545.1. NCBI lineage: Eukaryota > Metazoa > Chordata > Actinopteri > Syngnathiformes > Syngnathidae > Hippocampus > Hippocampus guttulatus. The sequence goes on from NC_141265.1 coordinate 17,037,710, forward strand.
GCAGCCCCCGCTGCCTCTGATGTCGAGGCCGATTGGAGGGGACATGTGTACCCCGCTGAAGGGCCGTAAACAAGATTTTCTGATCAGAACCGGTCAAGCTTGGTTGACACAACAGTCTTATCTGATCCTAAAGCGGAGAGGCAATCCGGGCTAGGTCAGTCCGAGGGCTGGAAGAGGAGCTGTCGACGTGGAAAAGAGACACGGGAGAGGGCCAAAATGGAGATTTGACATTTTAATCAGCTTCACACTTGTTTGTTCAGTTTTATATGACTGCTTTTTCGTGGTATTTTTTTTTCTTTTCTGGAATGTAGCCATTTTGAATGGCATCAAATAAGAATGCCCTTCATCCATGAGCATGCACATGGTGGCTGGGTGTAACGGGGTGAACGCGATCCATACCTTGTCCTTTCCTTGCTTCTCATCTTGGTATACTTTCCACCGCTCTCCGTCATTACTGTACGCCAATTTGTACGAGCCGACAAACTGCACATGGCCGAAGTCTTTCGCTCCCTGGGTGATGATACCCGTGATCTTGGTCGGCACCAGCAAGTCCACCTGGAAAAAGCCAAGCGAGAGAGAGAGAGAGAGAGAGGGAGAGAGAGTGGAAGAGACATGAAATAAGTTTGCAAGAGAACCAGAGTTGAAAAATGCTGACAAGTTAAGAAGAATATAATTGTTGTATGTCTCTTTTCATTTTTTTTCCACACAAGGAGAGAACTTATTGAGTAGAAACGCGCGAGCGCAATGAGTGGCTTTCATGATTCACAGATATTGAACAGCAAGGGGCACGTTCACAAGCTCGACTAAGCAGTATAGAAATCTCATGCAACTTCAAAGAGCCAGACGTGTTGATTGGGACTTCATTTCAAAGAGCTTCTTATTTGTTACACGCAGCGAAATTTTACAGTGCTTACAGCTTTGAGGTGAAACATTCTTTTCTTGACATTTGAAGGTTCGCTCGCCAACAATGATCGCCGATGTGACTTTCAGTCATTTAGAAAACGAAAGATTGCAAGTGCTTTTCAACAACAGCTTTTAAAATGCCTCGCTCACGCAATAAAGCATAAAGCTGTGTGTGCTGTGCTCACGCTCACGCACTGCAGAAGTACCTTTCTTCGCGGCGCACAATTCGAATCACAAAATGAATCGAATTTGCAGTGTGATTTAGTCGAGCATTATCCCCAAAAATGTGTTTTGTTTTTTTCTTTTTGGGGGGGGGGCACACAGAAGTTCCAACTGATGTCACATGGAAATAAGTTGACCAATTTAGAAACTCTCAGAGTACAAGAGCGACAAAAGGTGAGCGTTGCTTAGATTGAATGTACGCATTGAGGACACATACATCAAACCAATTGCCTTAGCCTACATAGTACGGATCACAGCACGCTGACAGGACTAAATGCACATTAAATCCGACCAGTGTAGATTCAAAAGAAAACCTTTTAATAATACAAGACGTTAGGCCCCACCTTCGGGTTTACACCGAACACTGCGGTGACTCTTCGAACCCCCCACTGCACTTTCATTCCTCCAAACAGCCTACGTAATCTGAAATATCTATTTTAAAGCGATGCGAAGCCAACTTCCGCTGTTTTCCCTCGCAAGACTTTTGAACACCGCTCGAGAGATTTCCTCTCTCCCCCTTGACTGTGAGGTGAATTTTAGAGGAGCTTCCTTCAGCACAGCCGGTGAAAACAAAAAGGAAAAGACCTTGGGCCCTGACAGACATGTAAACAGCAGGCCCCTGTTTATGCCTGGGATCAACCTATCAATCTGAGCCATACCGGTATCCTAAGTCCTGGATTGATAATATCAGTAGAGACACACCACCTATATATAAACACCACTTTTTCAGACTGAGAAAACAAAAGAGTAAAATAGGCTGTTAGATGTGATGGTCATGAAATCAGTACAATGATGAGGTGTCAGTACAATATGTGGTGCTCGTCTGACATACCGTATTTTCCGCACTATAAGGCGCTTCGGAGTATAAAGCGCACCTTCAAGGAATGGCCTATTTTAAAGCTGCTTTTATACATAGGGCGCACCACATTATAAGGCGCATAGAATAGAAGCTACAATAGTGGCTGCAGTTGCGTTATGCATCCATTAGGTGGAACTACGCTAAAGGCGATACGATACAATATAGCTTCATTTGTGTAGAGCTTTCACAACCACTGCAGCTGTAACAAAGAGCTTTAGAGAACATTTAAAACACTACATCCATTAAGTTAGGCTCCACCTTCATCGGTTATTCATTCGTTCTAGACAGTGACACAACACCTCCAGTCTAAGTACTTCCATTTGTGTACTAGCCGATACTGAGAACCGATATGTCATAATGCTCTTATGTCTCGCAATCGTGATGAAAATGTCCATAAAAGCCACATAACAAAACATGGCACAATCCACTCAAACATGACACTCTTTAGAGTCACAACTTGTCACGACTAACATTTTAACATCCAATTGTTTATTCTTCCGATATTCCGTAACCCTATGATGCGTGTCAGAAGACTAGAAAGGATGCTGTAAAACGAGCACATAAGTAGATGAGAAATGAAGAAGAAGCTCGCGCGGCGGCAGCCTCCTTTGCCGCGAGAGCGGAGTTCATCCATTTTGCAGAGCGTAATTTATAATCGGCTAACAAAGTGTTATTACCTTAAAGAATCAATGTTGTCGAATCGGTGCATCTCGAATTGTTGCAATATGAGATATGGGTGTTCTGTCTTCTTGAGTGACATTCGAGATTCATTATTTTGCATTTTCTTCACTCAATTTCCATCCGATTAAAAAAAAAAATAGATATCTGAATTGGAATTCAGCAAACAGCTCAGAGTGCTGAGACACATTTGACAGGCTGGACATTATTCAGCCTCTCCTCAATTAAAAAATGACAGCACATTTGGTCTTTGCAAACAATGTTTGTATTTGTATGCAGGGCAAAAGAGCCCAAAAACTTCAGACAAGGTGAACATGGAGCCGCATTCCAAACACAGTCATTCTTAATCAGCAAAGAATGTACTAAACGTATATTGTTGATCAATACCTCTCCATATCAATCACAACAATCGCTCAGTGTGTGTACCGTCATTCTCGATCCAAGTTCAGGAAGATTACATTGCCTGTGGAATGTTCAGGCTGATTTTTTTTTCAGGCCGGTTGAGCTGTTTCTATTGTAAGCAAAGGGGAAAAAAATGAAGTCTGGCATCGAACGTAGAATTGTTGCCGTGGGTAGTGGTCGGATAATCCAAAGCACCTTTTGTAACCGTAAACTAAATGTGTGGATGAGATAAGCTTCTTCGAGCTAGACTTCCTCTTCAGTCTTCGTACACCAATGAGAAAAGAGATATATTTTTTTATATTTGTTGCCAATCTTTGTTACACAAGCAGAAGTGACCCGAAATTGTACTGGCAGGAGGCAAAGAAGCAACATTTGTACACTTGGGCCAAGCAAACGCTCGACTGCTCATTAGCGTGAGAGATTTGGTGGGCAAACTTTGTGTCCCCATTAGAAGTAGCTTTGCCAGTGAAAACTAAACAGATTAATGCAGCGAGGGCGGTGAGAGGAGGCCGCTTTTCCCTATCTTATAAATACGGCACATGCATGCATCGCCTATTGCTGACAGCATCGCTGCTTTAACTGGATGTGGTGAAGCCTCATTTAGTCTTCTTAGCCTGTGGCAAACGTGTGTGCGTGCGTGCTAGGCATGCATGTTCTCCACTAAGTCACAGTGTAAAGTTCAGAGTTGTCTGTTAACTCAACTCGGGGTACCATGAAAGAGATGATGCAATGGACCATCAACTCCACAGACAGGGTATAAACGCGTCTTAAAAGTGACAAGGACTTGTTGGGGGGGATAAATAAAAAAAATCATGATTGATCGAAACAGGCAGCCTGGAAAATGCCATCCATACATACACTAACACCATAGCCTTGCCCAGCTGACTTTGAGTGAGATGGAGTAAGTAAAGGTTATTTATAGAGCACATTTAAACACAGCTCCGCACTAAAACGAAGCGCCGTACATAATGCATTAGTAGGAAAAAAAAAAGAAAAAAGCAGTGACCGACAAAACAGGTACAGTTGCAAATCAGAGGTGGAAAACTTAAAATGGCACCAAGAGACAAACACCTAATTTCAGATGAACCATGGTCAGACACTCACAACACTGCTGAATATTCTGAGGGGGTGGGGGGTGGGGGCGGAATTTGGTCCCTGCATGTTGGAGGAACTAACTGTGTTTTGCATCATTTGAAAGACAAGAAAGACCGTGTGCAGAATATTTAAGAAGAAAAATAAGCACCGATACGAAAACAAAAAAAACAAGCAAACCTGATACTGCGCGCTATCAAGGAATCATTCATTTCCCAATTGTCAATTTTGTTGAACATGTGTAATTTGATCAATCAAATCAGATGAGACATATTAGCCAGAAACGTGAGAAATGGATTTTGTGCGCATGAGTGCGGAGGCAAACAAACAACCTCCATGCGCTCCTTCATTAGTTCAACCCACGGTGGCTAAAGACATAATAACGTCTCAAACCGGAGCGCAGAGGAGGTCATGATGAATAGTTGTGCGCCCAAACAGGGATGGCCAAGAAACAGACGATCTCATCATGACCACATTGAAATCAACATCTTTTACACAGGATACGCAATCAGTGGCGTCTTATGGGAGATTTTTTTATTTTTATTTTACATGTACATGAAGGAAATCACAACGATGGTAAAAATGATTTTAAGAAAGCTCTTTCATTGATCTGAAGAGCACAGAGCAGTTTTAGCAGGAGTATTTTGTTCGACGAAGGAGACCAGAGCTAGACGTGACACTTTTTTACACTCTTACATATTTCTTAGACATACTGTACATGAAAGGAAAACAAAATGTGTACCAGATGAAAGACCAAAGTCTCAGGTGTATAGTTTGTATTCATGGCATTTTTCGATTTTGTTTTCGTGCCGAGTTTTAAAGAATCAAACAGAGTTTTAAACATTTTGCCCCACAACTGTGTAAATTGTCTCATTATATCGGGAATGATGTCACTCTGGATTTTCCCACTCATAAAACAAGGACAAAAGTATTGCTGTTGCTCTGACTACCCCTCGCCCCCTTTTTTTTTAACGTAATAAACATTAAAGTCAGGCACAGAAAATATCCAAAGTGATTTTTGCATCATTTGATTTGGATATCCTCAATGGAAAGACACTGTACAGTTTTTCAAAATGTACTTTGTTGTTTTGACACTACATTACAAATGAAGTCAGCCGGTTGGTTGGTCAAGGCACATGTCACAGCCAAAAGTGTAACGGGATAAAACATGAGGAGAACGCACGGTGGCGAATGGTGGCAAGCACACAAACAGTGTGACACGGCACGGGCATCACTTTGCATTAGACAGCAGCTTCCTCCTCCTCTCCAACCCGATTACTTCCAAACTCCCTCTTGATATGCCAGCGCAACGGATGGAAGCAATTCCGCAGTTGGCATCATTTCACAGTAACTGTTATTCAGACCAGACATATTTTGGTCTTCACTATGTGCCTAGAATTTTTTTTAATATCCATTTAATATTGCCAAGCTACTACGTTATTTAAAAATGGCTTCCTTCTGCACCACATGAACAAGTGACGAATGACAATGTTGACAGTCATTACTGGTGGTGGCTCTGTGTGCAGTTTTTCCTGATCGTGTTTTTTTTCTTATTCTGAAAAAACCCGCGCCCGTTCTAAATATTTTACCTCAAACAAAACACATGTCTGTTAAGATTTGGGGAAAAAAATGACACAGCTCTATTCCTTTACTGTGAAGCGTGTGATATGCATTTTGTCTTAAGTTTAATTTAGCCTATCCTCGATAATGAGCCTCAATTAAATTTGTGACTCACTCCACATTTCGTCAAGCTTCATCATCACCCCGATCTGTTCGGGGTTTCACGTTAACGTACACCATAATGTTCCATCCACAGCTGTTAGTCTTGCCAAGAGACTAACAGCTGGGGAGGGTCTACAAAGGAGCACTGATAAGAATCGTATTCTTTCAAAGTGTAAAGCCTTGTGGAGCGGTTACGCCATTTCATCGTGGACCTGATTACGTCATTTCCACATTCATTGCATTAAAAGACTCACGTTTGTAGGGAAAATGAACAGCACAATACGCACTCGCTCATGGTCACAAGTCTATGGCTGAGCAGGCTTTTTTTTTCTTTTTATTGCCAGCCGTTAATGTTTCGTATTACATCATGTATGATTACAATTTGGATACGACTTGCGATAACATTCAGATCCTACTGAACACATCATAACCAGACCATCAAATCACTGTCCCATTTTATTGTTTCTTTCGTGACGAGGTCAAAAAGAATACAATCGGAAATACAATGCTAGAATTGAATTGATTGTTATTTTTCCAACCACACTTTTCAGAACTCGACCTGATATTGTTAGAGCCACTTTAAGCAGACTGCAGTAACACAGATGGAGCCTCAGTTCAGCTTGTCAAGTCGACTCGAAATGGCTGCAGGAACAGATGAAGGGAATTGGCCATGGCAACACCAACAGGAAGGAAATCAACCATGATGCCGTGGGTCATTTAAAGCTCTCCCAGAAAGGAGAACAAACATCTGTGACTTTTCATCGTGTGTCAGTGTGAGTGAAGATGAAGAATGGCTATGATATTGCCTTCGAGGGAGACCCGCTAGATTTCATTCCTTTTTTAATGTTCACTGTGACCGAGCACGTGATGGACACAGTGACGATATTAGCAATGTGTGTCCTTGTCTAGAATCCAATCTGTAACACACATGGCCACATATAGCCTACTATACATAAAAGGAAAGGTGTGCCGCACAAAAAAATACCTCTGCAGTCGGTATTGTTTCGGATCATTCTGAATGTTGAACAAGTAGCTGTATCCGTCACAGGTGCAGTGCAACCCCACATATAGCGAAGTCTCCTTTGCCGTGACAATTTGTCTGCATTCACCAAACAGTTACTGTTGTCGCTAACCCGAAAAAGTGAATTTGATGATTTAAACCGTTTGTGGAAAATGTTATTTTGCATATTTATTAACCTATGTGTTAGCATTTTAATTAGGCTAGCATGCTAAATAATAGCACTGATAGCATTGATGAGCCTCGTGTGAAGCTGGTTCATTTGTTTTGAATAATTTAACTCTTGAATGCAGCCATTTGTGTAACATGGTTTGATAGTTGTATCCATGCTACATGCATGGTGATGTTACTCTGCCAATTGTTCTTCTTCTGTGTCTGATACAAAATTAATTTGGGATCAGGTTGCTGCACTCCAGACAATTCTGGCAGAGCTGCTGAAGACTCGTGAATTCATCATTGGCAGATAACACAGATACGTGAATGCTAAATTCGTTGAAAGCCGAGAACGGGAAGGAAGAGAGCAAGTGTGGCACGGAGGTGTGCAATAGATGTGTTGCGGAAAGATAAGATGGTGTCCTTGGATAATGAAAAGTTACCCAGGCACCAGCAGGCACATACAGAATGTTTAAGGGTGCGTATCGTTGGAGGCAGCCAAATGCTAAAAACCTCCTACCATAAGTAAATCAAGGAAGCAGATGGAGTCACCGTATATTCGGTAATCGAATTTGGTAGCTGATTTAATCATCATACTAGCTGAAGGGAAATTGAATAAAAAAAGACGTATCATTGAGCCGATTACACTATACAAACATAATACCATAATATTATAAGAACAGAATGTAATTTACAACGGACAGGTTTAGATTCTTCAAAAACAGGCCCCTACGATGAGGACAATTAAAACACCAATTTCTTTTCTGTTGTACATATTTTCCTAAAAAAATTCCTTTGGAACACGCCTTTGCCAAATTTCACAACATTTGTCACAGTATCAAAATTAATCAGCGCATCACTTTAAATGTTCACGTAATTCCTACATAGGTAACCAGCGTTCAAAGGGTTTCTTGTTAGCTCGTCTCGACTTTAACGATAATGTCCGGTGGTGTACATTGGTACTCACAGTTTTTTGCACAATTTCCCGAAGAAATTTCGAATGCATTCATGGTCAATAAACAACTCTTTCATATATAGTTATGACAAAGTTCCACATATTTATTGCTTTGAGTTGAGAGCAGAAATTCAAGATACGAACGCTGGATGCTAGAAGTGAGGTCAACTCGCTTATCAGCAAGCAGCAGTTTGGCAGAAGGTGAAAAAAGTTTCAAAAACAAAAATTCAAGGTGTTTACTGCCACCGCAAATTGGAGTTTGGAGTACTCTTAAACTAAAACAAAGAGATCATCCAGTCACGAATGACAAGATAGACTAATAGAAGTCCAAAAGTCATTTAATTTTCATCAGAAAATACGATACCTTGTATGGTAACATTATTTTGAGCATCTTGATTTTGTGGTAAAAAGCCTAAAAAGCCATAAAACAAGTCGCACGGTGTCATGATTCGGGTTGGGACCAACAGGTGGCACTGTAGGGCTCCCCCTGCAGCTGCACACCTGTTGGTCATTAGGTAATTAGTGTAGAAAAGGACTCCTGCCCGAACACTCAGTCTCGGGTCATTGTTTGCTCTTTGCTACTGTCATGTTCGTTTGTTGCTGTTTGCTCTTGGCTACTGTCATGTTTGTTTGTTGCTGTTTGCTTGCAACTGTCCTGTTTGTTTCTGTCATGGTTCTGTTCCTGTTAGTTTTTTGCCACAGTCATGGTTTTGTTTTGCTAATTTGGATTAGTTTTGGTTGTTAGCACTTTGTTTGCTTTGGATTCAGTTTTCTCTGTTTTATTAAATATAATTCGTCAAGTTCACCCTGCTCCTCCCTCCTGCCTGCTTTTTGGGGTCCACCACCACCACGCAACGTGACACATGGCAGCAGCTTCCGCTAATGAAGCCATCTAAAAACGGGGTTTATTTCAGTGCAAAACTGCGAGTTATTTCTAACACCACACAAAAGACTGCTTTTGTAGAATTAGTCATTAGTGTTTAATGTTGTATGAATACGCGGGGTAGCTACGGGCCAGCTTCCCCAGTTGTTTGTCATTTGCTAATGACCAATTTAGCTCCCCGATGTTGTTTTGAGTTCTGGCCTCCTCAAGTATAAGATAACAAATGTAAGATAAGTAAACAAATAAGTAGATGCAACTTAAGTGTATTTTGTCATCTGCAAATCGGGCACATGATTAAATAGAAATGAATTGATGAATTGGACGAAAAATCATAATTTCATCATACACGGTTTGCAATAAATTTGATGTCATGAGACAAATCCAAACAGTGGTAAAATAATGAGCAGCCAGTGGAATAAAGCCTACTGTAGGGAAAAGCACCTTTATCTCTGTCCAGCTAGATCAATACGGCATGACAAGAAGATAAATGCAGGAATCGACAAAAACTATGAATTTATTTATTTTTTGGTGGTGGTGGTGGTGATGGGGCTGAATTAAGTTTGAAGAAGTCACTGTTGAAAGTTGCTTATAAGGCTACAAAGAAGAACGCTCTTTCTTGTTCTGGAAAAAAAAAGACATGATGATTGCCATTCAACTTAATCCCTCAGTGGATGAATGAAGCAAACATCCCGGCTCAGTCTCACTAATTGAAAGAAATACAGTTTGTTGTCGGTGGCGCTCCAATCGAGGTGACGTTTCAATCAGGATGTGCAGAAGTATCAGTAAAACTCGGTTTGATTACAACGGTATGCTCACAAACGCGTTCGGAGCAGTAATCAGTCACACAGTAAAATCGTCCCTCAGGTCTCTGTCGGGACACAGCTACATGTGTCAAACTGATGCTTTTGAGACTACTTGCACACAGATGGCCTGTTTAAGTTTTATCGTATAGCAAGTCATGCATTTCCGCAGAGGGCATTCTGGATTTCATTATTACGGGAAGATGCTGAGCCGCAGGTTTATATTTTCCCATTGATCGTATTTAAATTGACCCTTTGTCTGCATCTTTATTAACCATATTTCGCATTTGCTTTTTGTAAAAGACCTTCAAAGCCCCTATTGTAAAAATATTTTAATTGACTCAGCTTGCAGTATGTGCTGCTAACCAGAGCAGAGAATTTAAAGGGAGACGTCTGTGTACTCGACAGGCCACTTTAGGTTTCTGCTGAACATTCTCAAATATTTGATGCATGGTGTTGATCTTGCTTTTTTTTTCTAGAAGAACAAAAAATGCCGCATAGATCGTGATATCACCTCATTCCATTATTGACAGTATTGTACCACGGCCATTACTGTTGAGATTTTACTCTGACAGGTGTCAATACAGTCTGTCTGTGGGCGTTCACAGAAATCCATCTAGGCCACTAGCGTGTCACTAATTCCTCGATGATCACACGATTGATGATATGCTTGCTGGTTGACAAAATGCCAAAGTATTTAAAGTGTCAGGAGCCTTTTGAGTGATCCTGCTAGTGTCTAACCTTGTATCTGTAAGTCTCCGTCATACATAGTCATCTCTCATGTTAGATTATATTCAACGGCAGGTTTTCCGCTCGTGTCTCTTCACATTCACGCAACCCTGTTACTAAAACCCTTTTAGCCATGTTAGCCGTGATTCAGAAGAAATGATTATCAAGCTGATGTAATTGTTCTGACGATAGGTAGACCAAGGTAAGTCATTGCTTCTTTTTGAATTGTTTTTGGCTGTAATGGAGTGTGCCACTCAAACAACACAAGCCCTCGCATTATTTGAAAAAGACATTCATATTATATTTTTTCTTTTTTTAATCTAACGGCTACCGTATTATCACGACCACACAGCGCACCGTATTAAAAGACGAAGTGTAAATTACGGGTGCGATTGAACGCAGCCATGGTAAAACGTATGCTAGCCTAAATAATGCGGTAGCATACAAACATGCACGTTAGCGTTTGTTTTTAAAAAGACAGCGGGAACAAAACTGAATTTGGTTATACTTTTATTGAAGTATTTAAGAATATACTCACATTATTATTATTATTTTTCTGATCAATCCTTATGATCAAATCTCTCAAATTCCTCATCTTCTGTATCCAAAATGAACAGCTGGGCAAAATCAAACTCGCCAGGTTCCCTCGCGTCATTGTCAGAGTCAGTCTCACTCGACACGGTCGCAATGGCCAAGGATCAAACCACCAACCTTTCTCAACTGGTTAGCAACACAGCTAACACAGTGACCGTGTACGTGAGCAAAACTCTAACATTAGCATTGATATGCAGCGTAGTTCATATCGACTTACTCCACTGTAATTAATGTTGAAATTAAATTAGCATTTTATATATCTGGGCTCAAACTGTCAAGGGCTAAGTGCTACCTTCGAGTGTAAAAATACTGCTTACACAAGAGGTTACCATAACCACACAGCAGTAAATGTGTTTAGGCAGAGCTGTTGATTTTTAATTGGATATATGTTCACTATTCATTAAATCAGCACAAGATGGTGCACACAAATGTGTCTAAGAAAGGAGATAAACAGATTGCTGATAGCCCAGTCGTGAGTTTGGTCAAATGGGAATGTTGCCGGAATGAAACTTGATTTTAGAGTTTCCCCACATGCTTTAAAAGCACATTTTGGGATGGAGATCAGAATCATAACAGAGAATACAGACCTTCGGGGATTTTTGCAACATGAGAGCTGCTGTTGCATAAGTTGTGATTTGCAAATGTGCGCTGCACTGAATAGGAGCACCCTCACCGGCGCATCACTTGCAGAGCAGCTAATCGATTTATTTCTGCATTTTCACAAGTGTGACCTGACTCAGATTTGATCTCAGACTACAGTAATTATCAGTGTGCCACAGCCACACTCGCACAAACACACACACACACACACCCATCCTGCAATTATCACATCAAGGTGATAACTGGATGAAAGAAAAAAGACTTACAGATGAGTGATAACTAACACACTTTAATAACTTACAACTCATCTACAAAGTACTTTTCCTTACCCCATAGTTGTGGCTGGTCCTCCTTTTTGGGATAAATGTTGCAGAGTGATCTGCTGAGGTTTTGCTGAAAAATGTCCAAATTGTACTACCTATGGAAGGCTATGCATTTAGCTCAGACGACTAATATAGAGTACAATATATGGGCTGGCTGATTTTGAATGTGTACTTAGCAGGCGAAAGACTCATACTCATATACGAGTCAACATTTTTAAAAAGGAAAAGCATCAATGACAATTGATCCTGGCCTGTCCTTTAGCAGTTGCTGGCTTCCTCAAAATTACTGGAGCGATGCATTTATTTTCTGTCGCAGTTATACTTTTCCACTTCCACTAGCACTTCCAATTTCATCACTTCAAACTATATGTTGTGCTTGCACCACTCTCCCAAAGTTCCCGTGGTAAAAAACAAACAAACAACAAAGCTACATTGTACTTAATTAAAGGGTAAATAAACCCCTTTCTCTACCACTTTTGCCACCAGCTCGAGCAATCTGTCACAGTGAGCAAACACGTAGTTTAGCTCTTTTCAATCTTCCCTAAATCAGGCCCATTATTACTCGCTCATCGTGAAATCCGGGCCTGTTCAGTTGATGACAAAAACAACTATCCTGGATGAATGGCAACATGGAGATATGCAGGTTAATTGTACCGTCAACCGTTTAGTGGAAGAGCTTAAAATGGTTCTTCGTGACACAACATTGCTGGCTAAGATACATAGATAAAGATGCCTTATCAACGAATTCAGTGGAATTAGCTAACCACCCGCAGCATGGCTGGTGGTCTCTTGGCAATTACGGGCGTATGCCCGCCTATAAGTACCACTTGCTGCAGTAGAGAAGAGGCGTTCAAGATTTTCAACAAAGAACCAAAAATTTGGCGTCAACGGCAGATGCTAATGACACTGAAAACTGCAGAGGCACAGCGGATCGTCTTTAAATGGCTGCCTTTAATGTTGTTTACGAAGTTTCAACACGGCTATAAACCACTCCAAGACTTTATCTTTATTTTGATGTTACCACATGGGATTCGTAAGAATGTGACAAAACGTGCTTCAAGTTTACGCCGCTGAATAAAACCTAAGTGCCTGGATCTGTGACAGGAGTGACATTCCTTAACAGGTGCCTACAGACAAAACTAACTTGAAATAAAGATGATAGATGTTAGGTGGAAGTGATTATAAACTGGGTGTGCAAAAAAAAGTTGTTTCATAGCACCGGACTGTAGAACAGGTGCGCATTGTATTAACAGGGACAACTAGGAAAGTTGAAGGAGGTGTTCGAGTGGATAATAAACTAATCTTCTCAGAGCAGCTGGAGCATTTGGCAGCTCACTCTGACAAGCTTCAGCTTCCCTCTTTAAAACATCTTGAACGATGATTTCCTTTCCTTGCAGCCTGAAATAATTCTGCCTTGGACAAATCCCAAACAGGCGTGCGTTTCTTCACGTCTGTTGAACGTTTGAGATTTTTTTTTTGGGGGGGGCACCGTCGATTTTAAATCTGTTTTCATTCACTGAAAGACAAGAGATCGGCGTTTCGACAAGTGATTTTGTTCAAATGTGCGTTCACATGTAGGAGCTTTCCGTTATCCGTGATGGACAGAAATGGTGCAGAATGTCGACGTTGTTTAGGCGATGAGACATTTTTGCTGATGGCAGAAAGTGGGGAAAAAGCTGCATAGCCACCTGATGCAATTCATACACGAGAATAATAGCTTTGTGCTCAAGTAAACAAGGATCACGCTGGGTGAGTAAATGTGTGAGTAAAATGAGGCAAGATTGTCATTATTTCAGTTATTGACTTTTTGTTGGCGGTGTGCTATGAGATTTGTGAAGAGATGCGACAGGGCACAGGGAAGTGGGAAGCTACTTATATAAGGAAAAAAATAAAATAAAAATTCTCAGTAAAATCCTGCGATTTTTTTTTCTTTGCGTTCTCCCATTTAAAGTGAAACCGAATGCATCAAGGAGGACGGTTTGCTATTAGTGCCTGAGAAGCTACCCCGCAGTGCACAGCAGGGAAAGCACTGGGTGCCTTGATTAATTGGAATGCTTAACTTGTCATTAAGGATGATTTATTTCATTAATTTGTAAGGTTGAAACGAATTTCGTAATGTGGCTCAGAATCAATTATTTGCCGCGGTGGCACAACAAAGATAACTGATGGGTTGAGGTTGAAGAATGAATACATACAGCAGTGATCACTACTTGATTAGTCAGGTTCAATTGTAGTAGAAGTGTGAAATGGGAAAGCGTGCCGCATAGCGCACGAGTCTTATTGTGCTCTCTTTTAAAAGCAGATGCTGTGTATTAGTGTGCAAAAAAGGGCCCTTGTCAGCGAGCATCGATTTTCACAATGCAACTACATAGCGCCGAAAGATTCCTGCGGGCACAGCATGTAATATGAGACAAGTTTTCTTTGACCAACAACAATCAATTTTGCTCAGCCGAGCTCTCCGGTCGGGATGGGGCCACCCTAAGTACACGTCTATTTCCGGCACACACCCTCCCCTAACCTCAAATCTGAACAAAACCTTTCAGTGTAATCAAAAACATATCGGAATAGAGCCCAAACAATCTAATACCATCAAGATAAGCCAGTATGACACCCGAACGGTGTCATCCATGGACAGGCTGTATGCATGGAGCGGCAGGCACAGCAGTAGGGCCAATAAATCAAAGAAATCACTTTGATCTTCAATTCCCTAGGAGGATGATCCACATTGCCATTCCCTCGGTTTTACAGATTGAACTTGGAGCAGGGGGGCTCACTTGAAAAGAAGTCAGCGTTTTCTGCCTTTTAAAGGGGATAACAGCAACACAACAGATCATCCTAATGAAGGCAAGCTGCTAAATTGACAATTACTTTGAAATGTATCGGACTCGGCTTGTTAAACAGAAAGCGAGGGACGCAATGGTTCACTTAGAGGCATATCTTTTTTTTACCATTTTATGAGATATTTCCAGTCATCACTTACTGTAATGAAAACAAATGAATGAGTGTTTTGATGGAGAGACTAAACCTCAGCTGAAGCCCAAGATAACTGCACTCAGTCAACGATGGGAAGGTCCAGCAAGACGAGTGAATGCTAAAAAAACTGTTTGAGCGCATCATAGTGACAGCGAGCAGGTATGAACCGCAATTCCAATGGAGTTGGATCCACATTCCGGGTCCTAAGTATGTGCCCAGTGCAAGTCTAGCAGAGAGACTGCGCACATGCATGGAGTTTTCTTTACTTTGGTGTTTTGCAAGATGAGCGCAATTAGAAGTACATTTTGAAAGAACTGCAAGAACTTCACTTGCGGATGATATATTTTTCTCAAGTGCGTCGGTTTGGACACCCCTGCATTAGATGATGTCGTGTACCTAGCACCGCCTTTGAGCAAATATTTTCAAAAGCGGATGTCTGTGTTACATCCCCCTGCTTTTAATATTATCATATTTAAGTGTCAGTGCAGCTTCAAGTGAGCTCGGGTCATTCCTTACCTGCAGCCACTGTGACTGGTCACTACGTCCTGCAGTCCAAGCATTCACTTTGCCCTGCTTGTCCAAACGGGCTTTTCCAGGCTCCCAAGTGAACATATCCATGTTGAGCGTCCTGAAGATGGAGGAGGCTGTGATCTGGTAGTCCTGGACGTGACCGGACTTCATCCCCAATGGTTCTGAGCAACCTGAAGAAAGCAACAACATATTACTTCTGTTTTCTGATTGCCTAATTGTATATTACCCATTGCAAATACCAACTAAAGCGAGTAAGTGTGTGATCTGTTCACTCACCTGTTACCTCGCATCCAAGCAGTTCCATGCGCAAGGTACAGTGCCTTCTGCAGACTTGGGGATAAATGCGCACAAACTGGGCTTCAATGGGAGGGGTGAAGGAGTTGGCCGATGGAGCGTTGTTGTCAACATTTCCTCGGAAAATCTGTCACAGGGGATGAAAACACATGTAGCGTACGGGGGCGACAAGGGTGCTGGAAGAGATCCGTTTTACCATTATGTAGCAGTCTGGCACCAATGTCTCTGGTGTCTACTCAACACTGAGCGAATTGCTCTCCTTCAAGGTCAATGAGCTCCACGTGCAGCAAAAAGAAACAATTTCTCGCACTATTTGAGCCGGTAATTCATAAGAACAGTAGTGTATTTTGAATTACTGCTCCTTTTATATAACTATTTCTTCTGATAGTTTGACAACATTCCCTTATTGATGCACTGTGAAATGGTACATTTGCCTAACTTTCACATTCCCTGTCAAGCATTTTTAGTTGATGAGAAAATGCGCTTGAAAACATGACTTGTTTTGGGTGCTCAGGAACTACGACGCCACATTATTTACAGATAGAGTGAAAACTTGCATATTTGCGGTTCGGCATTTCCCAATTTGACCATTTTCTGAGTTCCATTTTGTAAAATCTTGAAATTATGATGACGCTTTTTTCCCCATGTGCACTTGAGATGTCCTTCTTTGGTTGGTGGTCCTGGAATGCACCTTGTGCGAGGAAACAGTGACATTGACAGCACCTAATTTTGTATAGCTTTGGTTGTCCACTTTGTCATTACAATTTTCATATATTAATGATGTTAATTATCGGGTTAAAATGCCAAAAGGTGAACTGAATGACTTTGACCATCCGTGTAAATATATTTGTTTACTCATCTCTGATGATCATCTTATTTTGACTACTACGCCAGCTAATACTGTCGACGTGAAGGTGATTGAATGCGTGGTGTTCATGCTTTACTCGTTATTCTTTGTGTTGTTCCAATCCACAGCGACTATCTCCAATCTGTGCCCAGACTTTTTGCCCAGAAGTCTTCATTTTAAAAGTTTTGGAGGTCAGGATTATCCGGGGCATGGCCCAACTGAGGACAGGGTTAGTGTGCTGTCAGCAAAGACAGAGCGTTTTGTGACCCATTTGGTTTCTCATCATCCACAAATAGAATGGGGGAAAAAAAATCATAAAAGTGAAGGGGGTAACAGGTTGCAAGATAAGCGCAGCGTGTGCGAGATAATTAAACAGCACTCTCAACTTGTCCTCTGCCCTGCCCTTGAGTGAGTTGAACAGCCTCTTACTGCTGTGTGTTCCTTCAATAACGGAGATACTGTCCTGTACATAGTTGTCAACAGTTGTTTTTGTGGATGTGTGTTTCTCACCATGTCTTCATCTTTGCCCTTGACTTTGTATGTTCTCCATGTCTTCCCGTCCTCGCTGTACGCCACTTTGTATGACTTGACATACTCTGGGCTTCCAATTCGCTTTGCACCCTGGGTAATTAGGCCCGTGACCCTCATTCGCCTCTGAAGGTTTATCTGTGGGAATCAGGGGGAAATAAATAAAAAAAAGTTGCAGATACCAGAATTGTCGGGCTTCGCAGGGACTGTGCATGGGCGCTCAGTGCACCAATTGAAGTCATAGAAATCAATTCAGCCTCTTGACACTGGCTTGTCAGGGCCATCCATCTTTTTCAGAAAGTCTGTGATCAGATAGAACATTTAATCAATCCTCCCATTCCAAAGCCAATCTGCCATTTCTGTGTCGACTGCCAATACGGCCCCATGTAAATTACCAATGAAGAGGTTAAGAGAAGAAACTCAGTATACCGCAAGATCATTATCAGTGCATCACAGATGTATTGCACACATGGTTTTCTCTTTGGCATCCATGTTAAATAGCTTCTTTGTTTTCCCCTGAATTTTCTGAAAATGTCTAAATGATTTTCCTTTGATGTTCATGTTCCATGAATTGGATTTTACAATACAATTTTTTTAAAAAAGCATACACGCCATAATATTACTAAATACCCTCACAGCTCTACTACAGAAAGATACTTTATTGATACAGCGCTGTGAAAAAGTATTTGCCACCCTTCCTAATTTCTGTTCTTTGCATATTTATCACATACAAAGGTTTCAGTTCATCAAACCTATTTTAATATCACGCAGACCCTACGCAAGGAAATACAAAATGCAGTTTCTAAATGCCAATTTAATTTATTAATCCCCCCGCCCCCTGCCCAAAATCCGAAACTACTTACCCACTATCCCTCTATTACCACTCACTTCGAATATTAATCAGCTAATACTTTTGAATTGCACTTAAAATTGGTAAAATTTGAAGATCCCATTCACAAAGTATGAATCATATCCAGAGCAATTGCCACTGACTTCAACTAGTTCCCACGTATAATTTGCTCCAAAAAGGTCCAACATGTTCAAGCTCGATTGCCGTTCAGTGAATGAAAAAAGTCGTAATGAGAGTAACCGCTCATTTTATTCCTTTATCACCAGCCTTGTCTACACTCGATATGATATTCTGAGCTACGACGGTTCTACTTCTTGCACTATTGACAGAGGACTCAAAAATATGGTTTTCCCGGCAAACTTAAAGCAACTTATTAAGTTAATTATATATAAGGACATTACTTAGAGCCGCATAGCTGCAGTGACCCACTCTTTCCCATTCAGGGCATTTCTTCTTTGACTTCCCCTCCACAGAGACGTATACTTCTTTCGCTAATTAGAGGCTCTGTTAGTAAAAGGCCACCGCCGAGGTAATTGGGGTGATCCTTCACATTTTTAATGAGCGCTCAGTAACACACCTCTGACACTTCAGTGCTAATAGTGATGCATACATTTGTTTGAGTGAGGCATCTTTGGAAGCATCCTGCGGAGACCTTGGTCTGCAGGCTTGCATGCATGACCTAGTTTGAAAGAAACATTGGTCACTTTGAGGGTACGATTAGCCTAAATTTGTCTTTTTTGGGGCATATTCTTCTATGTAGCATCTGCTTGATTGATTATAACACTATAAATAAACAAATAAATAAATAAATAAATGTATAGACTTGCGATGGACATAAGCCAATGTAAACTGTAGATCTCAAGGGTTGCGTCAGGAACGGCATCAGGATTCAAATGATTTTGATCATGAGCGTTCATCCGAAGAATTCCAAACCAAATATGTCACCTTCTGCGCCGGTAACCTACAGGGCACTCGTGGAAATCCAAGATACTGTAGGTCGAAGACAGAGGAGAGGAGAGCCTAAAACATAGACCATGAAAGTTGGGACTTTGAACGTTGGGGCGGCGTTCAAATTGTTTTACCATGGTGCAAGAGAAAGTGTTTGTTAGGAATGTCCTGGAAATTAGAGTGTCAGAGAGATGAGGCTGAAATTTGAAATCGAGAGTGTTATGCTTAAAATAATTAGTGGTTAAGCCCCAGGGGGTGCACATAAGTGGTGTGCAATTGTGCCTGTGGAGTGAAAAAAAGTCACATGCCCGACTGACTTGATTGCCTCAGTGCGAATTTGTGTTCCAAGCGTGACTATCAGCAGGCTGGCCTGCAGTCAAAAAGTCAAAGTCAAGTCAGCAGCAGCAACGATTGCTTCCTAAGGCTAGCTTCAGCATAAATGAAACTTAAGGCATCAATATCCTGATACGGTATTGCTGTTTGGCTTTTATTTTGAAGTTGGCATGGCGCTGAGGTGCATGGCGACAAGTCTCAGGTGCTGACGGCGGTGGCGAACTCGGGGACACTGCAGACAGGACCGTCATCTCGTTGCGCGGTCAATGGTGATGCGTGCCTAGAATTATCTTGACTGTTGAACACCTTTTCAATGATGCGTAGACATTCTCATGTGCTTTGGAGTTATTTGATTCTCTCAACAGTGCTGGTTGACACCATATTTTGCTGATATTGGTCAGAGCTGCAGTATATTTCCCTGGAGTGTTCACATGCATTTTTATGTGTGAGCTAACTGTAGAAAAGACTGTGGAGAGAAAAAAAATGACACTCGCATTGCATAGATGTGTGAAGAGAGAAACAAGTGCATGAACCAACACAAACAAACAGTGCATGCGAGCTTGTAGGCAAGGCTGTGATGTATTATTCAAAGTCTGTTGCTTTTGTGATTCATTTGTCGAGGTTCAGAGGAGAGAGCTCCACTGACTAGCGCCCAAAGACGCACACTGCATCAGAACAACACTTTCCAATAGCCAGAAGAATCAAATCCCTTCACAGACAAGGTTGTCATCTGTCAGTATTACCTGTGTCACATTCCAGACATCCAAAAACAGTCTGCCAAATGGTTTTATAATACAAAAGCAGGCCCAGAATATTCCCAAACCCGTTATCCAAACGATACATGTCTGCTCATGTCCCAATTATCCGAACCTACATGTAGAAACACACAATGCCTACAGCATGCCGCTCAACATCCCACATGACATCATTAAAGCCAAACAAACTGCCTGAATGTTTGATGTCCTGTTCTCCTCAACCTCTGCATGTGCCAAGCACCTCGTCTCTCGTTAATGTTGCCTTTGTCTCATGAGTTTCTTCGACAAATCCCGTTTTTTTTTTGTTGTGTCATTTGTCTTTAGATACCATTTCTGTTTCTCCATTGCACAGGCGGGTTGATAGAGGCATGACTAATTCTTTAGACAGTATCGTAGTTGTCTAGACAATAGGCTGAAGCATGTCCTGCAAAAGAAAATGGCCCACTTATATGCCAAGGCATAAAAAAAAAAAGATGAAGTAACATTGAAAAAAAGAAAAAAATAATATTGCTCTGTTGGGCTAAAGATATCGAGCACAAATGCGTCATTTACATCACAGTACAGTCGCTGAGAGACGGTAGCTAGCGAAGCGTCCCGTTAGTTTACCACCGCGTTGATTTATGACCTAAAAGTGGGAACTAAACGCTGTTATAAATCTGTGCGGCGGCACAAGATGGAGACCAAAAGCCCAGCCTTCTGCTTTGACTGAATTTGCAGGTACTGTAGTTGTTTATATATCAAATTTACCTCAGGGGACGAGTAGCTAGCTAGCTAGCTAGCTTTCAATTGAGGTATCAATCTGACTAGCTATCTATCTTATAGCTGCTGCTCTATAATTATGCTACTGCCAGTCTGACAGCCTTTGACAAAACAGAGAAGGGAGGTTGGTCCAGCACGGTGATACTCTTCCCTGCGAGGAACTGTCAGATGCTCAGCAATTGTGAGAAGCTCCTAGTTGTCCTACCATAACTCTCGACTCTTCTTGCGCAATGAATGAAGGAAATGCCATGGGATCTTTTTGTACTCGTCGATTTCAGGCTGGTGTTGAGGGGTATAACTCACAGTTTGGGTTTGTAATACATTATTTCGGTCCTCTGCCCTCTTCTGACACACCTTGTAAATTAGAATCCGAAACGACAACTGACGTTTTTTTTTTTTTTTTTAGATATTTTACACAGTTCATTTGTCAGTCTTTGTCAATTCAGCTTTTTTTTTTTAGCTGTTTCGAGGTATCAAAGCCATCCCTGATGAGTTTGTTGCCAGTGCTGAAATATACCACCCAGGTGACTCCAAGAAATGGATTTCCGCACATCAAAACGCAACAAGAATGTATACTTAAACGAATAAATATGAAAACCCCTTTACAGCATTAGCGTTGCCATTTTAAATAAACACGGCTTCCGCCGAGCACAGACAACCAAACTGCGTGTTGCCTCATCTTTTAGTGGCCTTGACTCAGCTTGGTGTTCGGCCTTTAGCGTGTAATGTGTATTTACCTGAATCCACGGCCATCTGTCATTTTCAGCTGCAGTCCATGCGTTGACCAGACCTTTCTTGTTGAGACGTGCAAAGTACGGGTACCACTTCTGCAAGCCAAATAAAGCCCGGTGGGTGGAGGATGCTGTTATCTGCTGGTTGGAGATTATGCCGCCTTCCATGCCCAGTGGTCCAGAGCATTCTGAATGAAGAACACACAGTGGTCATGCTGCAGTTCTCAAAGTACAGCTCGTACAACTGCAGCAAACGATGTCATGTTGGTCTTAAAAGTACATCAGACAAAATTATACATTTGTAAAAACACAATTTTCTGGACCTTACAACAGTGCAAATGATGCAAAATCTCCACTCATGCGCACAATTACACCGCGCTTTCCGCCAGTGTTGTGCTGAGCATGAAAATAGAGCTCTTGGTCCTAATATGTTATCCTGACAAAATGCCACATTTTTCCACTTTGAGTTCAAAATTTCACTGACAACTTTGTCATCAACAAGAGACAGTCAGTCTTTGTCCCGAAGGAATTATTGTTATTATGATTATTACTATTTCATGACTGAGAAAAATGTGGAGAAATCCTCCCACTTCCTGAATCACACACTGGGGGATCGAACACATTTTTATCCTCACGATAGAAAATCCACATTTCTATAGTACAAATAAAAGTACAGCAAATTACCCTTAAAAAAGTGGGCTTGAAAAGAAACAATGTCTCTGAGGTGTCCTCGGTGGACAGAATGGAGACACACAGCAAGGAATATCTGTGTGCTTTATCCAGTGAAAAGTTGTTTTTTAAATTTTGATCATTCCAAAACGGGCAGTCCATCTCACCTCAGACGACTATTCTTGTGTGTGTGTGTGTGTGTGTGTGTGTGCGCGTGTGTGTACGAGACTCAATAGTTCCAGACGGATGAGAGAATGTCGGCGGGTTATGCGGGATTCCACTCTTCATCTAATTTTCCAAGTCAATTCATTTGACCCTCTAAACAATCTGAGGGACTCACGTTTCACTACACTGTAGTGACTACAGGGTGTTTTTATAAAGCCTCTCAAAAAAGAAAAAAAACAAAGGGATGCAAAAACAGAAGTACATACCTCAAGGCAGTGATGAATTCAAATAAATACATTTGTAAATCAATAGCTAATTAAAGCAAAATTTGCTTTCAGCAATAAATTCCCCTTCAGAAATTACCGATCTGTCTCGAGATGGAACAAGCTCTCTCTCTCTCTTTCTCTCTCTTATATATATATATATATATATACACTGTACACACACACACACACACAGTAATTCAGATTTATGATTATGGGCTTCAGGGTTCCATTTGATAAATGTATGCTCAGGCGCACTAATTAGTTAATGGTTAGACCAGCCTTGATAAATATGTTATGTTGCCTCATGTAATTATGGCATCTGCCCACAAAAGGAAACTAACTGGCTCATTCGCACTTATGATGCAGCATCAAAAGAACCTCAACTCACCCAGTGATCTGCTCAAATTACTGAGGTACAAACAGGAAATAAACATGCACTTTTCCGGCTGAAAGAAAGCCACTCGTATACCCGTTAAGGGTTGAAGCAGTTTAGTTGTCTCGTCAACTTTAATGCTCTGCCTCAATGTTTACAACTGGACGCCAACTGATCACTCCTCATGGGTTTTTGGCATCTTGGCCTCCGATTTACAGCGGACTTGATTTACCCGTCTGCTGCTGTCACTGGAGTATAACACACTGTGGAGCAGCGAAATGTCTGGCCAACAAGACCACACAGTCATCATACGGCCGCACGGGTACGAAGAGGACGGAAATAAGCTGTTTGTAGACGAGAATAGCGGTTAGCTCCACTAGCATTCCGATCCTTGATCGTCTTAAAATATTCATACCAGCGGGATTAAGGGACTGGCAGCGAGGAACGAGAGCAGCGCCGCCAAGTGAAGCATCATCTCTGTCGTCAAAGTGTTCGAGCCAAAACCGGGGCACCTAATGTGTGATAAGGAGAACTCTATTCATTTATAACATTTACCAGCATCACAACACGTTGGTTGCTTTGCCACATGGTCTTTGGATCAGGGTGACCACTCACCGGTTGATCTGGAAAAAAAATATATCAATGACATCATTGATGAAATGACTTCAACTAGTCCGTCATCAAATTTTGAGGAGACCACAAACAATCTTTCGTCAATCAACCCCTAAAACCCATTCAACACGTCCGCCTGTTTTTTTTTTTTTGCCACCGTGTCATTTTCACGATTTCTCCCGCACTGTCTCCTATCCGTTTAAATGTTGGGCAGCCGACAAGCCGTCACCTAACAACATGCTGCTGCAAAGCCGTGGTCCTTCTCACCTTGCAGACATGAGTGGGCACTCTTAATGATGTGCCTGCCAGTCGTCTATCAGAAGCAGCAGAGGCAGCCAGCCCCCAAGCCTTGGCCTGCTGGCCCTTGCGCATACATCAGCTCCGCGACAGCCCGCATCACTAACGGCAGCACCGCCACGCTGTGACAGCTGAATCCATCTCACGCAAACCCTACCTACAGCCTAAATAAATTAGTGCAGCATTACTAATGAGCACGCAGCAGATGGGGAGATGAATAAAATAATAACCGCATCTACCAGGCAGCAGGTGTCAACGTAAGGCCGGGCGGAAAACACCTGTATGTCTTACGGCGGGGGTGCCCAACCGAAGATCTACTTTTCAAACCAACCAACCGTGACCGCACGCGCACGCATCTACATGCCACATCGGCCCCTAACATGAAGGAAACATTAAAATAAAGTAGATCCAAGAGTTTGGGGGTTTGTGAAAAGGAAATGCATGAACATCACAATCGTAGTTCACGCGTACCGTTTTAAAATGCTTCTCCCGGCGCTCCATATTCCAATTCTTTGCCAGTGCTATCAGTGAATTGCAGATGAAAGGAAGTGAATGAGAATAATAACACAAAAATAAATATATTGCAACGGCTCTGATTGCAAGCCGCAATTACAGAAAGCTTTTCTTTTTTTAAATTCTTTTATTTTTTAAATACTTTATGGCGTAAGTGAAACTGATAGGAATGGATGGATTGGGGCCCTGTCCTCTGCGGCCACACATACCGCACACACCAGAAACCACCACTGCTTGCGTGTCATATTTACTGTAAACATGAAATATATGATTTGGAAAACCACAGAGATAGAAAAGTGAAATGTAACCCCTGGAACACAGCTCGATATATTTGAATACAGGAGAAGCATATCTTCTCCTCCAGACAAGCAGCACCTGCAAAGTAGACTGGGAATGCTTTCTGTGAACTGTCGACGCACTGTGAGATAGAAAAGCAGATGAATACATCTGCGAGTCACAGTGGGGCGGAGGCTCACGTTTCGGAGTCGCCCGGAACATTAATCCTAATCTGCTCCTACAGTGAGTCTGCAAAATCCTCAGAAGAAGCATAATAAACACACTAAATTCCTTTTGAGCGACTGAGTATTTTGTAAAAAGAGAAAGCCACTTGTGATAAGACAGAAGCACTCTCTCGCTTTCTCTTTCATTCTCTGCACAGCCAAGGGGAGCACTTTAGCAAAAAAAAAGTAATTGGTTGTGAGTCACCAGCATTGTAATGTTTGAACATATTGTCATGACTTTATGATTGGGGGTTTTATGGGTTTTTTTTTGTTTGTTTGTTTTTTTTTAAATAAACATCTTGTGTTTCGATGTAATAGTTTTTTTGGGGGGGATTAAAATGATTCATTACGACATAAACAAAATGAAAATGAAAGAACCTGAGCTTGTTATGTGGTCAGCGCCGCAATTAGCGGCAACTCCAGATGTGCGGTGTGAAGTGGTTGGATTAAAAAAAAAAAAAGCATTTCAAGATGAAGAACAAAAGCATGTACATACTATGTTGACAGTTCCGCCCCATGTACTCCCCGGGGCATTCGCAGGAGTAGTTTGCAACGAGGTCGGTGCAAAGGCCGCCGTTCTTGCATGGTTCTCTTTCACATTCATTAATATCTGAAAACACAAACAAACACAACCATAGATTAGCAGGAATGACATTTACATTTAAATTAGAACTCCTGAAAACTCCTGCTGTAGATATGCAAATTGAGTATTGTGGACAGAACCATGGGCAGTAGGTTTGAATTTCAAAAATACTGTCGTGGAAATGAAGGGTGGGATCCTAAAAAATAGGAAATTGTGATTCCGAATGCTTATTTTGGGGACAGTTCCCAATATTTTCTTGTATGCTTGTTTTGCCTTTAATTATGCCTAAATAAGTGTCAAACAAATGTGATTCTTGGTCAGTAATTTAAAAAAAAAAAGGAAGGAAGGAAGACAAAGAACAGCCTTATTATGTACCATTATGTTCAATCTGATTTAGCAGACCCTTGAATTTGTTCATTTCACTTAAATTCATTTTGAGGTGGTCAGTAGTCACTGTTTTCCGTTTCATTTGATTCATGGATGCCGTTTGTGTGACTTTACAGAAAGAAAAAAACAGTTGCTAACTTTAGAAATAAACATGCAGTCCAGGCACTGACAATATTTGAGTCGTTTCAAATTTGACCACTTTTAAATCAATGGATTTACACATCAACCCACACTTGAAATAAACACCAGTTGTGTAAAAAAAAAGCACATTTGTCGTGACTTTTGCTCAAGGTACAGCTCACAAGATACACGGCAATACCGAGACCCGTGTATTGGAACAGAGGTGTGCTGTATTGATTTTACTCAGGCCTTAGTCCTTGGTAGGTAGAAGAAAAATGAAAACTGCGCCCACTCCGGACACACACACGGCGACAGAATTATTTCACCACAGCACTGCGCGACACTGTAGTTACTCCTTGAAGTTCATAACGCGTTATTTTTTTATCACTCGGTTCAAATGCGGAGGTTATAGGCAAGCCAATAAAATAGCCTGGAGCCCAACACACGACAGAAGAAAGCAGAGTGAGAGCACTTGTACCATTTACCTCCATTTTATGAGCAGCTATAAGCCCCCAAGGAGATCAGGAGCAGGACTTCACTACCTCAAAATCATAAGGAGGTGGGGGTTGGGGGGCGGGGGTGATTGCCTCAAGGAATGTATTAAAAGTAGTGAATGAAAAGGAGACGGTGAAAGAGTGACAGCATGACAGACCGAGCAGGAATCTAGACAGATGTAATGGAAGGGAAAGACGCTCACCCAGTGATCGGCTAAATGAACCAGTTCAGGGGACGTGAGTGTGTTTGAATATGCTCTCTTCTATTGTCCTGTACGATCAAATAAAATGTAAAAAAAAAAAAAAAAAAAATCCAAATAATAATAACACCAATACCAGAACACGCTGAAAGCTTTTAGCAATGAACTGAGTTAAAAATATCCACCCATTTATTTATACAGTCATTCTTTGTGACAAACAAATTTGTGTTCCAGAACCGCCAGAGATAGATGAAAATCGACTAAGTAAAAATCATATATTTATTTTTTTCTCTATATATTTTTAATTAGTGTTATGCATTATAACCAATACAACATATTTTTGTTTGTTTGTTTATTGAACATAAAACATATATACAGTAATAATTTGACAGAAAATAAGGTAGATAAAAAAAGAAAGAAATCAATCTTCATACAACACAGTTATTATGTTCAAGGGAGTAGGAAGAAGTAAAAAACGTATCTAGTCCTACCCCGTTATGTGATTGTATCTAATAAATCATTTTTATATCAATCAGAAAAGAAAAAAGTAAGAAGAAAGAAGTCTCCATTAAGGCTCATACTTTACCCTTAACCGTGATAAATACCTGCACTTCACATATGCATGTGAAGTGCAGGTATTTAGTCCATTTGGGTTAACCATCCTCATGTTCTATACCCGTCTTCCTCAACTGGCGGACCGCGATCCACGACCGGACCGCCGACCTCCTCTGTCCGGACCCTCGGCAAATTGTATAAAATAATAAATTATAAAGTGATTTTTACGTTATACATTTTCTATTTTTGGACTATAATCTGCGCATTACCGCGATCGCTTGTTAAAATTATCCGTCTTATTATTTGCGTGCACGAACAGATGTATTGCAGAGGATGCAGCAGCGCGACTGTGTGTGTATAATGTTTGACGAACTGCAGACCCTGGCTGAGCAGGGCATGTCGGCGATAACGATGCGCTGATTGGCTCCTCTGAACTTAAGGTGTGCCCATACATAAGCGTCACGCATTCAAAATGGATGATTGTGTCAGGAAACAGACGCATGCGCGATGCCACAGTGTGCTCACAGCTTCAGCACAGGAGAGCCGCACACAGAATCGCGGGAGGTTTCGATTGTGTGCAGTTTTGCTCCCGTCTACCCGGGGATCTTTGCAGCCGTTTAACAGCAGAACACCGCAACATGGTAAATGAACGTCCCAATGGCGTCATCAAATAATATTTGCATGCCTCAGACATTGCATTCACCTTTAGTGGAAGAACAGCACTGCACATTCCTGTGCTCCCTTGTGTCAGTATTTAAAATGGTTCTGAACTCCTCTTCTGATATATTTTTCAGTGATTTCAGAGGGGATGTGAAAAGGGGAATTGTACAAATGAAAAGGATATTTTTGTTTTCATGTTTAGTATTTATTTTGGTAAAATGAGTATTTTGTTTTGCTTTTGTTAAATTAAGGGGAAAAAAGACAACTACTGTTTAACAAAGTTAAAGTAAAAATGTCTTATTTCCCTAAAAGGGCTGTTTCTATTATTAAGCAGGCACAACTTAACAAAATAAAAGAGTTCCTCTGCCTCAACACAATACCTCTCAATATTTGCTGTGTACTGGCAGAGTGAATAATTGTTATTTTCATGCACCCCATTATTGGTTGGTTTTGAGGAGTGTTGATTTGTATAAGCTTGGCTTGACCATACTAAATTGGCATATAGCCCTGCTCCCCATGACCGCCGTGCATGCACCGCCTTGGTCTTATAAAAATAATAATAAATAAAAGTGGACCTACAGCCTTTCTAGTTGAGGACCACTGTTCTATACTGTTGACGCCGATGGTCTCGTGGTACACACGCCGGACTTGTGTGTGGGCAGCGTGGGATCGGTTCCCACTCAGTGACAAATATGGGTGTGAATGGTCGTTTGTCTTTATATGTGCCCTGCGACTGACTGGCGACCAGTTCAGAGTGTAGTGTGTCTTCAGCTGGGATAGGCTCCAGCAACTCCTCGCAACCCTGTTCATGATAAGCGGTGTTGAAAATGAATGAATGGATTTTCTATACTGTAGTATCTGTGAATTTGAATGTGTGTGGATTCAATCGTTGGGGCCTGGTCCGTTGAAGTGATGTGGAAATCAAAAAATTATAGAATGGTTAGCTGCTGTTAGCTCACGTTCGCCAGTCTGTGTGTTGAGCCCCTGGATCATTTGTGGGCATAGCAGCAAGTGTATGAATGTGCTTTATGTTTATTTTGTTCCCATTTATTAAAAAAAAAAAAAAAAAAGCAAGGGTATGACAACACATTCCTAATAGCGGTGGTAAACTCGATGAAATGAGCTCGAGTAACTGTGCTGGCTCGTAGTCATGCTGCTCTGGAAGCTAGTTCTCCAATGTAGGTGACGCATTGCACTTAACTTCCTTTACAAGTGTGAAATGATCACAAACCGACTCGCCAATCTTTGTCTTTCACCCACTTTTTCCTCCTCGCTCACGCTTTATTATTCGTGAGTCAGCAGTAAGACCAGTCCGTGGAAAAAGTGAAACGCAATACGATGCGGGACAACCGTACGCTTTGGTCAAGGGTATGAGTGAGGGGAAAACAAATAGAACAGCTGCTCTCCTGGTCTGTGGTACGACTCTAAAGGAGCTCTCATCAGTTCCCTGGAATGTCTCTTTCTTTGCCTTACCTCCTATTATTCTCTGGAAAGTGTCTCCGTTGGACAATAATGAGAGCAATGAATAGTGCTATATGTCAGGAACCGAGGCCGGCCGTGAGCGTAAATTGGCTGTGGTGTGTCCAGGGAGCAGGAGCATGCCCGAAGCTCTGCAACGGTATGGGTCAGTGGTGACCTTTCTACTGGGCTGCAATGACCTCACCGGTGCCCGCCTGCAGCTGCTGCGGACACATGGCCAGAGTAAAACTGTGTTCCGGTTCATCCAGGTCACGGTAGAAGAGTACTTTAGATTAGCATATAGATGGAATTGTGAGACCAAACAAAGTAAAACAATGCATGGCTTTTATTGAAGAGAAAACAAGTCAAACATTTAAGTTTCCCTTTGAGATACATTAAATTCAGAACATGTGGTTGCGGGTTTGTTTATGTATAAACCATGTCTCCAAAAATACATTTGATCCCAACATAAGCTTTTTTTTTGGGGGGGGGGGGGGGGGATCCTCAAAAATTCGTACAATTTTAGTTCACCAAATCTACCACTAGATTAACGACAGAAAATCCAATTTTTTAACATTTCTGCCATTCATTGTTTCCCAGAAAGGTAAAAACTGACCCTATGTAGGAAGAGCGTCTTCAGATAAAGTCCATAACGCTAGCTACGTGTCTCCATTGTGAGACAAATGAATCTTATCTTATCTTATCTTAAGTTGAGGCCACCCGTAGCAAGCCACTTCTCAGTTTCAAAAAAAAAAGATGCAAGCAGATCCTTCTTGACCTTCAGGCTCGGAAGGTTGCTTGAACCTCTTTGTTCGGTGATTGTCATGAATGATACAGACAGTATAATTAGCCTCTGACCCTGAATACTCAAAACCTTATTTGAAGTAATCATCCCGCTTCCTTACAGTGCAAGAGTTTAGCCTGGAAAAAGCCTCCCTGCTGATGAGCATCACGGTGGTCCAGCAGTCAGACGCTGGATTCGATACAGAAAAAAGCTTGCGATTCTCTTGATAACATTATGAATTTATAAATATGAAAAACAGACGCCCAATGACTTTACTCAGTGAACTCCATGTACTCTATATCATCGGTTTAATTAGCAAAATGACAGAAGACTTTATTAAAGATGTTTTAAGAGGATAATTTAAACGATGTCTTGGACTGAAGGTCATTTAATTTTTATATGGAGTCCGCATAAAAGGCATAACATGATTTTTGCATTGGGTGAGTGAGACTTCATAAAAGCTTTCACTCCGGTAAGTACCTGAATAACAGACGGTGATGGAAGCTAAACAACACAAATATGTCCCGGGTTGCTCATAACGCAGCTTCTTTTCTGACCGCAATTGATGAATATGCACACATCATTTAATACTCTCCAGAGAGATTTCTTTTCTCCATTTTTTTTGCAATATCGTACTGGCGTGAAAGATCTACTCATACTTCGGCACAAATGAAAGAGCACCTCATGCTCACAACGAAGCTCGAGGGTGAAAACGTTTTTTTTTCACCTCCATCTAACGTTAAAGTGATTTCATTCTTTTTGTCTTCAGCTCAGTTTTCACATGCAAAACAAAACTGCACCGAAACTAGTATGTTTTATACTGCGCCAAACACACTGATGACACTTCAACAGTGACGCTCGACCGTAACATATGGCCAAATATATCTAACGTGCCATATTTTTACAAGACGATGTGCAGGTAAGTGTCTGTCACCGTTCACGTGAATGTCATGTAAGGGCAGTGACAATCACCAAATGAGGAGAAAAAGAGCAACATTTTGGAGTGGGCAATATAATGTTGATGGAATGAATGAGGGAATTACAAACGCTCAAAAATCTTTTTTTCTGAAAGGAAAATATTTGTCAAAAGGAGACATTTCATTCTGGAGTCATATCCGTCCTCAGGCTTAAAGGGGGCACATAAAAAGCATTTGGGGGTGGGGAATTATTATTATTGGCCTTGAGACAGCATTTACTTTGCTCGATATATTTTATGCTTACCATACTCTGCGCGACACTTGTCACTGTCTTGAATGGTGCCCTTTGCAAATATTACCACGGACAATGTTTACAGTAAATACGCATCCCTCAATTTTATTAATTGCTGCTGTTATGGCTAATAGGGTGGCTACATCCAATTTGGTGAAGGTGCTGACATATTGCCGCTTCAAACGGGTGTCTGCGGTGGAAAGGAACAGAAAAAAGGAGTTGAAAATCAATCTTATATTTTAGATGTCCAAAAGGTTTGTGGCTCCCGTGGTTTCTTTGATGAAACGGGTTAAAAAGGCTCTTTGGTTAGAGACTCCATGTGTTCCCCCCCTGCCTTCCGCCATACTTGTAATTGTGTAAGGGACAGTCTGAATGTGTAGGTCATGAAAACTAAATGTGGCCTCGTGTCCAACAATTGCAATCAATTAATTGTCATTTTTATCAGACCCATACAGCACACTTCTAAAAATGGCTTGATGTTGAAAAAAAAAAAGAGTCCGTCTTTAGGTCAACTGATTTTCAGTGTACTAATTGGCAGGCAAAGTCAGTGCCTTTATGTGGCAATTGCAGTATTCAGTCATTACTTTCAACGGAAAGCAAAAACACATAAAAGCTACTTTTGAAAAACAAAAACGAATTGAGACTCGGAACCTTGACTCAGCAATTGTTTATCGATTTAAAAACATTCTTGATTGAGGTTGGCATCCGGATGATTTATGAAGAGTTTAATATTGATGCTGTCAGTTTAAGATGCTTCAGCACTTTCACCAGACGAAATTCGCTCTGACTTTGATTTATTTTTCAAAAAAATATCCTCGCTGACCTTGTCTTTGAATTCTGCTCAAGTATATGACTTGAGAAGAGAAAGTATTGCAAACGTATTCTGGCGGAAGTACGAATTATTTGCATGAAGTTCTATGGTTTCTGAACGCTTAGGATTACGGAGTAGATGTATGTTTACAAAGTGCATCTCTGACCTTTTTCCTGTGAGCACCTTAATTATTTGATTGTCGAGATTCAATGCAGGATTGTTTGGTCGAGCTTTTCTCAGTGTGTCGTTATGGCTTCGAGAGCCAGACATAAGCCGACGGCAGAATTGAGTGTGAGGGTTTAGAAATTCCTCTGGGATGATGCTGTCACCATCTTCCAGGTCCTGCAGGTCCTTCGCTCCTGGAGAGGCCACAAGGTCACAGTGTATCTGAATTAAAGCCAAGGGGGGATTAAACACGTCGCCTGAACCTCTTCACAGAAAAAGGTAAAAAGTAGAGGAAAAGTTCAAGAAATGCATCTTTTTTAATGGCTTCTTTGAAAAGGAGGAGTTGGCTGGCTGACTGACTGATTTTACACCTTCATTACCTTCTTCTTGACAGACATGTGGAATCAAATTCCGGCATTCTTGCAGACAACGAACTTTCCAGAGAATGTTATTGAAAATAGTATATTTTACACATCCGTTTTTCAAAAACCAACGGCTATGTGTGGAATACAAAACATCATTTTTAAAAGACTGTATTTTCCGCAGTATAAGGTGCACCTAAAAGCATTAAATTCTCTCCAAAGGCAACAGTGCACCTTATAATCTGATGCATTTTATAAATGGATCAATATTCTGATTTCTTGGATGTAGTATTTTAAATGTTCTGTAAAGATCGAGCTACAGCAGTTGTTAAAGCGCTACATAAATAAAGCTGTGTTGTATTGTATTCTCTTCAGTGTAGCTCCACCTAGTGGATACATGATGTAACTGCAGCTCATATTGTGGCTTCTATTCTATGTGCCTTATAATGCGGTGCGCCCTATATGAAAACAGTTTTAAAATAGACCATTCATAGAAGGTGTGCCTTATACTCCGAAGCGCCTTATACTGAGGAATATACGGTATTAGCGATGGGTCTGACAAAGAAGGCCAACAACCACTAGATTAGTCGAAACAACTTAAAACAATAAAAATTATCCGGGTGCGTTTCTGTGTCCGATCTGATCATAGCTCTCCAATGGTGGCTAAAAGCAGCACTATCCAGACTAAGGAGAGTGGTGCTAAGAACAGGAAAGACTAACGGACCAGCATTGCAGGTTAGTGTTCAGCCACAACAAGATAATTGGGATGGTAAAGTGAATTAGCAGCTCAGAAGGCATGAGGAAAAAAACTGAACATTTCTGTCAGAGTAATTTAACCGTGGCCGATTACAGAGTGAGAGTGCAAATGAGAATGACCGCATCTGCAACTCCCAGAAGCCTGAACCCTGTCCAGGTTGATGCCACTACATCCGGTTATTCCAGGTCTGTTGGCAATGCTTCTGTCCATTTTAGCATTCTCTATCCCTCCAGGCAATGCATTTCAGTGTGTTGTTATTAACCGATTATTACTTTTGTTTTTTTCACCAACGAGATAAATGAGCTAACCTGAGCTATGTTCTCATGTTTGACCATTCACAGCCAATCTGTGAGCTAATGTTCAAAGATGACTTGAGGTCTGGCTGCGTAACTGCGGTCATTTCTTGAGCTATTTGGTCAACTGTGGAACTTTTCTCATGTCTTGCTGTAAATGTATCTGACCGCAGATTGAAAAGACTCAGAACCATGGGTGGGCTAATGCAGTAGGAGAAAACAGCCGTGTCCTCCCGAAAGATCTATCGCACAATAATTGAGCACAGCGGCAAGCCTGTGTGTTCACTTGGACTACAAGAAGAAATCTTCCCTCAACTGGTTACACGCCCAAACACTTTGACAGTATTTTGTTTCATGGGTATTGGTTAAAATTAAAACATATATTACATGTGATTATCAGTGTCACCTACAACCATGTTTACCTTGACAAAAATGATTCTGTGATACAGTCGCTGATTTAAGTGTGGTGAGCTGTCTTGAAAAGAGATCAGGCGCTATACTTTGTAAAATACCGTATTTTCACGACCATTCGGCGCACCGTGTTGTTGGGCGCAGTCTCAGTAAGGGGTGCTATTTCTGTATTTGACAAATACACAAAACGCACTGTATTATTGGGCGCAGCCAGGCATGGTAAAACATACGCCAGCTTAAACATACGGCATGCATGCACGCACGCTAAAACCACATTTTTAAAAAGGCAACGGAAGCAAAACTGAGTTCGGTTGTACTTTATTTCGCCATTTTACAATGTACTCACGCGACTGGTACCTGCTAGGGGCGTGCCTTTCGCGGCCTCTTACATGCCCACCCTTCACTCATTGGCGACTGGTACCTGTGAGGGGCGTGCCTTTAGCCTCCTCTTACACGCCCACCCTTCACTCATTGGCGGACTTCCGCATGCCTGTCGTCACTCACTCCGCCTTTTCTCTATATAAACAGCGTGTTGGCCAGAGGTGCTCACAGTCAGGCTTTGGAACTCTGCGCATACATTAGACGCTCCGCATTATAAGGCGTCCTGTCCATTTTGGAGAAAATTTAAGACTTTTAATGACGCCATATAGTCGTGAAAATACGGTAGCTTCCATAAGGTTCTAAAGCATAGGTGTCAAACTCAGGTCCTGGAGGGCCGCTGCCCTGCACGTTTTCCAAGTCTCCCTGTTGCAACACACCTGATTCAAATGATCAGATCATCAGCAAGCTCTGCGCAAGCCTGACATTGAACCTGTTCATTTGAATCAGGTGTGTTGCAACAGGGAGACTTGGAAAACATGCAGGGCAGCGGCCCTCCAGGACCTGAGTTTGACACCTATGTTCTACAGTATACGTCACATTAAGGGATTGAAAAATAAAAACACTTGAGAATCTGCCATATTTTTGCATATGAACTGTTCCAGTCGTTCTGTGTTGTGTTGGTGTTTAACTCTTTTAGGGAAAGCGGTCACTACAGTTAGCCAATCATGTTATCAGGTTTCAGGTTAACATTATTGGGGCATCAAGAGAAATGCCATGTAAACTCCAGACTTGTTGACTTGAAAGAAGCAGACACATTTCTGGTTTCTTGGGACGGCCTTAATAAAACATTTTTTTTAATTCCTTCCCAGAAAAAAAAAATAAAAATGACATTTTTAATTCAGTTCAGTGTAATTGACTGTAAATTGCTTTCCACCAGCTCCTTTCTTGTCACATGGAAAACAATGTCAAAATGATTCTGTACCTCTTTTTCTTCGTGAGAATTAAAGTCACCGGTTGCCTTTTATGAAGCATAATTACGAGATGAGACGGAAAACCTGTTAACTTGGCAACAGAAAATCTACTTGGGTAAACTAGCTCCTCTGTACGTAGCCAGGTTGTCTGTTGCAGCCATGTTACGTGATTTAAAAAAAAACAACAACAACAAACCAAACGGTAACATCAATGTTAAAATAAAAAAGACAATGAGGTAATCGGCGTTTTTGTAGTCACTGTTGCGCTCAGGGCTTCTATAAACTAAGAGCACAGAATCAGTAGCATAAAATAATAATATTCACCACAAACTTGGAGATAAATTTACATTACTGGATTTGCTATGAGAAAGACAGAGACCCTAATGCCTCCAGCCAGAGCTGTCACCAAAGCACAGGCAGAACAAAACTGGTGAGCAGATTACCATAATATCCATTATCCTTCACAACTTTTGTGACCCGAAGTAGAAAAAAAAAACAAGAACATACCCAAGGCACCCTGACTGAAACTTTTTCAGGACAAGTATTTCTTCAGCCTGTTTACATCGCAACTTTTTTTCCTTGAGCAAACATTTCCGCAAACTTTTTTAGCTGTACATCTTAATCAATTGAGCTAAGCCTGCGCCCGCAGTATCATTTTTGAAGGGTGAGGTTAAAATCTTCCCTCAAAATGAGTTCAGCTTTACTGCTTAAATAAATGATGGCTTTGGGCAGCTTGGATGAATAGCAAACAGATTTGGTGGACACACTGGCACATTATAGAATATTTCGTTGAATTACTACGATGAATCAACATTCGATTTCCTGAAGGAAAAGCAGCTAAAGGAATATGTGTGAGAATTTATGTTATCCTTGTTTGTGGTTCTGGTTTGAAAAGTTCACATTTCCAAAACATATGCATCTGCTGATGTCGTAGAAATTTGATATTGAACATTGTTAACTTGTATCTTATAATTAATTGTAACCTTGTATCACACATCCTGCTATCTGGAAGTGCTGCTATGCGAGTTCGTTGCTGTGCAAGGTTGTGCGTCAGACTTTAACCCCTCCCAAGAAGGAAAAAAAATGGTATAAGAGGGGAAACATTTTAAGTATGGAAAGTATTGTACACCAACTTCTTGATGCAAAAAGGATCCGGAAAAGGTAATCAGCTGACCACTCTGCAAATGCATGTAGATGACGACGTTTATGATCGTGGTTTATGAAGTAGCCTTGGTACATGTCATAAAATCAACTCTGTAGCTTGTCATTGATGAACATGGACAAAAACTGTCTGAATTGGCAATAACGTGAGATTCTCGTGTACTTGCACTCCGATTAAGAGTGAAAAGACCTACGAGACAGTAGACATGAGGTCGATGCGGTGCTCGCTATTGACCACAAGCTTCTATGCATAGAAATTGGTGTGAACTATTTCCACCGTGCCACAAGTCTGAAATGCAGCGTTAACACGGTTGTCATTACGACTATCTTACAATGTGCGATTTGAACGGAAAAGTTCATTTGACTGTTTTTTTAGCCGACTTAAAATTCAAGTAGATGTCAGCAGCGCGGCGAACGTTATCGCGGATATAAATGAACATGAAGAGAAAAACTACAGGTGCATCAGCACAGACTGATGAAAGGTAGCCTGTGATCTGTGGCAAGGGAATTGATTAAAAGTCATGGCGCACAGCAGATTTAAGTCGGACAGATTGTCCTGTGGCAGGAGCCGAGATAACGACTGTCGATGAACAAAATACGCTGTCTGTCTTATTCACGTTTAGTCCTTATCAGTTCCGCCCAACTGCCGTGTTCCAAGAGGAATGGCAAAAAGTCCGTCGTCAGCAACCGCCATCAAAAAGACAACCATCAGCAATTCAAGTTGCGCTGTTCATTTCTTTTGTTCAACAGGCCACTGCCATGTTCGGCGCGACTTACAGTTTGTGGTGAGAAAAGGAAAAAAAATAACACACATTTGCTGGTGGACAAATCTCTATAATATGCTTCATTTGTCCTTGATAAACTTAGCGCATGCGCCCCTAAAATATTTTGGCACCTCATGACGAGCAAGGCAATCACTTTCTATCTATACTCTGTGACAGTTCATTACGATGTTTGACTCCTTTCCCGATAACAATGCGCGAGCTCTGTTGTCACGGTGGTTCATGACACGCACTATTACAAAAGATGATCGTTGGTGAGAATAAAGACTCAAACAATGACATCAGTCACACTAGAGCCAACCTTCAATTGGAAAAGCCAATAGCTGTAAGCTTGGAAACACTCATTTAATGCTAATACACAACATTAGCTAATGGGCTGTCTGGTGGTGTAAGTCATATTTCTTCTTACTGGAAACGTATTGAGTAAATTGAATGGCATAAACCTCTCTGATGTGAAACAAGTCTGCAGAGACTTTGAACTGTGATTACCTTCAGAGTATAATGTCAGCCGATAGCTGTCAAAGACATATAAAGACATGACAAGTAAGCCAAAATACGTAGCTGGAAGGGTCAAAATAAGACGTTTTGCATTGCAGTTTGCCAGTAAAAATGAGCATTTTGCACTTCCCATTGACTTGGGGAAAATCAAAATTGCGAGCGGGCACAACACATGTCCAGGTGGAAGCTAAGCGAGTCGGATGACGGCGCGGGGAGATGGCATAAGTGTGGGAGCATGCCAGATTAAAACGCAAGGTGACAACCGTGGCGTGTAATTGTTGTAACACAGACCTTGCTCTCCGCCAGTGTGAAGCCGCGTATGACCTGAAGCACTGTAAATATGAATGTTACGCAAATCAGTGAGATTCATAATGCACCTGACAAATATAACATTAGCCCACGATATGATAGTGCTATAACATTAGCCCTGTGGAGAGCTAGGCCTTTTTGTTGGTTGCGACTGCCAGCAAACGTGTCGTGTTTATTACCATGGTGAGAAGTTACAGTACCATATATGTAAAATGACAGTATTTAAGTACATTTATTTTTTTTCTCATTTGTATTAATAATTGCTCTTTAATCAAGCAATCATGCATTTTATATTTAAATATTTGATGATTCGATGCAATTGTCAGTAGGATACTCAAATACTTGGTAAAATATTCAGTTGCTGCATCTTTACAACTCCCTCCTTATATTGTTAACATTTTATTGTTGAATTAAACCCTTGCTTCGGGTCACCTGAATACTCTTCAGAATGGGTGGATTGCACCTCAAATGAAGTCAGTAATTAGAAAAAAAAATGCTCTTCCAATAAGTTATTTTAAGCCTTTACAGTACAGTCCATTTAGAAAACGCAAGGCGACTTGTAGTTATTTTTCTCGTCCACGTATGACACATTTGTAGCCGAGCTTCACAAAGTAGCTCTAACAAGCGGGATATGTAATGCACGTATTAAGGATAATGTTCAAAGGTGTGAAATTGGATTTGGCTCTGACAGAGCAGTAAAGCAAATGTGGTAAAAGCCAGACAAGATAGTGTGTTAGAAGTCGGGTAGCCGACAAAACCGCTTTTAAAACTCCGGATTTGTCTTTGGTTTAATGTTGAACTACGACCGTGCTCCTCAGTAGTCTTGATTGCCTGAACATGTAACCTTATTAAAGGAAGCCTTTCTGCAATACAGCTAAGCAGCAATTACATTTTAGCAACAATGGATGCCTCGCTGAAATCAACCGGTGGTTGGTTT
Organism: Hippocampus guttulatus; assembly: GCF_054856545.1. NCBI lineage: Eukaryota > Metazoa > Chordata > Actinopteri > Syngnathiformes > Syngnathidae > Hippocampus > Hippocampus guttulatus. Next base: position 17,076,815 of record NC_141265.1, read on the forward strand.
AGCCTGAAGTGTGTGGCTATATTTCATAAAATAGTGAGACCGGTACAGCATGAAAAATACGTAAAACTGTCTTCAAGACAATATACGGTCGCGTAAAAGCTGAAACTGAGACAAGCAGTGGTTGATCAATGACCCCTCTGTTGTGAAAATGAACACTTGTCGCCAAAGAAGACATCCAAGTAGCGTTTCTTGCATTTCTTTCTCATTCCACTGGCTCCTCATCCAATCACACACATTAGTATTTAAAAGTTAGAGATTTTTTAAAATATATTTTACAGTTGTTAAGTTTTACACTTGAGGCATTTGTAAAGGTAAGTTATGACACTCCTGTCATTCAGTTTTAAGGAGTGATTAAACTTCGTCTGTTGTATGAAGATTGCGGACACGTACAGTGTATGTTATCAAGAATACCAAAATATTCTTAAAAAAAACATACACTTGATTCAAGTTTATAATGGACACTGGAATAGATGAATTCACTTTTGAATTGATTTAAATTTTTGAGCAATCTTTATTTCTAAAAAAACCCGCCAATGTATTAAAATTCAAATTCAAAAACCTGAATCCAATAATCGTATCTGTCTTGCTTGTTGTCAGCCTGCAGTTCAAGGTGTGGGAGATGATCATTTTCCTCGGCATGTCTGCCATTCTATAGCAGCAATTATTTATGTCTGTTTATCGTTTAATACGATTGTTTGTCTCTCCAGATGACGAATTGTCAATCTCCCATTCTCTCGCTCACTCATTTTCTCGCACTGAACCGTAATGACTGTGAGGAAAATTGGCAGACATTAGTGCATTCAGCCCATTTCAAATCAGCTTCCCACAACCCTGAGGGCTTAAAAGGAAACAATAACTGAATTATGATGAGAAGGCTTGCCAGCGCCGCACTGCTTTTGGCTGGAGACAAATATTATAATGTGATACCGATACGCTGACTTTTTCCATTTCCCTTTGTGTTATGTCTTTTCATAAATAAACGAGATTACATGTAAGCAAACAACTCATCTGATATCAGTGTTGTTCGTGGAACAGCATCATTAGTGTAACGGGTCGGGGTCGGAGTCAGCGGGCGCTTGCTAATTGACATGTTGAGAGAACGCCTGCGGTGAGTATGTTCAGAAACACTAAGCATCATATCGCAGATGAGGCAAAGTGTATTTTAATATGTAAAGTATTGATGAAAGCTTTTTTTTTTTTTTTTTGGCTAAGGTTAAAGGTGACACGGTATGTTTCATTCACCACAAAAAGTTGTGGTGCAACTTACTGTGTTGGCAGTGAACCCCACTGAAGCCAGGAGGACAACTGCAGACATATCCAATGAAGGTGTCCCCCCTGTAGGTCTCACTGATCTCGCATGCCCCTCTGTTGTGGCAAGGGTTTGGGTGGCAAGGCCCTAAGTGCAAAAAGGAAAAAAAATAAAATAAACATGGTCAGAATTTGGTGCAGTTGTTATACACAAACCAAAAAAAAAACCCTCCTGGAACAAACATTACTACTAACACACTTCAGGATGAATGTGAAATACATTATAACCCTTGCAACTTCATTTGATCATCGGTACACATTTGAATGCCCAATTGTTGAGCATATCTGGAGCCTACTTTTTGCACAACTTGCTTTTCTCGAAAAAGGAAGAAACCGGTGACTGACGCAGAATTTCCAAGGATCTCCAATTTTAAGCCCTTCTGTGACCCTTCCAGCAGCTCCGTATCTCTGTGGCATCTTGCTGATGACTCCGTGACACACTACAGAAAGCTCCAGTGGCCACTTCTTGTTTTTAAAGCCTCATATTGTATGCACATTTTTTTTCTATCAATTGTGAGGTGCCAACTTGATGTCAATATGGGAACAGCATACCAATTCTAACTGAAACAGTAAATGTTTTGGTACGTTCTTCCATCAAACTGCAGTTATGAATTTTAAGGTCCAGCTCGTTGTCGGAGCACAACAACAAGTACAGAAAAATTGAACAGCCGGACATGTGCATTCAAAAGTTCAGAGTCAAATTAAGTTCAACTGTGAATGCCAAGCACGTCCAAAAATGTAAGTTCATTATGAAGCGTGTTTCAATGAAGAGAGAAACAAGTCTAATTCGACAAAAATCAGTTCAATATTTCAGGTGCGTTCCAGTGAACAAACATGAGCTGGCTTGCATGTGTGTCACAAACACTTTGGTAAAAAATTGATCATTCTAAAAGCAAAGAATAAAATCACAGTTCCACATTTAGCACGACCATTGTTCCAATTCAGCATTTTCGGTGGAGCGAACACAAGGAGGCATTTAATCATCTGCGCTCTGGAACAAAGGAACGTTTTTTTAATTTTTTTTTCAAAAGAAAAGCTGAAGAGGATGAATAACTCTGGTTTAGAGTGATAATTAATCATTAAAACCCCCTCCTCCCTGTCGGCGCTAATGACGATGATCAAGACTTTTACAACTTATTAAAACACATGACAGATGACACATGAATTCAGTGGCCTAGCTCAGAGCTACCATAGATTGCTACCCGTGTAAACGTGCAGCATGTGCTTTATGACAAGGTCTTACGCAGACTTATTAGTTTCATAAATCAATGGCATGCAAATGGCAGCTCCCTCATCTTTTAAACGCTGAGTGAAACAACTGCTCTGCGGCTGACCAAAGTTGAAAAAGAAAAAGTGCAGGCTGGAGACGACCACGAGGAAAGCCTTGCACCCGATGGCTCAACGTCGTTGAGGGCGACCTCCAACGACACGGAGTTGCCGTGGAGGACGCGGAGCAGCTGGCACAAGATGGCCAGCTCTGGAAAAATCCGGTGCACGTGGTCAGCTTAACGCACAGGGATGGGACGCCCCCCACCCTCGCTCGAGCACAAGTAGTAGTAGAAATACTAAATATACATATGCCAGCAAATACAAGTACTTGGTTCAAAAGATTCTACCACTTAAAGGAAGGCCGAAGTCGAGAAACAAACACCAAACCTAAGAACTACAAGATAGACATGGAAACCAACAGGGCAATCTGTTCCACAAAAAAATAATATATATAAATAAAAGGGAAAAAAGTATTATCTATTCTGTTATCATTTTTGTTTCAATGACGATGGTTTTGTTCCCTCATGTGGCTTTTTTGTCTCCACCTGTTCTCATCACGCGGGTCCCTTGTGTTTAACCAATCAGCTGCCTCAAGTCTTTGTGTCTTGTCCAGGTGTTTCTCGTTGTGTCGCCACTTTGTTTGTATTTAGTTCGCCCGGTTCTGTCAGTCTTTGTCGGCTCCTTGTGTTCCTGTCATGTTGTGTTTCTGTCATAGGGGTTTATGGTTGATTGATTGGTTGGTTGGTTTGTTTCTTGTGGTTTTCATGACTTTGTTTGTGTAAAGTATTTGAGTTAGCTTTTCCAGTGTACTACTGTAAGTATTTTTTGTTCATCCATTTTCTTCAGTCCAACCCGCTCCTCCTGCCCCACTGCTTTTTGGGTCCTCTACCATCATACAAAACGTGACTTTTTCATGTTAAACAGTCCAAATCGTGAGGAAATATGTTATTTTCTGCTGCCTGGCCATTGAAGGTTTCTCTTTCTCTTTAATCACAAAACAAAAACTTGCATATGGGCTCGTCACCGGTAAAATCTCTCACATCTGGTGTTCCATGAGTCACTTTGCCAAGTCAACTTCCATCACATTTTGATTGGCATGTAAACAACTCTGTTTTAATACTTCTGTCCAAGACTAACAAAAAAGCAGAGCATGTTTTTCTAAATGTAAATGAATAAAAAAAATACAACCAGCCAGTTGGAGACAAAAAAAGGAGAATATCACCAGTAAGAAGATTATTGTTCCCTTGCAAGAATTAGCCCCTGAACGGGAATTACAAACAAGGTAATCCCATCGAAGTGGTGCCATTTTCCAAATGAGAACCTGTATTACTAATAATGAGAGTGGCGGCAAATCAGCTGAGCAGAACAATGTGTGAGAGCCTTCACGGAGGCGAGGCCCGTGGAGGGAGTCCGGGTGACCGCTTGCTGCGATGTTTTGACATGACGATCTATAGTGGCGCCAAAGTGTGCTGACACCTCGCTAATGGAGAATGCATAAAGCAGAAAAAAATTGGAAAGGGAGTGGGAGGGGGCCACTGGTGTTGGACCGATACTGAGACAATGTGCGCTGAATGGCAGATTCACGCGGGTTAAAAAAAAAAAAAAAACTATTACAAAGACTGTAAATAGCAACATTTTTAAAAGACTTTGATTTATGGACACTTTGATTTATGGAATTGGATGGCAACATGAGCCACAACATAAAGACGGCATGTAAAGAATATTAAAAAGATGACAGATTTAAAAAAGAAAAAAAAAGAACAGTATACTTTAATTAATTCAACTCCTCTCCGGTCTGTATTCATAGAAATATAACAGAGAAGAAATCTACACATCAAGGATATTCTTGGCTTATTTGAAACACAAATCTTTTAATCTTTTAACAAACGGAGAGCGGATGAGAAGAAATATCACCTTAATGTCAGGCCGATGCGAAGCTTTCAAGCTGTCCAACATGAACAGTATGAAAAGTGCCTCGCTCCAAGATGTCTCCGAACAAACATCAGCCGCCATTCCTCAGCCTCCACCAATTTCCATGATTGGAAAAAAACACAAAGGTTCACTTGCGTCACTGTTTAACTGCCTTGTCCAGTAAATAACCAACAGACTAAACATTTTTTCTCTTTATGGCATTTTGTGGTGTTATTTTTTTTATTTATATATATATATATATGTTTTGTCAGACACTGGCTCTCATACCCAGCAGTCAGCAGGGATGATATAGAGCCACCATTACAGAAGCATAGTAGGCCCCAGTGTTCCTCAGAAACAAGGCAGATGCTTTCTTGCGAAACAGAATGTTTCCGTGTTCTCTTGTTATTTGTTGCTTGTTAGTGCAATACTACGACGGCTCACACTACCGGATACAAATTCCTTGTATGTTTACATGCTTGGGGAATAAAGATTGATTCTAAGAAAAGCTACTGCAACCTGATGCAGTTTGACCTTCGACACTGTTCTTGATGATGAGACATACTGTACTTGAATAATGTATTGCGCGTTAAAGTGAATAAATAAAAATGGTTTTGAAGGGTGATTTTGGGTGGTCGTATTATACACGGGTGCGAGTGAGTCACAGAATTTACGGTCCACGTAGAACACGGGTAGAAACGACGGACACTCTGAAAGCAGGAATAAAGCGGGGCAACAGAGAACCCTACTTCAAAACTCTTTAAAAAAAAGCAACTTTTGGATCAAATATGTCGTCTCAGAATGTCAGTTATCGCTCCCTTCGCTGCTGTGTGTTCGTTATGGGACGCATGTCTGCAGGCAAAGTGGCAGACTTCCTGTCTGAATGTCAGCTGCTCGAGCCATCGCTCGGCCCGTGATTGATGCGAGCTGGCGCACAGTCCAGCAGGAGCGGCGTGATTTCTTTTCATGGCTGCAAAGAAAGTTCAATCAATCAGGCCCCGAAACATGTCTTGTGGTTTCACGCGGGAAAAGTACTATTTGTTTCCTTTTGGAGATCGACTACAAGACGCCTGGAGGTTTTAAAGCTCAGGGTTTTGTGCACCGACATCTTGGCTGACAATTGACATGATCTTATTTCTGAAACCGCTCTTGCTAATTCAATGACGCAGCATTTCATCGCTCACTTATACTGTCATTACATCAAAAAGTAAGTCATATTTACAGTGAACTGTTCAGCTTAGTTAATTACTTTTGAGCTATGATAAGTCCATTTGAAAAAATAAATCCTAAATCATCTTCTGTTTGTGGAATTTATCAATTGATTACATTTATAACTATTATTTATGATTTTTCATTTTTTATTACCTGTATTATTTAGTGTCATATTGAGCAAAATAATGCGGCCTGGAGAAGTAGCCAAAGAGGAGAGTAGCATTTATGAAATTAAACTTCACTGATGTCATGTCGGCCTGAAAAGAGACTGCACTCCATTGACTGCTAAAAAAAAGACATCACTAGTTCAGCACAACTTGAGATAATTATTCATAATCATTCCAACTATGATGTAGGATCTATAGCAGCACGGTGTCCCACTGGTTAGCACGTCTGCATCACAATGCAGAGGTGCAGGGTACAATTCCAGCTCCGGCCTTCCTGTATGGAGTTTGCATGTTCTCCTGCATGGGTTTTATCAGGGTACTCCGGTTTCTTCCCCCATTCCAAAAACATGCATGGTAAATTCATGGAAGACTAAATTGTCCCGAGGTTTCAAGTCTGAGGACAAATGATTGTTCGTCTGTGTCCCCCGCCTACTGCCCAAAGACAGCCGGGATAGGCTCCAGCACCCATGACCCTTGTGAGGATAAGCGGGTTAGAAAATGAATGTAGGATGGAATGTTTCGCTTTTAAAAAAAAAAAATCATTATGTTGTTCTGTCATATTTGTAATGTAATTGTGGGATAGAGTCATATAAACATCAGGAAGGAAAGGGTGCTGACCCTTGTTGAAATGCTCAATCCGTGCTAATTATATGATGTCAGAAGACTAATCTACTACATCACCGTCATCTCACCCCCTTGTATTAATACTTGGTGTAAAAGTCCCCCAAAAAACGTAAAAACGGTTTCACTGATCATGAATGAAGTGCAAGACGACGCTCCGCTCCTAAAATCCCTGTTCTAATTCCTGTAAATTTCGTTATGGCGGGTCACAGAGCGGTCAGACATCGAATTACTGACTGGATGGCCGATTTTCTCCTGATCCCAGTGAAATAGGTCAAGTTGCGGAGCCGGAGGATCAAATACACAAGCATTGCCTGCAATCAAATGCATGACAAACGAGTGCGTCATGCATTTCACTGATCGTAACCACCGTCATGAAACACACACTTCCACTGCCGGATCAGCGCTTGTTTCATACAGCTGAGTTAAAGTGACATGGCAGTCCATTGTTACACTTGAAACTTCTTTAAAGGGAATCTGCATTGAAACGGTTCAACTGGACATACAGTCGGCGTTGTCTTGCTCAAATGCGACATGGCCTAAATGTGTCAAATCTGGTTTAACCTTGCCTTGCTTTTACAGGCGGGCCTCTACGCTTCATAAGCTTTTGGTGACTGAACGCATCCTTCACCTCCACTGATCAACATTGGCACTGAAGCTCCAAAGTGACATGAGCGCTCCCGGCAGGGGTTGCAAAGTGCTCAAGATGGAAGCGTCTCTTGTAGCACTTTGTGCTCTCGCCATTTTGCCATTTCGGACCATCAACATTTGACAAAGTCAAATAAATGCACTTTGAGTTGAATGGATTAAGAAAGCATGTAGAGGGGAAAAAATGGCTTGGGATATGTCAAATAGTAATGAAAGCCAAGAGTCACATTGAAGATCGACATCTTTCTGGAAGTCTTGTCAGAGATGAAATGTCACCAAAATGTCACAGCACCTCTAAAGGTCTCCTCTAAACAAGGTGTTTTTTTATTTTTTGGGGGGTTTATTTTATTTCATTTTTTTTAAGTGTGATCATGAGCAAAAGAAAATTGTTGATAATTATTCCCCCCCATTCCAAAAACATGCATGGCAGGCTAATGGAACACTCAAAATTGTCCCCAGGTGTGATTTGGAGCGCGAATGGTTGTTTGTCAGTGTGTGACCTGCGATTGGCTGGCAACCGGTTCAGGGTGTCCCGCGCCTACTGCCTGAAGACAGCTGGGATAGGCTCCAGCACGTCCCGCGACCCTTGTGAGGGTAAGCGGATCAGAAGATGGATGAATGGATGGATAGTTTCAGATGTCACCAAAAAAAAAAAAAACACACACAAATAAAATTAGCATCAAAGTAACTGTTTCTTTTCACAAAAAGTGTGTTTTCTCCACATGTGTTAGAAACCGGTGTTTTTGGTATGTTTTCCCTTTGTCCATTTTTTCTGTCTCCCTGTGTCTAGCAATCAGCAATCAGCTTCCTCCAGCCACTCTTCTTACCCAGGTGTGCCCTGTTGTCTCGTCAATTCATTTGTTTTTAGTTCCCCCTGGTTCATTCACGTTAGCTCTGAAACGATAATTATGTGTTACCGCTGCGCTTGATTGTGGCACGTATATGTTTCTACTGTATATGTATGTGCTTGCTGGTTTGCTTGAGGCAGAGTGTGATCGTGATTTTTTAACATAACCTCAGCTTGACTTGAAACTTTGAAACGTCTTCGAACCAAAACAAGCTGACTTTTTGGATGGGAGGCGGAGGTGTTAACACGCAGATTTATAATAATGGGCAGTCTGTCTTTTTCATTAAAAGGTAAGATGCTACTTTTAAATGCCATGATGCAAGACAACATCTGAGATTTTTACCTGTATTTCACAGAGTAAAATTGGAGTTACGTGATTTATAAGTAAGTGACTCACCCTGTGTTCTTCTCTATAAGGGGTTCTCCTTTTTTCTAAGAATTCTTCAGATTGGCACCCATGAGAGCATGTAATTAAGTACGCTGCATTGATATTGAAGAGGGCCATTTGGAGATCTGAACAGCAGAAGCTCCGGATACATAATGTAAGACTTTTATAACCCAATATGGGTTTTATTTTACCCAAAAATTTTATTTCAGACTGCATTCAGTGATCGCATTGAATTCATGTGTCAAACCAACTCAGTGAATTCCACAGAAAAAGTTGAGGGACGTTTGTTCTCATTGCATTCATGTGGCCAATTCAGCAAAGCCATTTTATCTCCAAGTTTGCAGCGAAATTCAAAGTGGGTCACAGCAGTAGTCAGGAATTTTGTAGGATGGTGAGTAGGCATTCTCACATCAAGGAAAATTCCATCAGTGGCTCAGCAAGATGAAATGGAGTCAATTTAACAGTTGTATTGGTTTAGATTGAAAATGAAATGAAAGGCGATACTCGACCACGTTGAGCAGACAAAGCACATTTTCGTCCCGCCACCCTCGAGTTTCAATGCAAAGCCGTTTGGATGGCTGAGGCTGAGGCATGCGCGCTATGTAAAGGCTCAGGTACAAAATACCAAAGAAAATTAAGAAAAACTCTCTTCTGACAAATTATTCCTTTCACTGAGATAAGAAGACAAGAATATGCAGATTAGATACATCATGACATCAAGATAATATGCAAAATTGTGTCGTCTGTGGTCTCATGCGTGACTTTCCTCATCATACTGTCCTATTTTCCTTTCACGTCCAGTTCCAGGTCAGCGGTCGCCAGTCACACCTAATTTGGGGCAATATGAAGTCCGATAATTGTTTTGCCGGCTGTTCTCCTCATTCTGTCTGTCATGTGAAATGTGGAAACCTTTAGCCCTTGCCTTGTGGTATTGAATGCTACCCAACGAATACGAAACAAATGTGGTTATCCTTCAAAAATATTTTGATTTATTTCTCTGAATTGGTTCAGATTTGAAAATAAAGTCCCAACTGAGATCGGTACATGAAACAGCGATGCCTTGCGATACGGGTGACCCGACTGAGTTTGCTGTGTGGTGGCAGTGAACTCAACTCAGCACACTTCATAGCAAGCAGCAGTTTGAAGGCTTCAAGCTGTTTAATGCCCTTCCAAGTTAATGTTTATTGTCCTACTTAATGTTTATTGTCAAATTAATCATAAAACAAAAGAATTACACGTTGTGTATGTAAAAGAGCCACATGAACATAAACTTTTCTTTCAATCAACTAGCTCAATGCTAACACATAATCGGAAACACCCTAGACAACATGTGTCATAACGCTTTAAGGAATGTATATATTAACACGAACAATACACATGTAGACTGACCATAAAGCAATATGCAAAGACAAATCTTCTTTTTCCTGTCCTATCTATGACTAAAATTACTGACAGAGTGGCGGTGTGAACCTCATTTGTGTGCATGATACAGACGCCCATTTTAATTATGTTGTTCCCGAATGTTTTTTTGTCAAGTAGTATTTTCCTTTTCAAAGCCACATTACAAAATCTTCTAGGTCTCGGGATGGAGGCTGGAACCAATTAATGGCATTTCCATTTATTTCAGTGGGGGAAAACGATTTGAAATACGGGTCACTTGATTTACAGGCACGATCGCGCATCAAATTGAACATGTGCATGCCCACAAGACACAAATCAATGGAAATCATGTTATCGCGCGTAAAAATCTCCCACCTGCTGATGTCGGTTCCTCGCCATCTGCTGCTGCGAAGAGGGGAAGGTGGAAGGAGGGGAAGAAGCAAAATTCAGCATCTTAGCTATGTTACAGTATGCGGTGATCTGCCGACGACTGAGCCAACATTAATTGCAATACGCACTCACATATGGGGAGTAACACTTTGCATGCAATCTGAGAACGCACAGTTTCAAAAGAAGGCCACACCTGCTTCCTGCCAGGTTAAGAATCTGCCCATCCCCCACTTACACCGAGTAATTATCCTCTCTCTGTCCTGGTTGGAGGCCCCGGACTAATATGGATCCATCATTCTGGACCAATGTCAGATGAACCCCGGTGGCACACGAGCCCGCTCGCTGGCTAGACACCAATTCAGCACAGTGGCTGAAATTTGGCTCGCCGACAATCATTACCACAGTCCTCGATCTCCATCAGCACTTATAAAATTGCCCCGAAATGGGCCCGAAAACTGGACACTCATGTGAAAGAACAAGGGAGTCTGACAAATGGGACGGCAGGTAGGACCGCCGTCACCAATGGGGTGGTGAGCCAAAGCCCGCATGAGATCTCCATTCAAAAAAAAAAAAAAAAAAACTCCACATACTGTGTATATCTGGATGAAACTCATATTACCACACTCTCGTGTGGTAATATGCACGTTAAGCATTTATCACCGACTAATGCAAGCGCTAATGATACATTCTCCAAATCACCATGCTTGTATAATTAAAATATGATTCAATGGCAGGCCCGTGTTTCCATCCAGAGCATTGAATACAAATCAGGAAACATACAGACATTATAACATAATGCCAATACTATGCAGGCTTTTACGGGTCATACTAAAACACAAACAAATTAAACTAGCTTCAAAACCCCAAAGTTCTAGAAAACAAGTAAAGATACATATTTTTAATAGCACCATAAAAGAAATATGTTTCGGGACACAAAGCGATCACTGATTAAAATTTGCTGTGGAGCAATGTGATTTACATCCATCTTTTATTCCTCTTTACACCGCTGCAGAGAAATACATTCCCAATCAGACCGCAATAGAGTACCATTCCTCCTCTTGACGGACCAAACAGCAGTCAGATTGTTTCACATAATGTTCTACATGGACTTTAAATAACTTGTAGATTGTCAATCTTGGTGATCTGGTTGCACCGGTGAACAACAAATATCACATGTGTCTGAGCAGTTAAAAAATCTCGTCCAAAATACGAGTCAAGTAGATGTCAAAAACAGACATTCATCAGCAGCTCTTTAAATTTGAGAGAATGATTGAATTGACGACGCAAGGAGCCAAAAGCCGCCGCGAAGGCTGCTATTTGTATTTTCCTCCGTGCGGTTTTCCTCTCTGACATTTCCTCGCTTCTCTTTCCATTGAGGTCAAGAGGACGCGCACACGCAACATTGTGCCGCTAACGTGCATGTTTGTGAAGATGAAACAAATATAAATGCGTCTCGGAGTGCAAATGAAATATTCACACCCACACATACATCGAAAGACTGAGGAGAGGAAAAGTGCATGTTTGCTTAATCCATTCATCCAACTGTTCGAGTCGGGAATCACATTTTTTACAAGGCAGACTCATTATTTGGCTTGAAATCTAGATTTGTCCATGAGTGCTTTGCAGAATTTACTTCACTTTACTTTGAATGTGTTCCTCTCAGCATTTCAAGTGGAAATGCACAAAAAGGTACAGCGCTTGCAATTATGACCATTTGGCAGCCGTAATCCACGTAATCCACGGGTGCGCTCGGTTCACATATCATCTTATTTAGACGCGCAAGGCTACAGTTGATCAAGTGATGTGAGCATTACAAATTGCACAAACCCTACAACCGTACATTGTGCTTAATGAATAATTGAAACAAACCGGGAGATTAATTATTCGTAGCCGCTCCTCTCTGAAGGAGATGCATTTTGAAGCATGACAAGAGTCCATCCTGGGTCATATTGGTTTAACCTGACTGATAGCCAGAAGGCAGCGACAACATCCATAATCGAAATGGGAACGGCCGCTCCGTCCAGAATGGCGCTGCTCTGTCTTCCAAGGTGTTCGGTGGAGATAGGAAGGTCTGTGTGCAGGGTAACGAACCCGACAAAAAATGGGACATTTGCATGTCATCAATGCACTCGATGACGGGGACGGGAAACATGTTGCATCAAAGTTTTGAGCTGTTTAAGAGGTCTGGGATAAGGCTCAATCACACAAAATTTCACAACTCCAGTGGAACGACTAAGGTCAACCATACTCTGTAACTCGATGCCTCAATTCTATCTAAAAAAAAAACAAAAATCATTAGCAAAGGAAATAATTGATCCAGAGTCTGATTGTCACCTTGATCAATTTTATGACCTGTAAAACAATATTCCACTAACATGGGAACATACTTCCCTGTCAAGTAAGTGTAAAAATAATTAGAAATATGTCATATTAATCATATAATGATCACTCAATTGCACACAGTGAAAGTAGAGAGAGAAATCAAGGATGCAAGCCACATCACAGATAAATCGAACACGATCAAATTTGATAATCGATTAATCGTTTAGAGAGTTTGCTCGTAATTTTAGCTTCTCAATAGTAATTAATTCTCAGAGATCTCCGGTTCTCTGTCAAAGCAGATTCAACATCTTTGTGTTGAATCAAAAATAAACAATTGCAAACATGTTTTTTTTTAAACAATGATCAACATTTTTGCCTGATTTTTGACATGTCACGGCTCAAGCCAGCGACCGAATTATAATTGCTTTAAGATTTCTCTGACTTCACCTTTTGTACGAAAAGGGCAGTGCATACACCCACGGGGATATTCAACTTTCAATGTTTTACTGTAGTTGGGATAGAAGTGATGAACCCATCACTGATGACTGGATTGTAGTCACTTTGACGTCCACTTGACGCAAAGACTCCACCACTCTCATCACTTGCACCTTCATGGCCAGTCAGCACATGGCGATGTCGAAAACAATCCGGGTAATGGATTGAACCCCTATTGAGCAGTGTGGCATGGAGACTGACAGTCGGCTGTCACCGCTAATGCCGGCAGCCCAGACGGCACTGACTGGGGCTGACAAATCCTGTTTGTGTCTGTCAAGTCTCTCTTGTTCCAAATCTAAAGCAGTAAAACTTTTGTCAGAGTTTCACAAATTTCTTGACGGCGTGCGAGCCAAATGAGGGAGCGTGTCAAAGTATGTCTTTTACCGATTCCATACGGCAAATCTAGTTGGAACACAAAGGTCTCTCTGCTGCCACTTGCTGTGGCCTTTAGCTTTTAAATGGCTACTTTTACCGCTTCCGTGCTGACAAATAAGATACCCTTGACATTTTAGAATTATGATCCTACATACGGTGTTAAAATCCTTGCCACTTGCAAATGTGTACGATTGAAAGCACTTTGGATTGCTCCTTTGGACCATTGGCTTTAGGGCTAGCTAGTAGCGGCTAAACTGCTAACGTATACGTGGGCAGGCTTTGCAAACTCTGGATCATCACTTAGGTGGTACTTGCTCAAACGATTCAAAAGGACTGTAGTTGTCCCGTCTTTGAGGACATACTTTGCATCACGGCCGGTTTCATTTATCCCACATAGCTTTGGGCATACAGTCACACATGCAATGTTAAGGAACTGTGCTTGTCAAAAAAAGTACCACGTCATGGTTTGTCCATCGCACATTTGATCATTGTTCACTCCTGTAGCTTCACATTATCTCTGTTTACTTAAACCCTTTCATGCCATTTAGAAATGTATTCAAAATAGAGTAGTTACCTGTAATTATCGAAATTGCCTGAATAAGATGGTGTGTAATAACAGGATCAAGTTTTGCTTTGACATGTCTCATGACTCTTATCAGCTGCAATATTCATGACCTTGGCAAAAATGAAATGTCACAATGAAAACAAATGGTACACTATCACAGAGTCAATATAATCTATCGATTGTGGCGACGTAGTTAAGCATCTGCTTGTACTCTTTCAAGTCCGTGATATTCCTCAGGCGCAGGCGGATTTAATGGCCTGCACGAAAGAATAAACATCCATCCATTTTTATACCGTGTGTCCTCATGAGGCAGCAGTAGCTCATCTGTATGGTTGTATTTTAAAAAAAAAAGAGAGAGAGAAAAACCAATACACTTTTTGGTTCCATTGAATTTACAGGTTTCTTTTCATCATTTAGCAGTCGGAAACTTATTTTGTCCCAAGTGAATCCTCATCTATTGAGGTTTTAGTTGACTGCAATGGCGCACATATGGCTATGTGCGCACGTGCCAGATTGCGGCAACAATTGTCACTGTTTATGTTTCTGAATCAACACACACACACACACTTCAAGGCCCAGCAGATGCTCAGTGCACATCCATCTCCCACATAATGTAACCCTTAGAGGTGTTTGTTCCATCATGGCAGTGCTTATTAACATTAAATCTTCTTGGTTTGGAGTGGGTGGCTGACTGTGAAATGACTCTCTGTCTCACGCATACACACACACACAGACACACACACACGCACAAAAGCATTACTGACAATAATTAGAAAGACATTGTTGATGCTTCCCCATCTAAATGAATGAAGCACAGCACCCATTTTTATCAACCCCGTCTTGAATGTGAATGGCTCATCCAAGGGTAACGTGATCTCTGAAACGTTTTCAGCTTTTAACATCAACGGCCCGGGGCTTCAAAAATGTCATCCAGTTTTCCGGCAGTTGACAGAAATGCAAAGGCGCTGTGAATGATTCGATTGCCAACAGCGCAGAGACTTTCTGGAGAATTCCATTGCCCCACAAGTGCAGTCTAAGTACATCATTAGCGTCAGCGTTGGCCTTAAAATCTTAAAATAAAAAACAAATGGGACTTATAATGCAGTGACGTGCAATGAGGTTCACGACTGGTGGGGCACAACTTCTTCGGAGTCACATTATAAAAAAAACATTAACCCAAGGAAAAAGAAAAACAACTGGTAGATACTGAGAGCAAAGCTTTTGTAACGTACCGATCCGGCGAGAGACCGACAATCGAATTCTCAAATGCTTTTCGAGTCCTCCTTAAACTTCGAGGTCATGTATGTGAAAATGCACTGCATTGATTAGCATCACTGTTGATTACACATACTACAGTCGATCCTATAGAAAGGCTCCATCAACAATACACAAATGGAAACATTGACAACAGTCTGACAAATGCCAATAAAAGGCACTGACTGACGTTGGTAATTGGAGTTGTGTGACACGTCTGATTGATCCTCAGACAACTCAAGCTCGTTTCATCCAATACATCAAGATGCAAAATGTTTGTTTAAGAGGCAGCTAAATATAACCTGTAAACAGCATTTCAATTTACCTCGGGGCAGTTGGACGGCAAAGCCGGATGTTTTAAATGGTTGGTGTGTGGGTGGAACCAGAAGAAACTTACAGTCTTAGTAAATTGTGTACAACTATTGTACAAAATACGATAAAAGTCCTCTCTTTTTATTTTATTCATGGAGATTTAAGACTGACTCTATGCACTTGACTCTGTGTGTGTGCGTGTGTGTGTGTATAAAATTAGCAAAGTTATAAAAAGAAAAAAAACCCAGTTGCACTGAACAAGCGAGAATTCCAATCGTGAGTGATGATCAGCAGAGGGTAAAGAGTGCAAACTTGAAAAACAGAGCCTCGTTGTTTCCTTGCCAATTGTGTATTGTGATTTTCCACACAAAAGAAGCGAAGAAAAATCCCTGATGTGCTTCCATGTATTGCACATTGTTTGTGCGAAAAGAAGTGGGAGGGGCAAAACTCTCAGTCTTCATAATTGGATGTAATAGCTCAGGGGCCATGTGCTTGCTTTGGTTTCGTGGAGGAGTGAGAATGTTTGGTGAAGACTAAAATACGTAACATTTGGGTGGCACGGTGAGTGACTGGTTAGCACGTCCGCCTCACAATGCAGAGGTGCAGGGATCGATTCCAGCGCCGGCCTTCCTGTGTGGAGTTTGCATGTTTTCCCCGTGCCTGCGTGGGTTCTCTCCGGGTACTCCAGTTTCCTCCCACATTCCAAAGACATGCACGGCAGGTTAATGGAATACTCTAAATTGTCCCTAGGTGTGATTTTGAGTGTGAATGGTTGCTCGTCTATTCTGTGTATCCTGCGAGTGGCTGGCAAGCAGTTCAGGGTGTACCCCACTTACTGGCCTAAGACAGCTGGGATATGCCTCCATGTCAAGGAACTATGTGAAGCCAGTAAGGTAAAATCAAAATACCGTCTGAATCATGGAATTAAAAAAAAGGGGGAGTGGTGGCATGACATCATAATATATAGGGTCAGATGAAAAAGGGCATCTTATTTAAAAAGCGAATGAATCATGGATGACAGAGAACATCGCGACCATTAAGGAGCTTTTGAAGGAGACAGCTCGGTCTCCATTAAAAGTCAGGCTGAAGATGAAAGACAGCTCAGCTCTGCCATGTGAAGCCATTTGTCCCTCATTTCATCAGAAGGTGGACGCTAACCAACCATTACTGTCAACTAATGATGTATTTGAAATGTAATATAAGCAGTTATATGATGATATGATATCGCTGCATCAGTTTACACCATTGCCATCCAAAATGGGGTTAGCTTGTGCTCGCCATGTAACATAGTTTAATTATCCTTCCGAGAGCGTACAACGTGTTCCTCGAGAACTGAGGCTGCGTGGCTTGCTGCGATAATGAACTGGTATAATTTATTGATCGATCAGTGGTCCACAGACCACATTGCTATTATGCCCAAGTGATTGCAGAAATTCCTTGCGGGGAAACTAAACCAGATTTCTCACTGCAATCTTTGGGTTGGACGGAGAAATGCTAATATTGCGCGGCATATATTCGATTATCATAATCACCATGCCCATGGTTCATCTTTGACCATTTTGTATTCGGAGGTTGCCTCTTACATCATCGTCACCTCAAAAGCTTTTTCACACGAGTACTCAGTCTTGAGTGTCGGTGTGTGTGTGTGTGTGTGTACATGTATGTATATATATATATATATATACATATGACGCTGTTGAATGAAAAAAAACTAAAAGCTCTTGTAGCCCCCCCAAAAAGTTCAGTTTTGAGCTGGCGACCTTCAGATGGCATTTACTTAATAAGCGGATAAAGGTATTTCTTTTGTTCTTTTAACATGAACACGATGACTTCAACAGGTAGCCAGTGACAGCAGTGGCTTTTGGTTAACTATCCCTTTAAGGTCTGCTGTGGTTTGGAACTGTCTGGCAAAAGGCAGAATGTGTTGCAGGCTTATTCAGTTTGACTGGCAGCATGATTTTAATGCAAGAATATGCCACATTCCAAACCTAATAATGGCATCAAATGACAATGACATACAGTATAGCCTGTTTTTTTTTTTTTTTTAAACAGTAGTGATATAAATCCCCCTGGTGCTATTCTCCGACATCAGTTTAGGTACGCCTAAAACGGGAGACCAATATCGATGACTTCCTATCTCTCACAAGAATAATATTGCAACTAAAAATACATCACAAAGTGAGTCTAAATCCTGGCGTGTTGCAAATCACGTGCGGACAGAAATTAGCATTACAACTCTTTGATGTGAACATCAGCTTTTGTAGTTTCCATTTGCACTGACACGGCACGCTACTGCCTATTACGAGTAAAGCATCTGGATAATATTGCAGCGTTTTAGCCTGTGATTTCCATTCCTTGTAGAATGACAGTTGACTGACACTGATCAGTGGAAAATGTTCAGAGAAGAAACACTACGACTGCTTTTCCAACTGAATCGAGTGAAGTCCAAATGTGGTCGGGGACCGACCGGGATTGGGAGTGTGATGCCGTCGATTTGGTATGATGTCAAAGGGAGAGGCAAGGGATGGGACTTCTGATGATGTATCACCCTACACGATGTCACACGTCCGGTTACCTGCAACACTAATTAGAACAGCCAGTTCAAAAACAAAATAAAACAAAACAAATGGCTGGTTATTTAAAAAAATTGCGTTGTAGAGTCGCAGCTAGTGGCAATGTTCAGGTTCACAACACGTCTCTCCACCGCTACGCCCCCGCCCCCCCCACCCCAACCCCCCCTAAGCTCATTACAGATGCCCTAGTTTGCTCATGAGCCAGGAGAGTCTTTTTAGCCTCATTACAAACTTGGACACCTCCCATCGTTTGTACCTTTCTACCAGACAAGATCTCCCACATGCACTGTCGTTTCCCCAAGAAGAAGCTTAAAGGGGCTGGGATGGAAGTGCTGCTTCAAATGATCACATAGAGCAAAGAACCAACTGAAAACCAGAGTGTTGGCAACTTTGTATATGTTGCGACAACTCGAGCAACAACCGGTCAACGAAGAGCCGCAACAGATCATGCCTTGAGCAAAGGTGCCAACAAAATTGGAAGACTCTCGCCACTGTGTTACACTGCGGTCCAGCACTTTGCTATCAGACCGTCATATTCTTTTCCTAACTGGACTTTCACGGTGCTCGCCTGAACTCCATTCAGATGTTCCATTGTAGGCAACGGCGGATTTCAAAAGTTGACCTGGAGCTAAGATGCTGCTCAGGAGACTGTGGTTTTCCTCAGTAGGCAGGGGACACCCGGAACCGGTTGCCAGACAATTGCAGGGCACACACAGACCAACAACCAACCGCCCTCACATTCACACCTAGGGACAATTTGGAGTGTTCAATCAACCTGCCATGCATGTTTTTGGAATGTGGGAGGAAACCGCAGTACCCGGAGAAACCCACGCAGACCCGGGGAGAACATGCAAACTGGGAGGCCGGAGGCTGCACTGTGAAGTCGACGTGCTAACCACTGGACTACCGGGCCGCCCCAGAATACGTACAATTTATATTAATTATTCCGTATTAATCTTCAATGACCATCAAATTTCCAACGAGAACACATTATGCAAGTTTGAGGAGGAGATCTTGGAAGAGAATGAACTACATGGAAAGTTTTTTAAACTTCTGCTGCTCAATTAGCATGTGACACACGTCCAAGCTTCAAAGTTAGACACAATATACTCCTGAGAATACTCCTGAAGATGGCCGCTTGTGCGCCAGTGTGTTCGGCGACGCTCCTGCCATTTCGGGTTTTTTTACTTTTCGCAATGCTTGTTACCTCCCTAGCAGCGTCTCGGTTGGTTTATGATCGCCGATCGTTGTTATTGATTCAACAACACGTCGGAGATTCGGCCGCGTTTTGGCAAGACGGTGGTGAAAAGACGCTACCTCCGTTCTTGGCTAACCTGCCGGCTAATCTCTTCCGCGTTCGCTCGCCCCCTTCACAGAAGCGCCGCCGCCGCCGTCGCCGCCGCCGCGGCAAACGTAGCGGTCAGCTCGTGAAGCTAAAACGGGATCTGAGACACACTTCGATCGCTCCGGCGTGGTGTGCCCTCAACCCCGTCGCCTCGTGCTTGCTAACAGTCGTTGGCTCTCCCATCGCGCCACGGCATTTCTACCCTCCACGCCTTTCTCGGGGAGGAATCCAGCGAAAGCTTTTGAGGGAATTCCCCCGGGCTCGGCGATCGGAAGAGGCAATCCCTCCCGTTGCTACTCCCACAAGGATCGCGTTGTTAAACGCCCGGTCGCTGACGAACAAGACCCATATTCTGAGGGAGTATTTCCTTTCCAATGACTTGGATTTCCTGTGTCTGACGGAGACTTGGGCAGGTACTGGTGAGTACAACGCTTTGCTTGAATTGTTGCCACCCGACTGTGGTTTCCTCGATACCCCGAGGACATCAGGCTGTGGTGGAGGAACGGTGAGCATCTTTAAGAACAATTTCAAATGTAAACGGTGCACATTCACCACATCGGCCACCAGCTTTGAAGCAACCTTCTTTGAAGTCGGTCGTGTTTTCCCGGTGCTCTGTGCTGTCATTTACCGTCCTCCTAAATACAACAAAGACTTTTTAAGCGACTTTTCAACCTTTCTTGCGGAAATCAGGCTGAGATATGATCATATCCTCCTAATGGGGGATTTTAATATCCATGTGTGCTGTCCGGAAAAAACGCTAGCAAAGGACTTCTTAAGACTTATCGACTCTTTTAATTTCGTGCAGTATGTGACCAGCCCGACACATGAACAAGGTCATATTTTAGACCTTGTCCTTGCTTATGGTCTACCGGTGTCAAATCTGGAAGTCCTTGAAAATGGGATTTCTGATCACATGGCAGTTTTATTTGACGTAGTCTTATCGCGTGCTGCTGTGAAATCTGCCGCTCCTAGTTTTAAACGCCGAATTTTTAACCCTCGCACTGCTGGTCGTTTCTCTGATGCCTTTAATAACCTTTGCGTATCCTCGTCTAACACAGAGGAACTCACCTCTTGGTTCAACTCATCATGCTGTGCCATCCTGGATTTGGTGGCTCCTTCAAAAACTGTGCTCCCAAAACCTAAACCCGAGCCATGGTTTAACGACATTACCCGCGCAGCTAGGCAGGGGTGTCGCAAAGCCGAACGCAAGTGGAAAAATGACAAATTGCATGTCTCTTATCAAATTTGGAAAGACTGCTGGCGTAACTACCAGCTCACAGTAAAAGAGGCCAAAAGAGAATATCTGTCGGACCTTATTCAAGCTAACCGTCACAACCCACGCGCACTATTTAAAACAATAGATTCTGTACTCAAACCCCCTCTGCCTACTTGCTCGGATTCTTCACCCGAGATGTGCAACAGATTCCTTCAGTTTTTCATTGGTAAGGTCTCTACAGCTAGGACTCCGGTCTCAAATACCGCATCTGACCCCTCTGTCCATGTTCCATGTTCAGCTGTGCTAAATTCTTTTGAAACTGTGTCCTTGGCGCTTTTGGAGGATGTAGTTCGCCAGACAAAGCCATCTGGCTCCCCTTGCGACTCTCTTCCCCCGCACTTCTTTCAGGAGGTTCTCCCGAGTGTTGGCGCATCAGTCTTGGATATCATCAACAGCAGCCTCTCTTCTGGTGTAGTTCCCCAACAGTTTAAACATGCTGTGGTCCAACCCTTGATCAAGAAAGCTGGCCTTGATCCAGATGTGCTGTCAAGTTTCAGGCCCATTTCCAAGCTGCCTCTCATTTCCAAAATTCTGGAAAAAGTCGTGCACATGCAGTTGAAAATTTTCTTGGATGAACATAACATCTTGGAGGTCTTCCAGTCAGGTTTCAAGACGATGCATAGCACGGAGTCAGCCCTGTTACGCGTTTCTAATGACATCCTCCTGGCAAATGACTCTCGAGACCACGTGTGTCTAGTTTTATTGGACTTAACTGCAGCATTTGATACAGTGGATCACAGTATTCTGCTGTCTCGTTTGCAGCACTTGGTGGGCATTGGCGGCAGTGCTCTTGAGTGGTTTAGGTCCTATTTAGCTGACAGAACCTTCTGTGTCAGCCTTGGCTGCTCTGAGTCACGCACTGCTCCCCTGTCATGTGGTGTTCCACAGGGCTCAATTCTGGGGCCTCTGCTGTTCTCGCTGTATCTGCTCCCATTGGGTTCCATCTTAAGGAAACATGGTATTCCCTTCCACTGCTATGCAGATGACTGCCAGATCTATGTCCCACTGAGCAAGAAAGACGCCTTCTCATTAAGGCCACTCCTATCCTGTCTGGAAGAAATCAAAACCTGGATGGCACAAAATTTCTTGAGATTCAATGAAAAGAAGACAGAGGTGATATTGTTTGGTCCCAGTGGCCCTTGTACATTCCATCCTGTAGACTTGGGCCCCCTGTCTCCTTATCTTAAGTCAACAGTCTCAAACTTGGGCCTTAAACTGGACAGTGATTTCAAACTCGATCGGCAAATTGGTGCCGTTGTTAAATCCAGCTTCTTTCACCTTAGACAGCTGGCCAAAATAAAACCTCTCCTCTCACATGAACACTTTGAGACAGTAATTCATGCCTTTGTCACATCCCGGCTCGATTACTGCAATGCCCTTTACTTTGGAGTCAGCCAGTCCTCCATTAAGCGCCTTCAGCTGGTCCAGAATGCCGCCGCTCGCCTCTTGACTGGTACTCGTAAGAGGGAGCACATAACTCCTACTCTGGCATCCCTTCACTGGCTCCCCATTCATTTTAGAGTTATTTTCAAGATCCTCTTATTTGTTTTCAAATCTCTGAATAATCTCGCGCCACCTTACCTCTCTGAGCTCATCCGCCCCTACACACCTGCCCGGCGCCTCAGGTCTGTGGACCAGACTTTATTAGAAGTACCAAGAACTAAACTGAGGCTCAGAGGGGATCGAGCCTTTTCTGTTGCTGGTCCCTCTCTCTGGAATGACCTCCCACTAAACATTCGGCAAGCCTCCTCGCTGCCCATCTTCAAAACCCTCCTCAAAACTCACTTGTATTCTTTGGCATTCGACTCAGCATGACTTAGATTTGTTCTTGGTTTTACTGTTTGGTGCTTTCTACCGCCTTTATTACCGATTTGTCTTACTGTTTATTGTGCATGTTAAATTGCTCCATGTACAGCACTTTGTATGCAGCGATGGCTGTTTGAAAGTGCTCTATAAATACTGTTGACTTGACTTGACTTGACAATATGACGCAAGGCATTCACATCGTCCTTCGCAACGTTTTTCTCGGGGAAAATATTTGATACCCCTCATTGAGGTAGATAATAGAGTCGGAACTGTCAAATGAGCTGGTCGGGAAAATAACTCGTTGAGTAAATGAGGGTGGCTCCTTCTTAATCTTGAAATGCTTTCATGACAACATCCCCGAGTGACTATGAAATAGGCATTCATTTTGGTCATGTACATATTTGTCATTCAGACGGCAAGCGACGTGAGTCGATAAAAAGCGACGAAGAAGGTGCAATTTCGTGCTTCGAATTCAGTCGATAATGTGAGCTTTTGCGTCACAAGATGCTGTAATTTGCACTGATGAGCTATGAAATGTGAAAAAGAATTTACTTTTATAGGGTGTCTTTCAGACAGCCAATCCAACGACGCAATTTTCTCCCATCGCTTTTCGCTAATCCTCTCACATGGAGAACTTTACAAAGCTTGTCTTTAGGAAATGTAAAAAAAATGCGTATCCATTCAGTGCGAGGTTAGAAGCTTTGGCAGGATGAAAATTGCAGCACTAAATGTGAAATCGCTTGTGCTCTTAGAAATATTACGAGCAGCCACATACTCGTGCAATTAAAAAAAACAACAATCATAAACACGATTTTATTCAGTCGCCTCCTTGAAGTCGGAGCATCTTTTCACAGCAAATGATTTTTGCCCCCAACAGAAAAAAACAAAAACAAATAGAGCATTCATTTCAACAGAAGATACAATCTTCTTGATTAGTGACTGGAGAGAGCAGCCCGCCTGAGGAAGTCCTGCCCTCACCTCACTTCACTGCGGCGTGTGATTAATTTAATAGAGCGGAAGTGACCATGTGACAGTCCCTTTAGCCCTTTTATTCCCCTTTTTATACCCGCGTTTAACAATTCCCACAGCTGGTTGGAACTCTTGGCCTTTTACGTGATAATAGAGTGCGATAACTCCGGTGGACATTCGGATTCTTACCCTTGTTTTTTTATTTTTTTTATTTGAGGATTTATAAGTACAGTTGTCCCTCGTTGACATGACTTTTCAAGTTCAACTTCCTTTCTTTGTCTTTTGTGCGCTCATTTATGCAATCTGATGATGCCGTATATCTAGGAACATTGTTTCATGCCTGTAGTTGGGTTTGAAGTCCATCTTTTTGTGACACGGGTCCTGCGACTTTTCTGACACACCTCATATATGCTCAAGCCGCAATCGTGGAGCGGATGCAAAATGCAGAGTAAATGTGGCTGGACATGAAATCAAAATGCAGAGCAATACACAGGACGTGATTAAATAGTTTTGCTCGCCGGGAGAAAGAGAAAGAGATGATTTGGTCAAACAATTGAGGTGCAGCAACAAGTGCGGACTCCTTTCGT
This sequence comes from Hippocampus guttulatus, assembly GCF_054856545.1. Taxonomy (NCBI): domain Eukaryota; kingdom Metazoa; phylum Chordata; class Actinopteri; order Syngnathiformes; family Syngnathidae; genus Hippocampus; species Hippocampus guttulatus. Next base: position 17,100,835 of record NC_141265.1, read on the forward strand.
GCAAGACATGAACAGAAATTTCATGAGAGAAGATTAGAGGAATCACAACAATGTAAGAAAAAAAATGCCTGTCTTCCTTTCGTTCGTTTTGTACGGTATATCGCTTATCCTGTTCAGGGTCTCGGTTTCATTTGTCTTGGGGCAAAAGGAGTGGCTGACTCCCATTTACACCATCACTGAGTAGGAACTTGAACCAACGCCGCCTGTGCCAAAATCAGGTAAACCCACCGGTGACCTGTGTGAAGATTATTCAACCAAAAAAAAAAAAACCCAAATGATGTAAACGTGTTACTCAGTGAACCACGTAAGTCTGGAAATGAATCACAGCACCATTTCTTGTCCCTCGATGAACATCCTGCCACAGTTTTACACATTATCTGAAGTCATGTTGCCTTCATTGAATTTCTGAAGAGGCACGCGGAGCCGGCAGTTTGATCTGTGATGTTTGATGCTACTGTGACACTTGGTCGAAATTATGGGCGGGGGGCAGAGCTGACCGAACCGCACCCATTCAAGCAGAAAATTGTGCTCGCCTCACGAAAGGATCGCCAAAATCATCCGTCTGTGATAACCGTCTCTGGACTTTTAAGTTGAAATCCCCTTCCGCTTTATTCCGTTTAATTCGGTTGAAATTCTACCTTATGAGGCGAATATGCACCGGGTTAACTCATTTGAAGGTACAACGTACAAACAGACAGAAATGGATCTTTTCTTGTTTCGTCACACAGCATTTTCTTTTTCGACTTGGTGGAACGTAAACCGACGACAAAAGGTTTCAGCTGAAGTGTCAGTGAGCAACTGTTAAAAAATGTAAACAAGGAAAACAACAGCAGCTTTGCACTGATTGTTTTCGGATTGGAATCGCAACTCACTTTTGTTTTGACAGGGCGCCTCACTTTACAGGACTAACCTTGACTGTGATTGTTCCTGCGCTTGACTGAATAGAATCGATCTATCCGTCTATTATCGTAAAAGCAAAGCCATAAGGCCGCTGTGGTTGTTTCAAAGCTGAAATGCGTCACATCTTATTAAACACCTTCGGCATGGAAACGCAGCTGATCATCTTGAAGTCGCCTTGTAATACAAAGTTGCGCCACAATATAGATTTTTGTCCGTGGCGATAGGTAACTGGAAAAGGTGAAGAATGGACTACAAGAGACTCAATGAGGGAGAAAAATGTGACAGACTGTTATTTAGTTTCTTTTGGACTGGAAGCTCTCATGTGTGCTTTCCAAGATGGACAATTTCCAGAACATTGCTGTTTAGTTTCCATAGAAATTTAGGCTTAGGAATTTGTGAGAATTTACGGGGGTAATTTAATGGAAGGTATGATAATTACGCATACAATAAATACAACAAGTTTTCTCATAAATCGGCAGCCATGCATTACAGTATATTAATTGCTCCATTTTCTTTCTTTTTGCCACTGGCAGCGGCATATCTTAAGCTCGCTCATACATCAAATTTTGGCTTGCAACACAAAGCAAAAAGTCCAACTTTTTTGAAGTACCCTATCAAGAGCCAACTTCCACTTTTTTTAAAGTCCTACTTTATTCGTATAACTCCCCGTTCCATCCCACTGACAGATTCCCACTTTGAAAATTCCCACCATTTTGCAACCCCAGTGTTCCCTCCAAAAACTTATTAAACCCATGCGCCACTCAGGGCCTATTAAAGTTCTTTTGATGAGCTCTTCCTCAGGATGTGTCCTTGCCGTCTCCGTAACTGTCCCTCAACCGTCCTTCTAATCAGTCAAGCTTGAAATGTGGGCAGCACAACACAGACCCGAGCGACACCAAGACAAATAGCAGTGTATCCATTAACTTGTCAGCATCACAGACAAATAAAATCTCTCTCAAATCCTAATTGGAATCAAGTTTTGTGATCAAAAGTGAAGCCGCTGACCAGTGCTGAGGGAGGGCCTGATGAAGATTGACTCATAAATCCCGATCAACCATTCAGCGCGGCTTGTCCTCCAATGAGTGACTTTGACTCCTTTTGATCATCACGGCGGGGAATCTTGACAGCGGCGTGACCTCTCGCGACTGATTGAAGACCATGATTTTTAAACGCAGAGTGAAGGACGCTATAGAGGTTGGCCACGAGTCATTATTATTCAAAGTTGCCTGGATTTAAAACTATAACCTTCACCGGCTTAAATATAATGAGCGTTTCAAAAGATTGCGATCCATTTAAGCCATAAATGGGACTTATTTTCAAAGCATGGGACAGTTACTGTTTATACGGGTTTTTAAAATGTCCATTCATCCGTCCATTTTTTACAGCGCTTATCCTGAACAGGGTCGCGGGGAGTTATCCCAGCAGACTTCGGGCAGAAGGCAGATTAAACCCTGACCTGGTCTCCAGTCTGTCGTAGGGCACACAGAGGCAAACAACCATTCACACCCACATCAACACCATCACTGAATGGGAACCGACCCCACAAGTCAGGCGACTGTACCACTTCACCATCAGCATTGACAAAAAAGGAATTGTTTTGAAACCAGCGACGGGGTGGTCGACTGGCTAGCACGTCCGCCTCACAGTGCAGAGGTGCAGGGTTCGATTGCGGCTCTGGCGTTCCTGTGTGGAGTTTGCACGTTCTCCCCGTGCCGTGGGTTTTCTCCGGGTACTCCGGTTTCCTCCCACATTCCAAAAACATGCATGGCAGGTTAATTATTGGAACACTCTCGATTGAGTGTGACTGTGAGTGTGAATGGTTATTCGTTTTTGTGTGCCCTGCTATTGGCTGCCAACCAGTTCAGGGTGTACCCCGCGGTCTGCCCGAGGACAGCTGTGACAGGCTCCACCCCTGTGAGGATAAACGATTCGGAAAATGGATGGATGGATTGTTTTGAAACTGCTAAAACTACACTTTCTTTTTTTTTTTTTAGTTTGCCAGGCAAAGTGACGCAAGTCGTCAGGGAGCCCGACGGATTTTCCCCTAGTTGAAAAAGTTGACTCTTTTGGTAATTTTTTTGGTACCACATCTTGCTTCTCAAGAAGTGTTGCTCGAGGTGGCAATTATTTTAATATGCTATCGCATTTACGAGAGAGCCACGCATCACTCCTCAACAAATTCAAGGTAACGTTATTAAATAGCTACAATCTTGTCTTGAAATTAATGTTTGCAACCAGCTACGAGATTAAGCGTGTCGACAATTGGTGAAATAGATACCATAGACTCACCACAGAGGAAGATAATTAGCTATCTAGCTGGGCTAACATTCATTGCCCCTCAGACGTTACTTCACACGGCAGAGAAGATCGTTTTCTGAGAAAGAAATATTTTAAGTACACATTTCAACTGTGTATTTTCTTGACTAATGTACTAATGCGGTGCGTTCAATGGGGGTGAAATAAATAATTTCAGAACCATGATTGCAATGCTGAGAAACTGTAATACTGAATTATAGAAATATGCACGCCTTATTATAGCCTTATTCACTGTGAAGTGCATTTGTGCCGTAGTACTTTGCCAGCTGGAGTTCAAAGTGTGAAGAGTGGCTACCGAATGGTTGAATGTATTGTCTGTTTTTTTCCCCTGAATTTTAAAATGCGAGGAAGAGCAACAAATTTTGCCCATGCATCTAAAACCACAGCCATCACATAACAACATGTGATGTGGTGTGAAACACACTTCTAATGGGTCATTGTTGCTTCAGCAACACGAACGCTGACCAACAGTCCAATCCTCATTTATGACTCATCATCAATAACAAACAACCACCACATCGCCTTTCCAGATGGTCGTCTATTTGCCTCAGAGACTGTAATTTCACAGCCATTATGAAAAGGACAGAACCCGGAAACAAGATGCATAGCGTTCATTTCAAACTGCCTTTCTAAACAAGCGCAAAAGCATCTTTCCATTCACGAACCGTCCGGGCCTACGGGAGTAGTCATGCGATGCCTTCTGCAGCCGGACAGCCGCGCGCGCGCGCCTAAACAATGTGTACGAGTCAGCACCAGTAACCAAGCAGAGAAAGAGACGTGTTGCGATGCTTCCCTTAAAAACAATGCAGTCTGTTCTACCTGAAGGCGAATGCTTCCACCCCATCACTATGTTCCGGGGGACAAAGACACTCTCTGATATCCTCCGAAGGGTGTTTGCTAGCATCTGTCTCTCAGAGGACACTTGGCACCTCCAGCAAAGAATAAAAGCCTGTGCACGGTGTCAACAAAGAGAATCCCTAATGAGCCCAAGTTCCATGTGGTGGGATCCTGGTTGGAACTCAAAAAGAAAAGACGGCATACTGTCAGACGTTTAGATGACCTCCGACTCCTCTCTGGATGTGTTTTATTTCGATTTGGCAAAAAGCAACGCAAATTAATTGGGCTGGTATTTTGAGTGGAATAAGTCTACATCACTGCCTTCATGACACGAGTCGGCCACACGTTTGTGCACTGAGAGGCTTAGGGAGCCCAGTCTGCATGACATGTGTGACTCCTGAGGCGTGCATGTTACGAAATGTGCACAGACAGCGAGACTGTCATGACCCACTTCCATGGAGAGCTGCGCCGCTTTCTACTGCAATCCCACAGGTAGGCTTGCCCTGACTGACTGTAAAATATACACTCTGGAAAGGTTTACATCGTCCTGTCACCACACAACTGGAGGGCAATGATGGAGGAGGATGTTTAATCTCCAGCTCAAGCAACTGACGAGAGAAAGCTATTTCTGGAGAAACAGCACGCTGATGCTGAACGGCAGAATGAAGTGAGATGTTGAAATGGTATGCCGTGAGACTCGGAATGGATTGAATCGCTCTAGAAATCTGGATGGAGAGGATAAATCTGTATGATCTTGCTCTTGAATTTGGTTCATTTTATTCTTTTCAGGGAATGGAAATAACTGCCAAGATTTCCTGCATAATCATTTGAAGTTGGAAGTGTGCGAATCAGTCCAGAAATGTAGGGAGAAGAAGGAACTGGGGTATTTATGAAGATATGTATGTGTTTATGTTATGTGAATTGTGTTATTAAAAGTATGGCATTTGGAGAAGTAAAAATGTGAAAATTAGTACTCAAGATGTTTGGAATGAGTGGAAAATTTTGAAGTTTCAACAGGAAATATTGACTTTGTCATTGGGCTGAATGTTTTGTATTTGTTTGTGTGTGTGTATATATATATATATATATAGTATATATATATTGGGGGTGTGGAATAACATCAGTATGGAGCTGCAGCAGTCACTCAACGAATGAGCACAATTCTAAGTATTTCAGTTGGCCTCAAGTAGTTCGAAAAGGTTTCACCCTAATACGGTGGCAAGCGATCCTTATCTTTCAGCCTTCGGGTAATTCAGTTTGGGGTGGAATTAAAAGTGACGTCTGGCTGTCTGGTCAGCTTGTTATCCAGTGGCACCAAACCCAGCTCAGGATAAGAGTGCATTCTACATGACATTGGCTTTCCAAAAGCCCCTTGGCAGAGAAATAACAAACGCGGTGGTGTAAAATGCGATGCTACTTTGTCGAGACCCACTTCAAAATAAATATAGGAAATGGTCGAGCAAGATGTCAGCGCGGTTTATTTCCAATTACGCACGGGATACAAACACAATGACAGTACTGTTTACGCACAAACCCCTACTGGTTATATCCAATAAACAGTAAGCACTTTATGCGATATCAAGTGTGGAAGCCCCCCCTCTACTCACCCATCACATGCTGCGGGACAGCGGCGCTCACGCACAGGGCGATGGAGAGGAGGAGCGGTCCCATCCTCTCACAACGAGAAGAGACGTGCTTCTTGGGCAAAGATGGGAGAGAATGAGAGGAACAAATCACGACAAGATTAACTCAAAGTTGTCCCTCCGTCACCCCCCGCGAGAGAACTGGAGCGGATAAATATGTCCTGTTTGATAAAGTCCTCCTCTGTGGTGGAACGGAGTGGAGAGACGCGCCGGAACAAGTGGCGTGAGGGTGCCAGGTGCCTGTTGGCCCGTTACTACCGCAGTGAGTGGAGACGGAGGTGCGTGTATGCGCGCAACTCGCCAGGACCATCATCAAGTAAAATACAGAGGCACGCATTTCCGGTCATGCCCTACAAAATTAAAGTCATTTAAAAATCAGCAAATCCAGTCACACCATCTGTGGAGGCAGACTCAAGGTTTGACCAAGGACATATTTGTTTAATATTCTCATCAATTTTGGACTTGAATTGACATTTAGTATTTATTTCATACTGCTGTTCTATGAGATACTTTGTTTTGCCATGTATATTTTTGCTATTTTTGTGCAAACCTAATCCAGATACTTAGGCACATGAAAATAAAGTAGTCTACAGTTTTCTTTGTTTTACTTGAATACAAATAGAATAGTAGAGATACTCTAATTTCACAAACGGGGTTGCAAATCAATGCTATGGTTGCAATTTTATTATGTTGCCATTGATTGAAATACTTCACAAAAGCAAACCATCTTCGCTTACTCTTTTTCAGAGGACTTGGTGGTGCAGGAAATAAAACAGTGAGCGGACTTTACTGTTTCATTGCCATGAATGAATCTGTCTGCGATTCACCTTCGTTGCTGACCAGTTCCTTCTGCACCAAAGCATTACAGTGATCTATTTTAAACAAAAACAGGCTAAGATGCACACCCCTAAGAGAAAAAAAAATATATATACATGTGTTTTGAGAGGTTGTAATTTTATGAGAAATTAAGCCCTCCCTTGTTTCTTTCTGACTTTCGGGTTGAGTGAACGCTGGCGCGTTTTGGCTGCCGCTGCTCAACCCGTATTGTTTTGTGTTATTTGTTATTGTAAAGTGTCCTTGGGTGTCTTGAAAGGCGCTTATAAATAAAATCTATTATTATTAATTGTACATGCTAGCTGTGTTAGCTGCTGTTTGAAGACACTAAAATTGTTTTCCTTTTTTTTCCATTAGCAGTTAAAAGTAAAGTTACTCAATTCGAACCATTCCAAATATCAAGGTTCACGTACCAATTCTGTGTTTTTGTCCGTCTTTAAAAACCCCACTGAACCCATCTTGCAATACTACTCTCACTATGGCATCACCGGTGCACTGCTTTGTTTGTTTTCGCTGAATAGCGTCTGTATAAATAAATGCCAGCGGGTGAATTCAGAAAGTGGTTCACTGTTTAGTGTAACAGTAGCATGACGACATTCTCATTGAGTGCAGTGAGCGGCCATGCAATAGATGTTGAGACGTCACTACCTGTGCTGCCTACTCATTGGCGTGGTTGCATCCTTCCATCTCTGTGCAGTCTATATATCACGGTGAGACCAAACAGCGGCTTTGTAACCCCCATGGGGGAAACATCAGTGTAGACGACGTAAATGTCTCAATGATGGAGACGACTTCTCCACTCTCTCCTCCTCTGCAGCGCACAAGCTCGACAATGGAAGGTGCTGAATCAGTCTCTGCTGATTTGCTTTTTGAATCAGTCTGTTCAGCCTTGCTCTAACCTCTTTTCATGCCCTGCAGTAACACGTTCAAGCCCGCGGAGCCGGGATCACTGGATTTTGATTTTTCCCTCGAAAGCTCCCTCAGTCACACGAATGTGTGGGCTGAGCATGCCGACCTATTTGCTCTCTGGCAAGTAGCTGGGTAACAGTCATACAAGATCTCGACTGTTTTATAATATTGTCAAGAATCAACAACCGACATGTGGTTGTACAACTGCTCACACCTTCTACTAAGTGAGCACGTAGGTGTGTTCAGAATGAAGGAATCACTTTCGAACTCATATTAAAATGGAGTCAGCGTATACTTGCCCCCATTTAAAGTGCCTTAGATTAATCTCAAATAAAGTTCAGCTGTTCAAAGAGGCTTTCTGTTGTTTGATGACAAGTCCCCAATATCTGTTGCTGTCATTTGTCTTCATATTTTTGCACAAATTGAGTCTCAGGTCTCATCTTGTAGACCAGAGGTGTCAAAGTCAGGTCCAGGAGGGTCGCTGCCCTGCATGTTTTCCAAGTCTCCCTGTTGCAACACACCTGATTCAAATGATCAGATGATCAGCAAGCTCTGCGGAAGCCTGACATTGAACCTGTTCATTTAAATCAGGTGTGTTGCAACAGGGAGACTTGGAAAACATGCAGGACAGCGGCCCTCCAGGACCTGAGTTTGACACCTATGTTGTAGACTGTTAGCAATTGGAATAAAATGAAACTGGCCTAGTCGTAGTACTGCATACACATGGTTAAGTTTGATTTCCGTGTAATGCGTTCATTTGCAGATTGCACAGTGGACTGACTACTAGTTCCCATTTCTGAATTTCGGGATTCGAATCTTGGATCCTGCCTCCCTGTGAGGTATTTTTGTATTCCTCCTACATTCCAAGATTAATCAAGGACTCAAAATTAGCGCATGAGCTAGTTTTGAAGAAATTACACGATGGTCTTCAGGATTCTGATTAATGATGCAAAGTGAAATATATCCGGCTGTCAACTAATGCAGATATCAAAGATAAACTTCCATTATAATGTTCATTTGCATAAGGTGTTTCTTCATGGGCCATTGTATGACTTAGAACCGAGGGGTTCAGTGATTCCGACAGTTGCACCTTCGCTGTTCCAAATTTACACGGCCATTAACTTACAACGGGCGCTGTAATTAAAATTGAGATCACACGCAGTCATTACGGGTAGACTTCTTTATGTATTATGATAATTCATTGCCTGTCTGATGCGTTATTTACCGTAATTGACACAAAAGACGATGCAGTACAGATTAAGTTTGCACACCCTGACACCTGATTCGTGAACGTGACTGTATGAATCCGGAACTGGATACATTAAAACATCTCGTGTGAGGGATTTCGTGAAATCTATTAGATACACTCTCTCTTTTTCCACAGGGCTTTGACCGTGGAGGACATCATGAGCCAACATCGCACAGTTATCAGTCTGACCTTGAGTTATACACAACCTGTGCTTCATGAATCATGAAAGATATCGGGTGTCCTTTTGTTTAATGCAGATATAGACCTCTAACTTTATGCATTTAGTCAAGTCTTATAAATCATCCCGTTGGCCAGTTGCGTTTCCTGGCATCTCATTGCGATACCGCCTTCTGTTCCTGCAATCATCGTTTCATATATAATCAGTCAGAAAACAAGGTCTCAGTTTCTCTCGCTAATTACAAATAACCTTCCTGATGCGATTGGTTACAGTCCACTGAGGTTATGATCAGCATGGGGGGGGGGGGGGGGGGGAGTACAGGATTTCTTCAGAGTACAAAGTCTTTGTTAAGACGAGGATTAAGGAAGTATTGTTTAGCCGGCATAAATATGGGTTGACTCTGCAGTTACAAGCAAGAAGATAATGCTCTCTGGTCGTTTGCTTCCAAAGGAGTCAGAAAAATGACCTTTAACCCCCTTCCACGTTACACACAAAGTATAGTCCCTCAGCTAGCCACACTAAATCCTTCATGGTCGTTTATCTGAAACATCAGGCCTTCCTCTTACCCAACTTTCCTCGTCTTGTTTGCCCTTCACTTGCGTTTTCTTTTTTCTTTTTTTTTTTGAGTGGCTGAACTCAGACCACTGAGTCCTGCACAGCTCACATCCATCCTCATTAGGATCCACGGAGACCCGCTTAGGATGAGCAACGGGCTGGAAAACACAGTGACCTTCTCATATTTGATTCATTTACTATTTTTTTCTTCTTTTATTTCAGCCACTGAGATGTGGCCATGTTTTCATTGGTTCGAAAGTTTGGGAGTCGACCCGCCAGCCCGTCTGACGCTAATGCTTCCCCTTGAAGGAGGAAAAAGACTTTATTCGATCAACCGGGTAGAGAGAGGGGTTAAGCATCTACGAGGCAAAAAAATTGTCTCAAATTAAAACTTGACGATGAACCGAGTAGGCATTTCGACTGAGTATGTACCATTACCACAAGGCTTTATTACATGTCATGCCCTCAACATTTCCATAACCGCAAAATTAATGAGGTTAACCTCTTCAAAACAGCCAGTAAAGGGGATAAGCACTTTCTCCCCCCCCCCCCCCCTTTTTCCTGTTAGCGATTCAATCGGCTTTTCACTCCACCCCTCCACCGCTCAGTGGACCTGAAGAGTTTTTTTTTCTCAATCACTCTATCTCACTCTCATCTTCCATGTCTGCAGGTTCTCGTCCCTCCCAATCAGACTTCTCGGCTCGAGTCTTGTTTCTCCCTCTCTTTATACTCGCCACAAAGAAAGTCTCACAAAAGCCCAAGGCAAGGCAAAGGGAAAGTTTGCTGCTGCTTCTGCTGCCGCTGCTTCTGGCGGGAAGGAGCAGGATGGAAACAGAAGAGAGGGATGAAGAGAGTGAGAGAGAGAGAGAGTGTGTGTGTGTGTGTGTGTGTGGGGGACGTGCTAAGGAAGGCAAGCAAGACTAAATGAGATGCTCTTGGAGAAAAGACATTGAATTAATTCCAAAGAGAATATTGCATTGTATCATATTTTCCCATCGGCCCTCAACGTTGGGACACACAGCGGAGTTATGTTACCCAATGTAAGCGTCTATATTTCCCCCCCCCCCCCCTTCCGCTCATCCCGGACCGCTGAGCTGCCTGGCGTCGGCGTCGACGTCAGTAAACATTTTGCTACCGTCTCAATGCTATCGTTAGACAATCGCTGGCAGGATTTCCGTCTTTGAAAGGCAGCTACAACAACATTTGATCATCCAATCAGCTTTCTCGATATTGCATTGAATCCAAAGTGGTCTTTGCGTTTCAAAGATATTCAGCAGATTTGATACGGAACGTTTTCCAGAATCCGGACCCAGTGTGCAAGCATAATAACGATGGTATGTCCCGGTGTAATCCATGTTATGTCTCGACCACCGCCGTGACTAAGTCAAGAATTTGTTGGTGGACTCAGACACTGGAAACTTTTAATAATTGTCTGGAAATGTTGAGAAGTCCATTTTACTCTTCTGAAGTTCCATTTTGTGGCATTGTGTTAGCTCAGTTCATTTGCCGTTGACCTTTTAGGGGCTAATTAAGTGGGAAATACACATTTCTGTTTTTAAAGGTATTAACTCATTTAACAGTTAGTCATTCGTAAAAACCAAAAAGGCTTTCACACATTCTCCTCTTTTGGTGCTCCAGAGCCAACAATAAACAGTTAATGAGTGACCATCAGCTTTTTCAAAATGAGAAACAACTGGATTACTGACATTATGTGTCAACATTTCCAGTGAATTTAAACCATTTACTCAATGTGTGAAGAAATGTTTCGCTGCCAAGCAGTGTTTCCACCGTGTCGACACTAGGATGATGAATCAAAACCAAGGCTCCCACTGACACTGCAGGGGTGGAAAAGGAGCTGATTACTAGAGGGAAGTAACCCTTTGCGTCAAGTTTCCATGCATAGAAAGTAAACCGGTCATGAAGTGTTTTGGGGTTGTTTTTTTTTCAACCTTGGACGTATTATTTTGAATGACGGATTCATGAAACTTAACAATTAGGCTATGTTCACATTGCAGCTTGATTTTCTGTTAGGTATATGCAACATATATATTTTTTGTTGTCTTTATATCTCACTTTAATTTGAAGCATAAAGTTGACATACAGTATAAGATAAGATATCCTTTATTTGTCCCACACTGGGGAAATTTACAGCCTCCAGCAGCAAGAATGTAGTGATCGTAGTAATTCAGCCATGCAGATGGTTCATTTATTACTCGCGGCAATCATGTGACATCATCTTGAGGATGTTGAGAAGTGTCAGCTCATTTCACCAAAACATTTCTACCTCCTCCCACTTTGCTAACGCTGGCAATATGAAATCATAAAAAGATAAGTCTCTCAACACGGTACCATATCATCTCGTGTTTTTAATCATTACGAAGTGTTTTGGTCAAAATTGACTCATTTTGACATGTGACCCATTTGCTGTCCTAAGGTGAAAGGTCAGATGGTGCCCGCACCCTACTGATTTTCATGGTCTGAAAATGTTTTTTTTATATCAGACAGATAGATCGATCGATAGATTTTGTCCGTTCTTTTGTACGAGTGCTCCACTTTTTGTGGACACTAAGGCTGTTCTGTGTCATTATGAAAATGGATGGTTGGCTGGATAAGGGAAAGCATATTTTCTGTCATCACTGTCACATCCACAAAGTTTGCTAATTATATTGCAGTGCCTCAGTTACCACAGCTACTGGGGAATGTAACGGAAAAAAGAAAAAAAAAGCAGGGTGTTGGAAGACAATTCTCACATTGATAAGTAATGCTGACAAGTATGATGTTTGTTAAAGATGGTGATGATAAACTTATAAATCCTTCTTGTCATTGCCTGTCACAAGCACAGTTAGCTGTTCACATTCCATGTGAATTATTTACATATTACAGCTAGGGTGCTTAAATATTACTGTTTCATGTCAGTCTGGATAAGAATGGACCGAAAACACACACTGACAGCTATCATATTCCACTCACACTGTGTAGTGGTTGAAGAACCCACTGAGGATATTCACCATCTGTGTCAATATGTGGTGGCGCGGTGGGCGACTGGTTAGTACTTTTGAACACATGGACTGCACTTTTGAAATATCAAAATGACAAAAGCCACACATTCAAATCAATTTAAAAAAACTTTTAAAAATCCTGCAGCGGCTCAGCATTGAATTGCTATCTTTTGGCTGTAAATGATCGCGACTCCTAAGAACACAAGCTGTAATTTGGGCCGTCACAGTAACAGAAACTGCGCAAGAACAAGGTCTCCCTCGAGTCCCCAACAGCATCACCCACGTCCGTATCCATGGAAACGATAAATCTCTGGGGGTGTGCAAGTATCAGTAACCAGACAAACACAAGCGCCAGCCATAGTTGTGCTTGGCACCTCCAATAAAAAATGAATTTACTAGCATCTTTTCTTATTTACTTGTAGCCATTTGCATGCCTATTGAAAGCTGGCTGAGTGTTTATTTTTATTTTTTTATATTAAATACCAAAACCCTTGGAGCCCATTACTGAAACTTTGTTAACGTTTGTAGAAGGTTATTGAAGGTACAAATATTTTTGCATGCCCTCAGCTCGTAGACGGGACGGATATTTGCCAGTATGGCAACAGAGAGACTTGAACTGTCTGCTTGATCTCTATATTTCTTCAATTTAATAAAAACGTCTGGACAGCTATCTTTTTGGGATTCAATTATATCAAGTGTCCATTTTGATATTTTCTTTTGGGGGGCGGGGGGTGATGATTAACTGATTAACTGTCAACACCTCCCTTTTTAAGAACTAATTATCTTGATATTTTGTCAGATATGGGCGACTGCTTTCTTTTGGACTGGCTTTTAGCAAAAGATTCGTGTTCCTGACATCTAAACGCCCAATACTCCTTGCGTTGGTCTGTAGTTTTATTGATCTTCTGTCTCTCCTTGCCTCTCTCACAAAAGGAAGAAGTTGCGGGGGTGAGTATCATCAACACAATCCTTCAAGGTCTTGTCATGGATGTGTTACGGTTTCTGAGGTGTTTATTTTTTTTATTCACTGAGGACAGCATTCTTTGCTTCTGTTTGTGGGTTAAGATGAGTGTCAATGTAATCACATTTTTGGGATGGTTTACTTTTGCCGACCACTCAACAGCATCTGTCAGTTGAGGGTAAAAATACTTCTGGGACTGCTGTTTTCCTTCGTTGAAGGAACATGATGTCGGAACTACTGGTTTGTGTAAGTGACAAAAAAAAATTGAGCGGAAGCCAAATAATAGACACACATTTGAAATGGACTGGAAGTGTGACTGGTGTTTATGATCAGTAGCCATGTTTTAGTTCCTTTACTGTAAATTGTCGAGAAGTTAACAGAAACTAGCAATACACCGAAGGCGCTGCACTTGATTTTTTTTCCGACATCCAGTACAATAAATGCTATTACATTTTCCTCATTTGCGATTGGTTGGCAACATGTTCAGGGTGTCCCCCGCCTAATGCCTCAGATTCTCTGAGGAACAAGTTCCAATAGATTCTGGATTCAAACCAAATGCCATTAAGTCTGATTTAACATTTGCATTCCACATCCAAGAAGGACGTGAAACACCGACAAACCCCGGTGTGTTGTGTTTCTTGGCCGATTCATCTTCACAGTGGGTGGCCTGATTCCAGCGGGCGATACATTTAGCGTGTAACAGGAACAGGATCATTTGGAATTTCCAGCCGTGCGTTATAGTCTCTGGCACATAGGTGCGGCGATGTGATGTCGACTTGGCAAATGTTTGTCTCATGTGCTGTAAACAGCTAACAGTGGTCAACACCAACGTTGAAAGATGGAACACGGTGGTCATTCAGCAGAAACGAAGAGAACAAAAAAATCGCCGGTTGTGCGTATCGAAGACCCGCTTGGTATTGTTAATTCAAAACAGAATGCTTGAGTCACACATTTTTCTCTCTCTCTCTTGATACCAGGCATGCATTAGGGCTCCTCTTGGCCTAAAAAGGCTCACACACAGCTTGGTTTCATGCTGTGAGCATGTTGGAAGCACTTGGCAGCCTGAAAGGAAGCAGCCTTAAAGGCTTAACTCGCGAGAATGCCCCGTGGCTGTAAACTATATGCTAGATTTGCAAAAATACTGACACTTAAAATAGAATGAATACTACCGATTTGGAGAGGCTTCAAAGCTTTTCTGTTCAGTAGCAAATTGGTATTAATATGGCAACAAAGAAATAATTTGTGAAATGACCGTGTTGAAAATGGCTCGGCCTCTTTGACAATGCAATGTGAATGGCACAACAGCCAAGTCGTTTTAACGTTTCACGGCTTACACTTGACCTGAGGTGAACTACACCAGAGTTGACTTGTCCAACCGTAGGAGTTGAACTGGCGAATGTGAACCAAACTTTAGTGAAATCCAAGCAGGGAAAACATGGTGATAGAAATCCAACGGCGATCTGGAAGTCAACAGACGGCATTATTGTTCGGAAAGTTTGAGTTTTGTAATTGAGTGTTATCATTCGGAGCAACCGCTTTTTGCTGATTGGTCTCATCTGGATTTCTTAATGGTGTCATAAATGATGTGGCCTGGCTATGCATGGGTCACTTGTGTTTACTGGCAGCCTGTCTAGCTTGTAATGATGTGTGGCGTTCGTTGACGCTAAAGTTGTCACGCTTGCTTTAGTTTCATACAATTCTTGAGTTTCAACCACTCGACACGAAAACAGGATTCTTCTGGCATTTTTTTCCAAAAACCTATGATAAGAAGACACTTATCAGTACAAAGATAGATATTAAAATATCAATTGATTCCAAAAAATGGCAAAGCTCTCAATTTACTGGTTGGTCTACATTGCGACCCTCATCTATGGTCACGAGCTATGGGTCATGACTGAAAGAACGAGATCCTGGATACAAGCGGCCGAAATGAGTTTTCTCCGCAGGGTGTCCGGGCTCTCCCTTAGAGATATGGTGAGACGCTCGGTCATCCGGGAGGGGTCCAGAGTCGAGCCACTTCTCCTTCACGTCTAGAGGAGCCAGATGAGGTGGCTCGGGCATCGGATTAGGATGCTTCCCGGACGCCTCGATGATGAGGTGTTACGGGCATGTCCCACTGGCAGGGGGCGCCAAGGACGGCCCAGGACACACTGGAGAGACTATGTCACCCAGTTCCCCGGGAAGAGCTGGAAGAAGTGGCTGGGGAGAGGGAAGCATGGGCTTCCCTGCTAAAGCTGCTGCCCCCACAACCCGACCCTGGATAAGTGGTAGAAAATGGATGGATGGATTCCAAAAATAAACTTGACTCCACAAAAAATGGCAGTGTGAACACTGTCCAAAACACAGCATATAAACGTTTTTCTTTCGGCCCAACACAACCAAATTCTTTCACTGCCAACCTCCCAGTTACAATGCATGTTTGGCATCGACAGTCATCGCTGGCAGTGAATAAGATTGTTACGTGTCAACGCAGTCTACTTATGATTATTTTATGATGTGGAGTTCGCTCCACTTACATCTTCATGCAGGGTGCGTGTGTGCACGTGGGCGTGCGTGCGCTAGAAGCTCGGGGATGCGGTTGCAGTGTCTTGCCTTCGCATGAGGGGGTTGTTGACAAACATCACAGCAAATATCTCAGAAGAGCCTGCAGAAGTATTCCAGCGTCAAACTCCCAGTGGAAGCGCAGCCAATCCTGAATTTGCCATAATAATGAATGCTGCGCACATGCCGTGACCTTTCGTTGATCACCGTGTTGGGGTTTGTTGGGACCGCTTGAAATGCTCCGACCATGTTGGGTCGCCTGTTTGTGATTCAGTGGTGGCATCGTGTTACATTTAATCACTTGTATGCATTTCAATGACAGTGGATTAGAGGCAGTGTGTGTGAGTGCCCATCCAAAATTTCACAGCCATATGCTCATGTGCAGTAATTGGGTTCACGGTGCTTTCGAGAGTCTACAAACTACATAGTTGCTGTTTTGTTTTTGTTTTTGTTTTTCTCCATAAGCATAAAAAAACCCAGCCTATATTTCATTAAATCAAACCACAGGCACCCGTTATAACAAATACTTTGCACCAGAAATAGGTTATTTCAGTGTTTTGCTCTATGTTCTGCATGTGATATTTTTACGCTGACATGTTCAGAATAGAAAAAATGGCTATGTGGCTTCATATTTCATCTATATCTATATATACAGTATATACAGGTATATATATAAAATGAAACAGTTTATGCATTAGTGAAGACTCTATGCTGCACATATTTGATTCTATAAATATTTGAGATCTGCAAGCACATTGCTGAAGGGTGGACTCATGGTCCCGGGCAGAATGCCGTAATGCTGATTGGGTAATTTAGTTTCAGTTCTTGCTGCGACAGCGTGCTTGTCTCGCGGGGTAATGACCCACCGAATTCGGCAGATACAGTGGTGCAATTGACATTGGTGCCCCCTCGACAGGCGTGTTTTATTCCCACCATTGCAGGTGCGAGAAACAATGAATGTATTTCTAGAGTTCAATGTCCCCCAAAGAAAACCAACATTGTCACTTGGAAATGTACCTTTATGTCTCACGCTAACTGTATCCTCTAAAATGCAGCACATCAGGCGTCGTCGAAGTGCTGAGTCTCGGAATCCTGCCTTTTGCCTCTTTCTGCTTACGTTCACACTTTATCCTTGCGCAATATATACACAGATCAAAAGCCTTCAAAAATGCAGACAAAGGAACGAAGTCCCTCCTTTCTGATTTCTGCTGGAATCGACGCTTGATTAAAATCACACACCGATGGAAAAAAACAAAACGGTGAGCTCGTCTTTAATGATGAATGGCGTCACGCAAACAGGAGACGTGGGATATGCAAATGAGTCTTTCTGCAGAGGGCTGTGAGGTCCCCCAGATATCACATGGGAAGACACATCATGGGTTGGATCAGGAAAAGAGGAGGCTTCATATGAAAGGGCTTCCTTAGGGGTGGTGCTCATACAAGGATGTTTCAGGGGAATTTGGTTGCCAACTGGCACAGGCGCTTCTATCAAGAAAAACTTCAAACTTGCACCTTTAAATGGTACAACTACAACATCATGCTCTGCTTTTGAGCGGAAAGTAGTTTTCATTTCACCTAATAATCTGATGTCTTTGGGGCTTCATGCATCATTTGGTACTAAATGAGGGATCATAATATGAACATTAAGGAATGCCTCAAATAACATCCACGTTGCCTGAAGGTGTCAAAACTGAGAGACAGCGCTGCCTTGAAATAAGAGGTTCATTCCTCAGTGGAGCGCAGAATCTGTCGGCCTGCGCTCGGGTCAAATCCACCAAAATATCGCGTTACACCCCCCCCCCCCCACTCCCCCCCCCATGCGCGACAACTTAGACCTGTTTTTAGCTGGAACTCCCCAGCATGGCGTAGCGCAGTGTGCCAAACGCGCGCAACTGGATGAAAATTCAGATGCGCCAGTTATTACGCCGAGCACACGTAGGACTGTCTACGAAAACAGAACCAATGTTGTTTTAATGTTCACCCACCAAGCTTTCATGGGACGCTCTCATCTGTTCACTTATTGGGAAGAAAAAAAAATCACTGTCCAACGGGCACATTTTATTAATAGCACACTGTAGATTTGTTGATATGCGAGCAGAGACGCCACCTATTTACAGCAGGTTGCAGCCTTGTGAAAAAGAAAATAAAAATCCAAACACGCCATAAACGTATCTTCGGTGTAACGAGCTACCGACTGTGATTGACTGGAAGGTGTCACGCGGTCAAGATGAAAAAGAGTCCAGATGGGGAAATGAGCTGAGTTGCTAAAAATGTCAGGAAAACTAAATGTTTTATGTACTGTAGCGGCCATGCTTATGCAGGGTACGCCGATGTACATCAAAGGAAACTGCAGAGGGGAAGAAATGAGAATTGTGGATTGACAACTACTGCATGCCTCGCTTTAAATTCATACCACCGCAGGGTCAGATGCTGTCCTGTTTTCACGCAAACGAAGGATGCTAGAACTGGTCATTAAATGTGATGGACTTAAATATGTGAGAGCAGGCCTTCCCAAACAGAGGCGGATTATAGCATCGCTGGCCTCTGTAGAAATGCGACAAAAGGTTAAAGTTGACATATGTTCGGATTTTTATGCTTGTATGCACAATGTACGCACGGATTTGTGTATACGCACCCGTTGTGAATGAAGGCCACTGAAATTGTGTTGAATATGGCTGCGTTTTCACTGAAAAAAAAACGTGTGTGCTTGTGTATACTACATATAACTAAATGTACAGTCTTTTATGATTTATTCATTTTCCTTCTATGACTTAGCGTGCCAAGGGCAGGTCCCCCCCGCCCCCCACGCCCCTCTTAACTGTGAAACAAACAACAAGACAAGCAATGTCTTGTGTTGTTAGCGTGTGACCTAAATGTTACCGCCATCACTATGAGCAGGCACAATATGCAGCGCGGCCACCCATTTGCAATTCAATTCCGTTCAATTTTATTTATGCAGTGGCAAAGGACTACACTACGTCGTGTGGTGGCCTTTTACAGATGGAGTCGCTCTTTTTTTATGTTTACAGCAAACCCTCCCCAGTGGCTAGGAAAATCTCCCTTGTTGACTGCAGAAGCTTCAAAACTAAATCGGCATTGTGTAGGTGCATTATGGCGAAAAAATGGCCACATGAGTAGCAAAAACGGGTACAGAGAGGCCCCACTGTCTCAAGTGACAGACTTGCTATTTTACCGCTACTTTGAAACCCTAACGCATAGGTGTCAAAGTCAGGTCCTGGAGGGCCGCTGTCCCGCATGTTTTCCAAGTCTCCCTGTTGCAACACACCTGATTCAAATGATCAGATCATCAGCAAGCTCTGCGCAAGCCTGACATTGAACCTGTTCATTTGAATCAGGTGTGTTGCAACAGGGAGACTTGGCCCTCCAGGACCTGAGTTTGACACCTATGCCCTAACGCTAGATAAAAACCCTCATTTGAAACTTTAATCCGAGTTCAAAAGCCTACTTTGAAATACTTTCAAAACCTAGCATTATTTAAAAACCCTAATTTGAATCCCTAACCCTCGTTTAAACCTGACTTTGAAACCCTCGCCCTAGTTTAATTCCTTCATTTAATCCCCTGGTTTAAAACACAAATTTGAACCAAAAATACATGTTTAAAACCCTACTGTGGAAATCAATCCCTGGTCTAGAACCCTAATTTGCACCCGCAGGTTTTGCTTAAAACCCTACTTTGAAACCGGCACCCTAGTTCGTCATTCTAATTGAAACCCCACTTTGAAACCTGAACCCTAGTTCAAAACCCTGCTTTGAAACCCCAATCCTTGTTTCAAGTTGAACAACAGTCTTTTATTCGAAAGGAAAGATTGCCGACAGTCTTGAGCCACAGACGTCTCTTTTACTGTTGAGTAGAACCTGGAGCACCACGGGAAACTTTTGAATAAGCCGTGTTTCGACTGGAGAACCAGGAGACTTTTTACATCATGCAGTGTGACCAGATGTCCAATTTTAGACAGAAATAAAATCCGCAATCTGCTTTTTTCCCCAAACTCGGTGAATTTATGAATAGAATAAAAAAATGTCAAATGACAACTGTGACTTTTACTGTGATTGTTGATTTATTTATTTATTTTTGGGGTGTGTATATGTGACTTTTTTATATGAAGTGTTCCTCTTTGAGGTTGGCTTGAGCTCTGGAGCACTTGAATGTAAAATGCAATTATAATGTTTCGAATTGTGCCACGCTTAAATGGAAATATCACAAGAACAACATTCGTTCAATTAATACACTTACTGGATGCAATTTATATGAACGGCTGTCAAGTCATGAAATAAGAAGATTCAAATTTCGACCAAACCAAAAAATAAAAATAAAAAATACACAACCAACAATTGTTTCACCGTTGTTTTCTATCGAACAGTGAATCTTCCGAGTTGAAGGCTTGCTTCGACTAGCAGCTGCCATTAATATTTCATGCCTCACTTTTTACAGCAGCCTATTTGTCTTGTATCATGGAACGGTAGAGCTTTCTTATTTATCATATTTTCAATGCTAGCGACCCACTACATCAAGATAAGACGGCCTTCACAGAGGCCATTTGAATCTACGTCTCGCTGGCTTGTCCGACTATGCATGAACTGTTGTTGATGGGATGGTCGTACGTTTCGCTTCGCTTTCATGTCGTTCGCTTTGGATTCGTAATCAATTTTTTTCGGGTTCATATCAGGATTTTAGCTCCCATTGAGAATTCCATTGATCAAGCAAGATAGCATCAACATATTGATGGCTGGATGTGCCCTACAATGTCAGCCCTCTAAATCTAAAATAGAATTCAAGAATCTGAATTGGACTGAAAAGAATACTATTTTGGTCCTATTTAAATGCATTTGGAGTGAACCACAAATGTAATAAAACCAGAGTTTACCATTTAAATCACATACCGTACGATTGTGACTATAATGTGGGACCTGCATCATCTACTTATGCTTGATGACTCCTAACAAATTAGCCAACATGAATTCTACGTGTTGATTACATCTCTAAAAATCTCAGAAGTCATTGTCATTGCGGATAACACATTTCCCATCAAGATAGGTCAATCAACACATGCCAGCATCATATTACAGGAGCATTATGAAATCACAGGAGGCGTTTACTGACAGGGAAATACACACTCCTGAATTATCTGTATGCACGGTTCCAAAGACAACATCATCGCATTACAAAGCACGCAGGTCAAAGTCTGGCGTTAGTTGCAATGACCGGTCGTAGGTTGATGATTTCCTGATTTTAAAACTAAGCCCAAAGTCGGATCCCAATGTCATTACTTCTCTCTTGCAAACTCTTCACATCAGCACAACTTCACTTCTGGCTTCCCAACCCAAATGTGGCTCAAACCTGTCATACACACCGCTGCCTTTAAGCAGTGGCATTATTACACGACAGCACACACTTTATATGTAAATGCTAGAAGTGAGTGTTATTGTACTCCCCCCCTCCCTCCCCAAAAAAAAAGACCTTTAATATTTTATAAGTTGTGGGTGGAAGCCGGCATACAAAACTGCGGTGGCAGCGCTCAACCTCATTGTTTTGTGTGCCTGCCGTACTCTGCCACAGCGGTGTGCACATAATAAGCCAGTGACTTGGCTTTGGTTCCACATAATTGTCAGTTAGCCTCTTCTGAATTAGCATCTTTATTGCTTACACTTGCCCGGTCACACACGTTTGCATATTAAGACTTCAGTCCATTCTGTTTGGTTTGAAGTTTGTCTTTCCATGACGCTCACCTTGCTTCAAGCGTGACAATTGTTCTTCTCTGGATTCAAAGCCCGACATTACAAACTGTTCATTTCCCCCCCTCCCCCAATTATTCCTCTCCAGGCTCAATTACGACAATTTTAATTAGCTTCAACTGGAGGTCTGACTGTAACAGAAATTCAAACGTTTGCTTGTTGATTACGAGGTTTCTTGGGGACAAACAAGCTCGACTGTTTGGCAGCCATGGAACTTTTTTCAGCACGGCAAAAGAAGTTTTGTTAAAGTGCTCAATTCGCCATCGTTTCTAGAGAAAGAAAGAAAAAACGCTGGTCAATCAGCAGTTATGCATAAATTCCAACATGGCTCAAAAGAAGAAGTCGAACATGTTTGTGCTGTGGCTATTTGTCTCGCTGTCACTTATGTTGGCTGCAGGACGTTGAGCGGCACAGCCACAAATAACCAAAGTGAACGTGTTGCTTTCCTCTCTACTTTTTTTTTTTTTTTTTGGTAATCGTTGTACTACATAGGGTTTTTTCTTCTTTGAAGGGACTGGGGAAAGGAAACATTCTTCTCTGTAAGCTGTAGCGACTGAACTGCCCGTCTTGTTTGTTTTGCTGATTAATGAACCACTCTGTGATTTTATCCCTTTGGGGTTTCAATCTATCGACTTGTGTGAACCCCCCTCCCCCCCACCGAAACAGCATCTACTTGCTCCGAATAAAATGGCCTCACCCATAATGATTCTGTAGCAAAATCACAGCTGATCTGTGTCTCCGCAGGGCCGACCACTGAAATCTCGTTACGGTGAAGAAACAACAGGAAGGTAACGGGAAATGGGGGAAAAAAAGCAGGGCCGCGGACTGTAACGATTCTCGGTTTCTCTAACTAGACCGCAACCTATCACACTACAATAGGTGCATTCATTTGATGGAAATATCAATCTGGCGGATTGCGCTTTGTCACGCCGGTTGTTTTGGCAGACCGAGGGCTTTTTCTTTGAAATAAATTGATAATTTGGTGAGTGAAAGTAGACGAGACTTTCGACCAGCTCGGAGCAGTTTTAAGTAGTGGAGGAGGTGGTGTATCGCGATTTTGGTAAATTGGATCGATATGCAGACAGACAGATTCTGCACTGCACTGATGTGTGGTTGACAGGGGCTGGGTGGCCATCGGGAATTTCACGAAAATTGCACGTGGCGGCCCGTCGACGACCAATTTCCAGCTCATGACGCCAACCCCCGTCTAAATTCAGGTTGCCATCTTGTGCTGGGATCGTAAATTAACAACAAATCAACCAACCCGAGTCAAAAGAACAACTCTCGAGTTGGCACGTTTGCAACTGACCGAATAAAAGTAGAAACGTGAGCAAATATAAGGATATCACACATCCAGCGATCACTCAAATATTTTGTCTCATGCGCAGAATCTGCAGAAGAAGACACCTAGTGACACCTCACCAGACCGATTTAGATGGCTGCTGACCTGCCTTTTACCTTGTAGTCTCCATTTCCTCTGCCGCAGTGTGTTCCTTTCCTTAACACGGATGTTGAAAGATGACATTGGAGGAGGGGGCTTAGGGGTGTCAGAGATGGTGGCAAATCCCCTACGCATAAAAAATTAGGTCATGTTATTGAGAGAAATGAGGAGGCTTGGCTGTACAATGTACTGTAGTAATTTATGCAGAACCTCAGCGCCTCTCTTCCCCACAGTCTTGGGTGTTCTATCTGAAGATCATTTTTTGGCAGAGCTGTGATAGTGTTAATTAGAGCAACAATTCTTTCTCACCGGTAGGAAACACGTTCATTTTTTCGGGGCTATAGTTACTGAGACGATCATGCATTATTCATTCCGACTGCATCAGATGTCGAAATAATAAGAATATTAACGATGAAACTGTGACTGCACGAAGATCATGTTATCATTGCTTTTTGTCAGTGATATTTTGTAATATGGCGAACACTAGCAACCAAAGATGGATACAAAAAGTTGTTCGGTGTGAGTTAATCGTTTATTTGTAGCTTTTTAGTTAACTCCGGGATGAACAAAAAATAAATAAAGAGAGAAAGAAAAAGAGGCAAATGAATAGCAACCGGAGAATAGTAAGGGCGAATGTGGACAATAGCGGATATTTCTGACAAAGGTGGAGTTGACCAAAGCGATACCATAGCAAAGGTTAGATTCTTCTCTCTTCGGATATTTCCAATGGCCTAAAAGTAACGTGACATTTGTGCAGATTGACAAAAAGAAAATACAGCCTCTCTATTGACATTGTCTAAGACTACAAAGGACAGTCAAAGGGTCAAGCAGCCAATTTCTAACTCACAATAGAACTCTTCACGAGGTTTGGTCACCTGGCAGGCACACTATCTAAGATGAAAACTTTGCAGTCGCAAGGCGGTTGCCGTGCATGTCTTTGACTCCTTGCTCAAAGATTTGTACTTGCCTCCTGTCAGAAGGGTTTTGAACTGCACTCTGTCACATCAGCGCACTTCATCGCGGAGGGCCGTCCGCAGAATCATGCATTCCAAATACTTCTCTTACCTTTGAACATACAGAGGAACGTCCAAGGTGAACATAATCCAATGCGGGATGCAGAAATTCCCTGGACCCTAGTCGAGATCTCAACAACAAAAACAGAGCCAGTCATGTCATTTGTACATTTTCATATTTGTTCAAACTGTCTCTCTGACCTGTGCTGTTGGGGTTTTTTTTTTATCGCAAACACCCCCTTTAATACTGCTCATATTTAGACATAAAAAGAAGGTAGACTTTCGTCATGAAAAACAAAAACATTAAGGGGGTGAGTCGCACCTACGATGTACCTGAGGGATGCCACTTTTTTTTAACACTTGTTACAGAAGTGTTAATTATTTCGATACACTGCGAAATCAACACAAATGTTGATGCAATCTGTAACTGAAGGTGCGCTTCACTTCTTACTTTCTTCTTCGTAGTCCTTGTGCTGTTGTGAAAAAGCTACAAAACTACGGTAATTAAAAAAACAACAACAACAAAAAAAGCAAAACGTACCAGAGTTAGTTCTTGGACTGTTGATGACTCGACCTACAATATGCTGCTAGCTCAGTGTGCGGATGGTTCAACTGTGTGACTTTAGGCAGATGGGTCCCTAGGATGTTCTAATTCAAAGTTGTACAACCTCTCGGGTGTTTGACAACCGTGGATGCACTCCCACATGCTCCCTCCACCTCGAAATAAGATGAACAATTTACACTTGGCGACGTGCAACAATTCCAGTGCAGGTGTTGGGATGCCGCCCCCCCCCCCCCAATTTTTTTTTTTTTAAAAAGCATGAGCTTGTTAAATCTTGACTAAAAGGCAGAATACATGTAATTTGAAAAGCGGTGGCTATTGTCATGGATTCTTTGATAGGATGGTGTGGCTACATTGAAGTACTGCTGCCTCTATGATAAAATTGACAAATTGATAATAAAACTGCAGCTTTGTTCCTGATTGAAAAGAAAAGAGAGGTTGATGACATAACATTGGTTATATATGATATAGTAAATGACGAACCACACAAACACAATTTAACGCTGTTCCGCACACTTTGGAGGTCTTACTTACTGTAGATGTACGGTAGTACGAGTCCTGCAACACTCAATGCCCTCAAGCCATCCCTGAAATTGCTCAAGATTTCACAAAGAATGGAAAAAACAAATTCTCAATCAGGATGACGTAGTCCAATATGTTTAGTAAATTATGAATGATTGTATTCATGCACTTTTGCAGTTTAAGCAGTTGCATTGTATCTAAACCATAGGTGTCAAAGTCAGGTCCTGGAGGGCCGCTGTCCCGCATGTTTTCCAAGTCTCCCTGTTGCAACACACCTGATTCAAATGATCAAATCATCAGCAAGCTCTGCGCAAGCCTGACATTGAACCTGTTCATTTGAAACATCATGAAGTGCAATGAAATTCTTTACCCTCTCTCTCAAAAAAAACAAACTTCCAGCTTGTTTCAATGAACAGAACTAAAATTAACTCCATTGCTAAATGAAGTCCAGTCATACAAATTTGGGAAGAGAAGAGTGATTAAATATTAAAAGATAATGGTTACCAGTCACAGCAGATTCATTGTAAGAAATTGCCTTTAAACAATCTTAGCAAAAAAGGAGACAAAGCATTTTGTGTTCAGTGCTGCCTTGTGGACAATTCTCCACTAACACCCCACCAAAAATAACACAAAACAAACAAAAGAAAAAAAAACACACGATGCAGCAGCCCTATAAAGCTGCGTGCAGGCGACTGCTGGCCCCTCTTCAGAAGCTGAGGGTTATATTTGAAGCTCAAGGGCATCTCTGTGGTAGTCTGTGATCCAGGGAAGCCGGCGATTTACTTTCCAAGATCAGAGTCTCACAAACTGCAGGGATTCCAAACAACAGCCACCTGGACGAGAAAGAAAGTCACACACTTCTTTGTTTGGGTCAAAATGATTTTGATACTTGCAAAGTGCGCGTCATCTGTCACACTACTTGATACTGGTACAGGCAATACATTCCTAGTTTTCATTTTTCTGTGTTTAAAGTGTGAAGGTTTTATATAAAGGAATCAAATGGTTGGGAACATTTTAAATCATTCAAAAATGTTTTAGATTTATATATAAAGTTTATTCATAGCAACATTTACATCGCAACGTGAAGTGAAAATATGTATTCTAAATTTGAAACGCCACAGAAACGATCGTTTTTAACAACTCTGCCAAATTTCAATGATTAAATATAAAAATCATCAAGTATCGGTATATAAAAATCATAGTTCCGCCTCCTTTTAAAAAGAACAGTTGCAATCAAATTGGTGTGTATGCTGTGACGTATTCTTCGTGAGCTTGGCCTACCCATAACTACGTTCGATTTAGGTCTACCCATAACTACGTTTCAGCTGAAAAAATAATCTTAAAGATTCCGGTGGCTGGAGTTTATCCCTCAAGGCTTTTCCAACACCAGCACGAGAACCCTGTCCACTCCCTGGCTGACAGTTCTGACTGTGTTTCCTCCTCTCTCTTCCACCTTCTCGCTGTGACCCGTGAGCGCTGTCGGCTGTCAGCGAGGCACTCTAAAGTGTCCATGCCAACAGCCAAGGTCAAATGCATTTTCGAGGCATAGGCACAGCTAGTTAGCTTAACTGCACATCACAAGGCACTCAAGTGCGTATAGGTATAGTGGGAAACTATATAGACAGAAAGAAAAAAAATAAGTTGTATGTGTTTGAATTTGTACTCTGATTTTGGAAGGAACAGCAGGGATTTCATGTGGAACCAGTTCTATTATATTGGAAATTTCAGCAATAACTCTTGGATGTACTTTTTGGTCATTTCTATTTTCTTTTTTTCCCCCAGCACAGACAAAGTGAATCATCACCACCAATTGACAGGTCGGGGTAGAGTGGGAGATGAAATTCCTATTAGCTCTAATTAAGTCTCTCTTTTATCCTTGGCAATGACATGAAGATTAATGACACCCTCCACTATTTTAAGCAAGGTTATTTAAATAGGCAATTTTCCTTTCCTTACATATGTATTAATGTTCGGCACAAGCCAAGTCAGCCCCCTTTTCATTTCATTCGACTTGCCTCTAGGACATTTCTACGATGACCTTTAAAGAACATTTGTCCAAAAATAAAGTTGCGGATTGAAGTGGTCATTAATTGTGTGTTGGAGTATGTGCCCACTCAGAACATAAACAACCAACCAGTGAGAACACTCGGAGATTGTGAATTGAAAAAAAGAAGAAGAAACGCATGCTAGTGTTCATTCTCAATGCACTTTCAAAAATAATAGATACACAATAAAATAGGAATGTCAAATATGATACGGTTCAAAATACAGTAACAACACGAACAAAGTCGAAAAAGTATGAATGGAGATCTTAGTTTGACCCTTTTTACAATAATGTGGATGCAAGTAAGGGTGACAAATCAATGCTAATGTTCGACTTTTAGCTGAAGAGTAAATGCTGGCCATGTTAGCTACACGTATTTTGGTCAAGAACAAATTCAGCCATTAAATTCAAAATGCAAAACAATTTCCATATAAATCTATTTCTGATAATATGGGTGATGGGGTGAGTCGGTATGAATGATGACACTCCATTAATGCTCAAAACATTGAAAAAATATAACAAATAGAAGAGAGGACTTAAGGTAGTTCCACGTCTGAGCTATTAGCTTGATGAAGTCATTTCTGTCGAGTGGTGTAGATCATTTGTTTTCCGTGCGGTTTTGGTTAAAAAGTTTCACATATGTTCAGCAAGACACAACTCCAGAGCGTAATTGCCATGATTGAAATATGTCTTTGATGAATCAAATTGTTTACAAAATGCCTTACAAAACACATTTTAAAAAATCATAACAACAAAGCTGATTCATCAGGAATTTTATTTGTTTGATATTTGACATGTAAGTTCATCAGTTGGTCAACAGAAGAAAAAAAAAGCGGATTTAAATAATTTTAAGTCATCACTTTTACGACAGTTATCATTATATTTTGCTTTGGGGCACCCATCATTTAAATAGCAAGTGCCCGTTTTTGTATCTTGTGCATGGATTGAGAAAAAAAAATTCTCCAATTCTAGAGTGGCCATACTATTAAGCTTTATAGTCAAGTGCATTTCCCATAAATTCCTCTGACCATATTGATTCATGAAATGAAGATGAGTCTCTAAAATACTGAATTATGCAGACCAAAGTATTGCGCTTATTTGTCAGCTTGCAAGAGTAGCAATTGAAAAAGCCTTTTATGTGGATGATGCAGCCATACAATTGAAAAAGCCTTTTATGTGGATGATGCAGCCATACATTTATGTAAAAGCTATTTGATCTGGCGGCCATTATCTGCTACTGTACACGTAGACACCACTTTCGGAATTATGCCTCAGTGGATAAAACCTGACTCCGAGCAGATCTTTTCTAGGCAATGCACAAAAAGTGAATACAGTGGCTTTAGAACAACTTTTGTAATTTTGTGTAAATGACAGCGTTTTGGGGGACTAAAACACAATGTCTAAAGGTCGGGGGTGGGGGGGGGGGGTTCTGTTTCTGTCCAAACGGCTGAAATGAAAGTCTATAAAAACAAAGGTTAGCCAAATTTATTTTAAGTGTTCCGTCTGGCTATGCACAGCTATTTCACATTTACAGCCGTAATGGCATAACACAGCACCGTGCAGCATTTTTGATGATAAAGCTTCCCTCGTGTGCACTTTTATCATACCCAGTTGAGTCGTTTTACTTATCAAACTTCTGCCGATCACATAACCGTATAAACTGAAAAGACAATATGATCTGGGAGCGGGAGTGATCTGGTGCATTCTTTGAAAAGTCGTTCTTTTCAGACGCTCTTTGCCAACGACGGGTCTGGCATGCGTCCAGCTTTTGCAGTATTTTTCATGTGAAGGATGGTTGTTTTGACAGTGCTGTGTCATCAGCAACATGCTACAAAAAAAAAATCCCATTTCAAGCTTCCACTTAAAAGGCCAACGACATAATAGATGTTGCACACAACAGCAAAAAAGTCATTAAATGTAGATGTCGCGGTTATTGACTGAACTGCCGTACCCGAGCGCTGCAAAGTCTTGACTTGGTAAATGAAAGCATTATACCACGTTTGGCCTGGCTGGATTCATGTCCGTGTTGCTATCCAAGTGCAAATGCTCGGTCTGTAAAGAAAGAAATAACAAAATGATAAAAGAGTCATTCATGGATTTCTTTTGTTCTTACGTTCTTTGGGGGGGGTTTCTTTTTGAAGTTTATCAGTAGAAGGCAGATGGGAGTGCAAGAATTAGAGTGAAATTATTCCTCTCGCACTCACACAATCGCAACAATAGAAATTAACCTAGAGGTATCAGATTGATGTGTCAAACCACAAAGCAGAAAACAGGCTGGTTGAAAAAAAAAAAAGAACAAGAATAAAGTGCGATGTTATTCTCAGATTGGCTGGTGAATGCTGCTTGGAGCGCATATGCATTTATGTTTTATTTATTTAAAGTAAAGCAAAGCCAAATAAAGTCAAATACAAATAAATATATAAAATGAATGACACTCAGGAGAGCACAGACCCAAACCAGGATTGAACTATTAACAAAAAAATAATAATAATATGTTTTTTTTTCTTGGTTCCTTTTTATAGTTTGTAAGTTACCGGTACTTTGTTTTATCATTTTAAAATAAACAGGTTTTGCCACAACCTCCACAAAACGGATCGTTCTTATAATCCTGATAAACGTGCTCACTGACAAACCAGCCGTTCTCAAAACAACGTTTCTACCTTCAAACTTTCACACTTGGCGTAGGTATGAACAACATCATCAACAACAACAAAATTACGCTGATAAAGTGGAACAAATTGACAGGAAAATTTAAACAAGGCTCGATCTAAAACACGTTTAGGTTAGGTTTCATTTGAATCTTAACACCCCCTGAAAGAATTAAGATTGAGTTTTTGTGAATTGAAAAAAATGTACATGTCATCACTGTCAGGTCCAATTCAAATAAGGTCAATTTCCCGTTTTTGTTTTGCTACTCTTTGTACGTCTCCGGTTTGTCTGTTAAAGTGTTTCCAAACTCTGTAGATTGCTGAATTGTGTGAGAATTGTCATGAAACTCCCTCTCTTCCCTCACCCCGTGGGCGCCCTTTGGCATGATGTCACCTCAAGAATGAGAGTTTGGATTTTTTTTTTCTTAGACAATAATGAGTGGGTAATTCCTTATGTTTGCATTGTTGCCAAAGATTTCAATAACTCACACTTAGATTTGCCCTTCCACAACAAGGAGGCGTGAAACAGTGAAACATTGTCTCCTGGGGGACAGATGGAATCTTGCTTATGAAGAACAAAGCCCATTTAGGACAGACAGATTATAGGGATTTGTGTAATCGGCATATAATGCATTCCATCCCCCTTCTTTATTTCCGCCGTAATCCGCAGCAATCCCATTTAATTTCATTGGCCGACAGATTACTCTGGGTCTTTTTTTTTTTTTTTTTTAAAGAAACGTCATTGACTGAGTTTGACACAGTAGAATACATGACATATGTTTCGGTAATGAATCATTCGTCACCGATGCTTTTTTTTAATGTATTAGCATGAACGCATGCAGGTTTTCCAAATAAAACCAGAATTTAACTACCGGTACATTGAAAAGGTGAACAAAAAAGCGACATATTGCAGTTTTCCGAGCAGAAAACAGCGCTCTTGGTGTGGATATCAGGACAGATGTGCACAATGTGGTCTGATTAAACTATTCATTCCATTCGTCAGACAGGATAATTAGACAGGGCAGATTTTTGATTTACGGTCTGTGCAGTGCAATTGAGATGTGCCCCCCCCCTCCCCACTTGTCATTTAATTCAATTTAGTCCAGCCCACTGTCCTTTAGAAACTACAGCATTATTTTGTGACCCACTTTTCATCCAGTTGACTCTTGACATCTTTCTTTTCTCCGACAGGGAACTTTCTCGCTAGAGCAGTGGTTCTTAATGTGGGTTCGACCGAACCCCAGGGGTTCGGTGAATCGGTCTCAGAGGTTCGACGGAGCCTCTGCCATGGAGGGTAATACACAAACCGACTCAACGTTAATTAGTTATGAGACGCCCGCTTGCCCATCACTGGCTGCAGATGGTCACATGACATTGGTTGTCCAATCAGTTCGCTTCATAGTCAACATGTGACTGTCGTGATCGTGTCGTTCAATTGAAAAAAAATATATATACTGTATACTTATCCCTTCAAATGTTATTTACTTTTTTTTCTACATCTTGAACATGTGAAAAAAAACACTTTTATTTTTCACCAATGAACTGGTTGGGTTCAGTACCTCTAAGAAGGTTAAGAACCACTGAGCTCGAGTATAGTAACAAATGGATGACGAAAATAGAGTGAGGCTGTAACCATGCTCGTCACTCAAAACACTCCTATCGCAAATTACTGTTCCCCTTCGAAATATTTTTAAAATTGATGTATTGCTTTATTGTTGTATATATGATAGTTGCTCCATGTACAGCACTTTGTATGCAGCGATGGCTGTTTGAAAGTGCTCTATAAATACAGCTGAGTTGAGTTGAGTTGAGTTGAGAAATGAATAAAAGAAGTGACACAGATTAAAAGTGGGCTAATAGTCTGCATCCCTTAGCCATGCAAGGTCAAGTATTATAAATGAGAGTAAATTGAAGGGGACTACAAACACCATTAGGTTAATTTTGGTCCAGCAAAACCAAAAGCAATAATCATTTCTAAATTGTAGTGTATTTTTTTTGCAGAAGATGAAGTCATTTTAATTGTCACCCCGGCTCCCTAAATTGGTCAGCATCTAAATGATCCCTGAAATGTCACGCACAATTTCATTCTCGTGTTCATGCGCAACTATCTTGTAAATCTCCCGTTCGAGTTCAGCTGTGTGACTTGCGATTGAGCCATTTTCAAATATGAAGGAAGATGAAGAAAATTACAGAGTGACACGACAATCATTGAAATGGCCGCGTGTGACAAATAAACAAAGTAGTGGTTGATGAGATGATGTTGAAGTTGTCATTGACCCTGTTCCAACTCCATTAGAGCTCCGCGCCATTTATCAATTCCAAATGATGCAATGACAACAAACTGAGCCCCCCCCCCCCCTTGCAAATGTCAACAGTGCAACCATTAATCTCCCCCGGTGCGGATGTGATTCATATTCCATTAAACAAATATTTAAAGGGTGTCTATAGCTTTAAAATAAATCATTGTGACCTTCATAAGCAAATTATTTGAAACGCAAATTTACACTGCTGCGCAGACAAATCTTCCTAAATATCTTGGACGTGAATACTAATGATAAACATATCAGTCTGAGAGTAGATACCTCTTTACAGATTGCCTGTCAAAAAATAATAATAAATAACTCTACCTACACTATGATGTTAAAACACTCTACAGAAGTGTCTGATAAATATTATAAAAATACACTTTTGTGTTGCAATGTGAAGGTGACACAGATGGAAGGTAAACCACCGCAAAACACTGAAGCAACGTTACACTCTTGTAACCTTGGGGAGTGGAATGGGCGGAAGTTGACGCTTGAGACTGACAGCTTTGGCTGCTTTATGTTGTGTTTCCCACAACTGACAGAAATTTAAAATCGACAAAACAATGTCATTGAGGGAGTTGTTGGAGAGATGCTCGTCTGCTTGCTTCCTACTGCTGAGGCCTGCGACCCAAAGTATGCATGCCGTCTCATTGTTGAATTTCCCCCCGTGCGGGACACCAATGAGCATCATCCATTCAAAAATAAAATGAACGAGTCCTGGATCTTTGAGTACAACCCAGAGACCAGTCTTCAGTGGAGGAGTCCGACATCGCCAAAGCCGAAGCCGTCCAAAGTCATGTTGATTTCATTCTTCGACGTGACGGGCATCGTCCGCAGTAAATCGGCATTCCCGTGCAATATTACGCAAAGTTGATTTTTTAAATGTTTAGCAACAATCGAGACGGAAGACTGTATGTACGCTGCATGACATCTGGAAATTAGAAAAGCATTATGGTAAAATGAGTAACGTTGAAAATTAAGTATGGACAAATTACCGCGAACGTCCCATCACAAAATATCTGATCGAGCATGAAGTATGAGACAGCATCACACTGGAGCCGTCAGTGCGCTAAAATCTCCATCTACCCCTTGACATTAAACTGGAGTGTTTTACACGGTCTGGTTCAGCTGAGTCGGTGTTATGCAGCTGGATTCCCTCCATCTAATTACACTAGTCAGTTGCAAAAGCGACAATGTGTAATTATCTTTTGAAGTATTTGTTCTTTCTACACGAATGAGTCCAACAGAAATGGAGTGTATGTGTTAACAAATCACTGGCGACGTGATCGAGGAAACAAGATGTTGAATATGGGCCAGCTTTCAAAATTCGCACAACTGACACATTCAACGTGCAAACTTTGTATCTGTGGTTACTGTTCGTTTCATGTCAACTGGCGGGGAATTAAGTTCTCCTGTATCTGATGTTTCATTCTGGTAACTGCTATTTTATTGCTGTCAAACATCTCCCCGACTCACGTAATACAAATCGATATAATGTACAAGTTGCATAGACAAAACAACATATTTTCTGTACCGCACTGTGGTGCCTTGACTTCCGAATGTAATCTTTTTTTAAAAATGGAGGGGGTGACTACCTTTGTGACTAAAAACTGTGAAAACACGAGTATTTTTGCACCTTAAATATGGATCACTATTCTTGGATGTCATATTTTAAATGTTTTGTCAAGCTGTAAAGCGCTCTGTTACAGCTGCAGTTGTGAAAGCTCGATACAAATAAAGCTGTATTGTATTGTATTGTATTGTCTTTAGCGTAGCTCCATCTAGTGGATGTGAAACACAACCGCAACCAATATTGTCACTTCTATGTGCCTTATAATGTGGCGCGCCCTATATATAACAGTTTTAAAATAGGCCATTCATTGAAGGTGCCTCTTATACTCCGTAGCGCATTATAGTGTGGAAAATACGATACACCTTTTTTATATGACTCCTTGAGATTTGGCATTTTTTTCATAAAGTCGCATTTTTGTAAGGCCAGAATATTTTTCTTCTTCAGTGCCGTAAATAGATGATTGCCTTCTCAGCATACTGTATGATCCAAATTAACAGTATATGTGCTTGTTTCAGTTCATGTGCATTCCTCTCTGTTTGCTGTCTGTTCTTTCACTCTTCCTGCCAGATATCATTCATTTGTGAATTCATTCATCCTTGTGACTCAGTCTTATTACAGGGAACCCATCAATCGATATTCTGTGTTTTTATTGCTTGTTTAGCCAATTTCATCTCATATATTGCGCTCTACACCAACACACTCAACTTAAACGGCACCAAAAAAAAGGTGTATTTACAGTATTTCTTGGTCATTTCTGACCCAAGGTGGAGTTTGTATTTCCCATTACTTGTATTGATTTATACATTTCACACTGCTTTCACCTCCAATTCATGTTTTGTTTAATTATTCAGGAAAAGTCCATAATTTATCATCCATGTTTTTATGCATGAATTGGTGCCCGTGGGTGTTGTTATTTTTGTTTTTCTTTCCGGTACGGAACACTCGAGACAAAACTGTGGACTGGGGGCTTGAGGTGTAAATGTTAAATGGAGCAACTTTAATGTTTGAAAACGAATGAACTGGAAAAAACACAGTATTGATTCTCAGTCCTCGTACACATATTCACATTTACTGATTAAAGCTATTGATTTGTTGAAAATGTAGGCACATGTCACAGCACTATTTTCTACAGGGAATATATCCTTCCAATTCTTATATTTCCATTTTCCCTTTCTTTACTGCTCTTTCACACAACTGATGATTAAACCTCAATTTGTATTTCAACAACAAAAAGCCAAACAAATGTATTTGAAACTCATTTCGTGATGACTTTAACCTCTCATCATCACATGTGCAATTTAACTACGGTAAATTAAGTGTGAAGGAATGAACTCAACCTCCTCCGGGAAATCAGTTATTGATGTAAAAACACTTGACGTCTCTGGCCTTTGACTTTTGTCTGGATTTTACCACATTATACGTTGTGATCTTACAATTCAACTGAGTGTCTTTTATTTTCAAATCGAATGACTGGAAGAATTTTTGCAGATACATTTGAGGTAAAAAAAAAATCAATTGAAAACATTCTGATCTTTCTCTTGATGGTTTATTTATATAATTGGTAGTTTGCGGAGCTCTCGTGATTGCTAGCCTGGGGCAATTTGAATCTGAAGAAAACGCAGATGATGTGACTCGTCAAACAACAGTCCAGGGGACCGACCTCAACATGACATTTTTGTGAGAATGTTTTTTTTTTCATTTGACATCAAACACCAGTGAGACGTGAACTCTGCACTTGACATGTTTTATAAAAAGCAATGCTTCCTGACTATTATCGACTCTTCTGTGGTTTGATTCTTTGCAACCGTGGATTTTTTTTCAAGCAAAGTGTTTTTTTTAACAGTTGTCAAAAAACCATGCATATTACTTTGCCCCTGGAAGGCGAGGAAACATCTCATACATGCAGTCTAGTAGCCCCCTAGGACCGGAGTTTGACACCTGTTATCTAGAGGAAGACAAAAGACATTTAGCTGGATGACTCAGCAGAAACGATGTCATCAAACTAATTGCGCTAACAATGGGTAGACTGAGAGTAACTCCTCTCCTTTTTTCCTCTGCTTTCAGACGGAATGGAGTGTCACTCGAA
This sequence comes from Hippocampus guttulatus, assembly GCF_054856545.1. Taxonomy (NCBI): domain Eukaryota; kingdom Metazoa; phylum Chordata; class Actinopteri; order Syngnathiformes; family Syngnathidae; genus Hippocampus; species Hippocampus guttulatus. The sequence continues at coordinate 17,136,706 of NC_141265.1, forward strand.
ACCAACATAGCATTTTACTCATACTATTATAAAAAGGCAGATTGACATAAAATCTTTTCTGTTTTATTATACAGCTAATTGTGTTCTTGACCACGTTAGCAGCTAGCCCAGCTATCATGTAGTCTTGAGGAAGAAACTCAAATTGGAAATAATTGATTTTGGAGCTGGTACTTGCAATTCATTTATAGGAATTACGGTAATAGTTAGATGATCATAGTCCTCAAGTAAAATGTAATTTTAAATTCTAAACGATGTTTTACAAGGGCCTGAATGTCTCAAATAGGGTTAACCAGCACATCACACATGAAATGTGTGGTAGTTGAGGTGGATCAATCAAAATGTTTTGTATACTTTGTAGTTTATTACCTATTAATCTTGAAAATTTCAAAGAAATATAAATTCAATGGTTCATTTATCACAAATGTTGGGACCTAAAGTATCCAGTCTGAGACTATCATTGAATATTCAAATGCAAAACGCCCATAGGAAATAAGCGAAGAAAATGCTACCGGGAATCAATTTGTCATCGAAATGGCACGGGGCTGGAAATATCTCACCTGTGTTTTGTAATATTGCCACTGCCAGCGGACTCGCGCAAGCTGTGATCGATCTGCTCTGGGCGGAAGGGACACAGTACGGCTGGCAGCTCTGGGATGTCAGCCATCGCTCAAATCTGAGCTCAGGGCCTCAACTCTGCCACTGAGCCTGGCCTCTCTCCCACAACATGAGATTGTGTCGTTTGAAATATTAAGCAGAAGTACGACGAGGAAAGAGCACAGCGTTTCGAACGTCAAATACACTGAATGGTTCAGACCCGTGACATGTGTCGACCGTCTGCAGTGACGCTAAGAGGCAAACACTTCCTGTGGCTTTTAGTCCAATAATGCATGAGGTCGGAAAAAGGGAGACAGCCCATCAGCGCACGGACAATGCAGGAAGTTACTAAATATAAACCATTGCACTGTTCACAATTGCATGCATTAGCGAACAAAAGAGCTTTTGTCAAGCCACGTCCATTTGTGCTTCTTTGACAATAGTTTTTTTGTTTTCCTGGAGCAGGCAGGACTACTCTCGAGTGTTTTAACTGGACCTGACAAAAAAAAAAAAACTTTGGCTCACCCAGGGAGCTGTTAGAGGAGTTGTTTTTGCAAAGACAAAGACAATTGTGCATACTGTTCCAGTTTCAAAGGTTTCTTGTGCAGGATTTTGATCTTCTGCAAGTCGTCCTGATTTAGGTACCCGTGTCTTGGTCCTTTTGGGAGAATTGATTTTTAAGTTTTAAGTGCTCTTCTACTCATACTTTTTTCCCCCAACTGTGTGCGCGTTGCTCGTTTCTCAGCCAAGCAGCTAACAGGCTTCTCTTGCATCTTTCTCAGTTGTCTCTCATGTGTAGTCTCCTTTTCTGTTTCCGATTAACTCTTATTCGGTATCTCCTGAGCTTTGACCTTTTTTATTGTTGTTTTTTTTTTTTTTTACTTTTGGCCTTCTGTGATTTTTGGTTTTCTTAAATAATGAAATATTTTGAGTCCTCTCCTGCATCCTTGGCTGTTCTTTCACCGCATTGAGGACAACCAGTTGCCGTTGTTCCCTCCTCCTTTCCTCGACCACCAAACTGACAAGACAAAAGTACGGTCGTCACTATGGTTCAAGGAAACAACATGAAGGACTCTTAATAGGTACATGAGCTAATAAAGACCACAACAAAAAGAGTTAAACTTTAATTTTAAGCCAAAAAGTAAACACTGACTCATCCCTTAAGACAGGTGTCAAAGTCAGGTCCTGGAGGGCCGCTGTCCCGCATGTTTTCCAAGTCTCCCTGTTGCAACACACCTGATTCAAATGATCAGATCATCAGCAAGCTCTGCGCAAGCCTGACATTGAACCTGTTCATTTGAATCAGGTGTGTTGCAGCAGGGAGACTTGGAAAACATGCAGGACAGCGGCCCTCCAGGACCTGACTTTGACACCTATGCCTTAAAACTTTCTGCAATGTTATGTGTATACTGTGCACTGACTATTGTGTTCAGGTTGAAAAAAAATACATCAAGTTAATTTGAAAAGTGCTCTTGACAGTAAATAGAGTTGCCTTGACATGTATATGTACTATCCAGTAGGTGCTAGATATACCTCAGCGATCTATTTGTGCAAGCTGCAAGCGATGATGCCTGTTCCCACCCACACACACACTCAGTTGTGCTAAGACTGTGACGCTTCAGGTGCTCTAAACTACTGATAGCACAAAACTTATAATCCATAAAAGAAGCTTGCAGGGCCAAGAGGTCTGTTTACAGGCCTTTGGCAAATAAGATATATTTTATCGAAACCTGCTGTTTATAAACGCAGAGGTGGGGTGACAAAACTGTGTCGTAGCCATTGGGTCCTTTGGATTATCTTGAGCATGACAATTTATGATGGAGCTGTTATACACACTGACTAAACCCATCGTACATTTACTGTGATCTCATGTAAAGAGGAACCGGCTGTCAGAATTCCAACTAAATGAGCATTCAGTATATCGCGGGCCTCAAGGCAACAATCTTGTTATCTGCACATCAAGGCCAAGTATCCTTGGCAACGAGTTAGTTCAGTTAGTTTATAAAGAAATGTGTTTCTCAATACATTATACAGTAATGGAGGTGACCATTTCAATTTTGTTTATTGGGGGGGGGGGGGGGGGGGGTGATGGGAGGTGGCTAAAATATATAACGTGACTCCCTTTCGAGTATGGCCTGAGTCGCCTCTTCCCCACTGTAACAGAACTTAAATGCCCAAAATGCATCTTCCCTTCGGGTATTCCGATAGTGTGGCCATTTTAGAGTACCTCATTGCCGGCCATGAGTGCACGCACGTCACAAAGAGAATGAGAAAGAGCGACAGGGGGGGGGGGGGGGGAAACGCATACCGGCACTGAGCTGGGAGGTTCAGCTTTAGAACGCCTTGTTTTCGCGACATGGAAACGACGGTGAGTTATATTCCAGTGGGCGGAGTTTGGAAATCAAATTACCTGTCCAGGGTGTATCTCGTCTCTCACCCAAAGTCAGCTGGGTGAGATTCCAGCTCACCTAAGATGCTGAGGACAATCTCAAGAGAATATGGATTGACAAATGCTTCAAACTTTGAATTATCACCTAGTTGAACAGAACACGCTTTCTATTTTTGACTCGGCACAACGGAAAACCTCAACACATGGACACTCCTGCTCCCCAGCTCACTGCTCCGCTGTCGAGCCAAATTATAGCTATGACATGGAAAAATGGCTTGCCAAATTGTTCCCAGGCCACCTAACGGGAAGGTAAGAGATGAGACGGGCTCTATGGACATCTTCTGCAGTCTGGCTCAGCTTGCAGGAGCGATAGAAAGAGATTTCTATTTTAGTCTCTCCTTGTTGTTTGTATGCTTGTCAGTACTCTTCAGAAGTTTGACTTCTGACATTTCACAAGTGTAAACTAAGGAGAAGTAGTAAATTATTAGTTTGCTTCACCAACAGTGAGAAAAATCATTCAACTTTGCCCAAAGATATTTGCACTATTATTTCCCCCAACCAAAAAAGATCAATTTTGAGGAAATGTCTAAAAAGGGTAAACCTTTATGAATCCATCCAACCGTTAGATTAAGGAATTGGCACCTTGGTGAAATGTTCTCTGTGGCTCTGCTTCGCAATGAGGTTGTTCTCAGAGCAAAAAGTGTAACACGTGGGCCCAAAACTAAACTCCAGCGAAGCCACTTAAAAATTATATATGCTTTAAATCAAACCTTCTTGCAGTGTGCTATAAATAAATAAAGATAGCTCACTCAGCTCTTCTTTCGCAGGAAATTGTTGAATGTTGTGGTCGACTCGGTTGTTAGATAGACACCAAACACTGAGCACTCAAGGGCCAAATTAACCATCCATCCATCTATTTTCTGATCTGCTTATCCTCACGAGGGTAGCAGGGCGTGCCGGAGCTCATCCCAGCTGTCATCAGGCAGTAGGCGGGGGACACCCTGAACTTGTTGCCAGCCAATCCCAGGGCACACATAGACGAACAACCATCCGCGCTCACACTCACACGAGAGACAATCTACAGGGTTCCATTAACCTGACACACATGTTTTTGGAATGTGGAAGGAAACCAGACTACCCGGAGAAAACCCACACAGGCACAGGGAGGGAGAACATACAAAGTCCACACAGGAAGGCCAGAGCTAGAATTGAACACTCACCGTGCTGCCCATACACACACACACACACACACACACACATTCCACTTATGTTTTCTTTCCTTTTTGCTCCTGTATCATTTTTCCTGTCCAAGTCTTGTCACTAGCTCGCGTGATGTGGTTACACAAAGTAAAGTGTGTGGTGGTGGTGTTTTGTTTTGTTTTTTGTTTTTTAAGAAAAAAAATGCTCGAAGGGGACATTTGTTCTTTTGAAATGTATGATGCCCTCAGCCCTCGCTCCACCTTCTCATCTTTCTTCTTCTTTTAGGAATATTAAATCTAAACAACATCCGTAAAATTAAAGGATAGTAACTTATACATTAAAAGTTTACTGTCATTTTCCTTCCAAGCCTTGTGACCACTCAGCTCCACTGAATTCCAGATGCTGTTTTTGTTTTATAGTTATGGGAAGAGAATTTTAGACACTATCTAAAGACTTTTATTGCAATTAATTCAGCTTTATCTCAACAAATGACATTTTTAATAAAGAAAAAAATAACAATCATCAATTCCACTCCGCAAACTTTTATTGTTTTGTATTTATTAGAATGTTGGTATACTGTGTGAGTGTGTGTGAGGCTAGCACCGCTTTGTGAAGCACACCTTGATTTTGATCGCTTAATTTATAAATTGAGTCTAATTGGATTTTACTTCATATTAGCCCTTCCTGGTTTTTTTCCCCCAAAATTGCAAAAACTATTTGGACAGAGTCATTGTTTAAACATTCCCGCTTTATCTTGTCAATGCCAATCTTCAGCGCCGCGTCAAGAAAAAATGAAAAGCAACGACTTGTTTAAAATTGTTGCATGAATAGCTAAAAGGGAACGGGAAGGGGGTTGACGATCCACATTCACAGCACAGTCGCAGGCCAAGTGATTATGTTGGAGGAACTATTTTAGCCGCACACGGAATCATTCTGCTTCGTCACACAGGGTCAGAGGGTGGAAAACGACTATTTCTGTAGCACAATATGAGTGATGAATGTGAATGTTTGAGTCAGTCTGAAAAATGAGCATGGAGGACATGAACGATTTCAATTATTTAGAGTTCCTAGTTTTGCAAGCGTCTAGCCCCATCGTCCCCCATTTTCTTTATTATTATGACATGGGATGAATGGACAGACAGACTGACTGACTGACTGATTAATACCATTGGGGGCTAGTGACGGCCAGATATAACCCACATCAACATCTTTAGTCACAATAGAATCAGTTCACAACCACTCAGAGGTGCTCTGTATCGTGACCTGGAGACTGAGTATCTGTCGACCAGCCAATGACTGCGTGATCAGCGACTGATTAGCAGGCCAAAGATGATACAGTCAGAAAGTAGAGACGGGATTTAAACAGAAATGCAAGTACAGCCCAGTGGGTCAATACATGCAAACAAGTACCGGTAATAAAGTTCCACCTGCATTTCAAATTAACTTACCGTATTTTCTGCACTATAAGGCACACCTAAAAGCATTCAATTTTCTCAAAAGCTGACAGTGTGCCTTATAATCTGATGCGCCTATATATGGATCAATATTCAGATTTCTTGGACGTAGTATTTCAAATGGTCTGTAAAGCCCTTTGTTACAGCTACGATGGTTGTGAAGGCTCTATACTGTATAAATAAAGCTGTATTGTATTGTATTCCCTTTAGTGCAGCTTCATCTAGCGGATACATAACGCAAACGCAGCCACTATTGTATCTTCTATTCTGTTGTACTGCATAAAACACGGTATTTGCCACACATATTTTGCAGGGTGCCATTTGAACGTAGTGCTAATGTGTTGACCTTGGGTCAAGAGAAATCCTCACCACGTCGCATAATGAAAGGAGAATGAAATTCTTCCTCTCTTTGTTTCTTTCTCTTTGGAAATAAGCGGCAACAACCCTGCAGTGACGATGAAGTCACCCTGATCAAGCAGCGGAGGCTCGGTACTTGAGATCTTAATGACGCTGTACCCCGGTGCAATTTTATCTCATGACTCCAGCGGTGCTCATCGTCCAACCAATGATCTCTCTTTGACAGAGTCATATACTGCACGTCACTTGGCTTACCAGCTCTCACTCACAAATCAAACAAAAGATTAAACACAAAGCCACATGCACTATTAGTCTTTCTCAGCGGTTGCTGGGATAACACATTTGATGAGATGCAAATTTATTAGTAGCCGGTTGAATTCCAGAGAGGGCCAATTAGCTCACTCCATAGAATGGACCCGCTTCTCGCTCGCACGACTGAAGTGAACTTGCCCGTGTGGTTATCGCCTATACCGTATCAAACAGTATGGCATGGTAACAAATGTTCTCATTATTTTTACATCAACAGTGCAGAGGAATCCCTTGCATTATGAATGCAAGTGTTTGAACATCTGTGAGTTATCTATTTCGTTAATATATCTCTTTAATTACTGGTATTTTGTTTTGAAAGGAAAAAAAACATGGGTGGGTGATCCCCCTGGATAGCATCCTAGCTCTCTACTTGTTGCCAGTCAACAATTGGATTCCATGATTGGCAAGCTCGAGATCACTTCTGTCCCATGTTTTCAAAGAGCACATATACACATTCAGACTTGACGTTTCGATGAGAGCCTCTAAAAACGAAAAGTGAAGTACTTTTTATCAACTTTGTCTCAACCCCATTCTGTTCCATTCTTGTCAGACTAATGATGAATTATCAGTACACCGCCCCGGTTTGCAGGCTCGGTTATCTATTCACAGGCTATTTGAAACGTGTAGGCTACGCGTATGCTCGAATAAATCATGACTTATCGGGGTACATCACACAAAGAGCTTTCTGTGACCTTAGTTTTAAAATAAGTTCTTAAAAAGGAGTTGAGCACCCTTGTTGAATAGGATAAACACTATCCTGTATTTCTTTGAGGTGAACTCACTAAAGGGGTGTTCACACGGCACACATTTGCTCCGGCGCTGCACCGATGTATTTTGTTGCGATATATTTTGCACCGCAGCAAATTGTGTGGAGCGTTCACACGTACAAAGCCGCTGAGCGTGTCTGCACCGGCTCAGCGTCGGTGCAGCCCCACTTGCGTTCACACGGCAGTTTCTGCAGCGGAGCAAAACGACAGAAAACAAATGAGCTGTCGTGTTGGTTCTTTTTAAAACGTATACACAACTCAAGCGACTACTGGACAGGCACGTCCTTCTCCTTCTCGGTCTCCGTGCCTTCTGCTCGAGAGTGACCGCCCCCGAAAACGTAAATCAACGATGGCTTCAATGACACTCAGAAAAGCAAACACATCATGCGCCAAACAGAAAATCAAGAGAGGAAATCACAAAATAAATTATATGGGGGGCGGGGGGTTGTGAACACACAACAAAGGAACAAACTACACTAACAACTCCGAGACAGTCCAGTCTCCTACAAAAGGAAATATGTTACCAGCAAAGTCTTGTGTCGTTATTAAACAAACACATGACGGAAGTCCGACAGAGCGCGAAAGCAACGCATTCTCGCTGTACGTAAACTCTTCACAAGCATTTGCTCTGGAGCAAATTTAACCCAGTTGCGTTCACACGTGCAAATTTACACCGGTGCTGCTTCGCAAAATTTTTAAACCACCTCCCTGAGGTGGATCAAATTTGGTCCGGTGTAAGCTGTTTTCCGGGGCTACGCCAGAGCTAATTTGCACGTGTGAACGCTCTACTGGGGCAACCCCGGCGTAGCACCGGACCAACGGACCAAATCTTGCCATGTGAACACCCTTAAAGTTTCTGGTAAGTTGAAGATCCAATTTGGAGTTCCTTCAGTAGAAAATGAATACGAGGTGGACTTTTCAACATCCAGCAAAAGCGAAATATATCCCTTGAGGGCAGCTAAGTAGAAATAACATTTGTTTATTTTGAAGAATGATGAATAATGCAGGTTTGAAACCAGAGGTTTCCTTTCAGCCAAATAGTAATTACGCTTTTGAATGTGTTTGAGAGAGAACCACTTTAGGGACTCACTGCATCAACTGACATTGAAACATTTTGTTAATTGTAAATAGTGAGGACAAGTGATTCAGAGACCCATTGGGTGGAAAAACATGCAAGGGCCATTTTCTTTGGGGGGGGGGGGGGGGGGGTTGCCATGCTTGCAAACAAATCCATTCAAGATTGACATTGCATTAGTTTTATATATCAAAAAGTCAAACTGACCTATTATTTTAGTTGCACAATAAATCAAAGTACAAGTAAACAACACCGCATGTGGTCTCAAATCGGAGGTCTTCTTTTAAATAGCATGATGCTAAAATGATACAATCTGCAGTGCCTTTATGCTAATCGCAAGATGTAGTCTGACATCATTTAAAAACAAATGAGAGCGGCTTGCAGAGAGAGTTAATGAGTCTCTGGGACTTTATTGTCTCCTGTTCCGAATCCTTATGTGCAGTTCATGAATATCACTGTGTTGCTTAGCGGGCGCTTGTGTGTGGATCGATTCTTCGCCGGGGTGCTTGTTTTAGCCGTGCACAGCCATCTCTTGACATTTGTGATCATGTTTGAGATGCGTCGACAGGAACATGGTGCTCAGCACGAATGACCCGAGCAACATCCCATTCCGATTTTTGATGTTGACACAGCGTAAACCCTAAGCACAATCACAATCTCAAAGATACCTACATGTAAAAAAAAGAAAGAAAATCCACAAAGATGGCACAACATTTGGAGAAATTGAAAAAAGATACATGCACAGAAAGTATGAGATGGTAAGAGGAAAGGTTTTTTTTTTGGTTCGGTGACAGGAATATTTATTTCCTTGAACTGGGCATGTACGGGTCACATTTTGATCCAGATTAAAATAGAAAAATACATTACTTTTTTTTGTTCCATCTGCCAATGTTTTGGTTCATTTTGTTAAAGGAATTTATTTTCTAATTTTCCCATGTGAGTTCAAATGGAACCCCCTTGGCCCAAATGCAAATGGCATTTCCGCTTGTCTAATAATAATAATCACCGATCGATCCGATCCGATCCTGGGCAATCGGCCCCCGTCAGGGACTTGCCCCCCCTCCCGGGTCCCACACCCGGCACGAATCCCGTTGGTGTCTTGCAAGGTTCCCCGCCAACATTTCCTTCCCACACCTCCCGCAAGCCACCCTTCTCCCTCCGCGACCCCCCTCCCCTTTCGCCCTTCGTCCCCCCCCAGGCCCCCCTCCACGCGCCCCGCCCGCTCCCTCCCTTCTCCCTCCTCCCTTCTCCACCTCATTCTCTCTGTCCACTCTTTCACAGCCTCTCACGTGTCTGGCATAGTTTGCTTTCGTCACCCACCTTTCACACCCTCCGCACTGTCTCCTTTCTCCCTTCTCCTCATACGCTCCTCCCGTGCAACTCCTTTCGTGACTTATTTTATTCCCTTTCGACCCAAACCTCCTCCCACACTTCCCACACTCAAACTCCACCTGTTCCTCGTTCCTGCGGTGTATGCGTTTTTCGTGCATGGTTAGACCAGCTCTACTCCTGCATACTTTTCCGCACCCCTCATACCTACATACCAACCCGTCATTCACTCTCCTAACATTCCTTTCCAGTCCCTCCTCGTTCCTACCCACCTCATATCTGTGACCCTTCTGATTTTCCCATTTATACAGGTGATCCATTCGCTCGCTCACTCTCCGCTTCCATCCTTCCCTGTCACTCGTCAATCTTTCCACCTCCGTCCAGTCCATTCCTGCATTCCTCATCACTCTCTTCCAGTACAACACCGTCTTCCTTTTGCGCCCCATCTTCTTCCCTCTTCCTTCCAGTTCCTCCCACCATCCCAATACCATAGCTTTTGTTAGTCTTTCATTTCCCATACGCATCACATGTCCAATTCTCTGCAACACTCTCCTCTCAATTTTCCACTCAACGGATTTTACTCCCAACATTTTCCTCACGTCATACATATTCACTCCCCTTTCTTGTATTTGCCTCAGTGGTTCTCCATTCCTATCACTCCACACATACATATAGCACCTATCCATCCACTTCTGTAGTTTTCCCACATCCCTCTTCAACCACGTTCTTACCTGACAGTCATACAACAAGCTGCTCTCCACACACGCCTCTACTACTCTCCCTTGCCACCTCTTTGATAGTCGTGTCCCTTTCAGCCACCCTTTCACACTCCCCCATAGCTGTCCTGCCCTTTTGATCCTGTTCTTCACGTCTGCCTGAGTACCAATCCAGCTTCCTAACACTCTAATCTCCTCCCCCTCTTGCGTTCCAAACTCCAGCACCTCCTCCTTCTCCTCATTGTTCCTCTCTTCCCACTGAGTCATCACACTTTTCACCCTCCTTACACTCTCGTGTATCTCTCCTTTCGTTCCCACTATAGTAGTGTCGTCTGCAAACAAGGCGCTCGATACCCGCACTTCTTTTGTTTCCGAGCTCCCTCTCTCCCAGCCATGTTCACCTGCGAATGACCCTCCTGGTATCCACCTCCACACCACCATTTTCTCCTCCCTGCTATCTCGGTTCCTCGCCGCCAGTGCCTGCCTCATCACCGCCTAATGGTAGATATTAAAGAGGATCGGCGATGTAGAGCATCCTTCTCGCAGCCCTCTTGCTGGCATCCATCCTCCGCTCACTCCCTCCCTTCCCCTCACCTTATACTCTGTCGTCTCATGCAGGTCCATAATGGTATCCAGACATTTGCCCTTTAGCCCATACCGTTCAAGCAACATCCACAACGCTGGTTTACTCACTCTCGGATACGCCTTTTTCAAATCTAACAGTCTTGCACATGGCCAGTCGTCATCCTTCATATCCTTCACCCCTTCCTGAGTCACTCTTTTCTTACAATCTTTTACATCCTCCTGTATGCGTACCATCATCTGCGTTACATCCGCTGTGGACCTCCCTTTCCTAAAGCCCGCTTGGTTTTCGTCAAGGAGCCTCAGGTGTTCGGCCCACCAACTCAGTCGCTTCGCTAACATTCTTCCTAACACCCTGCTGCACATACTCAGCAGGCACACTCCCCTGTCATTCCTGTCCCCCTTCTTATGTAACGGTACCATCAGTCCCACTTTTACACTTCTATCCCACTGGTCCGCCCTCTGCTCAAACATCTCCCTCACTATCTTAATCCCTCTTTCTAACACTTCCTCACACGCATTCCGTAAATATCCTATTCTCACCCCATCCTCTCCCGGTGCCGACTCTCGTATCTCCCACACAGCCTCCATGATTTCCTCCCTCTCAGGCACCTCATTCATGATCTTATTTGCTTCGCTCGCCCTACTATCGTCCCTGAGATCTACGGCTCCTCGAACTGCCTCTTCAATCACTCTTGGTTCTTCCTCGTTCCTCTCTCTCGACACACTTTCAAAATGCTCCCTGAACTCATTTGCTGTCACAGTCGTGCTCCGAGCGGCCGGTTTATCCCTCTTTCCTATCTTCCTCAAACATTTGTACATTTCGCCAATCCTCCCTCTAGAACATGCTTCCTGACAGTCCTCAATCACTCCTTCCCACCAGTCTCTTTCCAGCCTCCTCAGCAACTTCTTCAATTCCTTTCGCGCTTCCTTCACTTCCGCTTTTAGTCTGGTGAGCTCTTCTTCCATCTCCCCCACTCCTCTCCCTCCTCCCCTCACTCTTAGCCTTCTCCTTGCATTCAGTGTCTCCATTTTCTTATTCCTTCTGTCTACCCTCTCCCATACCCTCTTCTTTATCTCTTCTATCTCCTCCTCTCTCCCTACCGTCCAAGGGTTGGATATTTCCCTTCTCTCCCTTCCACATACCTCCACTGCTGTTTCCACCATTATTTTCGCCAGCTCCGTCCACCCGCTCTCCTTTACCAGTCCTTCCCTGTTCAACTCCCCCAATTTCTCTCTTGTCCTCTCCTCATATTCTCTTTTCTTCTCCTCCACTTTCAACACCTCCCACTTCGCTTGCACCACTCTCCTCTGGATCCTCTCTTCTGTCCTCCATCTCTTCCACTTCCCATTCACCTGCATACACACCGGCCTATGATCTGACAATTCATACTCACTCATAGTCCCATGTGTCGCCACGTCCCCCTCCTTCTAAACCTCCTATAGCTATTCACATATGCCAGATCGTGCTCCTGACACCATTCTATTAGGTCCCTTCCGGCTTCATTCATCCTTCCCAACCCATGCCCCCCACACACTCCTCCTATCTTCACATTCGTTCCCACCCTTGCATTGAAGTCTCCTCCAATCACCAGTCTTTCACTCCCTCCCATCGCCACCTGACTCCCCATATCTCGTCGGCATCTCTCCATTTCTCGTTCATCCGTTCCCCAGCTCGGTTGGTAGACTGATACCAGCCTGAGCCCACCCAGCACCACCGCCACCACTCTCTCTCCCAGCCACTTCTGTTGTCCTTCCTCTATCCACATCCTCAATGCCGTTCCCCTCAACATCACTCCGGCTTTCCTCCCATGAACAAGCACTACCTGTTCCTCCTCCTCACCCAACCACACCACCCCGGCTTCTTCTGCCTTTAGTTCCGTCATCAGTACCACTTCCCATTTTTCTTTGTTGACTCTTTCTGCTACTCTCCTCAACCTCTTTCTAAATGTCTCTCTCACACTCAATCGCCTCACATTCCATGTGACTATCACTCGTTCTTCATTCTTACCCCGAACTTCAATTCTGTTTCCCCTTCCCCGTCCGGCCCTTCCTTTCCTCCTGTCTCCCCTTCTTTCATTCCTCTCTCTTCTTTTATCGTTCCTGCTCCTCGCTCCCCTCTTCCTGCCAGGGCCTGGATGGGGGTGAATCCCCACCAATCTGTCTTTCACCCATCCTCCCACATGTCTTTTGTCCATCCCGCCCTGCTTACGCTTCCTTCTCACCATCCCCATCTCACCCCCTGGGGAACCTTTTTCCCCCCTCGTCGCGCCACGTGCGGGTCCTGAAAGGGCCCTCGCCTGACTTTTGTTTAAGGAGGGTTGTGGGGCGGCTACTCCCACTTCCCTCCGTTCCGGCGGGGCGAGCATCGGGTGTCTCTCCTTCCGGTGAGGTCCCTTCTCCTTCCCCATCAGCTGGTAGGTCTTTAGCCGCAGCAGGGGCTCGAGACCCCCGGCGTTCCCCCTCGCGCCACGTGGAGGCATCCCACCAAGCGAGGAATAATAATCACCATCATCATCATCATTATCATCATCATCATCATCATAATGCAGTAACCATAATAGTGTAGAGTATGGTGTTATAAAGACCTATGACAGAATGGAAGCTATATTTGGACCTGTTTTGCTCTGCTGGAAATTATTCTACATGCCCTTCCTGTCTCTGAGCTGAAATGTCCCAATGGACGAGAGTCGCTAGATGACTAGTGAACAGGATTACAGTGTCTGTGATGGCTTCAGAGGACTGGGAGGATATCTTAGACCAGCAATGTTTGAATCTCTACAAAAGATCTTCACGGTCCCAAGGGGAGAGCCCCTCTTCAGGTTATGATCCTAAAAAGCGGGGTTTCCTTCAGTGAACTGCAAGACTGGCAAATCGCAGGACTGAAGATGTCTAACCACAGCACATTTGCTTCACATTTTCTTTGTGTTCTTTTTTTTATATATATTTTTTAGCAGTTTTCTCAAACTTGAATTTCGCTTCAAATACAGAGAGATTTACAACCAAAATCTTGAATAGCTGCACTGGCATCTTCCACCGAATGTGTTTATTCAAAGGGAACTAAAGGGGTAATGTTCTAATTTGGTTCAATTCACCTTAGTTTGTGCCAGTCAGTTTTCCAGTTCAAAATAGCTCCGTAAAAAACAGTACCATTGAGAAAAAAACTAAATAAAAAAAATAAAAACTAAAAAAAAACACTGCACTGAACACATCAGTGAGAATTACTTCGGCTAGCATGGGAACAGATTTAGCGTCTCCTGTAGCTGATTCACATCTCAGGATGTGGGAGATGATAATGAAATAGATTTTTCTTTGAAGGAAACTGGAGAGCAATAAAAAAAAAAATAAAAATTGGACCGTGGCAGCACAATGGACATGGAAGGGAATATGTAATACTGCAGCATCCGGAACTAAGGCACAGTGACAAGGTAAGCTCATGCTGCATCACAGACTTAAATGACGTGATCACACACACACACACACACACACACACACACACACACACACACAAAAGTCCTTGCAAAAGTGTCAGAAACGTGTGAGTTGTCACATACCTCACCCTTCTCATGGTGTTGGGACTATTAATTTAAAAAAAAAGTGGATTTGCATTCATTGTTGTCGCACTGCATTCTTCGTGCATTTTATCAGCTTGCTTTTGTCTCAATTAACGTTCATAAATCGAATGTACCTAACTCAGGGGCCTCTAGTATATGTATTTACATTTATTGATGTATTCTAGTTTATCATTAATCCATTTTATATGTTTCAGATTTTGAATCGGTAAAAAAAATAAAAATAAAATCATCAGTATCAGCAGATATGAAATACTTTGCAGCCTGCGCTGCTAACACGTACTATTGGTATTTGACAGTTCTTCTATTGTGCCCCCCACTGATGTGAAAGGAGCACGGGAGTCTTAGGTGCACACCAATAAACCACAGCAGGAGTCCATAAACCAATATTATGACATTCCAGGGGTGATTAGGGAGTCAAGGTTGTTAATGTCCGCAGTTAAACCGGCAATTGTTCCAACGACAAAAAAAAATACGTCCATCCCAACAATGTGTAGTGTCATTGCGAGCCCCGTCTGCAGACTCTGTATTCCCTTTATAGTGGCAGAGCCTTTATTTGCTTATATTTTATAACAAAACCTCCTTGCTTTGAGACCTTCTTGTGTTTGTTGAATGCAACAACCCAAAAAGCACAAGAGGATTGCTGGCAGAACACCAGAGTACTGTTTATAATTGCAGATTGGAATGGCATCAAGCTGGCTTTAGTTCTCTGGGTTAAAAACAATGTGGTATCATTGGGGAGGTCTTGATGACAGTATAGCAAGGCAACATCTCAAGGCGAGTCCAACAGAGAGTCGGCTTTTAGTGTCAACACCAACGGTAAAAGTGACCACGGTCCAGCTAGTCCGATATGTTGAAATTGCACCATCGTGAGGTTGTGAGCTGGTTAGCATTACATTACATCTCACTCATTGTTCAAAAGAATGTGATTCATTTATGCTTTTGTGTTAAATGCGGGATGAGAAAATTTGCTTTCAAATTAGTTCAAGTCGAATTGTATGGCGGGGAGGCTGAGTAGGTTAACGTGAATTTGCAAGAACGTGGCAGGACATTTCTATTAGCTTCCAGCAATAATTGTTGGTCCGATGTCTCACAAAATTGTTGAAGTGGTAATGCTAATCCTAAATCAAATGACTTTGAGCACACCTGGAAACTAAACTGAAATAAAAATGAGATAAATACCTCTTCATATGCGTAAAATCTTGGCGTTACAACTCTCATTGCACAAGGGTTGCACCTAAGCCAGCGGTTTTAAGAAAAGGAGAATATTGACGAGACGTTCGCTAATCACATCTGCTTTCACCTTTGCCATTCATTTTTAAAGAGTGACATTTGATCATTTTGTGCCTTAATGTCAACAGGGGCTAACGTATTTTTACACTTGACAGTGAAGAACAATGAAGTGTATTTCTTTCCATTCAAGAAAAATGTCTTCACATTACGAGCAAATGAGCAACGCATAATCGTGACGAACTGTCGACACTCTACCCATTATCGTCACATGCTAAGTATGATGACCTACACGTGTAATTGTAAAATGTAAATTGTAGCGATTATTAGCAGATACAATACCATAGAAATGCCACCTTGGCTTTACACTGATAAATCATCAGAGAGCCAGTAGGGGTCCTTTGCTGCTGGTGTTCCGACATTCTGACAATTTGCGAAATATACCCAGGTCACACCGTGTGAAGGTCTACATTTAATAAATAAATAACTACATACATACATAAATACATGAACTGGAGTGTCTTAGTGAAATGGGAAAAGGGTGTGATTGTGTGTTAATGACTTGCCATCCCTTGTGGAAGCCTGAAACAACAGATGAAAAAGGTTACAGCGAGCGCACGCGCGCACACACACACACACAAGCTTTGATGAGCAGGGGGTACTCGTATGATGAATTCCTATAAGGGAAAAAAAAAGCATGATTTGTACACAAACAAATAGTAATAATGCTGGATGACCTTTTGCTTCCTTCTCCAGTGCAATATTTAGAAGAGCAGAAGGAAGCAATACAATTGTATTCTCTGGTTAGTATATGAATTAAAACATTCCGCCACAGTCACCGGTGATGGTTTAAAAACACACCTGGTACGTCAATACTAGGAGACAGACAAGATAACAATACCGTAAGCATATATTCTTTATCCTCTGTTAAAAACAACAACAACTGCACATTCCTGAGTCACTTGCAGATGTTGTGAAATTCTTCATTTATGTCGTCATGATGATATTATCCTGCTCCCATGGGGCACCAAAAGGAGCCGCAATGGATTTAACATTTATATTCATTTCAAAGGGGAAAGACGGTTCGATATAGGCCGACACGTGTTCTGATCACATACAAATGAATCTCTTTTTGCAAAGCACGACTGTATTTCCATAATACACGATGCAGAATATGTTCAGGTTTGGGCCACTTTTCAAGTGTGCATACCATTTGCTGCACTTGTAAGCCTGATTTTCTCTTCCTGCCTGCTAAACTCATTGCAAATACATCAGTCAGAACGTCAATGATTAGTGACGACAAGAGCCACAGGTCAACTAGTGGAACCTGTGTTGCATTGCGCTGTAAATATCATCTACGATGCTGGAAGGCGAGTAATCATTGTACAAACAATGAATGAAAACATTACGTTGGAATTTCTTTGTAGATTTGCAACATATCTTGCCTGAAGTTATTTATGCATACATAAACATGTGCATACATTTTAACGTCGATGGGAAGATTTATCCTTTTAAGGTCTCAGTTGGTGATTAATTAATTAAGTACTCGGGCAATTATTCAAATGGATCATCTCAAGTTTTGGTATCTCCTATTTACTATGCACAAAGTACTATCAGTATAGTATGCGTGTCAACTGGAGGTCAAGGTTAAAATACTGCACATTTGAATTCACTTGTCAAACTTTAGGAATCCACTTGTTTGACCTTCCAAACCCAAACAGTTTGTCAGAAAATTCCACCCATCCCTCCATCCATTTTCTAATCTGCTTATCCTCACAAGGGTCGTGGGGCGTGCTGGAGCCTATCCCAGTTGTCGTCTGGCAGTAGGTGGTGGACAACCTGAACCAGTTGCCAGCCAATCGCAGGGCACACACAAACAACCATTTGCGCTCACACACACACCTTGGGACAATTTAGAGCAGGGGTGCCCAAACCTTTTGGACCAAAGATCTACTTTTCGATCAACTAACCTCACGGGATCTACCCTTACCGACACGCGCACGCGCACGCACACACACACACACACACACACACACACACACACACACACACACACGCGCCATGATGAGAAACAGACTGAAACTGAGGCATGCGATGCACTTTTGCAGCCTGTTAACTATCGTAGCTCACACGTACCGTTTTGAAGTGCTTCCCTGGGCCCTCCTAGGTTCCTATTCTTTGCCCGTGCCCTCTGTGAATTGTACACGAAGCAAACTCTGAATGAGAATAATGTCGATAAAAGATAGAGCGCAACAGCTCTGATCACAAGCTGCAATTACAGACTGCTGAGCGCTAACAACTTCCGGTGACGTAATCACGCGCCACTGTAAATTCAAGATTTACCTGCTTTATTTTATTTATTATTTATTTATTTTTTTGTGAAAATGAGACTGATAGTATGATTAGAGTGCAGCGTACATTAACACAAAAAATATATTACTCACATGTACAAAGACACACAAATGGTTGTTTGTTTGTTTTCTCCTCGACACTCTTCGGATCTACTTGGGACCTGTCTTAGATCTACCGGTAGATCAGGTTTGACGTAATGGGCACCCCTGATTTAGAGTGTTCCGATAACCTCCCATGCATGTTTTTAGAATGTGGGAGGAAACTGGAGTACCTGGAGAAAACCCACACAGGCACGGGGGGACAAAACTCCACACAGGAAGGCCACTCGTACCCTGCACCTCGGCTAACCAGTTGACCACCGGGCTGCTCTCAGAAAATTCCGATTCAGAAGTCACTCCAAATTTGAAAGCCCAGATGCCAGGGCTCATTTACCACCTAGACTTGTTACTTGTCAAGTACATATATTGTTCACATAGCCTGCGTGCCCATCTGCGCGCCCATATGCAATGTTTATTTTAACTGGGCCAATCACTTGGTTTGGCTCATTCCAGTTTTAATGTAGTGTGAAGCATTTTCTCTGTTGACCAACAACACACCTCTCCTGTTTATGATGCATTATATTACCCGCACATCAGGAACAAAGCGTCGAAACGCCTCCCTCTCAACGACGCATCGAGTGTCATTGGAGGTTCATCTTATGTAAATGTTATATTGTTCTATTATGCAACAGATGCAACGGATGGATATTCAACCCTTCCATCCATCCATCCATTTTCCGAACCGCTTGATCCTCACTAGGGTCGCGGGGGGTGCTGGAGCCTATCCCAGCTGTCTTCGGGCAGTAGGCGGGGGACACCCTGAATCGGTTGCCAGCCAATCGCAGGGCACACAGAGACAAACAACCATCCACGCTCACATTCACACCTAGGGACAATTTTAGAGTGTTCAATCAGCCTGCCACGCAAGTTTTTTGGAATGTGGGAGGAAACCGGAGTACCCGGAGAAAACCCACGCTGGCCCCGGGAGAACATGCAAACTCCACACAGGGAGGCCGGAGCTGGAATTGAACCCGGTACCTCTGCACTGTGAAGCCGACGTGCTAACCACTGGACTACCCTGGATATTCAACCAAGGGTGACAATTATGAAGGTTCAAAGTTTTTCCAAAATATCACCTGCATTGTTGATTTTACGAGGGCAACGCTTTTGGCTCTGGGTGAAAACAAAAATGCTTTAAAATCTGAATAAACTGACCAGCGTTCAACTTTTGAGATTGCGCTGTGGATACTGTACGTACATTATTCATGATCCTAATTTGAAGTATAACAGCAGTCCTCAAAATAAATCAGCACACGGTGCATTGCAAGATTATTTAGAAATTTGAAATTATTTATTTACTCCAGCCATCCATCCATCCATTTTCCGATCCGCTTTATCCTGACAAGGGTCGCGGCCTGCCATGCATGATTTTGTTGAATGTGGGAGGAAACCGGAGTACCCAGAGAAAACCCACGCAGGCACGGGGAGAACATGCACACTCCACACAGGAAGGCCGGAGCCGGAATCAAACCCACGACCTCTGCACTGTGAGGTCGATACACTAACCAGTGGAACACCGAGCCGCCCTATTTATTTACTCGAAATGTACAATATATTTGTTCATCCATCCATGCCAGTGATTTACAGTGACATTTAGAACAGTTAAATACAATTTCACTTCGATGGCGGAAGGTGCAAATAACCTGTATATATAAACTTTGTGTACAACTGAACAGGACCGGCTTTCACATTCAGTAAGTCAGCTCATCATTATTTCAGTACGCGCACAAAAATATCAACTTGCAGTTTTTAGTGAGCAGCACCCAAATATCCAGGACTTTTTCTTCCTCCACAAAAGGCCTAGAGTATTTCTCAAGTTCTCAAATCTGTCTGAATCTGTCTTCCTGAGCACCTCTTTGCCGAAATAATCCATTCACCTCAGCGATGGAACATATCAAGATTAGACAGTGTGACGTTTACAAATGCGTTCGTTCGTCACCCCGACAATAAAAAGCTCTAAAACGTGCAGTACATGTTCTCCACCTGTACGTAAGGAACAGAAGACCGACAGTGCATCTATTTACCAGACAGTCAGTGGCACCGCATTGATAATGCGACATCCCTCCCCAGTATCACGGCGATTGATAGTGTAAGTAACAACAGTCATTTGGACCCTGATCTATAGCCCGGCGTCTCAAGGGAGGAAGCCATCACGCGCAATCTCGGCCTCATGCTCAACGAGAATGGTCACCGCAATCGCGAGGAGATGTATTTGGAAAGTGCTCGGCTCTGCAAGCCCCTAACCAGTCCACTAAATCTGAGAGGGAACTCACAATGGGAAAATGTCACAACCCAAGGACCTCGGCCTGACACTGCCCGGAGGTAATTGGGGTGTGAGTGAGTCAAGGAAAGCTCACACTTTCGGGGGGGGGGGGGGGTTGTTTGTTTGTTTTGTGGATTTTTTTTAGCACAAATGAGAGAAAAAAGGAGATAGAGGGGTGAAAATAGAAATAATTGCACAGTCTGCAGTCCCCCCCAGTTAAATCTTTTCTAACTTCATTGCTTCAAGACTGAGCAATATGATCTTGCTTATACAACTTAAATGGTCCATGAAATGCTTAAATACTCCATTTATCATGAACATCCGTAGTCTATATGGCTTGTTTATAAAATGAAATCAGCTACGTGCGTATAAACACATTTAGTCAAATATACTTGAACATTTTATCCGCGCAAGTGTAATGTATGAATTTCTTTTGAAAGCATTTTATTTTCTCGGCAGATTGCAAAACTCCAGCAACAACACAAATCTTACGTGAAGGTATTGATTGTGTTTTATGACAAAATCTATATGGAAGGCATTGAAGTATTAAAAAGGGAGAGCTGGGCAAAAG
The DNA here is from genome assembly GCF_054856545.1 of Hippocampus guttulatus. Lineage (NCBI taxonomy): Eukaryota > Metazoa > Chordata > Actinopteri > Syngnathiformes > Syngnathidae > Hippocampus > Hippocampus guttulatus. Next base: position 17,157,564 of record NC_141265.1, read on the forward strand.
AAAGCTAATGACCTGCTGGAGCTAAGGTGGCACAATCTAGCGGGTGCGGATGCTGAGCGGTTGTGTGGTTGAGGTTCGTATAGTCACAGGATAACGACATTTTCATGGACTGCAAATTATGAGGATGTATCGTGAAATTAAAAGCCCGTGTGTGCGGTAATTGCTCAAAGGGAGCTTAGGAAATTCCCCTGGGAAACGCGATGTGTCGCGGATGTTCCATGCATGTCCTCTCCATTAACTAATTCGAAGGACGGGGCAGTATAATGACGTATTGCTGAATGTGCTTAACACGTCTCGTGTCTGTTTGTCACTGGTACAAAAGTGGGGCCGCTTTTAACACGCTTGCCTGAAGTAGATCAAACAGATGCTCGTGTGTAAATTAGAGCAAGAATCAGAGTAGAGCAATGTTGCGAAAGTCTTTCATTGTGGGGTTTTTTCCTCTTGTGAGTGAAATGTTTGCAAATATACCATCTATCCATTTTGCTCTAAATGAACATTATTAACATGAAATGAAAAGCTTTGCCTTTATAAACTTGTCAAAGAATTCACCCGCACAATTTTGAACAAAGGACTCGACTCAGGGAAGATTGTCTTTGCAGTCGACAAGAAGCACGATTCCCCAAAGCAACCAACTTCGCAAATCACACTCCAAACTCCCCGTGCTCTGTGTCGATTTTAAATAATACACTGCCCCCTATACTTGCATACCACGCCCCCAGTCAGGTCCATCAAGCTTTGAACCACAGATACTCTGACACCTTCATGTCTGGCCTTCCATGAACAAAGTTGCAAATGTTGCAGATGACAAATGTTTTCCTGGGCCGCGACCAGTTCCCAAACTGTTTGCTCTCAAGCTGAGCCTGCATCCTTTCATTTGTATGCAAACAGCCCAACAGCTCCTCACACCACATTCCCTTGTGGACTTCAAAGAGCCCTCTGCTCTAGACGACCCGACACCGTGCGCAAAGACATTTAGGGGTGCTGAATACCCAAAAAACGTCAAGACAGGCCCAAAATTTAATAAAACTTGAAAGATGATATCATTGTGTTTGTTGATACTCTGTCAACCCTTTATACTTTCCCGCATGAACCGAACTGGGTTTGTATGCAACCCTCAACACAGTAGAAGGCCGTCGCAGAGAAGATTTACAACATGGACGCTCGTCACGGATCACTTTCCAATGTCACTTTGTCAATCACTTTGTCAATCGAACACAGTTCGGACCGTCAGAGTGTCACTTTCTCTTCACACTCTTTAAAAACCAACAGGTATAGATACTGTATCGGTGGGACACAGATGTATCTCAGGATTGTTTCAAGCTGCCCTGTGAACACTGTGCCCAAACTTTCTGGATGAATATGTCATGCAAAGTCCAATCCAAAACACCCCTCTGGCCCTGAGCCTGGAGAAGCCATTTTTATGATCAAGGCTCAAGTCATCTTGAAATGGTGCTTGGAAATAGTGTACGCTCGTGGCCCCAGTAGACACTTGGTTATTATTCCTTCTTAATTCATGCAGCCATCATGATTCACCTGACTGGAATAAAAAAGGATAAACTCTCTATGTTCAGAAGGCAGGAAATATAGGCTCTGTGTGATTACTCTAAGTCGTCGAGAAGATGGGTATCAATCTCATTGGAGTCGCTCTATCAAGCACAAAGAGATGGAGACGCTCACCCGCCCTCTCGTTTCTCGGTTGGATCATTAAATTCTCCTTTGGTCATGGTAAGAGGGCTTTATTCCTCCCCCAGGCTCGAAGTTATCCTTCGACTCCTGCAGATTGGCAAAGTGACAAGTCAAATCATTGCGCAGAGCAGCGCGCTGTTCTGGATGGATGTACCGTGTCCCCCGATTTCATTTCGGGATCTCTTCATGAAATCCCTTCTCTCTAAAACATCGCGGAAAAGACGTTCGGAGTCTCTGCAAGGGTTTTGCTTGGTTAAACAAAAATATATAGATGAAATTGTTACACCTCGAGTGATTTACAAAGCAATGTCTTGATAAATAATGGGAGAGAATTGTCAAGAGCACACCAAGGAGAAGTGCAGCAAACGAAAAGTCCATATAAATTGCTACTTGCCAGTACAAAACTAAAAAGCGTGTCCTTCAAAAAGAACCACACCGAAGTCTAGTTTGAGACTTCTGTTTCTTTCATTGAATATCGATTTTGTGGAAAATGGGCCATTCCTGGTCCTTGAGGAGAAGATATTTGCAGAACTGATGAAGGACAGACACGAGTACACCTGACAATGAGCGTCAAAAATAAAAGAAGCACAAAGAAAGCTACTTTCTCAAAGTTGACTTCAAAGTCCATATCGGATCTGCGTATGACCTCGTGTTACACAGTCGGATAAAATGGCATTTTAAAGATTCTTTTTTTTTTTTTTTTTTTGGTGTCAGATATAACTAATGGTTAAGGTGCCTTGGTATATGACTCAGATGGATACATACAGTGTACATTTAGAAATAATTCATAAAATATATCAAATGGATTGTGACCTTGACCGATAAGAACGTGATCTTTGTCAGACTAAAATGACTGTTTATGAGGCAACGCACACAACTCCGCAATGTGAATGCCTTCATTTGGATGAACAATGGAAAATCAGAACCTCCCGCAGACTGTTCAAATTCAGATCATGCATGTGCAGTGATGAGAATAAATATTATCGCATTAATCGTATTTGTGTGGACTGCTTTGTAATTCAATCAGAAGGCGACTTCAAAAGACAGTTTGACTGCTTTTAATTTTTTTTTTTTTCGCATTTCTCTTAGCCAGAGTCGGAAAAGCCACTTAGCACTTTTAATGAGATCAGAGGAGCTTAGAGGGAGCACTTTCCAAAAACATTCAAATCCTCCATCACCTGTGTTTTGCCACGGAATGCCACATGTGTATCAGAAGGGACGAACGTATGCATTTTGACCTGAGATTAAAAATAAAAGATAGTGACTCACGCTGATTATTAAGGGTAAGGCTAAATTTAATAAGAGACTAACTGGTAAGTATGAGGGCCTCACAGTACAGAGGTCGTGGGTTCGATTCTGGCTCCGTCCTTCCTGTGTGGAGTTTGCATGGTCTCCCCGAGCCTGCGTGGGTTTTCTCCGGGTATTCCGGTTCCCTCCCACATTCCAAAAACATGCATGAAAGACTGATTGAACACTCTAAATTGTCCCTAGGTGTGAGTGTGAGCGCGGATGGTTGTTCGTCTCTGTGTGCCCTGCGATTGGCTGGCAATCAGTTCAAGATGTACCCCGCCTACTGCTCGAAGAAAGCTAGGATAGGCTCTAGCACACCTGTGACCCTTGTGAGGATAAAAACGGATTCAAAAATGGAAGAATGGATGGATGATTCCTTTTGCCTTTACAACCATTCAGTATTCTGTAGCTGGGTGGAAAAAAAACCACTCCTCCTGCTGCTTGAAGGTAACTGATCCCTCGACAGGAATTTAATAACACATTTTCTTCGTGTTAATAAGGTGATGGGAACAGCGTAGGCAAAAGGTTTTTGATGAGTGGGAAACAGTAGCTTGAACGCCTGATTACTGATAATCACATGGGGCTGTTCACTAATTGCTTCATTATATTTTCTACTTGGTTCTATCTAGTTTCTATCCTCTGGCATCACGCTTCACATTTTCAATGATCCCTCTGTATTGACATTAAAAAAAATCTCCCGCAGGCGTCACTCTCTTGTGTGAGCAATTTGAACATGACACCACCCCCCACCCCCAAAAAAAGTCAGATTCATGTAAAATGCGCACACTTATCAGTCATTCATCGCTTTCCTGGGGTGTACTCAATGATTTATTCAAAGTTGGCTGGCAGCGGTGGATGATGCCATGGAAAGCAATGGCAATCCCCCAAAAAGGAGCCACTCTAAGAAAAAGACAGCAACCCCTTAAAAGACTGCAAAATTGATGCAATCAAAACTAGTGATGATGATTTGCTTTTGTCCCAATACGTTTGGATGAGCAGCACGATACCTACTGAATCATCACGATTGCACAAAGTTATCGAACAGAATCGCCACAGCATAAACACGTCAATACCGGTGCTGGCATTAACTGAGAAAAGTTAAAGAAAGATCAAAAAATGTGATTGCCACCAACAGCACTTTACAAACAGTTCTCACTTCACCAAACATGTCATGTAAGCTTTGGCAACATTTTGCGGTGATCCATCGTATTCTTCCACAATGTCCACCTGTGAGCATGACTTTTCTCTGAAAAATGGCCACCTTGTCTTCCGTGGCTAGCTCATAATTTACTGCCCATTAATTCAGGCAACCACTGACTTCTCCCCATTGTTTTTGGTTTATGTTCACTGGAAGGCAAATATTTAATTTAATGTTGCATTGTAAACGCATGGGGAAATAGGTCTCCACTTGGGTTTATTTTCACAAGTTAAGAAAGTTAATCAATTCAAAAATCACAGTTTTCTATTTTTTTTAAATACACTAATTGGAGCAAAATTTATTAAATTGAGGCAGATCCGGAGACTATTGATAAAACTGGGCAGTTCATTTGATCTTTATAACGTTTAATTATTTAACTGGGGCGGCCCGGTGGGCCAGTTGTCAGCGCTTCAACCTCACAGTGCAGAGGTCGTGGGTTCGATCCCGGCTCCGACTTCCCTGTGTGGAGTTTGCATGTTCTCCCCAGGCCTGTGTGGGTTTTCTCCCGGTATTCCGGTTTCCTCCCACATTCGAAAAACATGCATGGCAGGCTGATTGAACATTCTAAATTGTCCCTAGGTGTGAGTGTGAGCACGGATGGTTGTTCGTCTCTGTGTGCCTTGCGATTGGCTGGCAACTGGTTCAGGATGTCCCTCCGCCTCTGCCCGAAGATGGCTGGGATAGGCTCTAGCACGCCGCGACCCTTGTGAGGATAAAGCGGATAAGAAAATGGATGGATGCATTATTTAACTGATTCCAATTGATTACATATCCAATTTGTTCTATATTTTATTGAGTCTCCAAGCTTACGAGCAAATTAGCTTAATTAAAAGAGGGCGCACAAATACGTAATGGATGAAAAATATTGTAGGGCACTTGGAATGCGGCATGGATATTTTTATTTATTTATCTCTTGCCAGACTGCGTTGTCACTGACTGACTGGGGTGGTTTCTCAGGTGGGCAAATACCCACCCACGCAAGGGGAAGACAGAGGCAGACAGCCGAACAGAGGGATGGAAAATAATGACGGGATGAATAATTGATGACACCAAATTTTCCAAGAGAGTAATCAAAAATAAGCATATTGAGCAAAAGAGACCACAACTGCATGCATAAAAACATTTCTGAGCCATTATGATGAATCTTTATTAGGCTTTTACCATGGTAAATATGAACCCCGACGTTTTAGAGTGGAATGAGTCAGTGCGAACCAAACATAAACACAATTAATAATTGAGGCAATGGGGAGATGAAACACGTACGGGATGCATATATTATAAGTGAAGAAATTCTCTCAACTACCAAAGATGCTCGAGTGTGTCTTACGCAAACAGGCAGTATGACAATGAGTGCATTCATTGATTCTTAAAATCAGTAATTGAATATTAAAAACCGTAAAGGAAGTCACTGAATATATCCTGGAAATAGGCAGGAATTTTGTAGAGGAGATTCAAACCCCAAACTATGATGCCCACAGATCCATAAACCGATTTGATTTCAGTCCACTCGACATACCAGATGCTGGACAAAAATGAGACAAAAAAAAATGGAAAACGTACTCCCTTGAAAAGTGGGCTTTGATGTTTGTTGGTCTAAGGCTCCCTCACCCCTGCTTTCGAGCCAAAAGGTTTCCCAGCCCGCTTGGCACAGGACATGGTCACCCCAGATGTAAACATTCTTTCAAGTCCACCCAAGGATGCTACAAAATGTCCAAACATTTTAAAAAAATAACTGGCAGGGAAAAGGTATGAGAAGATATTAACAAGCACCTAATCTCCAAAGAAAGCAATCTTCTCACACAACACTACACACGTATGAGGTGGGTGTAAGACAAGTGAGCATGTTGGCATGCTCAGGATATGAAAGTTTTGCTCGAGCGATCCATCAATGTAAAATATACCCATATTCTGACCTTGGTGTGGATGCATCAATAAGTCAGGGAAGGGCAAAGAAAAACATACCAGTCTCGCCGCTCGCTCTATTCATAAATTTCTCACAGAGCCAGAGGACGGGCATCAATTATTTACCTTTCCAGACACGGCGCAGATGGAAAAGAAACAAAAGGAGAGCTAAAGGCCAGAAAAGAACACGAATGAGGTTGATTGAGTCATTAAAAGCTTCCTCTAACATTCTGCTAAAAGAGGCAACAACATCGCTGTTGACACGGTGACTTCTGTTCTCCACATATTGATTGCATCTGTTTTCCGCGGATCTTATGGATGTTTTTTCGGTTTGTGGCTTTGGGCGTCTATAGTTGCGAGAAAAGTATGAGAACTCTTTTGGGTGAGCTGGATTTTTGCATCAAGTGGTCATGGAATGTGATCTGAATGGATCACACAAAAATGACATATATTGGGGACAAACTATATAAACAAACAAACAAAAAAAAAAGTTCAGCCCTGTTCCTACTCTCCTGAGGATTAGCCATCCAAGAGCAACGGATGGGAGATTCAATCAGTTACAAAGTAACAGTATCCACATTGCTCGTAGGGCTTCATCACCAGTGTTAAAAAAATAATAATCATAATAATCTAAAACCATATCTAACAAAACCTGATTGGACTGTTGAACTTGTTTTTAACGAAAAGCAAAAGGCAAGTTTTCAGGAGCCCATACATGTCGCACACGGCAAGGAACCACTTTTCTTCTCTCATCAGCCTTGCAACGGTTTGCGCTAATTTATTTTTAAACCCTTTTAGAGACTTGTTAATTAGCATTCTGCCAGTCGCTCGCATTCCCTTGACGACTTTGAGCCACTGTAAATTTTTCCTGAGGTGTGTAATTTAACCCCTACCGAGAAGGAAAGCGACCCAAGGAGCCTAATTGTCATGTGCGCAAGCCAGAAATACTTTTTATGTACTTCATTTGTCATATTTCACGTGGCTGCCGGTCAGGTAAGAATGTCAAACCACGTCACACGGGGACCGGAGAGCTTTACCGAAGTGAGGAATAATGCGGTTGTGTCTTTCCCCTAAGTTACAAATGGTAGCAAATCCTTTCCGATACGATGTCGGCCCGCACCTGTCGTCGCTGTTTTAACCACCTGGTTGCTTTTGATGAAGGTCCTCGGGTTAAGAAAATGTCATGCGCCCGCACGGTAAGCCCATGGGGGTACCCCTTCAGCAATTAATTCTCACTGTGCCCCTGACAATGACGAAACACAGAGCGAACCCACTAATAACTGAGCTCATTCGCTATGAGGATATGCTCCACCCTCATCGGTTACCGAGATAAATTACTCAGCGATGGCGCGTGTCTTTCCTCCCTTTTTCTTGTTCCCCACAGAGCAAGGTCTTTGGGAATCGGGTGAGGTGGCACAATCACTTTCCATGTGAACTGATTCCTAAGATGGCTCGTGAGACCATCTCTGAGGCGGCGCTGACAGAGAGATTGGGCAAAGGCGGTGTGGTTAATGGCATCACCCGGACTAATTGCAATTAATTCACCGATAAGGTCGCATGTCAGCTCAGCAGTTGATGGATGTTTCTCATCTTCCCCCTCCGGACTTGACTCATTTTGTCAATGACAGTCAAATCACTACGGTGACATAAATGGCGGTAAAACCGCGGCTGTTTATCAAGCTAGCAAAAGTAGGTTGAAATGAAAGTGCCGGTTTCGAATGGTTATGAGAGATGTTATCAAGTTTGCTAGTCCCCTAATTTCCGTTCCCTGTCGTCGTTTTATCATACGACCACCCTCGTTTTATTGCTATTCACCATGCGCTGTACGGCACGCATACAGTATATGCGGTCTATGTGCTGACAAGACAGTGACAGTTTTATTACCATGTTGAGATAAGCCAGGCAAATAAAAACGGCAGATAGTTCAACATTCGTCTCGCATTTACTTGTAATTCCCACTTATAAAGTGACACGCTCAGTCAGTCTTTAAAACCAATGGCGGGAAAATGAGACTGAATGGAGAAAAAAACCCATCTGTCTATCTATTTTCTATCGCGCTTTGCTAATTAGCATCCTGTTTTTAAGAGTTAATTGTGAGATTGAACCTATCCCGAATGACAACAAACATTCACACTCATATCGCCTGTGGGCAAATTTGAGTCTTCATATGCATATTTTTGGGATGTAAGAGAGAAATTGCAGTACACGGAGGAAACCGGCACAGCACAGTGAAAGCACTCCAACTCCACACAGGAAGACCAGAGCGGATTTTCAAACCAGGAATGTCTGAACTGAGAGGTAGTCATGCTAAACAGAGTCCAGGATTTCACAGGCATAACACGACAATATATAGCATCCTTTTATTTTTTTTCTGGTGTAAGCAGTTGCCAACAGACCGCTATATATTTGGTGCCCTAAACATAGAATTGGATACTAAGACAAAAATACACTTTTTCAGTCAGTTTTGCGGAGTTTTGTGTAAATTCAAACAAGGGACGCACACAGTAGTTATAAAACCATCACACGAGTCATGCCAGTAAAAAAAGAACGACAGGTTTGAGCCATATTCTCCACTATGCGTAAAAGGGAAAAGGCACCCTGGCTGTACACATCCTCTCATCAACGAACTGTTTTAATAAACTACCATTATTGCAAAGGTTTTTTATTTCCTTCCTTTCTTTTTTTTTAACCGCTGTCTTATGCGGTTGGCATGCACCTATTCATGGACTTGAGGGTCATTTGTTTGAAAATAAATGGTGAGAAGAGGAGAGCGTGACAACAGCGCAACAGAAGGCGACCGTGTACATCTGCGACGTTGAAATGAATCGCCCAGCATTCATGATCACAGTGTTTTGATTATCAGGTCTGTTCCCGACAAATCCGGAGTTGTTAATACGACTAAAATGATCACTCCTGCACGTGTCGCTTTCAAAAGCTCTCTCACTCCAAATAGGCAACAAGAAAATGCCATCCTTTGTATTTTGTAACGATGCAATTTAGTCTTCTCGCAAGACATACCAACACACAGCCTGGTTGAAAAAACGATGTTTGTAATTCATCTTTATGCTCTGCGCTCACAGATGCAAAATCACCTCTTTCACCTCTTTTGTATTGCACTTAATACCAATGCCAATTCCAGTCTTTGGGACATTCCTTATTGGCCTGCGCGGCAACAAAATGACACAATAGATTCTGGGCCCCCATTCTCTTCTGGCCTGTTCTCGCCTCATCCTGTCGACCGCAACTACCTCTACACACACACAAACACACACACACACCATATCGCTCTAATTTCCTGGAATTCTGGGGCGAGTAGATTTTCTCTCTTCTGTCCGTCGTCCTGTTATTCCCCCTTCTGCCGACAGCCTTGCAAACAGATTGCCAATAACTTTGGTGGCAGGTCCCACCAACTTCCCTCCCCCCTTCATCTCCTACCCCAGTAATGGCCTTACTCGAGGGAGGGAGCTCCTACCTGTCACAGATCCGCCTGCCTCATAACCCTGCCCGGCCGGCCCCGATCTGCCTCCCCCGTTTCTTCCTCTCTTTTTCCTGTCATGCCATTTACCTGCTGGGAGGCAATTTCATTCCAGCGTAAGCGACCTGCCTCCTGCCGGCTCACGTTTACTTGGCAATTGCACGGGACGACCATATAATTATGACAAATTCAGTCTCATTTGCATACATGGGTCGAAATGATGTGTTGATACAGACGTAGCCGAAACAAAAGAAGCAGAAAGTGAAAAAATGTCAAGTCAGGGAGGCAAGATTGTAAATGTGATCTGCTGTCAATAAAGTTGAGGCAAAGAAATGGAGTGGAAGAATAAAACTTTTCCAGACGACTCTTGTCATGAAATGCGCTTTTGTTGATTTTGTTGGATTAGATTTAGTTTTGTTTCATGCTTTGTTGTGGCTTGCCCATGTTCCTTTATTCTTCTTGTGACGTTTTTTTTTCCACCTGTTCTCGTCAGCGTTGTTGTGTGTGTTTCCCAATCATCAACCGCCGCCCTCCTTATCCAGGTGGGAATCATTGTCTCATCAGTTTTCTTGTATTTAGTTCCCTGGTTTCTTTCAGTCTGTGTTGGTTTGTTGTTGTTGCTGTTCGTTGCTTTTGTTAGTCATGTCGATCTTGAGATGAGTTAATTGCCTGTGTTTTTGTTGTTTTCACTTTGTACCTTGCTCTTTTCTGATTTACTGTTGTGATGTTGAGCTTTTTATCAACCATTCTTTTTGAAAATAACAACAGCTTTTTTTTAATACATAAATACAGTTTGAAAAAACAAAGTTCCAACTCCAAGCAACATCAAAACAAATGATCTGCATGCACATTTTGTCACTTTTAGGTCTTGGGATTCAAAAGGTTCCCCTCATGACTTTTCAAATCGATATTGATTGCACAGCTACGACATGCGTGTGTGTTATTTCTGAAATGCACTTTAATGTCCCGCGTAACCTTTCGCATGCTGTTTGCCTCTCGCTTGCACTGTCAATGGCAATTTCATTATCACGATTACCCTTTTTCCAGAAAGTGTCAGAAACCAGCATGGGCTGGAGAACAAGTGTGTGTGTGTGTGTGTGATTGATTTTAAAAGAGTGACAGATGCAGCCCCGAAATGTCCTTTTTGAATACGTATGTATTTTTGTTCCATGATTTGAGCTCCGAGAGCCTACATGGAAGAGTATGATGAAAGGTATCGAGTCGTGACATATCTTAAGCGTTTTGCGTTGAAATCAATGAATGTCTTTGTCTGTTGCGGTTGTCGCCATCGCCAAATAATTCAACATCAAACTGGGCTTTCTTTCCCTCGTATCAATGAAGCGGCCGAGCTTCTGATATCTCTAGCGGTATTAAAAGTGTTCATTTATGTTGCGGCAGCAAATCCATTGTTGCCTCAGTGAGCAGTTGTGCTAGTGTGTTTAGGTGTGTGCATTTTTTTTTTTTTTTAATGGATGGCTGTACATTTGTAAATCCGTCTAGGGGACAGGTGCGCTGCAGCACATGGCCTACTTTTGCATGGGATCTATGACTAATTCAATGCTCAGCATGCCGTACTACAAGCGCAATGGAACCTTTTTTTTTTGTGCACAATGAAGAAATGGGAATTGGGGTTATGACTCTACACTGTTAGGCCTTTTTATGCTCTGGTACAGGCAGGCATTCCTCAACTGCATGCATTTACCTCTCATCCCTTGACTGCTTTTCTCCAACTCCCACTCATTTTTTTTCTTTTTTTTAACCATTGTATCACTTGTTTTTTTAGTTTTCCCCGAGCTCTCATAATTGGTTCAATTAACCAGAAATGTCTCAAAATGCCAGGTGGTTCTCCAACATAAGAGAGAAGCAATTGCGCCACCCCCCTCCCCCACGAAGACAAAAATAATTGCTATGAAAAAGTCATGTTAACTGAACTCCTATAACCAGCATAAAATTTGATATATTTATAAAATATAGAACTACATTAGAATTACATTGATAAATGTAAAAATGTAAAAAAATAAATAAATGAATTGAAAAGTAGAAGCTGTTATGAATATGAGAAAATTGGCATATAAAGGTGTTAGAATGAGTATGTATAAATAAATCCAAAGTTGTATAATACACATATGGGTAAAAGCACTTGGTGATATGTAGACTTCTTCCTTTTTTCTGTATTGAAAAATGATTACCGGTAATTCACATAATGTATAACAAGGGGTTGGACTGTTTTTTACTTCTTCCTACTCCTTTGAACATATAATTTGTGATGATGACTATTTTCTCTTCCTTTTTATATCTTGCTTGCTTTCACTTTTTGCCAACTTGTTGCAGTATTTTTATTTATTTATATTTTTATTTTATATGTTCAATAAACAAACAAAAAGAAGGCAAATTTTACTTTCTGAAATGAGCTACACACCAAAATTTTAACATCTACCCATTGATCCATTTGTTTTCTGTGTCACTTGGCATGTTCAGGGTCACAGGGACCGGGAGCCGATCGCATTTGTCGTCTGGCAAAAGAGACGGACAACCGTGCACGTTCACCTTCGCGCCGTCACTAAGTGGAAACTGGAATCACGTTGCCTGCACTGATCAAATTCATCATGTACTAATATTGAGTCATAATGACCGCTCTAACAAATGATATTTAACATTACAAATCTCCCGTTAAGCGCTTTTCCGAGTCTGTACTCTTTTACTTTGACCAAAGAAGTTGAATCAGAACTCTTTTTACCAATTTTGTGCCACCTGACGATGTATTCTTACGTGCCTGCGCAAAATAGTCCTTTGCGTGTTGTTAGTAACCTCAAAAACCCTAAACCGTTGTAAACCGGCCCATTATATATGGGAAGCAATGCACCGGGGGTTGGAATGCTAAAGTTTCAGGGGACTGTTGAGTCTGAAAAATGTTGGTCAAAAAAAGACCTCAGGCACATTTGATTTGGAGATTCTGTACGAGGTGACATTTTTGCATCAGCATTGCAAGCTTTATTTCCGAGCCTTGGCATTTTTCCCGACAACATAATTAAATAACTTGAAATTCCCAGTGTAATTTCAATTTCCAGTCAAATTCTGGAAGGATCAAGTCACAGTGAATTGCAAACCACAAAAGGATTAAAAGGCAATGACTTGAGCAATGTATGGTGCCGGTATTCACCAGTTTATATTGAATATTTTTCAAAAAAACGTTTACTCTTTTCCCCCAAACCTCTTGTCTCCTTAGTAGCACTAACCAGCCCTCGAGGCATCCTTTATTCCCGATTATAGCGTCAACCACCAAGGTCTTCATGACCTCAAGAGGGCTCTCAGGATCAGTCAACTCCTGCTTGGCTTGCATTTCAGCCACAGTAACTCGGATGGCTTATCCGTTTCATTTTTATTGAATGGGTGAAGGTTTCCCGCTACCCTTGGGCTCCATGGGGGAACGTTCACATGCTGGTGTTAGGGAGCTTTTTATGCTGACTGAAGAAACATGTTAGATCCCTTACAGTGAGCGGAATGACATGGCCACATGCCGTACCTGCACAAAAGCACATTGCATATTTGTCATTGGCCCCATTGGAGCTCTGTGCGAACAAGAAAGTTGCTGTATTATATATTTTGGCCCACAAGTGTTTTTTGGACCAAAGCAGAGCATTTAGGATTTTGTCTTCATAGACTATCAAAATGGTTTCATGTTGTTCAAAAAAAAATCAAGATGGTGTTGAACTGGAGACTTGAAGTATAAACCAGCTTTAGAATGAATGGCATTTATCATTTAAGTATGATCTTAATATGGGTGGTCTGCAATGTGTGGCTAAATTTAAGAACATGAAAGACAAATGAGGCTTGCCCAAAAACACCTTCCATGTTCTTGAATTATATTCTTTGGACCATGTGTAACTTGCTGTATTTAAACCATGAACTCTGTCTTTTAGACGCAATATTTAAAGATGCAAAATCAGCCATTGCAGTTCGTCTCTGGTTTTATAACGCGCATTCTGCATGCTTAGTTACAAAGTACTATATTTGCATATACTCCACCGGTGCGCTCGGTGTAAAAAACGCTCCATCTTCATTTTCATGTTGGGGCAAGTCTACTTTATCATGTTTGTGAGTTTTTGCAAACCACACGATCCATTGCTGGGCGTTCCGCTTACATTGGCCAGAAATTAAGTCCATTCTGTTCACTTCCACAATGGCGGCAACGCACATTTCTACCTACACGCGTCTATGAAAATACCACAGAGAAAGAAAACCTTGCTTTGCCCTAGACTAGCCAATAAATTGCATGTAGAAATCTAATCTGCGGACAGCCTTTTGGATTCCTTTTTAAAAAAAAAATAGTCTACAGTATTTCATAGTTTATTCTGCAATGAAGTTCTGTTGTCATTAAAGATGCCTCCATGTCGCTGATTTATCAGTTCTCATGTAGCATGTGTCTTCACACTCAAGTCATTATTTTATGTGCAGTAAATTTGGTTCAACAGTTACTGAATTGTTTTCCTCATTTACATTATTCACTGACTTTCCCACTGAAGCAGATACTGAGACAAATCTTCGTCATTTCCTTAGATATTGATACTAAACTAGGGACAGGATAAAATAGAAGACATACAGTATATTAATCTTAGTCAGAATTTATCTCATTTTTCTGTGTTTTATACGGATGCCACCCCTCAGCAAACTGATATCATTCACTAGTCCAACACCCTGCAGTGAAAATGTCTGGCTAACAATAAAACTTTGCAGGGGCATGTTAGGGTAACGCTGGGAGCGCTGTGCTAACATTAATCAACACGGACATGACTAAATGGACCATGATACCATTTCCTGAATGGAGGTGCAAACAAATCTGTTACAAAATGCCCGCAGCTGTTGACCTGATCTGAGGTGGCTGAGCGGGGAGAAGAAAATAAAGGGGCAACGTATCACATGACAAATTTAAACATCAATACAGTGGAGATGGGAACACACACAAACGCTAATGCATTTAATATTTTTTTGTAACAGACGTCACCTGCATGCTGTACTGTATATCAGGGGTGGCGCCAGTGAAGCTCGTGTCATCCAGTCAATCAATTGTAGCCCAGTTTTGTGGAAATATTGGGACCACTTTTACTTCATGACTAAATTAGGTTCTTATAGTCAAAACATTTCGAAAAATCAGATGGCAGACAACCGGTTAAGACCCCAAACATGTTCTAAGTTTGATAACCTTGGCAATCTTGGTAGTATCTTTAACAACCCTGGCAAATGTAAATACATTTCCAAGTGTAAAAAAAAATTAAGGCATCTCATCTGTCAATCTGTACAGAAAAATGGATAGTACTTCATCGAACATCTTTTTTGCCTACACGTGACTACATGATCGGGCTACAAAAATCTGATTGACGCCTCCGCTGGGCATAACGTATCGCACTGGGTCATCCACGCAGAAACAACAAGGCATTCTAAAAAGGCTACACCAGCACAAAGTCCCGGTCCATACACAGGTTATCACATCAGTCTTTTGAAAAATTCTTTTTACCTCACTCCTCCTCGCCCTCTCTCTGTGACTTGTGCATAGTCACGGCCAACAATGAGGCACTCTAAAGCAGCCATGCCACCAGACTATCTGAAGGGAAGGTACATTTAAGGGGTATAGGCATGGCTAGCTCTCTTATATACTTCCACATAATGTCATAAAAATAGTGCATTTGCATGTGGGAATCAGGTTCCTTCACAATACTTAAGATCTTTAAATGTATCTAAATGCTGCAACCATCTCCCACCACAGGAAAGGCTCTTTGGGGCCTCAGTAATTTAAGCGGCACAACACTGTTGACCTCTTAGCTAATGATGCACTGTGTAATACCTTATGTTCATCTCAAGAGTGGGGGTATAACAGCACTGCATAAGTGCTCATTTGAATATTTCTTAACAATAACTAATAACCCCAAAGGAGGCAATTACACTAAAGGGGGGTTTGTCTAAGGGCATTCTTCAGCCAGAATGGTTAATAATTAGAATAGATAATATTTTCACCGATACTAAATACAGTTGGCAGCTCGGCCCCAAATAACGGGTTTTAATAATCGCCGCAATAAAACACCCCATTGTCAAGAGTGTATTGTAATGTCATACTATTTATACTGACAAATTTGCCAGTATATTCTTTTTTCAGCTTTTGTAATCAAGCTCCAATGTCATTAAAGTAGAAATATTGTAACTAAAGAAATATTAACGATGCTCTTTTCTTTCCACTGAACCGCCGTGTAGTGCACAAATATTCTCCAATGTTTAATTTGTAACACAAATAAGGACATGGTATGAAAAGTAAATCAAATGAGGCAACTTAGAAGAATAAAGTCAAAATATTACAAGAATGAAGTTGTTAAAAAGGCAATGTAAAAAATGTCTATTATGACAAGAAAACTGTAGTTCTTCTGAAATTTGTCTTTTTGAATTGTGAGTTACATTTGTTACGTTACAGGCCAGGAGCATCCCCAGAAGCCTGCTCGCTCACAAGCTAGCAGGTAGCTAGCGCCTCTCGTTGCGACAAGGAATAGCCCTGCGATATCCCACCGGAGGCCTTAAAGATGGCTGAAATTAATATGTGTCGACATATGACAGATGCTACACAGAAAAATGCTCTTATTGGCCATATTTGACCAGACACGCTTTGAATGTGGCTTTTGGTTCATTTTGCTGGAAGCTGTTGTTTATTCTGTGTGAAGCTGATGTCGGCCTGCCAGTTCGATGTGATGAAATCATGCGGCCGAGTCTGATAATCACTCATTCCGCCTGAAAGGTGAGCAGAGATGAGCAGAGCTCAAAAAGGTCACAAGTAATTAATGGCTTTCGTGAAAGGTCTGAACTTTCCAAAACAACCTCTTTTTTTGTTCTTTTTTTTTTTGGGCGGGGGTGGGCAGTCTGATCAGTTTGCGCATGAAGGCAGTAACATTTCATCCGAAGCATGCATGTGCCTCCATTCTCCACTGAGACGCTGCACTGTGAAGGACAATTTTTTCATTACGATACATCCCGACAGTAACTTAATCAACTTAATCCCAAAACGGGATTAAAACAATCACGTAGAAGACGAGATGGATGTTTGATAGGGCCCATGGCACAAGGTCATCAAGCCGCCTGAAAGTGGAGTGTAAGTGATTATTATACTATTCTAGGCCAATCACTTAATTTGATTGCTCCATTTTCAATTATTTTGATTCCTCAGAGGTGCATCTCACCCACACACGCGGCGAATGTCGTTTTCTAGTTTCATTGTGATCAGGCCGCACACATGACCAAACAAATATTATCATCATCATAGAAAATATCCTCGGCTCATCTTTTCTTTCTTTCCCCGGGTACCTGTATGACAAAGAAGACGGCGACAATACAATTCCCCCACTGTCACATTTATTAGTATGTAAAATGTGTGCGCATGCAGAGAGTTAATGGAATATTCTAACACCTCAGAGGAGACTGTGGATTGATTTATGTGAAGCTGAGTTAACACCGATTGTTTTTATAATAGGCAGCGGATGTTCGCAAGATTGCATTAACTCCCCGTGTGTTCACAAAAATAGATTATTTTAATGGTACATGAAAACCATGTCAATAAAACTGATATATCTGCAATTTCAAACATGCCAACCCCCCCTATTGACTCTGGCATGCATATATTCATGGAGTGATTTTATAAATGGGGCCCCTGGTGGATGAATTCAACAATCTTGATGATGTATTATCTTGTCGGTGGGGCCGTTATGTTGATATTTGTCGTTATTAATGTAATGGAGCCAAGATGCACCAATCCCAATAACAGTGTTTGTATCAGTGCCTATAGTGTCATATTCGTATTTGTTAAATGAAATATATATATATATATATATATTCATTCATTCATTCATCTTCCGAACCGCTTGATCCTCACTAGGGTCGCGGGGGGTGCTGGAGCCTATCCCAGCTGTCTCCGGGCAGTAGGCGGGGGACACCCTGAATCGGTTGCCAGCCAATTACAGGGCACACAGAGACGAACAACCATCCACGCACACACTCACACCTAGGGACAATTTAGAGTGTTCAATCACCCTGCCACGCATGTTTTTGGAATGTGGGAGGAAACCGGAGCACCCGGGGAAAACCCACGCAGGCCCGGGGAGAACATGCAAACTCCACACAGGGAGGCCGGAGCTGGAATCGAACCCGGTACCTCTGCACTGTGAAGCCGACGTGCTAACCACTGGACTACCGGGCCACCTAACAATACATTATTCATTCATCTTCCGTAACGCTTGATCCTCACGAGGGTCGCGGGGGGTGCTGGAGCCTATCCCAGCTTCCTCTGGGCAGTAGGCGGGGGACACCCTGAATCGGTTGCCAGCCAATCGCAGGGCACACAGAGACGAACAACCATCCGCGCTCACACTCACACCTAGGGACAATTTAGAGTGTTCAAACAGCCTGCCACGCATGTTTTTGGAATGTGGAAGGAAACCGGAGCACCTGGGGAAAACCCACGTAGGCCCGGGGAGAACATGCAAACTCCACACAGGGAGGCCGGAGCTGGAATCGAACCCGGTACCTCTGCACTGTGAAGCCGACGTGCTAACCACTGGACTACCGGGCCGCCCTATATATAAATATATAAATATAAAATTATTCAAAAGTACAATATATGATTTATGAGTATTGCATTTGAAAGAAACTCATGCATTTGAACAATAGGTACTTCAACTAAAACACATGTTCATTGAAAAAAAGGCAGTCTGGGCATTTTCTGAACTCTGATGTTATCAGATGTTAATATTTTTATTCATACTCAGTCTGAAAAAAGGTGGTACTTGTGCATCACGATAATGAAGGTATTGATCCCTTCCCACTGATGTCAAATGTCTTCAGTCCCTTATCCCAATCCTTACCGTGGAACAAAGAGGCATGATAAAAATATGCAAATGATAGTTCTCCAATTGTCTCTTGATCCAACCGTTCATGAAAGGGCAAGGCTGGATTTTGAGCCGATGGGAAAAAAAATGCAAGCATGGATTTTGTCAAAGCAGAAATGATTCACAGCAGTTCACTCTTGGGTTGAGGGATTTCCTTTGTTGCCATTTATGAAAGGAGTAGATAGAGAGATACTCGTCTTATCACACCTCTATAAAATGCATTATATGGTTATTTGTGTTGTCCCTACATTAAAGTATATGTTTTCCCCATTCATAGTGCATTCATCCTTTAGTTCCTTAAACTAGAACCGGCTTCTATATTGATCAAACATTTTAAACTTTATTTTGTGTCTATGTGAGTGTGATTGCTTGTTTGTAAATAAATTCCCTCAGATTGACTGGCAACCAATCCAGCAGGAGGAGGTCACTCCATTCGACAACTAAATTATAATTATGAGCAACAAAAAAAAAATGGAATGGAATGGTGCAAAAAAAGGATATGGTGCAATCAAATGCAATCAGGATCGCAATGCACCAACTAAGTCACAATCAGCTCAGCATGCAAAGTAAAAACTGCGACGCCACACTCTTAAAGAAAAACTGTGCCAGACAGTCATTTAGGTGACCAGCTGTGCATCTGATTATAGCTGGCAAAGTAATGAGGCTGATTGCTCAGCGTGCTGAGAGCCACCTGCAGCACAAAAGACTTTAAGACCAGGTCGTATGAACAAACAACGAGGGATGTTCCGATCATACTTTTTTTTTTTGCACCCCAAAGTCCGAGTCACCTGATTTTGAGGATCTAACGATACCTGGGGGAAAAAAAAGAGCTCGTACATACCTTTGGAGGAATGTAAACCAATCTGTGTTTTGTGTGAGGGGGGGGGGGGGGGGGGTTGTTTAGTGACATTATGTGAAATATTAATCTGTTCTTAAGTTTCGTAGTAGAGCAAAAAATAATCGATAACACATGAGGAGGATGTTTGTGAGTGTATGTGTGTTTATGTATTTATTATATTTTTCGATTCACATGGGCCTTGATGGAGGGGAATTTATTGACGGCACCAATGTCATGGTTCCAGTCCGTGTTTTTTTTTTGTTTTTTTTTTCGATTAGGCTCCCTGGCTATAGGATGCAGACCGCTGATTCCGACTAACTCATACATTCTGGTAAGCATAAATCATTTGTAGTACAAGGCACTTTCCCGAATCTTTCACCAATGACAAGGCTTTCACTACGAGGGACAAACTCACAAACTTTTTTTCCGAGTCATTGCCTGTGTGCCCTCCATGGTGGAGGGCTCGCAGCGGGGCAGGGCAGGTGGTCACCTGTCAAATGCCAACCCGCAGTCGTTGAAAAGCAGAATGCACACAAAGTGGTGCGATACACATGAAGGGCGGAACACACACACACAGTGATTTTAAAAATGTGATGCACAGAAGGAAAAAATCAGCAAGTGGGCGGTTACTGTTTGTAGAGTGTGTTTTGTTCTCGTGATGACCAACACTGTACACACACAATAACAATAGGGCCACCCACAATCACGAATATCCTCCCCCAACCCAGGTGGCTGAAAGTACTAAGACTGACCTGTGAGATGTAATAGGGAGATTGCTCGGAAATAAAAAAAGGATATAAGAATAGGAGTTGACAACAACTAGATTGCAGTAAGACACTATCATGTGTATAATTTTTTTTTATAGTGGTGAATAACTTGGAAAAAATGCTACACAACACAGCAAAGTTTACTTGAAAACGGTCTTTTGCATTCTATGTCAAAACATCTGTGATTTGTTTTCTTCTCTGGAGCTTTTGCAAGACGGCTTGAAGAAACATATAATGGTCCTCCATCATACAACCTCCAAAGAATCACGTATCAATCACTGTTCAAGGTAAAGCCAAGCTATGACTTTGAGGATCCGCATGATCAGTAAGTCTGCAGCATCCTTTCCATGGCATGCCTTTATAACCTTGTTGGTCTGCTCCGTTCGAGAGCTCTTGTGTACTGTGCATCGCTTATAGGTTCAATTAAACAGTAAGGAGCATTTCGGGAGAAAATATTACTTGTATAAAACTCCATAATGAGTGCTCTTTTCAGACGTGTACCCTGGAGTGCCCTACCATCATCTCAAAGGTTTGCCGAATCAGTGGACTGTTTCCAAAGAGGCCTTTTCAATTCGGCATCAGGATAGTTTATTAACGTGCTGCTCTGTTTTTTTATCATGTGTTTGATTGCTAATGTGACTTTTTAAAGTACTACCTGGTATAAAATTGAACATTGACACAGGCAAGGTGTCAGTGCTAGTCTTACTGGACCTCAGTGCAGAATTTGACGCAATTGCTCATAACATACTGTTGAACAGGTTGGAAATTTGTGTGGGATTAAATGGAACAGTCTCAAAATGGTTCGGGCCCAACTTGCTATGTGACCATTGGAGGTTTTGAATCTGATCAAATGGCCATGACATGGAGGGTTCCTCAAGGGTCTGTCCTTGGACCCCTTTTGTTCTGTCTTATAATTTAGTCATAAAGACATTTGAATGATGTTAATGAACATAAAGCTGATTACATGCTCCAATACTTGTCTCGCACAGCTCGCCAGCCACAGCTAGTATATAGCCAGTGACTAAAAAACAGACTTGATTTGATTTTGATTTGACTTTTTATTTGGTCTCCCATAGTAGAAACTTGTCTTGGAGGACTTCACACAGGGACAGGTACAGTTGCCCACTCCGTATTTATTTCCTTTCCTCTTCATTTAGGGCAAAAGAGTCAATAACCTCCACCTCATTCCTGCTACCAATGCCGTCCGACCAAACACTTGTACAGCAAGTAGCAGGAAATCACATTATTTCAACTCAGCCTCTCTGGAAAGCTCCTTCTCCCCGCGTAATGACCCTGGTCTGATTGACAGGACCGTTGGCCCAACTTTCCCATTGATCAGATCGCCTTCCTGCAATTTTACACTATGGCATCCCAGCAGGGCTACAGGTTGCACATTTTATTTCAGTTTCTTGTGTGACTCTCACAGGAATGGAGAAATCTGCCACAGGCAATTCCCCCCAAACCTTTGCCGGTTTCCTTTTTCCATTGACCTTGATAGTGCGCTCTAAAGTTTTAGACTTCCAGTTGAAATACTCAACAAAACCTTCATCAGCACCAAGTTAAACAATATACTACTTATTCAAGTAGTGGCCATTTAAGAAAAATAAATGCCTCGCCTTTTCACAAAAAATGTGTTGTGACTGTACTATGGAACATATCGTCATACAGTTAACTGCTGAGTCCATTTGAACTCTGTTGCTAACCAACCGAGCAGCGCAGTAGCATGAATACAGTCCCTTGCGACTTGTCGCATGTAGTAAATGAGTTCTGTGCACAGTATTAAAAATATATGTGAATACAGAATTAGCTGAGCAAAGGAAGAAGGGCAAAGGCAAGGAGATGACAAGATTTTAGTTCAATATGAATCAATGGTTGGAAAACCTCCGGCAGGAAAATGCGACCCTGTGGTGTCTGACATCAACATTGTGCTTAAAGTCTTCGATCTGTTTGTATTGAAACTCCTAAATGATATTTCTCGAGTTTCCCACTTAACCCATCCCTGGTGCCTCCATGGAAACCACAACAAAAACGTATTTCCTCAGACCGTGTGATGCAACCGACGTCTCAGTAGAGCGTTATACTGTAATTCCCCGAGGCCACCTGCGGAATAAGATCAGCACATTTAAATTATCCAACATCATTTAGGCCTGGTGATGATGTTACCTTTCCTTTTATAAACTGAAGTGCACGCCCCATTAAACGAAGGGCACGTCCCCTTTTGCAGGCCAGCGCACAGGCTCATTGCACTGTGAGAAGATCATTAATGATTCTGTTCAGAGCGGCTGGGCTACTTAGCAGCACTTTGTGGGTTAAGCATCTCGACATGTCTGCCTGGTTGCTTTCGGATATTCTAATGCACAAGTGTCAAACTGCGGTCTTGGAGGGCCGTTATCCTGCATTTTTAGACGTTTCCCTCCTCCAATACACCCGATTCAAATGATCAAGATCACTATCAGGCTCATGCAGAGCTTGCCGATGAACTGCTGAATAATTGAATTAGCCGCGAGAAGTAAAGCAACTCAATTTTTAAAAAACGTTTTTGTCGATTGTTTACGTGGGGGGGAACACACACATTCACTTCATAGGAAAAAAATTAAACTTATTACTGAGTGGAACAGTTCATGGATGTCAGACAAAATTAATACCTGATGTTCCAATACCATACACGATAAAGATAAGACGCATCGGGGTATTGATATCTTTTTTTACCAACCCTTTGGAGAAATGTTTGTTGT
This sequence comes from Hippocampus guttulatus, assembly GCF_054856545.1. Classification (NCBI taxonomy): domain Eukaryota; kingdom Metazoa; phylum Chordata; class Actinopteri; order Syngnathiformes; family Syngnathidae; genus Hippocampus; species Hippocampus guttulatus. The sequence goes on from NC_141265.1 coordinate 17,180,370, forward strand.
CAAAGAATACAGTAACATTTTCAAGGAATTTTCAGGGGCAGTGAGACCAGCGGAACTGGAATTAAAATCAAGGTACATGACATTTTTGACACCCACTCTCTTGGCGTACTTGCACCATCTGTTTAGATTAGTTCACGTGGAAATGGTGATTACGGTAATGCACACCCCAAGGGATCTGTTGAGTACCTCAGAATCTTTCATAGAGAGAAAAAAGACTGCAAGATGAATTCAAAAGGAAGCTGAACTTCACATGAACCAGACGGGTTTGCGTCTCACAAAGTCTCTGACAGGTGACAGGTGACAGGGGAGAGGTGTTTCCTCGGGCAGATTGCAAATGAATGCACCAGACATAGAGTTGATACGCTGCGCCGCTTTTGAATAGATTTTTGCTCGACAACAACGGGGCAAAAGGCAAGGCGATTGTGTCAATCAAAGGTCGGTCTGGTTGGACTGCAAGGAAACAGAAAGAGGCTTCTCAGTGTCCGTCTCCCCCACGTGAGCTCATCTTCATGTTCCTCTTTAGCGTGTGAACTGAAGTGGTTTGACATCAACTTCACATTTTCACACAAGCGGTGTCAGAAATCAAGTGGAAACATTGAAAATGAACATAGCGTTGGACATCTGCAGCTGTTCGCATCTCCTGTGTTTATTAATGTGTCTGCCAGACTGAATTTGATGGGAAAAGACCGAGAATACGATTCACGCTATTAGCATAGCAACCAGCACAGATGATGTCATATTCTAAAGATAGTCTATTACTTTCCCTCGCTGAAGTCTAAGCCCTGTTTATGTTTGCGCAAATAAGCATTCAAATAAAATGATGCTATCGTTCAGTAATAAAAATGGTCTTTTTCCTACCACCGCATGAATGATAAATCTCATTGCGCCAACCACGCACTTTATTGCAAGCAGTAGATAGCTTATATTTCCCACCTTGATGGTGGCCTACAGCGAATATTGGCTCGGGCATAATGATTAAACGAGTGAAAAAGGTTTGCGCATCCATTACAAAGTTCAGCTCTATCTGCACAGCACCAACATATAGTTGTTACTTGTTGCTCAACGCAGCACACGCTGTAATTCGAGGAAAACAAAAAACTGCCCTTTATTCCTTCATATCTTGATGTCTCTGTGAGGTAGAAACGTAAAGATCTGTTTTGAAACAAGATATTTATTTCCGTGCTCAGATGCATAGATGACTCATATGTATCCACAGGCCGGTTTCCAGGCGTTAATCTTTCATCAAAAATGAAACAATGTTCAGCACGCTGTGCTCTTGATCCCCAAGTAACACAAAATAATCGCAGTAAATAATCAAATGGCATCGTTTTCAAATGATAAAAATAAGGTTCTGTTCTGTGACAGTTTGGTAGTCCCTCCATCCCATACGTTAGATGTACACACAGATATCGGTTACAGTTTCTTCTGTTTTATAGATTAAATCAAACAACAGTGCAAGAACAATAAAATGGATCTTCATGGTCCAAAAAGTGGCCTGTGTACGAATACAATGTCTATCCCCCAATGTGGGATTTGTTAAAAGGCGAAGAAATGGTTTACTGAGCATGTCATTTAAAAAAAAAACATTTTTCTTCCGCTTGAGAGACAACCCATCGCCGTTGTTGATTTTTAGACTTATTAATATTCAAATGGCACTCTTTACATAATTTGTTTCTGGAAATGATCTTATCTATGACCCCCAAACCTGAAAGCTTTTCATCATGCACACAACACCACTCATGAAAGATTTAGACATACACAAATGTTCAAGACCGAAACGGGTCTCCACAGAAATGATCATTGTTATTTTCTGCCTTTAAAATCAGTCTGGTTCCACATGATTGGATTGCACAGTTAGGGTACAGCGTGTCGTCTAACTGCCAAGTATAAATTAGGATCTCAAAGAAAAACTGCTCCATTTTCTAATCAGAATTTTTCACAGTGGTTGAAAAAAAAGGGGGGGCCTCGATTTCTCCAGGGAACAATTTTTCACTTTGAATTACTCACTGTGTCCATTCATCTCCTGGCCAATATAGTCTCGGATCCTGCACACACCTTGTCATCTTGTAGATTTGGTGTCAGTCCAGATGAATTACATTTGATCCCCGTTCTACTGTTCTGCTATTGGCCACAGCAGGTGAAAGCCGATTAGTTAAGGGAGACCAAAAGTGCTAAATAAATTCATTAAAGACATATTCAAAGGAGGAATTAGGAGGGTTGTGCATCAGAATTAAAAACAGATTTTTTTTTTCCTCTGCATGGGCAAATTAAAGTAAAAAATGAAAAGTCGTCAGAAAACCTTAAGAGTGAAAGTGCATAGAGGAAACTCAAAATAAACAATTGGGTGTTTTCAGAATCACCCAAAGTGAAAATTGTTTTCAAATGTGCAATTTGCAATCTGTAGGTAGGTAAACAAAACAAACAAAAAAAACTATTAATATAAACTTGCATGATTTATCTCAGGACACATGTCACTGACAGAATCAGTTGAGTTGTTATTCTGGCACAGGAAGACAATTAATTGGCTGCAAACTGAACTGTGACAAGCAGGATGCTCATTGCTATAGATGGGTTAACACCCCCCAGCCCACACACACACACGCACACATATACACACACATTAGTAGAACAGATCTCTAAAACCGGAACATAATTAGCCACCGCAAGATTTACCTTCACCACCACATGCTGGTCTGTTGGTGAATCCAAGAGCTAAAGTCAGCAGGTTCTAGAACCTTCTCTATTCAGTTTCCAGTCCTCTGGAATGCTCTTCCCACAGACACTAGAGTGACTACAACTGTTTAAATCTCAACTTCAGATTTATTACTAAACCACAAATAGTCGCTCGCCCTGCCTCACCCCGCTGAATTTTGGCCTTTCTCAATGCCCCTTCACTCGCCGATTCCTGCAATGCATGTGCTGGATGGACAACGTTGAGAATCTATAGGGTTCTCACGGTGACAATTTTCCTCTGTTCCAGTTCTCTTTTTCCTCACGTGACAAACCCCAAAGCAGCCATAAACTGAGTTCGGTGCTCAAGCTGCCAATAAATGTCAAGGCCGCCCGTTTCGTACAGTAAATGCTTGTCGCCCTCAGGCTCGCGTCAGCTCCGCACCATGCTGATTAGTTTTATTTGTTTCTCTCGAGTTCTCTTCTGCATTCCCAGGAGATATCAGTATTAAATTGCTTTTTGGTCCAGAAGCTCCTCAAATTCATTAGAACTTGTAATGGACTTTGCCTTGGTGAAGGCGTCACACGCTTTATCGATTGTGCCTATTGGGCAATGCTGAAACTTCTTCACACTGATGAATAATTCATTGCTAGATTACGTTTATTGTCCTAATTATTCTAATGTTTTGATGGCAAACTGCTTGGGAGGAAACCAGGCCGACTGTGTCTCTGGCTGTCTAAATTAAACCCGAGCATGGTAATGTGATCATTTTTCAAATTATATATTTGTTTGCATTATGAAGACCGTAACTTGTGCCGGCTGAAAGGCAAACAAAGTTTGAGAAGGGTGACGCCTCTTAGTTTTAATTAAAAACCACAGACGGCTTAATTGTGGTGCAGTTGTGCTCTGATGGCCCGTGATTGCTTCAGACACCAAAAATGAGATTGCAAGAGGTGTTGCTGCAGATATTGCTTTCCAGTTTGTCCCCCATGGTGTCAGCATCATGTCTTGACTTGAATCAATTTTTCCTCCAAAACTTTCTTTCGGGGGTAATGAAGTCCCCTTAGATTTTGTTCAGTTGTTTGTAGACACGTGAACACCTCAGGGTGACAAGGTCACTTGAACTCGTTCTTCAGATGCCCATGAAACTCAACTGAGGCAATTACCGTATTTTCTGCACTATAAGGTATTTTGGATTATCAGGCGCACCTTCAATAACTGGCCTTTTGTAAAACGGTTTTCATATATAGGGCGCACTGCATTATAAGGCGCATAGAATAGAAACTATAATAGTGGCTGCGGTTGCGCTATGCATCCATTAGATGGAGGTATGCTAAAGGGAATACAATACAATACAATACAGCTTTATTTATATAGAGCCTTCACAACCGCTGCAGCTGTAACAAAACCATGAGAACTGGTCACAAAAGTGGACGTGAAACATATAAATACAAATGGCATGACAAAACAATAAATGAAAGACAAATGTTATGAAGACAATTGATTCAACAAAAAGGCACGCAAACCTCGTGGGCTCACATCCACAAGGGGCTAAATATCCTGAGACGTCTTGCTGGTCTCCCTCTTCATTTCTTTAGTTAGTAGTTAGCTATGCTTTTAGTATTATATTAAGTTTCATATTGGCGGCACAGAGCTCACAAAGTCGTTGTCTGTTTGAGTGTGTGTTGGCAAATGCACATGTCAATTAGTGACGGGCAGAACCCTTTTAGGTTACAATTGGTTCCTGCCAATAATCCCCACTAGATGGCATAGGAAAACTAACAGAGAAACAACTCAATTGGGAAATATAAAGAAACTGTGACACCATATATAAGGCGCTTCGGATTATCGGGCGCACTGTCGGCTTTTGGTGAAACTGAATGCTTTTAGGTGTGCCTTATAATGCGAAAAAGTAAGTCATTTGCCCGATTTGCATCTCATAAAGTAAGTCACTTTGGGAAAGTACTGTGGTGGTATCTACGTCTTCTCAACAGATAAATGCGGCCTGCAATTCAGGACAGGCTATAAAAAATATGTACGATAGCATGCATATTTATGAAAATGTCAGCCAGTGGCATACATTTAGCTGATTGTGCAGCTGCACGAGCAGCCTGATTTAGTCATAATCAATCATTATGCCTTGAAGAACAGCTTGTCCCAACATCTCCCTTTGTTGTCTGTCAATTCAATTATTCCCGAACGTAAATAGTAAGCGGTAGCATCAAAGTCACTTGTGGTTCATGAGCTTAGTCATTGCTGGAAATATAAAACTCTAAAAGCTGCCAGTCATGTCAGTAGAATCTAAATGTGACTGTGAAAAAAAAAAAAAAAGACAATTTAAAATTTCAATCCCATATGCGGTATGTTAGTGTACCGTTCGTTGTTATTGGTTGTTGTTGCGTGCGATTGTGAATTGGCGGCACAGATGTAAATGAGTTGGGTCTCAAATCTGATGAAATGCTCGTCAGACACCTCAGTCAATGTGGCAAAGCGCATTAGCTCAGTGACACCTGACATGCCTGCTTTTCCCTCCTCCGGGTGAGTGCAGAAGTTAAATGTTGAAACTTTACTCAAGGCCGCTACAAAGTGGCTAAAATTGGTGTGAGTCAGCCGTTTGACTCCATCTAAAAATCCTGCCTAAAAACTCTGGCTTTCACCCTAAACGAATCCCATTTGACTGAATTTGTATGAACACAAGGCAAAGTAGATGCAGAGAAGATTTAGAGTGCCACTCAATGATAACAAGAGAAAGTCGCCTACCTTCACATTCCTATGAATACGTATTAGGGGCACCAGTTTCAAACATTATTCATGTAAAGTGCTTATTGTAATGACGTTTCTCCGACAAAGTCAAAAGTTAGGTGGCACGCCGGCGGTGCCTGTGAGCGAGGGATGTTAAAAAGGTAACGTCGGCCGCGTGTTCTCTCAAAAGTGCAAGCGAACGCGCGACGTGTTGGGAGCGCCGAATTGTCATCGCGAGGATTAATAAAGAATGAGCTTCTTTAATGTTTCGCCTGGGCGAGCTCATAAAAGCTGACGTGTGGCAAAAGTCAGAGATGGAATACAAATAACGCCAGGACCAATAAATGTCACTGCGTTATTTTTTTTGTGTTTGCAAGGCTTGCAGGAAATGATAGCGTTGTGTGGTGCCTGATATAGAGACAGGCGGGCAGGAAAAAGTCATTTTTACTCATCCTGGCAGAGAGTATTGAAATAGGCCAGATCCACTCAGAGGGAAGTTTGTTGTCATGTGAGATCCGTCCTTCATCTGACTGTGATTGTAGAATTACTTCAATGACCTTTTGCAAACGTGTTCCAATAAGCGTATTTTTCACGTCACCCTGTCCTTGTGGCTTTCCGTATGTCTCTTCACACATTCAGAGTCATTTCAATGTGCCATTTGTCATCTCGGTTCAATTTTTAGACCCATAACAATCTGTTGCCCTTGCTTGGATAGGCTTCGAATTGAACATTTGCTTTCTTTTTGGGCTATAATTCCTATTTTGGTCAGATGGCAGCTGATTTGAAAAAAAAAGTTGTTTTGTGTTTTGTGAATGCCACTGAATGTTTCTGAATAAGATTGGTTGATAAAGCCGTTTCCTGGCCAGACATATGGAGCTTGTTCGCGTAGTGTGGTTTGACATTGCAAAGCCAATTACCCCATGGTAATACGGTGGGGCCATAAGAGACGAGTTTAATTCGTTCTGTTACCAACTCCAAACATTTGTATCTCAAATCATCTTTCCCCAATGAAATGAATGGAGACGCCCTTAATCCAATCCAGGCTGCCCTAAAAAAAACAAAAAAAAAACAACAAAATAATTTTATCATGTGTTTCTTTTAAATAAGTCAATAGTAATCTATCATATTTTAATTTCATTTCATTTTACTTTATAAAATCATATGGTAATAACATCCTCCCTCTGGTATGCACGAGTTGGCTTTGAGGAGGACTAAAACATTCAAACAAACTTTAAAAAAAGCATTTCTGCTGGAAGTGAAAGTACAGTGATATTTTGCAGAGGATAAAAAATAGATGCCGTGAGCATTATTATATTGTCTGTCTACATGTGTTGCTGCACTGTCTTTGGTCAAAAATGTGTTGTTTAAAGATGTATGTCGCCGTCACGTAGATGTTCTTTGTTTGCTTCATTTCTCATTATGTTTTAGCATTAAGCTGGCAGATGTTTGTCATTTTTTTAATAATGTGCGTTGTTTATTTTTCACCCTGTTCTCTAAAATGTTTTGCCTGAAGAATAAAGGGCCGTTTTTGGCTGTGTACGCTCTTTGGGGACGCCCACAGAATAGGACAACAAAAGCTCAATTTGAAAAATGCAGTGGGTTACAAATGAGACGGGATTTAAAGATGTTTGTGTTTCTTTTTGAATGTCTTGTCCTGCAGCTCTGATGTCTCACATGCGGTGGGAATGCAAACCAAATCATGGAGTAGTTTCGGCTCCCACTTGGTTGAAACATTGCCATAGGTAAGGTAATTCCAGCTAATTGAGGTGGGGGGAGCCGGGTCCATTTGGAGAGAAGCATTTATTTGTTAAAGTGTGTGTGTGCCTTATAGAGGCTTGATCAATGTCAATGGGCAAGCAATTTATCACAAACATTTTGGGTTTGTTCCTAAGAAGCACAGTCTGTGAACTGAAAGTAATACATAAGTCATGACGTTTTCCATTGACTTCCGCGAATACACATTTAGTCAACATAAACTAAAACATGAAGACCCACACAAACAACAAAAGCTAGACTGCTACATTGTAACTCACAGACACACACACACACACATTCATCATGTCTGTGCCTTAAACTATGATCCACCAGAGACAAAGAAAACACAGACAGAGCCCTTGGGCTAGAAGGGCCGTCGGCGAAAAAGAAACTTAAATCAATTCCATTCGATTAGGTGCCTCAGTATACACTACATCATTATAATTCTATTAATGCAGGCATGGATTTTACAATGAATGTAACTGCAGGCAAACGGCTGGCATAATTGTATGAAATGGGATGAAACTCGGTTCAGAACGCAAGTGTGAATTTCTTCACTTCTCTGCCCTTTGCAGATAAGGCTCATCCTTATCCGGCATGCTTGATCTCTTCACTGTTGCAAAGCTACATCCTGATATGCTACCGGAATGCTTAATTTTTTTTTCCCGCTCTCGCTTTCCATCATATTAGTTTTGACTCAGTGGGCTTGGGTTAGCAAGGCAAAACTGTCGTGCTGTTGCGTTAAATTGATCGTATGCATGGCATTAATTACAGCACACAGAGGTTAAGCACCCCAACGGTTATTACGGCATTCCCCTACTTTGGTATTGTGTTTTACAACTGAAAGGCCGAGACCAAGAGATGGTCAAAGAAGCCTCATTGACAGTACAAACGTACCAGAAAGAAGATGAATCTGAGTGAAGGTTCAGAGTGGTTGCTGAACCTCCCTTGTAATGCTCACGACTTCAAGCCGACGGTGATGATGATACTTTAGTGTTTAGCTTCGTAAACTATTTTGTCCTTTAAATTAATAAGACACTGAACAAAAAATATGAAGGCCATTGTTTTCGTGTGTGACTGTACTCTATGTATGAATACTTTTAAAAGCCCGGTCTGCTCTGTTGAATGAAGAGTGTATGAAGAAGTACGACTGGCTGCCTTTTTTTCTGTTGCTAGCATTAGCCACGGAGGTGTACAGTGATGTTGTCACTTGAGGCTACCACCAGCATGTGAGCTAAGAATGTGTTTTTGATTACCGGTACTGTATTTTGTTACTCTATGTTGTAAGCTGAACTTGACTTTCTTTGATTCTCCTCTGAATCGGTAGCCCACTTTTTCTTTTTAGAACATTGATCACCGTAAAACACTCCATGAGCAACACTGGCACACTGCGTTGCAACTTTAATGCAGTATACTCATAAAATATTTGTGCCTCTCAGCCCAGCAACACAAGGCTGACTGATTGCCCACTTGCACCATCTCGGAAGGTTGCCTTGTGCTAAACGGACGCTGCATACATTCACAGAAACGCAAGGTCACCGGCCATTAGGCTGTGAGGACGGAGGAAAGTCTGGACCACTGAATCAACATTTTAAAATGAATAATGTTCTACGTCAGATGAACTTAATTCCGATGTCACAGTGATTTCTTTCGCAATTTTTTGATTGCTAATGGTCATTTTTGTTATTTATTTATTTTTTCTAAACATATTCTACTGTGTCATGAAGATTCTCACTTTGAATATTTCATTCAATGACACCTTTTTTGAACAGCGTACAGTCATTGACGTTGCCCTATATCACAGTTGGAAATTACACTTCGCAACTACAGTAAGAACCAGGGAGCAAAACACACAAACCGGACAGAAAATTACATTGCATTTCTTCGGCTGGTAACGGAAAGTTTGATTAATGTACTCGCCTTTGCACTGGATAGGTCAAAATATATTTGTCAAATATTTCCAGCTGAAATTTGTTTCTCAGCTCTATCAACATTCCACCATTCCCTGACCTTGCCTCAAAGTCCCCAGAAAGCAAAAGGATAAACCTCCGAGTCTACTTGTATACATAATCATGTTCTTCACAGCGAGGCATCTGCCGCGGTCATAGATGAGTACAACTTTACTCCAATGGTTACGTATTTCTCTGTGAGCCAGAAGCACTAAGCACTATGCCAGTGAAGAGAAACGCGGCAAATGTGCCAGTTTATTCCGAGCAATGGGAAATCAAGAAAAGATTTATGGGCATCATAATGAATTGCGTATCTGCTTTAATTACAACAATCCTTGGCTCTTTGAAGTATGCGGCAATCCGCTCGCCTTATGTCTTAGCCCTTAACACTGAATAGATAAGTGTGCATCAGATATTGGATTTGCATGTTGTTGAGATGTGGTTAACAAACTGTAGCAAAAGAGGCTTAATTGCCAGCTCTGCCTGCATAAGTATTTCACATGTATTCCCGTGAACATTTAGGATGACAATCCATTGTCCGTTATTGAAATAAAAGACAAACAAAGCTGCCAATTTTCAGTGTTTGTGAAATCTGTCCCACTCATGAGTCATGAGCACCTCCGATGTCATCCAGGCATCATTAGAGGGGCAGAGAGGAGCCAACACAGATGCTTTTCACTTACATGGCCTCTGCTGCACCTGTCCCTGCCGTATGTTAAGAGCTGCGACCATTCCAAAACGGGAATGAACAATGTGAGTGGGTCAAAATGACCTGCCAAATCATGTGTGTGACAGTGCCACCTGTGTCTCAGTGGGCATTAACTTCAACCTTCTCTCTGTACACCGAGTTCGCCCACTGCTGGTTTAGAACGGAAAAAAAAATCTGTCAGTTTTTGGCAGGTCGCAGGTCTCCAAAGAACCAAACCTCCCAAATACCCACCTGCTCAACTCAGTAGCACATCTGAGACTTCATACATTTGGTTTGCATTTTGTTAATTTCACTCTGTGGCCTCATTCACTTCGTTGACAGATGAACCCTTTCTTTTTGCTTACTTGTTTTCAGCATGCCAACACAGGACAAACATTTATAAGGATCTAAAATAACAAATAACGTCGCTCTTATGGCTTAAGATGATAAGAAATAAAAGGGAAAGTGTACAGGCATGTTTGATAGGTTCGTTCCAATGATCGCCCCAATCGTTGACTGCACTTGTACATTTTGGCGACGGAGTCTCTTCATGCTTCCCTTTTACCCACAGGTACAATTGAAATCATAAATATGGTTAAGCATTAGTGCAAAACACAATCTATAGATACAGTATTGGTATGGCCTGGTGGCGGACAGCTGTATTTCACGTCATACTCAGGAATTTTTGTCATTAAAGCGCTTGTCCATTTCTGCAACAAAGATTGTCCACGTGCTAAATATATATATATTTATACAGTTCAAATTAAAATATCAAATTGATACTGATCATTGGTCACTCATAAAAACTATTTACAGATGTCCACACAATGCGTGACATTTCCGCAAAAAGCAACATTCTTCTCAATACGTACTGTATATAAACAAATTATTTCATCACGTATTAAATCATCACTATGGGAAATGTTGACTTTTCACCACAAATTGTGTGACTTGTTTGTGTGTGTTTCAAAGTTCCAAACCCTCGGAACTTTGTGTTTACAGCTGCCCGCTGTTCTGTTTGAAACTGGACCATGAAACAGCAAAGTCGCAAGTTTGGGTCACACAGCCAAACAGCAACTGAACTTATCAAATAAAAACAAAACAAGCTGTGCGAAGCCAAGGGAAGCCAAAGTGTTGGGGGAAAGTTGTTTCATCCTCCGACTTTAAGATGGTCATTCATCTCTGCCTCAGTCAAACCGCCATCACCAACATGGAGTTCTTTTTGCTGCCTGCAGAGGATGAGAGTGACTTTTAACTAAAGCTAATAAAACCTTTTTGAAGACGAGACAGAGATACCGTGTCATTAGTTTCTGAAGTGCCCCACATACGTATTACTGAGTTCTCCTTAAAGAGACGTCGAGCCATGAGTGGCGTGATCCCAACAGAAATGAGTGTTGGTGCTTTTGCTGAGCTCACTGAGACTTATTTGGTCGATGCATATTTTGCGCACATACTTTCCATGCAAAATGATGTTGAAGTGTTGGTGTGAAAGCAATTAGTCAGCTAGGACATTGGAATGTAATTGTGTGGGTTTTTTTGGTATCTTATTTTCCCTAAGTGGAGAGTATATACAGATGGTGCTGATCGTCCTGCATCATGAACTGCATAATAGAAGTTCACTGGAGGGCGTTTCAGTCTGCCCCCTCAAGCCTGCTTTCCCAACCTTCTATTTCTCTGTTTTTCAAGGATTTTATTTTGTTTTTATGTCTTTTCTTTGGGGGGTGGGGGGGGGGGGGGTTGTTGTTTATAACGTACAGTGAAACAGGGTCAGAACCCAGGATACTGCAAGGGAAGAGCATGTAAAGTGAGATGAGAGGACACGGAGTGTGTTTGATGGATGTTTGGCAGCTTGACAGTGAAGCATCCTCGCAAACTGTTGGCCTCTTACTAGTGTGCGCCGCTCTTTTTATGGGGCAGTGGAGGATGGTGCAGTTTGGCAGATGGCATCAATGGAGAGTGTTCATTTGAAATTCCTCATTCAGTCGGAGACAACATTCTCTTTCTTCTCTGCTGCTTTCTAAATGTGTATACAGTGGTGCCTTCACTTAGAGTTTTACGTCTTTGTCTGCAACTCAAATCATCATTCACATTTGAAATGAATGGAAAGGCCATTAATCTGTTCCAGCCACTGAAAATTTGCCATTTTATTTCACTTTTTTAAATCTGGAAAATAGCACTTTAAAGTATTATACTGTAAAAAAAACAACACACATCCAGTAAAAGCATAAATCCTAAATGCCTATAATGCCTATAAATAGCAAAATCACACAATCCTGATTGATAAAAATGCTATTTCCTAGCAATCACATTTATTTAGCTGGATGTTTGTGTGCTTCGTTCAGAGTGGACGACTTGTTTTCCTTTTTTTCTCAAGCCACATCGCATCCTCTGGAGTCCTCTGGCTCCTCTCGGTTGAGAGAAGCGTTACAATGTAACCCGTTGCTGTACTTAAACAACACAAGGATCGGAATTTCATATGGAAAACATCTCTCTCTCATCTCTATTTTTTTTAATTTAACACGTGTGCTGTTTTAATCTGCTTATCTCCATTTGCTTGGCACACGTCGGTTTTCTTGTGCCTGTGTGCTTTTTCAGTGTCATTCACGACAGCCAAACGGAATGAGCCATTGTTAACACGGTAGAGCGACGGCAGCGGATACGACCGTATGACAGCACGTATTAGTGTATTAGACACAAACAGTGGCACAGATGCTCCCGGTCAGTCCTTGGTCAGCCTGGGGCTTTGCATAACGGCCTCGTGACAGGTGGCTTTGTGGCCCTGTCTCATGGTTGACAGGGTGCTAAAGCGGGAGCTCATCTTCAATGGACTACTGGGATCAATAAAAATACAAGAGCTGTTTCACACACGTTAAACACACACAAACCCTTACAGCATAGATTTCACATGATATTAGTAGCGGATGGTTCCGATGTTCAGTTATGCTTTACTATTTTCAGATAAAACTGGGAAATTACAAGTAATGTCATGGTAACCTCCCCACCTGGGTCACTAAGTATTTTACCAACTAAAATGTCCCTTAATTGGTCTTTTTTTTTTTTTGTTAATTAATGAGTTGAGAAAAGGCAGTTGGAGATCACACATGGACACATAATAATAACAATCTACAGGTTTGAATCTTGGCCAGACTCTAGTGTAGAGTTTGAAATATTCTGACAAAGATGGATGGACGGATGGACGTTATAATGTTGTGGCCAGTCACTAGTAGATAAAATAACTAAAATGTTTTTTTTTGGGGGGGGGGGTCGAAGCAAGTGCACAAAGTAAGGCCAAGAAACATTTATTGTCAAGGTGTTCTGCTCCAGTGGTTCCCTTGAGAGGGAAATGTTGCCTTTACTGTAACTATTGTCATTTGTCACAGCACAGAGATCAAAAGTTCACTTCTCACTTTCACGCTACTAGTTGGGGAAAAAAAGAAAAAGGAATTCTCCAGGCTCCAGTGTTTTGTGAAACTGAAAAAAAAATTACAATATTTTTCCATCACACCTTTTTGAAGTTTTGGAAAGCCTCAAGGGTGCGGCAGAATGAGTCGAACATGTAATAGTCAATCGGAAGACTATGAAGTTTTCGAGAGAAAAAGTGGGACAGCTTGAAAAAGAAAGACACTGAAGACTGAGTGACCCTTTTGACACAACTTTGTTTTCATTCGCTTCGCTAGAAGTTTTGGTGTCACAGAATTGTCTTGCGGATAACATGCGCCGTATGAAGCTTACGATGTTCTCGCTCAGCTCAGAGTGAGTCGGCCTGACAAAATGCTTTGGCGCGCTCACTGTTTATTTCTACCAAAGAAATTCTGTTCACAGTCTTCTGAGCTTTTTGTTTGCTTTTATGAAGAACGCAAAAACCATAAAGCCTTCCGCAAAACAAGCCATGTGGCCAAATGCAACTGAAATCAACCATCTTTTCACCAAAAGCTTGTTTTCTCTGCTTTTTGGGTGAAACCAAGCCGCGTTCTTCTGCTGATTACTAAAAGAAAAAACATTTTGTTTCTCGTGAACGAAGAGAATCCACTCTTTCTTTTGGGAGGTCATAGAACCCAATATTATGTGGGTCTTGAAAAATCATTCAGAATGCTCTAAAACAGCTGGCAATATGGGGAATTCTGCTTTGTAAAGGTCTGGCATTGAATGAGCAATATATTTTGGAGGGAATAAATCTTGACACACTGAGCCTCTGTCGAAATAACATCGTGCTTCGGAGGACTGCACAGGGCGTGAACTTCATTTGAGGTGAGGAGTTGTGCTATTTTAAGAAGGCTAACCCCGGCATTGGGTTGGTCACCCCAAGAGGAATAAAGATTAATCTCAAATCACAGTGCGGTGTGCATGCAATGAACTCTCACTGCGAGGGTGTCACTGCTTCCGTGTGTATGTTTTACGTGCTCATTCCATAATTTTTCTGAGGAAATCTCACTTCTGGCTAAAATGTCAGAAACCATTCTGACCTACTGAGGAACGCAAAGCCTCGAACGAGTTTGACAGAAGATGTATCTCCTTTTTGTCTCCATAAATGCAAGCACAGCAGAAAATTTAGAGAATAATTCACTTTTTGTACCTTGAGACACTGCAATTGTTTAAGTCAGGCAGTATCAGCAGCAATCAGGCGAGACACGCTAACCCCACACGCAAAATGAACTGTCCTCACCGTTGTCCTCAATGATGATCATTATCTATCTCATGGCTTGAGCGAGGTTGTTCACCTTGGCAGTTCCACATGCTGTCCATCACAGCCGCAGTTTGAACAGTAAATTTCAATGACGTTAAAATCCAGTACATTTTTCTTTGCAATGACGTTAAAATCCAGTAAATTTTTCTTTGCATAGATGGTGATTTGGTTTTGTTTTTCAACGTCTGTGTGAATCAAACTACCGGTAGTCATTTTACATGAACTGTGATTGTGAATGCAGCCCTCAAAATTATTATGCATCGTGGGTGCCTCATTATAGGTTTGTTTACAGATGTGACCGGATCAAGGTAATATCAGCCCAATGCTAATTGGTAGTCCTAAATGATGGCACTGGTTATTATTTCATGAGACAGATTCGTTAAATTATTTGCATGATGTGGGGGGCTTTTTTCCTATCTTCTTTCCACCCACATTGACCATTGGCAAAGCGCTTAGCATACCAATCCAACAAACATCAACCACAAAACTAGCACTGAAAGGCTTTCGATGAAGAGCAAGGTAAATTTAAGTAACGTAGTTTAAGGCGCCAGATTGGAAAACTTTTATTTAAGTATTGGGAATAAGAGAGCAGAAACATGGAAGTGCTGCAATAGAAATTACAACAAAAAACATTTTTCTACATCGTGCATAATTAAAAAATTGGGCCCAAAAGGACTATTTAAAGAAATGACTGATGGATATCAAAGCATTAACTGTAGGCTAATATGATTGAAATTCTGACAGCATACCTCCTCTGTTTAATATGCTTCATAATGAGCTTTAATATGAACTAAATGTATATGTTAAGGAAGATCTGGCTCTGTACAGGGACAAGAGCCTGGGAAGCTTGTCTGGATGAAAATCTCTCTCTTTGCGGAAATAGGCACTGATAAGCTTTTTTTTTTCTTTTTTTGCTGAAAAGCATCCAATCTTACAATTATCGCGCGGTAGCGGTGACTCATCTGAAAGGACCTGGTTTGATAACATGTAGTGGTATGACTGGTTGCTGGAGATATGGCCTACTGAGTAGTTACGAGTGTGCGTATGCATGTGTTACAAAGAAAAATATCTATGAATCAATGCAGTTATGCCTTTTAGTTGATAATTGATGGTTTTATAATCAGAAATGGTGCATCCGATAGGGAAGCGAGTTTATCCTAATTGGAACTACTTTTCCCATGAGTGGCTACCATTCCCAGCATCCTTTGCTCCAGACATGCGCACTCTCTCTCTCTCTCACAGAAACAAGAAGGTCGCAGTTAGCAGCGTAGAACAGAAATCAGCACTTCACGATGTTGGGACAGGCTATACGGCGATTCACGACGTCTGCTGTTCGTTCTTCGCATTATGCCGAAGGACCAGGGAAGGTAAAATAAATAACTGATTTAAAGCAGGTTGAATGTGGTCATTTTAAATAGCGGCCTAGTGTTATGCGCGGACCATGGTAGCAAAGGTAACCTGGAGGTCATGCCGTTAAATTGCTCCTCTGTGTAGTTAAAAGCAATCTCGTAAAACAAAAACAAAACTACAAAGGAGAGCGTGTAAATAACGGATATTTCGTAAAGTATTAACGTAACGTTGGAAGTATATATGAAGGCGGTGAACGACTCTTCTTGCAGTTAGCATTATCTTCGCGGCTAAATAGATGGTCAACCCTGTTTTTCAATTTGACACTTAATGCAAACTTGTCCGTGTCATGCACATGACTTGACGTGTATGTTTGTCAGTGTTATTACATGTATTTGTATGAATCAGTGTTGAGTGGTCTATTTTTTGTGAGCAACAAAGTAATTAGCAGGTCTTGTTACCAAGGGCTGATCTGTAAATTACGTTTGTATCCATCCCAAGTTCAATGTCTTGTCATGTCAGTGATAATTCAGGGTTATTTTTACGTTCTTTCTTTTGCCTTCGAATTCATTGTGGCAATGACATGTTGCTGCAATTTTAGTCATTTCGAATAGAAATGTTAATTGGTTTTTAAGCAAAGTGTTGCACACCGGGTTTTTATTGGCCAGCACAGCTTGCGAAAGAGAGGTTTAATGTGTTTATTTTGTAATTGTCATTTCATGCTCATGTATGACTGATTTCTGTTGAACACCGTTGTTTGTCTAGAACCTTCCATTTTCCGTGGAAAACAAGTGGCGTCTGCTGGGCATGATGGTAGTGTTCTTTGGCAGTGGCTTCGCATTCCCCTTCATTGTGGTCAGACATCAGATCTTGAAGAAATAAAATGTCTTTGACGGTAATTATTATTTATTTGGTTTTGTAAAATGTCAGTATGCTTGCTTCCAGCTAGTAGAGATGGTGCAATTTCATCGTGATTATCCTGGCAAAGCCTCTATCGTCAAAAGTGTCTTTACAACTGTCATGTTGTTGTTGTTCTTTTCGCAGGCCATCAGCAGGAACATATTTCTTCAACAGACTTCTACATGTGCAGAACAGTGGGACTCTATCAATCTTTGTAAATAAAATTACCTCAAATATGACTCTGTCTTTTAATCTTTATTTGTATTATTTTTATTTTATTTTTTGAGAAAACTGCAGTTATTCCATAATGGCCAAAATACAGTAATACTATTATGCATTTGGTGTGAAACTAAATAATTTTAAATCTGATTAACTGTTTACATCACTGCTCTCCAAACCTTTTTTCGTGCCACATAATTATAAACTGCTCCAAAAAAATACAGGGAACATTTAAATAGCACAACGTAACTCCAAGTATTCGCTTTATTTTTTTGATCAGTATATTTTGATGGACCAACAAATAAGGGGGAAAAAAATACAATTCACCATTATGCTGAAAGTTGTGATTAGTTATATGCACTTGTTACTCTTCAATGAGCCTTAGCAAAGCATTTATAGTATGATGCTCTTGGAGCAGTGGGGGAATAAACTGATGAATAAATATTCCTGGCTGGTTGGTAACATCCATTTAGGGTGGGAAAAAAAGAAAAATGCTGGGTACCAAATGATGCCAATCCACGGACCAGTTGTTGTGGACTCCGGCTTTAACCCACCTTTAGCATAGGCTACTCCTGACCATGGAAGCACCATGTTACCCATCATCCTTTGCAGCAGTAAGATTCCAAGCAACAGGTTAACAATGGCATTCGGTGACCCTACACCACCGGTGTCAAACTCAGGTCCTGGAGGGCCGCTGTCCTGCATGTTTTCCAAGTCTCCCTGTTGCAACACACCTGATTCAAATGAACAGGTTCAATGTCAGGCTTGCGCAGAGCTTGCTGATCTGATCATTTGAATCAGGTGTGTTGCAACCTGAGTTTGACACCTATGCCCTACACCAACGCTTGAAAGTACAGAAGCTCAAAAGAAAATACCAGTGGAAAATAAGCAATAAATTGTGAGCCACATCTTATTATTATTACAAGTCTTATTATTTAATATAATTTTATAACGTAGCACGATCGTCTCATAGTTTGCACGTCTGCTCAGTTCTGAGGTTCAGGATGAGGAGCTCTGCTTCATCTTTCAGTGTGGAGTGTGCAAGCCCTTCCTGTGCCTGCTTGGGTTTCCTTCCTACATACCCGCAAAAACCCGCACGTTAGGTTAATTGAAGACTCAAGTGCATTTCTAAAGCCAAGATGAAGACATTGTGCGTTGCCTGCACGGCTGTCTGTGGTTTGGCCTTTTGCGTACAAGAAGTTAAAATACGCCACAAAACCTCATGCATATAGTTATCTTTTGACCCTAGAATCTGCATTCATCAAGTGTTGTATAACATCGCTGCTCTAAACTACCTTTAAACGTGAAAAATTGAAGGCGTGTGGGGAATTTTAGTCTTGCTCCCTCCTGATGACTATGCGGCTCCTTTCAGTTGAACTCTTCGTAACTTATTTCCGTTCAATTAACCTTATGCTCGTGGCGATGATTATCCAAGGACAAAGTATTCAAAAGCTCGGCTGTAATGTGAATTTTTTGTTCCCCATGCATCGCCTGAGCTGGCACGAATCCACGAGAGGCTCACAATGCGACGCGAGCGTGAAAAACAACCTGACAGGCCTTTTGGTGTCTCACAAACACATCCCTAATCGTGACTTGTAAGCCTGCCAGGTACTCGTGCGTGTGTGTATGTAATATGTAATCTATGAAATTGTGTGTGCCTTTGGCCTGCTGAATGGTCTCGCATGCAGGCTGCGCCACTCTTGCTTGGCTCTTATAAAAGTGTCAGAAATGTAACGGGGTCAACGAGTAGGGAGTGTTTTCGATTCATTTCACTTCAAATAGGTTGTCCTCTGTGGAAAGCGCAAGGGGAGAGGGGATGTGGTCTTAATGTACATTGTCGCAGCATTCTCAATCTCCAAAGAGTTTTCACCTCAGGCCGCGTTTAACTCTTGTGGCAACCTTTAATTTTTCCTGCTTCTTCACGTGTGGGAACGCCATCAGCATCTCCTGAGAAATTGTCAACACTGCATAATGCATGACATTGAAATTCTGCTCCCTGTGATCTCGCCATATCTTTCTCTGCTTTATACAGACGGCAGCGCCGGGCCCGTCGTCGTCAGCAACAACAATCTCTTTTCAGGATGTTCCCTCATATCAGCGTGTAATGAGCCATCCTTCATGTCGCTCATTCTTTTTGCAGACACCTCTTAAGAGCTCTCGAGGCATCAGAGACAAATACGTGTCTCTGAAGTGATGTTTCATCCTGGCGCCCTCCGCTGAGTACTACACAAGAGGCTGTGAATATGCGACTTTTCATGATGCCATTTGTCAGACAAGAAACACTGCGGCTTGTCGATTTTTCCCCCCTCTCCATATTTGGAATCTTCGAAAGATGAACTTTTGTTCTCTGAACTGTGACAATGTATCACTGTAAAAAAAGAAAACTGCCAGCAGCTATGCTTGCCTTCACATTGCATTTTCTGTGACATTTGACTCAATGTCCTTGATATGCTGTCAGTAAAATTTATGATGAGTTAATTGATTAATTGACCTTCTTTTACATACAATTTTAATGTAAGGCCACCGATTTGCACACTGATCATATGCACCTGGTTCAAAACATTCAGACTGCATATCCACCGTATTCTGGACTCCACCGCAATTATGATTTTGCTTTATTTGTTGATTAAGATGTGTTCCGAAACTATGTTTAATATTTTGACGTAGTTACAATGAGCAATTTGAAACGTGAAAGAAAGAGAATTACCCATTGGTGTGTTTAAAACAACCACGTAACTTGGTCTTAAAAGCTTGATGCTAACACACGATGGGAAACATGCTAACAAATATATTCGTGTCGCAATGGTGTAACGCTTTAAACCACGGATCCGCAACCGCCGGTGCGCAGGGCATTTGGTACCGGGTCGCACAGAAATAACTTGCCTTAATTCCGTTTTATTTATTTCGGAATACGGAAGATGTTTTATTTTGAAAAATTACCGGAATATCCGTTACATCCGTCTGTGTCACGCTTGACTAACGTCAAGCCACGCTTCTCCGTCACGTGACTAATTACGCTAAAAACAAAACGCTTGAGCTCGCAAAATGAGTAAAAAAAACTGCTGGAGACCGCAAATGACAGCGGCCTTAAAAGTACGTTCGAGACAACTGGATTAAAGTTATGGCTGAATACTCTGAGATCGCCACAATAGAACTGTTGATATTTCCTACCTGTGTGAGGTGGGGGTTTTCTGCAGCAACGGCGACTTAAACAAAATTACAAAGTCGACTGGACATAAACCACACACTCGAGGTGTCATTGTCTCCTATTAACCAGAGATGGGAACGTCTGGTTGCAGAAAATCAAGCTCGGCGCTGTGGTGAGTCGTCATTTTCATGCACTTTGAATTTGCGTTGTATCGTATTTTGTAGGCATTAAACATTACCATAGCGATCAGAGTGTTGCGGCCAGATTAGACGCTCCTTGTGTTTATCATGATATTTCGAAAACACCACAGTTTTCATGCAGCTCATACCATATTATTTTGTTGTTTTAATCCGCCACACTTTAAATGCCGGTCCCTGAAAATATTTTTTGACATAAACCGGTCCGTGGGGCAAAAAAGGTTGGGGACCCCTGCTTTAAACAACAGACTTGAACGCAAAAGGTGGTGCAACATATGTAGACAGGTAATTTAAGAATAGTCACAGACGTACATTCATTATCCTCTGTGAAGAACAGCTAATATTACTGCATCTTAGACAGTATTCTTAATTGTGGTTCATTGCCAAATGTACGTCTAAAATGTATACAGACATTCTGATTATATTCAACATGTGGCACACACACCAGAAGGAGCAGCACAATCGATTAATCAAACTTTATATCTATTTCATTGTTAAAAAAAAACAAACTGCAAGTGAAAGTTTTGACGGTTCAATAATGGTGACCTGGTCAACTACTGTCTTGGAATGGACTGTGTTTGGCTTCCTGTATGTAAGCGTGCCAGTTCAAAAGTATTTCCATATTTGGAGCTCTTTCCCCAGAAAAATGACACGGGATGTGGATTTGCGCCTCGAGAAAGTACAAATTTTGGATTAAATGGAGTGGAAAATCACATTATTTGGGCGTCTCAGAGAGAAAAGTGCACTCTATGGGCATTTATGCTATAAATGTTTGATCTATTATCTTCCATTAGGCTTCTTAGTGGGGCTTTTAAGAACCCGAGGTGATGCCTCACTCCATCAGTGTGGACAAATTAGAGACAGTGGTGTTATCCCGCTAGATACGGAGGCCTAGCTGCATGTGTATTTCAGGCGACTTAGCAAAAGTCTGTGCTGGAGGAGGACGTGTTGCAGCAGGGGTTCCTATGCGGCGTTCACAATAGCCCACACGACACATTTCAACTGGGCTCGTCATGTCTCCCCGGCGTGGAGAAGCTGGGGGAGGGAAGCACAGAGTACCATACAGGAAGGATCACACCAGCATGCCAAGTCTATTTGCAGGAGTTTGTCATGCTACATTCAGTATGCCAGTGGAAGGGAATATGCTATTGTGCATTTCTGCTGGGGTTTTTTTTTTCGTGGTTATACCCGCTTTTGCATCTTCATTAAAGCCAGTAAACTCATTATTGTAATTGTTGTGCCGAATGCTTTGCATTCCCGGGCGTAGAGGCTCTAATTAAAACAAAGTGTAGTCATTAAAGATCAATTCCATGCCAGTTTATACTCATTCAGAGATTGCTTAACATCATGCATGCTAATAAAATAAATAGGTTATCCTCATTACTGCGGCAACTAAAAAGGTACGTCTTCACCTGTGATCTCTGTTGCGGCAATTACTTGGAGACTCTGTCCAAGTGGCTAAATGCTGTTTTATGTGCCCTCCCTGAGAAGTCGCCATATTTGCTGCATCTGTGGGTATTCGTTGCGCCTCTGCGAAGAGTTCAATACTCGCGCTTTTCCACACGTGGAATCTAATTATAGGACTCATTTGCACTTCAGAGAAGAATATACCGAGCTTGGCTTGGTGCAGCCATCCAATAGAAAGACTCAATATTTTAGATTCTCTTCCTCTTTCATGTAGCTGGATGGGTTATAGTCTGACATTGAGTTGGTGACATCTGCGAGCATTTACAAATTGACATTACCCTAAATGAGAGTGAGCGTCTGACAAATACTCCTCAGATAAAATTTACTTTATGCTTAATTTGGATGAGCTCTAATGAGCGCTTTGTTGTCATCTCGCGCAGCAGCAATTGCAGCAGTCGATTGATTGCGACGTGGTTCATGTCATGATGGCTGCACGCTTATCACGCTGATGACGCCAAGTGGTGGAAGCGAGAGAGGGCTACAGTGTCTGAACGGCGGCCTCAAAAGACTCTCTTGTCAGTCCTTCCTAGTTTCAAGGACACACTCAAGTTTCCTGCTAATCACATCCACTTATTCGCGACTGTCTCTGTTTACCGCACTCGAGCGCAAAGATGCTGACTCGAGGGGGAAGTGCAGAACTGCCCATGCAGAAAGATGAAGCTACCTGCACCCTCCACTTTTGCCAGAGAAGCCTGAGCCAGATAGAAACACTCCACTGTCAAGGTACATCACTGTTTATAATGCTGTTAGTCACGCAGTGTTTGGATGGTCTTAATGAGTGGTTCTCAAATTTTTTACACATGAAAAAGATTAGCAAACACAGTTTGGGGGGATGTTCCAGCTCTAGTTTGTGTCACTGTAGTTAGTAGTTAATGTGTGAATGTAGTGGCACAGGTCATTGAGTGAATGATGAATGTAATGTAAACAAAGCCATTGATCACGGCATCTTTCGTGATTATATATCTGTAAATAAATTATTATTTTGGCATTAAAAGCCCTTTCACTGTCCCTTTTGTTTCACAATTTTAGGTGTCATAAAAGCAAAAAAATGACTCGTCAGTGACTGTTTCTTTTCATAAATATATTATAGTGTTTATGAATTAGAACATACCTATACAGGAGTTTTGGACAGTTAATCTATGAGAGGGGGGAGGGGGGGGGGGGGGAGAAAGCCCCAACAGAATGTGATGTTCTGCTTCCACGCAATTTGCACAGACGATGAAAACCCAACAGTGAATGATATTATTTTCTCAAGTGAACCATCCCTTCACACACTTTCAGATGCGCTCCAACAGCATGCATGCAGTGTGGGAATGAGGTCTAACAATGTGAGGTCACGCCAGATGGAGAGTGAGAATAAAAGGTAGAAAAGCTGAACAGTTGTTATTGTTTCCACTCCCTCGGATTTCATTTTACCGGCATTTAGAGAGAAAATATTTGAAGACTTTTTTTTTTTTTTTTTCGGAAACTGTCCAATGTCGTTCCTGGAGCCTACATTGTTGTTGCTCTCTACGAGAGCTTGCTGCCAAACAGCCTTGCTATTCTCATCCGTGTTTGCTCATATTTAAGCCTCCAAACAGATATACACAAACACTGCTCGAGTACATCCATGGGCACGCCACTCAAACAGTGTGTGTTTTCTGTGCTGAAACAAACAGACGGACAGGCCACTATAATCTGTCACATTTATGCAAAGGTCGCTTGTTTGTGAGGACATATATTTATGCATCATTGCATAAATTAAACAGAGTCACTCAGGTGTTGTCAGCGATCAGCGTTTTCCATTGAATCGCTGCACAGATGCAACATTTTCAATGGTAGACAAAGATTCAACTAAATAGCCGCTCGTGCAATACAACAGTAAGATAGCAATAGCGCTGTAAACAAACTGACGTTAATTCTATGTTTTTAGATTTGACGGAGAATGCTAGAAGCTTGTGGTTTTTAGGCTGTGCAAGAGAAAACACATTTGCCATGACTCATTCTTGGAGCGGTCAATGATAAAAATTCTCTCATAAAAGCCCATGGTTGAGGAAAACTGTATTTTGCTCCTCAAATCTATCGCCGTCATGGTTAATGCCCTCGGGTTCGCAGTCCTCCATGTCGCCAGGTCACAGAGATCTCAGTCAATGGATTTCTCAACTGCGGCTGACTTAATTTCTTTTAGCATGGCCATTCATGGAGGCTGAAAAAAGGGCTTAGGAGCCAGCCAGAGAGGTTAAAAGCCTTCCGTTGTTTCTGTGTTGCAGCTCAATAGCGCCCCCATTTGTACAAATGTGGCTGTACAGTGCACAGCACGAAATAAATTCAGTGACTTGGGGCGGGGCATGTGTGCGTGTGTGTGTGTGTGCGCGCGCGCAAGATGACAAACAAAAGTATATGCTTAATTGATTGGCCCACTTTCATTGAAAGGAAGTCATTCAAAGGGTGCATACAAAAAAAATCAAGGGAAACTTTGACAGTGTTCACTTTTATTATATATATTTTTTAATAATTAAAGTCAACCCATCCATGAAGGTAAAGGAAAGTCACCATTTTAAGATATCGTATTTTCATTTCATTTCTTCAAGATGCTGGCCAGCTCTGTTAAAAAATCGGCTACATCCTGAGTGAAACAGATCATTCATTTCTTGACAAATGACCATTCATGTTCATGCGCCGTGGAGTCTGCAATGCACCTCGTATGCATGTTTTTGTAATATGGGAACAAGTCAGCGTCCAGAGAAAGATCCTCACAAGCATGGAAAGTACACACAAACTAATCACAGGGAGGTCACAGCTGAGATTTGAAGCTCTAACCTCATAACTGTGCGAGAGAGGTACCAACCACGATATTTTCTACATTTTTCATTCATGGAACACGAAATATAATTGGGCATCAAGGAGTAGAAGAAAACTTTTCACCATTAAAACTTTCATATAAGCGTGAATAGTTATCTGGATTTCTCGCTGCAGATAAGATGAGGCACCAGATAAAGAGCAATTCCATTATTAATACTGTACTTTATTTGAAAGGGTGAAACCTTGTTTTTTTGTGCCCACTTTGTGGCCCACGAGATGAAATAGCAGTTTAGGAATTGATGTCAGTGATGGTCTAGAACACTGGTGTCAAACTGAAGGCCCGGGGGCCAAATCTGGCCCACCACATCATTTTATGTGGCCTGCGAAAGCAAATCAAACATGTCAACTTCAATGATGCTTGCTCAAACCTCTACCAAAATTTTAAATCCTCATATGTAATAAATAAGAGACATATTGTAACCATTTTCTTGTAACCAAACCCTTCATTACAGTAACTTAAACAATACTTGAATTAACCATGATTATTGACTTTTTAAATTTGGTTTCAGTCATAACGGCCCTCCAGGGGAAACGGTAACTAAAATGTGGCCCACGACAAAAATGATTTGACACCCCTGGTTTAGAATTTGTTGAGTGTGTCACGGGTTTGTGATAGTTATGTCAGTGATGTGTCTTACACTGCCTGTTTGTGTGCGAGTGTGTGTGTGTGTGTGTGTGTGTGTGTGTGTGTGTGTGTGTGTGCGTGTGTGTGTGTGCATGCACGCTCGCACGCTATCTGCTTGAAACGCTCGTCACAGAAGAGGTTGTGATATCCAATTAATAAGCAAGGTTAAAGTTGACTTTCCGCTGGCTGATCGCAATCACAGTAGGTGCCCAAGTTAATTTGGTGAACAAAGTCATTGCAGGGGTGGGCGGCCACTCAGAGAAAAGTGAAGCAAAGAGAAAGGGATGGATGAGAGGAAGCACGATAAGGACTGAAGGAAAGATTGCGGGCCTCCTCCTGACAGCTCAGCTTGCATGGCAAATGAGGAAGCTGAGTGAAGAGAAACATCTGCTGAATGTGTAATGGGAATGCGGAGCTCACTCCAAGTGAGAGTGATGTCGGAAAACAAAGGCCCAAACCCAATCCTCAAAGACACGATCATGGATTTTCTCCAAAGAAGTTTCATCCGACTATTTTTAATTTGATGACATGGCGTTGTCACTAAACAGCCGTTCTGTTATTCACACCATATCCGGTAGAACGCCTCTGCGTTTGAATTTATTCTCAGTTCGGAATATGAAGAAACGTGGTGACCTACAACATTTGGTACACCTGCATAATATAGTCAAATTTAATCTGAATGTCGTATAGGCAGTTCTGCCTTTACAAACATTAGACCGGGATGCATTGACTACATAAATTGAGACACTTCAGTGTAGCGAAACCCCCCCTCACGATGTTGCAGTGCAGTTCCACACAACAATAATGTAACATTGATCAAGACCCCGTCGAGTGAATTCAGAGGTTTGTTTGTTGTTGAAGACTGGTTTTATACACTGTGTTTTTTTTAATCATTCAAATTTAGGGTTGCTGTATTTCAGGGTGTCACTTACGTTGGTCTTGGAGGGCTCCTACCCTGTCACAGTCACAGCTAGGGACAATTTAGAGCATAGGTGTCAAACTCAGTTCCTGGAGGGCCGCTGTCCTGCATGTTTTCCAAGTCTCCCTGTTGCAACACACCTGATTCAAATGAACAGGTTCAATGTCAGGCTTGCGCAGAGCTTGCTGATGATCTGATCATTTGAATCAGGTGTGTTACAACAGGGAGACTTGGAAAACATGCGGGACAGCGGCCCTCCAGGACCTGACTTTGACACCTATGATTTAGAGTGTTCCATTAACCTGCCATGCATGTTTTTTGGAATGTGGGAGGAAACCGGAGTACCCGGAGAAAACCCACACAGGCTCGGGGAGAACACGAAATCTCCACATAGGAAGGCCGCAACCCTGGACCTCTGCACTGTGAGGCCGGCATGCTAACTAACCAGTCTTCCACCATGCCGGCGAGCTTTATCCATCCATCCATTTTCCGAACCGCTTGATCCTCACTAGGGTCGCGGGGGGTGCTGGAGCCTATCCCAGCCGTCTTCGGGCAGTAGGCGGGGGACACCCTGAATCAGTTGCCAGCCAATCGCAGGGCACACAGAGACGAACAACCATCCACGCCCACACTCACACCTAGGGACAATTTAGAGCGTCCAATAAGCCTGCCATGCATGTTTTTGGAATGTGGGAGCACCCGGAGAAAACCCACGCAGGCCCCGGGGAGAACATGCAAACTCCACACAGGGAGGCCGGAGCTGGAATCGGACCCGGTACCTCTGCACTGTGAAGCCGACGTGCTAACCACTGGACTACCGGGGGCGAGCTTTATATTATTTTTAATTTAAAAAAAAAGTGTTTGGGTTTTCTTCGGGTACTCCGGTTTCCTCCCACATTCCAAAAACATGCATGGCAGGCTGATTGAACACTCTAAATTGTCCCTAGGTGTGAATGTGAGCGTGGATGGTTGTTCGTCTGTGTGCCCTGCGATTGGCTGGCAACTGATTCAGGGTGTCCCCCGCCTACTGCCCGAAGACGGCTGGGATAGGCTCCAGCACCCCCCGCGACCCTAGTGAGGATCAAGCGGTTCGGAAAATGGATGGATGGATGTTTGTTTCTTTGATGCACCGATCGTGTTGGATCTCAGAAACTTGCTTTGGCCAAACACAAATGCATGAAATCTGTTTGATGCATTTTGTTTGACTCTCACAAAGAGAAACTTCATTTTCAGCTATTAGCACGCAAGGCCACCATCTCCGCACACTCTCTGACTTACGCCGATTGCAGTTTAGCACACAAAGTCAGGTAGGGAGCAAAATATGAATTTCTAAGAATAGTGTACAGCCCCCAATGTTGCCAGAATTACATGATTGTTTCATCAATTTTCATGGCCATATTATCACAATGCAATCGCATTTTACAGTGGAGTCCCTTTAATGCGAGTAATTGTTTTCATCCATCCTTCGAAAGCTCCCTTCCCTGTCTGCCTTAAAAGTGTTTCCGTACTTTGGTGTCATTTTCACTGGAATACGTTCAAGCAAGTGAGCAGACTCAATTTGATGCAAGCTTTGCTCTTTTAAACTTTGAAATTGGATTTTACCTATACTTCAAAGTTGGGCTAATGCAATTAAGCAAAGTTCTTCGACTTGAAATGTGATCTCGGTCTGAAGCGTCTTTGTTCTTAATGTCTATTCTCATAAGTTAATTTATTTCTCAGCGGGTGTTGTTCAGCAGTACATAATGGGCATTTATGGGACCGAGCGTATATTGCTCTGTTGTCAAATACCTCAGCTGCAAGGTGAAATTAATTCTCACCACTTTGCGGAGAAGCTATTATTTCGGTTTCTTTCATGAATTGCTCTTGTACTCGCCTACGTACAATCTTCATTATAGCATTAAAGAGTGAAATGAGATTGGTCTTTATCCCTACGATGCCTTCCTACCTGGCATCAGTCTATGGGACATTTTAGTGCTTTTCAGTTAAACAGTTCAACAAAACTGGACTTTGTTTCCCATCATCTGCACCGCAATTACGAAAAATGGAGGACACCACATCAAGAGAACGTGTCGACGTCATTTATATGAGCAAGTGAAAAGTCCATAATTACTACTACCCATGTTCAAACTACGGCGGTAGAGAAAATGGCAAACATTAGCATTGGAGTCATTGACTTTGACATTCTCACCAACTCTTCCCTGGTCAAATGACTTGTTTACTCCTGCTGCAATCAGAGTTCAATCATCGATTCTTTTTCTCAACTTTAAAAGAAGAGATGACGGTGTAAGGGATGAAGATTTGACTACATTGATCGACTATTGGGAAAATGCCAAGACAAGTCAAGTTCATTTGCATAGCCCTTGATCACACACACTCAAAAAAAAAAAAAGCCTCACAGGGCTTCACAAACCCGCAGCTAACAAATATTAGCGACAGTTTGAGCAAAGCGGGCATTTGGGCAAAGCCAGCAAAAGTCTATCCAGAGGGCTGCACCGGAACTCGGTATCAACCAAGTTTGATTCAACCCGAAGTTGGTACAGGCGAAGCTGTGTCACTCACCAAACCGTCCACTGAACGGGGCTTTTGATGACGCTGGGATCCAGTTCAATCCTCTGGATAGACTTTTTCTCGCTTTGAGCGAATACCTGCTCTAGGTGTTTTTAGAGTGATGGTAATAGCGCGCCTTACGCTTACGTGGTCTGTCAAAAACACATTCTGTTTTGAGAAACTTCACATAGATAACACAAATTGTCCTGTGCGCTGCAGCAGTGCGGCGGCTGCAAAGCTTGACGAACAGTCTCTAAAGTGCAGTCAGACTTCTTGCCGGGGAGCAATTTTGCAGCACTTGCTCCAATGTCAATTAGCGAGCCATGAGTTAGGGGGGTGTGCTTCAAACAACTGCAACGCTTTCACTATCAAATGCTGATAGGCTCATGTCTGTCCGAATACTATCAGAAATGACAGAAAATAGTTTAAGGTGACCCCTCATATACATACATACATGCTGAATACTTTTCTTTCATTGTATTTAATTAGCGTATAATATTTCAATTATTGGCATTAACTTTCTATTCTGATCGGCTTGTCAAAATGACGTGGTTCTAATTACCTCGGAGTGACACTAAGCGTTCATTTCAACTTTGAAGATGCATACCAAATGTGGTTCCTTGCCCTATAAAGGGGGAAAAGCCAGGGTGAGGCAAAGAGGATACCAACAAAGCTATGGGGAATGTGCTGTGTTGGAAGTACAGTACTGTACTTAGTATAGCGGAGGATGCAACAAAGATTCCCCGGCTTTGGATTCCTTTCAGCTGCCGTCTTTGAAAGAAGCGGGGAAGGTTGAGCATTTGGGAATTTTGAAACCCAGCAAACGCTGAATCCAATCTGTGGCAGCAGCAGCAGCGGCGGCAAACAACAAAAAAGAAATATGGTGGCTAGGGAGCAAAGCAAATAAAAGAAGAGTGCAAGTAGAGGAGAAAAGTTTCTCTCAATACACTGGAAGAAAAAAAAAAGCCTGAGACAAACATTGGCTCCTTTCCAGGGGGTAATGCGACAACACAAACACTTGGGAACGGTGCCATCAGCTGAAGAGCAAATTCAAACCAAACACGTATAATTACACACATTGTTGCTTTATGACTTGACGTTGTTTGGATGAGGGGAACTTGAATGGCAGAAAAAGACGAAGTGGGGAAGGGTGGTGGGTGGGGCGCGGGGGGGGGGGGGGGGGGCGGACAGACGCCTCTATCATTCCTGCTCAGACGCCACTGGGATTCAGAGTGGGAGAGAGACTAATCGCCTTGCTTGACCTTTGAGAGAATAGCGACATACAATGATAATCCACTGCAAGGGGAAGCTGAGCAGGTCTTAATATTGAGGCTTTTCACTCAAGTGAACAGAATGCTGAGGAAGATAAGCCCGGGAGAAGGATGTCGGCCTCATCACCCCTTATGGACTTGTCTTCTTGTACACGTCGCACCTCTTCGTCTTCGAGCTCCGGCGATTATGTTGGAATTCCTTTATTTTTACTCTTAAAAAGGAACCGGGATGCCTCGGCTCACCAAGAATCAGTTTAAAGATTTGTTCCGGCTTCTTTGCTTTGGGCTGCACTTTTTCTCTCCCAGCCAGCAGTGCATTGAGGTTTTCCAATGCGGCGATTCCCACTTTACTTGCCCTCATTAAATTTACACTTTTAATTCCCCCCCTCCCCCCAGCCCACTTGCCACCCACCCCCTTCCCCCTTCATACAAAAGCGCTCATTGCATTTCCTTTTTTTTTTTTCACCACACAGTGTATGTGAGATACCAACTGGTCCACAGTGATGCGCAAGCGGTTATAGTAAAGTCGATGAACTGCTTGCTGTGGGTGCCCATCATTGTAGTGGGCAGTGAAGTCTGATCTACATTCTTCTGGGCTCTGTGTACTAGTTCTTACCATAAAATATTATTGGATAGAAAGCCAAAGATTAATTAAGAGGAGCAGTACTATTTTTAAATGTGAATTATTTAGCTCTTCCATGAACCAGATACTTTTCTGGCTCGCCTGAGACCTTCTGCGTGTTATTTATGAGTACAGTCTGTAAAACGATCACATTTGCTTTCAAAGATATGTAGTATATGCCATGTTTGGAGTGAGGTGTTAATATAATTCAGACAGAAAAGCAAGAT
The DNA here is from genome assembly GCF_054856545.1 of Hippocampus guttulatus. Classification (NCBI taxonomy): domain Eukaryota; kingdom Metazoa; phylum Chordata; class Actinopteri; order Syngnathiformes; family Syngnathidae; genus Hippocampus; species Hippocampus guttulatus. The sequence goes on from NC_141265.1 coordinate 17,211,189, forward strand.
GATTTTTTTTTCTTCGAAAATGGCATTCGTCCATTCATGTTGATTCCGCCTGTGTTCTTCAGGGTCATGGCAAGGTCACACATGGTGATTTTCTGTATTCACCCACCAACATTGGGGGCAATTGTGCAACCTCCTATTTAGTATTTTAAAAAGTCATACTACTCAAAGATTTAGGAATTTAGCAAGATGCTAAACACTGTTTTGTAGTTTGCAAATGATGTTAATCTGCACTGCACCATGATGAAAGCCAGCACCGACTCTTTCTGCAAGACAACCGAAAAACCACCAACAAGTACAAGGAATTGTCAAGTTCAGCAAAACTGTTAACTTCATCCACAATAATATACACTTAGGGCCAAAACAATTAATTGTTTGTCCATTTTTTAAATTAATTCAATGTTTTCATGATTGCGTTTACATTTGACACAATGTTCTGTGGCCAAAATGATTCATACACTTTCTCAAAGCTGTATGTCAATTGATCTAAATGCTGTTTCGCCAGCTCCCTTTAAACACCATAAATCAATGCAGTATAAACATGCAATACTCACAGGCGTTACATTCTTTATCCTCTGCAAAGAGCAACTAATATTACGGCAGCGTACTGAGGAGCTGTGATCGTCATCATGGACATCCATGTGTCTGTATTATACTTCCCTTAGTTTGCCACGGTGCGCACGCCAGAAGGAGCAGCACAATGTCAACTGAGTTGAAGTAAAAGACTTTGCAATTTCTTTCCATTTTATTGAATTATGTCATTACTGTATTGTTTATATTATTACGTTTTATATTTCGTTGTTTTTTTTTGTCGGGGCACTGGAACACATATATGATGTTTCAATTTCACTCAAGGTGTAAAGATGAGTTTGTGAGATATGAATGTTGTGAGTTCCAAGCATTGTCATGGAACAGATTAAACTCATATATCAAGGCAACAGTATAATTGAAAAATAACAACACTGTATATAAAACCAAAATAAGTTATTTTTATAGGCCAGTGATGCTCAAAGGGTGACGGTAAGTTAAATGGTAACTGCTACCTAGCAAACACCCAGATGAGCAATGTGGGTGTGCTATATCACATAATCAATTACCAGACAAGTACAAATATACGGCACCTTATTATGACAAATAACTAAGGAACATCAGCCAGCTGGTAATGCAACCAATTTGTCTCTGTGAGTCTCTAATGATGCAAAGCAGTGCCGCATGAACTTGCCACACGTAAACTTCAGATTGTTCTCGCACTTTTCATTAAAAATTGAAGCCCAATCAGTATCGTAATGGCCCTTAAAAAACACTCAAATCTATCATCTAATCATCTCATTTCGGAAAATCATTCGGGGTGTTGAGTGGAGAAAATGCTGAGATGCAGATCGTACATACCAAGTCCCGTTTTTTCTGAACTGTGCTATTCAGTATATAAATTGCCTTCTGCATTTGCTCAGCAGGTTTTCGGACATCTCACGTGGGAACAAGGTCATCATCACTTGTCAAAACAGCTTAACACACAAATATCCTCAGCCCGGATCAAAGCTATGAATAGTGTTATAGGCCACAGTGTGAAAGCATGTATAAAACAGCAGGAGGGAAGTTGATGCATAAACGCACACCCTTTGCAAACCGGCCGACAATTTATGGTTCACTATATCACAGAGAGTGTAAAAAGAATTTATGCCATTTAATTAAAGCTTTGCACAACTATCTTTATTTACTGCTGCATAAAGTGGCCAATGAGGGCAAACTGTGGCAGTGTATGCCAAATAGAGAGCCTGTTATTTCCATCGTATTCTTCTTCTTGTTCTCAAAATATCAGAACATTGGTGAGTACTGTAAAAAATAACTACCTGTTTGAGTTGGTTGACTCACAATTTTACTTTTTTTAAAAAATAATCAATCCATCTGCTCTCCTAATTAAGAGAAGATATGCGATGTCTGGGATACCCTATGATGAGATGTGGCATCAATGATGTATTTCACGACTGTACATCATCTTGGCATTGCAGCATGTGATCATTGCGTCATTTGTGCTGCAACAGCGCCGTCTACTGGACAATGTAGTTACATAAATGACGTTCAATGTTAATTGAATTATTTAGTCTTGTTTAGATTTTTTTTAAATCTTTATTTTATTTGTCTTATTTTAAAAATAATGTATGCCTCCATCAATTATTAAATTATGAAAGAGAAATTATTTGATGGTTAAATAAAAATAAAATGTTATTGTATTTTATCTGTAATAAATCATTATTATTAAGGAAATGTACTTCAGTACTATATGCACTACTGTACTTCCAATACTGCACTGCATAGTATACTATAGTGTAGTATGTGTTGCCAATTGTGTCCAGAAGAGGGCGCTTTATCTCCAGTTTTCTCTAAATGTCACACCAGGGACTTTGAATTTTTTGGGTGGGGAAGGACTGGATCATTCAAATTTGCCTTTATAATCTTCACGACTTTCTCATTTCCCCAACTCAGAATTGCACCATAAATCAATGTAATGTTCAGTTATACACTTGCCATACTGAGTGACGCTTGTAATGATTAGAATACATAATTAGTGAAAATCCCCATTTAAATTGATCTCTGGACATCTAAAGAGGTGACATGTATCAGAGGTGTTTTTTTTAAATTGATGATGATGATGGTGGTAGTGTACACTTATTGTGAAAGAGATGGGACATGAAACAGTACTCAGAAGTCCCTGAGGCCTAGTGACTTAATCCAGAAGATATTTATTTTCATTATATTCCTCATGAAGAGGTTTGTTTGTTTGTTTGTTTGTTTGTTTTGGGTGCGGCTGTCCTCGCTCCGAGGAATTGGGAGAGATATTTTAAAGATTAAAAAACGATTGAAGGTGAGTCGAGGAGAGAACAAAACAGAGGTGTTTGAATTTGTCACATGGTGACTCTAGTGCACAGGAAGGCAGAACAAACTGTCAGACTTTGAAAAATTCAAACAGAGCACAGGAGTAAAATCCTCATCATCAATTAGTTCAATTTGAATCCTCTTCTCGAGCTACTCTGAGAATATTTCTGTGGGTAAAAATGTAAGCGGCATTGCTCATCTGAAGGCATGTCCTAGATTTCTCCACCCGCGGTGTACTTTTTCACTCACATCCACCATTGCTCCTTCTAACATAAGACCAAAAAAAAAAAAAGACTTTCTACAGAGACGTTTTACAGCTCGTGCATCCTGCTCAGTTTGAACCACATAGTGTTCTACTGTATAATGCCATTCCAGGAAGTGGATTATAAAACAGAAGACAGACAGCTATCAAACACTGTATTGATTTTTAATCTAGCTAATGTATAATCTAAATTGTGGCATCTGACTTTTCATCGTTCTCCATCATTTTGTTACACGATAATATAAACTGTACAATATAAAACATCACATTTAAAATAAAGTGCATGTGAAATGATTGAGTCATCAAGCGCTATGGTAATTAGTTGGTTTTTGACCTACTTTTGAGGGTTCTATTGCTGATTTAGCTTCAAATGTAAAATCAGACACAGGAGCCACTGATTTGCTCCTGTCTTTGACTTTTTTGACCCATATATACGTTTCATTTTTATTGATATTATTGATATCCATTTTTACTAAAATCACTGTATCAATTAATTATGACACGCCCGCTTCGCGATCACTGGCTGCAGATGATCACATTACATTGCTTGTCCAATCGGTGGTGTGGGGAAATTTAGTTCGCTCAGTAGTCAACATGTGACTGTCATGATAGTACGTCATACAATTTAATTTAAAAAAAGTATACATATCTCTCTAAATTTTATTGACTTTTTTCTGTTTTTAATAAATGTGTTGTTTTTTTTGTTTGTTTTTTTATATCTTGAATTTGTAAAAAATATTTATTTATTTTTTTTCACTAATGAAGGGTTCAGTGCACGTGCATATTAACTGGTTGGGTTCGGTACCTCTAAGAAGGTTAAGAACCACTGATCTCGTCAATACATATCAACAGGGGACATAATCGTGCGATGTTAAACAGCATACACAGTAGTGTTGAACGGTGGGGGATTGCACAGGTGATTGTAAAACACACTGGACCTCAGGGATGGATTTGCTGAAAGGCTCCACTGATCAATAGACATTAAGCTCTCTTGAACAGGTTGTTACTCCCGAAGGAGTGTTAATCATCAAACAGGTATTGACAACACATGAACACTTTAAATACAAAATTGCGCAATTGTTTTTAAACGGCATTCGTTCCCTCGAATTGGATCCACATCGAGCAGTCATGACAACATGTACTTGTGTAACATGTTTCAACAAAGCAGCTATCACATCACATATAATTTGAGAATTGTTTAAAGTATATTTTGATTGGATACAAAATGCATACAACCCTTCAAGGGTCCAGTAGGTCGACTTTTCTGTCTTGCATATCCTTATTCTCCCGTCCAAATCTTCTTTTTTTTTGTTGCCGACATACGCACAACACACAATGCAGACAAATATATTGGGATACATTGCCACAAACAACTCATTAGAGCCACAAACAAAAACTGTTTTTGAAAATTACTGTGTTGTCAACCAAGCACCAGTGCGTCTACTCCATAACCATGTTTTATGTCTTGATGTTTCAGGCTGGTAGGGTTTATTTCTTGTTTTCAGTTTTACAATCGAATTCATGCCTAACCTAGAATTCTAATTTAAGCGGTCTGCCTCAATATTTGTCTTTCTTGTACAGTATGTAGGCCATGCATAAAAAGAGCAGTAGTCAGACTATAAACTTTCTTGCTGGTGCCCCAATTTCCCATTTTTGTTTCACAACGATATCAATACTTTCAGCATCCTATTGAGTTTTGGGGGATTTCGGGAGATATTTAACTGATTCCACCTGTGCATGGTGCAAATAAAAAGTCCAAATGTAGTGGGTGATCAATATTCCTGCAGCCAGAAAATTAAGTTTGCGAAGAGACTATTTATACATAACCACCTTAGCAGTGCTTTGTGGGCCTCACACATGAGATCATACTTTGAGCATGACATATGTGTCAAGGTAAGTAAGGCGACACAGAGGTACATGTCCTCTCCATGGGAGCACATGGTGCAGCTGTGACTGTCAGCACGTCTTTGGGGACGCTGCATTATTTACACTGTGTCTTCCTGTGACCCCGATGAGACATGACAGGAGCTACAGGAAGCTCATAAATAAAACAGAGGGGCCCTAAAAGCACAAGAGGGGGAAGGTACCGGGCGATGGCAAAGCCCTGGCCGAGACAGCAGAGAAGCGGGACTGCGGATTGCGACACGCATATCGCAGGGCCTGAGGGGAGCTAAGGCAGGAAGGAGGGGATGGAGGGACAGGAGGAAGATGAGAGGGATGTGAAGAAAAAAAAAAGCTTTTGGAAAATAAAGAGTCAGAGGATGTAAGAGAAAGGGATGGAGGGTGCGCGGGGGTGTTAAGACATGCAGCAAAGCAACATACTGTAACACACTCTCGCTGCAATGCTATTCGGAGGCCACAATGAGGGAGACGGGGGGGGGGGGGGGGGTGTAATGGGCCAACCGGCAACAGCAGCCTTAATTTAGCTGGAGAGACAGACATTAATCCCTTCCTGATGCACATAAAACACAGCAGCAAAGATGATGTCATACATTGAGCGGACAGTCAGCGGGGGGTGCGCTGTCCTCAGCTGTTGCTCAAATTGGCCTGGCCACGAGCGGCCTCTGGTGTCATCCGGCATGCTCAGACGGGATGGATGGGATAACCTCATTCAGACACTTACGCACTCATGCAGCAAACCAGCATGCAAAAGCTGAAGCCCATAAAAAAAGGGGTGGTGGGGAGGGGGAGCACATGCATCATTTCAGTGAAGTAATACAATTTGACTAATGGGTATTGAGGTCACATGGAATTTGATGGATGCTGACTTTTCCCCCACTTTGTGTAGACACACCAGTGGGCTTTAATGTGGAGCTTTCGCAAAATGTTTCCAAGCACATGATGCCTATTCATATCATACATTGTCCATTTGCTTGGCAGATTTCTTTGTATCGGGTTAACAAACATGGCAAGCAAGATCTAGTTAGAGAAGCAACACAATTGCTTCTAATGTCCACCCGATTCATTGGCCCTTGGAGAGCGTCTTTACTTCACATCACTGATGGCAGATGAGGAACCGCCCATACCTACCGGGGTGAGATCATCCAATCATGCAGCTAAAGCGTGCGGGCACTGAGCCACACAGCACATTTTCATATCGAGGAAAGACCTCATCCCAGACTTTCCACTCATATGATCAGGATTTTTTTTCCTCCCTTTCAAATATTGATCCATAGGGCAGGCGAATTGAGATTGTCTTATAAAATGGGAATTTGTGATCATTATAGATCTGAAAGTAAATTAGTCTCATCAGCTTGAATGGTAAACTATTACTCCAACCCTTTGAAGCTGAGCAGAGTTTGTCTTATCGATGTTGTCCATTAGTTGTAATTGTAGTCGCTCTTTGGAGTATCACTTGTCCATCTACATGTACTTGAGTGCGCTTTGTCCCCCCTGGAGCCCATCTGGACAAGACTCATTCCGAGCAGTATGACAAAGCACAAATGTGTAAATGCAGACCCAAACTTGATGTTGCCAAATATAAATACATGTTCGCAGTCGCAGTGACAATATACAAACTGCATACGAGACACTGGTCTATTATTCAGTTCTTATGAAACAGTTAAGCAATCTTTTTTGCTAAACTAGCGATTTGTGAGAATAATTTGAGTGTGAGGAAGGAGAGGTGAGATGTAATATAATTTCGGTGTCATTCATTATTTCGCCATCAAACGCCAGTGCAACTGTACACTTTGTCTTTATCAGCAAGAACAGAAACCACAATGACATTTAGATGCCTTTGTAAATGTTGCAAAATGAAACAATGAATAATGCTGAAAATGGGAAGCAACAAAAATGAATGCAGAACCTCCAAATACGAATGCCTCTAAAGTAATGCTGTTTCAACTTCGGCCATGACTAGTGGGGAACAAGACACCCCGAGAGCCTTGGAGGTCAAACGTCATTCTGCATGGCATCATGTGAGTCTTTTTTAAGGGTTTTGTGACCCAATAGAAACTGCCTGAGGGTTTTGTTTTGGGCAAGACTTCTGCGGTACAGAACATTTCCACGGAGTGATTACTGGCAGCCTCGAGCACCAAGTCACTCTCCTTTGACAGCGTTACGCTTGGACAGAGCCGCCACCATCGCTCTCTGAGTGTGACTGAGCAGGACATGTGCTTGGCCAATACCCCACCCCCAACTACAACACCACTACTTTGCCCATATGTGCACTCAAGTGGCAGCTGCAAAGTTCCTCACTTGGCCCCATGAAAAAATAATACGGAAACTCTGTATTCATTCAATCATAGAATCCCATTTAACCCTGAAATAATCAATATTATATTATTTACAGTATGTCTGCTGTATATATTAGAGGATTACGTAATATGGTGTGTCCCGTTTGAACAATCCCATATGACATATTAAAATTTAACCACCTGTGTGACGTTGTATCGTGCCTCTAGTGCAGGGATGGCATTTGGCATAAATCATCATCATTTCATAAATCCCATGCTGGTAAAGAACACCCCGAATCCCAAGGAACTTTGCTCACGCCATTCATGCGTTCGTCACTCGCTGCCTTTTATGTCAATGCTGTGAATTATTCACTCACAGTCCTGATGTGACCATACGTATCCTTGGATTGCTGTGCGAGACCCAGAGACCCAAGCACAGATTTACACACACAGCAGCCTGTGTCTGAATATGAGACACGATATGGATAGTGATTTGACACACACTATCCATCCATCCATTCATTTTCTAATCCGCGTATCCTCACAAGGGTCGCGGGGCGTGCTGGAGTCCATCCCAGCTGTCTTCCAGCAGTAGTATGATGTAGGGGGGGAAAAAATGAAGGGAATCTCAATGCAGACATATTTCAGAATGAGATTCTGCAACCAGTGGCAATCGCCACCTCTGCCACTCAAATCCATCCTCGAGGATGACCTTGTTCACCCTCAGAGTTGTTTATCTGAGACTACCTCTGGGATTTGGGAATAGAAAAAAATGCCACCCAACAAGCCTGACCTTAACCCGACAGCATGGAATAAGCTCGGGCATGCTATTTGTGCTAGGGTGAGCAACACAACCACATTGGCTGACTTACTATGACTCCTGATCGAGGACTGAGAGGAATGTGATGCCACAGCTGTGGGTAACCAGGTTGGTGACCAGCATGAGGAGGAGGCGCCCCTTTGCTGCGGCTGCGTCTGGTTCTTCCGTGCACGACGAGGTACCCGACTGTTAAAAGAATCAACAGTAAAATGGCCTACATGTCCTAAGTCTTTAAGCATCGAGTCTACCAAACAACACTAAACAAGAGTCAAAAAGCTTTAAAAATAAATTCTAGTTGATTTTTTTTTTGTTCAAGGTTTGAGTATGAAAAAGTCACAGTATCTAGGTCAAACATGACCTTTTTCATGTTTTCATTCTCATGTGAAGCTCACCCTTGTAGATTCTTAGCTCAGTCATGGGAAACCAATGATCCGCATCCTGTCCAAAATCTTATTACCCTCAGTTTGAGAATCCACAGCACACTGTCACATTCAGACAGAAGATGGTGACTAACAGGCCAAGCAGCAGTAAGGCCTGAGGTCCGTAGAAATGCTCGAGTTTGTTTGTTTGTATGTTTGAAAGTCACTATTGTGTTCCATGTAAGGAGAGGGGGGTGAGTACGTCATTCCTTGGGAAAAAATAACAAAAACAGCAGTTCTCTGAATGACCCATGAGGACGCAGGGCTATTTCACAATCATGCCCAGTCACCTTTGTCACATCACATTTGGAGCCATTGCTCAAAAACTGGGTTCACATATTGACATTGACATTAACTCAGAGAGCACCGCAAATCAAAATATAGGACAGATTTTTGGGCTTCTGTTTAGATGTGGCAATCTCTCAGTGACGGTGCCACAAAGTAAGAATAAGATAAGATAAGATAAGAAAACCTTTATTAGTCTCACAATGGAGAAATTCCCGATTCACAGCAGCAAAGTTATGAAAGGAAGAAGTAGAACAACAAAATATAGGAGCTGCTGGAAAGGCAGCCACTCTCGCGGCGCCATTTTGAAGTCAAAATAACAAAATAACACAACACAACACAACACATAGGGCACAGACAGTCGTGCAATCTTCACCACTTTTCTGCATACATTTTGTTGTCTGAAGCAGTTCTAGATGAAAGAGGAGAGGATCAAAGTGTCCTTTCACCAGTGGATCAGACGTCATGCTGAAAATGTGCACACGTCTGCTACAAGCTAAGTTTTGAAAGCAAACACGAAGCTGTAGTGTCCATTGGCGAAAAGAGATGAGTTCACTTCTCCTGTCCCACGTAATCCGCTTCAAACTCCAAGCCGCGACTCCCAGTTCCAAATCCGCATTGGCGCTCCGCGCTAACGCTCCTTTCTTCTCATCGTCGGCTCCTCAAGACTTACATCCATCCAGCCGCAGACCGTTCAGCAGCACCGATCTCTCCGCTGAACAAAGCGGGACCGTGAAAAATGCTGCCCATTACAGGCGCAAGACACAAGCGCCCCGGACTGTCCAGCAACGACAGTCAAATGGCGCCGACATTCCTCCCAGTCAAAAACAGTGCTGGTATACCCATGCTGCCGAGAAGGTGCAACCACCGAGCACAGAGTCTCCTCCTTGATGAATGTCGTGGCCAAAAAATGCTGAAAAAAGTCCACATCAGGTCCACATGACGTAAACAACACAAAGTGACAAAACAAACACACACAAAAAAAAAAAAGCAAGGCTCATGAGAGCACTTGCTGACGGCTGCCTACTCGGGCGCCATCTTGACTTCAAAGTCATCAGGGCAATGTGGAAAATATTAGTTATTCGAATTACATCTGGACAATTCTAAACATTTTTTTAAACTTAGGTTTGTCCCTGTTTGTAATGTGTGTGTGTGTGTGTGTGTGTGTGCAATATTAGTATGTGTGCATTTTATTTCATGAAACCCTGACTGTGGCTACCATGATAGAGAATGACTCACGTACGGCCACGCTGTTGCGTCACACCAGCCACCCCACTGAATTTTTTTCGAACGACACGCTTCATACTATTTTTTACATCAACTATATTGTTCTCATATGAAATATTTAATTGTGAGGACAAACATCTGACATTGTGCTGTATTGTTGATATGCCTTGAGCCCGTCCATTTATCTCCAATCAATTCACTCAAATGTACACCCCCCGCAAAAAAAAAAAAAAAAAAAAATAGGAGAGAAAAGTGGTTCAGCCCCGTCAGTGATTCCAGATGGCATGGATTTTAATGGAGCTGTGTCGCTCTGTGCTCGCTTGGTATAGTCTGCTCAATGTCTGGAGGGGAGTGGGCGAGGAAAGAGAGGGCGAGCGAGCGAGCAAAGCCAGCAGCGGAGAAACCTGGAAATCAACGTCAACTTAGCACCCAGTACGCAAGAAATGTCGACTTTGACATAGCGATATGCACGGGGTCGCCGAACAACGCACCGCGCCGTGGGTTTAGGCGACTGGAGCGGGTCGCCTGTGGACAACATTCGCGACGACCGGACTCTGGACGCAAGAAAACAACAACAGTGGTTTAAGAAAAAGGAGCGCGAGAGAAACGAGGATTACACACACAGCAGTGACAATAAAACAACACAACTCTCGTGTTGAAGGTGAGATCTGATCACAGAAGTAACAATGAGACTGCATATTCTGTTTGGAGCGTGCAACATGTGCTTTCCCGGTGTGAACTCTCATCTCAGGAAACAATGAAGACGTAGCGAGGCAAGAAGTCATCAAGTGTCTCGGACCTGCTAGCCATCCAGCTTGAGAGCGAATGCGAGGTAAAGCTAACGCGTGCTAGCGCAGCCCATAAGCAGAGTTAGCTCGTGGGCTAACGCTAGCTGACAGACTCCCAACGCGTTTTGGTCAACTTTTGCTGTTGTTTCCCGGGAGCCTAAACACTGACGGAGTGTCCTAACAAAAGAGGGGAAGGGCCGGCTCCCTTCTCGACTTGTTCCCCTCTACGTATATTTTCCCGGATCGATGGCAGCGGAGGTCAGTAGTGAGGAGTCGGGCTCGGTCACGGCGGGGACAGGCGGAGGAGGCCCGGAGACGGCCCCGTTCCCTTGCTATCCCAGGTCGACCAGAGTGAGGGTGGCGGATTTGGGACCTGCGCCAGCCCTCCGTCAACTCACAAACACGTCTCCGGACTCACTCCCGGACATGAGTATGATCTATCCCATGTCAAGTGGGGATATAAGCGGATCTGCCCTGTCCACGGGAGGGAGTGGCGGAGGTGGACATTCAGTTTTCCAAGGAACGAGCTCAGGGAACGTGGGCGGCATGTGCGGCTCTCCCACTTCAGAAGCACCGGCCTGTCGGATTTCACCCACATCGTCAGCCCCGGACGGGGTGACCGACTTGCCCCCGCTACCGCCTCCTCCACCTCCCCCTCCTCTCCCTTCAGGTTGTGGCGGCACGATGGATGAAAGCGACCTGCAAGATGGACCGGAATACGAGGAGGAAGAAGTGGTGTTCCCCCTCTCTGCACCGCCCACAAACCAGTGAGTACAATAACAGTGACGACCAAGCTTTGACCTGTGATGCATGCAAATACTCACAGTTTTGCTTAGCAAAAATAGGGTGGAAACATTTGCAGGATTTTCAATGTTGGAACCATGACATGGGAACCCATGGTCTTGGGAACAAACTGGGCTTTTATGTGCTTGTGGATATTCTCTGGGCATTGAATGGCTCATAAGTGTACTGCTCTGTTTTGTCTTAGACAACAAAGAGAGCAAGCAGACCATTTGTCAGGATTTTACAAAAATGAGTGGTGGCTCTAAAAAGGGTATTCAAATAGTGCTCACCTGTTTACTGAAGCTGAACCGTGATTGGTTCTTACCTGAACCCTGAGTGCCTTTGATATCATTTTCCAGTTGAAGGCAAATGACAAAATGCACGCCGCCCAGAGGTGGACAAAAACGGGTGAATTTCACAGCACAACACATTTTCCACAAACACAACAAACCAGACATGAAGCAGACTAAACAATTTTTTTCCAAATCCTGAATTATTTTTCTGGACACTGTTTAGCATACTCAACACTTTATTGTTAAACTCCACCATGAACTTCAGCAGTGGAGATGCTATCTCTGTAAATACGTCACGCACACTCCGGTGGTAGTAGTTTGACAACAGTTTTATGCTGCAGCGAGATACTTTATGTAATCTTTGCTAGCGTCATTTAGCACTGCTCAGTCTTTAAGGGATGTCATGGAAAGATGACGGCATGCAGTAAGTCATTTTAAGGATGCTTGTAATTCAAATTGCTTTACATGACCCAACTGCACTTTGCGCTTTGTTGTCATCATTGCCTTATGCGATCAATATTTTTGACATGCGTGATTCATTTCAGAGTTACTCACACCTGCAATGATGTTGGAACAGAAGCACTTCCCCATCTCTCTTGTAGACTCCGAAATGACACTGTAACATTCATACAGCCTTGCCATTTGTTATATTCTCATTAGCGAAGTGCAGCACTTGGTCATTTTTGGCCCTTGTCCTATGAGACATGGAAAGCAACGGCATGTGGATTCGACTTTTATTTTAGGTGCCGCTCAACATCTCCCTGTCGATAAGACAAGCAAGCAGGTGCCCAGTGTCAAATTGTTTTGATTGTGCTGCAAAGTCGAGAATAGACTTTTAAACGACATTTCAGACCTGTCCCAGCTGTTAATATATTTTTTGCATTTTATAAAGTCAAGTTAATCCATACAGTACGCCCGTTTGTTCACTTATACGCTTTTCGGTGATCGTTTTCTTCTTCATTGAAGTTAGTGTGAGAGAAGTTGAATGGCACATTTTAACCACGGCCGTATACACGATGTGGGTAGATTTATTGTTAATGTTCCACTCACAACAGGCTACAGAGAATTGTTCTCTCACTGTGGACTACGTCTTCTCTAATTGGGTGCACGTCTGATATTCAATTCCTTTGAGTTAGCAGCTCATGAAGTGTCTTTTCTAAGCGTAGACAGTGGAAAATATTTGCCCCGATAAAAGTGGTCTTCTCTGCATCTTGCACACTGACCGTGAAAGCTTAACTCGGCACATTGAACAGAGTGCCTCTAGTGAAAATATGAAAGAGAGCGGGCGAGACATTCATAAACACCTTCTGCAACTGACATGCCATTCATAAACTCAGTGTGTGCAATAAGAATGTGACATTGATGGCGAACAAAGTTGAGCTACATACGAGCGCCTTGCTACTGCCCGGAGAAAGAGCGAGCTTAATGCCTGAGCTTAAACAAACAACTCTGGGAAATGAGTCGTGGATTTTCAAGTTTCCACGAAGATTAGAGACTGCCCTAAGTCAGAAAGGGTTTCCCAGGGTTGTTGGTCAAGGAGAAAAATGGGGAGTGGGGGATGGAGGGGGGGTTGAAGTTGATTGCCGCCCGTGTGAATGAGTTCGCTAACGTCCGAGCGAGATGGAAATGTCCTTTTCACTGCATACATGTCTCTTGTGTAGTGTGACATAGACAATACGATGCGGAAAATGTCTCACACAAGCATAACGTCACATTGGATCTCCAAGTTGCTGATGCTCACTGTCTAATGAGTTGTATTTATGGTCTGATGACTTCATCGTTGTGGGTGGATCATGTGACATTTTGAGAACTATGTTTTGGGTTGCTTGACTTAAACCTATGTTGTAAGTTTGCAACACCTGCCCCATTTTGTATTTGAAGCTTTGTACCGCACATCGATGAGGAAAAAGCCGATAGTTTCCATACATTTTCATTGCATTATGCAATGTCCTGTCGTGCCCTTCCAATCCTCTCTCTGCCCTGCCTTTTCTCTCCAGCATCCTGTTTTTCAACGCTTCTCACCCATTCATTGTAGCCTTAACGGGGTCCCCAATAGTTTGAGTTGCATTTGACAAGACTATGTGAAAGACCTTTCACTGATTTTGGTATCACTTTTCCATTAGGCTCAAAAGTTGTGATATAGCGTAAGTCTTGTAAAGTACGGATGTCCTGCTCACGTGTTATGCACCTGATTCAGAGTCACTTGATTTTAAGTACAGTATCAGTCGATCGGAGCTCAAGCCAATACATTGGCAATTCATAAACAAAAGGATATAATTAATCGCACAATTTCTTTTTTTGCCATACCTCCCTACAGTGCAGAGTTATTTAGAAGTGGGTGTCTTTAATGAAATGTATAATAATGAATCCGTGCAGCCAGGCGGGTTGGTTGGTAAGTCCACGACTCCGCCAATCTACAAACAACACCATTGCCTAATCAAATGCCACCGGTGGAGCATCACTGTGATTGTCACAAAATAATAAACACGCGTTCGACTTCTGTAGGGTAGGTTGTTGAAATGTTTCACATTTGCTACCCTGTCGCTTTTCCATCTCTGCCGTAATGCTGTTCAGCGAGCCAGCTGTTTTGCGGCCTGCGGTCCGTGTGGCTTTTGGAGACTTAGTTTGTTGTATCTTTCGGCTTGTCCTGATTGTCAACTATGCAAGCGAAAACCTATGGGAATGTCTTTGTCCCTCGGAGCACAAGCTTTCTGGGCACAGATGCCGCTATGTAATGTGTTGTGAACTTGCATTTGTTTTTCATCGTTGCAATGTCCCTCTCGCTTTCGATGCTGCGAGCGTGCAGGGAAGTAGCAGCGCTACAGTGTACGGCAACATATTGACTTTGGTTAGTTGTATCTACAAATACATATTTTGCAGCGTGAAACTGGCTTCAAACTTACTCAAACACATAATTGTAAACAGATTTGAATGAGTACACACACAAAACATCAAGCATGAAATCCAAAATATTGTAGCCTACAAACAGTAGGTGATAGAAAAATAAAAGAAACATTTAAAGCTCAGTATGGGTATGACAAATTAGCAGTAAGGATCCCCTCCGTAACTTGGATGATGAGCATGAGTTACCAGAAAAGAGAGTTTTATCTTCTCCTGATATTCCTCTGGTGGTTTGGTTCACTACCAGAGAATTTTGAAGATGCAGAATAGTGACTTAAGGGGTGTTCACACGGCAAGATTTGGTCCGGTGCTACGCCGAGGCTGCCCCAGTAGAGCGTTCACACGTGCAAATTAGCTCCGGCGTAGCCCCGGAAAAAGGCTTACACCGGACCAAATTTGATCCACCTCAAGGAGGTGGTTTAAAAATTTGCTCCGGAGCAAATGCTCGTTTGTGAAGCAGCACCGAAGTAAATTTGCACGTGTGAACGCAACTGGGTTAAATTTGCTCCAGAGCAAATGCTTGTGAAGCGTACGTACGGCGAGAATGCGTTGCTTTCGCGCTCTGTCGGACTTCCGTCATGTGTTTGTTTAATAATGACACAAGACTTGGCTGGTAACATCTTTCCTTTTGTAGGAGACTGGACTGTCTCAGAGTTGTTTGTGTAGTTTGTTCCTTTGTTGTGTGTTCACAACCCCCGCCCCCCATATAATTTATTTAGTGATTTCCTCTCTTGATTTTCTGTTTGGCGCATGATGCGTTTGCTTTTCTGAGTGTCATTGAAGTCATCGTTGATTTACGTTTTCGGGGGCGGTCACTCTCGAGCAGAAGGCACGGAAACCGAGAAGGAGAAGGACGTGCCTGTCCACTAGTCGCTTGAGTTGTGTATACGTTTTAAAAAGAACCAACACGACAGCTCATTTGTTTTCTGTTGTTTTGCTCCGCTGCAGAAACTCCCGTGTGAACGCAAGTGGGGCTGCACCGACGCTGTGCCGGTGCAGACACGCTCAGCGGCTTTGTACGTGTGAAAGCTCCACACAATTTGCTGCGATGCAAAATATATCGCAACAAAATACATCGGTGCAGCGCCGGAGCAAATGTGTGCCGTGTGAACACCCCTTTAAAGTGAAACAAAAAGTGACAATACTGTTGGCCGTTCTGTCGAGAGATTGAGCGATGTTACCAGCAGTCAATCAGAGCACAATTTTCACCATGTAGCAATGAGCTCTGTGCGTGATTGATGAAATATATTTCACAAAAAAAAAAAAAAATCTGTGATGGAACGAGACTGCGGCCAGCGAATTGTGATTTCGGAACGATGCAAATGCAACCATTTTGATTTAAACTGAAGTGACTTTCTTCATGCTCTCCTTCATGCTTTGTTGAGAGCATTTTGCTAACGAATGAAAACATGTTTTAAAACAAACAAACAAACGTTTATTATGAAAACACGTTGTCCACCTCCATTTTATTTATTTATTTATTTTTAACATGTGACGTCCCCATTCGGGGGACGAGAAAAGCCGATCAGAATATTATGTCCTGATAAACCAAGAGCCAACGATCGCGGACAATGAACGTTGTATGTGACCAGGCAACTGGGAACAAAGGAGTAATTCATGCTGATCAAAATTATTTCATCGTAGCGAACTTGTAAATATCCGTTTTTTATTGAGTGATAAGAAGATAAGAAAACCTTTATTTCTCTGACAATGGAGAAGTTCCCCAAAGCCATTATTATCTAACCCTGCTCGGAATTGGATGTTCAGGGCAAACGTTCACATACACAAGGTAATTATTCATAATTTACTCAAACAAAAATTATTATTTTTTTGGTTATAGCTCCCGGGAAGAGAAAAGAGAACAATGACATTTTCATCAACAAGCCATTCATTCAGACTTAAGTATGTGGTCAGCAGTCTGGTTATTGCTCCCCTTGTCATTTTAACTGTTCTCTTTCGATGTTTGGGGCAAGGCTGGGGCCACGCTCATATTCATTACTGTCTTAAGACCCACGCGCGTCACTGGAGGATGATGAGTATCATACAGATGTCTTGAGAGCAAAAATTGCCACTCCCCACCCTTTCTGTCCCACTGAGTCAGAAACCAATCGGCGGCACGCTCGTGGTTTTTTATGAGAGGGAGAAAGGGAAGAGAAGTAGGCAGCAAGTCAGAGGAGGGAGGATAAGTGAGAGCACCAACTGCAGGGCTACACTGAACTTCACTCTCCTTCCGAAGAACGTTGATGCTGCTGAAGGATAACAGACATCGTTAGTCAAAATTAAATGCACAAGCGGCGTTCGTCTGAGTTTCGGCTTCTTCGTCCTATTTCCGTGGATGGTTGCGGGGTCGGGTGGGGGCGAATGCATCAAGGCGACAGCGGCATCGCGTCATCATGGCTTATTTGGATTTCAAGCTGCCTGGGCTCAGCTTCCCACGTCAAAGCTCACAGTTGGCCATGCGGTAGCCGCATCAGCGGAGCGGGTACAGCTTGCGAGACGGCGGGACGCAGTGGAGGGAGATGCAGCAGAGGGTGAACTCGTCGTAAGTGGGGCGTCCATTAAATCAACACCCCTCGGACCTCAATTCCCAAGCAGCTGCCTGCTGATTTGGTCCAGATTCAAATTTGACAATCAAAATGTGGTGAAAATGATACATGAATGGGTATGCACTGCATTCGATTCGCTGAGCCCATAATATGATTGTGCAATATTCAAATGGAATTCCTCAGTTCATGAGACAATTTGTGTTAAAATTCAGATTTAAGTTGTTTTTTTCCCCCCCTTCCCTCCTCCCCGTGTGAATTTTGGCAGCTCCAGTGAGGCAATGCTAATTTCAAACGATGCGATCCCATAGCTTTTTGCTGTTAATGAGGTCTGTGTCAGCGTCGTTGGTGTGGAATTGGGCATTGAGTTTCCTACTGATCTCAAATCATTAAAACTGCCTGAGTTTGCCACAGCATTGGTTTCTTTTTTTCCATTTATTGGCGATTAGGGGTTGCAGAGAACTTGTCGGTAATCCCTGGAATACCCGTTAATGAGTGGTGTGCATATTTAATATGCGCGCAGTGCAAATTGCCAAATTGTATTGGGATACATTCATTCCATTGCTTAGAAGACAATGAAGTGGCATGTGACCAAAAGTGGCACAGGTTTTCTTACCGTAATTGATTTCTAAAATAGACATATACTTAAAAGGATTGAAAATGTGAGACACAGTTGAGTATTTTCAAGGTCAAGTCTACCTGAAATCATTATTTTTCACAAAATCATGATTATTCATTCATGTTGAGCTCCATGAGATCACCCAATGAGAGACCGCATCTTGGTGACCATTTTGTGTCCCGAAACCTTGAGGTCGTAAAACTTGCTCAACCTGGGCCAAGGCTCTTATTATTTAGACATATTCAGTTTCAACAATCTTGAGTGATACTGTACTTGACAGCTGACAGTCAGTCCAACTTGCTCACAGGAAGTGCTAAAATTATCTTCCTTTTCATCTTGCCTCATGATAACATGACACTGTGGGCCACTCTGCATATTTTTCTGTGACTGTCCTGTGGTGACTTGATGTTAAGGAGGAGGGGGGGGGTTGTCTTTTTTTAGTCTGACGGTATTGTTGAAAATGTCCTTATTGGGCTTTTGTTATGTGAGCGAGGGAACATGCAGAATGTTAGTTAGTACCTTCCCTTGAGTGTGGTGTCAGTCATATAAGAGAAACAGGACGTCACTGTGTTGCTCGCTGTTCATGTTCAGACATGACGGGGCATTCCTCGAGTTGATAGAAGCGCCTTTTTCTATAAGCACCGCCATGGCCGATGCTTCAGTGTGTTGCTGCCTGATCAGATAAGATGGAGTTTTGAAGTGTCGTAAAAATATACAAACACCACTTATTTCGGCTAAATCATCACAGTCTCACAAATATTGCACACCTGCAGTGCATACTGGACGGCTCGCTTCTTGACTTGACTCCGTCGGGTTAAGATTGAAGCACGTGAACATTTCTCTGGATGGTTTTGAACTCCTGTGTCCATGTCAATATCCCTTGAGCTGAATCGGGATGTGCCGAGGAGTTGTGCCATCGCCCGAGTCGATGAATGGGGGGTGTCATTGGCAACAGCCTCTCAAATAACCACTCGTGTTTCATGCCCCTTCCTTCTTTTTGCGTTATTAGAATATCACCAGGTGCGCAGGTGTGAGTTGTAGACTAATTTGTTCACGATTGTTCAGTTCACCCTCATACGGCCATGTTGCTCCGCGTGCAGCGGGAGACGCGCAGATGACGTCCTCTACAAACAACGTACACATCCTATGCTACAGTTACAGACAGCAACCAAGCTCGTGCAGATTTTATTATTATTATTGTTATTACATTCAGCAGGACAATTTGAACGGAGTCATTTTTGTTAAGTGGGCAGTATTTGTTGGTTTCTACATCGCAATGCAATTCTACCATTAAATGGGCCTCTCATGTTGACTGTATAATTTGTCTTTTTTAGATTGCGATATGTATAATTAATAGTGGGCAGTTTGCTCACGATTCCGCGATGGCAAGTGCTTAAACCTGCGGTTTGGAGCCAAACTACTTTAGCTTGTAAAATGATGTGCTGAGCTATGCTTTCTGACACTTTCTTTTTGTCTTTCCCTCTTCACTCGTATATCCTTCTTCAGCATTATTTCCCACCCTTGACTTGGCTCCTTGCTGCGGCTTGGCCCAACTCTGCAGCTGCACTTAATCTCCCTCTTCAATACTCTTATCGCACAAATCCGTTCAAAGCCCCCCCCCCCCCATCACAGACACTTCACTTTCCTGCTCCTGGCTTCCTCTCTGCAAGCTCTCCTTGGTAGCAGGTTTCATCACGCTTTCTTCTTTACAAAAAGAGACTCGCTAGTTCATAACTACACGGCAGCCTTTTTAGCTCTCTTGTTACAAGAAGTACTGCAGCCCCCCACCTGAGTGGCTGCTCTTTGAGGCACTTGTGGCCGAAATTTGAATAAAGCATTTTCATTTTGTACCTCTGTCGGCGGGAAAGGTTATAATATTCAGGCTCACCTGATGAATATTTTAATAAGATTTCTGAATGCTGTTGTGGTATTTATGTGGGGGGCGGGGGTTCATGTGCAATTTCATTGTGTTTTTATGCAATGGCAATAAAACGAAAATAAAAACAAGCGAGCAAGAACGTAAGTGGTCTTCAGAAATCCTGAAACTGCATCCAAACTAATATTATGCCAAGACATTTTCATACATTGTTTTTTATTTAATTAATTTTGTCTTTAATGTGTAATGTCATTATTTTAATGTGGGCATCTTGAAACAATGGTGGCACAATAAAGGGAGAGTGCACAGCAAGTCAGACCCAACTAGGCTGCTCCATGTTTCGGCCAAACAAAGTAAGGAGAGCAAAGTGTCGTCATAGACAATTTAGAATTAAACAGTAATGTGGATAAGTTGAAAGTGAATGGAGTGAGTTTTTTTTTTTTTTTTGTGGGGGGTGGGTGGGTGTTAAACTGTATTCTGGAGGCGGCATTTTTAGCCCCCGGACTTACTTTTTAAACTGAGCTGCTTTCACTTGTTAAGTTTTCTTTACTGCTCACATTATATTACTTGAGATAAATCGCTTAACTGGAGTTACTTCATTTTATTGCAGTTGGCTTGTGTGTTTGAATGTGAAGAGTTTTGGCTCCGGTGCTCAGGCAGTAATTATCCCATCAATTAATCGGATAAATTGTTTTTGCATAATAAAACAATAAAATACGCGTGTGAGTTGCGGGCGTTGCCATCATCATGTTCACAACGGAACTTGGGGGTCCACAAAGTAACAGTCTGTGCACAATTGTACACTGCGAAGCTTTGGGGCAGATATTTTTCGCGCTACACTAAGTAATCAATCCAAAGTGATTGATATTGCTTTATTCATCCCTTGAATTGATTTCAATTTTGCGGATTAGTTATATATTGGGCACTGAGTGGTAATTGCTCCCACACACAGTTGCATAAAAGTCATCAATACATCAGTAACTCTGAGACCTTTTTAGAGGTTGCACTATATATATTAAAAAATAACCCATTCAAGATTATCGGTAGTAAATTTGTAGCCACTGAGCTCTACATCAGGTTTGAAACGGTTCATAGAAATTGATATGGATGGGTACAGTTGTTTACATTTTTTGGGGGTTGTCATTGTGACAATGTTGGATAATGGTGGCACTTCACCAAATGTGAGCACTGAGCTTGCGTCATCAACCTTGAGCATCACAGATATCGTTTCTGTTTTCCAGTTGAGACAAATGAAATAGCACTTCTGCAGTGACTTTGCGGAATTGTCGGTTTAAGTGCGTACATACTGAAAAGTTGTTTGCTTTCAGAGTGGAATATGTTTAGAATTAACCTGTCAATAGTTGTGAGGTGATTTATTACAACCACCACAACCCAGTTGATAGGTATTGCTGTTTCAGTAGTTTCTTGGTAAAATGTCATAGAAGCCCGTGACAGCCTACAATATTTGTTTTTGTGTACTGGATGTGAAGTTGCGTAGAAGCACAGTGGACTAATGTACGGAAGGACTCGGCTGTACAAACAGTAAACGCAATCTAATTGCAACCACGGCTTCTAAATTGCCTTGTTTTGTGGTGTGTTTGTCCCAGGTGGTACCATGGTAAGCTAGACCGAACCATTGCTGAGGAGCGGCTGCGCCAGGCTCGGACCCATGGCAGCTACCTCATCAGGGAGAGTGACCGCCGGCCCGGTTCCTTTGTCCTGTCTTTCCTCAGCATGACCAATGTGGTCAACCACTTCAGGTAAGTTTCTGCACGTGCATTGAATGGACACTCTGTGGCACTTTCTCTTCAGATTTTTCTTTTCAAAATGATATACTCTGATACCGTACTCCAAAAACCATTCTTCTTAGAACAGAGCGGTAAAAAATTGCCAAGAGTGAGCCAGAACTATTGGTTAAGGTTACATTAGTATCTGTCATAGATAACAAATAACTGGAAAATCAGCTCAACAAAAATACATCTCAGTGAAACAAATTACTATTGGATTTATTTATTTTTGCCATATATCAATTGTGCACATTTTGGAGCATTCCATGTAATGGGTGGCACAATACTGTATTGTGTACATGCAGTAGATGTCTTGCGGTGTAAATATCAAGTCTCAAAACTCAAGGTCAGACTATATTTTTCTTTTGACCATATTTTCCACCCGTCATTTTGGCAACCACAAGTGATAGCGGCTTAAATTCAATTCTAAACCCTGTCATGTAGCACGCATATGTTGCACAAACATTTTGTTGTATTTCATCATAATAGGTTTCTGTGGGGGCGGCATGGCTCCGCGGAAAAGTACCGTACTCGTTTCCCAGCCCAGAGGTTGGCGGTTCCATCCTCGGCCATTGCCACCATGTCGAAGTGTCCTTGAGCAAGACACTGAACCCCCAGTTCCTCCTGATGCCACGTCTTCGATATGTGAATGAGGTCACAGAGTAAAGCGCTTTGAGTACCCAAAGTAGAAAATCGCTATACAAGTGACAGCCCATTTACCATTTAAGAAAACCACCGAAACTGAGGGGGCGACACGGCAAGGAAGTTTCCGGTAGACTCTAGCCATTTTTTGTGTCAAGCTGACATTAATTGGGTCTGAGAATGTGTGCAGTATTTACTAAGATTTCATTTTGTTATTCTACCCAATTGTCTTGGTATTTTCTCACCTTTGAGAGATTATAGTTTGTTCTTTGGAGAAACGATGCTGTTCTAATTAAGTATCCGTGACTTCATGTGTTTTACTCGTTGCATTCATGTCAGGCCATGATGTAATTATTGTGGGGGGGGGGGGGGGCAAAAATGGCCCCGCTAAAGGGATTATGAGCATCAGGTTAATTGCATGACACTTCAAATGGTTGATGTGCTTAGATGACCCATGAATCAAACTGGTAATTGCACTTTATTTTAGACACAATCAAATAATTGGCTGCTGTTTAATGGATGAATACATTTTCAGCCCTCAAACAGGCAAACTGGTAAACATTACTACTATGTTACGATGATCAAATACTGTCTCACTGACTGTTCTCGATGTTATTGTGTTCTCCTTTCAGGATAATTGCCATGTGTGGGGACTATTACATAGGCGGGAGGCGGTTCTCTTCCTTATCAGACCTAATTGGTTACTACAGCTATGTGTCTTGCCTGCTCAAAGGAGAAAAGCTGCAGTGGCCTGTGGCCCCTCCAGAGGTTAGACCATCACCTAAATGTAGTTGACCTTGTGCAAGAATATCATAAGCGAGCAGAGCTGCATTCAGACACTTGGCATTCAGTAGAGCAATTTGAGTAATTTGCTAAACGATTAAATGTAACATATCGTAAATGTCACATTCAGGAGGAGAGAATCTAACTTGATTTTTTTTTTTTAATCTCTTTGCTTAGCCTGTAGAAGACAGGAGGAGAGTAAGGGCCATACTGCCATACACCAAAGTGCCAGATACTGATGAGATCAGGTAAGCATTCATACGCGTCTTGCACATGTCGTGTCAATGTGTGAAATTTGGTTTCATGACAGCAATACAAACCTCAAATGCGGTCAAAGCCCGACCCCTGCTGGCTAGTTCATGATACATCACAAATACAGTACCAGGAAGTGGGTTAGTGGGGATGATTCAGTTAAAAAAAAGTATAACCCAAACTATTTTATGTCACATAGTCCCTCTTGCACCATGAAACCTTTTGACCAAATCCGTCTCCAGCTTCCTGAAGGGAGACATGTTCATCGTTCACAATGAACTGGACGACGGCTGGATGTGGGTGACTAACGTTCGTACAGAGGAGCAGGGCCTCATTGTGGAGGATTTGGTGGAGGAGGTGGTAAGCGCATCCTACATTGACTCAGTGTACTATACTCAAGAAGAAAAATATCATTAAGTCGGACAGCAAACATCACGGGACTAAAACTAATAGCAAAAATGACTTGGTTGGCGTCGGCATTCAAAGACCTACAATGTGACAGTTGCAAACTCTTGACCACTTTCTCTTAATGCATTTCTAGTGCCGGGAAGAGGATCCACATGAGGGAAAAATGTAAGTGATTGAATTATTTTGAAGTTTGCCATTCGTGGCTGAATGTTAATGAACCTGACTGATGCCATTCATGTTGGCTCCTCCACAGCTGGTATCATGGAAAGATCACAAAACAAGAGGCCTACAACCTCCTGATGACGGGTAAAACGCGTTCACTCCCTTATGTCAAATTTGATGTAAAAAAAAAAAAAGTGTCATTGCAGTATAATCAATTTGGAGATCATTATATCCTGATGGATTTGACCACTAAATTAAATTGTCCCTTCTCTCCCGCTCACGCACAGTTGGCCAGGTGTGCAGTTTCCTCGTGCGGCCGTCAGACAACACACCTGGAGACTACTCCCTCTTTTTTCGCACCAATGAAAACATCCAAAGGTTTAAGATCTCTCCCACCCCCAACAACCAGTACATGATGGGAGGGAGGTACTACAACAGGTTTGTGTTGACCTGCACTCACAATCGTTCTCATCTTCATCTAAAAATGTGTGTAAATGCGCGTCTTCATTTGCGCTCTCATTCGGTAGTGTCGACGACATCATCGACCATTACAAGAAGGAGCAGATTGTCGAGGGTTACAACTTGAAAGATCCTGTTTCAGTACAGGTAGACACGCGGATGTGGAATGTTGAAAACAAGAATTCGCCTCAAAATACCTTTCTTAATTATTTAAAATGAGAATTATTTTGTATAGAGATTCAAAGTAATGGAGCTAACCTCACTTATCAAAGATATAATCAATAGTTTGATGGATGTCTGGTCGTAACGACGCACCTCGCGCTTGTTTTCGATCAGCAGCAAGAACAAGTCATCACCGACACGGTGGATGGGAGAGAAATTTACAACACAATCAGACGAAAAACAAAAGATGCGTTCTACAAAAACATAGTCAAGAAAGGCTACCTCCTCTTCAACAAAGGTGCGTCGCACGAATAGTATTTCGACGGCCCAAACGTTATATCCCCTCGCTGTCGGGATTCAATTGTCTCTAATTTGAATGCGTGCAGGCAAAGGCAAACGGTGGAAGAACCTGTACTTTATCCTGGAGGGTAACGATGCCCAGCTAATCTATTTTGAGAGTGAGAAAAGAGCCACCAAACCCAAAGGGCTGATCGACCTAAGTGTGTGCTCCGTCTATGGTGTTCACGACAGCCTCTTTGGCAGGTAAGGTGTGCGGGATTTAGTGAAGCTGTTTGGAGATGCTATCAGGTAAAACTATGTTCTTATTTTCTTTTTTTTTTGTGCTCATTTTCAGGCCAAACTGTTTCCAGATAGTTGTCCAGCACTTTAGTGAGGAACAATACATTTTCTACTTTGCCGGGGAGGCTCCTGAACAGGCACAGGTACAAAAAAAAAAGGCTATCAAATAAACCCAAAGTCGTCCTTGCCTTCAAGGATTTTATTCTATTACTTTCCTGGGACAAGGTTTTCTGAGTTGTTTTAATGTTCTTTCCTTTACTTTTTGTTCCCCACAGGATTGGATGAAATGCCTACAAACATTTTGTAGTAACTTAAGGAAGACAACTCAGCCCACCTCCAACAAAAGGTTGAGACAGGTACACGTGGACGAACAATAAAGAAACCGTTTTGAAGTCCGTTATGTGTTACACAGAAAGGCACCAAATATAATTTATTCTCGGATTGTAAATTGCAACTGCCCAAAACAAATGATCGGCATCATCCAAGGTTGACAGCACTTGGTTGATTTAAACAATGTACGGTTGATTGCGAGTCTTGTTAGTTGTGTATCTTTGCTCATTTTCAGTGCAAAGGGAATGAATAGGGGGTATGGTCCAATGTATTGGTAGAAAGTCCAATGCAAGTGCAACAATGAGGTCATCTGACTCCCATTTTCTTAGTGGGGCAAGGAAATGATGGTAGGAATGTCATTGCAACCGATCTTTCATTTGAAGTCTGAATCGCAACTTCTGCCTTAGGTGAGCAGCCTGGTGCTCTATGTGGAGGAGGCCCATAAGCTGCCGGTGAAGTATTTCACCAACCCATACTGTAACATCTACCTGAACAACGTCCAGGTGGCCAAAACGCACCCACGGGAGGGGCCGAACCCCGTCTTCACAGAGGAGTTCATTTTTGAGTGCGCCTCCTTTTTTATGCTTCACATTGGAGTTGATTCTTATCCTGGCTCACTAAAATTGAAAAATCGTGTTTGTCTGTTCGCAGTGACCTCTCGAGTGAAATCAACAGGTTTGAGATCAGCCTGAGCAACAAAACAAAAAAGAGCAAAGAAAGTGACATCCGTACGTGCATCTGTCGGTTTGAAGACCAATTTTGTAGTCTTGGCCTATTGTTTTTCTCATCTTTCCAACTTTTCCTGTTTCGGTTCTGTCGCTACTAGTATTCATGCGTTGCCAGCTCAGCCGTCTGCAGAAGGGCCAGATGATTGACGAGTGGTTCCCTCTCAGCTCCCACGTGCCGCTGAAGGGCATCGAGCCGGGCTCTTTACGTGTGCGCGCACGCTACTCAATGGAGAAGATCATGCCCGAAGAGGAGTACAGCGAGTTTAAAGAGGTCAGAAGCACTGCCATGCACACTGACTAGTCCATACACTCTCCACCGTGACTGCATGTTTGTGTGTCCTCCTGTAGATGATCCTGCAAAAAGAGTTCCATGTCATCTATGCTCTGGCCCACGTGTGTGGTCAGGACCGCACCTTACTGGCAAGCCTCCTCCTGAGGATCTTCAGACACGAAAAGGCCGAAGCCCCTCTTCTCAGGACTCTCAATGACCGAGAGATTTGCATGGAGGGTAAGACAATGAAAGTGAAAAAAGCTGCGTGGATTCGTCATGACTATTTATATTGAAGTTGGAACGTGCCTTTTGGAGATAAGTAACAATTGTGAATGTACTACAATCCTGATTACAGTGGTGCCTTGATTTGATTCGTTCCAAGACCAAATCTGCAAACTCAATTTTAATTGTCCACTGGTGCCTTGAAATGTGCGTATATAACTGGACGTATGCCCAATATTTTGCATTGAGATATGAACACTGTATGGTGGCGGTGAACTCAAATCAAGGTTGGCAGTTTGTCTGTAAGTATGTGTTAATTACCGGTTTGACGTTTTACCATGGTTTTAAAAAAGTCAAGATTTCAATAACCTGTCTGTCATCGGTGATGAGCTGAGGCGACTCTTAAGCGAGGCGCAATGTGATTGGTTGCCCGCAGAGTTGAGTAAACTTGCTGCCTCTTTGAACTGAGGCCAGGGGCTTTTTTGTTCCCTCCTTCTTGTGAGCAGAGAGGGGAGGGGTGAGCATTTACACTGGAGGAGGAGGGAGCAAGATGAAAGAGAAGCACTGCACAAACACGCGTGCATATCTTTCATTGTCCTAAAAAAAAAAAAAATGTGGCCGTGGTTGCGAGTCTGCCCCAAAAGGACAACATGAGTAGCCTACCAGTCTGTTGTTCTAAAAATAGCTCAACAGTGATGGGACAGTGTGACTTATTAACAAGCATTAGAAGAGAAGGTATTTTTTTCAAAGCCTGTTTTTATTTCCCCAAATATTAAAAAAAAAACATTTTAGAACTGTAATTGTAATACCGACATTCTGTGATAGTTCTTGCTCCTCCAACAGTTCAGAATCTATATTGCAGGTAGTGGCTAATACCTCAAAAGAGAGGCATCAAGCTGTTTGACTCTCCCAGTTCAAGGATAATGTCAAAATAAACATAAAACAAAGAGAATTAATTACTTTTTTTTAAACAACCACATTGCATTACTTTAAATAAATCTGCATCATGCTAACTGCCAATGCCAAGTGCCATAGCATTTGTGTCACGGTCAAAGCGTATCAGTCGGTGTGTGTCTCCCTTTTTTTTCCTCCCACTTAATTCAAGCTTGCAAGTAAATAAGTCAAATTCTAATCACAGAATTGCCTTTGTGGCCACGATTAACCAGTTTAGTCTGAGCTAGCTCCCTCTGCTTGTGGACAGATGAAGCCACAACGTTGTTCCGGGCGACCACTCTGGCCAGCACTCTGATGGAGCAGTACATGAAAGCCACGGCTACGCCGTTCGTCCATCATGCTCTCAAGGACACCATTCTCAAGATCATGGAGAGCAAACAGTCCTGTGAGGTAAATCCGACATCCCTTTTGACTTGAAGTGAGTCGGGTTTGCAGACGTTTTCTTTGTAATTATCCATTCACCGGCCACAACCTTCGGTTTAGCTACCCAAGCTAAGAAAAGCTCAAACGGAACCGTCGACCACGACTGGATGATAGATGTACTAGAAATGGTGTACCGAACAATCAAAAACAGTGATAATATGTGTCATAATAGGCAATAATGATACTGACCAAATTAATACCCCTCCAGTTGTTTCAGTAATATGAGCAATAGTATATATATATTTTTTTTCTTGATGCATCTCTTCTTATTAGCTTGTGCCAAGTGTACTTAAATAAAGTCACCGGGGAGTGGATAACATTAACCTTACTTTTCTACAATTCACGCTAATTTAGCACAATGATGTCAGGATACAGAGACGTCAAGCACTACTTCTGCACAAGATTTACGTGGAAAGACGATTCACTTCCGAAACAGTACTGTCATGAATGCACAATCAGTAGGTCCAGTTTTATCCAGTTAATTCATTACATTATACCTCAATGCGTCCATCCACTCAAACATCAATCTTAGAAGCTACATTAATTGTAAATGCAAGAGCTGTTCCTAAATTTGTCGCTCGTCCCATCGCATGACATGACGTTTTGCCTGGTTTCCATCCGTCTCATTTCAAGTTGAACCCCTCCAAACTGGAAAAAAACGAGGATGTCAACCTGAACCTGGCTCACCTCCTCAATATCCTGTCAGAACTGGTCGAAAAGATCTTCATGGCTGCTGAGATCCTACCACCGTAAGCGCATGGATGACTTCTATAAAGTGCACCATTTTCATGGTTGAGCTTCAACAGCGCAAAGGCGATGTCCCGAGGGAGTCACCTAAAGATTATTATTGTTATCGTTCCAGGACGCTAAGATTCATTTATGGTTGTTTGCAAAAATCCGTGCAGCAGAAATGGCCAACTAATACCACCATGAGGACTAGAGTTGTAAGGTAAACACGAAAAAACATTTTTTTACTTGATTATTGTGAATGAAAATAAGCGTCTTGCTGCTCACTTGCCTCACAGAATTGAAAGGTGCGTCATGCGCTGCTTAAAACTGTTATTTGATGAACATAAAGAAAGTACAAGATTTTCCCAGATCTGATTAATAGAGGGATTAACTTCATGTCACTTTACCATTACTTTTTTTTTTTTTGGTCGCAAGTAAAGGAAATAAGGCATTTACAGATGGTTTGCATTTTATCGCTAAGCTCACCTTTTGTTATAATGTACGTCTCTTTCTCATCGTTTATCCTGAAGCGGGTTCGTCTTTCTACGACTCATCGGTCCTGCGATCCTCAATCCAAGAATGTTCAACATCATTGCTGGTGAGCAGCCATCCAAAGCCACACGTCTGCTTCCTGCTCTTTGAGCGTATTTTCCTTTTGTATTTGGCTGCTTGTACCGTCCGTCCAATAAACAGCTGAGCATGATTCCGGTCGGTTACGTTTCTGCCCTCTTGCAGACCCTCCGTCTTCAACAGCGGGCAGGACCCTCACACTGGTGGCAAAGTCGGTTCAGAACCTTGCCAACCTGGTGGAATTTGGTGCAAAGGTATGAGACGTCTACCTGGAATGTCATTGACAGTATGAGATCGTCTGATAATGTGCCATTGCATCCACACATACAGGAGCCTTATATGGAGGGTGTGAATCCGTTTATCAAAAACAACAAGCATAGGATGATCATGTTCCTGGATGAGTTGGGGGTGAGTTCCGTTTTTTGGAGTTTCCGGTAAATTTCCCTGGGGAATTAAGGTGGCGGGGGACAGACGGCCATGCCGCCAATAGCGCACAATCAACCGCCGCGCTCTTCAAGAGTTGCCGTCGGACTTTGTTTGCAGAATGTTCGTGATCTTCCCGAAACCACAGAGCACTTTAGGACGGACCTGTCCCGAGACCTGGCTGCATTGCACGAGCTCTGCGCCGCACACTCAGATGAACTTCGGACGCTGAGTAATGAGAGGGGGGCTCAGCAGGTGAGAGATGACTTGTGTGTCCCTTTGCCGACACTAAATTATATTAAGTCGGGTAGAGCAATTTTGGGAAAGAGTTTCATTGCAAAACATGTGGGAAAGGTAGGCACGAACGTACTGGATGTTAACGGGTGTCTTTTCGTTTTCCCGTGTGCAGCATGTGTTAAAAAAGCTGCTGGCCATCACGGAGCTCCTCCAACAGAAGCAGGCTCAGTATGCCATGTCCAACAGCAACAGGTAGTACAGCACCAACCCATATCCTACTCCACTCCCATCTCCCCTCCCGCTTATGACAAGTCTCCCGCACTGGGGGTGCTGCGCTGGAGAGACCTAGCATGTTCTACCCCCATCTCCATGGCAACCCCATCCACCACCACCCACGCCTCATAACGTCATTGTCCGATAGTTCCCCGACCCTGCCACCCATTCCCATCCATGTTGTCCCATTCACCGTGAGAGCTATGCAACAACAGCGGAGTACAACCAATGCAGTACTTAACTGGCACCAGTGACTTGACAGCTGCCTGCACAGGACAAACTCCCACCCCCCCTTTCTCGTATTGAACTGTGTGAATGAGTCCAACTTTGGGTACAATCAGTTCCCTTGCACATAAGGGACAATATTTGGATTCTGAAAGGTTTCTCAGTACTCGCCACCCTTCTCTAGCACAAATTGCCAAAGTGTACCCCCTTCCCGCTTCGTATGAGGAAACTGACATGAAGAAGCTAGTTGTGTCTTTTGTTGAAACTGGACTGCGAGCAAGGATGCTTTTATACTGTAAGTAGTGACTGACTTCTTTTCAAGTTTGTGAGCGTGGTTCTTTTTTCCGTTTGTTTTGTTCAGTTTTCTAGATTGAAACAGTCTTTTTGCGGAAAACAAAGTCTGGTTATTTTATATAAGAATAAATTCTCTTGCTGGAATCATGAGTATATAAGAGAGATGAGCTGAATTCTTCTCCCCCTCAGATTGTATCAGCTGTTTTGATTGTCGGTTAAGATATTTTTTTTTCCCTTCCTCCAAATGTTGCAATCCGGGCAAAAAAAAAAAACATATCTGAGAATCCAAGTATGATGCAAAGTGTTTACAGCAGATTTTTTTTGGAAAATAGTACAGACTGTATCAGACATGCATGCACTTATTAAACAGTTTTTGTATGTAAAGTAGCTGATGGGCTTGTTCTTTGTCATATTAAAGACAGGGTGTATAAAAATACATTTTATTTGGAACGCACAATGCAAGCAAACCAATAACACTACCGGTAAATGCATTTGATGTCTTTAGATTGGTCAGTTTGAAGGCGATAGGTCATACGAGGTCTTCATCTGTCCACTCCTGTGATTAAAAACATATTTAAAGACAAAAAGCAGATTTAGAACCATGTGAATCCATCGTGTCGAACATGGTCTCACCTCTTCTTTTATTCGCGGCTCTTTTGCTACGTAGCCTTCCTCCTCGTAGCCCCGCTTGCGTTTGCTGTCACACACACAAAAAAATAATAATAATAACAGTGACTGCCCTGTGACGTTATGAATATGCTGGACTTGTTAAGCTCTACGATCAGTGTTTGTGACCATACAACCTTGCACTTTCATCGATGCAACCTTAGATAGTAGTTTTCATTCGTAGTAGTAGTTCCTCCCACGCCATATCAAGTAAGTAAATTGGCTAGATGCAGTGTTTTCCAACCTTTACTGAGCCAAGGCACATATTTTCCTCTCAAATACATTCTCAGCACGCCACCAAAGAAAAAGTCTATACACAGGTTAATAATTTACTGTGCGCCATCTCCTGGTAGAGCATTTATTAGTTCTGCCTGTCACTATAAGACGCTGACATAGATAGTTTGAACGACGATACATCATTTGTAGTCAATCATTTTTCAAGAAACTAGGTGGCAATGGATAATTTCCCGTGACGCTGGTTGGGAATCACTGCACTAGAGTAGCAAATCCGCTCACATTTTGAGGGTGTGTACCTTTCCCAATGTGTCCACTTTATCTTCCAGGACAGAGTGCACCATCATGTCACTGGCGGCCGCCATCCAGGTCATGTGAATTCCGTGGAATCACACCTGAGAGTACAAGTGCCAGCCAGAAAGAGCAAGGCCTTGTCCGAGCCTCAACTTAATTCTCAGCATGTGGCCTGCTATCTCCATAGTTCCAATGCAATATGGCTGCCCCCCACTGAGAGCAGAGGGGGTGGATGGAAACACATTTGCTGCCTATGTGAACATTTTCCTTCCAAAGCTGTTCCCAAATATGCTTTAGACACAGTGCTGCCACGATTGATGATGGGATGGACCTGAGTTACAGTCAGCTGCAGAACTGTTTGAACTTGGGTGTGAACATAAGCGGGGTGGGGCGACCTAAGCACTGAAGTAGCGTCATCAGGGAGTTTGAACATGAGACTACACAAGCCTTAAAGTCCCCTTTCTTACACACCATCCACCCCCTGACATTTTTTTTTATATGCTGCTTTGTGGATGGAGAATCCAAATGTGTTTGTATGATGTAGCTAAATGGCAGAAATGTAGATTCTTTGTTGAGGAGATGTGTGTGTGTGTAACCTGTCTTGTGCATGTGTTAATCCCGCTACATAAACACCGCTTTTAAGAACTAAAAGCCGATGGTTGCTCAAAAGCAGGGTACATGTGTACCGATTTTTAACTCTTAACAAGAGACCCTACACATGGGGTGGGGGGTAAACGTTATACAGTTTGCACGTTTAATAATTAAATACCACTAGAGGGAGCACTCGTGCTACATTTTGAAAATTAGTGCCCTAATGCCTGCACAGGTAGTATTTCACCCCCACCCTCCATAGTTGGACGATATAAAGTTATCAGTCAGTCACATTAGAAATAGTTTGGGATCACTCCTTGTGAATGACATCACAATTTTCAGTATGCGTGTACCCTGCTTTATCTGTAATCTCTCGCTTTCACTCTTGGGAGCACACCACCGCATGCATCTCTCTTCCACACAAGTAATCACGTCACACTTGGGGGTTGCAAAGGGGTGGTGGGGTGGGGGGTAATTTCCTCAAAATGTTCCAAGGAATTTTGAAGATAGTCTCCAACTGTCCTAACCCCGCACACCTTGCTGGTCGTAGTTGGACCTGGCCTCCTTGTTTGAATCCGTGCCTGTTATGTAGCGTAGCTCAAAGTGTGCACGTAATGACACCACCGAGCTCACCAAGTGTCAACGGGTGAGATAAGACCACCGCCAGGTACGGAAGACCCGACGGCTGTGGTGTGTCGTACTGGTACTTTCTTGTTATTTCATATGCTCAATGATGTGTTCCTTTTTATTTTTCTACCTGAAACTGAAACCTTTGAACCTTTTTGCATCTTAGATACGACAACCTGGCAAAAATAAAATTGTTGTGACGCAAACATGGAGTGGTTTCACTGGGCCGCTGAGGATGTAAACTGCTCTACGTGCTGCAAGGATGCAAATATAAAAATCCACATCTCTAACGTTCCGTGCTTCGTGGCAGTCAAGATGATCCCTACTTGTTTGAACTTGTGCCAAATTCCGCGTGGATCCTTGCCAGTTTCTGCTTACACACATTCACCTCGTCCGGTTTAGGAAGTTCGTATCGTTTCAGGAGGCTTTTGATCCCTACAGTGGGCAGAGGAAGCGTGCATGTTCACAACTTGGGAGAGGATGCAACATTACCATCTCGCGGCGGGTTACTCACGTCTCATCGAGTCGTACATTTTCGACAGCGTTTCTTGCTCATTTTTAAGCCCCAAGCATTCAGTCAGATAGCTATCAAACAAAACATTATCACATCAGGCCCTTTTTTAAATGTTTGTAAACAATAGACAGGAGGCTACTTCCATTTCTGATACACGGAACCAAACGCTGCCCCCCCATGTCTCAAAATTGCCTACCTCTCTATGTTGAGGCCAGCTCTTGATGCACTGCTTAGGATAGCCATGAGTGCAATCTGTGAGGGGGAAAAAAGCAGCCCCGCGTCTGTCATGGCCGCATATGCCAAAAAGTCATCCACACTCTTCCTCAGGGACTCTGGGTTCTCCAGGGTAGGATATCTGGTCTGGACGGTGAGAGTAGGGTGATAAAGTTAGTCATACACAACACTGGTGCTTCCCAAGCACTGTGCCTGATTTTTCACGACATGGCAGAAAGTCCAATTTACTTGTGTATCCACCGGTTGTCATATATTTATGTCAATTGAGATAAACGGTGAACTTAACAACACCCGGCCACCATCAGTTCATGTGCTTGCTTCCAATTTTTGGTCGCCCCCTGAGATGGATACTTCTGCTTAATTATTCTTTTACAAACACAATAGTAATCAGAATAGATAAGTGGGGGCACAGAGAACATATAAAGATTATTTTTATGTACTGGCCCTTTTAAGGAAAAAAAGTGTTTTTACACTGTATTTTCTTTAAAAAAAATTTAAGGAGGTTTGCATCCAAGAGTTGGCCCACCTTGAGGTCAATGAGCAGCCCCTCCAGAGGTCTGTAGGGGTTGTGGACCACCAGGTGGAAGTTCATTTGCTGGACAAGCAGCAGCTCGTACTCCAGAATCTGCTCTGAAACGCGTTCCTGTTCGGCCGGACTCTCCTGCACAAGGTTGCCCACAAACTGGCTGCTGGATACGTTAAACTCGTCCACCTTGCAGGCTAGATATGAACATGTCAGCCTGAGAAAGGGAGGGGGGAAAAAAGGATGTAAGGACATAAATTGCTTCAGGCGAGCATTCCAACAATGTCACCTTCAATCCAATTCGAACTGCACAGGGGGTCTCTGTGGTGGTGCCAGCATATGACATTTTGAGGTTACAAACGAAATTGACCATTGGTGTAAAAACAACTACTGTACATTGCAGTTCAGCATCCCCCCCCACTCACATGATAATCCTTGGGTGGTACTCCATTAGAGAGTTGTTCATGTAGAATCTTCTGAAGTACATGATGGCCGTACCCTGCATACAAATTACACAACTTTCTCATAACTACAGGAATGAATTCACAGTGAAGTGCAGTTTTTCACCTAGCATGAGTGCTTCTGGTACGTTAGCCCTCCCAATAAACAGGTTTACTGTACATTGTTTTGATGTCTACAACTGTAAATACATACGATAACAGATTTGGGCATTGCAGGTTTGAAGACATTGCAGAAGTCCAGAAGTGTTCTCTCGTAGTTTCTGAAGAGAACATCTTCTTCGTGACGGTTCAGGAACACGGATTCACTTATCACGTGCTGTTGGGGGGGGGGGGGGGGCACAATAAGGGGGGGGGGGGGTCAAGTTAAGGTGCGCAAGGTGACGTTTGGCAAAGATTTGTGGCAAAGATTTGTCTTCTTAACCTTCCCGCTTTCTCTTATCTTCTTCCTGAACTTCTGGTTGGCTTCAGATCGCAACTGTTCCAACTCGTCTTCGTTGTTAAAGGTCCAATACTTTCTTTGTGAACTGTCATGGAACATGGCTGCAAGAAAATACGTCACAGAAAGTGAGTTATCGTTTGTTGGTTTTACAGATTTAGCAACCATAAAGACAGCTGTTATGAAAGCGCTACATAAATCGGCATGTATTGTATTGTATTGTATTTCATGGCTGATATTTACTAGTGACCAAAAACAGTGGAAGCAATTGCTGTCGCGTTTATCTCCTACACGTTCGTGCGTTATGGTTTCAAAGCAGCTTTCAACGACGGCTGTTGTGCATGTAAAATAACGTCGGCTCCCTTTGTGTCTACCTAATACTAGTCATTTGGAGAAAAAATATTTACCGTTGATCACAACAGTTAGTCAGATAATAGCTTGTTTACGTCCGTGAATTTGATGAAACAGCCAGCATTAAATACTGGTCGCACGTTTGACGTCACAATATGTCGTCGCTTGCTGATGTCGCTACCGTAATCTTTGCTGGACTGCGCACTAAATTTTTCTTTTTGTATGCTTTGCTATCTGGATAAAACAGGTGTTTTATTTCGTGTTTCTAATAAACATTGCCACACTAAAAGATAAAAATTAACTGCATTTTCGCTGTGATTATAGTACGGATCGCACTGTTATCACTCATATCCAGCAAATATACAGTTTATTTAATTTTTCATTTGAATAACACCTTTGCAGTTCAGTATATGTCGATATACCTTTAGTCCGTTTGCACAAAAGATGCGTTTATTTAAGAGCATGGCAGCTCTTGATCACAGGCTATGTTTGACACGTCACCACTCAACACTCCCGCCCGAGTTGCCGTGCTCCGCAATTTGCATAAACAGGAGTCATTTATGAATAATGAATACACATGCGTTCAGCGGGAACCGATCATTTGCATATCAACACAGCTATTGTTTGATTTTCTAGGTCGGTGTTGTTGTCCTAAACAGCCCCGCGAGCCTGTATAAACCACAAGTAAGGAATTATAGAGCTTCAACAGGTACGTACATCTGGGGGGGGGGGGGAAGAAACATGCAGTATTGTGCACGTTAATTCTGTCAGTGATTTGCTGATTTGTGTCGTGCTGCGTTTACCTCAACCCAGCCCTTTGCTCCGTCCTCGAGTGTGCATTAACATAAGAAACCATGCAATGTTGATGAGACCATTGCAGCCTGTGTGCGTTCTCGCGCGCCTGCTTGTATAGCGTGGGGGCTGTGGGGGTGTGGTATCCTATCACCATGTCTAAAATTAACAAACAACGGTCTGCGGCCTGTGTGTGTGTGTGTGTGTGTGTGTGTGTGTGTGTGTGTGTGTGTGTGTGTGTGTGTGTGTGTGTGTGTGCGTGCGCGCGCATGTATGTATGAGTGCACGTGCCCACGCGCACACACGCAAGGGCATATTTATGGTAGTCATTTCGAGGGCCAAAGGCAAACCCAGT
The DNA here is from genome assembly GCF_054856545.1 of Hippocampus guttulatus. Classification (NCBI taxonomy): domain Eukaryota; kingdom Metazoa; phylum Chordata; class Actinopteri; order Syngnathiformes; family Syngnathidae; genus Hippocampus; species Hippocampus guttulatus. Next base: position 17,248,045 of record NC_141265.1, read on the forward strand.
CATTGAGCCCACCAGAACTGTGCACTGCTAATATTTCAAACACAAATGTTTATCGTACAAACTCAAAATTATGTATGTTAGAAAATTGTCTTTTCTGAGCCAGGATAAGTCCTTAAAGTTCTTCTTGATGGTTGTTATCTAACTGCAATAACATTTTGTCATTTCTCGTAAAGGTTAAAGTGTGTGAGTCTTGTTCCATTTTGTCTACATGTGTTGATGCACCGTTTTTGTCCAAGTACCCGTCCTTGGCTTACAGAAACATACTATAGATGTTCTTCACTAGCTAATTTACGGTGTTTCCTATTATGTGTTAGCATTAAGCTAGCAGACTTAATGGCAAAGTTACAGTATGTGTTTGTTTAGAGTACACAACATGCATTTCTCTTTCTTTAATGTTTAGTTTGACAGTTACCTTTAAACAACTTGAAGACTTTTCATTGAAAATGTGTTCTCCATGCCAAACTGCTACTAATTGTGAAGTGAGCTGAGTTGAGCAGAACAAATATGGGGTAGCCTATTGCAGGAGAAGGGTGAGGGTTGCGCTCAAAACGATCATGATAGATTAATATATTTTTTTATGTGTGTAAATTAAGATTGAACCAATAATTATTGCTTTAAATCAAAGAAAAAAATATGAGTTAGTTTTTATGAGACATTTGGGGGACCCCTGGAAATCTCGGGCCCCAAGCAACTGCAAACCTTTTTTTTTTAACGTGACAGCAATTCTACCCTTTGTGTGTGTGTGTGCGTGTGTGTGCGCGTGTGCGTGTGTGTGTGTGTGTGTGTTTTACATTCTTGCCAATGTTTTATGGGAAACAGTGTGATTGCAGGTCATCACTTTACAAGACACAGGCATATTTAAACCCTATCTCAACACTCCTAAAATACCACAGGTGATAAATGTAGTTATGATGTACTGTATTTTATTATTATCATCACAGTCTATAATATTATCCTCACACCCTGTCTTAGAACCTATCAGGGGCCATTTCGGTTATTATAAAGTCCTCTTAGGGCCATACAAAATGAAAGGAGGAAAGAAGAAGATTGACCTAATGTTTATTGTTATTGTTATATAGAGCCTTAGGAGCGTTTGTGGGTTTTGGGGCTTTTTAGAGCAATTTGTCTGTTGTTTTATTTCTTTTCAGAATTACATGGTCCGTCACTGCCTTAGTAGTTTGCTTTGGTAGCTCGTTGGACTCCATTTTAAGTGTTCATGTTATGACAAATAATTAGTCTTGCAAAATTTAAATTTGAAACAAACATTACCGGGTATATCCAGTTGAGTACTGCATTTTTTTTTGGTCAAAATTGTGTCACAAAAATGTAAGGTAATTGGTGCAAGGTGATTAGCTTCAACCGATGTTTTGCCTGCCTCTACTGAGCTAAAGATCATGCTGCATTTTACATGAAAACATCACCAAACGCAAATGTCGTACAACGTAAATGCAGTGTACAACAAAGATTATGATCTCATCTGAAATGAGACGACTTACCATTTTACTAAGTCCGTGTTGAAAACGGAGCTTTTTTATTCTGTCATAGGATTTGTAACAGGCAGATACACACATTTACGTTTCCCTGCTGCTATCAAGTGGAATAGCATTTAATTAATCTGCATTCGACTATATACGTTGCTGGTATAGATTGATGAACAACCAGATGTCATTTCTAGTAAATAAAGAATAACTTTCTCATCAACTGAATGAAATTTCTAAAAATTACCACGGAATATGAACTTGAAGCATGTTATTGTAATGAAATCTCTCCCCGCCCAAAAAATAACAACACAATTAGTCTGTCTTTTCAAACAAAAACAAAAAACCCCATATCACTTTATAATATTTTGCTTCATAAAAACATACATTCACGATACAATTAAATAAACAATAAAGAATTGAACCATTTTTGCCTCTTTTTTTTTACTTGTATACACTCTGGCCACCTGGGGGCAATATAACACAGACATACAGATCTACATCTTCTCAGTCAGTCTCAGTGACATTGATCATCTTCGCAGCGGATAAAGAATATATATTCCCGTGAGCATTCCGAAATCATCTATTGCTCTACCGTTTGTGTTCAAATATCTGTCGCTTGAATGTTTTAGTCTGCCCATGGTGTCTTGCATTGTTTGCGAGCATTAAATATCAGGAAGGCACAGCTGTGGTAGTTCTACACATAAAGCTTGTCATTCTTTTTGTTTTATGCTTCATTTGGCAGGAAATATATAAAAGCATAAGTAGGTATACACATTTCATTTTTTTCTAATTTGTATTTCAATGACTGTGTAAATGTCCGAACGGTCTCTGATTGTGCCCTGAGAATGACTGGTGACCAGTCCAGCGTTATACATTTTATGGAGGACATTTATGTGAATTTATTAATTGCAAGGTAAAATGTGTTTTGGGTTCTGAGAATCGCTTCCGTTGCCATCATAGACTCGCCCCTGCTGCGGTATTTTTGATTTTAATGCCCCTCTAATCAAGCCTCCACATTGAATCGCGTCTTTGCTCGCACATGACAAACCTTTTCATGCACAAAATGTGAAAAGATTGCAATTTACGGACACAATGTCACCTGAAATCCAAGTACTGACTGATGGATTGGTACATTGTCACCTTGGCCGCGCATGTCTCAGAGGAGGAAGGCTGATACAATAGTTACCACCACGTGTATGAAGCCCCTCTCTCTTGTGTAAAAGGAAATCATTTGGAAATAACCTTGGCGGCCATGCAAATGATTTCTCTGACCAATGAGCTCACTAAATCTCATTTGATGGTCTTCGTTTTTTGCTAAACAGCTCAGCTTCACGCGCCAACAAATACAATTAAAGCCTGATTCTAAATCCCCCAATGTGCATATTAATTATGCTTCCCTCCATTACAACATGCATACCCCCCAACCCCTACCCGCCCTTCTTTGTGCAGCCGTTACCGTGGCAACCGGTGCTCGATGTCAGAACCACCTCCAAGGACAATCGTACAGGCACTGGGTCATGTGCATTGAAGCTGGGCATCAACACCAAGATGGCCACCAATCACCCCCACCCACCCCCCTCCCCGCCCTTCTCATATATTTTGCCGCATGGGAGAAGTGTTTTTGTGAGCTTGGAAACAAAGCGGGAAGTGCATGTTGATTGGATATGTGCCGTGAGGGGCGAAGCCCCCTCGGAGAGTCAAAGATTTGTGAAAATAAATTAGAAATTGGTTTGAATGTGTTCCTACATTTGCTTTCGCCTGGTTGGCATTGGGTTTTTTTTGGGGGGGGGGGGATCCTTTCCCCCTGCCCTACAGACACTTAATGCGCCCCCGCTGCCTTCCCCCCGCTGGCTCTCTAATTGAGCTTTGTGTCTACCTCCATCTCTATTCAAACACAGCCTCATTTGCATACCACTCCCGCACCACGGACAGCTCCCAGCTGTACAGTAGAGAACTAAATGAGGAACACAGACCCACTTTACGTGAAGTGAATACTAAGCAGCCGACGCATCCTGTCAGTGTTTCCGAAAAACATACAACAAGCATCTGAGAGATGAGAAGCAAAACCAAATCAATGCACTCACACTGAGCCACCTGAAAAGACATGCACAGTCTACTGTGTCAAAACGTTTCGTTTTATAAATTCACGTGAAAGAGTCATAGAATATGAATTCTCGGAAGGATACGCTAGGGCTGCTCAGTCCACATTCACGGTTCCGCTTAATCGTTTTGGTGCAATGTAAAAACGTCAGAATTTATTCCATTAGCCTAACAGCATAACTGCCCGAGTTATTTTTTCACAGTACTTCCTGTCACAATATCAGTAAAAAATACCAAGGTGCTTGCTGAAAACTTTTTTTTAAATGTCTTAGGCAACCATGCTATTAGGCTAACAATTAATATTCTTTTTTAAAATGCATCATGTAAACATATTTAGCTATTTCCCCTCTGCAAATCTCTGTTCCGTTCGATGCACGTTGCAGTTTCGATTTAAACAATATTAACGCATCTTTAATAAGCACAACATAGTGATGGATCTCTAGGTTGAAAAAAAAAAACGATGCGAAGATTGAAAATGTAGTTAACATTGCACAATGCCATGAGCACATGCAGATCTCGGTCGTGGCGCCTCTCCTGCCTGCAGCATTAAACTGTGCCACTGCTTCTCAAACCTGACACCAAACATCACCTAAAACAAATTCTCCAAGAATCACCACCATGACCAACGTTGAAATACATTCGCACAATAGCCCTTAGTGTACATAAAATACGACCGGTTTTAATATTATTGTAAGCCACTCTAACATCATGAAGCGTTTGAACCTCAATGCTATGCTTTAAGAAAAAATAATTAATTTTTGTTAATTAATTTATTTAATTAACTTATTTATTTATTTGATTTATAAATGTATTAATTAAAAACTAATACATTTTATATGCATTCTTTTCTAATTGGCAGGTACATGTTTGAATTGGGTGTTTAAAAATGAGGAAAAGGGGCTTGCTTAATCAAAGCTGGTTGCGTAGCAACCCAAATCTTTTTTTTTCAGACAAAAAAAAAACGAAATCTCAGAGATTTAATAATCAGGCTGTGGGCATTAAAATGCAAAGCAGGCTGTCTGCACCTGAACGACAGCGGGAATTAGACGGGGGTAATTTCCCTACTTACAGGTGAATAGCTGACCTTCCCCAGCAAGTGGCTGTCAAAAAAAAACAATCACACTCCAGCGCCGCAAATTAGACAAGTTAGATTTGAAATATGGACTCGTTTCAGCGGATGAAATGAAAAATACATTTTTTTTATTTTCAGCAAAAGTTTGTTTGTTTGTTTGTTTGTTGTTGTTGTTTTTTGTCACAGCACACAATACTGCCTTTCGTGTTCCGATGCTTCGATTGTGTTGCTGCTCGAATTGTTGCGTCATCTCTGGCACCCTGCCACCTTTTGTTTTCCTAATTGTCTTCTTTATCGCCACCCCAGCTCTCGTTCGGACACATTCTTGAGAGTGCGTGAGCACTTCTTGGGCCTCCTGTGGACTCGGTGTGGACACGCCACAAAAAAAAAAAAAAAAATCCCTGCCTGGTGGTCGCACTACTCTTCACCTTGTCGGACAAATGTGAAGTTTAAGGAACGCCCGTCATTCCAAATCACACGTATTTAAAACAATCATGAAACGTCATGAGCATTAAAATGCGAACGAAGCACAAATACGACACGTGATGAGATGTTATCAACAAAAAAAGGGAGATGTAATTCTGATCCTTCCATGACATTAAAAATTATTCGAGTGATCCTGTGCTCAGTTGTAACATAGAAAATGATCATTCTAAAACGCCGCCAAATGTTTCGGTTGTGCTAAGACAAGTGATATTAACTAATCCAAAAGAAAGATTCGCGTTAAAACAGTATTTTTCACTTTCACCTGATAATTAATTTGGAGCAGTATGTATTTTCATGATGTTTACATTTCTTTTTCAGGGGTTAGTTGAACAGAATCTGTACTCGCCTCGCCACACACACACACACACGCACACACACACACACACGCACGCACACGCATACACTGACATGCAAACACGCACACGCACGCACGCACACGCACGCGAACAAATGAACTACTCTCGCTCTTCACTAGATGGTGTAAGAACATCATTCTGGACTCTTTGGAACCGAGCTTTTTTTTTTCTTTTTTTAAAATTTAGACCAGACCTTTTCTTCATGCATTACTGTCATTCTTGAAAATCATGCACAAAGACTGACATGATCGAGAAAATCAATTAATTGAACATGTTATTGGGTTTAGAGAACGCAGCACAATGTAAGGCAGCATACCAATGATTTCTTTTCAAGAAATCAAACGCTGTTATTATTATTAATAATGTTAATGCAAAAATAGCATAGCTGCAATATAATTTTCTTTTTTGCTACATCACAAACCAAAAAAAAACCTAATAAAAAATAATTTGTCGCAATCCTTTGTCATGGATTATTTTAATTAAAAAACAACAACTTTTAGTTGAACAATAAAACAGACTATGTTGCAAGTAGCATATCTAACATTATTTCATCTGTGCTGCTGTATGTTACACATACAGCACATTTGACAATAAATTTGTGTCCATTCCAATCCAATCCAATCCAATGTTCTAATTGCGACTTGCTCATGAGTGCCTCTGCTTGTTGCAGTTTAGTACTGCACTAAAATGACTAAAATTGAACACTTCCATGGTTGTAAAAAGTACTGTCTAACTTAAATTCCCCTGCCATACAATATTCCGATTGTGTTATTTATTCTCTGTAAACTTAAGATAGCCATTCTTGAATCAATGAATGAATGAAGTTGCCAATGTGGCGTACTGTTCGTACTCCATTCCCCTCCAAGTAACATATCATTAGCTCATGGCCGTGTTGTGGCTCGCCGTCGTTGGCCGCCGCCCGGCTCCTTGGAGCGTCTGAATTGGCCTGGGAAAGAGACGGCCGAGGCTTAACCGGCCAAACTGTGGAGATGACAAGGAGCTCCTTGATGAGCCCAAAGGCTGACTGAGCTGAGCCACACTTTGCCCGTGTTCTTTATTCATTCCCCCTTGTCCTTTTCTCCCAGAAAGAGAGCCAATAGGGCCCAGCAGGTGAATGTAAAGAAACGCGAGAGGACTCCCCCCGGATCGGCCTTTCAAGGCCGGACAATAGGCCGGCCCACCTCTTGTACAGCTGCATTAGAAGGCTGATTAAAGCTCTTCCTGTGAGCCATTGATTGAGAATGCAAAGCTAAAACCAACAAAACCCCACACTGCTGCCGTCTGATAATGATGGAGTCCCACTTACAAAGCGCGGGCTTCAAATGATTAGTGGGGCTTTGTTTTCTTAGTAGCACAGCAAAAGAGTGTGTGCGTGCTTCTGAGTGTGTGTATGTGTGTGTGTGTGTGTGTGTGTGTGTGCGCGTCGTCTGCGTGTATGTGTGTATTTCAAGACGAAGGAGTGGTTGTCTAACCATAGCAGGAGGTCCTCAAACAGATAGCTCCAATTAATCGCGGCCTCGCTCCAAATTTGTAATATCCTCCCTTTACTTTCGAGGCTTTCCATTCCACTTAGCAGAGCCTGCATGCATGTTCGTCTTTGTTCAGTCTGTGCGATAGGTGTTCAGAAAGTCCTAGTACATTAAAAACTCACCGACCGCTTCCTCAGGAGCGATCAATAGAGTAAAATAGAAATAGAATGGATTTGTTGTCATGAAGTGGGTAGACATGTTAGTTTGTGTTTCAAGATTGAATGATCAAAAAATACTTTGGAAACAATACGAAAGTATGCCTTTTTTTTTTCAACTCATAGAGCGCTTGTTTTGCTCGCCTCGAAAGCTCCAAGACAAAATTAAAGGTTGGAATTTCCTGACCCGTTACCTTGCTACCATGGCACTTCATTTGTTAGGCAATCGTTTTGTTCTTATTTTGATGACAGATGTTTCATGTTAGGCGACCGTGTCCGTGTTTTAGTCACGCTTTGAATCTCTGATTGGTTGTTTTTCCTCGGGTCGGGTGGTTTCTTGAATATTAAATTAGAGACGGAAAATTGGGGCCAGAGATGGGCTTTTTTTTCCTTTTCCCCGCAGATCATCTTTGTCATGCGCTGTATGACTATCAAGTCATAATGACTCTTTTATTCAATGTGCCAAAAACGTTTTTGTTGTTGTTTTTTTTTCTAAGCAAACTCCACCTTAAAGTGATACAAGAGGGGAGACATTACACACAGCTCTCAGAATAATGCAGTGCAATTTTGCTCTGATGCAAATAATAATAAACATTCAATAAAACTAAACACTATAATATTTTTATATAGGCCAAATATTTAATCCAGCCCTTGTAATTATGAATGTGCAGTCATACCAAAATGCTCCGGCCACTGATCACTTATGAAATTAGCTACTCAAATGTGTGTGTGTGTTTTTCATATTATATTTACTATGACAACCATGAAAAAATGAGGCGGACATTTTTTATTTTTTAATCTCAACATCACAGTCGGGCGGGCGCCTGTGATGTACAGTCACTTTCACACGGTGATTATTACATTCCCCTTTTAAAATATGGATTTTTAAACACTTCTATCATTGTTATGTTAACGGCGCTTTCTGCATGTTAATCCCTTTATGAAGGAACGCTATAGGGAGGCGCATGAAGATGTGGGGAAAGATTTGTGGACGAGATGCTGAGAATACTCAAACAATCGGTGTGTGTGTGTGTGTGTGTGTGTGTGTGTGTGTGTGTGTGTGTGTGCGTGTGTGAGTGTGCGTGTGTGTGTGTGTGTGTGTGTGCGTATGTGTCTTTGTGTGCGTGTGTGCAAGACAGAGAGTGAGTTCTCGGATGATTCATAAATATTGCATTTCTTTTTGGGGAGGAATGTGTGACACGTTTTCATGTTTCCGCAACAAATTTCACTGTCGAAAGCTTCGCTTTTGTCAGTCATCTTCCAAAGGGCTCATCCTGACAATTATCCCAGAGAAACTTACCCCCCCAATGCCCCCACCCCGCCTCCCCCCAAACAAATAAATAAATAAAGACAATTTTTTTTTGCGTGCCTCATCATACTCCGCCTCCTCTTCCCACACCTTGTTTGATTCAAGCCTTGTAGCTCTCATTAGTTCTCGAGCGAAAATTACTTTTGTAACATGTTGGTGTCGCCGCTGTTTTGCAGATTTGTCAATGTGCAGTTTTACACATCAGCTCGTTCGCATCATGACTTAGGCATTGGGAGTAGCATTTTATGTCATAATTAACCCTCACATAAAAAAAAAGAAAGAACCATTTTTACATTTCAAAACAATCCAAAATAACCAATATTTTACTTTTTCACCTCGACATTTGAAGACTTTTCCTTAAGTCATTCAAAATAAAGTAATTTTTTTCTACAGCTTCGACGTGTGCGTATACTAAGACTGACCCGTGTCGGCAAAACTGGATTTTATATTTAATCAAGGAAAACTGGTAATTTTGGTGATCTTGAAACTCAAACTGTACATGCTATAAATGTCAGATTTTTTTTTTGAAATGGATCTCTGGAAACAGTCCAGAGAACTGTTGTTTTTCCCACCAGATTTGCACAGGTTACAGCAAGAGACATGTAACCGGTGAACTTTGAACCATCATGGGAAAAATCCCGAAACCTTTTCAAAATACGAAAATGGGTGGTGTAAAATAAAACAAAAAAAAAATCTCTCGGAATCATTTGTTAAGCTTTAATCATCCACTCATTAATGTCAGATGGCCTATTAATACATTTTTCCCAGATCTGCAGTTCAGTACACATGTGAGAACAAGCGAGAACATCATCAAACATTCAATGCCACGCTACCATATTTCTCATATACAATCGCGACGTCAACTTCAAACGACGTTTTCCTTTTCGGCCCCTTTTCTGTGGCATCTCACCGAGTGGCGCACAAAGCCTTTAGTTTTCATCCCAACCAAGCCACGTGAATTGGGTTGAAAAAGAACTCAAAGAAATCCCTTCAAATAAAACCCGTTGAGTAAATGGCCGTCTCGGCCACTATTTGAGAAAATGGGTTCATTAAGGCGTTACCTCGCACGTTAAGGAATACGGATGAGTAAAGTGGTGAGGGAGAGAGAAAGAGAGAGACAGGAAGTTGCTCAAACAATGGCCTGCAGCACCGCGCTACAGAGAAGGCCCATCACAATCACGCCACACATTGAACACAACCGAAGTGACATGGAGTGGTCGAGACACACACAGGCAGCCGCCTACAGACACCCGAAGCCTTTTCAGCCTTTTTCGCTCGGCGCAGCTCATCCTCCCACTTCTGCCGTTATTAGTCTCAGACACTCAGACCGGCCGACTCCACCTCCCGGCATGCATATGAGTCACAACCGCCTTCGTTTTCACTTCTTGTTCAAGAGTGTAATTGGTTCATGTGTGGACGCCGCGCATCGGCTCGCTACTCGGAATTTCAGGAAAATTGACCCGGGAAAGACATCAATATGTTTTCGGTGAACGGAGGTTGTGAGAGCGTCTTTGGAGACGGCATTTATTGAATATGTCACAAAATGCAGCGCGTAAGAGTTTTGCCTCCATCTTTGCACAGTAGGAAATTTATAAGGTTGAATTCAATCTGTTTCAGGATGGGAGACACTACCCCCCCCCCCCCCCCTTGCGCCCCGTAGGAAATAATAGAAATAGAAATAATATGTCAAAGTAACTCTCCCAAAAAAGGTGTTCAAATTGTATGGTGGACGCTGGTTCTCCTTTTGGAATAAGTGCTGTAACAGAGGCTTATTTGTCAGGAAAATGTGTTGAACTCAAACATAATGTTCAGCATTTCGGATTGGGACAGTTTTTCTCCTGGTATTCTGACTTGGATGCATCTTTTAGTTTTACTGGGTAAACAGTGGTCTGCCTCAAGGTTAATCAAGTTAAGGAAAACAAATGAAAGAACTGAAACGAAAAGTTACAAGTATGTGTTAAAAAAACAACAATGAGACTTTAAAAAAAAAGATGTCTAGCAAAACTCATGAAAACAAAACTAACTATGATTATACTGAAAATGTCCTTCGTTTTGGTTCTGTCTCTTTATATGTCTAAATTACGTCTGGACGATTATGGAAAAAAATAAATAAATACAATTCAACATTCTCGATTTAAAAACTTGACATTTATTTACCAAGCACCCGACTACTACTTAAAACAACCATCATAGCCTCATGGCTATTCATCCCTGCACGTTGAACACTTTCTTTCTGAAACATTCTTGTTCTTTTTGTCAAGTACAAATTGACCTTGTAAATACTGAAATTCAATTAACGTGGTGCGTTCAGGGTACTTTCACAGCATTGGGAACTTGCATTCACATCATATTTGATATAATTAAACAATGATTTTAAGATCAACAGAAGGCAAAATCGAAATCATGATTACATTTCCATTCATTGCCAAGGCTTAAATTATGTCTGTCCATCATGCTTAAAAAAAAAAAATCTTGTACACAAAATAAATAAATATATATTTTTTTAAAACTAAAAACTTAACTAAGCACCCCCCCCCCAAAAAAAACCAAAGCTACTCTACAATGAAAGGAAAAGTACCCCCCCCCCCCAAAATCAATTCTAACCTTGGTTGTTGCTCGCCTCACAGTAACTGGCGCTACCGACCCAACCTTTATCCTTAGCACCAGATTCCCCACAAAGCACCCTTGTCCTTGTCCGCCGCCTACCCACACTCAACAAACCGTGGTCGTCTGCTGCACAAACAGCGGCACTTTGTCACATCCTCGACCCTTCGTGACAGCGGCGGGTCGCAGAGGCGACAATGGGCTGTACGTGCCATTAAACACACACGCTCGCGTGAAGGACTGCCACATTGTCACCGACTGATAAAATATCTCGTGCGTCATCCCCGCATACGCACACCTGACCCTGTTGGAATGCGTCTTGGCGCAGAGGCCCTGACAACTGCGAGGATGCCGACAAAGGCGAGGCGACGCTCGGAATTAAAAGTGCGTTTGCCGCTAAGGAGGAGCTAACCTGATTTGACGAGTTAACGTGATTTGAGCGGGCTCCGGTGGAGCGCTGGGGTGTGTAACGGCTCTCTGCCAGGCAGGTCTGCTTATTCACTTGGTAATGGGAGCAAATGCAGGCAAATGAACCCCGAGGTTGAACGCGCAGCTCATCTGGACTCTTAACAGTTGCCCAGATCTTGGTACCAGAATTGATCCGATTGGCTGGATGGGATTGGCAGATATTTAGCATTTTCACAATCTCATTCACTCCCGCTACACCAAAACATGATAGCGATTGGTTTTTCACAAAACAGGCCTACTCAAATGCGTCCAACCTATTGTCACTCATTTTTGTCGAACAAACATGCAGACTTGCAATCTTGAGGCAACATAATGCTGCGATTGAGTCAAGAAGTTAACAGATTTGTTGTCGATGCTGTTTTCAAAACAATATTTAATATTTTTTTAAGAATTGCAGGGACTGACCCTTAGCATCGATTTGTGAAAAATTATCAACTTCACCATATTTGGGCAAACCCGTTTTCTGCCCAGCAGTGATGATATGTCCGCGTGAAATCAGAGTTCTCAGGATTATGTTTGTTTATTTATTTATTTATTTACATCACGCTCTCATGTTGCACTGATGTCATGCAATTTACATAGCTGATTCCCGTCTCACCTACAAACTGCAGTACAAACACATTCTTGACCACGGTTTGATGTTCTGAAGCATACGCGTGGCCAACCGAAGTCAACCGCAACACTTTGTGGACATTTGGCTTTTGGCAGGTCTTAAACTGGTGGGCTGATGATGCAATGGCACCAGAGTTCGTCTGCTCTCCTCAGACATGGGCTCACCATGACCAGAGTGAGACCTCGCATCTGAGGACAAACCCCGACCGGGCCCGCTAATCCTGTTTAAAAGAAACCGGGGAGATGGCTTCACTGCCCCATCTCTGAACTTTGGCCCTCTGACACCTCCTCGTATGTGAAGGGATTAGCAAAGCAGGCATCAGGCCTCCCTGCTGACTCGGCATGGAATTGCCCCTGCCAGCCTATGATCAGGTGGGCCTCTGTTATGGGGGTAGGGGAGGCGCATGGCCAGACCTGAATTAGCGTCTCTCTAAATAAGGGCGCCAGGTAAGACAGGTCACACGGGGTGGACAAACCCCCGTGGCGGGACACAAAAGAAAGCAGAGGATCACCTGCCCATTGCCAGATCAAATGAGGGCTTAAAGAGGGGCTCTTCTCTTGTCAAACCTCTCCCCATGAATACTCAGGAAGGCCTCAAACTACCGTATGCCCTCCCACAGTCTCAGCCTCCTGCGGACCCCTGAGCCTGTCCACTTGTAACATCAATATATTCGAGCCTAGGTCCCCTCACAGTGGTCATCGAGATCTTAATTCGTACTCTCAGCCCCTCACGAAAGTACTGTGTGCATAATGGACCCATAATCAACCTCCGGCTAGTGAAGTCTTTTCTCTCAGCGTGTCTGCACTCACGTCGATCCTGCATGTCGAGGTGCAATGATATGCTAATTAGTCCTCATATCTGCCAGGCTAATCTGTGTGTTCACATTCAGGTGCTTTTAATCCACGGCGTAGCTGGAGCGTTTTGCTAATTTGCGGCTATTATGCCTGTTGTCAAGGCAGCCCGGGCCAAAAGGGTGATGTCATTTCGTGAAACATGACGAAGAAATTGGACGGCACGAGGACCGTTGCCGCCTTGTAAGCGTGTTTACAGTAGGCCGTGTGGCTTCAGCGCTAGCAGTCAGATCGTGTTCTGGCGAGCAAATAACCTCATCACACTATGCGGCATGACAGGCTAAGTGAGGGGTGTGGCCGTCAAGGTGCGCAACACAATGCCCCTTGTCAGTCAGCCTCATTCCTGGGGGGGGCCGTAGAGGGGCGAGGGGTCGGGGGGGCTGCAATGGAGGTAGCCACAGGCCCTTGGGTCTCTGCAATTGGCCTTAATCCGCGAGATAATAAGTTCAGAAAGGGGCCATATGCTGCAGTGCAATGTGTGGGGAGGGGAGTGTTGCCTCATGTTACTTACACCAGGCCGCCGCTTTCTCAGGTACCGCCCTCCCACGGTCTGTTTCTTTGTACTCGAGGATCAGCCCTCTCCACGCTGTGAATGCTCCGAATTGATTAAACCCCACCGTATAATTGTCAGCAAATCCCAGCGAATCATTTCCCATCCATTTGAAAAGTACAATGTGCATTTCTTCTTTTCTCCTGGCCTCCTTTCTTCCAACGCCCTCCCCAACCCTTCAGTCATCCTTCCCCTCCTGTTTTCTTCTCCTTCCCTTTTTTCGGGAGCCAGGTTTGTCTCTGCATGCCACCCTCGGGCCCACCCCCCGCGTGAGGCGGGATAAGAGGAGGCGAAGGGGCATGCTCAGCCGGACTGCTGGCTGTAGATGAAAGTGGAGACGTGATTTAATCTGTGCCTGGGTGGTTGATCTGAGCTGGTACCTGCCTGAAAACAGCCAGAACCAAGTCTCGGCACAGCATCGGGTCCAAAGCAGGCATGAAAGAGGAACAAAGAGCCACCCCCATTTGTTCGTCAGATTATTTTCTTAATTTTTGCAAAACTAAAAATGACGGTACTGCTTGTGATGAAACAATTGTTCATATTTGACATTATTTTTTCCTCATTTTCTAATGAGATCATGCCGAACATGCGTTAGCCGCAAAAAACATTTCACCACCATAGTAGCACTTTCTCGGGCAAAGAATCTTAGTTGGTTACTGAAAAGTCAAGCGGGATGGATACCAAAAGTCTTGCAGTCAGATATTGTAACTGAAAATATGATTAAATAGTTCTTAAATGATCAAACATGATAAATTTCATGTTGTCAGGCATTTTTTTTTTTTGGTTGTGGTAAAATATTACATTTACGAGGAATGAAAAGGCAGTTAGAATATGCTTACATTCAAACGAGAGTGCGGTGTGAGATTTGGATGTGGCACAAAAAAAAAATCAAAGAGGAAGCAAAATGGAAAGCATAACAAAATATGGATTTGGATATTTGTAAATTTTACCGTTATTCAATTTTGCTTCCCTATTTACTCCAAAATGTAAAAAAAAAATCCCCCCACGTGGATTTCTCATTATTCCATCATGATGTGAAGTATTAGAAATCTATACCGATCTAATAAAGCGTCAACAAAAATGACATTTTATTGTGCTGTATAAAAGTAGAAACTCTTTTCCCGAACACTAACTTAACGTAAAACCAATCCAAATGACTGATTTATCCTCTTATCAATCACCCATTGTGGACAATCATGTTCAACATCTTTTCATTGATCTGAGACGTCCCTGCACTCAAGGTTCAAGACTCTCTGACCCCCGTTTAACCCCTGACCTTGACCACAGGGTGACAGGAAGCCACCGTCTGGGGATTCGTTTGATTTCATTTGGCCCTTGGCCTTCGGGACATTTATTATCTTTATGGATGTTAATGTTTCTTTCGGCCCAAGTCGCCAACAAGCATTTGATAAGTCACACCAGATGCTGGCACATAGGCCACAATGAGTGGTCTCTCAAAATTTTGCTCCAGGATGCCCCGATAGTCTTGAGATTTTCCAATGGTCATTGGAAGGAGCTGGAGCCAATTCCAGCTGACTTTGTGCGAGACTCAGTGTACACCACGGACTGGTCCCAAGCCACACTCACATTCACCCCTTTTGTGTTTTCGGAGAAACAGACATGCACGTTCACCTGATCAGAATGGACTCACTCAGTTGAAATGGTGGCCACAAAGGCAATGACATATGCTTCGCCTTATTTCCAAACACATATCGCCTCTTTTCTATCATGCGCCATCTACATTTGTTACCGTTTTATGCTCTCCTCTCGAGGTTCCCCCTTTAATTCATCCCCCATCTGTGCACGCAAAGCAGGCCCTGTCACCAGTCCCCAAAAGCTGACATTGATCTCCACCTTTGCGCGTTCGCCTTTCATTACCGTCTTGAAGGGCGTTGTTTGTGGGGAGTGATCTTCATGTAAAGTGCTCATAAACGCTCGCAGGCCGCGCGGGCAGATTTATGGGCGAGAGGTTACAAGGAGAGTTGGGACAAATGCCGCATCTCATCTGAACTCACATAAACAGGACAACTCGGGCTCGGTTTGGGGTTTGTCTGCGGTCATGATGATCGCGATGATGTGGAGGTTGCGGAGGTGAGAAGGGCCCGCCGTAATATAAGGTGCTGCGGTTATGATGATGTTGCCGTAATGACTGACTGATTTGGTGCTATTTCCAATGGAAAGTACCCTGCGGATGCTCATGTGGAACACCCAACCCATATTAGCATACCTAATGGTCAGGAAATGCCGCACCTTTGGCCTCGTATTTCCAAGTAGGATAATTAACCTCGAGATCAATGATGGCAAATGCTATATTCAAAGACCCCCATACCCCACCCCCGCTCCCAATTGAAGACCTCATATAAAGCGATGATTATTCTTCTCTGAAAAATTTTAAGAAATAAAGGCCGATGATGATGTTCTGCAGGAATGCCTCGCTGTATGCGTTGTATATTTGCCCTTCTCTTGTCCGTTTCAGCGAATATAATTTAGCTTTAGTTGTACCTCAAGGTCAGCATTGGTTTGGAGCGACTGCTAATGTCATGCTAATTGTTGGGCAGAGAGCCAAAATGCATCTAATTGGCATGCTTCTCGGCTGATGATTTGGAGTCATGACTGGAGCCACCTGTGGAAAATGGTGACATTTTAGTCATTCTATCGCTTTTAAATGGAGCTGCTCATCACGTCCAAGGACATTCCTATTTCTCTTCTCGCAGAAGCATTTTTAAACCTGACATACTGTATTGTTCGTTTTTCACGGGCATGTTGCGTGTTATGGTCTCAAAAATATCAACATAATTTTATCAACGTATGAACGAAAGCTCTTTTATAATAGCCTGTTTGACATTGATAAATGCCTGTGAAAATGCTCTCCACTGTGCCATCAAAATACACGTACACAGCGGAGACAAAAAGTCTACACACCCCAGTTCAAATTTCCGGTTTTGAGATGTAAAAAAAAAAAAAAAAGTGAAAGAATGACATTTGGGGTATTTTTATTGGGGTAATTTGACCCGAACAGTATGCAAGGATGAATGATGTGTACTAACTCGGGAGGCCATCGGTAGCATACCTCTGGGAATTAGGTCGTGGTGCGGGGTTCCCGAACCTTGACCCGCCGTGACCACGGCAGTCTGACCCACACATGTTGCCCGTGTAGCAATGAGGTCATCAATGGAATCTTGTCAAGGGCCTGGATGAAACCGATTAAGTCCATTGTTTGCTAAATAGGATGACCAGCTGCTTCATTGCACATCATTGTCATTATGTTGTTGCGCCACGGAAAGCAAAGGGGATACAAGTCCTTCTCTTCTAGCAGCTTGGACAGGAATCATATTTTCATTCATGAATGAATAAATGTTGATGTAAGAACAGACAATTTGATACTAAAACCGGGTAAGAGTGTTTTGTACGGAGGTCGACTGGGGGGGAATATAGTAACATTAGAAGAAAACAATTTTGTGGTTGGAATAATGTGAGAAAGTCAGAACGCTACAAAAATAAAGTGATCATGAGGAAAGGAACGAATGTTGCAGTTATGTCGTTGCAAGGGTCTATTTATAGTTATAAGCTTCTAATGCTGGGAGAGTGACATTATGATATGAGAAAATAAAAATGAATGCATTATAATAAAGATCACCATATTTTTTTTCAAAACCTGTTACCAGAATAAAGTCATATATTACAAAAGTTTTTTTGTCATGATATTGTAAATTATCTTATTTATTTTTATTTAGATTTTTTTTGTATATCACTTTAGTGTCAACATTTTTTTTTCTTCTACAAATACAAATGTTTGCCTCTTAAAATTAGCTCAGTTTATTTTTTCTAGTATTTTAACTTAATTTCACGCTATTATTATAAGATAAGTTAAGATATTTTTTATTTGTCCCACACTGGGGAAATTTACAGTCTACAGCAGCAAAATTGGGGGCAGATTATCTTTCTCTTGTCTCTCTGCGACATTCACAGGTCAAAATAACAAAGTTCAGTGCAGCATTCTCGCCACATCGACGAGTACTGTTCAAGAAATAAAAATACTCAAATCCAGGAGAATCCCTGGCTAGCCAAGGGCTCGGGGGCGTCAACCCAGTGTCGTGTCGTGCTAATGATTACACCATTAACCGCTTACTTCATAACAAATTGCCATCAGTAAGAAGCCCGTCTGTGTCCATTGGTCGCAGTGCCCCTTGACCTCTTGGATGGCGTTGTGTTTGAGAATATCCTCATTTGACCCCTACCAGCCATATTGAGCGTAGCCTTGCTCCAATTGTCGTGGATGGTCGACAAGACAGAGAGGTCAAAGGTTAAATGACCAGGACTGTTTACAAGTTGATATGAAGTTCAAGCAGTTGTTCTCCTTGGCCTGTTCAGGTTTTCATCTCGTGTTTTTGTCGTACGGGGGCATTTTTACAGCTGTAACTTGATCCGTTTCTGTGAAATGAAAATGGTGATTTTCATCAGTGTCAGGTTTCCGCGCCTTCATAACATCTCCTCACACGGGTTATGAATCTGATTAACACACGGTTTGCCTTTGTTTAGTGTTTACATAAAGAGGCCCAGTGGGACCAGGCCCGGAGGTCAGCGGGTCGAAACTAGCTTGTCAGAGAGCCTTGTGACATTTCTTTCCCACGTTTCGAGTCTCCTATTGTCTGCCACCGGGAGCCCCCTTTAACGTTTGGCCCTAGGAGGTAGTGTGGCGTGAGAGGGAGGCTTCGGGGCATTGGACCCTCAGCGGGTCCCTGGGAAACGGGCGTAACCAGGCGGGGCTGAGGCGAGCACAGACAGCATGGGGTCATTTTCCGGCTTGCTGCCCCTCTTAAGGGCTTTGCAGCCCTGTATTGGCCCCTGGAGGAGAGATGGTGTGGAAGATGGTACAAAGGGCTTTGTCTGTGTGTGTGTGTGTGTGTGTGCGTGTGTGTGTGTGTGTGTGTGTGTGTTCTCTGAATTTATGAATAACTAATTGTCATCACTGAGGACGTAGAATAATGCCATGGTGATGTCATAGGACGGCGATACGAAGAGTTAAATGTATTCATAATTCACAAATCTGAAGCAGCAGTTCACAACATTTTTTGGCATATCGTAAACAATTCTTTAAAAAAAAAGTCACATCAAGCTGTTTATTGCCACTCCTTGTTCCTGTCAAACTACTCATAAAACAAAGAGAATCATGTATTATGTATTTAAAAAACAAACAAGCAAAAAATAAATAAAAAAACGCATAGCTTAAAGTCCGCTTAGCTTAATGCTAAAAACAATGCAAAATAGACATCGGCTAACAAATAGCATCTCTGGTGCTCTAACAAATATTTGAACACAAACGACGCAACGATTCACGTAAACTGACAGCATAACAATATTCAGGTCTAGAGTCTAGCTGCAAAGAACAACCAATATGAGTTTCGAAGAGTTTGTCTTCATTTGTTTTTATACAAGTCACGCGCACCAGAAAGAGCAGCAATGAATAACACGTTTCCAGTGTTTCATATTTCAGTTCAGTACATTACTCGTGTTTGTTTTTCTTATGTACAATATTAGAGAGTGCTACTTTTTGCATTTAAAAAAAACACACACACACACACACAACTTTTTGGGAGGCTTTAATAAATGAAGAATATTTCCATTCATTTCAGTGGAGAAAGATAACTTCAGATCAATGTTTAGCATTATGAACGCGTCTGGGAAATTTTTGTCTCATGGCACCATTTAATTTGTCATCATTTTTTTCATTAAAACTTCATGCAACGGAATGCAATTTACTCTGGCAACATCAATGAATTGGGATCAATGCTGTGCCTGTATGTAATTTCCACAGAACGCAAATAATACGTCACTTATGCGCGGTGTTCAATTTTTACTCTAATGCCTATTTATGAGGCAACATTGTATCGCAACATTAACACATTTTCCATCTTTCTTCTAGTAAGGAGGTGTGCATTTACATTTCGCCAAGTGTAGTCCAAGGGTGTCATTGCACGCTGAAACACTGAGCTATTGAATAATAAATTGACATCAGCAAAATGAATAAATAAAACATTCCATTCTGCCATTATCCCTCTTTTCACCATCTACATGCCAAAGGGACACAAAAAAAAACAGCCCACATTCCAACTTCTAATGAGGTCATCCTTTTTTTTTTTTGGAACGGTCGTCCGCTCATATGTTCCGGCTTCGCTGCCAGGAATCGGCGTGTTCTGTAATGTTAGGCCACAGTTTTTCACAAGTGGGATGAGTGCGCTTGCGCAAACAAATCAATGATGATTCAATTGTTGCTTTGATCTGTAACATGTCCGAAAATGTCGATTCAACAGAAAGATAATCAGTCTGTTTTCATGCAGGGCTACTTCAACAAATAATATTTGCCGTTGAGAAACTGAAATTCTGAGCATTTGAACAATTTAAAAAAAAAAAGCTATATAAATGATTCACGGATTCCATCCATCCTCCATCCATTCTCCGTTCTGATTGATCCTCACAAGGGTCGCGGTGTGTGCTGGAGCCTATCCCAGCCGTCTTCGGGCAGTCGACAGGGGGACACCCTGAACTGGTTGCCAGCCAATCGCAGGGCACTCACGTAGGCATACAACATTCGCGCTCACACTCACACCTAAGGACAATTTAGAGTGTTCCATTAACCTTCTGCGCATGTTTTTGGAATGTAGAAGAAAATCCCAGTACCCGGAGAAAACCCACACAGCCAGAGCTGGAATCGAACCTGGTCGGTCCCTCTGCACTGTGAGGTCAACACGCTAACCACTCGACCACCGGGCCACCTGATTTCACGGATGAACAAAAATAATAATCGATAAATGTTATAATTGACTAGTCGATGAAGTCGACGCACCTCGGGTATGTATGCGGTGGATGTAGAGTATGTACACTGTTGGGCTTAACGCATGATTTGATTTTCAGTTGATACTGATTAAAATGTGTTAAACTACCAGACACCATTGGTTGAATTTTGAGTCAAACATGGGAAATGACGTCGGTTAACCACATTTTAATCATGCGCAACCGACGTACTTGTTCAAATTAAGTACATCCAAAAAAACTTCTTTTTTTTCGGTGTATGAAGCATGCATTTTGGCTCAATCTTGATCCGGTAATGCTGAAGGATTTAGATGAGTTGCAATTGCTTCCCACTCCTAAACAGCTCCATCAAATCAAAGAAATATTACTTGATGTTGTTTTTTTTTTTTTTTAAGTAACTTCCCCAACACATAGCTGCCTTGTTTTAATCACTGTTCATGTCTTTTCATATCCGGTCCGGCCGAGTGTGCATTCCGTTCTCTCATCATACTCACGCAGCTCGCACCTGAACTCGGGCATAAAGGCGAAGATTTATATGCATGTCCCTTCACTGATGACAGGCTAAACACGCACACACAAAGCCAAGGTGCCCCCTTCATTACCCACACAGTGTGTGTTTGCCCAGCAGTTAAATTCTTAAGCGAGATTGTTTGGTGAGTTGACAGCAGCCAAACTGCTGAAGGACACACCAGTTCAGCAAACACAACCTCCGCCGATTGGCTCGGCGACATCTCAGCCCAATGAGCAAGGTTTCTATGGGAGAAGAGGCGCGGGTGGGTGTCGAGCCGGGAGATATTTGAGGGCCGTCGCCTGTCAATTAAAGCCGGCGCGATCGCCCGCAGGTGAAGTGCGCCCGGGCTGCGCTTGCCATCATCTCTCTTGTCCCGTCGGATGTGTGGAGATAGCCGAGGTGTCGTTCAAGCTCAAACCGGAAGAGCCTGTCAATATTCATCTATTTAATAACCCGTGAATGTGGCGCTCACGCTGCCTTTTGAAGACTGTGGGGTCCGCGTCTCGCTTTGATGTAGTCTCATTGTCAGACTCGATCTGAAATCTTCCCAGATGGAATTGGTGACATTTTCTGTTTTTTTTTCATTCATTCAATCCAACCTCAAAGGTTCCCCGCACTTTTTCCTCTGCGTCCGAGGCGCTTTTGTTGTCGAATTTCGGTTGGCTCTCGCCACTCACTCCAAATTCGATCACTGGGTAATGGAACACCGGGAGATTTTGATTCAGATGTTACCGGCGAAATCTGCATTTTAATGTACCGTGCATGCTGAAACGTCACCCTCAAGAAGTGCCTCACTTGATTTTTGTTACGCTTCCTAAAGTGCGGAAACGTCACCTTAGCAAACATAGCAAACGGCGGGACGTTTGTTTTACATCTTTCACTATATGCACATAAGGATCAAAGGCAACACAAATTCATCAGAATCACCATCAGTTGTTTTAATTTAGTGCAACCATATCAAACGATTTGGATGTAACTCATCATCTGATGTCTTGTGATTGATCGGATGTAGTCCGCTTACCGTTTCCGCAGGGATACGACCCAGCTAACCGCGACACCCGACCAGGACGAAGTGGCCTGTGACGATTCTCATTCATCCAGGTCATTTCATTCTCAAGACATTGAATCGATCGCACTGTTTTGGTCGACTTCAACCTCTCATCCGAGTAGGCTTCTTTCGTTCATGCACCCAAGTTAAATCGGACGGCTCTCGTCTGCGTGTCGGTGTGGAGACCCGAATTGGTGGCACGGCCGAAATAGGAAAGGCGTTACTCTTTTGAGATGCAAAACAACAAGTCGCTGAGATCATTGCGAGTGAGAACTCAACATGACATTACCGACAAACGCTGGTACACCCCTAAGACTGGATGCCAGAAAAACAATCTGGTGTATGTTGTCCAATGCAGTGATGAGTGCACCGATGTTGGCCAACCAAGCAGGCGCTCGTCGCACCACAGACGAGCGAATTCTTTAGGTCAAGATGCGGTTGTCTAGCTGCACCCAAAAAACTAAATTAAAAAAAACTGCCACTCTATTGAGGACGAAAATGTACATTCATATCGTGTGCAGAGAAAAAAGATCGTTTGAATAATTATTCCTTTGTTGCGTGTTCACAAACACCCTCCATAGAATTTTTTTTTTTTTGTGATTTCCTCGCTGGATTTTCTGTTTTGGGTTATTATTTTCGATTTTTCTTAGTGTCATTGAAGCTATCATTAATTTACATTTTTCTGAGGAGGTCTTTGAACGTCTCTCGAGCCGAACGGCCGAAGAGAAGGCACGTCGTCGGACAGACTCGTGTCTGTATTTGTTTGAGAGTTTTAAAAGGATTAATAAAGTGTATGTTTAAAAAAAACAACAACACTGCAACACATTCCCAAACTCAAAAGATAAATAATTTAGGTTTGCAAACCAACTCTCACGCAAGAGCTGTCCGATCTAGCCCATGTCCATGTACTGATAAACCCTTCTTGAATGAGTCGTGTGCAGTACAAATTATGATGGGACAAGCGTGGTCTTTCCCATGTTATCAAGTCTTTTTTTTTTTTTTTTTTTTTTTTAAAGCGTCTCTTCCCTCATTTGGGTCTTCCCTTCCCTCTCTGTAGCACCGCATGCTCCCTTCATCTTCAGTCGCCATTTTGTCACTCCAGTGGGACGACACACGAGTGAACGAGAGGAACTCGAGTCTCGTCCTCACAATTTGAAGCGCACTTTGAAGCCGAATGTGAAATAGGAGTACTTCGACCGGTGAAATGAGGGCCCTCTCGTTAAAAGCACTTTACCTGTGCTCCCTGCATGGATCAGTGCGCTCATTAAACCGATTTGAGGTTACATTCATATCACAATTACTTCCACTACTGTTCATGGGCAACGGGGTCGGAAAACGAAGAGAAATGTTTTTGACATTTTCTTTTATGTCTGAGATGGTACTAGAGCGCAGCTTAATGTGGACGGTAACGCATAAACTAACCTTAACCTTTTCTAAAACAAAATGTGTAGTATTAATCTGTACTGGAAGTCTGAAAAGTGTATAAAAAATCTTTGAAGGTTCTTTTTTTTTGTTATCACTTACAGTGTATCACACAATAATTTAGTGGTTCAGACTTATCAAGAGAACAAAGTCTCCTCAACACTTTCCTGACATCAAATCTGAGTTTAACAATGCAATGGAAACTCTAAGCTTAGTAGGACAATCCTGGATGCTCGTAAATCTCCATTTTGTTTCCCACAGAAAATGTCCAGAAGGAAATGCAACAATATATTTACTTTAATATTAACTGTAAAACGTAGGAACAATAAAATACTCAAAGCTTTGTTTTCATGTCCAGCGCATCTGCACCGTGGTGGAAAAAGATCCTGATGTATGTAATCAGCTCATGGCAGACCGGTCTCCACCATGCTGGGCGGACGCTCACGAGAAGGAGCGACGATTTAATGTCAGAAAGTCGATTTTAACCTCACACCGCCGCAGGGTTGACAGCTGCTCAAATGCACATATTTTATTCATAAATATGTGAGCGGTGGACATCAAACCCTTTGAATCATTGTACTGTATTTGTTAAACCATCCCACTGGGTGGCACAATTGTGTGTGTGTGGGGGGGGCACACAGACAATTGTGGTTGGGGGTGGGGTGGGGGGGGGGGTCCAAGTGGCCACTTTACAATGCAGCTGTGCTTCCGCTATGTTGAGAGTAATTGTAGAAGTCTGATCTGACTGCTGCCACAACGGCGCATCCCTCCCTCTCGCAGATGTGCTGGCCTGTTCTCATCTGCGAAATTACCAACATCTGGTACAATACGCCTGCGCCACGCAGGATTTACGCTGGTCATGAAAATAGAGCCTTGATTTTTAAAGATAAACGACAAAATTGAATGTGCTGAGCCTTGCGGCATTTTTTCAGAATTGTCACACTCGCGTTAAAAAATTAATCAAAATAGACATTTGCAAGCAACCTCTTTTACTTTTACATTTTTCCTATTTTCTGTCATGTAACAAAGCAAACCAGTCACTGAATCATGATCACTTCATGGAAACCAATAATTGTCACTTTAAAGGGTTAACTGAGTGATGGAAAACAAAAACGTTGTTTTGGTATTTTCCCGTGTGAATATTATGCTTCTTGTTCTTTTAAGCTACGATAAGTGTGAACACAAAAGTGCGTTTCAACAGAGGAAAGGTAGGAATTGGAGCACACTGTATGTGTGTGTGTGTGTGCATGTATTTGGGAAGGTTGCTCATGTGTTGCATGCGTTTGTTTTTCTGCTGCATGCATAATGGCTTCTCGTGGTTACTGCCTGAGGCAATAACACACGATGTAATCCCACGTATGCCTCTCCAGTCGCTTAGCTACCTGCATGGATGTAGAGAGGCGTTTTAGCCCCTGCAGTTTGCTGTAGGGCACAAGTGCTCACCCTCCGGTGCGGCTAACAGGCAGCAGCTACCCGACACGACCCCGACACAGTTTTTTCCCCGCTGCACCATTTGCGCCTGATTCTGCGCCCCCCACATCTATGTGGTCCGGTTCAATTTGCAGCAGTAAGAGATGGCTCAAGGAGGGAGAAATTGACTTTCGACAGCCATTATACTAAAGTATGCACACTTTTACAAATTTTTATCAGTGTCTGGAGGTGAGGAGCCCTCGCTTGGCAGGAAATCAAATCATCTCGTGAATGTGTGGCCTTATCGTGATTGGCACTTACTTGTGCAAAAAAAGATCCGCTGGTGCTAAATTCAAGCTCCCTGACAGGCAATCGTAATTCATTTGACAAAGGAAGCAGTTAGACACGAGATCCGTAGAAATATTATCTCTCTGCTATCCCAAGGTTTAGGGTATGCTTTTCATTTTAAACTCATCTTATTGGATAAAACGGATGGTGGATAAATGGAGTCTTAATGAACTAAATATATCTATCGTTGTTTTTGTTGTAATCATAACAAGAGACCCAAATATATGAATATCCATGTTTTTAACTCATTTCTGGCCGTCATGAAGTCAAGTTGCAGGTTGTGATAACCTTTCTTCCATTTCCCCACCTCGAAGCTTTTTAGTGCACGCATCTCACCTCTGATCATGATGTCTACAATAGAACAGAGCAGAGAGGCAGATCAATAGGTGTCATAATCGATAGGTCAGGATGAAGAACAGCAAAGAGGTTAGCGCTGATCGATCCCCACATTATCGCACCGCATCCTCTTGTGCCGAGTGTTGGTCATTATCTATGAGACGCGGCGGGGATACCAGCACCCCCCGCCTGCTCTGCCTAACATCACCTGATCCGACTTATTCGTTGAGCTGTGGCTGGATGAGCAGACGACAACATTTTCTACATCAGTGGGTGATGTGATAGCTGTCTGGTCCTCCCACCCTTGACCCCTTCTCTCTGTGAGACTGGTCCTTGTTAGAAGAAAGTCAGCTCGCTACCCGCTGCGCAGATCCGCTTCCATACGAGCATCAATAAGTGAGTGAGATCCTATACGTGGCCGCCACACCATGATGCTTCAGGACCCGCATTGTCAAGTTCTGGGAGGCTATCCTGAAGCTGTGGGGTATCCAGATCAGAAATCTGACAGATAAGAGCAATCATAGTCCAGCATGTGGCTTAGCGGGACATCTACCCGATTTCTCGGCCACTGGTTGACAAAGTCGAATTGAATGTGATTTCCAACTCTCGTCTGGAGTTGTTTGATGCTTTGATGAGGGTTTGGCTGTCTCGGATGTCACCGATGTGCATGATTGAAGTCGGCATGCATTATTCATGTCACTGACACCGAGCATCCGTATTGTTGTGACAATAAAATCCAAAGCCAAGTCAAGACCTGGACTTTCAGGAGTTGAGAGAGGTGAGTCAAAACAGATGTAGTGTAAGAGAGTCAAGAACAAGACTAAGGGCAAGCTTAAAATCACCTTAAGCCCCTGTGACACAAAACAAAGTATCAACATGAACGGATGTTGCCACACAACAACTTATTCTCAAAATGTCAGTTGGGAATGATCTTAAAATTGCCATTTGCTTCCAGTTTAGAAATTTCAAAGACTTCTGTGATCAAGTCATCCTAGTTAGGGTCTCATTAGAAAGCTACCCGCCCTGTGTTAGCACCTCGAGTGCCAAACCGTGATGTGAACGGATGATCTGCCACTCTTATGGACCAGAAGAAAGTATTAGAATACTACCTGCTAAATTTCGGTATACGTAGAAATAATTTGAGTCTCAAAATCAGAGGAGGTTGCCATCTCAACACAATCTGGCCTTTACTACCACCAAATAGCTACTTTTTTCTTTTCTGTTACTTTTTTTTTAACCTTTTGAGCCTGTTGTCCATCGGTACTTTGCTGAAATGATATTGGCATAACCGCGCGCCCACCCACCACCGCAACTTCACTCAGGTACGATGTAATTATGGTATTGGATTGTCTTTTCCGACTCCAAGTTGTGCCTCCCTCTGGGTGTAGTTGCCTCAGCCTTCAACCGAGTCCTTCTTCAACGCCCGGCCTTCAGTTTTTTGCTTTTCTCTGTCCTTCCATTCAAAGGGAATTCGTTACTGAATTTGAAATAGCCGGCCTTTTCTTTCAAGGGCTGCAGCTAATGAGACACTTTTCCTTGAAATTCAGGCTGCAGCATGAGAGACTCTGATGGGCGAGGCCTGAAGATGATAGCCGGCAGTGGTGCATCAGATGTCGGACTTCACTTGTTTTTGTTTTTTTAATTAGTTTAAAAAAATTGATGTATATATTTATATTAACCGGGGTGTCAAAATGAGGATGTGTGGTTCAAGGATGGGCACCCTTCCTATTTGGCTGAAACCTTGAGTCGACCCCTGTGATTTTCATACGCGCCAAACGAGTGTGGACACCAGCTTGGCCTCCTTCCTTTTGCATATATGTATGAGGGGCTGAACTGGATAAAAAAAAAAAAGGCAAGCCTAAAAGACTTTGCACTCAGGTAGACGGTGACAATTAGATTGAGATGGTAAAAAGGACTCCGGAGTAGGTCCGAGCGAGTTGCGCAAAAACAGCGATGAGCGTCAAAAGGACAGGGAAGGGAGTGCCGGCCCCATAGAAACAGGTATACTTGGCAGTTTGCGGTTCTGGGATCATCTGTGAAACACCGCATGGGTGCGTTGATGAAAGGAATCAAGAGCTTTGCGTGATAGGGGGTTCTGTTTTTAATCAGGGGCCCCCGAGGAGAGAAGCATGCAGCCCGTGGGCCCCTGGCTGCCGCTAACCACTGTCATGCTAATAAAAGAGACCCGGGGTGTGAATGGAGAGGCTAGCTTGTTACCAGCGTCCTAATTAATGCATGCGGAGCGAGTGTGTATGGGTGTGTGACGGTTTTGTTCATCTTTAATGAGGTGCCTTGAGTGTGCGCAATGTGTGGTTGCATGTCAAGATGACGGGATGGGTAGAGAGTGAGATGGGCGTCGGGCTAGGTGGAAAATTAGGGGCTCAAAGCAGATCCATCCAGGAATGGCAGAGAAATCATTTTTAGGGAATGACCTACATTTTGAGACTCATATATATCAATAATAATGTGCTTTTTACCCCCGTCAAGTCGAACATACGCTCTCAAAACAAATTTTGTGCTTCTTGTGGAAAGTTTCTTGGTTTGTAGCCTAGCAATGGCAGGATGACGCACAAATGACAATATACTTACTTGTAACTAGTCTCACCAGATTGCAAGATTTGACAAAGAAATATTCCTAAATTGACTTTTGTTATCCACTACGGAAGCACGGAACGGCCAGTGTGGAGTAAATATTTTTCACTGGCAAATACATTTGAGCGTACTCGCAAATAAATGCTAAAAATGTTTCCCCGAATGCTACAGCTATTTTTTTGGACATTTTACCTACATTGAATAAAACATTGGGGGGGGGGGGTTCCATACATTTCATGGTTTTATTGTCTTCAATGCATTTCCATTTGATATTTTTTCCCATAATGCCTCAGGGCTTACGCATGAGTTTGTAGCATTTTATACATCCAAACATACTATATTTGCCAGTCAAAAGTGTTCATACATCTGTCATCCGCAACTTGACGTCTGTGAAAATAGGACTGATGGGCAGGCAATTATTGAAATGACTAAACCAGGTTAGAAGTTCAATTACACCCGTTCCCAAACTGTGAAGAATTAAAAGAAGAATTAGAGGTGATTTTCTGGAGCATTTGCTCGGATCTCTCGTAGGATGTGACCCTTTGCAGATTTGCTACATGAATATCTCTGCTCTACTTTTTCCTGTCAATCATTTCATGTCCTTCCAAAAAAAAGATAAAAAAACCATTATGCATTTTTAAAGGGAGCTCCTTTCAAGTGTGCTGTAATTGAGGTGCCTTTATTTTGTTGTGCCAGTACAGTCGCATGTAATGCAGCCCCCCCCCACACACACACACACACCTGACCTTGTCCCCGCCTTTAAAGTGCCATTCTAAAATTGTCAAGGGGTTCTTCTCTCTTGTCCTGCTTGTCAAAATCTTGCACCATTATGCAAATCATGTTTGAACACACGCTCGCCAACATTTTCGTTGTTAGCCGTCGTGAATTTCGATGATTCCGAGCCATGTATCGACTGTACGCATTCGTGAAATGTACGACTCCTTCCGGCATCAGAGGTTAAAACATTCTCGTTATGATGCTGTATTTAAATCGGTTATGATCTACTTCTCCGGTCATCATGATGCAAATGTATTCATTAACATTGCCCCTGCGATCGGCTGGCAACCGGTTCAGGGTGTACCCCACCCGTGTGGCTAAATTTGAACACTTTTCTTTGACCAGAGAGGATTTTTCGCCACTTGACTGACTGAGCAGCTCTTACTCGACGGTCACATGTCAACAGCCCTTCAAAGTGGATTCAAAGTGATTTTTGCCGGTGATGATAAATGCCCCTATTTTGCATTTCTTGACTTTCAAATGTGGTTTAAATGTTTGGATGTTAGCCTCTGCAGTGGTGGGACTGTAGAAAAATTGAGGTTGAGATAGAAATACAAGATGTGGCTTCTGCAGAGAATGACCGAACGTATCCGAAGCTGAGGTCAACGTGATGTAGCCAATTGCCCGGAGTAGCATTCAAGTCATTTACAGTCACTTTACCGGCATTACTTTTGGTGTCATCAAAACGGTCTTTGTGCTGAGCGTGGCATGTGCATACTCCAGCTGCATTCTGCACTGCCGGTGGGTGATATTCCTTCAGTCGGTGGTGAGAAGTTACAAAGAGGTAGACATAGTGTAGCATGTTTTCTCAGCATGCTAATATGCACGTAAGTGCGTGCTACCAAGGCATCCCCTTAAAAATATATACACGCTCCAATCCCCAGTACATAGATAATGTGATTTTAAAAACTATACGTTTTGAAATTCATAATTATTTATGTCGACCTATCAATGGATAACGCAGAGAAGCGTCTACTTGTAGTCTTAGTGCCGAAAATGCACACAAGCATTAATTTGAAAACAAGGAAGCTGCTAAAAATAAATAAATAAAATAACATCCACACTCTCCACTCCCCAATATACGGGTATATTATGATTTGTGCATTTCAAATGCCCACATGCCATGGATAGACTAACGAATCACATCGGTATCATGGTGTTATAACCCTTGCATCAATGCTATCTGAACACAAAAGGAGGAGGAGCACATGCAGATGGGTAGTCTAACAATAGCATCCATCCATTTTCCGAACCGCTTGATCCTCACTAGGGTCGCGGGGGGTGCTGGAGCCTATCCCAGCCGTCTTCGGGCAGTAGGCGGGGACACCCTGAATCAGTTGCCAGCCAATCGCAGGGCACACAGAGACGAACAACCATTCACGCCCACACTCACACCTAGGGACAATTTAGAGCGTCCAATCAGCCTGCCATGCATGTTTTTGGAATGTGGGAGGAAACCGGAGCACCCGGAGAAAACCCACGCAGGCCCGGGGAGAACATGCAAACTCCACACAGGGAGGCCGGAGCTGCACTGTGAAGCCAACGTGCTAACCACTGGACTACCGGGCCGCCCAGTCTAACAATACTCGAAGCATATACACTTTATCCTCTGCGAAGAACGACAATTATTACTTCGGCTTATAAGAAAATAATGATGATGACAGAACGCATTTTAGAGAAGCAAGATATTACCCATCCGTGACATTATTTAAGAGAACCATTTGACGTTGTCTGCTAAAATTCCAAATCAGTACTTCTACCGTCGCACAGTGTTAGGTACTTTTGCCACGTCCAAAAAGAGAAAAATCTAAATAAGAGCTAGCAAGCGATCAGGCCTTTTGTTTTGACACCTCTGGTGCGAACTATAGCTCCACATTGTTTGTTTGTGCAGGCAGAGGAGTCATGTGAGTGAGTGACAGCGAGCGTGATGTGCGCCGACGTACGGGGCCGCTTCGTATTTTACCTAATTGCTGCACCCGCGTTGCATGTTCAGCATTGTAAGTTAGCTGGGAACATACATTTGCCGCACGCAGAGACAAGGAGGAATGGACGCGTGTTTGTGCTTTTATTATTCTTGAAGGACAGAGGGGTGACGGCCTTGTTTGTACACTTCTCTGGCATAATAATGTCCTGCTTTCAATCTCTAGCCCTTTAAAGAGAGAGAAAAAGAAAAAACAAGCAGCGGGGCCTCGTCGTCCAATCAGCTGTCGGCGACGCAGGCCGTAGGTTTTGTTCAAAGCGGCGGTGGACACAGCGTCACTTTGGATTCGCTCAAAGGCGTCAGGATTGGAGGGAATCCTTGCAAAGGCTGCAAAACGCCCTGATGTGTGCTGATGCTGTTTTAATTAAATAGTTGCTAGGTTACACCACGCAGGCAGGCTGGTGTGGCACGGCGCCTCGGAGTGTGTGAGTGTGAGTGCACAGTGCTGAACAATGCAAGCGCACCCAACACCCATCCCCATACAGCAGTGGTGGGCAACCTACGGCCCGTGGGCCAAATACGTCTAGCATTTCATCCCACCCACTATTGCATTGCGCCAAAACTGAAACCTGGTTTCGCCTGGTCTAAAGTCTAGTCTACTTTCTGTCACAAAATTACTGAAATAAAGATGTGGCAGTTTTTACGCCAAGCGCACATGTGCCAGTCTACGAAAATAAGACCCTGAGCGTGTTCTTAACCCCGTTCTGATATATTTGTTTTGAATTCATGACAGTGGTCTTTTTTTTAATGTTGTTAAAGCTTCTTTTTTTTTTTTTTTTTAAGAAAATTACATTTAGTTTGTACTTTGGTGGTTTGTTTGAATGGAAAAACACATTCAGTTTTGAACATTGTAATGTCTTGTTTTGACAAATGGACCTCGCTGGTGTATTTTAATCTAAATTGTCAATAGGTGAGCATGTGCCCTACGTCAGCCCCGTTATAGGCTCCAGCTCAGCCATGACTTTTAAACGTGAAATGGCCTTTAGTAGGAAGGTTGCCCACATTCGCCTGTTCATAATAAGGATTTCAAAATGTGAACTCCCTCCACATATGTTCATTTTTCTCTTCCAGATCACGTCATGGAGGTGGGGGAGACCTCTTTCATCTCGATGTCAGCCATTCCACCGCCGTCGCTGTCTTAATGAGGGCGCCCGTTTCACTCCGAGATGCCAGGCAGTGGTGAATGCCGCTCGTTTTCTGCGCCTCGGCAACCGCATCCTCCGACATTCAACGTAACACACACTTTGACTTTGACCACACAGAAATCTTTGATGCTGGAAATGAATCGGACAGGATTATCTGCAAGTGTGTCCAAACATTTTTTTTTCTCAGGGGAGGGGGGGGGGGGGGGGGATTGCATATGGAAAAAAAATCCAAGGCTGCAAGGGCCACTTGACAGTCTTCACCTTCTATCCATCCGCTTATCCTCATGCAGGGGGGTGCTGGAGCCCATCGCAGCAGTCTTCGGGCAGTAGGCAGGGGACACCCTAAACCAGTTGCCAGCCAATCGCAGGGCACACAGAGACGAACAACCATCCACGCTCACACTCACACCGAGGGACAATCTAGAGTGTTCAGCCTGCTATGCATGTTTTTGGAAAAGAGGAGGAAACCGGCATACCCGGAGAAAACCCACTCAGGCCCGGGGAGAACATGCAAACTCCACACAAGAAGGCCAGAGCTGGAATTGAACTGTGCCTTTGCACTGTGAGGTCGACGTGCTAATCACTGGACCACCGGGCCGCCCAGTCTTCACCTTTGATTTATTAACTCATTCAATCCCAAAGACGTTTTTAAACGTCTTTTCAGACTTGGTCCAGAATTGGCTGGTACTGAATGAGTTAAACATGAAAATCATTCCATCACTGTATAAAAAAGATATGATATTGTTATTGTTTGTATGTGCGCAATGAAATATTCATTTTGGAACTACGTCCGTCACAGCTTTCTATCAAGGGTGATAAGGAAAACTGTTTAGAATTGTCTTGGGATTTTGGGTGGTGGCTCTTTGGCTCACCAGTGTTCTAAATAGTTAATTTGGTCTCTTCGTGACATGAGTGGTCAGTGGTTGGAGAGGAGGAAAAAAAAATGAACCAAAGTGGCCTCCACATATTTTGTCCATATTTCAAATGACATTTTTGTCAGACGTCATGGTCCGAGGTGACCCACCAGCAGCGTTGATGAATCATTGAAGTTGCCCATCCCTGACCTAAATATGATGGACGGGTGTATGATTTAAAATGCCGTTTCATATTTTAAATCCCACCTTAATTGTGTGCATTATTTTGATGATGGTAAGAAAGTAGTCTGAACGGTCTCGTTTGCTCTATTGCATTGCTGTGACGGTTCACTAATCATAAAAATGAGTCATGACAGAATGGCAGCATGGAGCAAAGCAACTTGTGCAAATTAAATGTTCATTTTGATCACCCTTCTGGTTGTTTTCACAAAGAGGAAAACTGCTTTTTATAAAAGCAATATTACACTCAAAAGTTGGGGTATTTGTGGTACCGTATATCACCGCGGCTGGTGTGAGACTGCAGGCCGAGCCTGTGTGTCACAATGACACTGGCCGCGTCAGATAGTATCGTTAGGATACGTCGCAAACCCCGCCCAAAAATAACAAATGGCCGTCTGCAAATGCCTCCCACCAAGTCATAGTTTGCACATGAAGCTCTTGCTCACTGGCTTCAAGTTGAATGGGTGTGTGCAAGCCTTCTTGCGCCCCCACATCACGTCTTCTTCATTTGAAACATCCGACCTCCTCTCCGCCCGGCGTCTGCTTCCCTCTACGCCATCATAGATAATGCCGTCATTTAAAGCCGCTATGCATTGTGCGCGATGACTGATGCTTGCTATTCTTGCTTAATATGCAGCCGCCAATGCCGGATAATAGTCTTTTTGTCGCAAGAATAAAGGGAATGCCTTCAAAAGGAACCTCACATTTGATGTTATATTCACTAATGTGGGAAAAGTGATAGATAATTCTCTCCTTTCATTAGGAGCTAAATTGATAATGATGAAAGTCTGCTGCGTTTTCTATTGTGGACTGAAATATTCCAGCCGGGTAAAAAAAAAAAAAAAGATTAGCAGACATTCTTCAGAATCCCCAGCATACCACTCGAGGTAGGCATGTTCAACCAACTGAAGCCCCCCCCCCCCCCAAATGTCGAGGCCCCATTTTTCCCCGAGGGACTCATTTGAGATGACGCCGGTGGCCCGCCTCCCTCGTCGCTGGTCAGCACGACGGCTTGCTGTCAAGAGGTCACGGGTGTGTCACCTTCTCAAATACAAGCCAAATGGGAAAGTCATTCTCCCGACAGGATCACGTTTGGAACACACGTTTGGACCACACTGAACTACATAAACAACACACAAACAAAAGTCCGACGTGAAACTATTTGACGCTCGGGGTTTAACATTCCTTCAGTGTCATATTATATACACGTTACAAAGCTTATTACAAATGCAAAGAGTAAATAGATATAAAAACAACAGCAATAATAATTCTAAAATAATTATACGGAGTCACTGGGGGTACACTCACAAAACTTACTTGATTTTGTGCTGCACATGATTAAAATGTGTCCAACGAACACATTTTTGTTTATTTTAATCATGCCCAGCCGGTGCACCGGTACACGCTTGAATTAAATCAATCCAAAGGATTATTTGTTCCAGTGTCGCGGAGTTTGTTTCCCATTCAGTGACAGTGTGAATGGTTGCTTGTCTGAATACGGTGTCCTCCAGCGCCACACGATATCAAGCGAAGATAAGCGGCATTGAGAAAAGATGGCTATTTGGGCACTACGTGAGTTAGGCGGTTCAATCATGCAATTGCAAAAAGGCATCATAAAGGGAGCATGAATAATTAAGATTGCGGCACGGGGGCAGGGGGTGGATTTGAATAATACTCGAATTTGAAAAAAATAATAGGTGCCAAAACATTATAAAGCAAAACATAACACACTTCCAGTCAATGGGTAGGACTGTCACATTCAATAGCACTAGAATGTCCAATCTTGACTGGTAGTGAATACTGTTTGTAAAAGTAGCAACATGTGTGCTGCAATTATTCATGTTGAATTTAATTTCCCATGAATAGGAATATATATACCTGTATATATATTTTTTTCAGTGAATATAAAAAGTGCCCACACTCCTGTTGAAATGCCAAGTCTGTGTGACCCCCCAAAAATAAATAAATAGATATATAAATAAATAAATACATAAATAAAAAAATCTCACGCGACCTACTGTATATCCTCTGCATCTAAACTGGACAACATTCTGGCTGCCGCTGCTCACCCGCAATTTTTAGCTGTGGTTTTATTGTTCTTGTTTTGATTGTAAGGTGTCCTTGAGTGTTTTGAAAGGCGCTTATAAATAAACTGTATTATTATTATTATTATTATTATTATTATAATAAGAAAAAAAATCTGGAAGTAGGTAGGAATTATGAATTGCTCCAAAACAGTATTCAGTGTCACCACACACACACACACACACACAAAAAATCTACAGTCTCACCACTGCTTGAAAAAAACAAAACAAGAAAAGAAACGCCTACGAGAACATCTGAACTTTATTTGGTCTTAATTGGAAGCAAAATAGATGGTCTGCCATTGTACTTGCAAGAGGGTGTGCACACTTGTACACACACATTTTCTCAGATGTTTATTTTGTTGACCTCCAATCTTATGATATCACAAAAATCACACACTTTGAATAGAGGTGTGTAGGTTTATTTTTCCCCTACATGTCCTTAGATTCGATCTTCCTTGTCGAAGTTACATGCTTTACTGAAAGCACTGGAGGACTCCTCTCCCAGTCAGCAAAATTGGTCTGGCCCAGCTCTGGGGCAGACACGGCAGTACACTCGGCCCACATACCTCTATGAATGACGGTCCTGCAGTGGCCCACGTCTGGCATCCATGATGTGGGCCGCATTCGGCCCAGATCTGAGCCGCATTGTAAAACCATATCTGGCTCTACTCCGGCCCGACGCTGGGCCAGAACAGGTTCCTGATATCAGCCTGAATTCAACCTCAACTAAGCCACATCTTTCATGAGCCATATTTGACCCACATTAAAAAAAAAAAGTCTGAAAAACGACTGCTATAAAAATATGTTTATTGTCATAATTTGTGAACCTCACATATAACTCCACATACACAGGGAAAATGTACTTTTCTTTATTTAACAGTGAACACAAAGTCCAAATTGGGATGCAGCTTACTCTTGAATGGTATTTTTCTGTCCATCAAATTGTTGCGCTCTCCATGTCCTCTTTTCTTCTCAGGCTCTCCTTCCTGTCACCACCCCGATCAGGAGCCAGATGTAGCCATCTTTTGATTGTGACATCAATTTCCTGGTCTGAGGCCCAAGATGTTAGGCTGTTAGGTCTCACAGCAGCTGTAAGAACTGTAAGAAAACAAGAATGGACAGTGTGTTAGGAAAACAAACATTTGTACATGTCATGAACAATGAATGGTCAGGAAAAATAACCCCTGAAATTTCTTATAATAATAACAATAACAATAATACATTTATAAGCGTCTTTCAAGACACTCTAGGACACTTTACAACTAAAACTAATTTAGGTGTGACGCTGTGGGGCGGAATATTTGCCACCAAAAACTAAACGTGAATAACTTTTAAATAGTTTATACTAAATTTGAATTACGTGAATTGAAGGTCAGTGGCTCGGATAATGGATGGATTTGTATATTTTACTCTGAATCATATTGAATAACTGAATCTGAATTGTACAATCTGAATTTGAAACGATATACTTTTTTTTTTTGAAACTATTTGATCCTCACTGAAAATTAAATTCTGTTTATTTTCATATTCAGTCTTACAAATACAAAACGACGTTTTTTTTCAACGTCAGAGTTAGTTTTTGAATTGAGGTACTAAGTTTTAAATTACTTTTAAGGTCAAGTATGAAGTATCCGGTTTGTATTGCAGCAAAGGGAAACAAAATTAATTTCATTGTATTTCAGTGCAGAAAGGGTTCTTTTTGGCAGCACCTCTGACTGTTCAATCACCTACATTTTCACAAGTGATGTGTCGGTCGCGAACGAACCGGTACAAAGCTCTTTGAAGTGAACGATGAGCCGTTTTTAGCCGAAAAAAAATGACCATGTTTCGTAAGGTGTTTTTAGCCCAAAAAAACGACCATGTATAGTAAGGCGTTTTTAGCCGAAAAAAACGACCATGTGGAGTAAGGCGTTTTTCAACGAAAAAAACAACCATGAATAGTAAGGTGTTTTTAGCCGATAAAAACGACCATGAATAGTAAGGCGTTTTAACAAAAAAAAAAAACGACCATGTATTATAGTAAGGCATTTTTGGACAAAAATTTTTGCCGAAAAAAACGACCATGTATCGTAAGGCAGTTTTGGCCGAAAAAAACGACCATGTACAGTATATAGTAAGGCCTTTTTCGCCGAAAAAACGACCACCAATAGTAAGGCGTTTTTAGCCGAAAAAAAACGACCATGTACATAGTAAGGCGTTTTTAGCCGAAAAAAATGACCATGTACAGTATATTCATTCATTCATCTTCCGAACCGCTTCATCCTCACTAGGGTCGCGTGGGTGCTGGAGCCTATCTCAGCTGTCTTCGGGCAGTAGGTGGGGGACACCCCGAATTGGTAGCCAGCCAATCGCAGGGCACACAGAGACGAACAACCATGCACACCCTCACTCACACTTTGGGACAATTTAGAGTGATCAATCAGCCTGCCATGCATGTTTTTGGAATGTGGGAGGAAACCGGAGTACCCGGAGAAAACCCACGCAGGCCCAGGGAGAACATGCAAACTCCACACAGGGAGGCCAGAGCTGGAATTGAACCCGGTACCTCTGCACTGTGAAGTCAACGTGCTAACCACTGGACTACCGGGCCGCCCATGTACAGTATAGTAAGGCGTTTTTAGCCGAAAAAAACGGCTAAAAACGCCTTACTACTACTAATAGTAAGGCGTTTTTGGATGTAAGAAACGAGCATGTATAGTAAGGCATTTTTGGACAAATTTTTTATCCGAAAAAAACGACCATGTATAGTTAGGTGTTTTTAGCCGAAAAAAACGACCATGTATAGTAAGGCGTTTTTAGCCGAAAAAAATGACCATGTATAGTTAGGCGTTTTTGGACGAAAAAAACGACCATGTATAGGAAGGCATTTTTAGCCGAAAAAAAAGACCATGTATAGTAATGCCTTTTTGGATGAAAAAAACGACCACGTATAGTAAGGCGTTTTTAGCCCAAAAAAAGCGACCATGTATAGTAAGGCGTTTTTAGCCGAAAAAAACGACCATGTATAGTAAGGCGTTTTTAGCCCGAAAAAAACGACCATGAAAAGTAAGGCATTTTCGGACGAAATTTTTAGCCCAAAAAAAACCACCATGTACAGTATAGTAAGGCTTTTTTAGCCGAAAAAAACGACCATGAAGATAGAGTAAGGCGTTTTTAGCCGAAAACAAAACGACCATGTATAATAGTAAGGCATTTTTGGGCCAAATTTTTTGGCGAAAAAACCCCACCATGTATAAAGGCGTTTTTGGACGAAAAAAAACGACCATGTATAGTAAGGCCTTTTTGGCCAAAAAAAACGACCATGTATAGTAAGGCGTTTTTAGCCGAAAAAAACGACCATGTATAGTAAGGCATTTTTGGCAAAATTTTTAGCCGAAAAAAACGACCATGTATAGTAAGCCGTTTTTAGCCAAAAATAATTGACCATGTATAGTAAGGCATTTTTGGACAAAATTTTTAGCCGAAAAAAAACGACCATGTATAGTAAGCCGTTTTTAACCGAAAAAAAACGACCATGCATAGTAAGGCGTTTTTAGCCGGAAAAAAATGACCATGTATATAGTAAGGCGTTTTTGCCGAAAAAAAACCGACCATGTATAGTAAGGCCTTTTTGGATGAAAAAAACGACCATGAAAAGTAAGGCGTTTTTGGACGAAAATTTTACCCGAAAAAAACGACCATGTATAGTAAGGCATTTTTAGTCGAAAAAAACGACCATGTATAGTAAGGCATTTTTGGATGAAATTTTTAGCCGAAAAAAACGACCATGTATAGTAAGGCAGTTTGGGCCGAAAAAAACGACCATGTATAGTAAGGCATTTTTAGCCAAAAAAAAACGACCAAGTATAGTAAGGCATTTTTGGACAAAATTTTTAGCCAAAAAAAATGACCATGTGTAGTAAGGCGTTTTTAGCCGAAAAAAACGACCATGCATAGTAAGGCGTTTTTAGCCGAAAAAAAACGACCATGTATAGTAAGTCGTTTTTAGCCGAAAAAAACGACCATGTATAGTAAGGCCTTTTTGGACGAAATTTTTAGCCCAAAAATACGACCATGTATAGTAAGGTCTTTTTGGATGAAAAAAACGACCATGTATTGTAATGCGTTTTTCGCCGAAAAAAAAGACCATGTATAGTAAGGCGTTTTTGGATGAAAAAAACGACCATGAAAAGTAAGGCATTTTCGGACGAAATTTTTAGCCGAAAAAAAGGACCATGTATAGTAAGGCATTTTTGGACGAAAAGAACGACCATGTATAGTAAGGCATTTGAAGCCGAAAAAAACGACCATGTATATAGTAAGGCATTTTTAGCCGAAAAAAACGACCAAGTATAGTAAGGCATTTTTGGACAAAATTTTTAGCCGAAAAAAATGACCATGTATAGTAAGGCCTTTTTGGACGAAATTTTTAGCCGAAAAAAACGACCATGTATAATAAGGCCTTTTTGGATGAAAAAAACGACCATGTATTGTAATGCGTTTTTCGCCGAAAAAAAAGACCATGTATAGTAAGGCGTTTTTGGACGAAAAAAACGACCATGAAAAGTAAGGCATTTTCGGACGAAATTTTTAGCCGAAAAAAAAACTACCATGTTTAGTAAGGTGTTTTTAGCCGAAAAAAACGACCATGTATCGTAAGGCATTTTTGGACAAAATTTTTAGCCGAAAAAAATGACCATGTATAGGAAGGCGTTTTTAGCCGAAAAAAAAACGACCATGCATAGTAAGGCGTTTTTAGCCGAAAAAACCCGACCATGTATAGTAAGGCGTTTTTAACCGAAGAAAACGACCATGTATAGCAGGGGTCCCCAAACTTTTTCCTGTGAGGGCCACATAACGTTTCCCTTCTCTGATGGGGGCCGGTGTCAGTTTGTAACAGAAAAAGTGTGACGATCGTAGGGGAGCTTAAAAAATTTATTGTTTTCCAGAAAGCCACACATAACCAAATAACCCTTTCCAGGTTCTTTACAGAAAAAAGTCAGGAAACAAATAATAACACTATTAATGAAATAAATAATAACTAAATAATCCTCTCTGAGTTCTTCACAGAAAAAACAGGAAATAAATAATAACTAAATAACTCTCTCTGGGTTCTTCATAGAAAAAAAAGCCATGCACAATCTTAACAGATAAAAGTTCAGCTCAGTTGTCAGAGCAGAATCACTCTGACACATATGAGCAGTCTCTTAAAGTTCTTGTGTTCCTTCCTTATAATCCTTTTGTAGGTTCCAGTAGGCTTGTAGACACCGCTGTTTGCAGTTAGGGGTTTTTTGGGGCGTTTTTAACACAGTGACGGGTCATTTTGACCCGAGGACAACAGGA
Source organism: Hippocampus guttulatus (assembly GCF_054856545.1). Classification (NCBI taxonomy): domain Eukaryota; kingdom Metazoa; phylum Chordata; class Actinopteri; order Syngnathiformes; family Syngnathidae; genus Hippocampus; species Hippocampus guttulatus. The sequence continues at coordinate 17,288,502 of NC_141265.1, forward strand.
GGGTTAGAGGGCCGGGCCAAATGTGCTGACGGGCCGTATCCGGCCTGCGGGCCATAGTTTGGGGACCCCTGATGTATAGTAAGGCCTTTTTGGATGAAATTTTTTGCCGAAAAAAACGTAACTAAAGTAAAAAGTAAGGCCTTTTTGGACAAAAAAAAAACGACCATGTATAGTAAGGCATTTTTGGACGAAAAAAACGACCATGTATAGTAAGGCATTTGAAGCCGAAAAAAACGACCATGTATAGTAAGGCATTTTTAGCCGAAAAAAACGACCAAGTATAGTAAGGCATTTTTGGACAAAATTTTTAGCCGAAAAAACCCCACCATGTATAGTAAGTCATTTTTAGCCGAAAAAATTGACCATGTATAGTAAGGCCTTTTTGGACGAAATTTTTAGCCGAAAAAAACGACCACGTATAATAAGGCCTTTTTGGACGAAAAAAACGACCATGTATTGTAATGCGTTTTTCGCCGAAAAAAAAGACCATGTATAGTAAGGCGTTTTTGGACGAAAAAAATGACCATGAAAAGTAAGGCATTTTCGGACGAAATTTTTAGCCGAAAAAAAAACGACCATGTTTAGTAAGGCGTTTTTAGCCGAAAAAAACGATCATGTATCGTAAGGCATTTTTGGACAAAATCTTTAGCCGAAAAAAATGACCATGTATAGGAAGGCGTTTTTAGCCGAAAAAAAAAACGACCATGCATAGTAAGGCTTTTTTAGCCGAAAAAAACCGACCATGTATAGTAAGGCGTTTTTAACCGAAGAAAACGACCATGTATAGCAGGGGTCCCCAAACTTTTTCCTGTGAGGGCCACATAACGTTTCCCTTTTCTGATGGGGGCCGGTGTCAGTTTGTAACAGAAAAAGTGTGACGATCGTAGGGGAGCTTAAAAAATTTATTGTTTTCCAGAAAGCCACACATAACCAAATAACCCTTTCCAGGTTCTTTACAGAAAAAAGTCAGGAAACAAATAATAACACTACTAATGAAATAAATAACTAAATAATCCTCTCTGAGTTCTTCACAGAAAAAACAGGAAATAAATAATAACTAAATAACTCTCTCTGGGTTCTTCATAGAAAAAAAGCCATGCACAATCTTAACAGATAAAAGTTCAGCTCAGTTGTCAGAGCAGAATCACTCTGACACATATGAGCAGTCTCTTAAAGTTCTTGTGTTCCTTCCTTATAATCCTTTTGTAGGTTCCAGTAGGCTTGTAGACACCGCTGTTTGCAGTTAGGGGTTTTTTGGGGCGTTTTTAACACAGTGACGGGTCATTTTGACCCGAGGACAACAGGAAGGTTAGAGGGCCGGGCCAAATGTGCTGAGGGGCCGTATCCGGCCTGCGGGCCGTAGTTTGGGGACCCCTGATGTATAGTAAGGCCTTTTTGGACGAAATTTTTTGCCGAAAAAAACGTAACTAAAGTAAAAAGTAAGGCCTTTTTGGACGAAAAAAACCGACCATGTATAGTAAGGCGTTTTTAGCCGAAAAAAACCGACCATGTATAGTAAGGGATTTTTGGATGAAATTTTTAGCCGAAAAAAAACGACCATGTACAGTGAGGGCTTTTTGGCCGAAAAAAAACGACCATGTATCGTTAGGCAGTTTTGGCCGAAAAAAACGACCATGTATATAGTAAGGCGTTTTTAGCCAAAAAAACGACCACCAATAGTAAGGCCTTTTTAGCCGAAAAAAATGACCATGAATAGTAAGGCACTTTTGGACGAAAAAAACGACCATGTATAGTAAGGCATTTTTGGACAAAATTTTTAGCAGAACAAAACGACCATGTATAGTAAGGCGTTTTTAGCCGAAAAAAATGACCATGCATAGTAAGGCGTTTTTAGCCGAAAAAAAACGACCATGTATAGTAAGGCGTTTTAGCTGAAAAAAATGAACATGTATAGTATGGCGTTTTTGGACGAAAATTTTAGCCGAAAAAAAACGACCATGTATAGAAAGGCCTTTTTGGACGAAAAAAACGATCATGTATAGTAAGGCGTTTTTAGACGAAAAAAACGACCATGTATAGTGAGGCCTTTTTGGATGAAAAAAACGACCATGTATAGTAAGGCGTTTTTGCCCAAAAAAAATGACCATGTATATATAGTAAGGCGTTTTTGGACGAAAAAAACGACCATGTATTGTCAGGCATTTTTGGACGAAATTTTTAGCCGAAAAAAACGACCATGTATATAGTAAGGCCTTTTTGGACGAAAACAAACGACCATGTATAGTGAGGCCTTTTTGGATGAAAAAAACGACCATGTATAGTAAGGCGTTTTTGCCCAAAAAAAATGACCATGTATATATAGTAAGGCGTTTTTGGACGAAAAAAACGACCATGTATTGTCAGGCATTTTTGGACGAAATTTTTAGCCGAAAAAAACGACCATGTATATAGTAAGGCCTTTTTGGACGAAAACAAACGACCATGTAGAGTAAGCCGTTTTTAGCCGAAAAAAAACGACCATGTATAGTAAGGCGTTTTCAGCCGAAAAAAAACGACCATGCATAGTAAGGCGTTTTTAGCCCAAAAAAAAACGACCATGTATAGTAAGGCGTTTTTGCCGAAAAAAACCCGACCATGTATATATAGTAAGGCCTTTTTGGACGAAAAAAACAATCATGTATAGTAAGGCCTTTTTGGATGAAAAAAACGACCATGTATAGTAAGGCGTTTTTGCCGAAAAAAAACGACCATGTATATATAGTAAGGCCTTTTTGGACGAAAAAAAATATCATGTATAGTAAGGCCTTTTTGGATGAAAAAAACGACCATGTATAGGAAGGCGTTTTTAGCCGAAAAAAACGACCATGTATAGTAAGGCATTTTTGGACAAAATTTTTAGCAGAACAAAACGACCATGTATAGTAAGGCGTTTTTAGCCGAAAAAAATGACCATGCATAGTAAGGCGTTTTTAGCCGAAAAAAATTAACATGTATAGTATGGCGTTTTTGGACGAAAATTTTAGCCGAAAAAAAACGACCATGTATAGAAAGGCCTTTTTGGACGAAAAAAACGATCATGTATAATAAGGCGTTTTTAGACGAAAAAAACGACCATGTATAGTGAGGCCTTTTTGGATGAAAAAAACGACCATGTGTAGTAAGGCGTTTTTGCCCAAAAAAAATGACCATGTATATATAGTAAGGCGTTTTTGGACGAAAAAAACGACCATGTATTGTCAGGCATTTTTGGACGAAATTTTTAGCCGAAAAAAACGACCATGTATATAGTAAGGCCTTTTTGGACGAAAACAAACGACCATGTAGAGTAAGCCGTTTTTAGCCGAAAAAAAACGACCATGTATAGTAAGGCGTTTTCAGCCGAAAAAAAACGACCATGCATAGTAAGGCGTTTTTAGCCCAAAAAAAAAACGACCATGTATAGTAAGGCGTTTTTGCCGAAAAAAACCCGACCATGTATATATAGTAAGGCCTTTTTGGACGAAAAAAACGATCATGTATAGTAAGGCCTTTTTGGATGAAAAAAACGACCATGTATAGTAAGGCGTTTTTGCCGAAAAAAAACGACCATGTATATATAGTAAGGCCTTTTTGGACGAAAAAAAAGACCATGAAAAGTAAGGCATTTTCGGACGAAATTTTTAGCCGAAAAAAAGGACCATGTATAGGAAGGCGTTTTTGGACGAAAAAAACGAGCATGTATATTAAGGTATTTTTGGACAAAAATTTTAGCTGAAAAAACCCCACCATGTATAGTAAGGCGTTTTTGCCGAAAAAAAACGACCATGTATAGTAAGGCCTTTTTGGACGAAAAAAACGACCATGTATATTAAGGCCTTTGTGGACGAAAAAAACGACCATGTATAGTAAAGCATTTTTGGACAAAATTTTTATCAGAAAAAAACCCACCATGTATAGTAAGGCGTTTTTAGCCGAAAAAAACCGACCATGTGTAGTAAGGTGTTTTTTCAGCTAAAGATTTCGTCCAAAAATGCCTTACTATACATGGTCGTTTTTTTCAGCTAAAAACGCCTTACGATACATGGTCTTTATTTTCGGCCAAAAATTTTGTCCAAAAATGCCTTACTATATATACATGGTCGTTTTTTTTCATCCAAAAACGCCTTACTATGCATGGTAGTTTTTTTTCGGCTAAAAACGAAAAAACCTCTACATGGTTGATTTTTTTCATCCAAAAACGCCTTACTCTACATGGTCGTTTTTTTTCGGCTAAAAACGCCTTACTATACATGGTCGTTTTTTTCAGCTAAAATTTTCGTCCAAAAATGCCTTACTATACATGGTATTTTTTTTCGGTGACAAACGCCTTACGATACAAAAAATGACTTCAATAAGCCTTACTTATCATGTTGGTCAAAGAAAGAAGGGATATGGTTGCAACCTCTGGGGATTGAACACCCAACTGCTAATTTGGGACATGGTTTCTCTACCCCTGAGCCACACCACCTCTTAACATCTTGTTTGTTTTGTGCTGTCTTCAATAAAGCTGCAAATGGTGGTTAAAGAAAGATGTGACCTTGTTGCAAACACTGGGAATCGAACAACCGACCACTGGATTTGAGCTTTCTACCACTGAGCTAACCCATCACAATGAACCTTTGGGTTGTTTTGTGTTTTTCCTCAAATAAGTTGTATATGGTGGTTAAAGAGTTGACATTGTTGCAACAACCAGGGATCGAACACTCAACTTCTGGTATGGCACTCCATCACTCTACAACTGAGCCAAAGCACCACATAGACGATGTGGAGTTGTGTTTTTTTATTAATCATAGTCGTTTTTTTCGGCTAAAACCGCCTTACTATACATGGTCATTTTTTTCGGCTAAAAACGCCTTATGGTCGTTTTTCTGGGGTTAAAAAGCCTTACTATACATGGTGGTTTTTTTGGGGTAAAAACACCTTACTATACATGGTCGGGGGGTTTTTTCGGCTAAAAACGCCTTACTGCACACGGTTGTTTCTTTTTTCAGCCAAAACTGCCTGACTATTCATGGTCGTTTTTTTCGGCTAAAAATTTTGTCCAAAAATGCCTTACTATACATGGTCGTTTTTTTTTCGTCCAAAAACGCCTTACTATACATGGTCGTTTTTTTTCGGCTAAAAATTTCGTCTAAAAATGCCTTATATATACATGGTCGTTTTTTTTCGTCCAGAAACGTCTTACTATACATGGTCGTTTTTTTCGGCTAAAAATTTCGTCCAAAAAGGCCTTACTATACATGGTCGTTTTTTTCGTCCAAAAACGCCTTACCATACATGGTCCTTTTTTTCGGCTAAAAATTTCATCCAAAAACTCCTTACTATACATGGTCGTTTTTTTCGTCCAAAAACGCCTTACTATACATGGTCGTTTTTTTCGGCTAAAAATTTCGTCCAAAAAGGCCTTACTATACATGGTCGTTTTTTTTTTCAGCTCTAAACACCTTACTATACATGGTCCTTTTTTTCGTCTAAAAACGCCTTACTATTCATGGTCGTTTTTTTCGGCTAAATATATATATATATATATATATATATATACACATGGTCGTTTTTTTCGGCAAAAATTGCCTTCCTATACATGGTCATTTTTTCCGGCTAAATACGCCTTTCTATACATGGTCGTTTTTTTCGGCTAAAAATTTCGTCCAAAAACGCCTTACTATACATGGTCGTTTTTTTTTCCGGCTAAAAACGCCTTACTATATATACATGGTCATTTTTTTCGGCTAAAAAATTTGTCCAAAAACGCCTTACTATACATGGTCATTTTTTTCGGCTAAAAATTTTGTCCAAAAACACCTTACTACACATGGTCGTTTTTTTCATCCAAAAATGCCTTACTATATACATGGTCGTTTTTTTCGGCTAAAAATTTCGTCCAAAAATGCCTTACTATACATGGTCGTTTTTTTTTTGGGCTAAAAACGCCTTACTCTACATGGTCGTTTTTTTCGGCTAAAAAGGCCTTACTATACATGGTCGTTTTTTTCGGCTAAAAACACCTTCCTATACAGTACATGGTCGTTTTTTTTTTTTGTTAAAACGCCTTACTGTTCATGGTCGTTTTTTTTTTTTTCGGCCTAAAGCCTGCCCTAACCATGTCTAACCTTCACCATTAGCAGGAGTGGACGTGAAGGAATCGCTGCCGAAACCCATTTCAGTTCAATGGTGCTCAACTTTTCAATTCAATGCAATTTCCATCCTTCCATTCATTTTCCAAACTTCTTATCCTCACCAGGGATCATGTGCATTTTAATCTTTAAGAATGGCTTGTTTAAATTATCTTGCAACCCAATCCTTGTCAAATGTTTACTCCTGTTCCCCTTAACAATTTTATTTATTTATTTTTTCTAATCCCGCAATTGATTTCTGACACAGACTTCCTCTCCGAAGTCCATCCAGAACAAAATTCCAAGATGAACGATACAGTCTCGAATGGACTGTTTCTTCCCATACATGTATCGTACGTATCAAACACATGTCATTGTGATATATATTCTGGCTCTCAAAGTAAAAGCATTTTTCCGCTGGCAAAATATCACATTTAAGTTGTTTTAAGCTTGTATGACACAAATGCCTCGTTGCCAATTGTGTGAATTGAATTTCCAGGAGACAATGTGATATTTGAGTGGCCATTGACAGCCTCAATCAGCGCTTGTTTGCACAAGGACATACACTATTAAATGACAATAAAAGCAATATTGATTCGAACTAGAAAAACATTGATGGCCAAGAATGACACATTATTGCAGTCAATACAACAGACAAGGGGAAATTTCATTTCATCATGAAATTTACTGAGGACTCTGTGCACGGTTTCTCATGAATGACTATTTAGGTTTGAAATGGCCCAAAAGTAGAGGAAGCGAAAGCAAGTGAATAGGCAAACCTCTTCACGAGTCGAGTCTATTTAGAAAGCTTCTAATCTCTTATTGATCTGCACCTACCAATGAATGCATTGGCCCAGTTTGGCCACTCGGCTCAACAATGGCACTTGAGGCCTGTATTATGTGGCCCTGATGTAATTCCCAGAAGAAAGCTTGCGCTAAGAGGACTTGGAAAGCCGTTGCCATTACTAACTCCCAATCCTTCCGGCAAGGACACGGAAACAAAACGAGCTAAACTGATGGCCCATGACTGTCTTAATCAATAGCGGTTTACACAAGGACACATATCAAATAACTGGAGTGGTAACAGACAGTCTTATTGAAGAATGAAAGTCATGAAAACGAAAATCACAATTGAAGATACTTGAATGCAGAAGTGCTATTACTTATCCGCACAATGAAACATGAAAAAAATAATGGGGTGATCGTTTTTTTTTCCTTTTCTTCAATCACAATGAATGGCATTGATCGACATACGCAGCTCACATACTTTTCCACCCAAATCGGCTGATCACGTTTGGCGGCAGGTCGATCGCAACAACGCTAATGTATGTCCATAGCGCGGGATGCACACATGCCAGAGTGGCAGTTGATTCTGAAGAACTGTTTGTACCATACATTGATTGAGGTCCACTCTCAACTTTCAACCACGTGTTTTATCAACTCATTATTTCAGGTTTCTTTCATTATTTGTCATACACAGGCAGGAAGGACAAAAACGCATTGGCAAAGTAAAGAACATAATTTATTCCAAGACAAATTGCGATGCCAAAATAAATACACAAAGGAGCAACATCAGTACATTACTTTGTGAATCCATGAAACTGAATTTTTTTTTTTTTTTTAAAAAGCAAAACTTTTAGTGGTACTGAACGGAAGAAAAGCGAATCCTGAAAGTATCCCAGCTCCTTTGCAACTGAACAGGCCACACTAAAAGAAAAAAGGATTAAAACTCTTGATTCAAGTCACCAAGCAAGATCTTGTGTTAAAACAATACATGTTTACAGGCCTCGACAACTTTTAATAAATACGACAAAACAAAAAGATCAATAAAAACAGTCATTAGGACCAATAAAATTGTGTGACCACATTAAGTTTGTAGCAGAATGGCTAAAAGGAAGTGTGGGGAGATTAAAAAAAAGATGAAAAAAAAAGAATCACATCCAAATCAGGCAGTCTTGATACATTCATTGTTTCCCGTTTTGCCAAAGTAAGAATGTGCTAAGATGCAACTCGTCTCCCACCAGAAAAGTGAACTTAAAACGTTCCACGTAACAAAAGATAGCAAAGATCCGAGATGGCACAATCAGTGTTGGACATTGTGCCCTGCTGTGTTGAAAATGTTGGACATCTGTATTAGCTTAGTCAAGAGATACACTTCGGTCTTGTTTCGCACGTATGAAAACACTCCTACGCACAATTCTTCATGAACTTGTAAGGCCCTTAAGGTGGCGATGTGGTTTGAGACAGCCATGGGAACAAAGGGGAACACTTGGCACCGTTGATGAAGTCAACTTGATTTGTTAGAAAGACTCAAAAGAAAAAAATATACATATTTGAAAAAGTAATTGGAGTTAGAAAAACCATCAAGGAAAGGAAACCAGAAAAGGCATTTTTCGCATTAACAACAGTAGCCGACACATCTCTTCCTCATCGCCGACGCCGCGCATGCAGAGCGCACACGAGCGGGAGCTCTCCGCTTTTAAAACAGTCACAGCTGCTTGGAAGGAGCTCCACGCTTGTTTCAAAAATGGCTCAGTTTGAAATAAGAAACAAACAAACAAAAACCCAAGAGGTCAACGCTGCCTCTTTCGACATCTTCCGGAACGTCTTCAGCTTCATTTGGAAACATTCAAACGATTGCCTCTGAACGAACTCAAGTCTCGTTCCTCAGTCGGGTTGTGTCTTTCAAACACACACACACACACACACACACACACACACACACACACAAACCAACCTCAAACCTTCTTTGATTGGCTCCTCCCTTTTTGCGCCATGACTTTAAGACTCTTTGAAACACTTTTAGCCCATCAGCACTGACAGTTACCCAAGCAGGGCAGCTTGTCTCCGTGACTATTTCGGTGCGCAGACCCAGCAAGTCAACCTCCATGAAAATTCAGTAATAGTTTCCTGTGTATAATTGCGGACAACCGCCCAACCCCCCCCCCCCCCCCAAAAAGATTTTAAAAACTGATGAGTTTGCTTAACTGTGTCCAGCATGAGATAAGTCAAGTCTAGACCAAATAAAAGGACACCTCCACAGTTTCGATGTCAGTCACATGTTTGTGATTGTTAACTCATGTACGAAATCTTGTGACATGAATTTTAAAAAAAAGGAGTGAATGCAAAGACGCAGAGTTTTCATCTGCGGAGGAAGCACTGGGAGTCGAACCGATAGTTCTGATGATATGGTGAGTCAGTGCGGCAAGGTGGTGGGCCTTGCTTTATGCCGCCATGAGATACTGATGGTAGAAGAGGCCAAAGAGGGAGGTGGAGAAGAGGCAGGCGGCGATCCACCACGCGAAGAAAGAGAAAAGCCCCCGGAAAAGTAGAGGACTGAAGACGGTCTTCAGGCCCCCCAGGGCGACGGAGAGTTGGGCGGCGGAAGCCTGCGCTCCCGCCTCCACCACCGGGGGCGCTACTGGCGCTTCCCCCGGCACAGAGTCCATCTGATGCGTGCAAGGCAATTCTTCTTCAAAACAGAAACCCCACGAGTGGCCACCTGGCATCAAGAAGGCACGCGTTACATCAATGGGGACTCAAAGGCCGCGTGCGATTCTTCAAACTGAACAGATTATTTCTTTTCATTCTCTTTCATTGTGTTTTGATATCGTACAGATCTCGTTTTCTGGATTTAAAAACAGCTAACAAAAAAAGTGCTGCTTTTTGGGGGTAGCCCAGAACAGATTAGGGCAGTTACATGTCTTTCAATGCGGAATATTGATTTGATATGAAGGTAAATTAATGATGCTTTCTACTTGTGTGCACGACAATATAAATTTCCCACGAACGCGATTATAAGGGAATTGTTTTTTTCTTCCTGTGCTTGTTCTATCACGTTAAGCAGCGGCACAATCACTCAACACATTTTGGATGTTCCACCCATCCCTTGTTTGCCATTTTAACTCGGCTGTGGCACCTGTCAGCGTTTACACGGAATGTATTCTTACGTTTTCTTTTATTGCACCATCAAATAATCTCAAAAAGAACCAACGGGTGTGTCTGTTTTCGGGATGAGTTGGAAATTGCTTTTCTTTTCCAAGCGCCAACATTTTGGACGTTTTTTCCGTGGAGTTGGCTGGATTCAAATGCGCAGGTGTCTGCCGAGTGATCAGGGCAGTCATCGAGAAGGCTCACCTAAGGTTTTTAGCAGCAAAGTCGTATGCAGCAACATCACCAGCGGTGCCACATACTGTAGTGCGATTACACACAAGTAGTAAAAAACACGTGCAACCTGGAAGACAACAGGTGGGGGGGGGGGGGGGGGGGTGCAGTCAGCCATTTTTAAAATGAGAACGTAGATCAGGTTATGAAAGCCCATTGCCACCAGTTTAAAAAAAACAAACATTTTTTTTACTTTTCCAATTTTTAATTTTTTTTCTGGTTTATTTAAATGTGTTTCCCCCTATGGAAAAAAATAGCAAAAGTGAAAAAAAAACACAGAAAAAGTATTTTTCAAAAATAGTAAAAAAAAAAAATCAAAACGTTTTCTGATTTTTCAGGATTGCACCCCTTTTCTGAGTTTCCCCCACCCCAATGCTGTAAAAAGATAAAAAATTTAAAAAAAAGCAACAATAAGGCGACTTATTGTAGACTGGTAGAAACAGGCTTCTAGAAAACAAATTTTTAAAAAATTAAATACATTTCCATATAGTGAAGTAAATAATTCAGCAGACAATTCTGTCTAACTTAAAATGTTTTTTGGGCACACACTAGAAGAGACGAGAACATGAGCTCGTATTAGAATGTACAGATAAAATACGAATGAAGTCACTTTGACCTATCATTTATCATAGATAATTGCTTATTATTTGGTTTCATTTTGATTGATCCTTTTTTCCTGACAGCAATAATTGTGGCTTCTAAGTATCGGATATTTCCTTTTTATCTGGTACTGTCGTCAGAATGCCTCATTTGCACCGATGCACAGCTAATGGGATGCCACTGGGACTAGGCACGGGCCTGTTCCCTTTTCAATTTTTAAAAAGATCGAAAGCTTTCCCTCATTGGTAAGCGCTGTTTTTGTTTGTTTGTTTGTTTGTTTTTCTTTTTGAGTCATCAGAGCAGGCAAAGTAACCCGAGGCTTTTGAGAATAAATAAGGAGCATGATGACGCAAAGGATGTCAATCACCATCTTCTGCAGGTCGACGGTACTTATTCGCCCCGCCTCCTTCTTCATCTGCTCCACCGCCTTCTGCGCCAGGTTGAGGTAGGCCTGCAAATGATGCCGCATCATCGCCAGCCGCAGCGCACACATCAGTATGATGCTCCATAACCGCAGGGTGTCGTACGTCTGCTCAGCCATCCTGACACGGAGACAAGGAGACGCGGAGACGGTGCGCTGAGTCATATAAGGACGAGACGGATGGCAGCTTTTTTTTTTTTTGTTACCGCTACATCACTCCATTATTTGGACTGTGTGCCGCAGGGGAAATAAAGTTGCAGCAACGGGTGGGAAAACGAGCATTTTGCGCCCCGGAAGGAACTGTTGAGTCATCCAAACTACATGGACAGAAGTCTTGAGACAAATGTCGTTCAATGACAGAATTTCTGATCATATGAATGACTCATGAAAATAATGTGGACAATTCTGTGCCCCTGTTATTTGTCGTGGTCGGTCGGGTGAGTTTTGTGTGGAATAATGTTCTTCTGGATAAATGGACAAACATTCGTACAGACATTTCAAAATCTAGCCGAACATCTTTCCAGGTGAGCGGAAGATGTTATAGGAGCAAAAGGTGCTCGACTACCTGCAAGGGGCCTGCAGGATTTCATGTATGGGGGATATGTTTTACTAGCCTAAAATATGGTCGACAAAAATCGGTTCATGAAAGGGCGACAAGGTAACTCGCTGTTACATTTGAGAGATAAGTTGACGGATAAACTCACAAAGGCAAGCTGTCCTTTCCCAGGGTGGGGTTCATTATGTAGTCCTTGGTAATGGGTTTCACCCACAGCAGGACCATGATGAGCGGGGACAGGAAATTGATATGAAGCAACGTTCTTCAGAGAACGGCAGAAACGTGAGATTGCCAGTTAATATGTGCACGGAATATACATTAAAAAGAGGAAAAATGGACATTTATAGAATAAGCGTGAGGTCATTTGTCAGAAAAAAAAAAGATGATTTATACGGAGGATTTTTTTTTTTTTGGTGCATCAAATTCCAATAAGATATACAAAAATCGAACCACGTAAAACGTAAACAAAGAAATACTGTGCCTCACTGTGTAAATTTGGCTGTGGTCACATTGAGGGCGTCGAGATGCATCTGGGCCAATCGCAGACCCGGGAAGGTTAAAAAGGCTCCAATCAGGGCGCAGAGGAAGGCGAGGATTAACTTGAAGGTAAGTTTTGAAATGGGACCCCTGTCAAGGAGAGAAAAACAGATGCTGGGGAGTCAAGAAGACTTTCCGAAGGGAATGAACTGGACCGAAACAAAACTTACTGCGACTCCAAGCCCTGGTGTTCCAGGAACTGCAGCGCGCTATCAGAGAAGTTGGCGAAACCTTTCCACGAAGACAAAAAAAAAAAAAAAAGAACAGTTCAGTTCGAGACTGACAGAAAGTGAGGGTTGAGGACTGCAACGAGCGGAGCAACATTCACCAGTTTCCAGCCCAAATTCCAGGTAGTTCTCAGTTACGATGAGAATGGCCATGGCTTTGACAAAGAAGAAGAAGCCGAACGTTATGCAGAGGGAGCGCTCGCCTCCTTCCTCCAGCTTAAAATAGTGAGTCGTCAGAGAGAAGAGAATCTTACTGAAGGGGGGGGCACAGTCAAGGATGGAAAAAATTGAAATATTTTCCACATTTTCTTTCGGTCTTATTTTCCTCTTCTGACCACATAGAGTCACAGGATGATACATGTGATTGAGGGGTGGTTGTAAGTGTGCATGCGTGTACATTCGCACGCTCGCAACGCCCCTCCGGAAGTGAGAAGTCGTTTTGCGTGCTTGCTCAGGATTTGAAGGCAATGTTTTGCTGAGCTTAATTTACGAGACAATGCCACTTTATTTACCCTTGTCACTCTCATGCACCGATTGGCCAATCAGAGTGTTCAATTGTCGCAGATGGCCGATACTGTTTTGCAACGCGTGATTGATGGCTCACTCATTCAAATCATATCTAAAAACCGCAATGACACAACATCTCTTAATTCTCCTCAATTCTAAATGGAGCTTTTTACTTTGGTTTGTCCCTGCTTCGATTATGAATGTATTGAGCACATCTCCTATGGGGTACACTGGATTTCATGAAACCATAACTGTGGATGGTATGATAAACCATGACTTCTCAGCCATGTTGCTTGCTGAACTGATTTTGCCTGTAAGACTCATTAATTTTTCCTCAATTGATTTGTACAGTCTAGTGGTCTCGGTAATGATGTAAAAAGTTCCGTTTTTTTCCCCCCGTGATTGCATTTTTCTTTTTTTTTCTTTTTTTACATGACAAAAACCTCGCATTGCAACACGGGTGTGTGGACCTTTATTTGAAACACCTGCAACGTCATCAAAACACAACATTCTAATCGGTGCAAGGCAACATTTTTGACAAAGCTCCAACGATTCTTTTTGCAGGGGCAATCCGACGGTGAGCGCATCGGCAGAGTTCAGAGACCAAAGTGATATTGCAAAACTCTCAGCAGTTACGTGAAGGCTAACAGCACAGAATTGTTGGCTACTGCTCCAGGATAGTCTTAAACATTGTCATCGCAAATGAAACGGGAAAACTGAAAATCAAGTGCTCCATTAGCACATATATTGAAGAAATACGCTTCCTCGTATTCATAGTCCCATGTCATCCGCTCCTTGGTCTATTCCCTGTCAGGGGCTGCGCTGGGAAATTTAGGTCTCCAATCTTTGACGTAGCCGGGGAAATGACACACCATCTGACCGCGGCGAGCCGAGGTTGACCAGGAGCACTGGAAAAGATTGATTCCTGTGGTTGGCGGCACGGATAATGCATATTATTAGGCCATCATTCAGCGTAGCAAAATAGCAGGGAGCTGTGGACCATAAAGGTGCCGGCAGTCAAGCCTGGTAGGCGATCGCCGCGTCATTTTAGAGCCTCGGCTGCTGCTGTTTGGATCTACACAATCTAGCTGAAATGATTTCGTCTACCTTACGGACAAAGCAACCACTAAACTGTGGCCACTTAACATAGGAGAGTTTTAAGTTTCAAATGATTAAATAAGGGAGTACACATTGTGTCCGTTTGCTGAAGCGGTTCCGTTCACGCCACTTCTAAAGCACAACATCTTTAAGCTGTCATCACAGTAATGACAGATCTGCCTTTGCTGCGGGTTATGAAGGAGAGAGGAGTCGAAGCCGCTTGAGTTTTCTTGTTTAGAAATTTGCACTTGTCTTTGTTGGCGCATTTCATGCCGTCGCATTGCTGTCTACATCACGCTACTTATGCAGTCAACACAAAACTGCCGCCCGCATTTGGTCAGCGTAGCCGGCCTGGCTGTCGAAGGTCAAGCCTTTTGGTAATATTTGTTTTTAGATACTAAGCAAATGTTTAACGTTTACTGAGCCGAGCACCTGAATTTACATGAGAAAAATAAATCGTTTTGTTTTTTTTAATTGAAATGCAAGGCATTTATTTTAGGAGAGGTGTGTTTCTTCAAGTGGATGACACCCGATGACTAATTGAGATGAGACTGAAGACTGTTCTTCGAAGGGCCACCATTTGAGGAAATAAAGTATTTTTCTCGTCGCTCTGGCAGGGACAACTTACATCTGATATGAAAGGTTATTGTTCAGCGCTGTCATAGGACCGTCATGACAGTTTTCTCTTTTTATAGCTGCTCATAGTCTGTGAGGCAACGAGAGGGTTTTGTCGAAGCTGCTTTTAAAAACGACCTTCTGGTGTCATTTGGAAAGCCAGGGGCGGACACAAAAGCAGATCTTTTCAAATGGTTTCCATATGACTCACAGCGCAGCATTTGTGTGATTCTAACGCAGCATGCGGCGTTGTCGGTCGAGAGAACTTTTGGCGTGACATCATGCGAGGACCGATTGAAGGATACACGACAAAGGCGAGCACGAGCATGGACCAGACCACACTGATGTTCATCTCTCCTGAGGGTTGAGCAACACTGTAGTAGAGCTCAGTTATCAGATAGACCACAGTCGCCGCTACCGTGAAATCAACCAGCCACTGGAACTCTGGGAAGTAGTGCAATGCTAAGGGCACAGAAAAAGGGAATGGGTTTTGTTTCCAAATTAAATCTATATTTAGAAGGCACAACCAACATTGTACTGTATTGAGAATGTTGGCACCCCCCAAACAAAGCTGTAGAAAATATGTTTGTACCTAATGTGTCGACTTCAGTGATGTATTTTGTCTCGAGTTGAAGATCGATGTCCTTGGGTACCGTTAGCGGCTTGTTTTCTATGTGACCGTTGTACTTCCTGGTGTAAAGAGCAACATAAAAATGAGTCAGAGAATTCTACTTTCAACTGAATTTTTTTCATTGGTCATCCATGAAAAACCGCAAGCATGGAAAGAGAGTACGTATTCTTTCTTTTCAACGGCAGTCTTTAGGCAGAACTAAGTCACTCACAGCAGATAAAAGAGAAAGCCTCTTTGAGCATGAGGAACTATCTGTTGGGCCTGTGTTTGTTCAGCTCAGTGTGTGCGCAACATTCACAGGACAATGTCACCGTACGAGTCCTGGGCCAAAACATGCCCGAGACACATTTGTGTCTCCGAGGCACCTGAGGGGGGGGGGTCAGCTTCATTCCACTGAAGGAGTCAGTGATCCAACAATGGAAACTGAGTTGCATGGCATGAGCTGGTAAGAAGACAGTAGTCCATCTTTTTCTTTTGGAGGATTATTGAACATGTGGAGCCGTAGAACACCAACCTGCCTCATACCGAGTCAGAGAAAAGGACTCACTCAAAAACCAACCCCCCCCCCCCCCCCCCCCCCCAATTGGAGGATTAACTTCCACTACTGACTGCAATTTAAATTCCTATGAAGAGAAATAAAGAATGCAGGAAAATGCACTAAATTCATATGTTCAATGTATGCTTCAACACTCACTCACCGAAGACAAAATTGTCCGAATTGTTTTTGAATTCAGGGTTGTCCGTGGTGAAGTGTGAGGACCAAATTTGTTTCAATCGAACTACGGTGGATCCTCAAAGTGTGCAAGGTTGGCGGATGAGCAATATCAAATATGGTTTAAAGGTCGTGCAAAATCCGAGACCTAAACGAGTTAAGACAAAGTAACTCAGCACAAAATGCTCTCCCCTACTTCTGTACTGTATCTTATCGGTGAAAAGCCACAAAAAAAACGGCAATGACATGATTTATGGTCAACATCTGGCCAGATGTGTCACTTCAAGAAAAGTCAACACATTCTATAGTTACTAAGTTTGAGTCTCATTTTGTCATCTCATATCGCCAGATTCGTGAGGAGGTAGAAATGTTTTGGACATATGAGGCACAGGGTCCTTGATCACCTCATTGAATGGAAACGTCTACTTAAGATGACATCACATCACTGTCGTGTAGCTTCCACTGGATAGCATCTTTTGACCGCGACAGCTGTTTGCCGCGCGCACACATACCTGTCTTTCCTCTTCTGGCCCTTCTGTTTCCCAGCAAGGTTCCTCAACTCATCTTCCGTAGGGTGCTGATACCACCGCAGACTAGCAAAAACGAGAGCAATAAAAAAGAGGACGATACACTTAGCCATGCAATGATTTTTGGTGAGTAGATTGTGATGGCAAAAAGAGTTGATCATGTGATGTGGGCTGTCATGTAAACGCATCATTTGGAAACAACCGAGACCTGTAATTTAGAACCCCGTTTCTAGAACACAGACATACGGCAGCCGCAGCTTTTTTTTTTTTTTTATTATATAAAAGTGAATGAGGAAACCAGTGTAAAACCTTCTTTTTAATCAGAAAATGTGTTCATGGTTCCGCAAAGAGAAAATGAACTATTAAATCTGTTTCAAAATGTTTACAAATAAAAAAGCATTTCTGGTGCCAATTAGGGGAGATCACCTTTTATTTTATATTATGCAGCATTATAATTCTTTTGTCATTCTTCTATCCAATGTTTTCCTCACTCTCATCGCTAGTTTTAATCTCCAAACTTTTTAGAATTCAAGAAAAGGCATTGAACTGAAAACAAACAAATCTGTGTGACAGCGTGAATTACCTGCCACTGCAAAGTAGCCATCGTGCGAAGGAATAATGAGGTATGATTTTTTGTATCACACTGGCCATTACCATGGTAACCACCAGCTGCACACCGATCACACCCTGTGGAAAAACAGAACGATTTAAGTGGCATTTAAAGGAAAACAAAATTTCATTTCAAGTGAAGTGCTTCAAGGTTTCGGTAGCGTAGCGTAGCAGCATATTACACTACTACAAAATCTATTGACAAAAGATTCAGCACCACAGCCTTGATGGAACTCAAAACATGATTTGTTTTCCCCGTGGTAGGAAAGTATACAGTCTGACGATTATATTTCCATTGAATCTGCAATAACGTCGCGTGAGAGAATGAAAAGCCGGCACGGCGACTGTAGATACGCAACACCAGCAGCTCAATATCAAGCTCGCACACCTGGATCAATATTCACTTTGTACTTAAGAGCTCAATCATCGCCATCAAGCTGAGCTGGAAAGCATCGGCTGTTCGGAAGCTCTGCAAATTGGCTCAGGTCTTCAGAAATTAGAGCGAATCGCTTTGCACACAAGGAAGGAAAGGGGATTCAAACCTTTAAAGAATACACATCACCTGAGTTCATCATGGTTAGACATGCTACATACAATCCCACATCAAAATGAACACGTTTTGCTTCAACGGGAATTAAATCCGTGTTAGCCAAGACAGAAGTGTTCACAGGATGTGACTGACAGGCCGGAGCGGCAGACAAGGCCTACATTTGAAATTGGTCACGGGGGCTGGTGCACATTTCAGCTGGTCTAAGCTCCAGAACCACATGTCAATACTTCCTCAAGTCACCCAGAGAGGAGAGAGTGCCAATAATGTGGCAATTATCTTTGCTCAGAGGTGACTGGTGGCCAAACATAATGTCCATGGCTCAAGACCCCCCACCTCACATCATCCCAGTGTGTGCTATATGGGTCAAAAAAAGCACACCCCACCTCAAGTTGCTTAGGTGGATGCTGCTTAACTCTCGTCATAGGAAACCTGCAAGGACCTCGCACCTCGGGGGAAATAGAGCGAGCGCTGTTTCTCTTATCTTGCCCGTACTGCTTGACCCCCCCTCCATCAGACAACCAATTGAAATCCGTGGGGGGCAGGCAGAGGGGTTTCTGCCCCTGAAGCTGAGCTCGGAACCTTACTGAACGATTTTTTTTTTTAATGCATGTGTGTTAAAGCCATTCTGTCATTGTAAAATGGGCAAACAATTTGAAAGGGGACATTATGGAAAGTACGGCAAAATGCTTAAAGTAGCCAGTGATGCCTCCAAACAAGGTAAACTGCTTTGAGCTTTTGTTGGATGCCTAAATGAACTTATCAACACCATTGTGGGTTGGCGGCAGGTGACATTTGTGTTTGCTGGGGTCTTCATGTGCCACATACACACAGTACAGTGTATGCGCATCTGCCTCATCAAGTTAAAATACTTTCAATCTCTTGAAGGGCACTCGCTTTGGTACGCACCTTTGCTGCGCTTACACCAGCAGAGGCAAGCAGCCGGCCGCTAAGTAACGCTGAAAAGTCAACAGCCAGGCAAATAACCTTTCACTCTCACACCTATGGAGCCTTTGGTAGCCTTACATATATTTTAGAATGTGAGAGGGAGTCAGAGACCGCCGAGAAAACCCACGCACGCACACACAGGGGAGAACATGCAAACTCTGCATAGGAGACCCTGAGCCAAGATTAAAAATCCGGGACACCCATCAACCAACCTCAAATCACTGCTCTATACATGCTTCTATTCACTACTGTAATCTAAAACAACAGCAACTGCTTCCCACCCAAAGTTAAGAGCAATGGGCTCCAGCTCACCTGCGATCCTAATGAGAATATTAAATTCACTTGAACAAAAAAGTCTAGAAGAGGTGACATTTAATTTGCCTATAAAGGTTCTAGAGTCAGAGCGGCCCAGTCACCCAGTGGTTAGCGCGTAGACCACAGAGGTCGTGGGTTCAATCCCGGCTCCGGCCTTCCTGTGTGGAGTTTGCATGTTCTCCCCGGGCGTGCGTGGGTTTTCCCCGGGTATTCCTCCCACATTCCAAAAACATGCATGGCAGGCTGATTGAACACTCCAAATTGTCCCGAGGTGAGAGTGTGAGCGCGGATGGTTGCTCGTCCGTGTGTGCCCTGCGATTGGCTGGCAACCGGTTCAGGGTGTCCCCCCACCTACTGCCCGAAGACGGCTGGGATCTGCTCCAGCACCCGCACCGCGACCGTTGTAAGGATAAGAGGATCGGAAAATGGATGGATGGATGGTTCGAGAGTATTTTGTTATTGATACGTAATTTAGCTTAACTTCTGTATGATCCATTTATTAACTTACATAAAAAGTCCTAACACACAATTCAACACTATAGTCACTCGAAGGGCATCCAGGGGTCAAATAAGCCGATTCAGGTACATGCAGACACCTCAGCTGCCATAAAGCGCATTCAGATCAGCTAACATCTTGTGGCCAATACAGACACCTTGATTTGGACAAATTCATAACCCTCCAACAGGAAACACCGGGAATGAACTTACAGCAAAACCAAAGCACGTCAGGGTCATTTAAAATGTCGACAATGTTTATTCAATGCAGTAAAATCATGAAACTAGACCGGGTGCACCTCAAGAGTTAGCAACCGGTAAGCTAAGCAAGAGGCTAAAGGAAGAGCACTGCTTCAAATGGATTGAATGGGATCACTATTCAAGGCAGCCAAAAGAAATACGTCCGATGACACGAAATCACATTCAAACAATGCAAATACAATAAAATGGAGGGGAAAGTGAACTGCACAGCACGTCGAGCTCGCTGTCACACTTACCATGTTGATACAGTGCAGTTGAAAGAGGCTCAACGCCGACAACACACAGCACTCCGAGGCGGAGATGACACGGCGAGGAGCACATAAGCCCTTCTTGCGACGTTATGATACAAAATGAATTATTTGTTTTCAGTCAAATTGTCACCGCGTACACCGGAGCGGTTTACATTGTCAAAATCAAACCAAATGATTGCAGCTCCGCCACCTATTTTCAACAGCGCTAGAGGTCACGGTGAAACTCCGGTAAGCAGGTGACGGAGGATATGCCTGCATATTCACCGTGAGAAAATCGGCTTTGAGTTATATTTTTACATGTTTATTATATTTTTAAAGATATTAAAATTAAAATAAAATATTACTCTTGAGTGTGTTTATCAAAATAAAACTCAAGAAGGCGCCGTAATGTAAAACATTGAACAGGCTTAAATTAGAGAGCCGTATTGGGTTTCAGGACCGAGAGGACAGGAAAAGCAGAGGTTTTTTTTTTTTTGCTTTATTGACAAGAATGTCATATTAAAGGTACAGTACAGTATTTATATATTGAGGTGTTGTTTTAATACAGCTATCCATTCTCTAAAACGTGTAAATATTATTGACTAGTCAAGTTAAAAATGTGACTTCAACCCAAATGTGTTTTTCACTTGATAAAAAATATTTTTGAATATATTGATGGAAAATATTTTAGATTATATTTATGGTAAATCAAAGGGGTTTCAGCATTTGCCTTTACAGATGAGATTTTTATATTTTATTTAAAAGGAATGTTTCCTGACTGTATTTATTTATTTATTTATTTGTAATGTTTAAAGCCAGATTTGTTTTTATGTAAAGTGCCTTGCTTCAGCTGTGGTTTAAGTCTTTCATGTTTTCCTTCAACATACAGTCACAGAGGCACCAAAATACTCAGAGAATTGTGGAACAACACAATGCATACAACATTATGTCCGTAATAATGTTTTTATTTTGCACATTTTGGGTAAATATGAGGAATACTTCGGATTCATCATCGAATCTTGGATCTGAATATAATCATTTAGAACATGATATCCACTCTTTGAAGAGTGGTGGTCTACTGGTTGGCAAGTTTGCCTCACAGTTCTGAGGTTTGGTGTCCGATTATCGCCTCGGGCCTTCCTGGGTGGATTTTCTATTTTGTCATCGGCCCACAATCTTGAGTCTTAAGCCTCTCGTTTTTATCTAGAAGCAGACATCTGACTAGGAAAAAAAACACTCGCAAACAATTCATATGCAGGTCACTGCTTTTGTTCATGTTTAAGACAGCACACAATCACGATATGCAATTGTTAATCACTTCATTAAAAAAAAAAGCCAAACAAACAAAAAAAACAATATAATAAGAATGTCCTGTACTACAAACCCATGCAGTCACAATCCACCTTCCAATTCATCTCAATCTACTGCGCAAAACCCACCATTGCTTGTCATAAAAACACATCAACGTTTCTATTTCAGGAACTAAATGTCCCCTGAAGTTTTATTCAAGTTTTTAGTCATTCCATACAGGACCTCCTGCGTCTGCCGATTTCCTTATTATGTATAATTAAAGTGAGTTGTCTTCCTACTGTACTGCTGCTCGTCTTCCATATCACACTCGGCACCGTCACTGTTAACTGTTTGAATGTGACTCTCTGGAGTCTGTGGGCTTTTCTTCCTCTCGTCTTTTTAGTCAGTCTTGTTATTTTTAGATGAAACATAATTGCCAGAATCTTCAGAGTATCTCTGAGAGTTCCATACTCCTTCAGAGTGTTTAATCCATATGACAACTCCTCGGTGACTGCTGCTGCTTTTGGCTCACTCGTCTTACAATATAAATAAAGATGTTGAGAATATTACAGTGAAAATCTAAGCCCAGTCAATCAAAGAGATTTGCTGTTGAATGTCATCATTCATTTTTTATGGCGAGGCCTTTTTTTTGTGGGTGAGCATAATACGTGGTTTCCTTCTTTTATTAATCAAACAGCAGTTTGAAATGTGTGTCACAGATCTCAACAGTGTACTCGCTCCAAGCGCAGGAAGAAAATAGAACAAAAAGTCGACTCCTCAGCAAGCAGGACTGAAAATGGTCGTGAATGTAATTCTCTTTGGTGCGCCACCTCCTTCTCCAGTGTGTGTAATCTACTGTACGCGAATGCAAATTACAATGCAAATGCAAATACCACTGAATAATTTATTTGTAGCACACGGCCCTTTTATAGAAGGCAGAGTAGCTTTTTGCTTGAATTGGGAATTGTGGCATTTAAAACAGGCCCGCGGATGACAGGAAATAAAATCGCATGAATTTTCACTGCGAGAAGGAATTCACAGCAATTCATTTTCTGTCCCATTAATTATAAAATGAAGTCGATGCATTTCTCTCATTCAATCAAATTCAGTATGTAGTGCAATTTTTGCAGTGTGGCATGAGGAAAAGAAAACCGATTATATAATAAATTACATATCCATATACTCACCAGACACATTCATCACATAAACGTGCTCAGGAATCTAATTCAGTCTAGTTTGATTTGTCATAAATTCTCTTATAGTAAGATCATAATATTTAAAGTTTTGATTCTGTAGATATCTTATATTTTCTTAATATTGCCAAATAGGTATGAATTTTACAATACGTCTACCATTAGGTTTGTAGTCTGGAATCAGTGTATAACTGTACCGCGTAATTGTTGCGCAGAAGTTAATTGCTCCATGTACAGCACGTTGTATGCAGCGATGGCTGTCTGAAAGTGCTCTATAAATACAGTTGAGTTGAGTTGAGAAGAGTTTGTATTATGGTCACTACTTTGATCCACTCGAAACTACAGCCACAATACTTTTATATTTGAATCCTAAACATATACTGTATTGCAGGGCTTCTTTTTTTCCTGCCCTTGTTTCCGCTCGCACACACGACTGTGTTTAGGCTTCTCCCTCAGTGGGTTTCCCATCAGGGAGTGTAATTAACAAGCGCATTCATGAGTGGGTCTGCTCATTTAGCCTCCATTTGGGTTTAGACAGCTTAGGGCGACGGAAGAACAAATCCTGGTGGAACACGACGACGGCGCTGCAGCCAAAGTCAAAGCCACTGCAGGCAGAATGACAACTACTACAACTTTGTGTTACACTTCAGGCCTGCTAGCTCATGTAAAGTGGATATAAAAAGTCATGTAAAGTGGATATAAAAAGTCTACACACCCCTGTTCAACTTCCTTTTTTGTGTGTGTGTGGGGGGGGGGGGTGTAACATGTATTTTTCCCACAAACATAACACTGTTTATCACCAAAATTACACCATACCTACACTCTTGGTGGCAGCATCATGCTTTTGGCCTGTTTATTTTATTTTTTCCAAATGAAACTGCGGCTTTAGAAAAGGTGGAAGAAATTCGGAATAATTTCAAATAGCGGTCAGTGTTAGCACAAAACCTCCAAAGGCTTCTGCAAGAAAAAAAAAAAAAAACAAATGTCAGGAAAAACCTAATAGAGCATCTGAACTTCATTTGGAGTTAATCCGAGGCACTTTAAATGGTTGCATGTGTGACTTGACTCCCACTGACACTGAATTTGAATGTGATTGGTTAATTCTGAACACAGCCACTTCACCAATAATATGAGGGTGTGTACACTTGTGCAACCACATTCTCACAGGTGTGTGGTTTGACTTCCCCTCTCGAGAACATTGCACTTGCTCGTTATAATATTCATGTGACAAGCGCAGAGAAATAAATAATCTGAATAAAATGTTTTGCTAAATTCTCCTTAAATGACACCTTGAATTATTTTCTGGTGTGCTATTCGCATTTAGCTACAAACACAACCTCGTTGTAATATCTCAACCTTTTATTCACACGGAGTATTTTATCCCACGCATACTCCAATATATCATTCTTACATGCGGAAACATTTGCCTTTATTTTTTTCTGACGATCCAACATGTACTGTATAGTCGGATGCTCGACGCATGCGGCTGACATTGCATTAGCTTCCCATTTGTCAGTGTTATGTTGGCAAAGCCACAATATCAAAAGATTAGTTTGAGCATTCATTTCCATGTCAGCGTAGTCATTTTAATGTATAGACGATTTATTGTACACGCCGCATTTTATCCAACAAAGACCCACGTCATGATATATGAATGCATATTTTCCCTATTCATATCAAGACTGATATATATTGCAAAAGGGATAGCGTATGTGTGCGAGTATACGTGAGAGCGCGTGCACAGAGAAATAAAGGCCGAGCTAAGCAGAGAGAGAGAGAGAGAGAGAGAGAGAAGCTCATTATAATCAGGCAATTATACTGGCAGAATTAGAAGCGTCCTTATTTTCTCTTGTGGCGGCGTGAGTGTGAAGACGCTTTGGTGACTGCACACTAAAAAAAAAAAAAAATCAAGGATGTGACTGACTTTGCTGTGTTAACATGGAGCATCCGTTGCCATGTGTGACAATTGTAGCCTGTGATTTCTTTTTTCTTGCTTTTCGGAGAGTCAAATGAAGTTTCTCAGGTTCTCATTTGCATTTGATGGGAATTTTTCTTTTGTCCTGAGCGGAAGTGAATGAGACAAGAGAAGTTACTCGTTGACGCCAACAACTCAGGAATGACATGGCTATCCACAGTGTATCATCCAGACAAGGGTAGATAATTATATTGCATGTTATTGTTATTACCATATATACTGTATCCATTTTTAAAAATATTTTTAAATCTATGTGTGTTAATTCTAAAGTGGCAGAGCTGTGTTACATCAGTCGATGGTAATGTCATATGTGTGCGTATGCCTTCATGTGCATGAATACTTCAAATGCACTATAAACAACAGCGGAAAAATGAATAAAAGGTTTTTCAATTCACATTTTTATAGCATTTTGTCTTTTTTGTTTTGATGACATGCTGCGCTGATATTTTATTAATCTGTCTTAAAATGTAGTATATATTGCTGTAGACAATAAACCAAAGGCACACTCAAGTTAAATACTTTGACCTCTGGTCAAGGGTGTTTGACCAGAATTTGACCCTTGACCTCTGGTACATGTCTTATCAACACACCCGTTAGAGTGTATTGATTGTCCCTCCCTCGAGACGCGGCAACATTTCGTATGTTGTTTTTCCAAAATTGTGTTTTGCTGTACAGTTTGGCTAGTACATCCTCCGTTTTGTATTCCGCATATCCCATTGCGGATTGCGGCGAGTTGGTGCCTATCCCAGCTGACATTTGGTGAAAGGCGGGCTAGCCAGTCAAGCACTGGCTGGAGGCAGGCGACCGTTCACAATCACATTGATGAAACTGTCACTGAGAGGGATGTGGGAGTTGGGCGAGTGAACCACTACACCATCAGTGGCTTTAAATTATAATGTTTTACATTCTAATATTATTTCAGTTTTAAAATGATTCATGTAATTGCAATGTTGTAATATATACCTGTATATATAGTTTGCAGGTATTTTATAAAAGAAGAAATACACTTTT
Organism: Hippocampus guttulatus; assembly: GCF_054856545.1. Lineage (NCBI taxonomy): Eukaryota > Metazoa > Chordata > Actinopteri > Syngnathiformes > Syngnathidae > Hippocampus > Hippocampus guttulatus. Next base: position 17,314,063 of record NC_141265.1, read on the forward strand.
ATAATAAATCAAGTAACAAAAAACATATTATGATGACGTTCTTTCTTGGCATGAGGAGATCTTATATATCTTATGTTTCACACATGTAGCCGCATGTCTTGAAGGAAAAATCGGCCCAGCAACCCCTTAGCCCCTTTTTTGTGTCTTGCAAAGCTATTGAAGAAGTTCCCTTTATTTGCCATGATGTTTTTTCACTGAAATTACTAATAGTGCCACAATTAAATTTCATTTACATTTACTTATATTAATTTTATTTTTCTTAATTATATTAAGTCAATAAACAACATATTAAGAATATCAATATCTAACACTCTATTGATAATATCAATTCAAGATTATATACTGTACATAATAGTTGCACATTTTTGGACGACAGTGTATATTTCAAACAAATAGCTGTAGCTGCAGGTCTGAAAAGAACAACCAATTCCAACGCCCACATGCCCAACCCTTTTTGTGCATAGAAAAAAATAAAAAGCTAGCATGTGCATGGAATGTGTCAAGGGGGATTGTTTGTGTATGGGGTGGGGGTGCAAAGATGAACAGAGGAATGACGACTGGCTGAAAGTTCTCAGGCAAGCGCTTGTGTCTGGCCACGAAGCAGGCAGCTGATTTGGGCACGTCAATTAACATAAGAAAGGGCCCGAGCCTGTGAACTTGGGACACCTTTCGACCTTGGCGCTGTGGGGATAATGGTCTGCGGGCCTCTTCACGGGCACCCCCACCCCAACACACACACACACACACACACACGGCTCGCCTGATCGTGGCTAAATTGTTAATCAGGGTAATTTAATATAGTATTTCACCATCTCTCAGCGGCTATTCGCCTTTGCGTTCCGGAAAAAAAAAGGCCCCCCTTCATTGAGCGAGACGAGACAGGCAGCTGCACTACACCGCCATCATTGTTTAAGCATGGCGTCACACATTTACACACGATGAAATGAGACACCGTCTGACGCAAACAGACAATGTCTAACAGGGGTTCAAACTTGTTGTGGTGAAGGGGCTAGCTACAACCTAACCTCATATCAAGGCGGCCAGACCAGAAAAGTATATATATATATATATATATATATATATATATATATTTTTTTTTTTTTAAATAGGATACATAAGCTGCATTGAATGTATTATCGAAATGAGAAGAGTGGAGGAGATCAGTTTTTTAAATGGCTAACTGTTTAGAAAAATCTTCTCTGTGCTCCGCATGTAAAAAACACACACACACACACACGCAGATGTTGTGTGTCAACACAAGCTAATTAGCATAACATCCAGCCTTATGATAGCCATTGACTGCTCTTGTATACTTCGTCTGAGTGTGCCTGTTAATTTATGCCGTGTGACTAGACGATAATTCGTGCCCAAATCACCAGATGAAAAAAAAAACCCATCAATGCAGACATGAAGTCAATGTGTGGGAACGGAGGGCCCAAAGTCAACTCCACACATTAATCACCCGCAACAAAGACACTTCCACACGTGGTTAACCAGCATTAAAACATTGAAAGAATAAGATTTATCTGGTTAAATATGATGATATACTGTATATATTTTTTTAAATGTCCCGACCATGTGAATATGTGATTTTTTTTTTCTTCCTTTGGCATGGTGGCGGTGGGCTCAACCAATCGCGCTGCTCTCTTCACTTCAGTAATGCTTGTAAAATGGCTTATCGTTATTTCACCCACTTGAGTCACTTGAGTATTCGTAGTCCAAGTCGAATCCAAGTTTGGAGGTTCCCATGTTTGCCGTCTGACTACAATGACAGGAAACAGAATTGATCAACATGCAAACAAAGGTATTATAAGGCCCTTGGGAGTCGGGGGGCTAACAGGGGTCAGGAATGAGGGGCCTTGTCTAGACGCTCTGCTTTCGTGGTTCCAGGGTTCCTGTGTGCATGATCTCAAAATGACAACTTGACCCATGTCTGGGACTAAGGAATTGTGGAGACACACAGACAATGGCTGACGACAGTTTTTCGCAACTAAGTGAAACAAATTTAAACTAATTAGCACATCTGCCTCACGGTTGTGAAGTCTGGGACACTGTTCAGTCAGTTTTCTAAATGTGCCCTGCGATTGGCTGATAACCAGTCCAAACGTGTATGCCACCCTTCTCTCAAGGTCGGCTAAGGTCGGCTCCGGGTCACTTGGGACCCCACGCAGTCCAAGTGCTATCGTGCATGGATGGCTGGATGGTTTAGGAGTTCTGAATTTCCTTCCCACTGTTGTGGGAAGACCAACATCCACTTCCTACAAAATGAACTGAGCAAAGATAAAGAGCCACTTTCAAGTGATGGCCGTAGTCCTGCTGGCACGATTCTTTTAGGACGTTCCTAACGGGGATCAGACTCGCCAAAAGCTAGTGACACGTGGTTATTGTCATCCGCAATCTGAACAGTGGGAGCCAGCAGATTCTTGATACTCTCGATCGCACACAGACATATGAATATGAAGTCACGTTGTTGGACCGACATATTCCTGCTGCGCAGAACATTATCTTCCCTCAGAATATCTTTCATCGGTGATGGCAGCTTTCTGTAGCCGACCACTTGACGAGCCTCTGTAAATTCGGCCGTGTGATTGGCAATTCGTTGACTTCAAGCTGTAAAAGTCATTGCAGATCAAGGTTTTTGTAGTGAATAAAAACTGACCAAATAATTCCAACTAAAGTTGGAAGAAATTTGTTAACAAAAAAAAGGCTCAGGAAAAAAAAAGGCTAACGAAAAAATGATGAACTGAAACTACATTTTATGTTTAATAAAACGAACTCTCATTAACTATAAAGATTGTATCGTGTCAATTAATTCGACACATGAGTTTCAGGGTTTACTTTAACTGTATTTATTTCTTGCTGACCTTGTTTTTAGGAGTACTTTGCATTGAACACAGGAAAAAAAAACTAAAACCTATACTAAAACTAATAAAACAAAACTAATACAAACCACAAATCTACTCCAAAATTAATTCAAACGATCTTAATTTAAAAAAAAAAGTCAAACCAAAATAAAAACTAACTATCATTGTAACCCTGTTGCAGAGTCATGGAGTCCACTAGACAAATAGTCTCTTGAATCCTGACCGGCAAGATCAAACAGTTGTCGTAGAACAAGGGACAGCGAACAGATAGCTATTTTCAAAAGGTGTACAAGTAAAACTTCATCAGAATAATAAATACTCAGGGAAAGCACCGACACCTAAAAAATATACAGTAACAATGTACCGTTTGCACTTGATTGTATAGTGGGGCATGGAATTGCGTTTCTGCTCTGATTAATTTCCTGACACTCTTCCTTCAGACGTTCCGATTTGACATTCCAAAGAATTCCTTTAACACAGCGAATATCGTGAGGGGTTAAAAGCAACCATTGACAATGCCAATACGCAGGAAGAGAACCACACCCCAATGCCAAACACCAAATTCAATCACTCCTCCCTCTCTCTCAGCTCCAATCTTGGCTGATGTGGTGTCAGGCAGCGAGCTGCTGCGGGGCATGGTATAATTGAAAGGCAGAAGAAGAATACAGCTTGTTTAAACCAAGCAGGCGGCAGTGAGGCCATGATGGGAAAACAAAGCCAGGGCCTCGGGAGTGGCTGACACGACATCACTAATGGTGGAGCACGGGGGAACATTGCCCCTGTTTTGTTCCCCTCAGTCGTCATGACGAGCAGCAGGTTGATGATGCACTTCAACCATCCAAATGTCAAGTTTGCACAGCTGAACTGCCTGACTGTCGTTCGGCGCAGTCTAACGCGACTCTCTGGGCGTTTTCTTCGAGATCAGACTTTCTTTCATTGTCGGAAATTGTCATCCGCCTACCGGTCTAATTTTAATATTAAAAACACGGCAAGTAGAGTCAACGCTCGTAATAAAAATCTGGTTTTGTGGCCGTTGTGCTGAAACGTATACCACTGTTCCCCAACCTTTAATGAGCCAAGGCCAGTCACTAAACAGAAAACCTTCGGCGTATCCCATAAGGGGTCACAGCAGAGAGTGACACGACACGGCATGGCTGAATGCGAATGATGCCAACACTTCACGATTCTTCAAAAAATGCTGATCAACATTCAGTATACAATTTACATGAAAAGAGGGAGGTACATAGGGAAAAAATACAAACCGTATATATATATGGAAAAAGTAAAAGAACTGTTGACGCATATTTGCGGTTGCCGAACTGCGAATATACATCGACTGTAGTTTTAAGTTGTAATATCACCATTCGTCACTAGGTGGTAGAAATGACTTAGTTGCGCTGACATGGGACTTATACTGCCCTACACTACAACATGAGTAGGCCTCCTCATTTGTTTGCGGTTTTGAAATGATATGCAGGGCAAACATTGCATCTCAAGAATATAAACATTTTAGTGAGTTGGTTTTTGTGGAAAAATATACAAAATTTGGTCTTGCACCAAAGTTGATTTGCTTTCAGCAAAGCGAGCCCTCTGCACTTGAAACTTTGTTGTTTGCTTCAAACCCTTTGTTGTTGAATTAGGATAGTGGATCTATTTTACATTTATCAAAAAATATAGTGTGAAAAATGAAAAATATTAATAGCAGGCATTTTGCACATATGCACATATTTTGTCCATATGGAAAACTATATATATATATTTTCATACATCTGGTTAGAAGTCCATGGTCCTCTGTGGCCCTCGAGTAGCACTGAATTAAAAATTATACCCCGACCCCGCCCTATTCTCCCCAGCATTAAAGTTGCCCATCTCTGTCCGCACAGTATGTTTTGCAAAAATTTCTGTGAGTGCCCAATAGGAGACTGCGATCCCCTTTGGCTACTTTCCAAAGTGCCTTCAGAAATATCATCCAACCGTAGATGGAGCACAAATTGTAGCTGTGCATGCCCTCTTTATCTCCACGCCAAGTACTGTGCCATTGCATATATGTGCAAATACACATACAGCATAGGTAAGTGATTGCTGACTGTACAGATTGGAGAGCGGGGAAACAAAGTGATTCTATTTAATCAAAATTGAAATGCTATGATGTTCCACAACACCCGTCCATTCCACATCACTCCCGCTTCCTCCACTCCGTATATAGACATGTTTGACACAATATATATCTCGATCTCAGTGATATAGGCCACAGCAGCTGTGAGTTCCCCCACTCAGTAAATTACCAAGCATGACTGTCTTTTATTGACCCGCATAAGGAATGTCCAGCAAGACAGCTGCTCATTTCAGCTAGCAATAGATATCAATGTTCCCTATCAATAAAGCAAAGGGAGGGGCGGGGGGGGGGGGCGAAGATAGCAGGGAGGGGAACGCCTGATATTGAAAGTGGATGGAGGCTGGCAATGAGAGAGGGCAGAGGTGGCAGTGTGGACAGTGAGATGGGGAAGGCAGCGAGGTGTCGTCCCTCCTGGGATGGCGAAACTCTCAGTCAACATTCAGTGCATGGAAATCACTCACTCGCCGCTGCGCACCAAGGCAAACACATGCACATTCACACTTGCAAGCACGATAATATCCACACTTCCAACACAAATCTTTTCGTTATCCAGACTCAACAAGCAGAACTTGGAACGGCCTTTCTCGACGGCATTAATTTCACAACTTCTCACATCAAGTGTATGGGCATGCGGAATACTGTACATAGTTCACGGAGGACAAGGGACCCACATAACTCGCACATGACTGATTAAGAGGCCAAATCCTCAGGATGGGACTCACACTTAAGTTAGTTTGATTCATATCACTTATTTGCGTGGCTGATGTTTCGCTTATCGATGTCATAAATGAGTGATGATGTCACATGCAAGAAGTGCATTTTAGTTCTGATCTTTTCCAACATGGTGCCGGGTCCTGTATCATATAAACACTCAATCTCTCGCGATATTTCGGTGAGTGGGATATGGTTGTTAGCTCAAAGCCTGAGATGGTCATTTTTCAATGACATCACCCTTGCGCATAACTTTTCAGGCATGCACCATCAGCCCAGCCTTAATCCAACTGTCGGATCCGTGTAAAGTTTGAATTGAGTGTAACACAATTTGTGATGGGGGAGTGGAGTGCGGGAATGACGCGCTAAAGGAGTGACAATTAGTGTTACACGAATCATTTGCGGACTGTGTCACACCTCACACCGCGAGAGCATTAAAGGTAAGTAAAAATTGTTGTTCGATGCACAGCCCCACTAGTTGCAGCAAAGTATTCTGATGAACATTGTGTTTGTGGAATATGAATGAAGTAACAAAATTCTCCCACTTGAAAATAAGGTCCTAGGCCGCAATGTACTCAACTCATGTGTTTTTGCATCTCATCTATTTTATTTATCTCCTATCCATTTAATTGTAAAAGTTGCCATTAATTTCAAGGAAAAAGACTATATCCCGATATACATATCGTTATCAGGTTATAAAATGACCTATATATAAAATGTAGGCAGAAATGTTTTGAATTAGCATATGATATGATATATACAATGATGATTATATCATATATCATTTGTATTGTTTGGTTCCCTCATCCAGTTCGAATCGAAATTGCACTATTTTAAAATGATCAACAGGAATCGGATACAAACATTTATTTTTGTGTCTTTTTTTTGGGGGGTGACTTTATTTGAGCTACTTGGAAATCCTCCGGACCCCTTTGCTGGATTCTTCTTTTTGTGTGTGTGTGTGTGTGTGTGTGTGTTTGTGCCCGTTAGCTGTAGATGTGACTGCTGGCTCGGGGGCATCCTTTGTCTCATCACACAAGCCGCCAAACATCATTGGACACTGCGGGAAAAGGGAACACACACACACACACACACACACACACACACACACACACCATCTCACCTGTCATGCCACTGACATCTGTGGTGTAAACAGAAGGTGTAAAAATGAGCACAGGCGGCGCCATTCGGCCACCGACGAGCTCGTTTGTGTGATCATGCCTGCATGTGAGTGTCTAGAGTGTATGCGGGCGGGAGCGGGGGCTGGGGGGAGGGGAGGGGCTCTAGGTGGAGGCCATCCTTCATCCCTTGCTTGCCATTAGGTATTCTACATGATATGATGATCCAGGCCCAATTAAGGGATGAGGTTGTGTGAAAAATGTGATGACAGGGCAAGCGGAAGACAAGAGCGTCTGATGTGACATCTGAGAGGGAGAGCAAGACAAGTGAGGGAGAGAAAGAAGGGGTGAGGCGGAGAGGGGACGCGGTTTGAAAAGAAGGGAGGAGTGATGTCGCGAAAGGAAATGAAGATGGGGCAAAGAAGGAGGGCGAATGATAGTGAAAATGAATGTTAAGTAGAAAGCGACAGGGAGAATAATACGGTACGGGAACGGAGAGGGGAAATGAAGAGGCACATGAAGATGAATGGAAAGAAGAGCAGGAAAAATTATGCGCCTTTCTCATATGAAACAATTTCTCAAACCTACTTTTGATCTTCTCAGATTGGATCGCGTCATGTCTTTTTTTTTTTCCTCCTCTCTCCAAAAACCACAAAGCAAATACAAGAAACGCAATGAAAAATATATGCATGTGATTGGCGACACAAGAAGAAAATATTCAGATGGTGTTGCTCATATTGCACACGCAGGTACATTTGATTTACAAGACGGAGGATTTATTGTGCACAAGCAGGCTGGGAAATGTTTTATGAGTTCCTTTTCCTCCAGATAAACTCCAGAGTGTCGGGCGTCAGTTTGATGTGGATGCTTTGATCAACCTGCCGCCTTTTATCTGTCGTCAGCAACCAGGACACCAAGATGCCAAGCCCGTTGTTCTTTAAGAATCAAGGAAACGTCTCTGGTCTTAAAAAAAAAAAAGTGGTTTTATTTCGCTGTCAACAGACAAACAGTCAAGTTTATCGAATTGCTTAATGAAAATATGAACAGAAATACATTGATAGCCATCAGCACAGGCACAGGTACAATATATTGTGTCGTTGTTGTAGTTATTATGTCTGGTCTTAAAAAGCGGTTTTATTTAGTTGTCAACAGAAAAAAAACGGTCAAGTTTAGCAAATTGCTTGATGACAACATGAACAGAAACACATTGATTCTTATCAGCACAGGCACAGGTACAAACTCTTGCGGAGTTATTATAGGACACCAACATAACAAAGCACACATGACTTCTTCACTCCAAGTTGTTGAGCAGGAGGGACACACCTGAAACAAACAAAACGTAAAATATTAGAAGAAATTCCGGGTTGATCATTCGTATTACAACGTAAACCAACACAGCACACACAACAACCACTCTTCAGAAACTACAGTTGGACTGTGACACTATGCGGAGAATACGTTTCCTTCCATATTTTGAGCGTTTTAATCAAAGTCTTGTCTGCATTGCAAAATAAAAATTGAACACCTAACCAAAATTAGTGCTCAACATGAATTTACTTTCATCGGAGAACAGTACTGGGACCCATCGCTTCCTCTTTCAGCGTAAATGCTCCCTGGCCCACGCAAGACGATAACTGGTGGTGTGGTCAGGTACCTAAATGGTTTCGAATGGTGTGACGCGACACTTGGGTCAATCTCACTTCCCTTAAACGTGCCTGGAGTTAAGTGGCATTCATCATCCGTTTTGCCAGGGCGTTGTTCACCATGTCAGCGGTCATCAGCATGCAAAGATCAAAGGACGTTTTTGACTTTCTGTGACTCTTCCAGTCTCTTGGTAATTCAAAAGTACTCTTCACAAAAAATGCATTTTGATCACCATTAATTTTCAAGCTTGTCAATTTTGGGGAAAAGCTAAAAGTACATTATTGACACATAGAGATCAAGTGCATCAAAAAAAAAAATCCCGTAGAAAGTTCTCAGACAAGCTCCGCCCTTTTCAATGCCGCCGAGAGACTCGTTCTTCATCAGTGGTCTGAAGTGTCAACTCCGAATGTGAACGCAACACGCGCGTGACCTGTGTGTGTATATTTTGTCTGGAGGGGAAGCACTACTAGAAGATTTACCGCCAAGCCCACATTAAGATCTGTCAATGAAAGGACTTCATGAGCTGTGAGGTCTCAGTGAACCTGAAGGCAACAATAGCGGCGGACATTAGCCCCCACCACCTCATACCGCATTGCACGTTTCTCACTTTCTTCCTGCTGCACTTCTCACGTGTATTGTCTTACATGATATACTTTAGAACCTGATCAGACCGCCAGTGACATTTTTTTTTGAAGGGGTGGGGGGGGGGGGTTGAGGACACATGGCTCAGGAGTGTCTCAGGTTTACACCTGCTTATTCTTCTCTCTGAGAGGAAAACTTCAGACTAAGGGTTTATGTTTACATGACAACAATCTAGTTGGGGGAGGGGGGAGTTCATTGTGCTCTGAAGGCAACGTTGTCAAAATGATCCCCATTCACAAAGGCCTGCAACTGATTCAACACACTGTCGTATGCTTGTCAGGCCACTTGTAGCACTTTAAATTAACATAATGAGATTATCCATGTTCCCCTGAGAGCACCGTACCGACATTTTGATATTTGCCACCCCACCGAATTATTTATTCACGAAAGTCTATTCTCTTCACCTGGTAGCATTTCGCTTGACTGCGCTCACTTCTTCCAGTTGGTGTGTCCATTAGAATTGGTTTGTCTCATCACATTTCAGGTCTCAGTGTGCCGCCATGCCGGTCTAATGGGAACTGAACTCAAAACCTAAACTATTTTCGCAATGAGGCCGTTTTTTTTTTTCATCAGATTTGGAAATCTGCCTTCGTTGACGTCAACGTTTTTTCTAATCTCATTGGTTGGTGAGACTAAGACTGTTTGAGTAGCAAAATGCATCTGTGGTGATCTGCAGGTATCGATACATTTAGTAATCAATATTTCTGGTGGCTATATTTAATTTCAATTTTTGGATGCTTTTTTAAATGAATATTGTTTCTCAGCTGCTTTAGATCATCTATGTGCCACTGTGAAAATATGTACACACACACACACACACACACACACACACACACACACACACACACACACACACACACACACAGAAGCACGCAAAAGATGATTACCGGTCTGATTATCGAACGTAATATTTTGAGCAGACTGAATTATGCTTTGCAGTCTGAGAGTAACATAAGGAAATTTTGGTTTGTCATAATATGTCCATGCCATGGATGCACAAGTTATTATTTTTATGAAGTATTTTTAATTATTCTTACTGTAAAATGTATACGTCCAACAAACAGCAATGGCTAGGAAAACAGTTTCGGGTGCTACAAATATGTCTACTCACAAGTCTTTTGTGTTGTGTTTTGATGTAGAGTAATATACTTTGTGTAAAACATTTTTATGTGAAATATATTGGATATAAAATGTCGACACAACCCTGTCCAAATCCAGGGTTCTGTAAAATAAAAAAGACCAAGAGACGAAAATAAATCCCTCCACACTTTTTTTTTTTTACCATTAGTGTGACCTACAACTGAATGTGAAAAAACAAATTGAAATCATATTAAATTGTAGAAAATAAAAAACTGCGATAGTGTGGTTGCACAAGTCTGCACCCCCCTCTCAGAAGCAGGGATGTGGCAGTGTTCAGAATTAACCGATAACATTAAAACTCCTGCAAAATGTGATTCAGCACACACCTGCCACCACTTCGGGTGCCCCCTGACGGTCCCCAAATAAAGTTCAGCTGTTTTAGTAGGTTTTTCCTGATACTTGAAATCATTTCTCTTGGTCCCATTTTTTTTTATACACAAAAACCTGGCATTTGTTCGTGATGTGTAGACTTTTTATACCCACCGTACCTTGTCGTGAGAGTGACAATAAGCGTAACCCCTACAAGTGATGCACTTGAAAATTTTGGTTGAGACCCCTTTATCGAATTGACTTCCCCGCCTGGCCGTGAACCTCCAACTGGACTCCCTGCACCTCCAGCTCTTTCCTCAATGCATCCCACCACCGCACACTCACTTCCCCCACAACCGACATTGCACTTCTTCTTTAGTCTGAAACTATAGAGCTCGGGCCGAATATGAATCTTAATGAATAGCTTTTTACAAGAGCTCAGGACACGGAAGAAAAATCTGTAAATGTGACTGCCTTCCTCAGTCATATCTCCAATGTCCTTGTCTGCAAACAGCAGATGCAGAACAACATCAATTTAGAATACCCGCTTTTCAACATTTCCAAGCAGGTTGCCTTCAAACGCCGTCCCTGATTTATCTCGTCATGAACTTGAAATATTGAAAGTCGCTCCCTCACACATAGAAGTCGGCAACCGCCCTCATTTTTTTTTTCTTCCCAGGAATTCAGTCTGTACGAAAGTGTTGCGGCCAGGCTTTCTTCTTCCGCAAATGCCTCTGATACTTCGCTGACAGTACAGAAGAGTTCAGGGTTGGCAGGCGGTCCCTCAGCTATCGACGGGCAAACTCAGCCCGTCTCCAAAAGATGAAGGCCAGTGAATCCAGACGAGTTGAGTGTGAGACCCTGCCTGCTCCGTGCACCTCGAGGACGCATGCTGCCTGCCGGCCTGTCAGCCTGTCTGTCTGACTGCCTGTTTGCTAGCAGCTGATATGAGTTCAACCAGCATCAGCCTGTCTCGGCATCACTCTCTCTGCTGACACGTCGCATCAACCCCTTGGATACATCTACGTATAAACATGATGTCTGTCCAATGTGTGTCCGAAACTTTACTGAGCAATGCGGAGATTCTCATTTGCGGTCATTAGCAGAGGCTAAATGGAGGATACCGGACTAAGTTGGCTCATTCATTCAGTGCCAGCCATTTTTACTCTACCACGTGGAAAATTACACGCAGCCGTAATTGGGATTAAATGACCAAATTCTTTAAAAACGAAAAAAAAAAAAAAAAACGTCCTTGGCATTGAATGAGTTAACTCATTCTGGAGTTGTTTTTAATTTTCATAGATGTGGAGTCTCCCTATTTATGCTTTACTAGTTGTGCCCCCAATTGGGTGTTGCTGCTGTTTTCTGGTGTGGTTGGGGCGACCATCATGAATACCAAGTGAACAAAGGAACGACTGATTAGTATGCGTACCAATTGGTCAGTCCAAAACCTGATTTTCTTCCTGTTACCATAGCCTTTCTTTGCTTCGCACTTATGCTCGGGGGGCATTGTTAAGCTTAAAGGTGACTAGAATTTTGAACTGTTTACAAGTGCCTCCACCTTGACCAAAGATGATTCAAAAAGCTATCTTAGTACAAAAACAACTACAGGTACGAAGAATCATCAGAGGATAAGGATAAGCAGCCCTGGGGTTGTCTTTCTTCAGTTAGATATCAAGCATGTGTCAGGGCGGAAGCACTTATGAAGAGTATGGTTTCATATTGTTGTTTTTTTTTCTTAACACCACAAAAAAAGTGCATACCGGTGAACAAGAGAAAATAATTGCCAACCAACTCAGAAATATAACTGGCACGCGGGAAGAGAACACATCTCTTCGCCACGCCATTCACTTTTTACCTTTGTCAGTTCCTCTCAACCTCAGGGAGACATATTCTTTTTCATCTGTCAGTATGGATGGAAACATACATGTTCCAAAAAAAATAAAAAATAAAAAACAACAATGGTCTTGTCAGCACAGAGGAGGCTCAATGTGCTGCTGTATGCTTGAAGCAGTGCATTATGTGCTAAGTGTCTCGGAGCGTACCCCCCCCCCCCACCCCCACACCCACACCCACACCCCAACCCCCATAGTAAATAATGGATGCTCCTTTTCCTTCTCTCACTTCGGGGACCAGTCACGGTTTACCTGTATAAATGCCCTTTCTGTGTCTTTGGAGAAATGGATAGCACTAAAGGATGTGGGTCAGATGATTTCATTAGCGCATTCATTTCTCCACGCGTCTCCTTCGATCAGCAGTTTGACACATGCAATGTCACTCAAAATGTCTAAGGGTGAATTCTCCGGTAAAAGGGATGCAGAGGCTGCTGATCCGTAGCGGTGGAATTTTTGAAATATAGCTCACATAAAAAAGAGGGCAGAAACAGTAATGTGCGAAAGGGGAAAGTCACCTTTGCGATCTGCTGAATATCCTCTACGTGTTAGCCTGAGGACCGGCGTCGCACCGGCATTTGTTTCCGGGTTCCTCTCCGGGTGGTCTTCATCAAACCTACAAAACACAGAACAGACATAAGATTTGCTGAAAAAAAAACCCACACACATAGACGTAAATTACACAAGCGTCTGTAGACTGGTTCATCACTCAAAACCCCCCAAAAAACTCAGATTTGGATCATATTAATATGTGTGTTAGAAGGTAAGCAAGTCTCTTTGGTCTCCCTCCCCCATGCATGCGGACGCTACACCGAAAGAGTTTCAGATGTTGTAAATTATTTACTTGATTCACCATCCGGCCCTTTAACCTCTCAGAAAATGCACAGGGCTGTCAAGGGTTAAAAATATATTCCCGTAGGATCTGCATCTGAGTGTATATGTGTGTGTGTGAGAGAGTGTGAGAGAGAGACAGAGAGTGCATTTAAGGATAGACCCCCCCCCCCCCCCCAAAAAAACTGTATCTCACCTCTGACACTAAAAGCACCGTCCCTTCTTTATCTTTCCATCTCACGTTTACAGTGCCCGCAGTAGGAGCTAATCAGAGAACTGTAGTGTGGAGAATCTGGGCTGTCCCATATGGGACTATTAGGAGACAACGTGTGACTGGTTGTGACAGTGCGGATGTGTTTGTCAGAGTGATTCTTGACCTGTGTCGCACAACCTTGATGAGTGTGAGAGGAAAATGTTCTGGTTCTATTTTAGTACATGGTACAAATAATGGAGCGCTGAATGGTCATCACCGGGGGGCATTTAGGTGATGGGTGAGCGTCACTATAAAGTAGCTTTGGTGTCTTCATCAAAATGACTCAGTCACTCAGAAACTCTGATCTGATATTATTTATAAATGACCAACATTTGTACATAAACCGGTGCAATATCACTTAAAAAGTGTTGACTTAATATTACACTGACATTTCCCCACACACTGCTACCAGGGGAGGAGCTACGGGGTGGCCAGAGGTGGCCGTGGCCACCTTTTGTCATATTTTTACATACATTGATTCTCTGGCACAACTTCCGCAAAGTGCATATTGAAAGAATAAATACAATTGATCTGAATGCAAACTCTAAACTAATCTTTCTTTAGTAAAGAACATTCATTTCTTACAGTCAACACCAAATAAATGTATTACTATCACACCATAGCAAGGTTTTCATTTGTCATTTTTTATCATACCATCCACAATTATGGTTAAATTGATGTAAAAAAAAAATGAAATGTATTAGTTAAACAGCCAGCTTGCTAAACGAATCGTGTTGCCAAGTAAAACCCACCACATGCTCCTTTAACGCTAACATTAGTCAAAAATGTCCACCCTGTCATTGTCTACCCGGACAGTAATTTCACGTGTTTCAACCAATATTAATTTCTGACAACATAACGTCCACTCCAATGATGATGAAGTTTCATGGAAAAAAATCTCAACTTTTAGCAGTGAAACGGGCAAGTCTCAAAGGCACCTTGTGGTGAAATTGACTCTGATTCTAACTACTCATATTAGTCGCATAATGTGAGTAAATGTTAAGCCGCCGAGTCAAATGATGTATGATGGGCCCTTTCAGCAAACGGATTTAGGCTGCAGCAGCTTTCCAGCCAGGCTGAGTGAATATTAATGTGATTGAGTTTGTGGGCCTCAATGCATCTGCACGCACACATAGATATAAAAAAAGAAAAAAAAGGGCAACCCCCCCCCCCCCCCCGAGCGCCAACTCTACTTGAACACGTTACTGTGGTACGTCCCTGGCATACAGTCGTGTTGTCATGGAGACATCTAGACACATCCACCATCCGAAGAGCGGGGGGATGCTGCTGAGCGCCTCAGAGGGGCTGGCGCCGATTCTCCTGCCCCCCCCCCTCCCAAACCTCTTTACCCAGCATTCTCTACCCCTTCCCCCCAATACTGAATCCCTATTCTCCCTGAAATGTGGCTTAGCATCACAACTGTTCTCTGCTCAGCTGGTTGACTTGCTCACTTTGCAAGTGAATACGAGACCAACATGTTTTCGGAATGTAGGTGTTCTCTACGGCTGGGAGAACGATACAATGGCGAGTGGGAGAGAGTGAGAAAAGAAGTAGTAGGACAATTTCTTTCCAAAACAAGCCAAGGTAGACGTTTGAGAACGTAAAAAGTGTGTATGTGTGCGTCTGTGCGGCTTTGGGGAGGGGGTGGTGGTGTGTTAGCCTCGGGGCTTTGGTTAAGCCCATAGTTCATCCTGAACTGATCCTTTTCATTAGCTATTATCAATAATTCAACATCGCACTTGCTTTAATGGTTTATGTGGACACACACACACACACACACACACACACACACACACACACACACACACACACACACACACACACACACACACACACACACACACACACACACACACACACACACAGGCACCTCAAAGCCTGCATTCACTGCCACTAAAGGAAGTGCACATTCACACGTAAATGTGCACATTACATCATCCCAAGAGTAGAAAGTTAGCGGAACCCAATTTCCTCTACTGGGCTGTAGCTTTGACTTTCTTCCAAAAGCTACTGCGAGTGTATGTGGAGTTATACGGTATGCGCACTAAAAAGGGACATCAATTCCTCTACTCTGAGATGGAGGAATGAAAGGGTTAAGCGTTTATGATGTGTCCCCTCCTTACCTCCTCTTTGCCCTCCCTTTCATATTCTCCAGTATGGCAGTGCTCACTCGCTGCACATATGCTGGAGGAGAAATAATCCCCTTTGATTGGAAGGCTAACTTGAAGTGTCAATTATTCTTATGAAACCGACGGTACGGTTTCTCACCTCCGAAATGAGTCGGTGGCACAGATGGGCGTGTGTGTTTGTGTGTGTGTGCGTGCGCGCATACACACACACACAAAAAAAGCTTCCTCCAAAACATCTTTCCACAACCCCCCGCCTTATATTCTTTATCTTTCCCTCTTTGGGAAGAGAGCTGACATTTCAAGCCACACCACCAAAATGGGGTGTGGATATTTGCATGCACATAGTGCCCAGTGAAGACTATAAATGCTGCAAAATAAGACCATAATACCAAATGGCACATAGAAGTCTGACTCAGCTGCCAAAGAATCTGCATGAAACAACTGAATATTATTATTATTACTATTATTATTGTTATTATTATTATATATTATATCAGAGTACACGAACGGAAATCTCTCCAAATAGAGACAATTGTCTTGCCTTCTCAGCTGATGAGGTGGTTAAAAAAAAAAATCCGTCCCGAATCAGGATCAAACAAATGGCTGGAGAGTTCAGTTACACCACAACAATGGCTTACATTCACTCCCATCCTCAACACACGAGCTTTACCTCGAAGGAGTGTGCAGTGGGGAGGGACAAAATCTGGTTCGGAGGGTGTGTGGGTGCGGGCATGAAGGGGCATATGGTGATATCTTAGACGATAATGGCGGTGGAGAGATTGGATGGCATCAGCCAAAGATGTTTGTTTTCAAGTACTGGCTCAGCGGCTCGAGTGAGTTCATGGTGAACCTCTCAGGCATGACAAAACTCAACTTTAACTCTGACTTTTCTTTAACTTGCAATTTCCATTTCTGTGGGAAAGTCAAGAGATGCTGCTGCCAAGCCGAAATGGCTTTGGTCCAAATTATTTGAGGGCCCTGACAATGATTAACGCAGCTGCCAGGACCACAGGAAATGGCATCAGACCGGTCACTGTCTTAAGATTTCATAACCGTGTTTCAAGACCCTCTCAATAACCACAAATAAAGTTCAGATATTCTAGAAGGTTTTTTTTCCTGCTTTCTCGCAGAAGAATGGTTTTGTAGTCCACCTTGCATAATTCCCCCGTTCCAGCTGAAGAAAAAGAGCCCTACAGATAAACCTTGGTTTAATTCGACCACAATACATTTCTCTACATGTGCGATAACAAATACCTACAGGGATGCATGGGGGTGGCAGCATAGTAGATATAAGATGTCACATGCTTGCTATTATATTCAGTACCAGCCATTTTCAGACAAACGACTTGGAAAAAAAATAGAGTAAAAAATACCTGGTATTGAATGTGTGGAGCCTGAAAAAGTAAACCAAAAACTTTCTTTACCATAATAAAAAGTTCTATGGAGCCCTAGTTGTCTAAAAACGACATTCTGATTGATATTACATTTGCGGAATGTAAATTGAGCAATAAAAAACCCACCCGTTTTTGTACATCTCAGGGGGCGGCCATTTTGGCACGTGTTGTCGACTGAAAATGACATCACAGTTGCTAAGGGCTCAGGTAACAACCAATCATGGCTCCGCTTCAGAAAACAAATTGCGTAGCAAAGTAGATCTAAAGCTTCATCAGCGCCACTGAGCCAATGGAAACATGAACAAAGCGCATAGCAGAGCACGGCCACAAAAAAAACAAAAAAACAAAACAAGAGATCATTCCCCAAAACAGCTGGAGAAAATCGTGAGACATTCATTTGTAAACAGTTATTTAAAATTTGAATCCATGCTATATAAAAGTACTGTGTTAAAAGAAAGCTGAGCCTGCTGATATTGTGGAGCACTGCAGACAGGTCCTTTCTGCTAACTTTCAAAGACTTTGCTAATGAAGCAGTGACTGGCAATTTGCTCTTGTCTGGTTCAGGAGTTCAGCATAGAAATTAGTATAAAGTTGCTGGGTGAGGACAAGGAGGAAATTTCCCTTCCCACCCACATGTGGATGTACATCTATGAGCAAAGACAAGAGAACTGACTTAAGTGCAAATAAAATAGCAGAGAACACCCTCGATATTCCTTTTCACAAGCACTGGAAAAACGCCTGCTCTCGGTCTCTCTGGCGCGTCTGTTCATCTGTCAAGACGCTCACTCTCATTTTTTCTTCCTCTCTCCCGCTCTCTCTCTCTCTCTCTCTCCCCCCCCCCAAATTCAGTGTCTTGTACCTCAAAAATACGAAGGCTGGTTCTTTTGAGAGTTTTGTGCTGGACCATAGAGAGTAAAAAAACCCCAGCTATGTTAGGGGAAAGCGATCTCGGGCTCTTCTCTGGCTGTGGCTGGGTTCTCTTGGGAAACACACAGCTCATACAATGGATAGAGGAGGCCTTTTGTTAGGTCTCTGGGAGCTGCAGGGCTTTCTCTGGATCAAACGTGTGTTTGTGTGTGTGTGTGTGTGTGTGTGCGTGTGTGTATGTGCATGCGTGCCTAAGTGCGTGCGTGCGTGCGTGCGCACACTCATAGACTTCTGCATTTCACTTACATTCATATACTAGCAGCTGGCAGGAAAAGACTGCACACACGAACGTGTGAGCACACACACACACACACACACACACACACACACACACACACACACACACACACACACTTTCGCCCACACTTGTACACTGAGATGCAGCAGACTTTCCTTATCTCCCTAAACTCAGTGAAACAAAGTAAACTTCTTCTTTTGCCGTTCAGTTATCAAGAGTGGAAATATGAATCTGAATTGGGCGAAGAGACGTCGACGGCAAAGGTGACGTGAAACACGTTTGGTCTTATCCGGATTGGTTTCGTGTCAGACTATCCCAAGAGGCTTATGCAAAATTAAAATTGTGAGACATAATTCACCCTCAACGGCACTCTTTTGTACTCTTAACGTTTGACTCTGACATCTCGAAAGCAAACTGGTACCTTTTGGGATGAAGTTGCAGTTTGTTTAACTCGGGTCCAATTTACTAACCCGAACACAAACTGAGAGTTGGGACCTATAAATTGGTTCTGTTTAGGGGGCAATTGAAAATGCTTTAAGATGCTTTATTCCGATGCAACAGGGCACATAATGTTTGTTCGATGACACTGAAAAGTGTGTCGTAATTGTATTTTTCTCAAGTGGTGGCACAAAATAAATCCAGACACTTTTTTTTTTCAGCGTCTGATACATCTCCTTCAAAAACGTATCTCAATCCCGATGATTCAATCGTGGGCGGCCACTTGACAAAATAAAATTGAGTAAATAATTCAACCCACGTTTATTTTTAAGTTATCATTCATTTATGCGTCTCCAGTATGTGTCAATGTTATGGCAAAACACTGTGAATGTAAAAATGGGCTTCAAGAATGATGTTAGTTTGGGTCTTGGGGCAGAGAATGTTTGAGAAAGCTTGCATTGAAGTGACTTTTTCCTGTGTAGAACTCCTGGGAAATCTTCTCACTGAAAAGAACTCGCACCTTCTCCGGGACTCCCTCTTTTCCAGTCCCGCAGTTTCCCACAGACCCCCTCTCTCTTCGGTCTTCTGTCTCCGCATCCTTCCCTCGCTCTTCCTCACGCCTACCCCCCCCCCCCCTCCTCCAACACCCCTCTCCCCCCAAGTCTCTGCCTTCCTTTCAACTCCAATTTTGGGCACAATGAAGTTGTTCTGGCTGACAGTTTGGCCGGTCGAAGTAAGTGTTGCTCGAGCCTGCTGTGTGGCCCTGAAGTGGGCCCATTCTCCCCCTTGCCGGCTCAGTTACCGAGTGCTTCGCTGGTGAGACACGGAAGCCGCCCGTCCCCCACGCTCCCACCCTGACCCAAACAATTAGCCTCAAACCGCAATTAGGCTTGCTCCAATGCGCAAACGCGTGAACGCGACTCAATTTTTTTATTGTTCTCGTCAATGTTCTGCACTCACGATGAAAATAAACCACATCGTTGCCATAGCCAGGGCGGTGTCATTCACTCACTGACTTCACCTCTTGCAGGACACGTCAGTGAGGATTCTGTATTGGGGTCATCTGGGAGAGACAAAGCCCGCAGCCCTCTCTTTTCTGTTGCCTCTACTAAACGTCAACGAGCTCTACTTTCTGTCACTGCCCTCTGCTTCCCTGTCTGGTTTTCTCTCTCTTTGTGTTCCAACGGGTGAAAAGAAACTGAAAAAGATGGAGCAGTCCACACGATGAATATTTCCATACACCCAAACGCAGACTCACAAATGAGCCAACACATGAGAATGGGGCTTGGGGAGGCCGCGCTACGGGGACCATATGTCCAGGCGTTGAATATCAGTTGTCTCGCCTCCAGCGCGCCGCCGGACCACCATAACTTAGTTTGTCTTCAGCACAAAGTTTGGTCCAAGCTTGGCTGGCTTCATTAGGAAGCTATTCTCTGCAGCCAATGAAGCTCACCAGACCTCCAACAAAGGAGCTAATCACACCCACTGCTGCTCCTCCCTTTTTAGCCTCTCTCCCTCCTTCCTGCCTCACCTTCACTGTGGTTCTCACAAAAAAAAAAGTCTCTTCCATTTCGAAGCAGTCTAACTCTTCTCAAAGTAGAAAGCAAAATAAGCACTCATTCAATGCCTACAATAGTCCTGTCAAGTAAAAGGTTAACAGTGCTGGGCAATCTGTAGAGCATAAAGCGGGCACAATGATATGCATAAAAAAAAGCGACACAATAGCACCCTGACAATATTTGTAAAACAACTAAACTAGTGTTTTTGTCGAAGGTTACCACCCGCAGCTCTTTGTGTACGTCTCACCTGACAGACAGCGTACTGTTGCAGGACGAGAATGGGTTAGCCGGATGCGGTGGCTTCAATACCCGCCTACCTACGATGCGTTGTGCCTGCCGCAGCCTTTGGGTGCATTTGAGAGCAAAAGATGTGGTGCCTTGACAATGGAGAGCCCAAGGCGGCTGAATACTTGAAATGACCTTGAACCTTCCAGTGTTCTTCTTTCCCAGGGCTACGTGTGTTGTCTGTGGGTGTATACGTGTGTCTGCTCCGAACAATCCGGGTGCAAATTGGTTGAAACTGTTGCTGTTTTTAAGGATAGAGCAATTCCGTATGCCTGAGATCAACTTGCAACGCGCTGTTGATTCAGTCACTGTTCATTTTTGAGCCGAACAAAGACTATGATGTCAGCTATGGGACATTGAGTTCCATTTGTGCAATGGCTACTAATCCTGGTAGGATTGTCCATCTTATAATGGTACCTGGCATCAAAGCAAAGGTTGAGGAACAACTCTTCACTGACTTGTACCTCATTTTTTGCAGCCATGAACGTACCTGACAAAACATCAACGCGATATCCATAAATATAGTCCTGTGAAAGAGTCCTGCACGTGGCCGAACAGGACTTGGTGGTTTTAAAAATTGGCCGACGGGGGGCTGGGATGGTTAAGAGAGACTGAGGGAAGGCCGGTAAAGGCCATGTCACTGGGTATTGCTCACACACAAAAGCCACCAGCATGACTACCTGGACTGCACCTGTAATACCAGCTGTGTGAGAAGAGCAAATGACCCAAAGGTGGACAGGAAAAGCCATTTTCCCAGTAAGAATGTCGAACAGATGCCCGCTGGTCACTCAGGATTCAATGCAATCCCATACGGGAGTGCTGTCCCAAAATATAAAATAATAATGCCCAGTTTTGATTGACATTGTCGGAGCGTCAATGTCGTTGTTTTGATTGCGGTTGCAGTTTGCACGTCTGTAGCGATGCATTGCATCATCTGAATATTTTGCCTCTTTGAAGCGAGTCAGGAAGGTAAGCAAATGATCTGAAACAGCACAAAAGTATGATTCAGTGCCGTTGTACACCACAATAGGAAACAAATTGCTAATATCTCACTGACAGTGTCAATCAAAATGAACAGACAGCCAACTACGGGTACCAGATGAGTGTGGCCTTACTCGTAAATATTCTTCATGGATCCTGACTACCATTGTTGAGGAGTTTATCACTGAGCAGTTGTTGCGGCCGCTGGCATTAAATGTGGGAATGATGTGGAAGCCAGGTGCTTCATTGGGTCACTCAATTTAACCATGAATGGAGCAGAACCGATAAACGCACACAAAAAATGTGTTTTGTTTTGGGGTTGTTGTTTTTTTTTTTGCTAATTGATTGCTTCTACGAACCGCAGGACAATGTATTCTTTTGTGACATTCTTTTCCTGTGTTCATTAAGGCAGGAAACAAGGAAATCTTTTTCTTTTGTCTTGTTTCTTGCCGCCCCCACCTCTCTTCCCCTCACTGGCTCGCTCACTGGATCACCCCCACCCACCCTGGCCTCTTTTTCGTCCTCACTCCGCCCCCCACCCCCACCCTCTCTTCTGCACCTGGTGGGAGAAGGTGATGTAAAGGTGGCATGGCTGGCAAAGCATCCCTACCCATCCCAAATGCAGATTGCAACGAGGGACGCAGGACGGAACGGCGTCGAGTCGGCGCGACGGACGTGGACACAGCGGGAAGAAGACTATAAATGTGGACTATCAGAGGAGAACATCTCGCCGTTTTCCTCCATCCTTCCCTTGTTCGGTGCCTCCGATTACCATCTCTGCTTCTGCCAGTTACACACACACACACACACACACACACACACACACACACACACACACACACACACACACACACACACACACACACACACACACACACACACACACACACACACACACGCACTTTGACGCCGCTTCTTGCCCCATTTTCACCCGCCTCCCTTCAGTGCTTCTGTGATGCTCGTCTTAATGAGAGCTGGCGGGACAATGGTAGCATTGTTGGCCATGTTTGGCAAGCCCGCACTGAAACAATGGCTGTTTACCCGAAGCATCGGCACAGCACGAAAGTGCTCCTTCGTTACGGCAGGGCCAAGTCTGATTAAGTGCTTTTCAAATGTGCTACAATGTGCGCTTCAAGCAACACTACTTCCCTTGTTTGCAATTAAAAGGGCATCCTTCATGTATTATGCATATCTATTTACATATCATCACGAAGGTCCGCTGCTATATATCGCTGGCGTCAGGCGGAATCCTCGCATACCTAAAAAAAAAAAAATCACCACTCTTCAGGATACACCCCACCACCCCCACTTTCCACATTTTATATTGGTCAATAATTTGTAGAAATAAATAAATAAATAACACTCAACAAGTGCGGACTGAACAACTTTACGTATTTTACCAAATTGTGAACCGATCCCAGTGATCAAGTAAAAAGCGCAAAGTAAAGAAAACAGATCTACACTCAATGACCGGCGACGAGGGAAGGTGTACACGTAAAACAAAAACAAACCTGCCATTACCGAGGAAACAATGCTGAGTTTTAATGGGCACTGCCACAGAGGTCTTAATTCAACACGTTTATTAGTCCAGTGGAACTGCATTCCACTGAAGGGTGTTCGTGACGTATTTGTTCCTTTGAGAAACACCCCAAAACATGATCTGGCTGGACACATTTTCAGATTTAAGAGTCGTTTTCCAAACTCCATTTGGACTATTGTGACAGAAATGACCCAGACGTTTACCATTTTACAACGATACATTTTTATCCAGTTCAAACAATTCAACGGGCCAGTCTGGATTGATTGTTTTTGATGATTCCGATGTCAGGCGCATCTGTAAATAACCAAATGACCTCGTTGATCTCGGACAAAGCTCATTTCTTGATTTGAAATCCTCGCTAGATGTGAACAAGCTGGCAGGCAGCGGCAGCGTGACTGACTGCTCGAAATAAGAGGAAACTCTCTTGCGTGATGGCCTCAGATCATATAAAAGAAGTGAAAAAAAAAAAACGATAGAGGGATGGAGGGAGAGTTATCAAACGGATGCTTGTGGCGGAGACGTAGTGAATCAGTGGATTGACAGCTCTTTCACTCAGCCGCATCCCTCAGCGGTTGTGGCTTCTTGCGGAAATATGCGAGCTGCTCTATGCAAAGCAGCATCATGAATATGCGCAATTAGGTGGGACTGGTGTAATTTTTCTGGGTTATGGGATGTGACGTGTGTGAGGCAGAAGCATACATCAGCATAAAGATGAGTGACAAATTCATATTCCTCGCCTCTGCAATAAGGATTTTTACGTGTTACAACACACTTGCCTTTTATGCACATTTACAGCCACGGGCAAAAAAAAATGAACCAATGGTATATTTCGAGATGCTATCAAAAGCATATAACTGCATCTTTAGATTAACCCTGGAGAACCCAAGACCCCTTTTCTTCTTTGGAAAATGATGGATTTTACATTAAATGACTGTTATATGTTCACTGAACACAAAAATATATGTTTTTTCAAATATTTAATGCTTTAATCCTAATTTAGGATTAGGGCCAAATTTGACCCTTTGGGATTTAAGGGTAGCATTTGAGTAGCAGAATTTACAGGGGCCAAATTTGACCCCGTGGGTTCTCCAGGGTTAAATTGGG
Source organism: Hippocampus guttulatus (assembly GCF_054856545.1). Lineage (NCBI taxonomy): Eukaryota > Metazoa > Chordata > Actinopteri > Syngnathiformes > Syngnathidae > Hippocampus > Hippocampus guttulatus. The sequence continues at coordinate 17,338,178 of NC_141265.1, forward strand.
AGAACGAACGGATTTTTTTTCTCTCAGCATCAAATATGTGTTTGTAATGGTTTAGCATTATTGTCCCATTTGAAATAATACAAAAAGATAACCGGAGTGCCTTTGTATTCTGTTTTTTTTTTAAAGGGAAAGATCATAAAGTTGAATTTGGGAAAATGTAATAAAAACTGAAAAAATATTGTTGAGAGAGATCTGTTCAAGTTTGGATAAGAACTGTAGCAATAGCTAGTTGTTTAGTTGCTGTTCCAAAAAAAATCCCACTCTGCAAATAAGGTAACCATAATCAAAGTAGCACTTCTCAGAATGATGCAGTGCAGACACTGACAACTACATCTCTCTCTCTCTCTTTCTCTCTCTCTAATATATATACAGTATATATATATATATATATATATATATATGTATATATATACTGTATATGTGTGTGTGTGTGTGTGTGTATACATACAGTATGTGTATACATATGTGTGTATACAGTATATATATATATATATACACATATGTATACACACACACACACACTTAATCAATATCAATCAAGTAAAGGCATATTTTTGATTAAGCTTTGAGAAATCAAGCAATTTTGCAAATGTACCTGATGATATGGGCAGTAAATATTACAATGTAGCCATCCTGAGATAGGCGCGGCGGACGTCCTCAAAGACATCAATCGCCAGGCAAAGTGGTTAAATATGGTATGTGCCTGCTGGTAATAAACTTTAGATCTTCTTGTTGGCGACTCGGAAGTGGAGCTCAGTTAATGAGAAAGCTACAGCGAATCTCCCTACTCTGCATTGTTGTGAAAGATTCTTTTTGCTTTGTACCAGGGTTTTGAATTACTCAGTATTCATTTGTGTGCGTGCGTGAGTGTGTGCGTGTGTGTGTGTCGGATTCGATTCAGATGAACTTTTAAAGGAGCTGAACATATGAATGCACAATAAGGACAGGCAGATGGGAACAGGAACACTGACAAAAGCATCTATTAATAATTGCATTATATTTTTACACGCCAGCACACACACACACACACACACACACACACACACACGCACACAACTATATCAATGCATGTGCACGTTCTACATGCACACCTTTCCAGCCCTTCACAGGGAGCCAATTTATAGATACTGTACCGAAGCTACCCTCAGCAACCCTCATCTCCTGCTTTGCCATGCCCCCGTCCACCACACACACACACACACACACACACACACACACACACACACACACACACACACACACACACACACACACACACACACACACACACACACACACACACACACACAGTGGCACGCTCGGCACCCTGCTACACATAGCGAAGGGGACGACATATCGCTCATAGCACCCAGGAAATTAACTTGACATTTGATGCAGACAGAAAATATATTTCAGTAAGGGGAGGAGAGGGGGAAAAAAAACAAAGTGTACCAAAGCAGAGACAGCATAAACCCATCCCTTGTCCAACCACCCCCCGCCCCCCATCCCACCCTTTAAACTCAGGGATGCATTCTGGGCGGGGGGTGGTGAGGTTTGGGGGGGGATTACCACGATCTGCAATGCAGACGCCACTGGGTGCCCACGGAAAATGAGCTTCATCTTTTGCCTGTCCCTCTCGGTGTATGCTGTCTGTGCCCCTTTGTTTCCATCTTTTATGATTCCTGCATGCGCTCCATTTTCATATCCACTTCCCCTCCCCTCCGTCTTGGTGCCTTTCTATTAAGAGGCAAGTTGGAAAAGCAAATGGGAGATGGACAGTTTGTGTGTGTGTGTGTGGGGGGGGGGGGGGGGTGCGCATATAGCTTTGACACAAAAAGCAAAAACAACTTGACAATGCATTGCCTGTCGGAATTCTAACATTGAATTGAAATGTCAGTGTAATGAATTCCAGTGTTGAGATGTAGAATGTGAGACTTGGAATGGTTTGAATTGGTCAAGAAATGTGGAAAATGTGAAATCTCACTCCATTTAAAAATAAAATAAAATAAAAAAGTGCCTAAGGTGTTTTGAATGGGACTGATGGGAAATTTTGCAAGTGCATGTCTCTTTAACTTGAATGTTTGGGAGGGGTTGGGGTGAAAAATGTGAAATTCTGGGAGAACTGGGAATATTTTGAATGTGGGAGTTCATGCCTAACATGGCTGAATTGGTGAAATATGCGACTTTTTGAATGCCTTGATTGGCTTGAGAAATGCGGAAGTTGAATGTCACAACAATGTGTCCAATCATAATAATACTTCTAATTTAAAAAAAAAAAAAGGTTTTAAAGAATTAGTGTGGAGTATCGTAATTGTAAATGGATACAGTCTTCACATAATTAGTGCCGCTAAAGATCCCTTGAATATTTGAGCTTTGCATAACTGCCGCTTTTCCTCTCCCGCATCTCAAGCCGCGCGTACAATTTCATGCTAGCTGATTTGAAACTACAACGCGGCCTGGTCATGCATAATCTGCGAAGATTAACGATCGCATCCTGGGCCTTTCAGTAGCCTCGGTGAGGAGCCCAAAACTGACGAATGGCGCGGGCTGCAATTAATGCATCATTATGGAGCGCTACAGTTTACACCTCCTGTACGCGGAACAACACACAGCAGGAGCTCCGAGCAGCCGGCTTCTGTCGGCGGTATCCACCCCATTAGACATGCGAGAAGGTTATCATCATTATGCACAATTGCCAATGTCTTGTCTGCGAGCGCCTCTCTCTCTCTGCCTATGATGTGTTCAAAATAGATATCCAAACATCCGCTGTCGTTTGTGTGGCCGTGAAGCCGTTGCAGTTCAAGGAAAAGTGTCTTCCTTTCATTGCAAATGGTGTTGTTATCAGGATTAGATCCAATTGAGGTAAATATCCAAATTCTAGAGTTTCGTTACACTACACAGACCGATGTGCCATTTATAACAAGTTTAGACAGAGCAACAATGTTGTGTGACTCTTAAACACGCAGGTGTATTATTTATAATAAATGTGAAGAGACATTTAGAGACCCAAATAGACTGCGCATTCTAAATTGATGAAAATAGCTTTGCCGGCTGCATTTTTTATCTTTTATTTTATTTTATGTTTTGCAAATATTCATACACACGAGTCAGGTAAAAAATGTATAGAGGCAGGTTTTTATTTGGGACGCTGGGTTGAAAAATAATCATGTTTTTTTTTTTTTTTTGTGCTCCGCATTTGACGACGGTGGTGCGCTCAACATCTTGCATCATCCTAACGTGCAGGCACAATGCGGGCAGCTTTATTATTCTAGCATTTTCTGCATCTGGAAGGAGACAGCTAAATCGCATGGTGAACTGTATTTTGATTAAATATTGGGAGCAATTACAGTACTCGATGTAAAGCTGAAATATAGATGACATTTTTCAGACATAGAGCAGGTTTGTCCTACACCTTGTGTACAAAGTCACTAGCATCCTTCTCTGCATGTGCAAACTCCTCCTCCCACCTACCCCCCCTTGCCATTCCTTGCTGTGAGTGATTTGCATTCATTTGCATGATTTCACAATGTGCACATCCTTTGTTCTGCTCGCGTGGTGATGCACAAGAAAACCCCCCTGCGCTGTTATACAGTCTGCTGAAATTGGCGCCGGATTTTAAGATAGTGTTTGTTAACCGCTGTTTTGTCAATCTCGGATTCAATATTTTTCACTAAAAGCTACACTGGTAGGCTCCAATTAAAGATTTAAAAAAAGAAAATCACAATATAGTGCATGAGGGCGGTGTAGATGTGGACGCTTTTGCGCAGGTTTCTCTGCATGTAATTGACATTGTGTTTTCGCTAAGCGGCATGTTGCAAGGCTAAAGCGCTTCACCCAAGCGTGAAATGTGGACTTACCTGACATATGAACGGGAGAACTATAGATGGAAATGACATCATTCACAACTAAAATTTGCAACGGCGCAGCTTCATCAATAACGGTTCATACTATTTTCCACTTTCTATGTTTGTCCCTCGCATTTATTTCCTTTTTAGAATCATTGTGTTGTGATCATTTTGAATTTGATCATAATTATTGTTTTGACCATCTATTCCGTTCTTGAGTTTTGACCATTAAGGCCCACTACCTGCTGACATCTTTTGTTCTCTCTTGTTGTTTATACCACATGCACTTGCAAATATGAAAGAAATATATAGAAGCTGGCCTTTGATGGTTACATGCTGGCCAGAGATGGTGATGGTCAGCTATTATTTTCAGAGAAAGACGTGGAAAATGTACCGTATGCGTGTGACATGTAGTGTGTGTGTGTGTGTGTGTGTGTGTGTGTGTGTGTGTGTGTTTTCTCTCTTTTTTTTGTTTTTTTTTTTTGATTGAGGTCTATTTGGTGCAGCCATTTTGAATGGATACTTCGACAATGCTGATTTATGCATGAAGAAGTAATTTCAACAGTCAAACTTGACTTATGCAAGTTAAATACTGTACTCACAATTAATAGCTTGTTTAATCGGTTTGTCCTGGTACCATGGGGGGGGGGGGGGGGGGCTAGGCAAGACGTCACATGATCAAAATGAATGCCATTTGTGCTGACATGGAAACTCTCTCCTGAAGCGTCATCAACATTTGACTACCAGATTGATCAAATCTTTTCAGCAGGACCCTTTTTGTACAAAAAAGGCCCTGCTGTCAGCCTTTGCTTCTTAATATTGATGTTAAAGATTGCCAAGAATACGCAGTGGAGTTCTATGGAAATTTTGATACAGCTCTTGTCTTTTATTATATTCAACTATGCAAGTGTACCTAATATTATGACCACGAGTGAGCGCATTTCATTTATAGTGGCTTGTGTTGCTCACAAACTGTGCCTAATTTTTACGTGAACACAATTTTGAGCTCTCCTAGGCTCAGTGACAAAGTTTCAAATTTGACAAAAACCTCACTAAATGACCTCCCGCTACGGGCGAATAAACATTTCTCGTCTGACCCGATGGACTTATTGAAGTGATTTGTCTCTCTTCAGTGACATCAAATTTCACATCTAAAAATTGACGGACGGTCCTAATTGAAAACCGAGTATGTCCTCCACGGGTCATAAATGAGACCAATTAGTGTTACCGCATGGATTTCCACAGCCTGAGGAAATGCTTTAAAATCACTTCTGCACATTTAGAGGTGTGTGTGTGTGTGTGTGTGTGTGTGTGTGTGTGTGTGTGTGTGTGTGTGTGTGTACGTGCGTATGTGTATGTTGTTAATGTGATGATGACCGATGGATTCCCGCTTCCTTGCCTTGCCAAACTTAGCATAAACTACGGAGCCCGGAAGTGGTGACTGGACATGACTGTGCCCACGATCACAACCGGGCAACTGTTCTAATGCACAAGAACATGTACTGTGGACCACCGCTAACATACGTGTGCTAGCACACATCACACACATTAGCAGAGCTGAGCACACAAGAGAAGAATCGCAAAGCCCATTATTCGTTTTGAAATAATATCAAAGGGGTAAAACAACAATGATCAGTGACGGTGATATACCAGTAGTAAAAAAAATATATATATATTATTAGTAGTAGTAGTAGTAGTGGTATTTGAATTGGGATGAAAATATGAATAAATTTCAGTGATTTTTGTAGTCATTGAGAAAAAAGTTCAGATTAGGTTTTGGAATAAGAAGGGCACTAAGGGCAGATATTGAAACATATTCTCAATACTGGTGCTCAGTGTGTGTGTGTGTGTGTGTGTGTGTGTGTGTGTGTGTGTGAGTGCGTGTGTGTCTGTCAAGCGTGACGATGAATACAAACATGCTGATTAATCCATTTATCAGTCCCTCCATTCTTGAAACTGCTTACTCTCATCAGGCAAACAGTACATACATGTATATTTTCACTTTGCTACATTTCCAATCATTTTTCCCTTGAATTATATGACTTGGTTAAAGGTTCTAAAGTCTAAATGTTAATCAATATGATTGGACTGACAAACAAAATCCTACTTTTTTTTTGGACCTTACCTCGGACAGGTGCAGTGAAAAGAAAATTCCAAATGTCAGGTGGATGTCCTCCTCCTGCCGTATACGCGGCGTGTTTCGCAGCTCCAGTTCTTCATCACTGCAGCAATGAAAGAAGAGGATGTTTAACAAGAGAAAATGATTAAAATAAGGGTAACATCCAGTTTAGATAAAGTCGTGGGATTTTCAGGTTTCAAAATATGAAAATCGAAATCATGTATGCTAATCATAAAGTGGGCCCATGACTCCTCCCTCCCTTACAATTGTAAAGTGACACGATGCATTTATGAAGAAATAAGGGCACAGCATGAAGCTGAAGAAGCAACACTAAAGGCGAACCAACTGCAGATTATTAAATAAGCATTGTGCTAGCATTTTTGCACAAGTAATGCACACAAAAGTATGAGCGCACATGCTAATGCTAACACAACAAGGCGCATCCTGGTCCACCATATTTTGGAGACTAGTGGATGCGGTCGCCATGGCAATAACAATTATATCATTTGCTCTGTTTCCATCAGTTATTTTGATGTTGTTTACCTAAAAAATGGAATGCCGTTTATCCTTGCCTTGAAAGTCGATATGGCCAGTAGTCAGTGGAAAAAAAAATACCCCTTAAATATTTTTGGTTGGTCTTTTTTTTCCTCTTTGTTTTAATAAAGCTCATTGCTTTTGAGGGGCTGGATATTTTTATAGTGGTGTTGATATAAAAAAAAAGACATGCAGAAATATTGCAATGAAGAATTTGTCCTTTTGCGTGAATTTCAGGCTCCTGTGATATGGTGCGCGCGTGCGCACACACACACACACACACACACATATCACCACATTGTTGAATTATACTTTATTCATGTTTTAGATCATCAAAGACAAAACAGGTTGAGCAAAACAAAACAAGTAAATTACAAACAGTGATGAGCAAAGGACTCAAGGGACACACACGTCTGACAGATATCTTTATCTGATACGTATTCTCATTCCCCAGCGTAATGTTCTACTTGTGGGCCAACCTCTCAGTGTGTGTGCATGTGTGTGTCTGTGCAAGAAGCCCTAAGGCGGGGTTTTGGAAAAGAATTCTGCACTCCCACCCAAGCTTCCCTCCTGCATTTTCTGTCCATTCATTCTCTTTGCGGCTTGTGTGGCATGTTTCATCCCATCTCACACCTTCGCCCTATTGCGAGCACCTCATTCACTATTTGTCGCCTGTGTTATTTATGGTTGCGGTGGCCGCACTGGTCATCACGGTGCCAAGTCAACCTCGGATTTCCAAGATAACATCAGAGTGATGGTGCACAGCATGGTAAACGAGCAAATTTGCTGCCGTACTGACGTCTTGTAAACGCATAGAAAAGGAAAGTAAACTAAGGCTATACACCTATTATTAGTTGATGCAAGGTAGCCTTCGGTGCTTCATTGTTCTCATACGTCCAGGTCTGATTTGACACACCGCTCCCCCCTCCAGTGCCGCCTGTCTCATTTCCTTCCTAGTAACAATCCATTAGCAAGCGCTAGGCTCAAACAAGCAGCCGTTTAATTATTGTCCCTTTGTGGGCAGCACGTTTGTACCACTCATCATGATGGCAGGGGTTGGGGGGTGAGGGGGCTGGTGGGGCACAATAATGTGCATGCAAAACGTGATAATTTGCATACGTGATCATTCATTGACTTCCACTTAGTCATCCATGCAAAGGTCCAAAGAAATGTAACACAATGACATCAATGGAAATCTGGAACACTCAATATATAGAATCAAATAGTATGCATCAGTATGTGATGTGTTTACGTGTGTGTGTGTGTGTGTGTGTGCCTGCAAAATAGGCCCCTTGTATGGTACAACTCAAGTAGAAGTTTCCCGCATATTCTTCTTTATACGTTGCCTAAGGAGCACATCAAGAGGAAAGAAAAGGTCGGCCTCCGTGTGTGTGCTTGTGTGTTGCACAGTACGAGTGTGGAGTCGGGGCTGATTTACATGTTTTGATCATACTGCCACTTGATTCTTTCCTTTGCTTGATGGTGTCATCCTTTACTAATATAGAGAATTTCTCTTTAGTGAAAATGCACATGAGCGAGAACACATAATCTGTGGAATTCATAATACAATGATACTTGAAAGCCGAATTGTTTCCGCAAATAAAAACCTATTTTGCAATTTTCTTGGTTTTACCTGATAAATATTAACATGCAAAATATTTGGTTAATGACAGAAATGAATAGTCTCCTGAAAATGCCTGGGAAGCAGCACTTGGCTTAGCGAGCTGTGGCCAAAAATAAAAAATAAAAAATGAATAATAATAAATGTCGTGTATGGAAAACACTGCGCAGTAATCGGGGACATTAATCCATGCAAATGAAATGCTCAGCATGCAGAGCGACCGACCACTGTAATTGAATATGCGACTTTTCAGCCCTCCGCCTTGCCGTCAATAGGAAATGTGTCCAATCTAATGTGTATGCAAGCGCGTGTGGTGTCTATGCCAGCGGACATTTTAGGTCTACCCTCCTTGCGCGTGCTACTGCCAAACGCCTTAAGATGGTGGCACCTTGAGGCGGCGCGTCGAGAAAGCCAGGCTCCTCCTCACCGTTCCCATTGCTTCCCTTCTCCAGCACGACTCTGCACGACAACACAGGACAGACCCCCTTCCATTCCAACCCCGAGCCCCGCATTATAAATATTTAATTCCCAACTCTCTAATAAGGATATTAAGGCGAGTACATCCCGCCCGGGCGCATATGCATGACTCCTTTCTCATCAAATTTACATAAAAGGGCCAGATGCTAATGCGAGCGTAGCAACTGCTGCTCACTATTCTATAAGCACTGCTACCGGCCCTCCAGTCCAAGCACCCGTATAATTTAAATGGTGAACACCGTCATATATTTTTCAAATGCTTTGCTGCATGCCAAATGTAACCAGGCCTCTATATCCCGTGCTTCATGGAAAGCAGCTTTGCACTCGTGCCAGCGTAGCATTTATTATGCTTCTGTCGGAGTCCTTTGTGAACCAATTTTCAATGCAAATAAGGCTTCACATTTTTCACCACCATTTTTTTTCACGATACACAGTGAGGAGATCATTCCACATTTCCAAAGGTTAACCTAGTACTCACAAATTTACAAATTCTCCGATACAAACAGGGGGCTGACCACGTGTGGGCATACATCGAGCATGGTGAAAACATTCCGCATGTAGTGCAGGGTTTTGGGGAGTGTATGGGCGCCACTGTTTTGTAATTAGTCGAGGATGAATAATGCATTGGCACAAAATTTTATATATTATTTACACCTTTTCATCTGCGAGGAAAGCACATTTCATGGCGCAATTATACTAATTTATTTATACACCGTAGTATTTGCATGATCAAAAGTCAGTGGAGCAGAGACGTCCAAGAAGCCATGCATGGCAGTCAGTCATCTTTAGAGCTTAAGTGTAAAGATCGCATTTTTATGCACACAGTGTGATGGCGCACCACTACTCTCCCATCACTTTTGCACAGATTTTATGATGATGATTATTATTATTTTTATATGTAGTGTGCCTGATGCCGTGGCCAGTGAAGATAGTGAAGCCAAATGAGATTTTTTTTTTCAAAAATAGATTTTAGTGAAATGCTACCAATGATATTATAAGATAAGAAAACCTTTATTAGTCTCGCAATGGAGAAATTCCCAATTCACAGCAGCAAAGTTATGAAAGGAAGAAGTAGAACAACAAAATATAGGAGCTGCTGGAAAGGCAGCCACTCTTTTGTTACGTTTTCATTCAAAGAAGCATTTTTTTCTTCATGCAATGAAAAATGATGGAGAGGGCAGATTATTATTAGGTAAAAAAAAAAAAAGAGCTATTTTTTATTCCATGACTGCAGCCAATCAGGATGAGAGCGTCTACTGTGTGTGAGAAGCACTATATTCCGATTCTAACAAATTACCTGAGGCTTAAATTCTAGACTCTGTTCAGTCGTGAATACTAAATCAGGCAGTTTACTGTGAATTATTTTACACATCCCAAGTACAGACCAGAGGATTTTGTCGAAAGCAAGTTGACTCGGATCATGGCGCACATCTTCCACGACCACCATATAAAAACACAACCTAATGCCATCCAAATTAAGTGTGAAATACATCTTTTGACAGTCGAGGGACGCGAGAACTAACATGTCAGGCATGCACAACCTTGCAATCATCAGAAGCGGAGGATCGTCCAGCATAGCAGAGCACAGCATGCCCGCTGCTTGCGACAAGACGCTCAAGTGGCCATGCATGATGTCATTAAAAAGGGCCTGAATACTGCAACATTCCTCAATGGATTATTGGAAATGACGACGGCCACAGATGATATTGCGAGAGGTTAATAAGAGCCCTTTTGATCGGTAGTTAAGCCATGAGAGACACCCTTTTGTGCACGGTGCCTTGCTTCCTCTATAGGACGTGAAGCTCTGAATGTCAAGAACTTAACTTCTTCTGAAAGTCGAACATAATAGAGGTAAATATGACTAATGCGTCTCCCCATTCAGACAATGGGGAGGAGGTGGCATTTTGGTTTGATGCCGACAGCATTCAGCACACCCGCCCACACGCACACATCCATGCACGCAAGCAAATTCATGCGCACAAACATGCGCACGCACACACACACACACACACACACACACACACACACACACATAAACCAGGAACCTGGCCCGCAATGGCAGGGGCTGATGCTGCCATGCGCACGGTGATCTCACCTACCGTTGCCGTGGCGACACCAACCAGAGGGAAAAGCCTTATTGTGTGTACGCATGCGTACGTGCGACTGTGATTGTGACGGACGCCTGAGCTGGAGGAAGAGGAGGAGGATGAGGAGGGCCTGCAGGAATTCACATTGTGCCTGACTTGTTTAAGGTTTATGCCTCATTCACTTACTAGCCTTTTTTTTTCCAGGGGAATCTAGCAGGCCTTTCAATTATTAAGTCAGTAAATTCAAGATGGTGCTGCCAATAAAAGAACAGGCCGGCGCTTTTTAATAGTGCTTGTAGCCACTGCATGCGAGGGACGACGACTGTAAAATGACAAAGAGGAGCTGGAAGCACATGCAGACAGATGTAAAGTTCTACCACTACACACGCACTTAGCATTTTTCTTTCTCAGGCGGACAGGCAAAGTAAAGTCCCCTTACAAGCAGCTGCTATTGTTGAATTCTATTAGTGATGAAGAGCTAACTCAGACTATAGGGGTCATCTGCTCATCAATGGGTGGTGGTGGCCTAGGCTCGCTCTCCAGCCATGAATGCACTGAATTCATTAGCCCTGGTGCACAGATGGTGTCTGGCTGCCTGTCTCAAGTTCAAGTTCATGTCCAGGAGACACACACACACACACACACACACACACACACACACACACACACACACACACACACACACACACACACACACACACACACACACACACACACAGACAAATAGACGGATAGGAAGCCAACGAGTGAGACCAAGCTTAAGCCCAGACAGACAGACGTTGTTGAACGAGACGCAGCTATTGTTCCCTTTCATCAACGTGATGCAGATTCACTATCTGAAGAGGCCTGGGTCAGCTAACTGTGGACACAAAATGCACAGGACAACATATAGACCGTCGGGCGCACTTAGGCAAAACTGAATGAAGTCGTTTTGAATGGCTGGGTTGAAATTCAGATGACATATTTGAAAGCTTTTGTTGAGCAACCATTTTTTTTCCCATATGTCAACTTTGCAAAAAAACATTGCCGGGTTACTGGGTGGGGGGGAGGGGGGGTTGCCATAATAAGCATCAAATGATAAGCCATCACCCAGATAGAGGCTATTTATATGCTTAGTGAGAGAACTCAACCAAGGCTGTTCCACATTATGTGGAAGCTGCAGCGCCCTGTTTTCACAATGCCGAGGAACAGTGTGAGCACATAAAAGCTTTGAAAGTAAAATATGCTGTTTTTCTGCTGGATGAATATGAAAAACACCTTCCATGGTCACCGTGCTTTTGTTAGCATTCAAGTCATGTGACGACAAATGAGTGCGGTGGTGTGAACGAGCAAGGGGGGCACGGACAAGAATCCCGAGCCATATTTACGGTAATACGGTATACGCAAATGGTGCCGGGCCTCTCCAGCAATATAGCAGGAACACCAGAAGGGTAAAAAAAAGGCAACAATGTTTTTCATAAAATTTAAAGGCATGAAAAGTAGAAAAGAGAGTGGGTTACAAAAATACATACTCACACACACAAATGCAAGGCTAATTTATGAAAGCTAACCGAAGGACACCGAGCAAGTCTGAGCCTGCAAGTGTGTGAGACGAGATGCCGCACCCTCCTGGTAACAATACACTTTGTCAGTCAATTACTTTTCTTGGCTGCGGGGATGAATCTTTCTGAATCTTTACTGCCTTTCAATCAAATCTCTGATAATAAAGTACAAATAAATTTAAAAGTATTAACGCTCAGAAATGTGAAGAAAAATACATTAGGTATTGTTGCTGCAGGCAGAAAGAGGTCAAATGCTTTAGCTAGCTGTGGGCTGGCATGTAGAGTGACACCCTCACCAGCCCTGAGCCCCCAACACACACATACACACACACACACAAATTTAAACACTAGTCCCTTTCATAAAGCTTTGCTTGGGCTTAACCAGTGACGATAACGCTTGTTTGACTCGTAACAGCCCAGGCCCACTTCCTGTAATGTTCTGTCAGGCAAATAGCCTGCTTTTATCAAAGACTTTTGGGGATGGCAAACAATCATGACACTGAAGGCCCAATTCAGACAGGTGAAGGAAAAATAGGGTGCAGTTGAACTATACAGTGATTCAGATTTGTGCAGGAATCAAACTGACTCTTGACAAGGGGTGTGTTCGCCTAGTTCAAATCAAATCGCTAACAATTTGCCATTAAATACTTTATATTACAGGGGAAGTCAACCCAATTTTTCGACAGTAAGTGGCAAAATGGCCGCCATCTGAGATGGACAAAAGTGGGTGGATTTTATTGCTTAACTCATATACCATAAATGCAATATTAATCAGAAGGCCATGTGTAAACGAGCGGGGCTGCATTCAACATATTATTATCTAGAACATTTATGGGTTCACTTCCTCTTTAAAATTGTCCACACCATAAATAAAAGTTGGTTCAAAGGTGTCAGGGAGGACTGAAGCAACCAGAAAGACCCCTGTCGGCTGTTTGGTTACCTTGTTTTGCTACACAAGAGGGACACGATATTAAAAACACTCAAAATAGTGTAGTCCAGTGGTCCCCAACCTTTTTTGCCCCACGGACCGGTTTATGTCAGACAATATTTTCAGGGACCGGCATTTAAGATGTGGCGGATTAATACAACAAAATAATATGGTATGAGCTCCATGAAAACTGTGGTGTTTTCGAAATATAATAATAAACACAAGGAGCGTCTAATCTGGCCGCAACACTGATCGCCATGGTAATGTTGAATGCCTTCAAAATACGATACAACGCAAATTCAAGGTGCATGAAAATGACGACTCACCACAGCCCCGAGCTTGATTTTCTGTAACTAGACGGTCCCATATCGGGGTAATAGGAGACAATGACACCTCAAGTGTGTGGTTTATGTCTACTTCGTAATTTTGTTTTAGTCGCCGTTGCTGCAGAAACCCTCCACCTCACACAGGTAGGAAATATCAACAGTTCTATTGTGGCGATCTCAGAGTATTCAGCCATAACTTTAATCCAGTTGTCGAACGTACTTTTAAGGCCGCCGTCATTTGCGACCTCCAGCAGTTTTTTTTTAAACTCATTTTGCTACCTCCAACCTTTTTCTTTAGCGTAATCAGTCACGTGACGGAGAAGCGTGGTTTGACGTGAGTCAAGTGTGACACAGACGGATGTAACGGAGAATCCGGTAATTTTTCAAAATAAAACATCTTTCGTATTCCGAAATAAATAAAACGGAATTAAGGCAAGTTCTTTCTGTGCGGCCCGGTACCAAATGCCCTGCGGACCGGTACCGCGGACCGGCAGTTGGGGACCTCTGGTGTAGTCCATCAAATGATTGTTGTTGATTTTGACTCGAATTAAAATGTGCAAGTGCCAGAATGTGTTCTACATATTATTATGGACGTGAAGTGAGTTAGCCCTTAAAAAGACTCCAAATTCCAATTAAAGCAAAGCACATAAGACTTGTCAACCCATTCAAATTGGATCGTGTACCGAAATGCCTATGGCCCGAAGTGCAGTGTGTTCAAGTGGGTCCATATGGAGCGCAAGCCTTTGAAAATCACTACGACGACGACTAAGATAATTGCCATGTCATTATGCATACAACTGGCACAGGCGTGAGGCTTTCAAAGTCTACTCCACGTTCTCCTCTTTCTTTGGGGATGCAGATGAGTAGGGTGCACTTGACATCTTTTCATGACAACTCCCCCTACATTTATCCTCCCCCACCCCTTCCAACCCGGCAGCCCTGTCATATTGGGCCCGGTCATGGCATTGCCACTTGCCCCCACCGAGCGTGGGAATGGGATCGTCGAGCCGTTCACATCTCCTGCACTGCGGTTAACGGAATCAATTAAGCTGGCCCGACTGCCCCCCCCCAGACCCCCAAACACAGCCACTCTCCCCCATCTTTTGCCACCGCCTTCCTCCTCACACCCCTTGACCCCCTACTCTCCACATTTTGTTAGCCCCCCTATACATCCTAATTATTAGGCCCTTGCTTTGGGATATCAGCGCCGTTTCATGGCCTGACTAGAACATGTGGAAATATACATGCACACTAAATGTCACTGTTTGGACCTAAATGTTCCCCCTGTATAATATAAGCAAGCAAAAATTTATATCAACCTGGGACAGTTGGTCTCTGGGAAAGTTTGGTATGTGAGAATAAGCAGCATGTTTTGTAGAATGTCTCATACATTACAAAGTTATCGGCAAATAATTACAATAAAGATCTATGATTGTATCAAGTCCAGAAAAATAGAGAAAATAGAGAAATTAATGGTGCATGTCCTCGATGAGTTTGGAAGTGGTTTTTACTTTCGGTTATCTAGCTTTATGACGAGCAGAACACTCATACAGCTAGATAACCAAAGATAACAACCCACTTCCTAATCTTCTGCAATAATCCACATCCACACCTCGGTTTCTGGTCTCCAGCTTTCCATTTCTTAGAATTCAAATACATTTAAGCACGAAAAAAATACATCCTTTTTGAAAAACGCATTCTGCCTTAAATTCCATTTTTTGCCATTGCCGGTCACTACACAGGATAAAAAAAATCCTCCATGGGCAAGAGGGCGAGAAAGAGAGAGAGAGAGAAAAAAAGAAATATAATCCCAGTGTTAATGTTACATTCACTTGACATGAGGCGATATGAGTGAGTTGAAGCAGGCCGGCTACAGTGTGCAGTCATCCTTGCACAGGGGCCCTCATCTGCAATGCAAATAAGCCTGAATCCCACAAAAGTCTCGTTCGCCTCTATTAAGTCGTTGTGGAGCAGCCATATATATCCTGTGAGGCCGGAGGAGAAGCCACCACGCAGGGAAGGCGTGAAGGAGTGGAAGGGGGAAATCCGGATTTCCCGTAGAAAGTGCAACAACAGCGCAGGACATCAGGACGCAAATGTTTCGGATTATGAAGTCGGGAGCTTGCTTTTGAGGGTCTTATTGTCCGTACACCTCCAACGTAAAGGAGAACTATAGAGCCGATGTCTCGCAGCCCGGCAGCCTGAGGGTCCCACGCGCAGGCGGCGTGTATGCCGCCCCTCGCTCGCTCTGCAAGCTCTGTGGAAGTAAAGGGGCCATCCCCAACGCGTGATGGGGAGGCTGGACAAAATATGGACCAACCCCGGTGAGGTCAAAGGCCTCGGACCACGAGCATGTAAATACGGTGATGTCATGAAAAACAAATTGCAAAATCACACCCCCACCTCCTTCTCCTCCTCCTCCTCCTCCTCTTCCCTCCTAATCCCCACACACGTCCGCGCTGGAGGGAAAACGTCCGCCTTGTGCGGCGAGCAGCGCCGTGCACGTCGTCTTCTCGGCTAGGATTTTTTTTTCTTCGTCTTATTTTACCTCGATGAGAGCGACGGAATTGCGTTTGAACAGAGGATGCGCGCGCGCAAAAAAAAAAAAAAGACGATCCGACGGGAGGTAGCTAACTGCACAATGTAGGCTGCTTTTACGACAGCAATATGAAGCTCTCGCTTGCTGTATCATGCGTCAAAATCCTTATCGACTCCCATTATTTTAGCGCATCTGCAGCGTGGACTACATTGGCACCGTCGCCTCCTTCAATGCGTGCGCTTGTTACTCCCCATCATTCGCAAACAGAAGTTTAAGTATAGTTGTCTCGACATCTCCAAACATGAGTGCAAAATATGCGGGCTATTATTGCGCATCGGGATGCAAAATGTCTCGGTACACATTAAATACAATCTAAACCAATTCAATTAATCTCTTCGTTTGTGAGTGACAATCGGATTCGTGTTTGTCAATCACGCCATCCACTCTCCAAGGGGTCCCGCTCACTTCAATATCATAAGTGGGCGGAGCTAACTCGGCAGGTGGAAAAATGAGCCAAATGTGACCCGTGCACACTGCCTGCCTGTGTTCATGAAATATTACACGTTTTAAAACGGAAATTGTCGCTTATGTTTGGGTTCTCTTGCACACATGTATCCACAATGGGGCACCGTCTACATGCTAATGACATCAGAAATAATTCCAAAAAGCACGAATGTACGCACGTATTTTGTGTTTAGTTTTTTTTCCTGTAATAACCTTGATTTAAGACCTCGACGCCCCCCCCCCTTCAGATTGCAAATTATGAGGATCAAATTAGGAAGGCCACCTCATTAAGGCTTCACAAGGGGCCTCCCGCGCGCGCACCTACGCGCACGCACACGAACAGAGGTCACGTCATCTGAACGCTTGATTAGAAAAAGTGTAATAAAACTCGTACGTCATTTAAGTCTAAGAATGTGCGAGTGTATACGTGAACGACACTTTTCTTTTCGATGTGGCATGATACAACACAACCGAAACGTAATGCATGTGACGTGACAAGTTGACTTGATGGTTTTCTTTCATGACATCGAATGACGATTGGCGCTCTTCGATCCACCTAAATATAGGCTCCATATATCATTAGCTATCGAGACACGCTTTAAAAAAATCGGCAACACATCCGAGCCGTTTGTCTCGAAAAAGGTTATAGTACAGTGTTACCTTTTGTTATTTGTTGTTGAAATATGAGTGCCGCAGACGCTCATAGAAAATGACAATTGCAGCAGTAAAACAAAAGCTGCTTCAATCTCAAAGTGGGTCAAAGAGATATTTTCAACCAACAAACTATATTTTCAGCCTCAACCAGTTCTTATTAAACCGACGCGTGCACATCACAGGCACTTTTCCAGACAGGTATATACTTCTATCCTGGAACTTTTCTATTCACAAAAACGAGACGTAAAAGTTGCACTTACTTTCTACGGAGGTGAGTCAAAAGAAATGAGTGGTCCGTGGTGGCTCGTCGTCAAACACGATCCCCCTCAAATATCCCGTTCAAAATAAAAAGCGAGGTGGGGTGGGGTGTGCGGACAACACACCGTGCACTTTGTAGAATAACCTGCATTTGATGCATGCTGCTGCTCCTCTGAGCACAGTGTGATCATATCCAAGCACATGATAGACGGAGTTGGGGGGGGGGGAGGGATGGATGGAAAAGGGAGGAGGAGGCGTGTGTGGGGTGGGGGGGGGGGGGTGCACGAGACAACTTTCCCATACTGCCACTAAATAGACAAAGTGCGTGCAAAGTTTGCTGTCAGTTGGTTGGGATGACGATGATGATGATGATGATTTGCGGAGGGGAGGGAGGGGGAATTAAGTCCATCCTTAGTGAGGACGTGCTCAGTAATCCTAACAAGTACCCCCCAAATTCTTTTTGTGACAAAAAAAAAGTGCTCCCTCTGCCACTGCACCACAAGACACAAATAGAATACACTCAAAATCCATTTTCTATTCCGCTTATTCTGTTCAGGGTCGTGGGAGACTTTTGGCCGAAAGGCAGACTACACCCGGGACCGGTCACTAATTAATCACCGCGGGCACATAAGAGAGACAGACAACCATTCACACTCACATTTACATCATCACTAAGTGCTGAACCCAGACGAGTGTGTCGGATACACATCCCCGTGCAGAATCACGGCAGCACGTCAGTCAAAGCGAAGGAAACACCTTAGTTCAAAGGGACTTAAATAGAGGACACCCTTATAATTTTATACAACCACACAAGTCCGGTTTGAAGTTCTGAGAACTATTAATCTAACAGCGAAGCATTTTTGTTTAACATGAAACCCATAGTAAAAAAAAAATGCGGGGTCAAAATAAAATATTTCGATCAATAGTTTGCTGGAATACTAAAATAATAATACTAAATGATCCATTCACCCGAGTGACTTTTTTTGTTGACTGTCATAATGTGGCAAATGTGTCCAATCATAATTATCATAACGATTGTGATCATGAAAGCCCTCCCTGTCTAATTGATTCAGGCAGTAGTTAGGTTGCGCGTGCACGTTCAGTGACGTCGTCGTGCAGCCATATTTAAATACGCCAAGGCAATTAGCGCAACCGAATATGCAAATTCAGCCGCTTCCCAGTCAGTATGCATGTGCCTGCGTGGTCGCAGACGGACTAATGCCACCCCCCACCCCGTCTACTTATTTTTTTTAAACTAGTGGGGGTTTTAAAATGCAGCATTGTCTTATTTAGTTGCTTTGGACCACAATGAAGAGAAGAAGTAGAAGACGAGCGTCGAAACGCCGAATACGATTGTTTTTTTTTTTCTTTTAATGAGGACACGGCACGCTTCCACATTCTCCGACGGTATTATCACTTTCAATATGAATACATATTTATTGCAATGACTTTGTCGCTTTGTTGTAATGTATTTATCGACAATAAGACTGGCGCACAGGATTATTTACCGCTTGCAAATTGTCAAAATGACATAATTACTCTTAAAATGGTTAAATACCGTGAAAATGATTTTTTCTTAATAACATGGCTAATATTGTGATGTATAAAGATATTTTATTTATATATATGATGCAAATGAGCGATGAATAGTCACATTGGGCGCATCTAGCCAGCATCTCCTTGATGCATCGACAACAATGGGGACTGAGAAATGACACAAAAGCGATGCAAAAAATAATAATAATAAAAAATACAAGCCATGACTATAGAAGTCCCAGTCCATGTTTGCTGATAGTGCAGTTACGCAAATTGTTGCCACTCGAACTCAAATTTCCAACTCATGTTTATCCATTGATCACATCCTGCCAGCCATGGAAACACATTCTATTCAGAAGAAGACGCCATGTGACTTCGCCTCTCATGACAGCTTCTTCGTCGTCGTTTTGAAGTTTGCACACAAACTTGGTGCATGGTGACTACTTCGTGGCCATTCTGTACATCGTGTCGTGCGCAGTTTACCTAAACTGCTCAACGACATCGCCGCGCCCCTATGAGTCATAAGAGACTTGTGATGTTTACAAGACAGGTTTGGCATCTTTGTTTTTTTTCTCCCCCAAATAAGACCTTAACACACAGAGCCTATATATTCACATTGGCAGTGGCTCTTGGATTTTTCTTATTCTTTCTATGGCTGTAAAAAAAACGTGTTTTTCCCAAATTTGCATGTATTTATTGGTCTCGATAATGTGCAATGATTGGATTATGTCACTTTTAGTGTGTGTGAGGGGGCGGGGGGGGGGGGGGGTAACGTACCTTCGCTCATATGCAGTACATATGAAGACTGGAACAATGTCGTATGAACCCTGGAACCCTTGTATCGATACTGTAAAAAATAAGTTAAAAATGAAGATTACTTTTGAACATTGTCATTGTCAGAAATGAGTGTGCACGCGCGCGCGCGCGCGTGTGTGTGTTTGTGTGCACAGAATAGTCATTTTTATCTACAGTGTTTAATTCGTTTTTAGAACGCAGACAGGGCGTGATGTACAGAGTCACACATTAACTTCCATACGAAGGATAGGCTTTAATGAGACACTTTAATGGCATTCAAATAAACATGCGCTATTTTATCATTTATAGCAGGCTCCACGTGATTAAAAACTGCACATAGAAAGGCAGAAGTATTAGTGTGAAATCACGAGTCCCTTTAATTCTATCCATGCACTTGTCAAGGAGCGTTGATTAGCATTAGCATGCATTGTCCAGGACAATGCAATTTGTCCTATCTGTTGTTAAAACTAAAAAGATAATGATTCTATTAGCATCACATTGTCCTTCTGCAATCGGTGTTAAAGTCCTTCACTGTTGGGCTATTATTTGGTAATTTGCAATGGCCTTCAACTGCAATTAACAGTCTTCAAATTTGAGTGGTTTGTGACAAAACTTGAAAAAATAGACACGATACATGTATGACGTTCATGGCCATACTCACCCCAAGACGACGAAGACCAAGTGAGCTCATCTCCGCTCTACGACCCAATGCTGACATCTAGTGGTGATATGGAGGATGGCTACAACTGGACTGGAAAGTGGGGCTGTAAGAGGTTGAAATCATGAAATGCATTTTCCACATTAACAAAAAACATTCTTGGCTAGAAAATACTGCATTGTCATAGATAGAATTCTGATACATTCAAATTAATTACATGCGTTCATAGTTTTTGCATTTTTAAAATATGGAACGTGATTCATTGTACTCAACGGACCCAGCTCGTCAGTCATGTTTTAAATTAGATGAGATTATTGCAATGACTGGTTTTATTTTTTTACGAAATCAAAACCAGCATTTGCTTGGTGTCTACATAGTACAGCGAAAACTGAATTCTAAACTGTCAGAAAGTGCGGCTCCAAAAACGACGAAACGCATTTGCCAAAAAATAACGACTGATTTAATTTTACATTCTGTTTATTACGTACTCGTAAAAATAAAATTTGAGATCAATTCATCTATACCAATGCATTTCCCAGATATAGTGCTCAGTTGAATTTCAGCCTGTTTTTAAGTGGTCAGGTTGAAATTGGACGCATCAGGACGCATTCGTTAAATAAAATAGCGCATTTGTTGTTCTCGTCGTTTATATATGCACTGCTAAAATAGACATTTACGTGACTAGTTCGATTTTTTTAAAACGCGATTAAAAAAATGAATTCTCGTTTATACTGTTTGGAAATGTTACTGGGCTACAAAATACGTTTTACATGTATATTTTAATTTAGAATATTCTTTTTAAAAGTAGCATGTTCCGTATAATATTTTGATACACAGCTGGTTACGGTTTTGTCATTGAGAGAACGAATTTAGCGAAGGTCACTTACTACGCAACGAGTATTTGAAAGGAAAGCTGTAAAATAAAAACAAAAAGCAAAGCGTACCATGTCCACCTGAGGGTAATTTTAAAAATGAAATTTTCTGATATCTGACCATGAATTAAACACAATCTAAAAAGAGGCCTTCACATGGGAAGGCCCAATTATATCGTTAAAAAAAACTGCTCCGGATGCTGCGTCATGAGTTAGTGAATGCGGTAACCGTGTAAAGCGCTTTGAGTACCGGAGGTCGAAAAGCGCTATACGAATTGACAGCCCATTTACCATTCATAAGTAAATTGGAGCTTCCTTATCTTTGTTTATCGTCATCTGCTTTGTTTACTTTTCACAGTGAATTTAAAAGAGCGTATTTTAATATGTGACTGGAAAAAATGCCCTCCCTGTAATACCGAGAGGGAAGATGCTCACGATGGCCGTGTGTCATGCTTTTGTCACCGATTGAGTGTTGCGCAATGTCCGTTTGCGCCACCCTGCACGTGGATGGGCTCTTGGACGTTCTGCTTTGAAACAAGAGCCATTGTTAACGGGCATGCGTGCAGAAACAACACAATAAAGTCACACCAAGTCACCATGAGGATAACTAAGAAAGCCAGTAAGTTTACTGAAATCTCTGCAAAGTACAAACAATTTAACTCCCTCTCAGCATGAGGAGACTTGTGTATTCCAGCCCCTCGGCGTCCCCCCCGCCACACACAGCTCAGTTCAGTCCCTCGAGTTCCACACGTGGACTTTTCATCGAGCACCATCATTGTGAGTCTCAAGTGGCGACAAAGGCCAGCTTATGCCGCTGAAAGCCGCTCATATTTCGCACAAAAAAACAAAACCTTCTCCAAAGCTGCCCCAGTCTCTGGGTTGACACACGCTACATTTCACACTACAGACTGACGATTTAAGCATTGAACAGAAACAGCATCCCCTTTTTTGTTGTTGTTCTTCGAGATTTAAATAAACCACACACCGTGGAGTAACAAAGGGGGACGATATGCTATTACACATGGCTGTACAGGTGGAGGCTCTCCCTTTTTGCACTGCAAAGTGACTCGACAATACATCAGCTGAGGTACTGCTTGCGTCATTTGGAAGGTACCAGCATGACTCTTAATCTCTTATCTCAACGACAACACAGCAACTGATCAACAGATGATGAAAACAAGTAAATGCAACAACAACAAAAAAAGAAAATATAAATATGCGTCATGTCTTTGGTGAATGTTCAACTCTTAATTAATCACCGGGACATGCTGGCAAGAGCTCAATTTGGGAGTGAATATAAATAGATGCTAATTAGCGGGTCATGTGACTTCTTGATGCATGCACTTCTCAGAACACGTCACTCAAAAAAATCAACGCACAAGAGAAGTAAATGCTGTTAGCATTGACACAGAGTCAAACTGGACTTGAGTGGAATTGAAGTGTGAAAGAAATTGTACATTTGAACTTTTTTTTTATTGTCATGTTTCAATGCTTGCAAAGTAAAAACATAAATGAACGTGAAAATAAGAAGTTTACAACACACAAATGCCACTGGCTTTGGTTTCTCCACTCGTTCGCCTCAAACATTTATTTATTTTCCCTCTCAGACTTTTTTTGTACTGAATTTAAAAAAAAAGAAGAGAGTGAGAAGAACACTGCTATAGAGGCTCTGCCCCCGTTTGAATGCACAGACTATACAGTAACAACATAGTGAACCTGCATGAAATATGCACATTGAAATATCATAACACTTAAATGACAGCAGATACATGACTCAGAGGCAGAGATAAGTGGCTAGTTTGGGTCATCAAAAAAGCTATCGATCAGGAATTAGCGACCGCAGATCACATTTTCTCCTATACGTAGCTGCCAAAAATGGGAGCAAATGATGTTTGATTTGAAAATAATTCCACTTGAGGAGATAGAGAATCAAATTAAGCTTGCAAATGTTTTGGGGGCTATTCCTCATCATCCTTTGGCCAAATTTGATGACTTAAATAGCTCACAATGGAAACTGTACAGCTTGAGCCTTGGACGTGACAAGCTGAGGTTGTGTCGAGCCGAATAAAGGGAAAACAAGGTCATGTTCAATAAGTTAATGAAGCTCAAGGATGAAACATGTGGGACATCAAAATGCATATTGGGCCGGACGCGATTGGTACGTCAGCGTGATTTCTTTGTCGTCCTCGCTTGCACACTTACTGCTTGAAAAAAGTTGTAGGAAATACACCAGCTCTGCTCAGGGCTCAAAGGAAACAAAAACCAAACATGTGCAACTGCACGTAGAAACTCCACTAGGAAAACAACAACAAAAAAAGAAAATATTATATATATTTATATATTAGAAAGCTATACACAAGCATGTTAATTTCACAGATTTTTTTTTAAAGATTCTTAATATTACCATTATTATATATAATTAGAAATACACGTTTAATAACAAACCTCTACAAAGATAAAACAGTTCAGCAAAGCATTGGATCTCAGTCTGTTTCATGGCTTAGGGCTCCAAAGCCCATTCCCCCCCACCCACCCCCAAATCCCACAATAGGGTGGGGTGCACTATCCTTCTCTTATTTAGCAAAGCTATCAAAAACACATTCTGGCTTATAGAAACTACAAAAAGCCACAAAAATGCTTTGCATTGTATTCCTTTCATATGAAAATATAAGCAAGTGTATCGTACAATTGTTTTTTTTCTTTCTTTCTTTTAATAATACTGATAGTTACTACTCGATCCAGAGGTTTGTTGATTACACTAACTCTTGGACCAGAGGGTGGTCCTCACGCCACACCTCCCTCACCCCCACTTTTTATACACCAAAAGTTCTAAACACGTTGGGGTCCGATGACCTGTACAGTCCTTCAAATGTTGCATATTAGCTTTTCCTTTAGCCAGTAAATAAATCTTGAAATGTCCGGCAACTTCTTGACCCCCCCCCCCCCCCCCCCGACCCCGACCCACACCCTTCCCCCTCCCCTTCGACCTCTATTTACATAAATACGTTGAACCTGCAACATGACATCATCTAATGTTAACACACACTTGTTTTTGCGAGGGAGACGGTACATAGCGAGCAAACTGACACTGTACACACGCGTGTTTGGCAAGTGCTAAGGTGTTGCCCTCATGCACTCGCTCTCATGTTAATGCTTTTTTTTTTTTTTTGTCTTTTCTAGTCACTGATGATTCTCTGCGGTGAACTGGAACTTGTAGGAAATAGAGTACCTGACTATTGTTGTTGGCGAGATGCATATATGTACACAGGTGTCAAGATATATGCATTTGTAATTGGTTTGATCCACACGCAAAGCGGTTTATTATGCATAGTTCCCCAACCAAAACTAGAATAGAAACACCCCCTCCCCTAATGACATCTCCAAGAGCTCACCGGGTTATGTGATGTCATAAGTATAGCACACGCACACACACATACACACTCAGCAAAAAAAAAACCTCAAAAATAAACTAAAACAAAAATGGTTGGAGACTTCTGAGACGGGCTGTCAGATGATTGCGGTACTGACAAAGGGGGTGGGGGGGCTGTTGTTGTTTGGGTGGGGGGATTGGGGAGAGGGCCGCGCTATCATGTGGCCCACCCCTCAGACAGGCGCACCCGCTTGATGGAGGGGCTCTCGCGCTCGTCCAGGGCGGGCCGTGCCAGTCCCAGAGGAGAGTGGAACTCGTTCCTGTGCTCGTCGCGGTCGCTGCCTTCGTGGGAGCTGCTACAACTGCTCAGGCTATCGACCGGGGAGCGTCCCGAGTCCTGGCGGGATGAGGGGTTCTGGGGGGGTATTACGCCACCACCACCGTAGCCCCCCGGTGTACTGCTGGTGCGATCTCTAGGAGGAGAAACAGGTTCGGACTTGATGTGCAGGCTTTGAGCAGAGGGCAGGGAGAGATTTGAACCCTGACATAAGTGAGAGCTAGAGCAATTTCTGTAGGAAGGAAGAGGAAAGGAAAGGTGTTACAGAGATACAGAGCACACAAACATGCATTTGTCTATTCCTAAGAGGTGTCGTATTTGTGCGGTGAAGATTGGAAACAATGGGTGATGTGCGGTACAGTGGTGCCTCGACTGTTGTCCGTGCGCGTAACACAAAACATCTTCCCTCGTGGAAATGAATTCATCTATTGCAGCCCTTCGGTCAAAGACTAACATTTTTTATTTTTGAAAAAAAAAAGCTCTCTACAGTATTGTACTTCTTACAAACATAAATTTATAACACGATTAAACAGAATTCAAAGAATTAAATCGTTTGCGGATCATGATGAATTCATTCTGAGGTTTCTTCTTGTTTGGGTGCCTTGGCCACCGGGGGGCAATATAATACAGACATAGGGATAAACCGTTTGTCTGTATGTGTTGCTAAACCATTTGTGTTCAAATATCCATTGCGTGTTTTAGTTAAGACAGAAAATCTCAACTGGGAGTGACAAAAGCAAGTGGCCTCTTAATATTGAACAATGAAAAATAATCTGCCAAACTGCTGCTAATTTTTGAAGGGTCTTGAGCTAAGTTCACACTGGCACCATCTAGTGCTCGTCTCTCAAATGTTCGCTTGCAACAAGTGAGCCCAGCAACTGCGAAAAACTTAAAAAAAAAAACCTCATAAATCGCCGCACCACTGTAACATTCTTTGGCTATTGGGTGTGACATCATCCTTATGTGATGAACCATGCATTCCAAAAGAATTCGAGCTGCTCCCACTCACCCGAGTTGTCCGAGGGCCGAATGCTGCATGTTCTGAAGGTGTTGCTGCTGCCAGCCACTCATTGAGCCCAGGTGCAGAGAACTGCCGCTGTTGAAGCCCGACAGCGAAGACAAGTCTGCACTATTTAGGGAATACTCTGTGTGGTGGAAAAAAAACAACAACCCCAAAACAAACTTTTAGTGATGTAAGGAATGTGTGGAAGTTGCAAAGAGCACGCAGCTTGGTTGAATGAGGCGCCATTCCCGACCACTTTACTCATTTGTGTGACAACAGCACCCTCTTCTGTTCAATTGCTTTACAACGTTTCAAACGTGAGGGATAAATCAAGGCCGAAAAATATTTCTTTCATTATATTATATTATATTAGATTTTGAAGATATGAGCACAAATTGAAATGAAGTTCCTATATTTAGTATCATTTTGTGGATAATGTGACAATGCCTAGAAATAAAGTCTCTGCTACTCAGCCAAGTATTATTATTATTATTATTATAATTATTATTATAATATATTTTTAGGTGGCGCTGAGATTTAAGGTGGTAGTTTGAGAACCATAGTTCTAAATGACAATAATTCCATTTGGGATTTTTGAGTCGCTGTATCTTGTGATTACTTTGTTGAAAACTATTTTGATTTATTTTTTTGGTTATACTCAAGCACATATCTATAAATAGCAAAAACCAAGAACCTGATAATTTTTGCAGTGGGCTCTTCATTATATTCGAGAGCTGCATTAGGCAACTCGAAAACACAAACATTGTCATTCAATGCATTTATGTAGCAAATATGAAAAATGGTCACACTCTAAGAGGGGTGCTCATTTATTAAAACATTTGAACATTATCGTCACTCATTACAATGTCCATGCCAGTGTAATTAAATGTGAGATGGTGTGGCGCATACCTGTACCATAAGAAGTGGAGATAGCCGACGGGTAACCACCCATGCCTTGTCCCGGCAGAGTTGGAGTTGCTACTGACACAACTGGGGTGGCCAATGATTGAGCAGACTGGGAGTTGTTTATTCTCTGGTTCTGTCACAGAAAAAGGGAATCGACAGAGAACAAGGAGATGAGGAAAAAGAAGAGACTTAGGAACATCGAATGGACAACAAAGCCTCACGAAAAGCGGAAAAGTTATACTCGTCTTTTTCATTTCCTTTCGTTCACTCAGCAGATGCTTGACAAAATGAATGTGATGCCAACTTGCGCGGGGAAGCAATCGCCTGACACGCACTGAACCCAGCCAACCCTGTCATTTACCCTTAGTGAAGGCCCGCTGTCGCTATAGTAACACCATCTGTCTCCAAGGCAACGTATGGTAGCGGTAGCAAAGAGAGAGGACATGCTTTTCTGTGGCAAAGGTGAGCATCTGCTGGTGAAGGATGCAAAAAAGAAAGCGGAACACAAATCACAGTAGGACACTGTAAATTGTGTGTGTGTGGTTGGCATGGCCGTATGCACAGAGAAAAGCGAAAGGCGGAAACTGAATGTAAAAAAAACAACTTATGAAACTAGCTGTCAGGTCAACGTGCTATTACAGACACACAACACTGGGGGGCACTGTGTGCTCTAACAAAACAAATATAGCCCACTGAGCACACTTGAGCGCAGTTCAGCTACAGAGATGGAAGAAGTTGACTGGATTCAGAAATATCAGGCTCGAGTGATCTTAGTACTGGCAGCAAAAAGTGGGTGCAAATCAAAAGAAAAAAAGTTTCTGCAATCATTGGACATCGAGGTAAAGATGTTTCGGGTTCATTTGATGGAGGCTGCTGGCATTTTCTACATTTTGAGCAGTCCGACTTACCAAAAGCAGATCGACATCATCAGACTGAGGGCAATAAAGGGAGGGTGATAAATTCAAATTAGAGATTGCGAGTGAGTAGAGGGTGGCGACTAGGTGCGGCTCTAAGGAAGACACTGCGACTAAGAATATAAAACACGACACGAACCTTGGATAATGACAAAGGGGGTGGGGGTAGTCAAAAAAGACAAACACAGCAGCTCATGTACACTGTTGCTCATAAAGTTGTGATGAACTATTGATTAATTTCCTTCCCACTTTTCATGAAACGCAAATAAAAGTTAGGGTTGAAGTGATTTCACCTCTCGAGACACATAACGCCATCACTGCATGAGTGACTACGAATGCATTTAATTAATTAGGAGTAATAAAAAGTGTGAACGAAAAAAGGATTTCAACTTCATGGGAAACAGTGCAGAGTCAATCACAACAATTCTCTCTAATAGTACGTGAAAGAACCCCTGAATTAAAAAAAACATTTAAAGACAAGCAATACACACAGGCACTGTATTAAAAAAGAAGCGTGGACTTTTTTTTTAACTTTGAAGTGCGGTCCATTTTTCAAGTAAAGTTCAGTTGTATTTAACTTTTAACGACAGTGCCATGCATTTACATTTGAATCTGTCAAACTGTTTTTCCAACATGTCAGTACAATTTTGAATTGCAATGCATTTTAATTTATGATTTGAATCAGGAATAGAACCTTTAGCTTTTTTTTTAAAGGAACACTTCCTATATGACCTAACTTTAAAGTTGGTCAATATGCTGACTCTCGGGAGAGCTTTGTATTTTTGGAGGTGGTATCTAGTGAGTAAAGTTTCAGACTTGGGCTGGAAACAAATGGCCCCATGAAATACAGGTCTGATAAAAAGATGTACGGTGTAATGGCGGAAAAATAAGTCAGCCATTGGAGATCAGTGAAGATCATTTGGTTTACTCACAATGGAGGGCATGTTGCTCTTGGCGCCGTGCGGGATGAGAACACGGAGGTCGGGTTTGCGGTTGTTCATGCCTAAATTCATGGGTGGGGGTGACTTTGCCTGCATGTTCTTGTTCATGCCGCCCTGAGAGACCAGCAGACCAGGGGAGTTGCGATGATTGCCATATCCATTTCCTGGCAAAGCAAAAGAAAGATGGCAGAGTCAGAAACATTCAGAAAATGTGGCGGTACTTCAAGTTGATCAAACATTTCAACAAAAAGTCACATAAATCTTTTGAACCAGATGGACTAACATGCTTTTTCCTTGGCTTTGTTCTGTGGCCTACTAATTCCCCAAATTTACATGGGTATATAGATATGGATATCAATTAAAAATAATTCTGAAAAATACCATCATCAAAATAGATTTCATTTCATTCAAACATATCCAGAGATAGCACAAAATGATGTGTTCAAAAACACATCATTTTGCCCTTAAAAATCCACTTGCTACAAACCACAGTAGATCTTGCATAACATCAATTTAAATTAATGCCAGGGAGCAAGTCGCCTGCGTCCGCTCCCACAACGATGCAAATGCCCCTCTCTACCTGTCCTCATCCACAACAATACCAAAGGAGAGAAAAATCTACCCATAAGCAAAGTTATGACTTCATTTCACGCTAGACTTGCGCTGAAAACGAAAATAGGATGCAAGTGTTACATTTTATTTTTTATTATTTGCTAGCTGTGTTATGGAAGATGCCAACCTGCACACAAAACCATGTCACATTAAAGAATACTGTTTTGGTCTGATACAGGATTTTACTCCATCTGCCCTTTTTCAGTATGGCATTATCCGACAGAATATGACTTTTTTGGGTGACATATATCATAAGTGTCCAATATACAGTTTAATGTCGTGTGTTAGAATGGCACTGAAGCCCCCCCCCCACCCCCAAATTTGATTGAATATTTTTTTTTGTGCATAATTTGGCAATGAACACCCAACATATTTGGAGCATGTACAATTGGATGAAATCTTCATGATCAAATGTAGGCATATGCAGAAGGTGTTGATTGAAATGAGGATTGTTGAAGTTCTGTACTCTACTATCCTTACAAAAACCAGATTCCAGAGTTGAATAACTGTTGGAAATGCTGCGGTATAAGATCATTAGGATCCGCGGCATTCCGTTTTCACCTTGCAGTCCCTTTTAGTCTCCCCGTCTTTTCTGTCATTTGGCTAAATGAGCCATAGAAACGTTGCTTTCTGACAGAAGACCCTCGAGTGGTCGTATCATTTACTTGGCGTCCGCGCAAAGAGCGGACCGCCTCCTCCAACTCTGTCACAGTCAGTTAAGGCTACATGTGCCCGGCAACAGCCAGTGAATCATGTAAAAACATCAAATTACGGGTAGCAAGACCACAGCGGGACGGGGCCCATCATTTGGCCATCAGAACTAAACACGTGTGGTTGCTCCACACAAAGACCCTCCCTTGGGGCTTCCACCAGCTCAGCAAAGAGAACACAAGTGCAGCACACACTTTTCCCTCTTGAATAACGATGCGGTGAAAACCTCGCAATATCTTAAAGACAAAAAAAAAAAGGAGGGAAGCATTCCTGCAAGCAACATATTCTTTGTTTCTAACCCAATCCCACAAGCTGGCCCCCCCCCCCCCCGCCCCCCTCCTTACTTTTCGTTCCTTCTTCCAAGGGCTAGAACACAGGGCGCAGTGTGGACTTTCCCACTTGAAAGACAGGCAGGAATTATACGTTAGACATAAATGAATTTCCTAATCATACACTCCGGGGGGAAAATGAGTCGCAGATGTCTTCCTGGGCAATTTCCCTTGCTGATCTTTGTTTAATTTGAGAGCGAGGTTTTTGTTGTTTGGAAATGAAAAGTCTCAAAAAGCACAATTTGAACAGTTTGACGAGTAAACGGTCGCTCGTGGTGACCCAGAACGAATTATAAATGTGTGTGCGCGCGCTCGGCTAACGTGTGGCTGCTTCATGCTCGGTGCCATGGATGTTTTTTAAAATTTTTTTTCCTATATAATCTACCCATTCAACCCCGTGTACATCTTTTTGTATTTGATTTTTTTTTTTCACGTGGTAAAGAAAGGTCTGAAAATGGCTGGCACTGAAAGAGTTTTAATAAACGGCGTCAGGCATCTCTGGCTGTACGCACTTTTCCACGCGGATGGGCCGTAATACGCGAGAGCGGCATCTTTGTATGTCTGAAAGTAAAAAGCGAGCATCGCATATAGATGCACGTGTGTGTTTTCTATGGGACCCTCTTACTTCTATCTCAATCCTCACATTAGCAAAGTGGCAGCTGCCTCTTCAGCTTTTCCCGCTCTCTCATTCTCATGGCCTACCCCTTTTGTGCGCTGGAGTGGGTGCATGTGGAGATAGCTGAATGAGACCTCATCCACTCCCTAAAACACACATTGACGCCACGCATATACACACACTTTGGTAAATAAGCCATGCCTCTGTGTTTCGGCAGAGATGAAAACGTGCTGAGGGGAGCGACATTAATGCACCGTTTGGTCAGAACGACACACACACACACAACACACGCACACGCACACACGCACACACACTTCATGTCGCTAAGGCTTCAATCAGACATCTGCGCGTTGCCATCGTGCGGAGATGGCTGCGGTCCAGTCGAGTATTACTGCTCCCTGATCACCAGTGGCATGCGCCGCTCCTTAAAGCATTTCACAAATAAAATCATGAAGTCGTTAAGTAAATGGAATGAAAATTGGAAGTCAAGTCTTTTCATTTTGGTGTTTGATCCCCTCCGATTTGAGTGCAGATGCTCTGACTCAACTCACAGAGACGTAACAGCCATGACGCACGATAGGCCGTTTGCACGGCACAGGCTGCAACCAACCGCTCGGAGAGGAAGAATTAACGCGTAGCCGAGCCAAGAGGCAGTTAGGTGGTAGAGCAGTTATCCTGATTTTTGGGGCGGGGCTAAAATGTTCTCCACGACATAAGAACTTGAGCGCCTTCATTTGCATCAGGGGTTATTTGAAGTAATTGCGACATGCAGTTAGCCGGCTACATATGCCTGCACACCGAAAATTCAGTTAAGAGTGCCTCGTTGTTGAACATGAGTGTGCACATGTCACAGAGAGAAGGCAGAAAAAGTGAGGTAATACTTTTTTTTTCTCCAAGAATTCAACTTGACACCCAGCATGTGAACAAGTCTTAGTGCCGGCGTGGAAAAGTCCTGCGACAATCCAGTGGAGTTGTTATTTCAGCCACCAGAGGCTTTTAAGCGGATATTTGTTGTTTATTTTAATTTAATGTAGTTTATGAGGAGGCATAAAAAAGATGCTACTACTTTTTTGGATCGTAGAAATGGTATTTAATTGACGGTTGAAAGCTGGGCAGGCCGTGGCTTTGGTGAATTCATCAGACACGCCCACAGTGTTGGAGAGCAGAGAGAAGGGCTTGATGTTCCATGATTTTTAAGCCTCATTTTATACAAGTGGCGATAAAGAAAAAAAAAATCATTCACATTTGGTAGCATTTTTAACAGCGTTCATATTTACTTTCCTCAAGGCATTCAACAATGTTTTGACATTTGAGAATGAACTGAAGCTCAGAGGAATGATGTGGCTTTCCGAACAGTTTGTGAGCAAACACTAAAAGCAGTTATAGTGTGTTCAATATTATTGGTAGTGATGAGAGGAAGACGTCCTCAAAACTGTCAGTGGAACAAGCGCAAACGGAGACCCGGGTCCGGTTTTGGCTCCCAGACTCAGCTCGTGCTGAAGTTTAAAGCTTGAACATGTGCTGTAGATAAACACAGGCATGTTCACTCTTCCTCCGCAGCATTTCAGAGGAAGGAGTCGGAGGCATGATGACTCAGCCTTTCAGTAACCTGTCCTCAATGCACTGGACTGGAAGCAGCGCATTGTGCGATTCTGACGTCATGCACATACCTGGCTATTAAACGCAACGTATTTGCTTTGGCGGTTCAGTTCTCTTTGTTTTGACAACATTCCAATGCAGACCTTGGATCCTTTTCTCTTTACAGCGTTGAAGTCGCACTCGATGTTTCGGTTATTTAGTGAATGTTTTCCTTTGGTTTAGCAAAAAAATGTAAATTGTATTCAAGCTGATTTTTTGTTGAGAAACGACCTGGTTGTGTTTTAAAAAGGGTAGGCCATGAAACAATTAGAACAATGGAATTAGCAAAGATGTGTAATATGTGTGTTGGATTCAGGCACAAAACAACTTTTTTTTTTTTTAACAATGCTGCCACACTTGAGGGGGACCCCAGGTAATAGTAGTCCCTTGTGGGATCTTGCTGTCATTTTGTCTCTTCACAGACAGTGGAACCATGACATCCATGGAAACACACACACACACACACACACACACACACACACACACACACACACACACACACACACACACACACACACACACCCACACCCACACCCACACACACACACACCCACGTACAGGCACGTCTTCTTTCTTGAGACTGCTCCACTGAAGAAACACCTGACAGCTATTTGTACAATTTTGATCCAAACTTGTGAGCAGCAGAGCAATATTAAAATAAATGTATTCAAAATAACATGATTGCGGTTGAGCCACATCATACTGACTCACTCATCATGACAATGACCGACCAAGTTCGCGCAACACTTCCATCTGTGTTACCCTGCTGTTTCTCCTTTGCACACATGCCTCAAAGCACCCGTGGATATTCATCACCACACGCCCCCACTAACCCCCTCACCCTCCCCACTCTGCCTCTAGATATGATTTAAGGGCCCTTTGAATGGAATCTTTTAGTTTCGCACAAGTCTCTCTCTACGCGGCGTGTTTTTTGCCGCTGCTGAGCGACGCGCCACACTCCTCACAGAGCGCCTCTGTTCCTTGGCCCCGGTGACACAAAGAGTACATTGGAAGCGCCGCTCTGCAACACGCCGTCGACCGAACATACGCCACAATAAACGATCCTGTTGTGCGCGTGTGAGTGTGTGCGCGTGCGCGTGTGTGTGCGCGACGACTGGCCAGACAGAGAAACCAAGCGGTGACCTCGATGACGGAGCCCCAGGGCACCAGACAGGGCTGCCCAGCTGTGCCCCACTGCATGAGCCACCACCCCGTACCCTCCCCTCCATTTTTACACTGTAAAATATGTTGGGGCTATAACATTTCACCCTTTAAATGGGGGTCTCTTTGCCATAAACTTTGTCCTGACATGCCCTGAGGGACGAACCTATTGGCACACAGAAGCTAAAACACTACATTTGCTTACATAAGTTATTTGGTTTGCTCAAATCTCTGTAGGCTCTATAGACGTTTTTCGGGTATGGTTAGACACTAAAACACTGCATTAATTTTGTTACAAGACATATGGTAGCTGTTAATGTGTGGGGAAGTAAAAAAAAAAGCTGGTTGTAAGGAGACATAAAGAACTTAAAATGCATTGGCTGTAGACAACCACAATGTCCCCCCCGAGCATCCTAACATGTTTTTTTTAAATTTTAGCTGAAGTGATTATTGTATTCAAAAGACTTTCTGTTTTTATTTTACCCTTAGTAATATTGACAAAATTAATCACAACAGTCATGCAAGTATAGATAATGTTCGAAATCTGATTTTGATTCTCAAAGTGCGGGAGCAATAGGGGTACACTGCTGCCATCTAGTGGAACATGAAATAATCACTGCTTGAATACAGTTCAGTTGTACTTAACTTTTAAGTTAATTACATATGTATTTAATCTTTAAGAACTGTTTGTTTTGAACCAGTTATATTAGTGCAATTTGAACGATTTTATGTGCAACGCGTTTTAATCAAATCATTGTTTTTTAGATAAATTAAAGCTCAGTATGAATGTTCAAAATGTCCATAATTCTGCAGTGGCTTATAATATTAATACATACATTTTATGAATAAAACATCTGTCTCCTTTTTTTAGCTTGGTAACCATTGTAAACGTATAGTTGAGTAGATGTGCCTGACCCATTTAACAAATAAAATCCAATTTCTCAAAATTGGGCAAGGCTTTGGATCAGAAAAGTTGAACGTGTGCTAAAATGAAACCGCTAATTGTCTTTTGAATGAAACTGACTCAAAAGAAAAGGAAACGTTATCTTCTGACACACGGTTATAGGAACAGTACTGCGAATAAAAACACAATTTGAACATGATTCCAAAAAAGTCTCTCCACTAGACAGGTTACAACAAATGAAAGTAGCCCAAAGGCTGATATAACGCCTCTCTTCGCTTCTTCAGGAAGTACGTTTCATTTCCCAAGCCTTGTATGATTTTATTGCTAAACTCAACAGAGGGCAGGATATGTCACAGCCCCAGCACTGGGTAAACATTCCCAGATGAACTCCACCAGCACTAACATCAACACGCCACGGACAAAATCTCCACTTGGGTTTGGTTTAATATTAGTCATGCGTTTTACAGGAGCGAGTGGGTGAGTGGATACCTTGTATGAGTTGCTAGACAATGATGTGAGAGTTAGAGGACATTCTTACCAGCACTGGTGCCTGCGCCAGTGGTGAGGTCAGCACCCATGAGGCCACCTAAAATGGAAAAAAAAAAAAGAATGGGTAAATGCTTGAACGAGGACATGCTTTACATCTACTCCGCTTACGCTGCACGACATTCACAGGCACATTCACATTGGTGCATCAAAATGCAAAGTACCCCCCAAAAAAGACCCTCACAAACACACCAAGCAACTAGACACCGTCTTCCAAGAAAAATGACACATTATTATTTTTAAGCCATGTGAGGTGGAAGGGTGGGAGGGTTCAGAAATTGTGCGGTTTGGTGTGGATGCTGCGAGCTCCAAAGCTCATATTTAGTTTTGTGCTGGCGTTTCTCGCATCCAGTTGTAATGACAGGGTGAGGGTGTGGGCTTAAGGCTTCAGACCAGTGGGACAGAAAAAGGACTCAGGACAACAATAACAAAGCAACGGGTCTGATTTCCTGATGTCACCAGCACGCTGAATACGATACTGTTCATGGGGCCAGACAACTCGCCCACACAATTTAAATGGGCTACACAATGAAACCAGACGAACAATGACAAAGAATCATCCATGATTGAGATGATCAATTTCCTTCCATTTTCAACACCTCGAATTTCTGTTGAGGATCACAGCAGGGGTTAGAGCATATCCCATGTGATGTTTTGGAACCGATGTACCAATGTAAAAGTATTATTCGTTTTCTATTTATATTTTGTTTGATGAGGAACGATGCCATCAGGTTTTTTTTTTTGTTATTGTGGAATGCGAGCTGACTTGTCAACAGACCAACTAAGACCTATTTAGAAAACTGCAGTTGCTTGTTTAGATTCAACCTATGTGAGTGATATAATGCACACTGTGATTACGAAAATATAATTTTGCAGCGCAGCACATTTTGTTTATTCAGTTATAACTTTGTGTTTTGCTGTTCATTTGAATGTACTGTGGAATGGCTCTAAAGTGACGTGGTTTTGGTTGTGTCAGGTGTGCCAGAGATAAACAGATGGGACAACAGGGTTCACAGCCATGGAGGCCCCCTACCTGTGTTACCTGCACTGGGGGGTCTGTGTGTAACTCCGGGGGACATGCTGTTTCTCGGTAGTCCATGGTGTGTTAGCGGTAGCAGGTTGTGGTTTCCAAGGGAGCCACCGGGGTGGCTGTAGATGAGATTGTTCTGGTTGCTGACGGGGATGGACACTGGCATGTCGTAGTTGGATGGGGGCATGGCCTGCTGAGAGAAAGAGGCGGGGAAAGACAAGGGGGGGGGCAGTCGGATTAGATTTGCAGGTTATCCAGAACAAGAGACAAAACAAGACGACATTATGTAAAAAAAAAGAGAGAGGGCACAGTCAAGGGAAATAATAAGAAAAAAAACAGAGGAAGGCCAAAAGCTTAAATGGAAAAACTAGCATCAGACATCCATGCACAATTAAATAAAACAGAAGATGAAACCACAAAGCACTGGCGAGAAAACAACTGCCACAATAACCCAACGTGCTCTGAATTAAATTGGACGGGGGAAAATCAGCAAAGTTATTTTCAAGAGTTAACTAGTCACTTTCTTCATTCGGAGAGAGAGCGAGACGGGTAGTCCAATTTAGTGCATTTCCAGGAATTATGTCCGGTTTATGACACTTAATTAAAAACACAACTACACGACAGACAAAAGGCCAAATGATCATGGACTCGGTCTTCATCTTGGAGCAAATCTGCAGTGATTTTTGCAAAATTCCGTTTGAGGTGGCAGGGCTTGACTTTAATCTGAGATGATTTCTTTTTCCATTTCACGGCACTAATGTAAAGTGTTGGTGGTATTTACTCAGATCAGCGTGCAGCCTCATCAGTAACACAAGAAACCCCCAAGCACCTCTGTTTCTTTCTTTTTTGGGTGACATTTTTTTGTGTCACTTGGCACAAGGGCTTAACCTTGGGAGTGCCCTGGAAGTGGTTGGATTCTGAATGTTAGTTTTAGGAAGTACAAAATAGGGCTCTAAATTACTGCCATGTGTCTGAGAGCAATATAGGGAGAATCAACTGGGCTTGGATGGAATATACACTTAGCTGCCTTCTCTAACGTCTACTGGTCTTGTTACTTTAAATAATGGAAATGGAAAAGCAACACGCAGTTTTTTTAAAAAATTGCTTTGTTGTTTCCGATCCGTTCTTCATATAGTCAAATAAAATACTGTTGAAGGAATGCGCACGCCCTCTTTTTAAAAAGCTCGTAAAGTGGATCTCATCAGACATGTCCAGGCCTCTAACCAGTCATTTAACGGGTGCCATCCTTCCTGCTTGCACTCATCTTCCTCCTTTACCCTCAGCTACCCCCTTAAACGCTCCCCTGCAATCCAGAGAGGCCCAGGGCTTGGCAGCCACGCTGACCACACGTTGAACTGCCACTTGTTTTGTGCGGCATCCCCCCCCCCCCCCCCCCCCCCCCCCCCCCCCCCGACCCCAATTCCTACCCCAGCAGCGCCGATCCCAAGCGCATCTCACCCAGAAAGCCGCGCCACCCCCAGCTCACCAAACCACATCGCCACCCTCCCTTCCATGCAAGGTTTTGTCAGACACTGCTGTTCTCCTCTCAATTATCTACCATAGAATTACTCCATATTCCCGTGTAACCATTCCAATATGACGCCTTGTGAATGGAGGCAAGGGTCCGCTTGCACAAAGCCACTTTTTATTGTGTGGTTCCTGGCGACTGACTCTTCTGTAAAACGAAAACTACAATCCAGCAGCCGACATGCCGTATTTAGGTGCGTCGTCTTTACAAATGTTACACTGCTGTGCAAGCAGGCTGCAGTTCTTCCTTGAAAAGCAAAGGCGTCGTGGGGAAACAGGTTCACGGTGGGGAAGCCAGTGCGTTTAAACGAGAGAAACTCTGCAATTATGAAGCAAAAATGGCTGCTGGCTGGGGCGGCAGTTATGTCAAATTAGAGGACCTCTCCTCAATAAGCAAAATGTGAGAGCTGTAATCTTTTCCCCTCTGTGTATACATTGTAATCTGCGGTCGCACTCGCGCTCTCACTTTGTGTGTTTAGTCTGGTGGCAAACAATGGCGGTTAGCTGGGTTAGCACAACACCAACCGGCCAGTCAGCATTTTGTTAGCTCGCCGAGGACGTCAAAAGCCCGTACTTACAGGAATCTTATGACTTTTAATCATGTGATCAAACTCCTCGTTAATCTGTTTGTATTTCTCCTCGGTTCGCGGGGTGAGGAGGAGAGTGGATTCAAGCTCCGGGCTCTCGCCACCTTTGTTCTCCTTCTTGCTCAAAGCCTGCCGGGTTCCACAACCAGCACAGGAGAGGGGTGGGGTGGTGGTGGTGGTGGGGGGGAAGAGGGACGGATGGCGGGGAGACATGACGGAAACGTGGAGATGAGGACGAAGCAACAAACAGCACAGTCGGAGGGGGAGAGGAAAGAAAGAGGTGAGGAAGACTCTGGGTTCAACAAGAGGTACTTACACACAGTCTCTGTCTGCTGATCATCAGATCTATGTCCTCGTTTATTTTCCTGTATTTGTCCTCGGACTCGGGGCTGTGGCCGACCGAGTCATCTGCGTCGGGGTCGGGGCTGTCACAGCCATTTAGGCCCTTCTTTCTCAACGTCTGTAAACAAAGCAGTGGCACAGCACAGTTGAAGGGCTGCGGGCTTCAGGAAACCCAGGTGAACATTTTGGCGGGCAGAAGGGGGACACGAAGATCAATTTGAAGCTTCAAGTGCACATTCTGACTGATGATTTTCTGTACATTGGCAGATTTGCTCATCGAGACTCCATGATGATGTGAGGATACACGCTTAGCAAAGCAAACGGCAAGTAATACAAGTCATGAGAAAATTACATTGAGTAGACCTTGCATAAAAATGGCTTTGGTGTCCAAAAAAAAAAAAACATGACAACTTTGGTGCTAAATTCATGTGTTGTAAGTAAAGGAGTTTTCAGGATCAGAATTAAAAAGTTTTCAACCTGAGAACAGACCCCCCCACAACAATGGCCAGTGGGAGGTAAATAAAGAATAAACATGAAGGTGTGGGGTCACTGAAGGGCACATGGACACAATTGAAGGCAGCAGTTTCCATTTTGGCCACCTGATGGCCACCTGCCCCTATTAGATTGGGAGCTCGGGTCCACCACTCAAAGAGACCGTGCTAGACAAAGTCAATTTTTAATGAGGCTAATGTTGACAACTATAATTACCAAAGGCGATTTCAGAAGTACTTTAGAATGTGTGTGTGATGTTTTGTGTGCGCATGTGCACGTTAACTAGAGCAAGTAGGCTACCGCTCAGCTATGTTGCGTTCATTTGTAAAGTGAGACAAAGACGAGACTGCGAGTGAAGAAAGTACAGTAGCTGACAGTTAGAGATCTCATCAAAGGCAGACCCCCTTCTCCCATCCTCACTCCACTCCTAACCACCACCACCCACCAACAGTCAACCCCCCCCCCCCCCCCGTCTCTTCTCCCCCTGGCTTTAATAAAGGGAGATTAGTCTAGTGGAGGAATATCACGGGCCTGCTTCTGTCTGTATAGTCATTGCTTCACACTGCGCTCCCCTACTTTCATCTGAGGCTCCATATCAGACAGGCGTAATTAAATTTACTTTAGTACACCCTGTATTTGATGCTGATGAAGTGTGTGTGTGCGTGCGTGTGCGTGTAGGCGCGAGGGGGGAAGGATTGCGTGGTTGTGCAAGTGTGGGTGTATAAAGGAGGAAGGTAGATGCTGAGATAAGTTAATCTCAGTGAACTTCTTCCTCCCATTTGTTTGTCTGCGTTGGCGCTCGCTCACAAGAGGAGATACGAGTGATGCTAGCTGCTCCATCATGAGCGGCAGCGCCGTTGACAGGGAACGATCTGCCTGCTTAGAAAACAAATAACGATCCGCTCATCTCTCATGTCAGCACAACAAAGGCCTGTTTGGAGTGTGGTTTTAGTGAACTTAGAGGGCTCCTTTTGTGTACGTGATTGCTGTTTGATTCCTGAGGCGGCTGGTGGCGAAGCAGCTACTGTATAAGCGTGTCAGCATTCACCGGCTCTCTTCTTTCTCTCTCTTTTTCCAAAATTCTCACTTGCCCGCTGCCGCCCCCCCTCCCCCGAGAGTGAAAATCTGGAATTCGGAATTTGAAAGCCTCTCTCACATCTCTGACAGTCTTCAGGAAATCACACCAAACAAACGCAAGGAGAGCTGACTTCTAACAGAGCAGCCGCGAAACAGGCGCTCTCGCTTCATGTGAGGTGTGTGAGTCAGGAGAACAAAGGGGTTGCAGAGGTTCATCACGCTGTCTTTTTTGGCATCAGCGTGAGATGTGAAATCTCCAGTTTTTGTCTCTCTTTGGTGCAGTTGCATCGGGGTCCCGGCGATGCATCGTCTTGAACTGACAAGAGTTGAACGACTGGCCTTGCTCTGTTCACATGACAAACCAAACCAAAACTTTCCTTCCAAACTTCCGTTTATTTCCACCAATTCAGGATGGACCGCGTTTTAATTCTTTGATTGTTGATTACTCAGAATTCTGTCCATAGTGTGGGACGGTTTGTTGATAAATAGAGTGCGCTTCTTGGCTGTAACCAATTGAGTATCCGACCATTCTGTCTCAATGTGTTTGTGGCACAAAGAAGAAAAAAAAAAAAAGTTATCCAAGACAACTTAGCTATGGAAACTCCTTCTGGGAACAACACCAGCATCAGAGAACAACACCAGCATCAGATAGGAGTTCAGAACATTATACTTCCAAGTTCAAGCAATTCATTTTGCAAATTGTCTAGATTAAAATCTGGAACATTTGCCGAGGGGCCGAGGCACCACGCTAATCCCAATTTTGTTTCCTTTTTTTTATTTCAAAGTATTTCTAAGAAGCGTATTGCCATGTTTCAATAAATGTTGAAGACGTTATGATTTGTTGAAGTAATTAGGAAATACCCGTTTTAAATAAAAAAATGGAAATTGAAATTCATCTTGTGCACTGGCCGCCAACTCATATTAATCGTTCCAAGTCCCAATATATAGATAACTGGAAGGCATAATAATACCCTCTACACGTGTGAAACTGTTTATTTGTGTCGTTATCAGGCCAAATCTTCTTGGGGCTCTCCCACCCATAGCACAGGAAATAAGAATGTTGCTAGCATGAGGACCACATTTTATTTTGGGGGGGGGGCAGGGGAGAAATAGTTGTTGGAGGGTTCCGAAAAGTCTGTAATAATGTCGCGAAAACGTCGCGAGCTGGCCTAAATCATAGCTCTTGCTCACTACCTCGCTCTCCACATGTACGCAAAAAAAAGCTAATTTTTCAAAATAAAAGCACAGCATATTTGATGCTTTACTTTGACTTCATTGTCACTGTCAGGGTTGGTCAACAACCGTCGCCCCCGGGTCGTACTTTGCCTAGGTCTGCTGTAGTTAGTCAAACGCCCTTCGCCAGATCAAATATACATGTCCATTTTAGGAAAAAAAGAGCGATGCCTGAGGGAAAAGGAGGCACCCAAAAGGGCTTAAAGAGCGGGTGGTCACGCAAGGGGGTCGCGGCACTGCTTGTCTTGGGTGTTGATAGGTCGCAGAGTGTTATATGACTTGGAAGCATGCGGCCCTGCCCCCCCCAGGGGGGGCTTAGCGTTCCAGCGAGGCTCAGCACTTTGAGGCAGCGCTACGGGGGCGCTATGCCACTCATCCCAGTTATGGCCACCTGTCTGCCGACATCACACCTGTTGCCAAAGGCTGACACACGACCCAGCATCCAATCGCGTCTGCCGCAGTGCTCACATCGCCATAGAAGGCACAGCTGTGCTCACACCTCACACCCTAACGTCATTGTATGTATTTATAAGTGGTGCGTGTGAGCGAGGGAACGGGAGATAGAGGAAGTATACTTCTTGGGAGAGGAGGAAAAAAAAAAGCAGTTTTTTGCCTGCTTGGCTCTTATGTCTTTGTGCGGCCCCTTTGGAGGCTTGCTCCTAATTAAACTCCTTCTTCATGATGCTCCCTCATGACTCGGCTTGTCACAGGGCCTCTGCCAAGCAGGGACGACATAGACACGGTGGCCTACATACTAAGACACCCGTCTCATCAGTACCCTTCAGCTCTTCACCCAAAGTTAGAAAGGCCCGCATGGTAAAATCAGACATGGGCAGTCAATTCATCGGTGGTGCGTTGTAGTCAGGACGGAATTAATTTTAGAAGATGGTCAATTGTTTTTTGGGGGGGGGGTGGGACTTAATTGACTTCATTCTTTAAGTTTGGAGAAAATGAACAATCTATTATTCTTTCAATTGGATATAGCTAGCAATTAGCTGACGTCATGTCGACCTTTAGACAGCAAACCTGCTGGGACTGACCAAGCGGTGTACTCAGTTCTGCTTCAAAACGCAAATGCTAACAACTCATTCCACTCAGACTGAATTCTACTTGCAATATGCCTACTTGGAATATTCTGCTTTCTTTTGTTTCTGAAGTTCTTTGCAGAGCATCTGTCATACAAATGTGTTTTGAATTGTAACAGTTCCTTAGCACAGTGCAGGGTGTGAGTAATAACTCCGAGGATCCTCGCAGGGTATTTGGGTGTGAATTCTGATCGGTCCCCGGGGGGTCTGAAAGGGACAGCTGATGCCCACCATAGCAGGATCCTTCTGTTCGGCATTCTGCCACCCTTCGCACCCTCTCCAGCCCTCTGATCGGTCTCTCTGTCCCAGTCTGCTTCTCAGTCTGTCTCCCTCGGCCCAACCGTGCGGCCGTCCTCTCTCATTCTCTGGACTCGGACCATATCTCAACATAAGCAGAGTCAAAACAGTGTTGGCTAGACGTGTCCGTCTTTATTTTTGACAGACGTGCGTGTTAGGTGTTGGGTTATGTTTGGAAAGCTCTTGATTGCTGACCGTCGTCTTGGCAGTGGCTGAAGGGTACGACATATTCAATATTGTGTTTATGGCTATCGGCGACAGACGAGGCCAGTCGATGTATCTGAATGTCTCCAAGCCAGTAGCATTGGTGCAACATTCTCGCACAAAAACACAGCTTGTTTCTATTCATTATTGCTCTTTGCCAAAACAGGACATCAGAAAAAGTTCTTCTCGGGTTTCCCCAAAGCGATTATCTTTCATATTTGTTCAAATACAATAAGTGACACTTATTGTGTTTACACGTACTTTTCTCTGACTTGCATGATTCCTAAATACAAATCAGATGGTTTTGAAGACACCACCTTTTCACCTACACGGAAGGATTTAAAATGTGGTCTTCGCTGCCGCACCAATGTCGCTTTTTTTTTTCTTTTTCCACGGGATGTAATATTATCGCTGTACACCCGCTTTAGGGCCTCCGCTTCAAAGGGCGTAAAATCATTTCACATTTTTATGTTGCCATGCTGATTTGACAAATCCAGGGTCAGGTCATTGGAAATTGTCATCATCAAATTTTGAACATGTTCCAAATTCCTTTGCGACGAGAAAAATTGTGAAAACCGAAAGCAGCCTCGGCCACTTTTGCAACCTTAAACGAACTCTGACGAAAACGCAACATTCAGGCAGCGCGCAAACACTCGCAAGCCTTCGCCGCAAGGTGAGATACCGGCTTTCGTTCACTCTGTTTTTCAGAGTTGATGGTTGTGACGGTGGTGGTGGCGGGGGTGGGAGGGGGGGCTACATCAGAGAGATCAGGCTGGCTTACTTTATTGGGAGCAGATGGCAGACCAAAGGCAAAGAAGGCCACAGTTTCATGAAGCGTGGTTTGAACACGCCAGGACCATGTCGAGGGGCATGTCCATGGATGGCGGCTGCATGGTGTGCACGTGTGAGTGAGCATTTGGGGAGAGATGGCCGATTTTTGTAGGTTAGCGATGGGAGGAGGGCCCGCCTCCTCCTTTCCTGAAAGAAAAGCTCGTCCCTGTTTGTATTTATGTCCCTACCCTTGCTTTAAAAAGTGAAACCTTCAAGTACTTTTTAACGATTAATTCTGATGCTACGGAATCTTTCGTGGGCACAAATGGCTCAATGTTCCAATTTTACAAGGAAAGATAAATGTTATGTGCATAGCGAGCCTCCAAACTTGATCAAACCACGGCATTGTGTGATGTGCTAAAATCACCATGAGGAAAAGCCCCCATAGACAAGAGCCCAGTCACATCCAGGCGGTCTTAGCTAGCCCGTATCCAAGCACAATACCAGATGGTACAGTGTTCCCATATGGAAGAGACACACACTAAGCACATGTCACAATCCAACGCGCTTTTGCTACAGCAGCATCCAAGCCCAGTGAACAAAGTGGTCATTCAGACAAGTCACCGCACTGTATAATTACCCAGATAGACATTACGAGACAATACCAGCTCAGATAAGTGGATAAAGAGGGCACTTATGTCTGCACCCTGAGTCTACCATTTTTTTTTAATTCTGTCTGCATAGCTTTTATTCTAAACTACAGATATGATAATGTGTTGACATTGATTTTGGATTCGATAACTTATGAGGACTTCATTCAGTTCCAAA
This sequence comes from Hippocampus guttulatus, assembly GCF_054856545.1. Taxonomy (NCBI): domain Eukaryota; kingdom Metazoa; phylum Chordata; class Actinopteri; order Syngnathiformes; family Syngnathidae; genus Hippocampus; species Hippocampus guttulatus. The sequence goes on from NC_141265.1 coordinate 17,382,912, forward strand.
CATGACATAACAATTTGGGGAAAACAGGCAGTCCTTTTAAAACAACCGCCCCATGTCTTCCTTTTTTTTTTTTTTTTTTTTTGCGCTGTTCACCAATCATGACTTATCGTCTTTTGTCACTCGGTCGCTTATCGCGTGGCTCCACAGCAGGAAGAGGGAGCCTGAGGGAGGCCTTGAGTAACAATGACCAGCTGCTTGACCTCTGTAATGTGACCTTGGATTTCCAAACCCTGCCCAAAGCTGCAATTATGGTGAGGAGGGAAGGGGGGGGGGGGGGGCTACGAGCGGCGGCAGAGGGGACGGAAGCTCTGGGGCCGGGTGGAGGGAATTGCCACTCTTAAAAATAGATCATGATTTCAAATTTTCCACAAATAGTTTCAAAGAACAAGGCATCATTTCATCTTAATGGCTGGCGTGAATTGTTTGGGCTGTATAGTGGAAAAGCCTTGCAGGGTAGCCTTGGCAGGGTGGCCTCAGAAGTGGCCTGACTCTCCACACCACAGGGACCGCATATTGGCACATTTCAAACGGTCTATTTTTAAAAGCTCCTTTTGTTGTCGTGTGCCTACCTCAGACTTCCGTTGCAACATATTGACCTTAGAAAACACCCACGGGAGAGATCCAAACCGGTCGTAAGTTTAACGTCTGAGGTTCTGCTTTTCTGGACAGTGGCTGTCTGATGTGGGGCGAAAATGCTGAGCTTGTAGATCAAGTACATTATCTGCCTTCCTGTTTTTAGCGTCTCGTATAAAATTAAAGAGGCATAGCGTAGAGTCTGTTAAACAGGAACTCGCTTTAGTTCTCGTCTCATGTCTAGGACAGGCAGATGTGGTCTGACGTGCCAGTCTTGATAACGCTCGGAGGCCGGTCAGAGGTCATTTTCTCAATAACATCATTTTAAACGCATAGACAGAGAGGGTCTCTCAGCACGACTCGTGAAAGGGGTACATGTTTTTCCCTATTATGCATGTATTTCAACAAACAACAAGACAGGAAGATACTGTTTGGTTAAGCGCTGGGAATGGGGGAGTCAAGTGAATTAAATAACAGGCGTCTTTATTCAACGGATCAAATGTTTAGAGGCACCGCGGGGTCTTGGGCCGATGGTGTCATGCATGTGGTTGATGAGAGCAATTATTCACGCTGGATGATCAGAGGAAGAAAGAAAGGGGGGAGATGAGGACAGAATGAATAGCACCAAGCTCGGCTTGCTTACTCACTCTTCTGTTTGAAAAACAACCCCCCCCCCCCCCACACACACCAACGCTCATAAGGAGAGGGGGGTGGGGGGGAGAAAGTCCTCCCAGCAAAGACCGCCAGCAACTATTTTTAGCCTCACCACGAGCTATTTTTAAAATCACTTTTTAAATAATCCTTTTATATAAAGGCAACTATTAGAAAAAGAGGTCACATACAGTGAAATGTAAGCGATAGCGGTTGCTGTGCTGACGGCGGAGCAAAATCAAGCACAGTCGAAGCTGGATTGAAAAACGGAATTTCTACATTTAAAAAAAAAAAAAGGGTGGCAAACGCGCAGCCCCAAATGTGGACCGAGAAGGACAAAGATGGTGAAGACAGGAAGAAGGGAAGGAAACACAGCTGCATGACACATGGAACATGACAAGAGGTTTTGCACGTATACAGTAGCCTGTTTGCTTTTCCACCAACTCATCAGCTTACTTACAGCTGCCACTGTTGTTAACACAGAGCCTATGAAAACAAGTGGAACCTCTAAAGTCGGACATCCCGGCTATTTGGAAAACATTTCAGGAAATGTGCATTGCGAAAGCTGCACACACACACACAAAAAGAAAAAAAAAATGTTCCAACCATCAAGCAAGTCGTCCGTGTACTTTGCAAGACTACAGTGGGCATCTCAAGGATTAGGACCACATGTGTTATGTCTTGGGCTTTTTTTTGTTGTGCTTTTGGGATACTACTGCTGAGGTGATGGAAAAGCGCAAAAAATGGGAGGAAAAGTGCAGAGAGTGGCACATCTGTCTCTGACAAAATTGCTTTGTTTGTAATCCTAAAATAAAGATAGATTGTTATTCGAAATCAGAAGGTTGTTTCCTCTGTGAGGAGACTCACCTCCCGGACATGAGAAGTCCCTCTGCTTTCTGTTATTACGTCAAAATAAATGGTTTGTACAGAGTTGACGTTTTATTGTTTCTATATGCTTGGACAATTTAGAACGTCAACATTTTCCGAAGTAAAGCTCTCATGATGGCCAAAGATGGACTCTGGATAACTTCGTTTCCGTTATTTCCAATGGGAACATTTGAATTCAAATCTATTTAAATACAAAGTATCAGAAATGAATTTAAATGAGCATTGTGACACTTGCTGGCTAAATATGTATGCCCAACATGTACCCCAGTTGCCATCAGCTACACCTTGAGCGAATTCTTAATTTCTTAATCTTACCAATGTCATAATGTTAATTTACTTAGGCAGTCCAAGCAGCTTCAGACCTTAATCCTCACCTCAGCACGAAAAACAAGCCGTGTCGCCCGTCTCTGCGCCACGAGTAAACACTGAAGTGATGTGATCCCCACGACGACCCCAGCCCATATCAACCCCCACCCCACGCACCCAAAAAAGTCTTAAAAGTCTACGCGAGATCACTGAGGACAACCGTGGGGACAGGAGATACGATTCCATTAATTCCATTCGAGGCGGACACATGTAGAAGTCGCGGAGGATAAATTAGTGCCGCTACTCAAGCTGCCGCGATTACACAGCCTTTTGAGAGCCATGAGAAGAAGTCATTCAGAGAGCCGATCAACGCCGAAACTCCTTACGGCTAATGTTCTCCACGGTGTTTAGAAACCAAATAAGCACGCAGAATAGCACACATGCCGGAAAATATTTTCGCAAGCGCGAGGCAGAACATGAGCACACTGCCACTTCTGAGAGGGAGGTCACATGTCCCAATGCTGACTTGCTAAAGAGAGTTAATGTACATTTTATGTATACGGTATAGAATTGCTTCTAACGGAATATACTTTAAGTGCCCCGGCCACATCTGCTGCAAAATCTAATGAGAGCCAAAACAAGTGCAGTGCCTTTACAAATTAAATGAAGCTTACAGAGGTATTAATTTAACATGCGTATTGACGTGGTTGTAGTTGGTGGTGTCGAAATAGAGCTTATCAGTACGGTCACAAAGCTCAAATCAAAGTGGATTTGAGCGTTGTTGATCACGATGGCATTTTTGACATAATTCCACTGCGCACGGGTACCTAATGAACTGTCCGCCGAGCGTTTTTAGTGGCTTCTATGTCGTTTATTATTATTTTTTTTTAACAAGGCGACGTGTTTGTTCTTTTAATTGCCTTGTAGACATACTTTCCTGCTACTTTACCGCCTGCTGCAGTCGACCGTCGCCGCACGGGCCCCGAGTACACACCTGTGCCTCGCGCACATCTTGGCACATCGGTGAAACATACGCCGGGTGAAACATGGCCAGGGAGCTTTGCTGAATCTCATTAGCCGAGCGGGTAGTCATTAACAGAATGACCTTTGGAAATAATTACCAGCCTTCCTCCCGCCATCCCTCTTTCCCCTCCCTCCTCCTTTGCTCACACTCATCCATTCCTCTGTCCCACACCTCCCCACTTCCCCCTTTTTGCATGGAATACGTCCTCCTAGGTGAGCGCTGAGCTGGAGAACAAAACGAGGCAGGGAGGGTGAGGTAAGGAAGCCAAGCATGCGCTCGCTCCCGCTGCTGTCGAAGATTACGGGGAGAGCTGAATTTTCAGATTAGATTAAGCCGCCGGAATGGGATTGGCTGGCAGCCTGTCTTCTGACAGGTATGGTCAAAAGGCGGAGAGGTCAGCTCAGCGCCAAGTGCCATGTGCCACGCCATGTGAAGCTTTCACCAACGGCATGGGAACTGGCTGCTGTTGCCGAGGTCATCAAATGCGTTCTGGAGGGGTGAAGCCAATTGCCACGATCCTTCAGGGAGCGCGCACGACATTGAGTATGTTCACAAACATTCCAACACCGAGAGCTGAAACGACCTCATTGTCCATCAGGGGTTTGGCACACAAAACGTGTTGCTGCATTTTAAAGTGGCCAGCAATCACGTGGAGAGTTTGCAGGTACTGCAATCGTCGGGAGCAGAACCAAAGGACTTTTTTTGATTTGCGCTTGCAATTAACGAGTCCCATACTGACAAATAATGTCGCCTATGTGACTTGAGAGAGAAGGAAAAGCAGAGGTGGATGTTTTGTCGTGCTTTTCCATTTTCTTCTCTGTCACTCACATGGCCATGAAACTGACCGGGCAGAGCGCAAGGTTGGTTCACAGTTTGTGTTTTAATTCAAAGTGCGCAACCTACGATGTCGAACAAGGTCGCAAGAGGCTAGGGATTCGTTTGGCTCATTTGAAGTGTTACGCACGAGTCTGATTGTGTAATTCGTAATTCGGCAAAAGTAGGATGAAATCTCAAGTTCAAAAATCCTATGCATGATGTTATGTGAGATGTCCGCATATTCGGCAAGACCTTCTGAATCTTCAGTTGAGTGAGCATCAAAGGCTTACCGCTTGTTGTTTGAATTTTCTTTGACAGTCGGCGACGCTGATAAGAAACAAAGGGGTTTTTGGAATACATTTTCTTTCCCCCTCTCATTTGTAACCAAATCTGAACTGATTGTGTTCGATCACCGAGGTTTGACGGAAAGTACGTTCAATGTGATTTTGGTGTGGAAATGTATTGAAGGCCGCTTTGTCCGCTTTCTTTTATGCATCACAATCATGTATTTGACCCACACATGGTGTCAACCTACTGGAAAATCATCTCATGACTTGAGATGTAGCATGTTCACTGTATATTTATAAAAAAAACAAGAAAAAGCCCTGAAGCCTCTTGTAAACATACAGTAGCTGCAGAGGCTGCGCAGCACTCTCAGTGGCACTCTCTCAACAACGCTAATTAGCAACCAAAGACATGCTAATTACATAGAGTTTTATTGCTAATGTAGCGGGCCTCGTTGCCGGCCGCCCACGCTGAGCTCTGCTCCCCTACCTCTGCCTCGCCTCCCTCCCACTACACCTTCAGGCACAGCAGCATCAGAAGGAGAAGGAAGCCTTGCTGTATACTTCTGAAGGCAAACACGCTTTACAAATTCGGACAAGACATTTAAAGCCAGATTTGAGCGTGACACTCCCGCCGTGCGCAAACCTCGATTTTAGAGGACGTTGCTAGAATTTACCTTTCATATTATTGTTGAGCCTTTTTTTTTTTGTCAACAACACGAAATACGCTTTGCCTTCCCCCTGACCCAGCAACCCGCCCACATTCATGAACTTTGACAAAGCTTAGCGGGCAGCATCCAAGGCTTCACTGGAGGGTCCCGACCCATGTTCGCCTCCCTCCCCCGCCCCTCCGACTCGTTGCACCCTGCTTGCAACAACGCTAAACGTGCCCGTGTCAGCCCTGTGGCCAATCCCGTTAGCACGCGGAGGCCTCATCGCATCGATTTGGAGCGAGGACCTCAGGGGGTCCCTGTGCTGGTAGCGCTTTATCCCTGCACCCCAGCCCCCACTTGGCTCTTCAACATCATTCCTGACACGGCTGTTTATACGTTAACCATCCTCGGCTCAATAAAGGAGACACGGTTACAGAGAGTATCGAAGCGGTGATGTAGCGTCACGGGCACTTGTTGAAACGTCTGGTTCAGTAGGGTCAGACGGACTATACGGTGACTGAAGGCCCATATTCAATACAGAATCGCCCCTGGACAAATTGGCCTAATGTACGGAACGCATGACCGATTTAGATGCAATTTTATAAGGTTATTGAGCAAAGAATTACAATTCATATACAGTACATTTGTGATCATCGGAATGTAAGACAGGCACGGATGAAGAATTACACTGCATGTACTATTCTACTTATATCACAAAAGCTTCATAAGGGAAGAATGAAACACCGTGTGAACGGCGAGCTTTAAATATGTAACACAAGCGGGTGCCTCTAAATAAAACACCCAGTCCGTCCTCGTTGATTTAATTATCAAGGTCAGCCCATATGCTAACTGTCGTAATGGCTAGCGTACAAGCTACCTTAACACATTTGACGGCAACAAATGCGAAGCCGAGCAAATCGTAACACGAGCAAGCTACTGTGAAGTTTGCATCCCAGCCACTATATCGATGTCTTTCAAATGGTATCGTCGGAACAACGCAACGCCAATTCCAGACGGCATTTGATGCAAATGTGCAAACCGAAAAGGTTCGCTAGTAGGGGTGGTTTGCCATCTGGAGAAGCGGGAATACTCCCAGTGGACCTGTCCGCCCGTGTTTGGGCATCGAGCCCAGTAACAACCATATGAAGAGATAAAAACATGTCCCACGCTGTGGGCTCCTGTATTAGGCTGCTCAGCCTAATCCATAGGTGCGTGTGGGCCTTGACTATTCCTTCATTACATTTCATTGGGCTTCAGTACATCTTGTCTTCTTAAATTCTGAGCCAACAATTTCAGACCAGTATACCTAATTTGTCATCGGGTGGGACAAATAAATTAAAATGATGGCTTAATTAGGTGGCTGTTAATTAAATAGAAAATGTGGGTAACACATTGCATAAAAAAATAATTGGGAAGAAGACAAGTGCTCCTTTGATTTCAGTACATGAATTACTCATCTAAAATGTGTTGAGGCAATGGAGTGATTATTTTTGCTTCAGGTAAAATTCATGCGACTTGAGTAAAAAAAAAAAAAAAAAAAGAACATATTATTCGAGTGCAGTTTGATCAGCGCGCATGGCATGAGAGGTTACATGCGCGTGTGCAAAAGAAAATGGGATCAACTCTTCCCACCAGGTCGGTCAGAACTCCGGTGCGATTGTTGCATAACAGGTTCATGTTGAGAGCTTAAGGATTTTGTAAAGCACCGGCGTCATTCGCTCTTTGATCTGCCTGCTCACGAGCTGCCCTGACAACAATGTTTACAGTTGTCGGCAGCCAAGCTAGCGACACGTGTCCGCTGTTTCAGATCCGTCTCCAACTCTGAGAGCCAGATCAATGGTGACAGCATGGTCACGTAAAGGCACATTTTCCACCAGGCGGTACAGCTAAAGTGCAATTTTTAAAATCAAAAGTTGCTCTTTTTTGGACTCAATTTAGATGAGTGGGTGCCGAGACAAGGTACAATTGCATATAGAGAATATCCACGGATAATTGACGGCCAATGAAATGCAATAAAGTAAATTAATCAATGGAAAAGGCTCATATGTTTAATCCCATTTTGGATTGCATACAGCAACAAAAATATAAAACTTAATCTTTCAATTTACTGATAGTTATAGCAGACTACATTCAGACTAATGGTTCAAAGAAAGTCATCGATTTAACAGTACAATGTGCTAAAAGACGATGGGGTGGCTGGATGATTTTAAAAGTTAAAAGCAATAACTGGTTGAAATATACAAACAGGATGAATTGATATTTTTGCATTTTCTGGCGCCCCCTAGAGGCCATGGCACTCCTAGCATTTGCCTACATTGCTTTGTGAGTGGGCACCCATTGCAACTTGGAAAGTATTATAATCTAGGACTCTAAACACACGGTGCTGAACTAAACTGCGGCACCATTTGCTAATACAGGCACTTTGCCATTTATGTAACTACAGCTTTGTTTCTTTTTAAATGTGGTCTAAGCAGAACTTAACATACATTTTTTTTCCTTTCCGTGTTGAGTGTGAAGACAAAAAGAGAAGTAATGAGTCACAACCATCTGGTGTGTTTGCGTGTTTCCGTGCATGATTCAGTGCATTCGGGCGGACGGCGCACGTGCATTTGTGTCGACTTGCCACTCACCTCCACAATGTCCGAGTTGGTCCTACTCTCGTGGGGCTCGTTGTACTCGGTATATTTGAGCAGGACCTTGTCCATGTCTGTGCTGGCGTACTGGAACAGCTTGTTAGTGCTGTTGAAGATGATCAGGGCGATCTCGCAGTCGCACAGCACACTCAGCTCGTAGGCTTTCTTCATGAGGCCAAACTTTCGCTTTGTAAATGTCACCTGGGAAAGAAGATGAGAACGATTAGCCTTGGGAGGGTTACAACAGTTTCTGTTCAAAAATGCGGAAGGACAAAGAACAATCCATATGATGAAATCAAAATTTTGGGCTTTGTGGTCATCATTTAATTATAATACCCCCGCACCCCCCCCCCCCAAAAAAACACACAAAAAAAAAAGAACACAAAAAAACCCTGACCAGGACATGCATGCTGCAAAAAAAGGAACCTAAAAAATTTGTGATCATTTTATCATTCACCTTGAAAGTGCATTCAAGGAAAACAGAAATCCGTTGACGTTTGGACAGCCCCCGAGTGATACAGTGCAACCACTATACCAGGAAAAAAAGCTGCATTTTAAGGAACTGAAAATACTCTGTCTCGGAAAAATAACGGCCAAGCAGATCTGTTAATGTTTGTACATCAAAGTAGACAATGGGACTTATGACAGATTGAAACGTCCCTTTTCAAAATGCTCGCTCCTTCTGTGCTATTAAAAGAAATACAGATACCGACGACTACCCTTGGTCGAAAATAAAAAGTTAGTGTTGCCCAAGTAACTACCTTCCAATAAAAATAGCATCTCAGATCCTTCAAAACAAGAAAGCACAAAAAGTATTTTGTGACGGGGTTTTTTCTTGGTTTGTTTGTGGTGATTTTGCACAAGGCAGACCTATCCAAAATGGTCACATTTTTATTAGATTTTTTTTTAATAGAAAAGGATATGTTCCTCCTTCTCTTGGTTCAAACCTAAAATAATAAAAACAAGCTGCACCTGAAAGCTTTTTAAAAATATATTTTAATGAGAAACATTGCATCATAGCTGTGCTCAGCCTGCATTATCCCCTGCATATTTGTCTACTCTCTTCTGACACGTCGACGAGTGCCAACAAACTTTCCCAACTTTCAGGAAATCATGCTTTGAATACAATCATGACGACGTGAAGTGAAATGAAGTCTTTTGAAAGAAAAAGATCACGCTGCCCTTCACACTCTGAAAGCCGAAAGAGGAGCTGGGAATGACTGGATATTGACGGATAGTTTTGTATTACATGCAAGCACATCTCCCAGGATGCAGCAAGGAAACCGAATCCATCCATCTCACCTCCACCCTTTCTTTCTTGCTTGCTCTACGTTGAGTTGGTAGCCTTGCGTGAATTGCTCCATCCATACACAAACCTCCTTACAAGTTTTTTTTTTTTCGCATTCTGTAAATCCAGTCGCTGCACCTCTGATTCAGCGATAACAGAAGGGGAAAAAGGCTCCTGCGAGCTCCCAAATATCATGCTGACATTTACACAATCAGACTTAAATGTGAAACAAATAAAAACAGTGACAGTAAGATTAATTGTAACGTCCCCCAAAGCCTTGTGGGCCATACCAAGCAGCCGTGGACGACAACACGAATGAGAAGGCATATAAAGACATGAGGTCAAAGCTGGGGATGTCAGAACAGGACTTGCAGTGTTGTCTTCCAAGGGACACGCGCCGGAGACAGTTAGCGGCCAACTGAGCTCTGTTATCACTCAGACACTCACTCTACCGAAGCCATTCGCGTTTTTGAAGGTGGCACCTGGCTTGCGGTCGGCTGACTGCGAGGAGCACATGTCCAGCGATAATAGAGGGACATTCCACTCTGATTAGTGTTCCAATCATGTTAGATTTAAAAATGATCTTTCTTAACTGAAATGAAAGGAAATTCCCTGACCGGTATTGTAATCGGTTCAGGCCTTTCCAAGCAGATCCCTACAAATATTTTTTGCAGGTTTTTCATAAATAAAATAACACGCTATAATATTAATACTTTAGAAAACAATATAATCATAAGATAATGGAATGTACCAATAAAGTCAGTGCATGATGATTAATTCAATGACTGTGAGGCTCCTTCTGCTGTGGTTAGCCACCTCGATGCAGTGTAATACAGACATTCGGATACACAAGGAGGCGGTAATAACTACGCTCAGTCAGCTGCAGTAATATAAGTCGCGTTTCGCAAAGGATAACGAAAATATGCCCGAGTATGGCTCAATTGACTGTCTACGGTAGTTGCACGTGTTAGCATTTGTGTTCAAATAACCATCGCTTAAAGTGTTTCAACATTGTGACACGGACGCTATCCGTTAGCCACTCTATAGTGTTTTGTATCATTTGTTAGCATTAAACTAAGCAGACTTTCTTAAGGCATTGTGGTTGTTTTAAATACACAATCTGTAATCATCTTCTTCTTGTGTTTTTTTTAATTACATTTTATTTTTTTGACAGACAGTCAACTTCGACTGGGCGTGGCATTAAACAGCTCGACGCCTGCTTTTTGAAGAACTGCTCACTGTGTGCCAAACTGCTGCTTGTTGTGATGACAGCTGAATTTCTGTTCCAACGTGACTGCCACAGTGCACAAAGCAAGGACCATATAAGCACTGATGTGCGAGTTTGGCGTCGAAAAGCATGACATCAACTCCAAGCACAATTTGGGTGATTTAGAGCAGAGGTTATGAGCTGGGGCAGTTCACACTCTATCAAGCAAATGTTCGACTCGATGAATTATTATGATCATGATTTTTTTTTTTAACCTCTATTATATGTAATCGCTCACGATATTTGCATGAGGGGTTTTCAGATCTTTCCAAAACGACTTTTCTCACCATCCAGGAGGCGAACGAGTGCGATTACGTAAAGCCCAAAATGACCGAACAATAACACCTAGCTGATTTTCACACCACACCCACACATCCCAATGTGACACATACAGTACAACCTGCTGTATCGCATACATCCACGCAAACACGCCTATTTGTACATGCTTGGTTGAACAACCAGCCTTGCACACGAACCTCATGTGGGATGTACTAATTGGCGCTGGATCTTAAGTTTTTGTCTCAGTACAGCTTGGGCTGAGTTTGCTATGACTCCATTGCTTGTAAATGTGATCCTTTAGGCCACAAACATTCACAATTGCCGTGTCCTGTGTAAAATTTGCTCCTCCTGCTCTCGCTGCAGCTGTAAACTAGTCAGTAGTCTCAGTGGGCTGAAGTGTAATATTGACTAGTCCTGGACGACTAACAAATGCAGCGCTTAAATGATCACAAAAACATTTCAGTCCGTGAAAATCCGCTCATGAAATTTGAGAATTTTTGGAGCGTGTACAGAGGAGTTATTAATTTCCTCTTTTATGGGCAAAGATTTTGAAACGTGACATTTGTCGGATGAAATATGTAGTACAAGGATGCAAAAGTAGGGATATTTTTTGTAATTGTGTACGTTTTGCGTGGCCTGATGTGTGCAGTTTGTTGAGTTTTGGTGCATGTTTAGGCCCTCAAAATGCGATTCATTTCAGGAAATAATGACAATAACAAGAGTAAAAAATAATTTCAAGGGCCCTAATAACAAACGTATTGTTGGACTGTGTGAATCTTTCTGGCGGTGTCAATCAAAAGTTGACTTTTTGATACAAGTCTTGTATTGGATCTCATTTGATTTTGCAGGTGTACCCGATGGCGAGTGTGTAAATATCACCGGAAAATGAAATTCTTAGATGCTCGCTTTATTAAATTTCCTGTTAAGTCCTTTCATCTTCTTCCTGTCATCTTTATTCATGTACGTATGTTTGCCTGTGAAACCGCAATTATATGCGCGTCCCAGTCAAATGAGCAGAGATTTGCTCTGCATAAAATGACATGTCACATTTCCGCTGGCAAACGAGGAGCGAGGCGGCCCGGGATAAACAGAGAAGAAGGAGAGGCGGTGGCAGATTCCACGCCACATGGGTGAGAGGGGAGACAGAGGGAAGAGAGCAAAAGGGAGCGGCGGGTTGAGAGAGAGGCGTGGGTGGAGGTGGGGGTGGGGGGGCCGGCGGATGCACAGGAAGCACATTTGTATGCATTTCCTCTCATAACAGGAAGAGGCCAGTGGCTTCCCCTTCACAATGGCTTCGCTTCTGCTTCCCTACCTCCTGCCGTCTTCCCTGGGGGCGGCATAGGAGCAGTGGAGAGACAGGCACCTAAAACTACTTGTTAGCAAACCAAACATGGCGCACGCACACACACATCCATGTCAGTCAGTTTTAGTTTCGACCCGAGACAAACACCTCTTCCATTGTCAGGGGCCAGGCAGGAAGACACGGGCTTATGCAAAAGGAATACAAGGAGTGCAGGACCTGCTTCTGAACTCTGCCTCACAGCCAAGGAAACAGTTAAGAGGGCCAATCTGACAAAAGGGGCTTTGTCCCTCCTATAATATATGCTGTGCTCTTCTCTCTCTTCAAAATGGCACCAGGCAGGCCTGTTTTTCCTCTTCATTCAAAGTCTGAATCAAGATGCGCTGAATGAGGTGTCCATGTTGAGTATTTAAAAGCTGACACGTGGTCGACGGGTGCATTATGGCAACACTTGAAATACTGTAGATGCCGGGTGCAATGGTTCACTCTCGAAGAAAGAAAAAAAAGCTCGTCGTCATCTTTGTAAAAATAACTTTTGCTGTCAACTTTTATCACGGCACCATAGCTGAAAAACATTTTGAATTCTATCCCGATCGGATTTCAACATCTGCTGCAAGAACGTCACATTTATTACAATTTTCACACATTCAACTTCAGAACGATCAAGCACTCAAGTATAAGGTGTGACTGGGGAAATGGGGAAGAAAACATATAGTAGAAGAGGAGGGGAAAAAAAGGTTGAGCAGTCCAAAGAGAAGAACAACAATGAGGTGAGAGCTTGGTGAGCACTTTACAGGTAAGGTCTTGCAATGCCGAGCAGACGACAGAGCAAAGGTGACACTCACAAATGGGAAGGTGGTAGGTGGGAATGAGGGAATTAAAGGGGTGACGAGGACGTACCCTGCAGGCCTCATTATTTCCCTGCTGTTAATTTCACCAGCACATGTTCTCACCCTGGCACCATTGATTGGATTAAGGATTTGTCAGAGGAACAAAGAAAAAAAAAACTTTTATATGTTCCCAAAGGCGTAACTGTGCATGTATTGTTTGGGTCTGGAAAGCTGGGAGAGGGCGTTATTTCACTTCCTGACACTGATGACCTGCTCCATCTTTAACCTTTGGCCTCGCATCCTCCTTGGAACCCTAATGTCTCCATCCTAAGACACACACACACGCACACACACACAAACAAGTCGTCCTGAATTTCGCCCTCCAAGCACACTAGAGAGGCAACACAAATTAAGGCCAATTGGAGTAAATGACTTGCTCCCCAGACTGTCTCTAGAAGAGATGGATGATGTTGTTCATACTTTATACATGGACCAGCAACAACACAAAAAGGATTCCATATCATATTAGGCCTTGACAAACATGTCCAGTTTTGATTGAGACTGCCAGAGAGGTTTGAACATTCTTGTGGACGCAGAGAGAGAGAACGAGAGAAAGCTGTTTCAAACATTTTTCACTTTCTCATGTCCTAACTAACTGACGTATCCAAAGTAGTAGACGCGGGTGGTACATTTGGTACTGTTCTTATATTGGACATAAGTAAGTCAGGCAAGCGGTCATAATGTTGGCCCGTTTGTTGTTTTTAAAAGCGGCCACCTTAACGAACAAATTAAATTCAACATCGATCAAAATGTCGAAATGAATTCATCTGCAATGTGTCGAATCTACACACACACACACACACACACACACACACACACACACACACACACACACACACACACACACCTGTGGCTGTATATTGCATTTGTGGGTCTGCTTTCCGTGTGCAGTCCATGAGGGGCTCTTTTATGTGTCTGAGGCAGGGAGAGGGTCTGAGTGGTCAGGGGGCTCAGAGCCAGGCCTCGCACACTGCTGTCCACTGTCCGGAGCTTTGGGCAGCCAGTCAACAACAGGGAGGCCTGGCCCTTCTGCCTCGGCCCTGGGGAAGCGTTTGGGGGGCCCGGGGTGGCAGCCCAAAGTGGCCGCCCAGGGAGAAAGTGGCGCGGTGCCCGTAGCCATGCTGCCACGGCTGCATGGCGGGGAGGGAAGCAAGGTAGGTGGCACGGTGGTGATGATATTTAAGCAGATTTTTTTTTTTTTTTTTTTGCCCCGCCAACATAAAGTTGGAGCATGAAAGTGCAAAGAATTCGGGGGGAAACTTTCCATTAGGAGTTTTTGGCACGTGTGTTGTGCTGTGTACGTTGTTCAGAATCTCATGCGCTTGTATATGTAGGTATAAACCGCAAGTACATTAGTCATCCATATTCTCTGCCCTGTATCTCCCTGTACATTTTCGAGATTAAGATTTTTTTTTTAAATTGATCTTTAAATCTTTATATGGTCTCGCCCCACTTAACCTTTCTGAGCTCCTCCCCCTCTACGTACCTGCCTGCTTCCTCAGGTCAGCAGAAAAGACGCTACTGGGGGTAGTGAGGACTACGCGGAGACTCAGAGGGGATTGAGCTTTTTCCTTTAGAATGACCTTTGGTAAACGTTAGGCAAGGCTCCCTCTCTGTCCATCTTTAAAATCTTCATGAGGGTCACAAGTATGCTGGAGCTTATCCCAGCTCGACTTTGGGTGACAGGCGGGGTACCTCCCTTTCTCAGGGGCTCAGAAGTATTTGGTTAGTGACTCGCAAAGTACAATCCATTCTTTTGTTCAACACAAAGGAAGCAGATTAAAGTCTGTAGTTGATATCAAGTATGCCGTCCAAATACTTGAAACCAATCTTCAATAACATGATCTGTTCCATTAAGATGAATGAAAAGAGTGGAAGTATGCGAAGAATGCGAGGTTGAAAGCAGCTCTATACAAACACTTGTGTTTACTTGGTTGGGCCGCGGTGGCATTTTCTCAAGAAGGAAGTGAAAATATGCAAAATTCGACTTCTGTTTTTTTTCCCTTTTAAGAAGGCTGGAGTTTCTGGTCTGTCTTGTGATGCTGTCTAACGCAGTGATGTCATTCACACATGCCATATATGGGAACACGCTGAACACAATGTGCTGCACTGATCATGTGACCTATACCGCACGATTTTATGACATCATTTAATCACGCCTTATTTATCATTTTAGAAATCCGAAGAACAAAATCCCGTGGTTTATTGACTCTCTTTTCCCTGAACCCGTTCTCCTCTGCCTCTCTGTTTCTCTCTCCCCTCTGTAAGTAAAGCCCGGATATCTCAGGCATCGATTCCCCTCAGGTGTCCTTCCTGTCTGCCTCTTTCCCTCCTTATCCTCAGGAGCCGGATGGCCTGCTGCATGTGGAGGACTCAGTCTAAGGTGAGAGAAGGGCTGAGATAACAGCAAGGCGGAAGCGAGGGTGCTGCTGCAACACGATAGCTCGAGTCCTCGTTGGGAACTCTGTGACCTCTCCCGTTGCTTCAGTCGCTCGATGACGATGACAAAGTGATGTTCCACGCTGCTTCATCTCTTTTTCCAAAGAGCGAATGGTGTGTCACAACCAATGGAATTACTGAGAGCTTTTTTTTTTTTTTTTTATCTCAGGTGCACCCACTTTCTCATATCTATGTGTTAGTTGGAATCCCATTCATAGAAACCAGTCAGGTCAAAAGGACACCTCCAGCACTGACGAATCGATTCCACAAGCCCTTTTATTTTTATACCCAGAGTGACTCTGCAGATGACTGAGCCGGATACAAAGAAGAACTGAAGAAAGCATTACGGTGTCAGACTTATGTCAGAGAATTAAGAAAGGCCCGAAGCTGGTCCGAATGTGTGTGTTTTTGACCTGTGATCCAGGGGCCACGACAGATGCGTATGGATCCAATTTGGAATGTCGGAAAGCTGAAAAAGTGTCAGTGGTCAGTTGGAGCCCAGGAAGTGATCGATTGAGTGCCTCGAGGGCACCCAGGATGGAGTGCTCTCTTTGTGTTTTTTTGCAGCCGCCGACCTGAGAGTGGGCACGAGTCATAAAGTCCAATTTTTCAAGAAATGCATTATGAGGCACCTGCATCGATTTATAGGAATGACATGTGCCGCTGGGCTGAAAAGTCGGGACATGGAGATATACACAAACTGAAAATGGGCAGAAAAAAAAAATAGAAGATGAGCTACTTTTTGCCACTCCTCTGCGACTATAGGGGAACCTTTGGGACCTTTTGCCGACTCCTGGAGGAACTGGCGAATCTATGGATGCAGCCCAATGAAAAGCT
This sequence comes from Hippocampus guttulatus, assembly GCF_054856545.1. Lineage (NCBI taxonomy): Eukaryota > Metazoa > Chordata > Actinopteri > Syngnathiformes > Syngnathidae > Hippocampus > Hippocampus guttulatus. The sequence continues at coordinate 17,399,040 of NC_141265.1, forward strand.
GCGCTAACTCAACCTCTCCTTTTCCTCACCCGAGTCATCTGGAAGTTCAGTAGCAGCAGCAGCTGCTGCAGCAGAGGGCAGTTCAGCAGTAACAGGGAGCCCCCCCCCCCCCCCCGAGGGGTCATTCCCTTCCTATATGTCTTGTTTCCTCTTACCTGGCATGATGTTCAATGTGAAGAATGGGTGCTGATACCTCACCGACTGGCGAATGCGCTCGAATGCGACGGACGAATCATGGTCACATGCTCTCTTGCATTTGTGAATGAAAAGAACTGTTTTGCAAACATTTGCTACTGTTAGTTAAACAATGATCATGAACAATGGAACGAGGAGGAGTTTTTACTCGCGTCCCATTCCACCTCCACAGAAAAAAAAAATCTTGTCCTGTCCCAGAGTAAAAGAAAAAAAAATCCTGTCCCATCCTGATCTGATCCCAGTGAAAACAACTCCTAATCCCATCCTGTTCCCATTCAGAATGACTCTCACCCCAGTACTGCTCCCATTCTGTAGGTGAGCTACATTAAAAATGGCTGCACAATGTTTTTGTTTCCCTCTCCTGGATAGTCCCACTCCCATCTGCTTCCGTGAACTTTTAATGCTGATATGAAGAATGGGATTGAAGTCTTGAGAATATTCTCACCGGAAACACCTTTTCCCCCTCCCAGATTGCCCAGCTGGTGAGGTGAGGGAAACAAGCCTTGTCATTATAAGCCAGAAAACACTTCACCCCCAAAGCAATAACTCTGCTCTGCTGGCATTCGCTCCCTTGTCCCCCTATTTCATATTGCTCAGACTCCCGAAAGATTTTCATTGTTGAGGGTTGTGTGTGGGTGTGTAGGGTGTTTCACCCCCTCCCCCCCAGCTTTTACCACTTCTCCCCACCCTCGCACTCATCCATCCTCCCATTCCCCAGAGACATACCTGTCTGTTGCGTTCATCCATAATCCGCGTGATCTGAATCTTTTTCCTCCCCATCGTCCCCGTCGCTTTCTGTTTCTCCTCGTCCCCTAAATCTCTTCAAACCAAAAGTTGATGCGTGCTTCTCTCTTCTCTTCTTTCTTTGCTCTTCCTCTTGTTTCTCTTTTGCTCTTTCTTTGTCACTCTGTCTTTCTCTCTCTCTCTCTCTCACCGGCTTTCTATTTGTTCCAATCAACTCAAAGATTCCAGCATCTGTACCTGCAAGACAGAGAGAGAAGAGAGGGAGGGGGAGCAGAGGATGAGCATTAAATGAAATGAAATATGGCAAAATACTGAGAGGAATGAAAAGAAATATATAAAAGTGGCATCACGGCAGCCACTAGGGAGGGCGACGAAAGACAAAGAATCTGTCAACAATGTTGTGAGAGCGGCTGTGTTTTTCACTGTCGATATCATGCAAATCAGTTTTTGCTTCTTTTGGTCTCGCTCTCCCGGCACAGACTATGAGAGAAGACAGCGCTGTCAGGATCTCGCCTCGTTCACAGAGAGTTTGACAGTGTTTTGGAAGTGCCGCTAACTTAAACGCTCTAATCACTAGCACTGTAACATTACCTCCAGACTGAGCAAACCTTTTCACTTCCTCCTGTAAAACTTCACTGTACTGACAGTCAAGCTAGCATGTGGCTTTACCCCATTTCCACTTCTGTATTATACCCAAAATGTGAATTCCATACATTTTATGTACCGCTTAAAACTCATACATTTGTTTTCAGTGTCCAGGCACTCAAATCCCAGTTGTTGTTTTTGTATCAAAAAAATATATAGATATATATCATGTGCAAGTGTAAAGAAGGGTCTGAAAATGGCTGGCACTGAATGAGTTTTAAAATGCTCGAGTTGAAGGCTCTCTCGGATGACTTAGGGTGAAAGGTGAACTCATTTTTGGACATTTGATTAAAAAAAATCGATTTCTTTTTTTTTTTTTACTACAAATATTCCATTGGGGTGGGGGAATGCAATCAATTCTACCTCTATCCATTATGCTGGCGAAACTGTATATATATAAAATAAAAGTTTTGTGAGGTAGCATTCAAACTAAATTCCAGCATGAATTTTCAATCTGTGTATACTGCGCATGCACTTATTCTTGGTCCAAAGCTGCCGAGCTGGACTTTGTGTCATGCGCGCCCTAAAAAGTTTCCGTGAGTGTGCATGTGCGCGTTTTTTATTTATTTATTTGAGCTTGGCTAAGCCCGAGCTTCGGCGCATCTCTCTGGAGGTGCCTAAGTAGGCCAACCCAATCTATCTAAGGGAGGAGCACAAGAACTGTTGTTGTGTTTTCTTTTGACAGTAGAGGTGATAACGTCCCTCGTTATGCAAATGAGCATCCCATTATTTAAACTCAGTGCAATGCAGGGAAGCTGTCAGTGCCATCACATAAAAATAAAAAAATAAAAATCCTCCATCTACCCGGCCTTTTTTCTCCATCTTCTCTTTCTTCTCTCCTTTCTGAACCAGATTTCCGGCACCTGGCAGCACGAGCATCAGACATTGATGTGGAAGACGACACCGCTTCACCAAAAGACATGACAGTCTCTCTCTCGATCACTCTTTCTCTCTTCTCTCATGCACTCTTGCTCTCTTCATCGCTCTTCTCACATTTTCTCCTTTGCGCGCGCGCACACACACACACACACACACACACACACACACACACACACACACACACACTGTACAGCACTTCCCTTACCCCCCTCGCCTCTTTTCTCCTCATCTCCCCCCTAACCCGAATCCATGTATTTATTGAGTAACATGTATGAGAAAGCAGAAGAATGCTTTAAACCCCTGAGGTGAACACAGCACACAGCTATACGCACTTGACCTCTTTTTTTCCACGAGTAGGACATTGATAATGAAAGTATGCAATAGGGACACCCACCACGGCCTGCGCATGCACGAGCAATACGGCTTTACACGCAACGTAAAACACGGCGCTTTGGTGTGTTGCAGAACTGTGTGCTATCTTACTGAGGGTTGTTTATGATCAACGGGTCACCAAAAACGTTCAAGTGCAAAGCACAAGTGCAAGAATATATAGCGGTGCACAACTTACACCTATCAGACACTAAAAAAAAAAATTAATTAATAATTAAAATATTTTCTTTTTTTTCATTGGTTCCAATATTCTTTTTTTTTTTTTTTTTTTTGCCCCATACTCTTAGAAAGTGAAACCCTTAGTTTAACATGTAATAATATGTTTCCACACTGCTTCACGCCAAACCAAAGTTTGCATCCCTGGTTTGGGAATACCTGCAGTAAAACATTAAAGTGTACCTAATGAATTGGAGAGCTCACTGTGATGCCTGCACCGTGCTCACGCTTAAATTAAATACATTGATTTCAGGAGTAATTATTATAATAGGAAGGAGCAAAGAATGTGGGGAAAATATAAAAATAAACAACATGAAAAAAACTTGATAGTTTTGTCAATTATCCGATAGTCCGGAGAAATGGGATGTAGATGCAAAGCATGCTTGGCAGTTGGGGAAATAATAAGATCTAAAATAACTCTGTCAGTTCTGAGGAGGCGAGCCAGAACATTTTTTTTTTGTGCAAACACGCCCATCCTTAAAGACAGAAAAAAAAAACACAAAGCGATGCCCTCTGGAAGGAAACAAAGAGGGATGTTGTCAGACAAACTGGGATTACAAGCCAACGGAAGCGCTTGGCACAAGAAAGCCAGACAAGCGTATCAATCAAGCCAGCAGCGTACCTCAATCACAGGCTGACAGCATCATCCCCTCCCAGCCTTTGTAGTTCAACACTCGCCAGCTCGGGCAGGGCTCCAAAAAGCCAGGGGTTACTTCAATGATCCCTGCCTCCTGGCCTCTACCACCTCCTCCTCAATTCTCCCAAAGCACTCGTGAGCAGAGCTGAACCTCTCAATGTCAACACCCTCTGGGGCAACACCTTGGGCCTTATGTAACATGAAGACAAAGCCCGTGTCCTGAACATGTAATCCCTGCTTTTGGCTCCCAGTGCTAGCCATGCGGCACTCCCTGAAGAGAAGCCGTGTAAGCGCTCCCCTTAAATCCTGCACCACCACCACCTCCCTCTCATCCCTTTGCACTTTCACCACCTTTACCTCCTCCTACACATCACCGCCAGCTCCCCTATGCCCCTTTTTCTTCCTCACACCTGCCCCCATCCCATATGCATGCCAGGCCGCTCCTGGATATGCGAACGTTGCCCACCCGTGGCATCTCCAATTCTGCCTCCCTATGTGCTGATAGGTTAACAGATTACCAAGTGAATGACTCGATCCAATTTGGCTTGGTGAAGCCACGGTAGCGATACGGAGGGGAAATGCCGGGGAAACAAGCACCGCTTAGTGAGCGAGGGTCACGTGGCACATGGCAGTAAATCCTCTGGAGGAATTTTTCACAAGGGTCCTCTGATTTCGGGAGGGCAGGTGAGGTGAGCATAGAGCGCAAAAAACAAAAATAAAATAGACCTTAAGGCAGTTGACTTAACATTAAGCTCGGCACTGAACTTTTCTAATCTGGCAAGTAATTGAGCACTTGTTAGAAGACGGCCTTGGTGGGCGCCTGTTAATGTCGAAGTAGGCAGAGGCACCATGAAGACAGACAGACAACAGTTGCTCCTCTGCTTGTTCAATATCAGGGCTCCGTGGGCTTGGACGTGGACAGGTGATGACGAGAGGGGTGGCGGAAAGGGAGAGGAACACACAGATACATGTAGACGAGAAGGATATAGACTGAGGCAAAAAGAGGGATCTTTTGAACAGGCACCAGGCCTCTCCAGGGGGAGGGGAAGTGCTGTAGCCATGACCCTCCCATCTGTTCAGCAGACGGACAGAGAGAACGAACCAGAGACAGATATGAAGGTTGGGGGAGGATGGGAGAATTGGAGAGGGAGATTCAGCACACAGATCTAATGAGCGCGCTTTCTCTCCTCGTCTCCAAAGTGGGAGCTGAGAGGACGATGAGAACATGAACACTCTCGTGTGCACCACAAGGCTCGATTCTAGGTCACTTCTCTCCCAAGCGTTTAGTCGCTAAAAACTAATACGCAGCACTCAGTGCTTTTTCACATTCTAATTGACGGTCTGTTAATACGGCCCGATCTGGGCTTGGGCACTTTGTTGAAGAGATCATGACAAACAGCACTGTGGTACACCAATGTTGGTTTTGAAGTTGTGTTAAAGGGCGGGTTTGAGTTAGAAAAATAATACAATCAAATAAATCACTTTTCATCATTCATGAAAGGCAACATTGTTAAAAAGGGAGTTGACAATTTCAAAATTGTTCATTATAATATGTTAAGAGTGGGATATTTACTGAAGTATCAAACTTTTTAAATTCAAGAATGTTCAAAATTCACTCAAACATTTTCATTTGAAATCTTACTCAACACAAGCAAGAACAAGCTCCATGAACACAAGTTCCAGTAAGACACACTGCACAGAATCATCCACAGATTTATTTCTGCATTCAGAGAAATGTGCCGGGGTAATAATGTTGAAAGTGAAAGTGACGCTTCTGTATCGTGCCAACATGTCCAGAAATCTGCTGGCCGGAGGGGGGGGGGGGGGGGGGGGTGTAATTCTTGGATTCTAATTTTCTACATATTAAAGTGTATAGCAATTTGGGAAAGGGGATTTCTCCTGACAGGATTGGTTCTGTTTTTCTAAGAAACCCCACCTCAGCAGGATGGTCTCAGTCTCGCCATACCGTACATCTGCAACACATTTGGTAAAAGTATGTGTCCTGAAATACGTATATGTCTGTATAAATATATATAGTCATATTGGTACATGTATATATTGCCAGTATCCCCTTATTCTCTGAGGAAATGTGGTTATAAGGATTTGAAATAACATATTACACTACAGTAAGTAAACCCGTTAGAAGGTGTACGGTACATTAAATAAACGTGCTCTCCTCTTAAATAAACTCTCATTTCCTTGAAGAGGAGGGCAAAGAAAAAAATACGTTTATATCATTTTCCAAATGCAATCGGAATGTTGTGTTCTCGCCAGAGCTTTCCTGCTAAAATTTCTCATTTTTATTTTATGGATTTCCTCATTGTGCGTCTGTTGTATGTCTTGTCTGTCAGTTTAAATGTGGATTTAGTTGTAGCGCACGTGCGTACGTTTTGCAGTAGGAATAAGCGGTGCACTTGGCACACGTGTTGCCTCCAAGGATTGATGGAGACGTACCAGCGGGAATGAGAGAATCCGGCGAGTCAATGGCCACGCAGCATGGGAGAGAGGAGAAAATAACATGTACCGGGTCTCATTGTGCCTCTAATGTCATTAGCGGCGGTGACTCGTCTATGTGGGACGTAAGCGTTTGCAGTCTGTCACAGCGAGATAGGTAGGGTGACGAATGGCTAGCGCTACCTCTTCTACCTCTTCCATTTTCCCTAACGTCTATATCTTCTCCGAGTGACCTGAAGCTGGGTGGTAGCCCACGTGTAGGTGGGCCTCTGTGGCTTTGAATTGCTGCAGATATTAGGGCTAATTTAGCATGTTAGCGGCTAAAGAGATTAGCAACATGTACACCCGGGGATTAGCGTGATAGCGGCGGATCATCTTATAATGTGTTCATTCTCCTCAGTGAAGGTTTGAGCTAAACCTGAATTTGAATGTTTGTGTGTGCGCACGTGCGTCTGTGTGTTCCTATATGTGTGTTGGGAAATACTGGAATATATTCTCGCTTGTCTCTTTCTATTAGCTCATGATCTATTCTCATCATTAGCAAGACAGCGACGGTTTCATGAGTATCCTATTGTCAATCTCCATGTGCCCTAGAAGTGAGACATCTCTCTATTGAAAATTATTTTTATTTACACAATGCTATACGCTTAACTGGGACTGACACCATGGGGAAAAAATAAAGAGGACCATCCGAAGTATCTGCTCAAGCGCTGAACTCTCCTCGACACCTCAAACAATTCTTCAACTTGGGCATGAAATATAATAGATGTTCATCCTAATGAGACTCTTCCAGCAATGTTTCCCTCCTTGTGCCTCTCTCTGTCAAGACCAAGAGAGTCTTGGAGGCCAAAAAGACAGGAAAGATCACGGAAGGATGTGACATCACCAAAGACAATCAAAGTTGCTTCCTTTCCTAAATATATTCAAACCAAAACTTAAAGACATGTACGCTTCCCTATATGAGTTACGGAACCAGTAAAGCTTTGTGAATGCGGATTATTACCAGAGCTCATGTTGACTTCCCCCATACACTTTATTTTAAGACATTTTGCTAAAAATATTTCCATGAGGCAACTGCGTGCTATTGTGAAAACACTAACATGGAATCTCGATGCAAATGCTCAGCGATTCTGTTTCTTTTTCCGGCTGGCCATAAATAGTACCTTTACAAGGAAGTATGATATCAAAAAGATCGCGGCAGACATAGTTGGAGTCGCCCGTATGAAGAGCGTGACACAAGATGAGATCAGAGCAAGTGAGCTAACAATTAGTTAGAATCATGATTTCGAAAAATGAGTATTCTAACATCAGGGTGGGGAAGTGACAGTTGGTGCGTCATGGGTGGCCGGAAAGAGCATTTGATCTGGCCGACTACATTAATCTTAAACCCAAATTAAAACCTCAGAGGACCCGTTATGAAAAGCTCCAACACATTTAACCCACAAATGCTTATTATCCAAACATATGATACGAAACGTTTGTTTGCCGCATCGTATCTTTTCAACACCATGCCAAATGTACTGTGCTGTATATCGCAAACCCAGTTATCTCGCAAACTCAAACTGAGCACGAAACACAATCTCGTCCTTATTTTAAGCAATTGAAATTGCTACACCTCCCGGCCTTGTGACATTCTTGACTTGCTTGCCCTTATAAGTGAATTAATTTTTGGTTGCTTGGATATTTAGGAGCCGTGTGTAGACATGGGGAATTTGGAACTGGGAGCTTTCATGTGGGCAGCTGTTCATCTCACTCAGCAGCAACAAACAGTAGGCGACCAGAGCCACCATGTCGACAGGTAGTCATCCGTCAGAGGCAACGCCGAGACAGGTGAGAGCCATCTTTCCATATAGCCTTGTGCTGACTTCCCCAAGGACGCGGTGACTCGACACAATGCGTCAGCCCCCTCTCTGAAAGCAGGCCAAGGGCTGTAAAAGCCACAGCTGCGAGCCCGAAGGTAAAGGAGCCAGAGGACACACACGTGGAAGTGAGAGGGGGTGGGGGGGAGACTTGGATTAAAATGTAAAATACTCAATATAATGTGCCTCTTTTAATGAGAGTAGGAGAAAAATATATATATTGAGGGGGTTTGTTGCAATAGCTTTGTTTTCCTCATTGGAAAGCAGGGAAGCTAGTAAAAAAGCTCAGAAAAATGAGTAAAAAATAAAATAGAAATAACATATTTGTAGAACTTTGAAAAGTGGAACAGGCTAAATCATGAAAGAGAAGAAGATCCTACAACATCCAAGATAAAGAACGCTAGATTAAAAAGACAATATTGGCAGGCCCTACTGAAGGTAGGGATTTATTGCTGGTTGAGTCGCGCACACCAAACCGGCTAATATGCGGCTGGCAAATGAGGCGATGGAGCCATCAAAACTGCTTCGGCAGAAGGAGCGCAATCACCGGGCATTAAAAGACAAGCACTTGGAGCTAAAATTAACCCAGGACGGTCCCGAAGCATTGATAAGAAACAAGTGCGGGGCTCCCACTCATACAGCAGCTACATTCGGTGTGATGGTGAGATATATTTAATCATTTGTTTTTCCATGCTGGTCCGTCAAAATCAGTTTTTAGGTGAAACTGGTCAATGGCGCGAAAAAGGTTGGGGACCGACATAAGAAAATGTATTCGCCAAAACAATCAGTAAATAATAAGGTTAGTTCAAGCTTTGCAGGGTGTTGAAACTTTGATCAGATAAGTGGATAATCAGTCATGCAACGCTCATGTACCTTTTTACTTTCTCATTGGACGGAGAGAAAAAAAAATAGTTTTGGGAACTATGTTGCAATTTGTGTCCCGTGTCACTTGTTGGCAACGTCTTTCTAATGTATGGAAACAGCATGCACACCAAAATGCACACCTTGTCCAAAAATGTTACTGAAAACTTTTCAAACGTGTTTTCAGGCTTCAAAACGCTGTTGTCATGTAAACAAAATGCTTTCTTTTCTTTTTTTATCTGTAACTCAGTGTCACAAGTGTTACAGATGGTCTAAGTTGAACTCCAGCAGTATGACCACGGTTTCTTTACCTCTTCCTCTCTTTCTTTCACTCCCCCCTTCCTGTCATTGTTGAGTCATTTACTCATGTTCTAAGTCACCTCCTCAAATCAGGAGTCGACTGCTCCCAAAAGCTCAGTTTGAAGAGATGGGCTCGGACACACACACACACACACACACACACACGAACACTTACAGTATGCTGGCATTAACTCCCCACTTGTCTATTGTGTTTCAAAAAATAAAATAAATGAAAAAAAAACACAATACAATGGACTACAAACTAATGCGCTTCGGTGAGACAAGCCAACACTCCCCGCCCCCACAAGAACAGCCACGAGTCATGTCACTTACGCCATAAAGCACTGACATATTCACCCAATTACTTTCTCTGCCGACTAAGACAATGTCTTTGTCGTCTTCAGTGAGGGGAAGTGCGTTCAGGGTGAGCATTGCACAGGCAACTTATGAAGACCTGAGCCCGTGACCCCCTCTTGTAACATCCCACCTCTTCAACCGAGCACCGTATCAACACCAGCCGTGACGGCGAGGGTGATGATTTTATCACACCCCCAGCCCCGACTCCTCCCGGCTGCCACAGTCTTCTAATCACCCTAATTAAAAGCTTTGTTCATTTAGAAATCTCTGACGACAATTTGTTTCACTCCCCCCTACAGCAGTGGTAGCTGTGAAGAGAGGAGAATTAAATTTGATCTTCTGACAGCAATTATTAAATGCTCCCTCCTGGCCTCAATTATTGCCCGCAGGCTAATGCTAACACGGCTAACCCTCATGCAGCCACGAGGTGCACTTCCCTTTTTTTTTTTTCCCCATCGGCGACTTCATTTCGTCACCTTTTTCCGCGGCAGGGCATGAGCGCTGCCTCCAAGGAAAGGCGCGTTGCTTTCAGGCTGTGGTCTACTTTGCATCGTGGCTAATGGGAAGGGTTATATGGACAAGGATTTCCCTTTTCGGGTATTTCTGGTAACTAAGTCAGTAAGTTGGCTATGGCAGGTCTACTGGGAAGTTTTCCTCCATACTTAATCAGCAAGTTCGGCCTTTACGATGACAATGAATTCGAATTGTTCAAATACGATCCCAAGATGGGCCAATCGCGCAATTTTCAGCTGATGGGAATCAGATATTTGTATTTATTGAATTTTTAAAGGTCATGAATAGGTATAATGATCCTGTGGTACAAAGACATTGTGAAATTAAATAGTGATAGCTTTGTTTCACGTTACACAATGGAACATTGCAGGTCTGCGTGGTTGTGTAAAAATAAGACGAGCGGCAGAAAAGCGTGTCTGCACCAATGTTGGGTTTTCACAAAAATGCTTGTTATTTTTTTCAAGCTGCGACTTTTTAAGACCAGCTGTATGGTGCCTATTTGTTGATACAGCGAAAGGTGATCAGATATTACTTAGCATTGTGCGGTGAGTTGATTGATAAAAGTAAAGAATTGCTAGATACAGCACATATTATGTTCAACAAACTGTACCCTTTATAACAAAGATGATCTCCGATAACAAGAGAACGACTGTACTTTTTTTTTTTTTTACTTCTTACTTGTCAAGGTTTTGGATCAGGACTCGGTATCAGAATCAAGTGACTCGGCCTCAGCTGCGAAAAAATGTGATCAGGACATCGCGACAAAGAAACAGACGGTGGTCATGGCTACAGCAAAACACAGATGGACGTTTGCCATCTTTGTATAAGATTGGATATTTGAAATGTTAAATGTCTTTTGAATGACATTGGTCGAAAGAAACTTTTTTTGTGGCACAATTGAACGTTTTAAGAGCCACATGCCCATGTTATATGGCGGGGCTTAAACAACAATAATGAACGATCGGATGGTGATAAATTTTCACATTCTCACTTTTTTTTTTTGGGAGGAGGGGGGTTGCATTTATTAATTTGTTTTATTACTGCTAAGCTGTCACCTAGCATGGTGTGACAAGTGGCAGTCACGGGGCGGGTGTGATATACGAAGAAGTAGATAGATGGTTGAACACTTCAACAAGGATGTCCTTCATACTGTAGATACGACCTTCTGGGGGTTTTTTTTCCTTCCTCAAGTCCCTTTGCTCTACACAGAAACCGAGTAACCTAGATTGTAACGTATCAAGAGGGGAATGATGAGCTAGAACGAAAAAGAGTACAAGACATTGAGCACAGATACAGTTTGGCATTCAAATAAAAAAAAAACAGCAGGAAAGAAAAGGGTTGCTTTGACTTTTTTTTTTCCATTTACTGGTTGGTAATTGTGAGCATTGTGCACATCATTAAATGCAGATTGTGGCACTGCCAGTGTTTATTCAAGCAAGGCTGGTGTTATGTTTCCAGGCGTTGTCTCTTCACCACACACACACACACACACACACACACACACACACACACACACACACACACACACACACACACACACACACACACTCACACACACGCACAAGCACACGCAGACAAACACAGTGTAAACTTGATACGCAGGCAGCAAACTCTGAATTCATAATTAATGCCACTCATATTCTTTTGTTTCAATCAAAAATTGATAATTTCAGACACCAACACACCACATTTTGAAGTTTTGCTGGACACGACTTGCGTTCTCCAGTTGGAACTGTGCTTTATAGTTCCCAGGGGGGAGCTGGCGCTGGGTGTGTTTGTGTGTGAGAAGAAAGGTTGTCTGGTGTGTGGCGGGCGTGTGGTGGCATGACGGCACCTACAGATGAGCCTCTGTTTAGGGGAGTGGCCCCCACCGAGGCCAAGGCCGGGCCAGGCCCAGCTCGAGCCTCTCATTAGTCGCTTCTTTTTGGAGTGGTTAAGGGGGAGGGGGGGGGGTCAGGGAGGGGGGTTACTGGCGAGGGACTGGCAGCACCAGCGTCCTCAGCTCCCTGCGCCATCACAAGGCGACCTCATCAAAGCGAGCGCTCGTAATTTGTCACAGAAAGCAGCCAATTAACATATGTTAAGGAGGAGGGAGGATGAGGAGATGGGAGGAGGGGATGGTGGGTTTAAAAAAAAAAAAAAGATAGCTTATGATTAGAGAGTCTGCACAGCTGCATGGAATCAAGATGGCAAAGGGAAGGTTTGAAAGAGACCTCAGAGCTAGTAATCTGATAAAGCTTACTGTTACTTCAGCCCCAAAAGCAGAAGGAGGTTGGAGGGTGGTGGTGGTGGAGGGGCTGGGGATGCGGGGGAGGGGGGTGGGGGGGCAGGAGAATGAACTAATGCAGACAAACAAATATCAAATTACCGCCACAAGGCTACGAGCTTTGGCTGAGTGCCTCCGGCTCACTATGTAGCGAGAGTGCAGGCCACTGTATCACATGGACCCTCGCCCACCCGCCCCACGCCCTGCTGTTTGACCACGCTCTATTTTTAGCTCCACTCACACCATTGTGTCTGACCGTTATTGCTAAAACTGCCAGGAATGCACAGCGTATGCTCATTTGATCATTTTCGCAACTCGATTGGAAGGGCAGGTGCACGGTGAAATCTTCTTTTCGCGTTTTGACTCACCAAGACAAGTTACATTCTAACTTGTTTGTGTGAAAATTTCCATTCCACCCATGTTTGTTTTTGTTGTTTACTATACGAGCTGATGCTCTTTATGCATGTGTGCGTCTGAGTGTTATTGTGGATGTTGTCAGAATATTTTATATGATAGTTTGCCTTGTTGTTGGAGCGCGGTGGCAGGTTGAATGCATTAGCAGCGCACGCCGATGCTATTCTGTTATCTGCCGTCTCGCCGCCACGCCTGCGCCTTGTCTCCTTGGCGTCGAGTGATCACACGAGGCTGACAAGCCAGTTTGGGTTGCAGACCGCAGCCACATTCTTCGCTACATGGGACCTGACTCGTTCACAAAGTGAAACAATAAAAAAGGTGCGGGCAGGAAGCGTTGAACACTTTTGAGTGATTTAGGGAATTGTATGGCAAGTTAGAGGGGAAATCTCAAACAAAAAAAAATCTGTTTCTGCTTTTGCTCTACACCTAATAAGCGTCTGACTTCTAGTCGACACATGCACAATTTCATATCAAACTAAGTAAGCTAACCAACATTGAGGTGTGCTTTATTGGACAAGAATGGTTACTTGTCCAATAAAGCTTGGTGAAAAGTTGAATATCACGTTTGCATGCCTCACAATGAGGAAGGTTTTATAATAATAAAAAAATAAATAAAAATAAAACCACACACTCATTATTGATTTTTTTTTCCCAGTACATAGTCTTTGAAATGCAGTTAATTAAATTAAGTGCAATACAAAATTTGCGTCATTGTCAAAATCAGGACTTGAATGTCAGTAAGTATCAATGAAAATAAAGCAGCACTTGTCAAATGGCGGCCCACGGGGAGTATGCGGCCTGTATACATATATATCCCAATCCAACAACCATTCGTGCTCAGTTGTTGGATTGGGATATTGGATCTCTTTTTCAAAGTGCATGCACTGAAAAATATATCATCAAAATGTTTTCTCTTAAGAGGACGTATTGTGCATTTAATTTGTTCATGTTTAAAATAGCTTTTTAATCATACATCTGGTAAGTGCGTGGTCTCATGTGGCCCCCAAGTAACAATGATGAAATATTGTGGCCCCCTCCAACATTGAAGCTGCCCATACCTGAAATAAAGCAGCATAAGTAAGACAAAGCTCTTGTGAAGAAGATCCTGAACTGCGCAGGGGTACCTAATGTTGTGGCCAATGCATTCCATAACAAGCAACAGAGAAATCCACAAATGGGAGTATGTACATAAGTGCCCCCCCTCACCCCAACCCTATATGTATAAATCATGACAGCTTTCTTTTTCCTCCTCCTCATTTCGCTGCCACTCCTATCTTTGCCATCAGGCATCCATCCATCGTTACTTATTTATTTTTCCTATTTGGGAAATAAAGAGCGAGAGTGGTGGGGCGAGAAGGGTTGTTTGGTTCACAAGGTTTCATCTTCTGCTTCTGCTTCTGCTTCTGGTTCAGCGAAGGACCTGGCTGCCTGGACTTCCCCTAACGCCACGACCATCGTCTTCATCATCAACATCGGGAGCACTCAAATCCCTGCGCTACGAAGACAGCTGCATCGTTCACATAACCTCGCTTGCCCCCTCCCAGTGCTCCACCACCGCCGCCCCTTGCTAATGATAGCAGAGCATGTCCCCTTTCGCAAGCTTTTTCCACACAAACTCACAACAAGAAACGAGTGGGCACAACACCCCTCCTCCCTCGTTCTCCTCCCCTTCATTTATTTTTCTCATATCACTCAATTCCTTCCCCCAAAAATCCCCTTGCCTTCTGACCCAAAGAAGGCCTGAGAATGCTAGACAACCCCACCACCCCACCCTCCGCCAACACACACACACACACACACAGAGTAACATGACGCACACTTGAGCGCCCCTCTGATTCCATAGTGTTTTCTCTCACTGTGTTCACCCCTCACTTCAAGTGACCTGCATCGCAGCTGTGTGTGGGAACTTGTGCGGCGGAGTGTGTGAACGCGTGTGTTTGCACATACCTGCGCACGGTCACAATGTATGTGTGATTACTGCTGTTGGTATGGCTGTAGTTGTTCCCATTTTTCTGTCGGCCCACCCCCGGCTGCTCTACCCCTCTGTTCCATACCATGCTGGCTCTACATCACAAGCCCAACCAGCCAAGGAAGATGGCCGCCCCGTAGAGCCTGGGTTCCCATTTCTTAGAGGGAGTTTTTCCTTGCCTGCATCAACAAAGTGCTTGCTTATGTGGGGTTCTATTGTTTATTTTATTTTATTTTACATGCATACAGTGGAACGTTTTGTGATTAGTCCGTTCCAGAAAATCGGACGGAAAACGAATTGTACGAAAACCAAAGCAACATGTCCCACAGAAATTAGTGTAACTCCATATAATCTGTTCCCGACACCTCAAAATATTTATATAAAATGCATTTTATAGAGTATAAATTGGGTGAAATAAATCAAAATTACTATTGAAGTGGATCATTGAACATTTACAATCACGTTCACTTTCACTGAAGACTTTTGATGGCGTATACAGCAAGAGTGGAAAAGAGTGGTTCTTTTTTAAGTATTGAATAAAAAGGGTTCACCAAAATTAAGGAAAGTTTCGATTCACAACTCAAGGTAATAACAAGCCTCCCCGTGGCTCCCTGGTGGCTTGATTCGACAGTCGCACTCAAGCTGTTGTGTGCTTGTTTATTGAGTGTGATTGCTGAATAAATCACAATGTGAAACTGTTACAGTAGTGTTTTTCTTGTGAAGGGCTAACTTTTGACAGTTTGCGTTACACCAACGCCGCCTGAGTGTTGCGGATTGCCTTGAGTTGTGAACAAAAGCTTGTATTGTCGACAGATGAACCCTTTTCGTGCAACTTATGAAACATTTTGGATGAAAGATTCCAAGGAATGACTGGCCGAGTCATGTGTTGTTTTGGAGTGGATGTCTAAAAACGGGGATGAAATTTAGATGAATAAACTCGTTAAAAAACAAAATGAAACATATCGTGTAGGAGGAGCTTGGTTCGTGATCTGCGCAATGCGTGAAGGGTTTTTTAAACTTCTGTTGTGAATTGGGGCTATATGAAATGACTTGATCCTGAGAATACTGTACAGTTAGATTGTGTGTGTGTGTGTGTGTGTGTGTGTGTGTGTGTGTGTGTGTGTGTGTGTGTGGCGGCGGCAGCGGGCGGCGGCAGCGGGCGGCGCAGCGGCGGCTTCTGTGGCTCCTACTGTGCATTATATCAAATAAACAACGTATTACATGTGTACTTAACCAAGGGGAGCTGCTGAGCGCTGCGAGCTAATCCCTGTTATCGTTCCAAGCATTTCTCCCTTGATTAGGGAAGAGGAGCCGAAGATGGTTGAGGAAGGCGAGTGAGGAGGCGGCCGAGAGAGAGAGAGAGAGAGAGAGAGAGAGAAGCATTTGCGTTAACTTCCCACATATCCCTTCTCACTCTCTCTGGCGCACTCGCTACCCTCTCTTTGCCTTCTTATTCTTCTCCCTGTGGATTTTGCACTGCTCTTCCTTGTTTTTCGACCACCTCTCAGAAGTGGGTCATCGACGGGCAGCATTTTGAAGAACATGGGAAAAAAGAAGAAGGGGGGGGGGTGTTCTTTCAAAGAGAACAATCTGAGATTTCTTTAACAAGTAGCCCGCTTATCAAATTAAGCTGTCAAAAGCATATTAATAACAGGCCGCTCAATTCCCCTCACACACAGAGGGGATGTGAGGGGGTGCATTGGAAATAAAGAATGATCTCTCTCTGGCTGTGAAAGAAATAAAAAAAAACACCAAGGGCACTAATGATTTTCACAGATTCCCGCCTTTGAGTCTGTATATTTCTCTTTCTCAGGCCAACTCTTAATATGATTATTGACCATCAACTTTGGGGGGGGGGGGGGGGGCCAGCGGCGCGGTGCCACTCATTTAAAGGGCAACTAACACGTTCCACATGCAATATTCGAAAAATAATAATAATAATAACACAAAGATGTAGAAGAGTCCCATTTCCTCCTCAAACTCTTTTTTTTTAAATTTAGCTGTTTGTCACTGCGAATGTGAGGCGATGAAAGAAAGTCAACACTCTTGACAGTGCTCACATGACATATGCCCGAGATTCAGAAACAAAATTAACACCTCGGCGTGCAGATGGCAGTGAGGAGAGAAAAGCACCCTGTGACCTCGCATGCCGAGTCCAAGTCCGTGCTTCTTCAAATAGTGCTCTCCACTCAAATAAGTGTTTCAAATAAAAATAAAAAAAATGATGCGAATGTTGAAATCCCCTGAAAAAAAATTACAAACAAAGAAAATAAACTGGTAGAAACTGTAACCACCCCTGGTCATTCAGCCAATGGAAAAAAATGGACATGAAAGAAGCTGTGTGTGTTGCTAACCAAAACAGCAGCAGGTAATATTACTGAACTTCATTTTTTCCTTTATAATTCTGTTGGTTTCGCTTGATGTACATTTTTTGCTGTATATTATTTTGATCAAGCATCATTATTTATCATGTGGAAATAATAGATGTAAAAGTATTGATCATTTTTCTCAAAAAGGTCAAGGAATAAATATAGCAGCCCCCCCACCCCGGCCCATAAAGGCTTAGCACCCCTGCAGTTCAATTCTAAAGACACCCCACCACTCCATGACGTTTTACTTTTGAATTGCCGCAACATCTTTGTCGACTCTGTCCCTAATTTTATGACACAGACAATTTTTTTTCTTCCTCCTCAGTCACTGATTTTCTCACACCCTCATCCTGTTTGCACGGCTCCCAAGGGCGTCGTTGGGAGCTTGCTGGCAGCGGATGGATGCAGCGAGGAGGCCCTGGGAGCGAAGCCGGAGCAACGGCAGGTATCTCCCACACTTCCTCGGCTATTTTTAAATGCTGTCAGGCTAGCGAAGGGCCAAAAATAAGTCAAGAGGCCATTTTTATCCCGGCACGATCGAGGCCACGCCCCCTTGGCTTACTCTCATGAACATGCACGGTGCCAAAAAGTTAACTAGCAAAGTGGAAAAAAAACCTGACTAAACAATGGATGTGTCACTCTATTGAGCATGCACGCGTGCGCGCATGTGCGCACACACACACACACACACACAGACACACGCACGCACGCAGACAAAAGTCAATATCAAGGCTGAGCTATTTCTGTAGAAGGCACTATTTAGGAAGTGTAGGCCGGGTGCCAGTAGTCTCCACTATCGTCTGAGCGCTATACAAGCCTCACCTCTCTCCCTCGCTCTCTCTCTATTTCTCTCTCAGCCACTCCTCACCCTTTTTCCACCCGACCTTCTCGCCCATTGTCAGCTCTCGCTCTCTCTCCGAGCCTACTTCTACAAGGCTATTTGTTTTTCCACCGGGTGGAAGCGCAGCGCAGGCCAGGTGAAAGCATCTCAGAGATTCTAAAGGGTGAGTGAGAGAGAGAGAGGCCCCCACTCCGGCCAGCGAGGCTTGAAGTGAAGCGCGGGGCTGGAGTTTCAAACAAAGTGCCCCCCTCATTCATTATACATGCTCCTCCACTGAAAATCTCCTTCCGCAACACCATCTCTCCTCCTTTCTCTCCATCTTCTTGCTCCTCTCCATTGTCGCCCACCCCTTCCCTCCTCCGGACGAAGCATCCATAAAGTATGAATAAAATTAATGACATCATAAGCTGCACTTTGGAAAAAGGGGCATGCATCATAGTGCTACTGTACATGGGCCAGACCAAAAGGAAAGGGGAGATAAGGCCGGGGTGCCGGAGGACTGTGCTGTGAAGTTTCACTTTCGAGGGCCACGTTAGTACCCTGCGCGGACGAGTCTTTCACAAGTGTGGGAACGGCCCAGATGACGCTGGAAAGGAACACTGGTGTGGACTTTGGCAGGTCGAAGCCTCTTGTGCGAGACGGAGAGTGCCGAGTGTTGATTCTCAGAAATGCTTAAACTCATACGAGTCGAAACCTTCGAATGTGACGTGAATTAGCGTGACGATATTGTCCATCGCAGCGGGAGGAGATTTACCGATGACTTTGTGAGACAGTGGCGGCAGAACGGCTAAAAACTGGAGTCATTTTTCCCCTAGTGGATTCATGTGTCAACACGAGATCGTCTAAAAATGCTCGATCGCGGGAACGGAGGTGGCGGCGGCGGCGCAGAGGAGACGCTTCAGATGGATGCGTGCTCGTGCACAGAGCCACCTCTGTGCGTCTCGCCGGACTAGACGCTACCGAATGACTCCGCTGTGTCGCAGGCGGGACAAAGATAAATTACAGTCAACGGGAAGAACATTTTTGAAACGGTCTCTTTATCTCTTTTCCCACATTTATTCATTTGTTTGATCGCGGGTGTCGTCCAAATGTGGACTACATTAAAGAGTACAGATGTTGAAAGTTGGGGGGGGGTGCCTATTGCTCGCTGCATCTACGGACGGACTCGAGTTCTATACGACACAAGCACATCATATCTAAACAGATAAACACACCTGTGGTGGTCCAAGATAACACGTGGCCATTCTCACAAGATTTAAATTGAATGTCTCAAATAAAAATGAGCTCATTTTGGAAAAAAAACCAAAAAACCTTTCAATCGGAACAAGCGAGCCCGTACAACTTCAATATTTAGAGCAAAATGTACAAACTTTATCTAAATGTTTCCTTTGTCTTATCATGCGCACGCAATCCAACGACTCCCTCCTCCTCTCCCTATCCAAATATTTCAAGGAGCCGGCCTCAAGCACGGCGAGAGGTGTTTCGGGTGTCTCTTTAGGTGGGCTAATGCTGACGATACCATTGTGTGGTCAGCGCGCGGCTGCCTGCGGACCACCCAGCAGGCTGCCACCGCCATCGTGACCGACAGGCCGGGCAGGAAACAGGAAACAGGAAGGAGGAGGCAGGACGTCCTGTTCACTGCGACATCACTATGGCGTCATTTGAAAAAAAAAATGGGAGGCGTGATTAACTAAGGAATATGATTTGATTTTTTTTTCCCCTCCATTTTTCTTTTCGGCCCTCAAAATCAAGTACTTCTTTGTCAGACAAGAACAGAGATGACAGCGCATTTTCATTTGGAATAGACACCAGGAAGAACCTCGTACGACTCGGGCAAAAAACAAAAACAAAGGCATAAACATTCCTATGTGCGAACACAGACAATAAACGCGCAGACACACACACACACACACACACACACACACACACACACACACACACACACACACACACACACACAAGCAGCAAACACAAAGCAGTCAAAAACAAAAACAACTTTAGAGAGAAAATATTCTAAAGTGTGTTTTACAATACAATTAAACATCAAAGGCTGATCTATTCCGCTGTGATCTTTAACACCCTAGTGAACAAGCGCACCCCCCGCCCCCCACCATCTCCCACAAACACACACTCAGACACACACACAAGAAGGCTGCTGAGCATCAGTGCTAATTACTAGAGAGAGAGAGAGAGAGAGACACACACACACACACACACAAGACTTGGCAACATTATGCAAAAATAAGGACATTTTCAAATATTTGCATTCACCATAAACCCCGCGCGGGTGCTGTTTATTTGGATTCGCTGCATTGTATCAAGTTTTATAAGGAGGTGCAGCCAGTTTGAAGATGGAGAAAAAGATGAAAAAGTGAGGTCACGTCTAATTTCTCTAATTTCATTAGTGCAATAATAATTTCATTACGGGCATAAAAGGCTGGCTGGCCTTGTGTAACAAACTCCATAACAAGCCCTTGAGTCAGGAAGAAACTTTTCATCTGCTTCACAACAGCCAGCTGCAAATTTGTGTTTGCGTCGGTCAAAATGATCTTAAGAACGACCTTTGTTGTTTCATATTTAGCTCCTGTTTTTATTGCCGCGCTACCTGGTCCTTGTGATTTGATTTACTTGACTCCCCTATCACCTTCTCCTTTCAGCCAAAGGGGAATGAAGTCCAATTACGGCACTTTGAGATCTCCCGCCACATCTTGCCAAACCTGCAGTGTGCAAATGAGCGCTCTGATGATGGTTAACTGAGCAAACGCTGCAAAACCTCTTCCAAAATATTTGAAACACCGTCGGAGAAGAGCGGCACGGGGGTACTTTAAAGCACACCAAAGGGGGCTGTTGAATTATTTGCTTATACATGAGCGCCTCTGATGTTCCTATGAAGCTAAATGTTATCGTAGATCTGGTTTTCCATGAGGGGCAGATCGTGAAATGTGCATTTCTTTTTTCCCTCTTTGGGTTTACATGTCCGTGTGATACACTTGCCATATTTTCTTCTGCTACATTTAAAAGAAAAAGACACAATTTAGGTAAAATGATGCATGGGGTGGGGGGAGGGGGGGGATTGCCACTGTTATAAAGTATGTTAAATGCATTGCATCTGCTGATGAAACCTACATGCAAACACACGCACACACACGCGTACACACACACACACAGAGTTCTTCCTTGAAGTAAAGCCTCGCTGAGCCCCCAGTGTACAGCAAAGTGCCCTGACAATCGGCTCAATGCCCCGGCCAATCACAGGGCCACGTGACCCTCTAATCCCTCTATGAGAGGGGCAAGTGTGTGTTGTCATTGTTGGTTTTGTGAATCAGCGCCCAAAATCCCACATGATTTGTCCACAGGGAGAAGAGAAGAAACAAAAAGTCGGCAGGACAGTGTTAGGGTGAGTGAGCGTTAAGGGGACAGGCCATGCTTTTTGTCTATATGAGTGTGTGTGTGTGTGTGTGTGCGTGTGTGTGTGCGTGTGCGTGCTTGCACGGGTTCCCTGAGATTACAGTGCTTGGTTGACAGAGTCCTCAGTGTGTAATCGTGGGTCCACATGCGAGCACTCACCTTCCTCTGAGCGGATTAAGCCAACGCTAAATCCCAAGAGAGCAACAGGCCAGACAGGACAACTTCATTGACCGTGGCCACAGGAGGGGGGCAAAGGGACTAATATTTGGCTTACACTAAAACCATTTTCACTGGAAAAGTTAAAAAAATAAAATAAAAATAAAATAACTTTCACAGGCTCTAAAGTGGGAATTTCTCCATTGCGAGACTAATATTGGTTTTCTCATCTTATCTTAACTTAAACGTATCCTGTAGAATTTGAATCAACTATATTTTAAGCACTCGAAACACAACTTTCAGGCTGGCATGCTGTTGAAGACTTGGAAAAATAATTTAATTCATACTTTAAATTGAATTGCTGCGGATTACAAAAATGCGCTGTGACTCCAGCTTTCAAGAACCACATTAATGCCATTTAAAACGAAGGGTCATTGGAACAAAGAGTGTATTCGCTGTTTTCAATTCATCATGTGTATGTGTGCGCGTATAACAACCGTGAGTGTGAACGCCACAAGTAAGTTTTATATTTAAACAGACTGCTTTGGGATTTTTTTTTTTCATTTTAAAATGAGTGCTGTAATTTCGGGGGGAAAAAAAAGTTTCATAAATACAGTTTAATTTCCAATGTACCAACGACTCAAAGTTGACAGGTTAATTATGGTAACCTTATTACGACTCAGGCTGCAACAGGTTTAAGTGAACATATGAAATTGCACTTCAAATAAATGACACCAAAAGCGTATTTACACTGCGTATTTAAAAAAAGAAAAAGAAAAAAAAAGAGGTTTCACACAGCCTGAAAGGGCCAATAGTGCCGATCATCAATTTTGGTACACTTGACCTGTGCTCTATTATTTATTCATACAATATCTTATTGTTAATTTTTAATCAAGACTAAGTAAAAATATAATGTTTTTTTTGTTGTTGTTAAAACAGTGCACCCGTGTGTTTAAACCTGTCCAACCGTTAACCCAAGAAGCTTGCCTGCCGTGTGGTTGTCCATATTTATTTATTAGATGCACTTCCAATTTTAAAAAGGTGATTCAGCTTCCTTTCAACGCTTCAGAGGACACTTCTTGAGTGTCCGTTTATTTCCACAGAAAGTCCAGCTAACTTTGAAATGTCATACTAATATGCGTCAAGTACAAGCCCCTTTTTTTTTCAAAGTCACATAAAGTGCGTTGAGTTATCTGTAATCGTTGAGGTGTGCGCCTGCATGTGGACACGATGAGCCTAACGCTCCAAACAGACCAGAAACAACGATTTTATCAGCCGATTGTCACCGCAACTTTAACTTTGTTGAAAGGTGCGCGCCTCACGAGACTGGATAATGTAACAAAACAAACAAAAAAACAAATGACAGGAAAAAAAAAGAAGAAAAAACAACCGCCCAACTATCAAAAGCGACGTACGCGCGCTCGGCTTCGACTTACTTTTAAAGCAGCCAGAAAACGCATCCGTCTGGGCGTCAATGTGGAAGAAAGGTTGCGAACAGCGAGGAGCAGGTCCGCCGGTGGGTCGGGCTCCGGGTCCGGGCGGGACGGGACAGCACAGCACAGCACTGACAGGACGCGAGACAGCCGCTCGGTTTTAGAGGACGGACTCGGGGGCCGATCGAGCGCGCACTTAAAATCCAGGAGCGCAATTTAGCAGAGGACGCCGCTGGGAGGGAAAAAAAGTCATCTACAGTACACGCTGAGAGTCTCGACAATGTCAAGGAGAACTACGAGCGCCTTCTCTCTCTCTCTCTCTCTCTCTCTCTCTCTCTCTCTCTCTCTCTCTCTCTCTGTCTCTCTAATCGCTCAGGGAGCGTGTGCGACGGCAGGGGCGCGCAGCAGTGTCCGTCTCGTACAGACCCGGTGTGGATCGGTGCCGGTGGGTGGTGAAGGTGGTGCTGGTGTACAGTGGAACGTCTGCTTTGGTCTGAGAGAGAGAACTGGGGGGCAGGTGGGGGGGGGGGGGGGGTGTTTGACTTGGTGGTCTTGTTTCTTTCTTCTCCTTCCCCATTAGTCGTGACAGAGTCTTTCCATGAAGACGCTCTTTTATTTCCTCTTAGCGCGTGGCTTCTTCTTCTTCTTCTTCTTCTTTTTTGTTTGAGTACTAAAAAAAAAAAGGGGGGGGGGGCGGGATCATATTTGCCCGGAACAGGACTTTTATGAAGGAGGCACCTCGGATCTAATGGTTTGTTATAGCGCGAGCGCACCCCCCCCCCCCCCCACTGATCCCCAACCCCAAGTGGACCTTTGTTGCCCCGACTTTTAGTGAGCCAAGGCACATCTTTTAAAACTCAAGAAAACAAATGTGACAAAAAGTGGATTCCCAAAAGTAATTCGAATCTGACTTCATTTGAGGAGCAACTTTCCGTTTTTGTGGATCTATCTATCCATCTATGTTTCACTTCAACAAGCTGGCTGATCTCGTATTGCATTGTATGGCAAAGCATGGAAGACGGGAATTTATAAACGTAAAAAGAAAGCATTTCTCTGTTTCGCCATCACTTCTTTTTTTTTGTATTTGACGATAAACTCAAGTCTTGAAATGTTTTTCGAATCAATGTCTTCAATTGAGGAGCAACTTCCTGATTTTGTGGAGCATTTTCTTTTTGCGGATTAACCCCAGTTACCTCAGGAAAGGGTATTAAACACTCACAATATGACAATTTCATGAATGAACAATTATTTTTTGTTTCTTAAATTCACATTGTGTAGAGCTTTATTTTCTTGCCTAAAAGCAAAGCTATATTCATTTAAAAAATACCACAATGTTGTAATGTAATTTTGAGAATATTACTGTAGTTGCACAGACCTCAACAGTCAAATTCAAATCGCAGGACTCTATTGCAAAACAAATATACATCATGAATATTATAAATATTGTATACTAGTGTACTTTTAACCTCACATGCCACTCCTCCTGGGTGACATAGGACGTAGCGTAGAGCAGTTCATTTCCAGCACTCAGCTCAGTTTTTCCAAGTACGATTTTCTCCCCAAAGTCCAACAGCTTATAAATTTGCCTGCCCTTTTGCTTTGCAAAGTTGGATCTACTCCACTTTAACGTGGTTCCAGCCAGACATCTGTGAAAAGTGTACTCGAGTGCACCGTATTAAACGCACAAGCCGTGTCAACCTTAGGTTAGCTTAGCAATTAGCCTGGCTTGCACTTTGTTTGCCGAAGCTCTCTAGATTTACAATCTAGTGTGTACCATTTTGACCCTGAGAGTCCAATTAGGCGTGCTGTAGTATCGTAAACGGTGCTTTTATAGAAATGCCATCTGCAGATTTTGTCAAATGTGAATCTCCGAACACAGTCCCCTCCCCCTCCCTGGTGGTCCCCCGTCAAAAAAGTTCCACCTCCCGCATGGCGCCACTCATTGTGGAAGAAGGCACTATCTCCAGATGATAAGACCTGACACAGACAGTAAGCATGGGGAATTAGCAAACCCTTATCCTTCCAACCGCATGATTTCAAAACATCCACTCCACTGCTGTGACGATAACAATTAAAGCAGCAAGTTTGCCACTTCAGATAAGCGCCAGACAGGCATCACCATGGCTTTATGTACAAAGATGAATCCCAGATAGGCCTTGTAATAATCCCGCTCTATTATTTGAATATTATATAGCTGCCAAAGGGAAGATTTTGAATGGTTCGAGCGTGTTCCGTTCAATGCTTGTTTGGTTTGTCATCAAACCGTGTGTATAATAAACTTTAGGAAAATAAAACATTTACTTTAAAGTAACACATTCAAAATCACATCGATGCGGCAGTGCTTTGCAATGTAAGAGTTGAGCATCTTCCGTTGCCATAACCACCTATTTTACTGATTGACGCTGTTTTACAGACTTACACGTGCAGTGCTTACTGCACTGGCTTGAAAGTAAATTACAGGCCACAACTGCAGGAACGCCTGAAGGGGGGGGGGGGAGCCAATTTTGCTTACTGCTACTTAACATATTTGGTCACTATGGTCTGGGGAGCGGCTGCACAGTGCTGTCGTGGTTAGCAAATTTGCCTCACAGTTCGAAGGACCTCGGTTTGAATCTCAAACCTTCGCACAGCCCATTATTCTGGTGAATATAGCAAATGGAAAATGCATGATGATAGGTATGGGTGTGCAAAAAGTCAAAGAAAAAAAATGGGGAGATATTAATAAATGAAGTTTGAAAAATTTCTAAGTGGCTTTGTGTACCCTCCAACCCTTCTGTATAAGTCCCTCGGCGCAAAATGTTGAGATACCCTTGCACTATGATCCTAATAGCACACCCAAACTACATCCAGTTAAAAAAAAACAAAAAAAACCCACACACTTCCCTTATGAGCCTCACTTGAGTAAATCGACACCAAGTAATGTCCTTGTCTTTCTTTCCTTTCAAGTTCACCTGTGAAGCAGAAGCTTTGTGTGGCTTTCACCCAATCTAGTCAGGAGGGCTGCACGGGGCATTTCGGCCTATCAAATCAGTTGATAAATAAATCAAGCTGTCTAATCTGCTTGACGGGTGGCCATTGCGTTTTTGTAATGCAACCTTGCTGGTGTCTGATGACTCGGGATGCCACCTTCACATCACCTGACCTTTTAATCTTTAATAGCATTTCCTCTGCCCTGCCCAGACCTACGATAACACGAGTCAACAGCAAATTTGAATCAAAGATGTCTTTATAGAGGTCCCCAAATGTATTTTTGACACTGATTCCAACAATGTATTTACTTTTCTTCCCCCAGCACATCAGGTTTTTGAGATATTTTCATTTTTTGCTTTTAGGTTCGATTTTGATTTTATCATGTATTGTAATTTATAGTTAACAAAAACCAAACCCTTAATTAATCATTATTACTAAATATATGACTATATTATTGTTGTCATAGTTGTATCATGATGAAACTCTGATATGCTAAAGAAAAAAAAAACAACAAGAGCAGATTCTGAATGAGGCCCCTCCCCCAAAAACTTTCATCTCTGATTTGAAGAAAACAAAGAAAAACAAAAACGAAAAATGTGTTGACCAGTATAATCGATACACGTTGTCTCGGGAGGGTCATGAACACAACAGCATCAAAACAAAGACAGACACACGCCAGAGTGCTTCGCTGCAGCTATACGGTCACTTTTTTGATGCGAGTTCTTGCAACATACCACGTTCAATGTTCCTTCAAGTAGCATCTCGTAGCTTTCTTAGTCATTCATCTGAGAGCTCCTCTCAATGTTCAAAAAAAGGTTGGGATCTGCTTTGGTTGGCACCTGCAACGAGAGGCAAAGGAGCCGAGCGTGAGGAGGAGGAGGAAGGGGGAGGAGGAAGAGGAGGGAGTGAGAACCTGTCACTAACATGGTAATTGTTTTCATAGAAGTGTGCAGGAGCAACACCATTGACATAGATGTGAGGGTGGGTTTGTTAGCGTGCAACACGCGTTCAAATTTGGTGGGTGCGTTTGTCAGAACACGTGAAATCTCACAAAAGACTATATTATACTGTACATCCTACATTTCACTTCCATTTCTCTGGACAAGAGTACTGTGCAAAAGTCTCAGGCCACAAGTACAAAATAATGCAGTGTGATGTCACAAAATCGTCGACGAGAGACCTATGGTGGAAAACTGTAAATTAAATCTTGAGCGAAGTAAAAATAAACAGCTGAGATAATGTGGTTGCACAAGTACGCACACCCTTTTAGAGCATGGGATAAGACAGTGAACCAATCAAATTGAAATTTATGTGAATGGGAATCAGCACACATCTGCCGCCATTTAAAGTTCCTCTTATGGCCTTATCAAACTACCCGCACTCTTTTGTCATTCACGACAGTCACGCTGTCAGACGGCCAGATAAAATTCGCTCAGTGTCTCTGACCAGACCTTGCACAATCATTGTATGCTTCCGTCAAGATTAAGTTCATCGCCGCAGGTCTGTTGAGGGAGGCGGAACAAGCAGCTGTAGTCATGTGGACGACGGAGGCATGATGTAAATGTGCGTTGTTTCTATGTTCTGAAAAGACTAAAATGAAAAAAACAAAAAAGAAAGAACGGTCCCGTTTCTGGATGTTGAGGAGATGGCCATATGGATTGTCTCTTCTCCGAAAAGAACTTACTTGAGACAACACATTTGTTGAATGACACCACGTTTGCTAATCAGGTGCTAGCTTTGCAGTTAGCAAACGTAGCATGAATTGAAAAGCCAAAGAACCGATCGCAGGAAGACGTAGGACATGTCACACTATATGACAAGACAAACAAAAATTCTGACGTGCCAGCCTTTCGTCGCCGTGGTCGTGAAGCACCACAGATGCCTCACGACCAATCGTTGAGTATGTCACGCGACATGGGCTAGAACGCATCAAGATAAATCAAAACCGTCTGCGAGACACTACGTTTGTGTGCCACAAATCGGGCTACGTTTGTCTGATGTTGGCATTTTTCGCCCCAAATAAAGTTCAGATGATCTGGTCGGCTTTTCCTGATATTTAGGCTTTTTTTGCAGAAGCAGACAGGTTAAAGGTTACAGAATCAGTTTTCATTGACAGGACGGTGAGACCTATTTTTACACTTGTTTGACAAGAATCTTAGAAATTAAAGCCACATTTCGTGACACGTTCAGTTAAATAATGCCGTTTTTCAGTTTTAACAAACTTGCGAGCTCCGTCTTACATTTGTATGACCTTCAAGTTCAAAAATTGCCCGCTCAAATGTTTAAGCTATGTAGATGGCAACAGTTGGACTGCAGGTCATTTCCATTTCCATCACCTTCTAAACTTTTACGATACATCTGTATATTTAAATGCTGAAAAACAATCAAGGTGGCATTATTCATGTCAGACTGTGCAAAGAGCGAGACCTGTAGCATATTTGACTGCAGGGTGCTTTGTCGAGTCTAAACATTGTGTAACGAAAACATTAAAGACTATGACCACACGCGGCACATATTATGACTGAGATATACACACTGCACAGTTGCGTGCGAACAAATCAACTCGACTGTAGATTGAATAAACATACTTTGTGCCATTCCTGTCATCCTGAGCCAAAGTCATTTATCCTAAATGGAATGTAATTACAGTATAAGTTTGCCTTCTGAAACCTTTCCTGTCCAACTCAATACATATCTGAGCCCTTGATCACATACTGTATAAATGTGATCCCTAAGCTCATTATTTAAGGCGTGAGCAAGTGCATCTGACTGTCTCGTCAAAGTCAAATTAACAGTTTAGCAAAACAATTATGTTGATTCAAACACGCGAGCCTGTGTTGACACACGTAAGGCGTTTAGGTAAGTGCAATTTTTGCGAGGTTTGGTATTTGCCGTGAAGAAAAAGGGGGAGGTATGCGGAGGGGGTGCGGGGATAATTCGAGTGGACGAAACGCACACGTGTGGTTTGCAGATAGCGATCTGGCTCGGATTGGTAGTTAAGCCTCTCCTGGCAGCCACTTCACAGCGTGCGTCACACACACAGACACACGCGCACGCAGACACACGGAAGAGCTCGCCGGGGAAAAATGTGTGTTTCTGTAAAAAGAGGTGGAAAGAAAGGAATGTCTCCCCCTCAACAAAAGATATAAACACAAACACATTTCCAGGGCGGCGGAGGAACAGCACAGGCCCGCTGCAATCTGTTGTGGCTCTGGCTCACGTGAAAACACAAGCTGCCACTCACAGCAGAAGACGTCAAGCAGGCGCTGCTCTGGAGAATTAGCCGGCTATCGCTAAACACTCACTAGTTGTTATGTGTCACATGTATCTGAAAGATGCTTATCAAGTATTTACAACTTTCCATCATTCTTGTCTGTGCTCGCTCCCAGCTGACTTTGGGGACGAGTTTGACGCCGCCTGACGTGATGACCCAACTCTTCGAGAAATACATTGCATTGCAAGATCATCAAACTCAACTGAGTTGATTCAGAAGTGGGAGCAGAAGACCGCATTTAGTGCCAAATGGCTATTTTCAACATTGCACTCATACTGATAGTAGTATCAAGTTGCAATGTCGATACGATACATCACTACAGGTCTCTTACCTGGTGGGCAGTTTCAAATGTCCAAACTGTGATTTGTGTTGCCTTTAGAGCTTCTCATTTATTTTCCTGACATTAAATAAATAAATAAATAAACGAGAGAGCCACTGCTGGTTGTGGCAAGTTGTGTTCAGGTGCACTTCTTTTGAATTGCTTTCTGTACATGCACCCATCCATTTTCAACACAGCTTACCCCATACGCTCTACCAACTGAATTATAATTTTTTTTGGTTTACATTACATTAGACTTGGATCTGGCAGTCAGTACTAAAACTATAGCTAAAACCTTTTTGACAATCTCATATATGAGTATAAATGAGTCATTTTCCAAAGTGACATTTTATATTTACCTGATTAGATTTCTTTAAAAAATTCTCTTCACAGTTAAGAATAACTAAATCAAAATAATAATAAAAAAAAAACTAAATAAAGATGCATGAAATGCTTACTGGACAATTCAATAGGGTCAGGTTCGTAATTAGCAGAACCCAATAAAACCAGAGGTGTCAAAAATAGATTCTAGAAATGCACAGTTTTGAATGACATGGTGCGTGTGTGCGGTGGTCGGCGGCTTCGGTGACTCCTACTTTCCAGTAGTACCAGTCAAAACATTTTCATTACTGGATTTTGAATCTGAGGACCTTTCTGGCTCAAAGATTTCTTCTTGACTTTCCTCAGAATACTCCATTTTATTGACAAAATTTTGACAACAACGATCTGGCATATTTCTCAACTCAACTCACTGCTGGGTGCAAGGCAAGGCCCAGTTATCGACTTATAAATATATAGCAATCTCGTACTGGACCTGTTTTTTTTTTTTTTTTTTTTGGTAGATCATCCTTCATCACTCCAAAGAGCCGATATCCATATTGCACGTAACATGGCACCCGCCCCCACACCATCAATCCAGCAGATTTGCCTTTGTTCTTGGTGTTAGTCATTCAAAGCAATATATTAAGCATAATTTGACTCCCCTTATTAATCAGATTTGTAATGAAAGTCAGGGAAATATCACCAGTAATTATAGTTGCACGGATTTTTACCAGTGTGCAGCATAATTAGGTGAGCAAAGGTGACAAAAACCACTTAATTAAGTCATGTAGCCTCATACTCCAGCGGAATGTTTCATAAAACAGAAAATCACAGTTGCAAAGATTATTATTTTTTGGGTGCTCACAAATAAGCCTTAGTGATATAAAAGTTGCAATCAAACAAATGTGACCAGAATGATCGAAAAGCAGAAAACATTCCTTAAAAAATAATAATAATAATTCAGGACATCATAAAAATTTGCCATTCAATTTATTTTTTCTTGATGCAGTTGGTATTTCATCGTCAATCCGCATTTAGGACAAATAGTTCTAACAAATGGCTTTACCAAAAATAGAGTCAAGTAGATGGTATGAGATGCTTTGTTCCAATGTGGTATGACTCATAGATCTTCGAAAGTGTGATTTGGCCAGTCACACAGCACTGTGCAATCACATACATCTTTGTAGACAACAGAACCTCGTACCGAGTCGCCTGCAGAATCACAGTAAGAAGGTATGACCAAAGACCTCGAAGTGACCCCCTGACAGAAAGCAGTGTCAAACCTGAGACAGCGGAGGCCATTTTGCATGTGCCGCGTTTAATCAACAGCGTTCTAACTGTACCGTACACCTTTTATGCATAATGGATGTGGCACAAGCCGAACAACAAACCCTGCCTTTGTTCTGCCCGACGCTCCTGTTACATCACAGGAAGAGCCCCATGGTCCTGTGACCGAGTTGACTGGCTGCACCACAACGCCACGAGGCTGGCAGGCAGGCAGCTCAAAAGCGGGTGCTTTGACACTTTTTAGAGCCTGCTCCACTGAAAGTCAGGGACCAAAATAAGACAATACACATCTCGGTGTTATCCGGGTCACTTCTACGTCACAATATAAGTACAGTGGCGCGACAACCGTCGCACACAATCCGTTCGAAAATGCTGGGTGACCTACCTTGCTTGGATTGTGTAACACGGTTGCCGATAGGACAATGAGAGTAGAAATAAGCAGTTCAAATGATCTATTTAACCAAATAACTGCACCAGCAATTTTTTATCTGCTTTCGCTGTTATAAATGTGTAAAAGTCGGCCACTGTTAATCACATGCGAAAAACAATTGAAGAGCAACCAAAAAAATAAAATAAAATAAATACATGTTCCAAGACGACAATACTGAAACCACTATTGGCCAACCCCACATACTGTATACCTTCCAGGCATGTGGAATAGGAACCATGCAAGCCACGTGGAGGTACTTAGTGAATGACAACAATTTGTGAGATGATTGCAAATTGTTTGACAGCCCTGCAAAATGAAAGATGACCTCCGTTCGGGCGGCAACGAAGGCAGCCATCGTAGCGAGTTGTGGCGTCAGGCCATCCAGCAAGCGTTGGGTTTTCAGAGCCTCGTCTCGAAGTCGTTTTTCAAAGGCGGTGCAGCCGCGTCTATGCCATGGCGCCCTCTATTGACGAGCCGCCGCTTCTGTTGTGCATACCGTATCTTTTATATGTAGTGGGTCATAACAATATCGGGGCGCGGGGTATTTTCACGGCGCCGCAAATCTCAAGGCAAACCTTTGCCTGGAGCCCAAAAGCCAACAGTCCTCAGTGTTTCCACTCACTATAGTAACCACGACCCGCCAGCCCCTCCTGCAACTGTTGACCTTGACAATTAAAGATCACTCAGCATAGTGACGCTACTTCTTCCACATGCACCACAAGCAGTTGATAGCATCTGACCGCGAGAAATAAATAAATAAATAAAAAGAATACGGCGCATCCAAACCAAGCTTTGATGCGTGCGCGAGCGGAGATTTCGCGTCCGCGCGCTGCACGCTGGATCGCAGCAGATGAGCGGCTGCGTCTAAAGCTCTTTGTGCCTCTAGGATGGCCCCCCAACTCATTCTTATTCAGACATGATCAGAGGGGAGGCAGGCAACTGAGATTAGCTGCAGATCAAAAGAGCTGCCTCGCGCCAGCGCTTGTGTTTTGTAGATTTAGGCCGCCCCGCCGCGTTGCCGTTGTTTCATGGCGCCGGAGCGTCATACTGATATTTTTTGGCCTCGAAGGAGCTCAAGGGGGGTCGGCGGAAGGGGAGTTTGCGTGCACGAGGTTGGACGGCTGCTGGAAATGTTAGAAATGTTTAATAATAAAAAAGATAGGAGGGTAAAACAATGATACGCTATTACAGCTCGACAAAAAAAAAAAGAAAAAAAAAGACGCTTTCACTTATTTCCGTGTAGCAAAAGTAACTGCTTCCATATGTGGGAGGGAAAAAAAAGAGCTCTTCAGTGATCATTTGTTTTAAAAATTGAAATGTGCTTCTCCAGGAAAACTCTTCGAGTAATTACTAATTGAAGGCCTGCGTTCCATCAGAGGCCTTAACAAAATTCTTGTCAACAACAGCAGGTTACTGTGATAATTTATTTACATCAATCCTAGTCACAATCTCACCCAGCAGAGATGGATTAAATAACATTCCACTTGAGATTTGAGTCAGGTACAATTTAAGAAAAATTGAAAATGTGTTTTATGAATCTGACCAGCGATGATTCCCTTTATAAGTCACATGACATCACAAAGAATTGTCAAAGCACAACTGAGGTTCAATGACAAGGTGAGGTGAGTTTCCAAAGACGGAGGCAAACGCGTAAGCAAGCCAACCTCCCTTCAGCGAGAGAAAACAAAATGTTTCCTCAACCCGTTTGCCCATCAAAGCGGCAGAATTCCGAGGGCAGAAAAGCTAATAAGGAAAGACTGAACAGTTACTGTCAACTGTGTCCAAGTTCCCGATTTCTCGTTCTCTACAGTATGTGAGAGGACAGTAAATCTTCCCAATTACAATGACAGAGGAAAAGCTGCTTGCTTTCTGAACTTTGGTATTAGATCAAATCTAATGAGAAAAGAATTTCTTTCAAAACAGTGATTGAATTTTTTTTAAACATCGTACTTAACCCTTTCAAGCACCGATAATGACAACCTGATAACATGATTACTTGTCCACTGTAGCGACCACTGTCCCTGAAAGGGTTAACCCACAATGCCATTCCTGTCAATTAATTTTATTCGGGGTAGTTCAAATTCTGATGACTTCGAATGATCTCCATCAACACGTACAAATGCTTTCCGAAAGCCGCTGCGTCAAAGATATTTCTTCGAAACTCCAAACTTCATCTCAGCATGTCCTTAAACACCAAACCCTGTGATGCATATTATTATTGATGTGTGTATCTTCTGCATGGGGGGGAGGGGGGGGGGCTACCTTGAGGAAATGAGTCATTTTGAAAGCAAACAGCATGCTGGGGCTCTTTTTTTTTTTTTTCCTCACCAATAGTTCCAGACTGTGAATAGAGATGTTCTAAGCAATTACTCTTAAATGTAGCGGTAACGTAAACTGACTGTGAAGCATTAGAAACAGAGAAATAACACCATATTAAGTTACACTTTAACGCCTCCAACCATTTGTCTTACTTCAGAGGTATAAAAACCAGAGACGTTAAAAGTTTAAGACACACTTTTCCAGGTGCCTCAGTCACCTTTTCCCTAAGTGTTCAACAAAGACTATTGGCAACAGCTGGGACGTGGCCACGCCTTCGATGGCGGAGCCTCTCTGGGGTCGGTGCGCTGTGCCAATGCAGGGAAAACTCAAAATAAACAAGAGTTGAATGTATCCTTTTGGTCTTGGTTGATAACAAAGTCATGACTCACTCAATCCAGGATGAACCGAGCAAAAACACCCATTGATATTAAAGAAAACATTTTTTTAATGAGAGGCTCGAATATCAAAATAATTACCTAATCGCTTTAGGGAAGCCTTGACCCACCATGTGGGCTTAATTTGATTTGTAGGAGGGGGGATGGACAACTTACCCGTGCCGTTTCTTTGCTTCACCGGGAAGTTGCACCCTGCAGCACTAGCTGAGGCCCCAAAATATTCAAAAATAAATAAATAAATAAAAAGTAAGGATGAAAAAAAAAAAGGACAATTGGAAAACTACAAATACCCCCCAATGGCCCCAAAAATAAATGCCCTGCATGTGGTAAAGCCAGACCAGCTGGCTTTGAATTGAAACCCCCGATTTGGGTTGTGCGGTTACCCCCGATGTCTCTCAGCATCTGAACTAAAATCAGGTGTACTTCTTTCCAGACACCCCCTCATCCCCAACGCCCCTAACAGTGTCCCTATTCAATCCACCTGCTCCTGTCAATCACGCCTTGAGTAAATTTAGCCTTCGGGGGGATCAGTGCCTACCCCGACCCCCCCACGCAAACGCCATACCTTTGTCAGCAGTGCCCATATACTGTAGCCCAGGATCACTGACCTAACAAGAATGCGACCATCGCCGGAGTGACAAACAGATGTCCCACCCCCTTTTCACCTTCTCGTGTCCCAAACTTATAGACGCCATTCTTTGCATTCTGGCGCAACGTTACAATCTAGTCATTTCTTATTTGCCATTTCACTCTTCAGAAAAAAAAATCCTGCAATTTAGATAATATATGTGGAAATCAGATTTTTGCTTTGAGTTTGTCCCCACTCTATTATTCTGATTCTCAAAGAAGTTGTGAACGGTGCCTAAAAAAAAAAAAAAAATACCAAGCAAATATAGCAAAAGATTTTGCCGGAGTTGGACAGTTGTACAGACATGGAGGAATAAGTAATTACAGTATTGTCGTATCCCACAGTCTCGAGCTCTGAGACAAGGCCAATGACGTACAGCGATGACAAGTGCTCCATACTGAGCCTGAAGTACACTTCAAAGTGGTCTTAATGGAGCTGCAGCTCATGAATGAGCCTAAACTCCCCTAGATCCTGCCATGCCATTAGAATTAGATGAACAATGACTTTGAGTGGCTGCTCGTCTCCTCCGCCAGGGGCTTTTGATTGAAATGGTGACAAATACTGTACATGTTGCTGAGCAGCATGATCGAAAGCCATCAAGAAAACACACTTGGCTAGTTCCCGCAAGCTTGCACCCTAGACATCCGTCCTGTGCCTGGTCCTGCCTAAACAGAGTCAAAACAAAGTGCACTGGGTCAGCTTTTATGTTCAAGAAAGTAAAAACATACAATCTTGTCCAAAAAAATGATTTCTTTCAAAAAACATGAAACAAATGTTACACCAGTTCACCATACACAAAGTGAAATGAATTTGTTTGAATTTTTCCAAAAATAAAAAAAATATCCAGATTCCACAAAAGACCAAGTTCAACATTGTTACATCCCTGTGTCGCAATTTTGTCATCCATTTTACGTAAAACACCTTCAGAGGTTTTCCTTTGAAGGGT
Source organism: Hippocampus guttulatus (assembly GCF_054856545.1). Lineage (NCBI taxonomy): Eukaryota > Metazoa > Chordata > Actinopteri > Syngnathiformes > Syngnathidae > Hippocampus > Hippocampus guttulatus. Next base: position 17,434,835 of record NC_141265.1, read on the forward strand.
CTCAGTCTCATTCACTAGGCTTCAGAATGATGGAGAAGACTGCCAACTTGGCAGTCGTGCAGAAAACCCATCATTGACATCCTCCACAGGGAGAAAAGGTCTTGAAAAGAAATTGCAAAAGAAGCTGGATGCTCACGGAGAGCCGTCTCAAACGACATTCACAGAGTGTTAAAAAGGGAAGGGAATACGTGACTGCAAAAGGTGCACAAGTGACAGGGATGACTGCAGCCTCAAGACGGCTGTCAAGGAGTGGACCGGGGCTGTTGTCAACGCATCAAGAACCAGCACGTACACACGTCTGCATGACATGGACTACAGCTGTTGATGCCCATGTGTCAAGTCGCTCCTCAACCAAAACCAATGTCAGAAGCACCTGTGCTGCCCGTAGCAGCAAAGAATTTTGCATTCATCCATCCACTTTCTAATCCGTTTATAGTCACGAGGGTCGCGGGTGTGCTGGAACCTATCCCAGCCATCTTTGGGCAGTAGGCGGGGGACACCCTGAACTGGTAACCAGCCAATCGCAGGGCGCACATAGACAACCATTTACGCTCACAATCAAACCCGGGGACAAATTGAAGTGCACACTAAACTTGCCATGCGTATTTCTGGAATGTGGGAGGAAAATGGAATACCCGGAGAAAACCCACCCAGGAACAGGGAGAACATGCAAACTCCACACAGGAAGGCCGGAGCCAGAATCGAACCCTGCAACTCTGCACTATGAGGCGTCCGTGCAAACAAAGGGGTGTTCACACGGCAAGATTTCGTCCGGTGCTACGCCGGGGCTGCCCCAGTAGAGCGTTCACACGTGCAAATTAGCTCAGGCGTAGCCCCGGAAAACAGCTTACACCGGACCAAATTTGATCCAACTCAGGGAGGTGGTTTAAAAATTTGCTCCGGAGCAAATGCTTGTTTGCGAAGCAGCACCGGTGTAAATTTGCACGTGTGAACGCAACTGTGTTAAATTTGCTCCAGAGCAAATGCTTGTGAAGAGTACGTACGGCGAGAATGCGTTGCTTTCGGGCTCTGTCGGACTTCCGTCATGTGTTTGTTTAATAACGACACAAGACTTGGCTGGTAACATCTTTCCTTTTGTAGGAGACTGGACTGTCTCGGAGTTGTTTGTGTAGTTGGTTCCTTTGTTGTGTGTTCACAACCCCCCGGCCCCCATATAATTTATTTTGTGATTTCCTCTCTTGATTTTCTGTTTGGCGCATTACGTATTTGCTTTTCTGAGTGTCATTGAAGTCATCGTTGATTTACGTTTTCGGGGGCGGTCACTCTCGAGCAGAAGGCACGGAGACCGAGAAGGAGAAGGACGTGCCTGTCCAGTAGTCGCTTGAGTTGTGTATACGTTTTAAAAAGAACCAACACGACAGCTCATTTGTTTTCTGTCGTTTTGCTCCGCTGCAGAAACTGCCGTGTGAACGCAAGTGGGGCTGCACCGACGCTGTGCCGGTGCAGACACGCTCTGCGGCTTTGTACGTGTGAACGCTCCACACAATTTGCTGCGGTGCAAAATATATCGCAACAAAATACATCGGTGCAGCGCCGGAGCAAATGTGTGCCGTGTGAACACCCCTCAAGTCGTCCACTGTGCCGGCCTCAAATTTTGCCTTCCCAAAGGATGCTAATTGGCGCAGTCATCAAAATTGCGATCATTTTGCAAAGTAGCGAAATTGATTTGCGAGATCATATATTTTTCCAGCTGCCTCGCAAGGTTCAACATAACCACTATTCGACGCTAATGACCCAAGTTATCGACGCTGCCAAAATCATGAATGAATAAGCTTTCCTTTCAGAATCTGCAACGTTGAAATATGCGAATCATAAATTATCCAAGGCAACAGATTAGCCACCATTGATAGCATCTTATCTGGAGTCAAAATAACATGCAAAGTGGTAGCCGCCTATAATTGAGTAAGTATGAGCTCATTTAATTATGCATTTGTATTGCTGATTTTTTTTTCTTCCCAAAAGAGTGAAGCTCAGGGAACGTACTTTTGATTTTAACCAGATAAAAATCATACACCTCCATCCAAGACAAGTTATGAGTTTTACCAAACTGCTGACATTGCTGCTGCAAGTCATTTCTCCTGCTAAATGATACATTCACTTCAATGCAATTATCAACAGGCTTAACACGTGCAATATTCCCTGTGACTTTTTCACATGAGCACAGCTACGATGGGGTGTCAGCGGATTTGTAATGTATTTTTCTTCATTTCATCATTCCCCCCCCCCCCCCAATCAGAGTCAAACACCGCTGCCAAACTTTGACACTCAGAAAAGTCTGCTCATAAATCTCCACAACAGTGTAAAGGTGGAGAACAATGATGCAAAGAAAGATGAGTGGAATATGGATTTTTTTTCCAGAAAATATTCAAAACTCTGCTTTCAGAGGAGGGGGGGGGGGGAAAAAGAGTGATGTCCCTTGATGATAAGTATATACGTGTGCCCCTGACAGTGAAATGTACTTTGCATTGATCCGGTTGTATTGTTTACATGTTTCTGGGTACAGGTAATTAAGTCATCTGTTGGTTTCTGGTTATTTCTGACACCACGGCGACATGTACCGCCATACATTCGGGCATCATTCTCGCTCTGACATTTGCGCTGACCTCATGGACAGGAATTCGGTAATGTGCGAGGGTGGGGCAGGGCTGCGGTAAGACGATGCGTAACGGCGAGACTTAATTGAATTCCGACCGGCCCAGAAGACGAGAGCGAGAGTCAATGTGAGGATCAAAGTAACCTTTACGTGGCGACGGGACCGGTAAAGCCCCTTCACTGCTCTTTCTTTTCCACCAATTTTGGCACATGTGGACATTGTCCTGCGTTTGTGTGTATGTGTATGTTTTGTTTTTATCTTTTCTCCTTTGGCTCAAGGCTACCCCCCCCCCCCCCCCACTCCCCGAACAGACTCCCTTCCCAGCGGGAGGGGGCTCGGTTGGAGTGCATTTGAGCTCACTTTCCAGTTTAATGTGGAGGAACTAAGTAGAGAGTCGAACGCCTGACTGGCTTTTTTTAATTTTTTTTTACACAGTAGCAGTTAAAAACAGAAGATGCAGCACGGCATTGTTGTTGCCGACTTTGTTGGCATCACAGAAGAAGCAAGGCTTGCCCGTAATGTTGACGCTGAACACGCTGTCCTCATACCAGCATCATATGCTATAACAATGTAATTCTGCATGATTTGTGTGTGCTCCACTTTTCAAAATCCTAGGGGCGTTGTGGGCGTTTTGAGAGAATACACAGCCCTATCTGCACAATGGCACGAGTCAGATATTAGTCAGATATTATTTGACAATAAAGATGACCTTGACCTTGACCTTGATTAGGAATCAGTGCAATTAATATATCATAACCACAATTAATATATCATAGCCACAAAAATGGGAACAACAGATATTCACCACATTACATTCCACCATCAATACTCCAAAATGGGCCTTACAACAAGGGTGTAGCTGTAGCTCGACCTGTAAGGACTCAGGCTTTAAAGTCAGACAACACAAGATCAGGTCCTCCAATGTGAATCATTACATTACAAAAAATAAAAAAGGAAAAAAAATCTCACATGGCATTTAATTAGATAAACTAGCACTATGCAAAATACGGGGCTGTATCAATACTTATAAGGATGTTCATTTTTTGAATGGCTTTGCCACAGCGATATTTATCAAAGATTTGCCTTTTTATCCAATGGTCAAGTGATATTTCACAAATTTGAATATCAGCGTTGAAAACAGGGTGTCACTGTCTTAAAATACTTTTGAGCCCTTTAAACGTACTGTATATCAGAGTGGGTTTGGTTTTGGTTTTTTTTCTCCACATCAGTACTATCGAGTAGCGCAACAATGACGACAATCGCGTGTGAACTGAAAACCTTCCGCACGTTTGCTTCAAATAAGAACGCCAATAAAGTGAAGATTTGTGTGCAAATTTGCACGCTTTCCTCTTCATGCCAGCAGCGCAGTCCAAAGGGGGCGCTGACTGCAGCCGCTTGCTCCACACAAGGTCGCTCTGTGTGTGTTCAAAAATTGGAGAATGAGGCGAGGCACAATCCCGCTGAGCGCATACCTTTCTGCCCCACAGGCCCGCCAGTCCAGACACAAACTCTGGAGCTGTATGTTTATCGAGCGTCTCAGGGTAAGACTGCTGATTTAGGACCCCCTCGCTCAGGCAACGTTTTCACGGTGAATCAAACTCAGGGAAAACATTGAGAGTGATTCATGATGAAAATGATGGATCTCAAGTGCTGACCTTAAGTCAACACTCAAAGATCTGATACGGCTGATAAACACCGAGCTAGACCTTCACCTAACCCAGACCAGGGCGGATTAACAAGGGATGACCCAACAGGTCCCGATGAGCTCAGAGGGCTTTAGGAGACAGGACCTGATAAAACACAGCGGGAAAAGACTTGGCGAGCGCAAGAAGAGAGAGCGAGAGAGAACAGGATACGACTAAAGAGCACTGTAGCTTTGGGTGAGTAGGATACTCACCGACGGAGAGAGCGCGAGAGCCAGTGCACTCCTCAATCCAAAAACAATATTTGGACTGAAACCTTAGCCTCTCCATCTGGCTCTTTTGAAGGGTGGATTATGACCGGTGCCATGGCTAACTCTTGATCCCACACTGTTCCTTCTCTAAGTGCACTCTGACATTTTTTTTTCCTAAAGGACACTACTGTTTGGCTAGTATGAGGAAAACCTGCTGTGCTTTGATTCAAATTCAATAACTGTTAAATCCAAGCGTCATGTGGCACAGTACTGTGGGGAGCTGTCGTCAAATGAAGTCAATCTGCATTTGGATGTCAGCACGCGTAATTCTGGCATAGTGCTCCGGACGATGGTCACTTGACCTCATTTTATTGTTTGTTTATTTATTTGAAACTGGATGTGAGACACTGAATATTCTTAACTCCTGTTTCGATTGAGCAGATTAACACTACCTGTATGAATTGTGCCAAAGCGTGGATGTACAGTAGCTCAACCTGACACAACTGATGTCCTGTTGTCTTCTTCACAGAGTGAATCAACAGCGCCTTTGCCGTTTCCAGCCATGTATTGCCCTCACATTTTCTTTTAATTGCTGTGACATCAACAACCAATTCCAGACAATCCACCACAATGTTAAATATCCATCCATTTTCTGATCCGCTTATCCTCCACAAGGGTCACACGGCGTGCTGAAGCCTATCCCAGCTGTCTTCGGGCAGTAGGCGGGGGACATCCTGAACCGGTTGCCAGCCATTCGCAAGGCACACAGAGACAAACAACCATCCGCGCTCACAGTCACACCTATGGACAATTTAGAGTGTTCAATCAGCCTGCCATGCATGGTTTTGGAATGTGGGTGGAGTACCCGGAGAAAACCCACGCAGGCACGGGGAGAACATGCAAACTACACACAGGAAGGCCGGAGCTGGAATTGAACCCGGTACCTCAGCACTGTGAGGTAGACGCGCTAACCACTCGACCACCGGGCCACCCCCAATTTTAAACGTGAATCCATTCATCTGCCCGTACCGCCACATGTTTTTGTGGTTCAATTGAAAAACAAAAACGGCAAAATATCGCGTGTGAAGCGATTTATCCCGTGTGGTGTGTCTGTAGATGTGCGCCGCTCAGCCGCCTAGTGTGGGGGAAGTGTTGCTAACTGTAATTTTGTGGTGGGCCTGATACAAGTAATCTTGCTGTTTCAAAGATAGCAATGAAAAGTTTTTCATTCATTCATTGAAAACACAGATTGGTTATGTAGCCCTTGTATTGATCTTAATTGTCTTGCATATTATTGAACTAAATGCAGAAGTCGGGCAAGGATTTGGGAAGAGATGCAAAAAAAAAAAGTCATCCGAGAGACAAATGAGGGATTTCCAAAAGAAGATCAATGACATCATTCATCCAAATCATGTAACATTCAGGATCTTGGGTCGTTCTATCTTGTCTGTTCATTTTGTGCGGCTGAAGAACAGGATGCATTTACAGGTGGCCATGGTAACAAAAAGAAACACTTTGCTTTGCACTGAGTGCTCTCTGTCCACGTTCTCTGCTATACAAAAGCTCTCTTCTTGACCTACATAGGGCTCAAATTGGGATGGAAACCTTCGTACCTAAATGCAAATTTATACATCGTATCTCCGTAACCTTTATTCATCCAGGGCAGGAAATTAAGAACATATTCTTATTTCCAACGCCGACCGAGCATTTACCTCAGACATGGACATTTGCTCCACAGATAAACAGTAAAACTAATACATCATATATAATGGGTCAGCGACTGTCGTTCGCCCGCCTGATTTCCGTATGGACAGCTTGGATTGAGCTCACAGTCATTGACGGTGAATAGAAAATGGATAGATGGACATTATTGGGGGGGGGGGGTTCATTGGGTTTTTTTTTGGCACGAGCCTTAAAAGTAACGTGCGAAGCCGAAGTCGCCATTTCTGAACATACCAGCGTTGACTCTATGGCCTCGGGTACTGCTCTTTAAGCGATAAGCAGCTAGCCAAATTGAATCTTCAGGCTCATATCTGCACATGAGGGCCAACGACAGCATTTACAAAGCTGAATTAAAGGGCAAAAATAGGGCAACGTCTTACTGAGCAACATCATACAAGAACATATCTAGGCAGTTCACAATATTGGCAACACGCTTTGGATGATGAAATATTCATGCTGCTAATCCAAGGTAGGGCACATTCCCGACGATCAATTAAGCCTCAATGTTTGACACTTCTCTTCTTCTTTTGAGCGTCTTCACCTCAGAGTAAAGGTCAGCGGCATAAATTCTGAGGTTGCTGACAACGGAAACTAAGTCGGTCATGAACGCGTTGAGTTGCTGGAAGAGCCTCGCTTGTTTTGAGTGCGTGCCAAGCAAGAACTCCCAAATTAAAGGATTTTTTTTAAAAGCAGGGAAGGATTCAGTGTTAAAACACCCGTTTAACTATGACACAGTTTTATTGATCACAAGGCGTTCCTCTCAACAAATGGTAAACAGTCAATCAGTGAAACATATCTCATGTACTTGTTTTTGAACAATAATTGAATAAAATAAATTGCATGATGTAAAGACATTTTCCAGTATTAATTCTCTGTATCGTCGAGTACACAAACGTACTGTTCAGTACTTGTATTTGGATTCACATTTCGCCTCTGTAATTCGTCACCACTTATAACGTTTTGACATTATAAGTGGTAAACTGTACACCTGCAGGGTCATAAAGAGCATTGAAATATTACATTTCCGTCCAAATAAAAGGAAATGTTTTACGAAGAGAACGGTTTCACCCTAGAAAACGATTCCTTGCGGTAGCAATGTTGTGAAACCCGAAGGAATTGGAAATTATTCTTTCCAACTGATCGGTTTTTAAAAACTCAAAGCAGTCTCCTTCAGCGGTGCTGGAAAGTGCCCCAGCATGTTTTGTTGCACTTTTTGACCAAATGTGAGTTTAACACTGACCCATATGAGTGGCATAGAGCAAATCAGTCACAGTCGGCAGTTTGGAGACCAAAATGAAGGGCGTACAGTGTGTTGGTGCCGAGGGCAAACAAAGTCTCAGACCAGAGGTTTAGGGTGTTGCCTTGCCTCTCTGTCAACTGCATTTAACATGACAGAACACAACTCTGACTTGGACCACATAGATAGAGACTTTTGACTGTGTCAGGGGAAAAAAAGTGATATGGGTTTCATTGCAGCATAGCTGCTGTACAGTCGCCAAAGTGTTGCGTTGATGTTAAAAAATACAGAAATACGTTTAAAAAAAATCATGTCTAGCAGTACTCTAAGAGCCTGAAAAAAAAGTATTTTTTTGGGGGGGGGGGTGTATGTTGAATACATGGGGTGAAGAGGGAAAAAAACACACGCAGTTTCGAATTAAATACAATGAGAGGAGACATGCCTGTGTTCTGTTATGCCTTCTCCGCGCTGTCACGGCTTAATCTGATTCATGTTTAAGTGCACAGTGTGATATTTCTTAAATTAGTGTCTTCATTAAAGGTGTCTTGTTTCTTGCATTAGATACTGTCTTGGCAGCAGGGCTGTAAAGTAAAAAAATAAAAATAAAGAAATAAAATGCTTTCTGGTCATCCGCTAATGTGGCTGCTGGGTCTGTGCAAAGATTGGACATATTACATGGCCAGCACTTATCCGCGCAGGCTGCAGACAAAGGCACACATGCAGAGCAATTTCTTTTCCCTTCCGATTAGTGCCATTTGCACCGGGTGAGACCTATTCTTTTGATTGCCGTTTGTCGTTTGGTTTGTTAGCGCTCAGCGTTAATACGATTTAGACGACAGTGTCAACTTGTACACAAAATGTAGTGTGGTCGCACACGGGCCGAGAAAGACCTTTTAATATTGTGGATTCAGCCGATGGAGCTGGGGTATATTTTGCATCTTGGTGGACGTCTGTTCTCTTCTGGGGTCATTCTTATTAATAAATGTGAATTTATAAAAGAGGACGACCTCATTCGAACCCCACAGCTTTAAAGTTGTGACAAAATGAAGCGTTTTTATGGAAAATAAATAACTGTAAGAGGTACGTATTTTTCAAACACACTAACTGGAAAGCAGATTTGGAGAAGTCCCAAAAATGTCAAAATAAGGAAGGCAGAAAGGAAAACATGGGTGGTGTCACATGGTGAACATTTGGGAAGCTTTGGGAAATAGGTTATAAAATTTTATTTCAATACTTTGTTGTGGGAATTTTGACAGAATCATTTTATTTATCAACGTCAAACACGTCTAAGCACCTATTTTGTGTGCCGAGGACGTTTTGCTGATGGCAATCACATCGCTGAGAAAGTCCTGATACGCGGGTACAATTGATAGATACTTGACCAATTTTCGGGCTAAATCTTCACAAAACATGATTGTTGTACAACAAGCACGCTAGAAGATAATGGACGCGAAGGAACTGTTCTGCATCAGTTCACGGGGAAAGATTGAGAGAGAAAGTGGGACTTGTCAGCCACCTGTCAGCTGCTATAATCGTTTCAAAGTGAGTCCCTGTGCGGCCTCTGCCGCACGCCCTCTGTGTTGAACACATAAGAATAATCATTTAAATGTCTCCCAATCAGCCCTTTTGCCATCTTCAATTACACCTTTCCACCCCAACGTTTGTATAATTTTCTAATCTAGCCGAGGCGTTGAGCTGTCAAATTTGTCGGAGGAAGCGGCAAAGAATGAGCAAAGACTGACAGATGGAGCCGGTCTATGGAGATGCGATGCATGTCCCCGGACCATCCATGCGGCTTGGCATGCACTGTTCAAGGATTACCATATGTTTCGAAACCTGAATTTCTAGATCGTTTCACGGCAACATCTCATCTTCAAACTAAATGTGAAGCTTAATCTACCACCCGGCGGACACCATTCTGGTTGAATGAACTATTTGTAACTCATTTTCTTGATCACATCAGGTTTTTAAACTATACAAGCCCGGTTTTCTGGATGTGAGTAAATCAAACACTAATACAGATTCGTGACAGCTTTGAACAGCACGAATCCTCTTAACTCATTTACACCCTTTGACGTATAAATACGTCAATTAGCGCATATCCGTTCCCTCCCCATGACGTATTAATACGTCAATCACGTGTTTTCATGGGGGAGGGTGCAAGAGAGTCCGATGCAACTTCTCACCACAGGATTAGGCTTGACGGCAATGTTAAATAGCAAAAAAATGGCCATCGGGTGGCAGTGGTGCAAAAATCAACCAGGATCACGCCACAGAAGGAGTAGAAAGGGCATACAGTGAAGGAGGGGCGTATGTGGATAGTGGATTGGAACATTAGCAACTAGCAACAATGGAGAAAAGGAAATAACTAACTAAAAATGATTTTTTTTTTCTGTATAAAAGCGTCCTCGAAACAAAACAACAAAGGAGATGGTGTTTGTGTGGAAGAGAAAATGACGCTTCGGTCACTTATCGAAAGCGGCACCCGTCAAACGAACGTCGGCCTGCACAAACATGGCGTGCTACACGCAGCCCGCATAGCTCACGCCGAGTTTCGAGTTCATCTGATGAAGATGAACTTGCTCCACGTCAGCGATCATCGCTTGGCAGAGCATTTTGTGCCCCACGCCGCCCACAAATCGTCTCCCCGGCGACTTCCAGCGATGACGGCAAAGAGGCTGCATTGCTTCGCATGGCCGACGCCGGGCACACGTCAGCGATTCGTTGGAATCGTCTCGTAAAGACGACGGCGAAAACGATGAATTGGAGAGCGATTTGGATCCCGATGTCGGACGAATATGTGCCTTCGGACGTAACGGAAAGCAGCTGAGAGTCCTCGCCAGAGCCGCTGGAATGAGGAGGTAACTGCTGACTAGCTTGCAAGTTCCCATTCAAAACTTCATCACTTCTTATGCCTCCTCAGTCACTTTTATGCACCGCTACATTCCCCGCTATACTATGAAGTTGCCAGTAACACTCATCATTTATGTACGGTTGATGCGTCTCGTAGATGTGGATGAAAATATGCGCTGACTTGCATGTCGCCATAGGTTTTCAAAAAACAAACAAAAAAAAAAACAGGACACATTTGGTCCGCTCAGCTCTGCTAAAACCACTAGTGTTAAATTCATATTGCATTTCATTTCAAATTGGATGCTGAGCAACGTGGAATGAATGGTGTAAATAGCAGTGTGCGAGCATGTATGTGTGTGTGAGAGATGTTGAAATGTAAGTGGAAAGCAACAATAAAAAAAATAGAAAAATAAAAGTGTGGTAATTGTACATACTTCTATACATTACAGATTGTCCAACCAGAAGCCAAAAGATGACGACTCCTCGTTTTGGTGGTGGAAAGAAAGGTAAATAAAATTATTGTACCTCACTCTGCAGCAAGATATATTTGCAACTTTTTATGTTTCTATAATTTATAGATCGTGCATCTGGACGTGGTGGGATGAATCGATGGTGACAAACTGGATGGAAGCCAAAAACCATCTTCTCCACAGCTGCACTTTTGTTCAAAGTTCACTAGTTTTGTTGTGTGCAAATAAATTATTTTGCTACAAAAACATTATTTGTAATGTTCTTTTGTAGGCGGAACACATTATTGAGGTATTTGAGCTGCCACAAAAGCAAAAAATAGTGTAAAACTTGAAATGATGCTTGAAATGCATGCTTTTACAAAAAGCTAATTTTCTCTGGATTTCTGCAGAAAATCGGCCTTTTCCATAAAACTTAGCAGTTTTCTAATGCTGATTGCCAACGAACGGCGAAAGATAGAAACAAACTTTTTTTCTGCTGAAAGAAGAGAGTCTCACCTTTCTTTTGACAGGTTGCATGTATATATAGCCATAGAACAGAAAATTCTGTGGGCCTTGCAAATCAGTCAAAATTCAGTAAAATGTGAGGGATTGAGGGGGTTGCTCCAGTGAAAAGGGGTGGTATTCAATGACTTAATTCTGACTATGCTAGCTTTCTGTTAGCAGGTATTGATAGTACCGACCCATTGGGAGCTGCACACACCTCTCACCTGCTCAATTGCGACTGCGCAACACAGTGGCCACAAAGCTGTCGATAAATCTCATCCAACTTAGTCTAATAGCAAGTAAACTAATCAGAGTAAATTTGTTTATCTGGCAAGATGTGGAGAAAAACAAAAATGCATTGTCCTCGAAAAGAAAGAAAAAAAAATATGACCGCAATTTTGGAATCAGCCTGCCAATTTGAATTTGAATCAGCATAAAAATCGAACTCAGATATTTTTTTTGAATTTGTTCATTTAAAAACTTCAAAAAGCGATCAAAAAAGAACATCATCATATTACATAATACATTCACTGCTCGTAATACTAGTTAATCATCAGAATTAATTAAATACGGGTTTTATTTAGTATGTGATTAGTAAAATGTGTATAAAACTAAAGGCTTTTTTTTTTCCAGACAGCTTTTTGTATCAGTTGGTAAGTTGTTCTGTGATGGACGTGGACAAAACCTGAGTCATCACCCATTCATTAAGTATCAGTGTCCCACCACTCTTGTCACACTAAAAAGCACCCAAAAGGACAGGAAATGGGTTCATCAACTTTTTCATTTTAAACTTCATTTCTGGAACCGCAATGAATGGGGGAACATTCCTGCTTTAATACTTCACAGACACATTTTTTTTTTGTATCAAGTATTAATGATGCCAATATCTGAATTAAATAAGCATACCGTTATTTCAGTCTAAAGTCTTTATTAACCCTTTTTAGGGACAGCGGTTACGACAGCGGACAACTTATCATGCGGTCAGGTTACAGGGTGCACGAAAGGTTTCAGCAGTAATTGCAATAGGAAGAAAGCAATCTGTATGAAATACTTCACCAGAAGGTTGGTAGTCATAGTAAAGCAACTGTCTTAAAACAAAAAACAAACAAAAAAAACCATTCAGACTTTCAATCTTGAGATGGCAGAATGTTAGACGGTTCCAGGAGATTGATAGAGAAAGTGGCGTTTTAGAGCATTTTGAATTGTAGGTCAGATATCGGATGATAGAAACGTCTCCACCTTGGCAGTCAAAAACGACACCAACAAAAAAAAAGTGATTTATTTATCTTTTTTACCGCTGCGATGATCATTTTTCTTTTAATCTTTGAGGTGAGCATATCCTTGTAAGCACAGAGGGCACCGACTCATTTTTTTTCTCCACTTCCTCATGACTTTGATCAAACTGCACGGAACATGTTTGGGTGCCGCCTTACAACACAGATGTGACAAATTAATAAGGTAAATTGTCTGTTCTACGCATCAAAAAACAAAACAGCAACCCTTTGGCAACCATCTGCTCGTGGAAGTCTTAACAGACTTTCCTCACTGTATTTTCTCTCATTTAAGAAACGAGCTGACAAACATTGCAGTGTGACAGTTATAATTTGGTGATATTAAAATATAATATATTTGATGCTAATATTATATATATATATACAGTATATATATTATATTTGCATATATGAGGACCATAAAAAAGAAATGTAATTTACAGGAATAGTTGTCCTGTCTGCCGCTCAATACAAAATTAACAAGTCGACCAAAAAAAAAAGAAAAGAAAAAAAAATCCCCATCAGATATACAAGAAGAACAGATTGGGACAGAAAACGCTAAGAGACTCACCTCAGATGAACAAATAGTAATTTCTCTCTCCATATTTCCCATTAAACTTAAGGGAGACCAATACGTGCTTCGGAGTCATGGATGTGATATCATTTTGGGATTTTTAAAAAAATATATTTTTTTAAGTTTATACAAAGTCCACTCATCACCAATATTTAAAACAGATGACAAAATGTATCATTTTATGTTCAACTATACAGCGGTTCCCTTCTTTTCGCTCGTATGGCAGGGCCTGTGGCGTGGCCAAATGGAAAAAAAAAATACAGTCAGCGTCTCAACGTGATCGAAGGAAGAAGCGAACGGCCTCGGCTGCTGGAGCGATATTACAGTAATAATCCAAAGAGAGGAAACGGCTGAGAAATAAGGAGAGCGCGTCTGCAGCCGCACTCGTACATTTTGGCCAAAGAGCCTTTCCGCGCTTCGCTGTCTACTCACGGAATTATATACAGAGAAGTTGTATTGTGAAACCCAGTATAGCATCTTTCGTATATACTCTATCGGTCAGGCTTGAAAGCTCATGAAATACAAAACGACATTTTTAATTGGCTGTCACATCTCCAACACCCTTTGATATTTTAATGGCGGCACAACTCCTGGTTTACGGCCTGCCAACGAATGAAAAGTAGCCGCAGAGCCCCGCGCGCGGCGTGACAGGTCAGTTGGGTTCGGCCGCGCAGCTTCATGCGCAGTGGGCCGAATGTTAACCTTGTTGCAACGTTGCTAAAAGCTCGCCGTGTTCGACAACTCCGCTCGAGGGCACGTCGAGCGATTCACATTTTCCCAAGTGGACTTCTAACAGATGCTTACCCAAACAGAAATGCAACACCTCGGCATTAGATTCCTCACCATGGCTGCAGGAAGAAGTGAGAACGAAAGAAAGAGTCACGGAGTCGTCGTCAGGAGTCTGACAGCGAATGGGGTGTAAAGCAATGTGTTCGACACACTGTATATGTCAAGATTGATGTGAGATCATGTTTCGCCACTCAACAAAGTCACCGCCGAATGATTTGTTCAAAACGCTCGTTATGCTGGCTGTGAATGAAGTCATCTGTCAATTCCATTTTTAGAATCGCTTTCTTGCAGGGACTGGAAACTCAACGATGCTTTCCTCTCAAAAACCACGCCAGAACGTCGACACGAATCACCCCAAATAATCTTTATGCTTAAAGACAGCTGTACTAAATCCTTAATTGAAAGTTGGAATGAAATGGACCATGACTGATCTGCTTTACAAGTTTAAGGGCGCAAACAGAAACGGGACGTAATCCACCCGAGCTGTTCCATGCGTTAAGACAGAGGGAGACACTTTTTATGCTTTTCCAATAATGTAAAATGACAGTGAAACAGCAAAAGCAATGTTTAGCATTGACATGTGGAGGCTGAGCATTGTTCCGAACATGAATTTTACATTGCGGCGCAGTCTTCGTGACTCACAGAGCAAGTCGCTCCCATGCTGTTCAGCACAAAGCCTGTCAAGCAGCGACTGTGTCTTTAATCCATATTTTCTTAAGCTGAACTTGAAATTCGGCTCAGTGGCACGATAATGCCGTATCGTGGGTTCAAGAAAAAGACATCCGAATTTTTCAATGTGGCCAAATTTTGCGAGCACACAAAAGCTGCCAGCTCGCAGCGCATGGATGTTCTCCTTTTGTCGGGATCCTCGACTGCTCTTTGTGGGGAGGAAGAACAAACACACCTAGAGTAAACAAATGCTTAAGTTGTGCAATTTGGATGTGGTTTCTTTTTCTCGTATTTGTTCGGATTCTGTGATGAGGACCATCCAATGGAAAAGGTCCATCGTAAGCATATTGTGATGCAGTGACAGCGTGCCGATGTTAGCGATCCAGGTGGATCTGTCCAGGCTGATCAATCTAAAATGAGTCGTCCCCAAGGTTTGAGTCCAGCTATGGGTGCTGGATCCTATCCCAGCTGTCTACGGCCAGTAGGCGGGGGACACCCTGAACCGGTTGCCAGACAATCGCAGGGCACACAGACACAAACAACCATCCGTGCTCACAGTCACACCTAGAGACAATTTACAATGTTCAGTCAGCCTGCCATGCATGTTTTTGGAATGTGGGAGGAAACTGGAGTACCCGGAGAAAAACCACGCCTGCACGGTGGAGAACATGCAACTTTCACACAGGAAGGCCGGTACTAAAATCAAACCCTGCAGCTATGCACTGTCGCCCACTGTGCTCGAGAGATGCTGGTTAAATCCCACGTAATTTTCAAGAGAACAAAATTGCTTCATCTGCATGTCCGTAACACCGCCAACTCTTCTTACTTCAATTCACTCCCATAGCATGACGACATTCCCAAACATTTCACCTCTGGAGCATCATACTTTGTAGAATAGAAACTTGAATTCCGTAAAAGAAGCACACAAACAAACCAGCACGCTCCAAAAATCGCTGAAAGGGCAGAAGACTGTGCCGAATCACTGACTGGTAGTAATTGTCTGAGCGAAACATTGCTTTATAGCCAGGAAAGCAAAAGCCTGGACCTTCAATGTGGCTGATAATGCTTTGTGTGGTGTTATTTATTTGCAGAGGGAGAGGGGGGGGGGGGTGCTGCAACTGGACTAAGAGACTTTTATTGATTCAAATTAATTAATCCACTTAAGAGAGGAAGGGGTTTCTGTGGCTCGGCGGCAGCTTAAAGAGTAGACACAAATTAAACTGTAAATTTGCTGGCTTTAATGATATTCCCAATTAATTGAATTGAAGGAATGTTTGGGGAGGAAATGTGGTATTTGCATGAAATAAAAGAAAAAAAACATGTCTTAGCAATGGATAACCCAAATAAATGTGAAATTAATTAATTTTTGATACGGTTAAAAGCTCTTTAGTGTGCTTGTAATTACCTTCTATACCGTGAAGTTGAAGTGGCTTCGAAAAGGAAGAGCGGATAAAGATGCAAATGATGATATAAATGAACATATCGGCAACTAAGATTGTATGAAAAACATGAGTTAGCCTGCGTGAGTATGTTGGTGTGATCCCTAAAAACACATTGAATAAATTAGAATATTGATTACCCCGCCTCGGCTCCATTGTAAGAAGAAATAATGCCGCCAAAAATTTGCATGGAAGAGGATATGCTTCACGTTGCATCATCGATCAATAATAAACGTTCAACTCTATCTTTATGCTATTTACATTAATGGTATTCAAAGAAAAAAAAAAGAATTGAAAAAAAATCATGTTACAGCCACGACGAATCGTTTCTATTCTTTGTTTTTGGTGCCACAGCCATTTTCCTCGTTTTTGTTTCAGGCAGTGTACGGTACACTTTGAATGGTTTGTTCCTCAGTGACTTCAGAGTTGCAAAATGTCATACAAATAAGATACCTGCGTTTAATCTTGACAAGTGAACTCAGTCTGGCATTGAGGTCATAGTCCCAAATTGCTCACCTTCCTTGTCAAAGTCTAATCAAACCTGACACCTGTGCTACAGCATCCTTGGCTAATCCACACAGTTAAAGCTTGGATTTGTCACTTTTACACCTGCACGGATGACTTTGCATGCATTCCGCACCAATTGCCACGATGCATGCCAAAAACAAAACAAAAAAAAGTAAGAAGATATAGGCCTGCTGGAAAAATAAGGATGACATCATTGTCGCTTTTCATTTACAGATTGACGTGAAATTGGCGGGTTAAACGATGCAGTGTTGGTCGTCACACATTAGTTTGGTGCTAGATGTTGCTTATTGACTGTAGCTACTCTGAGACCCGCATTTTCTCAGTGTGGCCATGTCACGACCCAATTTTATCATAGTAAAGAACAAAACTTATTGTGAAAACCCAGCCTTTGGAAGCAAATGCATCATCCCATTTCTAAAGAACTACACATGTTTACGTGCACAAAGTACCTTTTAGAGCACCTTATTAGGTAGCTGAGGATGACCAAGACAAATAAATACACAAAAATGAGTATCTCGGCAGTGATCTCCTCACTTTAGGAAAGTGCTACATCAAAAATGTGTCTTCTTTTGAGGAAATGAAAGCTGCAGACCAAAGCGACCATCATTTTTTTACAGTCTGGATTATTATGATATTGGAAAAAAAAACACACTAATGGCATTTTAATGTGAGAATTAAAATGTACCTCCTGTGGTCTGAAGCAAAACTATTCGGTTTATCAAAAAAAAAAAAAAACATTCATAGGCAAGCGATCTAGCGTATCACTAAATCGCAACTGGTGGCTGTCAACGATTGGATGTCACATTCACCCACTAATGTGACACTGTGCATTAAATTTAACCAGGTGGATTATTTTGGCAATACAAGAGTAGACATCAAAATGGGAACACCGGATATGGATCAAACTTTGCAATATTGCTCCCTTTCCCCTTCAATACCTCGTAAATGATCCGCCGGAGGTACACTTCAATAACGCATGCTTGTCAAAATGATGTTATTGTTCAAATAAAAGCTAAATCCGGGTTGCATGTTAAATGTATTTGACAGCCCCTGTGGGGTTACATAACTCAAACTTGTACGCAATTCAGAATGCGTCTTGGTCTATCAAAAAAGAAAAAAAAAGAATGAAATACACTAAACACTAAAACGAAAAACAATAAGCACAGCAATGAATGAGCATGCCTTCTACCATGGTAAAACATATTCTTACACCATCTGTAATCTTCATATCTCAAATATCGGTACCACCAGAAGGCCAGAACCGGTTCACAAGCCACCCAAAATGGCTCCCATCCACACTTTTGGATCCTGAGCCACCGCTTGAGAATCACTGCTCAAAGGTATTGCAGTATTTCTTTGTGGGTACAGTGTGTATGAGTTTGTGCGGGAGTGTGTGTGTGTGTGTGTGTGTGTGTGTGTGAGAGAGAGCGAGAAAAAACTTGAGACAGGTGAAAGAGCCTCAACACATATGCATCAATAAACAGAGTACAAAAAAAAAAAGGAAATATCATCTCATCGCACCCCCCGGTGTGTTTCTCCATCTTGTGTGCATTTGAATGTTTTGGAAGTTAATGTGCGTTTTTTGAAAAAAAAATGTATACATTTCAACCAGCGTTTATAATCTAATTTTACCTCACTCGTCAAAAAACATTTTCCATGCTTTATTCTGCGTTCCCAGCAGCACGCATACGAACGTTGTCGTCATAGTGGCTCACGGCTCAGCAAAATTAGAGGAATGAAGCCCTGACATTATCTCCGCTTATATTTTGCACACATGAAACATCTCAAGTGCAGAATTCCACATTGTCTTGTCAACAAACATCAAACACTTTCTTGGTTGGAACAAGCTACTGCCCAAAACCCCTACAGGCACCACATTTCACATCTACTTAATAATCAAAGAAAAACAGTGCAATATACTGCCTCTCTTTGCCACTTATTTCCCAGATAAATATTTTAAAAAGCTATTTGACAATTGCGCTTTTGTGAAGTTTGTAATCTTTTATTGTCAAGTTGTGCTTACCTTCAGTGGCTTTCCAAAACATTCCGTGACAAAATTCTCCGTCTAATGAATTAGCATGATGACAATGTTCCTAAATCTCGCTTACAGATTAGAGTCGCACACTTTCCGGTGTTTATTTCAGCCCCACATTTAATTGCCAAGAAAAACGTTTGTAGTCTCCAACACTTTTACAGACAACCAAACATGCCCAAAAATGTCTACCTGGAGACATTATGTTGACGTTTTAGAAGGTGGGCGGGGCCAGCAAAATTTTGGTTTACTGACTATCGTACTGCATTGATTGTAGCAATTTCTGGAATGTCCATGAGGTTAGGAAAGTGTATAAGTAAGGTGTTGATCCTGAATGAGGTTGGCTCAGCTCTGGGGGAGGTCTGCGCTTCATTATGTGTCATTCTAGATTTGCACTGCACCGTTGTACCTTCTTATACCCGTCTTCCATTTCATCCAACTTGATTCTTTATAACGTGTCTTGCACGTACGGGTAATTCACTCGATAGGTTTAATGAGCTCTGTCAAGTTTGCGACGCAAATGCAAGAAACTTTGATTGTTTGACACCTACAAAGTTCACATGTCGTGGTTTGTCTTTAAGTGGGCTGCCTTAAAATAACTTACCAAAATGGTCGCGGATGTCTGCATGCACGGCTCTCAGTAATGGTAAATGCTGCAACGGTGTCTTCTATGAACTGGTGGCATGTGTCCTACGGAAAGAAAAAAAAACACAAATGACTTTTGTGAACGTTTCAGCACTGGTGGAGTTCCAAAACAAACAACATCGATGGAGGAGAGGAAGGATGTCCTGAATTTATTCATTTGCATGTGGTTATAGGCCATGGAAAAATGGAAAATGTGAGGAAACTGAAGGCAGCAAGAATATGTTCAACAACTGGAGACTGTGGCATAGTTGACATCTTATCTAGCAATGTATCCTCAAATGATGCAGAGATGACGAATGTGCTCAACCAAAGATTGTCCAGCAATAGTTTACCCAGATGGTGACATCACTGATTCACTCAGTAAGTGGCACGTGGAGATAATGTTAGCCATAAATGCAGCAAACAATCACATCTCACACCAAAAAGGGTTCGTTGTCCAATTTGTTTAAGCACCACACATCTGCATTTAATCTTAAATATGTTTGCTTATGTAAGTATAATTGTTAATGAACTTTCATTCATTCATTTCGATACAGTTTTGTTTTTTTCTTGTTTTATTTTAGGTGCTGGAGCCCATCCCAGCTGTCTTCGGGCAGTAGGCGGGGACACCCTGAACCGGTTGCCAGCCAATCGCAGGGCACACAGAAACGAACAACCATCCACGCTCACACTCACACCTTGGGACAATTTAGAATGTTCAATCAGCATGCCATGCATGTTTTCGGAATGTGGAAGGAAACTGGAAGACCCGGAGATAACGCACGCAAGCACGGGGAGAACATGCAAACTCCACACAGGAAGGCCGGAGCCGGAATCGAACCCGGTACCTCTGCACCGTGAAGTCGACTTGCTAACCGCTCAATACCGGGCCGCCCATTATTATTATTATTTTATTTTATTTTTTTATGATGTGCCAAGTGCATTGTCCTCAAAGACACTGCATCGATGCCGGTGTCCTTCCAATGGACATGCAATAGCTTTCCTCCTCCCGAAAATGACCCGATGCTAATGGACCCTAGGCTAATGAAACACAACCATTTCCCTGCTCCCGAATGAGTGGAAGAGGATTCTTCTGATTGAAAACTTCCTGGAGCTGTCTTGCTTGGTTTGTGAAACGTTGTAATTACCGCTGGGGGTCTCCTCCTGCTCCGTTTGCAGGGGGGCCAGGCAGCATTTGCGGGCGCTCTAGGGTTCTCCCTCAGTTCAACACACTTAGGCCCGTCTAATTAGAGTACGTTGCCACGTTTCCGATCTGCTGTCTCCGCAGCTGGGGACAACCTCCGCATCAAGCTGTGGCGCAGACGCCCGTCAAGCGGCGTACAGAGAGCAACAACAAGCGACACTCTCGCCGCGATGCAAACAGAAGCTTCCTTCCCTCTCCATCTCGGTCTCATTCATCCCCGCCCCAGCCCTCGCCCACCTCCTCAGCCTTATTTTCTCCACCCTTGTTTTTTTTTTTCCTTGGCTTTGTTCTCCCTGTTCTCCTCAGCAAGCTCAGGCATGGCGCTACAAAGAGCCCCACATAGGAAGATGAGAAAGAGAGAGAGCACAGAGTGTAGTGGGTTCGCATGCTGCACAGCTTGTGTGCGTGTGTGTGTGCGTGCTTGTGTTTGTGTGAAAGCCTTGTGAGAGTGCGAGGCGGCAGGAGATCGCCAGGGTAGCGAGAGTCGGTAGTACACCTAGAGGCAATGAGAAAGAACAGAGGGAACACTTGCCCCCCCATCAAGAACAGTTGTTCAAACCTCTCCAAGGCAAGGTGATGCAGGGATGGCAGGTGGGGAGCAACACAGGGCGGAAAGGTGCCAGGCAAAAGCTACAATCGTCTGCCTTCTCT
Source organism: Hippocampus guttulatus (assembly GCF_054856545.1). Lineage (NCBI taxonomy): Eukaryota > Metazoa > Chordata > Actinopteri > Syngnathiformes > Syngnathidae > Hippocampus > Hippocampus guttulatus. The sequence continues at coordinate 17,455,889 of NC_141265.1, forward strand.
TTCACCTGAATCACCTTTACCGTCTTTTCAAAGTCTCCTCCGCCCATTTCAAATACCCAGTGGGTACACGCAGACTGGCGCTTTGGAATTTCACTTTAGTTTTTTTTTTTCCCCCCTACTATATCTTCATTTTAGATAAAGTCAAGAAAAAAAATTGCCTTACTTAGCCACACGGACATCTATCTGCACGTATACACATGAACACAAGTATGAACGCTTTGGGACCCAAGACAAATGACATACAGTGACAGACGGATGATTGCCTACTTAGTAAACAAGATTGGTTGAAAGTGGTGGAAACGTGTGATGTCAGCAAAAGACAGAAATGTTAATTGAAAATATGATATAGCATAGCCACATGTGCATCACTTGTATCACGTCCCCACTTCCTGCTCGTTAGAAGTCAAGCCAGCGATTTCCGTTGCAACTACATTCAAATCGGCAGGAAAACGCACCTGGCTACGACCTGTTCAGTATATCTTAACAACCAGTGCCAAATGTGCACACGCTTGCTTCTGGCCGCTGTCGTCCTTGCACTGTCCTTAGCCCTGCCCTGTGGTGAACACCATGGAAAACAAGTGCAGTGTGAAAAAGGCTTAAGGGACCAATTACAGTATACAAGACCATGTTTGACTCGCCAAGAAATGTTTGTTTTGTTGACACAAAAGTATTTTAGGACCCTAAAAACAAACATCTAAAAACAGCAGGTGATGCTGTCTTCAACATTATTTACAACATCTACATTCATATGTTGTGTAGTCAAAAACCCGCTGTGTGATATAGAGAGATATATGCTATGATTAGTATAATAATAATTTCTATAATAATAATAATGAAGAAAAAAAACTATTCGTGCCTGCATGAATGCAACACTGCGAGACGTGATAATTTATTAAATGTTTCCAGCAGTTCCTGCAGTGGGCAGCTTATCATGTTATCAGGTTACAGGTTATCATTATTGGTGCATGAAAGCTTGCAAAATCTTTGGGATGACTTAAATTTTGCATGAATTGGCTACAAAATGTGACCTTTCCTGACTTTGAACAGCTAATGGAGAAGTCATTAGCTAAAGGCTTCAGGTACTTGTCCCACCCAAGACTCTTAAGTTGATATTCAAACTGTGGCCCAGGGGCCATTTGCGGCCCACCATCCAATTTTCAGTAGGCCGCGGCATTTGCTAAAATTCACAATTGACACGGCCCAAGTTGTTTCTGCTCCTTGTCAAGGGCATTTTACATCAGATTGTTCTTGTCTTGGTTCTGAATGTAAATCTGAAGTCATTCTTTTCTCAGTGCAGGAGCGGATATGTTAGAATGGCGTACAGGGCCGCTTTATCAATACAATTTACTGTATGTAAACATAATACAATCTCCATCCACATGATCGTATTCTTAACTAAACCAATAGATTGTTTTTGCGTCTAAATAAATTCAAGACAGAAATTGTCAATGTTTAGAAAATGAGAAGCCGAGATTGCCCACAGACAAAAAATAAGTTCCCGCACCTGGAGAGGTGTGGGAAGTGACAGACTATACCAAAGAACAGTACAATTCTCAGTTCTGCTCTGCATTTGGTCTCATGTCTGCCTCCCTTTGTCTCGTGTTTGAGAACACGCACCTGCACTCTCGAGCCACATGCGACGCCACAGAAATCTGCTGTGATTCACAGCTTTTTGCATGAGGACAATGGATGCCTGCTAACGGCACTATGATTAAAGGCTTTAGAGCCTCTTACCAGATAGATTCACTAAATCTATTCATGTACACGTCTTTCCGTCTATAAACAAGCAAATAAATTCCTGGATGATGTTACAGTAAGAGGACATTAAGCAGTATCAGTCCACGCAATGACATTTTAACACTTACATATACATATATTATCATGGCAGTGGTTCAGTGTTAGGCAGCTTTTAGACAACAGTTGTACACGTGCCACTTCTTGACTCTAACAAGCAACACCAGGTTAGCATTTGATTGTTTATTCAATCAGTTAGTGGGCTGCACTAATACAAATAGCGGGCAAAAAGAGTTAGCACTACATGATGCTGTAACTAGCTAAAGGTCACCATGAGATCATTTAGGAAGGGCTGAGCACTTTAAGCTGCCTCGACATGTCGGCTGAGTGTCTGATCCTGTTTGTACACTTTTGTGTCTTTGCGTCATTCATGCTTCAAACCTTTGAGGTTTGCGGTGACATCTTGGTGCTAGCCATCGTTCTCATCTGAGAACGAATCATTCTTCAATGCTTTCTTCAATCATTTAAATGTTTGATTTTTTTTACTACGTTCATCATAGCAACAGTAACTTTTTAATGAATAAAAACTGACCTTGCATGTCGGCTCAATTAATGTTTAGAACATCTGTGAGGTGGAATGGTGTATCTGTGTACCGTGTCTCATCACTCATGTCCAATCAATTTACTTCATCAGAATTAAATTGTTGTAAAATATACAATCAGAACCTCGCCCTCTACAAGGAGAATAAGGAATCTCCTGTAAATCTGCCACAATGTAGAATTCTGCTCAGGGAGCCTGAATATACCTTCCAAATTCCCTTACTTTCTATATGGATTGCAATATTTAAGTCACTAAGCATGGAACCCGTAAATGTCCCTCACACTTTCACCAGAAGCCTATAATTTGTCTAACCCTGGCAAGAGAGCAGCTCTTATGCCTTATTTTCCCCCTATGGATGGAGTTGTCATCAGTCTCGTCCTCTCCCTTGTTTGAACACATCTCCAGGGAGCGCTTCGAGTGGAGCAGGCATTTACATTTATGCTTTTAAACTGCCCCCCCCCGGCCAGCCTGTTTAAAATTGCTCCTTGGCAGGTTGACCTGTCGAGAGGGAGCCCGGCAGTGCCTTTCAGCCAGAACGGAACTGATGTTGGAACTTTGTTCAAAATGCCGCGTCTGGTTTCAGCCTCTGGAGAGCACACAATGCTCTAGAGAAAATGTCTTCTATGGATACAAAAGCCAAGAATATACATTATGATAATGCATGCAAATCATGCAATGGATCATTTACATATTGTAACTTTTATATTGTGATTTTTTTTCTTTTGTGCATTTTTTTTCATCTCTGGCTATTGAAAACTAATTAAAAAGTGGGGAGGTTGATCTAGCATGGCAACGTTTGTTTTGGCTGGGGACTGTATGATTTCTTCGGCCTTTGTGATGAGGGTTAGGGTTAGGTCTTCCGTTGAAGACTCTGGAATTTGGTCTTCCCGTAGTCCTCGAAGATCCAAGACTCATCACTGACCCTAACAAGTCAGGTGTCATTTGGTGTCATTGACAACCTGACACAGAGGATTCTGCTTATTAAAGCATGTGAAAAAGTTTCAATGGCTGCAGAGGGTTTCAATCAGGTGTAAACTCCGAAGTGCTTACGTTGAAAGGCAAAGACTGTAGATTGTCATTTAGATTTGAAACATCTTGGGTGAAACCAGTCCTGGAACCTTTCTGACACACCTCATATAGCTTTGTTTTCAGTCGTCCCAATTTCCTGCACAGTTTCGCTCGTGGAGTTATCTCACACCCACAAGCACACAACATCAATAAGCAACATTTTGTCCTCGCTCAAGGAGAAGTAAAATTAACCTCCTGAATGATGCCAGCATTTTGGGGTTTGTGAGGCACCACGTACAGAAACAGACAAAGAAGCAGCCATGTGGCCTCCTATCTCAAGGAGGGATACAACTGAGAAAGCAAGAGGCCGTGGGAGGCGAGCGGGGGCGCCGGGGTGAAGGAGAGCCCATCTGAACTCATTAAAATAAATAAATAAATAAATAAATAAATAATTCACAACTTCTTTTCTAAAGTCAGCATTTCAAATCGGAGCGTGTCCCCTCTCATTTAATGCATCATTTTGCGACGTGATAAATTTATGAATTAGACATACATCCTTTTTCCTTTCAAGATACTCGGTCTCATGAGGGAGGGAGCAGTGTGGAGGATTTAAGAGCGTTTTGCCGTGTCAAACATTAAAACCCACGGGGAGAGCATCAGCACAATTAGACTGGGGTGAAGAGAGAGCGAGAGAGAGAGAGAGAGAGAGAGAGAGAGAGAGAGAGAGAGAGAGAGAGAGAAAGAGAGGAAAAAAAATCCACAGACAAAATCAGGATCTTAAGAGCAGCAGCGGCGTGATTCGTCAGTACAGTAACGTGGTTATCAGTCGCGGGTGATCCTTTTAAACGCTTCCTTTGCAGGGATAAAAGCAGAGCAGAGGAAATAAACTTAGTTCTGCCTCCAATCTGTAAATCCTTGGTGGTCATGGAAGATGATCCCAATTTGCTTCTAAGCACCACTGTCAGATCTTACAATAATAAATAATTTAAGACTTTAAGCAGCAATTATGCTCCATAAATGGAGAAAGCCTGTAGACCAGTGCTTGCTGTAGCCAGATGATGGTGGGGTTCCTCAACAAATACGCTAATCACTACTTATGTCATAGCCAATAACGCAGGTAGAATGCCTGATGAGAAGTATTTCATTTTACATAAGGTGCGTTTGCCAGAAGCTGCTTGGCCGAAGCTCAGACTCTACATTGGGTGGGTGGTACTTTGGTGACTTTGAAGCCGATCACAAACAATTTGATAGGCTGAGTCATGCCACATAGGAGGAGTCACAATGCACTTGTCTGGTTTGTATTTCTGTGCATACGTTGACGGTCATTATCACGAAAAAGATGCACAGGTTAAAATTATAGAACTGTAAAATCCTAAATAATTACACATATATATTTATGTATATATATATATATATATATATATATATATATATATATATATATACATATACATATACATACTGTATATGTGTGTGTCTACAACATGCAAGATAGTGGCCCTTCCTGACCGGAGTTTGACACCTGTGATCTTAAGGGGAAGATTTGTTTTCACTATGTAGGCATAGCTAGCAGAGTCCCAAAGAGCAATGGAGGACAGAGACTGGTGGAGGAGAGTGGTGGCACAGGCTTCGCAGGCGCCCCAACGACTTTTACAGAAGTCAAGGGATAAGTGAAGTGAAGTGAAGCTAACTGTACGCCGCAATTGCGGCAGAAAACTGTGGCTGCAAGTGCTGAAGTACTGATGCTGGATGTTGAAGCGTGTCGATGGGCATGCCCAAAGCACTCAGGACAATCAAGAAATATACTGCCAGTTCACCTCCCAAAATATTCACGAGAATGATTGAGTTGGTTAAGGGAAAAAAAAAAATCCCATTCACTTATCATTTAAAGTTACAATATCTTACTGAAATTGCAGTTATATATACGTCAAAGGACTACAAATGTGAAGGTGGAGAAACCCAGAGCAGCACTAGTGCAAACGTTGAAAGAATGATTGGAGAGAGGGAATATTTAGTTTGGGATTAAGATCGCAATCCGTCAAGCAGAGAAGAAAACAATAAGTGAAAAGAATGTGAGCCCAGGTGAGCAGAGACGCGCTGTCTGGTTTCAGCGGGCAGAGAGCAGGGTTTGGAATCGTGTCTCTGCTGTGAAATGCATTCACTCACACGCTCTCTATAGAGCCATGTTGGTCTTTTGTTTCTGCCAAATTGATCCACTTGCCCGCAGCTTTCAAATCTGCTCAGGTGGGACACTCCGCGTTGAAAAATAATTACGCACTTGAGCAATAAACGATGAGAAAATTACTTTCATTCACTTGCTTATTTTAGTCACTGGAATGAACGTGAGTTTAATGTTGGTATACAAGTTGATTTGAAGCAGGCTTTCACTTAAATGAGTGCAAAGGCAACATGTTTATGACTGACCCGCTGCGTTCAACACTCGGATGTGTGCTGTGGGGTCTGCTCAACAGCCCTTTTCAGGACAGCTAAAGATCGAACTGGGGGAAAAAAAGCAAAATAGCTCAGCAGGATTGCCCAATTTGGAAGTTATTATTTGTTTAGTTGACTTGTCAATACAGTATTCCTGTTGGCAAGACAGAGCTCCAATCAAAGATGGATTTTGTATTCGAGCATGCCGCCAAAAAATAAATACATTTGTACATTAGGAAAAACAGATTGACTTTGACGGTCCAATTTCATCATTTAGTATCAAGGTTTAAAAAAAAAAAAAAATGATGGTGGGTGCAAGAAGTGCTTTTGATTTTTGGAACAAGCAGCCAGGGAAGCCACCTATTCAGATTCAAATCAAAGTTCTGGAAGTACGTTAGTTTATGAATTCAGGCTTGAACTCGCCAATTGATAACATCAAAACTTATTCCTCACATGCTTTGTCATATCCAGCTGTCTTATGCTCATTTCATTTCTTACTTCAAGATGCAAAAAAGTCAGTGGCTGTATTCGATTCCACCAACCACCATTAACATCTGTCAGAAAACTATGACTTTTAAACAATATTTATGCTTCCGGGAGAATGCAAAACCAACGTTCCCGCGGTCAAACATTACAATGTGCTCTCATACTCAAATGATTAGCAAGAATAATTATTGAAAAGAAATGACTCCGCTGGTTCTACCAATGCAAATACGACTTATTGTTAACAAACAGAAATCTTGAAAGTTGGGATGAGCAGTGGTGAGCCTCACAGTGTAGAGCAGTGGTCACCAAATTATGGCCCGCGGGCCGGATCCGGCCCGCCTCCACATTTGGTCCGGCACCCCTGAACAATACCAGAGAGTCTTTTGATTTATTTTTCATCTATGTATATTTGTATTTTATCATAAAATTTGGCTTTTGCAATAAAATATTCCTTAGTTATGAACTATTTTCATGATTAACTATTAGCTAGTAACAATTTCATAAACACATACAGTATAACGTGACATTTGTTCCATCCTTCTGCGGTCTGTGCCGTTATCTGGCAACCCCAGAAAAAAAAAAATCATAAACCCGTCCCTCTCAAAGAGAACGTAATCATGGCGAAAAGGTGAGGTAAGAGAAAAACAATTATTCAGAATACAGGGAATTGAACCCAAAATGGAGAAACGATTTTTTTTTCAATGCAAAGAAAAGATTGTCTGTCTCATCTGTCGGTGGCGGTATTCAAAGAATACAATCTGCAGAGACACTATGAATCCCGTCACAACAACAAGTATGATTTTTTGCATGGGCAAATGAGAGCAGACAAACTGTCAACGCTAAAAAGAGAAACGTTAGCTCAGCAAAATACATTTGTACGCCAAGCTCAGCTGAACCAGCCTTCTGTTTGGGCTAGCTTTCGGTTTGCTCAACTGATAGCAAGCAGCGGTAAGGAGAGTTTGTCAAGAAATGCATGAATGCTGACGCAGAGGTGGTGTGTCCCGAGAAGAAAGACGTCTTTAATACCGCGAGTGTATCAAAAAAAGTTCTTTGATTTTGTGTGGGTTTCTGGGAAACAATACATTTTTACGTCTAGGTACTTTTGCAGTCACACTTTTGCTGTTGCAAACTGACCCCGGCCCCCCCATCAGAGAAGCGAAAAGTTATGTGGCCCTCACAGGAAAAAGTTTGGGGACCACTGGTGTAGTGGAAATTTAGAGTTCCAGATATTCAGGATTTGTAACTCGGAAATTCGGACTTCCGGGTACAACTGGAATGCACTGTGCCCGTTTGGGGTTGGACGCTTTGGCCGCTGGATTCCAGTACGTGAATACTTGCATTGAGCCGCCGGTGCAAAGGAAAGGCTGTGAAGCAGCGGACAGACAGGAGCCACCGGTCACCACAGTTTCAACATGGCATCCTCATGCTGTTTGCTCCTCTGCCGCCTCCTCTCCTGCATGTTGTTTGCTCACGTGTGGATATAAAATAGCAGCAAATATGATATGATGTGTGGAACTGAGGGCCATCTGGCAGGAACCGAGATGAATGTTTAATTTATTTCATGATTTTCTTGTGTGTATATTTGTCTAACCCCTGCTATCCATGAAATTCCAGGATAAATATGAGTAAACACCGGTGTCCTTAAATTATTAATCATGACAGGTTGAGAGGTGACAGACAGTTTTACTGAAAGGCGTAATTTGTGAAGGGATTGGTTTACCCTCAACACACAATTCTATATATACAGTACATTAAACAACAACACGCATGACTCACAACACGTGTATCTCAAATCATCATTCCCCATTGAAATGAATGTAAATGCCGTTATTCTGTTCCAGCCTCGATAAACAAAAATAAAAATGTCATGTTTTTTTTTAAATTAGGAAAATATCGCTTTAAAAATATATACTGCTCACTTAATGAAATAGAATTCAAGAATTAAGCGGCCTGTGCATCAGGACGAATTAATCACCTTGTGATGTGTGCAACAGTAAAATAGAGACATGCTGGCAAACGAAGTAATATTGTAAATGAATCGGTACTTGGCAGGATTTTTTCGTAATGTTCTGCAGAGGAGAAAGAATATATGCATGCGAGGATTATTTCCCTTTATGTGTACGTGTGTTAGTGCACCAGTTATGCCGAAGCAAACAATCACAACAAGTATGTATCCCTTAAAATTCAAACAGGGTAATGAGCAGAGTCAATACAGCAGGAAGATGGGAGTGTTGGGAATTCACAGTTCGGCTGGGAAAAAGTGGGAATTCCCACAGTTTTTTTTCTTTTCCAAGACCAATAGGTTTTTCTGTTCTCTGTTGTTAGGATTTTGAATCTGGAGAGCTAAAACGTTAATATTTGTCGTGGTGCACTACTGACGGAATCCTCTCAAGTCATTTAATTCGGCCACTAAATTATGAGTCCCAGAGGCTTGGCTATATCGCGGCGCCTTGGAAGGCCGTTAGCTGCCGGGGATGTGAAATAAGCTCATTATCAAATACGACCATGAAACTGGCTCATTTTTTGGATGGGGGGGGGTACGGTTTCTGCTACGAGGGTGGCTGGTAATGCCGAGTGGCGGGTACTCGACAACTGCACCAAAAAGTCCAGTTTGCCGGCCAATGTGATGACGTTATGGCCATCGGCAGACAAATGGTCGGATAAAAATCGGAGTCTGCAACAGAACCAGATGTTGGTTTCATTTCCACCAATTAGAAATCAGCAGGCAGCAGATGAAGAAATACCACTGTCACTGTCACCACTGAGGAACAACAGAAGTGCGGCATAAAATAACACATGAAATAAGGGGTAAGAAAACCCAAACGTAAAAGAAAAACCGAATGTTCATTTGGATGGACCGATTCATCTTCTTCCAGTAAAAGAAAATATCACATAAAATGTGTGGTATTTTATTTTTCCATTTGAATGTGACAGTAAGAGGGGATTGGTGATTGGCTACATGGAAGCGAAAGAACATTTAACATTTATCTGTGTTCTACAAAAGCATGTTCTGTAACAAGAGTGTCATGTCCTTGTGCAAACAGTATAAGCTATTGTTTTGAGAATTAAGCACAGCATATGGGTCTGTAATTATACCTCTACAATAGCAGGTTTTCAAAAAAAAAGTTTCTGAAAATAGCATCTCGGGGTTCGGGTTTGAGCTTCAAACTACACTGCAGCTAACAAGCTGACTGGCTGTAAAAGGCTCCAGAGTGGACAATAAATGCAACATCTTCTGACATTTCTCCTGCCAGTGGATCAGTGGTGGCCACTATTGTCCAGACACTTGCCCATGAGTGTTTCCAATTGCGCCACGTGTGAGGAAAGACCAACGTCATAGCCACGATCAGTATATGGAATGATGAGAGACTCCAAATGTACAGAGACCAATTAAGGTTTTCATACACGTTCCATAGTCAGTATCCCCCATTAACACTGTGCTTTTACCTTAATTTTACAAGTGAGACGCCTGGCATGGTGCCTAATTGCCCAGCAAATAAAGGGAATAATATACAATGGTAGGAAATCCCAGTGGTGAGCAGACCGCATGAGCATCTGTCTGATAAAGACAGGAGGCGAGTGCGCACGCGTGTGTGTGTGTGTGTGTGTGTGTGTGTGTGTGTGTGTGTGTGTGTGTGTGTGTCCGCGCGCGCTATTAAACAGTACACAGTGCAGTCATGTCAAGTACGTGTTTGTGCATGGGAGTGTCGCCAGTGACTTTGGCTTCAAAGCAATGTTTTACCTTGGATGTTGTATGCCATTGAGGCGGAGTCTCTCCTGGGAACTCTTGGAGGAGCATGTGTGTGTGCGAGACAGACTAAGATAAAGATTCTCAGGGTGGGCGCAGACCAGTTTGCTGAACATAACGGCCTTCAGGGAACCTGTTCACCTCCACTTGCTCAGTCTTAGCGCCCAAGGCTCTCTCTCTCTCTCTCTCTCTCTCTCTCTCACTCTCACAGAGACAAGGTGATCTTCTGTTTGACAAAATATACCTCCACGGATACACACGCATTTTCATTGTCAAGGCCACCTTATTGACAGGTCGAAAATGCTCATTCACAGGTGCTGGTCATAGGTGTTGTTCGACATTTAACCCCCCCCCCCCCCATCCCCCTCCAAAATAAATACATAAATAAATAAATAAGCCATAACGATTTTGAACTTGTGGTTCAGCCATAGATAATAGTAACATATCGCTAATTGTTTTCCAAGTGCCATTTGTTAGTTTGATTCATCGGTAAACGTATCTGTGGATTACTCGCTTCCAATCCAAATGGTGTCTCCCACCCCACTATATCTGACGGTATTGCTACATAAAGTTGAAACTCCAGAAAGAAGTGTCCTGCAAGGATAAATCAAGCACCACTGTAGACCCAAAGTGCGTTTGACATCATTTACAGGACATGCCAGTTTTTGTATGCACTCGGAAGGGCCGGCTTATTTTACACAATGATGTGAGTCACGCTGCTTCAAGTGCCTCAAGGGCCTCCATCCTCGGGGTGAGCAAGCCCGTGCGGCAGTCAACTGCTCGCCCTCCAAAACAGCCTTTCTCCACCTGGAGAATCGCTTCTCGGGGGGGTGGAGAAAGGGTGACCGTGGAGAAAAATGGCTAATGGTAAAATAGCTAGCTAAAAAAACCAAACAAAAAAAACAGAGTGTTACCATGACAAAGAATGACAGGAATAAAACAAAAACATAGGCGGGTCGCAGTGAACAGCTTCCTCACCACGTCTGGCAACCTTGGTTACACAAATGTGGTGGCTAGAGAAACTCGGTCTGTTACTCTCGTCCCGTTTTCTCAGTTTATGACATTGTCTGAACACACTCCATGGAATATGTGCGTTTTTGTCTCACATCAAAATGTTTCCTGAGGTCCTGACTAATTCGCCATTGTCACAGTCCACCGGTTACGACAGGAAGCCCACCTGTGGCCAAACAGATTGTGGCCTAAATGGAGCGTATGGCAGATCAGCTAGATTGTGTGTGTGTGTTTTTCTACCATCACATACATTGCGGTACATCTGTTAACGCTGCGGGGACAAAAGGCAACTTGAAGACCAAGGCAACAATTATTTTGTTTCGTATTAGCTTTGAGGTCGCGCTGTGTCTCAAGTAAATAAATGCGAGTCAATATCATATTCACGGAAGTGAAAGAAAGCAAGAAGTGCGTTAGGCTCAGGGGAGGGATGTTCAGTGTGCGTATCTCTGTCAATGTGCACGTATCGTTTCAAAGCACGCCACGTGTATATGTCAATGGAATTTTCTTTGTAGTTCATGTCTCCATCAAATCTGTTCTGCTAGCTGACAGATGGCCACGCTGGATATTGGAAAGACAATAACTGCAGGGATGAGCCCTAACACAAAAGAGGGGCCGGCAACGGAGAGACAGCTATTCTTAATTGGGGGGATCTAAGATGATATGAGATTTATTGAACTGACACGGCAGAGTAAATGAACAACAAATGAACAGAGGCCCAGCGAAGGATAAAATAACACAGCGGAGAAGAGGAGTCCGCCAACAGTAAAGCAATGCTGTATCGATCTAGAGCCGAGATGCTATTGCTAACGTTCCTTTTCCAGGAAGAGTCGGCCGAGGGGCATCACACGGTACCGTGTTTATGTGCTTATTTGGGGGTGGGGATTAAATAAGGTCAAAGAATGTGCAAGGATGTCTGGTTTTCGTAGAGGTACAGAGATATGGTCGGAAATAATGAAGCGTATTTACTGGGAAATGCATGTCATTTAAAACCATACGCAGTCGATGGATTCAGATATATTTGTAGAGTGCGTTACATCAGGAATTATATTTTCACGCATTGAACTCGCAATCAAGTCCGAACTTTCATGCTCACCATCTCCTCATTCCACTTCCTGGTATAGTCGAATGATGGTGATGCACATCGTCAAGAGTCCAATTTAAAAAAAACACAGTGTACACCAGGGTTCATCAACGGGGGGCCCGGGCCTGCTCCTCACCAGTTGCAGAAATGTTGAACAAGTGGTCATTTGAAAATGTACACGCTTGAAGAGATGTATACAAATAAAGTGTTGCATACTGAATTGTCTGTTCTATTCCAACCCATTTTTTTCAAGTTTATGAACAGCAGTTACGTATCTTATTTTTGATGATACATGTGTGCACAAATCAGACGTCTATCAATGACTCGCAATGCATTAAATTTGACTTTACAGAGGTCTCACTGTGTCTTTATATCTTTGGAATTTTTGCTTTGAATCCACTGAAATTATATATTTTTTTAAAAAAGCGCATAAATCAACAATGACTCACTTAGCCACCTGTAATATTTGACCCTACGTCTACTCCAGTGAAGACAGGACATCCCCAGAATGAGGGAACCAGGTCAAGACTAAAATATTCATTCCCTCTCTCTTTCCCACACACGCACGCTTACCAAACACATTCCCGTTTCACAACTGCCGCTCGCCTGTTGCTGTGCTGATGAGGCACCTTGGAAGATATGTCCACTTTACGAGCGCCCACGGCGTCTACGACGCGAGTGTGTGTGCGCAACATAATCCGTTGACAGCAGATAGAGTGGCAGCAACTGGGTACTCGCGCAGATATTTGGAGTCAGCTGCTCGATGCGCGGCCACACTACCCGGCATCATCGCCGCAGTCCCGACATTAACGCGTCTGCGAATGTTCATCCCGTGTGCCTTTGGAGGGTGTCAAAGTGACGGCAAAAACGTGAAGCAATATTATTAAAGGTCAATATGATCTAATGTCCCAATTATGGATAGAACTTGAACTCAACCTCATCATTGGAAAGCTACAATATTAACTGACATTATCCACCGTGTAATTGATTCATCATTCCATAAAACCCAACTTTCCTGGAGAGTTGCAGTCCGGGCAATGATTTTAACATGGGTCTTTAACAGTTTCACATGGACTCCCTGTTGCATGTAGAGCGCAGAGGGTCCAGCCTACACATGACGCCATATGACATAAATACTTCCCAGCGTCATTGGGTGGCCGTTAGGTCAGATGGCAAACTATAATTAAATGCAATTTTTAGAGTGGCCGGGCACTGACAATTCATTATGGATGACTAAACTTTTTTTTTGTTTATGTAAATAGAATTAGAAGTATTAATGTAAACTTGACAATCACAGTCCCAACTGTGACAATTGTGGTGTCGGACGAAGGTGCAGAAAAGAGTCAGTGGGGAATAGAAAATACTTTAGAGCTGATAAATAGACAGTAAGTGTGTGTGTGTGGGGGGGGGGGGGGGACTGGTCGGTTCAAGCACAAAATGTCTGAAATTGCAACAAAAGTGTCACAACTGAGAGCTACACATGGGTCACGTGGCAAATTTCTTAACTTGTATCATTCAATATCAACACATCATCATCATGACCAGGTCTTCATACTGCTGCATTTAGCCGCAGGTTACCGTTTATGTTCCTACATAGGAGTTAGCTGACAATTTTTCTAGAAATGTCACAGGTTGTCAGATAGGATCGCTGTGGCTTTTGAATTTCTATGGGAGAAGCGCACTTTTGATATGCTAATGTGTTCATTTTGAAGCTAACGTGCTACTGACTAGCTAACTCATTCGATACTGTTATCACTTAAAACTCCTGTATTTCGTGTGTGTGTGTGTGTGTCTGTGCGGTAAAATGTGAAACCACGGACCCAATGCCCCTATTGGATGTGCTCCGGCGGCAAAACTATCAGCGTCCCGAAACTTCTGATCCTAGAACCAGCCCGGTCACACACACACCAAGTTTGCAGTCCTAAGAATTTTTACTTACAAATCTCAATCTTTATTGTTTTGAAATATGGCAAAAATGGCATCTTGTGGCATGCTCACAGTGACAGTTTGTGTCGGTTGTTGTGAAATCCAAACGACAATGAGAAGGCCTTTCAAACCATATCTCCGGGCATGATTTCAGATTCACGATTTGCCTCAAGTGCATTCCTTTCAAAACAAAGAAAGATTGTTCCAAAGTTTGAACCAACACCATCCACCGGATTGTCACATCTCTGCATTATGCAGTGAGATTTTCCAACATCTCGTTTCACCTCGCCTGGTGCTCGGTATGTTCGACACTGTAAACAGATGTTATTGCTATACAGGAATAAAGTTTGTGCTTCCAAACACCATAGTGGAACAAAAAGAACCAGACTCAGCACTGTTCCTACCTGCCTAACACCCAACGCACACACGCATAGGCCACACACACACACACACACACACACACACACACACACACACACAGGCGGTGAGCAGAGAACATAGCCTCGGCACAGCGGCACAAACAAACACACTAAAAATACAAACTACGCATATCCAAACACTCTCGCTCCTTAATGAGCTAGCACTTTTAAAAGAAGACTTACAACTCTGTGCCACACACTGATACCTTGAGGAGAAGTCGCGATCGGAAGAGACACGCACTAGAAAAGAAGCACTCTGGGATATGAAAGATGGAGAGAAAGAAGAGGAGGTAAGAGGAGGAATCAAAACGCGCTCGCTAAGAGGGAGGAGAGCAGGAAGGGGAAAGTGTTGCACCTCGCTCCTCACATCTCTAAGGAAGATGATAGAGGGGAGAGGAAGAGTGGAGTTGGAGGAGGGGTGGTGGTAGGGTGGGGGGGGGGGCGCTACGCTGTCGCTCACGGCAAACAAGCGGGTGAGTAAATAGACTCATGGGCGTAAGGGCTGCTGAGGGTAGGTGAGGCAGAAGAAGAGGAGGGGGCGTCGGGGGTGCACACATGCTGTTGTGTTTAGGGGGCCGCTCCATCTCGAGACCCTATATGCTGATGCCGTCTTCTCGTTTACAAACGTATCCTCAGCCGTGCTTTGCTCCGCCATCCGCATTTCCCCCTTCGACTGCCTTCAAACATCCCTAACAACCACCCCCTCTCGTCCTTCCAAGCCCTGCAGGCCCTTAACCCAGCCCTCATCTTCCGTTCCCTCAAAGCCCCCCAACCCCCACCCCCGCCTCCACCCACCGTTCACCAGCCTCGCCATTCCCCATCGCCCCACCACCTCCCCCTTCTCCTGCGTCTATCTGTCAGTCGTTCGCTTTCACCCCACCCTCCCTCACCGACGATCACATCCCTTGGGTCGGTGCGCTGGTGCTGCTCGCCTGATGAGGGGGAGGATATCGCTTGCAGAGCTTTGATCCTCTGAAAGCTGATATCCAATAGATGCCGAGCCCGCCACTGGGCACCTTGGCATTTGAATGACACGGCTCAGTGTGAAAGCTCAATGAAGGCCGTTCTACTATTGCCCGCCAGCTGGGAATGCCGAATCCAGACAGGAGGGGCAACCGGCTAACATCAAACCTGAAAGCTTGACCGACCGGAGACACGAACCTTTGTTGAACAGAGGCGCATATTTTGCATGGAAATCATCTCATGACTCATCATCAGGCAAACATTTTAAAAAGTAGATATACGTGGAAGATCATTGGATAGTTCTGCCTGTCACTACGTGTTGCTCGATTAGAACATTTGGAATAAAATAATGTTCGGACCATTGAAGTCATTGCTGTCAAGCCAAACACACAAATCAAATTAGTGGTCTGTCTCCACATTGTCGGTTATTTTTACAGATTAGGAAAAATCAAGAGCCATGCCGCATTATGTTGCCTCAAGATTGATCAATGATTTTTTTTTTTTTATAAGACTAAAAATAGTTTGGCTACATACATTTGAGTAAGCCTGTTTTGTGAAAGAACGAATTGCTGTCATGCTTTGTTGCAGAAGGAACTAGTCAGGCACAAAGGTGAAGATTCATTTCTGCCCATCACTGGGGACAGTCAGCACATTGGTTTGATTATTGTGTCATTCGTGGCTCCGTGAATTTTTTGGAAAACACAGCAGTTAGTGTCTGCGCGTGAAGAGAAATGTCTAGGAACTGAAGTTATTACAATCATTCAAAATAAAACATTCCGGAGGGAAAAGGTCGTTATTCATCTGTCAAAGTGGATGACGCAAAAGGCGTCAAACAGGGGAAGGCCGTCTATTGGAGGTATAACCAGAATTTGCATAATTCGGATGCAAAATAAACACAGACTTTTCAAAATAAATAAATAAGAGAACTGGGTGATCTCGAAATGTATTCCCAGCAGGCTCCAGTAGCCTTCACGGGTGTTTCAAAAACAAAAACGTACACGGCGGGATCGTTTCCGCTGGCCCCCGATGCATCGCGTTGCCCAGCCCCGAGGTCGTATACGGTGGAGATCTGGAGGGTGTGCGCGCACACAGCCTTGTTTTCTTTTTATGTTTTATATTTCCCACTTGTAATAACAGAGGCCATTTTCTTTGTTGTACTTTCAAATGATTTTTACGACCGCTTGATTTCTTCTGCGGCTTGGGCGTCCGCCCCCACCCTAAATTTCACTAAATACTGCCGAGTGCTGATCGGGCATCTTGGGACTTAAAAGTCAAGCGAGGAAAGTGCAGACTGCTTAATTACAGAAAGCGGCGTGAAGAGCACACCGCCTACTGTCCAGCTCGGCTCCAAAAGCTGCGTGTGTTTTTTTTTTTTTTTTCACTCCGAGCCAGATGAGGGATTTCTCTGTTTTGTTAAACAAGCCCTTCCAAAGCATTTAAATGGCTTCTCCACAGCACCGATAAAAGATAACAAGACTGCCCAGCAGTGCCAGCGAATGACAACCAAAAGTGTTTGTCAAGGGAACAAAAATGTTTTTGAACATATTTAAGAGGAAACCGTGGCACATTAGGGACACGGACACCATCTATTTAATTTACCCAAATTCACATGTGGGAAGCACTGAACTAAAATAAACCCTTAGTGGAATGGCACGCAATAATTATATATTATAAGAGTATAATGGAAAATATTCCGTTTCCAACAGGCTTTCACAAGTGTCTGGCTGGTTACATCAAAGCAATCGTGAAGAAAATAAACAATTAGCCATGGACTGGGAATATGTTCATAAATAATGGATTCCCCTTTTTCTCTTAGAAAATAAGTTCCGCAATGAGTAACCTTATATAGATCTAAAAAGTTTCCTGCTGCGAATTGACATACAAGACATTAGCCTTTCCCCCACAGGCCACCACAAGGAGAGGATAAAAGAATGCCAATGACATTTACGGCGAGCCAAGCAGCCAGTGAAACTTATGACCAAAAGTTATGCAGCATCAGTACAAGTACAACTTGAAATCGAATGGAAAAGTGTGAGTACAAAGGAAATGAATATAAAAAGTGAAGCTTGATTCTCATTTCTTGTTAAAAGTTGTTGTTTTTTTCTTTCATGCGGGGCCCTTTTTGTCATCCCCGCTACCTTGATTTTCAAAGATATTGTTTTCTTCATTCGCAGAGGCAGGGTTCCAATTTACAATACTATATTTACATTGTACTTTCAAAAGACCCTCACCCAGTCTTAAGAAGCGCAGATACATGCGCACGACGAGACACCAAACAAACACCCCGGAGTTGCAATCTAGATTGTCAGCATTAGTTCGGAGCGGGGAAATGAGAAGGAGGGGGTAAAAGTTTCCTGGCTGTCCATCACAGAGTTATCATCGTGTTATCTGTGCCAGACGCCCACCATCCTCAGGAGCGTTACCGAGACAGCTTCCAGGACCTCAGGACGCCTCGGGAAACACAGCAGGACACCAAAAGAGGTGTGAGAACGTCAACGGGCTACGGCAGGCGCGGAATACTGCGCAGTACACGAGCCGCCACACAATGGCTCCGTAGAACACATACGGACAGACACCGTCTGATCATGTAAAACCGGCACGCCTACACAAACAAGACACTCGGGCCGTTTTATGACATATCAGTTTATACCATGGTGAGTTTGTGTGAATCGCACTTACTTGAAACAACCACAAAAGATTGCACGCAAACCGAATCCAAACTGTGAGTACGTCGGTATATTCTTATAATGTTGCACATACACATTTTGAAGACTATTCGGTACTCTTATAAATAACTCCAAAGATGACAAAAGTTAATATCAATAAACTTGGAATGGTGTCAGACTTATCAATTATGATTATTATTTATCTGATGATGACGACGCCAATGACAAACAGTCTGACAGTCCAAGTCAGTCAATGAGTGATTCACTCTCCTGGTGTGTAACCACAAGAAGAAGAAAACGGAGACGGTAAGTCCAAAATTTACTGAAAAAAAAAAACAATTTAAAAAGTAGCCAAGGCATGTTGTTCAATATTTGGACGACTTGGTGACTGTCTGCTCAAATATTGCCCCGTGGTTGCCGGGCTTGAGAGAAGAACAGAGTGGCAGTGAGACTGACAGTGAGATCTCTGTCAGTGGCCAACACTCTGTTTATCCGTCTGTCTGTCTGTCTGTTTATCTGACTGTCAATTTATCCCTCTCAGCAAACATCTCGCTGTGAGCTGAATGTAAATAACACAGAAAACATCGGTCGCATGATTTGAGGAGCAAATGTTGAACTAATGGTTGAAGGCTTTTGAATTGCTTGGGGTGGTGCAAGACATTCTGTTCTGTGCTTAAAGGAGACATGGCGTTTCACGAACTATTGTTCGTATTTAAAAAAAAGTTCTGAGGTGTCTCAATTAAAAAAAAAAAAAAAGTCTCTGACATTTTTTGGGTCAACCTAACATGCACTTTCCTGACCCCGGTTGAAATCATTCCGTTTCGGGGAGGGGATTCTGCCTCAATATGGATTTTGTTACCATAACAACCAAGGGCGAAGCAAGGGCTACTTTGTTGTGCCAGTTTAGCAACTCAGATTTTGTGCTCACTCAAATTTAAGAATTGCACACTATAGCTTACTATTCAATATAGAGCTTCATGAAACACAAAACACCACAAAAAAAGAAATCAATTATAAAAAACAAAACAAAAACATGCTTGGGTAGGTTTACTGGCATTTGGGTTAGCAACAGTAATGAAAAGGCCTCAGCAGTTATCGTTTTAATATCGACGTGTGAACAATAGCGTATCTGTATACACTCGAAGGTAATTACAGCTACTAACTGTGGGGGGGGGGGGCAGGCGTCTATTTAGGGAGAGGCATAATTGAGACGGCATACAGTATATTAGCGTAGGGGCCACTATTTCAGGGAACGGTGTAATTTAGTTGGAAACCACAGTGGTAAAATACAAATTGACAGTGGCAAAGACAAGCTGGTGATGTGAAGTCGGGTAGGTGGCTCACGGACAGTTGCGACTAAACAGCTCACATAAAAACGCCCTTTCAGCTTGCTCAAATTATTTCCTCGCATGTGAAAAGGCACTCCTTAAAGAGGACGCAAGCCTTCGACAGACAGACAGATGATTTGGTGGCAGTCAGTTGTAAGATATGTACAACGCAAAGGTTAGTCTCACATTTTGGATCCACTCAAAAAGCAAATAAAGGACTGGCAGATCTTGTGAAAGGTTCTTGGAAAAGAATGGGGTCAAATAATCCAGTTGCCTTCGAATCACTGTAATTACCATCACCACTCACACCCAAAAAAAAGTTCTCTACAGGAATCACACATGCAGACATTTTGACATGTGCAAACAAAGACTCGGAGAATACTTCCTGGACAAAATATGCGTTAAAAAAAATGATTCCCTATGTTTCCGCCTCATTTCTTTCATTAGTTTTATCTGTCAAGCCTCCTGAGATCTCGACCTCCACCACACAGCCAAAGCAAATAGTGTGCAAATGTCAGTCTGTTACTCATTTGATGAATAAAGCTGCTCTTTAAATACAGCAAACAAATGCTGAGAATAACTTGGATGTTCAGAGACAATCGGTATTCAGCGGAAAGCCGGTATCCAACCAGGAAGATAAGTGAGACATCACAGTGGAACCCTGGGTAATATCGCCGAACAATAACTTTCGGAGCCTGCGATTGGAACAGTACAAAGAGCGCCTTTGTGCGCGTGCGAAATATGGTGCGATAATATACTTGTCACGTTGACAAAAAGACAAAACCCAGCGCTCAATCTGAAGGGAAAATTCAATTTTGCATTTCTTTGTGGACTTCCCCCTGCAAATCATTGCGGATGACACATTTGTGCTACTTCAGCATTGTCTGCTCCGAAATGGAGAATAATACGACGCCGTCTGCGCGAGCCGAAGAGGTGAAAGAAGAGGAAGAAGCACGGCGGGTGGGGGGGGGGGGGATACACCTCTTTGACTGCGCTTCAGGTCTCGATGCCACCCAGAAGGAATGTCAGGGCGCTGAAAAAGGGCAGAGGCGGCGGGGGGGGGGGGACCGGCATTGGACCACTTCACAGGAATGAGTGGGATGTTTTGGACACAGCACCGAGCTGCACAAACACCGCCGGAGCCTAAATCCTTCACTGCCACCATGCCAAGGCCCACCTAGAGGATTGGCCCAGACAAAATATATAGATGCCTGTGTGCCGGACATATCTGTCCAATAACAGAGCTCCATTTAGCACGGAGACTGACGCTTAGGCTTGTCTGTCAGCGTCTGCGTGTGTGATTATGTTTGATTATGTGTCTGGAAATGTATATATTAATGAAATTGAGATTTGTATTTGTATGCGTAGGTATCCGCCGCGTGCGCGTGTGTGTTTATTTGTATACTGTCAACATATCTATACACATATACTGTATATCATGCATACTGTATGTATGATGGAGGAGG
The DNA here is from genome assembly GCF_054856545.1 of Hippocampus guttulatus. Classification (NCBI taxonomy): domain Eukaryota; kingdom Metazoa; phylum Chordata; class Actinopteri; order Syngnathiformes; family Syngnathidae; genus Hippocampus; species Hippocampus guttulatus. The sequence goes on from NC_141265.1 coordinate 17,476,756, forward strand.
AGAGCGGTGGCGTGTGGAAAAGTAGTTTCGGCTCGGAGCTGTTGGCGTCTGGAGCGGGGTGGCTGCCAAAGAAAACTGTGGTCGGAAGAGTCTGCTAATAGAGCATGAGGCATGTCACCTGAAACTAGAATCATCCCTAACGCAGAAACCGCAGCGGGCCGGCATCTCTGTGGTCCTTTATTAAAGGACCGCGAGAGGCACCGGGTGCGTGCTGAGGCCCCGATGCCGTTCTCTCAGTTTCTCCCCCACACCCCGGCTCGCGTGTCCGGCTGCACCGTGGGGCGTACCTGACGGACACTTTCGATTGCGCTATTAACACCTTTGTCAACGTCTGAGCTCATCTAACCACAATACGCCCAGGAAAAGATTCCGTAGCACGAAGTCAGAAGGCCCAGCGAGACATATTCTCACGCGTGCCACCACTTTACACGCACTCAACGCGAGCTTACACAAGTGATCTCGCATGAAGACGAAGAACGTACCCTCCTCCTCAAGTTAAAATTGGTCCAGACCAGAATCAGATTTTAACCAAGGTCAAACGTTAATCAAATATTTACAAATATTTAGTATGCAGGGAACCTTTTTTTTCTTTTTTTAATTGATATGCCAAGTCATCAAAAAAGAAAACATGTATTTTATTTTACTTTAGTATTCAAGAACATTCCAGAGTCTGTACTTTCCTTTTAATTTCCTTTAATTATTTCCTAATTTCCTAATTTCCTTTCCTTTTTTTTTTTAGTATCTGTACGTCTATCTCAGAACAAGTGTGAGTAATTCGGCCATCTCTGCTCAAAAACTAGATTTGCGCAGTAATTTTTTTTTTGTTCATCAACAAGTGTCACGAATGTCGGATGACAAGAATTAGAATACTTTTGTCACCCACTGTCACTTCCTCAGGTGGCTTCCTCCTCCGAGTTGTTTTGACAAAAGAAAATACCGCTTTCTTTGCATACCATCACACCTGTTCCAGAGAAAACTTCTTAGAGGCAGGAACGCACACATCTCGTCTGCGCACAGGTGCAATAAAATGCAGGCCCTGCTGCAACGGCAGCAATTTGGTGACAGGCTGTGGGTGGCGGGGAGGACGAATTGTGTCAATGGCAGCCATTAAAAAGGACCACACACCCCTCCAGTCAGCGGCGAGGCATGATGGATGATTATCTCAAGGTGTGACAGGTGCTGCCATGGTGGTGGTGGGATCTCGCTACGCTCCCCTCTCTGGCTCTCTCACTGTATCTTGGTCATTGCTTAACACCCCACTAACATGGCTCTATTGACACACTCCAGATAGCGTCTGGTGGCTAATGAGTGTCTAAGTACCCCCTTCTCTCTCTCTCTCTCTCCCTCCCTCCCTCTCTCCATCTTTTCACAGTCAGAGCAGTGTACAGCCTGGCCTATCTCACACACAAGCAATTAAAGGTGGGATGGTCGCAAAACATTGCTTGCGAGAAAAAACATGCAACGGACACAAATGCTCTCCTACACTTTGGGGTTGCGAAATTCCACAAATTGTCGAAAGTGGGAAGCTTCACATTGGGATTAATGGGAGTAAATCAAGAGTTGGCAGGCTTACAAAATGAAGGTGGACTGTTAATAGGGGACGGAAATATAGCTGGGGAGAAGCTTGAGGGAAGATGATTTTGTTTTTTGCATGTTGAATGGAGATTTTTGGAGGGAGAGGGGCTCTTTCCATTTAATATATTAAATGGGACTTTTTTTTTAGGGGGGGCGGGGGGGGGGGGGGGGGTTTAGTCGATCCTCACCTAAACAGTGACGCACAGTTGGCAAGTTGCGCTGAAGATACAGATACCCGGACCTATACACATGTATATGTATACCTCCTGTATAAACAATGTGACATTTTTGCCAAAGCGACAGAAAACGCCGCAGAGGAATCAACGTATTCAAGTTCGGCACACTTGGCAACATAAGGCATCCGCCGGTAGCTTCACTTCTCGTACATAAAAGTACTTATTGAAATCAAAAGACCGAGAGCACATACAGAAAACAATGAATGTCCCGTTTCGATGAAAATATTCCCATTCCGTTTATAAAAAAATATTCTGGTTAGAAAAGGGGTAATTCAGGTTTTTAAAGACCCAAATATGAGCATATTTGGGTGTTTGTGTGTGTTTACATGGCCTTACATGGATACTGTTCAACTTGAGTGCTGTAAGTGAACGTAATGGTGGAAAAAAAAAAGGGGGGGCTGGGGTGGAAACTGGCACACACAGCAAAGCTTTTTCTCCACTGGACCTTGACCGGCAAGCTGGACCTGCTGGGTCACTAACCCACTTGGCCCCCAGGCAAGTAAAATATACTGATGAAAAATAACAGTCTGGATCTGCACCATGCAGAATGGATTATGTCTTGGCTAAAGTTGTGTAGATATCGCTTGTAAGGAACAATGGGGGGAATTCGAAACACTTACTTGGGACTTCAGTAACACAAAATGTTCCCTGAGAACCACTTTTGCATTTTGTTCACAAACCAGGAATCTGGTTCAGTTGCTAACATTTGACCTCAGACAAGACTAAATCACTTTATTTTCCCATGTGACAAAACGTTACGGGGATTTCCCCAAAGCCAAAAAAAAGAAAAAAAGTGTGTCTATTATTTGCTTTGTCATCTCGATTTGCAGCCATGCATTGAGCGAGCTTCTGTCAAGATTGAGAAATGTCATTTTTTTTCAATAGACAGATGTGGTTTATTACGCAGAGTGTAGAATGAGCCGGGCAAAACGATTCTCCCACTTTCCCTCTGCGTGGCTTGGCGAGACCAAAGAGTTTGTTTGGATTAGAGGCATTTTCACTTGTGTCTGTTTTACTCAATCCAATTCTTTTTGTTTTCCGAATGGCAAAGCTCTCGGTCAGCAGAAAAAACGTTTTCTGCTCTAGTCCAAAGTGGAAAAAACATGACCGTGACGTCTAGAAGACGATAATGCCTGCAGTAACTACATCACAACTTGTGTGCATTCAAACAAGTAATCCCAAACTAAATAAGACGTATGCAATATTTTTGTTTCTGCTTATAATTATGATGCGAGTCACTGATGTCGGGGTCCACTCAGCCGACTTGTGAGCGGGCAGTATGGGATCCGTTCCTACTCAGTGACGGTATGGATGCAAATGGTTGTTTGTCTCCATAGGTGCCCTGTGACTGACTGCCGACCAGTTCGGGGTGTCGTCTGACATCAAACCAAAATCAGCTGGGATAGGCCCTAGCACCCCCCGCGACCCTGTTCAGGATAAGCCGTGTTGAAAATGGATGGATAGATGGATGGATGGATGGATGGATATTTCTGTTTTACTCCAGCACGGTGAAGGCACTCAGTTACACACACACAGTTGCCAAGATCGTGTCATTGTGGGACTCCTGGCAAAGAACAAATCCTTTCATTCAAATTCTTACATGTACAATAGTTTATTCTTAAAGTACCCGTGAAGTTAAAAACAAAAATGTCTTGCAAATTTGGCACACCACAGAGAAGAACCGTGCCAAAATTAAATGAATCAAGAAACAAATGGTCGTCCTGTATTTAAAAATGATGTTTCAAAATTGTAAAAATGAGAAAAATAACAATAATAAAAACAATAAATATAGCCGTTGTCTACGTTCTCAGATGCCGTGGGTGAGTCGGGTGAATGTGCTCAAACCGTCAAGTGTCAATGAAATACCACCGCAACGACCTGGAATAATCGCCTATGTCGACACATAGCAACATGTTGAAATGTGGTATTATACTGTCTGCATCCCACCAGGTTGTCGCGGGGATTTTCCATGCCACAACGACGAGGCGCACTAAAGCAGCCATGCCAGCATGAAGCCCCTGTCCATGCGCTGGCAGGAGCAGATTTTTATTTTTATTTATTTATTTTTTAAGTTGAGCTTCAACATACAGTACAGGATGAGAGCAGACGATTTATGTTCTCCAGTGGGGAGTTTGATCATTTCATTGAAAGCAAGTAGCAACATGATGAAAAAGATTAGTTTTTCCCAGCTGTACTTTGGAGCAAATTGAATGACATCTTGATGTACACTTGCATTGCCAATCTCCAATGTTTCATTTAAATAAGCGGCAAATTATTTGCGGAATCCTGTTCACTAACTCAGAAACCAACCAGCTGTAGTCAACGACTCAAGTATTAAGCAAGCTATTCATCTAAATGGCTGGCTACTGCTCACTATGCACAACAACAACAAAAAAAAAGACATTTGAAAAGTAAGGTGTTCCATTGGATTAATTTGTTTAACAAAAGACCATTGTCATAATTAATGAAAAAAAGACTTTAAAAAAGGTGTAATTAAAAAAAATGAAATAAAAATGCTTTTTTTTTTTAAAAACTGACACTACATCGTGCACTTACAAAACTGATTAAGTATAATGATTGTGAAAATATCCACTCCTTTGAAAATTGCAATTTGCTTTTCCATACCACCATACTTAGTGGCCTTTTTTTTTTTAATCTTACACTTGACAAATACTGTACTTCATGAATGAAATAAAACAAAAACTAATAAAAAATTTATGAAGACTAAACTTAAAGATATATATATATATATATATATATATATATATATATATATATATATATATATTATAGAATGCGCTATATAAATCAGCATGTATTGTATTGTATTGTATACAAATAAAGAAATACAACTATAATGAAAAATCAAAAACTATTATAACCCTGCAGAGGACCAATTTTTCCTTCATTATTGGAGCTCAATAAATAGCTTTACCCCAAAAATGGGGGGGGGGGGGGGTTCTGTCTTGACTGTGACAGGGGCAGTCTTTCAACACAAAAGTCAAACAGTCTGACTTTTGGAAGCAAAAAAAAAAAAAAAAAAAAAAAAACCTTACAGTAATTGAAAGTTTGGACCCATGATCTCTACACTATATAATAAAAAATCATTTTCCACACAAGCAGTACTGTGTATAGTCCAATAAAAACAGGAACCTTTCCGTGACACAACCATAGACATTGACATCTAAACTGCGAGCAGCCGCTCTCCACTAGTAAGTTATTTTTGCAGCCCTCTTATTGTTTTAGCTTCCACTTTGTCACATGTGTGCTTTTGCACGTGGTTTGTCCATTTAAGCCTCTGAAAATTAACTGCAATTTAAGGACAATTTCACCAATCACCTCTCAAAATTCAGATCGACTTTTTTCTTCTTTTTTTCTTTTTTTTGATGACATTGTAGGAGGCACTATATAATAAGTAGTGAATGTCGACTGGATGGCAGCCAATATGTGTGAAGACTGCCAACATTTGTCTCCCTGTCTTGGGCCATGTGGCACAGTGCCGGGCTCATTTTCCCTGCCAGCAATCGCCACACATTCTCCTTAGTTGGTTGAAAGACTTTCAAATCTTGTCATTTGTGTTACATCCCCGGACATTCAATGTCACACCTTCAAAAGTCACATTTTTGCTTTGGATGCAACTTAGTTGCTATGAGGCGCACGCCAGACAAAACCGTGCAGTTTTTTTTTCTTTTCTTTTAAATGTAAAGTTAAAAATGAACTATTACTTTTTTTCAGCGCATACAATGAGATTTTTTTTTTTCCGTCTTTGTCACGCAGTTAGCTGTTCAATTAAAAACAAAAACAGACATCACATGAAAAGAGGTCACTCCGGACTTATTTTTTTTTCTATTTTGTTTAGGGTATCATTCCGAAGGTGTGAGGACCTCAGCATCAAACATCTTTGGCTTTGTAATTTTTGCAATCATATCATTCCTTTGCCCACAGTGCGCCATTTGAGATTGGAACAGTCTTGCAAAGGATTTCGCCTGCCGAGATGTTATTTGTTCTGTGATTCCAGTTCGGTCCACTGCAGTCCCCCGTAATGACTTTCACTGGCTTTGCGCGAATGCCTGCTCAAGGAATTTCGTGTTTTCAGTCGTGGCGGGATTCTGTTTTGAAATTGCAGAGATTGTACTGCATGTTGGGGCAGTGTGACGGCCATTGAGCTTCTCATAATTGCACTGAACTGCAGTCAGGGACAAGCGAGCATCTTGCCCGGCAACAAAAATGACAAAGCCGAAATTTTCAAATGCTGATGGCCTCCGGTCTGTCCAAATGAAACCTGAAACCAAATCGAAATGACTATTTTTATCATGATCATTTCTGATTGTTATTTTTTTGAAGGGCGTTAATCATGTCTGACATAAACCTTGATATCACATCTTTATTTGTTGATATGAAATGAAAGATAATTGCATTGATTAGCAACAGTGAAATTATTTTTTCTCCCCCGTGTTGTCAGTCTTCAGTATGTAACATTGCACCATTTAAATCGTCACTGCTAGTAAAGAGCAAAATAAATTAAGTAATTGCAATGCCCTATTTTTGGGGAAAGTGAAATGTGAAAAACCGCCAATTAAAACGAAGACGAAACAAAAACAACACAAATAAATACAATGTTCATTAGCCAGTGTTGAATAATGGCTTTTAAGAAAAGAAAGTGTTAATCCCCAGACAATAAGATCCTTCTGATACCTTCATTAAAGCTTTCCTCCCTGCACTGTATGCTAATGTGTCTTTGTCAGATTTTTATTTATTTTTTATTATTATTATTATTATCCGGAATGAGATTGTTTTAATTTTCATCTCCCGAGTCTTACGTTTGTAATTATTATAATTATATTTCTTTTAAAATAAGAAACTGTCAGCCGCTGTCCATTTTTGACACATTCCGTCACTTAGTGACAGAATGATTCCGCGAACACTTGTGGCGTTTGTCGTACATAACAAAACTGCACGCAGGCGACACTTCTATTCCGTACGTGAAGGAGTGACACCGCTGGCCGCAAACTGGATTAAAGCTGCAGACTGTGAAATAAGCGGGCCTCCCCGCCCCCCAGCCGACCCGTCCCCATGGGCTGATGGTATCTCCCGCGCTGTATCAATTCCACTTTTATTTCCAGGCTCTGTGAAATGGTCCAAATAGCGTTACAAATGGCGGCAGATAAAAGGGTTAAACTAATTGCGGTTAGATAGTCATAAAAGTGATTCTTTTTATTCTACGTCTACTAAGCGAGACTGTCTCGCTCCATATCCCCAATAATACCGAGCCCGATTAAACTTTTTTTTCCTTTTTTTTTCACCAGGCTATTTCATGTTGAAATGAAACGTAGGGTCTATGAGACGCAGCCCCGATCGCCAATCTCAGAAGACGGACAATTTGACATGCTGATTTGGAATTATCACACTTACAGTAGCACATATTCTCAAAAGATATACGGCCTCAGCTATCTCTCTTATTCTGTAGTTAATAAATCCTATTGTGTTCTTGGGGTTTGGAAATCAATTCCCCTGACAAGACGTGACCGAGGCAGAACCGCACACGCACGTTTTGCTCAAACGACACAAGTTGCTGACAAGGCTTATATTTTTGTGGACAGACTTTTTTTTTTTTAATTTTGGTTTCCTCTCCCTCTCTTTCTCTCTATGGTTTTATGTCACGCCTTGTTTCATCATATGAACAGACATATTGGAAAGGAGAGCTGAATGATCAATTCACACTAGCGGGGTAGTCGACCCTGTGTGCCTTACAAGCATTCATTCATGTCTCAGCCTCTCACTTTAAGCCCCATATGTTTCTCATACTCGACAAACTTTGGCATCACCAGCTATGAATGAAAAATACAAATTGCTGCACGATTTCGAGCGCTCCCTTGACAAGCAAATATTTTCCTCAAAATATATTGACCAGCGTGCAATTTTAGATATTATTTACCATGTCGAGTGAGTGACGTGTTGGAGGGACCGCCGAGTCAAACAAAGCCTTCCGAAGGCTGCAGTGAGCACTGTGCCTGTACTGTCAATGTTTATGTAATGCTGGGCAAAAATCCATGATGTCAAAACTCATTTCCTGCACGATAAAACTAAACAGGGCTCGTCAGAAGAGGGAAGAGAAAATGGTGAATATTGCACTTTGAAAAATTGATTCAGTCACCATTGCTGAGTAATGAGGTTGGGGGGGGTTGGATACGGGATCTTCCAGGCTAGCACTGCATCGTACTCATTAATGCACAGCAAGGAAAGCAGCCTTTAAAAGTTACGTATGACAAAAAGATACAGCAACCCAAAAATAGCAGTTGTCTTCTGGTTTATCCGTCACTTTCTTTTATTGGTATGGCTCAGTACTGCAGCCAAGCTTTGTGTCGGCCAGCAGTTTTGCTTCCACCCCTCTCCAAAGGAACCGTCACAATGGAAACATTTCGAGAGTTGTGCACCTCTAATAAACTTTTCGATTATTTCCCAAACAGAACTAATGACCTTGAAAGGAGAGAAAATTAGCAAACACACAGAGCCATCTGTGTGCCCCGCAGGCAGGCGAATTATTCCGTCTTTGCCAAGGTAGTGTAATGAAGCTCGTACATTTTGCATGCAAATCTCTGCCTAATCTTACTCTTCTCATTGGCAGTGTCTTCCAAATAAATATATAAAACCCAATTATGGTTTAATTAATAGAAATCTACCGTACTGGGGAATTGCTACTCTGGCTGGCTTGACTCTGGGATGTAACGCATTAGCTGCTCGCTTCAAAACATTACACGGGCTCACAGAAAAGCCTCATCGGCTCCCTGTGCGGTTTAGGAGGCCTCCTGACGTCTCGACACCGCAAATGCGTGGACCCTTACGGTGGAAGGTAGCTACACCGCTGGGAATTGAGTGTCGTTCTGGTGGTATTCTCACCTCATTACATTTTTCTTTTGCGGATGCAAGTAACATGTAATGCCGCGGCACCGACGCCATTAACTTCGGAAGGCAGATGGAACCTTTGATATCTCACAAATTTTATCGAGCTAAATAGCCGGCCGCATCCACATGGCGCTTTGTAGAAATACATACACTTTGTATGCATTCAGGCTTTTTGATTGGGATGTTTTAGCTTCCCCCACCTCACAGAGGCAAAATCGCCACCCCTACCTAGTGCTCAAAGGTGAGAAGCTCAGACAAAGCTCAACAAAGTCGGGCCCTCTCGATCAAATTCGGTGACCTTGAACATCATCAATGCTCTTCTGGATCAACTGGAAAATGAAATAAAAATTGCACAACGGCCTGTTTACCTGTCTATTTTATACGGCTTTGCTGTGCTGTATAAATTGGAAAACGCAGCATAATCACTGCCACGAGGCATTTCCCAAAAACCGAGCGACGAGCACACCGACTTCGTTGACTCGGCCAAGGCAAGCTTAGACTTCAAAGTGCATGACTCATTCCGCACAATCGGATGCCAGACAGGCACTTCCTCCAGAACTCCGTCAGTCATTTGCTCCCGCTTGATGACACGAATGTGACTCAGATGAACTTCAAATTACACTTGAAATCCATCGCATGTAGAAGAACATACACACTACATTAGTAGTGTGTATGTAGTAGTAGCGACATTAAACCCGCTCGACGAGACTTCTTGCAACACAGTCGAGCCCTCGAACCAAGTTTTATCCGAGCTGCTGCTCTGGAGCTCATCCACTAAGTGCTCTGCATCTGGCAGCCACTGTGTCCCCACTGATAGGAGAACTTAGCACCGTTGACCTGGCCCGGGCCATGCCACTCCATGTCTGCCCATACAAGGGCATGCCTTCGTACCCTGCTCGCCTTATCCTCAACGCAGCGTTGGACATTCTCGACTACTGCAAAGCCAAAATTGATTTCGCAACAACATAGCACAATGTATCCAAAAAAAAAATAATAATGTCACGTGTTGGATCATGGCACTCCTTTGTCAGACTCTGCTAAGGTCCGAGTACCACTGACTATGGTGCACAGCACGTAAGACAAAGACCCGCACGTGTCTTCCTCCCTTTTTATCCCTCTCCATATGTTTTCTTCCTCTTTGACAGCTTCCCTTTGCTCTTCTTCTGGCCTTTGTCCCTTTAACTCTCATAGGTGTCCAACCTGCCTTTCAATGTCCCTTTTTCTGTGATTGTCCCACTCTCACTCTTGTCTCGAGTCGGGGATCCAATGACCGATAGGGAGGGATTTTCCCAGGACTGTTGGGATCGGAGCGCAGATATCACAGTCTTTCAATCTTTCCGCTGAGGAAGGCGATAGCGGGATCCTAATGGGCCTGTTCTATCAGCAAGCGACTGGTCCCTTCTTTGGGAAGGAGACACGAGGAAAGACAGAGAAGCAGTGTGGTGTGCATGTCTGTGTGTGTGCGTGTCTGTGTGTGTGTGTGTGTGCGCGTGAGAGACTGATCACTCTGACGCCTCCATCTGATAGCATTAAAAGTCCGCTGTCAAATGACACATCGCAGGCTCACTTCTGTCTGTCGAGCTTCTTTTACACACAGATCGAGAAATTGTGTTAAAATCTAAGCCCGGCCTGGACATCAATTTGATTGTTTTGCCTTTCCGTCGCTGGACCGTGAGCCTGAAAGAAGCGGAAATTCATTTTCCTCTTCTTTGCTTAACCGCAACTTCCACCTGACCCGCCGCCTCCCAATCAGCCTACTCTAGTCTCAGCAAATTATCATAGTAACGCTGTCCAACAAAAAACATGCAACTCCAAATTGAGTGACTCTTCTCTTTATAACTAAAAGCTTGAAAGGTTTGGAGTGTTCTTTTGTAAATTAAGAGTCAGGTTATTTTTTTTGAATCGTCGGATTGGTTTTCTTTAGACTGGGACAGTACTTTGTAGTAACATTTCATTTAAAAAATAAATGGAATAAAGGCACTAACGTTATATTCATAACAAATGGACTGTTGGTTAATTTTAAACCAGAAAGAAAGGAAATGTGTATATGTACAGTATGTATGTAAGTATGTATCCCCTCCACCACGCAGAGACAGCTCTTTATCCCCCAATAAACACCTTCCAATCACTATTCGCTTCTCACTTTGCAAGAATTATTGGGAGCTAATAGATTTGCAGCGTTGCCATTCGGTGATCCAATTACTAGGATCTCCATTAGCAATTAACTTCTCACTAAAAATAACAATAATACCAATTACATGCACACTTAATCACATAATCAACATATTCTGTCACTACACAGTTATTGTGATTACCTCAATGTTTCATGAATTGCCTTGCCAGAGGGACGGGGAGCACACATCAATGACAATTTTGATTACACGAGAATGGCAAATGCAACATCATGTTCCCGGATAATGAGTGGGCCAGAGAGGCCATTCTGCGGTTGCTAAATTGATTTCTGCCGATGACAAAAGAAGACGGGGCTCGCTTTTGTAAGTGGATGGACTGTAAATTAATTGTGAGCACTAAGCTGGCAAACGTTCATAGACAATCAAGCAATATTTGAATGTTTCTGTGATTTCGGTCGACTACTTGCATTGCCCGCCTGTTCAGAAATGTGTCTTTACTCTTGCCAGAAATTAGGAATACAAGATTTTTGGGAAGAAAGCAGCCAACATAAAACATGCAGTAGTTGTAAGAGGTCGTTTTTTTTTTCTATGCGTAGCATTGGGACATTCGCTTCTTCTGTGGATTCATGCATTTTCTTCTTAAGTATAACAGCTGTTAGCATCCCGCCAAAGTTGGTTGAAAGAGCCACCTGTCACCTGCTTACCCAAGGGCCATAGGTTAGCAAGCGTCTTCATAGCTCCCACAAATGAGGAGATAAACCGGCGGGCGAGCTGATTAGCATCTGTGAAGCCACAGAGCTAACATAAATACTTTGGTGTAAGCAGCCTTTTGTTAAATTGATGTATTTATTTTTCTTAATATTCATTTCATGATTTTGTTCATATACCCACAAATTCACATCTTCCATGGATTGTTTTTTTTTTGTTTGTTTGTTTTTTAATAGTCTTCATAGATTAGTTTGTCAAACATGGGACTTGGAAATAGGGGGCGGCCCGGTAGTCCAGTGGTTAGCACGTCGGCTTCACAGTGCAGAGGTACCGGGTTCGATTCCAGCTCCGGCCTCCCTGTGTGGAGTTTGCATGTTCTCCCCGGGCCTGCGTGGGTTTTCTCCGGGTGCTCCGGTTTCCTCCCACATTCCAAAGACATGCATGTCAGGCTGATTGGACGCTCTAATTTGTCCCTAGGTGTGAGTGTGGGCGTGGATGGTTGTTTGTCTCTGTGTGCCCTGCGATTGGCCGGCAACTGATTCAGGGTGTCCCCCGCCTACTGCCCGGAGACGGCTGGGATAGGCTCCAGCACCCCCCGCGACCCTAGTGAGGATCAAGCGGTTCGGAAAATGGAAAATGGAAAATGGGACTTGGAAATCTAGCATGACGTTTTAAGACAGCAGAATAAGAAAGTCAAGATGGGGCGTTGGGCTGAAATGTGAAGGGTGACTGTGGAACACGCCATCAAATTACAACCCAATAAAGGTTTAATAGTGCAGTTTTGGCTGGACTGCCGTCCTTCTGTAAGGCGGGCCAAGATTTGAGGCTTGTTGAGGACTAATGTATCAATGGAAAAGAGTTGGTCGTTTGCTTCCTGGCTACTGTCATGCTACGCAATGAGTTGAACACATTTTAAATTAAATCCAATTAAATCAAACATTACATAAGAAAAAAAAAGATGTTGCTTTGAATGCTAACCCGGATTGGTATTATGTCCATTGCCTTTTGAACAAAAACAATCCCACACAAAGAGAGGCGCAACGAAAACACACCGAAACGGAAACAAAATGAAGGCCTTTTGTTGAGTGATCCCATTTGAGGGCATAAAATCGTTTTGGTTATAGCAGGGTGCATATTTCCCTGAGCGGCTGCGCAGCCCCCTCGTGTGAGTTTTCTAGGAGTGAGCCTGGTGTCTGCTGTCGATAGTAATGACCGACAGGTGTGGTCTATTGTTAGTATGCGAATAGCTGAAATGACGGAAGTGGACGAACACAGCCGTACGTCTCGGCCTCCCGTGCTATAAGGTCACCATACGTGCCAGATTCCATGCCACTTGCTGTGGTGGCCTCTGATTAGTCACTGGCTTGATGGGGAGGGAAAAATAAGAAACATTTGTTTTTTTCGGCTTAACGACCGCCAAATAAATGGAGTTGTATTTTAGTAACATTTAGCTTTGAAATGCCCACAGAGCAGCAGGAACGGATCCAAACCTTAAAGGCCACAGTGGGACCACTGACACAGACCACTTTGGGAATGTGCATCCTGCTGCTGTTAGAATGAGGGAAGCACTGGGGGTAAGCAATTGTGATGGTTTGAATTCTTCTACCATGACTTGTGTACAAGCGGACTGTTTTTTTTTTTTTTTCCTGGTCGCATCTGTCCTGGGGGCGGAGTATTTGGAGGGGCTTGCCGGAATGCAAGCCTGGATGGTTAGCACACGTGTAAGGGAAAGAATTCATTCTTGAGAGATGCTTCACTTGAATACGTGAAGTGATAACATGGCAGTGTTGAAGCGGATGAAGTCCACAAGCGAATCAACTGATAACCAAGCAGAGAAATCGGAATGAAAAGTGGGAAAGCATCCTAAGAGACTCAAAGACAAATATTAATCCTGATCAAAAGTGTGGACTTTGGAGCAACAAACAACAAAGTCCATCATCACGCAAGCGATGGTTTAACAGCCATACTTAAGTGACCCGGTAAAGCCGGCAATCAAACGAACAAGCGTCCAGGTGCTGTTCGATCACTTCTGCAACATCTATAATGAATCACAATTGAAGCACCAGACTTTGCAAGCGATGCTCTCTTTGTGTCTTTTTTTCATGCCTGGTCGTGACTTTCCTATTGATGTAACCAATGAGTGGCTATAATCTTGAAAACATCTAAAAGGTATACTTTGGCTTTAACTCTAGCCAGGTATGCTTTTCTAGCCACTGCACAAAACCTCACCCCACCCCCACCAAATTAAATGCGTCTAAGAACTGACAATGTGCAAGCGTGTCATCCGTTTTGAAACATTGGACTCGAGACCTTGCAGCATTTAATGAGTTGAGAATGACAACCGGCTGGATGTTTGTGGCAGCACCCACCCCAAAAAAAGGGTGACTGCCTCCCTGAACAAGTGCACCGAGTAGACTCACTCAACAAATAATAATAGTTAGGTGGCAGGCTCACCGGCCCAGTCGACTTTCTTCTCTCAGTCTCCCTCTCATCACTGACATAAGCTGTCTGCTCTGGACATACACGGTTATTCAAAGAAGAACTTATTAATAGGCCATGAGTAAACACCATCAAGTCTGAAAGTTTCCAAAGCACGGGGCCACAGACTAGAATTTCACAAGTGGATCATAACATGTCATGGTTACTACAGAACCTGACTTATGAACCATCACGACAAAAATGGTTTGCTGAATTTCCTCCATTTCAGTTCGTCAGGTGGTCGTACGAAATAAATTTATCTGGGTCCAGGTGCGTTTTCTTGTTGTTGTTTTTTTAAGTGGACTCTACACAAATGTTCCTGGGTTATATTTTGTACAACCACTTAACGAAATAACATGAACCCTTTCATACACCCTGTAACATGATAAGCTGTCCACTGTCGTAATCGCTGTCCCTGAAAGGGTTAACGTAAGTCCATCCAAAACCTCTTGGTCAAGACAACCGCTGTGTCCACAGCCTATCCTGCACCGAGCGCCACCCAAACAAACGGGACAATCGCATCAAAATGTGGCTGCATGAATGAACCAAAGATAATAAACCACCAAATTCCAGGGGGGGAGGCACATGATCTCAAGACGATGCTCGAACTGAACGTCTCATCAATGATGCACGATGTTCCTTTCAATTCCCGCGAGCTTCAAACTCCAACTTTTGTTGACACTTTTAAAAATCCTTTGAATTTTCTCCAAATAACATTTCATCGGGGTCTGGTTCTACTCAAAGTTGTCGATGATTAAAAGGTTGGTCTCCTAACGGACGGCAAATGTCAGACTCCTTTCAACCGCAAAAGAAAGTGTATGCACACTTTTGTCTGGCGTTGCACTGTCTGTTCCTTCAAGACAAATGCTCCGTGATAACCCACGCCGTGATACTGCACAAATAAAACTACGTTGTACGCAATTCCCCCGAGGCATGGAAACGATAACCTGTTATTTCTGTTGCTATCCGATATTCAAAGGGGTTGGACCGATATTGCAACTTAAAAGGTTGGTTTTGGCATCATGACATTGGCAATGCAGTCGTCTGCGGTCGATTTTGACATCGCAGACACGGCCGGTTATTAATCTAAATATGCGACCGATCCAGCAACGCCAAAGAGAAGAAATTGTCTTTTGACGTCCGTTCATTCAAAATTTGCGGACGATGTTCCGCTTCAGAAACATAATGAGATTTTAGATCAGAATACAGGACTGTACAATATGTGAAAATTGCGAGACGTCCGAGAGTTTGGTTACACGTGTGCTTTTTTTATTGCTGAAAGCCGGCCAACAAACACGAGGGAGGTTTTCAGTGGCTTTTTTTTTTTTAAACGTTCTTATACAGGGGCAACAAGCTCTGTCGTCGTCTGACCACAGGAATCCGGCCATGCCGGCCGGCCTTTCTTAATGTGGCCAGCCAAGGCGGCCTCTTGCATTCCAAAGCGCACAAACATGTTGACCAAATGGGACTCATCAATCCCGATGATTCCTGCAAACTGCTCTTAAACATCCGCATCGCCTTTTGCTTTTTGCCTTTCACCTGCCCGCCAGGACAAGATGGTTCTCATAAGACGGCCGTCCATTTTCTTCAGCTAGGCGCTCTTTCAAAAGGAGGGTGCAGAGAGTTTGTGGAAATAAAAAAGAAAGAAAAAAGAAAGAAAATATGACAAAGCTCGCCAGTGTAAAGTCCTGAATTCTTGATTTGAAATATGCATTGAAACTTCTGCACTGCAGGACTCATGCCGGGCGATGTCAGAAGAATTATGCGTGCAGATGATTGTTGGCACTACAAGTAATAGAAATATGTCAGCAATGATGCTGATTAAGGTTGCTGGCTAGGGTCAGCCTTCCTCTATCAGCGAGTGTCAGGATGTGGTGATGACTCTCACAACAGGGTGTCTGGGTTACACCGTTTCCATTCTTCTTTGAGTTTGATAGCTAATCAATGAGGGGCCTCGGGGAGGACCAGCTGAGTACCGATGAAAGGATCCTAATTGAATCTGACAATAATTTTCACATATTTCTCATACCCTGTCTCTGATGCCATTAGCGACATCATGGTGATAATAGTTGCCATGACAGCATGAGCAATGCTCATTAATGACCCGGCTGGTGGTAATGTTCTTTGCTATATTTCCTTTTCCTCTGTCTCGCGTTTGGGTCATTCTTTAAAGACCTCGAAGATCACGCAAAGGTTACACACACAAAAAAATATATATTTCGACTGTAAAACAATTTGGAGGGAATTGCATAATATGTTAAAGTTTTGTCAGCAGGACGACATATGCATTTTTCCCCCAAAAACAGTGATCAGAGACGTTTTTGTCATATGTTGAGTGTCAAATTCGTCCATTGTAGAACTTTTCTGCAGTCTAAACTGTTTTGTTTGTTTTTTTATGTTACCAAAAAGAAAATGGGGGGGGGGGGCAATTAATCTACACACAGTAAAACGTAACTTGTGTAGTGCATATATTTGTGTTTATACAGATATCTAGCTAGCTAGTTGGCTGGCTAGATGGATGAATGGATGGATGGATGGATGGATAGATGGATAGATAGACATGTCAGTTGCCGTACATTCATACAAAGTTGAACGTGAGGCTTAGAATTGGAAGATATTTTTGTACAGATTTCCATTGGAGCCATCCAACCAGCAGAAGAGTAAACGTGGACATAAGCTTCCATAAAGGTTCTATTATTGTGCAACCAAGCTGTTGATGCAAAACAAACATCTGTTGTGGACAGGGCTGTGTTTTGTGTGAGGTCGTGCGCCGCTAAACGGGAGCCAGGAACAATTTCCCAAGAGTCTCGGAATGACAAACACCTCCTCTTTGACTAAGGACAAATGTTTCTGGAGGGGACCGTGTCCGTCTGCACTGACTGTAAACACACGGGTGTCAGGAAGCAATGTCACAAGCGATTGGAGGGGGACTTCCGGGTTTTTATGGGCCAGCTCGGCAACCGCAGAGACAGTTTGTGGAAAGAAACAAACAGCTGCACGAAGGCACACTAACTTTATGCCCCTAGTCTATCGAATGTGTACGCAGACATCAATGCATCACTGCCTTTTAATTCACCTTTTGGGTACAACTATTTTATACATGGAATTTCTGGCTAGATTAGTACAAACCAGGCTGAAAAAAATGTGTATGCTGAAACTAGGATTATCCATTTGTAAACTTTTGGTCACTCAATGATTACCATTTTTCAAATCACACATTGTATGAGCAAAACACAAAGGGGGATATTCAAATATCACAGTGTTTAAATTTGTTTTTTACTGCCTGCGTTGCCCTACGTTGTTGAAAACAATTGCCACTGTCTCACAATTTTACAGCAGCAAAATTATGAAAGGGAGAAAGTAGAAGACAAAAAGTATATACCGGTAATATGAATACAAATATAAAATAAATATAAACCACAATAATAAATAAAAGGTGGATGTTATGGCCATTTTGTGCAATGGAAATAGAAGCTTCGGTTTCATGAAATCAAGTAAAACAGCCAGTTTATGTAAAGTCTACACACCCCTGTTTAAATGCCAGGTTTTTGGGGAAAAAAATGATCAGGATCAAAAAGGCCAAAACTTATTCCACCATTAAAATGACCTATATATAACCTGCACAACTCTGTTTGAGAGTGGAAGTAAATAAAAAATAAAAATGCAAAAATGTGGTTGCACAATTACGCACACTCTTAAAGTTGGGAAGTGACTGCTTCGACTTGCGCAAGTTACATTTAAACTCATGTTAAAAGAGGGTCAGGTCAGTACACACCTGCCCCCATCTAAAGTGCCATCAATTATCCCCAAATACATTTCAGATGTTCAAGTAGTCTTTTTCAAACATTTTTTCCCCCCATTCAAACTATCCATAATCCCTTCCACCTTGAGTTAAGCGTTCCATCCGAAAATACAATAACATTGCAAAATGAATTCTAACTGAACAACATTTTAATAAAGAAATCCAGATTGAAGTCTCAACAATGGCAAAACGTGCGTCCAAATGAAGCTGGCGTCATTGAGCGCCTTCGAAATCCGAAATGCACGCTACTTGACTGGATGCACATTTGAACTCAGTCGTTACGCAGGGAATGCAATGAAAAATATTTTGAAGTTGGCTGACAGATTACATTGGTCCTGAGGCTGTTTGACATGCCGCATCTTGGCAAATTAAGGTTAAGGCAAGGTAGAAAGAATCTATCAGAGCTTGACTCGGGCCTCATCAGATAAAGCTCGCAGCTGCGGGGCATCCCTTGTCTCTGTCTCGTCACTACGCGTGCATACATGTACTGTAGCAGCCGCGCCGTCATCTGAATGCACATGTAAGCGCGCACAAACACGCTACACACGAGCATCATTTCCACAATGCAAACGCAATGCGCAGCACAACACATGTTCAGATTCTGCTACAATTCCAGTTAGATGCTACAACAACCAACAGCACAAAATTCCCTAAAATGGAGGGGAAAACCACACGCTACATACTTCATATCTTGATTTCATGTCTGGGTTATATTTAGGGAAGTGGCGATTTGTGAGTTTTCCACATGTGCCACTGCCACAGATGTATGAATATTCACTGTGATATGACTGAAAAGCAAACTACCCAAAGACTTTGCAGCTGTTTTCTCGAAAAGGACTTGAGTGAGTCAGGAAGAGTAAAAAAAAATTAATTGTTATGGTCAAACACGGCAATATTTGTATTGTATTTTTGTGTCCAACAATTCGTCAACGATTACGTTGACGCAATAAGAATATTTGCTGTCAGAGCCCGACGTCTGCTGCATTTCAGGAAGTGTTTCTTTCAACACGTCGGTTTCACGCCACAGCTGGACAGACCATCAAAATTCAAATGGGGGTTTCCAAACTCTTCGAGAGGTTATTAAAAAAAAAAAAAAACTACCACTCACTCTTTCATTCCTTCAGATAAATGCAATTAGTACAAAACTATCTTTTGGATTGATTATCTCAGATACTGGAAGCAATATTCACACAAATGCCCATAATAAAAATTAAAGCAAACCATAATTTGCTGCAGGTTAAATGTAAAATGACAAAACATACATTCTGGCAATTTGTTGACATAATGGTGGTGTTTTGGAAATAGAAGCTCTTAAAAATGCGGATTTAAAGTGGACACCTAAACATGAAATGACATCTCCTCTAAAATGTGCAGAATCTTTTTGTAAGAAACAATTTCGGGAAAGGAGTAGTTCTGGCTGTTATTAAAACGACGGCATCTCAACCACTGGTTCATTTGGATTCTTTATTAACATTTCAGCTTTTTATACAGGAACTATTGCGTGTACAGTGCAGAGGAACACAACACAGCGCGTGGTTCTGCCATTGCTGGTCAGTCAGTGTGGTCTGAGTTGGAAACCTTATACAATTCAGAGGCAACTTGTAACAGCATAATCGATTTAAATAAGCTGATTATTTTGGGAGGTAGAAAACAGCAAATGTGAGACGCAGACTACAGTCGCCGTTTTGTGTTCATTTGAGTGAGTACATCAAAATCAGAAAGGAGCCATTAACCTTACGTCAATCTCATCAGGAGATGTACTTAATGCCACTTGGCCTTCCGCCAAAAGAGGCGGAAGGCCAAATGGCACCTTAATATTTGTTATTTCAATTTGAACAGAGAACGCGCGCCGCCATGTCATTCCTGATCCAGCTTTCTGGCCAACCGAAGTGTGGGGTGAACGTCAACACACAGTCACAGTCGCTGCTTCTGTTTATAGCAGTAGCCCGGGGTTAGCATGTACTAATTGCAGTCAGCAAAACGCTTCGTAATAGGCTTTGTTTATTCAGGTTAAGCATGATTGGGTGCATACGTTGGGGCCTTCAACAATTCATCGCATGAGAGGAAGAAAACGTCTCCGCTTTGAGCACATTGACAATATGTGTGGAGGAGGGAAGATCCGGGTTTTAGAGAAACAATGACAATTCTAAAATTGCTTCAAAATACTTCATCTTCAGTGGACCTACTTCATGAATTCCCCCGCTCTTCAGTCGTCTTAAAGTACAGTACTTTCTATGCAACTGTGGTAGTTTTTTTTTAAGTTATCAACAAATACAGGTCAGCTGAGTTAATGTAGGATAAGGTAAGCATCCGTATATATTTTATGAACCGAGCTGAACGGAATGTCTTTTTGCATAAAATTTGATTCAAAATGTGGCAAGGTTAGCATTCAAAGCGCATACTGTAGATGTGTAGCAGCAACAATTAATGTTTTCCTTTCATGGGGTCTAAACGTGGGGCGGCCACTTCCACACCATTTGGTTCAATAAACATGCCACAAACCACCAAAAACTGATCGAAAATTGAATTCCACGCCAGGCAAATTGTTTTATAAGTAAAAATCATCAGAAGTCAGTTGCACTTCTTCCCCAATATTTTAAACAGGGTTCGGGACGATTTGCTCCGAGCATCTTGTTTTTAGCCAAAACCGATACGTGTCTTTAGGGTATTCTCTTAACAGTGCATTTGAGAAATGTCTGCGAGAAAACAACTTGAACTGCACCCTTCCAGGGGCTGCCCAATGTTGGAAGAGGAAGCGATGAGGGGGGCCAGGGGGGATAGGTGGGCTATAACTCAAATGGGATTTTGCCATGAGGTAAACTGGCAGCAACCCAATGAAGGAGAGATGTCATAGATATGATTTAGAGGTGGTTTTGAGGTGTGCCGGGAGTAACCTCAACTGATTCTTACAGACCTTGGGAGGGACATAACCGGAGTGATTGTGAACTACAAGAGCTCAGGAATCAGATCAATGATCAACTGGAGGCTTACAATCTAGACAGAAGTAGACGCTTGGTATCATTGATGCTGGAAACTACTACTGGTTGCGGTGGAGGTTTTATGATTTGAAATGGTAGTGGCTAACTAGCTACATTCGCGGCAAGAGACTGATGATTAATCTACGCTTTCAAATAACCCGACAAAGTCAACGTAAGAGTAAGCAAGTTCGGGTCATCAAATTCATCGGCGATAAAAATCCAAACTCGACAGATGAGCGAACATGCAACCATTAGGACCCATGAAGTGGGCAATAAAGAGGGTTGTTGCCGAGCATTCCATGGAGAGTATTTACGCTCATTATTCAAATTAACCCCATCCAAGTGTCTCTCCGGGTCTGCTGCGGTGTAATTGGGTTCTTACTTAAAACAGGAATTACTTTCTGTGTGTTTCACCCGCATTTTTTTTATTTTTTATCATTCCCTACACCAATGAAATTAGAAAAGGTACCGGGAGGGGTGATTTGCTAAAGTACCCAATTTTGCCCCAACTCATAATTTTAGAGGCTTCAATCAGAGAGCAATAACCAGTACTAAAAAACAAAGTTTGGCTTTGACTAACCGAAAATCTGCACTGTGTTGTTGGATTAAGGCGGGGCTATAGTGGTAAAAAAAAAATGTTCAGCACAATGATCAGGCTTCTGCCAGCGTGTCAGTTTAAATCTCCTTCATATGTTTTACTAAGCCATACCCAGGGCCCTGTTAACACTCCAAACATCCAGCGTCACAGAACCGTGTCCCTATCCATTTACTTTAAACATGCTCAAACTTTCTTCTTTTTTTTTTTTTTGCAATGTAAACAGACAAAGAACGACCCCTCTGGGGCTTCTACCACTATAAGCTCTATAGAATTGCGTGGCCAAAGGAAAAACTTTCCTTCCGCCCTTGTCTGCTGGGCTCCGATTGAGATAGAGATTGACCCAAGTCATAGCCATTCAACCGACACACTCCATTGCCGCTGACCTGCTGTCTAAACCTCCTAAATTAGACTACTGAGACCCCAGAAGCCAAGGCTTACATTACCACTACCTGTGAAACCTTGGCAAGCCTCCTCGACCCGAGTTGGAACGTTACGCAAAGAAAAGCCGCCCGGCCTGTCTACGCTGTCGCCCTGCCCACAAATGGACGGTGAAAGGCAACATGAGCCTCAATGACAGAGCAGTAGTTGGCTAGGTTCCCTTCTGGGCCCCTTAAAGATCCCAGGATGGAGAGTACCCAGTGGAAAGTCTCTAGCCTATGTCTATGAGGTTTCCATTGTCAAATCAATCGACAGAAAACTGTGGGGCAAGGAGAAAGGCAAGAGCGAGAGTAAAGCTCTCAAAAGACGCTAGCATTGTAGTCATTTAGGTGAAGCAGGGGTTGTGGGATAAGAGCTCCCATTGTCTGCCAGCGTTATTTTGACAATAATTGTGTTGGCACAAGAGAACGCCCTTGAAGATTGAGATCGCCAAAACCAAGTTGTTCCGAAGACAAGGACACAGCACGGACATGATGTTGCTGTCGTTCAAACAAACAGTCCATATTTGTGCCGCACAAATGAAATTATGAGTCAAAGAGTGCATGCTTTTGGGCGCATACCATTTAGATGAAATTAAAGGCAGTAGCAGGGGTTGGATTGGTACATAAAGTCGGGCAAGGAAAATAAAACAGATGTAATAGCACAGGCTTGAAATTGCCTCGAAGCATCTGAAATTAGAAGAGCGTCGACCACTTTGAGGACGGCACATGCACGAGTAAGGAACATTTCTGGAACAGTTTCCTGCCTTTATTTTTTTCCCCCCCCCCAACCTCGATGTAATGAAGGAGAAATGTAATTCATCTAGAGACGAGTGAAGACCGACTTCCTCTCTTTTCAAACATAAGGTGGCGGAAATAAGAGAAAAGATTATGGACGGAGCGGCGGCGGGGAACTTAATGGGAGGAAATCATTTAGACGTTACAGTCATTTTAATGTCCTCATGTCGGTTTATAATCACTCTCGTCTGGCGCTTTTGGCAAGGGGGGGGGGGGGGGGGGTCGTGAAGTGCAATCGTGTTCAACATAAAACCATTGGTAATTGCGTTTGTTATTTTCCTACTATGGATATCCAAAATGCATTGGAATATAAAATACATAATATAAAGCAAAACATTGTAAGGCTACGAAGCCATGTAGTGTAAAGAAAAAAAAATGTCTTAGGCCTTATTTTACAGATACCCTCAAACTGTTCTTTTGCGCAGTCAAAGACTTTGAAGTCAAGGCCTGAACCGTTGCCTCTGCCTGCTCAGCCGCCCGAGGCCTTGTATCTTCTAAAACCTGTTTGCTCACAAGTGGAGCACACGAGGTGTTTGAGCAAAGTGCAAGGTGGAGATGTGGCTCCCGTTGTGAGACATTTGGAGAAAGGCTGGCAATTTGTCAACAGAACGCGCTACAGTTCCAGGCTTGGATGTGTAACCCGAGTCCCGCTTACTGCACACAAAAAAAACGGGATATTAACTCATTCACTCCCAAAGACGTTTTTAAACGTCTTTTCAGACTTGGTCCAGAATTGGCTGGTACTGAATGAGTTAATTGCGATGAAAATTGTCAATGGAATTTAATGACCGTAAATTGACCAACCTTCATACTCACTTTAAGAGGAAGAACGCTTTTGAAGTGAGGCACAAAACCGGTGGGCAATCAAAGCAAAAGAGACTCGCGGATCTTTACCATGTCACCGGGGGTCTGTGTTCATTCTTAACCTTGGCTCCGTGGATGAAGTTAATGAATCAAACCAATACTTCTCTCCACTGATCCATAATTATTTGAAAAGAGATGAAAAATTAAACAAGGCGAGCCGATGAGGTTATCATGCCACGCAATTAGTACGCCGGAGGGAGATTATGCTACCTAGATACCATTGGGGAGGTGTAATTTCTCTTGCAGATGGAGTTTTTCTTTTTTTTTTTTTTTTTTTTTTAATGAAGAGCGCAATTACCTAAATAGGTCAGCCAAAGACACGCTGTTGCTGTTGTTGCTGCTGCATGCCGCTGCTCAGCGTACCTGAGAGGAAGCCGCTACAGAAAAAAAAAAAAAAAAATCATAATGCACTGTCTGCAACTGTTGTTCCCACTTCAGGATCTGCACTTGGTTGTTTTCTTCAATCTCCTTCCTATCCTCCCTGGATAGTGCGTCACATTTTTTTTTTAAATTTAAAATTCACAATTAAATAGTGCAGCCGTAAAAGTATTCCGTGCGTTAGGATAACAACAGTAGCAATGGTGATCACATTCCGTTCACTTAACTATTGTACAGGCAGCGACATGCTCAGTCAACATGACATCACAAATCGATCATTTCCCCAATAACCTTTGAAATACGCGACTCGTCATGATCGTCCTTAATTATAGGACAAATATGTATTATTTGAGCACTCTTGCATTCATAATTATAATCACTGTGCAAAGATTGCTGACATCTAATTTGAAATCAGTGTCCAAATCAATTTTTGTTTGATTGATTCACGCATATATTGCCTGGTTTAGCAAAGCTACTGGGTTGACAACTTCCATAAATGTGTAATTTTTTTTCAGCCCAAAAAGAATTACAAATTGTACAACCTGACAGGTGTTGAACTTTTTATATACAATATTGCAAAGCAATACGGGAAACATAAACACGCAAACCAGTCAGCAGGGCTAGCTCATACTCAGAAGTCGCTAACGGTGAGCATTCCGTGCGACGAACAAATACATGTAGTTGGTTTCTTTTCTCTCTTTTGTGAGGTTTGATCTCAAGCCAAATGTGAAATATTTGGTAGCATTCTCAACAAGCGTCGTGTGACATGATTGAAAGAAGTCTGGCACAGGCGCTCTTTCCTCAGCACATAACAAGCGACCTTGTGAACTGCCAAATGGTGCCTGTTTCAGGTTTTCGAACGTGGCAGGTGCCTTGATCACGATTCAACCGACTTGTCAACAAGCTCTGTTTGCCTGAAATTTGGCAAGCGCTCCGTCACAGTTTCCAAGTCGAAACTTGGAGCAATACAGGAGTTATTCTCCTCTTTATACATTTTTTTTTTCCTAAGACGATGCGCCACTTCATTGTTCACGTTGAATCTACGCCTCGGAAGAAAACCGTCGGATTAAATGTCGAGTGTCCGGTTTCTGATGTAATTCGTAGTAATAAGAACTGCAAACGGAGTCGGCGTCTCTCTGTTGGACAGGGTTTCGCCAAGCCCTCCTACACACCGGTACGTTGCAAATATGTTTCCAGCAGTGACACGAGCATCCCCTCTTTACACTTAATCGTTGTCAATCACTCCGCGCATTTGGCTGTGTGGCTCATCGGAAGCGATCCAGCATTGCGTCCCGTCCAATCTGTTTGGCTCTCGCCCGGGAGGTGCATGCTGTTTTCATGCCTGTGTGGGATGGCTTCAAGCTGTTTTCTTATCAAAAGGCCCATTCAGACATTCTCTTTGAGAGGCATTGCAAACCTCCGATATCACAGCCTCCGTTCAACCACATGTCTTGATTTTGGAGGCCAGCATCAGATTTGCTGCCACGACGAGCTGTCGCCGCGAAGGAACGGGATGGCATTTATCGTCTTGAACCACACGCAGCACTGAATATCAGCGAATTTGTACGCATGTGTGCATTTAACACCCCCCCCCACACACACACACATCCCCCCACCTCGTAAATACTATAATATAGATCACACGGGCACACAATCACTCACCCTCTGGATTCATCTTTGCTAAAAAAAATTTTTTTTTAAACGGTGCTTCTTTGCAACAGCAGGTGTTCAAGCGCTTCCTTTTCAATCACCACTAAATTTATGTCTGAGGGGGTTTTTTCTGTCCTCCTTCAGTTCTAAGACAAACAAACACAGAGGAACGCTACCGGCATATGACACGTTCGGTCTTCCTCTAGGTGCTGCATGAAACTCCGACCAAACATCACCAAATAAAATTAAAGAAGCAACATTGGTCAAACAAAGGCAAAAGGTGCAGCCAAGATGGCGGCTTTTCACCCTTTCTGAAGTTGATCAGAAAGCCAGAAAAGTTTTTTTTTTGTGTGTGTGTGTGTTGTATGCGTTTATGTGAGTGTGTAGGCATTTGTTTTCGGAAATGGATAAAAATGAATGAGGAACTTGAGATGGAATGTGGAAGCCTGCTAGAAACATAAGTGGAGGAGCAATTCATTCAAATCTGGAGCATTTTTTTTTGTTTCGTCTTGAAAGACAACTAAACCTACGTCCATAAAACTTTACAGAGGGGTGGGTGGGTCAAGGCAACCATTAAATTCGGATCGGGAAAGGCAAAAAGCCATGATTTTTATTTTTACTTTTCTAAAACAATGATTCGCAACCAGTGTGCCATGAGAAATCATCAGACGTCACCAGGAGAATTTGTGAATTCCACTTAATTTTACCAATGTAGCATTTATTTACTTATTTATTTCGAGGCCAGCAACATAGTCACCGGCAGAACAATTAAATACTCTTCCACCAGGGGACAGAAGGTACATAATTAATTATTATTATTATATACAGTATAGTTTTAACTTTTTGTGATATTTTTGTTTTGTGGTGTGTCTTGAGGTTTCTTCTGATGTAAAATGTGTGCCTTGGCTCAATAAAGGTTGCAAAACATTGTTCTACAAAGCATAAGTTAGGACATTTTAAACTTCATATTTCAACGTGAATTTTAGGCTATGTTTAGGCACATTTGTGGATCTTTGTCGTCCAAACCCAACACATAACATTTTTAACATCGGACCAATAGTAGCCCAACATATGAATGAAGCTAAAGTCTGACTGTACTTTGGGACAAATCTCGAGTGTCCAAAAAATATCCCCTTGCTGTATGTTTCAGGAGATTCTGAAACAGTTGATAAAATGCATCAGGAGCTTCCCATGTCACACATAGAGTCAGAAATATTCCGTAATATTGCAAGTGCGATACCTGACTCAGATCTAGCATAAATTGCAAAATCGCAATTAAAGGTGGACAACTGGTATGGCTCCTTGGCGGGAGTTTATACTTTGTAGATGAGCATAAGATCGCTGAGCGGCTTCTTAAGCCATCATGTAAAACTGATAGATTTCATCTTAACTTTGGATCGCTGCCTCGCTCTTCAGCAAGGCCTTCCATGCAGTTATCCAACTCACAAACTATGCAGCAGCTGAAGTGTTCCACATTTTGATGAATGCGTACTGATGAGGATCATGAGGAGACTCGACTCACCAAAGGCTACTGAGTACAAATATAAAAGTGGACTTTTTTCTTTTTTCCCCCTCTTTTCCCTGTTAGCTCAGCCATTTTGAGGCGGTCAGGCCGTCTTGCCACAATCACACGCTGGCGCCACAATTGCAGTGCTTCGACTGCAACTCTTTCACTATATAATGAATGCATTCAGAAATAAACATTAACCACTCATATGACACCCCCCTCCCCTCCAAGGGCTTATGTACAGACACAGGACCGGAGTGATGTTTGTCCTGTGCCCTGGAAGGTGGCATGCTCACCTGGCCCCAGCAAGTCGTGCGGCGACAGCGTGGTTTGGGTTCAACACAGAAGTAGTCAGTGAGCGGGAGGTGACCACTGGCCACTGTCGCACACTCGTGGAACCATACGCGGCGCCGTTCCAGGGAATGTTGGGGGACGATGCGAGAGGAAGAGGGTGTTGTTTTTCTCAACATCAACCTTGTGTGAGTATGTTCGCCAGGCATGTCCATGGTGACGGGCAAAAAAAAAAAAAAAAAAGATGCATACATGGAGTCACATACAAGTCCACATGATTAAACACTGAGGGTTTTTTTCTCTGTATATTATTTTGTATGTGCTGTATGTTGTACAAAAGCAAAAGTTCATCACCACAAAAGAGAAACATACCTGCAAAAGCCACCGAGTTTGAAGACTTGATTTTTTTTTTTTTTCAAAGCTGGTTGGATCTGCCCGGTAATTTTCCACATTTTCCAGCCAGTCCACTTGAAGCTGCTTTCAAGGCTGTTTACTCACTTTAAAGTTCTACACGACGCTCGCTGTACGGAAGGTACGGAAACGCAAGCACTCATTTCCGCACGGCGTCAGCATCGCCACCTTTTCATTTGTCCTAAGTGATATTGAAGTAACAGGTTTCCATCTAGTTTGACATTTCTATTTTTAAACTGATCTATCACCTCATCACGAGGCAAACAAGCCGACTTTCATTTTGGATTTTCATCTGCAACAAATGAAATCAATTACGCCATACTTTTAAATTAGGGAGGAGGAGGAGATACTAATTTGCTCCTTAAGTGCGGTTTCCACAGCAATCAGAGGTTTCTGCGGGGGTTCGCGAACGAAGGTGTTGGGTGGGAGTGCGCACAGCGGGGACAAATCTGAGTGCAAAAAAAGCTGACGGCGCTGCTGGTCGCACACTCTCCTGGCATGCGCGGAACAGACTCGCATTCACGCACATATGTCCATAGGCAAACACGAAGCCACTATCATGCAAACATTTGTCGATGTCGTTTCTGATCATTTGCAAGATATCGAAGTCGATCGGGACGAGGTGAGTATTTCTCTCAAGGGAAGCGTTGCATTGAACGACATCAACTGCTTCCCTCTTAGGAGGCGCCACGAGAAGCGGAAGCATTTCCGGTTAGTCAGAAAATCGCGGAAGTTGCTCCCCCCCCGTCACGTCTTCTGGGTTCTCCTTTTTTTTGTGATGGGTATACCCTCGAGTCTTGATTATGATTTTCGACGAACTTTTAAATTTATTGACCTAAAATCTAGCTAAAAAAAATAAATAAAATGTAACACAACTAAAAGGTAAGAAATAAATATATATCGTGGTGGGGGCATTATGCAACAAGTAAAATATATGAATAAATAACGGCACTAAAATGTCGACCAAGGAAGCAGATAGACAAGCAGACTGCCCCTCGGGGTATTTATAGCTCAAGTTTGGCAGCTCTGTCTTGAGGCTTACAGCTTTTAATTTACTATGTTCCAGACAGACACGTCCTGCTTCAAGATGTACTTTTTGCATGTCTCTCTTTGCGAAAATAAACTTGCACAGCCATTTGACAACATGGGTGCAGATTAGGCGGCAAGACGCAACAATCCCCATCGGTAAAAGATAAATATATATATATATATACAGTAATAACAATTTTGAAACTTATATATATTTTAAATACATTCCAACATGTATATTTAATTATCTACTGCCGGCTCCGAGTTCCCTGCTTAAAAATACGTTAAAACTTGGGGACTCGTTCTCTGCGACGATACCAACAATTTCTCCGGTTGAAGCTTGAAGCTTCCGACAACAGTTGTTTGTCACACCCAGAAGGATGGAAACATGGAAGGGAGGATGTCACAAAGGAAAAGGATTGCGGGAGACGACTCTTTGAGGTTCTTCTCTCATTACCAAAGGTTTCCTCTCTCAAGTTTAGTTCGATTGGATTATGGTGCACAAAGAAATGGATAATCATCTGTATTTTCCCTTTTTTTTCTGCTATTCTGATAAACACACACCACACAGGACGGTATAGGCTGAGCACAGGGACATGAACACACAGTGTAGCTGTGAAGGGCTCATTCTTTCTGCATGCCAGGGGACTCGTCAATTATCTCCCCAAACGCACCTAGTCCTTGAGGGAAGGGAGGGGGGTGACGGCAAGGGAGACAAGCCTGTTTTTGAGAGAACCCCGAGTTTGCGACATTCGCTTGAGTGACAACACGTTCCCGCTCTAATTCGAGGCTAGCAGATGTAATGCTTCTCTCGCTCTTTGTCTCATTCCTTCCTTCTCTCCGCGTGCTTCTTATCATTTCGACTTTGAGAAGTTGGAGCTCCTAAAGGCTTTAGTCGGTGTGTGAGCGTGTGTGTGTGTGTTTCAGATTAAAGAGCGTATGCTTTCAGTTTGATCTTTTTATCTAATGCAGGCAAGGTGGTAATCCCAAAAGATTTTGTTCTTTTCCCAGAGCAAATTTGAGGATTGCCTGCAAAAAAAAAACAACAACAGAAAAATAAGAAACAAAAGAAGAAAAAAAAACAACAATTGCATCATATACATGTGATTAATTGGGCAATGATTAGCATGAGAAAGCCCTTTATGTTCATATAAACAATTACGCACGGCGTTCATAAAAATAAAGTTTGTCGTGACATGAATCAAACTGATATTTAATGCTCATAACAACTTCAGACTATAATATTAACAGATGGCATATCCATTTTGGAGTCTCGCGTGAATAGGAATTGCATTGTCCCCTGACAATCAACAAGCAGGTTGTCACTCCTTACAAGCTTTAAAAAAAAATAAATGTAAAAAAAACAATAAATAAAATGAAAACTCTCAATTTGAGCTGTGGGCTGCAAGGCCACTTCCACCAGGTTAAATTAAAGAGAATATGAATAATAAATGAACGCAATGACACTTCCGCAGCCGGGGGTAATGAAAGACCGACTTCCAGGCCTGTCCTGTCACCCCTCTTACTCACAGCCAGCGCTTAATAAAGATGACACTTGACAGCTAACGAGAGTCGTCACGGGCGAAGACACGCACGCGTACGTAGGAGAAGGCGGGACGGAAAAGGGGGATGAGATGTACTGAATGAGAAAGAGAGACAACAAAATAATAAAGGAGAGGTCTCGGCCTCGGAGACCAAAAATGTCAAACAGAAGAGAGTCAAAGGTTAAGGTTAAGGTTATTTTGTGGTCTTGCGATGCCACCATCAACTGAAATGTAACAAGAGGAAAACTGGGATTAGAATTAATCTGATCAATACCAAACATCATCTTGAATCAGAATCATCTTTTTTGAACCAAGTTTAGAAATGTAACAAGTACAATTCCCACGTATCTATCTGTACTTTACTGCATTCTTGTCATTTCATTTGAACTCCACCACATCTGCTTTTACTCCGACAATCATCTTCATTACTCGTTCCTGCAAAATAAAGTTTGAAGAAATTGTTCGTCAGAGTGATGTGTTAAACACGCAGCGCTTAATACCAGCGGAGGGGGTCGAAAGGTAATCAGGAACTCTTGATATGGGCACACCGCCAGCAGTGTGTCAATTCTTGCGCTCTGTCGCTCGACTTGAGGCCAGCAGACGGAAGCATCACGTGTTGCCCAGGCTAAGCTCGCTCATTAGCCAACACGGAGATCGTTAACATCACGGGAGTCATCCAAACAAGAAGAAATATATTTAAAATTGTAACCACCCTTTTTACTTTCGGTAGTTTTGCGCATTTAATATCAGAAGTGACTCTTGTAGGAATTGATGATAAAATGAACTGTAGATTATCTGATCATAATTAAGGAATGTCCTGCACAGCCTTCCATATCGGTTACATGTGCCATGAAATGAATAAAATACTTTTTACATATTTGCGTTACTCCTTATCCCAACTATAAATTTACGTTCTCTGCGTGTTGAAAATATAACAATTTGGTTTAAAGTCACATTTCTTGTCATTTACATTGGTTTTCACGGACACATGACTCCTGATTCCCCCCCCCACCCCCCCCCCCACATACAAGTCAGTCCACAGTTTACTGAAAGTTGCATCATTAAAATATGATACTGGCCATTGGAAGGCCAAAAATAAGATCACTCCATCATTTTTCGGTCTATTTGATGATATTGCATATTCTGGGTGGATTAAAGTCTCGGCACAGTCCACTTCCCTTTTTCTTAAAATTGTTCTTTTTTTCAGATACATTTTTTTTTTTTTAGTTGCTGAATCACTGAGTGTCATCATGCTTTTAGCACAAATGCCATGTGATTATATGGCATGTATTCGCCAATTCTATGCTTAAAAACTCAATTGTTCCTTTCAGACCTGTTACTCAAACGAGGCATTTCAGAACAATAAGAAAATGACGGCGTTTCCTTCCTGAAATGACCCGATACATATTTGGAGTAGTTCAATATGTGTATTATCAAATGGTGGAAGACTCAGTTGTCAGTTTATTTTGAGAAAGTTGCACCTAGCAAATGGCAAGGATTTGGTGGAATGGCTCACAAGCAACAAACATTTCGGAGACACAGTCATTGAGAGATTATTGTTGTATTGGAACAGTGGCTGGGAGGTGCAGAAAGCCCCGCCCACTTTGCACTCTGCCACAGAAATACCAAAGAGAGGGCGGTGCCGTTGCTTACAGCCCATGTTGTGGGTAGACAATCAACAAGGAAAGAAACTGACAGATTGCCAGCTACTCGGCCTAATGTTGCCATTTTGGGAACATACTCCCAACCCCCACTCGGTCCCATCCCTCATACCATCAGTGTTCTACTACGCCCCCCCCCCCCCCCCGCCCGCCCTCACACCCCCAGCCTCAGAAACCCCAGAGGGGCGGTTCGCCCTCCCTGCCCACGTCGCCCTCCAAGAAACCACGAGAGGGTGTGGTTCCGCCTGAAACAGGGAAGCCATTTATTTTGGGCGCATCTCTGCTGACTGACTCATGTGTTGACTGGAAAGTTGGCTCCGTGTTCTATGGGCCGAGGCTCCACAAGCCGCACGGCCTAGCGGTCCCTGACCTTCCCTCCCTCCGTTTGCAGCCCCCGTGCCTCAGCCCACAATGTGTGTCCAAACGCGTCGATCGGCGCCAACTTTGCACTGTCCGCCCAGCCACTTGAAGCACCCTCCGTCACCTTTCTAATTTTGTCCCTCTATCAGTCCTGCCGCCGAGCCAAAACGAAGACTTGCCCTTTGTTTCAGCGTGACCTTCAGCTGCAGTTTCGTAAGAGTAATCAGGCCTGATTACTTGTTTTTGAAGGAGGCAGGTGGCTGGCTCATGTTTGGCGTACGTCACGTGTTTGGCTTGAGGCCGCGCGATTGGTTTTGTGATCGGTATCTGTCACCTGCTCTGATGAGGGCCCACCCGAAGAAAAGAAGAGCAACCTACAAAACAACAAGAAAGCTAATAACATGACAGTCATGTATTTCAAATGTAGTAATCTGAAATGACACTTTAGATCAGTGGTTCTCAACCTGGGTTCGATCGAACCCAGAGGGTGCGGTGAATCGGTCTCAGGGTGTTCGACGGAGCCTCTGCCATGGAGGTTAAGACACACCCGACTCAACATGTCAATTAGTTATGACACGCCCGCTGCAGATGAGCACATTGCATGGCTTGTCCAATCAGTGCTGTGGGAAATTTAGTTCGATCAGTCGTCAACATGTGACTGTCGTGATAGTACTTTGTGTGATTTTTTTTTCTTTTTTAGAATTTTTTAAATACATGCTAACTATGTTGGACAAAAAAAGAAAGTGGTCAAACGAATATGTACAACATGGATTCACATGCATGACGAAACTCGATTTGTCATGCCAAGTTGAGCAACTCAAAACTGAAGGAACACTTCTTGAATCATATTTTTGTGTTACATTAATGAAGGGTTCTGTGAATGTGCATATCAACTGGTTGGGTTCGGTACCTTTTAACAAGGTTAAGAACCACTGCTTTAGATGCTTTCGGATGCTTCCCACAAAAAAAACAAACATGCCTAGACAAACTCCTTTGCATACATTCATCGACTATTATGAGGCATCTGAAGCTAAATGTGCCAGATTGTCAGGCTTTAGAATTAAAAATTCAGTCAATCAATTTATGTGTGAAAGAATCGTTCTGTAATCCAATAAAGTAGCCATTAAATGTCTGCAATACGGCACATTGGAGAGCTCTTGAGTCGTCACCGGTTATAATACGTGGCTTTTACTGTTCTCGGTAGAGAATTAAGTGACTTATACAGGAAAAATAAACGTTTATTTTATGTTGGTAATAATTGGAAATTGGTGTGTGAATCATGGCAATCGATGGGACGAACATGTGCGTTTTTCATGCGCGTGAAACGATCCTGTAAGTGGAAACACGGTCCGATCAAAAAGAAAAGAGAACTACATCGAATTGAATTTTCACAGCTGGAGCCTTCCAGATGGCATGAGTAGGCAATAAAAGAAGATGAGGCACCATAAAGGGTGTGTTGGGGGGAATGCCCGACTGTAACGGGGCTTCGATGAACAAGTCTCGTATATGGTCTGGATAAAATTCCCCATTTCCTCTACTTTACCTTTCCTCTGCATGCGCGACATAAATAAATAATAAATTCACTCCAACAGGTTTCAAAATCAACACCTTTGTGGCACAGAATACAACAACAACAACAAAAACAACATTGCCATTGACTGAGATTTATTTATTTTTTTATGTGCACATGATAAAAAAAATGACAGACGTGGTACTCAAAATAAAATCAAAAAGCATTTTACAAAATGTTCAGAATTAATGTCTTCTGTAGCATTAAAACATGGGAGTTCTTGAACACATGAATGTCGCCACATACATGGCAAGTGCAACCAATGAACTGCCCAATACGAGCTAGCACGGGGTGGGGGTGGGGGAGGCTAAAGACTGCTGAGTACCGAAGATCAATCTGAACTATTCAGATCATTTGAAACGGGCTTACATATTAAGCCTCTATTTTGAGTCTGAAGCGTTTTGCTCAAATGACATCACTTGCAATTGTGTCACCTTCTTTGGACGAGTAATGAGTCAATCTTAGGGGTAAACACACCTAGTTTCGCTTTCTGCAGATCTGGTGTGAACAATTGTTATTGAGCCAGTTTCGTTTTTTGTTGTTGTTGTTTTTTTAACAGTAAAAGCTGCGTAAGTGGTCCATTTTTCAGCCATTCTGCCTCGGGGTTATTGTGGAAATGCTTCTGTATGGACCGAGAACTCTTACCCATTCATTAGTATGGAGTGAAATGTTTTACACTAAATGATTAGAATCCCCCAAGGTGAAATTCCATTTAAATTCGACTGTACTCGACATTTTTCTTGCACACCACACCGGACCACACACATGCAGGCATGTTCAAAAAGCAGACTAGCATCTCATCAACTTTTTTTTGTTTTTTTTTCTCCTGTCTGCAACAGGACAAAAACTATCATTCTGCAGTTGTAAAGTCCATGTCCAGACGGAGAGTGGCCCAACATGATGCGCTGTTATTTGGTGACTTGAAAGGAGCAAATCATCACCTTTTGAAGAGTTTTCCTCAGCCTGACTGCACTTCACGATGGTATTTTACATCAGGAGCAGAATTAGTTGCTATTTAAGAATACCGATGCTAACATCGGTTTTGGTGTTGATACTGTCTGTACATATTTGTAGAAATGCTCCCGTAGTACTTCTCCAATCTGACATATGCACTTTCTGGATTGGAGTCACGTTAGTGGTGTTGAGATACCTTAACGTAAACACCAATGACAACACTTTTAGCCGACTGCAAACTATCATCTGCAAAATGGAGAATGAACTGCAAGTCGCGGCGGGCTTCTTTGGAATTAAAGAGAAGTAAGCAATGGTGTGATAAGTTGTTACAGGCTACATTTAAGTGAAACGTCTGGCAAGACTGTCTAAAAATAAGCAGTTTAAATGTACCGGTAATAGCGCAGTTACTTTAAAATGTGTAACATTTGACTTTTTTTTTTTTTTTTTTTTTTTTGTGCGTCCAAATAGAAATCATATTGGTATCATTGTGGATGACATGATACGGCACAGCGCTGTGAGGGACACTGAAACTGAGGCATGTACTTTGGTCGCATTCAAGAAAGCCAAACATGCAAAGCCACTACGCTGGATCTTATATTTCTTTACCTACAGCATTTATTATGCAGTGGTCAAAAGCTGCGAGGTGGGTGCTCTTCATCTCTACGGTTTCTCCCCAGGGTCCCCATATTGCTTCAGAGACGTCTGTGGGTTTTGTGCAATGGCGTAGTGCTCTGACATTCCCTCCACACCCACACTGGCAGCCAATGTGCCAATTAGTGGCCTTCTCCGCAGGGGTGGGTGCATAGGAGGTGGAGAACACAGAAGCCCGCAAGACAGAGGCAAAGCAGCGAGAGCGAGTGTGTGCGCATAGAGGCGCTTCGGTCCATGTGTGTGTATGTGTGTGTGTGGAACAAGGCCTCAGACCTCAGACATTCCTTTCACTATGACCTAGGGTACAATTAAGGAGACGTCCCTCCCCTGCCTCCCCTCCTCGGTGGACCACATCAACGGAAGTCCTGGCCTAGCTGGAGGCTCTAATGACGGGAGGGAGGCCAGGTCGCGACCCTGGTGAGCCTCCTCAGCACCACACCCTTCCTGTTTAGCTCCCGATATGGGCTGGGTCAAGAACTAAAGCAGAAGGAAGGGGACTAGTCAAACGCAGCAGAAAGGTGTTTTGAGATTGAGAAGAGGCCAGCCAAAAAACAACACAGCTCCGACACTCACAACTCGCTCTTTGAACAAACACAAAATGGTTGAGGCGTGCTTTGAAGCATTTCAACTCTTTGAACTGTTTGGTTGTTACAATCTGTCTAACGCCGGCTTCGAGACATATATTCAGAACATTCACAAAGATGATTCCGTCCTCGAAAAGATTCATCCAGTTGTCCATTTTCAATACTGCGTATCCTCGTTGGGGTCAAGGCTGTGCTGTTTCCTCTCCGAGCCGAATTGAAGCGAGAGGTGGGGTCCACCCCGGACTGGTGCGCACAAAAAAAAATAATCATTTGAGACTGGCTCTGTTTTTCTCCTTTTTGAGTCAATTCCTTGATACCTTACTCAATTCGACCAAACCTGTCGTTTTTGATGGAGTTGCATAATTCAATGTGCTTAAACCCGATAAGTACCAGTTGCTCTAATCCTGTTAAAATGCGGTGACGCATCTGTAACGTTGTCAAAGTCAATTACAAAAAAATAAATAAAAAAGATTACAGGGTACACCTTCACAATTCCATTGCTGACATGATGTATATTTTTACGTTCATAAAAGCAACATATCAAATGGCAACTATAGCGGAGGGCGCCGCTGCAGAGGAAAAGTCAGTGACTCGTCGGTTGGAATAACATAATTTGCGGGGATCCCACCGGGTGTGACCGTGCAGCTTTCAGACTGTTGTGGTTTTGTTTTGACATCCATGCAGTCTCACAAATTTATAGGGAACATTTCAGAAGCAGAGTTTTCATTCTTGTAAAACATTGAGTTGGCAATCGGTAGTAAAAAAAATAAAATAAAAACACACAACTTGTATTTTGGGGGTGCTGAAAGAGATTTTCATATTGGAACAAGTTTTAAATATGAATTATTGACATTTACACATTTAACAAAAGCATTCAAGTTGTTTGCTCCCAAAACAAACAAAGTTCCACATTTGCGAAACACCTAGCGATTATTTTTTTAAATTTTTTTTATTTGTTTTAAAGATAGTTGCGTTCTCACCACACTTGGCAAGGCGGAGAGATATTCTTTTGGACAATGTCAGCATTCTTATTGTGATTGTAGACAAAGCGTTCCTGTGGCGTTTGCATCATTCATTTAACACTTTGGCAAAAGTTGCGGCGGGACAATTCGAGTCTGCTTCACCATGACAATGCGCTTGCTCAAAATGCCCCGAGCATCCAACAGTTCCTCATAGGCCAAGAATCACATTGCTGTGCTCTACACACCCGCCCTGGATCAGGATGATTTTCTTTTTTAACCCCACCCCCACCCTACCTCCCCGCCCCCTTCTTTCCCTGGATTAAAAAGGTCCTCGGGGGGATACGTTTTGAAGACATGTATGACATCAAGATGGCAGTGACGGCGGAACTGGTGAGGATCCAGGAAGAATCCTTCCAGTATTGCATTAAGGGCATGGTAGAGAAGGTGGAAGTTTCATATGGTGCTTCAGGCTGCGAAAGCGATGGCCCTCAGCCATACGACTGGAGAGGCAAGGATAATGATATGTCTGAAAGTCCGTCTGTCTGTCACGCAGTTGCTCTCTTCACTCTTGTGAATGAAGAACAGCAGGGGGACAACGTGGGGCTAACAACGTGCGCGCCTTTGCACATGTTCATGGTAAAGAAGATGCACAAGGAGGATGGTCGAGCATGGATGTGTCATGTGCACGTGTGTCTGAGTGTGTGCACGGGTCCTCACAGATTATAGATGTTGGTGGGTGTCTGCTCTCACCTTGGAAACCGAGTAATTGTCACATTACTGAAGGAGGGCGAAAGGGAAATATGGGTGGTGGATTTCCACAATGCAGTGACAGAACAGGAAAGCTCAAGACAAGCTCAATAAAGGGTGGAGGTGGGGGGGGGGGATAGAATATTCTTGACCAGAAGCGGATTTTCAAATTCTGAAAAAACACGGATTTTGAAAGTGTTATTTTTAGAGAATCACTAATTGACAAGTAATCAATCAATAAACTAGAATGGATGTCAGGAGCAATTGTGCTTGATTTTCCCCCCATGAGGAGATTTTCTGTAAGTTTATGACTCTTCTTTCTCATTAGCTTCTATTAATCCATTTACCCTTCAGTGCCCTGACACCAGCACCAGAACCTCAGCCTTTGCCATAACCAAAGTGACACCGACCCTGCAGGCGAGGTTGGGAGGCCGTGAGGTCATTGCAATGACGGCGCTCGCTGTCGACTGGTGAGATGTAGGGCCCGTAGGCGGAGG
The DNA here is from genome assembly GCF_054856545.1 of Hippocampus guttulatus. Taxonomy (NCBI): domain Eukaryota; kingdom Metazoa; phylum Chordata; class Actinopteri; order Syngnathiformes; family Syngnathidae; genus Hippocampus; species Hippocampus guttulatus. The sequence goes on from NC_141265.1 coordinate 17,515,040, forward strand.
GGTGCTAGGTGGCTGCAAGGAGGAGCCGAGCAAGTGTGCCGGGGGAAGTGAGACATTCATTAAGAAAGCCAAGCTGACGCTGTCACCCTTGCCCGCTTCGAAGGAGCCAGCGCAGACACACGCCAGCCTCGGCTGCTAGCAGGTTGCGGCTATGCTGCGCGTCGATATATATAAAGTATATATATACCTGTATATATATATATTTGTATGCACTCGAATGCTAGCGTGTTATTTGGCTGCGAGACCGTGCCATACAAATGCGGCAGAAAACGACGCGCGGCACGCTTGTTGGGACATGCGAGATTCACGGTTTAACTCCTGTGCCTTCTTCACGTGGGTCAGATGACGAAAGAGATGTTAGCCCCTCAGTGGTCTTGCAAATCACTCAATAGCACCGCTTTATTTATCGGACCTCGAAACCAATGAGCGAGGCCAGGAGTCACTGACTCGTGTATTTAGTCTTCCTGTGCTGGAACACGGTTGTCACACTTGGCTAACAATGTGCGACAGTGAACAACAGGGTCACGGCATAGCCTTTTGTCACGGACAAAAGAAAATCGGTTTCATTTGGCTAACGCCCTCAGTAATTTAGAAGTAAATACGGTCATTAAGTGAGGTGTATGTTTGGATTCAAATGTTAACTACTTGAGTTTCGTTAGAGCAGTCCAAAACACAACGGCGTTAAAAACAGGGACAGCCATTCGTGTCGGATTAACTAACGGTCATTTCAATTGATTTCATCTCATTGGGAATGGTGCTGGACAAATCCAATTATTTTGACTGCTGATTTTGGTCCTATGTTGAGATGAGAAGGAATAGAACACATTTCAAAATTGTATAAAGGTGTCTTGGATTCTGTAACTCTGAAGAAATCTATGAAAATTTTGGAGGCACTAAAAATCTCAATGGAATCATCACATAGTTTTGACACAAAGCCATATGTAAGAAGCCCTCGCACAATCAGACACGATCCCACTTGAATGTTTAATGGCCTAAATAAACACATTATGTACTTCATTGCACTAATTTAAATCTCGGTCCAAGGTCACATCTGACAATGATTTAAATTGACTCATCTGCAGACCTTGGAGACAAGGATCAGTCAACCAAAACATGCAGGGGGAGGCTTTGCGGGGCACCATTGATATTTAAAAAGTGTGGACTGTGTGAACAGAGAAAGTTGTGGAAGTTTTCAAAATTGTGGTGCATGAATATGTCAGTGTTTTTTTTGTGTGTTTTTCCGGGTAGAGATTTAATGATATGCATTACATTTAATCCATTCTCACAATCACATCCATTCACAATTTGGAGTGATCGATTAATGTATCGTGCATGTTTTCGGAATGTGGGAAGAAACAGGAGTACCCCGAGAAACGCCACGCAGGCATGGGGAGAGCATGCAACCTCTACACAGGAAGGCCAGATTTGAGACTAGTGTAGCATTTTAATTGAATTGTGCCGTTGTGGTGGTCATTGTGGATGGAGCCTAACTTACCCTCACTCTTGTCACTTTGTTTTGTAGCCATTCAAACAGTTGACTGTGGACTATAACTCAACAGCGCCTCTGCTGGTTGCAGCAAAACAGTGCACTTATTATTGGGGTTTTCTGTTTTGTTTTTTAGGGGTTTTTTTGCTTCAGCTAATGCAACGCGATTAACATCAGTTCCGCACAACTGACATTCATCTTTTTGTCCGATTAAATCCATCCTGCTGGGTGACACCGTTGCTGCTTCCCCATGTTTGACTTTGTCAAACAAAAAAAATAGCATCTATTGTTTTTGGCGGCATCATAAAAGAGTTATAAATCATAGAAGGGATTTATTTTGCATTTGGTTGTGCTTGGGGCGGGATGGCTGTGATGGATAGGCTGACAAAGTAGATAGAGGACAAATGGCTGAAACACGGACAGAGGCAAAGGTTCCATTATACGGCGCTTGTTCTCCACTTTCGTCGTGTGAAAAGGAACAGAACTTAAAGAGTTTTAGGTGCATTTATGGATATGTTCTTGTTGATTAAAATATGCGATGCATGCTTGTGAGGCTTTGCTGGCACCCTGGACCTTCTGCTTGCTCCATCTCTTATCTGGCTCGGCTCTACTCCTGTTCCCAGGGACCGTGGGGAAGGACAAGTCCTGGCTGTCCTGGCTCTTGACAGAGGAGATAAATCACTCAGCACACCGGAGGATAGCCTTCCAGTCGGCAAGCTGGGAACTTCATTATCCCGCCCCTGCCACATATTACCATGCAGATTGTCACTGATTGGGCCGACGCCGTGGCAAGCGCAGCCTACTTCTGTCACCGGGACAGGAGTCTCAGATCATTCTCAGCGGAGATGGAGATGGCAAAGGAGAGGTGGGGTAAAAAACAAAAAAAAAACTACGAGTGAAAGGAAGCATGCTTTTGAAGGGGAGAATTTTTAAGAGGACGCGGGACGTTTTTACAAATAACACCTCAATGCAAAAATAATGAGCACAAAATGACTACTACACTTGCAGACAATCGTTTTGTCCAATAGCATAGCTGCATCAAATCTTCAGCCGATGCAAAAAAAATGGAAAGGGCCACTTGGGTTGACTTTGTTAAAAGTGGTCTTAATTTAAAACAGTGGGGCCTTAAAATATGAGTTGGATTTGTTCCCTGGCCAAACTTGTATTTCAAAAGACTCGTCTGAAATCATCTTTCCCAATTACAATTGATGGAAATTCCAATAATTTGTTTCATTCTATCTTAAAATTACTCGCAGTAATGTCATAACTGAACTGAATCTTAAAAATTAAACCGTGTTTGTCACATTTTTGTTTTCAGTTCGATAGACATGGTGATGCTCCTTCCGACTTGCACAACTTGTCCACTCGGGGTCAGTATAATACAGACATACAGATACACATGAGATGGTGACAAAAGCTTAGAAAGCTGCGATAATAATCATTCTTTGCAGAGAATAATAAAAATATGCCAGTGAATATTGTTCATATTATCTGTCTACATGTGTTGTTCCACCATTTGTGTTCAAAAATCTGATCTGACGCTAGTTGTTTGCCCAATTTGTTAGCATTAAGCTAATCATACTTGACAATGGCAAGGCTACCTAGTTGTTTTAATTCTCTTTGTGTTATACATCATAATGAAAGCCGTTTCTAATTAATTTACTTGATGATATTTTGTATTATATTCATCTATTACGTTTTCAACACAGCGCGGCAAATGCTCGTAACGTTAACGCCGGGAGGCGTATTTTTCCACAGTGTTGCAGTTTCTTACGGAAAAGGAAGGCTATCATTCCGACTGCACACACACGACTATGTCAACACACTTTCACCCGCTCTAACACCTTGTCTGTTTTGAAATAGGATCCCCGCGTTCGCCACAAACCACCCATCTTGAGAACGTCGGAGGGCATCGACATTTATTTATGGACATTGAACATACGTCGTGTTTATAAACCACAAAGGAATTGCATTACATCTTGTTCCGTGAGCCTTTGCTTCCATTCAATAACTATAGGTCCGTTTGAAAGTCATCTTTTTTCATGATTTAGTTAACACTAATATTGTCTTTTAAAACAGGATATGGATGTGGTTTCTGGAAATTACTTTAGATGTACAAATACATAGAAAACAAGCAATGGGATGTACAGTGTGGATGTGGCAGTTATTAGCTTGATCGCACACAAATGTGGAAACTATGTGTGAAGTCGCCCGAACAGTATCATCGAATAACATTATGGTCTTGAAAAAGGAAAGGCCACAATTAAAAAAAAAAAAAAAAGAAGTAGATAATATTTTTTTGGTTTGTTTGTCCTGTTAATTTTAAAGACCAATGTTACTGCTACACTGGGAAAAAAATGTTTAAGTGTGTGTGGTCCTAAAACATGTCATATGATCTAGCGGTATGTTTGTCTGTACAGTCAGCATGTGTGAGATCAGTGCCTCCCATACAACTAACTTAAACAGGACCACAAATGCTTGAGCACGCACACGCGCACACACACACACACACACACACTGGCAGTTTCCCGGCAGAGTTGTGTAGCTAATCGACAAATTATAGATTTTTTTTTCTGAGAGAATAAAGAGAAAGTGTACTGTAAATGTCATTGATGGTTTATGGTACATTGGTTGCCGGACTTTGATACAGGTGGCGTGGGTTAAATTCCCACTCACTGACTGTGGGACCACGCCTCTCGTCCCAAGTCAGCAAGTCAGCTGGGATAGTCTCTCCTTCCACCTTGAGAAGCGGTATAGAAAATGGATGCATACCTCCAATGTCAACTAAAATGAAGAATTAACCAGAAGAAAAAAATCATGACTGCATTGATTAACGTAGACGGCGGAGCACTCTGACATTATTAAACGCGTCACAAGGTATTGCTAAGACACCTCAGCGAGAGATGGACCCGTGCGCAGTATCTGTCAAGGACAGCACAGTCGGTTTGTGTCATCACAGCATGTCATAATGTGGGCAGGTGTTTCACGTGTTCTTAACAAGAACCAAAGTGGCATCGAAAATGAACAAACATTTCATTTCACACTCCCGAACCATGGGGTGAGTGCAAATGAAACTGACTCCTGCACCTTCCAGCCTCCAGTTCTCATAGCTGTCAGCAGATGTCAGTTCACGGCTTGCCTGCTCAAGAGTGACTCGCCTCGCCGCTGAAGCCAGCAGCATTCTTTAATCACGTACAAAATTCCAGGAATAGGGAAGTTGGAAACTTTCCATAGGAATTAATGGAAACAAACCAGGAATTTACATAATTGAAGTTAGCTTGTGGAAAGATGACATTTTTTATTCAGACTTCACACATTCATTTTTATTCATATTTATTTTATTTATCCATTTTGTATTTATATTGCACTTAATTGAACGGTGTTTGTTTGTTTTTTCTTCTTTCTTCTTTCTGCCTACATTCTTGCTGCTGGAGGCTGTAAATTTCCCCAGTGTGGGACAAATAAAGGATATCTTATCTTATATTTATTTTCTTTATTTATTTTTCTATCATTTTTCTGGGGTTTTGGTAAAAATGGATCTGGCACTTAGAGGCTTTTGGGCAGGGTGGAGAGGGCATCTTCTCATTTAATGGAGGTACCAAATGATAAATAGGATCTGTGAAAAGAAAAATTCTACAACTTATTCAAAAAGAAGTGTTATTATCACACGGAAAGTTCACTGAAATAATGACAACCTTGAAATTTCAATATCAAATGAAACTTGCCAATTTCTGCCTTTCTGCTGTGCTTTCTCGTCTAAATTGTGTATGCCCTCCCCACTTTCTCCCCGCGTAACCTCCCCCTGCAGTGCTTGTGTGTCAGAAGATCCCCCAGGGTGTGTGTGGGCTAATTAGGGTGAAGCCGATCTGAGGGAAATACAGGTGTTAGCCAGACCGCACTCTCTGTACAGAGTAATGACGGTATGAAGCCCCCTCGTCCTCACCCACCCTCCCCGCAGGGTAATTTGTCGTTATCCTGTACAACCATGCATCTTCTCTGCTCCACTTCTGTTTGCCTTTCGTTAATTCCTTCCATACGGTTATTTGTTAGCATTATTTATGGCCCGCCCAAATATTAATGCCATTAGCCTGATGCTCAACAAGAAGCCACCGGGGCCCTTATCAAAGCCGCGAGGGCCGGAACTGTCGTGTCTTTATCAGGTCAAGGTGGTCTATTCACGTTTATGTCGACGTGTGCGACGGACTGTGCTACATTGGTTTAAATTTGAGACGTGCCATTTGCGAGCTCACTTCATTTCTCCTGTCTGTGCATTTCACCTGACCGACTATTGTGAACCTAATTGCAGAGGTGACAAATTCTGACAATCAAAAGCTAGGACTTTCTTTTAAGTGAGACCAATGTCTGCTTTGACAACTTTTTTTTTGTTGTTCTGGCCATAGGCCAGCCATATTTCATGACAGGTGGGGCCACATTTTAAAGGGGTCCGGGATAGTTCCTTGCAGGTCTTCGTAGCATCTTCCAAATAAATCGCCATAATTAATTCATAAATTGCCATATTTCCATTCCATCATACTGTATATCACACGGTGTCCCGGTCTTCAAACTCAATTTCGATATTAAAAATGCACACAAAGCAAAGCACAAGAAACAACAAGCTGTTTGGTTTACGTATGCATGGCCAATAACGACAATCGTGTCCCCTCGGCCTCTTCATGGTTCGGTGTTCACGACTTCACCTATTGTCGTTTTTTTTCTCTGCTGACAAACTGTTGTGCTCTGTCGATCAGCCCTAAGATGCCACCAGATGCATTCAAACATGTCTTGCTTTTGCCCTTTCCTCCACTGAGTGGGAACGCGACCTCGCATTTTACAGGACAGCAAGAAGATGTTCGTGCGCAGGCACTCACTGTGATACGTACAGACTATAATTGTATCTATTAGATGCCCGTAATGTCGGGCCTTGTACTGATTTCCCGGGAGCCTCCAGTCAAAGTCGGGTGGGTATCACTGTAACTGAAATTAAGTCAAATTAAATGATGCTCAAAAGCTTGTGTGACTCCGACATGGCATGACAGTGCAAATCTAAGAAAAAGAAAAAGGCATGAGAGCGTCCCTAAGCTTCTTTCTTCTGATCATTAAATTATAACTAGGCTCAGAATAAAGAATTCATGAGCACAAATCGACAGAGCTGGAGGAACAGACAGTAAAGAGAGAGAGTAAAAAGGGTGGGTAATGGGAGGAGTGTGAGATGCAAAAAATGTTGAGACAACGGCAAGATCGACAGAGGATGAGGAGCGGTGGGGGGGGGGGGGGTGCTTCTGTTAAGTGCGTAAGTGGCAATATGCACCCATTGAGGTGGAACTGGACGTGCTGAGAGAATACTGTCCCAGGTCAAACCACGTCACAATCACTTGGCTGACTCTTGCTCGCTCGGGCAGAAAACAGCTGAGGGGGAAAAAAAGCCTGAGTCAGCGCCATTTTGCCGCTCATAAAAATGCTTTCCGTGCTACTGTGATGTTTTACAATGACTGCAGGAGAGAAAAAAAAACACAGTGATGAAGAAATTATGTGAATCATGAACTTGGCTCACAATACTGTCGAGTGAACCGTATTTATTGAGGGAGTAATCCAATTCAAGATATCGTAGTTGGAAAATCTGCAATGAGTTCATTTGCTGGGTGGCCCGGTGATTGACTAGTTAGCATGTCGGCCTCACAGTGCAGAGGTGAAGGGTTCGATTACGGCTTTGGCCTTCCTGAGTTTGCATGTTCTCCCCGTGCCTGCGTGGGTTTTCTTCGGGTACTCCGGGTTCCTCTCACATTCCAAACACATGCATGGTAGGCTGATTGAACACTCTAAATTGTCCCAAGGTGTGAGTGTGGACGTGGATGGTTGTTTGTCTCTGTGTGCCCTGCGATTGGCTGGCAACCGATTCAGGGTTGCACGCCCCACGACCCTTTTGAGGATAAGCAGATCAGTAAATGGACGGATGCATGGATGGATAGTTCATTTTCTCACTCTAAGAAATGGGATGAAAATATTCAAAGTTGCATGCAAACTATTGTTTGTCATGTGTGGATACAAAATCAAAGTGTAATTGATGCCTAATTCTACTGGAAATCAAAAATGTGTCACGATATAAATTCAGGAGTGGCTGTACAAACATGAATACATCCATGTAACAAATCACCTACATCTCACTTTTAATTGACTCATTCATAATTCAACAAAAGCCATTCGGTTTGTGATGTCAGCGAGTGAAATAGTGTGACTCATTATTCTCCACCTGTGGTGTGTAAAGGGATGTTAATTCTCTTGAGATTTGATGGCCTTCGAAATGATACGCCAGTGGAGACCATCCTCCAAATAAGAATCGGCCAGAAACAGCTCAGGACTGTACTTTTTTTTTTTTTACACAGACAAAGTACTGAAGCTGAAGAGGGTCCAACTTGAAAAATGTTGACAAATATTCGGGTTTACAATACTTGTGTCTGCTTTGACTTGGCTCTGTACCAGGCTTTTCATTTGATTTTCTCTTCACTCCCCAGAGTAAAATTTCCAGTGAAATGTTTTAAGGCTCAAAAGCACGAGAGGGCCTTTAACTCTGCAATCTGTCACTTGGGGTTGCCAAGTCATCCTGAGAACAAAATATACCTTGCGCAGGTTCGTTGTTCACAGGAAGTCAGGTTGCACAGGCGGGGAGGGGCGAGTTGTCTGTCTATCTGAAAACAAAACGCGTCTCACGAGGTTCTTTTGCTGAACGATACACCCGCGCTCTTCTCTTCATGTGACTTGCGTCAACAGTTTTATTTATTCTCTCTTTCTAATTTGTATTGCCTCAAAGTTCAACGGGTCTAGACCTCTTTGATGCAGGAAAAAAAAAAGGTGACAGTGACGTCGCTCTCTCCCGGTGGCTGATGGTGAGAATCAAAAGGTGACATTCTCAGGTATCATCTGTCACAATAGCATGTATTTGGATTCTAAGTGTTGGTCTTGAGATTTGATTCCGACAACGCATTGAAAAATGGAACACCCCATTATCACATTTTTCTGAAACTCGTACAGCAGGTTTGATGTTTTTCTTGCAAGAAACTACAGCAACAGATGCGAGTGATGATGGAGAAACTCATATAAAAAAAAAAAAAGAAATAACACATGAGAAAAAACTGAAAATTATCCAAGACAATTCAGGAATTGTTTCATTTCCATGCTCCAATTTTACCCGTAAAACAAACAAATGGAAATGTCCTGTGCAAAAATCACGGTGTCCTGAACATAATATTTTATTGCAAAACCTGTTGAAGCAATCATTGCAATCAAATAATTTCTGTAATTGTCAGTTTTGGCCCATCAAAGCGCCGATCCACCAATTTAAAAAGGTTCAAATTAGGAGCATTGAAAGCGGATGTAGTAGGGGAGGGGTTGGTTGAGTGATTTCAGAGCGCTAACAGCAAAAGATTGGCAGACTTGTCCAGTAAGACATGGAGAGAATGAAGTAAATAATAATAATAAATGCAGTGTCCAGGTGTCCAGAGGCTGATGTAGGTGTGATTAACAGTGATGAATGAAGGTCTTCACCATATTAATCAAAATTCATATGGCCGAGTTGCAGTCAACCTTAAGTCCAAAAGAGCGGGAAAAACCTCCAGGCTACTTCCTGGTAGACTGCTTACGAATCAAATCCGGACAAGCGAACATAACAAAGTGATGATGCTTCACCCCAATTTTTGTTTGACTTTTGAGGCATTTTTTTTTCAGAAAATGTTCATTCAACTTTAATTTTTTCAGTCTTTGGCGTATGTAATGAGGAGGTTCCATTGTATGAGTGATTAAAGTTTAAGTCCAACTAAGGGTGTGACAAAAGTCGCACATTACATCAAATGTTCAAGTACAGCAAGGTAAGAAATTGACTCTTTTTTTCCCAGTTTAAAATACATGATTTATAAGACATAGGCCTCTTTGTTTTTCCTTGTCAGATTCGATTCTCATTTCTAAAGCTTTGACTATCAGGTCTTTATATTCCGTTTTGGGATAGAAAAAAAAAAGAACCAAAGAAGCCCAATATGGGGCCTCAAAGACAGCTTACAAAAATATTCATTAACTGGGCTCTGCTTAATGTTTTCTCTGCATGGGTCTGTTCATTATCTTCGGTAATTTTCTGGACTTTCCTCCTGCCTCCTCAACCACGTACATTGAGTCACTCCATCCTCCACCTTAGGCTGTTAGCTAGTTTCCACATTTCATTAAAAAAAAAAAAAAAGATAAATAAAATAAAATACACAATTGTACATTGTGGTGCAAATGAATTCTGAATGTGGTTCATCAAAAATATTTTATAATTATACTCTCATGATACATGGCCCACAAATTGCATTTACATTGCAAAAACATGGTATTAGGTGTGACTTGAATTGCTCGCGAAAACTGAAGTAATGAATACCTTTGTTTTATTTAAAATGTGTAATGGAATGAACTGTATTTGTACATTTGATTGTTTTGGTTTTGAATTGTTAATGTGTTTTTGGCCCGGTTATCTGTAAAGCAGAACCTACCAAAGACTATAAAGCTGAACTGAGTCTAATGGTCTTGTGTCTTGGACAAAGAATTCAAGCATAGCCAACAGCTATATTAATCTGTGGAATAATCTCGAAACGGACCTGAAAATGAGTAAATCGCTTGCTGAGTTCAAAAACAAATTCAAAAAAATAGTACAAACAACCTACATCAATCAGAGTTAAAATGATAAATTCAAAACATTAAATATAATGATAAATCAGAACTAAGTTGATAAATAGAGAAAGGTATATAAATATCCATTATGAATACAAGAGAAAATTGACACAAGAGTGTCAGGGTGTGGAAGTATATAATCCCGATACAAACCAAAAGTTGTAAAAATATCACGGTTAAGGGTAAAGTATGAGCCTTAATGGAGACTTCTTTCTTCTTACTTTTTTCTTTTCTGATTGATATAAAAATGATTTATTAGATACAATCACATAACGGGGTAGGACTAGATAAGTTTTTTACTTCTTCCTACTCCCTTGAACATAATAACTGTGTTGTATGAAGATTGATTTCTTTCTTTTTTTATCTACCTTATTTTCTGTCAAATTATTACTGTATATATGTTTTATGTTCAATAAACAAACCAAACCAAAACCAAACCAACCAAGCTGACACATTCTTGTGTGATGCACCCCCTTTTTAATTATTGCGAAGTGTTAATACATATCGCGGGGGGTCCATGTTATATTTTTCATGATTTTTTTTTTTTAATGACCTCTATGTGAAAGCCAATTTTTTTTTGAGTCATCTGTGTTATGAGTTTTGTATTCACACCCAACCTCTGGAAAGGTTGAGTGTTAATTAGAAAAAAAAAAAAACAGAATACAATGCATTAAATGAGAGGGTACGAGTCAATCTTCCCGATAGAGTGCCGTCAAGTCTAATGGCCTGATGATCTAAAATAATGCTTCTCATCTGTCTGTATTTTGTAGTTGCTGCAAAATCGTGACCCTCTTTTGTAGACATTAACGTTTTGCTTAAAAAATAGCATCTGAAAAAAAATATTATACCGTGCATTATATTATATTTTCAAACATTTTTTCAAATGTATTTCATGTATAGTACCTCCAAAAACATAACGACTGCTCATCAGAGGCTGAGCTTCACTGTATTTGTCCACAGAGTAAACTAGTTCAAGTCAGCTTTCCGGGCACTTAATTATGTTCCACATGGAAAATTTGTATGTGTGGACCATAAAAATTCAAATAAAAATACATGTATTATTGTAATTTCTTTTATTTATTTATTTATTTTACGAGCTCTGCTTTAATTTTGGGTGTTGCTAACTGTTGAATGTTAAATGCTTGTATGTTAAATAAAACTTGACTCCTCTTAGTCATTTTTAATCCCAATCCGCCGTTTTATGTTTTCATGTTTTGCAGCGGTTGAATTAATTCAATATTTCAGTGACAAGGTGGCATGGTGATTAATTGATGGTTACGGCATCCGCCTCACAGCTGTGAGGTCAGGGACTCGAAAGCCTTCCTGTGAGGAGTTTGCATGCCCCATGCTGATCTCAAGCTTCATCTTTCATACACAAACTTGCCACTGTGGTCTGGCTATAGACCCAACTCGACAAAAATTGTCACAGCAAACAATTCTGCAACATATTTCAAACATTTTTTATGGAATGTATTCTTGAACAAAGACATCCAACTGGTGAGTGCCAGCATGTGAAACACATAGCAAAAGGCATTTTTCTTCCCCCCTCCAGGAAAATTTCCGCACAGTTATCCATTCAAGCTGTGACAGTGAAGGAATTGGAAGTTTAGTAGGATCCACAAGCTGCCTGAGCACCATTCCTTGATATGATTATTTCTACCGTTTCCTTCCATCGTAAATGTGCTTTTCTCTGTGATAGGGGAGTGAAACCATGACAAGCTTGTAAATCCCATGAAGTGTTCTGGATTTTCCTACTCCTGTCATAGTGTGGTTCTATTTTCTGGCTGCTTTTTGGGGTGGCATGCCCAACCCCTCTTGTCCTAATCATCGCGCCCGCCATAGAGTGTCTGGCAGAGCTCACATGTGCAAAACCTGTTGACAGTGGGCCGATGCAATAGCAAAGGTGATGCCCTAAATTTAGTCTTGAGCTCAGAGGAAAAGCTCAAGAGTTAAGAGCTTGCTTAAAACACTGATCTATTTGAATAAAAATATCGACCGCTTAACGCCATCAGTAATTTATGAGCAAGGGCCTCAAATCTCCCTTTTTTTTTTCTTAAATGTTTGGCTGGCAGTTGGACTGTTCATCGTGGAGCCATCGGCGATACACTCCCCTGTCCTCAGTTTTGCCTCCCACCGTGCCCCTGCAGTGCAAGGGTTCATGGGAATGGCCAATGGGAAGAAACGCTTTGCTCCTTCCCACAGCCACGAGACAGCTGTAATGCTTTCACCCTTTTCCCTGAATCAGTTCCAAACATGCGCACACACAAACACACACATACACATTCTGAGCATACTTCTATTCAAAGCAATTTGAAGGTGCAGCACATGATCTTATGTAGCGTACACATTCTGTATAAAGTAAGCGTGTTCAGCGATTGACTTGTTGGTGGTCCCTCTTCGCCGTCCTAGATAGCCTCTGAGCATTAATCAAATGGCAAACTGTGGGCACTGGTCTTCACGCTAACACAGGAGTGCCCAAACAGTCAATCGCAATCGACCAGTAGTCTGCGGACTGGTCCAAAGTTGACCGCAAGAGGTGTAGAGGGAAATGGAGGCAAAAAAAAAAAAAAAAAACAGAAACAAAAAAAAGATCTGTGTCTCTGTGTGTGTGTGTCATTAATATTATATATTTTGTGTTTGTGTACGCTGCACCCGAACCATGCTGTAAGATTCACCAACAAATATTTTGAATAACTAAATAAATAATAAAGGTGCATCACCTTTAACCTATGGTGGTGCATGACCCGCAACACAGGAAGTTGTTAGGGGTCAGCATTCTGCAAATGTGGCCTAGCAACTGGGGGGAATGGAGCTACATCTATATTTTGGTTGTTCTCATTCAAAGTTTGTTAATCTGCAATTCACGGACGGCATTGTCAAAGAATTGGAATCCGGAGCGCCAGCAGCAGCATTTTAAAACGCTACAGTGAGCTATGATAGTGACGTTTCTGCACTGAACACGCTACAAAAGTGTTTCCCACGGTCAGGTCTCCCACAAAGGTGGGCAGCGATTTTCTTTTACAAACTTAGTCTTGTATATCTTGTTTATTAACACGCCACCAAATCAAAAATGCCATTAAAAAAAAACATCCTGAAGTAATGACTATTCATTGATGTTAAATGTTTTTTTTTTGGATGTAATCTTTTTTTTCCAGACACATTCAATGGAACTGGATAAACGTCCAAGGCAACTTTGGTTGGGCTGATTTACCATCTCACTCATTTTTCCCTTCTCTGGAGCTCTCGTTCTCGCTCTCCCTCTCTACACCCTCCAGTCTCGGTGGACCTCCCTGCAACTCCTTTGTCCAACTACACCACGTCTACTCTCACTGTTCTCTAGCTTGTGCTGCAAAATATTTGGGCATCGACTGTAGCTCAGAAGGTTGAGGGGGCTGAAAAATGGAACAGAAGGCAAAGCAATGGGTGGAAAAAAAAAAAAGGTGGGATGGTGCATAAGGAGGAGTGGGAGGAGAAGGAGCTATGAGTGTATCGTCCTCAGAGAAGGGCAGTGAAAGCCAAGTGTGCTCATCTAAGGAAGAGGGGTTCACTTTGGAACTGTTTTACTTCAGCACCTCAAGCATCATAACGTTCAACGTTGTTGATAAAGCAAAGGGGAGAGTATACCCCACTATGAATTATTTGCTTAATTTGTTTTAGATCGTATGCATTCAAATGACAATTTTTGAAGAGCCATACTAAATGACAATTGTTGTTGTTGTTGTTTTTTTTAAAGATTCATTTGGGGTATGTGGGATACGGGTGCTTTCGGGTTTCTAATCAAATAAGTCACACTTTAAATGTCATTATAAGTAGGAAGGTAAAAATATCTGTTACGTGCAGTCAAAGACGACATGGCGTGCTAAGACTCGTACTCAAATGTCCGCCCCGAGTATTGTCGTTTTGCATTCCAAAGCACGTACAGACAGTTCAACATCGCCATGAACATTTGATGTGGAAAATTTGAGACAGAAAAAGCAAAGAATGTTCTTTGAAGATGAAAATAATATCCCATTAACTCAAAACACTCATCGACACAAAACTTTTCTCTCATTAGACTCTTACCTTAGTGGCCTTCACAAAAAAAACGTCTTACCAGAGTCATGAATAATAATGGGCCTTGGCTATCATAAGGCCAATGTCAGTATGTGCATTGCTTGACTCGATTTTCCTTCCCCACCCTGCGAGGATTAAGATAAGCCACGGAATGACCACGGGGTGTGAAGCAACCATCTTTAACATGAGAGAAAGAAAGCAACGCAAGAGGGACTTATTCTATGGTATGTGCCTGCTTGAGCGTGGAGGCGTGAATCTCTCACTAATCACATTAACGCACAGCGCACACCCAATCACGGGGATGGAGCAACACGACTCTCCGTCTGCTTTTTGCTCCGGCGCAAGCATTGTAGCGTCAGCACTTAAGAACAAAGATTTCGTGATGGGATGAGGGAGTGCTATTTAGCGGCGATGGTCTCGCAGTAAGATCATCTGTTTAGCGCTAGGGGAAATTGCGAATCAAGAGACAATGTAAAGAAGGGCGACAATCTGCCGACAGTCAAGTCTTTAAGTAAGATCAATCTTAAGGCTCAATGTCGAGGAGCTTAGTGGGGGAGAGCTTCTCAGAACTGCGGTTGTCATCGCCGAAGGAGAAAGGACTTAATGTATTCAAGAATTATGCAGTTTGAGGCAAAGGCAGGAAGAAGAGAGTCGAGGAGGTGTCGACAGTCTGCATTCTGTCATAAACACGGGAATAATGAAGCGGGCATTTGTTTGATTCAATGAAAACACTGCTTTGAGAAGATGACAAATTAAGAGAACCTTAATCGCACGGTTGGCTTTCAACGGCGATGACATCGGGTAAATCTCCTCGCGCATGCAAACGAGACAGGATCTCAATAGCATTAGTGTCAAGTAGGGGGGAAGCTTCACTGTCACCTGTGTCACTTCTGTACAATTGCTCTGCTTGTGTTGGAACTGGTCTCGTGCGTTCTTTGCTGACATCTCAGAGGCAGGCCTTGTCTCTTCTGCCTGCCCACTCGCTAATGTTATGTGGCAGCTAGAACAAAAGCCTTCGCGCTCATGCCATGAAGGAAGTTCCTGGGCATGAGTTGCGCTCAAGGTAATATTACGGCTCTTCCGGTGTGTCAGGCGATGGACGTCGGGGATACAATTGTCATGTTTGCTTTGTTTGCCGTGCGGCTTCTCCGCTAGCATGCCTGGCCTGTCTGTCCTGTTCCTTCTTGCCTTTCTTATTTCACGTTCTGTCTCTGCGTCCTCACCTCCCACTCATATTCTCTGCTTGACATCTCGTTTGAGTTGTTTTCTCTCGCGCGCTCACCTTCTCTCTCTGCTTTTGTGTCTTTGATGCCATCACGGACGGATGAATGACTGAAGCCATAAGGCTGATCCGCCCACGCACGTTGGCTGAGCTGTCCTGTGCTGTACTGCCGGTTCTCCCCGCTCAGCCCATCTGAAAGAGACGGCAGGCTGAGTGTGACTCAGATGCTGAGGTGGGTGGTACGGGCACAGGTGGGTGTTTAAAAAAAAAAAAGTAAAGTGTAGCATCTTCAACACACTCACTTTCACTCGGGAGATGCTGTGATGAGTAGCTGAAACACGGCAAATTGGAGATGCGAACCGCTTTCAAATGTGATTTACAGTTCAAAGATCGTTGCTGTTGTATCTCTAGGTTGTTTTGGAGGCAAACCAAAGCTCTCGATTTGATGTGCTGGAATAAAACTGCGACTTGTTATGTTAGCTCCTGCAGCCTCAGAGTCAAAATAGCGCAAGCAAATCAGCATTATCATAATCAGTCGATCCATGACGTGCTTCTTATTTTCATATTTGCGACATAAAATGTTTACAGTACAAATGCTTTCCTAATTGTATTAGCCGGGGTGAAATGAGGCTGTGGAGAAACTTCAAAAGCATTAAAACAAATCGCGCTTGTGGAAAAAAAAAAGATACAAAATATAAAGCTGGCATCATGAAACGAATGGGCACCATTTTTTTTGGGGGGGGGGGGGGTTGTTTTGTAGGGTTTTGGAGTACACCCAATTGAAATGAAGGCACTGTTGGTCCATAAGCAAGTGAAGAGCTTTTAAATGTGCCCCCAGTTGGCCTATAGGCTTAGATTTTCATATGTGCCACGGGTAATTCTCCCTGGCAGGCTCAAGTGACTAAGTAACATTGTGTGCTCCGAGGGGAACTGCAACTGGCTTATCTTTGAATGTGATTATCTTTATATAATTTGGCTGTTTGTAAAGCAGTGAGTGAGTCACTATCTGAGGGCTATGGAACGTCTCTTCTCTGAACCACACATAACACAAAGCCTTTGGCTGGACAGTTTTATATTGGACTGACAGTTTTTCTCTATATTGATAATCAAGTGAAAGGAGGATGGTTTTACTGCTTTAGAAAAACGCAAGCGGAAAGACAATATATTTTGTTACATGGAAGACAATATCCTTGATGTGCTTGAAAAAGTCCAAAAATGTACACAAGATAAACTGAAAAAATGATGATCAGTGGTGGGAGTGAAAACACTTAATAGAGAAACTTCATTATTTGTAGAAAATAAATCGTTTTTGGACCAATTAAGTGAAAGTGGATAATTGAGCACACCTGAAAAACTCTAATGTGTAACCCTAACCCTAAAATGAACCCTCCAATTCTAACTCTAACCCCCTTACCCTAATCCCTAACCCTGAACCCTAACCCCAAACCCTCACATTTTAACCCGAACCTAATACCTGATCCGAAATGTAACCCTAACCCGAAACTCTAAACCCAACCCCTAACCCCTAAAAATAACCCCAATCCTAAATTCTAACCCTAAACCTTAAATCCTAACATTAAACCTCAAAGTAACCCTAACTTCTAACCCTAAATGCTAAACCTAAACCGAAGACTAAATCCTACACCTAAACCCTAAACCTGGCCCCAAACCCTCACACTAAACCCAAATCTTAACCCTAACCCTAACCCCAAACCCGAACCCCTAACACCAACCCTAACCCAAACGCCTAATCTAACCCATACCTTAACCCCTTACCCTAACCCTAACATAATGCTAACCCCCTAACCTAAACCTAGCCTCAACCCTGAGCCTAACCCTAACCCCAACCCTGAACCCTAACCCTAATGCCTAACTCTAACCCCTAAACCATAACCATTACCCTAACCCTAACCCTGACCCAACCTTAAAAGTAAACCAAACCCTACACCTAACCCCTCAAACTAACCTTTAACCCTAACCCTAACCTCTAAACCTAACCCTAACCCAACAAATGAAAAGATTATAAAACTGCAAGTGTTGACAACAAGAATCTCCATTTGTGGAGGCACAAGTAAATACTTGCAGCGCTGTTAATACAACAGATGATTATCCCTACTTTCATTGAGCGTTGACAATATATGGATAAAGTTTTAAAAACATTATTGGCCCCCAAAAAATTCTCAGCAAAGAGTTTGATTGACGCATGAGAGGAAAAATCGTACCGCTACATTAGTTGATAAATTATGATGAGCATTGGTGGTATATTTCTCTGACCTATTTTGCCCCCCGCTCCATCCACGCATTCCCCGAAAAATCTTTGCGCATTTTCTCTCACAATTCATGTGAGGACACTCTTAAATGCCAGAAGAGTCAGTGAGCCACAATATCCTTCGAAAAGATAAGCACTACTTCATTCATAACAGGCTGTTCACCTTGGCATGGCACAATATACAATGCTATTAATGTTCCATTTTACAATAACTCAATGTTTTGGTTGACATGAATAAAATCATTTCAACAAAATGCTATTTAAAAAAAAAACAAGAGATGCAATAGTTTTTGTCTGATAAAGGGCACTACAAAAAAAGGCTCAAGAGAATAGTGTCCATTTGCATGCAAGACAGATCTCTTCAAATCACTTTTTAACCTCAATAATGTGTTTGGCTGTGTGCCTTCCCAGCCAACGCACGAAATGGGCAAACAAAACACCATAAGTTCATTTAACCACTGTTATTTTCTCATTTACAGGAGAGAGCTATTTTGGGGTCTGCTTCCAGCATTCTTACAAATCGATAGCCATCAATTAGAGGGAAGTTAGCGTCTTGACTCCAAGGAATTCCGTGTTTCCCTGCGGCCCATGTTGAAGTGGGAAAATAGGCATCGGAGTCTGCTGTTCCTTCTGCCTGGAATCTGTTTTAAAAAATGTGAAAATGAAGTGGAGTGGTGGATTTTGGAAGAACTTAAAACTCCAAATTAGTAAGACTGATTATTGTGCCGAAGTTGGTTGGCTTGGCGATTTGTTTGCTTTGCAAATGCTGATGTTCTCGCTTAGCTGAAACGCTTTCAACAACATTGGCAGGTTTTTTTTTCAGCACAGAGATTTATAGAAAACTTAATGCCAAGCTCTCTTAATTTTTCGGCAAAATATTATTTTAAGAAACAGTGGCTGAATTACACACATGATCGCATTTGAGCACATTTTGCTGCCAGTGTGCATCCTGGATCCTTCACATCACAGCTCCGTGTCTGACGGAGACATCACCAGGGCTGTCTACCCGACACCCACAACCATCTGTTGGGAGCCCGCGGTGGAGCCTTTATGGCTGTGCATTTGAGTGGTAATTGAGCCTGAAATGTGCTTAATAATGATTGTCCTGCCTAATGCGCCACATCAGGAGCTCAGAGCAGCGTGACAACCTCCAGCAGCCGACGCAGGCAGCCTAGTAGGCCGATAGGAGAGACGAGCAAAAACCCAATTTCTCTTTCTAATTCGTCTCAAATAATGAGAACAGCCCGCATAAAATGCACCACTAAGAATCAGGTATAAAGAGAAGGGAATTTTTGTAGCTTTCCCCTCATTGCACAGTATATCATAAATCTAAAACACTGAGGGCAGTTTTCCTGCAATTAACCAGTAGTCTTGGACAATGTTCGGTGCAATTGACTTTGTCTGCAGTTGGCGACTTGCTTTGGGTTCAGCAGGCCTTCAAGACATTTTACAAGCAGACCATCCTTTGCACGGTGTCTGATGCTACAAATCCAACCCAATTCCAAATGACTGATGAAACAATGCCTCTTCAGTAAACTAGCTCCTCTCATTCCACCGTCATGTTTTCTTAAGTGCATGCCAGCGAGCTACGAAGGCCACGACAGGGAAAAATTAATTTCGTCAAATTTGCCCTGCAAAAATGAATGCATTAATTTCCCAGTCCTATATCAATGATACCTCGCTTGACTCATGCTATTATTTGTGATTTTGCAGCGCAAAGAGACGTTTGGAAGACTGCCGTGCCCACAAATGCAAAATATTAAAGACTTCTTCAAGAATTACTTTGAGAAAACGCAAATCCCTCATTTGAAATGTTTCCTCCCAAATACCAGTTGAGATGAAGCAAGTAGCTGGCAATATGAGTCCAGTCCGTGTTTATTTTATTTTTCATGCTCAGTTCACTGCTCTGATTGTGAACAAAGCTCCTGTGAGCAAGTTGCCCCCGCGTTATTAATGAACGTAAAACAAGTCGTCGCTATTTGTCGGTGAGACACCCTGACAGAAGCCCCCGGGGGAGCAGAAGGCCTTAAGAGGCACTTGTCAAGTGTGAGTTGCCAGTCGGCAGGGGGATGCACTCCGGGATCAGAGGGCGTGCTCCGAGGTCCGAAGTCCCCACTGAGGATTTAGCGAGCACAAATTCCCATGCACCTGTCAAACACAATGGGGACTCAGTTTGACGACGTGGCACTCTGTACACGCCCCTTGCCTGAGGTGTGTGTGTGTACAGTAATCATCGTGGCTTCTGTTTCAGATCTACATTATAATCATTCATTCAACGTGACACCAAACACCGTACCGTTGTGTTTCGTTGTGCTACGGCTCACGACATTGGCTGTTTGCGGTTTGGGGAAAGGGTAATTGCCTGACAAGTGAAGTGAGTCATGAGGAAATGAGCATCCACTGAGGTGGGGTGGGGGGGTGGGATGTTTTACAAAATAACTCATACGCACAACAAGCAGAGCCTGCTGGTGGAGCATTACTTATTCCCTCTTAACCGCTTATCCTATTCATTTTGCGTTCGGCTTACGGTGTGTGGGTGCCGCCGCCTCACCCAGTTGCATGTGTAACACGCTCAGCAGTACCTAAATGTTACTCCGGGGACACGGCTTCATAAGAGCAATTGCAGGCATCACACAGGCCACATTTAAATCGCAAATATTGCCCATTCGTTTCTCCCCGCACAGCACCGTGGTAAGTGCAGGCCAGGGGGATTTGAGCATGCAAACAGATGGGACCAGAGAAAAGATATGGATAAGTTACAAATGAGAACAGGAAGTCCCCTGGGAGCCCCCTCCTTCTTCTGGCACCCACTTTCATGGTGTGTTTGTCGCCTTACTCTGTATGAATTACAAATGCACGCATTGGATAACGCTATGAATGTAAAGTTAAGAGCGAGCGGTCGGATTATTTTATAGCAACAGTGGCTTCGAATATGAAAAAAAAAGTGGTGTTGTTATTCTCAACCGGTATACCGTAGCACAGCACTGTTGTGATCATCTTCTGTTTCATGCTATGCAATCGATATATTAAAAAAATGCTTTGTGGAAAAAGTCTATAATCAACTCTGAAGATATTGTGATACGGCGGTGCAGCAATCACAGCAACATTTTCCACTTTTTTTCCTTCCGCGCTGACGAAACTCATGTAGGAGCAGAGCTGACAAATCGAGATACAAGATGGACGCTCTGACCTTCCCCTGGCACGCCGCCTACAGCCTCAAACCCACTCAACATGACGGGTATCTGCGCATTCTTGCTGAAACTGTGGCAAACGTAATTGCGTTTCCTGTCTAAGTGTGATAAAGATATTCTTAAGGACCTTTTCTCTGTGCATCTCTGAAACACAACTCAACAAGAGGGCTCGTTCTCATCTCAGGATCAGGCCCCAAAGGTCTCTTGCTAGACTCGCAAATGTAATGAGACACTGTTAACACAATTCTCTGAGGGGGAAAAAATGAAGCCTTTGCAGTCGGATCTGCACAGTATTCCCGGCCTTTGATGGCAATGGAACGTCCAAAGTGGAGCTCAGTCTGTGCTGCCGGTAGACTTCAAAGTTGTTGGACAAGTGGCAGAGTAGTTTTCAGACCCATATTGACATTTTTACCACACCAAACATAGAGTATGTGAGAGCATTGATTGTATTTTCACTCGTTGAAGCGGGACTTCATCACCAAGACAACTATAAGTGAGCGGATCTGTGCATGTAGTGCATGCAGCAGACATCTCACCTAACACAAATAAAACTGCCACGGAGAGGTGGGAGCTCACCAAGGGTGCCATGGAAAATTTCACTGAATTTGTTTGAAAATTATTAGTTAATGCTGAAATACATGTTTTTGACAGCCCACAATAAAAGCGATTGGTGGTGAGAAGACGCTCCAGAGACCATATGAATTTTTTTTTTCATATGTCCCCTTCAACGCATCTAAAATGAGGTAGCCAAACCGTCCTGATCCTACAGTTATTGTACGGCGCAGCGCGCTCAGGGATCGTTGTTCAGATGTCCTGACACGTATTGTACACGGCCTGCTCAGCACGCACGACACTAACAAAGCCTTGCCGTGTTAATATGTGTCATACTGCCCTTTGAAAGGAGAGGACACCTCTGTTACAAAGAACAGCACGTGGCGCATGTTTGAGAGGCTGAGGTCACGCTGAACTGTGTCACAGTAAGCCCACGAAACAAATGAGGTGAGCCGATTACGCCAACCGTCGCTTACACAGATGCATGGACACAGTGGTGCTTCACTTACAGAGTCAACTCACTCTGAATGGATTGGAGTGTGAAGTTTGATGAAAAAAAAAAAAAAAAAAGAGGGTCACACTTTTGTCCCTCAGTGCCTTCCATCAAGTTGACAATCATCATTTGGCAAAAATTAGACCCCAATTTTTGCATCGTGTTGTTGATGTATAGTTTGTCTTCTCTGTGGTGTAGAAAATGTTTTGTACCTTATGCATGTTGGAGACCAAAAGTACCTCACATGCTTGGCCAGACACTTTGGCCCACGCGCAACCTAACATTGCTTGCTTTATTACTTCCCTAGCTAATTCTGTGTGAAGACTCTATGTGATGCATTTCATTTCAAAGTGTGATCCTTGTGTAGCTAAAAGCTAACAGGTACAGAGAATGAATGGATGGCTTGGCTTGCCATACTAACATGATACATACTGTATATATATATATATATATATATACATAAAACACACACACACACACACACACCATATTTTCCGCACTATAAGGCACTTCAATGAATGCTATATTTTAAAACTGTTTTCATATGTAGGGCGGGCCACATTATAAGGCGCATAGAAGCTACAATAGTGGCGGAAATAGTGTTATGCATCCACCAGATGGAGCTAGGCTAAAGGAAATACAATACAATACAGCTTTATTTATCTATTTATTTATATATCAGGCGCATCGGATTATCAGGCGCAACGGCTGTTGAGAAAATCGAATGCTTTTAGGTGTGCCTTATATTGCGGAAAATACGGTATACAGTACAAAATCTGGGATGATGCACTCATTATGTTCACCATTCATATTTGCAGTCCAAATAAACCTTAAGGCTCAGAACCCAGTCAACCCAGTCAGTTTTTTTCCCCAAGTTTTGCTAAAGCACACACAACATCATCATAATATCATAATATCATGCTTCCAGGGGACTAAACAAAATGGATACCACCAAAAAGCCTGCACTTCACACCTGACATGAGGGGTGGGATATAAATACCTGCCAAATCATGAAATGTCCACTACCGTGGGATGGAGGAGAGGGCAATCAGGTGAATAATGGCCATGGTTTTTCCACAAGAGTCTGCAACGCTGGTCGCCATCAGTAGTAATGTCCACCTTGAACAACTCTTAGTGTGCTGTTTGATCAATGCCGCCTGATGGGAAGAGAAAATCAAGCCCATAAACAGGCCCTTGGATGCTAAAAGAGGAGCGAGACCTGAGGGAGAAAGTGCTGCGATGTGTGCAGAGAGGGATATTGATGTCTGTATTCCCAGAAGTGGAGGTGCGGACCCTGTAGCACTTTCCCCTTAGTCTAATACCGTACATTTACAAAAATGACGTCCTTTGGCGAATGTAATTATGAATAAGAATGTGTCAAGCATTAACATCACCGAGAGACAGATATGACCTTTTTGTTTGTCTTTGAAATCATCTTTCCGTGGTTGAAAAGTTCATCTCTACAAATGGAACCGAGAACGTCGACGACTTTTCTTGAAGCTGAGAACAGCGGCAGAAGAAAGACAGCGAGAACGAAAATGCCCAAAAAAAAAAAGTAAGAGAGAAAGACGCAGGCAGCGAAGTTTCTCTTCTCAGCG
Source organism: Hippocampus guttulatus (assembly GCF_054856545.1). Classification (NCBI taxonomy): domain Eukaryota; kingdom Metazoa; phylum Chordata; class Actinopteri; order Syngnathiformes; family Syngnathidae; genus Hippocampus; species Hippocampus guttulatus. The sequence goes on from NC_141265.1 coordinate 17,538,595, forward strand.
AAGAAGGCGGCATGTTTCTGTGTCACTGTTTTCCCTTTTCATGGCAAAGGGAGAAGAGCCAAGGTCGAGTGTGTCAGTGCGAGTCAAGCCTGAAAGTGTGAAGACTCCAATTAGACGTAGCCTGGGGTCTGACTCCAAAAGACAAGGATAACGTACACCCCTCCACAAAAAATGTGCCAAACAACGCGCCGTGCAAGCACACGCGCATCGACACGTCCCTGTTTTACATGAAATGCATCTTGATGCCACAGCTGTTTGCACCCCATCTATCATCTCCAGCAAGCAACAGGCACAATTATTAACAAGCAAAATCTGTCATGCCCTATTAGCACAACAGAGGAACCTGTTAAGGCAAGTCAACAATTTATTAACGCATTGGCTCATGTATCTAATTATGGGGAGGAAAATAACTCATATAATTTCGCAGTCTATTTGCACTTAATCCAAAACATTGTTTAACTATCACAGTATTAATTATTAGATTCGTTACTAAAGGTTGAGTGAACGCTGGCGCGTTTTGGCTGCCGCTGCTCAACCCGTATTGTTTTGTGTTTTTTGTTATTGTAAAGTGTCCTTGGGTGTCTTGAAAGGCGCTTATAAATAAAATCTATTATTATTATTATTATAAAGGGGGCAACACATCATCTTTTAACTCTTTCTTCTGTGCATTTGACGAGAGTGTCAAGTGTCCCACAGGGTCTAACTTCCTTCACAATGTTTGTTTTTTTCTTGGATGAGCAGTGATACAATTTGGAGAAAACAGTAGACGGTTATCTTTATTTCAGTGTCAAATACGTGGCCTCCTCCATTCATCTGCTCCCTTTGGCTAGCAGATGTGGTAAACTGGCATGAAGATAAAATGTCCAACTCATTGTCCCATTTTATGACAGGATATGGAAACGCACGGCCAGAAATGCCCAGCACGCATTTGGTCTGTTCGTAGCAAAAGTGACAAAATTGAATAGGAGTGATTACAGAGGAGAAAATCAGAAAGGGAAGCAGCAAAAGTTGACGATATGCGTCAGGGAAGCTGTATGGGGAGGAGTGGAAGGCAACTCGCAGAAAGCGAGAGTGGAAACGGATGGTGCTTAGTTGTTTTGCCCGCTGGTCTGCGGCTGACGGTGTCAGGGGTACAAGTGACCCAAAACCAGATACTCTCCCTGCTGTCGTGCATCTCCTGAGACCTTCAGTCCGCTGACCCACTTTATGAAAGATTGATCTTCTTCCAGACTCTCGATGTGATCGCTGCGCCACTTTTCACTCCCCCCATAAATTTGGACTGTAACTTTATACATTGATTAAAGTCCCAATGAACACAGATCAAAACAAAATCCCCAAAATATGTAATTTGTCTTCTTTTTTTTTTTATTTTGTGCTAGTTTTTTCCATGATAATCCCTCAGGTTAATTGCGTTGAATGGAAACATAGCATTTCAGAAAATGCTGCATCAGGTGGTTTTGGAAAGCAAAATGCATGTTATTTTAGAGAAGAATTCCTGCCACATCATGTAACTGTACTAGACAGCTGGAACCGCACTATAAATAAGAAAATGTCAGTTTTTGCTCAGCCTGCACAAACTCCGGCCATAATACTGCAGTACAAAATTAGACGAGACGTCGCTTTCCAATTTCACTCCGTTTGACGAACAAACAGTAGTTACCGTCAACATGATCCTCATGACATTGCATCACATTTTACGTGAACGTTCGAGATGCTATTGAAGTAACACACGTTTATTTTTGTATAGTATGTTGCATGTTTTTTCATGCTTGTGCGGCCACAATTACTACTTGAGCAATTTCGTCTTTATCCTAAAAGTTGCCATCACCGGGTATGGAAAAAAAAAAATGATTGTGGTACAACATACCGTATAATTTGTCATTAATCCGATCAGAACATTCTACGTTGACTTCCAGTCCAACTTTGGAAAAAGATGCAGTAAAAACGCATAAAGAGATTGAAACAAATTTCTGTAGATCCAAACTGTGCTCCTCTGTCCAAGCAGCATATGAGTGAGACTGAGTGGCCATGCTCCAGCACGTTGAATAATGAATTAGAGGCTGATATCCTGTGACGGAGACTGGGAGAGAGCACTTCCTCCCTGGGCCGGAGTGGGGCTTCGATACACGTGAATAATACATGGTCAAAAGTGGGTCTGTCGAAATGACTCAATACAGGGAATCAAGTGCAAGATTATCTTTCCATGGTTATGAAAATATTGCGGCCTTTATGGCCCAAAAAGAAACGTGAGAAGATGAGAGAATAAAGTTCGTCTGTGATCCTTCTATGGCAACAAGTCAGCTTGCTTCACACAAACGTTCCATTCAGGGTTTTTTTTTTATGTTGAACAAGCATTATGCACGGCTAGCTTTTGTATTGTTGATGTCAAAGTCAACTTAATGACACGGTCGTCCTGGTGAAGTGGTGGTTCATTTTAAGGACTCTGGTTATGCTGAGTCACTCACTTAGTGATCCGGTTCACACGAGTGCCGTTGGCCCAAAACAAAAACAAAAAACACTGTCACAGTCAAACAACAACAAAATGGGATCTCAAGTGGCCTTCAACCTTTTGTTTATCGAACAAATGTGATCATTAGAATTACGGTTAGTTTGTGATGTTGCACAACTAATTCTTCAGGACTTAGAGGACCGGGTTAAGAGAACTCAGTCATATGAGTACAAAGATTCCAAACACTAACCTGAGGTGATCCAGGGACAGACCAACTTTAATCTGATGACAATTTGAGAGCACTAGCAAAGGATCTCAAATTGAGGTTCAGTCTTGAAATGCTACAAATTGTATGACTTGATTTTATTTTTGAAAGCACCAGTGGGATGTCAATTAATCACAGTTTGTGTGATGAAATTCTAAAATGAGCCAGGTGAGAACATTTGTCTCAGCAACAAGAGATCTGGGTGGAGTTTGAGCTCCCCGTGCTTGCCGTGGCTGCTTCTCAATATCAAGAATGCAGACAACGGTCTTGTGAAGTCTCTTCCTGAGAATGTATTCCCGAAGAACGATAGTCCCTTTCTAAGTGGAATCCCTGCTTACTTGTGAACTCGCATTTGGCTCTGACGTATTTCTGTAAAATGCTAAAAAGGACAACAGTCCTCTACTCAGCCATTTTGACAGCAGCATAAAATGCATCTTGGGATGTTTTCCCGGCCAAGTCTTCACAAGTAGCCAGCCAATCGATGCAGACGAGAACGACATCTGGGTATTCCGTGCGTTCTTGGTTTATGCGTACTTTCCTTTGGAACGGGACTTGGGTCGCGACTGATGGCGTTTCACGAGATCACATGGACAGAAGAACGGACAAGAACGCAAAGTGAGAAACGGCCGATGATTTTTTTTTCCAAGGAGTACAATTTCCTCACACATCCCCGCCCTGCAAGTGCAGGTTAATTGAAGACTTTAAAGTTGTCCAAAGGAGTGAATGCGTGTGCCCTGTGATTGTTTAATACCAACAAATCTCTCCAGGAGCATGAAATACAATGCAAAAGACTAAATAAAATAGCTTTGATGTAAAAGTGACCCGGTGGTCCACTGGTTAGCGCGTCGACCTGACAGTGCAGAGGTACCGGGTTCAATTCCAGCCTACTGCCCGAGGACGGCCGGGATAGGCTCCAGCAATCCGCGCGACCTGTGTGAGGATAAGCGGATCGGAAAATGGATGGATGGATGGATAGAAGTGACCCACGTATGACAGAGAAGAAAGAAATGGTCTGACTTTGACTGAATGTAGAGTCTGTTCCGCATGGCATGCACAGAACAGTTCTACCTTATTTCTCAGTTTCCCCTTTCTGCGTTTCATCCAGGGATTCTGGTTACATGGATGTGAAAAACGGTAATAACCATGGCACCTGTCTGTTAAGAAAAAAAGAAATTCACTCTGACAGATTTATAACATATTTACTTATCTTTATACAGATGTCAATTTACACTTGCAGGCTCCCACAAGACCAAACGGGGGCCCCTGTCCTTCCCAGGGCCGAGTCAGCCTCCAAAAAAGCTGGAAACCACAGGCTCCCACTCGGCCCCAGCGCGCCCAGCTAACCGCTAATCCATGTGTTTGATACATTAGACGCTCCGGTTGGCTTTGTTCTGCTGGGATGTGTTGTCCATTCTCCTGCCAAGACCCACTCTCTCCTCTTCGTCTTCTCTCTTGCTCCCACTGCGGTCCAGAGGATTACGCTGGAGTCCACTAGATTTGTCTAATTGTGTTTAATTAGGGATGGTTTAAGCCAGAGTCACAAAGATCGGGCTGGGTGACCCGCTTTTGACCAACCTTTTACACTGCCTGTAAACGCTGGCACTTTAACCTCCTTTTTTTTCCTCAAATGGAGCTGCGTTTTAACGGCACTGAGAGGCAATCAGGAGGAGCAGGTCAACCTGATCATTTTCTGCTTTTGGCGGTAGCATCAGAGCGGCAACAGAAAATGGGACGACATCTGGATGTATAAAAATTCCACAACGCCGGTTTGGCGCCTGAACGCTCGATGCTCACTTGTATCATGTTGACAGCAATTGTCTTTGTCCAACAAATATTTTTATGGTGTATCTAATGATATGGGATATTGTGTCCCTGCAGTGGTGGAAACGACCTGGTTTTCTTCTGTTAATGAGTCACTTTTGTTGTCCGTAAAAGTGGCTCAACACTCCGCAACTGTGAGGCTGGCGTGCTAATCAGTCGACCGCCGTGCCGCCCTCATGTGAAGTCAATGGATGGAATTGTTGACGTTGAGTTATTGCAGGAGCAAAAAGCAGCAGCTCTGAATGACACTTGCTGAATGACTAAATAGCCTTGTATCCAGTTACCTTTCTGAAGCGAAGAAATTTGAGCAATATAGTTCCCTTTTTGGTCACTAAATATGTATTTGTTCAATTGTTTGAATTCAAATGATTATTTTTCAGCTACCTCGCACATAAAACGGCTGCATGATTGGTTCCTCAAATGGATTTCGTAGCGAACATCTGTGTAACTTCAGCAATGCTGTTGACACCCGAGAAAAAGCGAAGGGAGTTTCGTCACATCGGACCAGAGATGGAAGAAATGAATCGGACTTTATTATTTATCACCAGGTTGGCGTCGCGAAATAGGGAACACAATATTTCCATTTGCATGCTCCGAACATCTCAGTCGTCTGTCATTGCCAACATTAAGAATTGAGCGCTGTCCTGGTCAACACCTTTTGAATCTCAGCAGTCTCAAGGCAGAACGTATTCATTTCAGACTGACTTGTTCCAGGAGGGGGGCGGGGGCGGGAGGAGGGTCTTTGTTTTTGTTTGTGTACACCAAACTATACAGTTATTCCATTGAAGAACCATACCACTAAAGAATTTTGAAAATAAATTTGCTTAGTTACAAATGTGAGAAAATGCTGGTTAGATGTCGGGAATAATAATGTTCAAGCAGACCATGTAGCTGGGATTGAAAATATTTCTATTCCTATATAGTAGTAAATCATAAGCATTGGGCGTCATAACTGGTAAACCCGCGATGAAGTCAATGAGGAATGGAGTGAAGACATGCCAGACTTCTCTTTGGCCTTCAGGCCATTTTCATCTGGCATCTAGTCCATCTTGAAGTCATGATTTACAAGTTGACGGAAATGAATCACATACCTTCGGAGTTTGGTACATTTAAATTAACATATAATTATGCCCTCAATTTCTGACAAGAGGAAATGTGTAGATGCGGTAAATAAGTGATGACGAGGAAGAAATGTGTTCCATGCCATTCCTATAAGAGAAGCAGTCGGACATGGCCCAGGATGCATGGCCCGAAAATCAACCCCAATATTTTTAGCTGAATGACAATACACAATGTATATCTTTGATTTAACTATATATATTCTTGAAATTAGAAAGTGGTACAGTTTCACTCCCTATTGTCATCAAAACAACATGTAAAATAAATGCAAAAGTGCCAAGATACAAGCTATTGTTTGGCCGTTTGCTTGGACTTGCAACTGTAAAAAAATAAACCAAAAAAAACTGTGGATTGGGTTCATCTTGGTTCTGTGGCCTTGGGCCGCAATTACAGGCTTTGCTTTCCTGCTAAATGTCCAACAGTGCAAATAAAAACGAAGTCAAAGCAAATAATTTGAAAATTTGAATTAGCCAAGTACGTTCGAGCGTATTCAAAAGTACTTGCGGATACATTTGAAAGTATTTGCCAGTCAAAAGTATTTTTACTCCACATTGGCACCTGCGCGCTTCCGTAATATTGGTTATAAGGACGTTCAGTCTGTTGTGTTTTCATAGATATGTAACTGTGTTAATCCTTCGCAATTATCACATAAACTAAAATACATAGCAAATATAGTAATATAATAATAAAATAATAATAAATATAATAAATAAACAAGCTCCTGTCTTCTTCACAACACATTAATGAAGTGCATTTATCGACATGCAACTGTACAAATAGCAAAAACAGGGCATCATCGGAAGAAAAAAAAAAAGCCTAAAATGTTGACGTGTGCATATATATATATATATATATACCGTACACAGTATATATATATATATATATTTTTTTTTTTATTCCAATCAAGATTAGTCTCTTCTGGTGTTCCAGTATAGGTGAAGACTGATGTACAAGGACTCGCTACAAAAGCATTTGGTGTACAGAGAGGAGCAGAACAAGAGGGTAGGGTGCCAAGGAAGCCTGAGTGCCAACACTCCTAATTGCACAGTTTCCCAGGAGAACCCAAGTAAGCGTTTTCAAACCTAATACAACAATGCAATCCATTTTTTATTTCAAGCGACATCGGATGTCTCATCCAATATCGCAACAGAAAACACATCGCCACATTGGAAAAAACTCGACATACTGCCGAGCCAAAGTAGGACATAATGCGAAGTGTGTTGGCCCCGACTGCACGGGTTCTAAGTGGGACGCGGGCGGACTTAAATTAAAGAGAGGGACAGCAGTTGCATGCATGCACAAAACATTGAGGCTGGTTGCCTAGTCACAGCGGAACAAAGCGCTGCATCCTGGTCCTGCGGACATGCTGACTCAGCCAAATCCCTCAATAGCAGCCTGCAGTTGGCCTCCAGGAACACAGTCTGACCCACATAGAACTCCATTGGAAGTGTGGTGCAGCCACTTGTGTTATGTTTCGGTCTGGTTACGTTTTTTTTCGCCACCTGTTCTCGTTATCAGTGTTCCTTGTGTGAAACCAATCAGTCAATCAGTCTTGTCCATGTGTTTCTCGTTGTCTCGTCACTTAGCCTGTACAGTAAAGATTCCCATCCCGGGAATTCTATGAAAAGGAATATCCTTCACCCGGAATAAAAACCTATGCATTAACATTTTGACTACGATATTACGTGTTACCGGAACTTGCGTAAGCGGAAATTCCACTACCCGTAACCCGGATGGAGGTGTAATGCCGCGGGAGCTTAAATAAACGCAACGCTCACCCGATGCGACGGAAAAGACACAATGCTGAAACAAGTTTTCACTTCGCGTTTTTCGATCATCAGATTCTAAACGACGACGTGTAAGTGAGTTTTTATTGCCGTGCGTTTTACTGTAATTGTGAATGATTTTAACTTTATTCACTTACGTCCTGGAGAACGCGGCACTAGCTTAAAAGCAGCACCCACTTGACATGACCGAAGAAACGTGTTCGCTTCGCCGTTTTCATTCATCAGATTCGAAACGAAGATGTGTAAGCGACTTTTTATTGGCGTGCGTTTCACTGTAATTGCAAAAGATTTTAACTTTATTCACTTACGTCGTGTAGATCATCGCATCGAAACGTAGAAGAACTGTAACGACTGGAGCGGAGCGAGTGAAATGCATCCGTTTGAGCGAGGCTGGACACAAAGTTAAAAAGATCCAGCAGACACTTGGAGTCGGAAAGACGCAAATCTACGAAACTTTAACAAACAAGGCATCGATTCAACTCCTGATGACAAGCCACCATCCAGCAAGGAAGCACTGCAAATGGCAACAAAAATCCTTCAGTATGCACAAGAATTACCAGACATCGGTGATCAACAGCACAGTTACTTGCAACTAGCAAGAAAACTGTATGACACGCAGGCAAACATTGTCATAAACCAAAGAATGCATCCAACAAAACAATCCAAAATACACATTTTTTTCCCCAAGACAGAAAAAAAATAAACATTAAAATACTGTACGTATTTTACTGTTGTGATTTTTTTGGGATACACCTGTATTGCAGTTTTTGTTATATAAACAGTTTTTGGACAGTATATTTTTGTATTTTATTGATTGTGTTGTTACACGTGCATTTTGTCAACATACCTGCAGGTTCATAAAGGACATGTACCATTCTCATTTCCCAAATGAGGAATTTCTGTTATCAGGACAAATTGGACAGCGCAAACACGAGTCCGTACTAGAGAATATTTACTGTATAGACTTGAGTTACATTTTTGTTTGTTGGTGTGCCAGGAGATTTTTCTAATATAAAATAGGTGCCTTTGCTCGGTTATGATTGGGAAACACTAAAGAGCAATCAGGGGATTAACGACAACACTTGAAGCAAGATGAGAAAGCCATGGTTCGAACAAAGAAGCTTCCATTTGCTATATGATCATTTTTGCAAAACGTTGCGTGAATCCAAACACCAGACTTTGCAGCACTAGGTTTTTGCCAGCAGCAACTTGTTCATTTACTTGTCCTATGTCACCGACATATCATGACATGAAAAATTTAATGCTGTCCCACCAGATGGCAGAACCTTTTTGCGTTTTTGTCTATGCAGTACTTTTTGTGACTTTTTTTTTGGCTCGTGCACATTTTACTCCGTACAAAACGATTTTTGTACTGAATACAATGTGCCTTGAGATAAATGACCTCAAAATTCAATTAGTGCTGGGAACATAAAGTAAGGCTGCACTGAATGTTCGGTCACACAAAATGTTTGGCAAAAAAATGGCCCAAAAGTGACGATATTGGGATGACCCAAGCGAAAACATCTGACGCGAAAATTATGCAAAACCTCCCTGTTACTGTTCAGGTCGCAGGGCGAGTTACCTTGGAGCTCGGGGTAAGATTAGATTCAGAAGAAAAAGATAGCAGTGCATCATGGTATCGGGGCCGCCCACAGTGCACGTTGCTCGGCCACGCATGCACTGACGGCTGCTGAACTGAGTGGAGGAGGGTGGCCCAGGCGTGAGAGACTCGCCTGGTTGGTGAGGACTGCTTCTTGATGAAGGTGAAAGCGTAGGCATCGATGGAAAGAACTTGCAAAAAAATGATACAGCCAAGGAGTTGTTGTTGTTGTTTTTTTTTTTTGAATTAATGTTTGTAACCTCTTTTGGCTGTTTGGGTTTTCAGACGTGATTTCCTCATTTTCACTTTTCGGTTCCGGCCGAGAATTTTCCTTTTTGGTGTATCTTGAGTCACAATCCACACAAATAAACAATATTGTGCGGTTGCGTCCTAAGAGTTTCCCCCCAAATGCTGTTTGGTCAGGCCTGAAGAAAGATTGATGGCACTGAGCCTTAAATGATCATAGGCAGACAAATGTAGTGAGCAAGTCTTTCCTGCGCAAGCAGAGCTTTTCTTACGCCCTCTAGTACTCCTCGCTCCCATACAATACACGCATAGTACATTGATCTTGAGTGGAGAAGAAAGGGGGTGCAAAGTGAAAAGGAAGCACATCGTCCAAGTGCTGATTCAGGCCATGGCTTCAACAACACTGGTCACATGGGTAAATGCGAGGAAGGTTCCCTCTTTCCTTCCAGTTCTTCTTGAAGGAAAGTTAGTGCTCTAATGAGCCTTTCACCTCCGGGTCCCCCCCCCCCCCCCCCTCCTTCACTTCTGCAGTTGAAGGCAATTTCAACCATTTTCCCCGAGATGCAGCTTACCTGAACTGTGCTGCACGGGCAAATATTTTCTTAACAGAATAACACATTAAGTGTGCCTAACCTCTTGCCGGGATGCTGCCGTTGTACAAGCTCTTCCTTCTAAGGTGGAACATGAATGGAGAAGGTCACTCGCAGAGCCTTGCATGTCCAGCTCTAAATATAAAATATCCAGTCCTTGTCTGTTTGCGGTATTTTTCCTGTTTGGAGCCGGTTAATTGGAGGTGATTGTTGGGTGCTCACTTGCCACAGGCGAGAAAGCTTGCGGCCACGCATCTCTTCCTCCCTCTTGTCAGACTAGTGTATGGCTGATAAACAGACAGTACTTTCGGGGTAAAATGAAGCCAATTTACTCAATTAATAGCAAGCCTCTAAGGCCCGCCAACCTGAGACAAATTAAAATGATTCTCTTCAAATGAGAGGATTCGGAACTACATGGCTCACACCAAGGGAGTCACCTTAAAATCTCCTGGTCGTCCAAAAAATTATGATTTGTATTTTTCAATGAAATCAGCCGAATGATGTCGCGTCTTTTGGAGCAGAGCTCCCATGTCAACCATTGTTTTCATTGAACTTGAAGTAAGGTGTTACGCTCAAGTTATCACGTTTTGCGTGATGGTAGTTGTAGGACCCCAAAAAGCAGGGAGGAATGGAGGAGCAGGGTGGATTGACCAAAATGTATTTCACAAAAAATACACACAGGAGTACAATGGAAAAAACACTAAGTCAAAGTACTCAAAAAAAGAGTATCAAACTATAACGGGAAACAAAACATGACAGGAGCACACATATGCTCACATACTCACAGCTCACAATGACCCAACAAAGACTGACAGAAACTCAGGGAACTAAATACAGTAAATATTCTCTAGTACGGACTCGTGTTTGCGCTGTCCAATTTGTCCTGATAACAGAAATTCCTCATTTGGGAAATGAGCATGGTACATGTCCTTTATGAACCTGCAAGTATGTTGACAAAATGCACGTCTAACAACACAATCAATAAAATACAAAAATATACTGGCCAAAAACTGTTTATATAACAAAAACTGCAATACAATAATGCATAGGATTTTATTCCGGGTGAAGGATATTCCTTTCCATAGAATTCCGGGGATGGGAATATTTACTGTATACGGAAACAACAATATATGTGGCTCAAATTCATTTATTGACAATATATTAATTGTAAGGCACATCTACCTATCATTCTTTCAATGATTTATTTTCTCTCAGAAGACAGGGAGAGGTTAGGCGTGAACATATAACACGGCAATTAATTGACGACAATGTGCTCGTTACTACCCAAGGAGCCTTCTGTGTGTAATATTGTTCCGAAGGACAGCTTTCCGTCATTTGGATCAATAATTCAAGGTGTTGTTTGAGCTGTGAGTAAACAGGATCCAGATCTAATTGGATAACTTGACCTCCATGATGATATCATGAAGGTCATCGATTGATGGCGGACCATCAGCATCTGCCAAGTATATGCGGCGGAGGCGGCTCATTTTAATAAGCAACGTGGCCGTCAATGGAGTGTTTGACGACACGGAGCATAGATAGATGGATTCTATATAACGCTTGTTTCAAGAGAGCTCCACAGCTAATGCAAAACATCAAACAGGTAATGAGTGACATCATATAAACACTCGAGCTAAGACAACTTTCACTGTTTTATTTCTTAGGCTGAAGCGTGAACGCTTGTGTGTACTTTTCCATGCCAGCTTTAATCAGAGTCCTCGAGGAAAAGGGTCATCTGGACTCTGTAAGGAAAACTTGTCTTAATTGTTAAAACTAACACTAACAACCTGCGCTGTGTTCTCTGCGGCTCGCAGCGAGCACATCGGCGGTCTGCTTCATTTTGTTGTCTCGTGCAGGATGACACGAAGGAGAAAAACAACATGAACTTGTATCAGAAAAAGAGCAAACTCGGTATTGTTCAGCATTGCAGACCCATGACAGTGAACAGAGGAGTCTGTGTGAGCTGCCTTTTATCACCCCCTTCCATATAATGTTCCTCCACCCCTGAATCCTATGAAATATGTACAAGGCAAACAGAGGTGGGGTTGATGCGCGGACCTTGCTCCTCTCTGACTAACCGCTACACGTCCAGTACCATTACTTATTCATAAGGCATGCCGTGTAAGTGCCGGAGTGGCCTCGCTCGCTTCCCTCCATGCCATAAGGGCACTTTCATCACATCCCTGTTTACATTTCAACCACCACGAGAGGAGTGATAACAAAAAAAAGAAAAAAGGATCTCCAATTAGTTACAGTGTCCAGAGTACTGGCGAGACAGTGATCACAGTGAAGCCACTGAGAAATAGCAGTTGTACGAGTCATTGGCCGGCGCTGGTCATCGTCCGAGGTTATTGGAGAAGATTAGTTGAATATTTGTTCATCGGGTCTCCCCAGTGGTTGTAAAATTCGCAGAGCAAGAGAGGCACATGAAAGGTTTAGTTTGATTAAATACCCGTCAAAGGGCAAACAGTGTGATTTTGTTGTACTGTAACAAAGTACGGTGGGACCTTGAGTTACAAATTTAATTTCTAATGGTGACCCTGTTCTCAAACCAAAACGTTTAGCAAACCGAGGTAACGTTTTACATTGAAATAAATGTAATTGCAATTAATCCATTCCAGCCACGTAATTTTTTTGAAGTGTGGCTTGGAAGTCAACCAACGGAATGCAACAGATTGTGTTCGACTTCGGAGATAGAACCCAACATTATATTTAATAAATGAAATATTCAAATAAAGACAGGGGTCCTTGCCAAAAATGAACAGAAAAAACGACCCTATATGGATTTTAGCAACACTTCAAAAACATAACCGAATTGATTTATTCATATTGGTTATTCAGATTGTAGGGCTTCATTCTAGTTAAGCACGTGGATATGATTTTTCGTCTCGATTCATACAAAACCATTCCAGCCGATTTAAGGCACACTGCAAACCGTGTTATAAAATGGAAACATTGCAAACCTTAACAAAAACCTCGATAAAGATACTTTGAAGCCGTTGATTTCAAAAGCACTAGCATTAAAGTAAGAGGGAGGATTCACTGTTGCGGAGTAAACAAAGCGCTGTGACGAGCTAGTACCCTTCACTTCTGTTTTTGTAACACAAAAAAAAAAAAGATGACAAATGGAACTGTGCCTTGACTCAAAGAATGAACTGCTGGTGGCATTTTACGTGGACCCTCCATTGCAAGCATCGCCACAGTACACATGGCTATAATAATAGACGAGATCATGTTCAATGGTTACATTCATTCTGAAAAAAATCATGATGCAGTGAATACTGACCTGCATTGAAAGAAAGTTAGGGCAAGTACTGTGAAAAAAACAAGCATCCATGACAGTCGTGTCAAACTCAGGTCCTGGAGGGCCGCCGTGCTGCATGTTTTTCCAAGTCTCCCTGTTGCAACACACCTCATTCAAATGAACAAGTTGAATCTCAGGCTCCCGCAGAGCTTGCTGATGATCTGATCATTTGAATCAGGTGTGTTGCAACAGGGAGACTTTGAAAACGTGCAGGGCAGCGGCCCTCCAGGACCGGAGTTCGACACCTGTGCATTAAAAGGTCAACTCAAAGAGTGTGTTTTGTTTTTTTTGCTACGGCTTTGGGGTTTCTAATACCTCCACAGAAGAGAATTGACAATAACAGAGTGCAAGTGAGGCGTACGAGCAATAGGGCTGTGCCAAATCATACAGTCCACAATGACACTGGTATTTTTTAAAAAAGATACAAATAATGTAACGTTGTAATACTGACTAGATTGCATTCATGCTCACATTTACAACTTTGGGCGATTTAGAGTCTTCAGTTAACCCGAAGCCAACGTGGCCCAGAGCGACTGAACGGTGACGCAGCGTGCAAGGGTTGGCAGCTTATAGTTTTCAGAAGTGGTTCAGCTTGGCCTCTGGTTTTGCTGCAATTCATAATCCTGGGAATAGCGACATAACGTCGCGATCGTAAAAGCCAAACAAAAATGAGCTGCCAGAAGAAGAAAAAAAAATTACAAGTTTCCTAGTTTTAAGATTAAGCGAGACCTCGGCAGCCGGTGGCCAATATTCTCACTCGTCTCTTTCTTTGTGGCAATCCGTTCCTTCCTTTACAATCATGCCATGTTTTTGTGGTTCAATAAAAATGTTTTGGGAACTTGAGTGGAAGCCGGAGGGGGAACTGGCCAACTCTACATAGGACGCCTGAGCCGAGATTAGAACCCAGCGCTTGTCGACTGTGGCTGGTCGCGTATATGAAGGCAGACAAAGGCAGACACTGCAACCACAGCTCCACCCTGCTGCCTACATGACTTCACTTCTTATGTGTAACATGGATTTCGAATTCGACCAACTGAAGTCAACAGAAAAAAAGGATTGCCACATTTTGCCGCCGACAACATTATTTCCCACGTGTAATATTGTTTTGGAATGACAACAACTTGGAAGTCAAATGTAGCCTCTCCCAGAACAGACAGAATTGAGATCTATAAAATTATGAATGTTCCCTGCTGCCCAAATATGCGGCATTTCTCCTATAGGGTAATGTAGGTCACGTTTTCCTCAAACTCTGTCTCGAGGGTCTCACTGTGAGGCTAGACTTGCCCAATTTATGAATGCCACTAAACACAGAGCTTGCACTACCTCATGGGGCACACGCATGCACTCTGACAGATGTTGAGCCAGGGAAGCCTCAGACACGTTAGCCTACTGCATCACTGTCTGGAACCTCCATTGTCGCTATATCCCCAAACCGCTACGCGGAGCCGCAGCTCATAGACCCTGCCTCAGGCCAGAGCAGGCCTGTGATCTAGCGCAGACCCGGCTGACAAGTCTACCCTCCTTCCTCATCAGCTGCTTGAGATCTGGTTCACCCGAAGCTCTCGTATCACTTGCGTCTACAGCTTGACAGCAGGCTTTTGCTGCCATCGTCCTTGCCGTCGCCATCTGCTCACCGGGCCAAAGGAAAGAGACAGGAACGGCCGTGTGCATCTGCCAGTCAGCAAGCCGGTCTCGCAAAAACACCGCGCCGTGCCACACATCCTGAACACACTGTCACGGTGGCGTCCAGCGTGATTGATCTGCTCCATTTAGTTGGAGCAACCAAGTCTGGAGGAGGCCTGGTCATTCGTTGGCCTTTCGACTGCCCTCACATTACAGTCGTCAGGACTTCCCCGCTCGAAAAGTGCCAGCTGGCCCGGAGTCCTTACATGCTGATCTATTTTGGTGCTTCGACCCTTTAGCAAGCCTTAAATGACTGCCCGCATCATCTTGGGCGGTGATCGTTTTGATTTAACAAATGAACATTTTAGAAATGTTCAACGCAGCTCACAGAAGAGAAAAGTGCTATTTCCTTGTTTTGCACACTGTTTGTAGAGCGGACGCAGCTATCTGCATACCACTAACATCTCGCGTGCTTGCAATGCTAGCTAAGCGATACGATCGATGTGAAACCGGCCCGTACTGCTCGGTGGGCACGCGTCTTCAGTGTTGCCAAGTCATTTGAGGTCGACGTGATTTGTTGTCATAGATGTGACGTTAAGCCGAAACATTGCTTTCAAGCTTTAACCGTGGACCAAAAGAGGCAGACCTTTTAGTTCCCAGTCCACGATTGAGAGGAGAAATGGACTCGCAAGCTGAGTGGTTGTCGGGAAAGTTGCGTGTCCTCATACTTCAATATTTAAAAAGACCAGAGCTTTTTCTCTCTAACTTTCAGAGCATCCTTCCGGACACTTTGGACATTTTTTTTCCTGATAGAAGAACGCTCATATATATATATATACACACACACAGTGGCGTTCCGTCAGGGCCAGTAAGGCCTTCTCTGCTGGCCTAAACATTCTCAATAATAACATAACATAAATTTGTTATTTTATTTTCATAAATATGTAAACAAAATTATTCTCTGTATTCTTTACATCATATTATTTCCAATTTTATATATATATATATACAGTATATATATATATCAGATGATCAAAAAAAATAGACCGCTGCCTTGACAGACACTCAATTTTCATTTGGATTGAGATTAATTTCATTGTATTTCCCCTATCCTTACCATAGCTGGAACCCGCACCGCGGTGTGACAAGCAAAGCAAACTCTTTATCTGGCCGAGGAAGTTGGAACGTGTGTCTGTGAGCCGTCCAAGGACCACCACCATGGGAATATTTTACGCGAAGGCTTGGCTCGAAGGATTGTGGGAGTGCAGTGACAGTTGGGGGACTTTTCTCATGTGAAAACGACCCAGTCATGCCATAGAAAAACACAGCACTCCAAACAAAGAGCAACCGTGACCTGATAATAGGGCACTCGGAGTTTGATCATTTTAAAAAGTAGGGGCAGAGCCCACCCCCTGACCTTTTTTTTTTTTCCTATGCTGTATTCCTCATGCAGTTAATTAAGATTTTTTTTTTTCACATCCAAATTCCCCTGAATATGAACCATGGCTGTTATACAAGCAGCAAGGTAATACGAGCTCGTATTTTTCTTTGGTGATGCTAACCATGCTGCAAAGTAGTTTGAAGCGTGTCTCCAACAGTGACATCTCATCACAGCACAGTATAAAATGGTCCTGAAGTTGAATGAGACTCAAACAAAAGCAGGAGGGAATTAGTGCATGTGAGGCACATTTCCAGAAAGTGTTTATGTTCCTCTTAAAGCCTTTCTCTGGCAGAAGCGATTACATGAACGTCTCCTACTTATTTGTTTTCATCTGAACATTTGGCTGAGGGGTTTATCCATCTTGACAAGCACATAATATGGCTTTTGGTGCTGTGAGGGAGAAATGAGCAAGAGTGGAGAAGAGAGAGTGAAAGAGAGAGAATATGTGAATGTTAAAACAGAGACTCCATGGTGTGGTTCTATCACTTTTCGTGCTCTTCCCTTCCTCTCGTCAACACCGTGCAAAGATGCGTTGAAAGATCGCAATAATCCCCTCCAAATGACATTAGTCCTCACTTTCCTCTTTGAGTAGGTGGGATGTATCCGAGCCAAATTAGTGAAGACACACTCTAGGGTGTTGGGAGCAATGCGATAAACACAAAGTTCCTAATGTAATTTGATTACGTCTAAAAAGTATAAAAATAGCATCGTTTCGGGATGCCATGCTAAGCCAATTAGGGGTCCTACAGTAACTGAATTTGGGCTCATGGGATACTTTCTCAGTCGTCAAAATGGCACTTTTCTACATTAACTTATGTTAACTTTGGTGCACACTTAAAAACGGGCCCGAAAGACTTCAAAGTCCTTGCAAGGCAACCTTTTGTGGCTTTATCCTGAGACTTGAACTACTAACACATATGTCAACCAGAATTTCGTTTTGCAGTTTGGTACCGAATTAGAAAAGAAATCATTCTGTTTCGACCACTTGACCATGACTTGAAACACAGTTAAAAAAAAAAAAAGAAAAAGACGGTAGTCTTCTCCCTCCCAGCAACTGGACATTGCCGAAAGAGCACCAAAGTGCTCATTTCTACTGGCTCAAATGGGGAGCCAGCAGGGCTGGAGGGTTCATATACTCCAAATAATAGACCGCTGAATTCTTTTTTTTTCCTTGTCCTTTCCTTTTACCGAGTTACCTGTCTGGTTTGCACCTACTGCATGTCTGACACTGTTCTTGCAACAGGCCGCGCAGGTTTGTATGAGTGTTGCTTTGTGTGAGCTCATCCACTTCCCTCGCTGTGCAGACATGTTGGATAATTAGCCCCCTTATCAGCCAAGGGACACGGCCATTGTCCTCTCTCCTGACAGGTCATGCAGCCCAGGACCAGCAGGAGCGAAGGAGCAAGGGAGGTGTTGTGATGATGAGGCCACACGAGGAGTGACAAGCGGCAAAGAGCGAGCTAGAGAGAGAGAGAGAGAGAGAGAGAGAGAAGAAGAAGCTGAAGGGAATGGCGCTCAGGAGGAAGGGAAAAGAGCCAAAAGATGGGATGGGGGGTGGGGGGGGCAGACAGAGGAGAAGATGGAGAGATGGAGCAGTTAAAAAGGGGGAGACAGTTAGGCCCCGCAAGGACAGAGCAGCTGCTCTGGCCTATCAGCTCATCCATGAGATCTTGGCACTCATTAGCATAAATTCAAATGACAAATGTGGCTCGCTTTGGCAAAGACTAATTAATTCACGGGGGGGGGGGGGGGGGGCTCACCAGAGTAAGAATTCAAATCATTCAATGCCACGGGCGTGAACAAGTGTTAAGAGAGATGATTTAGACCACTATTGTCTTTTGGAATTAGGACCGACCCCCTCACATGACTGGATAATGTTTTCATTTCAGTATTTACAAGTTTGAAACATAACAAATCCAGCGGTCAGTTGTGGGACACTTGTCCAACGGTACAGTGTTGCTCTTAAAACAATACTATCCCCCGTGTGTTGTGTCAAGGTGGCTGGCCAGTGTTATTTTATTGACTGAGTTCAGTATTTCCTCACATGGAGACACACTCATGACTTCATGATTTAGAAGTGGAACAATAGGCTGGAAAAGATTGCTTTGCTCGACAGTGACAGCTCATGTGCGGCGGCTGTGTAGGATAAGTGCGCCCCCTTGTGTTTACAAATCCAAGCACTTATTATTTCCCCCTGCTTCAGAGAGATTTCATTTTGACCATTCATTGCAGACCAGTGCAACCGGTTGGATCACACGTAAAAAAAAAAGTCTGTAAAATTCGAATGTGCTATTTGTTCATAAATTTTGCGTTCAATGTGTGTTTTGTCCTACAGTCACCAATTCTTTATTATTAATGTAAAACATCAACCTTCAATGGTTAAAAATTTGAGCTCAATGTCAAAAACAGCACCTGAAATTTCCCGAAGATTTCATATTTAGTCATATTAAAGAAACAAAGAATTATGAGCATTCTGATTGACTGCCTTTCATGAATTACATTTGTGAGAAGAGTTACAAAGCTCCTGATAGGTCCGTGTATCTCCTGCGTGACTACCGTAATGACCAGAATAAGATTAACCAGAAACCAGTCAAGGGTGGAACGTTGACAGGATAAGTAGCAAAGAAATTTCATCAGTGGATGACCAGAGAAGTCACCAGAAAGCGCTACAGGTTACAGTAGGACATTACCCGATTCCTCCTCCAAAACAGAGATGCAAAATCACTTTCTAGAAAACGGTTAGCATTGAAACAGAGACCATAATTTACGGCGGCGGTCGAAATGGTCTCCATAGATCTCAAGACTCGGTTCCCTGACCCAACTTGTGTAAAGAGGAAACAAAGGGGTTGTTTCCTCTTTGCAGTGAAGTTCCAACATCTGGCCCTCATCGAGTTCAGGTGCTCCTGGCAACTGTGTTGGAGTGTGTGTCGTCTCCATCTCTCAGCGCTCGCTTTGTCTACGTCTTTATGTCAGTAGCCTCATCTTTTTCCTGGTCCAAAAGCACATCACGGAAGGCCAGGTGCAACCGTTTGCAACAGCAACCCCCCCCCCCCCCCCCCCGTTAAAGAGCTTAACAGTTGCCCGAGAGCCCTCCCTCCTAAACCAGGCTTTTCCCCGCACCATAATTACATCAAAACAGAACATGTTGTGCAGTGTGAGGAGTATTTTTACATCTCCATCCCGAGAGCCAGCTTTCGCTGCTTCTGTTTCCAAGGAACATCTTTCCGTGCCGTGCGTGTGTGTACAAGGACTAAAGAGGCAGCGGTTAGCAAGGAGTAGTGTGATTCTCCAGGTGGCGTGAGGGGGGCCTGCTGCCACTGACTATTACCAATTATCCCTGGACTCCTTTACAGCCTGAAAAACGCATTAGAACTCACTGGACGTATGCGGGGCGCTTCTGGTCTTGACAGCAGTGGACAGTTTAAGGGATTTGAAAGCAACCCCATAACCAACTGCTGCTTCAAAAGCCGCAACTATTATAGGGCCACTATTCATATCTTCTGGACAATTTCCACACAAAAAACGGTCTCAGTTCGAAAATACAGCGTGTTCCTTGTTGCGCAGATCACAAAATCATGCAAAGTTCCGAGCGCTGATGGGCAATTACATTGCAGACAGAGTCATTTATTTATTTAAGACCAGCGCTGCCATGGCAATGACATTTGTCACATTCATACTGGCATGCTGTGATTGAGTATGGCGTCTAAATCGACACATTTGCCAAGAAAAGGCGCCTTTGGTTCTTTTGTCCCCCAAGCGGCAAGACTTCACCAACAAAGATGATTCGCATGAAAACATGAAGCATTGAGGAAATATTAAAAGGCTGAGTTTGCAGGTATGGACAAGAACTCTTTTCATTTGACAATCACGTGAGACCACGGGTGTTAAAGTCAAGGCCCGCGGGCCAGATCTGGCCCGCCACAACATTTTATGTGGCCCGCGAAAGCTAATCAAGCATGTCAAGTTCCATGATGCTTGCTAAAGTCTGAACAAACATTTAAAATTGTCATATGTAATCCGCAATAACAGTTATTATTCTGGACTTCTGATGGTAAAACTGGTTATTCATCAATTTGTTGCGCGCTGTGTATGTAATATGTGGAGGGGATTAAACATTTATATGGTTTACCAAAATTCATGACGGCCCTCCAAGGGAAACCGTAACTAGAATGTGGCCCACGACAAAAACGAGTTTGACACCCCTGTGCTAGACTGGGCAGAATTACAGACCTCATGCAAAAGCTCGAAAATGTGAGTTCCCTTATCAAGACACGTTCGAGGGGTAAAATTATAATACATACCTGTACGTAAAGATATCATATTGTTATCATATTCTTAAATGATTAAGGCAGGACTGGGGAGAGTGGATAGTTTGCATGTTCCGCATGGCCGTCCTCCGAGTACTCTGGCTTCCAAAAAGGTCTATGTTTGGTTGATTGAAGATCCATAGATCCCAGTGGGCATCTGATGTCACTTCAACATCAACACGAATTCGAAATCCAATTTTCAACATCAAATTGATGTCAAATTGATCTCACGTGCCCGCTGGGGTGTGACTGTGGGTGTGAATTGTTTGTCTATATATGCCCCGCGATTGGATAGCGACCAGCACAGGGTGTACCCAAATTTAGCCACGATGGGCTCCAATTAGGATAAGCAGTCAAGAAAATGAATGAATAATGACATTTATATTTTTTTAAACAACATTACAGATGGAATATATTGGATAAAGCAATATACTGTAATCTTATATCCACATCAAGCTTTGTTGACTGAAACGTTTTTTACAGTTAACTTGGACTTCACATGTTGCTCCCCCCATATACAGTATACACACACACACACATTAATATATATTCTGCTTGAAGCACAAATAATGCCAGACGACATAAAACATACTGAAGCCCTGACTTCAGTATGTAGGGACCCCTGACTTAAGGCAACGTCTATTGCAGACGAGCGGTCTCGAACAGAAACACGCTGTTGTATTTCAATCAAAGAACTTCTCTTGTTCTTGATGGTAGCACCTCAGGCGGCACGCAAAATTACAAGCACCCTCATTGGAAGTACTTGCTGTCACAAATGCAGCGAGTTCAATTCTGTATAAATGTGTCACTTAAGGCAGGGGTCCCCAACCTTTTTTGCCCCACGAACCGGTTTATGTCAGACAATATTTTCAGGGACCGGCATTTAAGATGTGGCGGATTAATACAACAAAATAATATGGTATGAGCTGCATGAAAACTGTGGTGTTTTCGAAATATAATAATAAACACAAGGAGCGTCTAATCTGGTCGCAACACTCTTATTGCTATGGTAATGTTTAATGCCTTCAAAATACGATACAACGCAAATTCAAAGTGCATGAAAATGACGACTCACCACAGCCCCGAGCTTGATTTTCTGCAACTAGACGGTCCCATCTCGGGGTAATAGGAGACAATGACATCTCAAGTGTGTGGTTTATGTCCAGTCTACTTCGTAATTTTGTTTTAGTCGCCGTTGCTGCAGAAACCCTCCACCTCACACAGGTAGGATGTCGGAAATAGCAACAGTGCTATTGTGGCGATCTCCGAGTATTCAGCCATAACTTTAATCCAGTTGTCTCGAACGTACTTTTAAGGCCGCCGTCGTTTGCGATCTCCAGCAGTTTTTTAAACTCATTTTGCGACCTCCAACGTTTTGTTTTTAGCGTAATCGGTCACGTGACAGAGAAGCGTGGCTTGACGTGAGTCAAGCGTGACACAGATGGATGTAACGGAGAATCCGGTAATTTTTCAAAATAAAACATCTTATGTATTCCGAAATAAATAAAACGGAATTAAGGCAAGTTCTTTCTGTACGGCCCGGTACCATATGCCCTGCGGACCGGTACCGGTCCGCGGACCGGCGGTTGGGGACCCCTGATTTAAGGCAACGTCTATTGCAGACGAGCGGTCTCGAACAGAAACACGCTGTTGTATTTCAATCAAAGAACTTCTCTTGTTCTTGAAGGTAGCACCTCAGGCGGCACGCAAAATTACAAGGACCGTAAATATAATTCAGTTAGATTGGCAGTGAACTAAAAGCAACAGCACATAATATTTTTTTTAAAAAAACACACAAACACAATTATGCATTCCTTATATGTACTGTATATGCATATGTGTGTCGTATTATGGGACAGCACAGTTCAATTTTGTCAATGTGCTTCTTTTTGACAGGACTGATGAAAACTTGAAAAGGTCAATATTCCCCTCAGTTTGGGCTGCTCCAACAGGGTAAAACCCAGAATAAAACGAAATGTGGCCTCCGCAGACTAAGGTATGCTGTACTTTGGGTTTATCCTGCTGACACATGCACGCACACACATAGGAAGGGAGTCGAGGAATCAAGGGAGGGAATGGTTCCATGGCGATGCTGACTGTTTGGATTAGTCTATTTGCAATGGGCATCGTCTGCTATCACTCTGACATGGTGTTGCTCTTGCCTTTGGCATGCATCCATCCCTTCAGAATGACACCCTTGTACTCACACACACACACACATTTTGCATTTAACTTGCCGTCCTCCGACCTCGCCGTTGTGTCTGACACAGCACCCATGATCCTTTGCCTGGCGGGCTGTGAGCTGTCAGACCGACGGGGATGAGGAGGCTGACATGTGACGCCACCAGACGGGGATCAAATGTGTCATCGTCTTCTCGAACAAAGGAAGGAAGAAATGAGACATCCCTTTTCCAAACAGTGTGCAAACGTATGCTTGGAACATCCTTGCCAAGTCAGTGTTTTTTCTACCTGTTTAATTACTTTCACCATTGACGTGTTTTTTTTGATATGCAAGTAATATTCAGAGGTCAACAGTGAAGGCTTTGTGTAAAAATCTCGTGAAAAAAAAAAGATCCTCATATTTTTTCAATTCACGTATGGAATGGGATTCTGGTGAAGAAAATAATAGTAGGTTTATCCATCCATCCATGTTCCGATCTGCTGGATGATCGCGG
Organism: Hippocampus guttulatus; assembly: GCF_054856545.1. Lineage (NCBI taxonomy): Eukaryota > Metazoa > Chordata > Actinopteri > Syngnathiformes > Syngnathidae > Hippocampus > Hippocampus guttulatus. Next base: position 17,561,822 of record NC_141265.1, read on the forward strand.
CCGTCTTCGGGCAGTAGGCGGGGGACACCCTGAACCGGTTGCCAGCCAATCGCAGGGCACACACAGATGAACAACCATCCGCGCTCACACTCTCACCGAGGGACAATTTCGAGTGTTCAATCAGCCTGCTAAGCATGTTTTTGGAATGTGGGAGGAAACCGGAGTACCCAGAGAAAACCCATGCAGGCCCAGCGAGAACATGCAAATTCCACACAGGAAGGCCGGAGCTGGGATCAAACCCACGGTCTCGGCACTGTGACGTTGACTTTGTGTGGTAAATTTGCACCGCCCTCCTCGAGACATTATCAGGATTCCTCAAGGATATTTACTAATAAATTATCATGTCTAGGAAGTGTGACATCTGTGGTTTTTAAAGAGCTTTAAGTTAGCCGGTTGGTAGGAAGTGGCTGAGTTATTGCAGCATGTGTACTTACTCACCGTAGCAAGCAGTGAAATAAATTTTTCCATCACGTTCATTTATATTTAGTTTTAAATTCAAGTTCCACTCGAAATGTGTTAAAATCAAACATAACACACGTACCATTGATTCATTCCAAAAAAGTCATTTGAACAAATAAAGGCCTCCCTCTAAGTAGGCATCCTGCCATCTGCAGTTGAGTAAATAAATGCCCCCGGGCCACTATTTGCGGAAATTCAGCATACTCAAAGTGTGGAGGTTCCAGTAGCGTAGTCCAATCTGTCCTATCGTGTCCAGGCCTCTGCTCTGCTCTGCGAGCAGACCACACATCCACACGTCAGCTCTTTATTGTTCCTTCCACTGTGGTAATGGAAACAGTCAATGTGGCATGGAGGAAAGGAAGCGCTGGCCAAGGAGCTGTGGGCCCCGGGCCCTGGATGGTCCCTCCACGGTTGGCATCTCATTACTCTCTTTTACTCAGACACAACCTGTCTCTCTCTTGCTGACACACACGCTCACACACACACACACACACACACATAGCCACACAGGCCATTATGAGGTAGGAAAACCGCACTGTAGTGAAAACACACATCGCCCCTGCATCCTTTCAAATGCGAGGAAATCCTGGACATGTCGAGCACATTTAGAAGCATACTTGAGGTTTGCGAGAAGTTGGGATCACCTCATCTGAGAGTAACACGATGCTGCTTATATTAAAAAGTGGAGGGGTGTCCATATGGAAGCCATTGCGGAGCCTGTGCGGACACATCCAAATCAAAGCAACTCCTGACTGGGCGCTAATGAGGGTGACCATGACGTTTTTTACGTTGTTATCCTGGCTTAGGTAGGGGGTGGTGGGCTTCATCCACACGCGCACAGGGGGTGGTATTTTTTACAGCCTAATCACATTTTATGCTCCTTTTCGCTTTTGAATCATGAGTATCAGTTGGGTACAAGGTAACGTGGATTTGCCGGTTTTCTCTGCTCGATTTATTTTCCTGATATGTGTCACAGTAGCTGACAGCGCGAGCTCACTGTGTTCACTGTGAAAATTCAAACAGCACTTCACGACAACATGTCAACAAACGATAGGCAAGCGTTTATTACGCCATGTTCCACTTTCATACTTCCTAACTGTGGGAATGTAGCCGTCACGGCAATGATCGTGTGAGCGCTGGCTGCCCTCGATTGCTTTCAGGAGGTGTGTGTTTGTGCATCTGTGTGTTTACTTGCATACTCCTGCACTATCAGTCTTGCTCAGGTCCCCACCCGGCCATGTGGAGGTTTGCCTCCCCGTGTTGATGCAGCCTGTGTAATCAGGGTATTAATTATTAGCTGTTTGCTCTCCATCATCCGACTCCCCAGGGGCGGGGCACCGTGCCGGGGCTGCCAAGGCCTTGCCTCGCGTGTCTTATCCACTATAAATCTGCACGATTAACATCTATATCACCACCACGGCAGCTTAAAGCCAAGCACGGCTCTTAACACAATTACAATTGATTGAACTATAAAATGCAACGCGTGAAATTGTCTGCGAAAAGTGGGAGATGAAGATTAATGAATAGAGCTAATTCGGGTTCATACGTCACAGAAAAGCATTGCAATCCCAAGACAAATATGCCCTGTAAGGCAATGATTCTCAAAGTGTGGTACCGATATGCAAATAATAATAATAATAATAATAATAATCCAATGCACAGTTCAATTGCATTTGCACATATTGTTAAAAATGTGTTTGGTTTTGAACCTTCACTTCTGGGCTCTTTCATTCAACTTTTAAATGAATGAATTTTAACCGAATCATTGCTTTTTTAAAATCACTCAAATCAACATTTAATTGATTTGTTTGATACTAATTCTGTCTTAAAACATCGGCACCCATCCTTTCCAGGACTAGCATCGTTAAACCGTTCATCACTGTGCAAGCAAGTTTTCAGGTAACGTTATCCAAAGAGGTGTTAAATCGTGTTAACTACCTTCATATCTTCCCAATAAAACAGTCTTTAAACACTCTCTTGACTTTAAAGACGATTGTGGAGGACCTGGTAAAAGTCGGTGGTCATAAAACACTAAGTTTGATAACAAGCGATGGCAAGTATGCTCAGCTGGCCGGTCGACAGCTAGTAAGCTGGCAGCTGGCCCAAATGGCTAATATTAGCAATCAACTACACTCATTTTTTCTCTTGTTCAGGATGGCCCTTCTTTTGGGAGAGAAAAACGACTAACAGGACAAAAAGCCAATGAGCAAGCTTAGTTGATCATTTCATGATGACAGAAATAAGCTCGCATGAGCTTTGCTGGGATCAAGAGCATGTTTCTGTGATTTGTTTTACCCTCTGTATTTGGTACACACAATTATATTTTATTTTCCAAAACATACAGTATGTACTCAGACTGTATATACAGCCCGAGGTCATTGAGTTCACTCATAAAAAAATAAAAATAATAAAACAATGCGTCCCCTTGGGCGTCGCTTAAATGGTGTGAGAAAAGATGTCTCACATTATCCGCGCGTCCTCGGGCAAGGCTGTGAATGAGACTCAACTCAACCTCATCCCAAGTGTGTCCTTTTCCCGCACCGCCAGTGGCGCATGGCCATCATTCACTATACACACGCCTGTTTGTGTTCATTTTGTCTCCCTCCAATGCCACCGCCGGCATCGCCCCTTCGGATGTACTTGTGAAATGAATTGTCTTAGCGAAAGTCACAGCATCTGGCAGTGATTGTGATGCCACAGGCTTTACGTATGAGGCTTGGTTGGTGTGTCACAAGGAAGGCAGGGGGCTGATTAACCCTGCTGGTCTTTCACAATTCACCCTCATATCCAGCCCCAAGGCTGTACTCATGTTCACATATGGATTTTGACTTCAACCTGAAATTCTTGAGGCTTTCATTTGGCTGCTATACACAGTGTATAATCGCAGGTGATTCACTGTAGAACAATTTCAGGGTTGAAAGCCATTTAGACAAATCATTTGTTGGCTGTCAGTCATTGTCGCGGTGACCGTCATGTTTCCCACGCCGTTCCAATTCAGTGGGCCATCTTCGAAAATATAATTTCGGCAAAATCATTTATTGTCAATTTATTGGATGGAAATGGAAAGGATTGCTATGAACAAAAATCAAATTAAATCCAATAACCCCAAACAGACGTTTTGTTGTTGTTGTTGTTGCTGCTTTCTGGAACCATAACAGAGTCTTCTCAGAGGAGCAAAATTACACCATCCAGGATAAAGGGGAATGTCTATGGATTCAATGCAAAAAAAAATAAAAAATGTTTGTTTTCATCTTTGGAATCAGGAAAATAAATCACTTGTACAGAGTCTGTTGTATTAATTAACAACTCCCAATGTTCCCCTGTGGTTCCCAACTGCTTTGAAGATTCCTCCACAATAGAAGAAGAGACTTAACCATGTAAAGCACGAAGGGGGGGTTGAAATCCTGTGATTGGATCACAATGCCACATGTTGGCTGATTGCAAGCGCAGCAATTGTGTCGTAAAGAGAGAGAGAGAGAGAAAAAAAAAGCCTCTCGGGAATCTGAAGAGGAAAATACTGCCAAACAGTGTTCACCGTGGACTCGTAAAAGGAGATTTTTCTTCTTCGCTTGAAGATAGCGAGATGTTCTAATCCTCTCTTCATTGTCAGAGTTATGTGAGACCGGCCGAGGATAATAATGTGTTTGATGGCGATGGAGGGGAAAAGGGAGGTTTGCCAAAGAGGGCTTCATAAGTTAATGGGGCCGGTTTTGATGCTGACAGTAAATTCTTGGCTATAGAGACATGCGGAGCGTTATCTAATTCAGCCGTTTTGAAGATAATCTTTAAACGGAACGTAGAGGAATGGCAACATGAAGTACAAGAGAGACGTCTAAACGGCAAAGGTTTGATCAAGCCATAAACCACATGGAATTATCATCAAGCTAAAGCAGATTTGTGTCGAGGAGGCACGATCGTTTGGACAATGTTCTTCCCAGGGTACATAGCCTTGAGAGGGTGTCAAAAGTAAACAAACTCAGCGGCGGATTTTGCAGCGGCACCGCTTGAATAGCGGCTCCTATTGGCTGGGTAATCTTTGATCCACTGGATGACATGTTGCCTGAGGTAAACATGGGAGCCAAAAAGAAAATGAGATCAAATTTCCTCAGCGAGCATATGCAGGTTGCCTGCTTGCGAATGCCAACCTTTACTCCTGCGAAGGCGAAGAACAAAACAGGAACTTCGTAGGTATTTTAAGAATGGTATGCTAGTGCCAAACAACAACCAAGTAGAGTGGGGAAATTCAAGAGCACTTTGAATTGGTGGGTGGGAAAGAGTGGCCCTCTTCCTGAACGACTCAGGAAGTGGGGTAAAATATTGAAAAGGATGCAACATAACGCTGACCTTTGCTTCTCCCGGCCCAAACAAAACACGCCCGACGAAGAAGAGAGGATGAGCACTGGCTTATGAGCGTGCCGTTGGAAGACATCGCTGACGCAGCTACCAAACATAATTAATCACCAAAAGTTGCAGCAAAACATCACAAAGACAATGACAGGCCGGGGTTGAGGAGCGGCAAGGAGAAGGAGGTTGCATCTGAAATGCGAGCTAAGAATAGGAGCGTCTGCGGTCGCGTGTACATATTGTGTGTTTGTGTGTGTATGTGTCTACGTATATGCTTATCCTTTCCCTTGAGGGTATCTTCGAGGCTCCTGGGCTGTGTTGGAGAGCGGAGACGCAGCCAGGGAGCCACGAGCCATCAGCAGCCAGGTCAGATTAGGTTGCTGTCGTTGGCCTTTGTGCTGATAAACACAGCAATGAGTGGCACCTCCCAACCACCACTTCACCCGGGTCATCCCACACTTGTCAGTCCTCCGCCGGTCAGATAGGCTTTGACAGTTAAGTAAGAGATAAAGGGAAAGTCAGGGGTTTGTGTGTGCGGTTTAGTTGAAGGGGTTTTGTAACAGATGAGGGTCACAGAATGAAGGGAAGAGCCCTCGGACAAAAGGGGAAGGGGAAATTGACTGGCACATTAGTTGGTGTCTCCCTATCAGCGGGTTTAATGAGAAGAGACAAGGGATGTCTTGGTTGTGGGGATGACCATAGGAACACGGATACGCAGGAGCAGGACACAGCCGTCCACACCAATTTGCTTTCCTTGTCTCAACGACCCCCCCCCCCCCCTGCTCTGTTGTCTTGAAAGGAACATAGGCTAGGACAATTAAACGTGGGGTTCTCGCTCCCTATATAGAGTTAGAAATGCATATATACATCGGTTTACATATTTGTGACCCAAAATGCACATTTTTCAAAATATGAGCAGTGAGCCTGTTTCTGTTGTTTTGTTTTGTTTTGTTTTTGTGGCGCACACAAATGTGAGATATGAATGCAAGATGCTGGCAGCAAACTCAGCTCAACTCACTTCACATCAAGTACTGTCAAACTAAACATAAAACAAAGAGAATTACACATTATGTTTTTCAAACAACCATCAAATTCATTCACTTAATCCGATGACAATGCAAATCTGTGTTGCGGTGTTATAGCTGTTGAAACAACGGATATTTGACAGTGGACATGTCGACAGGGTGAAAGTATTGCTTATTGATATGCTCATGACTGCCATCTAGGGATCATGGGTGAACCATCAACCAACCCAACTGCACATTTCCCTGTTTTGACTTTTCCAATCCCAAGTAATTTACTTGGTCAATGTGAGCTGGAATTGGAGAACGCTTTTTTTTTTGTTTCGTTTTGGGGGGGGGGGGGGGGGCTGTTTTTTGTGAGATCACACATTCAAATAACACTGCTTCCCGAAATAAAACTGTCAGAACACTTGTTCATTGCAAATATAAGACAATTTTCAAGAATAGGGATGAAAAATTTAAATGTTGGCTGGAGCGCACAATTTTTCATCAGTGCTCCGGTAGTGCCACATAGGACCACGCACTTCCTAACCAGATGTATGATAAAAATACAATTTTAAATATGGCCAAAATACGTGCAGATGTTCAAAATACATTTTTGTAATGTATTATTTTTCATTATGCATTTCTCAATGCACATATAAACGATCCAGTATAAACTACTGTATATCAACAATATAAAACTATATATACTTTTTTGCAGTTTTTTTCTTCTCCCCCCCCACCCCCCATTTTTTTCTGGTTTTTTTTCCCCCCGATCTGCTCCATTCTTTGTGGAAAACCTATGTTTGATGTTAATCAGGATTTTTGAAGATTTTTTTTTCATTTGTAAATAAATAAACAAAATTTTCTGTCTATTAAAACAAAAGAGCATTTATGGGGTCGCACATTTTGGTTCCTGACAGAGATGCCTGGCTCGGAATCTCCGTTGTGGTTGATGTATTGGAACAGAAAAAGGGCCCTCCCCAAACTGCTCATTCAAAGTCAGAAGCTAGTTGTCTGCGGATCACCAATACAGAGCATATGAAATCATATCTGTGTTTTTGGAAGCCTTGTTAAAAATAACATGTTGAAAAAAATAAAAAAAATTCCAAATCACTCCATCTTATTCATCTCAGACTTTTGTTTCCCTGTGATTTTCTTGCAACCCAATTAGTATTTAATATAAAGCGCATCACCTTTCCACACTCATCACTGATGATTAGCCTTGCGGAATAAGCGTGACAGAGTAGTCTGCTCAAGAGATGTATTCAGTCTGTCAACACGTATCATTTCAGGCAGGATGAGACCCATGTCAAACAAACACTGACTTTCTCTTCAAACACCGGCGCATCTGTTAACACTCTTATTGAACTGGCAGCACAGGAGCGTAACCTAAGCCGACCCACCTCTCTTCGTCCCGTAAATGTGAAAATTGTGCGCTTAAGAAATATTAACGTCACATTCAATCAATCATTATTACCCAAGTGCGTGTGAGTGTGTGTGGAGGGGGGGGGGGGGGGGGGGGGTCCTATTTAAGGTTTAACGGCATTAGGAATTTTTAGCTTTGAGATCGTCTGGATGTACCACTTCTAAAGTGTGCCCAACAAAAAAGAATCTTTTATTGCTTGTCAAAATATTTTGCTTGTTTTGCTCTGAGGAAATGTTTTCAAGTCAGTTGACTGAGGCTCAGTGGGTGACATCGTGCATATTGGAAAAGCCATTGTCTCCACCTATAGGCAGTGATAAGAAACTACACCTGGAAATCTTGACAGTCCCCTGAAAGGCAAATTGAGTCTACTGGCCTAAAAAAACAGACGAAAGCAGATGTGGCAAAAGTACAGATACTTAAAAACAGATGAAAATAAAAGTATTGATTCAGAGTTGTAATTCGGTAAAAATGTATCAAAATAATCTCGTATTTGACAGCAACAAAAGTGCCCAAGTATTTGTTGCCGTATCTGGTCAAGTCAAGTCAACTGTATTTATAGAGCACTTTCAAACAGCCATCGCTGCATACAAAGTGCTGTACATGGAGCAATTTAACATGCTGGTGAGTAATAAAAAATGTAAAAACATTTAAAAATCACCAGAAAAATAAATACCCAAGTAAATTACAGTTACATGTAGAAAATCTACAGGAAGAAAGTATTTGTACTCTTCCTTGTCACAATTGGCGTACACAGAATAGGTGAAAATCTGATGATTCTGGAATGAGTCTGAGTGGCATATAATTGCGACTGTAATTAAAGATTTTGCTTTTCAAATCCTTTTTTTATTATGTTCTCATTTGTCTGTGATCACAAATTGACTTCATACGCAGCTTGTTATCACTCTCATTCTTATATTGTGTGCGTTGTGCCTGACTTGCATTATCTACTCCTGTATGGAAATGTTTCAGATCAGTTCCACAAATTTACACGTTCGTTTTGATAAACAGTCATTAATGGATGGGAGAGAAACATTTTAATAAAACAGTTTGCATAGCTTTGTTAAGTCTGGAGTAAATACAAACAAAAAATAACCATACAACATTCAATATACAACCCGAAAAGGAAATGTTTGTTGTCGCTGTACATTTTTATATACAGGGTATGATTGTATTTAAGCCGATTCCAGTCTGAAGATGGTTTTCGGTGTTATGTGACTTAATTAAAATCCAGCGGGGGGCAACAGAAGACAACTTAATCAAACGATGTAAGTATAGACATCACCATGACAACAAAACACAGCATAGCCTCCAAGATTGATGCAGAGCCTTTCAACTCTGCCGCTGTGTTCCGCAGCAGTTAATCAAGATATAAAAGACTGTCAGTAACAAATATAGTGCTGTAAAATATCTCAGGAAAGTTGAGGATATGATAAGTTGAAGTCTACATGTATATTTTGATTATACTGTGTAGTTATGAGCAGTGAAGTAAGTTTTTGTAATGAGGAATGAATGTTTCTTATATGTTTGATTCCACAAGAAAACTTATACACACACGCACACACACAATACAAAATCTGTTTTGTGTTTCTTAAAAGAAAAAGCAAGTTTGTGATCAATTCTCATTAGGATGTGATGTGATCCCGCCCACCAACATTCCTTCAGTAACTCCTGAGGAAGCATGATATTTTGGTCCCAAATAAAAAGGTCCCGACTCTTTTGTTTGAGAATGTGAGGCTTTGTTATCACTTAAGTGTGAAAATATTGTAGTTTTTTTTTCCTTTTTTGTGTGTATTTTATTTTTTGAAATCAAGGAACATAACGATACATAAATCATATTTCTCTTCACACTTTATGGAAAATACAGAGAGTGGATGGGAACATAAAGGTTAAATTGTGAGGGATGATGGCGTCCCTGAGAGTGCTAGTGTGTGTGTGTGTATGTGCGCGCGCGCGCAAATGTGCTATATGGTCTCCACGTAATTGGCAGGGAACAAGCCTTGGCGTCCATCTTTGCTCCACCCCCTCCACCAAGCTTTATCCACTGTTTCCACGTCCCGGATGATGTCACCAGGTTCAAAAGAGATCTCAGATGCGTCCTCTATGGGAACCGCAAGATAATATGCTGTGAGAACCCGCTAATCACACAGTCATTACGGTAAGTGGAGACACTTTGTGCTCAAGAGAGATTATCCCCTAAGTGGCGTTTTACCTGCTTGGTAGTCGTACAGCGCTCTGACGCATAGAAGTTGCTCAGATAATAACTTGAGTGGAGAGGGAAAGAAAAATCACATTGCAATTAGAAATACAAATCTATCAATAAATAACCCTTGAAATTAAATTCATAAGTGAATGATTTTATTTTTATGTTGGTGCCTTGAAAAACCAATTTAATTCATTTTGTGAGCATGCTAAGAACTCACAATGCCTGTATTTTACAGTAAATCATCATTCCCCATTAAAATGAATAGGAATGCCATTGATCTGTCCCAGCCTCCTACCCATTGCTATCTGTGGCTACAGTGGTAGATTTTTTTTTTTAATCCAGTACAGTACCTTTTTTTTTTTTTTATCTACAGTTCAGTTGTATTTAACTTGAAACTGTTTATGTTCATTTTTTTGTCGGTGCAACTTGATGTATAATATATTTTGATTGAATGGTGATCAAGTGCATTTTTTTTTCTTATTTTGAAGCACAGTTTTCATGTAGAAACTGTGCGGGATCTTTCAATGGCTGAGAATAACATTAAATATACTTGTTGGGAATAAAACATTTGCCATGTTTTCGAACACTTGTTGTGGTACACTTGGTGTACTAGCCTAATGTGTTTTAATGGGGTGTGTGATGGAGAGTCAAGTATTTTTTGAGGTGGTACTGAGGTGTAAAAAGTTTGAGAAGCATTGCGCTTTGTTAATCACGCAGGTCAGGTGACACAGCGAGAAAAACGAAGGGGAGGCTCGGTGTTGATTTGATGGTTGGAGCAAGGCAGGGAATATGAGGGCTGTTCAGCCTAATAAAGAAAATAAATAAAAAAGAAATAGAGCTGTGAATATGAAAACCAAGTGGAACTATAGAAACCAATTCAAAACACCATCCAACAGAACATCAGAAGTGTACAAAGAAAATATGAAACATACAGTGTATGAGAATAATAAGAGACATGTTTTGTTTTGTTTTGTTTTTTAGGGAAATGCAAATTAAAGTGATTTTATTATTGATATAAGTCTTTTGCAAATGCATACCAATGATACTATCGGTGCAAACTACAGTATTTGCTGTATAGAAGAAAATATGATTGATGGTTCAACGCCCCCCCATCCCACCACCACCTCCTTTGTGTTTAGTTCTTAATCTTTGTCTCCATGATTTCTCACATAGAAGCAGCATTTTGAAAAGGGCATTTGCTGCCATCTAGAGGATTAATGTGAAACTCATCACAAATGATCATGATGAACTTTTGCAACAGTTTCACATGTCTGAAAAAGACCCACACACAGGTCGAAAATGGAAGGACTGATGGCTTCAGAGCCTCTGGTTTGGGATTTGCGAATATGTTTTTGTGTGGACCGAAAGGTTTTGTTTTTTTTAATGTCATGTGTGGGAGGATTTATCAATCATCTTCAGTGTATTACCTTTTGCCCATTTTCTGACGTCTCCTTCTCTTCGTCGATGCCATCGCTCTCTGCGGCGTTGTGCAGGTCATAACACCCGCTCAGCTCCGGTGAGCTGATTTCGGCATCAGACGGGCTCAAAGATCTCCCTGAAGAACAACAGCGAAGGAATCACTGCTGACATTTAAAGTAGCGCAAATGATGTTTTGTGTTGTACTGGACTTCAAACAAACCAATGCCATTCTCTTCTTCTTCATGCGTGAATCCGTTAGTTGGCAGGACCACCGTCTCAAGCTTGACGGTTTGACAAACGTGGTCCTCATCTGAAATGATGATTTGACCTTCATCTTTTTATGAAGTAATTCCTTGTTTGGCATCAGAACACTGAGCATGTTTGTGACAGAGTGAAGCAAAAGTACCTGTCAGCTCAGACTTTTTGACTTTTTCCGAAAGATCGGCGGTTTCGTCTGGCCTCCGGATGTCCTCAAATTGGTCATTGTGCTCTTGATCGTCATCGACCTCCTCTTCATCGTCACACACCTTCTCCGTTTTTTCTTCTGCTGCACGCTCACCATCTTGCTTCGATTCCCGTTCGTCCTCCTGCTGCACCATCTGCCCTTCTTTCACCTGCAGCTGTTCCTCTGACTCAGCCTGGGCTGGCTCCTCAGTGGAGTCACAAGGCTGCTGTTGTACATCAGCTTCCTCCCCTTCGTCTTCTTGCGCCTCATTCTTCTCCTCCGCACCTTCTTCCTCCGTTTCATTCACCGCCGCATCTTCGAGCAACTCCTTCTCCTCTACGTCGTCCTCCTCCTCGTCTACTTCCAGCAGTACGGCTTGCGCTTTGTAGCCAGTGTCGGTACGCACAAACATGGTGGTGTGGAGGTCTGTTGATGGAGAAACATTGTGGCACAAAATGAACATTCATACGGACGGTATATAAAAGTCAAGTGTGCCTTTTAAGTTTAAGATGGCGTCACAGTGAAGCTTGAAATGCCTTTTTCTTTTTTTTTTTTTAATTGTGCCTGGCCTGTAGCAGTTTGGCTGTGTGTAACAGAGCTTCGATCCAGTCTGTTGGCAGTGCTCACTGTCTGGAATGTTGCGGATTTGACTTTGGCGCAAGCATCCGTGTAACTTCATTCATTTTTGAAAGATGAAAATAGATGACATGATTCTTTTGGGCTAAGTCATGAGCCCAAGAAGTGGTTGACTCTTTCATTTTGACGAATCTTCACCTTACCAGTGTTAAGTTGCGGTATCTGAGGAAGAGGAGATGATGGAGGCTGTGGAGGTGGACCTTCGAAGTCAAAAGTGGAAGGCTCTGGCTCGACCGGCGTATTCGGGGGTGAGGAGGGCGGAACCCTGGGGAGTGACTCAGTAGGAATGCTTGCTTCCGTGCCAAAGAATAAGGAGGCGTCCAGATTAATGGAGGCTGGCGGCGCACAGGGCACGATGGGTGATGGAGCTTTGGCCTCAGCAACGGGCTGCTGGTTAGCAGGGGGCACTACAGGCACTGGCGCTGAGGTCGAAGGGGCATTCCGAAATGGGGATGTGGGCGGTGACACGGGGGAGACTTTGGTCCTGGTGGGAGAGGTGAGAGGATGGAAAACAGGGCACGTGGGAGGAGATGTGGCGCGGGTGGGGGAGGGAGGGGCTCGAGAGAAGGGGGAAACGAAGGGAGAACTGAGCGGGGAGGTTGGCGTGCTGGCTTCTGCTTTAGAGAAGATGAAAGCGGTGTCGGTCAGGCTGCGCTGGTATCGTCGGAATGGCTTGCCTGAAGTAAGCAGAAAGGTTGACATGGTGAAGTGCCAGCTTACGATCCCAACATGGTGAGCCACCAACCGTTCATGCCACACTCATCTGAACTCCGTTTTAAGTGGCTCTCTGCACCTCAGCAGCGGAGAGCAGTCACATATTTCCACCAAGAGTGGGAAACAAACTTTTGTTTCACAAATGTATGTGTGTAATGTGTGTGTGTGTGTGTGTGTGTGTGTGTGTGTGTGTGTGTGTGTGTGTGTGTGTGTGTGTGTGTGTGTGTGTGTAGCGTGGCTCTCGTCCACAGCATCTTCCCCGGTTCCCATAAAGAGAATTTTTGAATGTGTGTTAAATGCAAAACAAGCATCTTCACTTTTGCTATAGCAATTAGCAATGTCGATAGATTGTCCTGAACATGTGCTGCTCTCCGGCTGCTTCCACTGTGTCCTGCAAAAGTGGCTCCAAAAAAATGAATTGGAGCTCTCCCGTCCTAGCACTTTTTCCTCGGTGGGACTTTTCAATGGACACTGTGATTTGAGTGTATACCAGCACGCGACGATCCCGGGCTTGTTGGACTTTGCGATGACGACGACGACAGCTGTCTGAAGAACTCCCGAGGGTTCATGGAGCGCTGGGACACTAACACCGCTGCCTCCTACAAATACGTACGATGTCACCGATTGCCGAAATTGACCAGTTCATCCGTTGACGCTGATGTGAATCGCTGTTGACTTACTGCAGCCTTCTCGATGGACTCGCTTCTTCTCAGACGAGCCCTCATGTCGTCCTCATGCTCTCTCTGCTGTTGTTCCTGTTCGCACGGACACAGATTTAAACCTCATTTTACCGTATTTAAGGTCACACCTACAGCGCATTCCGATATTCAAGCTGTTATTACAAAATGTGTTTTGGGAGGTTTTCAATATTTCCTTTAAAATGTTTAATTCATAGAATACAGAAAGAAAATTGAAACCCCATGTTACTCACCCATCTAAATTTCTCCTTTCTGCGCAGTTCTTCCTCTTGCTCTGCCTGCTTTCGTCTGCATGACGGTAAACGTACATGACAAACGGTTCAACATTTGAAGTGTCCACAGTCACACAGCGGCCGCACACAGACAAAAGGAAAAAAATCGTCCACTCGGCGCCGCAATGCGAGGAGGCAGGCAGGCCTTCTTTTCACCTTTGCTCCTCTATCAGCCGTAGTTTCTCATTCATTTTTCGATCTCTCTCTTCTGATTCTTTCCGTTCCTTCAAAACTCGTTCTCGTTCCAGCCGCCGTCTCTCATCAACTGCTCGTCTTCTCTCCTCTTCCTTCCTCAGTTCTTCTTCCCGCTGACAAAATGAAGGAGAAGACTATATGGGTTGCTTATGTGACAACTCATCCAGCGATGCATGGTGGCTAAGTCAAGAAAGTAGGTGAAAAAGAGCTTTTCAAATACCTCTGCACGTGCCCAAAAAGAGTCTCTGTTGATGAGTCGCATCTCCATGGCAGCATTGGTCTTCCTATAGTTTGTACCCTTGAGAGTAACAATAAAGACTTAAGACCATATGCAATATCTACATCGCATGACATTAGATACATCATCATGAAAGAGCTATATCAAAAAAATAATAATAATCTGCCTATACAAAAAACTCGTTACTAGCTTCCTAGTGTCGCGGACACAAACATAAAATCCTCCAACTTAAGAAATTATAATATTACATAAGAAACATCCAATATTGGTCGGCATGACCTGTAAACTATTTTCAAATGTGTTGAAAGAATCTTTCAAATATTCTGGCAAAAAGCATCAATAAAAGCGAGTTACAATTACAAAGTAAGTTTCTGCTACCATCTAGTGGTCATGAGGAGGACTGCTAGCTACTCACAACTATGTCCTCCTTTTCTGAGAACCTGGAGCTCTTCTTGGCCCACTGAGGATGAGCTTGAGTCTTGCTGAGCTCGGCTCTTATCTTCTCCTCTGTCACGTCATCTGCTTTGTGAGCACTAATGAAGGCGTGCGCCTCCTACATGTGAGAATAGAGGGCGAGCAATTAGGGTGTGACAAATGCGCATATAATGTTACATAGGATCGCGGCTGATGCGCGCACAGCAAAGTCCCATCCCACCAGAGCACAAAAGAGGCCTTTGGTGGTTTTCACTTGGACCAATCTAAAGTTATGCGAACTCGGAGCCAAAGTGTTGTGCAACTAAGGATGGAGGGAAAGCGAAAATAAAGTCTCCCTTGACCGTGAGGATGTGGATGTTTACAGACAGCAGAGGGTGATGAAAAAAAATATATCAGATGCTTCATACGGGACTTAACTATTGTGTCTGTTCGCTTTTGTTCACAAACCTGACAATAATATTCACTTTGAGCAGTGGCACTCACTCCTTTTACACCAAGTAAGGAAAAATATAGTCATAGAATTGTACTTACAAAACAGAGAGGCCTAGCGCTAGGTTCATCGAACATGAGGCAGTGATTTTAATCCCCAAAATATATATTTATTATCGTAAACCACTCATTATGCAAAGTGTTTACAACGATTGTTGTTCGTCTATGTCAGGGGTGTCAAACTCATTTTTGTCGTGGGCCATATTTTAGTTACAGTTTCCCTTGGAGTGAAACCATATTAAAAAAAAGTCAATAACGGTTTATTCAACTTTTGTTGTCATGAGGGGTTTGCTAACAAGAAAATGTGTACAAGATGTCTCTTATTTATTACATATGAGCATTTTAAATTTTGGTAGAGATTTTAGTAAGCATCGTGGAAGTTGACGTGTTTGATTTGCCTTTGCGGGCTGCATAAAATGATGTGGCGGGCCAGATCTGGCCCCCGGGCCTTGAGTTTGATACTTGAAGACTCTATATCACCTGTAGGTGTGACTAGGGGTGCTCTGCGACTGGCTTGACAACCAATCCAGACAGTACCCCGGCTCTCTAATAGCTCACTAATAAGGACGATCACGATTGACAAGGGAAAAATTGTTGTATAACACCGGTATAACACTAATGCAGCGTGTTATACCGGAGACAAATTCCTCGTGTGTTCTACATACTTGGCCAATAAAGATGAATCTGATTCTGATTCTGTTCACTGTCAAATTTATTTCTTGACCTGCGAGCCACCACTTGAAAACCAGCCAAGTAGTTTTGCATGTCACAAACCAACAAATTAACAATTGGCAATAAAACTACACAAGAGTTTGTCAATTGAAGCTCCAAAGAAGCAATAAGGGACACTCGAGTTGACTCGTCAAAGTGCTTCCGGCTTCATGCCCGCTCCTTATTTACAATACTAGCACTGTCCTTTGTTGAGTACAAAATCTCCTGTCGCACCTTGTAAACCTGGTGGCCTCGTCCCAAAAGTGCGATAATAAAGTCAAAGACAAATGTTATGAAAACATTCAACTTGTCCCATGTACTCACTTGCTGTTTCTTTAGCCTTTTTGTATCTACCTTGTCATCTGCAATCATTGTGCCTGGCCTTGTGTGCGTTATTTGAGTTGAAACGTGCAACAATGGAAACATCTGTACCCTATTCACATGTTAGCTTTCACTGCAGCAAAGTATGGAACACACCCAGGACTCGCCTTGACACAACCCCCCTTTTTGGCCAGCTGAGACACGCAGTCTTCAAAGAAAGAAAGGAAGATGGGGAGGAAAAAAAAATAATTCAGATGGAATGAAACTTTAAAACTCCTTCACAACCTTATCGTAAAAATATATGGCTGCAAATTAACAGGCTACAGATAGACGCTAAGGATGATATTTCAGTAAATGCTGTCCAGAATATTTGTACACGATTTGTACATTTTCGTACTGAGAATTTTGTGGGATTGTGGGATTATTTTCTGTGGGAAAAATAACCACCACCTCAGATTATAGTCACGGCAGTGAAACAATGTATGGGAAAAGGTCAAAGGTTATAATTCCCAAACTGTGCAGTGAAATATGTCCACATTTGTAAATCATTTGTATCAGTCTTCCACGCGCACTCTTCTCACAAAAGACGCTTGGGGGGGGGGGGGGGGGGGGGGGTCAGACGGAGGCTCACAGTGGTCCAGACTTGACAAAAACAACAACAAACATTCCACAGAGTCGACTTGGTGATTCCTTTGTATGGAAACTCCTCAACTTTCGGGGTCAGCTGCCTTCACGACTAAACAAACACTGATCAAGACGCACGGACACAGAGGAGACGCAATGCTATAGCAACTATAGGACTACTGGTCCCTTCGGATGCGACTGCCTCATAACGGCGCTTCCTCGCTTGCTCTTCGCCGTCCTGTCACCACTGGCCTTCTCGGTGAGGAGGAGAAACAATAAATCTTTTCGCACCAAGGCTAGCCTAAAGTTTCTTCTGGTATCACTGATGGCCACATACCACCAACAAAGGAATCGGACAGGAAGTGTAGTCGACACAGGAAACTTACTAAACAATACCCAGTCGACTTGAGTGTGTAAATATAGAAGAACAAAGCCTAAAAAATGTCTCTCCTTGGAGGGAATTTTGGGGAAATGAGCGCAGTTTGGTGCATTTGCAAAGCTTCTAAAACACAAAGACACAAACCTACTAAATTGGTTTGATGCTCACCGGCAAAAATATTTATAAATTAAGAGCAATTTACTCTACTGAACCTTGAAGAAGTGTTTGATGGCTGGAATGTGTCTGGCACATTCCGTCCGGCGGTATTCTTCCACATGTTCACCAACCTGTAGACAAACGCAGGATTCAAACACTTATGTTCATTCCAAACCATTACAGGTTTACTGTCAAACTAAACATAAAAAAAAGACAATTACAGCTACATTTAAAGCAACCATGTCTTTTTTTTTTTTTTTTTAGGATTTAACAATGTGTTTATTTGTTTGTTTGTTTTGTTTGTTTGTTTATTGAACATAAAACATATACAGTAATAATTTGACAGAAAATAAGGTAGATAAAAAAAGTAAAAAGAAAGAAATCAATCTTCATTCAACACAGTTATTATGTTCAAGGGAGTAGGAAGAAGTAAAAAACTTATCTAGTCCTACCCCGTTATGTGATTGTATCTAATAAATCATTTTTATATCAATCAGAAAAGAAAAAAGTAAGAAGAAAGAAGTCTCCATTAAGGCTCATACTTTTCCCTTTACCGTGATATTTTTACAACTTTTGGTTTGTATCGGGATTATATACTTCCACACCCTGACACTCTTGTGTCAATTTTCTCTGGTATTCATAATGGATATTTATATACCTTTCTCTATTTATCAACTTATTTCTGATTTATCATTATATTTAATGTTTTGAATTTATCATTTTAACTCTGATTGATGTAGGTTGTTTGTACTATTTTTTTGAATGTCACTTTGACTATCTGCTAGCATAAGGCTAACACACATTGCAAAATGTCACAGATGGTGCAACAAATAGCATATTTGTGGCTGTGCTGTTATGGTTTAATGATTCCAAATTGTACCAAAACACATGTAAACAACTATACTCAGCGGCATATATTCTTTTTCCTCAGCGAAAAGCAAGTAATACAGAATGAATGTCGCACTTATTTGTGAAGCTCGTCATCAGCACAAAGGTTTAAACGGATTAATGGCATTTCTATTCATTTCAATGGGCAAAGATGACTTGAGATGCAATATTTTGAGTTGCAAGCGTGGTCACAGAACAAATTGAACTCTTAAGTCAAGGCATCACTGTATACGAGGGATTTGCTGTCTTGTGCAAAGTAGCCAAATCAGGTCGCCTAAATATTAGATCATAAGTGTGATGCTGTATATTTGCACACCATAATTAAAGACGTTTTTTGTTAAATGAATACCTCCGGACGCTCCATCATCAGAATTAATTTTTTTCTGGACTATACGTGTGTGTTGTAAAAATTGGAATCCATATACCGATGAGGAAAAACACCACATCCCAGTTTTGTGTGTGTATTATGTAATTTTTGTTTTTTACCCAGGCGATCATAGCAATGCGGGGGCCTCCTGTGTCTGCACTTCCCACTCTGCACAGTCCATATTGTGGCTTGGATGCATGGAACTTGCTGGCCAACTCTGCAACACCGCCCACTTTCGCAAAACATTTTTTTTAAAATAGCCGGACATTTGTAACACATGTGGGCACAAGAACTCTTCCAAAACCAAAGCTGCTTAGGAATTCAAAATGTGTATTTCTGAGTTATTTAGATACGACTTACCCCCTGAGTCAGCTAGTTTGAGCTTGTTGGTGAGGCCTTCGTAAACAAATAAAGCCCTGTGGACACAGACACACAAGAGGTCAGACTATGTCACAAGGACATGCCAAACACATCCGTCGTGTTGACAATGAGATGAGAGAATCTTGACGGCTTGAAAATGATCAGCGTCATCACGTGTCGCCGTCACATCCGAAAATAAAGCAACACTGACGCAACACGTGCTTTGTCTGTTGCAGACTGATGTGCACGGATTCTGCTCAACGCGTGTTTATTGTGGAGCATCGCAAAGCGTCCGGTAAAAGTACGGACAAAAAAAGTTGTGTAAAAAATGTATTGAACCCATTTTTGGCGCTGAGCACAGATACGTGGCAAAAGTGAAGCCATCTATCATCATATTTGCTTTGATGACTGCTCAAAGTGACATTTCGATAGCTGAGAAGCCGATCAGAGTAAAAAAGCAGGTTGGGACATTTTGCAAGTAATAACGTGTTTGGACCACGTCCACACTCAGAGACGAGACGCACTTAGGCATTAAAATGTATAAAAGTAGTCAAAACTGTTTTTTGGCGAGGATTGTAATGCTCTTTCCAACTACATGTTCAGCTAGACATCATCAAATTGGCACGAACACGCTCGGACAAGGACGCGTTCATCCAAACCCGACTTATTTGGGTAAGGTTTAAAGCAGAAAAATGAGCTGTCAAACCCCGAACACAACTCTACCTGTGTTTGTACCAATGTGCAATCAGGAGGTATGTCTCATGTAGTGAGAGCATAAATATCAATGTGGTGCATTAATCCTGAGCTGGTGGGAATGTGCGTGTCTGCATTTGTCAGTAAATTTTTCCCTCTGACTCCTGAGGGAATTTCAATAACATCTGGAGCTGCCTAGTGAGTGCACAAGGCCACTAACAGCTATTACCAGGGGTCAAAGGTGAAGGACCCGTGTGTGTGTGTGTGTGTGTGTGTGTGTGCGCGTGTGGAAATCTTTCTATGAACTATTTTGCCTTATGAAACTGTAAAAAAAAACTGCTCTAAAAACTAGAACGGTATGGATAAGCTAATGGAAAATGTGTTGCTACATATGACAAAATTACAAAGATTATATAAATATATATTTTGTAACACTATTCGGCGTTGAATATATCCATGTTAATTTCTCCATTGCGAGACTAATAAAGGTTTTTCTTATCTTCTTATCTTTTCCAAGGCCGTAAATTAAGCAATTTTTCACGCACTTTAACTGTCAACAGTCCTTGTGAAAAATAAATAAAAAAAGAATGGCGGTGTATGTGTACCTAGGGGTTCAACTTGGGTTGAACTCTTTCATGGCCGATAGAGTCTCTGTGCAAACTAGGTTGCTAGGTTTGCGTTGACATTTTGGTGACCATAAAAATCTGCTTCCGATTTTACCCGAAAGGCACAATTTTCTTGACCTAACCGCGGTCTCTCATTATATATATATATATATATATATATATATATATATATATATATATATATATATATATATATATATATATATATATATATATATATATATATACAGGTATATATATACAGTATATATATATATACACAGGTATATACACAGGTATATATACAGTATATATATATATATATATATATACTGTAAATACAGTATATATACCTGTATATTGTTTTTTTTAATCACAATAATAATAGGAAATAAAGTTACATTTTTTTGACAGACAAGAGTCCTAGTGTGAATGCTTGCCTCTCAGCATTCACACAATAACAGCCTACAACGGTTTAATTAGCATCCTGATATAAAAGGTCAGTTGGAGCACAATGGACAAAGGCTGACCAAAGTCAATCACTGCATGTGTGTGTGTGTGTGTGTGTGTGTGTGTGTGTGTGTGTGTGTGTGTGTGTGTGTGTGTGTGTGTGTGTGTGTGTGTGCACCGAAAGCACAATCACCATGTTGTTTGCTCTCCAAAGACGCTACGCTACAAAGCATGCACAGAGCATGAAAACACAAGCCTCTTTTCACTGCACTGCTAATTGTTCATATTTACAGACTACGCAGATTTATAGGGCAGGAGAGTTCTAATGTACTTTTACACAATAGCGCTGCCATAAATCTTGCCTTCTGCGACTTGGTGCGATGTTCATTTGAATGGAGTGGCAGATGCTGATTCATTCTTATTGGATGTTTTGGAGATGGCAGTTTGCGGCGCTGCCAAACAGTTGAATGAGCTTTTAAAAACAGACAAAGACACTGATGGAATCCTCAGTGTAAAAAGACATATTGGTGTATGTCAGGTCTCCGAAAGAGTCAATAAGGCAAGGGTGCGGGCGAAAGTGCAACATTGATCATGTTGGTGTTCGTTCGCAAGCACGTGTTGGAGGTTTGATAACAGTGGGACGCTAGCAAGCATCTTGCCAGCTGTCAATCAGCTGACTTTCAAACCACGTTGAAGGTTACGAACTGCGTGATCAGCCTCTAGTCATTCAACGTCGTCTCGCAAATTCCAGACGGCGCTGTCCAAGACTCTCTAGCAAGCTTAACTAATCTCATGTTTCTAGAGATCAGCCATAAAAAAAAAATAACACACGCCACGAATGTATGAGCCAGAATTAAGACTCCAATCCACTGATCCTCGCTATTCGAAACATTCCATAAGGTCATTGCCGACAAGCAGGCACGGTCAAAGGTCAGCATGCATCTGAGAGAGTCTAAAATCCCGTGAGCGCATTCCACACCCACAGTTAACAATGTGATGTCGGGGACAAATTTTTCTATCAAAATTACATGTGAAAAGATTCTTTCCTATCTAATTGCATATCTTCCCAAAATGAAATCCAAGCCCTTCTTGCATTTAAGGTTTTCAGATTTAGATTCAGAAAACTTTATTTATGACCGTGGGGCAATTAGAGTTGGATTTAAACTACATGGATCATTGATGCGGAAGCACAGTGGGCCAGTGGTTAGCATGTCTGCTCACATCTTGTGTGGGCTTTGCTCACGTGGGTTTTCTCTGGGTATTTCAGCTTCCCCCCACATGTTAAAGAAAACTCTAAACTGCCCGTACGTACGACCGTGAGTGTGAAAAATTGTTTGTCTCCAGTGTATGTGCTCTGTGATTGACTGGCGGCCAATCCGGGGTGTGCCCGGCCTCCCAGTTCAATCTTAGGGAAAATGTGGATCTTGTAGGGATGGGTCTTAAAAACAACAACAGGGAAAAAACAATCTATATTTTTCTTCCTTCTATTTTTGGAAGTTGCGAACTCCTGCCTGGAGGATGCGTGCCATTACATGGATTAGGCTAAACAAGTTACCTTTTCTTATATCACAACTAGTTGTCGTTGTTTGTTTTGTTTTGTTTTAGGTCATTGACAGAGCCTCTGCTGGTTGCAGCCAAGTAGTGCGTTCAACTTATCAACAATCAATACCAAAACGATTATCACAATTCTTAACACTCAATTAATCGAGTGTTACACATCCTTTTGTTAAGCTACATACTGAAGCTAACATTATGTCTGGTTATTTCATCATTCCTTTACTTGCTTTCCTTTCGAGTGACTTGCAAAGCTCTTCCATAATATGGTTGATTATGCAATAGCCAATTAAAAAGGAATGTGTGTGTTTTATTTTTTTGGACAATGGCATGGAAAAAATGCTTCAGCTGTTTTTATCTCTGACAGCACTCAAATAAATATGCCGCCATGCAGTTTGGCCGTATAATGTAGATGTAAAGCAGGCTTGGGCATGCTGGAAAAGAAATTACATGTAACGAACAACCAGGCAAGAAAAATCCCAGCAATAAATCAAATATTTCCGTTCCTTTAGTGTTCTATAACTATACAAATTGACAATGTCAAAAGTTGTTGCCAAGCTTAATCCCGCTGAGCCGATTCACAGCCCCTTATTGATATAAAAGCTGCTGTTTGTTTCGTTTTTATGCACCACCGATGATTAGCGTCCGTGACTGCAAATGCGCAGAAGCCACCGCGGCGATGCAACTTGCAAAATCTCCCTCCAAAAACACCCACGGGAGATGTAAATGTAGCTTTGCTGATGGGAAAAACAGAGTCATCCGTGTAACCGAAGCCAGCTATGACCTCAGAAAAGAGGAAGAAGAGCAGAGAACCGAAGAAAAGAGGGAGGGGCCGAGGCAAGGAACACACCATGATGTCATCATCTGAACAATGATAAATGAATTGTGTGCACGCATGGCTGCTACCGGCAGACTCTTTGGACTCGAACAGCCATGAACAAATAAGTGGCAAAAAGAACGTGAACACAGCACATGAGCACATGTACACACAGTCAGATGAGAACCACGCACGCTACTCGGAAACAATTTCACAATGCACATAACAGAAACAGATGGTCAACTGTAGTACCTGTGTAGGCATCCAAAACAAACAAAAGGCTAAACCTTTCTCTGCACATAAGGAACTAAATCAGATTTATGGTTCATGTTATGCCTCCTGTCCATAAATGACACTCCGGTATTCGTTTTCCGACTTTGACCACCACGTGTATTTAATCCACTTCGACATGGTAGCGCTGCGCAAGTAAAGCAAATCCTCATAATACATATTTCTCTATGACAGGGAAATCATCCAGGTTCACCCACATTATTCATTCATGTTGCCTGTGCCAGCAGGGGAGGGACAGAAAGGTCTGGGGTTATTGATTGATTCCATGTAGGTAAAAAGAAAGACCTGTGGAAATGAATGCCGCTCCATCACAAATAAGAGCATCACTCATTCCCTTTGACGCCAAGAAACCATATTTGGTAACTTAATGGACAACATGCCAGAACCTAAATATACTCTTTTCATTTATGATTATGAATGGGATTTTGCGTTTTATTTTCGGATGTGCTGAGGTGCATTTTTACATTCGATTTAATAAATTAATAAACCCGCTGAAATGTCATGTGGTTTATTTATTTATTTTTTAACAGCAGTCTGCTCATTATAAAACACATTTTTTATGCAGTACTAATGCTAAATTTCCTGGAAAATTTCCATTTGAAACACATTGAATTGTTAACATAAGCAACATTTTGATCACAGTTGCCTTTCGCCATTGTTTCAAAACTATCATTGAAACGCTGCATTCATATTTCATGTGTTTACAAATTCAACAATCTCAACCTTTCCATAAGTGTCTTTTTTTTTTCTGTGACGGTAGATGTTTATTCTTCCCCCCTTTCTACTTTCACCCTCAAACCTAGTTACCCCTCAGTCTTAGTTTAGTGCCGACCTGAGATCCCCCGTGCTATTTTTAGCTGGCAGTCTACCTCGCCGTCTGTGTTTCGGTGGAAGTCTGAGACGTCCCCAACGGCACACAGAGCTCATTTCCTTCTCTCCAAAAGAGGTCCCGTCTAAATCATTGCATGTCTGTCCTCTTTTTGTCCAGTGTGTTACTCACATAATACCCCCTGCGAGTCATATCGTCTCGTGTCTATGTGGCCAGCCCCGCGGCAAATGCATTCCTCTGTCTGGACTATCCAGAAATATGGTCGGAGAAATGCGAAGAGTGAGATTCGATAACAGAGGAATGGAGCAGACTCATTTGTGGCAAAATTTTGTTTCTTTTCAACTCAAGTAAGTTACAGTCGAATCGACAAGAGTGTAAAAGGGGGCAAGCGCGTTATTACACAAGACGTTGATTTAATTCAATTTGGATGGACGGGCCGTGCAGGTAAAGTGGAGAGCGAGAGAAAGAGAGACCACAAGTGAAGCATGTTGGGCCTTCTTAGCATTGAGTCAGGTGTACTGCAAACACACAGTACAGTAGATGTAATCTTCCCAAGCCAACGAACGGGGCCTCTCTAATGAAAGCTGCTGAGATGAGTGGAAACATACCGCCGTGGACTCCCAAAGGACAGCTCAAAATGATGAAACATGCATCAAGTCACAAGAAGTCAGCAAAGGAGGCACAAAATACAACCTCCCTTTCATGTCTTGCCGCTCACTGAGAAACTTGATGTACATAGTACAGCATGTCCTGTTGTCTGATGTCAGGAAGCTTCACATGCTTTGACCTAACTTCAAAAACGGACTGAAAAAAATCACTAACAATGCTACGTCCACCATATCAAAACAATACGCCATCATAAGAATCAGGAGGAAAACATTACAGAAGTTTAAAAAAAAATTCTTGAAAATTGCACATTCTTTAAATGGACTGTCTCAAGTCAGCTCAGTCATCTGCATTGAAAAAACAATTTTCCATAAAAGCTTCTTGAACGTCACAGGTCAGACACCGGCTGTGTATTTTACCAACATGAAAAGGCTCCTTCGTTTGCATTCATATGAATAAGAAAATAGATTACGAATAACTATGTGAATTTGTTTTAAGCACTGTATACATGTCTCCATGACACACACGGGCTGTGGTCCACCCATTGATTCAGAGTGGCTGATATGCACAATATTTGACTGGGTGGAGTCCATAACATCATCCCCTGGAGACGATTAACAGACCACAGAGGCTATTTGAGGAGAAGGGTAATTTTTTATTTTTTTGGAGGGGCAGGGACGAGAAAATGGATGCAAGATTGCAAGGAAGAAGAGCATGTGTTGAGAGCCGAAAATGGATATGACTGCGCTGCGAGGGCTGAAGTACTGAAAGGGCCTTGCCTGGAATGCTTATAGAGGGAGGAAGAAAGACTTTCTCAGCGAAATTCCGTGTTTAGTGGTGGACGAAGAAAACAAATAAGTAATTAATTGAGTGCCAAGGTCTGGCAGAGAGGAGAACAGTCCTCTTGATGCTGGGGCAGGCGGAAAAGGCGGCGGGGGGGGACGCAAAGGCAGAAGGAATGCACAGTTAGAATAGATGCGGTGTTTGAATGTATGCAAACTTGCTGCCAATACGGATGCGACATATAATCTATACTTACTGATGTAAGTAGGTGACCAATTCTGAGGCTGGGCATGCCGTGTCGGATTGTTCAAACAGTGGCGCTTGTGTTTTAGCAATGAGTTAATCCTCAGTTTACGTGGAGGCCTGTGATTGCGTAAAAGTAGCATCACAAAGACCAATTAGACAGCCGACGTGTTTCTTTTCTGAGTAATCTAATGAGAAAACAGCATATTTGGCCTTCAGGCAGAATTGACGACTGGGACATTGTAGAGATGATTAAATAAGGCCGACGAATGCAACGGGAAGAAGCAGTTCTCGGCATGCGATTTTTAAGCCAAACGTCCACATCATCAAATCGTCGTTGCTATGCATGAAGCAGTCCCGTTGCTTTGTCGCTGATATAGGCCAATGTCCACCATCTCTTGGATACCCCATCAGCTCGGGTCTCAAGGCAACTGCTTGAGTCGCCTGCCCTATTTTGGCATTTCTGGCGCTGAAGTTGCCACAGTGGTTAAAAAGTTCCCTCGTGGCAGGACTCCTGGCACGGACGAGATCCAATTGTTCAAGACTCTGGATGTTGCCATGCCATCTTGGTCGGAACACCTTTGCAACTTCACGTGGACATTGTTGATGGTTCCTCTTGACTGGCAGAACAACGTGGTGGTCCCCGTCTCTGCGAAAGTGGCAAGAGAGTTTCTTTGCAACCACACATTCCTCAGCCTCGCTGGCAAGGTCGACTTGAGGGTCTTGGAAAGGAGGCAGTGTCCAACAGTCAAACCTGGGAATCAGGAGGTGCAATGAGGGGGTGGAAGCATTTCGGAGGGGCTATATTCATGACTGAGTTCACCCCGGGGGAAACGAAGACCAACGGGCGATGGAAAGATGTAAATGGAAAAGCTGACAGCGGAGTGAATGGATGGTTGCCAAGGGGGCGAAGCAGAATGTGCTTGTTGGGTCGAACTGTTCTGATGCTTTTATGTGGAGGTCAGCTTGTGAGAAGGGGTGGGAATCAATGAGAAACCAACAAATCCAATATGTTGAGATGACATCACAATCCGGCACGAATCATCAGAACATAATCAACGTGCACAAGAAACAGTGATTGGGCATATGTCGCATCAGAAACAAAAACCCGTACAGATACGAAAGCTCTGAAGTGAGCGGTTGACTCTAACACTGATTACTTTCGTTTTCAAAATAGTCTTGAATCGTCAACCCATCTCCCTGCGGATTGTGTTTGGCTTTAAAAGCCGCGCTGCAAAATACCTTGAAGGAACGGGGCGTGATGAAGAAGAGGAAATGGGGGATGAGTAAGGGAAAGGAAGGGGAGAATGGAGCGATAAATTCGCTATAATCGTCGGCTTCTGGGATTACACAGGCATTTCCGGGACATGTTGTCTCACACTGTACGCACACACGTGCATCCTCTGGAAATTGAATCATTAAAACATCTTATCTTTAACCATTTCCATATAAACAAGACCAATGTTTACATTTCTCCCTCAAACTAATCTTTCCTTCCTTGTCACTCCTCCACCTGTGCTCTCCTCCTCTCGTTCTTCATCAGCCTCACATTCTCTGAGGGACCACCCAGCATTTCGTCTCACATGCGGTCCTTTTCTCCAGATATTTGACTTGAGTGTGCTTTCATTTTACGACCTTTGCCAACGTCTGCTCTCGTTCAATTTGCCTTAACAAACAACCCTAATGTTCCCCACTCAGGTCGCCACAACAACAGAGACCCTCAATCCCACCCTTTTCACTAGCAGCAAGTTACGAGACGCCGGTCAAGTTTGATTTTGCTGCATGATGACAGGTGGGGCCCTTTGTAACCATGGTGATGAGAGCGCGAGCCTTTTAAAGCCACTTGGTAAACATTTTGAATGGCGATAGCAGACACATGGAAGTCAACCCCCACATTTTCTTTACAATTACGTTCTGTGGAGCCCCACTTGTCAAAACAAGGCATTCTGATGACTATTGCGCTTGTGGAATTATATAATAATCCACCAATTTTGGTCCATCTCGCTGAGCAACTGCAAGGTCATTTTCAGTTGACAGAGCGTGTTGGATTTACTCAATTTTATTTTGTCAAGTGGTTGCACCAAATAATCTGGATACAGAAACATGTTTTAATGAGACTATACTGTACATCTACTTGAAAAGTATATCTCAGTCCAGATGGTTGATAAAGATAAACACCAACAGTAGAAAAACAATCTGCTTAGTATCGCATTCGTGAATTATGAATTGTTTGTTTTGTTTGTTTGTTTATTGAACATAAAACATATATACAGTAATAATTTGACAGAAAATAAGGTAGAACAATCCACACATTTTTATGCATCTAAGGGGGCTGCCATTTTTTCTTGTATTGCCACTTGCTGCCGACTGAAAATAACATCACAGTGACTTCAGGCTCAGGTAACAATGTTTTTCTGGGATTTGTGATGTGACATATGCACATCCCTCACATTTTAACAGATAGCTTCTAAAATTGCAGACACCCCACCCCCTTTTTAATAGCATTGCATGCCAAGTCAAATGTTATTGTTTTGTTTCTGCCTCTGACAACTAAAAACAAAAAATAAAAACGGGCCGCAAAAGAGCCCCAGGCCATAGTTTGCCCTCCA
The DNA here is from genome assembly GCF_054856545.1 of Hippocampus guttulatus. NCBI lineage: Eukaryota > Metazoa > Chordata > Actinopteri > Syngnathiformes > Syngnathidae > Hippocampus > Hippocampus guttulatus. Next base: position 17,590,088 of record NC_141265.1, read on the forward strand.
GTTGTGTATGCTAATTTTATATATATGCACTAGAATCGATTCTGTCTTTGGAGGACACTGCAGTGAGTACAGGTTCTGTGCAATAGCATATTGTTGGTCAGAGATGCCATAAAACGGTTTTAAAAAATAGTTTTCATGCAAACACACGGTACACTCAAAACCACTTGTATTTCTTGCCAGTTTGGGGAGAAACTGTACCATCAACAAAAAACACAGACAACAGTGGCCAGTTGGTAATGTTAGATAAGTCAAATCTTCATGACAGGAAATCAAAATTCAAAGAGGGCATGAGACATTGTATCGCACTATAAAAGGGAAGTAATAAAGTATGTTGTATATCACTGGTGGCGGCCTAAAAAGGCAACGTTCTCATGAGCAGATAGTACAATGTGGAACATCATATTCATCCAACAACAACATCAATGAATAAGGATGGGAATAATCATCGACTGATTGTTAAGAATGTGGATTCAGTCTGAATGTTGTCCAAAAAAGGAAACACGGACGGGTTGAGCAAGACATACGCTACGCTAGCCAATCCACCGTGCTGCCTCAAGTATGCCGTATTTTGCCATTAAAAAAAAATGCTTGGGTGTTGCACACACTGATTTTCACCATTTTGCACGCTACTTGTCCACTGTCAAATCTATCACATCAGTTCACGTTCTGTTCGCCCACGCGGACATATGCAATCCACGCACAATAACTATGTCTGATTAGGGCCTGTCATTAGACCGCACACCTTCATCTCAAGAGCCCAGATGAGCGTAATTAGTGCAGAAAGCAGTTGTTTGGCAATTACTGCTTCCTCCGTTCTCTCACGTCAAATAAACTGACATGTATATAACAGCTATTGTAGCCATCACTCATTGTCATTCGTCTGCAACATGCCACCCACAGGCAGGCTCAAACAAGCAGCTGGGTCGGCATAAGTTGAATGTTTTGCGCAAGGAACTTGTATTGTGATAGTGGAGATGTAGGCCTTACTTGACATGCAATTTTTTTAATGATTTGTGGTACTTTTTTTGGGGGTAGGGGGGGCTACAAACTTAAGGCTCACAGCAATGGATTTGGAGCTAGCATCATTAAGGTGTTCTAAATTCAACCATCGTCCCCAAGCAATGCATCATACAAGTTGGACCAGGGCCTATGCAAGCATTGGAAAAACTATGAGGAGTTTATTGCCGGGCAGCCTTATACGAGGAGTGTCAACTATTACAAACAGCCCCAAGGGCAGCTTGTAGGAATGCAAAACATGTTCACGTGTTTCAAGTGCAAATCATTGATTTTCCTTTTTTTTCCATGCACAAATATGAAAGTCATTTATGAGACCGCGGCCTGTTTTCTTACTGCATTGTGACCACCGTATTCTGAGCTCTGGTGTAATCACATTTGAGAATGTTTGCGTCCAGGCAAAGATGAGGGGATGACAGAAAGGCAGGATAAAGTTTTTGGGGTGTGTTGAGATTGACCATAAATAGAAAAAAATGGTGAGGTCACCTCATTCTGTCATGCCTGACCCATAGTTAAACAATCAGAAGTACATATTGCAGCCTTTGAAGCAAAAAGTTTCGAATAACTCACCAACTTTAGTGTCATGAATGTCACCCCTGACAGGTGGATTCATAAGGAAGCGACACAAAACAGAAGTTTTTGTCATTTCTTCTCGACACTTGGTTCCCCCTCAAGTGAGGAAATCACTTGTATGTGTGCAAGCTAAACCGTTGGTGTCACTGGGTTTTGCCTCCCTCGCAGGTGTGTGTTCATCTGACCCGTAACTTTACACCCATTCCCGCTTACTCATGCATGAAGATGTGGAAAATCTGGCACACAAACACCTCAGCTCAAAGAAATGCTCCAATGTGAGGGCGCCATCACTGGAGACAGGAGGACAAAAGACGACAGAAACTTGTAAATTAAATGCATGCATGGGGATCATCAACAAAAAAATTATTTATGAATGTGTGCATGATTAATGGATTTGGCAGGGTTGTCCCGCATCATGGAGCACTGCACAGCTAGAATAACAACATACTGGCCAGTAGAGTAATCGAAACACAGGCCTCATTTTACCTTATTATTTATCCCAAAACAATATCATGCAAATTTAAATTTACCTTTTACATACTGTAAGTGTGAAGCGCAACGTGTACAACGGTACGCAAATTGCATGTCTATCATCACAAACACAAGGTAACGTATCAATGCTAACTCTTTTAAAATCGAGAATCAGAACGTACCGGAATGCCCTCGCAAGTGGTCAAAAATAGACCGGTACACTTACAATCGCGTCAGGTTACAAATGCGTAATTGCCACATTCATACCCATGCTGCTAAAAGCCACAACTCACGCGGAACGGGTTCACCAATAAACCTGCCAAGATAGCCTTCACTGACACCCACGTCACTCACCAGGTCAGGGCACCCTTTTAAAACCATACACACTCAAATTCACAGATACTACAGTACAATGTGAGTATGGTGACCCCTAAATGTACCTCACATGCAGGTTATTTTGTTTAACCATTTGTCAATTTTGACCCGATTGCTCGATTAGTGGGATATTCTTCAAACATGAATAGCTAAACATTGTAAAAAAGGAGTCAGACATTACTTACTGAGAGCACATGGCAATCAGGCCCATTTGGTGAATGAAAAAAAAAAAAAAGAAATCCTGTATTGACGCATTACTAACATTCATTTAAGGATTTCATGGGTTCTTCACGAGCTCAAGCGTCACCTCTCAACAAAGTGTTGTGGAAATCTCATGACTGCTTTCTAAATTATATTGTATGCTGAAAAAAAAAGACAGCAATCAAAAGACAAAAGTTGGCACCGTAGTGATTGTTTTGATTACCCTGTCACTGCCTGCGTCTGTAACTGGGGCGTTGTGAAACACAAGTGTGCCGTGGGCCGTGCGTATTTGTATTGTCAAAAAGAAAGTGTGACAGTGATCACGTCACATTTGGCTCGATACAGCTTCCCCCCCACCCCCATTTGTGATGAATACCAGGTCAAGCTAATCAGTGGCCTTAAATCAGCTTAGCACCGACACAATGCTGCAAACATTTCTTTCAGCTGATTCACACATACGCATTTTTTTTTTTTTAGGACTGGCTAATCTGGCGTTGACCTGAGTGGTTTACACTTGGCAGGAATATGTCGTTTTATTGGCGGGTCAGATGAAAATTAATACAATGTGCAAACCAAAGTGCTTTCCCAAGAAATTCCAGAGACATGAAAAGTTAAAGACAAGGGACTGTTTGAATCCTGGGCACGAACCTTTCGCTGCTGTCCTCATACAACTGAAACATCTTGGCACGATACCCAAAGTAGAGAAACAGACTTGGAGGACCCCAAGATCCTTATCGAAGCTACAGTAGCACTCAGTATATTGCTAACTGTTGACGAAAGCATTTTGAGTATGTTGATACACAGATAGAAATGACAAAAAAAAAAAAAAAGCATACATGCTAAAGTTAGCTTACCACGTTGCTGACTCTCAGTTCTGAACATTTCAATGTAATACCCCGCAGTCGCCACTTTGCTGCAGTGGTCTATTTTTCTTGATTACCTTAAATTATGCAGGTGTACCTAATCAAGTGTCAAGTGAGTGTAATTAAAGACCATTTATGAGACTCAACTAGATTCATTGTCGACCGCAGCATATGTCAGACCATCCCGTGCGATTGTCTGCAACCTGACCACCTGACACCTGCGCATCCCCATGGTGACACATCAAAACAACACCCAACTCTCATACTGTCCCACGCTCTCATTCCGTTGTTTTTTTTTCCTTTCACGTTGAATGCAGCATTTCCAGCACACACACACACACACACACAGCTTCTCCTCGCATGCGTCCACTCTTTAATAACCATAAGTAACCCAAATTACAAGTTGTCGCTCAGCCAAGAACTGCACAACACTCATGCGCTCGTGTGGGGGACGAGCATGGGCGACGGCCACCTCTTATTCATCTCCCTACTTCCTCCTCGTCGCTCCGTGACGTGATGCACACTCCAGCTGCATGAATGAAGCTTGCCCAGCTCAAATCTGAATGAGCTGGATTGGGAATAGGAGGGGGCGTATGGGGTGGGGGGGATTTCCCATCCATTCTCGGTTTCCCAGTTTCCTTTCTTCAATGCATTTGGGATCTTCTTTACCAAATTCCACGCCCATCATCATGTCGGATCGTCAATCCCGTGCAGCAATTGTATTTGAACTTCCACCCAGTCTCTCTTTGGATTGCAATCTGCCGCCCGTCAAACAATCCCATGTACACAATCATCACCAATATGCCCAGAGTCGTCCCAGCTGACATGTCATGAGTCATCCGTCATAGCAGACACAATGGCACAGTGTATTTAATTCTGCACGGGAGTATATTGCAGACAAACTAGCGTTAATTAGCCTCGAGATGCGCATGAGTATTACCTTATACACTACCAAAATTAAAAAGTCTATTGCCAAATTCTGATTTTTTTTTTGTTGTTGTTGAAAATTACACTTCTCCATTTGCACGCACTCAAGAGTTCAATTCCCACAAGAGGTCAGCATATTTTGAGACCACGGTATACATTGTTTTTCATTGGCTTTTAAGTCCCTTTTTTTCAGCACGTATTCCAAAAGACGCAAGTGCCTTATTACACGCAAATAAACAGCAGAAATCACATTAAGTAAGCCGACTCCACTTACAGTGGTGATCTTCTTTCCGTGCATTTACATGACGTGTATTTGCAATGGATATACAGCATTTGTTTCCAAATGCAAACAAGAGCGTCCCAGAGTGGATTCTGTTCATTGTATCTTTTGCAGGACTTCCAGCATTCTGACCTCTGTGCAATCAATGTACAGTTGTCTTTTCTTGTTTTCCTTCAGCCTAACGCAGTACTGTACTTTCATGCAGGTCACGATGGTGGTACTGGGAGAACTATTCACTGCATGTGGTCGTTGGCGTCAAAAGTTTGAGAGCCACCGCGTTCGTTGATCTGATGCAGGTGCTCTTCTTAAAGTCACAGTTAGGTTTTACATTTACTCGATTCACAAAACAAACTAAATAGTACAGTGAACATCGCTTGTTTTCAGCATCAACTAGATTACTGATATTAAAGCAAGGGATCATCTTGTGGTGGCGGTGGTGTGCCTGCTTCATGAAAGCGTGCCTTCGTGAAACATAGAACCAGAAGAAACCTGATCATGGTAGAAAAGAACACAAGCCTCACGTTACCTTTGAGCAGAGGAAACTTTGGTATTACATTTTTGAGGCAGTGACAGTGAGTCATGTAGTGGCTGCGCTTTGCGTGCGTAATGGACTAACATCACCTCCTTTCGTATTCGCTCAAGGGGGAGGTGAGAAGCTCTGGTCTACTTTTAAGTGTCTCACTATGAGTATAAGACAATGGCGTGGTAAAAATAGCCCACGTTGCGTGCACTGTCTTGCAGAGTAACACTTTGCTCATTGGATTAATGGAATAAAGCCTCCGATTGCGCAACAGCTGTTCGTTCAGTTACATGAAACTTGGTGCGTTTATACACAGAATTGTTACGGACTTTTCACGGAACAGAAATTAATTGTTACCAGTTGGTGGAGGAGCGATGGTTGAGGATATCCTCCTTGGCCGTGAGCAGTGACAGGCTGTAGGTATCAAGGTTCACCGTTTGCATGCTCATGGTGCTTTTAAGTGTCCAGACTTCTTCCCGCAGGCTCGTCTCTTCACTGGTCCCCCTACTTGTGCTCGGGGTGTGACTATTTGCTGGGGTGAGCCACAGCGGGGAGAAAAAAAAGAACTGCGGCGGTATTCGGTGGAAAATAAGACCCCAAAAAAGAAGACGAAAACAGTCCACCAAAAGGGTTAGATGCAGGTTGCACGCAAACTGGGCTCAAGTTTCAAAGTGGAACGATCCGTCGTGCAAGCGCTGCGCACTCCCTGCGTGGATGAGACCGTAGTGTGCACACTGAGTTTTGTGCAGAGAGGGGGCAGCTCAATAAGTTTTCGGCACACACACAAAAAAGCCCCACCTCCCGTTGAGTAAGTGGAAAGCGGAATGACTTCACTGGCTGGGTAGCACCATGCACACTCGCAGCCAACCTGAGCACCGTGTCAGCATGCATTCTCGATTGAAATGGCACCAATTTGCAACAAAAGCTAAATAGGAAATTACGGATTACCTGATAAATAAAACACTTAACGGTACAAAAAATTAAATGGGCCCTCACCGATACCATTTTTTTCCAAGTATGAATGAATGGATTTTTTTCTTGTCCTGTATGGGGGTTTACCACATTCTATTCTTTTTTTTTTACATTAATAGTTTACATTTGGAAAAAAATGTGAGTGAGTACCAGGCTTCAAGTCAAGTTAAGAATCAACCAATCAAATCAAATATTTTTGTCTCTCTGTATTATAAATTTAATCCAATCCAATATGTGATGCCTTGTTAAATCAAGTTGTCTAAAAATTCTGTCACGTGATATAATAATGTGGTTTAGGAGGCGGATGGTGGCAATGTGGCGTTTTTGAACTGCCAATCTTTTCCTGGCTTCTTTTTTTTTTTTTTATTACCCCAAACCACCACAGCAACTCCACACACGTGCCCAAATGAAGCCATTTACTGCAAAAGAAGGAGCAATTTCATGGGAACCGAGTATGAAGAAGCCTTTTGTGGCATAACACAAAGTGCAAAGGGAGGTTGTATGGCTGTCTGATTGTGACGCATGCGTAAGAAAACTGCGTGGACTATCTCACACAAACATTGCCATGCATTGATGCTCAGACATCTTGAGCACAAAGACTGAAGTCTGGGCAAAGTAAAGCAAACACACAACCATACACACTACTGTCAGAACTCTGAATGGGCCTGTGCGTGCGCCTTGTGCATTTTGAAGTACCCTCATGACCTCTGGAACTCTATTGAGATCATTCTTGTACAATCTGGGACAAAAGTCAAGGATTCAAATGACAGTTTTGATTTTATAGCCATGTGATAACAGGATATAACAGTTTGCTAAAATTCATACAATTGGCAATGACCACATCATCTCACGAATCACTAGGGTGCTGTGTCAATCAAAACTGACCATTCTTATTTTTGTATAGACTCAATTTTGGACACAAATCTTGGTTTGGGCCTCATTCATTTTTGCCGATGTGCCTAATTTTGCATTAGGTTAATGAACGTTTTCATAATCATCACCTTTAGTCAAGAAAAGGTGATGATGAACGGAAAATGTAAAATAAGTATACAGCGCGTCGCCACTGTGTTGCATGTGGGCAGAGATTTAATCATGTTTTTGTCTTTCATCCACTGTACTATCGAGTGTTTTTCAAACAGTGAAAAAAAACATGCATAGAAGTAGCTTGAAGACTTTGGCCAATGTATTTTTGGGGAGGACAGCAGAAACGCTGGTGGGTACTGATTTTCGTATCAGTGCAAGACTCCCTGCGCGAGTTTGCAACTTTAGACAGCTGGTGTCACGTGACTTATTTCATCAAAAAAATATGTGAACATCAAGCATCAGAATAAATGATTGTATTTTTTAAAGGACCACAGTGGGTGGCACAGCTATGGGTGGGCCCACAAACAAAGGAGGGGCGGGGTGGACTCAAAGTGCCCTTTTCACGGCACAAAAATGCTTCCATCAAGTTGAGACCCAAACGCATGATAGCATTTAAAAGGAATAAAAGTAGTACTTTGATTCGCCATGATTGAAGTCAGCTGGGACAACTCCCAAAGCGGCGCAGCCCTCCCTTTCGCAAAGCCACCAGCCTTTGCTCATCTCCTAAATGACCAACAAAATAGAGCCCTTAGGACTATGTTTATCCATTCATCCACTTTTTACACAGCTTGTCCTCATTAGGGCCACAAATGAGAAAGAGCCTCTCTCAGGTTTGGGAGAAAAGCCACTCGAGCATGAAGGGAACATGCAAACTCCACACAGGAAGGATTTAGAGTGATGTATTCATACATACAATAAAAATTCAGCTGGTATGTTACATACAGTAAATATATTCACTTCCTCTCAGCTGTGTGGTGCTTGAACACATGAAACAAATAATGCGGCACATCCACATGCACTGTGCTGTTCTGGATCAAACTTGCAGTGTCAGGGGGGGGGGGGGGGGGGGGGGGGAGTGTTGGAGGTTTGGGGGCTTCCGTGACAAACTCATGCTGCTATTATTCTTACAACTTCCTGTTATTAGAGGCACTCCTGCCCCTCCAAGGCTCTTCGTCCATATCTGGACATGTGAACTGCGGCACTGTTGGACTCCACTTGAGAGGACTCTGGCATTTCCTCTGCAAGGGTGCGGCAGTGATTGACCATTAGGTCAAAATATGAGAATGTGCTGGGATGTCCAGTGGGGCTTTGTACACGTGTGCTTGTGCGTGTGTGCCTGTGTATGTGTGTGTGTGTGTATTGAAACAGCCATTTTCCTCTAAATATGTCCTTCACTAATTGCCACACGCTCTTCATCCAGCCCCCTGCCTTCCTGAGAGTCTAGACTAACAGCCTGTGCTTGACAGCTTGTCGAGAGCTCCACTAGCTCACAAAATCCTCTCCTAGCCTCTTAGAGTTCACTTAATTCACCGCACATTCACCAATAAGTCTCTTAGATCGTTCAATGACTTGTCTCAAGCGGATATATGCTCCGATAGTTTAGGACTGGAGGCTTTGTAGCTTCAAAATGACAAATCCGACTCCCAAGCGCTCAGTGAACCAGTTGGAGGGTTGGTGCAAATAAAGTTTTCTTAAAGCATCTTGAGTGCTGCATGGCAGGTGATTTTAACCCGAGGGGGAGCTGAAAAGGTCAATGACGTGTTGAAGCCTTTTTTGTTGTTGTCATGAGTCGTCACGAATAATATGGTCTCCATCAGCTTGCACCCAATGATCACTGCTCTCATCTTGGCTAAGTGTGAGGTGGTTAGTATGAATGTAACCTTCCCTTTGTGGCGTTACGGATTTGTAAATGACTGCTTTTGCAGTCTGAACATCAAGTTCTTTGTTATCCATGTTACTCTTTTCACACATTAATCATCAGCAACAATAAAATATGTAAGCTGCTTGGATGTAGCATTGCTTTCGCTTTATTTGGACTCAATGCGGTGCCTGTCTTTATTACAGTATGATTATTCCTTTTTGTCATCTTTAACAAAAACTCCAAATTCACCAAATTAAGGTATTTTAATTGCCTGTACCAAATTTCTCAAACACTCATAAATTTACATATTTTGTTAAATCCTATTTTCAATGGTCCTGTCTGAGATTAAATTACACCGTCAGTCACCGGCCACACATCAACTATTCTCATTTACACAGTAACTCAGTGGGAACATATCACCGGCACCAAAGCCAGGCGAGTGAACCATGAGACCATATGACATCTTACCATAATCAATTGTCTCATTTTTTTTAAACAGGATTGTATTGCAGAGCATCATATTATTATATTTTTTTAATCAAATAGTATGGCATTTAAGGTGACACGCTATGTTATGCTATGTTAATCTATAATATGGTACAGTACAGTGTTATTATGGTACAGCATCGTACGGTATGTGTACTATGATGTTACGGTATGGCGATGTTGCATGGGACGGTACGGCCGGCCTATGGTATTGTCTAATCTTTTATTTTTACTTTATGTTAACTGTGTATAGCCCTTTGTTACAGCTGCAGCTGTTGTGAAAGCGCTCAATAAATCAGGATATATTGTATTGTAATCTTGAATAATGTATGGTATCACAGTTTATCCTGTTACATAGTATGGTATGATGACTTATGAAAAATCCACTGCATAAATAAACCGAATACACTGAATCACAATGTGTGTCCATGTCTGTGTGTGTGTGTGTGTGTGTGTGTGTGGGTGTTTGAGTGACAGAGGGGTCGGCACGTGTGAATGTGTGTGCGTTCGCAGCAGGCCTCCAGATGAGGTGAGTGTTCAGCTATGTGCCTTGACAACAACCTTGAGATATCTTCCCCTCGGGCCATGACTTTGTGTGTGTGTGTGTGTGTGTGTCTGTAACTTCCCAATTGATACACGCACGTAAAGGACGACACAATCCAGTGTATTTGTATTGTTAATTTTGTAGACAGATCAGTGAAACCGGATTAATGAACCCAGAGCAAACACTTAATCCCTCCTTTGAATACAATCGCTTCATTTGTCAGATGAGCATTTCCATGGCAACTGCATTAACAACTCCAGTTTTGAAGATGGCATACATGTAATTGTTAAACTGCTTAAACTAGCAATCAGCCTTTGGCATCTTGTATTTCTTGTCACGGACATTCATATCAATGGGAGAAGTGAAGCCGTCATCTAATGGAAATAATGTGATTTCATATTTCCTCCTCCGAGTTTCTCAAAGATTCGTCTGCATCACGTTGTCAGAAACATCAACAATGAAATGACAGCAAAGCCCATCGGGACAAAATTCGCCGCGACATGTAAACCTAAACTCTTGTCAGTCATAATTCACGAAACTGAGATAACATAACAATAGCTCAGAAAAGTTGAGAAACATAATCGATTCATGAATTGATGAGGAGGTGTGTCCGGCTGTCCCAAGAGCGAAGACTGATAATCTTGTATGCATGTTCAAATCATGAATTTTCCTTCTTTGGTTCTTTGCCCTCAAAGTCAAAATGTTTTCATCTCCTGCCGAGTCAACCACTGGTAATGAGAGCCAGATGTGATGATGTCACAGCACCACATGTGTGCAGGGAAAGCTTGAGCACGAGGCCGCCGACATTGTCAAGCACGAGTCAGTCAGTCCATGTTCATAACAGAGACGCGTGAAAGATGCCGAGGTGGCGACGACAAACAGCGGATAAATAATGATTTATGTGTCACGTGGCCTCAATGCAAAGTTGGCAAAAGTATGACGTTGGACTTAAGTAGAAGTAAAGATACTCGAGTTGCAAAAACTACAGCTCTTCAATTCTTGGATTGAAATGAAAGTGGGAATAAAAGGTACAGAAGGTAGTTGGGTCATCAGAAAAATACTCAAGTGAAGCACAGACACCTGAAAAATCTACTTCACAACTCTTAAGTACTGCCTTCATGGCCTCACTGACCTGCGCACGTGGAATACATCAGTAACTATTCCACATCCCGTAACCACGACCATCCCTTGTTCAGCCGCTTCAAGAGGATGATCATCGACCACATCACAGACGTCACCATGACGACCATGGTTCCCCGTGTGGCTTCTTCTGATCCTTCAACAGAGCCCTTGATTAAAAGTTCCAGCTCACCGTGCGCTCGGCTCAATGAGTCATCACTTCAGGGAGTCACCTTTTTTGCTGACTCGTAACACTTTGGTATACGACTTTGGCTTTTGGTGGACACTTTTACAATGTTAAAAATTATGTTTGATGTTGTTTTCATCTCATTTTGGTCCAGTTTTGGTTAAAAGTAGACTCGCCAATATATATGTATAAAGAGAGAGAGATCTGCAGAAGGAGGCTTTTTTAATACGGCTCGTCATAAAGCAAGAGTTCCTATTATTGTGGCAGTTGAGAAATGAGTGCATCCATGTATTATTTTTGTTTAGAAACCCCCCCAAAAAAAAAAAAATCACCCAACAGGTTACAGTTGTCCTTTGGTTTGATGACTCGTTTTATCCACTAGAGAGAGCTGCTGCATCACAATTTTAGGACGAAGGAGCAGCGTGAGCAAAAAGGGACAATAACAATCCTTAGCTTATTTTAAATTATTATTTCTGTATAACAGCACCTCATGACATTTAAATGAACATGATATTTGAACAAAAAAACCCCACGTTTGGACTGACCAATAATATATTTATGAAAAAAGGATTTAACGTACGCAATTGAGACATAGGCGGTCGACTGGTTAGAGCGCGTTGGCCTCACGGTGCAGAGGTGCAGGGTTTGCCTTCCTGTGTGCTGTTTGCATGTCTGCTTGGGTTTTCTCCAGGTACTCCGGTTTCCTCCCACATTCCAAAAACATGCATGGCAGGTTAATGGAACACTCTAAATTGTCCACAGGTGTGAGTGTGAGCGCATATGGTTGTTGGTCTATGTGTGCCCTGCGATTGGCTGGCAAGCAGTTCAGGGTAGAGCTGTCACGTTTGCGTGGTGGTGGTGGACCCCAAAAAGCAGGCAGGAGGGAGGAGCAGGGATTACTTGAAGAAATGTATTGATAAAACACAGAGAAAACTAAATCCAAAAACAAACTGTCCAAAGTAGCAAACAAAAATAACAAGTGAAGCTAAAACAGAACCGTGACCAAAACATGACCGAAACAAACCTGACAGCAATAAAGGAACAGCAAACAAACGAACATGACAGTAGCAAAGAGCAAACAATGACCCGACAATGAGTGGTCGGGCAGGAAGTCCTTTTAAAGCACTGATTACCTAATGACCAACAGGTGTGCAGCTGCAGGGGGAGCCCTACAGTGCCACCTGTTGGTCCCAAACCGAATCATGACAACAGCAGTGTATTTCTGAATAACATGTAACAGGCATCTCTGATGCTCAAAAAATATGATTTATAATTGTATTTTTACAAAAGACATTACAAGTATATCGAGTGTTGGATCATACATGCAGCGAACCAATAACACAGGAGACAAGTTCAAAAGGTTAACCGTTTTAATAAAATCCATGTCAAACATCAAAATACTGAAATGGCCAAAAAAAAAAAAAAAAGGTAATTTTGTACAAATCATAGCGGTTCAAAAAATATAACAAACCATCATAGCTGTTCAAAAAATATAACAAACCGTTTCAAAACATCTTTGCAAACAGTAGCAAACATTATGATTGTTTAATTAACTCTTTTTTTTCTTCTTCTTTTTGAAAGCCCTTAACAGTCAGTCATAAGTGAAGGTGGTGCGTGTGCTCTTTATTTTTATGGGATACATATGAGCAGTGGAGGTTAATAAAAGTCACATGGGAACAAATGCGCACCACAATACTATTCAGCCAATTCTCCGCAGCTCTCACATGACATTCTTCTTCCCAAATACTGGACTTCACTTTGGATCACAACTATCTGAATTTGTTAAAGCAAGCATCATTTTATACATAGTTGTCACAGAAAATGTTTGCATTTAAATCCTACGTGATAAGTCACACCGCATCTAAAGATTGGAGCAGGGCTACGGTAATACTGTACTGAATGCGGATGACAAAGTCAAAACTAATGGGTTCTGATGGCAAAAGCTTGTCATATAAAGACTTGAGCATGTTGATCACAGAAGGTTTCATTATAGGCTACATCATAGAAAAGTGCAGGCACCTCATAGGGAGTGCAGAGACCTCAATTGAGAACTGCTGGTGTGCAGGGTTGCTTCGCCACTCAACTGTTGCGTAACTCGAGCAGATAACACAACAACAACAAGAAAGAAAAACTTGTCCTCTCTGCTGCTTTACTTTGCAAAAAGAAAAATAAAATATAATAAAATACTCCAAGCTGCCGCACATTATGTCTGCGTGGGGTTACTTTTTGGCTTAATTAACTTGAAGTGGAGCATGGTAGTGGTGGTCAGCCTGTACAGCAGCGGTCCCCAAACTAGGGTTACAAGTGTGAACATTTCACTCAAGGCACATGAACGGAGACACACAACGAGGTGGTTGCGCTCAGAGTAAAAACCGCGATGACAACAACATGACATCGTGTACAGTGTAACTTTGGCCTGTCAGATAGCTGACTTGATACTCACAACGTTTTACTTTTGTTTTTTCTGTCCTCCAATTAACACTCATCCCATTTGAATAGACATTCCCCCCATGAGCATAATTAAGTGACGTTCGTTCCTGATGGAAAACAAAACAAGAAAAAAAAACACTCCTGTATACTGAGAGGAGACCCAGAAAAATGCATGCGATCCCACAATTTCACTATTATTGACTGCATGCAAATCCAATTGTACTTCCCATTCAATTGTTTACAAAAGGGGTAAAGGGAATTTGGCTCAGACGCCAGAATACACTTTTGAAAAACAGCTCCTATTTGTGTGTTTGTGTGTGTGTGTATGTGTGTGTGTGTGTGTTTGAGGAATCAGACGGCGAGCCAGATCTACTACTCTCGTGGACCACCCCTGGTTTAGAAAACTTTGAAATATCATAAATCACCTGCACCGTTTGCTTTGACGATTGCCTCTCACTTTTTGAGATGTGTTTATAAATGTCCCTGCATGTTATTATTTTTAATGACAACGTTAAACACGTATTTCAACGTGCCGAGTGAAAGTGTACAAAAGTCAGAGCTTGTAAAAAAAGGTCATTGATTTAGGTCAATCCAAAGTGAAAAACGTGTGCTACAAACATCCGGAACGAGTCATGCTAAGCACAGAAAGGTCACAGACAAAAACAAAGTACAAAGAGATGTTTTCCTTTGCTAAGTGACATTATTGGATACTATGAAGTGGCTGCCCCCTCCTAACACAGGCTTCATTCAATAACAGTGTAGATTATATATGATCAATTCACTTCAGGAATCAGCCTGGCACTATTTTTTTTAAATCACAACCACTCTATGGCCTTCTTGTGAATCTTTCTCCATCCAAATAATCCACATAAAAACAATAATCTGGGGCCATGAGTTCACCGCAGAGATTAATTCAAAAATCATCTGCTTGGAAAATGAAGTTGCAATTCTACTGTGGGCTAATGTTTGACCCACAATCTATTGACAGAAATAGCCTGCTACCCAAATGTTGATTCATTTTGTCCGATATAAGGCACATGGACTGAGACAAGAGGATAATTGGGCCATACCAATAATTCATAAAACAAATAGCAGCCATCAAAATCTGTTCAATTCGAAACTCTTTTGGTCACCTTTCAAAATTCCCCAAAAGCCCTGAACTAGTAGGATGAGCACGAAAGATGCAAGGCAATGTTTGCCTTTTACTCTGCTTTTTTTTTTTCTCCCCTCACAGAAAAATTGGCTTGGTTCTCACTTGGCTCTCGTGAGATCCAATTCAAATTCTATTTCAGGACTTTTATCGCGGCTCCTGTGGAGAACAGGGACATGCGACCCACGTGACTCAAACCGTCACATCAAAATCGCTTTCCAAGCTAAAGCCCAGAAAAAAAGAAAAAGAAATCTCTCTTTACACGACCACTGAAAGTCCAAAGATGAGCACCCTTTGCTCACACTTGCGTGTATACATCAAACCAACACATTGGATGGAGAAAACAATCTCCCAACGTGCGTAAAATCCGAACACTACACATTCTAAAAATCAATTCACTTTTTTTCTGTTTTTTTTTAAACACAGAGTAAGAACACATACAGCTAAATGAACTTGTTGGAAACTTGCTGCACTTTTCATTGAAGAGGACACACACTAGAAACTGAAAACTAATGTGGTTGTGTGTTGTATTGTGTCTTGAGCACCATTTTGGATTCCAGCAAAGGGAACGGAAGGCAAAGTGATTTTTCCCCCCCCTCCTGAGGAGGGATTCATACACCATCCTGTGCCTTGCACTACAAACCACTTATCTGCCGTGTCGCCGTCTTTGCAACAAGGATGCAAGAGAAGCAGGAGTGAAGAAAAGTGGGGAAGAAAGAGAATCACAGCTTTGGCATTCAGAGTGAGGTGAACAGAGTTCATAAATGCACTGAATAACGTGTTGCATGTGCTCTTGCTTCCTTTGAACAATCCTCACAATACTGTAAATACCAACAAAAGGAGTACTCGGGCCAAACTGAAAACAAAATGGAGACGATGAGAATAAAGTCGTAATATTGCGAGATAAAAAGTTGCGTTGTAGGGATTAACGTCATACTACGAGAAAAAAAACGTTTTAATTTGAGATAGACGTCGGAAACATATAAAGTCTATTTTGGGAGAAAAAAAATGTGGCATGCTGGGACAAGAATGTCTCAACAAACAAACCGTAACATTAAAAATGTTTATGTGGGTAAATACAACGACTTTACTCAAATTTTAGTGGAAATAGCATTTGTTCCGTGTGGCCGTAAAACTCCTTGTACAATACTAGAGCCAACAACGTATAAGTCACAGGCAGAAAAAGTGTTCCTGTGTAGTGCCGGGGGGCCCTGAGCAGTGCTGCCCCCAGTGGTGCAGTGGTGTAAAGGCAGGCTTGCTGAGACACTTCCATGCAGCCTAGCGGCGGTGATGGATGTGACAGATGCTTGTGTTTAATACTGTATCCGTCATTCCTCCAGGAAGAGGCGTCAAATAAGGCTCCGTATCCCCGTCAACGCAATTGAGTGGTCACTTGGAAAGTCTCTGAAGTGCAGCTCGGCGAGTCGTCAAGGTGAGCTTGTTTTGTTTTTTTATTGTTGTTTTTTGGGGGGGCAGGGGTGTGGAAGGTGCACGTTGTAGACAAACCAGATGATGTGAACTTCATGGTTTGCTCTCAATTTTAAAAATGTGCTCCAATTCAACTGTCAAGACAATCATGGACCCTTCCTCGGAGGAAGTCGATTGACTTCCCTCGAATGAGAGTCGTGTAAAAAGGTGCAAGGGATTTACAAAAAAAAAAGAAAAAAAAAAAGCATGACTTGTATCAAAATACTTAGTTACATTGTGTCACTTCCTGGATATCCAGTGCTGGTTGTAGAAAGGTAGATCATGGGCAAAGAGTCTGTGTGTGCACGCTAACAGTCTGTATAGTAGAAGTGAAAGGCAAAAGTGAGCTGCCCCCTCGCCTCCAAAACCGATTCCCCAAGTCAAACTAAAACCAAAATGGAGCTGACCAAGACAGAAGGTTGTGACGAGGAGATATTGACAGCCCTTGCTCCCAGTCCAATCAGAAGATGGACGAGATGAAGCTCTTGTGGGGGGCGGGGGGACCAGGGAAGTGTGCTGCTGCTCCACACGGGCCCTCGTGGGTCAGGGAAGCACTTGGGCCTAGCGACGCCATTACATAGGCAGAACTGCACTCTCGCGGTTGTAAAGAGGCACAATACAGTACATTCCCTCTTACCACTGAGTCAGGTTTGCATTGAGAGAGAGATTTGGGGGAAGGAAGGTGGGGTCGAACTGGGACCTCTTCTGTTGCGACCTAGGAGACGTGCGGCGAAGAGGACGGCTGTCTCCAGAAGCACCAGCCTCGCTTGGTGTGCTGCTTGCGCAAGATCTCCTCCTCGTGCTCGCGCTCCTTCTGCGAGCGCAAGTAGCGGTCCTCCTCCTTCAGGAACCAAACGGGGGGCCAGCGCTGCTTCTCAAAATGCTTCTGGTTCTCTGTATATTCACAAACAAGTAGACGGAGCTGTTATCCCCTACATTCTGTTCATTTTCCAAGAAACGCACAAGATGTTCCAGCTCAATTTTGACCCCAGCCATGAATACGGTAACAGTATACTGTAATTATGTATGGATGATGAAGAAATGGATGATTGACAATTTTTTAGAGCAGTGATTCTTAACTGGTGGGTTGGGACCCATTTTGGGTGGGTCGCGGACATCTACAAAATCATAACATATTACTCACTTGTTTTCCAGTTACGAGCTACTCTGCAAACAAATACAGAGCAGCTCAGCCTTTGGCTAGCTGGCGACACAGCTAACAATATGTTTTTGGTAGTATGTCCAACTCATTTGAAACGGTGTTTAAAAACGGATCATACTGTCCATGTGTTGTTCATAACTCCTACAAAGGTGCTCAAACTTTGGAGCAACTGTACAAAAGGATCATATTTTTCAGTATTTTGGGTCACTCAAATTTATTTATTTCAAAAAATATGTATGGGCTAAAGTGAATGAAGCCCACCTCCCCACTCATGGCTGAGGACCCCTGCTAAGTCCCTGAGCACTGCACCTTCGCTGAGGCAAAAAAAAAAATCTACCATCTGATTTTACTCCATGTTTTTTTCCATAGTCACACTGCCACTAGAGAGAAAACAATCCAAATAATGTCATATGGAACCATGCAGTGCAATTCCAGCCTTGTGGCTATAAATTCAACTGACTCGTAATAGCTAAATAGCTTATTAAGACTTTTTATGAAAGAATTCTACAAAGCACCGTAGCCAATTGTTTGCCAAACGGATCATCCTCAGGCAAGAACGGCAGCACATGTGGCTTTACCTGGACACATGGCCTTCATGTCTTTGGGAAACTTGCGGCAGATGCTGTTATAGTTAGTGCAGATGTGATGGAGGCACCAGGCAGATAGCTGCTTGGCATTGTGGAACTGAAAGAGGGGAAACAAAATGAAACAAAAGCGAACTTTAGCCAACCTCAACACATAGTTGACTTCATGAATGCCCTCCAATATTCCATTCAACAGACCTGAGCAAGCTCCAAATAGGCCAAGACGTGTCCGTCGATGTCAACTCCTTTCACGACCAACTGCAGAAGCTCATCAACAGCGTGCTGCTCTGAAAACGCACAGGCACATAAATAAGCGCGTTAGTATTTGCTGTCTCTCGCCTTCTCCTCCCTTGAACGATGGCTGCCGAGTATCCTTACCCGTGAGGGCGACCAGGCGTGGTAAACAAAGCCGGTTGGCCACCACTATTAGTTCAATGGCCTCCAAATCAGGACACGGTGTCAGCATGGCACAGTACAAGAACTCCAACACGCCTCGCATACACGCGGTACTCGTGGTCGAGATGGGCACCTGCATCATGAGGAAAAATATACAAGGTGAGTTGGAGGCAGCAAGACAGTATGTCAATATTGCTTCCACTATGAATGTACAATACATTTGAATTTGAAACTTTTTTAAAAATTTGTGTCTGTGTGTGTGTGTGTGTGTATACATATATATATATATATATATATACAGTATATACTGTATGTATACACATATATACATCATTTACAAAGCGTTTTATTTTGTAATAGGTAAGCACTGTTTTACTGCTGAGTGTAATGTCACAGTGGCTTTCATAAACACTTGGGCCTACTACATTACTGTGTTTCAACGTTCGTCATGATGGTGTTACTTGGAGGGGTCAGTATTTTCTGAGGTATATTTACTGTAATAAGTTTAAAAACCACTGCCATCAAAATACTCCTTGTAACTGTAACAGATCTATGGATATTTCTCACAATTATCTACAAGGGTGTCTACGTGCAACCCACGGTCAAGGGTGCTTGAATTGAATTGAATCGATACAAAACAAAGGAGAAGGTAAAGGGCAAAGGAAATCCTGTTCTGGTTTGGCTGCCATTCTCTTTGATCGCAGCTCAATTTGAAGCATTGATGGTTGGTAATCGAGGGTGTTGTGTGGGGGGAAAAAAATACAAAAGCATGCATGGCATACAGGAAGCACCGTCACAATGGGAATTTTGAGGACATTTGTGACTAGCATGCTTACAACAACATGGAAATGAGTGCACACCAACAGTTTTGAAAAGAAAAAAAAGTATCCAATTTTGACTTTTGAAGCATATTTCAAAACTTATGGTTGAACTTCACTTTGGAGTGTTCACCTTTTTCAGTATATTTTCCAATGTCCTTCCAAGTGTACACAATGGCTTCTGGGTGCCACTCAGAACCCATTAAAGCAAATAAATCCAAATGAGCGAAGCTGTTTTTTAATTACTGCCACTCCGGGTATGCAACACAACCGGAAACTATCTCCTGGTGAAAGAGGCGACCTGCACCCGAACCAAACCACTGAGTATACCTACTGTGGCCCTCTTCAACTTCCATTTCTCAGAGCAATTAGGAGAATGTCAGCTTGGCAAGACCTCTCGTTATGACTAAAAGTCACAACACCGAGACCAGGGTGGTCTCAGGAGCTTGGAGCCCCCAGCTGAGGCTCATGAACATTAATCACAGGTTGCACTCACATTCATGGCTAGTAACTGTAGGCACTGTATTGACAGGAGCTCTGGGCCCATAATCCTGTGAATCTAAATGTCCACCAAAAAAAAAAGAAAAAAGGGGACAATATACTGTATAACTCCTGTATATAAGTCTACACACCCCTCTTCGAATGCCAGGTTTTTTACTTCCTCTCTCTGGGGAAAAAAAATAAACAGGTCACAGTGGAAAAAATAAAGATTTTATTCATCTTGATCTCTTTCTTTTATATAAAAACCTGGCATTAGAATATGAGTGTGTAGACTTTAAAAGTACTGTATCACATTTCATTTCTGCAGACATTCACCAACAATTAATTGGTTTCAAATTTAATTCCATTAACACTGTTGCGCGCAGATGGCGTGAAGTCATGATATCACGCAGTGAAATGCGCGAGGCTAAAAATACAGAGGAGGAAGTGTGACATGAACATGAAAATAGAACAACACT
This sequence comes from Hippocampus guttulatus, assembly GCF_054856545.1. Lineage (NCBI taxonomy): Eukaryota > Metazoa > Chordata > Actinopteri > Syngnathiformes > Syngnathidae > Hippocampus > Hippocampus guttulatus. The sequence goes on from NC_141265.1 coordinate 17,610,311, forward strand.
GGCTGATCACATGCCGCTTTCACAGGTTGAGGAGTTTTTCCTGAGGGGATGCTCCGCTCCACCCTCGAATTTGAGTGTACTTTGCTGTCATGTCACCTACTGATTTGTATGCACTTTCACTAACAACCTCACTGCGGCGGCTCCCAGAATAGATTTACTCTCTTCCTTCAAAATAATATTTGCAGCCGCTCACGTTGTATGGGTTGAGATTGAATAAAACCCAGAGGCATAATGTGGAAAATATATCAAAGAAGCTCTCTGTGAGGGTCTAAATTTGCTGTCTGAAATCAAAGACCCTGAAGAGTAGCATGTTTTGTGTTGCAGGATTGAGAGGTCTGGTTCTGGAGGATCAAGTGACCACAAGATCACTTCCTCTCAATGAAAGGAAGGAAACATCACGCATGCAATGCAACGAGTCTTGCGAAGTTGGTTTTGAGCGACCTCATAATCATTCTTTTTGTCCCGATATATTGAGATGACAACAGCATCAGTCATCTTTTAAAGTGCTCTGGTAACTCTCAAATGATCTTTCAGGATGCCGGACGCTAGACTGACACTGAAATTAAGTGGCTTGACATTAGTACCGATCGCCAAATTCACCATAACCTAGTGTAAAGCTTCATTTAAAAGGATATTTCAAAGCACGGTTGGGTAGAGCGGAGCATTGCGAAGCAAAAGGTGCTCAACATTCTAAATAATAACTCTTACTCTCAACATCTGACCCCGACTTAACAACTGCTGCGCACTGCAATCGAGTATACAAACACCCCGCCACTCATGCAGTTTTTCCCGTTGTCAGAAAAAGTTCCCTCGTACTAAAACAACTCCATTACGCTTGTTGGGCCTCACCTCCTCAATGTAGCTCTCCATGAACGAGCCACGGAACATGGCCGCCATCCAGTCACAGCTGGAGATGAGCAGGGGCTTGTGGGCCGGGAGGAAGCCATCGTCCAGCCGAAACACCACATCTAAAACCGGGGTGGGAAAAGAGCATTCATCTCGTGGAATGCCACAGAAGCCCAAGCTACAGAGAGGGGAAAGACGGACGAGGCAGACAAAGGCAGAGACAGAAAGACACACAAACAGACAGACACATGTTGACAAACAGAAAGGTAAATTGACAGAGGGACAAAACAACTTTTGAGAGCAAGGGAAGGAGAACAGACGACGTAAGGTTTAGGAAATGGAGTAAACCGTGCTGATATTAATCCAAACAACTGTTAATTGTGGTATCATTTCCTTGATCTCTTGGATTCAGTTCGAAATAGACAAAGCAGATCGTTTTGAACAACTCACTAAATAATTATTCAGTGAGGGAAGCTCTCGTTAGCATTATGAGAAAGACTGCCTTCATTGGGATGATAAAGACGACTGAGAATGAACACAAAGGAGTGAGACACAGCAGATGCATGGCGTTGGCTGCGATAGCATGCTAGCCCAACGGCTTGGGGGGGGAGACAGACAACACCAAAGACAAAGACGGCACGAAAAGACTGAGACGGGGGGCAACCGAGCAGAGTGAAGCGTCAGTCAGTCATCAAGTCATTTGATGACTTATGCACTTACAGGGAAACCAGCAAATACAAAATGCATATTCTTTTGTAGAAATACAATGTCGAATATACAGTGATATCAAATGTACATGTTAATGTACATTGTTGGAGACTCGGAGACAATGCTTGCAGTTGACTTTTGCAAGTTTCACTCCCCAACAGTAACGGATGCATACATGGAAAACACATCTGCGATGTCACCAGTGCTTCTGAAGGTTTAGCGAGCACAGAAGATTACCAGCAAAGGTGCCTTTGTTAAGACACTCCTTGATGCGGTTGGCTCTGCGGACGTGGAACGCCTTGGTTATCTCCTGGTTCATGAAACTCTCCCTGTTGAGAACATTGGCCACCATCATCCGCAGGTCAAACACCTCGAGGAGCTCAGCGATGGTGGCCACCTGCATCAGGTCTCCTCGACCTTCATCCAGGCTGCCAGTGTACAAGTACTGCAGCACGGCCTGGAACGAGAGCAGCGGGTCAAATAAATGCATCTCAGGCGGTGCCAAGACTGAAGCCTTGCGTTCGACAAACTAAATGAAGTTGTATTGACAGAGGTGGCAAATTCAGGTCCGGAAAGTACAGTGAAAAGAAATGGCATTTTGAATTTACTCACATTGTTATGCCAAGTGGCTGCACACAAAAGATTCATCTAGATTTAGATTTTTTTTTTTTAAGTAGATGTGTACACTACTTTAAAAAAAAAGATTTCATTTCATGCATCCACGAAATAAAACGGAATAAATTCAACACATCATTTTTTAAGTGGAAAAACCCGACTACAATTTAGCATTAGGTTTACCTCCCATTTGAGAAGCAGTATCTGTGGCTTCAGCCAAATTGTGGCAGGTTTTTTTTTTTACTTTCTGGACCTGGATTTGCCCTCTCTGGCGACTGAATGTGGACTAAGGCTTATATGCAAGTAAATACTGTGTATAGTGAATTTGAAGTCCATCACCTTGAATGGTTCCTCTTGTATGAGCGCATCCATGACGACCACAGTCATTAGTCGTGGTCGTCCAGTCATGGGGTCATCAACATGCTCCAGACAAACACTCAAGAACCCTCTTCCCCATCCCGAAAGTGCCCGGCCACTCACAGGAGTTCCAAGAGAGTATTGGGCTCGAGAGGGGAGTGCATTATCACTCTGGGAAGTCCGTAACGAGCCGCGCTGGAGCAGCGGGGGTCGATTCAGACCCCGCACGCCGCCGTCGACCCCGTCTTTATCAATGTCTAGGCTCTTAGTGCGCCCAGCTTGCTCCTTGGCTCCCCGTCTGCTCAGCTCGTCGTCCTCCCCACTGTCCGAGCTTTCCTTGCTTTTGTCCTGCTCCCCTTGTGGCGCCGTGCGGGATGCATCGAGTTCAAGGGTGAAGAGGTCATAGAATTTGGAGCAGGAAGTAGCCAGATATACTTTGTGTGCGAAAACACGAGTGGAGCCGCCCTGCAGCAGAAAAACAACATCTGCACAGAGTGGGTGGCAGAAGAGGGAGTCGGGGCCCTCGCCGTCGGAGGGAGGGGGGTCTGGAATTCCCACTATGGGGCGTGGTGGGCGTGGAGGCAGAAAGGGTGCCTGGAGAAGTGGCCTTTGGACTTTTTTCAGGTGGGATTTCCAGAACTGCAGGTGACGGCGGGAGATGAGGGCGGCTCGAATGGCATTGTCAAAAACATCCTTGACTCCAAACTGGGCGACGATGCTCGTCTCGTAGTAGGGTATCCCGAGCTCCTTCGCCACCTCGTGGCCTCTCTCGGGAGGCAGGATATCCGTCGGTTTGATGGGTCTGTGGGTTGGAAGAGATCACGACGGTATTCAGGCTAGTGATGCAATGTGAATGACGGCGGGATTACGCCCCTAACACCACTAAAAAGACCTAAAAAAGTTCAACTCGGATCAAAATCTGTCCATTAAGGACGGATACGGAAGGCTTCTCACTTGGCGAGGGGTCGGCGTGCACGATTAACTGCATCCAGGTCAGCGTAGCGGAGATCCAGCTGGCAACCAACCAGGATGATGGGCGTCCGTGGACAGAAGTGCTTGATCTCCGGAAACCACATGGTGCGGACATGGCGCAGGGAATTGGGATTAGCCAGAGAGAAGCAAAGCACCACCACATCCGACCTGGAAATCAGGAAGGAAGATAAACAGCCGTTGCTCCATCTGCTTAAACTGAACTGGGATCAGAGATAAGACAGGCGAGATGATGACAGACAGGCCCTTGAAGGGAGCGCTGTACATTGTCGCTTTGTATTAACAAAGGCATTATTGGTTAATGACGCTGCAACGTGGGTGTGCGTGTGTGTGCGTGTGTGTGTGTACACAACCCGACGGTTGGTGACCATTTGTATTTGCTCTTAAAGCACTTCAAAAGAAGGCTAATAGTGACGAAGGATAAATATGTGCAGACACAAATTTGCACACCAGCTCACACAGACACATACACACACATCTGCGGTTGATCTGTGGGGGAAAAAACGGTTCTGTTTGGACTTCTTGGTAATGTTTAAGAGAATTGTGTGTCAGTGACTTAGATCATTTAGTAATACATTACAAGACTAACAGAGAAACATATGCAATTATTAGAAAAGGCTACTCACTTTGACTTCATTATATGCACAATTGTTTTTTTTTCCCATTCGTCTAGTGTACATTGGTGTGTTTCAGCCAGGCCTTGGCCACATGTAAACAGGTATTTTTATAGACATTCTTTGAGGTGAGTTTGCAGCAAAACACGTTCACAGGCAGTCAAGTGAACATCAACCAGGAGATATCAGAAAAATAAGACCTGCAACAGTTTTGATAGTTTTTGGGGGTTTTTTTTACTTTCCACACTGCAATCTCACCTAAGATTGGGAGACTAATAAAAGTTTTCTTATCTTATCTTATCTTAAGCTCCTTTTCCCTTTGACATACAATACACTAGCAAGCCATTACATCACACACGGACAAGCAGCCAAGTCTTACCACCTCGGATTGGATTTGTACACTAACAGGATCACCGCATTGCCATCCGACTACACTACAGTGGTGGCCGTAATGAGGAATTGTGACTCCAATAAGAAACGTTTGTTTCATAAAATTCAGCTCAACTATGCTGATCTTTGCTGATGAATGTTTTGCACGGTGTGTCTGTTTGGGTTGTGACTTTTCAAGAATAATGGGAATGCTTTGAGTGGATTTAAAGACCACGTTATGGTTAATAATCGACCGCCGGCTATTATGTGACATAAATGGGCCTGTCAGCATCGCATGTGTTTATGTAGTGCATCCACACTACAAAGGTCACTAGTGTCCCGATTATGTAAGGAGACACACACACACACACACACACACAAACATATTGGCACGTACAACATGTCCAATAATAATTCCGATTTTTCTAAAGAGAAACGTCACTTGTGTACTAGTCTACTGTGACATAATGCCCCTCCATGTAGCACAGAAAAGGCATGCTTCTAAATCAGCTTGCGAGAACAATGCTTCTTTTGAAATCGCTTTAATTAGCAGGAGAAACATTTTCTTTCTTAATTATATCGGCACAGATTGAAATTAAAATCACATAGTTGATGCTAAGGTGAAGTGTGACTTAGCCTATTTTCAGGATATGATTGTGCTCCCCCACCCCACCACCCAACCTGAATTTTCCACGCCTAACAAGGCATGTGACAATGCTTGATGTGATGTTTTGAGTTTTGGTATCAACAAAGAGCGGAAGATGATGTGCGACATGAGCTTAGTCATGCGTTCATGAGCGGGGACAGGTGCCGTATGCGGCAATGAACAAGTGAATGCACAAAGACCGGAGGAAAGGAAGAGGAAGAGGAGAAGGAGAAGGAGGAGGAGGAGAGGTTGATGCCTGCCGCTGCAGACGTCAGGCGGGCAGGCGGGCAAAAAACAGCTGAGCTGGCGCTGCGTCTTTATCAGCTGACTGCAGGCTGACAAAGCATCCGGAACATTAGGGAAGGTGTGGAAACACAAACAGGGACAGAGAACCGAGTAAACACACTCTCAAAAAGAATGAAATAACAACAGAGGCGAGGCATCCGGTGCCACAAATACTGTAGATGCACACGCCTGTTGCTTGGCTATACCAAAAGGTGTCAGGGCGACGCAAAGTCCATCGACCTGCTGTTGCCAAAAGTGAAACGCTGCACAATGTTGTCAGTAAGGTGTATCAAATCAAAGATTGCTCGCTGTAATTTGACATTCTCTTTGCCGGTTTTGCAGAATGGCTTTTGCATTTCATGCCAATAATGCAGCTTTGATCCCGGCATGCCGAGTAAGAGGATCAAGCCATGATCCAATCATGTCTGCTGGACGACGGGCGCAACAGCCGGAGGGCAGAGTTCTGGTGCTTGGGTCACAGAGAAAATACCTTGTAAATTCTCTGACCCTGTTGGCGTTGGATTGACGGGTGAGTTATGTCACAATGATGTCAACAACACTAACGTGTATTCCCTTTAGGCTTGTCGGAACAGAGTAGGCGTGTGTGTGTGTGTGTGTGTGTGTGTGTGTGTGTGTGTGTGTGTGTGTGTGTGTGTGTGTGTGTGCGTGCGTGCGTGCGTGCGTGCGTGCGTGCGTGCGTGCGTGCGTGCGTGCGTGCGTGCGTGCGTGCGTGCGTGCGTGCGTGCGTGCGTGTGTGCGTGTGCGTGTTTTTGGTCTCACCTGCCATAGGCGAATCTTCTGTCCTTGTGATGATCCCCGAATGTGTCCCAGAGCCTCAGGGACACGCTGACCTCATCCACAACATCACGAGATCTCTCTAACACCTGTAGCATAATGGCAAACGCGCAGAACAAGCCTCAACACCATGTGACTTTCTTCGGCGCAACTTTTTCTTGCATTCATTTCCTCCACACTTGATCCTGCGTGTCTTGTGTATGTGTGTGCCCACCTCCTGGCATACACGATACTGGTCGATGGCCCAAACTGTTGGCACGTGGGTGGCGAGCAGCTGATACTGTGTGAGGGTGGCATTGCAAGCCCGGGCACATATGAGCCTGGTTTTGCCCACTGCATTGTCCCCGACCACCACGCATTTAATCGTCTCCACATTGGGCCGCTCATAGTCTGTGTCTATATCCATGGAGAGGGCCCTGGGGAGAAGGCGAAAGAAGGGCAAAAGGTCAGTTTCCATGTGTATTCTACATACATCATATTGAAAAACAATTTTTTAAAAGAGAATTCTATTGATAAGGCTTCCAAAAGGGGAATGAGTCATCATTGGGACAGTCGAGGCTCTTGGCATGTAGGCACAGTGGCTTCTAGATGCGAGCCAAGCTAGAGAGGCTTTGTCAAGACTCTGAGCGTCACTGACCAGTATTTGGAGGACTCTGCCAACTCCTCTCCAGAACACATGGAGGGAACGCAGAGCTATTTCTGTAACAGTAGCCAGAGAAGGACAGAGAAAAAGAGAGATGACGTCGTCCGAGCGCGCTGTCCTTTGATCACCTTGCATATCTAACCTCATTTCTAGTCACATTGCGCATGCTGGACAGCATGTTTTTGAATCGTACCGGATACAGAGGTACAAATGTAGAGGATGGCTCTGAGCGCAGCGAACGGCGAGGTAAGAGAAGATAATAATGCTCAAAATATAGTGGAGGTCAAGATTGTATTCATTTGACGATATGTTTAAAATTGGGGTTTTAGTCCGTGGTGGGGGTTTTTTGTGGTACATTTCTAATATTTCAGTTACCTTTCAGGGCTTGACCCCACCCTTAGATGTATAATGTCCCTAATATGAGAAAGCAAGAGTGCACATTTCATATCTAGCAACCAATGAATTTGCTGATTTTTTTTTCTCCATCAAATATATATAATTAAACTTTTTTTTTTGTGCTGTGAAACTTCTGTTTCACATTTCAGCCCAGTTGTCGGCGATAATGCACAAATCAGCTGACAGTGAGTCCAAGGGAAGAAAGGCGATTGCCACTGTGATTGAATAATGTATAAAAAGAGGCGGGTCTTGAGGTTATCGTGTGAATCGACAGGTTTCACTCTTCTCTTGCAGACAGTGAACAATGGCCAAAAGAACTATCGGCGTTTACTTTCCTCCTGGTAAGTGTCTGCCATTTTGCCCAAATGCTTGCTGATCTCGATCTTGACTAACCATCAACAAACTAGGCAAACAAAGCAGATCCGTTGCTCTCGGGACTCACTTTCAAAATAATTTTTCTGAAGACAACGTGGCCATTTCTCCTTTGCCAAGCCACAAAGCAAATATTTGAATGCCAATTTTGTACACACAGCCCTTGTAGAATCTTCTCTGTTGCATAACCATCCCCCGCACAGACTTTTACCGATCCAACAATCCCTGAAACTTTTTCAAACAACCACTCGGGGGGACTCATAAATAGAACCTATGAAACATTCATAAAAGGCCGCTGCTCGGTATTCTATTGACGTGCTTGTCTTTAGTTACGATCGGCTAAAAATGGCATCCATTCACGACATGAGCCACACCGGAAGCCCTGACCTGCACTTTGTGTGGTCACACATCTCCAACCTGCTTGACACGCCACGACCGTTCCGCCATACATATGCTCATTTATAAACAGAGCGGGCACCCATTGCATCGGTCGGGGCGGAGGGCAACCCGCTCCGTCTGTCCCCATATCCAAGTGTCTTTGCGAGGTTGACGAATGACTTTTAATTTGTTTCCCTGAACGCTTGTCTGTCTTTTTAGAACGAATAATGCATGGTGGCATCCAATTAATGTATTCACACCTGCCATCCCTTTTTGATATGTTTTCAGTTGTTCAATGTGGATCCAATAATCGGGTATCTTGACATGAAAAAGAGAAGAAAAGAAAAAGAAATCCAAGGAGGAGTTTTTTTCCATACATTGTTCGCTCTGTTTTGAAGCAAAATATATACTGTAGTTTGTGCATGTGTTGAGATCTCAAGTAGGATTAAAATCACATTTTCAACATGATCTAAATACGATGACTCATGCTTTGTTCACAAAGAATCTCGGTAGATGCAGTGGGTGGTGAGACAACTATGAATCCAATGTGTTCAATAATCTCTCTCAAAACTTCTTATTCATCCCTGAAAGATTAGCTGGATATTAAGTAACAGAGTAGAAAAAGGAGAGTGGATGGCCAAGCGGGAGGCCGCATTTCCATCAAAGGGCGGTGGAGATACTTTTTTGCGAAGGTAGAATTGAAATTGGTAAAACCTCACCCGTCTTGTGATTCCACTGGAAGTTGTGGGGAAAAAAAATATTTCAAGACCCGTTTTGTTCAAGACAAAGTGATTTGTGTGTGTGTCCCTATTTCAGTTGACCAATCCAAGGACTGTGATTATCTTTTGTTGTTGTTGTTGTTGTTGTATTAACCTTCATACATTGCATCTTGGTAGTTACTCTATCTGGAAAGTACTTGCGATGGACAAGAGGTTCATCAGCTCAAAGCAGTAAATGTTGAAAAACCAGCGGCCTGAGAAGAATCTGCTTGTCCAAGTGCCCTTGAGAAAGACACCAAGGCCTCAACGACTCGAGAACAAGCTAGTGCCAGCCTTCACTTTGACCACCGGAATGTAAACAAGATGATGAAAGTGTAGTAAAATGAGTTTGACTGCATGGATTTTGATGATACGCTATCTACGGCATCAATTCAGAAAGACAAAAAAAAATCAAATCTACCAAAGCCTGAGGTTATAGCTCTCAGGGCTTCCAATCCAAAAATCAGATGTGTTGAATGGGATTTCCACAGAGATGAGCCAGAGAGGGATTATTTGAGTCTGAGGGAGGAGGAGAGGACTGTCACCCGCTATTACAATCAGTCGGTCATGCCACAGGGATCAAAAGTGCAAAAGCAACAATAACCACACCAAGAATTCAGACTTTATCATCCCAGGGCTTGCAGAGACGAAGTAAGAGGAACGAAAGACTAGAAGAGAAGAAGCATGTATTGTTTGCGCGAGCTTCATGCCTACTGGTTAGTAATTGAGCTGTGAAAAGCAAGCGCTACGAGCAGGAGGAGCCGCCGGTGCGGAGAGACGCTCATGGGGGATCCGGAGCAAGCGACCCATGTGGTCTTACATCTCCCCGGTCGTGTGTATGGGTCAACAGCCCCAACCTTATTATCTCCTGGCGCATGACTGACATGTTAAGCGCCTGCTATCTGGTCTGTGTCTGAATGGTAATGAGCTTATCCAGGCAACCACAATTATTTATTGGGAGAAGCTGAGCAGTTATAAGGGTGCAGCAGTGCAGCGGAAAGCAAAACCGTGAAGCTCCGGTTTCAGTTTGAGCCAATAACCTGTCGTGAACTAGATTTGATCTGTTTTGCCAAGTCATCACCTCTGCAAGGCAGCAATGATGATTGCTGGGATGCGTGAAGGAAAAAGGAACAACAACAACAACAAAAAAGAAGAATCTTTTCAGCCGTAGCCATGAGGGAAAGGGCAAATTTTCCACTCTGTTCTACTGAATGCTCAAACAGGATCCTATGGACATGCACAAAGCGACAGATGTTAAAATGAGGGTTGAGTTGCTGCATGCGTGGTGGGTTGGGGGTTTTTTGGGGGGGGGGGGGGCGTTGCCAAATTTCTGCAATAATATGCATAACTTTGTGTTTTAGGATTACATAGTTTTACACTCAAATACCATCTTGGGAAAAAAAATGCAGAGAATTTCCTTTTTTAACCATTTAGTGACAACGTGCATTCATTAAACATTCTGTGTAAATTTGACTTCTGGGAATTTCCTGTTTTTGACATTGTGTGAAAATTCATTCATTCATTTTCCGAACGGCTTAATCCTCACTAGGGTCGCGGGGGGTTGCTGGAGCCTATCCCAGCCATCTTCGGGCAGTAGGCGGGGGACACCCTGAACCGGTTGCCGGCCAATCGCAGGGCACACAGAGACGAACAAGGGAAAATTTAGCGTGTTCAATCAGCCTGCCATGCATGTTTTTGGAACGTGGGAGGAAACCGGAGTACCCGGAGATGTGTGAAAATTCACATGCACAATATATCTGACTTTCAATGTGTTTTATTTTTTTGGTGGGGGGAGGGGTGACACAGCTGTGCATCTTGTTGCTCCTGTGCTTCTACTTCCTCCTTCAGTCTTTTCATTCATTCCTCTGCTGCTGAGCTTTGTCTGGCTTCTTCCCAGCTGTGCCCACTCAACCACTCCTCCTCTCCCACACACACACACACATATATGACACCCCCCGCCCCCCACTTTCTTTCTTACTTCAAGATATTTTGTCATTGTAATGCTCTGATGGATGCTCACTCACATCCATCTACAGATGTATAAATCTAGCTCTGGACGTCCCACTTTACTGAAAGAGAGCCAAGAAGCAGCATTAGGCTGATCACCCACCGCTCCCACGCCCATTTTTTGCCCCCCCCCAACCCCTCCCGTTCTGTCTGCCTCTCCGTTATGTAACACCTTTCGGGACCCACTGGAAGCAAGCACTCATCGCAAAACGCACCTCCTTTTTTGGGTCCATTTTTTCGGCCTTGAGTTCATCCTGATCACATGACCAAGTCTAAGCGTCTCTGCTTGGGAAGATATGACCCCACTTGCCAATGATTATGCTAAGAATCGATTACCAGAGCTTAAAAACAACCCAGGCTTGACTTCTATTTGGAAGCGTTGTTGGAGGAAATGGGCTCACGCCGTGTTATACGCATATGCAAGTTATTCTTCTTAATTTGGTGGCAAGTGTTTTACTCGCCTCTGTTTGTGTTATCGAGGTGTTGGGAGACAGTGAGTGCCAAAGGCGCAGCTGTCACAGACTGCTTACATAATCGGGTCTGTAGCCTCTGCTTGGCTCCCCCGATGGCTGACGTTAGACCTCAAAGACACGGCGCAGACACGCAAGCACACTTGCCTGGCCCACCGCTGACGGCACGGGTGTTGGTATGCACACAAAATGCACACGTCCCGATGAACGACAGCGCTAACCACCATGCTTTCCTCTCATCACAACAATAGTAACATGCTCTTCGTGCCTTACTTTCTTGGCCTTCATTACGACTATGTTTGCCACCGATTCCTTGTCCAGCTCTCAGCTTGTTTCTTCTCTGTAGCGTTGACACCAAATGCAGGCACGTGCCGAAAGATGATCGACGACGGTGGTTAATCTGCCGCGATTCCCAGTACGGGCCCGGAAATACATCAGCCGTTTTGATGAAAATGAACCTTTCCTTGAAATTCCCGAATGGCCACCCCACCCCTGTCTAGAACCGCCAGTGAGCCGTGGTCATGGACAATTTAGAATCTTCGATTAAGACAATAGGACACCGGACTAGCCGTAGAAAACAACACAAGCGCAGGGACAGACAAACTTCACACAGGAGCAGATATTCAAACCTCAAACCTCTGAACTTTGAAGTCGACGTCCCTTAGACGGCATTTTCTTTTCTGCCTATGAAATAAAGATGTGCAAGGAGGAGTAAAAGTAGGAGGGAGAAAATAGCAGTCATGCTAGCAGTCATGTGACATCAATTTGATGTTGAAATTTGGATGTTGAGGTCACATTGATGTTGAATTGACATCAGGTGCCCACTGCGAATTGGCTAAGAATGTGGCATGTGCCTTGAAAATGGAAGTCAAGTAAAAAAAAAAAAACTATTTGCAATAAAATGTGCTCCCAGTAGTCTAAACGTTCCCTTCAATTCATTTTGCAGTTTTCTGGGTTTGGTCATGTGTTCATAAGCTTTCGGAAATATAATGTCATTTTCAATTGACACTAAGTGGCACGACAAAGCAAAATGTCTGCCTCCTAAAATGAATAGGAAACGTGGATTTTTCTTTTTAGTTCATATTTCAAAACACTATATTCATCTGAATAATAGTTGGTGCGCATAGAACATATTATTGTCAAGAATAATTTTACTTCCCCTTTTAGCATGGCACCTTAATGACAGATTGTTCCACAGGCACTTCATAAAGCATTTTAGAACGTAACATGTCCCTTATAACAACCATTATTTATGTATCCCTGCCACCACAAGGTGTGTTCATTCCAACGATGACATCAGCGCTCCATTACCTGAGCTGCCCTTCCACCTCGACCTGATATAGGGGCATTGAGGACATTCACATCAGTCACGTAATCCTGTGTTATGCTATCCTAAATCACAGTAAAGTCACTGGCATATTGGCTGTGCAACACAGTAGGTACCACTAGTTGTGTTCAAGATACCAGTGCAAGTAATGGGAGGCCAAATTCCTTTGAACTGACAAATACTTCATTTTCATGAAGCATGACAACAAATGCTGAACTAACCAGAATATGTCACGTTACTATCTTTTAAAAAGTGAATATGATAGCCGACCAATTGTGATTCAGCTGTAGCGTTTCCCAAACATTCGTGAGCCAAGACATGCATTTCACATCAGAAAAAAATCCCAACCTAAGACCACCAAACAAAATGTCACAAAAAGTGGGTACTTTACACAGTTAAACCGACAGCTAGAGAAAGAGGATTTCATTCTTCTGCCTGTCAACAGACATGGGTCGCAAAGATGAGATGACCAAACATAAATTACATAGAGCCGAGCACCTCTTAAAAATAATAATAATAAATGATCGGGCAAATATAAGCCTTGGTCAACCAACAAAGACTGCAAAATATGAATCTGTTACTTCCATGAAAAATGAATGTAATTGATGAACTACTAATGGGTTCTTTTTTCAATAGGTGCCTTTCATTTCACTTAGCATGCATGCCCTGTCACCATCAGTGCTACCTGCGTAATGCAAGCCATCTGCTGACGTCATAGCCACAGGCTCCACATTACCCCTGTGCGTGTGCGCAAGCACGTGCTATCAAACTCACATTTCCCGGCAGAAAATGCGGCTGCCCTCGTCACATCCCAACTGGGACGGGTACGCACACGCTTCTCCATTTATTAGCGCGTCCTGTCTGAGAATGAGATCCCACTTATCAATGAAGCACCCCCTCCCATTCATAAGCACCTGACTCATTCATAATTTTTTGGGAAACCGAACGTGCACACCAAGGTAAAAGGATCCTGGGGTCCGTACAGTAAAAAAAGCACGTTCAAATTGTAAAAATCAGCACATCTTTAGGCAGCAAAGGGAAGATATCATCCCACATGCCTAATGGACGCGGCTGATAAGCCTTGCATAACACGCCAAGCCCATCCGCTGCACAAAGACATGTAACACCTCAGTAAAAGCAGACAGGGCACCAATAACCCCACCAGTGTAAACATATCTGCTTGCAAAAAGACGCGATGCATCCATGGGGGGGGAGGGGGGTATTAGTGACGAAAGGAGATTAAAGCCCCATTGAGTGCACAAAAAGGGGAGTCAGCATGATACAAAGAAAACGGCGTTAACTTTTTGGAGCAAATGAAGTGAGTGATGGGATGGAATTGGGAACGTGTGGTGGGTTTTTTTTTTTGTTTGTTTGGTTTTTTTTAGGGCGGAAGGGAAGGGGGTCCCTACCTTCCGACGGTTCCGGAATTGACCCACATGCCACTCTGATGGTGTGCCGGTCTTGCAAACTGGGCAAGGACACGCAGGGAGAACAAATAGTTGGTCGTATTCAGGTCCACTTGGCACAAAGAGCATGTGATAGTTTATCTGAAAGGGGACAAAAAGGACCCTCTTTTCCTGCTTTCCGTGGCCGCCTTGTCAAAGCTTCACGAGCCTCGGTTCAGTTGAAATCATCCACTGGTGACAAAAGACGCCTTTGGAGCTCAGAAGTACATTTTTATACTTTGAAAATGTACACATTACTGGCCCAGACACTCGGTTCCAGTCTGAGCCACCTCCCTTTCTGTTGTTGTTTCCCCAGCTGATTTCATCAAAAGACACGCCCCCGCGCAGTGACGTCGCGGCACTACTCGCCCAACTCCTGCCGTGCGGCGTTCACGTGCTGTCAGAAAAATCACATACTACGGAGTGAACGTGATTCTCCCTCACGTACAAAACGCGCACATGCCGCAAAATCGGGCATGCCTGTTATGGTTTTTTACAGTGCAGGTTTCTCATAGAATAGCGGGTTTATTCCTAAAAATAATGTTTTTCATTTTCATTTTAATGCACTGTAAGATTATGCACAGTTTGAACATGAACACTGGGTTTAAACTGAGGGGACTATGGACGGCATCCAGGATTTTTCTCTCCCTGTTCTTGAACCAGGCCGAAAAAACGATTCATCAATATATATTAGTATGTCAAATGAAATGCTGAAAGCTGCCACCACACACACATGTGTGTGCGTGATAGTAAGTCACTTTGCTCAGATAAGGCCATTACTTCAGCCCACCTTTGCCTCGATGGAATTTGTGATGGAAATCGATGCAAAGTATTCTTTGTTATTTGTTCAACCGGGACATTATGCAGTCTCCCCCTGCCCATGTAATGAGATCTCCTTCGCGCTTGTGGAAGACTGAAGACAGACATCTACTGGCAGGTCCTGGTACTGAGCTCTGAAAACAAAGGACACAATCAACTCCCTCACCCTTCGATTATGTCAATGCAGTCGTTCAAGACCACAGCAGCAGGAAAGTCATAAACTGTGCCATAAAGTGGGCTACAAATATCTGTTTCTTGCCAATGGGCCTAAAGCCAAGAATGCGATTAAATATTTAACCTTTTGGTAAGGCTTCTTTCTGTTGACGACGTCTGCTCTCGCATACAAAAAGGCGAAAAAGTCTTGGGACACATTTCCCAACTGGTCATTAAAGGAGTCATGGGTTTGCTCTCCCTTCTTTCTCCAGTTTACATTATTAGTCATGCATGCCCTAATATGAGTGGGAACAGTATGGCGTGACTTTGGTATGAAAGAAGTTGACACAGAACCCTGACCCCAAACCCATCAAACATGTTTGAAATCAAACGCAACACATTTGCATGGCACCAGGCCCACTCTTACAGTATGTCAACATCACTGACAATCACGTCAATGTCATACGACATGTACAATCCAGATAAAGACGCTGCCTCCACATGATGTAACATCATTAATACTCATCATCAATGGTACCGTTTAAACTATGGTAAGACTTCACTCTTGAATTCACCCAAGAGACTGTTTATCTACTTCCGTGCTGCTGTTTTTGTTAGCTACAGAGTTCAAATGGGCTCAGCAGTTCAATGAATGTATGATTAATTGCGTCTAGGACTTTTTTTTTTTTTTCCGGACCAGTTTAGTCTTTTGCGCCCTGAGAAAACAGTGCCCCCCTGACCCGGCTGGCAGGGGCAGAAAGAAGCAGCATGAAAGATGGTGAGGAATGCCATGGGATAAAGTAGGGCTTCAAGAGCACTGGCACTGCAAGGGCTTAGAAATGTGGAGAGCCTGCCCCTTTGTTTGGACACTTGTGAGAGAACTATCAAGCAGCCCAGTCTGATGGGACATCTGGCCTTTTCAACCACGGCTCTACAAAACAAGTGGAATGCGCACTTGCAATTATGAACTTTCTCACTCTTTAATCTTCCACGTGGGAAGTTTGCTCCCGTTGCTCTGCAGTCTTTGACAAGGTGTGTCCTTTACATAGGGTAAACACATAAAATCCCTCCCGGGACATCCTCAGAACATTTTGAGCCGCACTGATCAAAAGATACTGTACATCGTTGCACTTTGAATCATCATTGGAGTACAGTACAAACAGAGCAGGAGAGTCTCATATATATTACATGTCAGCACTTAGTTTGTTGAAACTCCACACAACAAATGTGTGAGGCAGAGGTACTTCTGCTACTTCTGATAATTCCCTCTCCTCTCTAACCCATGTCATTGCCACCATTGATTCCATATCCAATTGGCTTGCAATAGTCCTAAAGCTGTCCAAACAGCCAGCTTCTCACACCGCACGTGTCCGCGGAGCGTTTGCCTTCAACCCACACCAACAAGTGTGCTAACAAACATGCACACTCGTCACACACACACACGCCCGCACACACACACACACACACACACACTCAAAGAGGAGAAGAAAAACGTCCGCATGTATCCCCTGTGCGCTGACGCAAGTGGGTCAGAGCCGCAGTGGGTCTTCAAAACAGTTCCAACACCATGTTCAGGATAACAGTATCAAGGATTAAATTCTAATACACACAATCACACACAATACAAAACATTACACGGGACATGTTGCCGAGCATAACTACAGTTTGGGATCATTTAGTTCTTTGTTATGCAAGAGGAGTTTGGCTCATGTGTTTGATTATTTGTTTGGCTGACAAAGCTGGAATTTCAATGTCCTCCCCTGAGCGGGTCAAAGTTCAAGGGTATGAATGGAATGACTGAAGGGCAACACAAAGAAGTGATCTTGTGGGAAACGGTATTACTGGCATTCCTAAAATATGCACATTCAGTGGAATGTTCGAATCGCTTGCCTTGCTTCTTAATCTTTTCTCACACTGACTATAGCTCAGAGAGCTACATGAAGTGGAGTGTGTGTCGTAACGACCCGACTATTTGGCAAATGGTCATGAGTGCAAGTCTAAGTGGAAAAACATTGAAGGCTCGATAAGGCCTGTAGCAGAGGACAAGATATTGTTGACTTGTTATGTTTTATGTAGCTTGTCCTATCTCCCGTGTAGCCAGATGTTGTTTCCTCATTATAACCTAATGAAGACATATCGCTGTGTTATTTCTGCCACCCCCCTCCCCTCCCAAAAAAAAAAAACAGAGTGCAGGGCTAAGTGTCAGAGAGCTCCTCAATGGGCTATTTGTTAGGCTTTAATTCTTTGTGGAGTGGAGAGGCTTGTTTCCTGCTTGCGAAAAACACATTAGTTATTACAAAGAAGGCCCATGAGCAATGAGTGGCGCAGGAAAATACTTCCTTTCTTTTAAATGCATTTTGTTATGAGCAGTCAAAACACATAAATGGCCTCTAACTCAACGGCAAAAAAAAACATAAGCAAAGACTAAACTAAGTCAAGTAAAATGACTAAATGCAGGATTTATATGGCAATTTTTGAATGTCTGCAAGAGGCGGCGGTGGGGGTGTTGTTGGGGTTTCGGAACAATTCAAACTAAACTCAAATTGCAGGTAAAAAGACACTCGTTCCAAAAATAAACAAATATATCAAAGGGACAAGGAAATGGGTATATGCACAAACACAACAAGGAACAAACAGGAAGTGAACGAAACCTGGTTACAGAACAAAAATACAGCAGGGAAAGACAGAGGGCAACGGAAGGAGATAACAGATTGACACGGGAGCCAAACAAAACAGACCGGGCGTAACTACTCCAAGACATGACAGGAGTCAGCAACACAGAAAAGATAAGCTTAACTTGAAAACAACACAAAATTAAATCAACATCTGGCAGATTAGCGTTTTTAAAAAAGGAATAAATAAATAGCCTTCCAGTACCGGTACTTTATCCAAAATGTTTTACCAAATATGGGAAAGGCCACACAGAAATGTGAGCATTTCCAAGAATTTTAAGCACTGATGGGAAAACGACCACATGAGATGGTCAACCAGGGTGACGATTGGGCGTGATGGAAGGAAATGTCGGGAATGTTAAGTGGTTCCTGGGGCGCAGATGGGATGACGGAGGGAATAACTGGACCGGAGAGGAAGAGGACAGAAGGTGTCACTTAAGAAATGTCAATCAGTTGTCGCACACTCGCAGGCACACTCATCACACCTGCGACCTCGCACCGACCCGTTATTTTGATAGCTCAGAAAAGCGCCTCATTCATCGTAAGTCCGACTATAAACGTGATTGTTTTTACCTTTTTTTTTTTTTTTGCAAGGCCACGGCGGTGACTACGAATACATTGACAATTGATTGACAACTCATAAGTCCTACCTTCTGTCTTTCTATGTTGTTTTTCGTCACGCACGGTGGTTTCCTGCAAATCAAATTAGAAGAAGATGGAGGCCATAGACAGCTGGGGGGGGGGGGGGGGGGGTTCACAGATCATTTTTATCGTATACTAGTGTCAAAGTCATACTGACTGTTTTCGTAAATATGGTGGGTTTTGTTCAAATGACAAATTCTCCTTTTGAGGGGAGATGTTATATGAAGGCGAGGCTATGTTTGCAGAAAGACAAGACTTCACAGACCAGCCTAAAATATGGCCTTTATAATCTTTCCATAAAGAGCAAAATACACCCCAAGGGACAGGAGTAACCTCTAATTGCAACATTAACTGTCCTAAAACAAACCCTATAAATTATGGCAAATGTCGTCACAGTCTTTCAGGAATAAATTATCCTTTGAAGGCTTCTTTCCAAACTACAGTTTAACTACTCCCATCTTTTTTTTTTTCTCAAGGTGATTCTTACTACCGGCTTGAGGACCACTTGTGTCACTCTGACAAATAAAATGTTGCAACTCAGCCTCATTTCCTCGTGCTAAAATCCAGCATCCGCCAGGCTCCGACACGCAGTGTGTGTCTGCCTCTATTTAGACGTTGCTCACACGTACAGAAACAGCGAGGCAAAAAAGGAAGGGCGGGAACGAGCGTGAGTGTAAAAGCAAAAATCTCAGGCCGAGACAGATGCAGATGGACAAATAAATCACATTACCGTGAGCCGAGGCTTTGCATGAAGTTGCTGCTTTGTGTTGACTTCAAATAGCCTCATAGCATGTTGTTTATCCACTTCCGCTGTTTGTTCATCGCATTGTATTGCGGTCGAGTAATCAAAAAACAAGAGGTATTCCCCAAAGAGCAACCACAATACCTCAGTGGCGAACGCACTTTTAACATTGTAATTCCTCAACCCCATGCAGGGAACATGTGTTCCGTTTTGATTGAAGCACTAAATTTAGAGATATGACTGATATGAAAACTGCTTGAACCAGGACTTGCAGGAATATGATTAAACAACACATGCTCATCTATGCACAGTAGGTGTCCAAAAATAGAGTGATGGAAAAATCTATACTGGTGTCGGGTTATATCCGCCCGACTGCTGCATGTGCGGTGGCCTGTCCAACTGCCATACAATGGTCACTGGGACCACATGTCAGTCACTGGCCTGGCTGCGCCACGTAAGGCTTAAAGTATCCAAGTAAGGTCAATGGTCAAGTGGGTAGAGGCTCTCTGGGATGGTGCATGATCCAAGCTAATCCGCCAGTGAAAAGAGGTCATTCACGATGTTATTTCAAAATCACATGCACAATTTTGAATTGCAATGTTGAGTCCAGATATGCAGCACATTATCTCCCGGCTGCACGATTGATTATTGCATCAAGAGGAACATAAGTGGCAATAAAAAAAAAAATATATATATATATATATATATATATATCTACATGACAATAATGGGGCATAACAGCACACAGATCTCAGCCTAAATGCATTCACATTAAGAAGTCCCGGCTTCATAAATTGGAGAACCGTTGATGACGTTAATTATTAATGTTAAGATGAGAGCACGGTAATCATGTGAGGGGCAGAGAGACAGACAAAGATGTACCCAATTTTTTTTCCCTGTGAGGGTCAAATAACTTTTCCCTTCTCTCACGCCACGGTCAGATTGTAAAAAAAAAAATTGATCGCAGAGAAAAGTAAACAATTATTGTTTTCCAAAAAAACACACATAACCAAATCTCAAAGAAAAAAATAATAATACACCTCTGGTATTGTTCAGGGGGCCGGGCAAGATGTGGAGGTGGGCCATAGTTTTGGGACAACCTATTTAAACATCCGTAGTGAGGCGTCAGGGTCAAAGGTTATGTAGTCTCCCTGTTCTCATGTCGGCGTCTTCTGCTTCTGCCTGCATTCCAAAAACATGCACGTAATTGTTATTTGAAAACTGCCCGTAAGTGTGAACGTGATAGTCAATGGCTCTTTAAAAAAATATGTGCCCTGTGATTGACAGGTGACTAGTCTGAGCATATCCCCCCCCCCCACTTTCCCAAAATCATCTAGGATAGACTTCAGCTCACCCGAGCTCAACTGAATAAGTTGTATTTAAGAAAAAAAAATGGATACATGTGGAGGCATGTGTCTTAACATTGTGAATGAGTTGCAAACCCCGCTCTTGTTTTGTGTCACAGATTTTCTGAATGTCACCATATTAAACTCTCACTTCCTAAAAATAAAAAAACGGGCCGCTTATTTTAATAAATCTCCATGAAATAAGTGTGGAGTAAAAGTGACTCAAACGGATCCAAATGGGCTGAGAGTGGCAAACCGAACTGTGCAGCACGCAGTGAGTCAGTTTCACATTTCCATGTGGGATGAGAACCACAGAGACAAACACTGACTAAGATCACGGCAGATCTCATTCTAACTTGTCACACTGCACCCAGCCCGACATACCGATTCTCCCATATCTGTGTGCGTCCCCGCGTGCATGTGAGCGCGTGTGCGTCTGTGTGTGTTGGCGAGACAGAGCGTGTGTCAGCCGGCTTGCATCAGCCTCCTAAAACTGCAAAGAAGCAACCCTTCACCCCGACAACAATGTGTTTGTATGGAAACAGATTATACGACGGGAAGCACCTTGCAGTGAGCGTTAACGTACGTCAATCTATGAAAGCGCTCTCTGTAAAATTATCGACAGATGTGTCTTGTGAATCAAAGTTTTGCTCTGACAAAAAAATAATTTTAAATATATATATATAAATCATCATCATAAAAATAATCGAGAGCCAGCGCTTCGGCACTCTGAGCATAAATATGACATCCGATTGGTTAAGGAAAACTGTGAAATTACATCAGCCAGCCACAGTCTTTATATATATATATATATATATATATATATATATAAGAGCCGACGATGAGAAGAAAGGAGCGTTAGCGCGGAGCGCCGATGCGGATTTGGAACTGGGAGTCGCGGCTTGGAGTTTGAAGCGGATTACGTGGGACAGGAGAAGTGAACGAATCTCTTTTCGTCAATGGACGCTACAGCTTCGTGTTTGCTTTCAAAACTTAGCTTGTAGCAGACGTGTGCACATTTTCAGCATGACGTCTCTGATCCACTGGTGAAAGGACACTTTGATCCTCTCCTCTTTCATCTAGAACTGCTTCAGACAACAAAATGTATGCAGAAAAGTGGTGAAGATTGCACGACTGTCTGTGTCCTATGTGTTGTGTTGTGTTATTTTTGTTATTTTGACTTCAAAATGGCGCCGCGAGAGTGGCTGCCTTTCCAGCAGCTCCTATATTTTGTTGTTCTACTTCTTCCTTTGATAACTTTTTGCTGCTGTGAATCGGGAATTTCTCCATTGCGAGACTAATAAAGGTTTTCTTATCTTATCTTATCTTATCTTATCTTATCTTATCTTATCTTATCTTATCTTATATATATATATATTTGTTTGTTTTGTTTTGTTTTGTTTTTTTTGTTTATTTATTTGTTTATTTATTAATTAAATTTTTTGGGGGTGGGGAGTGAGTGATTCCTATGTCTCAATTCATGGAAGCCAGTTGATGAGGACGAGATGATTGTGGGAAAGCAAATTAACAAATGGGCAAATAAGAAATGACAATTTGCAGGAGGTGACACGGTGGTGACATTGCTGAACACACTCGAGCTGCTATCTTTCAGTTTGGTTTCATACAAACAAGTGAAGTGGTCAACGTGCAGTTCAGTCAGAGACGAGCACCCACCTGTGCAACCACACAAATTCATCACAATATCTTGCAAAAGCCGGAGAAGATTCAAATGTTATAGTGAGACATGCAGTCTCGGGTTGAAGCACTTTTTTAAGACATCAAGGCCAAGAAGATCAGCTAGAACGCTTAGTCAATCAAAGTGGTTGCAAATTGTTCCCCTACATTCAGTGGCTAGATTATATACCGGTAGGTTGTTTTTATAGTGTACCAAAGAAACTAAGTCATATTAATGTAAGGCTCCTGCAATGTAATGCATTACTGTCCTCACTGCTAAGCACTGATGCTAATGTATACCATTGTATGCTATACACCACAAGGTTTGAAGAGAGCAAACTTAAAGTTGTGCATAAAGTGGATGACTCCAGATGTGGTCAACCTCCGGTCCTGGAACCTTGCCCTCTTTCACCATTCTATCAACAGTGAAGTTGTTTAATGTCCTCTATCACTCGACAGTCTCCTCCGCCTCTCTCTTTCTATCTCTCTCTTTCTCCGGTCCTCGGTCAGCAGACATGTTGCTCACTATTCCTGTGGGTTCTCTTATCTCCCCTTGCCCCTTCAGTCCTGCCCAGCCCTGCCCATTCCTGTCTTCACTGGCGACACCTTCTTATCCACCTCTCTCGACACGCATGCACATACAGACACGGTTGTTGATGCTGTGTGAGCTGTTAATGGAGTGATCTGAGCAGACTGTATATAAGCACAATTTAGAGCAACAGAGGCCTTTAAACGAGTACCACAATTTATATTCAGTACAAAAGCCATCACCTTACTGTGGCGAGCACCCGGTAGCTGGGCCGACACCCAAGGGGCCCGGCCGGGCTCAGCCCGAAGAGGCAACATGGGTCCCCATTCCCATGGGCTCACCACCACTGGGAGGGGCCAAATGTCACCCCTCTTGCAGGGAAGGAGCCCGAGCTGGTGTGTGAGGAAGAGAAGTTCCGACTTGACATCGTCAGACTTGCCTCTACACACAGCCTCGGCTCTGGTACCAGTTCTTTCTATAGGGATTGGACTCGCTTCCACTCTGGAGTTGCCCATGGTGAGAGGTGCAGAGCCGATGTGGGCAATGTTCAGTGACTGAACATTGGAGTTCACACCGGTGGATGAGAGGGTAGCCTCCGTGCGACTTTGGGTGAGGGGACAGGTGCTGGCTTTTGTTTGTGCCTATGCATCAAACAGCAGTGAGACCCGGAAGGGCGTGATTGCGAGGAACGCCGCCCCCCCCCCCCCCCCCCCGATCAGAATTCGAGTGGTGCCAGCAGTATATCGGATTCGTCCCCAGTGAGGGTTGGACACCACCAAGGCTGCCCTTTACCACCGATTCTGTTCAGCACCTTTATGGAAAGAATTTCTCAGAGCAGCCGAGGCATCGAGGGTGTCCGATTCTTTTTTTTTTCTTGCTTTCAAATGTAAAAATATCCGAGCAATATGTAAGGATGAATCCACGTTTGTTTGGGTGTGTTTATGGCCATGCGTAATCTCGGAGTTGACACCCC
Organism: Hippocampus guttulatus; assembly: GCF_054856545.1. Classification (NCBI taxonomy): domain Eukaryota; kingdom Metazoa; phylum Chordata; class Actinopteri; order Syngnathiformes; family Syngnathidae; genus Hippocampus; species Hippocampus guttulatus. The sequence goes on from NC_141265.1 coordinate 17,633,882, forward strand.
TCCTCCTCCTCCTACATTTTATTCCCCACTCATTGCTCCATGCAATTTGACCTCAGCCAAAGCTCGAATTTGCATATGCATCCTTTATCCCTCCATCCTGCTCATCTCTTTCACGCTCCCAATTGCTGTGCTCATTGACATTGCCCATGCACACCAACCGGCTTCTCTTTCTCTCTCTCTGCACCCCCGACTTGGTGTTCTCGCTCTGTAAAACTTTCCCAAGAAGACAAACATCATGTGGTTCTGGGAAGAGGAGGTCATGCTGTGTAACGTCTTTGTTACTTCTTTTTTAATGTGCACATGTCCTGCATCCAAGAACCCTGCTTTTGACTTTGATTAGTTTGCTCTTGCACACGTGCATTCGCACACAGACACACACAAGGCTCCTGAACCGATTGCACTGCTGCATATTGGCAGACAGCGGGACGGCCTCACCCTGAAGGAAGAATGGTTCAAATTCCACAGCTGACAGAAAAAGACAGGAGCGAGACGGAACGGAGAAACTGATGTCAACTTCATCAGATTACCATGGAGCACCACCATCGTCTGTTCTCTGCTCATGTTGACATACAGAAAAACGTATTGAACCTACCAAAGGTCGAACGCTTTGGATTTTGAACATAACCTCATGCAATTCACACAAAGCTTTCAAGTTAACAACACACGAGGTGCCAGTGCACCGTTGGCTTTTTGACATCTTTTTGACACATTTTACAAAAGAAGAAGCAGCCTCAAGACGGGGTGGGTAGTGAAGCACATTTTTAAAAGACACCTTTGTGTACACGAAAGGTCATGAAAAGAAGGCAGATTTCCTAAACATAATAAGTAGCATGGTGTCACTTCATCAAATGTTAAACTTCTTTTTACACTTACATTCAGATGACCGGCGTGCAGGAATGGGTTGTTTTCAACATTAAAAGTTCAATGTGTCTGAATGGTGCAAAAGCGATGCGACACCACGAGCTAAAGTGTGAAAAAGTACAGTGACGCACTGTTTTTTTTTAGATCTTCTCTCCCTTTTTTTCCCTGACTGACCATTTTCATATTCATTACATAAGCGTTTGTATAAAAACTCAAAAAGTATGCCTCAAATGGCACAATTGCTACATAAAAAAAATTACAAAAGGCATTCTCTGTTGATCTTCTGTTAAGACAAACGCCTTAAGGACGCACACATGATATGTTAGTCAGTCGCTTAAAGTGACACACCCACTAAAGTTTGATTAAATGTGTTTTCCTCTGGTTATCTTCAACACAATTATTCATCATGATTACTGGAAAGCCGTATACAGTAGATGTTGAGAACAGATGTTTTGTTAAGATAAAGTACAAGTTATTCTGACAAGTGCACAACTTTTTTTTTGAAGCGGTACAGCCGAACCGTTACGCAACTCCCACCCGCCTTCTGTAAAGTTCTGCTGCGCGCACAAGCTCAAAACCACGTTGTTGTTGTTGTTGTTGTTGTTGTTGTTGTTGTCTTCGTGAGTGTGCATGCGTGTGTCTGTGTGTGTGTGTGTGCGTGTGTTTAAAGAACGTCATCCTTACCTTTATACAGACATCCACCACCGGGAATCAGTTCGCGGCTCTTTCTCCTCGACGTCCACTTACAGTTTTAACACCTTCCGATTGCTCTTCTGCTTCTCCCTGCAAGCCGCACACACATGCAATGATGAGGAGGAGGAGAAGGAGGAGGAGGAGGAGGAGGTGGAGGATGACATCTAATCAGAACCTTTCTTAGGACCGGTCGACCGAGTGGACGTCTATAGTTAGTCATAGTCATTAAGGTTTCTTCAGGTTCCGAAAATATGCTATTTTGGTGCTATTTTGTTTGTTTCCAAATCCCCCCCGTGTCTCCCTGTCTCACCGACACAGCAGATTCTCTTGGGAAGTCAACGCATGCCGCCACTTTCTTATTTCGGTTTACATATCCGCGTGGTTGGAAAAAAAAAATCCGATTTCCCTCATTCCCCAGTTACCCTGAACGCATCTGATCACAAACTGCAGCAAAGTCAAATTGTTGTTTCTTTCTTGTGTCTCATCTCCTCACCGAGTTAAAGTCCTACCTAAGGGAAGCGGATCCCTGCCCTTGCGCTCTTCGTGCCCTCTCTTCGCCGTGGTCGCGCCCACTTATGTTGATGTTCCACTCCGGGCCAGCCTTCAGCAGCAGCAGCAGCCGCGCGCCCCGACGTCAGCCGCATCTCTCGTGCGCTTCGAGCCACACCCATCCATTCATTCATAAAGTGGAGAGAGTGCCAGTCGGTGCTCGTGCATGGGCACGCGCACGTATACGTACAGCAGTTGACACCGAATTACACCACTCGCTGTAAATGTATTGCAGCATAAAGTAGTTCTGCACAACCGGGCGATCCAATGGAAGAAACAAAAGATAAGAAAAGCTGTTTTTGAAAAGACAGCCTGTACTGTAATTACTTCTATTGAAACACTAAGTAGTCCTGCGCAATCTAGTGCGGTCCAATCCACGAAGCAGAGATGAGATTACCTGCTTTTGCAGAGATTTAGAGCAATGGATTATTATTGTGGTTGTACTTTGCATCACAGTGAGGTGCTTCGAGTATTTCCTCGCTCTCAAAAGGCGCCCAGATTGTAACTCAGAGCATCAAAACCACAATAGTAAACTGTTCAATTAACAACATTGGTTGACCTTTGTCTTGTTAGAATTTGGGATACAATTCTTGAATTGGATTTCATTGCCGCTAGTTTGTGCAGCTGCCCTTATCTGTTTATGTCACTGGAATTAGCGCATACATGGTAGACTATTACATCTGTGACTTTTCAGTGTGACTCTTAGTGTTAAGAATATGCTTCTTAAAGCTACTATAAAAGTTGCAGACGATTGCATCACCTTTGTAGGAGTCCTCTTCACTCAACAACCCCAGTGGGTACAACTGTAATACGTTCCTCAGTCAGCTTCTGGAGAGATATATCGTACAGAGATAGATGAATCATCGGCAGTGTTGAACAAAAGTAATGAACGCATATACTGTACATCAAGTTTTAAAGTTGGAAATCTTTAAAGGTACATGCCATGTGCAAATGTTCCGAAAATTGTGTGAGGAGAGTATATTGAATCTTATATCATAAAGAACATTTGTTTTGTGCTGGTTTTATTTAAAAAAAAAAAAAAAGATATATCATTGACCCGTTCAGGGACAGCGGTTACTAGCTTATCATGTTATCAGGTTACAAGTTATCATTATTGGTGCATGAAAGGATTTCTCTTAACAAAACCCTACCAAACTTCCTTTGACACCATATGGAACATTGCACCCTTGACCAGTTCAACCAAACACATCAAATGCCAGGCGACGAAAGCGTCTCCATGACTCTTGTTCATCCAAGCATTCAAACTTGTCCCACGAAGGGAAGAAAGAGCCTCCCCAGGCTCGCTCCCTTGTCGGCGTGCAACCGCCAGGTTCAAGGCAATAATCGCCATGTCGCGGTGCAGCCACAAGAATGTGAACAAAACATCTGGATCATCGAGAACGACCGCAGGGGGGAAACGAAGCTTTGGTCTTCCACTTGCTTAAGTTTGAGGCCAATGAAATGAACACGCTGTGGTCCAAGGTCATGTGAGTACGTGAGCATCCCGCGCCCCTTCATCCTGATGCGCGCAGGTGTCATTCACCTTTATTTCAAAATGTCTTCGACAGCACTTTTCAATGCTATTGATTTAGCAATATGGGCACAATAGCTCCATAATGGAGGGCGTCCACATGTAAACATAAACCAGATTCTCGATCAGTCTCTCGTCTAAGTGGGCAAACTGCTGATCCCGTGCGTGGCAAAAGGCTTGCATCAGCAGAACGGTGGGGAAAAAAAACAAACAGTTGGCGACTGCGCAGCGCCTTTAACTATAGACACAACACAATATTGACATACACAAAGGAGCGATCTGGGTCTAGTTTGGATCACTTTCACTGATGCACGTGAGGAGCCAAAGCGGTGTTTGACACCAGCCATTGAGCCGCCACAATGACACACGTTCGGGAGCTGAGCGGCCACAATGAGCCCTCTATTTGCTCCAGAGTCTCTGTTATTCTTTCTGATGATTGCTGGAACAAAAGTTCATGACAAAAGTCCCAATTGAGCTTGAACAATCGCTCACAAAGGAGCCAGTGACTTGGTGTCTGTGGTCCTCTTTGACAACTGGACAACATCACGGGTCCGTGTGCGACGGAACACTGTCAACAGTTTTGCAGCAAGAGTTGTTTTCAAATCGAAATGATTGGTGTGATTTCAGCGATGGTTCCCAATTGTTTTGAGCAAGGAATTTGGATCACTTTCATGGAATTTCATGGGCAAGGGATTTTTTTTTAAAAGGGTTGATATCTTGAAAGCCAGTCAGACCACAGAACACTCTTCATTTGACTTCACCCTTCAGCTATTCACCTCCTGCATACTTTGACTTTAAAAGAATTTTGAATGAATAATTCAACGAAAAAGAGAAAAGTCCATCTCACAGGAAAAAGCGCACAACATAATTGAATGGGCCGTGCGTGTTTACCCCGCCCAAAAGGACCAAAAATGAAGGCAAGATAGAGGTCCATCTTTTTACCATTTAACTTTGAAACTTGTGCAATCCTGTAGCCTAAGAGAAACAGAAACTGTCCCAAAAGCAGAAAAAAAAAACTTTGGTGTTCGCCAATCCAATGAAGATCGTTAAGAATTGACTTGATTTGTGCAAAGCAGGGTGAGCAAGTCTGCTAAGTGCTAAGGGTGACTGACGTGGCTCTTGATCCTTGAATGATCCCACAAAAAGTCTGACGCTGTGTGACCAGGTGTCTCTTGGGCAGTCTGGACAGCGATCAGAAGAAAGATGACATAAGCCGTAACGTCTTTCTCCACAAGCATCACACTGTCTATATTCATCATGAGACAACCGCATTCGCGGTACTGCCCGGATTGCGGACCCGGCCTCTTTAGCCCACTAACGGGCCGCCCGTGTCCCTGTTTGGCGTCACCGAGGTGGCTATGAATAGACGCTGGCGTATCGTCAGTGCTGTCAGCTAGGCATTGGCACGTGTGTCTCGTGTCAGCACGACCACGGCGCAGAACTCCTCGCTGGTGTCGCCGCACCGGCAGCACATTGGCGTTGCCATGGAAACAGGAATGAGCACAGCTACCCCTGCCCTGACATCATTAGTTGTTGTTCTCAAGAAAACTCTGTTCCTCTTTCCTTGTGTGGCTTTCTCCTCATATTTATTCAGCTTCTACTTTTTGGTACCAATCTAGTCATTTTAGCTAAAGCGCAAAATGTGTCTTCTTCCAAATCTCCTCCCCCACCACTTTCTCTCTCTGTGTGGTGTGGGAGAAACGAATGGAGAGGTATACGGGTCACCGCCTAATTGACAAAAGCTCCATAACCTTCGCAGGACAAAATGAGCAGATTGTGGTGTTTGTATTTCTGCTCCATTTACCACTTTGTCTCTGATCATGTAGAATTTACTCTGCATTGATGGGCAGGCAGGAAGCCATATGGCATGTCAGGTAGGAGGTGAACAAACTGAAACAAAAAGCAAAGGGCAGACGGCACTCTTCAGCTGCATCCTCAGCCTTTTTTCCTGTCATTCATCACCTGAGCGCATGTGCCAAATATGGGGGGAATAAAAGTTTTTGAACCTTTTGGAATGACCTGGATTTCTGCATTTCTGCATGAAGCGGTAATAAAATGTGATCTGCCCTTCATTTAAGCGACACCAATTTTACAAAATCGGTTTTCTGAAACTAATCATTTTGGACCATTGCGTTTTCCAAAACTATTTCAATACAGCAATATTCTTGCAATGCCTGGGGTGAATCACTCTCTTCAGGTCTCTACAGCATTTCAGGCTAGTTGAGAAGAAGACTGTCAGTGATTTTCTTTCCGGAAGACATTCATGTTGTTGATTTACTTCCTCTTACTACCCGTTGCATCACCAAACTGCTGTGAAGCTTCATCTGGCAAACAGTTCGTCTTTAGTTCTCCTGATGAACTTGAAAATTAATTTATTCATCAATGACAGCAATGCGTCCAGGTCCTGAGGGAGCGATACAGTCACAAACCACGATGCTTCCTCAACGATGCTTCACACCACAGCTTTAACCAACTCATCCAATCTTGTCACAGTGACTGGATTGTTGGATGGGTACAAGGATGTGCAGAGGGCGGGGCCAACACGTTGGTGGCCTTCGTCATCCGCCTGCAGGTCGCATCCACAGCACACCCTCCACAGGTTGAAGATTTATTTTTGCATTTCAGTTAACAAAACCTGTGCAATAATTGTCCGAAACAAACACTTCGTTGTTGGCGTACCTACTAATGGCATCGCCGTATAATTGTGGAGATAGGGACGGTAGTCTGTTGATTCGTCAACGGAGAAGCATTGCAAATGTTGCTGAGTTCATAGCCAGCTATAAAAGGCAGTTAGATGAAAAGTAACACCAGAGTGCGGTTATTTTGTTGGGCCGTCTGCATCAACTGAAGATGTGAGCATGGGTGTGTATGCTGAGAACACATTTGATACATTTGTCTATTCATGAGAGTGACAGAGGAGCTGAGGAATGTCTTGGGCAAATAGGGTCCTTAGGGCCCCCCTATAAATATATTTTACACTGCTTATTTTTTTCGCGAGGCTCATATTCCTGTGAAATGCTTCAGTTAGTGCGTGTAATATTGTGCTTGAGTTTTTGTCGGTTTCCTTACTCAACATTGGCTGGCAATTTGACTTTTCCCAGTCCAAAAAGTCACAGCATTCCATTTTGTCAGTGAAATGTAGATATATGTGATAAACCCATCCCGCCCCTATTCCTGGAGGTTTCTCGAATGAGTCAAAACAAAGCTTGCCACAATTAATTCTGTTTGGGTTGCAACAGAGACCATCTGTCAACGTTTTTACTTTATAGAGGTTGCGGAATTTTCCATTTATTTCTTACCCCAGATGCAAGCACAAGTGTTTTCTCCCAAGATGATTCCATCTCATACTGTGTCCCTTGCCACGCACCTATTGTGAGCTAGAAAATTGGTGTGAAGACTCGGAGTGTTGTATGTCCTTTAGCTGTCAGGGCGTGTGTACGCGCAGGTGAATGTGATCATGAGCTACCAAAACCCCCTCAAAAAGATTGATAGAGCAAAGAAGACACACAATTAAATTTGTGCCGAAGATCTTTGTATATTCAGACTTCCTTGCAGCGCCATGAAGAGGCCAATTTATATCACTCAGAGTATGGCGGCCTCACGCCTCAAACTGATGTCCAAAAACGTTTTATTCGTGGAACACCGTGAAAACTAAAAAGACATTTCAACATCAACAATCAATAATCTGTTTGACAGGACATTGAATAAATAAGCAGAAATGATATACCGTGTGCACTATGTTAAACCGAAAGTAGAGCATCTAAAATAAAGTCGACTAGACGGTATCGTTTCGTCTCTCTCTAGCAATCTCTCTTTCTCGATCTCGCTCCCTAATTCCCTCACTATCCGCCATACGTGACCCTGAACCGGAAATGATCGACGAGAAAACATTCCAAGTAACATCTTGAAAAGATTTAAAGAAAACCATAAATATGAAGGTTCACATGGAAACAAACACACTTTCACAAACAACAACCTTAAATAAATTATATTTTAGTTGTCCTGGCAACCAATCGACTCAAATCTGACGCCAGCTACAGTAAGTGTTTCATAAAAATAGAACCATACTACAATACCCCCCACATATTCATATTGTCTTCATTTGTGAGAATCACTCTGCTACTTTCACTCTCAGAGAGAGAGAGAATTGAATCTGACTTAATGTGGAATACCGGTCTGGAACATGAATCCATCAACATTGCAGTGGTACCATCCATCCACATGCACATATGGCTACATAAACAAGACGGGGCTCAACACACCATGCGCACTGGCTAACGTCAGCACACCAACGTCAAACATTGCCCAGTGCTAGGCAACAATGCCATCCCAGATGGCAGGCTCTGATGTTTAGTTTGCTCTAATCTAATGCACTTAAGTCCCATTTCCTACCCATGCCGCCTAGATGACACAACAGGGAATATAAAGTCTGGTCGACAAGTATTTGGACAATGTCGGTTTGGAATTAATGAGATTGTGATGGCAAAGAAGGGCTGGACTTCACTGAGGTCAGTGGCCTGATCTCAACTCAACAGAGCATACATTTCACGCAACAGAGAAGAAAAGTGACATTTGTGAACTATATTTTTCGAGGGTTGGGTGTGTCAGTGTAAATAAGTACAGAGCAAAACTATATGACCTGTTTAGAAATTTTTACAGGATCTACAATAAGCATAGTCAGTGGATTGCAAAAATACAGTGTTAAGCGGCTATTTGTGATGGGCCAGTTCTGGACCCTGGGCCTGAATTTGACACGTGCCATAGCATTTATGACATTTATGGAAGAAAAAAAACAACTTTGCATTCCCACGCAAAAGCATCTTCATTGAGCAAATTTAGCTCGGTGTCTTTGTAAAATTAATTGGGGAGTGAAGGCTCCATCATACATTTGTCTAGACTGAAAAAAAAATGTGTTGAAATTACTCCATTTTATTTTGTCAAGAGGTTGCACAAAGGAAAATCACCTGGATCCAGACAGATTTTTAAGTGAACTATAAATCTACATAAAAATGCATCTGGATTGAGATGATTTTGTTTTGCGCAACCACATGATGAAATTAAATGGAATAAACTCAACCCAAACATTTTTTTCAGTGCAAGATGTTGATGATCGGTCAGGTTGAAGTCCTCCTTTCCGAACACACACGTATTATGGAGCTGCTTGGCTGTTTGTTTTTTAGCAGTCAACTGGACCATCTATGGCAGCAGACTGGAGGGGCTTTAGGCTCGATCCCGGCAGGCTTAGCCACACAGGCCCAGCTGCTGCCACGAGCGTGGATGGGCACGGGATAAACTGCTCACTCTTCAGCATGGTTGTGATTTGAACACACTAACATGCAAGCATCTACCACACTTTGTACTACAAATAATGCTAAAGTTATATACAGGTATATATCCATTCCCGATGGAAATAATCTTGTTTCTAAATCATCTGTTGATCTCAAACCCCAATGTTTGGAGTAAAAATAAAGGAATGGGCCACATTGGTGCTATACTTTGGGGGGGGGGGGGGGGTGGAAGCAAAGTAGCATGTGCACTGCACTTCATGTTCTAATCTCTCCTTTTTGTGTGCTCAGCTGGAACAGCCAAGCGTCAACAAGTATTGCAGAAGTGGCCCCGGGCTTGAGAAAAGGGCCAGAATGTCATGCAGCGTTATTGACTGATCCAATGAAGACTAAATGTTAGTTTGTCTTGCGTTTCTGAGAAAAGTCACATCACCGTCTCGTTACTTTGTTTGACAAGGTCCGACCGCTCTCTGCTCCATCAATCCATCTTTTTTTTTTCATTTCAGCAATCTCTTCCGATGTGTATTGTACTGTTCCAGAAAGTTATGTAACATATGCATCTGTGTCATTGGGGACCTCAATGTAGCCATGTTTCTTGTGCTGAGCCTGCCTCCGTCCCAATCCAACACGCACCAGTCGATCGCGAGGTGTGACACAACACAACCTACTAAAATGTATCGACTCCATTCGAACGTGCGATGTTTACGTGGCTCCAAGCGCTTGTGCGCCAATATACATGTGGCCCGGGCATCGGCATCGACCCCCCCGAGTCAGCTGGCACCTCGCAAATTTAAGTTACATAACATGTCATGAGTGTGTGGCTTCAAAACAAGTCTTGTCACTTGATGTTATGTGATCAGTGTTGACTGCAAACCAGAAAATAAAGGACTACAACTCTGGGATTTAGTTTAGCCGCAGACTGACAAACAGCACGCAATTCCTCACTGACCTGATTCTTCTTATCTCGTCACGATAAGGTGGACGGATTATTGTGATACCTCACTGCATGATATGAGCAAAAATAAAAACTGCATGTGATACAGCTACATAGACCATATCAGCTATCAGAAGTGATGGCTTAGCACAGTGGTTCTCACACTTTTTCACCGGGTAAAAAAAAGTAGTTTGCTCACTAAGTGACACCTTCATAACAACCATTAGAATATACACAGATGATTTTTTTTTTTATTTTGTGCAAAGGTGATAGCTGTAATATCACAATTCCCCACTCGATGGCATACATGACTTAGTTGCACTTCCACTGCCGTATATTACAGCACGAGTAGGCAAAATATTTTTTTCAGAGGATTCGGAATGATATGAAGGACAAAAATAGTACCTTAATAAGATTCACAATTTGAGTGAGTTGATTTTTGTGGAGAAAAAAAAAGTACGAAATGAGTTCTTGCACCTAATGTTGGTCTTCTGATCAGCAGTTTTGTGCCGTCTTTGAATGGTAATTTTATTTTTTTTACAAAAATAATAATTCAGTGTGTGATTTTTTTGTTGTTGTTTGCTCAAAACCTTTTTTGTTGGCTTACGATTGTGGGATCTTTCATACACGTACTGAAAAATGTACTAGCAAAAAGGAAACATATTAAGAGTATATATTTTGCACGTACTGTATTTTCCATATTTACTTTTTATCATAGATCTAGTGAGGAAGTGCGTGGTCATTTGTGGTTCTGCCGTTGGTATTAAACTGGTAAAAATGAAAAGATATCCTTAATTAGCAACTATTAATAAATTGGAATTTTTAAAAAAGTATGCAAAGCAGTAGCACTCCTTATGTATGAAGAATTAATAAACTCTCAATATGCGTCTGCTCATTGTTAAGCAGAATTACCGCAGGCTTACATAAATACATGAACCAGAGTCTTGTTTTAGCTATTGCGCTTCCATGTATTTTGCTTTGAAAAGAAATTGTGAAAAGTTGTCAGTGAGTAGGTTCCATTCGTTTTTCATGAAATTTAGAAAAAATACCACAAAACATACCAACGCTTATGCTTTCATCCATGAACAAAATCCATGCTGTCCTCTAGTGGCGTTTCTTTGTCATAGTTATATTTAATACTATTTTGTGATTGAACTTAAAGTTCATAAACGGGTAAACATTTGCCATTAAAACTCTACAGACTTTATTTAAACATCTGAATCATCTTGTATTAGCTAACAAACATCGTAAGACACACCGGCTAAAGATAATGCGCACGTCATCTTAAGAGTGATGCCAGTTGACGCCAACCGCCCTTCCAGAGTGTCTGATCTGTGTGCGCTATATCCGGATTGCATTGCGGAGATATTGTATGACCATCTGTTTGATACCCGTACACTTAGTCATATTAAGGGTGATGTCCTATGTCTGCGTGTAGCGTATAATTTCATTGAGGTCATATCCCGTCACGGCGAAGGCGTAGCCATCTCCATCGCAGAACTTGGCGCCGCAGATTTGCGTGTCTGTCACGCACTCATTGTGTAGATGGGCAACCTGAGAGGAGATGAAAGAAATGGATGCATTTATGGAGAGAAAGTGCCCTTTGACTACAAAATGAGCTGTGTGTTCTGTTTTTTTTTGTTTTTTGGCAAGCTCTACCTCCACAGTGTTGCTTTCTGGGGTTACTGTCAGGTGCCACACCCTTACAAAAGAGTCTTCAGCAGCAGACAGGAGCTGTGGTGCACATTTCAAATCACACATGCCAACTTATAACATGCAAATATACGCCACATTGCTTAACTCACCAGCCCAGAAAAAGGAGCAATGTCCACTGAGTAGATCCAGCGGGCATGGGCGTTGACCTCCGCGTGCAGAATTCCCGTTACGGCCTCGTACAGACGGATCTGGCCTGTTCCGTAACCAGCCACCGCTGTACCTTTCCACAGCTTCACGGATGAGCAGCTCATACTGACATGAAGATTGAGGATCATTGCAGTGAGGAAACAAAACGTCGCAATTACATTAGAGGAGTGAGTGATCAGGAAGAGGAGACGGAGGAAAGAAACAGCTTCGGTAGTGACGCAAAACAATAAAGTACGCCGGAGGAAGAGGACGATGTCGGAAAGGTACCAATGTATGGCGGTAAGTAATGATACGTAAAATGCACCATGATAGTTGTTCAAAAAAGCGATGCTTAATTGTTTGTAACTCAACACCCAAGATTTCAACCTAAAGAACGCTAACGGCTTAAAGCGATAACACCTTCAATCACCAAGGAGAGTCCAGCGGCCTCGATTAAACTTCGGCGGATTTGCACAACATATTCAAAATGACTCCTCTGTATTTCACACGGCTCCAAAATGGAGGAACAACTCGTGACTAGTCGACGACAAGACAAGTACATTTCATTCTTACTCAAATCCACCAATCTTGTTGAGCAGCTGAAACTCTTCGCCGGACTTCCACACACATAAGGTGCCGCTGTCATCGGCACTGACCAGGTCAGCGATGCAATCCTGAGGGAAGGCGGAGAGCCGCAGACATCATGTTATTGACTGACTGATAAATATTGCTCATACAATGTAAACACTTAGAAGACATTCTTCATGACTGTCCATATATTATATTATATTTTCTTTCTCTCTCTCTCTCTCTCTCTCTCTCTCTCTCTCTCTCTCTCTCTCTCTCTCAGATACAGTAACAATGAAAGGATCACTCACTTTCATCTCACAATGAACTCCAAATGAGCATAATAATATTTAACTCATTCACTCCCATAGACGTATATAAATGTCTTTTCAGACTTGGTCCAGAATTGGCTGGTACTGAATGAGTGAATAACAATACCTGGCTGCCTGAGCACTCTTGGGCCAAGTCGGTGATGGGCTCCTTGTGTTCCTCCAGTACTTCAGACAGGGTGATATTACTGCCTTTACTGGGAACATCAAATACGAGGATTCCACAAGAGGACAGTCCTGGAATGACAGGAAGAGACAAGAGACGAGTGAATTGTTGACAGTGTTTGTCCTATGGAGCGTCGCAGGTGAGCCTGAGCCTATCCTGGTTGACTTTGAGGGAGAGGTGACATATACACTGAACTGATTCCCAGCCAATCAAGGGGCACCATTTTTTGGAATGTGGGAAGCACCCAGAGTAGCGTTAGTCATCCTGTGTTGTGAATGAATTTCATCATGTATTTTAAAATATTATTGTTAGCTCAAAACAAATTTGTTTCGCGCTGTCTGTACTTACCCACACATATGTAATTCTCCCACACTGCAGCGATCCCCCGAGCAAACACAGCCTGGGCTGGGGACGAATGACACATTCATGACACATGTGAGTGTTGAGGTAATACTCTAATAAGTGAAATAGGATTTTGCAGTGTTAATGTCACCTGTTGGTGTTTCAGGAGTATCAAGTGCGTGCCAATACACCATGATGGAGCCATCTGATTCATATATCTTGAAAGAAAAACACAAAAATGTGATTACAATTCGTGACAAAGCTTTTATTCAAATGCAGTTTAAAATATACCCCAATCAGGTGTTACCTGGATGCCTTTCTGTGAAGTCACTACCAGCAGATCGCGAGAGGGCAGTACACAAAATGCAGCCTATTGCAAGAAAACACAAATAAATGTTGTTTAATCTCTCTAAATGTTTAGCAGTCGCAGTCCAAATATAACGGTCATTTTAAGAGAATCAAAGGGGGGAAAGCGGGAGAGTTTATTTGTCATTCCATGATGGTTGAAATCATATACTTTATTACTTGTTTTTCTTGAAAACCGTCAAAGGAAATCATAAGACAGATGGTCTGTTTTCTCAAATGGGGTCCTCCAATTCTGTCATGATCTCTATTGCTGGATAATGCCTGACCTGCATGATGAGCGATGGATTAGTTGCGACGTTGGGCTCCTTGGACTGCAGCTGACGGTGGGAGGAATTGAGGCCGTCCCACGACGCGCTGACCATGTTGACCACATTGGCGTGGACCACCGTGAAGTAGGTGAGGCGCCGCGGGGCGATACGCAGCACGCACAGGTTGTTGTACAGCGCCGACGCGCTGTTCTTAATCTGGATGCTCTTCTCTTTGTGATACATCGAACGGCTTGATTCGGTGTCACTTACTGGTCTGAAAGTATGTCAAGCCTAGACGTGTTCCCTATTCAAGCAGACTGGAACATTTCGGCAAAACGGCATTATGCTTAGCTTGGTACTTAGCATTAGCAGCTAGGCTAACCAGGGAGCTGCGAGCAAGCCACCTGCCACTAAGTAGTCAAATAATTCGAGTCAATAACAATGTCATTGTTGGATTGCAAAACGTTCATGCGATCACTTGCCAGTTATGCAACAATTACTGATCCCAGTCATTACTAATAGAGTTGACTTGATCTAAGCGCTTATCCCGATAGGATTTCTTCGGCGTCTCGCGCAGCCATAGAGACGAAAATGTGACGTCAAAACCACGTGTTCAGTAGCTAAGCAACAGTTGTCGACGCCAAGAAGTCGAAAACGTTTCGATGAAGATAAAAACAGCAACCTCAAGACAAACTCGGGCCTTGTAGTTGAAGGTGTGTTTATATTTTTATGTATTTTAAACAGGAAAACTGTGTAAATAATAAAACAAACAGTCACATGGCAACAATATGTTGTAAGTAGTCGGTTTCATCAACACGTCAAAAAAACGTTAACAGATCGCGATTCTAATCGCAACATTAATAACTGTTAGTTTATTTTTCCACACACAATTGTTGCGTGGATATAAAAATAAATTATATTAGCAAATGAAAATAAAAGACAACATTTGTTCCGTTCACATAAAGAAATACACGCATCATATAAATTAAACATTTTTCTTCAAATCCGCAAATGACTCTCACTGGCTGCACACCATCCGCTTGACTGAATCAACTTGACCGATAATGCAAAATGTACAGTATGTTTTACAAGATAGCGCATCATGATAAAAATGCAAAGGCTCGCATGTGTTCTTTATATGTTAATGTAAGTGACATATTGATTAACTGTCTCTGACTTCAAAGTACAGTAAACCCTCAAAATGCAAAGTTTACCGCCTGCTAAATTATTGCACGACCCGTTGCAGTTTTAGAAAACGCCACAAGGGTGTGCCACCATGCGATTTATGACTTCCACAACGGGATGGAACACAGAGTATACTGTTCTGTATTTATATTTTCATTGAAAATAAGGCTTTATCAAAATTGACATACACAGTGGCACTGTGCAGTACATGCGTACAAACAAATACGATATTTTGGGGGTTCCGGTTCTTTGACATATTTTACTGCATTGTGTTGAGTAGTGTTTCTGAAGTTTTGTGCCTTCTCATTTAGCTAAAATAAGGTAACCAAACACTACCGAGATGTCCCGCTCGACATCCAAGGCCCAAGCTGACAAAGGTAAGGCACCTGCTCGAGTGTCCCCACCGCCTTCCCAAGAACCGGAAGAGGAAGACATTATCCCTGGCTGTCTGACTCAGAGCCAATGGATGGACATGTTGGTCCAAGAAGAGGCGGAGGATGTAGTTGGGGAAATAATGGCTGATCTGATGACCAATGTCATGGAAGGATGTTATAGTGTCCACATTGAAAGACAGGTAAAACATCAATTGATCCATCTTATTTAGTGTTTCTCCTTATTAGGGACATCTTGGGTAAGGTGGGCCCTGCCCCATTTCATTTTGAGCAAGAGGAAGGGCCCACACTGGACTGGTCAACAGACAGACAAGCATGCTCTTACATTCACACCTATACACAATTTAGAGTCTTCAATTAACCTCACACGGAATTTTGGGGAATGTGAGAGAATCAAAGATCAAACAAATAAATTAAATATTTTTTCCCCCAGCTATCATCTTTCACTGCATTCTGGGCCAAGGATTACTTCATACAGACGGTGGAGCAGAAACTCATGTGCCAAGATAGATGGGAAGATGCAATGGAACTGTCCGCAACAGAAGACTCAGAACCAATCCCAATCACTCCAGACGTCTGGGCAGAAGGATGTTTTCCTGTCATTCATGGAGCACCCCCCTCTGAGCCTGCGTCACTTCAGGTACCTTTTAATTGGCTCTTGTAAAAGTCTCTACAGCGTAACCTCAGTCATCAAACACCCCAAAAGTTGTGCCATTTGGAGTTTAACCCCAAAACTTGGAACTCCATGTGTCAAAAGAAAAACATGCCATTTAAATCATAATGTGAGCCTTATAAGCATTTAAATGATTTTAAATGGATATGCAGTGGTTTGACACAAGGTTTACACAAGCCTGTTCAAATTCCAGATTTTTGTATTTGACAAAATTAGTCTGGTGAGCCTATTGTGCAGTTTCATGAGCGTCGACAGAGAAAGACCATTTCCTGTGGCAAAATTTGCCTTCATTTTATTTTTCTTATTTGTTTTTCTTCATTGTTTAAGTTATCTTGTTGGGCGATGTCTGATTTTGCACATTCCCATTGATTCATGCATTGATTAAAACAGTACTGTGAATCAGAAATCAGTCACTACTTACTCAATATTTAAGTACCGGTAGTTTTTTTGTTTGTTTGTTTGTTTGTTTTTAGCTGAAAACTAAATTTTATTGAAGTAATTATTTGGAGAACTACTTTTTACTTTTACTCGAGTCATATTATTCCAAAGTAACAGTACTCTTACTAGAGCACAATTTGTGGATTGTTTTTTTAGAATAAATGTCACCATTTATATTCTCAGATCACCCAGGAAGCAAATACTTGCGAGGACCTTGAACCAGCACCTACTGAAGAAAATCAACTAAATGTTCTCACACCAAAAACCAGCATCTCCCCCAAGCAGTCTGAAGGAAAAATAAGTGCCAGCAGGGATGTCGGTGACAAGATTTGCCAAGAACCAAGTCCTTACCCCAAACAAAACATTTCCACCAAGAAAAAACAAAAAGCTTCTTTACTGCCAAGGCTTGAGCAAAGTACTGTCTCGCCACCCGTGCCATGTGATGCAGAAAAACGGAAAACCAAGGGTGAAAATAAAGTCCCTTCAGGTTCTAAATATATACCCACATCATCACAACAACCAAAGTGGAATCAATTTATACCTAAGCTTGATCATTCTTCCTTGCCTCAACACTGGATCACTCCTCAATATGAGATTGACAAATGCACAAAATCTAGCATCAAAAAATCAAGTGGACAAGCCAAAATGTCACCCGTGCCTAATAGTCAGCAGCGTGGTGTAATGGAAACGCCTTGGAATCCTGCCAACCAAGATCAGTCAGAGAGGTTGTCTCCCATTAAGGATGAGAGGATGATCGCACGAGCTTTGAGGATGGACACCATAGATTTGGCCAAAGGTGTTTCTGTCATGGGTCCCCCGAGAACACAGGTGGTCCCACTCCCATTCAAATCACAAGCTCAGTGTCCCACGCTGAGGCCGATAAACAGTCAGTGTGTAAAATCATCTTTCCCCGTGGATCAGTTGACGACACAACGTCCACCTCAGGTTACCCACTTGTTGCCGTCTGACAAATTTAACTTTTGATTGATTTATTTATGACTCAAATTATGAATAAATTCACCTTCTTCATTTTTTGTTGTGTGCGTGTGTGTGTGTGTGTGTGTGGGGGGGGGGGGGGGGTAAATTCTCTCGGTTGAGTTTTTCAATCAAAGTCTTGATAATACAAACAAAATAATCATAAATTACGTGTCATTTGGAAATCGATTTTTTAAAATTAAAGTTCAGACACAGAAATAAAATTTTGAAATCCACTAGAGTGGAGATCCCTGGTTCCCTCCAGTAGTCTTATTAAATGAAATTAATACGCCACGTTTAATTGTATTAATTATTATTAATTATTAATACAATTAAACGTGGCGTACTAATACCGGTACTATTAATTTGTCGACGTACGTAGTCCGCTCTGCATGTATGACTCACTGACTTTATTCATATGTGTATGCTTGGATGGAACGTTACGAATAAAAGTGTATAACTTAAATGTGTGCGTTACGAATAAAAGTGTATAACTCAAATGTACGTGTATGTGTGTGCGTGTTTTATTGTACAATACAGTATTGTTGAACATTATTTTGGTGTGACTCTTCAACCTAACTTGAGAAAAACCAACCGGAAATTACAAGCACCGGACCAATTGTCATTCACGTCTACCCACTGAGGACCAATCGGATAATGTTTTGCCAGCAAGCATGTTTCAATGACCCTTGCACACGTGGTATTACGTCGATGTGTCTGTCGCAGTGACACGAAAACCAAACGAAATTTAAGATTTAACCTAATTTTTCGTGTGTATTAGACATGAAGAAGAAGCGGGTAAATCCGGAGTCAAACGAGGTAAGACCACATTTCATTTTACTGACCAAATGACCTCGACACACGGCAATTGTACTGTGCTCTACTGAGCGGCGGCAAACATGCAGTCCTGCACACGTAAAGGAAAATAGTCACACGCCTTGGATCCTTTTTAAAGTTCACCTTATATTGCTGCAGTATGTCTCATAAAGCAACATGCTGTTTTAGAAAAGCAGTAGACGTGTTTGTAATTTTCAGTCATAAGTTACATACGAATATCATGTGGGCCTACACAAATGGCCCAAGTGCATATATATATGTTTGAAGAGGGTTTGTGAAGCCCTTTTATTGTACAGCGATATGTTCTTTATGTCACTAGATGACTTCAACAAAATTGACCAATGATGTGGGGGGCAAGGAGGAAAACGAGCCCCCTCTTAAAGTGAAAAAGAGCAACTCTGAGGAAGTGGCATATCGCCCGGTGAAGTTGTCCAGAAGTGACCTTTACAGACCCCCAACAGTGGAGGAGCTCAACCAGCTGAAAGAGGCAGAGAGCTTATTTCACTGCAGCTTGCTCAAAATGCAGGTAAGACTTCAGACTCAACAATGCCAATGTGATGGGGAAAGACCAACCTTAAATTATCTGTTCTATCACTGCTAACAGATGGAGGAGCTGCTGAAAGAAGTTACCCTCAGTGAACGCAGGAAACTGCAAATCGATGCTTTTATTGCAACGGTCACCAAACTCTTAAGGGCCGTACCAAGTTCACCTGAGGTGGAGGTGCGTCATACTTTTCCCAATGTGGTTCTGTGTGTAGGGTATAAGGAAATTTCAAAAGAACATGCAAGAACAGTTGAATCTAAACAGCTCATTGCCTGAAAGAGTTGAGCAATAATGTACAAGGTAGCTTGGGGCAGAGGGGCTCTCTTCATACATTTTGACTTGACTTTCTTTGTAAATGAGGGGGCGAGTGATTTCTTTTTCCCCCCATTTTTTAAATTGGTTCGGTTGGAGGGATTAGTAATGTAAACTCAACCTTCAAGTTTTTGTTCTTCAATGAACATAATTGAGATTGTAACTTGGTAATGTTCTACTTAGAATAGATCTGTTGAAATATGAAATGTATTATTTTGCAGGAATGTCTGCTTAAGACAGAATAAATTGTTTTTATATGCTTGAGGATGATACATTACCATTCATGTTTCCAAGTTGAAATATTTCCAAAATTACCCCCAAATTTAACTTCCCATGGAAATTTACATGAGCATTTCCTCCACACACCTTTGACTCCATGTTCTTTTTTTTCTTCTCTCTCCCCCAGATCAACAACCTGTCGTGGTTATCCAATGATGTAAAGGTTCCTATCCTCCTGTTACCCAAAACACAAAAGGGGAAGTTCCACATGGCATCTCCTGCTTCTGTTGATCTGATTGGAAGTTACCCGTTGGGAACCTGCACCAAACCACGCGTCGTAGTGGACCTGGCTGTCACTATCCCGGCTGTAAATCACACTTTTCAGAGTAGAACAGTACAGCCAGTTCTTTTAAATGTCTGACTATGGATAGTCATGTGTCTGGTTTCCTTTTTTTTTTTTTTTTTTTTAAGGATATCCTCCACCCCAAAGACTTCTTAAACCAGAGGTATCCCAGGAAAAGAGCCATCTACCTGGCAGGTCTGGCTCAGTATCTGACAGCTTCCTCAGACATAGGATCCATGTCCTACTCTTGCCTTCATGGGAATCGACTTCGACCCGTTCTGCTGCTGAGTCCTCCA
Source organism: Hippocampus guttulatus (assembly GCF_054856545.1). Lineage (NCBI taxonomy): Eukaryota > Metazoa > Chordata > Actinopteri > Syngnathiformes > Syngnathidae > Hippocampus > Hippocampus guttulatus. The sequence continues at coordinate 17,653,809 of NC_141265.1, forward strand.
GGTAGGCGATGAATTTGCATCCCAGGATACAGGGAAACCTCAAAAAGTTACTCATAATTTATTCCAGAACACCAACAACCGACTTGAGTTAAATGTGAATCTTTCCCATTATGTCAAATATTTTATCCATGTTGTTGTATCTTTTAGATAAAGACTCATCCATCTTGACCGTCCGCCTTCATGCTTGTCCGCCTCCTGGATTTTTCAAGCCCAGACGCTTCCACCCTCAGATGAATAACATCAGGACAGGCTGGTACACTGGAGAGAACAATTCACAATCAGGTGAGACTCATGACTTTTTACTGTATTATTGTCACAGCCGCCACATGCAGACAAAGTGACAAAATGTTTTTTGGCCCCTTTTTTTTCTTCCCTGCAGAGATCAGTGAGCCTCCCACTCCCCATTACAATAGCTCCCTTCTGGGTGATCTGCTGCCTAGGGCTCACCTCCAGTTTCTGTCTGCTGTGAGCGCTCAATGCTCCGCTTTTCCCGACGGGGTGGCTTTGCTCAAGGTCTGGCTCCGTCAGCGAGATCTTGACCAGGTGTGTTGTCTCTTCAGTCCACATGGTTGATTGAGATTCAAGTTTGATTTCTGGAAAAAAAAAAATGGATGGCTTGAAAATATCTGATGTCCAAATGCGCTGTTGTTTCGTATCCATTTAAGGGCACAGGGTGTTTCAATGGATTTCTGGCCTCCATGCTCTTGGCTTACCTCCTGACCGCACGCAGAATCAGCAACACCATGACTGCCTATCAGCTGCTGCGAAACACTTTGAACTTTCTGGGTATGCTTTTTTTAATGCAAAGATACAATCAGAACCAGGCTGTCATATTTTAGATCTGGTTCAACTTCTTGTGCTCCAACTCCCAGCAACGACAGACCTGACAATGAATGGAATCAGCCTAGCCAAAGATCCCGACTCGACGGCTGTGAGTGTTCAACACTCACATTTGTGCATTCAGCCCTCACACTCTGACATCATGCCCTTTTCTTCTTCGTCCCATAGCCGTCACTGGCAGACTTTCACGATGCATTCCAGGTTGTGTTCATTGATCCGTCTGGACACCTCAACATGTGTGCGGACATGACGGCCTGCACCTACCAGCAGGTAAAGTCTGTACCGTAAAAGCAATCTTTGGCCAACGGGTCTAAATTTTAACCGCTCGAAACAAATCTTTCAGCTACAGCATGAGGCCTCGGTGTCCATGCAGTTCTGGGACGACCCCATGGTGGATGGTTTCCACAGCCTTCTCATGACTGCCAAACCTATGATAAGGACCAGTGACCACATATTCCAGTATGGCTTGTCAAATACCAGTTGATTTTCTCAGTTTGAACTTCCCATGTTGAGTCTGGATGTCCTCCCTAGATTGTGTGAACTTGTCAAGCTGCAGTCCAGCTGTAAGAAGCTGAACTTGCTCAGTGAGCTGATGGACCATAGTGGAAATTATGTGCACACGGTGCTCCCGTTTATACTCTCGCTGCTTCAGAGGGGACTCGGACAAAGGATCATCCTCCTCACCCACTCACTTTCCCCTGAGCCTGAGGTGGGTTTACGTGTCTTTTTCCACACATGACTGGTTGCTCAGTATTCAAAATGCAGAGATCGTTATGTTTAATGATATGTTGGACTTCACTATAAAATTAAACGCATCAGAAAGAATCAAACCCACTCTCTGTCCCGTGATTGTTTTTATTTTGTGACAGTGGTCGCTGGAGAGCGAACCCCCCAAGTACAAAGCCCAGCCGCCACTCACCTTTGGTTTGTTGTTACGACCTGAGCTGGCAATGTCTGTTTTAGAACGAGGACCTCCAGCAGACAGCCCTAAGGTAACTTTGCCCTCTTATGTAATTAAGGCACGTCCACCTAGTCAAAGGAGACACTCCGAATGATTCCAGTAAATAATGCCCATTTCTTGTAATGTGAATAATTGTTTGACCATACCCAGTGAGATGAAGTTGGACTAAGAGTGAATTTCCCGAGCTTGTGTGTCGGGGATGTTTCCGCTCAAAGCGATTCCCACGTGGTGTTTCTTCTGTTAGGCTGCTGAGTTCCGACAGCTTTGGGGCGCTCGCTCGGAGCTCCGTCGTTTTCAGGACGGCGGCATCGCTGAGGCCGTCCTGTGGGAAGGAGAAAGGATCTGCCAGAAACGGCTGGTACCGCAGCACATCATTACACACCTACTCCAGCTGTATGTACTTTATTTTTCCAGACCACGACTTTGAACTGATGTCAAGTAGTTTGTAATTTTTGTATACTCAAAGTGATATTGCAGGAAGAGCTTGTGACTTTCCTGCATTAGTCTCCAACTTCGGTGACATCTGACTTTTCATGTTTTTTTCTGGATGAACAAAAAAAAAAAATCTCTGAAATACAGTGTTAAGTGCATCAAAAGGGAAGTGGCCAAATGGCAGTTTTCCTTCTTGTATGAACTTAATGACTGTCACAATACTTGTGCCCATCCTGAGAAACTAGCTCGCCATGTTTGATCTCACCCACGTGACTTCACATTTTCCTCGCAAATCTGCAGAGGCACAACTACAGTGTAGTGTAAAACCAAACCAAAAGTTGATCGTTTTATACGTCCCGCTCCTCCTAAATGTCTTATTTATCCCGACAGCCATGCAGACATCCCTGAGTCGTGTGTGCGACATGTTGGGGCAATTGTTGATGATGTCATCAAAACGGGAAGCAAGGTAAAAAAAAAAGAAATATCAATACAGTTTTGTACTGTGTTTTTGCAGTTAATTTTCCATATTAAATTTGTGCTATTTTTTACATACGCTTATGGAGACATCCTAAAGCGTCAGATAGATTTGACACAGTGCTAAAAACTACACGCACAATTTGCGTTACAGCTCATTGAAGTCTACCTCATGGTTTTTTTTTTCCACCCCCACATTGCCCTTTAGGAGTCAAGTACTGGAGAGGAGGAAAGTTTGCATGTGGTTCAGTCTTATGATGACCTGAGCAGAAAACTTTGGAAACTGGAGGGTCTTCCTCTGTCCATTACATCAGTGCAAGGAGCACATCCGTCACTCAGATACACGCAGGTAAACTCGTACGATGAGGAATGCATACCGCAATACGAGTACAATGTTCAGTGGTAGCTTTTCGTATGGTTTTCATTTTAAATTCACAACCCGGGATCTCCAGGTTTTCCCCCCTCTGTCGCTGAAGTTCGACTACTCCTTCTTTGGCAAACAAAAGTCTTTCCAACTACTGGTACCAAAGGAGGGTAAACCTTGCCCAGCTTATGTTAACCCTATCACAGGTTAGTATGCAATCTCGTTGTCGTTTTTGTTAACCATAGTCTTTTGAACAAGATTGAAGCTGTCTGAGCAAACTATTACATGATGCTCTTATCACCACCGTCACCTGCTCACTGGTCTGTCGAAGCGCCGCGGTGTATGATTGATGCCTTGGTAACCTACAGTGATCTGTCACATGGAGGGCAGCGGAAAGTGGCCTCACGATCGCCTCGCCATCCGCCACATCCGAGCTGCCTTCCACATCCGGCTGGGGGAGTTACTCAAGATGCAGCATAATTACACGTGCAGACCCTGTGCCACACACTTGGATGTCTTGAAGGTGCTTTGTATTTGTTCGTAAGGAACAGGCATCTCTGCGATATCATTTTGAATTTGACTGGAGGTTTGCGCCATGAATGGCTTTATTTATTTATTTTGTCTTTTCCAGGACGGCTTTGTGTTCCGCATCCAGGTGGCGTACCATCGAGAGCCCCAGGTACTGAGGGAGCGAGTGACTCCCGAGGGACTCCTGATCGTCAGGGACAATGAGGAGGCTCAGATCTTGGAGATGAACACCATACACAAACCTCTACTTACCAGCACACTGCACGGGTAATACATTTCCCCCCCACCCCAGTCTCTCACTCTAGCTTCTCTTCTCTAGATCTGGGCACTATGGCCTTAAAAATAAAATCTCGCAAGTTGTTTTTCCACCTTCACTTATCACAATAACCAATTGAATTTGTGCCCCTATTTTTATTTTTATTTTTTTAAATCAATGTCAAAAATAGACATTAAAAAAACACATAATGACAGCTCTGATTAAAATTTGCTGTTGACCAATGTAATTTTATTGCAAAGTCTCATTCGGCTGTGGTGCTCAGTGTGCGGCAGCCTTCATCTGACTCAATGCATAATTAAGGCCTACAAGCGGTGGAGAAGATGGACGTTTTACAGTTTGTCCTTGTTGTCAGGCTCCAGCAGCAACACCCATGTTTCGGGGCAGCGTGTCGCCTGGCCAAACGTTGGCTTGGCGCCCAACTCTTCAGTGACGATATCCCAGAGGACACAGCGGACCTTCTGGTGGCTTACCTCTTCCTGCAGCCTGCACCGTTCACCCCTCCTGGGTATCTTTTTCAACGCCATAAGCCTTTTGTTTGTATTGCTTTGCCCTGTTTTTTTTTTTTTTTTTTGGTTTGCCCCCCCCCCCCCCCCCCCGCTATGCCGGTCACGTGAGTGTTTTCGTTGTCCTCCTCAGTTCTCCTCAGGTGGGCTTCCTCCGCTTCCTTCATCTGCTCTCGTCCTTTGACTGGAGGAACAACCCGCTGATCGTCAACCTCAACAAGCAGTTTACAGGCAAGCACTCTCACACATCCCCGTGCAAAGCAAACAGTTGCTGACCTCTTTCTATTTACACATCTGACATACTTTTAACATCCTGCTCGTCGCCGTTGCTGCGTTGTGATTGTTGTGCGCCTCTCCTCACGTGTAGCGGCCGACTACACGGAGATCAAGAATGACTTCATGGCCTCCAGGGACTTCCTACCAGTCATGTTTATAGCAACGCCTAAAGACAAAAGTGTTTCGATGTGGACCAAGCGAGCCCCCAATGTCCAGGTCAGTGGACCAACAAATAAAAAGTGAAACTAGCACTTCATTCGTATAAATCGTTTATTAAATGAAGTATAAATATTTTCACACTATAAAACTATAAAAAATATGTTTATAGATTTATAGCTACAGTACAATATCCAACAGACAAGATTTTTTTTTTCGAGGTTAGATAGCAACGATTGGATTATAAACATCGATGTAGGAAAGAATTGCATGTTCTTGGCAGAGAGCAATCACACAGTTTCCCGATCCTGGAGCCTCTCCGCAGTGCACACTGGTCTCCTGGATCACACTGTTGAAAAAGCAAATGCATGATATAGCCAGAGTTAAATTATCTTACGGTGAAAGGTATTCTCGAACAGGCTTCGTCATGTCACATACCATGGGCAAGTGGCCGTGTTTTTTCCTCAGGGCTGAAAGTTGATTTTTCTGAAGTCTGTCCAAAACTTCATGTAAATCGTTGATCTGGATAAGCGTAAATTAAAAAAATTTGAACAATCAAAACAGCAAGCTCAGCAGTTTTCCTGTGCCAATAACATTTCTGTGCACGATTAGAGCTCTGAAAGATTGCGCTCACCAATTGCTTTTCGTTGCCGTCCGCGGTCATAAAATATCGTAAATGTCTAGCTGTGTATTCCTCCGTCTGGATCACAGCGTCGGCGTCCAAGTTTTTGGTGATGCACAGCAATGTGCAGAAAAGGTACACACAGCAGCTTCTCATGATGCGTCGCTGACCCAGATAAACTATCCGTGCTCCACCTCACTCTTCCCCACAACATTACAAGGAGCCTCCAAGTGGCCTCCTCTTATAAGGGGGGGGGGGGGGCTGCAGGGCAGGAACTTTGTGTTTGGTCACGTTCCTGTGTTTGGTCACGAAATAACACGTCGTTACACAGGTTATGGCTCATATTAACAAGCCACATATACTCTTGTGTACACCCAAAAGACATTTATCATCCGATAGAGTCGCGACGTCAACTGCCCCTGCAGAAGCCTCGTGAACTGCACTGCTCCGATAACACACATTCCAGTCAACTCAAAAGTAACACATGCTTACAATTGCCACAATAGCTGAAATCTTTTGAGTCTCTCGAGCCATAAACGTTTCATAAATTGAGTGACGCTAAGAGCTTTTGACTTAAAGAATTTGCTCTGTATACCATTTCGCCTCAAGCCCAAATTAAGTCACCTCTTCAAATGCTTCTGTGTTTCTTCTCCCTAGACAAGTTGAAACAAATCAGGCAGTGGTTGATCAGAGTTGATTCATCCCGGGAAGTTCGTTGGAATCATTTGTGTGCCTCAATTTGAGTATTACGACGTACCGTAAATCCCATTTCATACGTGCATTTCCTCAGATGCTGCAGCGGGTGGTGATGGTGGCTGCCGAGAGTCTCAAAGTTCTGGAACATCAGCTGATAGATGGCAGTCAGATCCAAGATGTCAGGGTTAGTGGAAAGAAAAAAAAATCAAACAAACATACACTGAAGAGATCATGTTTTAATACGCGCCTTTCAATGCCACAGGTGGTCCTGCGTCCTCCTCTGGAGGCGTACGACGTACTGATCCACCTGAACCCCAAGCAGGTTCCACTGCTCAACCAGGCAGTGGACCGTCCCGCCGTCAACTTCAGCAGGGGCGTGGTCCTCGGCAAGGTGGTCGGCTCGGGGACGAAGATGCCCGTCACCGACTACAACCCTGTGGCCCTCTACCTGGCAGAGCTTCGGGTGAGTGTCATCCTGTCATCTTTTCAGTTTGTGCTCCGACAAGGTGGCGGCTTGCAAGCTGGGCTCTGGAAAGTGCCAGCGGCCTCCTGCCAACAAACGGAAGCGCAAACAATAAAAATATGCATGAAACCAATTATGAGCCTTTGCATGTCAACTTTATGGGAGCAATGGCAATTCTTCAACTTTCCCCTGCTCTTAAAGTGGTCTTGCGGCATGAACCACGATGACATTTAAATCGTCCGTTTGGCACGTTGTCAAGATTAAATTTCTTAATCCATTTACATTGATCGGAAAGGTATAATGTTGATAAGATGTTACGGTGTCGCTGAAATTTCCCCAATGAGAACTTTGCATCATGACTTTTTAAAATGACATCGATCATCATCATCATCATGTTTAGGACGCATTCGGAGACCTGGCCCTTTTCTTCTGTGACCCCTACGGAGGATCTGTGATCGCCGTTTTATGGAAGCCAAAGGCCTTCGCCCCGCTTCCCTTCAAGGTAAAACTTTCTTTAGTCACAAGCAAACGAAGGCATAGACGGTCTTCTGTGTCGAAGTGACTCATGTTAACCGACGAAGCACTGGGTATTAAGTCGGATTTTGTACAGTGTGTTGTATAAGGTCCACACCCCAAGAGAATCCTCACGCTGTTCTCTCACCCAAAGTTCTATGCCGTTTGAAGCTGAGAAAGGCAGGCGGACATTTTCATGACAGTTTGGCAGCTAGACTGACGTGTAATTTATAAATTTTGCTGACCGGGGGAACCCCAAATGGATCAGCTGAAATCAAATCATTTTTGCCTTCTGAACATCGCCCCCCCCCCCCCCAAAAAAGATGATGACAGAAGACAACAAATGTTTCTTCTCTCCGCTTCCTGTAGACGTCCCAGATGTCTGCCAGGATCGCGGAGGTAACGGGCAAAGAAGCAAAGACGGTTCCCAATGTGGAAGCTATACTGGAGGACTTCAGCATCATTGGAAAGGATTTGGTTAAATCCGTGGAGGCCAGGACTGAAAGATGGTCATTTTAGTTTTTTTGCCACCATTTTACATTTTTGCAAACCCCAAAAAACAAGTTTACAATCACGGTGAAGCACGTATAATAAATAATATAGACTTGATTTCAGTTCCAGCTTGCTTTTGTTCTACCAGCTTCACCAGCAGTTTGTCTTGACTTGTTTCTACAAGCGTTCATCCCTGAAACAAAACAGGGTTGTGAAATTTCTCAACATTTGGGGTATCAGCAATGGGACACAACATTTTCGTTGTGTCAAAGGTAGAAATTCAGAGATGACATCAAATTTGTCATTCAAAAGTTCACTTTTGGGGTGGCCCGCTCGCCGAACCTCCATGTGGACCCTAATGAGCCATCATGAGGACAACCCGTGTGGAGAAAAAAAATGAATGAATGCACCAAGTTGTGTGGCGGAAAAGCTTTAAGCGTGACTTTCTCCAGCTGGATGGCACATCCTTTGGTGTAAGAGATCACCTGAAAAGCTTCTGCATGTTTTGTGAAAGGGCAACTCAATTTTAGATGCTGCGCGTTCAACAGCTGTGAATATCAAGTGAAAGATCATGACCTGCTTTTATTGCTGCGCTGAAAACGTCTTGCCGTTCCCTCCATTCTGTGGCTGTCGAGTCTTCAAAAAAGGGGTGAGTGGTTTGACTCTTCATAAACTTGTGAAAGATATTGCCTGTGGATTCACTTTGTGCGCATGCAATAGATTGTTTGGCCTTGTTCAGGCGGTCTGCACTTTTGCGAGCTGAGGTGCATTGATGTTTCAAAAAACCGGGTTAAAACAAAGTTGCGCGTTTGATAAAATAGGAAGCATGGCATTTTTATGGCAATGATAGCAGACTGATTGGCTGCTGAGGCAGGTCATTAATTGCTCAACAGCTTAAGAGCCTTTCTCATCATGCTGACACATGGAGATGTCATGGGGTGTGCAAGCATGTGCAGCTGTTGACAGGCAAAGTGTGTTTTGACTGCAGCAGCACCTCTTAATTATAGGGAAAGTGGAAATGTACTAGACGCACGCTTTACGTGTTCGCGACCCAACTCATCAACAATGCTATAAAGTTTTGTGACGATGGCTGAGTTGCGCAATTGCGTGATCGTGTTTTGTCTTGGGCAACAATGTATAATGTGTTCATATTCATGCAAACTGTTTAGAAAAAAAAAAAAGCTTCCCGGAGTGAGTGTTGAAACTTGATGAGTGTTGAAACTTGTGCACATGTGTCAAGGGAATGAGAAGCAGCCACGAATTGCGGTTACGCCGATCGTCACTCGCAGTTGTGTTACCTTTCACACACTTTGTTGCCATTAAAAATGTGTTGCTCAAGCTGTTTACCTTTCCTGAAGCCATGTGCCATTTCGCCTTTTTAGGACAATGGAAAACATCTAGACCCCCGCCCCCCACCTACAGACAAGCACATCTGGTTGACACATGCTCCATGTGTTCAGCAATCTTTTGAAACCGTTTTCAGAACAAATCAAGCGACGCCTAAGCAGACATAATTGTTCTGCACCTGCGCTTTTCGAAATAGTCAAGCATTGTTTTCACTCTCATACTGCCTCTTGTCCTTGTTGAGCCAAATTATTCCTGGGAAAGAGCAAAGAACAATGGTGGCAATGCGTTTGACCTTAACAAAATGGAGTCTCTATTTTTGACGGTCAACACTAAAAATAGCCCGCGCTAAAATGAGTTGGGACAAAACAGCTGAAACCAACCGAAACATGAGGAATTACTATGCAGCGGTCTCCCCGCCACTTTCCCCCTCATTATTTGCTTAAGTGCTCAGGCCAAAGTCCTAATATCAAAGTATTGCTTTGGTCCCATTTTTAAACTATGTTGACGTAACAAGGAGGAGCTTCATTTAGATGGGCTTCAAACACGGTGCCTTTTCGAATTCAGTTTTTTTGCCAGGGAAATTTCCTATCCTAACTGAGAAAGATAAACTGGAAGCGCAAAGATAAGATTGTTTGAATTGGCTTGAAATTGATTTTATTTTTGTGCGGCCACTTGGAAAAAAAAAAGGGCTAAATCCCACAAAACCTTTTTTCATACATTTTTTAAGTAGTCTGATTTAATTGGATCTAGAGGATTATTTGTTATGCAGCCACTACTTTTTACTAAAGTCATTATGAAGTAAAAATACTTTTACTCGAGTACATCTTTTGGCTACTTTACTCACCTCAGGTCATGTGGGAGAGGAACTGTCTTAAATGTTACCCGACCTGATATGTGATGAGCGTAAGGTCAAGTTTCACACCTGCGCAGAATTTCCTCAAAGCCACCTGATCTCATTCTTCTTGCCATTGTTATATTTCATAAGAGGGGGGAGAACTTTGTAACTTCTCCTGTACTTCCGACTTGTTCTGCTAGTTCGGCTGAATCAGCTCATCTCAACGCAAGCAAGATTCCTGACGCAGGTAAACTGACTGAAATGATTCATATGCCTGCTGGGCTTTTTAGAGGTGATGCATGACACTGCAGTGTGATTACGTAACTCTCTTCAAAATCCTCACAGAGGTACTCTCAATTCCGATGACATAGATTTAATATTGAACGTTTCAATGATTTAGAAACTTGAAAATGCAATTTTTTTTCCCCATTAGATGGTACTAATATTTCAGTGTACTTGAATCTTCTAATCCGCCTCGGTTATGTGTTGGGCCATTAAATGGGTACAGCCATGAACTACGAAACACAAGGGAAGAGTAAAAGAGCTCAGCTGAACTCGACATGAACTACGCTGGCATGTTCTCACAGCTTGGTTGAAATCAGAGAAAGGACGTGGAAGAATGATGTGTGCCGATGAAGTTTCAGACGGCACACAAAAGAACAGGTCACGTCAAGCCACGGAAGGAACAGAATGATGCGGAATGAATGGAGGCAGGTTGAAGTCTTTGCCACTTTTTGAATTATGTATACAATAAATACAAGACTATGTTTGCTTCCAAAGCTTCTTTATCAATTAGTGTTGATAATGATATACAAATATATTTCTTTCATTGCATCTTTTTTGTTGCCTTTATGGTGAGCATGATAGCAAATATATACTGTACATAATTTTTTAATGAACAAAAATTTTTAAAAATGTGGAAATTACAGATTGATTAAGCTTCTCTTAAGGGAGTGCAACATATACTGGCCACAACATTAGATACACCCGTCAATCTGATACCATGCAGGATATCTATTTGCCCTCACTGTGATAATGCACATTTGATTAAATCAATTATCACCATCAGATTGACATTGAACATTAAGTATTTTTATTCATGCTTTCATTTTTTTTGTTTTGTTTTTTCGAAGTAGTTATAAATCCCCATTAAATATATAAACATAAATAAGCAAATCTGCAGAGGTCAAAGACCTTTTAAAAATGAGGCACTCCAGGTTTATTAAAATCTTTCCAAAAGTACTTTAATGGTAATATTGTTGGCAATATTGGTTCCTCTGTAGCGTTTGTTAGTGTATAACAAAGAATTACTTAACCCGCCGCGCTTTAACATGAAGCTGTGCATAGGAAATCGTACCGCACAAGGATAACATATCTGCTCGAAATGCATGCCAGTAAAAGCATGTTGCGTGAATCACATAGTGACGCGCCACAAGTAGGCGTGTGTGGCAGGGGGTGTGGCAGACCTCAGCATTGGCAGCGACCCAGTCCGAGACTCTGTTCTTTATAAAGACCGGTCTGGTCCTTCCAGCTCCGCAGCTTCACATCTGCTCGCTGAAACCTGCTCCTCGCTTCCCAGTGGCCCGCTAACAAGACGACATGGGCAGACAAAAGATCTACTTGGAGAAACTGTCCACGACCTTCCAGATCCGCAACCTGCTGCTTCGCCAGGCCTTGGCAGAATGTCTGGGCACCCTCATCCTCGTGGTAAGAGCCTACGGGGCGGTGATAGACAGATACTTTATTCTGTGAGGGGGAAATGGAATTGTCACAGCAGAAATATTCACACACACACATAGAGTAGACTCTTAACAAAGAAACATTAAAAAAAAACAAAGAGGGTAGGAGAACAGCATTAAGATGCAATCAAAGACTCGGAAGAAAAAAAAACGTGTGGGGTGTATCAGTGTGGTCAACACCGCCAGGCTTTCAATCAATGGCAAGGTGAACATCGGTCACGAATGTTTAAACTCTATATGCTCCACCTCCTTTCAAGAGTCCTTTTTCTACACTTTCTATTATACTCCAATATAATCAGTGACTAGCTAAATGCCAGTGTTACTTTCTAATCACCTTTCTGTGGCAATATTTGCAAAGTAAGGCTGTAAAGTCAATTTACAAGTTATGTAGAGGCCAAGCGCACACTACAAAGCAAGCATTTTTGGGGGGGGGGGGTTGTGTCAATGTTAGGTTTGCATTCACTATTGACTTAAGTGCATGTATTATATACAATGCGCAGCAAACTTGGAAACAGGATCCAAGGCAGGAGTGTCAGGCTCAATTTTGTCACGGGCCACTTTGGAATTAAGTCTTCCCTTGGAGGGCCGTTATGACAGAAAATCCACAAAAATGTTTCAATTGTCTCATCACATTACTTGTCCAAAACGTTGTTGTTGTTTTTTTAAATCAGTCAACTAGAATAGTTCAGTTATTGTTCAAGTGAGTCTAAGCAGGGGAACAAAATAATTGCAAAATTTCAACATTATGTAGTACACATGATAATTTGACTTTTTGGTACAAATTTTGGCGAGGATCATGCAAGTTAACAGACATGATTTACTTTCGCGGGCCACATAAAATTAACGTGGCGTTTCGGATCTGGCCCCCGGGCCTTGAGTTTGACATCTTGATCCATGCTTTTCACACCACCGACTGTTTCCCTATAGTTGTCTTAGTTATCACCTATAGAAAATTATTATTGAGTCACGGACCAACCAGTGTAGGGGAGCTGTTATGGGTTAACATTTTAAAAAGCTACACTTAGGCCATATTAGGGCCCACCCTGAGCCTGATGTGGTGGCCGCAATGGGGTTATTGAATCAAAGTAAGCCTGCTAGACTGTCACACTAATTTAAAACGCACACATTAAAAAACAAACAAAACTTGAGAGATAAGGTTAAAAAAATCGAATGAGCATTTAGCTAATCAAATTGGTCAATGTGTACAGCACAATGACAAGGTGTGGCACAGGTTTAACGCAAGCACAACGTGTGGAGGCAGAACAATCGTACGCGTGATAAGACTTGACTTCTGAGTGTCACTTAACATCCTCTCGCTCTGGTGATGAAACTCGAGTTTAAGCCGGTGACAAAGCAACCGAGTGCATCAGGAACAAGTCAGGGTGTGGACACTGTAGGTGTGAGTGTGCTGCCCCCCCCCCCCCCCACACCCCCAGAGCCTTTCTAAAGCCAGTTTCCCCCCCAAACCCCACATTTGCAGTATATGGCTAGATCAACAGATTTACCGTGATAAGTGGATAGATGAATTAAAAAGCTGACACGTAATGCAAACGCAACACAAATCTCTTGTGTCAACCTTGTGTGGGCAGTTTGAGGTAGTCATTTAAACTTACTGAACGAATAAAGAAAAAAAGACGACCAGATGTTTGGGGGCGGGGGGGTTGGGCACACTGTATTTTTTATGAGCCTGTCCAGTGTCTGGCACTGCACTGTTGCGCAACTTTCTGAATCGGTCACTTTAACTTTGGTTGGTAAGAGGTGAGGTCCTCTGAGCGAACCACATTTTGAAAACAAAAAGGTTGAATGTTACACACTCACAGTGGAATATTCTAAAGCTTTCAAAACGCTACAAATCAGCCTGCAACAGGAAAAAACCCCCACACATTTTTGCGGTATTTTAATGAGCGCCCCCATCTGGGTGTTGGGATGATAAAATCCAGGTGCTATGAGTCTGGATGCTTTCTTTCCTGTGGTCTTATTGCAAAATAGAGGTTTCAGGCCACACATTTCTTTCACCTACCCATAAAAAAAAACATTCACAGTAAGCAATCTTTACAGTAAGTGCCAGACTTTAATGTTTCCTGATGTGCGGAAAATTACTATTTTGGAAAATCTGCTCAAGACACACTACCAAACTAACATTCATGACATTTTTGGTTGATTGTAGGGACATGATGATATGGACACAACGGAGCTTTTATAATTCTAAGAAGACTCTTTTGAATGGGCTTTTTGTTCCTCCTCTGGATGATGATGATCATTAAACCTTGGCTTGACCTTGACTGGCTGACAAATCACATAATCACAGCACCTAAATTACCATATGCTGATTGACCTCTGATTTAGGAAAAAATAAATAGGAAGGAAGGAACAGTTCGACGACTAATGAACCATTTTGAAACATTGATAGGTCATACTAGTATAAATCAGATTAAACAAGGTGGTGATTGAGGAAAAAAAAGATTAAGAGTAGCAAAGTTCAAAAAGAATATAAACAAGGGCAGTCTCTCATGCGAGTCTCTTCCTGTGCTGAAAGCCCCCAAAATTACAAATGGGCAGTGAATGGGCTTGTCTAATGTGCACTGGGAGGTCATTCCATCGTTTGGCAACCCCTCTGAGCTTCCGCTTAGACTTGGGGAGCTTCAGAAACAGCTGCTGAGCTGACCCGAGGCACCGGGCAGGACTGAACAGATGGAGCAGCTCAGAGATTTAATGCAGGGTGGGACCATTTAAAGATTTGAAAATAAATGGTAGAATTAAAAAGGACTTCAAAGTGGACAGTCGGCCAGTGGCCAGAATAAGAGTTATGTGCTCCCTCTTACGTGTTCCAGTTGAGAGGGGAGCAGCCACATTTTGAACTCATTTGAGACCAAAGTGAGACTTGCATATATATGTATATATTTTTTAAGTATAGAGAAAATATTTTTCTTCTGCTGGATGAATTCTGGAGAACTTTTGAAAGGTTGCACTGTGGAGTTGATCAGGTCAACTTGTTTTGCAGATGTTTGGCTGCGGTGCCGTGGCCCAATTGGTGCTGAGTAGTGGTTCTCATGGTTTGTTTCTGACTGTCAACTTTGCCTTCGGCTTTGCGGCCACCTTGGGGATTCTGGTCTGTGGCCAAATATCGGGTATGTCATTATCTTTTTATTCAAATGTATTGCATTCAATGCGGTACCGAGGGTCACTGTCTATGTCCTCATCACAGGAGGACATCTGAACCCCGCAGTGACGTTTGCCCTTTGCCTGCTCGGGAGAGAACGCTGGAGAAAGTTCCCCATGTACTTCCTCTTTCAGACCATCGGCGGTTTCTTGGGTGCCGCCATCATTTTTGGCATGTACTATGGTAAGAATGAATTGTTATTGTTATTCGGTCGATTTAGGGCTTTCCAAAAGGGAAATTTCATTCATGAAGGATTTTTTTTTGTTTCATGGAATATTTTTTTGTGTTCTTTATCATTAAATTATACTTCACGGAGTGATCAAATTAAACGTTTGTCTTGCTCTGAAAACGTCTGGGAGGTCTCAATAGTCCTAATCGGAATCAACACATGCCATGTCTGTCAAAATAGTCACTCTGTTTGTAGACAGTTTTATGCCAATATTTAAAATAAACAAATTCAGTATTTTCATTTTCCAAGCTCCCCAAAAACGAAATAGGCGCGCAAAACCCACAATAAAGGCAAAACAATTCTATATCGGCTCGGCACCAAACTGTACATCTTCGTATGAATTGATTTTTATTGACCAAGTTACGGAATGAAAATACTCAACTCGTGTTATTTTTTCCTCTTTTAAAACCCAATTCAGATGCCCTGTGGGACCGTCCCGGTGCGTTCAATGTCACTGGCCCGAATGCCACAGCTGGAATATTTGCCACCTATCCTGGAAAACATCTCACTCTTGTCAACGGCTTCTTTGACCAGGCAAGATATTTGAGCAACAGCTGTCATAGAATACGCCGTGATTCCTTGAACTGAGCATTTCTATCCTTGCCTTTTTCTGCAGATTATTGGCACGGCGGCACTGATCGTTTGTATCCTGGCCATTGTTGATCCCTACAATAATCCCATCCCACAAGGTTTGGAGGCCTTCACTGTGGGCTTTGTGGTTCTGGTCATTGGCCTGTCGATGGGCTTCAACTCGGGCTACGCAGTCAATCCCGCCAGAGACCTCGGACCTCGTCTTTTTACCGCAATGGCCGGCTGGGGAGTAGAAGTCTTCACGTAAGCGCACGTTTCCCTGCGAATGATGATCATTGTCAGTTCTTTTGGGAGCGCTTGTTGACCTGAAATGCTCACAAAGCATCGCAATTGTCCTTTTCACAGTGCCAGAAATGGTTGGTTCCTGGTGCCGGTTTTCGCCCCCTTCCTCGGCACCTTCATCGGCGTGGTCATCTACCAAATGATGGTCGGCTTCCACGAGGAGGGAGAAGTACGTGACCGCAGGAACGCCGAGGCGGAGGAGAACATGCGACTCACCAACGTCGCCGCCAACGACAAGTCGAAAGAGGCCACCAAACAAGTGCACTGAGCCTCTTTGGGCGTTTTGTTGAAAACAAACCAGGCGTGATCCACTTTTCTCCGCAGTTTAACTGCTAGACTGGTTGGGATCATGAAATGAAGCTAATTTACTTTCTTTGTGTTTATATTGCGTTTGTAGAAGAAAAGACGGTAGAGGGGAGAAGCATGACAACACAACCATCCATTTAAGAAGAGATGAAAATGTTGACGTTGTGCCCCTGGTCTTCAAATTGAAACAGTATTTTATACTTGGTACCGATGTAGTTTTATATACCTTTTTTGTAATGGAGAGATTTATATCTTAACTGTCCAAACATGCACTTAGAATGTAAGGTTTCCAAGTTAGTTTCCGAGTCTGTCCGGGCAATTTCAATCTTTGAATTCAAGATTTAAAACGTGATGTTTGAAGAAGACTTTATATTTCACTGTGGGGAAACAATTCAATCACAACGCTGACTGTCAATTTCTGGCAGTGACATTTTTTTTTTTGTAATGTCACAAATCACTTTTTTTCCTCCATCATGAATTGTTACAATTCATGTTTGTTGATTCACAAAGCTGCACCTGTTTGGTGCCGTCTTGGAATATGAGCCTCTGTGTTTTCGATGTCGGTTGCTGGGTGATTCTTTTTGTACTGATACAATAAAAGTTGTTTTTATCATATGTGGATGACGTCACTGTCTCTATCCAATGGTGTACTCATTAATATTTAACAACCCTCGCAGTTTTTTTCCCTTTTTACTACCTTGAATACCGTCAGTACGCACAAATGTGGCAATGGTCGCGGGTTGTGCCTCTGAGAATTTTTATTCAAATAATTTTCAGTTAAGCTAGAAAGAATGGCCGCACTGATCGTACTATATGCTGTGCGCTCAGAATAACAAATGATTTTTAGTTGCAAAATTAAATTTAGCTACTGCATCATTTTGCGGTGTACCTCATACAGTGTTGACATTTCGGCTCTATTTTGACTGTGAGGTCGGCTGAAATAATTCAAATGTGGGTCTTGAGTTTCAGAATACCAGTTTCCTTTTTTTTCCACGGCGGGGCTTTTTCGTTTTGTAATTATAACAGTAAAAAGTCAACCGAGGTGTTCATATTTTCCTTTCGGCTCAATTCGAGGGTTGCCATAGTGAATCACCCTTCTTCGTCTCCCTGCTCTCTGCATCATCTCTAATTCCAGCTGTCTGCCCATCGTCCCTCACCACATACATAATTTTCATTTTTTTGGATTAGCTGGTGGCTCCATTTTTTTGGGCCATCTCAAATATCAAAGGAACACTTTTTGGGAGAGATTTTGTCAGATATAGTTTGTGTGTTTTGATTTTCATGATCTGAGTATTGAGTCGCAGGGCTGCTGTGGTTTGATTGCTGCACCCCATTACAACTCAAAACATTTGAATAATTCTGAGAAATAGAAGTGGAAATTACCCTACATTCACCTTTGATCAGAGCAATTAGCTCGATGGCGCTCCTGCTGAGTCATGTATGACTCAAAAAGTGGCGGCCATTTTTTTTCTCTCCCTATATGTGGCTAAAAATGTTTTCGTAACAAGGCTGCATGTACCGGTATGTTGAGTGACACCATTTAAGAGCATAATTATTAGTAACTAAAAATACAACTGTGATAAAACAAGACGGTAATAAAATCGCATTAAAAATGCTAATTTAAAACTGTTGATGTTGTGTTTGATATGTAAGTTGGTCATCAAGAAGGACAATGGAGAAAAGCCATTTTGGGGGGTGTGGGGGGGGGGGGGCTCAGCGCTATTTGGAATTTTAAACATTTAGGAATCGCTTTTACTACACTTTGTTATGTTTCGATCCGGTTACGTTTGGTTTTGATTCCTCATGTGCCCTTTTTTCGCCACCTGTTCTCGTTATCAGTGTTCCTTGTGTGTAACCAATTAGCTCCCTCAAGCCTTTGTGTGTTGTCCAGGTGTTTCTCGTTGTCTCGTCACTTAGCTTGTATTTAGTTCCCTGAGTTTCTGCCAGTTTTTGTTGGGTCATTGTGAGCTGTGAGTATGTGAGCAAACGTGTGCTCCTGTCATGTTTTGTTTCCTGTTGTAGTTTGGTTTGATGCTTGTGATTTCCAGGCATTTTTTTGAGTACTTCGACTTAGTGTTTTTTCCATTGTACTCCTGTGTGTATTTTTTGTTAAATACATTTTGGTCAATCTACCCTGCTCCTCCCTGCCTCCCTGCTTTTTGGGGTCCTACAACAACCATCACGCAAAACCTGACACACTTAAAAAAAGTTTGTGTTGAATGTACTCATTTTTAATTTGTCATGTGGTTGCACAAAATAAAACCCTCTGGATCCAAATACATTTTTAAAGTTGACTGTCCATTGATTTAAAAAATGTACCTGGATCCAGAAGATTTTTTTTTTCCTTTCTGCACCACTTGGCAAAATTGAGTAAATTCAACCCACCATTTTTTTGTGTGAAGTTACAATCCATTGCATACTGTGTTTTGCACAAGTGCATGGTTGTCTATTTCTTTGCGGGGGGTAACAAAATGTTCCCCATCTACATTCATGAACCTTGAGGTGCACATGTCGCAGAAAGGAGGAAATGTAGGTCTGCTGCAGAGAAAGCCCACGTCCTTACTTTCATGCTTTAAACTGAACAATTCCCTCAATATGGCATCTTACATACCAAGTAGATTCCATTTGACAAAATCTGCTCCGGATCATGGCTTTAAAGTCTGTATTACGCCCCCTTAGGCCACGTCGTACATACCAAAGTCTCAGCCCAAACATTTGCTCCTGGCATTCTTCATCCTTGTGCTATGTCACTTTCAACTTGTAACCATCTACTATTTTGTTTGTGAAAAAGTCTCAGATGCTAAATAGACAACACGACTGCGTTTGGTTCATCGAGAGACATCTACTTCTGGACCTTTGTCAACGAAACGCATTTGAGGACACAAAATATCAGTATTATTTTTGATCATTATTGATAATGATGAATGCAGCATGTGAGTGGCAGCGAAGCTGATGAGTGCATCGAACAGAATGACGCTCATTTTGCTGAAACAAAAGAGGTCTCTACTCCACTACTATAGTTCAGACTCCGACAATGCAGCCATATTAAAGGACATGAAAAAGGAGAATGAATTATTATCCAATAATGATAGGAGGGCAGATGAAGTTTCTCTATTCACAAAAGACAAAAACGTTGTTTTTCTCAAACATGCGCATATGGTTTGCGTCGAGGTGCTGTGGCTTTTTCCATGTGCAGTGTGCACTTTATTCAATTTGCCTCCCTCTCATTAGTTTAAACACTGCCATCAGGGAAGACCGTTTTATATCCTGACGCCAAGAAATACATTTTAAAATATGCCCCAAAATGAAACACTTGCTCCAACTGAACACATGACAAAAACAAACCATGTTGCCTTGTCACACATCTGCTGATTGTTGTGAAAATGCAATCCAATTAACACTCCTGGAGCGGCCATATCTGTCTCCCACCGCCAAAGCTGGACCGCCCCCCCCCCCCCCCCCCCCCAAGACTCCAAAACAGACCTGCTGGGAATTTTCCATGCTGCAGGCTGATGTTGTGCACTTGAGAAATGTCATGCTCTCCAAGTAACCGGAGCAGGCATGGGCGACTGGGATGGTCAAAACATTTATGGCACTGCAATCAAACTTTCTGATATTTTGCAATAAATCATACTTTATCTAATGCACATGCATGCACACGCACTATTTGTTTAAGGTACGGCATCTATAGGCAAACCAAAAAAATCCATCCATCCATTTTCTGATCCGCTTATCCTCACAAGGGGGTGCTGGAGCCTATCCTGGGTGTCTTCTGAGAGGAGGCGGGATACACCATGAACTGGTTGCCAGCCAATAGTCAGGCACACATAGACGAACAACCATCCGATCTTACACTCACACCTAGGGACAATTTAGAGTGTTCCATCAACATGCCATGCATGATTGTGGGAGGAAGGAAGGAGTACCCAGAAAAACACGCAGGCATGAGGAGAACATGCAAACGCCACACAGGAAGGCTGGAGCCAGAGTCGAACCCTGCACCTCTGTGAGGCGGAGGCGCGAACCAGTCGTCCACCGTACCAAACCAGAATACGTCAATCTTTAATGAATCCACAAAATCAAAGTCAGTGGTTTTAATACATTCATATAAGGGTTTTTTTTCCTTTTAAAGTTACAGTGCTTTCATTTTTGGAAGAAAAATACATTGACTAAGCACATTGGCGCCAAACTAATTGATCTCACTAATTTCTACTGTGCTCTTCAAGCCCCACATGAACATGAAATATTAGTACAGTACAAAATGTTTTAATGTCCTCATTTCCACAACAGACATATGTAACCATGTCCACAGATTGTAAAAAAGTTGTCATGAAAATAATTAGCATTAAAAAAAGTGCATGAGCTACGTGGGGAAAAAATGGATAACATGAGAACTAAATGTTAATCCGGTCTCATTTTATTACAGAGAGTGGAGAAAACTTTTCCACTAACCAAAACCAGTAACAAACACACCATGAGGCAAACACACCAAATTGCCTGGGGCTGCAAACTTGTCATAAGAACTTTTTTCTCCCCAATTTAAAGCAATTATTGTTTCAGTCTTAATTCACTTTCTTAAAAACACATCAAAATGCTTAACCTACGATAATCATTTCCAGTGCTTCGTCTTCCTTATGGATTTGCCTTGACCCCCCCCCCCCCCTCCCCCCCGTTCGTTAATGACCACATGTTGAAACTGCAACAACCATTATGGTACATGAGAACAAGATTCGACCTTTTTAGTTAACTGGTGACTACAATTGGATTTCCAAGTCAAACAATGCCTCTTAATAATCTTGTAATTTCCCCATTGCGGGACAAATAAAGGATATCTTAATTAGCTAAACGCAAACTGGAATGAAAAATAAAACAATCGTTTGGTTCCGGCCATTCACGAAATGTTGCTTCAACTACGAAAACACAAAACAAAACAAACAAAAAAACACAGTTTTCCAAACTGTTTCAAGGTTGCCAAGCTACTGTTTTTGTTTTGCTGCGGTGGCTGCACTAAAACCACAAGCCCATATGGGAACCGTGTGCAACTTTCCAAACACACTCGACTCAAAATATTCAAAAACCAAACAAAACTCAATTCTTATATTTGTTCCCTTCTGTAAGCATGCTGTCGAATGTCGCGCACAACCATCAGGCTTCATACAGTGGCGTAACCGTGCCGTCTTTCCACTCAATCAGGATTTCTCCTCGCTGCATTGTTGGGGAGGAGAGCGGGTAGCGCATGGCGTGTTCCGTTAACGGGGCTCTCTCACAGGGCACGGGGGACCCCGGGATGCCCGCCTCTGGCTTTGGAGTGTACGACTTCAAAACACACACCACCTTTTTCCTTCTGGCTCACCCGGATGAAAAATTTGAGACAGTGTGAGGTGATTGGCTTCAAGTCACAGTTCTTTACGTTGGCGTGTCGACACTCACCTATTGGAGTAAACGTTGAAAATAAGAATGACCGTTCCAAGCACGAGAGCCAAGGAGCTTAAAACCAACATGGTTATTTTCCAGCTCATGCCTGTAAAGATACATAAGCGGTACATCATTACTTTCCAGCAACGACTCGTTAACTTTTCTAAACTCTTTGCACATGTTTTATCGACTTCTATGAGATGCAGCATACTTACAACAGTGGGTTCTCAAACTTTTCACAACAAGCAGCTTCTAAAAGAAAAGTACTTGGCTCTCCAATTACCAGCATCATGACCAACATTAAACTACAGTAGTGTAGTAGGCCAAAGTGTTCATCAAAACAAGGCAGAGCTTTTACTCATAAAAAGTATTTCTAATAATATTTTAAGACACCGTAACATTATTCAAAGACTGAGGATGAACACTGCTCTCAAGAAAAAAAAGAAGTCCTTAAAAGACGCTTCAAACAAAATTTACTTCACATGAAATTTAAATAAAAATTCGACCTACTGTATATATAAATGTTTGAATGTTTTCATGAATGTGTTCTACAAAAGAACAACCATCATCCGAATGTACTTTAGTTTTAAGTTAATATAATTGAACTGTATTTAAAATTAAAAAAACAATTGTTCACATTACGCAGTTTCTGTTTAGTGATTCTTTCATGTGACTTAAATGAACTTCACTACTTCTTATGGTCACTAATATATTGCAAATGAGATGGGTTTTATTCGTAGATTAATTTAATTTGAAATCTTCTTAATATAAATTCAAATCACATAAATTAATGGATGAATGTAATGTCATTATATTACTGTACATATTTTCTAAACCTCTCTTTACAACTAAATAAATGAAGCTTGAGCTCATCTGGATAATATACATGTAAGTATCCGTCAAAGTAAATAAATAACAATATAAAATCATAATAATTTATGAAGTGTGTTTTATATCTTAGTCTGGTCAATTAAGAAATGATTTGTCAAAGAACTCTGGAGGCCTAATCGGATATTCAAACTCAGGAGAAGCACAGGCAGGAAAGATTCTTTTGATTTTCTTTGCTATAGCCCCGTCTAGTGGTGAAAAAGCAAGAGTTCATCTCGTTGCTACAGTAAATTAGAGTTGAGAGCTGAATCAAACATGTGCTCTCTTCAAATGACACAAGGAGGAATCCTTTGAAACATTCATGATTGTACCATAGTCCATCGTGAAGAAAACCATGGTGGGATCCTCGGGGGACTTTGTGCTTTGGGAGAAAACATCAGACACATCTCTGACTGCAAATTCTTCGGTGACTCCATCACTAAATGCAGCTTCAACTGTCAGGGAGGGAGAAGACAAATACATACGTCAAATTGAATAGATCACAGATTGCGACAAAATGGCTGCCCTGCATCCGATAAAGGGAGTGGATGCTCACGTCTAGATTTATGTGAAACCACAACAGGAATCTGGATTTCCATGACATGACAAAATGAATGGCAGCTGGCTGAGTGCCAGCGAGAAGAAAATATCGATTGCCGCAACAGTGCACTTATATTAATTTGAGACAGCCAAAGATTTCTTACAGGAGTGGTAGGAAGTCACAAACGTCTTTTTTTTTTTTTTTAACAAATCAGTAACTGAATCAGTACTCCCAGTCCAAATAACTGTACTTCCATGTATTTTTGCCACCTCTGCTGTAACAATCATTTGCGTTTGAAAAATACCATATCATCATACCCACTAGAATTATATATTGTACATTGATTAGAGATTAGCCATATTGATGAGCAATTAGCCCTGATAAGCAGGTAACAGAGAAATACAGGGACTAAAATGTCTCCATATTGAATAAAAATAGCTCTGCCGGTGAGGTCATCTGCAACAACACACGCCACGTCAAATCAACCCTCCCCCACACAAATAGATTAGATTTCACAGAGTTGATTACCAATGTTGTCTGCCGCCAGCAATTGTTGGACTTGCTTTATGATATCAAGCCACGCCTTATTCTTGACCTCGTTTGTTTTGGAGGTGGGGGGGGGGAATATCAAGCGGCCACTCTCGGTGTCCTTCATACTCAGTATACAGTACACTGGATGTAATCCTCGCTGTCGTATAGCACTTGAAACATTCTTGTCTCTGATTGAGTGCCAGGGTACGACTTGAAATGGCTCCCATTTAACAAGCATTGATAAACAATGTAATCTGATAGACAGAAAAAAAAATATGTTGAGTTTGAAACTCATTTTACTCAAAATATACCAATCGTGTAAATAACAAGGATTTAAAAAAATATATATATTTTTATTGTGGGCTTTAACTGGCAAACAATTGCCCCGACAGTCAAAAGGTACAATTTGTTGTACGCTACAGTAATCTCAATATGATTGATATAAAAGAGATTCCTTCTAGCCGACATTGGATTCACTCTTTTCCCCCCCACTGATAACTTCCATATTACTCTACTGGCTTCCGTCGGTTACTATTTTCCTCGCTTGCTATCGAGAAACCTATAATGTACAACAATGTACAATGTACAACCTGCTTTTCTGTCCATATCCGAGATAGCACTTGGTAAGAGGATCGGTTCCATTGATTTCCCCAGAGGGTGGTGTGCTTGGTGGTTTTGATAGTGGTGCTGGTGGTGTTTTGTGTCCCTCCCTCCACACAACAATGTTTGGTTGTCCAGCGTCCTCCACCTGCTGCCCTGCTTGTGGATCCAAATAGAATGGGACAAACACTTTTTTCACAAAATACCTAAAGAGGAAGTCAAGTCAAAGGTGTTCTTTGCAATCATATGTTTTAGGTGACCCCACTAGTCTTAATATGGGATTCGGATTATTATTGGGTTTGTGGAATATGAATGAAGCAGAAAAATCCACCTGCTTGTATCCATTTAAGGGGGCGGTCATTTACTGACACTTGCTGTCGACTTTAGATGACATCACAGTGCCTAAGCACTAAGCTCGCGAACGCCACGTGATCAAACCAAGCGAACAGGCGAGCCATTCCAATTATTTACCTGAGCCCTTCGGCTTTTTCAGTCAACAGTAAGTGAGAGTACGTGCGAGGTAAAATGGCCGCCCTCTGAGTCGATTCGCATATTTTTACACTTCACATTTTGCTGTGAACTGTCGCTAGCTGTGATGACGACATTCGGTAAATAATAATAATAAATTTTATTTATAAGCGCCTTTCAAGACACCCAAGGACACTTTACAATCAGGAACAAAAACAATAAAACACAGAACGAAGCTTGAATAGAGTAAATCCTCACCTGTTTATGTTCCCGTGATAGGAAGACCAAAGTGGATTCTTGCGTAGCACTGAGGTGCAGCCCCTTACCGAGCAAAGTCAGGTGGCCTTTCTTGGAACAAGACCATTGCTGGCTGCCTGCATCACCGCCCATCTTTGAGGCCTGCGCTAGCTGGCCACCAGCCTCTTCATTTTGAAAGTGGCAGGGTTGCAGATGCACACCCTCAAACTGCTCCTCGGGAGCAGTCAGACACTCCCCGGTGTACTGGTTTCGGAGAGACTTGCTCTCAGGCAGCCACAGCCATTCTTGGAAGGCTGAATGCGTGTCGCATTGTCCCAGCGACACCCTCACTCCAGGGGAACCATCCTGTACTTGAAGGCATGTGCCCAGCAGCTTGTTTCGGATGTTTAGACCAGAGACTTCTGTGTAGGGGGAAGCAAAAACAATTGAGATGAAAACTGTTAATACTCAGCAAAGACAAAGTAATGTGTTTACACAGTACAATGCTTATATTCATTTCAAAATGAGCGTATACATGAAAGATGTGGCGAGTCAAAATGATCTTGAGTATTGTTTTTTCGTCAGAGGTGTCTTTCTCTCACAGAGACGGCGGGCGACTCACAATAACAACCCTAAAGAATGATTCGCTGCATTTAAAAACTTTGTTTTTTGGTCGAATCAAAATGATGTAGTATGTAAGGGCTGAGAGAAACATGCTTGCTTCTCAGCATTGCACATGACAGTACTGCACGTGCATTATTTTAATGTACAAAAAGCATTAGCATTGACGCTAACGCTTTTTGTACATTAAAATTAGTTAATGTAAAAAAGTACATTAATAAAATGCTTGACACTAGTTGGCAATTGACGTGTCTAAATGTTGCAGAGCTTTCTTCAAACTGGAGTCCTGGAAAAGCTCATCGTGCAAAGAAGTAACATTTCAAACAAACAGTACGGTTGTTTGCTTAGCTTTTTTTGTGATATTGAACGACTAAAGATGCAAAGAAGTAACATTTCAAACAAACAGTACGGTTGTTTGCTTAGCTTTTTTGTGATATTGAACGACTAAAGACAGCAGCGTTGGTCGAAACACCGTGACGTGACGCCAAAAGCAAATGTTGGTAAGAGTAGCGAGACACAAAGTTCATGAAAAACAAACTGCCAACAGTTCGGTCAACAAACAGCTTCGATTACAAGATCAACAAGCTCTTGTCATGCCTCACCAGTGAAAATGATGAGTGGAAGGAGAGAAACAGACTTCAGACTTTTCCCCATGGCTGCAAAGACTTCAGTGGGCCACTCGGATAGAACAAGTGCAGGCAGCTGGAAAGAAGTGGACTGACTTCATGCTGCCTCTTCGGCGCTCTTGCGTGAATTACTGAAGTGAGTGGATGAATGGAGGCAGGGTGGGGGAGGCGGTGGGGGCTCTCCGCATTCCTCTCCTCAACTCCGAGGGACCGCCATTCACTCCCCGCGTCGCTTTTCAGTTATAAGCGCAAATTGTTGCCCGATGAAGTGTGAGCCATTGCGTGAATATTTACACGCCCGCAGCCCAACTTTCTTTTTACCACCCAGTAGAAATTTGACCTCAATTCTATTCGAGCCATAGTAAATTCACTTGATGTTACTTTATTGTTAAATACTGTAAAACACAGGTGTCAAAGTCAAGGCCCGGGGGCCAGATCTGGCCCGCCACATCATTTTATGTTGCCCACGAAAGCAAATTGAGCATGTAAAGTTCCACGATGCATGCAAAAGTCTGAACCAAAATTTCAAATTGTCATGTGTACTCCACAATAACAGTCAATATTCTTGACTTCTGAAAACGAGTTATTCATAAATTTGTTGTGCGCTGTGTATGTAACACGTGGAGGTGATTAAACATATGATTATATGATTTCCCAAAATTCATAAAGGCCCTCCTCGGCAAACCGTAAATGTGGCCCGTGAAATGAGTTTGACACCCCTGCTGTTCAAGCATTACTAGTTTTGAAAAATGGTATTCATTTTTGAAATTGCACGGCTCGTGTATGCAATATTTGTGCAGGACTGTATTTGGCCCACTTCCCACAGATTATCCATCCCCCCGCCCCACCTTTTTTTTAATACTGTTGAGTATCTCTTGATTGGTTTGAATGCTTCTTCTGTACTGTATCTCCTTCCAGTGTGCAAGTTGGTTTTCCTCCTTCTGACCACACTCACAGCAGTCGGTGATCTAATCCGTATGCATGCAAATGACCAACAGTGGGGCATAAATCTGTTAATAGAAGAGAACATTGTTCCAAGTTGAATAGGATTGTCCACTCATTATGGTGAAAAATGGGACAGCTCTGGAGGGCGATGTGGTCACATGATGTTTTTCCTCTGTTGTGAAGCTTGACTAAAATACCACATACAGCAGTGAAAACAAACCAAAAAAAAAGGGGGAAAAATCTCATATTCACGATTTTAGCAATAATTTTGATGAATTAAGTAATTATGATTTGATTTTACTCACGAAAGGTGGTCAACTCAGCAGGAAATTCTACCCAAATTTATTTAAAGGTCTCTCAGTTTGTAAATCCCTGGTCGTCCAAAATGCAACATGATGCTGGCATGTTGCGCTGTCAAGCAAAATATACTAGGAAGTAGACGCACATAAAGTAAAATGTTACATCACTTTTCCAAAATTGTTCTAAATGGAGAGGTTTCAGCAGCGATGCCAAATGTGCTACTTTGTGGCATATTATGCCTTACAAAATTCAGTCTTCGGTATAATAAAATGCTGTATGTGAACTGTGGAAAAAAAACCAACAACAAGAGTTGGTTAAAACAAATCGGTTTATAGTGCAGTGACACAAAAAAAACATGGCAGTCTCAACAGAACTTGCAGTTTAAAATCATTATAAACAATCACACAAAAATGTGGTTCCGTTTGTGACAACTGTTGTGTTATTCAAGAAGTTGTACTGCATGTGCAGTTCAGGACAAAACAATTCCGGTTTATTTTGGATAAGTGGTAGAAAAAATCTTTGATTCTAGAGAATGATTCAGAGACAAAGTCACACCCCCCAAATGTTGCAAATGATTCTTTCCTCCAAAAAGTCAGATAAAATAAGGCGCAACCTCTTGTCACTTATGTCATATCAAGCTAAAAGATGCCAACTCAGCAAGTAAAAAGTAACTTTAACTCAAAATTTGTCCAGTTTATGAATAATTTTAGGCATAACTGTACACAAAAGGCAGAAAGAAATGCATTAAAGCAGTATAAGGCCACTAAGAACAGTCCCCCCTGATACAGTTTATAACCTCAAGATTTTTTCCACATATCAACTTATATATATATATATATATATATATATATATATCCATCCATTTTCCGAACCGCTTGATCCTCACTAGGGTCGCGGGGGGTGCTGGAGCCTATCCCAGCCGTCTTCGGGCAGTAGGCGGGGACACCCTGAATCGGTTGCCAGCCAATCGCAGGGCACACAGAGATGAACAACCATTCACGCCCACACTCACACCTAGGGACAATTTAGAGCATCCAATCAGCCTGCCATGCATGTTTTTGGAATGTGGGAGGAAACCGGAGCACCCGGAGAAAACCCACGCAGGCCCGGGGAGAACATGCAAACTCCAGACAGGGAGGCCGGAGCTGGAATTGAACCCGGTACCTCTGCACTGTGAAGCCGACGTGCTAACCACTGGACTACCGGGCCGCCCTATATATATATATTTCTATATTAAAAACAAAACAAAACAATACATGGACATATGAGGACTCTTACATTGACAACATTTTAGCGTTTGTGATTCATATAGTCAGATCTGTGTTATTTGGTTTCCCTTGACTCATCATTTGCAGAGGACGGGAAAATAAGTGAATAGGCTGGAGGAGGTTCATCCGATTGCGACAGGAAATTGGTGGCACTCATGTAAGGAGGTGGGTCGTACGATGGTGCAGATGGAGCTGGGTGTGATTCTGGTGGTGCTGATGGACCCGGATGGGCCGCTGGGGCAGACGGATGCGGGGGGAATGCTGGAGCGGGTGGCTGAAATGCTTGTGGATTCGGCGGAGGGTGAAGGACACTTGATGACGATGAGTGTAAAAACGGAGAGCCGTACGAAGACATTCCTGGATTGAAACCCCACACCATGGGCGCGGCGGGACCGGGATTCATGGCCGGTGGACCAGCATGGCTCGACGGATTAGCTGGATAAGAAGGCGGAGTTACCGAATACGCTTGGTCCCCTGAGTATCGGTGTGGGGATGGATGATAATGAGGTGCGCTGGCTGCTGCAGGGTGTAAGTCACTACTGTGTGAGGCCCAGCTAGGCCCAGAAACGGCCGACCGTGATGCAGATGCGAGGCTTGGAGGTATGATCATCACCGGGAAGGTTACCTCAGGGTCAAAGGCAAAACTGATGTCAAGATACACCTGAGGGGGAAAAACAAAAAATGTCATACACTGTGAGTCACCCTGCTAAAATATGGCGGACTAACAAAACAGCTAGAAAACCTCAAGATCCGGGAAGTCTGAAGAGGAAAACAGACATTCCAGTCCAAAAGTGACATCAGTGCATCAAATACGTTCACAGTTAAAAGGGGGAAAAAAGACTTTTCAAAGCACATGTACAAATCATGAATAGTTTCTGGGGTCAAACAGTGTCACAACTGTTTCGAGACATTACCTTTAAGAAGTATTCCACGGAGATAATATCACAATTTTTGATGGTCGGCTCCTGATTAGTGGGAATCTTCACAGCCCACCTGACCTCCTTCTCCGAGTGGGCTCCAATATTCTGGCCGGCCATCTTGTTGACAGTGCTGTTTTCATGTTTGGTCCGACCGCTGGCGGTGTAGACAATAGCCTGAGACAAACGCACTTTGGGCGTCATGTCACTAGAAGAGTTGTTGTTGATTTTTGCAACAACCACCGCTGTTTCTCCTGACGTAACCACAACATAAAAGGATTAGGATTTATTTGGGCAAAGGCGCAGACTTGTATGTCATACTTTGTAAACTTTGACACTTTCTCTGGAAATGTGAAGCTAAATAAAAAATCCAGCCATGGCGTCTTGTGTGTAGGAGCGTCCACATGACTGACCTGGGGCGTAAGCCGTCCTATCAACAGTGACCTCCATGTGCACTTTTCCACTTGAGAAAATCCCCAACTCTTTGTCTTTGACCGCAACTTGTTTTAACTAGGAAAAAAAAGAAGTACAAAGTCAACAACATTTTCAACATTATTTTAATAATGATAGATTAATAGTGTCACAATTTTCCCCAGGCCAGTTGTAATTAACTTTTAGGAATATGGAGTAAGATTTTGGAGTAATGCCCTGAAGTGGCACAAGTCAGAATTCGACTGCAATTTCTTCTGCACATTGCGTGCGGCGACACATCAGCCTCGCAGGATTAATGCTGGGCGTGTGTGTGTGTGTGTGTGTGTGTGTGTTTTTTTTTAGGGGGGGGGCATTTGAATGCGTTTCTCGTAATGCCAAGAATGACCAGGAAAAAAAACAGTTGGTAGTTTTCTGCAGGTACATGTTTGTTAGGATAATTGAAGGCTGCCTACAAGTCTGGATGTACAGCAAGTGTGAACATTTTTCTATCTGTGACCTGGTTGGCGACCAGTGCTGGTTGTCACACAAAATCAGCGGGGATAAGTTCCAGCTCACTCTTCAGGACAAACGAAAATAGATGGATGGACATAACAAACCATCAGAGATTGTAGATGTGGGAAGGATTTGGAGTGAAAAATGATGATTTTGTCAGCAGTCTTGTCAACTTTCCAACTTCGAGACAGCTTGGCTTCAAGCATGTAGACAATTTTTCCATGGGTGCCCTTGAAGCTTGAAGGCATGCTCCTGTCATGGAAGAGCAGCAGATGCAGAGTGTAAACCACGCGATCAAGATTTCTAATCACGTGATCGGATTGGGACATCCCTAATTATGTTACTTACGTTGATGGTATGGTAAAGCTAAAGTTATACACATGGACACCCGGGGGAAGAACAGTCTCTGTAGATGAGAAGAAATTGATTTCATGAGTGAGAGTATATTTTCAGATTGAGAGATTATACTGATATGGAAATCAAGAATCAAATTATGAAAAGTGCAATATGAACACAAGTCATTGTAAATACATCTGAAAGGAGCCATATCATTTTTCAGTGATCAGTTTCCCGCAGTTAATTATAGGCATATACTGTATATATATAATTATATATTACCTTTGGCACAATGGCGATCTAATCTAAAGAAATATGAGGTATTTTGGTATATATAATGTACAATTTATCCTGTTCAGGACTGCAGGAAGCTGGGGCTGGTCTCAGCTGTCAATCACAGGTCAGTGACAACTATTCACTGACATTTACATCCCATTAAATGGGAACTGAGGGAAGAGGAGTAAAGTAGTCTGACACACCGTGACCTTATACTGTTCATATAGCTGCCTTACATAAATCATGACAAATACAGAACCACTTAGGGCAGTGATTCCTAACCAGTGGAGGATGGGAAATGATACATTTTGACTTAATTGGTGTAAACGTAATCTACCAACTACTAATAATGTACAGTAAAAACTGTATGTTAAAACATCGAGACATGCTGCACCGCCTACCATTGGCACTTTCCGCGATTAAAAAGTGCTTGAGTTTGAAGTATCGACATCTCGCCGAGTGCGTGTGGTTGTGGTTTCCACTCCTCGTCGTCCAGCGTACTTGGGCGTCCCCCTTCACTTTGACGAAGAAGCTTTGCACGGCTGACGGCTTTTCCACGGCCAGCGTTACTTTCCCCCTTATGGTATCCCCCTCGGAGAACGTCCCTTCCTCGTTTAGCGCGTCGTAAAGCACCGTTAAGCTTTTAATAGCGGGCATATTTAGTTAAAGAGTGGAAAAGCGCCACATTTAGAGGAACAAAGAAAATGTCACGCAATCGATCGATACGAGATTTTTAGTTTCGTTTTATCTACGACCCTCACTCACCGTCTTGGAAGTTGAACAGGCCACTCCCTATCAATGTGTCCGCTGTCCAGACATGCCAAGGTCTCTGCTGCCATCCTACGTTCAAGCAAGAGACCGAGGGAGAACGTCAACGCCATTGCGATTTCAGTAGAATTGAACTCCTTCTCGAAAGTAAACGTAAAAAAACCCCCAACCAACCAACCAAACAAACAAAAAAACCATTTTGTAATACTGTCATATTGATCTTCTCAGAAAGGGTGGACAGATTAATACAAAAAATCCCCAACGGTCAATTGTTTGTTTGTTTCGCCTATATTTTCCAGGTTTTTTTTTCGTTTTTCCATTTTCCCCTGTTTTTGGAATTGTTTTGTTTTGTTTTTTTAAATTTGTTTTCACGTTCCCCCCCCCCCCCCCCAGAATATTATTGTTTGAATTTTTTAAAATATTTTCAGAATATTTTTAAATGTCATAAAAAATATACCCCCCACCCCGCCAAAAAACAAACAAACAAATAAACAAACAAACAAACAAACAGAAACATGTCATTGCATAATAAGGTATATGATATACATGTACACATGCCAAACAGCCACCATGTGGCAGTGTTGTGCTCTATTGGCGCAATGCGACGAAGAAGCCCATAGACAAAATACATAACTTGAATACGCGCTTGGTGGGTTAGGGACGTGCAACTTTAGTCGCCATCTTGAAGTACCGGGCAATCGCTTCCATTCAATTGTACAGAGATGACAGATTGCCTTCAATAAATTCAAAACTTCTCGAATTCTTTTCCGATTTTTCCACCTATTGGTTAGTTAGAAACATCACACATGCAGTTGCTATACCCGATACAGTGGAAATCTTATAATCAGGGCTTGTATTACATTTTAAATGCAAAGGGAAGATGAAATGTTCTTTTCCCCCGAAACAACAACTGCACACCAATGAACTTGACTTCATCCTAAATATTATTTTGCTTTTTTTGCTATAATCTTGTCGAACAGTTTGGAATCAAATGTAGGGCTGTCAAACTCAGGTCCTGGAGGGCCGCTGTCCTACATGTTTTCCAAGTCTCCCTGTTACAACACACCTGATTCAAATGAACAGGTTCAATGTCAGGCTTCCACAGAGCTTGCTGATGATCTGAGTTTGACACCTATGCAAATGAAACGTAAGATTTGAAAACAAATATTCTATATATATATAATAAAAATATATATAAATTTTGACTTTATTTGAGACATGTATGTAGAGGCTAGTATAGTTTTGCTGCATATTTTTATTTCTGGCTCCAGGAAAAAAACTCACCGGTCTTCACATCGCTCACGTCGCTCCTCTCTTTGAATCTGCAGTTCCATTCTCGCTGGATAGATGGAGTTCTGCACCCTGAAGGCAGTTGCCTCCCGTCACTTCGCAAAATGTTTGTCTTGTCACGATCGAAACGCCGTCATGGTGCTGTGGGCCGTGCATCCGTACCTTGGGAATTCGTTCGTCACTGTCTGCATGCCTACAGAGCGAGGAGTAGCCAGTAAGTGACAATTAAAGCTTCTAAGATGTTTTGTGAACTTAATCAGCATTTAGATTTTTTCCTACATCAGGTATTTTAATTGCGAGAGCTAAAAAGGCCCGTGGGCCCAACATTTAAACATGCGCTGATTAATCCACTGGTTGTTGTGTTTTTTGGAACTTTAGTGTTGCACGTGCGAAGCACTTAAATCTTGCTGAACCACAAATTTGGTTTACAAAGATTGTAATATAAGGCCTTGTGATTAGTAAAGTACAACGATATTTAACTACAGTAGAACGTTTTTCTCCAGGTACTCCGGTTTCCTCCATAAACATGCATGGCAGGCTGATTGAAAACCCTAAATTGTCCCTAGGTGTGAGTGTGAGCGTGGATGGTTGTTTGTCTCTGTGTGCCATGCGATTGGCTGGCAACCGGTTCAGGGTGTCCCCCCGCCTACTGCCTGAAGACGGCCGGGATAGGCTCCAGCACCCCCCACGACCCTTGTGAGGATAAGCTGATTGGAAAATGGATGGATGGATGAATGGATAGAGTTAGGACAACCATACCAACTTTAGAAGAAAGTCCTTCAGGGACCTCTAATGGAGGTATTAAGTAAGAAAAGGGAGTCTGCGTATAAAGATGTTGGCACAGGTCAGTCTAAAGTCATTTGAGTCTTGTACCGCAGTAGGGAGAAGAAGGTACAGAAAATATTTTGTAATATTTGAATACTCTGTGTTTGCAAGGTAAGACAGCTTTATTTATGTCGCACATTCCATACACAAGGTAGCTCAACGTGTTTCACAAAAACAAACAAAAAACATTTCAGCCCCCTAATGTCCTCAAATATTACTAACTTATTTTAACTTTTGAATGCTTAAACATTGAATGGTGTCTAATTGACCCCAAGGATAATCGGAGAGTTAAAGGCATTTACCAACAAAATAATTTTAGACATTTAAAAGAAATGGCAATAAAGTTCGCCGCTATCAAGATGCAATACTGCCTTGCATTCTTGTAAACATAAAATGTGTGTGACTGTAATCGACTACACGTTTAAGGCAGGCAATCAATATGAAGTGGGAAGTGTATTTGGTGTTGAAAACAAACAAACAAACAAACAAAAAAGACTTGTTCCTCTTCAATGAATCCATTTATGGTGAAAATTAAAATGACAATCCGCAGCAGAAGCTCATTAGCCCATGTACAGGTACGTATGTGTATGTGATACTGGCCGGGCAGGTTGTTTCCCCGTAATGGGAGGAAAAGCAAAGATGTGGTCAAGTGTAGTCTTTATTAAGATTAATGAACAGCTTGACATTTTTAGTCCTCTGTCCGAATCAATAATTTTAATACTTGGAAGAGCCAATGGGGATCTAAGCTGGTGGAGCACACATCCCGGCCGCAGAGTGAATGTTAAATGTCCAAGGGGTAATCAATTCCAAGAAATTAGCTATTGATCTCTTATAGTTTTGTAATGGGTTATCTATTGGTTTGCTCTTTCGTAAAATTCCAATATCAGTCGGATGGAATTGTGTTGGGTTTATTGCTGTGGGGTAAGTGTGTGTGGGTGCGCGCACTTGCACGGCTCCTGTATGTATTTGTAGATGCATGCAAGGTCACGTTCTAATTAGAGCAAAGGGCAGATTTTAGATGACATGTCTGGAAAAATTTTGGTGACTGCCATCAGAGACTCTGATCGCATTGAACTTCAAATTCTAAAGACACGAACATTATTACTGTACGTCGACTGGATCTGAATTCAAATTAAAAATACTAAAATTCATTTTATTGGCACAGCAAATCACAGATCAGATAGATCCTCAAAAGTCAAGCATATTCCAGTCCGTGACATTAGCATCTAAGTTCCAAAAGTTCGACAATGTATTCGGCCTGGGTGATATGGCTTTAAAACACTTGGGTACATTTTGTATTAATTTATTGAATAATTCTGACAGATAAACTCAAATTAATTGATTTATCATTTGTGGAGCGATGATGTCACAGAGTGGCAGAATATGGGAACCACCTTAAAAGTTGTGCATCGTTACATTTCTGTGAGCATCTGATTGGTTCAATTCAATTGTGTATGTAATCAATATTTCTGTGTAATATTGCTAATATGCTCATGTCCTGTAAGATGATGATGGTTCGAACTGCAAGTTTTGTTTGACTTTTGAGGCATATTCTTCGAGAAAATGTGACACTAGATCAATCATCCGGATTTTTGGACACACAAAGCATGCAATTAAAAAAAAAGAAGCCTTTTTGTCTTATGTTGCACCGCTATCGCTTGCATTTTTGCATTTTGCTCAAGTTTTAGTTGCCTTTCATGATACGTTGCATCTGTTGTTTTCCCAAGATAAGATTTCCAAACGGAAATGCCACCGTTTCCTCTCAATGATGATTTTGACTTCCTAACATACGGCCATTTCATTATTTATGTTCTCTTGCTTGCACGGTTCCAAGTGTGGAAATAAAACCACCAATACAAATCATGTAGCATTTTTTTGTTTTGGAACTCAAAGCACATTTTTAAAATGGCCTTTTATTGTGGCCAGCCTAAGGTACACCTGTGCAATAATCGTGCTGTCTAATCGGCATCTTGATATGCTACACCCGTGATGATCTTGACAAAGGAGAGGTGCTCATTTTGTGACTCTCCATGCTTGATATTGAGTTTTGGAACGGTAAGCATATTATCGTACTGGTTCTGGCTATGTTTGCGAATATTTAGTGGACACATTGTGACTTAATTTGCCTCGGTTGTGAGTTTTTATTTGTGGGATTCCGACATGATATATCCTGCTGCCCTGCCCTACTTATTTGCCAATTTGATAGAAACCTCCAAAGACGGGAAGAGTGGAGACTCTTTGAGTACATTTGCCAGCAGAAGACATAAATCAGTCGCCAGGATGAGTCTGAGTAGATCACCCTATACCTCGACTATCATTACAGGAGAAAGGTGACACGTTTGATTGATTAAAATGGTGCGCTCCAGCTTCGGCTAAATCACGTTAAGTGATGTGACATTGCAGTTTCGCGTATCATATTTCTGTCAAGACAATGGCGCTGGACGGCTTTGTCGAGGTACGATATCTGACAACCAGCAGACTTCCGCAGGAGATTTATGAGGAGGTTTTAGTGGTCTGCGGGAGATGAGCGAGTGTAAAAAAGTGGTCCTTTTTTTGTACGTTGTGACTTCCCAAGTGGTTGTAAATTTTACACCAGTTCTGTTAGGAAATGGAGACATTTACACAATGCTACAAATTGCTTGCTATAAATGTATTTACTGGTCCCCCTCACACACATGCCAAACCACCATACTTGTCCATACTCTGTCTAATGGCTTTCGATTGGACACATTGCCTCCTCTCTAGCCCGGAACAAGAAAAAATAAAATAAAAAGAAGAGAAAAACAAAACCAATGTGCTCCATAGTAATATGAAGAATATTCTACATCCGCCAGTTGATTTACTGCGATTCACAGAAAAATCATTATGAAGTTTTTAACCGTAAGATAAAACATTTCTATTCACTGTACTGTCACAGTGCTAAAGTTGCATTGCTGAATTGTATAGTTTGTCCCCAAAAAATGGAAATGATTGTTTTCATATTACTATTATTGACTACATGTCTATTTTCAAAGTGTCTTTTCTCAGGCAAGACCTTTCAAAGTATTATTTCCATCAAGCCATTTAGCTTTACTTTGGGGTCCATGTCTATCAATTCCTGGCTCAGATTTGATCCCAAAACATTTAAAATATCAGCCACTGGGTGGCACTGTGAGATTGCCAATAAGAATATCGACCTAACTGGCATTGGACGGATTTTTTTTCTTCAGAAGGGAGGCCTGTGCTGGGCCTGTTCACAGCCACAACTATAATTTATTAATAGTGAACGGGCTGCCGTTGCTGTTATCTTTTAATAGATTTATACTGGTGGGAAACAGGTGCCTGTTGTTTAATGTGCTCAATTGGACGACTTTCCGTCTGAGTTTAGGGCATCCATCACTGTCGAGGATGTCGACACCTTGTCTTTCTGCTTCACATGGTGGGCCGGTAGGGTCAGTCGGCTTAGCAATTGGGGGTTCCTTCGCTCCTCTCGATGGCCACAGTCACCCGTGCCCTCACACCGCACAACACTTCTTCAGACGACCACAATTAGAATTCATTTCATATCACTTTTTAGGGTGATATGAATCACATAATTAACATGGTCTTGGTAAACGCCCCCCCCCCCCCCACCCCATCGCGTTGAATGAATTCTTGACCTTTTGGGTGCACCCTTGAGCACACCCGAGGACCGCGTGTTGCGTGCAGGTTTGCCCCGCACCCTGAAAAACTGCCCTGTGCAGCTGTGTTTTGAGCTGGGAACAGAGTTATAAGGGATAGCTGAGGTGCCCGCTAATGCCTTGTTAGAGCGCTCTCAGTTGCCGGGTCTCAGCGAGGTCAGTGTGCTTTAGTTCGAGGCCCCTGATCTCCGGGATGAAGGCTGAGGCACAAAACGACAGTATGTTGGCTGTTTATGACCCACTACTAATTTGTCTACTGAGAGCCCGCCTCGCTCTGGAATCTTTGGTGTGTTGGATGTACTTATTCTGGTAATGTCAACAGGGAGCATGATCTATTATTATTATTATTTTATTTCTTGGGAAAATTGTTAGCTGTTTTTTAGCTTAAGTTTAGAAATTAGGCTGTGTTATGGTAACTTGCAATAAGCTTTTTTTTTTGTAAATCATGTACAATATATGAGGGCTGCAGCTAATGATTATTTTGACAATTCATTAGCTGTAAATGTTGTTTATTAATTGACAAATTGGATTAAAAAATAATTTCCATGCCTTTATTAAAAAACATGACACTGTTTCAACATTAAAATAGTTTTCAAGGGGGACTACAGAAATTGCATAACATTTACTCTTGAGAATATGAAAGTGGATGGATGGGCCATTTGGACATAACAAAAAAAAACGTGTGTGTGTATATATATATATATATATGTATATGTATAAAAATCTAAACAATGTATCGATTTGTCAACAGCAAATTTTAATCAGAGACGGCCCTTAATGTATCTTTGAGGTCGAATATCTTTTTTTTAAAGCCACATCAGATTTTAGAGGCATTTTATTTTTTTAAAGTTTGACCTCTAAAAGCTGTTGTAATAAATACAGATTTTGCTATGCGTTTTCATATTAATTTATAACGTTTCAGAAAAAAATCAATCTTTTGCTGATCCTGTCCTTAATAAATCTGACTAAATATATCTCTAATTACATATATTAAAATTTTTATTATGAAAATGTGATGTGCTGTAGGAAAAAAAAACACACGGTCAGATTCAGAATCAGTGCTGGATAGGCATACACAAAATGTAGTAAAAAGTTGTTGAGCATTGTAATCAACAGTCATTATTGATTAACTGGCTGATGGATTATTTGTCGACAAATGGAGTAATTGTTGCACCTCTCCAAAGGACAATAAATTTAAGTTAACTTTTTATCTTTTCCCTACAACAAGGAGGTTTCATTGAGAAGTGGATGTTTTTCCAATCACATCCGCTATTCTTCACTCTGTCCTGGATATCTCTCGCACATGTATACTATATCCATGTCTGACCACTTTTATGAAGGACATTAAAACGTATCACTGCTGACGTTTGTGCCGAATGACATCGTCTTGAAATTCAATACTTTTTTTTTTTTTAAACAGAAAAAAAGACAAGTCTTTAGAAAGTATCAGGAACTTACGCATGACCTGTGATCTGAATGATGAATATTGACATTCATGGGACACTTATAGCTCAGAAAAAAAATCACAGGGGCCCACAAAAAAAAAAAAGATTTGAAGAGGGGAAATTGATTCAAGGACAGACAATGGCATCATAAGATATATCCTGAAAGCATATACTCTCCAGAGCATGACTCTGCCTTTCAAATCAGGGCCAGGATGTGCCTTTAGGATCGCATTCAGATACACTTAAGTGGCTACTTCTGTAAATGTAAAATCCACTTTTATTGTCAGAAAGTCAGTTTGCTAATATCTTTCCTCCCGTCTTGTCTTTCAAGCCATTTTTTCTTATAGGCCCAATCACATTTACGTCGAGATTTTATCGTCTGCTCTAATGTTTGTCAAAATGTGCCGCAATCATAGAAAAGTGCCGGCCATGGCTTTTGCATGACAACTCAAGTATTTATGTCCACTTGGCACTGCAACCGAAAGGAACCTTGGCAACAATTTGCACTTTAACTGTGTTATTTTTATTCGATGATTTCCTGGTTGGGAAAGGTGAAGGAACAGCAACAGGGGGAAAATAAGCTCTCGCCCTCCCTCTCGCTTCCTATTTGACTCTCCCCTTGATCTTGGCGCGAACGGGTTGAGAGTTCAGTTTTGCACTCGCTTGCGTTTTCAGGTTAATGGTTGGGCAGATGTGTTTGTTGCCACAATAAGGGTTTAACACCCTCAGCAGAGTACTTGAAAAATGCAATTTGCCATCCACCTGACCGCGTTCCCCCTCCCCGCAAACTCTCTCCGCAACACTCAGCCACCCGCTACTGATGAAACCAAAGTTATGTAGAACAAAAGATGCGGGGGCTGGGTGAGAGGGCTGTCTTGCCTATTAGCAGCTAATGAGACCAACTTGTGAGGATTTTCAAACCCTAAAAAGTGTTAACTTTCACAGCCGTCCCCCAATCCCAAGACTCTTTCAACGTGCACCACCCTGATCTGCCCTTGCTCCCAAAATCTTGTAAGGAGACGAAGGCCCACCCCTGTGATTATTCACACATGCTCCTGGCATTTTAAAGCTGCAAATAGGTGTGTGTGTGTGTGTGCGCGCGAGAGAGAGAGGAAAAAGAAATGCACTGAAAATGTAAAAATGCTCATCTGATGCAAGGTTATTCTTATTACACCAATTTACTTTTACCCCACGGTCAACGTGCCACTCGCCATCCGTTCCCAATTTTACTCCATACGACAAAGCCAGGAATTGGGCGGGCAGGTTGCGGTTTGGGAAGTTGGGTGAGGGAAGCGCGTTTGATAAGTGAAAAATAATAAGCCAAGAGAAAAACCAGTCATCCCAGTTGCCTTTGCCACACCGCGTTGGAAGCAAATATCAAATCTGTTTTTGTAATCGAGATCTTTGGACAGCCTTGAATGATTCGCCACGACTCTTTCTTTCTCTTTCTGGCCTCATTTTCTCCCGAGCGCGTATTGGGAGCGAGTTCTGGGTTGATGTCAGCAGGGAAAATCAAATGTGAGTTGGCCTGGAAGTGTTGCAGTAAACAGCGAGCAAATGCAAACACAGGCCAGTTCAGGGAATACTGTGCAGACTAATGCTTGGACTCAAAAGATGAAATGCGGCGCAAATTTGGCTCTCCAAAGGGATCTCTAATTGATTCTGCATTGTTGTCTACTTAACGGGACGGCTTTACTTTGCTCAACATAAATCGAATTAATAACTATTGTTATTAAGAGCTAAGGTAATACTGTAGCTAATTACTAAGGTTGGATGGAGGGAAATAGAGAGAGAGAGAGAGAGAGAGGTTTGGGAAGCGTAAACTATAACCTTGATATGTTATTTGTCGGGGGCCGTACATTTGCGCATGTTAACTAAGTGTGCCACTGGACTTGGCCAGCTCATAATAGGGTTCCGCAGCAAACATTTTCTCTCAGGGATTTCTATTATTAATTCTGTCTGAAGACATCCATAAATGAATAATGAAATAAATAATGAACCCGTTGTTACTTTTTGGCAGCTGGGTCGTTTCTCGTTGCCGACTTTTCCCCCTATTTGCTTGTTTCCTCACTAATTAACTTTCTAAGGAATTGTCCTCCTTTCCACCGAGTGATTTTTTATTATCCCCCCCCTCGGCTTGAAGGATGGGGCCGTTGCAAGCGTGCTTCACTCGCTGGTCTTGCGAGCACATTTCCAGGGCAGTACACAAGTTCATTTAAGTGATTGCTCGTCGCTCAAAATTGCTTCTACGTTCTTGCTACTTCCATGTTCAAAGAAACTTGGCAAGTGTGAAATGAATCACCTGCAAATGTCATTGAAAACTCTTCTAAATCTAAAAATCTAAAACACACCTTTCGATGACAAGGGCCAAGCATATTGCAATGAGTCAAATAGAAGAATTTTGCTGACAAAATGTCGGTCAGTACAAACAACTTAAAACCGGGTACCATTAGGCAGACCGTATTCAACTGGCATGGCACCGAAACACTCAGTAAGGCTCACAAAAAGTATTTGGGCACCGCTGGTGTCCTTTTCTGTTTGCAGCGTGACCCTGCGTACTCGATGGCAATGTGTGATGACTATTCTTCCTTTTTTTTTTTTTTTTTTACCCCTTCTTCTCTTAATGCCTTTCCGCCCCCCTGGTTCAAGACATATTTTTCAGTTATTATTCAAGGCGTATTTTTCAAGCTCAAAGGTTTCCACATTTAGTCTTTCATTAATACAACAGGTGAATGCAAAAGTAGGGTTGACAGCAGTCTTTAGTGAGCCTTGAGCAAAAAGAAAAGAAAAGAAAACAAAAAAAACCTGACATCTAACTTTCATTTACTTTCCACATGACGATTTTTTTTTTTTTAAATGTGACAGGCTTTGTATCTTTCATTTTGGCTAATTATGAGACGGAGGGAGCCTCTAGCCATTTTGTCCCCCGCCCACTCCACCAAAGCTTTGCTCCCATCTTTAAGCTGCATGCCCTCTGCCCAGCGCCCCGCTGTTAAAGTCTTGTGTTTTTGGACAGAGGCTTGGCACTAAGTGGTCTGCATTCATTGAGGCTCCTAAAGAGTCCACTAAACTTAGTAGCCCCACCCCCACCCCTCACTTTGTTCCTCTTGCACGACCATATTGATGAGCGGTCTGTCTCGCTCTCCTCATTAGAGTCATCACAAATTCTTCCAAACCGCACCCGTACTCTGTGCTGGGTTTTTACTGTTAATTAGTTTGCTTTGTAAGGTTAGACGTGCGGACGGCGCAACTTTGCGAGAGCTCGGCCGCCATCTGCGAGCGAAAGGCGCTAACTATGTGCAGATGGCGTGTGCTTACAGACAGGTTGCCTCTTGTTGGGGGAAACGGCGCAAGAGACGGTTTTGCTTACTTTAACAAGATTTATGGCCATTCTCGCAGGTAACTGCTCCCGGCTCTAATGATGATGGCGTGCCACTTGTCCAAAAATATGATAATTTGGGGTAAAATAGCGGAGGAGGAAGGAAGTGAAATTATCAGTTTCATTTTCTGCATTCTTCAAATAAGCTTGACGCGAAGAGAAAATATTTGCTTTCATTTCTGAAACACATATTGAAGAAAATGGTCCGCCTTGATGAAAAGGAAGTTCAGCTACCATCCTCTTAGCGGACCAGGTAACTAGAATTAAAACAGAAAAAGGTGGGCATTCCCTAATTATTGCATGACAATTCTGAACTTTTTTTGATTTAAAGAGCTATTTACCGTCCATATTTATTCCGCTAGCAAGGTGCCCCTGTGCCGGTGGGGAACCTGCCCTTGTCAGTCGCAGTTCATCGGCTTCATGCTTTCTGCTGGGCATGGCGAAGTGACCCTCTCATAATTAAGAAAGGGTGAGCAAAATTATTGTTGGCCTTTTGCCACAGACTCAGCGGCAGATGTGAGAGTCCGGAGTCCCTAAAACGTGACTGGTCTATGAAATAAATTGCAGGGTGGAATTAGCTATTTCAAGAAAGAAGTCGATGAAGACACGCCATTTAAAACAATATTTTTTTAAAAAATCTAATACTCTTTCCCCTAATTTGCAGAGTGAAAATATATCAGGCTTGTACAGTTATTTGTATGTACCCTTCCAGAGCCAAGTAAAAATTAATTTTGGGTGTACTTCGGTGCGCATTAAAAAAAAAAGGTGCTTATTTATGTATTCAGGGTGATTGATGTGTGTGAGTACTTTCACAGTTTTGTCAAACACCTTTCAGGAAAGGTTTATTAATGATTATAATTTGCTGTGCTGACACCCTTTTTTTTTTTTTTTTTGATGAGAGGAAGTGTTGAGTGGGCCTTGCAGTTTTTGTCAACGCTTACGGATTCAGTCATTTCGTTTGCTCGGCAACAATGTTAATAATTGCGCGTTGACGCTAAATGTCACCCAGAGAGACAGAATGAATCCCGAAACAGTCCATATTTTTACATCGGTGAATACAAAAGGCCGCTGTAAGGAAATACACATTTGCTTTTTAACACGGTCGATTAAAGCCAGACTTCTTTTCTCTTCCCTCTCTAAAATCTCAAGCCCCTGAGGATCGTCTACAAACAATTCAAGCGGCAGCCCAACATACCAGGACCAAAAACAAAACAAAACAAAACAAAACAAAACAGCTTTGTTCATTCCTTGCCCTCGCTTTCTCCTCTTTCCCACTCTCCCCAAGGTTCTATTAGGAAATAGATCCCAGGTGTTCGATAAGCCTGTAGTGGACATGACAGCAGTGCAATCAAGTGTATAAATTTAATTGCAGGCCCATTTTGTGCCATTTATTAGCCGTTTAGGGGCACATTGCTCCACTTGAACCCTGTTATTGCCAGACGGAACAGATGTTTGGCTCCTTATTAACTATTGCTTTTAAAAGCCAAATGCTGCTACCTAAAATAAATGTAAATGTAATGTCTTTGAAATGTCAATATTTCTACAATGTAACACTTGCTTGGATACTCGAATGAATTGAAGTATTAATTTATGCCAGAGAAAAACAATCGGGAAATAAAGTACTCATTTTTCAAGATACGAAAAAAAAAGAAGTTTAGAACGACTGAACAAGGCACAAATGAAATCTTTTCACGCCGCATACCTGGCTTTTGCTTCCGAGCATTTCCTCTGCTAACGCGGCCACACACCTAGCGGCTTATACATTTGGCGACGTGGTGGACGCCTTACCCCTCATGTGACACTCCATTAATAATCATAAAAAAATATATAATAAAAAAAGCCTTGAGAAAGCTCTGTTAATTGTTACCATAGACTCAACCGTGGCGCGCCTATAAATCAGCCGGCTAATTGTAACAAATTACGGGCTGACATTAAGCTATGATTCCAGGCCGGCAAATATTCATCAACATTGCAAGTAGCCCCTGTAAAAGCGGCGGCCATTTCCCAGGGCAAGCGTATATCTATCCTCTAAGTTCCCCATTATTTAT
This sequence comes from Hippocampus guttulatus, assembly GCF_054856545.1. NCBI lineage: Eukaryota > Metazoa > Chordata > Actinopteri > Syngnathiformes > Syngnathidae > Hippocampus > Hippocampus guttulatus. The sequence continues at coordinate 17,698,181 of NC_141265.1, forward strand.
GGATCTTTCTTGTCCTTGCCATCTAAGTGCTGTGTGGTAATTGAATGAGGTGCCGTATTGTTTATTTATTGTAGGGCTGGATGAAGCCCAAGCGGTGCCACTTGTATGACCGGTCGCACACTTTGTTTTCCAAGAGTCTTCTTCAGCCTGGTGAGCTCACGGCCCTTTATCGATTAACATCTCGCCTGATGCGGATACGGAGACATCAGTTTCTCATTTCTAGGCATGTTGGTTCTGTGGAACAATACCCACATGGTGAATGGACTCCAAAAATGAAGCAGTAACTAAACCAACAACAAAGTGATGTAAATACTCACTCAGGATGCGAGTGTGGCGTAACTTGGTTCAAATAAATGACCGGTCGACTCAGTACAACTCTTACAAATAAGATGATATTTTTCTTACTAACCAGATTAAACCCCACCGCTGGATGGAGAGGTGGTGTACAAACAAATGAATTCCAAGTCTTTGATGTGCCGTAGCACCAGCGTTAGCTATGCCAGAAACCCGGCATCATTTCTTTTGGTCTTTCCAAAAAAAAAAAAAAAAAAGGCAATATAGATCAATACCGCCCAATATGAAATACTTGTATCGTGATCTACTTTTCAGTCAGCCCTATGCACAGCTCAAGGCTACAGCTCAACGTGCACATACTGTACAATATGTCCATTTTCAAGACTAGGATTGGGCATAATTATCAATGAATCGATCATCAAAGTTTTTGTCGATCACGCTCGACAAAGCCCTCCGCTCTGGTGGGCAGCATTTTTCTTCTAAATGTGACACTGGGCATTTAGGGGGAGGCCCACCTGTGCTTTTTAAAACAAAACAAAACAATCAATCAATAATTCCTTTTCTCCTTCGTCAAAGAAATGTAGTCAATGCGCAATCACAACTATGGAACAATTAATTATATATCTGTTTTAACATATTGAAAGTGCTAGCTTTAATTGCTGCGGACTAGTTGGCTTGAGAGAGCGTAATAATTACTGTCAGACAGGGCGGAGGTGTCGGGCTTGAGAAGAAATCCCTCTTCTTGACACTGTTAAACATTGACGACCTTATTATGGTGTTCTCTGATTCCGCTGGATGTGTTCAAGGATTTCTTCAGTGGTTAAAAAGGTCAGCTGCTCCGAGTTGAGCACTGCCAGCATACTAATACTGTCCTTATTCAAATGATCTGCTTCAGCGTTGATTAAATTGATAGCCTCTGTGCTGTAATTTAATCGTGTTGTTGTCCAGAAGTGGAGCACGGCTGGAGCCGCCCGGTGAGTGAGTTAGGCGCTTCTGAGGTGAAAGTTCAGGCATGAGCCTGCTTGTTTTTTTCGGAATGCATTTTGCCCCTGTAAATGAGTAGTCCGTTGGACTACAGCTGTGAACGAGACATTTTCTGTTGCATCACAGTTTGAGAGCCCCCACTTGAGCACCGGTACAGGCAGGTGATTTCATCCCGTCACCGATTGATTGCAGGAAATTGGGCGCTGAGATGTTCATCGTACGAACATAATACATTTCCTTGATTGCCTTGGGGAAAGGTAACATCACACAATCCACAATAAATTCCACACAATTGAATCGTTAACAGAGAATTAATCCACAAATCGATTCATGAGCAACATTCTTGAAGAGTCTTGTCGATACTGCGTAGCATAACAACCAATCAAAATCGTTTTTTAAATTTTTTTTAATGAGACTCCAGTGGCTGCCATAAATGTCCATCAAACATGCATTCTCGCGACAGATGCAGTCACGACAAGTGACGCATTGAACGGCGTGTTTGGATCTCATATTATTACGGTCTACACAGCAAGGCAAACGGAGGGATTTCAAAAAAACATTCGCTTCACAAATACAACATGTAGTCATGTTCTGGATGTATACATTTACATACGTACTGTCCATGTGCAGCCTGACGTTGAAGGAGTTTGTCCATCTTATCGTGTCACTTCTCAAGATGGAAACTCTCTTTCTGGAATGGCGTGGGCTGGTGATAGCTACATCAGCCCCCGCAAAGAGCACAGTTAATCCTTCCTTTACGATACAGTATGCTTAGTCTGGCGTTTAAGAGGATCTGACAGTTTTGTCAGACAGTGATGCCGTGTTGTTGGCTAACTGTGAGGTGACAACCTGATGTGTTTTGCAATATATCCTTGTTAGAAAGTACCCCCAGTACCACTACACACACACATGCACACACAAAATTACAGTTTGTTCCTAATAAACTGAGGTGAAGCCAGTCAGTGTCGTATGTGTCTGATTGATGTGACCTTGATGCTGTTTAGCGCAGCGATTTGTTTATTGCCACTTACTTTGACGCACGTGTGAGTCTTTAAAGCGCTGCCAGTGACATTCGCACACTTCACAGAATGAGGGAGATAAAAATGGAGAAAATGGCAATGGAGAAATGGAAGGGGAGGGGGGCAAAAAAACAGAAGAGAGGGAGACGGAGTAGGAGACATGTACTCCTGGGGCCGATTACATAATGCATCATTCACAAAGCACTGTTGCCAATTCGTCTTTTATACTCCTTAAATTGCTGTTGCCATCCCAGAGCCCCCCTCAACATGTTGACAAATGCATCACAACACACACAAACATATTGTATTCTCTCTCTGTACAGTTTGTGTAGAGTTAGTGGAGTCTATCACAAGCCCCCCGGGACACTCCTGTGTGAGGAAAGGAGCTTGTGCCGAGGAGAGCTGTACAGTATTGATGGAGCTGTGTTTCTGTTAGGCAGTGAAAACAAAGTCTCCCTGATGCACAGCGGAGTGTAGGGGGATCAATAGACGCGCGGCGCTTCATTTCCTCAGGCTTTTACTGAAGAAACACTCAGTGATGTGTAGGGCCTGCCTGCCGCGGCTGTTTCTTTGACACAGAGCGGCTAGCAAACCAGCTAGCTATCGCTATGAGAAAAATACAAACTTAGACACACACGGTGGACTGGCGTAGGCGCAATAGCGACGGACATGATACGCTGATTTATTGGCTGACCATAAGGGGGTTATACGAAGGAGTTATTAGCTTGGTTTAGACAGGGACTTTTGTTTTTTGTCATTCCGAATGAAGATCTCTGGTCAACTGTTGACATGATCTTTTCCGGTCTGCCAGCTAGCTATCGCTATGAGAAAAATGCGAACTTAGACACACACAGTGGACTGGCGTAGGCACAATAGCGACGGACATGATACGCTGATTTATTGGCTGACCATAAGGGGTTATACGAAGGGGTTATTAGCTCGGTTTAGACATCTGCCAGCTAGCTATCGCTATGAGGAAAAATACGAACTAAGACACACATAGTGGACTGAATTGTCCACTATGCGTGTTACAACCTGATATTACAACCCTGATTTGAACCTTCAACCGTGAGATGGACTTGCAAATGACTTGCCACCTTTCATCTGAAAATAAAATGAAATATTGATACCGATCAAAGCAAATTTAGCGAATGCGCACACCGATGAAGACGAAGGCCCCTCGTGGTACCCTATGTGGGGTGAAAGGGCAAGGTCTGTCGCAGTCAGCTGTGTATGAATAACAAGAAGCAGGCATGGAAGCGATGGGGCGGGCTTTCGCTGACAAACGAGATGAAACAATGAGTGAGCTCGAATGATGGCGAAGGCTTTGGCCCCAACACGGAATCTAACTTCACATGCGACTGTAGGCGTGTATGTGAGGGCGGCTTTGGCTGACGCTTGGGATGACACAGGGCCAGAGCCTGGGGCAGCGAGGGAGAGTTGAGGGCCCAGCTGTCACCTCAGTCAGCGCCTTCTCTGGGGGGCAACTGTCAATCAACAACCTCTCATATCGCTCCGTCATTGAAGCTAATTGCTATTGTCAACCCTGGAGACCCTCGCGCAATTGCTCTTTTGGAGAGAATACTGCCTCCAAACACGAGGAAGCACATCAAAGGTGGTTCCGGATTGAGTGTTAATAAGGTATTAGAAGAAGAAGAAAAAAAAATGAAAGTCGGGATCAGACAATAACAGCTCAACGAGCAAAGGCTCGACTTGTAACAGTGTGGAATAGTTAAACATGACATGGATGTATACAGCGTTCCAGCCTCTTTTTACGCAGCCTCACACGCATGCACAAGCAGCAATAGACCTAATGAAAACAAGATGGATGCTCTCGGAGAGATGGGCGGCTGTGTTATTAATTGCGCTCTGTCCCTTCCGACTGATAATGATGGGCTGCATCCTGGAGAATTTGCAGGGAATACATTTTATTTGGAAAGATTATTTATTGTCCTCCTCATTGGGGGGAGGGGGGGAGTGTTTAGAATAGCGAGCCTTTAAATAATGGCCTGTGTGAGATAAGTCCTCATGTTAATTCCTCTTGTGCCTCTTTCTCTCAGGGCACCTTCTCAAACGAGCCATCGGCACTGCGAGCCCTCAACTGAGATTTACAGCCTCTTTATTTTTTTTTAAATTTTTCATTTAAAAATCTCTTGAAAGGCAACACAAACAGTTTGCACATTTGTAATCGTCCTCTTTTGGTTTTAGTGAGATTCTGTGAGTGAGTCCCATCAGGACCATTGACATTCAAGTTGAGATACCGTTGGGATTACGATTCTGTTTCTGTGAAACGCCACTTGGCTTGAATTAAAAAAGCGTATGCTCAAAGATGCAGGCAAAAAAATAAAATAAATATACAACACCCCTAAAAAACAAACGCCCATAAGAGTTTGAGATTGCTCTCTCGCCTCATGTCTCACACTCACTATTATCATAAGGTAACACTGCCTCACTCGCCCCCTCCTCCTTCTCCATCCCATCACCCCCACTCACAACCCATAAATCAGGATGCTGCTGTCATGGCGACTGTAGGCGTGGTCGCTGTGGTGACACGGCGGAGCCTGGTGTGGGTGTGAAATCACTTGACCCCGAGCGTTAACCTTTCTGGCGTGAATGGCCGATCTCCTCAGCGGGCGGGGAACAAAAGAGGCCTCGTATTGATTAAACTCCGTCAGGCACACTTGATATTAAACACTCGCTTAGTTGCGTGTGTTCCCCTTAAATCCCCTCCTTGCTGGCGGATTGCGTCTCACTCGCACATGTGTAGCAAATCTTCAAGTCTTCAGGGTCACCTCCTGCACGCATGGTAAACACACACATCCGAACAGATAGCGCGCGGCCGTGGCTTTCGGTCACAACTGGAGTAGGGGAGGTAAAGATCTGCGGGTGGATCTGTGTTTTGTCATCTGGAGCGGTGTTTGCTTTTTCGCGGCGCAGGTTACCCTCCCTTTTATCTTCCCGATCGATATTGTGCATCCACAAAGGTCCACGCCAGCAACGGACGCAGTCAACAACAACTTGTACTAACACGGCTAAAGACAAGAGAATAGAAATCTCTCAGCGAGAGCTCTGCCTTCGCTTCCCCTTGCACTTTTTAGACATCATGAAGTCGATTTAGCGTGCCTCTGGCATCAGTGGTGACAAGATTGTACACTATAAACCATTTAAAAGGCGCTCCTTAAATACAAATAAATTTACTTATTTGGTTCATTTTCATAAGTGTTACTTTTTTTTTAAACACGGTTCGTGTTTATTGTGTTCGACAAAATGTGACGATATTTAGACGGGTCAAATTTGAATTGTTGTCGATACCTTAATACTGGTGCAGCATCACAACATTTCTATTTCATATTATTTTTAATCACTTGACTGCATCGCTGTGTACATCATAGCTGTGCTAAAATTCAATTCCGTTTTATTTATCGTGCCCAGAACGGCAACAGAAATTGTCTCAGGGCACTTTCCGCATGAGCATGTCTTAAAGCACGCCTCTCACGGAAAGACCAACTGAACCACGCGTGAGCGGGAAATCGGAGGCAAAGAAAAACTCCCACCTGAAGAGAAACTTGGTGCAGACCTGGGGTGGCCGTTCTTGGGGGATACACTAAAATATGCCCCCCCCCCCCCCCAAACATGATACATTTTTTTAAAAATGGAAGGCAACACCTGAAACAATAAAAAACAATTTCCCGCTCTTCAAACAATCTTTACTAGCCTTTCGACTTTCTCCTAAGCTTGATCTCTTAAGATAAAAGATCCAGTAGAACAAGGATATGTGTTGCCTTTCCTGTTTTTTTTTCCTTCTCCGGACCACATACCTCAAACACAGGCCGGACAGAGAACTCCAGCCTCTCTTCCGGGAAGTGTCTCATTCAACCTTAATTGTCCTTCCAAAATGAAGAGACGGCTGGTAAGTGAGCCCGGTGTGGGAGGGGTGTTTCTTGGGGTGCTGTCAGATTCGCGTCACATCCCAATGGTCCAGTAAATAGAGCGTGTGAGTGCGCTCCCCCCCGTCCCAAATCACTGAAGGACCACTCCTCAAATCCAGCCTCCTCTCCCCTTATTTATCTCCACTCTGTCATGTTCTTCACATCGGATGAAATTTATTAATTACTGTGCCTTGTGATGATTTATGATCTTACTGACATAATTAATGACACACATCAATTTTCCACTTTAATTGAAGGGGGCTGCCGAGCCTATGACGCCCACCAAACCCCACATACTGAAAGGCCACTGCCCCGAGAATGTCACACACACACACACACACACACACACACACACACACACCCTCAGCTTCCTCTTTTCCCACTCATTTGTCTTCCCTTCATTGGCCCCTTCGCCACGTCGAGGTGCTACAAGTTTCATATATCACATTAATCCCTGACCAGGAGCTTCCAATAAACTTGTTTTCACATGCATTTATGCATTCCTACATAGCTTTACTCCTGTCGTGCGTGCACGCGCGTGTGTGTTTTGCGCATGAGGACCCCATAATGGCGTCTACGAGGGTGTGTAGGTATACAGTGATATATGATTCATGAAGATGCTTGTGAGGCATATGTAATTCCAGCTCTACCCTCAGGACGAGAGACAACAAGGTAGTACATGAATATTTGATTTGCCGGGAGAAGGTATGGCATCTACGCACGGCATTTTAAACAGACAAATGAGCATATTCCTCTTGGATGTCCAAATACTTAGGCTTTTCCGTCATGCAAATATGTTGTTTTTTTTTTAAAAGGTTTGTTTTCACTATTTTGAATAAAATACAACATCCTGTATTTATAACATTAATGGACATGGGGATACACTGACAAATTTTAAAATTGTTACTAAAATGGTTTTTGAGGACCAAATCAAAACGGTTATTTAAAACAAGCAAAGTGATACTGTCACAGATGCATCCAGTTCTTTGTGCTTGTTTCGTCGGCATTTCATTGATATTAAATGACTCCGACCCGCCGGAGCTCATTCGATTTGTAGTCATTTTCATTCTGTGGTTATCGTCACACTTTTAATTTTTGCCTATAAACACAAACATCATTGCTCCGTAAATCCTATCCAAGTATGACCCAAACGGTCATTGTATGTAATAATAAACAAACGTTAATCCCCAAAACTTCTCCAACTCTGCTTCACATGCGCATAAACTTTGAGACTTTAGCTCAGTGAGGATGTTGAGCATTTGTATCACTTTTGAATAATATTTTTTTAGAACCTTGAACCCCAAATTGGGTGGGGGGGGGCATTCAACTGGACTTCCAAGCATTGCTTGCCAGTGTCAGCACGCAGAGAGTGTGTAGCGAGGGATTAGTCTCCATAGTAACGGCTGAGTATCTGGATTTGACGAAATTCTGTGACATGTAAAAATGATTGGCAGCCCGCACCCATCCACGGATGACCCATAGAAATTAGCCGTGTGGAGACAGTCTCTTCACTCTTTCAAACTCCACTTGTACTCGCTTCTCTTTGGGCCATTTGCATATGAAACATGGCATGCTTATTGGCGGGCGGCTCGGGCTCGTTTGTGGGCCGCTTTCATATCTTAAGCTTGATGGCGTCTTTGTCATCAAGAGGATTGAAGGCAAGAAGCGAGGACTGCCGGATGAGAATAGCGACATTTCGACATGAGAAAAAGAGAGGAGCTCTGAGGCTCGAAGTTCATGATAAAAGTCTCTCTTATTGGCAAAAGGACAAAAAAAAAACTTTAGTACAGGGTCTATGTGGCATGAAAAAGAGGCCACAAATGGTGACAATTATCATCAAGCATTTGTCATATCTTCGTTACCACACATTCGCTTTCCAATAATTGTGGACGAAAACCATGGAAAAAATGCTTTAAGATGTGAAAAATACATGTGCAGGCATCTGGGTTACTTTATGAATTGACACTTTATGTGACATTTTTTTACATCCACCCAGTGACTTTGAGGTGAACAAACATATTTATAATTAATATGTTGGGTTGGGTCAATAAAACATCAAACTGCCTCGTAACAACTCAAAACATATATCAAATATCCTCAGATTTAATGTTTTCATCATGTACTTTTGGTTGTAGTTATCGGTGGTGTGCAACTGTACAGCATTATACTTAATCTGTTTTGGAAAAAAATAGGATTCTCTCGTGTAACTAAGTCAGCCAAAATATTAACAAGCATACACTTCAACTTGAGAGGATTTTTTTTTTTTTTGCCAGAATCAACCAATGCATAGCTTTAAGTTTGACAATGAGATGAGGTGGCTGCCTCAATGTGCAAATTCAGTTAAGCTTGATGAACTGTTTCGTTTAAAAAGGGCATTAAAAGTCAATAAAAGTCAACATTTTTGGTTGAAACATAATTTGATAAATATACATTCACACCAACTTGGCATTTTCAATCGCTTTATGAATTTGGAATGTCAAATCCAGTACTTGTCAAACAATGTCCACTAGGTGGCACCGGTGTTCCACACAATGTTGAACAGCAGACTTCATCTCTTTCCCAAATGGGAGAGACCAAAAGAAAGGATTCCCAGCCTCAGCTTTTGGCAGCACAAAACACGTTGTCGAGTAAAAAGGAATTACAAAGTAGCCCTGCAAATATTTTAATAAATTTTGACAAGCCTATTAGACAAATCAAACTCACCCTGGCGTTCTGATGACATTTCATTTGACAGTGGTGCAAGGGAATCATTTTCTTTTCAGATGAAGCAACTTGTGTAAAAGTTGGGGTCATATTACCCAAAGAAGCATGAATAAAAACAATCAGAAGCATGAATTAAAAAAAACAAAAACAAAGAAAAAACAATTACCTGTGATTGATTTGATTTGAAGCATGTGAATTAAAAGCAAATATGTATCAAAAACAATTTTTCTAGAAATATTTCTCCAAACTGCCAAGGTTGAATGTAGATTCGTGATTATGAATAATAATTTACTGATAAACTGTAGTAGTGAAAATCTCTCTTTTCTTTTACACTTCTTTTTAATGTCATTGTCCTACGTTCATTTATTATTTTTGCTGCAGAATTACCTGTGGGACTAGATTTTTCTTGATTCCAAATTAATGGCAAAGTGCCCCTAGCTGTGGAGGAGAAGCCATAAATCGCCTTGTCGTGTCAGTACGCACATTTTCAGACGTGTCGAATGCCTTGAATAATCGTAGCTCAGTGGCGCTGATCAAAGCCATTGTAACCCCTCACTTAAATACCCTCATACACTCCCAGACTCTGTTATTTAACACACACACACACACACACCTGACTTTTGGAGGTTTTGCCTTTCATCGTTGATTATTGCTTCTCATCAGTATCTTTCTGAGTTTTAAGTTTTACAAAAGAAATGGCAATATGCATTTTGGAAGATATCAATGTGTGAGGTTCCCTCAGGGGGCTCAGGTCATGGGCCATCTAAGCCCCACCCTGCGCTGCCTTCACATACACCCTCTGGATGCTGATTGGTTTTCAGTGTGAGGTCAGGGAAAGCAGCTGAAATTGGCTCCCTCGCTTTCTTTTTTGTCCTTTGACAGAAGAGTCGGCTGAATATTCAGCCCACATAAGTTGCGAATGTCCAGTCAAACGTTTTGAGAACTTTCATCTTTGGGCTCCTTTAACATTAATAATAACAACTGAAGTACTTCTGGAAAACTATATTTAGTCAAATTATATAGTACCCAATTGTACCAACAAAGTGTCCTCAGATTTTTAAAAAAGTCCTTCAATCGGATTCTACACACACACACACACACACAGCCACCCCAAAAAATAAAGGCCTTTGCCTCCTTAAAATGGCAATCTTTCCTTGTTTTCTATTTTCATAATTTATGTAAAAACAAGGCAAATACAGCAGTCTTTTTTTTCTCTTGTAGCAGACGTTTTTTAAAACGGTGAGTGTAGGTGTGATGACGAAGCAAACAAACAAAGCAAAAATGAAAACCACGCTTAAGTTTATTATTTGAAGTTAATACCTGTCTTAGACCGATCCATGTTAATCAAGCTAAGAACAAAGCAGGCAGAAACTTAAAGGCAAGAATTTGAGCAATTACGGTAATAAAATTCCAGGACTGGTGTCACAAAAGCTGTATTTCAAACCCAAACTACAAACAATTACTTTTCCGATTCAATGTGGGCCAGACAACCAACCAGCACGTCTACAAAGAGATCCTAACCCACTTTCTGGACGTGGAGAGAAAAAAAAAAACCTTTATGAAGTGGTGTTTGGATTTTGTACAAGTTGTAACATTTCAGCATTATTTGAATGATTTTGAAACATCTCCTTTCTCAATTTGGCAGACTTATATGCTCCGTGTTATCATGCGCATACAAATGCAAACGCATACCTCATCACGCACAATGCAGTCGCTTTTTCCCTTTTCTATTTCTGCACGGGGAGTCCCCGGTGCCCTGTCCCTATCATCTGGCTATGACACCCACTCGCTGGGATGTGGCAGCTCCCTTTCGAAAGCCAATCATCTACATGCCATAACCTTACGGCCGCCTTTTGTCCGAGATCCGCTCGTGTTGCTGCAGCAGGTTTGACTGCTGAACAATTGTGCGGGGAATACACACGACCGATTAAAGATATTCGCTGAAAGAGTGGAATGGGACGATCCCGATGCTGATACTCTACATCCCAACTCGTATACTACCACAGCTGATAGATATCACGTTTCCAGAGGTCACATGCTGTACTGTCCTAAACTAATCTGTTCTCCCTGAGCATGCTTGGCAGGCAACCTGAACTCGCTTCATACTCGTTTATTGACACTCCTAAAATATGGCATACACGGTTACGTTGATGTCACGTTACGTTGGCAAACTTGAAAAAGAAAACAAGGCAGACTGGGCTGACTGAATACGTTCACGAACGCTGAATCATAAAAGGCTGGAACGATAACATGGTCAGTCTCCACTCTTCATCTGAAATATCATTAGCATCCTTGGGTCCTGCAGAGTTCAAATGGGTTGAGAGAATTCATTTAACGACTCTAATGACTGTTTTGTCTGGATTTGAAGAAAGTCTTTTATTGATCCAAATTGAAAACAAATAGTTATTCTGATCTTTTTGTGGTCTTTTTCTGTTTATGCCTCCCAGGAGTCTTAAAACTTCTAAAAGCAACTTTCATTTTACTTTTGCAATAGGTGTAACAAGACTGATAGGGCAAGTAAAAATATACAACATTGTAAGAGAGAAAAAAAAGAAACAACAAGCGAAAGTAGCATAACAAACTGCATGGGCAGTAAAGGACAGAGAAGAGACAGGAATGTCAGATAGGCCAGCTGTGAAAGAACTTTTTTGTTGTTGTTATTATCAGTTTGTGTCTGGCTTGGCCATGGGCTCTTTGCCCTCTTGGTCGCAGTAAACCAGAGTGAAATGTGCTTGTTTAAAGGGTCCGGTAGTGCTGTAAAAGTGACTTGCATTAGATTGTAGGGGTAGAGTGACCCATCCTGCATGCTTCCCCTCAACCCCTTTCTCCATTTTCAAACAACGTACAGTACGTAGTTATAAGTCACCACTTAGCTCGGCAGTGCTGCTTGAGCTGTCTTGTCGCGTCTGCTCACCAGCAGGAGGCAGTGTTACTTTCCCTGCATTTTAAAAACCAGCGTTTAAACAAATACTTTTACTTATCCACATTTAATTAAAGACTAAACACTCCCTTGTTTTTTTTTTTGTGTGACTTTTTTCAAAAATGATTTTTTATTCCATTTTAAATTAGTAGTGTGATTGGACTCGCCCAGCAGGTGTTGGCACGAGCACACAAATACGCAGCAGCCCACAACTTCAAATGGCTGGAATGCTCCACTTGCTTTCAAAAAGTACTCCACTATATGGGTCATATGTTTTGGAAGGTGGAGAGTGACGGGAAGTGGGAATTGGCACAGCATTTTTTTTTTTGAACATTTTGCCCATTTTCCATTCCCGCACTCACCTCCAAACCCTAATTAAAAAGGAAGAGCCATCAACTCAAACTCGAAGCCATCCCAAAGGTGCTTGGAAACAATGCACAAGCATTCTTGATGTTAAATGTTCCTCAGCAGTTTATTCATTCAAAAGTAACCGACTAATTCAATGTATGTTTGTTTCGAAGAGCACACAGAGACACTTTTTTTTAAAATGGAAATGACATGTCATGCTGCTATCAAGCTACATCTACTCAAGAGATTTGGTCAAAAATCAAACCCGCCACCTGGAGGCTAATCACCCACCGGCACATTTCCTTGTTAAATCGTCGTGTGTGTTTGCATGCGGCACCTTTTTTGCTCCTGGTGTTTGCGACTGTGCACTCGTCTGCCTTTGTATGCACGCGTGCACGTCCGGGGGTGACAAGCGAACGCTCGATGTCAGCAGAGGTGAGCGACTGCGGAATGTGGAGAGCGGCAGAGTGTGGCGCTCTGCGTGACACCGGTCCTGGTTAAGCGGGGAATAGGGAATAGTCCTGGGGTAATAGCATGGGGGCGGAGGGTTGATGAAGGGTGAACAAAGGTGATGCTGTGTTTTACAAACACGACACCCTGATATGCTTTGTTGGCTCATTTGATAGGAGCATGTGACTGAAGGAATGTGCCCTCGGGGGAAATTTAATAGCAGTCAACATCAGCCTCCGGGCCTTTGAAAGTAAAAAAATAGGGTAAACGCATTGCTTTGAGAGTGAAATAATTCGACTATGCGGTGGCAGAAATCAGGATATTTAAGTGGGGAGAATGTTTTCCACAAATCCAGCAGGACCTCACTACTCATTGGCAGCCGTTATTGCAGTTATTACTCATGCTGTGCCCTAAAAGTAAACCCTCAGCGTATATGCATGGCGATGACTCAATGATCGTACTTTCTTTCAGGGTCCTTTCTTCTCCAAGCAGCTCTCAGATGCATATCTGATATTTAGCCACATTATGCCCTCCTTTTCTTCAAGTCGACCAAAGAACCAAATGCGGATGCCGCCTCTTACTCGAGACCACAGAGCCGCCGACTTAGTCCCAGGCGTGAAGCTCCATTCTCAAAACCAGACAGGAGCTGGTTGGCTCTGAACTTCACATTCAACGTTTGCGGCCTAATGGCGTCCCTCTAAAAGGGTATCGGGCGAAACGCTTGACCTTCCGTTAATTGTCTCCTATGCATAACCACTTGTTAATTACTGGAAGAGCCAAAATGGCTTCTAAAGCTACTTTGTGAAAGGTCACTTGCCACTGGGTAATGAACAGTCTCCAAGGCGCTCAAGTTGATCGTGCGCTGTTCGAGCGTTGCGCCGATGGCTAAAGCTGCCCGATGACGCTACGTGGCCGTCGCCTTTTGAGTTGAGATGACAAAGAGGAACTGGCTTTGGCTTTGAAGTTCCTTTGACCACTGCGAACGCTGTCTGCCACTTTTTTTTTTTTCAAGTCGGGGCTATCGGCTGGAATTGAAATCTCGTTGGGGCAGCCTATTCAACATTAATGCCAAATAGTGTTATGTCAGAGTGGAGTAAATGTAAGCCTATAGAAGTGAGAAGTGCCAATTAATGACCCCGGTTTCACAACTTAACACACACACACACATTATCATTAGTACCCGTTCTCGTTATCTTTTCCACCTAGTCTGTATATAAAAAAATATATATACATTCTTTGAAGTGACAGTCTAATCAGGCAAAGGGTCATCTCTGCTGCCTTTTCCACAGCGTATGACGATAGACGTTTATTTTAAAAAAGCTTGTTAAAAGAGACGAGTGATAATACAGCGATAAACCAATTAAATGCACATTAACAGTCTGTCCCCGTTCAAGTCTCAGGAATCATTAGCTTTAAATAAGGCTCTAACTCTTTTATTGTGTCTTATGAAAGCTTCAATATGACACTGAATCCCCGAAGCTACTCAAGGTGTCCATTGGGGGCTAACAAGTACCCACTGGCACCATGTGTTTTTTTTCGTTGTTGTTTTTTGAGGGGTGGGGGACAAAACAAAAAGCATCAGTATAAGTATGCCGGAGTTAGTGCGCACCGCTACCCTTTCTTCTCATCCGAGAAGGAGAAAAAAAGCCGCTCGCATCTCAAAATTAACTTCACATAAGCGGCTTGTTGTTATTTATTATTTTGAATTTTTTGAAAATATAATGGCTCACATTTCACATGATAATATTGTAACATTGGGTGTGTGTGGCCTTAAAAAGTGTGCCCTGGCCTGGTGAGGTTTGTGGGAGACAGTGGATGAGAGTGTGTAGTTGGCTGTTAAAAGCTCAGGTTAGCAGCTGACTGTTAACTGGTTTCTTGACGCCATTTTACCATAGCATCAGGTTATTTAAATACAGCCTGCAAATAATTTCTGATTTGACCGCAGTATGAACAAGCCTGAATAAATGTGAATGAATAATGGTTGGGTCCACTTCAACAAATAAATGTCTCGCATCAAGTCAATGACTCAATTTCTCTGCTGTTGAGCAAGGCATGTGGGGGCCACTATTTATTTATTTTTTAAATATATTTCACTAACAAGTGCATTTATTTTTTTTCCAACTTCCTCACTGTCTTTCAATTCATGGGTGTTGCACAGTGATATTGCATTTTGAGCCCCAAAACAATTTTCCCATCTTATGCTGAGTGTGAACCCTGTGTTTTTACCACTAACCTGATTATGGGTCAGGAAAATATGTTGCTTTCAATTCAGCAAAGGTATGTAACCTCACCAAAGGGCACAAGTAAGACATATGCGAACCTTGCTGATGTTTTGTGCTTCAATCCCCACTTTCTCTACCGCTCCTGCTTTTTTTTTTAATAACTCCTACTATTGTCTTGGTCCTTGCTGACAACAAAGGGGATAAATGAAATGCCTACTGTAAGTCCCTGTGGTTAGGCCTTGGACATGACATGTGTCAGCACATGATAAATTGGCTGCGTGTCTGTTCAATTTCAAATGCAAAGCTCGAGAGAGAGAGCTTGAGAGAGCAAAACAGAGAGAGAGAGAGGGAGAGAGAGAATGGAGAATGTGGTGTGAGGAAGAGAGATGCAAGCATATTTCTGGCACAGCGAGAGGAGGAAGCCTCAGTTGCTGGATGTTTGTGTGTGGGGTAAAGATAAGGTAGTGCACAAGTTTCAGCGCAGGATGCCCACTTGCCGCGATTTAAGAGGTGAAATATTGGCAGCGGGGCAGCGGCTCGAGGAACGAAAAACGAGAGCTCTTTTCCGAGTGTTATGAATCCCCGTTTTGGTGATGAAGCCACAAAGCGAACACATTTGCATTATTAACACTGCTGCGTCCCCTTTATCCTTGTGAGGCCAGTTGTCACATATATTGTTAGCTCAGTCATTGAAATGGGCAAAAAGAAAAAAAAGTGGCTAAAATAAGAAGTATGCCATGTCTGGCTAATAATCTGTCTGAGCTAATCAGTGCAGCTGGGCTGGGAGGGTTGGCGCTCACATGCCAGGCAGCTGTGGGGAGTGTTGGGGAAGAGGCAAGGATGTGAGCCAAATCCAGCTTGTATCTCCAAAGCGGAGATTCACAGGAAGGGTTTTGGGCTGGGTGGGGGCGTTGTGAGGTTAAATGAGGGGAGAAAGTGTCTCCAATACCTTGGAATGTTTTCCTGCCTGCCTGCTTGATGGCAAACGTGGAAAGGATGGCATGCTCCTTAGCGATTGGCCTGTGTGGTGACAAAGCCCATCTTATGGTAATGTCAATCTAATCACCGAAAGGGATATCGCCATAAAATCCTTGGAAGAGATCTCTGGTCTCTCAGTGGGTCCCTTCCCCTCCTTTGCACCTCATAAGCTTCTCAGATTTTTTTTTTCACTTCTAAACTGCGTTTCACGAATTGCAAACCGAAATGAGCTTAATTCCTTTACGTCAGTGGTCGCCATGACTAGCATGTTTACCATTTTTAAACACGTATTTAACATCTTACAAATTTTCAATGAACATCAATTTGTACTTTATTTTGCTCGTTTACGGCCAAATCCCAATGACGTGAGATCCATTCCGTTCATGTGAAGGATTGACCAAGAGTCCTTGGTGGAATCTTTTTATGGCGTCCTCTTAGTGGGCTTTCAAATTACAATTTGCTGGTTAAGACTTCAGGACGCTCGGACATGATTGTTTTAGCCATAACTCAAAACATGATATGTTTGAGATTAGCGTTGTACTCGAGACCACGCCAACTGAGACTAAGACATCGACACTAGAGAGTATCTTGGTCAAGTCCAAGGCTTGAGGAAGTCGAGACTGAGACAAGGTCAAGAGTGTATATATGTAAAAGAAAAAGCACACGAATACACAAAAACTGAACTTTCTTTTTGGCAGCAAAAACAAATTCTGCCATGTGTTTTTTGAATCAAACAAATGTCAAATCTAAGCTAAAGTGTTCCAGAACTTAGTTTTAACAAAATTTTCACAGAATCATACTTATTAAAGCTGAATTTTCATGGCAAGGAAAGTTCTCAAGAAAAAGTCAGGAATCATGCTTAAATTGCTTGCTTGGCGGATGGACTGGCCTGGTCTCCACTGGTTCAGATCAGCAATCCCGAATCCGCTCTATACAAGACCGATTAAAAACAACTTTGATGAGGCCGAGACCCTTGAAAAATGGTCTTGAGACTGGTTCTTGAGAACTACAGGACTAGTAGACATGCACAATGTTAAAACGGGACAAAATGAGCGTCCTTTTCTGTACTAAAAATGAAAGATCGACTCCACAGTCACATTTGTTTGGGATTGGACTTTCGGATTCTTCATTGATCTCTGTTTGGGTTTTGACATTTTGTAACATGACACATGCATCGCTTCATCCCTTTTCTGATAAAATTATCAGAAAGAAGAAAATAATTATTTTTCTTCAGGAATTTCAAAGCGACCAAAGTGGATTCCAAACACGGTCAACCTGCTGAACACCCCCAAAATTATTCGAAAATATCTGCTGACCAGTTGAAGGAATGTGAAGGAAGTCTTGAAAACAGAAGGTGGACCGAAGGAAAAGTCCTAATTGTGCTGACCCAGGACCATTTTTTTTTCCGTGTGATCTATCCACGTCTGAACTCTTTGACACCTCATCTGGTGTGCTGACGAGACGATGCTGTGCCTTAATTGAAGTGGGGTTGTCTCATCCCTGCTCTCCTATCATCCTCTTCTCTATGGGTCAGTGAGAGGTGGGGGGGAAACCCCCTTGAGTACGCCACGTTGGCGGGATTGCTATTTGCCTCCAGCCGCCCCGCAGAGAGCATGTAAGATTGAAGTTATTTTATGCTTGGCTTACCCCTCTCATCCACTCTTCCGCATCATATCTTCTTCGTTTTTCTTTTTTGCCTTCTCGCCCTGCTGCTCCCCCGATTCCGGCATTCCTATGAACCTCTCATCCTGCACAAGGGGGGCGGAATCTGTAACAGTTTTATTGGTGATGCTACAGTTGAATAATATGCTTTATGCAGTGCGTTGCAATTTTGACGTTGTGATCCTTTTTTTAAAATTCAAAATAGATGAGGCGGGGGTAGCCCAGTGGTCCAGTGGTTAGCGCATTGACCTCACAGTGCAGAGGTACCGGGTTCAATTCCAGCTCCGGCCTCCCTGTGTGGAGTTTGCATGCTCTCCCCCGGCCTGCGTGGGTTTTCTCCGGGTGCTCCGGTTTCCTCCCACATTCCAAAAACATGCATGGCAGGGTGATTGAACACCCCAAAGGCGTGAGTGTGAGCGCGAATGGTTGTTCGTCTCTGTGTGCCCTGCGATTGGCTAGCAACCGATTCAGGGTGTCCCCCGCCTACTGCCCGAAGACAGCTGGGATAGGCTCCAGCACCCCCCGCAACCCTTGTGAGGATAAAGCGGATCGGAACATAAATGAGTGAATGAATGAAAATAGATAGGTGGATTCAAAAACAAAACTTCAAAACTTCCCCCGAAGTAGTTTTGATTCCATCCGTGGCCTTCTACGTACCAACTTAGAATGTTCAATTAACCTACCATGCCTGTTTGGAATGTAGGAGGAAACCGAAGTAGGCACGGGGCAAACATTCAAGCTCCACACAAGACTGAAATCTGGAGCTCTGTTCGGTGAGGCCAATGTGTTAACCAGTTTGTTAACGTGCCACCCATCGAAATACAAATGCATGTGTGTGTGTGTATCTATCTATCTATCTATCTATAATTTTTTGGTGTGTTTCAAGTGTATTGCTGGTACGTGTTCTCGTTCTCAACTTGCGGCTGCGGGTAGCTAGCTCTAAGTGTTGTGCACATTAGAGGGATAAGGGTAATGATGTGCGAGGCACTTGTGTTTTGTGCCAGGGCGACCCTGCGGCTCACACCCCATTCCCAGCCCAATGTGTTTCTGATTCTCTTCATCCTTCATCGCCAGTCAGCTTCTCTGAACTGCAGCCACCTACCACTCGACTTAACCCAAAATCCAATGCGTGTGCGCTCAAATTCACACTCACAGGCATGAATGCACCCAGATACAGATCTAGGAGAACATAAACTGTGAAGCTCTTGAAGATATGCATGTGCATATTTTATTTCTTTTCTGCTACACAGCAATCAGTGCAGGGAGCCGCCCACCAGCACAGAGCAATATTTCACCTTATTCCCAAGGTGAATTGATAACAATGATAAGGTCATCGTAGAAGTAGAAGTCGGCTTCGATTCGCCGTTTCAAGATGCAAACATGGAAGGCTCACTTTCACCCACAGAAAGGTTGTCCCAAATCCTGTCAGAAACATGTGGCTGCATATTGAAGACTTGCTTGCTGTTATAACAAGAATGATATCTGGGATCCAGAGTATTTTTCCCACCTACCGTTGTGGGCTCCGACTGTGACACACAGGCAAATATAGGTGATTAAAAAACTTCTTACCAAGTGCTTCGCTTTCTGGTTCACTGCCGTAATTGGCCAAGGTTGAACATTGCCGCTCCACACTGGCAATAATATATTTGAGAAGATATTGAAAACGCTGACGAGGGAGACACAAGATGTCGTGGAACTCCAAAGTTAATAACGGTGTGGATTTTGATGAATGGATCTCTAAACATATTCTGATGTCGGTCTAAATTGCATTCTGAGGTTCTCACTTTTTTGTGATTTAATTCATACCTTCCCTTGATGATCACGTAAGGTGCTGCAAAGAGAGCCCACTTGATGTAGAACATAATATATGCAGGAAGCAATGATGCTCTTGCTATATATATATATATGTGTATGTATACAAACTTTCATTCGTTTGAATGCCACTGGGGGGGGGGGGGGGGATTCTGATCCAGTAATCACAAAAGCGCTCCGTCAATGAGTCATGGACTCAACACACACATCCAATGCTCTTTTGAGTACGTACATATCATTTTATCGCCGCACATATCACCCTTCACACTAAGTCATCTAAAGGAGAGCATGATCTATCTCGAAACATTAATCATCATTCATTGTATGTTAATAAATTCAGAATTTCTCCATTTACCATGCGGACGGCGGACGTCCACGCGTGCTGCAAATGCAACCTTTCCAGAGCTCATAAATCACACACACTGAGTCATCTGACAAAGTACCCTAAGCACAGGCTGAGCCGCCGTGATCCCCGGGGCACAAACACACACGCACAAACCATCTAATGTGATGGAATCAGAACGGGAACCGAAGCTTTTTGAGCTTCTCGCATAAGTCAACAGACAGTAAAAGAAAAAAGAAAATATGTATACCGACAGGAGGATCCATTCTAACCAACTTAAAGTTGGAAAGAAAATCAGTTTTGCCTTTGTTTGGATGTGACTGTCCAATAAGTGAAGAAATGCTCGCTGGTGCTCGCCATTGTTGATCTCTGCATGTTCTGATTTTCACCTAAATAGTTCTCCATCTTTTACATCGACATGGTCGCCACTCATTTGTTGCTTTCAATACAATGTGGCTACTTTGAAAGATTTTGTCCAATGTTTTCCTCAATTTTATCTGCGAGGAATACAAATCACTGTTATCTGTTGGTTCAGCAAGATTCCCAAAATGAGTTGGGAATCTGGGCCATTACTTTCATTTTTCTTGCCCCAGTGTGGCAAATCTCTCCCAAATTTGAGAATCCCGGTAATATAGGTTGCTGTTCAGGTGTAAGGCGGTTGTTGTCCTTCGTGACAGATTAGATTATTTTTAGCCTTCGGGGAAAGGATCATCATTGTGTCTGCCTTCGCACAGAAATAAGCGTGTCTTTTTACCTTTTTTGCAGAGATGGTCACATGATCTCTGGGCTGTTTACACTTGCTTTATTCTTCAGATTAAGAGATTAAAGGCTTTGCGCTGAGGGTGGAAAAGAAAAAAAAACATACGGTAGCCATTGCCAACCCTTGGCCAGTGAAAAGGCTGATATTGTCAAAAAAGGGGTTTGAGTCAGTGCTGCAGTTGTGTACATTATAAAGTAAACCCTCTGAAGTGTGATTAGGGAGATAATGTCATTGCATGGTAATGACCATTGTGTGAAAATGAACGCACTCTGATCTGCAAAAAAAAAAAAACACTTCTGCTGAGTATGCCGAATGGTCCGTTTTGGAAAAATGGAGATGCTCTCCAAGAGAAAGCATTATTTATCGCTCGCCTTTTCTTTCATTTACTCCTTTTTACCCCCCTTTGGGTCTCTGGATCCTTTCCCATCTGTCCTCCCGTTACCAGGGCCTTTTTTGCAGGCTCCCCTGGAGACTGGAGGACGAGTGGTTATTTCTGACTCCAGAAGATGGTCGTGATTAATTGATTCGACATCTGATGGAACGTGTGTAATGTCTCTTTCTTTCCTCCCTCGCCACCCCCCCACTGCCGCCGCCGCCGCTCCAGCCTTGCCACTTGCTCAGAGGAGCGGCAACCATTAATGTGTTGTGCATATATTTATGTAGTATATGGCAGTGTTTGATAGGAGAAATGTGTTGATGCCAGCGATGTCTATGTTCCTTTGTAAAGCCCGCATCGAGTTTTGTGTCCCTGGCAATCGGAATGATTGTTGTTCCCCTTGGAGAAAACAAATTCCGTATGCCAAATGTATTCCCATTGGCTTGGTAACAATGGGTTTTACAGTACGTGGCTAACATTCAACATACGCTTATTTATGTATCTGTTAGATCACTTCATACTGTCTTTACACAATTTTGCGATGTTGCACCGCATAAACAAGATGGATTCCTGAGGCGCGTTAGTGGGGATGCCTCTGTTTTCATCTCTTGAAGTTGAAATGTCTCCTTCCCTTTTGCGATCTATACGCCTGCCGTCTCCTCATCTGGTCCATTGTCTTGTTTTATTTGCACTGGGAAAAATTCAGAAACATCATAAAGGCTGGAGGTGGCGTCCACTCTGAAGGAACAAAGTGATTGGATCGTCGGTCTACAGGAAGCCACATGAGATGTCAATAACGAGCGTGTACGACGTGCGGCCGTATATTGTCTCTTTGTCTGCAAAATGAAGCTCAAAGGAGTGGTTGTTCTCGCTGCATATTCCAAGTCACTGGGGTGTGTGTTCCCGAAAAACATTTTGTCGAATTGGGTTACCATAGTTTACCATGCTCATCAAAACTTTCACTTTCTGGATAAATATTAGGTGATACCTAGAGTACAAAGTTTGCATTTCAAGTTTACTGAATGCTCAATATTTTACAGGATTTAAATACAGTGGTACTTCTGCTTTTGAAATGATTTAGTTCTGGAAGAAATTTCTTCACTAGAAAATTTTGTAAGTAGAGACGCATTTTCCATGTAAATGCCATAATCTGTTCCAAGCCCCCCCCCCCCCCCCCCCAAAATTCAGACATAAATGTTTTCGAAAGCATAAAACTATAGCAAAATATGAAACAAATACTGTACATGTTACAAATTAGATAATTGCACAATTCATGAGATTTGTGCATCCAGGAAAAAACAAAGAATTGAGTAAAGAATAAAAATTAAACTTTTAACTGCGTCCACCTCGTTTTTTTTGCCTTCTTTAGTTCATGTTCTCTCTCAGAAGTGGGATTTTGCCTGGCATTTCGTCAAGAACTGATCCAAGGACGTTTGCTTTTGTCGGCTTTTAACAATCCTTTAAAAATGTCCAAGGCAAACATCAGCATAGTGAGCGATCGCCGGACTGGTGAACACTTTTTATGGGTGATTCACATTTACGTAAAACGATCAGACCGCCTCATCGCCGAAGAGCGAATGATAAGGACGCTGCATAAACACATCTCTATCTATCAATACACATCGACACATACGGTAGAGGTCCCTCTTAGCCAATGGGGATGCCAGGATGATGCTCGGTAGTAGCCAATGGCAGAGCAGCAATAAATATGTTGCATTCAGGAACCTTGTAGCTGCGAGCAGCAGGCCATCCTGTATTTTTAATTTCATATCTTGACATTTATTTCGTAACATGAGGCGATATTTTCCTGTTGGGGCGTTTCGTAACTTGAACATTTCGTATGAAGAGACATTCGTAAGTAGAGGTACCACTCAATTGGGAAATAGGTGTGGGAAAAAATAAATAGATAAAAGAACCGACCATTGACATCTTTCATAGTTTGCAATGCAGGGCGCAAATAGCTTTCATGTTATGAGAGAGACATTCGTGGTATATGGAGGACATGGAGAAAAAGCCACGAGGGAATGATCAAGTGTGCATCTCATCGACCCACATCCCCTTCCCCATTTCCCTGACATTTCATCCCTACATTTAATTTCAGGCCTTTCTAAAGAGCAGGTAATAGTGCAGAGGGGTACAGGGACCCAGAATTAAGCAGTTTTGCACCGAAGGGTAATTTGCTGTGATAAATCTGCCTTCGTTGCTCACTAATAATACATATTTTAAGTCGCGGCGGCACGGCTCCATGGCCCAGTAAAGGTAGCATCATTATTAATGTGGGAGTCTCCGCGCGTTTTAGTCAGGGTGACGGCACCAAGGTCAGAGCTACGTTTCACTGAATTAAAAGCCATTTTGAGCTATGGCGCTGCTAATCAACTCAGACCGAAAGGTGCGTAGCTCACTTATAATGAGGCACCGATGAATTTAAATAAACAGCAAGATCTAGTGATTTATAAAGGCAACGTGGTATCCTTTTCGCTCGTTAGCCAGTGACGGATGCACTTTATTTGGGAGGGGGGTGGGGCTCTTTACCCCACAGGAGCTTGAGCTTTTAACCAAGTAATGTCTGCTGCCATTGTCGGCGGATACACATTGAGAGCGGGACACTTATCCGTGTCATTATAAAAAGTGGAGACACAAGACAAGACTAATGGTAATGTATGCTGCCCAAATAGATGATTTTCCCCCAGCCCTCCCTCCCGTTTTTCACGGGTGTATAAACTACCCCCGAGTTTTAGGCCCCATGAATTCATTATCATATTTCCCACAAAGGTTTTTATTTTTTTTCATACATCCTGAAAGGAAGCCTAATCCTTGATAGTGGAAAATGTTTTGCATTTAAAGGACTGCTTTTGGTCGGGTGAAACGATGCCGATGTTTGGAGCGGGAGCGGGGGAGGTAGCAAAAAGCGAAAGAAAAGTTCATTTGAGAGTGATCGCTTGTCTATATTATAATATTTTCATGACGGAAAAGTCCCTAGCATATCTAAACTACTCTCTTTTGAAATGCTTCAAACTTGACAGCCAAAGTGGCAACATTAATATGCTGATTAGGGACTTTCCACCATAAGAATGTTTGATTCTCAGACTGCTGTATTCCATCATGTTAGGAATGCGGAGTCCCTCGTCTGTTAGCTATGAAGATGCCTTGGGGTTTTTTTCCGTTTGATTGATCTGACCAGTTCCAGATAGCGCCTGCGTCTCTATTTCTTAATCTAAGGACCTCGGGATCTTAGCCCAGACTTTGTGTGGGGCCATATGGCGCAGCGATGCATGCACTTGTCTGGGTGCCCCCCTGCTGCTCCTGTTGGGGCATGTCTGGCGTTAGCCACTTCATTGTTGACTTTCTTACCTGATGTTTTTGATCGCCTTTTTGAGGACATTGCATGCAATTGTATGCATTCAGCGTATTGTTGATGTTTTTATGTACACTCAGAGACATTAAAAACTCTTGACAGTTTTTTTTATTTTTTATTCATGAAACCTGGATTCAGGACATTGCTTTCTCGCTGACTCTAGCTTAGATCATTTAAATTTTATTGGAAAACTTTACTTGCACAAATCAAGGTACTGTATTCTAAAATGCAGTACAACTTTTACATGAAGCAAACCATTTTTAATACGTCCTTGCCATTGACGTGTGTGTGTGTGTGTACAATGTTAGCCTCAAAGTCCCTGTTTTGTTTTGTTTGACATGCTCCTTTTCACCAAAAACTCGTTTTTCTGCTTTTCCTTCATCATCTTGTCATTCCGGTGAAACCAACCCATCTTCTGTAGCTTATTACGAAAGAACGGATGTGATTGCCCATCTGTACATAGTGCATTCTCGCACCCATAGCTTTCACCATTCAGAGGCTCACTCACTCCAGTTCTTCATTTCAGCATCATTTTCACTCCTGACACCACGGCTCAGCCTACCCGCCAATTTCTGTGTTGCCTCCTGAATGGGTGATTTGTAAAGCCATGTTCACCTCAACATTCAGAAGATTTACTCAGGAGCGAGCGTGCCAGGGTGTTTGAGCTGTCAGTTCGCACCGTGTTCACAAACTTGCCGAAGGGAACGTAACGGCCAGGTTCAGCAAATTGACTCAGGGTTGTTTTTGTGCTTATGGTGAAATAGATATGGTTGTAAATATTGATTTATATGGCAACCGGCAATCAAGTACGATGCGGTGAATGAGTCACTTCTATTTTTTTCTTCCTATTATGAAACCAGCGCAACAACACACACACATTACTTGCATTTTATTTTCTATCCATTCATCCATTTTAGAATCCGCTGATCCTCACGAGGGTCGCCCGGCGTTCCTGAGTCCATCCCAGCTGTATTCAGACAGTCGGTGGGGAACCCCCTGTACTGGGTGCCCGCCAATCGCAGGGCACACATAGACAAACAGCCATTCATGCTCACACTCACACCTAGAGTGTTGAGAATTTGAATATTGCATCTTCAGACAAAAATTGAATCCAAGTCCAGAAGATCATTTATTCATATGACATGATGTCATCTTATGTCAAACAAACAAACAAACATTGTCGACAGCGAACATTTCGAAAAGGTGCGGTGTCCCAATTTCCTGCTGGAAGGCTCCGCCAATGACCCGAACCGGGAGAAAGTGCTTCGTTCTGTTATAGCGAACGTGATAACCTCTACTTCATCTTAAAAGTGAAATTTCCACTTCTTCAACAGTTTGAGCACGTGGCACCGGTGATGTCCCTCTTCCTCCTTCAAGGCTTGCTACATCTCATCAGATAGTCTATTTTGGACTGAAGCAGCATGTGGCTCATTACCCCAAGTTATTTCTGATGTCTAACCTCTTTAACTGTCAACCACTGTCCGAGGTCACAAAGCTGCTCATGGGTAGCGTAACAGCAGCCGATGCGTACTGTGTATATACTACACTGCGATAACTCTCGACTAAACGTTGCCGCGACTTCACGACCCGCATCAATCTTTAAAGCGTTGGGAAGCAAGGCGCAATATGCCGCCAAATGTGTTGAACCGCAGGAGGATATTGGGCTTCACCTCGAACCGTGTCCACGGATGTTCACACTTTCCTCTCTGAACTGGCTGGAGATATTTTGGGGCTGGAGGTCGTTGATTTGTCTCCTTCTCCCTGTAGGTCACTGAGGTCACAGCTCCCCCCCTCCCGAAGCATCACGCTTTGAAAATGAGAAGCCCCGCTTGGCTTCCCCGCTTGCAACTGGGAGCACCCCTTGCCCGCGCCCGCCCTGATGATTAATGCCACCCCTGTCCAGCCACAAACCTTTCTGCCTCAGATAATGCCAGGCAGCAAGCGTGGCTGACACTTTTAATGTATAATTAAGTAGAAAAAGTCAGCACCGGCTATGCAAATTTTTAAAAATGATAAATGATGCTGTACAGCAGCAGGGATTGATTTGGTGTAAATGAAACTAATTAAGGAAATGTCAAACATAATTAATAAAACAGGTTTAAGCTGCAAAACATTGTCAATTGAATGAATGAGGAGCCATTGGCTCCCATTGTTCAGGCTTTATTTAGGTCTTGTGTTTAGCTTGTTCCCTGCTCCAGAATGCTCGCTCTCCTCCTCACTGCCTCCACCACCAATTCCCTGAGAGCAGGAAAATAAATTTGCTTGTCTCTCCGCTGACTGTAGAAATTAATTGCCGAAATCTTGTCCCATCCAAGTGTTACATTCGCATGCAGGACATTAACATAACTAATTTGAAAGAGCTCAAATGACTGCATAATAGCGCTCCGTCACCATGCATGACAGTCACTGGTCATACCAAATTAGCTTGGTTTTATAATTGAAAATCCCCACCCCAACCCTCACCCTATCGATTTTTTACATCATTTTCCCTCCCTTTTCTTCATCTTATTTCACTTTATTCCGTGCCCCTCGTGCATGTACTGCATCACTACTTTGCATTGAGTTTTCCTGATAAGAACAAAGGTTTCGTCATTTACAAAGTCAGAGTACTTGACCTATAATTAGGGGGATGGAGTTAGGGGAGGGGCCGGTTGCCAAATTGTGGCGCCAGAGTCTGATCCTTAGTCCTGGTAATGATGCTGGAGACCTTGTGCCCCCTGGGGGAGGCAGAAGAATAATGGGATGGACTATTTTTATGGGGGTGCCACCAGCCGCCGGGATGCTGGTGCTTGGGTATCTGTTGTGGCGCAGCAGGGGCGAGCAGAGGGCTTGTGGTGGTTGGCTAAGTAGGGTGAACACTCAACCAGTCGTGCCACCCTGCCCATCAGTTTTGTATGTCAGCCTGATTCACCGCCGGTGGCTTCTGTGCCCCCCGTGCCAGCCGCTGCCCTTGCCACAGAAGAGGAGTGAGTGGAGGGGGTGGAGGGTGGAGGGCAAAACATCTGCCACCATAACGGAGAACACAAACACACAAGGAGAGGGAGTAAAATGATGCATCTTAATACTTTCATGAGCGCTGATAACAGAACCTCCCCCCACCCCCACTCGTGTTTAATCAGTTGTCATTGTTTAGTTTTGCAGTAAAGAGAACATTCTCATGATTTGATCACCTGCAAAATGTGACTTTTGTATTTGCACCCTTCGAGTACCAAGGTTATAGGAGTTGACAAAAACTGAAGTACATTTTACGTCGATAAAACTAACTCAACGTAACGAGTTATTGCGAAAGCCTTCTTCATTTTTGTCAGTTTTGAACTTAATTATAAATGTATTCAGATTACGTCGGTATTACTCTTTGGCCGTTCGGAAGAAAGAAGGTTAAGCAGTCATTTGGGAATTGAAATTTCCTGTACTACTCAATACTGAGTGACTTTTTATTCTTACACTCAACTAATATTCCTTATATTAAAAAATTAAAACTAACACTAAAATCTATCAAACTAAGCTAAAACAATGCATGAAAAAAAGTCACAACTAACTAGAGTGAAATGAAAAATCCCAAACTATTACAGCCCTGTCTAGAACACAGCAGCATTCCAGGATTGTCGCCATCATTTTCCCGTTGTGAGCCATCCTTTCACAAACATTTGTAGAATCTGCTGCATGTTTTTGCGTATTCCGGCTCACTGGCCAACCAATAAATGGCAATCAAAAGTATGTGCACGTGTTACCCTCACACTTCAGCGAATGACGGTTTGGTGAGTGATATACCAATTTTCATTGTTTTATTTTCACTTGTATTCGCTTATTTGTTGTTCTTTAACAGTCTTTTCCTCAGTGTCTCAAGTTTACTAAGATACAGTATCTTCAACGTGTTTGAGCGAAGAACTTTGCAGCAAACTTACGGCATCCGTTATTTTTGTTTTGGTCGGTGTACTTTCCAAGCATTGCTATTCATCTTAATCCCGCACCGCAATTCTCTTGAGTGTCACAAAAGAATCCAAACGCAAAAGAGCACAATAACAACAGAAAACAAAACAAACCAGACAACAGTACGTTAGGAGCAGTCATGCTTTTTATTCCCTCTGGATGTTCATCTTCATCTTCCCTTCAAAATTTCAGCAAGGGCTCTCGTAAGAATAAACTTAAAGGCAAGGCTCCTGCACTTTTTTTTTCCAGGGGGGGGGGGGGTATTTTTACGTACCACAATTGTAGCCTCGCAGTTAGCCAGCAAGTATTGTTCTGTCCTATTGCCGTAATGGATTATTATTGTAAGTTTCACTTTTTAAATTCCATCTTTCTATGGTGTCTGTAAATTTTAATAAAAAAGCCAAGAGTTTAATAAAGTAGACATTAACACATCACTGTAATAATAATACTAATAATAATAATCCCATCACTGTACACATTAATGCACCATTACTGTATATAATATTTACCCCATTATAGAAAAGTGTCATTTAATTTTCTATTAAATGTACTACTTATATAACATACCTACGTATTGTACACTGTTACATTTTTTTATTCGATTTGAATAAATAATAAGCCTGTTTCTTTTTTCTTTTATATATATATATATATATATATATATATATATATATATATATATATATATATATATATATATACAGTACATACACACACACACGTACATATACAGTACTTTTTTTACCTTCCCTGTGTTCCAGTGTGCTCCAACTCCTCCATGCAACCTCTAAAATGCCAAGGGTCACGAGTCAAGCATATGCAGCACGGATTACAATTTATTACCCCGCATTTGCCTGATAATTTTTCTCCTTTGACAAGCTTAGGTAAATCATAAAGCCTACTCTATAATGCATGAGAACTCCGCCGGCTTTGATGAGTACGCTCTGTTGCTATTGGCTGTTTCCCATGAGGCTTTTGTGTTCCCATAAGACCAATAAGGGCTCGTCTGTACTCCAACATGACTGGTATCAACGCCGGAACAGGTAGAGGTCCGGGTATTTATAGCAACCCCATACAAATGGGTAAGTGCCACGTAGGACCGTTCGAGCAGAGAGAGGTGACAGTTAAACACGCGCACGGAGAAGTAGAAACATATTTCCTCCCCTTCTCTCTGAGACAAACCTAATCAGTTAGAAAGGTCTCTTCTCATATCATTTGAATATATTCATGGTGGATTCTTAAGTGTCCCTCTTCTCACATGCATAGTATTTCTTCATGCTGAAGGCTCATTATTTTCAGGCAGCGGCGATGAGGGTCGGCCTCGCTCTCCGGACTCTTGTGTCGAGGTTGTATTAATCAAACTGCACAGGTTCATCCACTCATACCACACTCCAGTAGTGTTTGTGACAAAACCCGGTACTGTAGCCGTTGTTTTGAAACAGAACTTGTTTTGTTACCGCGACAGCCAATAAAAATTGTCAGTGAGATAGTTTAACACGTCTGTGCAGAAAATGGGGACAAACGAATTCTGGGTCGTTGTTGCTTCTGAAATGATAACCCTTTCTCATGTTCAATTGAATCTGCTCTTTTGCCTCTACAGTTGTAACAACGTCTTTGTTTGGGGAAAGAGTACCAGTGGACAAAAAGTGCATTTTCCTAATGACAACATATGCAACAACTTTTTTTAGTGCAGGAAAATGGTCAGGGATTGTGCAAAATGCAAATTCAAGGCACTCCTGGTGTGTATTTAACACATAGTCCTTGATCGACTGTAGAAGATATTTATAATGAATTAATTGATTATTCATTTATATTTAAGAGTTGCGACAGCTGAGGTCACTTAACCTCCCATAGCTCACGACCTTCCTATGTTGTCCACACTCAAGTTGAGACCAAATTAACAGCACCTCCGCTGGTTGCACCCAAGATGTAGACTCAATTTTCCTCCAGTCAGACCTATTAAGGCACGATCATCACTGAAGTCCACCCTAGAGACATAATTCTTCACAATTAATTCATCCACCAAAGTGTCAGGGAAACAATTGATGCTGTCTCATTCTTGTTGATATCAAATGCAAATCTCAAGTAGTGATAGTGAACACTGCATTGCAGGTTCAAGTTTTGAAAAGCAAGTAACTGTTGTTTCCGGACTACAAAACACACCTCATTAAAAGTTGCAACAGCTAAATTGTGCCCAAAAACAAAAATTGTATACACATTGGCCGCTTCGTATGAATAACTGCGGGTCTCCACTTTATAACACGAGTTGGCTGTATTTATGGCACTTGTTCCCTCTGATCGTTGAACTCAACTCAAGAATGTTCTTTTCACTTTCAATTACTCCTTAATCAGTCGTGCACCCATCACATCCAGAGTCACATAAGCGTCATTTAAGTTCATAAAGCGTATGGCAAACTGGTATACACGTATATGGCTTGCTTTATATTTATTTATCTGCATACATTCACTTTCTAATGCTTGATTATTTACTTCAATCTCATGGTCAAGCATCCTTTTTTTTTTTTTTTAACTGTTTTCCTTTCCAGTAGCTTTGGTGCAGTACATTCAATCGGTGTTAAGAAAAAATTTAAGTTATTCACAAATTGTTTTGTTTTCTATATAACCCTTATCATTGAAACTTTTCTGGTTCTTTAACAATCTGGCTCGGATGACATTTTCTAGCCTTGAGACATTGGGGAGTCGGTGGCCCTAAGTGATCCGACAACAACGCCGAAGACCTCCGTGAAATGTGCAAAAGCAACTATGGCACATTGTCACCTCCTCTCATTATGTTGCACCGTAGCGCTGTCTCGTTCCCCCAATCCAGTGACACTTTCACCTCTCCAAGCAGGTTGAGGCTCACCAGTGAGATCTTATAGTTTGAGGAACCTATAGTTGGAGCTCCGCAACACCCACTTATGGAGCAGAGGGCGAGCATTGCCGTTGTACAACTGGCACGCAGATATCTGAAACGTCTGGAGCTTTCGTGTGTGTCTCACTGGAGGCAATGGATGGGAGGAAGCCGTGTAAATTTAAACTGGCAAACTTTCTGATGGAAACGGCACTGACCCCAGAGTGGTCTTGTCTCGAGTTGAAGCATTGTTGTAATCAATACAGGCTCTCGCGGGGACGGCAGGCGAGGACCTTTCGTTCCCCCGTTTGCGGAAATAATGGAGAAGTCTGTTTGTTATTTTTTCCCAGACATGTGGCAAACTAGCAGATATGGCCAGGGCATTGCAGGTTATGAAGCTGGCTCAGGGAAACAAATACAAAGAGGAACACTTTATCATGAAACAAACAGCACAGTTCAGTTGGAAGCTGTAGGGAGCAGGCAGGTCACGGGGGCGCTGAAGCCGGGGTTTGACCAGCTCATCTTAAAAAGTGCTCTTGAATGTACTTTGTTCACTCACACGGAGGGACTTTGAAGCCAATAACTGAGACCCGCGTGAAGTACTTTGAACGGTCACAAATTTGTTTTCCATCTGTATTTGATCATTTTCATGGGCATGATTTTCCTCTCTAAAATATGACTGTTAGATCTAGTCGCTTTGTATAGACCGCAGGTATCAAACACTGTTCCTTGAGAGCCACTCTCTTGCAGGTTTCCTTTCGGGATGGTTATCAGGCTCCTGCAGATCACCGATTCATGTCAAATGTCTATTCTGACTGCTTCTTAAAGGTTGGGCGATGGAGCAAGAATGCTCACAGATCAACCAGTGGTGATCAAATTACTGCTGGAAGGGAATTGTAAAGGATTGGAAGGCAATGTTCAGATGATCCAAATAGCGGCAGTTGCATGTGGAAGATTCCTCATATGGACTGAAAGTGGGCTGGCCGACAGTTTTGGGAACAATTTCTACGCTCAGCCTGGCTGTGATTTCCTTTGGGCTGAACACCAGCTATGAATATGTTAATTTATTAATACTGATCACCAACTGTTAAAATGAAATGCATATAAGAAGGTGGCAGGTTGAGAGTTTTAAAAGAGTAATGTGGAATTTCTGATTTATACTCCGCAAGTCTAATTTCAAAGAATTTTTCAAATGGAATGGGGCTGATTAGTTGTCCAGCAAAATGGATGCAACATGACGCTCATGCATGTAGTATGTCCATTAAAAAAAAAGAAGCATGTTCTTCCTCAAAACATGCATGCACTGCGATTCTTCACTCTTTTTGGCTTACACTCGTTTTAAGTCTTAATTAGCCGGAAGACTTTAGTGTCGCGGTGGCTCGTGTCAATTTATTCAATTCGCAACCAAAACAATTTTGGCACCCATGTGACTTTTTCTTATTTATTTATTTATTTATTTATTTTAGTACTGTGGGTTTTTGGAAGTATGCCAACAGGTCACGCACATCACCCACCTTTTCTAAAATGCATTCACGTACATTATGTAACTGTTCAAATTTTCATGCTGTGGAACGACTCTACCAGTAGGAATTTGACTGTTCAATTTGAGGAGTCGATTTGTTGTACGGTGAGCCGACAAAAGATGATTTGTAGCGGGGAGGAGGCAGGGGGGGGGGTTGTTTTGACTTATGAGCATATTCACAGAGCCAAATCCACTTGTTTCCCAGGGCAACCGCCGTATATTCTCCCCCCCGACGTCTTTCTTAGTTCAGGCTTGCAATGACATTTCAACGACAGACAGGTTAGACAGGGCTCCTGCTCAGTGGTTTGATGGCTTTGTTTTAATGCCACGCAGAGGGAAGTTATATGCCTGAGCGGCAATGACGTGCAGTCTCTTTTGACACCTTCTTCTCATTCAACCATTGATTGAGCCGTTTCGGTCTCGTTCTGTAACACGTGACTCAGGCTTTTAACACGTTAGTGCCGGCTTGCTGAAAATGTCGCACCTATCGAGTGTGTTTGTCCAAAACCGATGAAAGCGAGCTCAGGAGTGAACTCCTTTTCGCGCGACGCTCACGCAGCTCGAGGCTCGAAGCTTGGCACGGCATCCGTGTTCAGCCTGGCTGAGCACAACTTGTTTGAATGTCATATTTATTCCCGTGTTTTGTCAGGAAATTGACTTCCTGTGAGTTTGCTGGCAGAGCCGAGCATATGGCCGCGGCTCTCTAGAGATGACAGCCTAGCGGAGCGCGAGCTCGCCGGTGCCGCTGCCCTGCTCTGGCGGCAGATGCTCCGGGCTTCTCCACGATTAAGTGGAGATCATCACTGTTTTCTTTGAGCACCGCTGTGCCTTGTACTCCGAAGTGTTCCGTTAATCATTGGCTGTCTTCGCCTCCTTTCGCCGCACAAGCTGTCAAAGCGTTCATTAAGTTCGAGCTTCCCTCGCATCCCTTTCCTCGCACGCCAGGAAAATAAATTGCGGCGTGGGTTACTTGGTAGACGGCCCCGTTGCAGGAAACCATCACTCTGCTGCACCTATTTGCTCGAGGGAGCATAAAAACGTGCTGGAATGGTGAATTCTGCGGTTCATTTATATTTAAAGCATTTGTTGTGCAGTGTACACAATGCAGAAAAAGAGTTTTACGTACTTTGTGCCACTGAGTGTTTTCTCGAGACTCTGTGCTTATCGGCTGTGTTTTAAGTCCTCCGCGGGCCTCGTTTCCAGTCCAGGCCTCCGAGGAACCCAAAGAGTTTTTGTCTTCTTTTCAAATGGTGCCCCCCTCCTTCTCTTTCTGAATATTATGAGGGAATGTCACCAATCACATTTACAGTTGTCAGTACTGCGGCAATCCTGTGCCTGTGCTATTTATGTGGAGTTTACCAAAACCAAATAGTATGAAATATACAGTTTGGGAACAAAAGGGATCGAGGCGTGGTCTTTGTTTGCTCCTATATTCACCCGACGAGCCGCACTTGATCCCACCTCCAGTTTTGCCGCACGTACAATAATCCTTTGTTGCTAAACATCATGACACGCTTGAACCTCGATTGATCTTCATCTCCCGTACAAATAATAATGTGATTACAGGCTTCTCTCTGCCACTCGGCTCACAGCAGCGGAAAAAATAACATTAGGTATTTCCCTTTCACGTTAATCGCCTTGGTTTAAAGTATACCTTAGTTCACCATAGACCCTAATGCCTCCTTTCTTCTTCTTCTTCTTCTTCAAAAAAAAAACACAACCCCCCCCCCCCCAACATTCCAAATAACCTATTTGCTGAACACCCCCACACGCACATTGCTGAGCTCTTTCACGCCATTATTGTGCCGCCATCAAAGCCTGGCTTGCGTGTCCCAGCGCGGCGCTCATTCCGCCACAATAGCAGGATGGCATCACAGTGCTCGTGAAAGCGTTTGCCTGGCAATGCAAGAAATCTCAAGTTTGTAAATTGAAGGATCCTGCTGGATTTCCAGGATAAATCTCTGCGCTGGAACATCTTGTCTTGGATAAACAGTGATTGGTTCTCAAGTACTCAAGTACCCTCGTTCTTTATTTTGTCAGGCATACAGAATATTCTGGGGTGTTTTTTTTTTTTTTTGCATTCACTCAATAGGGCCATCCGATTTCTAGATAGAAGCCTGGCCCAATTCATTGACTAACACAAGTGTGGAGCAACTGATTTGCATTCAAAAATAAGCAAGGCTCGTCAGATTATCGCGCAAGGAAGCGTTGACACTAGTTAGAATCCCATTTTACTCATTCAGATTAACAATAAACAACCCCGTTTTTAATCATAAACTATACAGTCTGTGTGCCGCCGTGCGATTGTGTCCCTCAGCTCCCCCCGCCCCTCCCCAAATTGCTCCGCGACACGATAAATGTTTATCTCATCGACTCAGAAATCTATTCATAACTGTACAAATTGCCACCGCACTCGTGGCTCGGAACGGCAAATTTTCAGACAAGGAAATTCCTTGTCAGGAGCAGCCAAGGGAGAAGGTGTCAGTTTGACGGGGTGCGCGCTCACTAACGGCTGTTGCGGAAGCATAAGTGTTTGCCGCGCTTCGGTGGCGACGCATTTGATTTCCACGCTGACCACCGGTGATGCCAACGCTGCAGTCCTCATTCCATCTGCCTCCTGAGACGTCCCCACCCCCACGCCGACATCTCGCTGCCGAGACACTCTGAGGAAAAACGGAAACTGAGGCATCGGAGGAGAAGTGTGCGAGATGCCAGGAAAGTAAAGTACAGTGTGCACTTTTTCGAACTTCCTTATTGTTAACGCAGAAGTTGGAGGCGATGCGCAATGTGAGAGTACAGTGTGGGAGTACTGCGACCTAAACTTCTCTCCGCATATATCCCTCAGGGGGACTTCAAAAAGATGCTTGTTCTGCTCCTCCTCTCAGGCCCTGGGCTCTGCTCAGAAGTGAGTGAAGAGAGGTGAAGTCGGGAGGTAGTCTCAGCTGTGTAGGAAGCCTAACTTGCCCCCTTCGGAGACCTATTAACACCACCCAGACAAGTGTTCGCTGAGTACGCACCCCGTCGGGTGACATGTTTAGCAACCGTTGTTGAAGTATAGTTCCGCGGCACACAAGAACTCTCTGTGGATGTTTTTTTTTTAAAATTGTTCGCAGTTCACTTTATTGCAAAGTCGGTGCGTGAAAGATGCATTTTATCCTCTATGTTAATGAGAGAATATGGTTTCTGTGACCTTGTTTCGGTTTGAGCCATGCGCCTCACTGTTCCCTAATATGTCCCTGGTGGATGTGAGACTAATACACACATTTAAAGCACATCAATAATTCTGTACATTTCCTTCTGGAAAACAAATTCTCATAATAGGATTTTGTCAATATGATTTGAATAATGATCTCAAAACATCCAATTTTAGGCTACTTAACTAAATAGAATATTACTGATTGCAACACTTATTCATGGTAGGGCTTTTGGTAACCTTCTTTTCACTTTCTTGCCAACAGCCAATTTCCTCTCAATTAAAGCATGATATTAGCACTCATGAGGGCATAAACAGAAATAACTGTATGCTGCTGAATCTCATGCCTTGATTATGAGCTTAAAGTGTGTGGGGTGGGGGGGGCACAGATGGATTCTCTTTCTGTACTCGGAGTGCTCATGTTTTTCACAAATCTGCCTTTAAAAAACACATCTTCTTTGCCAAGATAATCCATCAACCTCTCAGGTGTGGCATATCCCGATGCTGATTCGACGGTGTGATTATTGCAAAGGTGCGCCTTTAGAAGGCCTCAGATCGAACGACTTTCAAAGTCTCAATCATCAGCACACATCTCGATTGTTTAGTGTGAGTTGGTAATTTCGTCTCTTTTAGTACAGACTGTTCCTCGTCTTGGCCTTACGACCGTGTCAAAAGTGTTTGATATTATCACAAGTCTTCCAGTCTGTGCGGTGACGTGTCACACCCAACAACCAGTCGATGAGCTCTCACAAAACCCAAACAGCCAACCACGGTTATGATGAGCAACACAATGTCACTTGACTTAAAGCAAACTGTGGGAAAAACTGTAATATCTTTATGTTCTACTACTATATAATTACTGCATGTTTTTATCCATACATCCATTTTCCGAGCCACTTTATCCTCACACGGGTCGCGCGGCGTTCTGGATCCTATCCCAGCTGTCTTCGGGCAGTAGGCGGGGGACACCCTGAACTGGTTTTCCAGCCAATTGCAGGGCACACAGAGACGAACAACCATCCACACTCACACTCACACCTAGGGACAATTTTGAGTGTCCAATCAGCCCGCCATGCATGTTCTTTGAATGAGGGAGGAAACCGCAGTACCCGGAGAAAACCCACGCAGGCATGTGGAGAACATGCAAACTCCACACGGGGAGGCCGCAGCTGGAATCAAATGTGTGTTTTTTATAAATTACAATATTATAGATGGCTAGTTTTGTCATTCAAAACACTTGCAAAAGTTTTTTTATTTTTTGGGGGGGGGGCGGCGGTACCACAGATCAAAGGCATTTCCATTCATTTCAATTTGGAAAGCCGATTTTTGAGAGCGCAGTCATGGAACGAATTAAATGCACCACTGCAATTCAAATTTTATGAGACGTTATGGAGAAACGACGACAGGCTTGTCGATTGGAATGCATTGCATTCAACGTTGGTGGTTTCGCTTGTATTCGAGCCCAACTTCTGGAAAGGGCCCAAGGCAAATAAAGGTACATGGAGACGAGAGTCGTACTTGACTGGTAGTCAGCGGCGAGTTGGCTGAAGTTAGCAGGATGCTGTCTTCGTAAATGGCAGCAGCTGCTCGCGGTTCGAGAGAGCATGTCCCAGTCAGAGGAGAAAAAGCGATGGCATCTACATTAATACTCCCTTAATGGCCCATCTGGTGCTCCATAGGGTCCCTGACTGCGCCATCGACTCATAGGCGTTTGACAGGCAGTCTCCAATGCGCCAGACGCGCATGGCATGCCAAATGGAGGAGAGACGCCGCGGCGGCGCGCAGATCTGTCAAACTCTCGCCGCCGCATAGACGCACAGGCGAGCGAAGTTGAGGCAAGTTTTCACACGTGATTGCTTCCTGACACCGACGGAGAGGAAGAGGGGACATGGGAACCACTTGGCTTGTCTGTCTCTATTCCTACGCGCTCGCCTCGAATCCGTACGCTTAATCACATACACCTCCTGACGGGCACACACACGCACGCGCGCGCCATTCTCGTGGATGCTAAGCGGCCGTGACCAGATTAAACGTGAGTGAGAAAGCCAGGTTAAGATTAGCCAGTGGTCGATTCTCTGTGCTCTTGATGGCAAAGTGAGATAGAAAATATTATTTTCGCTGCGAGTCACAGCCCCTCTCTGTAAACAAATACTGGAACAAATTACTTCATCGGAAGAAAATATGAACAGTCTTATCAAAACACCACAGGGGGTTCTGCTCATAATTGGCATAATTGGTTGATGGAGCAGGGCGCGGGCCGTGATGTGCCACGGTGATGCACTTTGTAAGAACTGAGTGAACGTGGCTTTCGGGCTGCAGATTGTGCTTTTAAAATACTTGCAGAAAAGTACTGTCGCGTCTGAAGCTGCATAAACATTTCATGAAAATTCCCGTCAAAAGCTCTTCTTGGCCGGCCCACCAGTTTTCATTAAGACCAACGCCACTCAGCAGGGTCTTCTACCCGGCCACTATTCCTTCCAGTTTTTCCTCGACCTGCCAGCACACGTCACAGTCCCACAAGTCTGTATCACAGTCCTTGGGCTGAGCTTCTTTTCCAAATGACTAAACTACACGTTCAGGAAAAACACTGCTGTGTTTGGCACCACTCTGTACTGCATTTTACACTTTTTCTTTTAGGCCATTTTGGAGCGATAGCAGCAGTTCAAAGATAGAACGGAAGGCTCTTTTCGAAAATGCCTTTCAAATGGCTTATCCCATAGGTATCCCCGGAGGACACCTCAGGGATAAACCTTTGCAAGAAAGGAAGATAGCTGAAGAAGAAAAATAAAATTGGGAAAAAGACACCGCCGTGACTAAAACAGAAAAATATCGAGAAAATAAGTACCTTCTGAACCTGCTGGCGCCTTTTCAGTGGAATCACCTCTTCTCAAGTATTAGAATTACCTTAGTGCAGATATTCACTTTCTGGAAATTCAGTTCAATTAAAGAAACTAAATAAATAGGTCACTGATTGAGCGATTTTGCGTTATCCTGACGGCTGTTAAAATTATTTTGACAGCCAGCAGAGGTGATTTTGAGTTTCATCATTGAGTTTTTTTAAATCGCCTCGCTCCAGCTTACCTCTCTGAAAACGAAAGAGCAATCATCAGAATAATTTTTTACATCGATTTTAGACATGCATCTCTGCTGGACTACCTTTTATTTCCAAAAACATTTTTAAAATACAAACTATTAAACTTTTTTTTAGAAAATAGGAACACAAATTCAATTTTCGAGCTTCTCTGCAGACGAGGGATGGGAGAGACCTTTGCTGACATCAGACTGTCGACTAGTTCACGTTGCATCAATGCTGGTTGCTGCAGAGTACTTTGGATTCAAACTGATATGATTCCTTCCACAAAATTGTCTGAATTCTGAATGATTACCACATTTTCCGCACTATAAGGCACTACGGCGTATAAGGCACACCTTCAATGAATCGCCTATTTTAAAATTGTTTTCATATACAGTATAGGGCACACCGCATTATAAATTGCACAGAATAGAAGCAACAATAGTAGCTGCAGTTGCATTATGCATCCACTAGATAGAGCTACACAAAAGGACTATAATACCATGCAATACAGCTTTATTTATATAGCGCTTTCACAATCGCAGCAGCTGTAACAAAGCACTTTACAGAACATTTACAATACCAGGTCCAACAAATCAGAATTTCTAAGGTGCGCCTTATAGTCTGGAAAATACGATAATGAGCTGCTGCTTGATCACGACCTTCACAAGTCGCAACATATTAAAAAAAAAAACACAACTCAACTGAGCACAACAAAATGCAACATTTTGAAAAAAAATATAAAGTGACATTGCTCTGCAAGAAGGAAGAGATGAACAAAAAACATTAAACAGAGAAAGCACGAGAGAGGAGGTTGGAAAATAAAAGGAATCAACACAATTGTTGGGAGCATTTAAAAGCAATGAAAAAGGAGGAACTCCTCAACTTCTCCCATCATTCCCAGATGTTTTGCAGTCAAGGCGTTGCTTTTGAAGAGCTTGTGGCAAAGGAAGCAAGATGTGAATGCAGAGACGCTCTCCATGCACTTCCCTTCTTTCTCATATCCTTCCTTTCCTCTCTCTCTATCTCCTTTCACCATCTCCATACATCTTTCTCTCTTGATTGTTCTCCCTCTGGACCTGGCGGTTCCTTAGTGGCACGGCCGGCGGGAGAGGGGTGGCGCTGTGGTGGCGTGGGTGGTGTTTTGTGGTACCCTGAGTGAACCTTCACTATCTACCAACCTTACCAACACTCCCTTAATTCACATAGACATGCTCCAATATTTATCATCATAATTTAAACAGTTTTCATTTGGGTACACAGCAAAACGTTGACTGCAACTCCTCATTTTGTTGTAAATAATCAGAAAATGCTCCCTGAACATGACCACCACTGTTGTAATATACCACAGAGCCACTAGATGGTGCTTACATAATTGTTTGGGCCCTGTAGCATAATCTATAGACAAGGCCAGGATCATGTTTCTGTTTTCTGACCTAAAATCAGGCCTAGGACAGGAAATGAGTGACCTCAGCATTGTGCTTCCGTTTGATGTTGATCAAATGTATAAGCGCTCCTCGTGCGTCTGTGTGTGAACACTGACGTCCCAGTGTGTGAATTTGGAGGTGATAATTTTGCAGTGGCGCAGAAGCTGGCGCTCGGGTGTTTAAAATGACAATAACAGAGAGCGTGTCTGGGCGTGCTTGCAATCGGCTGCCCAAAAGTAATGAGCCTGACTAAGCCCGGTCATCCCGACTTCATCAAAAACAGTAGGAAATCTGCAAATGATGTATTACATCCTGTGGCGATTCATCAGTTGCACATGTCAGAATGATGCTGAGCTGAAAATTAAAAGGCATCTTTCATCAAAATTATTTTCCTAATATAGATGGAAAGTGAGAGTCAAGATTGTCGAGGGCAAACTCTGAGGCCTTTCTTTCTTGTTGGATGCTTGGCAAAGTATCTGGTTTGAAAATTGTGCTTCAACATTAAGATTCAGAATAATGGGCCATCTGATTTAATCCGCATTAAAATCCTCAAAAAGATGAAAAATAAATTAGCCAATTTTTGCAGATTGTTGTTGATGTTGTTTTTAAACATGTTCAAACCCCCCCGTGTTGTTGTTTTTTTTCAGATTTTTCTCCCGATTGTACAGTTATTGTAAAACAGCCTGTAATTCATATTTTTAATTTAGTAAGCATCAAGGTACCAAAAAAGAATTTATTTTATTCATTAAATATATTTGTAATTCATTGGCCAGTTAATTGGTTATCAGAATTGTATTCTGCCAAATATCGGCCTCAAAAAATCCATATAGGTCCTACCAATGACTACTCCGAAGGTGCATATATTATTCGTCTATTATTAGACTTTTTATTTTAGATGTATTATTAGAGCGCTACAGCACAGGCAAGGTGTGCAGCTTTCTTACTTTGCAACCATTCCGTTTTCAGATCTGTGATCAACATCACATTTATGCCATTAGCTGTAATTTGCTGAGTTGGCACTTGGAAAATATATCGCATCTAAACTTTAATCCTAATCTTTGTTAGCTGTTCCTTGAACTGAGTTTCATCAGGACACATTTGACCAATATTTTTGACATTAACAGTGTTCAACAGCTTGAGCGCTTGACACCCACGGTTAACTTTCCAACCAACACAACGCTCTCTTTATCGATGTTGTCACTTTGTCGTTGTTATTCCACTTGCACCAGACCACAGGTTATGCGGGATAAAATATTGTCCTGCATGACATCATTCCAGTGTCGTCCACAATGGGCGACTCCCCATCTAAAATCCGCACATGACCTGCCAGACAGATGTGGCGGTAATTAGACCGTACTTTTGTG
This sequence comes from Hippocampus guttulatus, assembly GCF_054856545.1. Taxonomy (NCBI): domain Eukaryota; kingdom Metazoa; phylum Chordata; class Actinopteri; order Syngnathiformes; family Syngnathidae; genus Hippocampus; species Hippocampus guttulatus. The sequence continues at coordinate 17,739,696 of NC_141265.1, forward strand.
TTAAGACTGTCAGGTTGCCGTGAAAATGAAGCCGGACGTTTTTAAGGAAGTGAAGGACGACTACATAGATGAGGAGGAAGAAGGGAGTAGCAGGGTGATGGCATGATGGATGCGCATTATAACACCGGCATCTGGCAGCAGCTGCTGTATCATTTCTGACGCCAGCTTGCCATACAAATATTGCTCCGATCTGTCTTGTACTAGCAAGTCTAAATTACTTTAACAAGTCAATAACCTCTTGAAATTGTGTGGGTTTTTTTTCCTCCTGCCATTTCGCAACATATTGATTCCATGTAAATGTTTATATGGAATGGATATTGTTTTGCCCATCACGTGACCTTTTTCCCCATGAGCCATGGCCAAAACGAGCATTATAAAAAGAAAATCTATTGCTTGTGCAGGTATGACACAGATTAGAAGACACGTTAGAAGGAGCAAGGTCGGATTTATGAATTTAACGGGTCTAATTTGTTTGTGCCTTGGAATGCAATCTCTGAAATAAATGTAACCGCGCACAGATGGACTCAAGTGTGTGTGTTTTTTTTCTTCTAAAGAGAGGCTTCAACCTGTTTTTTGCCACTCCCAGTTGAAGTGTATTGTCAAACTAAACGCAAAACTAAAAGAATTACATATTGGAACTAAAACAACTGACACGGTGCCTTTGGAAAGACCGTTTGGGTTAATTCCAACAGACGATGCAAAACGCCATCAACAGGCTAACAGCATTTATTTTGAAGCAATGGGTAGTTGAAAACAAACCGTGCAGCAACACATGTAGACATATAACATGACATTACTCCCAGGCATATGTTCTTTATCCTCTGTGATAAACAACTAATCACAGTGTGGCTTACTGAGAGACTCTGACTGGCTCCAGCACAATGGCCATTGAAATCTTGCAAAAATGTGTGCAGATGGTTTAGTTCTTTTAACTCTATTGTAGCACGATTGTATGCTTTTATTTAGTAGAGTAAAAGTATTAGAGAGTGCTATTTTTTGCGGAGTGGGGATAAAAAAAATCAATGACAAAAATTGAGGGTTTTTTTGGGGGTGGGGGGGCACTGCAATGTATTCAAAGCACTCAGTTTCCTTTCAGGATAAATTAAACTCGTATCGCACGACACCACTGCGTCGTGCGTAAATACACAAATCCACTTCTGACAATTTTATGCTTCCGACATTAAGGAAACAGTTTGGGAAAGGATTTAAAGTAACGGTTGGATTGAGTTTGGTGAAGAAGGACTCAACTGCTCCTCAGTGTCCTGACCTCAACCCCATCAAACACATTTGAGATGAACAAGCGCTATTGTCACAACAGCTGTTCAAGCTGCAAAAGGGCAGACCAAATCCATCCAATTTCTTCTACAGTATTCCAGTGGTGGCTCTCGCTCTGTTTGTGTGTACACTACATTACAAATGCAAAACACGCGTGCTGGTCCGTGGACAATGTCGGCAGCCTCGTGTCTGTTTTCGTTCATACGTGTTCCTCTTGACGAGAACAGATGTTGGGGAACCTCACCAAATTGGAGCTGAAGCTGCACCATGATGACTGTGATTTTAATCAGGGTCTGGGATTTATTTTCTTACACTGCTGATTGCGCTGCAGCACAGTTGCGACAAAAGTGTAGCCAATAATCAACCTTCACGTCCTGTGCATAATCACAAAACCAGCACACAATGTCTGTCTAATTAAAAAGAAAAAAATCTCCCACATGCTCCCTTTTAGATATTTTATAATGAAATATCTTTCAACTACGGGAAAATGTAGCTACGTATAGCTATTAATTCTCTTCAAGTTTAAATTCATCAAATGCAAAATAAGATGCACGTACTGTAACTGCTCAAGGCTTCCGCGAGCACGTAGAAATATTCCAATCTTCCCTTTTCCATTTTCACCGCTACCAGTAATTCTCACATCAGTGATAATAAAGCAGATTGATTATTCATTTTCATGCGTCAACACCATTTAATTGTGCGACGAGAACACTCCAACGTGGGGTCAGAGGGGCTCTCCCTCATTTACAAAGAGACCCATCAACAACACAAAGACACCCCTCGCATCTCACACACTCCTTTCACTCTATCACAATCACACACCTCTCTAACATGCCCAGACTGTTTTTTTTTTCTTAAAAAAAAAGAAAAAGCCCATTTTTCCCCCCATCAAGCACACATTGTGCACCCCTTCGGTCCCATGCCACCATTTCTTTCCACTTCTCAATTAATAGCCTCTAGGTGACCTATCACCGTGCAGCACATTGTAGTTGCTGAGTCTACCACTGAAAGGACAGAAACTTTTCTTATATGAAAGCGCACCTGACAAATGTAATCATTTAAAATTATTTTTAGCATTCCAATTTCATTGCCGTCAAATGAGAGGCTTGAGTTGTTTTACCTGCATCCAATCCATCAACCTACAGTAGGTTTATTTAATAAGCATTTTTTGTTTTTTTGATGGTTCATAGACACAGCCTGTTCCTGTGAAATTTTGGAGACAATCCACTCTTAGATGATGTCAAGTACACTCAAATAAGGATATCAGGAAGTCACATATTTCAATATTAATATTATAATGTATTTTTAAATACGTAAATGAATACAAATAAAATATGTAATCATCTGTGTCAACTCTTTTGTGCTGAGAATAAATTTGGGGGTTCAGGCGTCCATATAGTAATAAAGTCAAATCAACTAAACACATTATAAATCTATTTTTGTAATAGACAACCAATATTTGCAGACTCCAAGTAAGCATCTGAATACGATTCAGGTTTTGGAGGCAATGTTAGCAACATGAAAAATAGGTGAACGGTCCCCAAAGAGTGTCTCTTGAACAAACTCTTTATTTCAGATGTGTCTGTGTTGTAGGACGCACATTGCGGTGTCGTAGGAGTCACCACCTCAAATTGACACAGAACCATTTCCATGAAACTAAGACTGGCACTGCACTGTGTCTTGAACAGAGATTTGAGTGAAGAGATGGACATTGCATCTGCGTTATACACGGTCAAAGATTAGTGTTGCTTTGAAATGTGAATCATCCGCTGTCCCTCCTTGGCTTTCTCCTTTCAGCCTTCTCTGTTCCTCTCGCTCCTAAGGTAATGGATGGTTGTGGTTTCTAGGGTCTGCTTTGGAAATGTTTTCCTGTGGAGCTCTCGGAAGAAGTGCCCTCATCTGGCCCTTCCGTCTGTCATTAAGCCACTCCAAACTTTTTATCCCCAGGCCTCCGAGACCTCAAACTGCCAAATTGGTTGAATTATGGTCAGTTATGTCGAGTGGACCTTGTGTCACGAGGGAGAGGCCTGAGTCAGTGGAACAAACCACACTTCTCGCGATTCAGAGGTGGTCTGATACTAACGCAGCAACACCGTGGCTCCCAATGGGAGCATGCCAAGTACCTTCCCAACGGAAGCGACAGTTTTGTCCATATTTGGACTTCCATATTACTCTAAGTACCGTATTGCTGGATTTTGGGTGAGAGGCAGGTACATACAGGCTGTCAGATAGTGTCTTCACAGTGTCTTCAAGTCTTCACAACCCTTTTCGAATTCCAGCTTTTTGTGATATCAAAAAATGAGACTAAGATCAAACATTTCAAATCTGTTTCCACCATTAGAAGGAAGTATAAACAAACAAGCGCAATGAGATGAAACTCATGAATCACATTGAAACTCATGTTAAATGCTCTACGTCAGCAAAGGCCCGCCAACATTTAAAGTGCCTCTGATTAACCGCAAATAGGGTTCATTTGTAAAGTCGTTTTTTCCCGAAGAATTTTGAACTCACATCTTAGAGCTCAATAGACTGCCAAGTGTATCTTTAACAGTCAGTCAGTCAGTACAATTTAAATAAACACATTCAAGCACACTGAGAGCAGTCAGCAGCAGTCTGATCCGTCACAGTAACAGGGAAATCATGACAGTCTTTTTTTTGTTTTTTGTTTTTGCTCTCATCTGCTATGTTATGCTTCTCACTGGTCCTCTGAATGCAATGGGTTATGTTTGTTGAAGCTGCTGTCGAGAATTGAATGAGTGATACAACCAGAGATGGTGGTACTACTCTGGGCGGAATTGATGCTATCTGTCCTGTCATGTGTTATTTTTATTTTCTATTTTTTGGTCACAGCTGTTTGTATGATACTAAGGAAGTGTAGTCGGCAAATATCATCGCGGGGAATTGTTAAGTGGTTGAGTAATGGTGAATTGTTTTTCATTTCTAGTTCTTTTCCTGTGTTCTGGCTTCAGGTGTACTTACAATTAGCGTCTGAGCTAGCTCAGCAGACGGCGGACAGGGTTGTGCTCTCTCATCGGGCAAGCTGAGGAAAGGGTCGAAGGTAAACTGATGACCCAGGCGATGAATAGTTGCTGAGCAGGGCCTGGGTGGGCATGTGGGAATTAGAGCGAGGCGCTACGAGAAAGACTTGCCTCCGCGACTGGATGCGTTTATCATTTACTGTACAAGGCTGTATTTTCAAACTGAAGGTCCCAGCTTACTGTTTTGGAGTGGTGAATTGGGGTCGGGTTCAAGCAATCTCGATTTCCAGAGCTCCGAGCATGCATGGCAAGTTTGTTCTTCTTATTTTATGGCTGTCAGAGGAAGACTGATGTTGGGTTTAAGGACACACCAACGCGGTCTTCTTTGTAAACAGATGCCAGCCGCCCATTCTTGCACAATTAATGGGCATCTAATGGGTAATAATCATTTGTGCTTGAGCAAATTGAGAATAGGCATTTACCACGAGAACACACAGCTGTTGGGAGACGCTTCTGGGAATGCAGTGCAGGTATTTGAGGAAGTTGCCTGAGCATTGATTACAAGAGTTGGTTCACACACGAACGGTGGCCCAATCTCATGTCAACATGGAGTAGCGGTATTTGAATGTGCCGAGCTCACATGTTAATTTAATTCGCACAATTACAATGGTCATTTCATTTTTTGAGCTATAAATGTACTTTTTTGGTACATTCCTTCCATCCCTCCATTTTCTAATCCGCTTTATCCCTACAAGGGTCGCAGGGCATGCTTGCCCCTATCCCAGCTGTCTTTGGGCAGTCGGCGGGGGACACCTTGACCTAGTTTCCAGTCAATCGCAGGGCACACAGAGACGAACAACCATTCGCGGTCACTCTCACACCTAGAGACAATTTTGAGTGGTCTGTGCATGTTTTTGGAATGTGGGAGGAAACCGGAGTACCCGGAGAAAACCCACGCAGGCACGGGGAGAACATGCAATCTCCACACAGGAAGGCCGGAATCAAACCCTGCACCTCTGCACTGTGAGGCGAACGTGCTCACGAGTCGTTCACCATGCTGACCGTAAACCGAAATTGAGTTGAATATTCAAACAGCAAGGAGCACGCATGTCACACAACCACAACAACACGTGTGTGTGTGCGTTTTGGGCTTGTCGCATTTTGTTTCTGCGTGTTCCCACACAGCGCACCACAAATTAGCTACGGGTGGATATTCAATTAAATCCTTCGTCAGGGGTCTATGTAGGAGCAGGATGGGATGCTCTGTACAGTAATCCACGATGCAAAACAAGGTGGCGCTTCTATTGTCAGTCTGACGAATGGAAATTATTTGCAGTCATGTAAAACCAACAGATTAAGCCACAGTTGGGCTGCTCGATACTGGAAGATGTCAGCGACGACTATAGCTGGGAACCTCTTCTCCCACTGCAAAGAATGACTTTAATCCTTTCCCTTTACACAATCGAGCCGTTTGACACGAGTTCTCTCCAACCCACGCACTCAAGTCTTTCCGTCGACTGATAAGGGGAAGGCTGAAAGCATACAATGCGCATTCATTGGGATATTATAATGTCAAGTCCGATGCCACAAATGAAAACAGGTTCACCTCACTTTTCTGAGCTTTACATTTTGTTCAATTTGCCTTTGAGCTGTCGTCATTTCCAGTAAGAAAGGTTTGATGTCATAGGACACCCTTTTATTCATTGCTTGCCTCCCGATTCTCTGCTGGTCACAAGGCTCTTTGCTCCTTGTGTGTACTTTCCTATTTCATCACATTTTATTGTTGAATCGCGGCCTTGGCGTGGCATGCTAGCAGCTGATGAAATCATAAGTCGACGCACCGCAGAGTGGGTGAGGTTAAAAGGAGCCAAAAGACAACTTGACGAGCATCCCTAAAACAATAAGGTAAAAAGTTGGACCCTTTACAATTTATTGTTACGAGCCGAGTTGTATTAACCGGAGTTTAGATACATTGCCGCCACTTGAGCACAAACATTCAAAGTCGAACCGAAGGCCAGCTTGTGCGCGACTTTCTTGCAACAAACTCTCAATTCACTGCAAACACTCAAGAGCCATTAAATCTGAATGGAAGGTTGCAGCATGTTTTGCAACCTCCCAAAAAAAAGTACCTGGATAGATCCAGATGTTTGCATTTCTCTTTCAAAGAGAAGGTTTTCTGCCATTGTTCAAGTGCAAAATGAGGCCACACAAAATACGTTCAACTTCTGTTTATCAAATTAGTAGTGACGCATTTCCATCAGGGGGTAAAAAAAAACAAAAAAAAACTGGACTGTAACGAGTAATGGAATTATGACTAACCTAACTTACAGTTTAATTACCTGGAAGTGTGTGCGGTGGTAGATAATGCTCTTTATATATATATATTTTTTTTTACGCTGGACCACAAATATACCCTTCTTATGCTGTTTGTTTATCAAATGAGTCTAAGCTGGCAGGTTTGATATACTTATACTTAAATAGATATAATCAGCCATTTTAGCCTCACATTACACTTGAGCTTAAGCTAATTAATCTCCAATGTTTGTCGGACACAAACAATGCGGATTGACTTGATTTCCGTGACTGTGTTTATCTTCTGGGAAGACAGTTTTGCCCAAATATCACTTTGGGACATGAACACTGTTTGTGTCCTTGCGTTTAGGTCAACACTTGCCGAGGAACGACTTTGATATTGACATTGTGAAACGTAGATGCTCATTCTGGTTTGGTGGTGGCGATGAATCTTTTTTGCAACACGTGAATTTTCAATTCGGCCCCTGTGACATTCCGAACGGGTCTGCGGAGACTTTTTTCGAGTGACAGCGGTACTCCATCCCACATGATTGTGTTAAATAAAACACTGCCCACATGTTTGCCTTAAACCAAGTAGCCCTTAACTGTTTGGATAGACAGCTGGCAGTTGCACTTAATGTATTTGTTTATTTTGGAGATAAGCGGCCTCTTTTATGGATAAGCAGCTGACGCTTCCCTTCTGTCAAGCTGGGACAGGCTGCGGGAAGATAAAATAGTCTGTTAATCTGGTGCTGGTGAGCAGAGAGAGTGATGTTATTGACCTACGCTGGCAGCAATGTGTTTCAATTATACTCGGCTATCCATTTGTCAGGAGAGCCAAGTGATGGAAGGGGGGAATGGGGGGAGGGGGGGCGGCCATGGAGTTCAGCCCTGGGTTAGAGTCATTCTCCGTCACTTATGATGTGTCTTATAGGAAAGTGCTTTAATTGAATTACCCAATTTATTCTTCAAGCAACAATGGCCTGGATCGGTGATGTGAAACAATTAGATACGTGTTTAAAATAAGGCCCGTGTGCATATGTCATCTCTCCGCGGTCTAAATGGAGGTAGACAAGCAACGCTGACTTTCTTAATGGAACAAACCTGAATGAATTTGGACGACCAAAAGAGTCTTATTTTGGTACCATGGTATCTGTACATCCATCCATCCATCTATTTTCTGATCCGCATTATCCTCACAAGGGGCATGCTGTAACCTATCCCAGCTGTCTTCGGGCAGGAGGCGGGCGACACCCTCAACCGGTTGCCAGCCAATTGCAGGGCACACAGAGACAAACAACCATCTTATTTTGTTTCAGAATGGGCTCCACTCCCTTTAAGATGCATTTGATTTAAGTTTCAGCAAATGCCATGCTGGAATGAACACAATGCCAAAACAGATCTAGCGCAAAGTTTGTTTTTCCACTCCAACCTCAGCAACGTGTGATATTTTTGGCTAGATTTGCAAATTGCAAACAGTTACGTGAGATTAATTCTTATCGAGTTGAATTTATTCAGCGTGAGCAGCTGGAAGAGGTCAAAGCGGTGCTTGCCGACTGTCTGCGAGCTGTCTGAGACGGCCAGGCCGTCAATCACCGCGGCCACAGTTGCAGGTGTGGAGAACGGCGCGCGAGTTAGTGCTGCACTGGCCTACTTGCTCTCTGGCCCACACACCTGTTCGCTCACTACACTCTAATTGTCAATTCATTTATTTCCCGCAAGTCTCCAGCTCCCGCTGCGCGTGCCCGCTCACTGCGTCTAATCAGCAGTGTATCTTCGCAGCTCCTCTTGTTAAGAGTGAAGAATAGTGAGCCGAAATGCTCTCCATAAGCATGTAATGTACACCAATTATGGTAATGCGCCGTGTTGCAGATGGTCCAGCGGTGATTGCCGCTTTTTTGCGTCGCAAGAGGCCGTCCAAAAGCGCGTCGTAAAAAGCCGCGCGCTACTCATTCCTATCCTCATCTCCAGCCAAGTATCGCTTTGTCATTTTCATCCGTGCAGTTTTTCCACCACGGATAAGATGGTGTGTAAAGTTGCACACTGGGAAAACAAATTGCCGATGAGAAGTTGTTTTCAACACGCGACAATAAAATAGCTGATGGATAAAATGAGATGGTTATTCACATGTTTACAAAGCGGAAATTTCAGTCAATTGTTCTTTAATATGTATTTTAAAAATTGCTTTCGTTGATGTAATTGGGAAATGTTATTGCGCATTGTGATATTTTTGTATAATTGATGCTTTGACATGTTATAAAATTGAATAGAGTAGAATCAAGATCTTTTTTCTTTTTTTTACATTTTTCTCGAGAAATTTCACTCCACAGGAGGGACATGAGTCGTTATCCACTCCAACTGATTCAGGTTGTTTCCTCACCCGATCCTGAATAAGAAGTGTGGCATTTGAAGTGTGCTTTGTGGCGGGGAAAGTGCATGCAGTTAACTGTACATCTATAATTGTATACGGTATTGCTCCGAGTTCTGTACCCATCTTCTGGGCCACACCTGGAGTATAAGATAATGGTAATAAGCCAACTTCTTAGCCAGTCAATAAAATCTGTAAGCAGACTACAGCCTTGAGTCCTACAACCTTTGCAGCACGGGTTTCTGCCAGCCATGATTCTTTTTTAGTGTGGTAATTACTGGGGATGCGCTGCAAATGTCACCGGCAGATAAACTACAAGAAAAGCCCCACCTTAAGAGACTGTTTTATTCAATCTGGGCAGTCAAAACAGAAGCAAATTGGTCGAAATTTAATCCAATTGAAATTCATCCATCCATCCATCTTCTACCGCTTATCCGGGGCCGGGTCGCGGGGGCAACAGCTTTAGCAGGGAAGCCCAGACTTCCCTCTCCCTAGCTACTTCTTCCAGCTCTCCCCGGGGGATCCCGAGGCGTTCCCAGGCCAGCTGGGTGACATAGTCCCTCCAGCGTGTCCTGGGTCTTCCTCGGGGTCTCCTCCCGGTGGGACATGCCCGGAACACCTCACCAGGGAGGCGTTCAGGAGGCATCCGAATCAGATGCCAAAGCCACCTCATCTGGCTCCTCTCGATGTGGAGGAGAAGCGGCTCGACTCTGAGCCCCTCCCGGATGACCGAGCTTCTCACCTTATCTCTAAGGGAGAGCCCGGACACCCTGCGGAGAAAACTCATTTCGGCCGCTTGTATCCGGGATCTCGTTCTTTCGGTCACGACCCATAGCTCGTGACCATAGATGAGGGTTGGAACGTAGATCGACCGGTAAATTGAGAGCTTCGCCCTTTGGCTCAGCTCCTTCTTCACCACGACAGACCGATACAACGTCCGCATCACAGCAGACGCTGCACCGATCCGCCTGTCGATCTCTCGCTCCCTCCTGCCCTCACTCGTGAACAAGACCCCAAGATACTTAAACTCCTCCACTTGGGGCAAGATCTCTCCCCCAACCCGGAGGGGGCACTCCACCCTTTTCCGACTGAGGACCATGGTTTCAGATTTGGAGGTGCTGATTTTCATCCCAACCGCTTCACACTCGGCTGCGAAACGCTCCAGTGAGAGTTGGAGAGCCCCGTTTGAAGGAGCCAACAGCACCACATCATCTGCAAAAAGCAGGGATGCAATACTGAGGCCACCAAAACGGACGCCCTCAACGCTTCGGCTGCGCCTAGAAATTCTGTCCATAAAGATTATGAACAGAATCGGCGACAAAGGTCAGCCTTGGCGGAGTCCTACCCTCACTGGAAACGATTCCGACTTACTGCCGGCAATGCGAACCAAACTCTGACATCGGTGGTATAGTGACCGAATAGCCCGTATCAGGGGTTTCGGTACCCCATACCCACGAAGCACCCCCCACAGAACTCCCCGAGGGACACGGTCAAACGCCTTCTCCAAGTCCACAAAACACATGTAGACTGGTTGGGCGAATTCCCACATACCCTCGAGGACCCTGCTAAGGGTGTAGAGCTGGTCCACTGTTCCACGGCCGGGACGAAAACCACACTGCTCCTCCTCAATCTGAGGCTCGACTTCCTGACGAACCCTCCTCTCCAGCACCCCTGAATAGACCTTACCAGGGAGGCTGAGGAGTGTTATCCCTCTGTAGTTGGAACACACCCTCCGGTCCCCCTTTTTAAAAAGAGGGACTACCACCCCGGTCTGCCAATCCAGAGGCACTCTCCCCGTTGACCACGCGATGTTGCAGAGGCGTGTCAACCAGGACAGCCCCACAACATCCAGAGCCTTGAGGAACTCCGGGCGGATCTCATCCACCCCTGGGGCCCTGCCACCGAGGAGCTTTTTAACCACATCGGTGACTTCAACCACAGAGATAGGAGAGCCCACCTCAGGGTCCTCAGACTCTGCTTCCTCCAAGGAAGACGTGTTGGTGGAGTTGAGGAGGTCTTCGAAGTACTCTGCCCACCGGTTCACAACGTCCCGAGTCGAAGTCAGCAGTGCCCCATCCCCACTGTACACAGTGTTAGTGGTGCACTGCTTCCCCCTCCTGAGACGTCGGATGGTGGACCAGAATTTCCTCGAAGCCGTCCGGAAGTCGGCTTCCATGGCCTCACCGAACTCTTCCCACGCTCGGGTTTTTGCCTCGGCGACCACCGAAGCTGCGTTCCGCTTGGCCAGTCGATACCCGTCAGCTGCCTCTGGGGTCCCACAGGCCATAAAGGCTCGATAGGACTCCTTCTTCAGCTTGACGGCATCCCTTACTGCTGGTGTCCACCAGCGAGTACGAGGGTTGCCGCCACGACAGGCACCAGCCACCTTACGGCCACAACTCAGATTGGCCGCCTCAACAATAGAGGCACGGAACATGGTCCACTCGGACTCAATGTCCCCCGTCTCCCCCGGAACATGGGAAAAGCTCTGTCGGAGGTGGGAGTTGAAACTCCTTCTGACAGGGGATTCCGCCAGACGCTCCCAACAAACCCTCACAATACGTTTGGGTCTGCCAGGACGGACCGGCATCTTCCCCCACCATCGGAGCCTACTCACCACCAGGTGGTGATCAGTTGACAGCTCCGCCCCTCTCTTCACCCGAGTGTCCAAAACATGCGGCCGCAAATCCGATGATACAACCACAAGGTCGATCATCGAACTACGGCCCAGGGTGTCCTGGTGCCAAGTGCACATATGGACACCCTTATGTTTGAACAAGGTGTTCGTTATGGACAGTCCGTGACGAGCACAGAAGTCCAATAACAAAACACCACTCGAGTTCTGATCGGGGGGGCCGTTCCTCCCAATCACGCCCCTCCAGGTCTCACTGTCATTGCCCACGTGAGCATTGAAGTCCCCCAGCAGAACAAGGGAGTCCCCAGCAGGAGTACTCTCCAGCACACCCTCCAAGGACTCCAAAAAGGGTGGGTATGCTGAGCTGCCGTTTGGTGCATATGCACAAACAACAGTCAGGACCCGTCCCCCCACCCGAAGGCGGAGGGAAGCAACCCTCTCGTCTACCGGTGTGAACCCCAATGTACAGGCACTGAGCCGGGGGGCAATGAGTATGCCCACACCTGCTCTGCGCCTCTCACCATGAGCAACTCCAGAGTGGAAGAGAGTCCAACCCCTCTCGAGAGAACTAGTACCAGAACCCAGGCTGTGTGTGGAGGCAAGTCCGACTATATCCAGTTGGAACTTCTCTACCTCACACACCAGCTCGGGCTCCTTCCCTGCCAGAGAGGTGACATTCCATGTCCCAAGAGCTAGCTTCTGCAGCCGAGGATCGGACCGCCAGGGTCCCCGCCTTTGGCTGCCGCCCAGCTCGCATTGCACCCGACCCCTTTGACCCCTCCCACGGGTGGTGAGACCATGAGAAGGGGGACCCACGTTGCCTCTTCGGGCTGAGCCCGGCCGGGCCCCATGGGTGTAGGCCCGGCCACCAGGCGCTCGCCAACGAGCCCCACCTCCAGGCCTGGCTCCAGAGGGGGGCCCCGGTGACCCGCGTCCGGGCAAGGGAAACTGAGTGCCATCGATTTTATCTATCATAAGGGGCTTTGTGAGCCGTGCTTTGTCTGGTCCCTCACCTAGGACCTGTTTGCCATGGGTGACCCTGCCAGGGGCATAAAGCCCCAGACAACTTAGCTCCTAGGATCATTGGGACACACAAACCCCTCCACCACGGTAAGGTGACGGCTCACGGAGAGGCCAATTGAAATTAAAGGAGTCAAATACAATAGCAGTGGATGTGGAGCACTCACCATTCTTGCTAATGTTTGGATTTTTTTTTGTGTGTTTTTCACTCAGAAATGTGAACTGAAGTGGAAAATAAAAATCACACATTGACCCAAATATCCACCGGAGGTCACCGCCACCAATTCTGCTGACGCGAAATGCATTAAAGAATTTGAATAGCAGATATCGTAACTGAAAGCTTTCTATTGCAACATTTGTATTCTAGTTGCACAAATGGAAAACTACAGGTGCACGATTGTTGCTGACTGAGGATGAGAACTTCTCAATTCCAATCCTCTGCGCCTCTCATTGCTGGATGAATCTGCATAAATTGCTTTCACTTAATGACGACCAACTAACACTCGCCTGACATTACAAGCGGGGGAGAAGGGGGGGGGGGTGTGAGAATCCATCGGCCAGCCAGCCAGCTAGCTAGCATCATTCTATTACCTGCTGAAATTGACACCAAAGTATCTCCTCCTTGATTAGCTTTGTCTCAAATAACAATGATAGCTTTAAGTGTGGCTAATTGAGGCTACGCTAGCTCAACCCTCCCTCTCTGTGTGAAGTGCTTACTCATTTTCTCTGGCCTTTTAATAATTACATTATCATTTTACACCCCTGCCTGTTCCTCGGGAAGCGCGGTCGGCGCTTGTGTTGAAGTGAAATCTCATTATTGGTACTGAATTATGTGCAGTTTATTGATCCCTGTGGTGGATTATTGCCCGCTAAGTTAGTCTAGACAGAATAGTTAGCCAGATGACAGGAGGGGTGGAGTTGTATTGCCCCCAAGGGGAGAATTCCTTTGCTCACTTAGCAATTAATGCCCGGCAGGAAATGGAATTTAAGTTCACACTAAATTCACCAAAGCCTTGACATGTGAAGTGCTGTACTCATAAAACAACATTAAGAATAAAAATTAACCAAATGAGATGTTAAAGAGACCCCCCCCCCCCCCCCCATCCGCCTCAGTGTTTCCAATCAGATACCTGCAGCAAAGAAAATGGTGTCCTTTAATTGGGCCACCACCGTGGTTGATGGTTGTTGGATAGGCTTCAGTCGGATCCATTTCGGAGACAGCCTTCGCTAATATCCAACGGAGGTTAGGTGAGGTTGTTTGTGTGATAAAGGGTTCATTGAATGGGTAAAGGCCAAAGTGCTGAGTAAGAGAGCGAGCAGGACATTCATCTATATAAAGCCATGCCTCCGTTTTAAAGCGATCCATCATTATCAGGACGAATGTTTCCTCCTTGAAAACCATAGCTAACCCCCAACAGCTTTTTTTATCAACTTTAATTGATCGTTGTTTCAGTTAAAGTGATATTGTTGGGCAGCTTCTGTTCCTATTTTATATGTTAGATGTTCATGGTTAATTTAAAAAAAAATCTGAATTTACTCAACACATTATGTCGTGTTTTAAATTGCCAAGATGCCTCGATGAAAAAGATTTATTTCTCTGACCCGTTGCGACTGATATTGACTCCCTGTTTGTTTTGATCAAGGGACCATTACAGCCATTGCCAAGTAATACGTACATATGACTGAGTCGGGTTGCAACTCTTTCCTTTCAAACGAGTGGCTTAAATCAAAAAATACTGGCTTGTTAGTTAGTGCGGGGCCTTGGACGTCCACGTCTGATAGCCAACAATTTGACCTCAACATGAGACTTTGCGTGTCTTTCCTGCGATTTGCTCTGTCATCTTTAATTTCGGTAAATACAGTACATATGGTACATAGATAAATCTGGCTGGAGTTGGAAGAGAAAAGGAGTTGATTCAGGTTGGAGATGAGAAAGGAAGCAGCTTATTATGCTGCTTTTACTGCTCCTCTGCTGACATAGAAAAACACAGCAGCCTTGACCTTGCATAACTGTGCCCATATACAGTACCTCTAATGATCTCTGAGTAGCTTGATGATAGGATATGTTGGTCCCCGACTCTTTGACTTCATTTTGACTATTCGTTTATGCGGTTGCGTCGCACTGCACTCACACACACGCACGCACGCACGTGCGCTCACCCTCAGCCTTGAAAAACACTGTCAGCAGTTTGAGCTAGGAGTGTGTAGCAAATGAGCTGTCCTATTGAAAAGAAATAGAAAGCAGAGTGGCGCACTGTTTTGCTGAAAGTGCTGCTTTGGCAAACTTAAGAGCAAACCGAAAAGCAGCAGACTTTAACTCTTAAGACATGAACATTGTTATTCAATTTATTCTAGTGCTGGTTTTGTTTTTGAAAGGGAGCATCCATTGGCAGGAGCGCTCGAAACACTGAACATATTGTAATTTGTAGATTTGAAATAAGGAAAATATCAAATCTGCTGTTTTTCAGTGTAGTTGCCGACTCAACTGCAGAGAGTATCAAACATCCATTTGGACTGGCTATGTCCTGGATTGATCATCGAGGCACTCTACCAGGCAACAGTGTATACGCACGTTCACAACTATGGACAACGAAGACTCTTCCATTTTGATTGCCTTCCTTCCTTTTAAGGCAGAGGCTGATTGTTGTGTCATAGCTAGTCTCTGACCTCCTTTAAATACGGAATGGATCTTGGTTGACTGACTGAGCTCAGGCGTCTCAAACTTTACTACCGCTGGTTTTATGCATGTTATGGGACAACAATCGGAATTTAACCTTCATGTTCTTTACTGCAAATTGGGTCAATGTGAAACGAAGAGCATCCACTTAGATCAGTCAGTCTTGCAATTCCTTCCGTGGCCTGCTCACAGCGCACGTCCTGCTAACCTCCTTCCCTCAACCCTGTCCGCTCCAATTAAGATTTCATTAAGCTGTGAATAGGAATGTTAAGATTGAGGGTTATCACCGGGCCACTCTTGGCTTCCCCAAATGAAACACCTTGAGTGACCTCTCTGATTTACCCAATACAGGGGTCGCCTGCCCTCCCCCCTCCTCATCCGCATCTTCCTCTCATGTTGTGTGGTCTCCTCTCCTCTCTTCTGTTGTCTCATTCCTCGCTGCGTGAAGGCTTGTATGGTGGGTGGCAGGGGCGGAATAGGGTGGCAGGCGGTGGGGTGGGTCGGGTGATCTTCTGTCCCTGGGTGAGTGAGTGTGGATAAGAAGTTGTTTGAATTCATAATTGTGCTCTTGTGAAGGAGGAGATTTGTAAAGCAAGGCTGCCTTCATTGTGTGGCTGGGCCGAATCCGGTGGAGGGTGTGAGCGGCTCAAAGCTAATGTAATCTATGCTATTAGAGAGGGTTAATTAGCTGCTGAACTGGCTCCTGAAGAGCAGGCACAGAAGGGACAAAGGGGGGGGGGGGACAGCGGGAGAAGGAGGCCGGCAGTTGGGATCGAGAGGTCTTCAGGGAGTCATTAGAGGCTGCTTGTTGTAATACAGCCACACAGTCAATAAGGCTACTCGTCAGAGAAATGGAAGCAAGGCAACGGATGAGCTGAATGGAGAGAGAACTTAACAAGGTGAAAAAAAGTAAAAATGCTTGAAGCTCTGACGTATTTGAAGCCCAAGATGACAGTGTACCGTACACCTGCACAAGAAATCCAGGACAAGAACAGCATCGGAAATAATGCTCAGTTACAAGGGGAGAATGAAGTAGAAGTTTTTAGCACTGCGCATGTAACTTTACATTGGTGAGGTGTTTTTAAAGGGAGATTTGTGGAAAATTCACTTTTTAATTGCTAGTATACAAAAAAAAAAAAGGTTTGCCGAATGCCTGTCCACCCATTTAGTGCAAAGGTGTACTTATAACAATTTTATAGACAAATGATACTATTTATAGTCGTGCGGGGAGCGTGAGATGTTTTCCTCTCCCTTGGGGGGGGGGGGGGGGCATGACAGAAAATAATTGAGAACCACTGGTTTAGATGAAAGACGGCCCGGTAGTCCAGTGGTTAGCACGTCGACTTCACAGTGCAGAGGTACCGGGTTCAATTCCAGCTCCGGCCTCCCTGTGTGGAGTTTGCATGTTCTCCCCGGGCCTGCGTGGGTTTTCTCCGGGTACTCCGGTTTCCTCCCACATTCCAAAAAAAAAGAACATGCATGGCAGGCTGATTGGACGCTCTAAATTGTCCCTAGGTGTGAATGTGAGCGTGGATGGTTGTTCGTCTCTGTGTGCCCTGCGATTGGCTGGCAACCGATTCCGAAGACAGCTGGAATAGGCTCCAGCACCCCCCGCGACCCTAGTGAGGATCAAGCGGTTCGGAAAATGGATGGATGGTTTAGATGATGAAAAAAAAAGAGATATCTGCCAAAATCTTTTTTAAGCAGACTCTGTTTTGTGCTAGTGGCTCTCTGCTGTAGTCTATATGTATAGATCAGCGCGTCCTTCCATGGGTCCGCTCTCTTTCCAAGCAAAGGTTCACTTAAAGTAAGCTGTTAGGGCTTTGGGCATTTTAATGCCGATTAATTACTTTCCCAGGCCAGAGCAATCCATTTTTGTTTGTTTGTGGCTATTGTGGCTTTGTCTTGACCTTGGGGGTGAAGAAAGAGGGCTGGAAAAAGAGAGCGAGCCTACCACAGTAGAGTGAGACCCTCAATTTAATAGTGGCGTGAGGTGTTTCTCCAGCCCCATCAGATCAATGGAGAGTAAATAGCCCACACTTCTTGTTTCACAGCAGTATTGATCTTTTGCTCAGACTCGGCTTCCTTTCCCCCCCAGCTTCTTATGTCTTTCAACCCTTGGGACTGTGCTGATTGCCATAGATTGGACAAGCTAACAAGCGCATGATGAGGAGCCAGGCTTTCTTTTCTTCTCATAGGCTGTTTCATTTTTTTCACCCCCTTTGTGGCACTGGCATGAACACAGACAGACAGACGTACTCTCGGGGACTTGCAAAAAGCATCAGATCTACACAGCTCGGGCGCCATGAAGGACTATGCCGTTTCTTTCTTGTTGCCTGTGTTGTCAACGATGTTCTGTCTTCATCTTGGAGGATCTGCATAAACCGCGCATGGCTGCGAGACTACTGGAGTACATCAACTCAGCTAGAGAGCCTCTGTGACAATACTCTACGTGCGCCTTTACCTCTATGGAAACTTTTCTTAATTTTATTTTATTTTTCCCCCAGCTGGCACCACGTCTGTTCCGGAGTCTTCCATCATCTTGGAAAATATCTCAAGTGGCCTGTGGAGAGCGACACACCCTGCCTGCGCCGCAGGACGGCAGAGGAGCGGCTTGTGGGTGAGTTCAGTATCAGTTTGCAGAGGACAAGATGTGATTGGGCTAGGAGAGGAGATGAGTGGAGAAACTCCTCCCCACTCACGTAGTTAACACCCCTGATATGACTCCTTGGGCAAATTAACCTGTTTGTACACTCATTACTATGAGGAATTTTACGATACCTTAGATTCTTAATTGATTGAAAGTAATTGAAACGTTTTGGCACACAAGTGGTTCTTTTTGTCTGCGCTTGAGATAAGTACAGTAAATATTGTTGGACGGCGTGCTGCCGAGAGGCAACGATCGATACAAAGTGTGTTTATTGACTCCAAAGGTTGTTTGTGCTGCAAGCGAACAACATAAATGAAATGTGTGGTCTGCTTTTAAGGAACATTTTGATCACAAAGATCAACTTATAACTGCCCGGGCTGGCGATGTTTACGCTCGGAATAGAAAATGATTGGATATCCACACACTGTGGATGTCTTTTAACATGCTCGAGGTTTTCACTCGATTCCCTCGTCACACAAAATAGATTACTTTTTGCCGAGAAAATTCTGTTTTCAGAGTCCAGAGGGCCTTACTGTACAGTAGAAAAGCAAATCTAATGTACTCATATCAATCTGTCCTACTCCGTCCCAATAACAATTCAAAAACAAACCTTTGAGAGCAGGTAGTTGTCCTTTGCCCTTTTAATATTTCAACAAGCTTCGTTCCTGTCAGATGCACAAAAGTCCTCGTGCAGTATGTCATATTCGCATTTCATTATTGGATCCCAAATATAAGACTTCCCGCTCACCATCCTTTATTTTTGATTCTTTTTTTGTTGCCCCGATTCCTCTCACCTGTCATGTAACCGCTCTCCAATCCCCCCCCCCCCCCCACCCTATCCTCGCTTTGTTTGCATGTGATATTTTAGAAGACGGCGTGAGGGATGACAGTTCCAACAAGGCCTATTAGGCAACCCTCAGGGTGCCCTCAGCACTGATTTGAGCACCATTAATTTTCTATTATAGAGTGCTAAAGATGTGCCCCTGCACAGTCATTCACCTTGCTTATTGAGTCTCACACACCAATTGTGGACTTTTCCTGGGCAGCTCGCTGCCGTAAGTGTAGTGTGACCCCTCTGGGGAGCTAATTTATTATTTGCCGATATTGATCTGGACGTGTAGGCCAGCCAAGCTGTGTCCAATGTTGACTCTGCTCTGGCTTGTGGTGACTTTGCCCGTTGCCAAACTGGAGCGGACGTACTGTACTTGGCCCGGGCTCGAATGCTCTTGTTTCTCAGATTTTTCAAATTGGCTGTTTTTTTTTCCCAACGGCTTCTTACCCATATAAGTATCAAATAATAGGCTGTATTATGATATAATCTATTAAAGATTTCTCTGTTTAAACCATGACTTATCATATACAGTATATAGACACACATATACAGACACACGCACACACACACACACACACACACACACACACACTAAAACATATTGAGCAGAATTTAGATATAATCTGATTGGTCCAAGACGGGGGAGAAAAATCACTGTTGAAGGAAAAGAAAACAAATGTAGAAGGTCAGACAAAACATTTATCACGCTATGTGCACCGGTTGGGTACATAGCAAAGGAACAGTAAAGGTTATGACTCCAAAACCACCAGATAACAGCAGCCCATCATGACACACCGTCTGGAGATTTGAGTATAATATTGAGTTACTACTTCTGACACCCATCTGACCAAAGGCGTTATGAAGAAAGGGACTCGAACTGGGAATGTTGGTACTTTGTACAATGCACCAATGAATACAGCAACAACAAATGTTGTGTTCCCATTTGCTGATATCAACATTTTATAATTTATATTTATTTATATACTTTTTGTTCTTCTACTTATCCCTTTCATATTTTTTCTGCTGTAAATTGGGAATTTCTGCATTGTGAGACAAATGGAGATGTTCTTATGTTATCTTATCTTTAGAGGTTGAAGAGTGTTTACGAAATGTCAAATGAAAGCATATTGATGGTGGCATCATGACTGCGACGGCAATCTTTCTCTTTGCTGGTACACGGGTGAAATTCTCAGGTGAGAGGTCGTGATTGGAGTGACATTTGTTGGTTGTGTAGTAATTGAGTGCAATAAAAAAAAAAGATAATAATAATAATGAGTAACCAATTTGTCAAAGAACCGACGAAGGTTCGTTGACAGGTGATGCATGGGCCTCTTATTTCCATTAGTCTGCCCTACAGGATTTATTATTAATCAGCTAAAAATATATTCGTAATTCTCGAAATTTTCAAAAAGAATATAGTGGTAATACAATGATATCATTATAATTGAATACTATAATTAAAGATAAAGAGATACAATGGATAGAATAAGCCCAAACGTACCGTAATTTTGTCACGTTGCGAGGTGGTGGTGGACCCCAAAAAGCAGGCAGGAGGGAGGAGCAGGGTGCATTTGAAGAATTGTATTTAAAACAAAGAAAACTACATCCAAAACAAACAAAGTCCAAAGTATCAAACAAAAACCATGATTAAAGCTAAAACATAACAATGAACTAAACATGACAGAAACTAAGAGCAAACAGCAACACACATGACAGTAGCAAGAAGCAACAATGACCCGACACCGAGTGATCGGGCAGGAGTCCTTTTATACGACTAATTACCAAATGGCCAACAAGTGTGCAGCTGCCGGGCGAGCCCTACAGTGCCACCTGTTGGTCCCTAAACCGAATCATGACAAATTTAGGGTTGACTAAAGATTCATGATTTTACAGTCCGCTATGACAATATCATTTATTTTGATTCCAGTTATTTGGTTTTCAATTCTCATTGTAATTCATCAAATCATCTGCATCAACAATACACAGAAGGCAAATTGCGGCCGAACCAATCTCTTGCTATGAGCCAATAGAAAACAAATGTCGACAGAAACTATGCTTTTCAGTGAGATGAGAACAGAGGTCATGTGAACACTGTTTGATCAAATATCCAGATGTGGAGGGCGTGTTTGAAGTTGGAATTTGTCCGTGGGGAGATTCGTCTCCGCCATTGATGATCCTCTTACATAAACATGTTCTCACATAATGTATATGCCTGATGGCCATTAAATGCACGCACATTCATATTTTTTTTTCTTTTCACCCAAGCATCCTCTTATAGTACGACTAACTTCTAAATCAAACACATTGTCAAATGAGGTCTTAACTCTCAAAGAGCTATTCAAATTTGTGGGGTCCAGCGGAGGACCTCGACTGTGCACGTTTTTCGACCCCACCACACCACACACACACACTGGGTTATATTATCCAGAAACCTTCTTGACGGCTTGTAACATCTCCAGACTCGGCTTGGTCAACCCCAACCCTAATTGGTATTTAATGTTTTTGTTGGTCCTCAGAGGGCAGAGAGCAATCAGTGTTGTTGTTGTTTTTTTCTTTCTCCCCAAAGAGCTCCGCTCAATATATCAATATATATATCAATATATCATTGGAGATTACCAAGATTACCAAGCAAAGGGCAAAAAAAAAAAAAATCGAGATTCTGAGGTATGTGCAGAGATGCATTTTATAAGATAGACCATGTTTCCTCTGTGTGATTTATTTTGATCGAATCTAACCTGATCTTTATGGCCTTGAACATCAAGAAAAGGTCAGGAATTTTCCCACCGACGAAACCGCCTGTAAGAAAGCCAAATTTGTCCACACTAGCTCTGCAAAGATGATTTCATGGTCGACAAGCTGTTGTTGAATTTGGCCCGACCTCAGAGGCTGGCACATATTCATCTTTCATATGCGAGTCACTAAACCTGAGGCAGAGGTCACCCAGAAGACATCTCTGATGAGGAAACACGGTGGAGTGGATTTTCCACTGTCGCTGCGTTGATGTCTGCTATTGCTGTTATGGAAGAGTGGGCAAGCAGACCGTGGAACCCTGATGGAGAAAGAAACGGGGAGGAAGCTACCTCAGGCACCTTTTGTCTCGTTCCATGCAGCTTCCAAAACCCAATTGTCTGCCCTCTGCCAGAGACCACGGTCTGCGGGGACACTCTTCACAGCTGTCTACACTCTCAGGGGAAAGTGAGTAGACAGAAAGACGTAGAAAAAGGAAATACATGAAATGGGGCCCATTTTACCTCCCTACCCCCTGAAAAAGCTGTAACTTTGAGTTTTCAAATTTAAGACCTTAACTCATTCAGTCCCAAAGACGTTTTTAAACGTCTTTTCAGACTTGGTCCAGAATTGGCTGGTACTGAATGAGTTTTAATGATGTTTATCGTGACACTGTGTCCTTAAGCACCTACTGATTTTCTCAGATGTAAGCAGCCAACCCAAAATCCATGAGTTAAACAAACAAAAAAATTACGGTTCGAACCAGTTCCACCAAACCGTACTGATGTACCGAATTACACGGGTGCAATCAACAAATGGGGTGTTAAATCATTGGCTACAGTCTGTAAAAACATCCACATCCTGTAGATTATTTGCCCGTTTACTCTCTTTGTGGCAATATCCTCGTTTATTGACAATCTCGCCATGTTTTTAAGGTTCAATAAATCAATACAATACAGTGTACAGTAGGTCAAGCTCGAAAACTTGATACAGGGTCACGGTTTGCAGAGTATCGGTACGTGCGCAGTGCTGCAATCCCTCGTGTGGTGGCGTGCAGGTCTAAGCGCCATCTGTAATTATTTCACAATGGGTCCATTTAAGTCACATTTGGCCACAGCCCTCCATGTGCAGCGGGCTTTATTCAAAATCCTTACGATCAACCCTGCATCTGAACATCTGGTTGCGTTCACATCATTTCACTTGTCAGGTTTGGTTGAGTTTAGACAAAAGTAAAACCGCAGTTGTTGCTCTGCTCAGTGCGGATTGTTGGATCAAGACCGAACGATGTCATCCAAACCTTGGTGTGTGTCAAGACAGATTGAGGCCGCTTGAAGTGGTGAGCTTCATCAGCTTGCAAGTGAACTCTGGTGCAGTTGGGTTGCCTAGAGCACGGACCAAATGCACGTTGCCGTATTAGCATATCGGCATTACAACCTCGGTCGGTGTTGGGTTTTAAAATACAGATCCAATGAAATCTGAGAATGTTTTTTTTTAAACTAATTTATTGCCATCCATTTTGGAACATGTGCCAATGCAAAATAGCTAATTTCACAGTACGTAAAATGAGGTATTCAAATACATTTATCCAAAGCAACAAGCAAATGTTGCTGCCATGTCTGCAGTCTCATTAGTAATCTGGGCAATCTGTCTCACCAAGAAAATGTCAGTAAGATAAGATAAGATAAGATATCCTTTATTAGTCCCACACTGGGGAAATTTACAGCCCCCAGCAGCAAGAATGTTGGCAGAAAGAAGAAGAAGAAAAAAAAACAAACACCGTCCAATTAAGTGCAATATAAATACAAAATGGATAAATCGCAGTGCTATTTACAGTTGTTTTCCACAAAGCGACGCAGCATTGATGGAGATGTATCTTCAACTTCATGGTGCCTCATGAAAGCCAAATCAAATGTTCCCAAATTTGACAGCAGAAGCGTGGAAATTGCATGACGATGACGACTCGGATTTGGGGGGAGCTGCCAGCACTTTGCATTAAGTTACATTGAGCACTAATTGGATGCTACCTGGCTCCACATCACTAGCGGCTCTGAATAGGATCAGGATCTGGCTCTGGCTAACAGCAGGCGCTCTGGTGTTTCTGGTTGATTACCTTTTTGCAATGGAAAAGGGATGATGGGGTTGGGGGGGGGGGGTGCGATGGGGAAATCCTCTCTTCTCTCACACAGGCCCTTGGCCTCATTGGCCGGGGTCTAGCTTTTTGATTTTTCCTGATGTCCCTGAAATTAATTTTCAGCCGTGATTGCCTCTGTGAGGATGATCAAACATTTGGAGTAATTGCTGCAGTATGACTGTGCAGCGGGGAATACCGAGACGGGTGGCTAGACTTCCCCTCAATGTCTTATATGGAATCATTCTTACTGATCTCTATACAGTATGACTTCATGTCATACCTCTGAAATGGTTTCCAGTTATCTGTATTGATATCCTGCTGATACATTTCATTGCATCGAAATTGTACAATTACGTGCACTTGATGACTGCATGAAGAAAAAAAGGGACTTAAATAAAAGCGTGATGGCCCTATATTTATTTCGGCAGACAGTCATGTATGTTCTTGTCTCAGGGGATTTTTAGTTGAATCCTCTCACACTTTCTTCCTCCTTTACCTTTTCTGTTTTTGTAAGAGTACAAAGAGGAGCTTTCTGCCAACAACCTTACAAATCATCAGTCAGTTTAGTAAACCAGAAAAAGTACCATGTATAGTATTTGATTTTGCGAGGGATTTGGGCAGATTTTTAGAGATGGACGTCATTCTGAAAGTTTCTCCTCATTCCAAGATTACCAGCTGCTCTTAAAATACAAAATGGATAAATTTTGTATTTATATTGCACTTAATTGAACGGTGTTTGTTTGTTTTTTTCTTCTTCTTTCTGCCTACATTCTTGCTGCTGGAGGCTGTAAATTTATAGAGTGACCGTTGGGTACTTGGTCACCTTACGAGCTAAGAACCTTCACCACTGAGCGATCAGTGATTGTGTGTACCTCTTATCAACTGAATTCACCACAGGTGAATTTTATTCCAGTTTGTGGAAACAGTGAAGCGCCAGTGAATACTCCCTGGATCCTCACCAACGAAGCAAATAGGCCAGTACGGTCTTGCTAACGTTTGGACTACAGACAATGGGCGCGACACTTAAAAAACACAACCCAGCGCACTCGCTTCACCCGTTTTAGTGCTCATCCTCTCTCCCCTGTCTGCCTCCCGGTCTCTCCAGCTCACGCACATTTACAGCCATATCTTTTTTGACACCTGTAAAATATGGAAGTAATGATGTCTACAGTGGATGGATGGCTGAGTGAGCCTGCAATGGGGGCTATATAGTGCCATGTTCACCTTGAGGTCACTCATTCGATTCAGGGCCTGCTCGCTACTGATCAGAAATGATTTCCATCTAATGGTGGAGAAGAATGGAAGGAACCAATGCGTCTCAGTGGTCCCAGCGTTCCCTCCGTAATATGGAATAGAGAATTAAACCCTCACCTGCTTCACAGGCGGGTTGATCCCTGCAAGTGAAATTTGTGGTGGTGGTATGACTGACTGCGCCTATAAACACACAAAGTATATCGTGTCTTTCATTTCAGTGGTAGACCATTCAATTGTTTTTATAGTAGCACTGCACCATTTTCCCTTTTGGTATTGTATCATTTTACGGTGGCTGGAGAACGGTTTTATTATTCGTATTATTCTACAAGAAAGGTCTCATGGCTGTGCTTGCCCTACAAAGGGTGTCTCTCTCACCAAGTACACCTTTTGCTCAGGGATTCAAATACTTGTTTCACTTGCATGGCATGGTTTTTTTTTTTGCTCCAGGTTCAAATCTTCTTTGCATCACCTCTGTTTGGTGATTGCATATTCTCCCCGTGGTTGTGTTGATTTTCTCCGGCTTTCTTGACACACCACAAAAACATGCTTCTTGGGTTAATTGAAGATTTTAATTTCCTCAACTGGGAATGTAATTGTGATTGATTGTTTGTCTCTGTGGATTACCTCACTGCCAGTCACGGTATAGACAAATGCACATATTGATTGGCTATCCTTATTTGAGTATCATTTTATATAGTAGGTTTGTGAAGTTTCGAGTTTTCAGTTGATAGCGGAGTTGCCTTCCACAGACGGAGACATAACCCGATTTTGTGTACATTAGTCAGAACTCACGGAATCTTTCTTGTCGTACCGACAATGTCGTAGGACAGTCATAATTGGAGGAAATCTTAGTGTACAAACACTTGTGGGTTATAAATATAAAATAATGAAAAACCGTAACCCCAAAAATGTTAATTCTGTGCTTGGTTAACTAGTTAATTAGATGACACTGTAGGTCAAGACCTTTGTCGACCATGGACCCCCTCTGCTCCAGTTCTGCACTCCTGTTTGAATGCCATCGTAGTATTGAGCAGAATGATGCTGCCACACGGTCTATATATTGCTTAGTTCTCATCCCTAGTTTAGTTGATTGTTGTGTGTCTCACATTCAGGTTGATCGACGCAATTACGCCACAAAGCACGGCTCCTCTCTCGAGCCTTACAATTATGGATTGTAGCGCCACCAGGTGGTTTATCAAATGTTGTCAACGGTTAAGATTGATCTTTGCCCCACTCAAAATGTGTTTGAAAAATACATGCATGTGTCATATGAGCCAACTATTTTCTACGCTGCCCTTTGAACAAAGAGAGGCCTCAGGAAAGAAAAATAAAAGGCTTATGGTGTAAGCCCGGGCTGTACAAGTCTGCCAGCTCACACTGTCCGTTGTTTGTTCCTTACCCAAACACATTCTTCATAAGTATCCGCGATACACCGCTCTGCAGGGAAGCCATGGATCCATGTGTCAGAATGCCGACCTTCTGAACAAGTCATGATGTACACGCACAAACAGCAACCCAGGGTGCATCCCGCACACCTTACTCGTAAGGAACAAAACTTTGGGCTTTGGGCTGACAACTGGTTTATGTACTGAGCAGCCAAAGGATGGAGGGTATAATCCTGGCTACTGCATTGACGCTCAGCAGAGTTCAGCAGACTTCCTGTTGTGCCCAGCACTTTCCTCTCGCCACACTTCTAAGTTCTTCTAAGTCCCCCCCCCCCCCCCCCCCCCCCCCGTAACAAAGAGCTCACTCATGCTCTCCGCTATGCCAGAATCAGCAGTACAAGAAGTCACGCCTCGACTTCTTGCCTCAAAACCACTTTCCAGCTCAAAGCTCAGGAGACACAAGTGAAGGTTAGTTCGTTCAATAAGTTATGACCGTGCCGTGTTTCTTTTCTATGATTGACTCCTGAGGTGTTTGTATCAACGCAATTAGCTTCATACACTCATACACGTTTTAAAGATAATTATATTTTGTTCCACATTTTGCAACAAATTGGGACACAAGCATAATGAACAATGGCCTGGTTTTGAGTTCAAAGGAATAATAACCACATTTTCTCGTGCCATTTTTTTTTTTTTTTTAAACAAGGATTCTTGGATCTTCATTTTGCTGTGTATTATCTAGTCTGATGCCAGCTGAACAGGGTAAGGGGATGACAATGGAGTGGTGTACTGCGAAAGACTGAAGGCTGTGCCAGGAGGATAAGAGCGAGTGGAAAACAGAGGGCGGGGGCTTCATTAGCATAACTAGCAGGATGCCCAGAACCTTTCGAGAGTGGCATGTTTATGGCACCGTGCTTGGCAAGAGCACACTCATTTTATAGGGTTTATTAAGAAGACAAGGGGAGCCGTAAGCAGAATGCGGGATTTGGGATATTGTCTGAGCATGTCTTTGTATGTTTGTGCTTGCATGTGTTCAAGTAAACATCTGCTTTTATTTCTTTGTTCACTTTGCCTGTGTGGGGTCCGTTAACGGAGGTGTGCCTGGTATTTGTGTGGGCAACTATAGTCCAACTAGGTTTACACGTTTGTATTTTGGCTTGATTGTCCTTTTAGACACAGCATAACGGGGCGCTTTCATAAGCCAATCCTCGGCAATGATCGCATTTCAGAACAGCGGAGAATGAGGCTCTTTGTTGTGCCCCGTGCCTTTCATCTCTCCGTGGTCATTTTCACAGAGCAAACAGGGACACTCATTATCAACCTGCACCTGAGAGGTCAGAGCCTGAACCCCCCGCCCCACCCCCGTTTCCCTCCCCAGCTGTGCTTCTCTTCACCGCTTCCCCTGCTCCGCACTCGGCTTTATTAGCACAGAACATCTTTTCCAGTCACTGAGCTTGCCCTTATTGTCTACAGTGGTCAGGGTCAAGTCAAGGGCACTCAGGCTAGATTGGAATCATTTGTCACTCGGTCCCGGACCGGCGCTGATTTCAGCAGAGACGGGAATGAGGTACATGGCGGTTCCAACACAACCTCTGACACGGGGAACAAGGGAGAGCAGCCACTGGATTCCGCAGATGGCCCGAACATATTAGAATGCGGCATTTGCCAACAAAAGCCCCTTGCAAATTTGAGAAGGCAAAAAAAAAAATGGAAGCATGGACTGAAAACATGTATGCCTTTGAGCAAAGACCTGTTTCTGCAACCAAGGCCTCCTTCTGAGAGTCCAAAATTGCTGCAAAAGTCACTGTGATAATGACAACACCTTTGTGTGTGGAAAGTAAGTGGCCCCCTTCCCAAGGAGGATTCCCAAGGAGGATGGCTCTTTAAATGACGCAAACCATGCAAGTGTTGTCATTTTGCGTTTGACTACATGAGGGTCATTTTCGCCTGCCACCTCTCTTCATGGTCAGCAGGAGCTTGCATGAACAATGGATCGTGCTGAGGCAGCATGTGGGAAATGACTTTAATACACCATATAGAATGGCTTATTACTCTGGTCAATAGGACTGCCATGACGACGATGTCTCCTGCCGCTTGGGAAGGTTAGACCTGTCACAGGACCACAGTGACTGATATTCGGACTCTGCTTATGAGGTCCATAATAGGTGTGTGTGTGTGTGTGTGTGTGTGTGTGTGTGTGTGTGTGTGTGTGTGTGTGTGTGTGTCGACAGGAGGTACTGACTGACAGGCGGGTTATAAGGGTTACATATGACATACACCTTGCTATTAAGCCTGAAAATAGTTCTCTTTTTTTTTTTTCTGTGAACTTTTACTTGTGAGCCCATTTAACATGTGGTGCATTGTCAGGGTCACAGTTGTGCTGATATGAAATCACAAATATTAATAGTCGAAATGGTAGGGGACCCAAATAATATATCAAACGATTTAATTTAAAAAAAAACAGGAATTGTGGCAAAACGAGGGGAAATGAAAGATTGAGCATAGGGCCATTTTAGCTTGGTTTCCCTCGGAGAAGGCCAAGTGTGGAGGTGAAGGTCACAGAGCGACTAAGCACACAGCTCATAAACAGCACAGCTGGAGGAACCATTGAAATGTAGCCCTTTGTTTTCTCTGCTCCGTAATTGGCCCCGGAGCCTTCTTTCGCCTTCCAGCTCTCTTGCTTTCTCTCTGTCCATCTCTCTTGTTTCTCTCCCTGTATTTCTCTGCACATATTTTCCACCAGGCATGCTGGCAGTTTACGGACCACGTCTGGAAAGGCTAATGACTTTGGGGTTGAAGGGCACACCTGCGGTCACAGAAATGATACACAATACAATAAATACAGAACACTGGGAAACAACGGCCAGTGCTGGTCTTCACCCAAGCCGACATTTCGTTTTGCTGAAACTTATACGCTGATTGTATTATGTTGTGCAGTGTATTTTACGACACGCTACGAATTAGTTTCTCATTTGGACTGAATGATAGTTCAGCAACGAATGCCGCACTGATAGTAAAGCGCTTGCAAGTGTCAGTTGCTGTTTATTTGAGAATGCCAGAGTTTCATAAAACATGGTATTTGGAGGTCAACATGTTATGGAATGCAGTGAAGCCTTTTCCGCTATCATATTGTATTCATTAAAGTTAAAGTAAGTCAGCTGACCTATTTGAACTCATGCGTGGGGTTAATAAATATGGAGAGAATAATATGGAACTCACTATTCGGTTGTAAATAAATGGTGTCAGACATTTTCCAAATTCAAACTCGGGCGAATATGACTTGGATGCAGTGTCTTCACAATGACCTGTAAAGTCTTAAATGTTTTTTTGTTTTTTTTTGACAGCTAAATAAATACCTTATTGAACAATATCTGTTATCATGCAAATGTAATAATAATAATAATAATCCTTTGATTTGACGGACACTTCTGCTTCACCAAACAGCGTGGAATACATAATTGTGACGAACCCTTACTGTTGAAATTCATTTTCACAGAGCTCAACAGCTCCGTTATCTGTGCTCACTGTTATGAAAATTAATTATATCATCAAATGGTGTTGCATTACCTATTTGGTGCTTTTCAGACGGGAATCATGAAGTTGGTTGGAGTCGTCTGACAATGCATTTCCTCCTAGTCTAAATGCAGCAACTGAGCAACGGCATTTTTTAATCATTACTTGAGCACGCAGAGAAGGGTTTTTGACATTCTTCTCAACCATGCTAATATTGACACAGTAGATATGTGGTGTACAGAGGTAAGACCTCGTCTCATATGTTTGTGTAATCGAATGCATGAGCTCGCCTCGCGCTCATTTTCATTGCCGGTAGACCTCTTGAGGAATTAGCGACAGAAAATAGCTTCTGCTATGACTCCTGTCAAGAGGCCTGAGATCTTCGGGTACAGATGAGAATAACAGTGTCAGATCCAACCTCGGATAGCGGGGCTTTGCTATATAAATACCATGTTAACCTAAATGATTCTCTCTGATCTGTGCAAACATCGGGGCATGGGCCTCGCCAGGCTGGCTTAGGCATGGATCTGTCACAGTGCACTGTGGGACGCTGGATGTGTGTGGCTTACAAGCAATATGATTTGGTGTTATCTTCATGTGCTTTAGTTTCACTCCCCGGATATTTGTTGCGCACACTAGCTGCAGACCTTCTCATTTTCTTTTAAAAACAAAAAAACCCAAAACACATATATATATATATGTATATATGTATATATATATATATATATATATATATATGCATGTACACACATATATGTATATATGTTTATATGAAACACAAAATATTTCTTTTGTTTTTATGTCAGCCATATCAATTCAAAAGAATGTGAAATATGTAATCTGTTTGACCTTTATAGATAATAACAAAAATAAAAGTGAGACACAAGCCTTTCTTCCATCGAGTGTTATCCCCACCGAATGTGAGTGGAGATTCTGGCTTTGGCTGCTTGCTTCCTAAGCCTTATTGATCCGTGGGCGTTTTTTTTTCTCTCTCCCCTGCCCCATTCTCCAAAGTCACTAAGCTTGCATCAATTCATCTTAATCTGTTTGCTCCTTAAACCCGGAACAAGGCATGTCTTGTTCCCGTTTGTTGGAGTCTCTCGGCCGGCTTCCCTCACATCCTTCCTAGCCTGGCTTCTCCTGGGTGGCAACAAGAGGCTTTTCATATCGAATCAAGTGTTATTGAGTCCCCCCCCCCCCCCCCCCCCAGCCCCATACACACACCTCTTCCATTCTCCCCCTACTTCTTCACTCTGTCTGTCTTTTTCACCTCTCCTCCATCCTCTTCTAACAAAGCATTCCTTTAATGATTGCGGGGATTACGGGCAAACCTTTTACAGCCAGTCTGTGGACTGGCCTGTAATCTGAACTCATTACATCTACTGAGACAAGCTCATGGGTCACCATACAGTCACGATACCTTATCCTCAAACTTGGACTCAAGTCCGTTTCCTCCCCAAGTTGACAGTTACTCAACCAAGTCAGGTATCCAGACCACACCTCGCTGCCTTACCTGTTGCGACTGACTAAAGCAATTCACCGCGCCCCATTAAAGGGGCCGGACCCACTATTTGAGAAGTACTGCTCAAAAGGCAAAGTCCTTTTTTTATTTATTTTTTTAATGAACAAAATGAAGTCCTTTCTTAAATCAAGTTGCCTCTGCCCTCCCCCACCCTGACCCGTTACAAATAAATAAATCTGTAAACAGGCGAATAGCGAATCACCAATACAGTATGTGTGGGAACGCTGTACTAAATATCTTTTGGAGCAAGGTTTGCTAAAATAAAAATGCTTGTTATACACTGTTTAACCACCTTGTATGTCTTGGTGGATGTGATCCCTCAGAACCTCCGACAGCTCGTTTTTGTACAATTTCCGTGTACTTCCTCAATTTTTCTCTTCATGGGGTCCATTGTATGCCTTCAGCAGGTGTTGAAAGCCACCTGGCGCTCCGGGTCTATTACGCCGGATCTTTCTGTTCAGCTTTGCTTGGAAGGAAAAGGGAGGCCACCGCAGGTCCATTACACCCCCCCCCCCCCCCCCCACTCCAACAAGACTGATTGGGCTCAGGATGGAGCTTCCATATTTGCTCATGAGTCATTGGCCAAGCTCGACCCATATGCCTTTAATAGAGGAACAGATGTGATGCAAAGAACCCTGAACTCTCTCTTTGCTTATCCAACCCATCCGACGTCAGGATGGCCGCAAGCCTGTCAGATTTTCGGCCATGTGTAGTGAGAGGCTAATTCTCAACCACCTGTGGTCAAGCAGCTCAAACTTCATATTTGACTTCCATCTCCTCGATGCCACTGCCGATTTTGTGTTGATTTTTGCAAATTACAGGGCTAATATTCTCAGCTGCGCCATTCGGATCAAGCCTGTTTTCATTTTCAAACTGTCTATACAACATCTACTAGCCGGGAAGGCCTTGGGCACTTGTGGCGGCATAGAATGGGATGTATCGACGGAGGGAAGGAGGCAAGGACATATGAAAGGTTAAGAGGATTGACAAGTAAATAGGGCGATGGGTGGTCTTGATAGACATAACACCTGAATGAGATCGGTAGAGAAGGTGAAAAGGGGATAAACCAGGAGTGATGATGATAGAGGAGCAATGGAGCGGACCCAGCAGGGGCTGACTCGTTTTGCCTCGGTTCCATCTTGCCTGAGCTTGCTGCGCCAGTGCAGTACAAATACAGCCAATCAGGTCCAGAGGTCGCTGGCAGCTCTTTCGTGGAGAGGGATTAGCAACCCCTCCTATTGGGCGGTACAAGGCCTCCTGGTCTGAATTCATCAGTAACATTGCCGCCGAGATGTAAGAAGCAGGTTAATAGATACTCATCAGACATCTGCCACTGGGTTACCGTCCAATAATCTTCTCCCTGAATCTGCTGCCAGCAATTGATGACCACATTTTCCCCCTAAACCCTTCAACCCCCACTCCCGCCCCTCCCCACCCTGCCCGTTTCCCCTTGCTCTCTTACCCGTCTTCTCTCTGCTCCTTCCAACCTCTCTTGTGAGTACATCCTGCTTCATGCGCACAATTACGTTCCTAGACAGGCCTCTGGCTGGGTCATGAGTCAGAACCATACATATGTTGCAGCACAGCAGTACATTACAACCCACTCCAACGATGCCAGCAGGATGTTTTTTTCTATTACCTGTATTCTAGAATTTCTCATACCAGTCGGTGGGGGACACCCTGAACCGGTTGTCAGTCAATCGCAGGGCACACAGAGACGAACAACCATCCGCGCTCACACTCACAGCGAGGGACAATTTAGAGTGTTCCGTTCACCAGCCACACAGGTTTTTGGAATATGGGAGGAAACCGGAGTACCCAGAGAAAACCCACGCAGGCCCGGGGGGTACACGCAAACTCCATACAGGGAGGCCGGAGCCGGGATCGAACCCACGCCCTCTGCACTGTGAGGTCGACACGCTAACCACTGGCCGCCGATGTAAAATGATCTTTATAAAAAAAATACTTGCGAACCCTTAGGTCTTTATTGTTTGTCTCTTTTATTGAGGCTGTCATACTCTCTCCTATCATTATCGTTTTCTTTCAGGAATTTATTGTCATTCGTATGGTGGTGTCACTTCCCATCCGGATAACAGCAGTATTTTTATTTATTTTTTTACCTTCAATGTTGCCTTGAGCTACAAATGATTTGTTGTTCTTCGCGATATTGAACATTCACAGTTAGCACAGCACTTGAGGGCATATAATGGCTCTGCTAATGATTACAACCTTACAACTGCGGTGAAAATCATGCGGTTCCTCTCTCTTATTGACTGTTTTCACAACCAGGTTCAAAGGGCAAAGAGAGAGTGAGTTTCCCTCTCTGCCACGGTTATTTATGACTTTTCTTCGCCAAAGTTATTTTTCTTTCTGTGATTGCGGACTGGTGTGTGAAAGCCAACGTGTCAGGAGATTACTCAACTAGCCATCAAGTGCACATGGTCAATTTGCCATGATGAGAGGCACTGGATCACGCAGCCCTTGAAATCCCTCTGTGGAATCTCTCGGGAGGGAACTCGCCACACTCACGCCACGCACACATACACGAGTGTATGTTCGTTCTTGGAGGATGCCAATGTGGTAGTCATTTTAGCTGCCAAAGTCAAATGGAGGTTCAATTGTTTCCACATTTCTTAAGATAACATTATGAGAGGGAGCGCAATCCGAGGGTCCGGGCAATCAACCATCTTCTGCTTAGTGAGGTTACTATGGAAGGAGAAATAATGGTGTCACGGGATGAAAGGTGAGATATGTGAAAGAGCGGTTCCCGGGTTCAAGTGTAGGACAGTACCACTTGGTACCGACATCAACACGCACGCACAGTTCACTGCTGTCAAAAACTGATATCCTATGGCCGCTCTTCGCAGCAATTAGTACAACTGGACTTAATAACATCGGGGATTACTAGGAAAAACAGGAAAGGGATGCTCGGTAACAAAAACTTGAGCATAACAAGCACATGTTGCAGCAGTTAGATCAACATTATTCTTTAAATTTATGGGGGTAGGACATGATTGTGAAGATGTAAAAAGGAATGACGTAACATTCCAGTTTTAGTGCCATATGTTGCTGTTGGCAAATAACTTGCTCCTGAATTTGTGTGACGGCGGGGGCAAAAGCGCTCAATCATAATTCCTCACTCGTGTGATTTTGACAATGGTGCGATGAATAGAGGCTGGTGCCCATTTTGAGGTCTCAGAGGGATTTGGGGACAAGTAGAATGGGCGAAGGGGCGTTTCGTCCGTTCACACTTGAGCTATGCCCGTCCATGCTGAACCTCCTGGACTCCATCTCTTTTCACGGCCATAGCAACAGAGTAATAGGGTGGGGGACATTAGGACTATAGCTAATGCTGGGTTAATTGAGTTCAGCGAGAGGAACAGCCCACCGCTGCTATTAATATAATCTGTCATGCCAGCATTTCGTTTTAAACTGTTTTGTGTCCGTGCGTTTATAGTTCAAAATGCCTACCAGAAATCCAGCAGGCCTAGATCACCCCGCACGGTAACGCATGCAGGTACGCTACGGTACACATCGTAGTCATGTTCGCAGTTTAGCGCAGTTTCACTAAGAAATGTTTCGCCATGATGATTCTCCCCATAATCCTTGAAATTACAATCTCCAACTGACAGTCAACAATTCGCTGCACAGTAACGTTTTGCTGACTAAATTTTCAGGTCCAAATCTGTGGTCATCAACATAGATCCATATTCGACTATACACTCCCGCAAGTCAAATGTGTCCTTCCCCTGTCTTGAGACACGATTTGTTTTAAATATTCGGCATCGAAAGGGATTATTTTTCCATGGCAGCAGGATTTAGAGAGCAATTCACAATCTGATCTATTTGGGATACAGAATCACTGTACGGGATCTGTGCCATAGTTTACATATTAAAAAAAAAAAAAGGCGTATCAATGCTTACGGTGCAAGATAACCATATGATCCTCCACTCAGCATCAATGTTGCCGCCCCCCCCCCCCCCCCCACCCTCCACTGTAGTATGCACATGCAAAGAATCAAATTGAGAAGTCCGGGAAGAACCCATTCCTAATAACAAACCATTATTACTTCAGTCAATTTCGCTTTGGCTAACATTGCTGCATTTGGACATTCTTCTTAACTTTTCTGTGGCTGATGTTAATTTTCCACAATTCCCCTGCACACATTTGCAGGGGCTACCTATTCTTTATATGCACGTGCAATTTGTTGCTAATCCGTGTGAATGACATTTTAGTCACCAATATTTATTCCGGTGGTACAAATTGTAACCCTGCAAAGTACAAACACATTTGAAATGAAGCAACGTTTGTTTTGTGAATGAATCCATTGGCTTTAAGGTGCTGTTTACTGTAGATGAAGTATAAAATTAAGACCCACCTGACAGGAGATGCTCCATTCTCATAACCGTGTTCTACATGATGAGCACGATTCCTATCGTGTTTTCGAGCGTGTTGGACCAGCCCAACGTGAATACAGGCTGTATCCCTCCGGGTGTCCCTTGAGATCCCCTTGTGATCCAGAATAGGCGATGGGCGTTTCTGCGTTCACACTCCAGCTCTGCCCAACCATGCTGAACCTGTGTGGCCTTCCTCTTTCTTAAAAGCATCATCCCCTCCACTATTCTTGCAGCGGAGTAATGGACTGGATAACATAAGGGTCGGAGCGGCTAATGTCGGGCTAATGGGAATCAAACAGATGACCGGCCCACCTCCAAAGTATTATGCCCGCATGTATATGGAAGACACTTTTAAGACCAAAGGCAGGACGGTCTGAGCGCCAGTGGTTTTTACAGCGGTCTGAGCTGCTCATAATCGCTCATCATAATTCTCCACTCGTTGCCCATCTTTCTATTAACGCGACTGCGGAACTTGATGAATTTGATCTCGGAACTTGCTGTTTTACGTCACACCGTTTAGCAGACACGTGTGAGATTAAAATAGGATTAATGTTATATGGTATACTGACCGTGGTTCTTTGTGTTTTATCTCATATTTGATCTACCTTCGGCGGCGTCACAGCTTGTCCATGTCTCCTACCTGGTCAGTGGGTATTGGAAGAAGGGCATTATTCAAGATAGAGGTGTTATCCATGCTGGGCCGACCAGTATTGATCGCCTGGGAGCGAAGACTGAGTGGGGGAGAAGGACTATTTGCTTTAAAGTTCAATGCTTCTCCATGGCTGTTAGTGTTGCAGCCACAGGAGCAATCAATATCTGGACAGGGACCGGCGTCATGAGACACGCTTCCCATTTAGAAACATAATAATGCTGTGCTGATGCTGTTACCCCACAGCCACAGCTTGTGTTCCCCCCCACCACCACCCCCGCCCCCTCAAACTCCCTTGTGTCGAGTTCTCCTCTCGCACCTTACAAGTGGCTTTCTTATTTTCCACTGTCGGCTGGGTTTAGCGGGTTTTGCTGGAATCAGTGTGAACTGTAATTATAGATGATACACATGGCTGGAAGGGAGCGATGGAGGTGAAAACACAACAGAATAAAAGGCAAACAGTCATTTGCTGTAAAGGTACAGTAGGTGTCACAATGTAACCGATTATGTAAAGAACACAGTGGTGGAGTGCACTATTGTGTGTGTGTGTGAGTGCATGTCTTTTTTTTTTGTCCATGAAACAAAACGTATTCTGGATAATGAAATGTGCTCCTTGCATTTCTTGGCGGCGGTTCAAATGCTGAAGGGGGCGAAAGAAAGGCTGCAATTGTTTCTGGTTCAAGGTGTGTAATATACAGAGGCCTACATACTTAATGGGGTATTGTCAGGGGGTCGGGGGGTTGCGGGAGGATATTAATGCCCTGGTTTGTCCAGCCTACTTGGTGCGGCGTCCCTCCCAGAAGGAAAGATGAGGCCGGACTAACGACTAGGCATTCCTCAATGCAGCCTCTCACCTCGAGGCCCTGACGAGAGGTCACCGTCCTTAGTATCGGAGACATTTTTGCAATGATGTACTAAATACGTGGCCCCTCATCCCTCGGCTCCCCCCTTCGACTTACTCCTCCCACCCCCTCCGTTGGTAAACATAAATGCCTCATTGTGTTTCGAGCGCTCACCCTCTTTTTAAACCCTCTCAGTGTCTCTGCTCATCCCTCTGTGTAATCCCTCTCTACCCATATGCATATGTATAGCAACTCTATGGCTGTGCATACATTTTCTTCAGACCCCTTTTTTTTCAACTCTGCTCCTCTCAGCCCTTCGATGACTCTATTTATAATTGAACGTTTTCACTGGCATTTGAACTCATTGCATCCCCCTCCCCCCAACCACGCACAAATACACGCAAGGAGAGTTGGCGTGACAGTTCTGTATAGGGCCTGGGATGGAACATCGAAACCAAGAGGTTGCTCACATTGTGCCGGCTGGAGGAGAAATACATAAAAAATATAATTCTAGTCGGCATTCTGGCCAAGAGAGAAGGGGAAGATTGAGAAAGCGATGCAGCAGGCGGATTCATCAAACAAGCATCAAAGCTGCAGTCCGGAATGTAGGTTGCATTTCACTTTGGATCCACAAGAGGGTGCTGCTCTACAGTCCATTCTAATGCCTCAGTCTGAGAATGGGAAGAAACCCCCCAAAAGTCACGTTATTAGATATTCATGCCCAGTTCAACAACCATCGCTCTTCGGCATTCAAAAAATAATAAGACGAAAAAAAAAGTTATGTACTTATACTTAAGTTGCCACCCTGAAAAGTTAAATTGATTGTCCTTGCACTTTTTCAAGTGCCGCTATTGTGCTGGTGTGACAGTAATTACATGCTAAGCTGTCAGGGACATCAGGCAAAAATGACTTCCCTTGCTTTGTCAATCCATCTTTTTTTTCCTGAACAAAAATGTGTCTCAGAGATAAAAAAAAAAAGAAAAAAAAAGAAATGAATGGAGAGGGGTCTTGACCGATATGAGGAAAAATGTGAAATAATTAATCTTCATGAATGTCTATTAAGATTATAAATTAGGGAAAGTGGCTGGCAGAGTCCAGGCTATAAAACCCACCAAGGTTTCCCTGGAAAAAAAAAAAGTCTCTCTTACGGTCGCCGATTTTAGACCTGTTATCGTGACGCATGTCTTTCTCCGATGTAGTGCAGCCTTGCCATTTCACGATGCCCAGCATGGGATTAACTGATCCTCCAGCAAACTGAGGGGCTTTGAATTCCATCTTCAAATAAAATGCTGCCATTTATTAACACTAAATGTATCTAAACTGTACATTTCGAAACAATGATCCACTTGTGCCGGCACACACTTTATGCGGTCCAAAAAAGATGACGATTCGAATTGGAAACAGTGCGGAAATGAGAAGGCTCTTCTTGAATTGACTTGATATCGGAAGTGGTTCAAATGGTTGTGCTGAGTGATCTCTTGCATTGCATGCTCCCCTATTAGCAAGCCGTCTGCCTTCACCTCTCTTGTTGCACCACAGTTGTACGCTGTCGTGGGATTTGCAGTCGTGGTGTCTGTTGTCATGGTTTTCAGAGCCCACGCCAGATGTCATAGTTAACTTTGAGGGAGGAAGAGAGAAAAGAGAGAGCGAGAGCGAATCATGCTAGAGGCTATTTTGTTGTCAGTGATTTAGATGAAACACAGAGATGTTAGAATGTTAGACTTGCCCCACAAAGCTTCTCCGTTTTCCTGCCGCTTTTTATTTTGCGAGATAGTAAATTTACCTTGAGGGAACGCAGCCTTTTGCTCTGAATACAAGAGCCACACAGAGCACATTTGAAATTTACAATGAATTATCACAGGAGAACAGAAAAAAATGCCATGTATTATACTTTGATCTAATCCCAAATTAATAGAGAAAATCAGAGTGAGACATGGTTTCATCCTCAATTTTTTTTTTTTTTTTGCATGACTGCAGGCATATGTGTGTAAAATGTCCACATGTGGCGATATACTGTAATAGTCCTAATTATTCATTTCATAGCGGGCATGTCCAACTGTGCAACATACTCCGTTCCAACTAGATAGCTAGCCAAAGTGTGCCAAATCTGTGAATGCATTGTAATCCTTTCGATATGTACCGGTACTGTCATTTTGTGATACTTTGTGTACAATTTAGCTATTGATTCCCATTAAATGAAACTAAATGCAAATTGTATTTCATGAATTAAATTGGAAATAGCTGCTTGACAAATACATGTTCATAAAGTATATATATACTGTATACATATAAACACCCCATTTTGTAATGTGTTGGTGTGTTGGATGACTCTCCACATAGGATTTATGTCCGAATGAAATGATCTATTTGTGTTTTCTGCTCATTTTTGATTCACCTCAAATTGTAGAGTGAACATTAAATAAATTGTTCTGTGATGATTGGAAAGAGATTATCAAATGATTGTACTTGTAGAGGGAATCCCTAAACTAATTTAGTTTGTGTTAATTTAATCTCCAATTTTTTAGATTTTGCATAGTAAGATGAGACTGATCAGACTAATGGTTTTTATTTCTTACAATAATTCATCACCTAACTTTTATTGGTTTAATTTATGGGAAGGCAATTTCCACCAGCAGCAGTGCCGTAAACATCATTAATCAAAATACATTATTATAATGAAGCTGTTATTAAAAGAAATTAAAGCGGGTCTTTCCTTTCTTTGCTTTATCTGTGAGGAATAAAAAAGCTTCATTTGAATTTTTAACAATGGTTATATTCAACCTTAAGGTAGGGACGGTACACAATATTACAGGCACCCCCCCCCCCCCCCCCCCACCACCCACACTTTATTCTTTATTCTTATGCATGAAGACGACAGACAATTATTAGTCACTACAAATGGGCTTAATTAGTAGTGGACTTTGCGTTTGGTGTTTTTTGCGTCCACTCATTTTAACGGAGGAGTGAAACCCTCCTCATCCGACGTGTATGCCAGCCTCGCCCCTCACAGCCCTCCTTTCTTCACGAGGGCTCCCCCGCCGCCACTTTATTGAGAGCAATTTCTTAATGAAGGCCACGTGTCGAATGACACGTACGGTTGAACGTAAGCGATCTACATTTTGGAGCGTTACATTTGAATTTCCTGGGGGTGCTTCGAGGGGACATCGAAGCCCCAGAGTCGAGTGCATGACCGACTTCTAACAGACAGCAACAAAGACATTGACTGCGACCGAATGCTTGGAAACCGTTTCAATGATGATGCGTACACTCGAGACGTGTTTGCGCGTGTTTGGTTCAATGAAATTTGTAGCAGAGGTTGATTAAGTTCCAATTCCTCCTTTCATTCGCAGCAACTCCACCCAAGCCCTGTTGTCGCGCTGTTGTAACGTTGGAGCGATTACTACATCCCCGTAAATAGACGACACCGCATCGGAGAGCGTCGGCTTTCACGCCGCCTTTTCAATCACGTTTTGCACATTGGAGCTGCCGGAAAACAAGAAAAATGCATCTGGAAGCGGCGCACGATTTTAAAATCGGCGTACTTGCATTGATATGTATGGGAAGGAAATTGAGGACGCAAAGCTTTCTTTGTGTTGTGTAATCCTTAAAAGCTTTGCGACAGTGACCGACTTGCTCGCGCGGTTCACGCCTAAATTGCGTTTGGAGTGTCGTTGCATCAACTAAACCCGGATTGTCGTAGACTCTTCAGAAGAGTCCTACAGGATCTCGAAACATTTGCATAGTAAGATAGAAGTAACAGACCGGCGACATCCCGACTGATCCGGACGCTCGCGCATTGACGCCGACAAACGATATTTACAATCCGTCCCTCTGCCCACACACATTTGTAAAATGCGGCACCTGGTTAAGAGGGATGTTGACGGAAAATCAAAAGCAACGTCGCCGTAGTGTACTGTAATGAGACTTAGCTCCACTTCACAAGCCCTCTTACAAAGATCTACGATTTGAGAACAATCGATGGCTTCGCGAGAGCTTGTTATGTTCCCCGATCACGAGAAAAATGCCTTGTCTTTGTTTCTGCACCAAGCTGATTACACTTCAACTGTATATCGAAGCATTCTTGGCCTGTGTTTACACGGCAAAAAAAAGACATGCAGCAATGTTATTTATGAGACTCCCACCTTTTTCTTTTTTCTTTGTGACATACAAGCAATCGCTGCGAAGAACGCACAATGAGGCAGAGAAGTGTGAGGCGGCAGACGTGCTCGTGCTCGTTAGTAAATTGCCACAAAGGAATTTTAAATATTTTTGTAAAAGGCCGCTGTGGGGCGCTTTTATTGCTCTTGCAAAGATGAAATGAGAAACGTTTTTTAGGTTTTTTTTTTGGTCATAATTTCAAGACTATTTGACGGAGAACGACTTTAAGAAAGGTCGCTGTTCTGTTTCTCACCGAACTACTGCAGCAAGTTAGTCTTCTCGTTCAAAACTGTATTGTTAGCAATCGGCAATTTGAATGTGATTTTCATCTCATGGCGCAGCCTCTATTAGGCCCCCGTTTTTGTTTCTGCTGCGCAAATGACCGTTTAACCGTCTTTTGCGAACCCTGACGCCTCGCCTGTTATTACTGCCATTGTTTTCCCCCTGAGTTGTATACGTGTGTGAGGCTGGGCCCTTTAATATGTGGAGAGCTGTTCCGAGGCTTTCCTACGGGCTTGCCGGTCTATGTTTATTCCTCAGTCAGAATGCCTCCTTTCCACAAGTTTGACATGCCTTTTTGTTGCCATGGTAAGCCCTCCCTTAAAATATATATTTTTGCTTTTGGCCTGGATGTCTTTTTATCTCAGCGGTTTAGAGTCTGTTGCCCCCAGGGCCAGATTTAAATGTGTGTGGGTCTTCAAGGATTTTTCTATCGGAAAGCCGTTTGGATCGCAGCCCCGTCGCCATACAAGTGCGACCGAATTGTGTCATTTCAGGTTTTTGAGCTTGCGTTGGAACCAAAGGAAAGTCCAAACGAGAAGCAAAAAACACAAGACAAAAGCTGATGAAAATGGACCCGATTGGATTATGTCAGACGTGGCATGTGCCTCCGTATGAGGGAAGTCGTCATTCTGTCTTATCGCGCGCTGCCTTGCGGCTAAATGAAGAAAGAAGGCATCACACAGCTAGCCTCCTGGAAACGCGACAGCCACATCGGTGCTCAAAATACCGGCTCGAATTTTGGCCACAAAACAGGAAGCGACACCAATGATGTCATGTGTGATTGCACTTTCAAGCTAGGTCAAATGTTGTCCGTAAAATACAATACATGCTGATTTATATAGCGCTTTCACAACAGCGGCAGCTGTAACAAAGCGCTTAACAAAACAGTTAACAAAGTAAAACAATAAACATAACACATAACATAAAACATGGACAGTCGTGTAGTCCTAACCACTTTTCCGTCACACGCTTTGTTGTTTGAAGTAGTTTGAGATGAAAGAGGAGAGAATCAAAGTGTCCTTTAACCAGTGGATCAGAGACGACATGCTCAAAATGTGCACACGTCGGCTACAAGCTAAGTTTCAAAGTCAACAAGAAGCTGTAGCATCCATTGACGAAAAAAGAGATTGGTTCACTTCTCCTGTCCCATGGAAATCCATTTCAATTCCAAGCGGCGACTCTCTGTTCCAAATACGCATCGGAGCTCTGCGCCAACGCTCCTCTCTCCTCATCCTCAACTTCAGCAGCCATCCATCCCGCCGCACCAACGCCGATTGTCCAACAGCGCTGACATCTCCACTGAACAAAACGAGGTTGTGAAAAATGCTGCCCATTACAGGCGCAAAAAACACAAGCGCCCCAGGTCTGTCCAGCACCGACAGTCAATGGCGCCGACATTCCTCCCAATCAAAATCTGTGCTGGCACAGGCGTGCTGCCGAGAAGGCGCAACCACCAAGCACAGATACTTCTCCTTTGACGAATGTCGTGGCCAAAAAACGCTGAAAACAGTCCATATCAGGTCCACACGATGAAACAACAAACAACATGTGACAAAACAAAAGACAAAACCAACAAAAAAAGAACAAAAAAACAAGGCTCTTGAAGAGCACTTGCCGAAGGCTGCCAAATGGCATGGAATGTCATCTTTGGGATTTTATCGTTATCATACACGTCAAAATGTGATTGCGGTGTTGACCAGGAATAAAGCCGATGCAGGCCACATCAAAGCCAGCTTTGTAAACCACTACACTATCAATACCACTTGCTTGCTCGAAATCCATCCATCCATTTTCTACAGTTCTATGTAGCCTGTTAAGGGTCACGGGGTGTCCTTTCTACAACAAATTGTGATTGGGATGTTGCTGGGATTCGGCCCAAGTACATTCAAATCAGCAATGTGAACTACTACCACAAACATCATTATCAGTCAACCCGCGAGACAAATTATGAGATGAACCTCTTTTAAATTCAAATTTTAAAACACACATTTTGCATCTCGTTACTCCTCCATTTCAAATGCACTCTTAAGTTAGTGGTCCTCAATCTAATGTATGTGGTCATACCTCGAGGGCTGCTTATTTACAGACTTCATCAGGTATTAAGGCTGATTAGGCACTTAACGTCTCTTAATGTCATCACACCTCCTGAGCGTAGTGTTACCACATTTTCATAAATGCCCCCCCCCCCCACCGTCTCCGTGAGGTGCTTGTCGTGTCACCGAGAACCTCTTTTAAGTGGACTGTGACATTTCTCAATGTCCTCGTTTAGCACTTTCTGTGTGTGCTGCGGGTGTGAACTGATACGCAGTGTCAGTCAGTGTCAGGGGCAGAATGGCACAAGACAGAGAGCAGAGGTGTACATAAGCAACAAAGCGTTAAGGATTAGTCTACAGGATGTTAAGAGACGCGCTGGGGTGGGGGAAAGTAGTAAAATGGCCAAGAAACTTGGCGGATGCGAATGAACAGGGGAAAATGGGACTTTGTGTTTCTTCTCATTTTGAAAGGTTGCCTGCGTGTCTGGAACAGTGTTAATTTCAGTGCTGGCTGTGGACAGACAAGTGACTGAAAATTTTACGATGCAGGCCGGGTCCCATTTTATCCAAAAGTATATTTTGCATACCTGACTCGGTGAGTTTGTGTTTAAAGTTAAAATGTCAACCAGACTGGACAAAACAAGCTTGGGTGGACACAGAAGGAAAACGTGGCTGAAGTGGGCCATCGTGAAAAAATTTAAAACACTCACCGACGATTCACATTTTGAATCAGACTAAAACCAGTAGCCGATGGTCGGCCACTCATGAAAACGTGCTAAACGGCGCACAGCACATAAGA
Organism: Hippocampus guttulatus; assembly: GCF_054856545.1. Lineage (NCBI taxonomy): Eukaryota > Metazoa > Chordata > Actinopteri > Syngnathiformes > Syngnathidae > Hippocampus > Hippocampus guttulatus. The sequence goes on from NC_141265.1 coordinate 17,784,116, forward strand.
GTGCAGTCAAATTTGGTTGCGTCGCTCGGTGTGCATCTGGTAGGGCTGGGCGATTGACTGCAATGTAATCGTGATTTCCATTTTGGCTTCTCTCGATCTTGAAAATGTCGAATCGAATAAAAACAATTAATGAGCAGAAACACTTTCGAGACCATTGTTCTCTTTCTGTTCCTTGCGTGCCTTAAATAAAGGAGCTGTTACCTTTTACAAGAACAGATTTTTAAGTATAGTAAAACCAAGTAGTTATTTTTGCTGCGGGGGTTTGAAAACTGTGCCCGTGTTTGCTAAATGACACTCGAATACGAATTGAACAACCTTGAATTCTGATCACACATTCCAAGCGGAAAAGCAAGAGTTCAGCGGTGAAACCCTTTGATTGAACTCGAGAAATGTGTTTCTGTAATCCTGGACCCTCGGCTCTGAAGGGAACATCCTTGCCAGAGGCTGCAGACCTGCGTATCCATCATATCCACTCAACCAACTGTAGCGCCATTACAAATTCGGTCACCCCCGTGATGCGATGTTCACAGCCTTGAACACAAATAAATAGAAATGTCCAAGATATTGGCGAAAAACCGAGCTGGAAGAAGTCATCCACGAACGGGTCATCGATGGAATACGTCTTTCAGCTGGCCTTGATGCCTTGAGGTGATGAAAGTGATCTGAATCGTCCAATATGTACCGCATATCAAGTCATTCTTCTGCATTTAATTCTCACTTCGCAGCTGCATATGAACAGAACAAGGACAGATTGAACCCCAACGGTCCATATTTTTTTTTCGGATTGAATTGTATTTAAAAACATGATAGGGTGTGAGGTCATTATTTACCAAACAATATCGTCGTCACCGTCTTGGAACATAGAAGGGGGAGAGGAGATGGTATACGTTTTCGTCGTATCCCCCCCCCCCCCCCCCCAACTCATAAACAGTCCAGATCAAGGACGAATTACAACCTTTTAAATTGACCAAAATGTTCCAGTTCATCAACTTTGATTGGTTAACACGCTGACACTCAAAGGGAACCCTTCATAATTTAGAAGCTGCTGGCCAGACTACATCTAAATGTTTAAAAGTCAAGTGAAGGGAGGCAGCAGTTAGACCTGAAGTTATGTCCTCCAAGGGAACTTTACAAAGATCCTCTACCAGATTTATGGCCACTTACCTTGGAGCCTGAGTCGAGATTCATAAACATGGCTTCAAACAAAGCCCCTCATATACTCGGCCTGCTTATAAATAAATACAGATATGCCTCTTTTACAGACAGCCACAATCTCAAGTATTACTGCCAGCATAATTTTACCACATCCATTAATATTTTACAGCGCGCTGTATTTTACCGCATTGAGGCTTCAACGTTCACGGCCATCCCGAGGATTTTATCCCTTGGAAGTTATTAGGCAAAATGAACGGCTTGCTTTTGCACTCAGCCATGTCATGGGTGACATTTTGACGGAATGAATAGTCAACTGCCTTGATTTACTTATTTGCTTCTTGAGACCTTCGGAAGACATTGGAGACAATGACACATTTGATGCGAGCATAACACCATTTTTATTGATTTATTTGTTTTTTAATATGTATCTACAGTATGAATGACATGCTTGATCACGCATCCCGCAAATGGTTGCATTCATTGATTCGGCAAGGGAATTTTCCATAAACTCTGCAGTCGTTTCAAAATGTTTCCTTTTTTTACATCTCAACAAGTGACGCCCAACCTGTGCGGTGGATGCCTCATTATGTTGGGAATAAACTGTAACATCTGCACGTGTGTCGTGTTTTCGTGCATATGGCTGTGTCGTGATTTAAGTGCTTCAAGTGTCAAAACAAATCTAATGAGCTCGCGCAATAATTATCAGCCATTTTGCTCTCACTTAAGGTAATTGAGGCTTTATGTTACCGTTCGCTGTTTTTTACCGTTGCGAAAATGTTGGGCCAGCAGAGATCGTTTTGATGATTTAGAATTTGTCATTTGTACATGCCAGCGTTTTATTTTCTACCGATCAACCATACTTATGAGCTTCAAAAAGCCACTACAGATGGGGACCATTCATTAGACGGGAAAATCGGAATGAATCTTTTCCGAAACCGTTTATGGAATAAATAAACATTGTTTAGGGAAATCCCTTTTATTCATTCATTCATTTTCCGAACCGCTTAATCCTCACTAGGGTCGCGGGGGGTGCTGGAGCCTATCCCAGCCGTCTTCGGGCAGTAGGCGGGGGACACCCTGAACCGGTTGCCAGCCAATCGCAGGGCACACAGAGACGAACAACCATGCGCACTCACACTCGCGCCTAGGGACAATTTAGCGTGTTCAATCAGCTTGCCATGCATGTTTTTGGAACGTGGGAGGAAACCGGAGTACCCGGAGAAAACCCAGGCAGGCCCGGGGAGAACATGCAAACTCCACACAGGGAGGCCGGAGCCTCTGCACTGTGAAGTCGACGTGCTAACCACTGGACTACCGGGCCGCCTTGAAATCCCTTTTAATTGGTTAAAATAAAATCAGAATATGAATGATCTTACGCTTAAATGTTGTTTGCTGCACAGTTACTACAAAAACAAATATATAAATATACCTTTCTATTTAGATTCACTCAGCACTTTTGTTGTCTGTCATGTTTCTTTTTCCTCTTTTCTCACTTTGGCATGTGTATTTGGAGGGCTTTGTGAAATTCCAGTCTTATCCAGGTGAGTAGGAGTTGATCCCCAGGCCCTTTTGCTCTTTTCAGGAATCTCTCAGGCTATTGCGCTCTCCTGGGGCCTCGTTTCACACACCGAGTTGATGTCTCCGACTAGAAATGACACTTTCTGCAGGATTTGCCATTCTAAACCACCTCAAGCTCATGTGATCTCACCCATTCATTCTCAGAGGGATTGCCTTAAAATGCTCTGTATCTTCAAAAGCCAATGAGCAAAAGATTGCTCCAATGGAAACCTGATACATATCCAACGAGGGGGAAGAAAAAAAATCCAAAATATCAGCAATGTAGAACTACTCATTTTGTTCACCATTTACTTTTTGTGGCCTTTGTTTTTTTTTTTGTGTGTGAAACGTACAAATGAGACAGCAGTGTTGTTTTGAAATCAGACAGCTATAATTTTCCGAGAAAAAAAAATCAAGTCAACTGAAAGCGTGAGGAAAAAGTGTTATGATACCAAAGTTGTGCTTCCGTGTTGTTTATTCGAGACAAACACCACCAGGGAAACAGACCATCGTGAAGCCCGGAAGTATCTTTTACTTAACGGATGCCACATGCTAGCCGCGGCAACAGAGTGACATCACACAGTAGTCACCATGACTACAACTCTTTGTTGTCTTCTCGTTCTTTTCCCACTTGCGTTTCTTCTTCTGCTTTCTTTTGGCAGTCGACATCCACTTTTGGTGGGCTTGGTGGCCAATGGCGGTAACGCTCGACACCATCTTCTCATTCACTTGCTTCGACTGATTGATAGCAGTTGTCAAATAATTTATGCCACCTTTGTTCCACTGGCGGTGATGCACCATAAAACGATCAGAAGAGGGAAGTTGGATGCCAGTTTGAACTATAAGTGAGAGTCGTAGTCCGAAAAATACGGTAATCCAACCGGTGTGCCCGCTTGAAGGTGCATTAAAAAAACAAAACAAAACAAAAACATTTTATAATCTGCAACCCAATCCAAAATATGCGTACCCGTCGTAAATTTGGAAAGCTCTAATTTATGTCATTCAGCACTCTGTGGCCACGTTGCCGTCTGGAGGACTAGTCATGATATAATCTGACAGTGAAGTAGGAGGAGGAGGGAAAAGGTGTGACCGAGAATCCCTCCCGTGACTTATTTCCAACCCCAAGTCTTTTTGGACCTGCACATTTCTCTGAGGGGGCTCGACACACTGGCATAATGGATAAGGGTGAGGGTGTGAAAAGAGCACCTTAAGGCTCCACATTCAACTCCCCCAATCTCTCCTACACACACTCTTGAGCTGTGAAGACCCTCTTTCTTTGCCCCGCTAACATGGGAGCCTTGTAATAGGCTCTAATTTATAGGGAGGTGTTGGGGGTCTTTCTGTATGGGATGAGAGAGAGAGAGAGAGAGAGAGAGAGAGAGATTACATGCATCCATTACATGTGTGGTAGAGTGGGGGAGGAGGAGAGGCCGTGGAGCAGTCCAGGGCCCGCACGTAATGAGTCATTAATTTCTAAGCCGTTTTGTGGCAGTTGGCTCATTACTGGCTTGCAGGGGAGCCGGAACAAAGCTCCGGGTAGGTAGGAGGTGAGCTTAAATAGTTGGGCCTCAACACTTCCCAACAAAAGGAGGACGAGAGCTCTGAATGGCACTTGGAAGAGATGCAGTAAAAAGTGGCAGATGCAAATTGCTGGAGACCGAGTCTTCCTTCAAGCACTTTTCTCTCTTTATTTTGTCAGAATGCACCCTGAGAGTCTAATTAGTGAGTGAGGTGTTTTCTCCTCTGATAGGGCCTCGTTATTGTGGTTATTGTCACAAAAGAGGATGCGTTGGAACACACGTATGTCCGCATTCCCCTGTGGACCGCGATCACTGCGACACTTTAATTAATTTGACTATTTTCATTACCCTGTAGAAAATGAAGGATCTTTGATACTCGAATGCTCACAAACTCTTTTTGTGTATATTATAAAATATAATGAAACTTTAAGAAGATGACGCCCTCAGGTAATTAATTATGTTTTTTAATAATGTGCTCTCCCCACAAGAACAACCATTATGGACAAATTGGCAGCAGTTCGGATGAGAAGGTGATCATCACTCACATTTTGGAGGATTTGGACCAGGTGTGTGTGTGTGTGTGTGTGTGTGTGTGTGTGTGTGTTTATATACAGTATATAGTATAAAATTAAAGCTAGCGCTTCTAGCTAGCATCGCCTCCATCTTAGCCACGATAGGATAAGCAGCAGAAAATCCATGTAATATGGAACACGTAAAAGAAAAGTTAAAAGCAAAACTTCCAATCTCAGGTACCGGCTTGACATTATTTTCTTCCAATCGTTGCATCTTTAATCTTTCACTCTGCACCAAAGTTGGCCTATTTCACTCCATTTATTGTGAGCGTCAGAGGCCCCCAGCCCTCCATGGACACATCACATGCAAGAGTCAAAAAAGAAGGGGGGAGGAAGTGAGAGAATATGGCCATGGCTCCTGATCCATAACAGTCATTGCCTGTTACATACATTTCAGAATTCATTCAGGCTATGAAGATAATCGAGGTAGTCGACAGTTTCCCCTGCAGCCCAATGGATTTATGATAGCACTGTCAAGAAAATGAGGCGAAATGACACAGTAGCTGACTTTAGCTGCAAATAATGTGATAGGCCGTACAGTGGTGCAGCAGCAGCTGCTGTCATTGCAGGTAATAGGCTATAAAGAAGCCAGATAGCAATACCTGTCATTTCTTAATGGCTGACTTCACTGAAGAGCTTTTGTGGCCTTTAACATGAAGATAATAGAAGATACAACAAATTTTACAGCTTTTGAGTTGCATCCATAATTTATCACCCGGAGGCCCTGTGCACTAGCAACATAACAAGGACAACCTGCTCCTAGAGGTGTGCTGGAGGTTGCGTTCAACGCTATGCTAACGAAGATAGGTTTTCCTTACCTTCCGGAGTTTTCAGTTTAGTGTACACTCAGCGCGCACTTCTTTGGGTACTTCTGCAAAGTCGAACGAGATCCAACGTGTGCACCATGTCAAAAGTTTTCATTTACAGCTTTTAGCCACATCAGACAATCAAAATATAAATAACGTGTATGTCAACGGTGCACTGCACTTGTACAGCCCTGACACTTTGTACCGCAATTATAACAAAAATAGAGAGCGCAGACCTCTTCCAGTGCCACCAAAATAGAAACACCTGCCCCACCCTTGAAAAGATTGAACAAAAGTCATTTCTAATACACACAAATGGCAGCAAGAAAGATAATATAATATAATAATATATACTGTATATATATTATATATACTGTATATAATATAATAATAATCAAATGATCGGCTTTCAAACGTGCTTGAATTGATTTGGGACAGTGAATATTCCTCTGACAAACCTTTTTTGAAACTGAACGCCGCTTTCTCCCGAGTGTTTTTGCTATGACGTCGCGGTGATGGGCTGTTGTTTCAGTAGGGACATGGACACGTTTTTAGAAAACAAATCTCTGTCCACAACAAGTGAGGCCACTACAATAAGCTCACCAGTGAAGGGAATTGCTGCAGGGTGCCGGCGTACTCTACTTCTAACGGGTCGGCACGTGGCTAAGCTCAGTTCAATTTAATGCTTTAACTTTCCCCCCCGTGCGGACTGAAGTCCGCACTATCTTTGCTCCATATGTAGACTTAAACATATATGCTGACATGTTGCATAAAGTATGCATAAATCCTCGGTGCGCCTCGGCCCTCGTACAGATGTGTGCTTTTATCTGCGGCGTCCATCTCTTCACATCATTCGTTAAGAGCGCTCCCAAGGGCGAGAGAGGCTATATAAACACAGAGGCTGAGGACACCTCTGCTCTTTCACCCCACTGCAGAAGACTTCAAAGTCACCTCTCCTTACACAGCAGATGAACGCTCACCATCTGCACGGCTGATATATGGGCCCCTGCTGCTGGCGCCGTCAAACTGTAGCGGTGCGAATAAGGACCCATCACAGAGCCTGAGCTTGGCCATTTGTTAATTTCGGCTCCGCCGCCATGACTTGAAGGCGAGGACGTGAATCCTTTTGACTACGACGCTTTGTCGGATTGTTTTACCGTGTTGCTTATGCCGTCTGTTGTTGACAATGCGAAAAACACAATGCAATTGAACGGTAGGGTTCAAAGAGGATCGTTTCAGTGAATATATGAGAGTCACGGCACCCAATGAGCTTCTTAATTATCAACCATATTAACACAAACATTTCCGAGCACGTATATGTCCAAGTGGACAGAAACGCACTCAAACAAGTGTGCAGGTTGTATTACATTTGCTCTTTCAATCCTGTCACGCGCCCGGGCTCCATCCAGTCATGAGGGAAGGGAAATATCCATCTCCAATAAGGACTTAATGAATAGCCTGATGAGTGTCGGGCAGAACTGAATTACCGGTTAAATTTGAAGAGCACGGGTGTGTGTCCATGTATGTGTGTGATGGCTAGTTAGAGGGTCATTGGAGCACATGAAGGAATTCAGTCTGTCTGAATTTAAAAGCCAAAAAAAAAAAAAAAAGGGAATTATCGAATTCTGTCACAGGGCCGCATGGCCTTTCGTATCATTCTGGTATGAATTTCATTTATAGAGGTCAAACAGAGCACATGGGACAAGAAAAAAAAAATAGGTTCGTGATAAAGGGACAGATTTTAAAATGGGGTTTAAAAAAAAGAAGAATGAAGAGAAATGAATAGGAGATGGAGCAAGAAGAGAACATGCGCCTGAGTGCTGTGAGAGACAGCTTGCCTGGGCCAGAGCATATTGAGGGCAGCAGGTGGAAGAGTGGCACAGTTAATTAAAACGCCTGTCTTAATGTCTCAGCCCGTCACTCCAGGGAGGGTGCAAGGGAGGGAGGGAGGGAGGGAAGGAGACACTTGCCAGGCTAGAGCTGGTATGCACCCAGCCAGCCAGCCATCCAGCCAGCCCACTAGGCCACATGTCAGACAAGCCCTGACACTATGCCCTTCACCCTCCCTGCACTCTCTACAAAACATTCACAGTCTCACACCCCGCCTATTTGCTCTTGTCCATGCATATACTCACATAGCCAGAGTCAGCCCAACTCATCATTAAAATCGTTGTTTTAGCAATGATATGCCACATCTAAATTATGGTATCTACTCAAAGAACACCAGTGAAGCATTGCATTGTGCTTTGGGATCGTTTCTCTTATGTCGGAACTGCATGGGACTTAATCAAGGTGGAAGGAATTATGAGCAGGTCCAGATACAAAACCATGAAACAGAAGAAACAGGAAAAGCCTCCTAGAACATGTAATTCTGATTTAATTCTGGTTGATAATAGGTAAGACTACAATGACGTTCCCTGTCTAAAGTTTTTTTTTTTTCAATCGAGTTTTAGAGGTCATAGATCAGATTAATGGTGGAAATATGTTTGAAAGGATTTATCCTGATCTTGTCCTCTCATGTCACAAAAACCTGCCATGTCCAAAGCCGTCAGTATGTGCGTGGGCTCCCTCAAGCGGACACAAGGACTCATTCCTGAAGTACAATTCAGTTGTATTTAACTTTCGATTCACTTGCAATTCATCTTTCAGAACTGTCAGTATTTATTTAGCTGTAATGTTAATGTTTTATGTATTTATGTATTGAACTATTCTTACAGCATACAGTACTTTTTTTTTCTATCATCATGTATTTAAAAGTTACTCATTAACTGAAGTTAATTTCTGTCTCATACTCCATTGTAAAAATGTGTTAAAAACATGCATTGAACGCTAATGACAGTTTCAACATGTGCTATGCTTAACTCGCCGATACTATTTACCGGGTTATTAACCTCAAAGCCTCCTTTGGCTTTTGCACAACACCGTGTATAGCCTACCTTAAAGGAAAAAAGTACAAAACACTTCTGATGTAAGGTTTTGCTCAGCATCGTCTCCACCGTGCCTCCAGTCATCCAGCTTTGCACTGTAATCTGTCGCTTTTAATAATTCAAACCAAGTGCAGCCTTGTGCACCACGTGCCGAATAGAGAGGAGCAATGGAGGTGTTGTGATATTTCTATTTGGGCCTGTCTGGAGCAGTGAGCCAATCAAAGATCGGATAAGCAGTCATTTCGGTGTCACAGCACCGCCGACTGGAATCGTTGCTTCACGTGGAACTTGACAAATCCATTTTACTCACTGTATGCCAGCTGCAAAGTGGTGATACACAAAGGAGATTCTCCTCTTTGTAGTTACTATTAGGTTGCACCAGACTGTGCAATCGCTGAAGATGAATGAGCACTTTGTAGCGCACTGTCAATTTTTTTTTTTCTAGGAGTATGCACGATGTTCACTATATGCAACACAAAGTGCATACAGTGCTCTCACGGTGCGATAGATTCTTAACAGCGCCTTAATATTTATGTTGTTTTCAATTATATATATACTGTATCTATTTATATTTTCTATCTGTTGATTCTTATTTTTTTTTCATGTTGTTATTACACATCTACAGCTGTACTGTGGAATCGTCTACTGTCTCGTCATGCGTTGGCTGTATCACTCCGGCTTGCTTTGTCAATATCCACCCTGCCGCCTCGGTGAACAAGAATCGGAGATTGTCAGACCGAGCGACAGGTTCGAGATAACTCAAAGTTATTGGAAGTGAAGAAATCTTTAAGGGCCACTTCTTAACACAGCAAATGCCAGGGTCTCACTCACAGCGCAGTGCTTTGTTACTAGTGACCTGTCCATCAGGTCCTCTTCAGGAGGGATTTTATCACTCTGACGGCCTTCCGCTAAAACGGCCATTCTGTCAATAATGATTAACCTACTAAGTTTTTGTTTTCTTATCATTCACTGATTTTTCAATATTCATTTATCTGATCCATTACGCTTAAGAAGTGGACTGCATGTTATTGAATTTAACATCATGAAACAACACGCTATGAGGTGGAACACTCGTTTCTTCAGCCTAAACGTCGTGAACTGACATGACGTCATTTTTGCTGAGCATACAAATGGGCGAATGGATGCCATGATGTAGGGGAAGTACCGTAATTTCCGCACCAGAAGGCACACGTAAAATAATTTAATTTTCTCAAAAGCCGACAGTGCTCCATCTAGTGGCTGCATAACAGTGGCTCCTATTCCATGCACCTTATAAAGCGGTGTGCCCTATATCCGAAAACAATTTTAAAATAAGCCATTCATTCAAGGTGCGCCTTATGCTCCGAAGCGCCTTATAGTATGGAAAATACGGTACTGTAAATATCCCAAATCAACCTCAATTTAATCAGAACTCCTAGTTTATCATGATGAATTCATTGTAAGAAGTTCATGGTTGAGAAAAGCAATATTTTGGGTGCGCGTAGTCGTCTTTGTGCGTGCCTCGGGAAAGTCAGTCCTTACAAACAAGAGCACTCATGTCCCGACCTTGCGTCTTGTACTCTGTTGCACCCCCTCAGTAACTATAAGGAATGCTAACAAGTAAAGCTGAAAAATAGAAGAGAACATAATATGGACAATTTAGGCAGAGGAAAAACTGAACCTGCTGCATCTGCTGATCCAAAAGATTTCTTGGGCTCCTTTCCTCTGTTTGAGTGCACCGAGAAATAATGAACGATAAGAATGGAGAGGGAGAGAGAAATGAAAGTGGAGGCTATGGGGAATGACCGGCGGAGAGGAACGGAAATAAACAAAGTGGAAAAGAACAATTTCCTCCATTCTCCCTCATAATGGTCTCAATCCCTTGCCGGAGCTCCCTGTCTCGGAGACGCAGCGGCTTGCTTAAAACACATCAGGCTCTTCAAACTTCCATTAAGGGTGTTTCACTCCGTGTGCGCTACCAATCCGGGAAGGCAAGGCAAAAATAGGCAGGAGCAAGAAAAGCGAAAGGAGGAGAGATGAAAGACGGGAGTTGATGGCAACTGCAGAAAGAGAGCGGGAGAGAATTCATCCAGAAACGGGTGTGATATTTAATGATCCTTGTATGTGGAAAGGGAGCCAGCTTGTTCTCCTCCGCCAAATACCGATCCCTTAACTTAATTTCCTGCTCAATTGCTGTTCTATAGTGCATAGTACAGTGATACAGGCTGGTAATATAGAAAACAGATTGCCTGTGCAGCCGAGTGGATAAGACTGAGGCTTGTGCTACAGGAGACCCGCAGTCTCCAGGGGGGTCTTGTCGGTGGGCTTCACAAAACCAACAAAGCCCATCTTTCCTTGCGACTGGCAGCAGCTGGCAGGTAGATCTTCAAGCGCTGGAGGTGGGGAAGTGAGTCTGTGTGTGTGTGTGTGTGTGTGTGTGTGTGTGTGTGTGTGTGGGTGTGTGTGTGTGTGGCTCCACCGGGGTGAGTGTGTACGTGCGGCAAAAGAGTAATGCTGTTGTTTGTAGTGAAAAAGTTCCACATCTCGTCTTCGCTCATGAGTCCAATCTAGTGGAAAAATGTCGGCCCGCGCTGTGTGCCACCTTAGCTCATCGTGTTTTCACAGATACACACTCCCTCCGGAACAAAAGCAATTCGGTACAAATGCCTGCAGTTGTCTGCAATGTGGGTATGGCTTTTATCCGATGTTGCTCATATTACAGTTACCTACATTTTTATATCAGGGTTTGGGCTAAGCCTCTCAGCTCCCTTAGTTGATATTGCAGGTTTGTCTTGACGTGCAAGTTCAATTTTTTTTGTGACCATGCTCCTACATCGAAACACATGTGTCTCTGTTCACCTTTAAATTTCCCTGAAATGCCATAGATCCAGTCCAGCCACACGTTGTGCTCCTTCTGGGAAATGCACTAGGGCCACCAGGGGGCAGTATAATATAGAAATGCAGATATATACGAAGAAGATGCTCACGGTTGCAGTCGTATTACACACAGAAGATGAAAATCTATGCTTGTGCGTATTCCCATGTCTGTCTACATGTGTTGCTGGACCGTTTGTGTTCATACATTTGTTCCTTAAAGGGTTATAACACTGCAAAGTCAATGGCATTTGTCAGCCCTTTCTGTGGTGTTTTGCCTTGTATTGGGAAGACTACTGCTGTAGAATAGCGGAGGTCTATGTGGATCTAGTTCAACAACGACAACAAAAAAATCAATATGAATAAAAACGAATAAACCTGCACTAAAAACTAATTACAACTAGCTGAATTTAAAAAAAATCGAAACGAATTCAAAACTAACTGCATTGAAAAATCAAATACTATTGTAACCCGTACAGACTGACCTCTTAACCAAATGGGGGAAAAAAATACTCAATTTTATTTCATCGTGTCTCCCATGTCTTCTTCCATTTTAATTTTCTCAAATGTTGGTGTGCGTGTGTGTGTGTGTGTGTGTGTGTGTGTGTGTGTGTGTTCTAAGAATCCACAAATCAAATCAGTAAGTATGGCTTTGATGAATATTCCCATATAGACACTCTAATGCGTGTTCCAGTCAAAAAAGCATCGCATTTGTTTTCCTGACGGTGCCGTATTTACTGCGGACGGGATTATTGCTGTCTCATCATGTCTATCTGACGAATTGGTAAAATGTGTTTCTCAGATTTTTTTTTTTTTTGGGGTGTGTTTTCTCTCTCTTCCAGTACATAACCCCGATGCAATTTGGTGCTTGCTAATGTTAGCCGTGTGAACCCCTCCCGACCTCTCCAAGTACCGGCGTTTTTGTTGTGTAACAAACTTGTGTAATGAACTTCCTCCCAGGAGATGTCATTAGGGATGGGAATGTTTGTCTTCCGCTTGCACCAAAATGAATATTCAGCTATTATCACTTCACAACTTCCAGATTTCACATCTCGAATTTCATCCTGAACAGAAGAGAACAGCCATTCCTTCCAGATTGGCTGTATTTGTTATATTTGTGATAAGTGACAAAGATCTCCTTACAGAGGCTTAATTTTGGATTGTTATGTGATAATATGATTTTATTTATTTTTTTAATTTGTAATTTGACACGGATTGATCAACACCAATTGTCGTTTGTCCCATCGAAGGCCACGGAGTGGAAGACTGTCCTGCATTTTTCTGTATTTAACTTGACTTGAGAAATTGCCCATAATCATTGAGTTACTTATTTATCAAATATGGCTTTAAGTAGGTTTGATATATGGGTTAAAGTGTTCTGCCGTTTGTGTCCTTGCGGGGGAAGCAGCCTCCATCTCCCGAGGCCGTGATTACCTATTCCCCTTTGAGCGTCGTCATCATCATAATCATACTGTACGTATAACTGCAGGAAGTGAAGGCCCCTGCTTCAAATTATGGGGATGTTTACACAACTTGTCAGTGGAGCATTATTTTTTTTCTGATCAAAGATAAACTGATACTGAGGGGGAAGAAATAGGAGTTGTAGTGAATGTAACAGTGGGAAAGTGGAAGCAGCGTGTCCCTGTAGACTGATGTACCATGTAAAGCGATCCGCTCACATTGCCAAAATGGCGCTTGGATTTGACCTCTGCACACGTTGCCAGGCATAAATTTCTCGATTTCCGACCTCAAAATGAACTGCACACCAATTTATCACACTCCACTCTCGCTGTTTTATTTTTAGTTCATTAAAGTCATGATTTTCCCCTCATCTTTTGAATTCTTTTGAGCTTTCGTGGGCTGGATCAATACACCTGAAGGTGTGGCTTTTTGGCAACCTTGGTTGTGTCCCATTTCTGGTTCTCTCGCTTGTGTGGACCGCTCAGACACAGTGGCGTAAATCGCTGGCAAACACTGCTGACACAGAGCTAGTTAAATGCAACATCAAGTTTAATTGCAGAGTTTATAGTGAGGGTTTTTTTTTTCTTCCTTTCTTTTTTTACCGCTAACCTCAAACTGAACTACGTTATGCTATGTCCTACTGTATATTTAATGGAAGTCTGTGATGAAACGCACAGCATCTAAAAAAGAAAGTATGCAAGATTAATGCCCAGGTCATCAAGAGGGTGTGCGCATCTCTAAATTTGTAAAGTCCCGCTTCAATGTTTTATTTAGTTGGCGTGTTGATTGTATGCATCAGTAATGAATCGAATGTTATTATTTCACAACGGTATTTCACCTGCTCATCCAAGGATCAATAGTTCCCCGTGCAAGGGCGGTCAGTGTGTTAGCGTGTTTCTTGTATTAAAACTTTATTTAGTGGACAACATCACCAAGGTCGGTTGACTGAAATTCTGTATCAGATATCATGGGCGTGTTTTTCTTCCTCATACTATCGGGTTTTTATTTCCCCTGTTTTTTTCTTATTCTAGGTCACGATCTAGCCCAGACAAAGGATGAACAACCTTGGCAAAGTTCTTGTCGGACTCCCTGCTGATCTCTGAGATCGATGACAGTAACAAGTCAAACGCCACATTTTGTGAATTATACGGTTTCACAATTAAGTGCAGCACTACACTCACCCTCCACCGCCAGATTCACACGTTCAGTCGTAAATCACAGTCAGACACCTTCACGGCCCCACAGACCGCCGGAACTTATTGAAAACTGTTGCAACAATCCATGAAACCCGACTGCAAGGTTAGAGTTACACAAGTTCCAACTGAATGGGATTGGAAGAGCCAGCCAGTGGGTGGCGAGAGTCCAACCACGGGCAGCTAAAATACTAATGGCGTCACGATTAGTCGACGTGGATTCAACTCTCATCAACGCAACGTCAAGTTAAAAAAATAAAATAAAATCAAATAAAAATCTGAAGTCACCCTTCTCCGTCCCTCCACTAAAATCTTTCTGTGTGTGTATAGCAGCGGTGTCATACTCATTTTTGTCGCGGGCCACATTGTACTTAGGGCCATTATGAATTTTGGGAAACCATATAAATGTTTAATCACCTCCACATATTACATATACAGCGCACAACAAATTGATGGATAACTAGTTTTAAAATCAGAAGTCAAGAATAATGACTGTTATTGTGGATTAGATATGACAAATTGACATTTTGGTTCAGACTTTAGCAAGCATCATGGAACCTGACACGCCCGATTTGCTTTCGCGTGCCACTTAAAATGGTGTGGCGGGCCAGATCTGGCCCCCGGGCCTTGACTTTGACACAAGTGATTTATAGCAACCATCCATCGATCCATACAGTGTATCTGTAGCATTCTCTGGGACAAGAGTAAATTGGAGTTTACCAAACCGAGATTGCGCACGAGGAAGTCGCATACTCTTAACCAATCGCCAATTCGCCAAATGGCTGATCAAGAGTGACAGACGAGCTTTCAGTCAAATTCACACTTAAGAGCAATTTCCAAATTTGCAAAACCAGATGTTTTAAGTCTGTAGAAGGAAATCTGAGAACCAGGAAACCCTGCAGGCTCCAGGATTCCACCGAGGTCAAAAAAACCAACTCACATTCTTCTTCTTTACTTTCTTTTTGCCAGGTGGAGCATGCCGTTTTAACGCCATTTTTGTTGAATTCCGGTCTTCCAATTCAATATAGACTTTTTGAGTTTGTAATTTTGGCTCGATGAGGAACCCATTCATTTTCAAGGATCTTTTAAAAAAAATTCCCCAGACTCCCACTTCTGCTCACATCTCGTACGTCAATTATTCTGGTACCTTCACCTTTGAGGCTTGTCTAGCTCAGTGATTCTCCAAATCATTCTTAACTGGTATGTCCGGACCCAAAAGTGGGTCACAGAGAACACATGAATTGATATAAATATTTTTTTTTTTCCCAGAACAGTACTGAGGCATACCAACTTCCCACATAGAACATCCAATATTGAGTCAGGAAATGTCACTTCTGCTCAAGTCACTCGCTACTCTGTAAACAAATACAGTGCAGCTCAGCCTTTGCCTTTGATTTAATTTAAACTTTTTTAAGACAAAAAAGGTTCATTGCTCCATTGTCAAAATAGGTCGCGACTTTGCAAAAATAAGAAGACGTGGGTCGCAGGGTGAGAACAGTTGAGAATCATCCATGTTGATCATTTAGACCTCAACAGTTACGCTTTTTTTTTAAAACTTTGTCCAACCTCTGGTATTGCTTTTACCCCAAAGACATAAAAAAGACCAGTGACGATTGTTCAACATTTCACTTTATTTGCTTCTTGCGCCCTTCTCGTGATCATCAGTATGTAATAGGATCATTGTCCTAATGACCAACTATTTCATATGTAATGCTCTCTTCAGGATAATTACTTGTATTTGTATCGGAGGGCTTTGTTGGCATTTCAAATCTCAAATCCATAACACACAGCCGTAATTTTCAGAAATCATTTCCACATCTATGTAATAGCTTTTTCTCAACGACTTTAAGGTTATGACCTGCAAAACCACAATGACCAAGAACGTGATTGAATATTGTTACGTGCTCATCGCCGTTGTTGTAAAGGTAAGAAAATGTAATGGGTGTATTTATTCAAGATATAGATGCACATTATGTCAAAGAGGGCTGCAATGTAAACATCTGACAAATAAATATGCTTGAATCTGTTATATTGCTAGAAGACAGTCAGTGAGAGTCAGAAAAGGGTTTCTGGTGAAGAAAAGTCCAGCTGGGCCCCGAGTTCCCAGGACCTGTGTGAGGGAATTATTATTATGATTATTATTATTATTATTTTTTTTTAATGCATGCTCACTTACTCTTCCCCCATCATTTCCTCCATATGTGTGCACACAGTAACACACCACCACGTCTCATTGTCTGGCTCCAATCGTTGCGTATCGTCATTCTCCACATCATCTCCGCCCACCATTGCCTCCTTTACTTTCGCTGTCATTTTTTTTTTAAACCCGCCTTTCCATATTTGATCTAGTGGCTGATAATGATGAATTTTCCTCAGCTCTCCAGGATTTGGCAGAAAAAGTTTGAGCAGCCAAGTTTTGAAAGTGAAGATAGTTCCGAAATTAGGACAAGTTCAACGTGACTGTCCATATGACGATGACAGCGACTCTCGCCTCATGCCACATCTGTCACGCATGTTGCATAGGTACTTTTTAAGATGTTCTTTAATTGAATTAGATTTTTTTTGTAGTTTTTGTTACAACGCTCTTGAAGTTACAGGTCTTCTCTTTAAAGTTATTTGAATGGAAATACAACTGCTCATTAAATAGAGTGAGGTTGAATATCGATGCAGTAACTCTGAATGAGGGCTGGCTACTTATAATCAGGAGGTTTGAGCCACACCGACTGGTGAACTTATTGCTTGTCTTGAGACTGTTTCGCTTTCAGCATGAACTTCCCAGCATATGTTAGTATTGCCGTTGGACCATATCCATTCACTTAGGTCTCACAGTGTAACCGCGATGCAACTCTCTGCAGGATAGCACCGTTAAGTGCCTCAAACGCTTGGGCCAAAGATTTACTGGTGTTGTAAAGTATTGTTTTGTTTTGGGGGGGTTTTTGGTCTTTTTTTTTTATGTTGGACATAATCTGAAACATGCCACAACAAGAAGGAAATTAAGGAATTACCTTTTTTTCCATAGGTTTTCTACTGTAGAAGCCATAGTTTCGACTTGAAATTCGGAGATGTTTTGTCCATTTTTTTTTTTTTTTAAATCCCTCCTCACGTTGGCTCCTGCAATTAAAAATTTCCCACCCTCAGCACAACTGCACCGGACTGCTCAAAATGTTGCTGCATGTTTTCTGCATTTGTGTGCACTTTGACTCTGTTTCTCTGAATGGACTGCATATTGCTGATCTTGATTAAATGTCCCCTTTTGACCGCATGGTATGCACTTGACTCGCCACAGCCCGATTTGATCGGATGCACACACAAGTGAAATGTGAGGTCATCCTCTTATTGTGTATTCGCTCTGGGCGCTGCAGTATTAGAGTCAACTGTCTCCACCTTGTTGCGGCGGCGCTCCGTCTCCTCACTGCCTTCAGTCTCTGCTCTAATTAAATGTCTCTCCTTACTGTGACGAATGCCCGCATGCCAATTGTACTCAGAGCAGAATCTCCATCATGCCCAGCTGTTGTTTGTTAGCGTGCCTCAATCGGGGCCGACTCTTTGGACTGCTCCAAACTGAATTAAGTCGAGTCAAGCTGAGCACGTAGGCCTTTGCCCGATGTTACCAACCTGTTCTGTCATCTGATGTTATTTGCTATCATGTTTATTACATGCCGAATAACAATAACACGAAGGAAAAATCTATTTACTCAAGCTACAACAACAAAGATATTCCCAACACCAGGCTCATTGGCCTAAAGCTCTCACATGCACTAATTCAATTCCAAAGCCTCCAAAGGTCCTCCTTTTGATTTTTTTTTTCTTCCTCCTACCTCTTTCGTCGCTTAACCTCTCTCTCTGGAGGATTATGTTCAGGTTATGGAGCTAGCACAGTGTGGATTAGTGGGGTCGCTCCTCCATGCTTGCTGCCTTTTCTTAATGTGATTATACATCATCAAGCTTGTTTACGGTTAGATAGCTCATTGTGGAGACCTGACAAAAGTTCAGCCCCCTTCAGCCCACGAGCTGCTGCCTACGCCCAAACACTCATACTCCGCTTAAACTGTCAACATCCCCTGCTCATCCCTTGCACCAAGTACTTTTTCAACAGCAATACACTATACATTTTAGGGGTTTTTTTCCCCCAAAACTGAGGTGTTGTCAGAGGTGAGGTTATGAGAAAAAAATGCATTGTAAATCAAGTCCACAACTCATGTTGATTTTTTTTTTTTTTTAATGTCTTAGAGCTAGAGTAGTGGTTCCCAGGGTTCGGTGAATCGGTCTCAGGGGTTCGACGGAGCCTCTGCCTCGGAGGTTACGACACACTCGACTCAACATGTCAATGAGTTGTGACACGCCCGCTGCAGATGGTCACATGACATCACTTGTCCAATCAGTGCTGCAGGAAATTTAGTTCGCTCATTCGTCAATGTGTGACTGTCGTGATAGTACATGGTGTGATTTTTTTAGAACCATGCTATGTCGAGCAAAAAAAAAGAAAGTGGTCGGACGAATATATACAACATGGATCATGTGCATTACGGAACGTGATGGTACTCAGCGTCCTATCTGCATGATTTGTTATGCCGAGTTTAGCAACTCTAGTCTCGCACCGGCAAAACTGAAGGAACACACTTCTTGAATCATATTTTTATGATTCACTAACGAAGGGTTCGGTGAATGTGCATATCAACTGGTTGGGTTCGGTACCTCCAACAAGGTTAAGAACCACTGAGATAGAGTAAGAGAGATCAGGTGTCAGCCGGTGTTCCAAACCATCTATAAGCGTCACACACCTCGTCTCATTAGCTTAATGAAGCTATCGCGACAGCCTGTTTGTACAGAGGACGGCCGCGCTCTGTCAGACTTCGCGGCCGGCGCACTCCGTCAGTGGCGAATGAGCCTGTGTGGCCTGAGGGGGGGAGGGTCCGTTGTGACTCAGCCTCACCGTGTCATTAGCCGTTGACGCTATTGGCTCATTATCTCCCAATTAGGCCGCTATCAGAGGTAGCTGGCGTTTTCATTACGACCCAGACCTCCGCGATCTAACAAAGACCAATGGTGCTGATTAAAGATGGTTTCAGCAATCCCGTGCAGCGTGTGGTCTTTGAACTCTCTGTGATATAGTTAGTGCGAACACAACGCGGCTGATTAGAAAGGGCATGTCTCTTATTGTGCCACGTCTTGGGGGTTAAGTCAGAGTAATCCTGTTCAATGTGTTCTCGGTATCTCATAATATAGACTCAATTATGGGTCGAAATTTGAAAAAGTAAATTAACTTCCATCGTCAATGCATGTGCTCTATATGGTATCTGCACCCGATGGTTTCCCATCGATGGTCCATTCAAACTTGTACGAATCCTTTTCACACCCCATAAATGACTTCTCCTTGGGTAAATATTGTATAAATATCAATATCATTATTGCTACGCTTGTCCCTCAACTGGGCCATGAACAGTGCCCGAGATGCAGTACTTCTCCCTCGTGCTGTATTATCTATATAATATTAATTGGAGCATATCCTCTTCAGAGTGACGAGATGCATTAGTTAAACGCAATCGCTTATCTTGCTTTTTGTTGCGCGAGAAGACGGGCGCTAATTGGCATGCCTCCCTCATGTTGCTAATGACGACAAAATAATTTCGGATTTAAATGTCGAGATATTGTAGCGTTCTTTATTCCACTCGTTTGAGGGATCGACGTGGCGAGCGCCGCGTGCCGTGCACGCGCATCTCACATTGTGTTTACCCAAACGAGGGGTCGGTTCCCGGATTCACGAGCACCCTTTAAATGTCTGGCGATTAACTTCCCATCACGGCGCTTCTTCTCCTTTGCTGCATAAACTGACTTTAATTGAGCGAGCCAACTCCTTCGCAGGGAACCTCTTTTAGTCGGCGTCGATTAAGACGTCATTTTACTGCCCAAAAAGAAACGCGTTCCCAATCACTGCCCTTGAATTATTGCTCTGTAGCTCCAGGCTTGTGTTTTAAAGTCACTGAATAATTGCAATCAGATTATTCTAATCAAGTGCGGGCACAGTAATTACAGGTTGCAGTGATTTAAGATATACCCTGCAAGTGCCATACGCGGTGCCGGTGTGCATATTAGAAGTTTATGTCGTAGGAGATAAATTTAATGAAGAGGATTCTAATCATACCGGCCACTTTTTAGATATGTGGCATGCGGAGAAGTGGCAGCTCCAGTGGCAGTTAATGACAGATATTGTCTTATCCTGCGCCATTCTCTCGCTGCCCCCTTCAGTCAAGTGTGCATTCGCAGCGAGCGGGTCCCCCAATAGGACTCGACGCGTGTCCTCCCACTCATCTACCCCCGTTGATAACCTCATCCGTGCCCAGGTCTGCATTTCATGTCGAGGCAAGCGTTAGGTGACTTAGTGCCAAGCTGTCAGAAAGGCATGAGAATTTCAATCCGGAGGTCCGTGTGACAGTGAAACCGACTCTCTTAATCCTGTTTACGCACATCCACATCACCCCGTACCGAAATCACAATTTGTGTGTGCGCGCGCGTGTGTGTGTGTGTGTGTGTGTATTTTTATGTTATTTTTATTTCTTATTATTTGCGCAGCGTGCGTGCATGCGGATGCATACGTTCCCGTCGATTTTCACCCCGGTATGTGTGTTTGTGTGTGTGAATGACTACTGTCTGTCTATGTTTCCGCGTGTGAGAGTCTCCCCACCGTGTTGTGTTGATGTGGAAGCACAAGCTCTGAATGTATAATTCAATATGACTAATCATGGCGGAGACTGCCAACCCAGAAGCACTGGCTGACAGACCGGGCCCAAAGCTAATTTGATAAGGTTACTGTACTCCAGAGCTGGAATTCAAATTCAGCAGTTGTAGCGGCTCAGCGGCGTGAGTCGATCCCCTTGCACCGCCACCTGAGATGCAGTTCCAATTGATGACTATGGGTTCCCGTCGACTGTATGTGCCCTTAATCCACACCCGATTTCTATTCCGATGACTTGAAAGCAAAGAAATTAACCTGGCTTTGTCGAATCGCGTTTCACTTTAAAGTCTTAAAATGCAGAACCTCTAAAAACAAATTCCAAAAAATTCAAACTCAACGATGAAATCAATCTGAGTTTATTATTCGTTATTATTCGTGGTATTTCTGCTCATGTAAGACATTGCTGCAGCTATTCTCACGTTTTTGTCATGGGGGGGAATAAAAACATAGTTGGACAAATCGCAAAAAATATTTAGCGAGGCTAGTGGCCAAGTCAGAGACAAAAAAAAAATGCATCGAGTCCGCACTTGGGCAATATGCAGCCCTGGTTTGAACTATCATGCAAATATAAAAACTTCACCGTTGCTCAAAGTACAGCAATCTTGTACTGTCTTAAAGTGAGGAAACCATTTTCATTCCAGTTTTTTTTCTAGCTGAGCATTTCTATGTTGACATATTCTCGGGCAAGAAATCCAACGAGATTAGACATCCTTCTTTAGCTTTAATGTGAGTTCAACAAGTGACGCCGAGAGCCAGAGGCGTGGGATGTTAGCCAATGGTTAAGACACAACTGGCAGGTCATTACACTTTTCGTACCATTTTCAAAGCCCGATATCAAATTTCTATTATAAGGACAATTAATTACCAGTGCAAAATGGCAAGTGTGCATCCTTGTCAGGTGGAGTGTATCTCTGATGGCCTTTCCTCAAACGGAGAATGTGAAGATTTGATCTCTTCTAATGGTTCTGCAGGAAAGGGTAATTATGACATGGTCAAAGCTAATTTGCTTTCTGCCAGATGAACTGTTGTATTTTATTGCTGGCTGACATTTCCAAGTAATTATGGCACTGTTGACCCCAGACAGTTTCACTTGCGCCGTGGTCTTGGGTGATCCTAGCTCCTTCTCTCTCTCTCTCTCTCTCTCTCTCTCTCTCTCTCTCTCTCTCTCTCTCTCTCTCTCTCTCGGAATAAAAGTCAGAGGCGTAACAAGGTAATGACACGGACGGAGAGAGCCATATGGGGCTCCCCCATCCAGCTCGCAGCTTCAAACCTTCACATCATCATTACCCACCATGCATTTCACATTGACTTTGCATCCAGAAAGAAATATGTGCCACGACTTTAATTATAGCGTGCGCGTGTTGGGTCCTGCTGCCTTATTGTGTATGTGGAGGATGGGATTGGAGCGGGGGCAGATGTGTATTGTCCCTTTCATCCCTGGGTTGCATTCACAGCCCATCCCATAGATCCATGTATCGATGAGGGTGTAATTATGTGCCTCACTGATCATCTCTCCCGTGTTTTTACCGCATAGAAATTATACAGGCAAAGGTCAGCGTGTGCTCCTTGAAAGCTGCCTGCAGAAAATCATAAGGTGATGAGAGCAATAATGTTTTTTTCCGCTCTATAGACGCCCTCTCACCCGCCTGCGTTCCCCCCCCCTTCTCTTGGTATTGTTTCTTCCTTTTGTCAATAAACATTTGAGCAGATGTCAATCGATCCGTGCCTGGAGCATCCCTATTATTTGCACCACGGCCACCCCCATTCAAATAATCTCGACCGTATTCTCATGTTACTTCGGAATGTGCGCCGACGTTGGCCGCCACCATCGGAGCAGTGAAGTGTTAACTGGTGAGAATACCTACTAATGAAAACAACAGTGCAGAGATGCTTCATTACCCTGGAAGATTGTGTGATTCTTTTTTTGCCAGCGGCAGGACGTGCAAAACACATTTTCACTTTGATTTATACGTATTCACAAGCGTTATCCCTGTTCTGCAGAGTTGTTGTTTTTTTTTTAATATGACAGACAGATGTTAGGCATACAAAGGACAAGCTGAAATGCTAAAACTGCCATGCAGGTTGTTCTTTTTGGAAATTTTATTCATCTTGGAAGCCACGGAGTAATCATGCCTCAATGTCATAGCCACTGGCGGCATTGGCAAGTTGACAGTATTTTAATGAGTGATGGTTTTCACTCAAATCAACTTCAAACCGATGTTCAAATGCGGCGGCAGAACAGGCTGATGCAGCCCGGGCCGAGCAGGTGTCTCCTAAATATCCCCGTCTCGAGAAACACGCCCTTTCATTCGGCCCGTCAGTGAAGACAAAGATACAAAAAGCTCCTCGCCTGATACGCGCACACAATGACCACCATGCGCAGCTCGGTGGGTGCTGTCTTGCAGAGGATGTGGAAGTACACCGAACATTAAGCAAAGAGGTGGTTGTTGAACTCGACAATGCCAATCAGAGCTGGACTGGATTGCATTTTTAGCCCCCAAAAATGTTATGCTATGGGATGATGCTACAACCTTTATCACTCTTCATTTTTATTTTTTTATTATTTACTTAATAGTGATTGTCAATTGAGGAATCTATTTTTATATATTTTTATGAAGCCACAAAATGTTGCATTCAACACATTTTATAGGTTCACTCCTTTTTTTTTTTTTTAAATAAAATTGCTGCCTGTCTTTTAGGTAGGATTGACTGGCAAATAATCAACTAACTAGCAAAGTTCTGGCAAGTAAAGTAACTTACTCAATAGATTTGGTGCTTGAAGTGCCCTGCGTCAGAGTGTTAGTTAAGACTTTTGAACATATCGGGCCTTAACATTTAAGAAGTCGTTCATATCATCCGCAGCTATTGCCAGTATAGCTTATATATTATTGTTGTTATATATTATTATATATTATTATATATGATCGTTATTATTTTATCATATAATGCTTCAATCTGTAACCCACAATATATTTTGGTTTTTTAGTCTATTTAATGAGCTTTTCTGTCTTTTTTATTTTTATTTACTAGATATTGATTTGATATTGTTGCACCTTTCATAAGCCGGACACGTGTCTAAATTGTAGTTGGGTTATTGATTCCTCTTACATGTTACATTATGTGTTAAGAACAAAGAGACAAAAAAAAATCTAGCGTACTGTGAGCCATAAGTAGCAGATTTTGTACATGAAAAATAAATGCTAAAAGTTCCATGTTTACTTTAAACCTTAGATTTATGTATGGGCTTGAACGCAATTGTAAAGCTGAACCCTTTTCATTTTCACCCCCCCCCCCCAAAAAAAAGACTTTTATCTACAATTTGCCACACACGACATTTGATCCTTGTGAAATTCAAGCGAACCTTTGCTTCTCTTGTCTTTCTTTTGCACGCAATACACAAGCCATCCCCTAAACCGAGAACGCTGTGGTACATATGCTACCTCGATGTTTTAATAAGAGCCTCCTATGTCATGCAAGCACATAACAATGACTCTCCTCTCGCTTGCATTTTGGCACCATAATTGAAGTTAGTGGTGGTATAAAGGGGTTTGGGGATCTCGACAACCTCGATAAAGAACGGGGTTGTGCGATCAAAGGCATCATGGCTCTTCTCTGATGCCTGTAGGGGCAGTAAAAGAATATATAGCCCGCTGTGCATTGTGCGGCTCACATTTCTTCCTCGTCTTGTCAACAGCACCCCTAATTATAGAAAGCTTTTTGATTGCTTGATATTACATTGATAATGGGAGCCTCCAGCCGTATTATGCTGTACATTTATTTGAGCAACACCGGAGACTTTGCTAGCCTATTCATCTTAGCGAAGAAAACATTCCACTTACAATGCAGTGTATGAAGGATAATGGCCGATGTGATTAAAAATTGGATTGTTACTGTACAATGATGGCATAATCGGAGTGTCTTCATTTCTGCTGAGCTTGGCAATGTCTCTTTCAGTTTCTAAAGTAATAGTCTGGATGGGCAGAACCACTTATTCTGAAGAACATTCTATTATTGATCTTCAGCATCGTGTGAAAAGCACAAGGCCATAAGTTACATTTTGTCAGTCTGTTGGTTGCCAAGCAAAATTTTCCCAAACTAACGCAAACAATTTCCGCAACTTGGGGGATGTTGCCGATACCAAGAAAGAAAACATATTTCAAACTGGATCACAATATCATTTATGTAAAGGACATTTTAAGGAGGGCGGCACGATGGTCGACTGATTAGCACGTCTGCCCCACAGTGCAGGGGTGTAGGGTTCGATTCTGGCCCCGGCCTCCCTGTGTGGAGGTGGCATGTTCTCCCTGTGCCTGCATGGGTTTTTCTCCGGGTATTCCGGTTTCCTCCCACATTCCAAAATCATGCATGCCAGGTTAATGTAACACTCTAAACTGTGCCTCGGTTTAAGTGTAAGTGCGAATGGTTGTTCGTCTCTGTGTGGCCTGCGATTGGCTGGCAACCGGTTCAGGGTGCCCCCCACCTACTGCCTGAAGACAGCTGGGATTGGCTCCAGCACACCCGGCGACTCTCGTGAAGATAAGCGGATCAGAAAATGGACAGACGGACAAAAAAATAAAATCCGTTTGCCAGAAACTGAAAATACTCCTTCTTTGGACCCTGTCAGTCATGCGTCCTAACTCGGTGATCACTTTCTCCTGCTTATGGTACCACTGGCCCCGATTAATGAGCAGGTGGGTCGTCCATTTGAAAAAGAAATACACACCACACCTTGTATAGACACCTCATTCTTTAAAACTGTCTCTACGGCTTGGTGGCTGTAATTACCTTTACTATGACAAATACCTGCTGCAGAACAGACGTATCTGTAAAGCTTAATTTCACGATAGAGTTTCAAGAGAAATTGCAGCTGTCTGCAGCGCAGAATGTTCTGGTAGAAGCTGTTCAACATTTCCGTTGAACCACAACTAATTACAACAAAAGCTTTGGCGCTCCTTGCGTTTGTGTAGCAGTCACTGTATGAGAAAATAAGCTGTTCTTTGACATTCTCTAGCTTCTCAAAACCTATTTTGGTTGAATCAAAAAATCTGATTTCAAATTTCCATCCCTTTATTCAGAAAGAGAACATGATTTCAAATTGACCCTGCTTGGTTCCCTAACATGCCAGAAAGTAGGCAAAAATGTTGATGATCATTTATGAAGGATTTCGCAAGTGTCTTACTTGGATTTTACATTGAGATAGTCTGTATTCTTTCTTGGGGGACCAATATCTGAACATATTTACGGTTGAGAGGCTGAAATTCCAAAGAACTGCACAATTTGAAGTGAAACAAGGTCTCTAAATGATCAACCGATTATCAAAATAGTCATTTAAGTTCACGTTCGATTAGTTGTCGATTAACTGATTAATTGCTGTGCTCTCCTGTGATTAATTGAAGACTAAATTGTTTTTTTTTTTATGTCACTGTGATTGTTCATGGTTGTTCTTCTATTCAATGTACCTTGCAATTCGCTGGTGACAGTTCCAGGATGTACCTTGCCCCTGGTCCGTAGTCAGCTGGGATCGGCTCCAGCCCGCCCGTGTCCCTACTGAGAATAAGAGGTTTAGAAAATGGAGGAATGGGAGTTTCCTGTGTGTACGAATGTTTTGAGTTGTTTCAAAACATACTCTACATGTTCAGTACATGCCAAAAGAAAAAAAAAAGAATATCATTCACGCTTCCAGAGTCAAAGTTGAACAAAATCAATGTCACTTTCTTGTATACTTTACACCCATGTTGTTACGTGCTTTGTAACATTACCTTATTTTCTTGCAAACCTGAGTGGTGGACACAACTGCGCAACTCACACGAATGGAATCTGCGCACGTTCGTGTCTGTGTGCCTCTGTGTATATGAGCGTTGTGTGTACCGTGGGGGCAGGGACATTGCTTTCACAGCCCATCACCTTCACTTCCACACCCAATTTGTCATGAATGTCACACGTCAAGATGAAAGCTGAGGAAGTCGCTGCAAGAAAATGGCTACTTCCACAACACAAATGGAAGAACAGAAGGGGGGGGGGGGGGCGCAATGGCTCTGGAAGAATCGCCAGTGGCTTTGCACGATGGACCAGATGAGACTTTTCGGATTTTCAAATGACAAATTACAAATCTGATTGATTTAATTTCTTGTTGATTGGGTTGAAGTGGGTCAACAATCACCGTCGCTACCCCGAAAAGCCGCGCCGTGTCGTGTGGCGGCGATGCTGACCCACTGGGTGTGGTAGGTGACATGGCTCTCAAGGCTTTGACTCTGACTGATGAGCTGCGCGGTTGGTACCGGGCATCTATAAACATCTGCCTCATTTTTGAGTGACAGGTCATTAGTAATTTAATCAGATTTTAGCTCCAGCGCTGGTTGTGATTATTGGTTCATATTACCCAACGCCACAGCTCCCCACAACGATTCTGCATGTAATTACAGCTGTTGATGGCTTCGTCTGCATTTCACTTTCCCACTTGCGTACGGAGTACGCGCTCCCTGTGAAACATGCATGTATTGTGACGCTTGTAATTATTTTTTCTCCGTGAGAAAGGTTAAAACAAAGAGCACTAATAATGACCTCTCACTATGATTAATATCTCCGGAACCCATGTCGAAAGCAACACAAAGAATCAGAAACTAGCGCTGGATTTTTGTGTCCTCCGCACGCACATTTCCATTCCGTTGCTTTTGTGTGGGCCTAAGCCGAGTGGTCCAAAAAGCCATTACAGACGGGTAATACTTGTAGCCGGAGGATTATGGATTATTGCCGTCTATGTTAGTGGCAAGCTGGGAACTATCATTGACATCTTCGCCAGGTCAAATCCAGCAGCATTAGCCTCTCAACTGGCTGACCCGCAGTCACAAAAAAGGGGCTCAAGCCCGAGACGTACACCACAATGCAAAAGATTACGACCTGCGAGGGTGTAGATTGAGTTTTGAAAGAATGATTTGTTCTAGATGACTGACTTGGCCAAGGAGGTTAAAGTTTCACCGCTGAGCTATTGTTTCTTAGTTAGGTTTAGGAGAAAGTGAAAGAGAGAAAACTTGACGGAATGACTCAAATCTTCATTGAGCAGTCAGTTTTAAACCAGGGAAGATGTATGTAATATACATTTCAGTTGATGTTCGAAGGAGCAGATCCATTTCCTCCCATTTCAGGCCATTTTCTTAATTTTCCTGAGATGGCTGATTGAATCTTAGGGACAATATTCTGGAATATATGGCAGATTGCAAAAAGGCTCCCAATTTTGCCACACATTGAAATAAGGATTGTTTGGCCGTGACGGAGGTCTGAACTTCATGTATTACTATATATGCTAATATTAGCATTGTGGTTTTTGTCCAATTAAAAGCTACAACAGGTAGTGTTTGCTTTCATGTCGGATAATAAAACTACTTTGTATGTAAATAACACTGGGTAACATTTTGAGGGGTTGGGGAAATCTGTTGTTGGATTTTTAATCATGATTAAAACTAAAATTGGCATACGGATTCCAAAATTGCAGTCTTTTTTTTCCAAAAACGTCAATTTTTTAAAAAATTCTCCACGTCTTACCAGATAAGCAATGTTCCACCGATTAAATGTAGTAAGACTTGCCAGCTCATTACGATGGGAATCATTTGCAGATCTATGAATGTGCATCTTTTTGGAGGTGCGGGGCGGGGGATGCTCAGGCGCGCCTTGATGACGCTCACCTCCCATTGGCTCAAACGTAACTCAAACCCCGTTTCCAGTGCATTTGGGGTTTGTCTCTGTATACATCACAGGCTGCTGAATGCCCGGTTGGCTGAGATGAATATTTAGCTCTTGATTGACACGTGATTTATTTTGGTACAATGTTCTCATTGAGTCTGTTGTGAAGCGGTATAGGGGGTTGCAATGGCAGAGGTTTCAACCTGATTAAATCCACCCTCTCAGTGAGATGGCTTCACAAAGGGCTTGCAGGCAAGCGCGGAGACCAGCCCTAACAGCCAGAATCCTGGAAACAAAAAGAATAAGATGTAATAACACAAACCTAACAGGCCAGGGCAGAATAAGAGAGCTATCCAGGCATATTGAATTGTCGGTCTCTATACATCTCTTTGGAAGTTGGATGGAAGGAGTGGGGTAAGCATTAAAGTGAAGCAGGGCTAAAGAGACATCTAGAAATATCTGAGTAAGCCATGAAGTATGAAGGAATGAAAGGTGCAAGTCACCCCCCCCCATTGGATGACTTAATTTGCACAGGAAAAGCCGGGTTCCCTCTGAAGAGCTTCCTCTCTCTCTGGTTTGCTTTCTTCTCCTCGTCCTCGCCTCTCTTTGGACTATAGCGTGACCTTCATTGGCGTTCCACCTGCAGGAAGCCATGTTTGATTCTCTGTCCACCGAGACGCTTGCTTGACAGTAGAATGGTGTCATAGGACCAAGTGGAGGAATTTCTCTTTCTCTGTCATCATTAAGGGGCTTCCCCCTATGGCGAGGGGGATGAAAAGTACGATTTAATGTTCTCCAGAGAGTGGCAGCAGAAGAAAAGCTCAAAGCCCCGCATGCTGGTTTCTGAGTGGGTCACTCCAGCCCTTGCAGCGAATGGGATGTCCCTGTGGAATTTGCCATAGACCGGCCTGAAAGGATGGGGATTAAGACTCTTTTAGGGATGGAAATGTAACAAAAGGAGCACTTTTATGATGTAGCAGCATAAAATGAAGGGTGGGGGCGGGTTGGGAGGGGGGGGGGTCATTGTGTTACTGATTGCAAAAGATCGTTGAAACAGGCAGCCCTGCGCCGCATGGAAGGCAGGCCCTGTGGGCTTAAATGGCTTGTACAAAATGACTTGTCTACATCAGGGACGGAGCGGCTCTCGTTTAAGGAGGCAGTGTAGAAGATTATTGGTTTGTTTCTATTTGGACCCGCCGCTCCTCCCTCCTTTCCCTCCCTCTCCCGCACTCTTTCCCTCCCCTCCGTCTGCTATCAACGCCGCGCTTGAATGTGGCGACAGAGTCCCAGTGAAAGTTGGGCAGAGTGAGAAGGTAATTAGCATCCCCTCAGGCGTGGCTAGGACAGAATAGGAGGCACTAGTGTATAGCCTGCGTGTGAATGGGAACACCATGCTTGATTTCGGAGGCAATCGTGACCAGATGCTGTGACTGTGCTCGAGGCAGAGGGCGAGGCAACGCCCGGGCAACGTCGCTATACTGGCAAATTGTAACTTGATGCTAATTACTAGATGAGTCTGATGTCAAATGCAGTTTTGCAGAAATTTTTATACATCTGGAAACTCTTTGATACTATCACCGGTTAGCAGTAAGATGGGGTTGTTTTGTTTTTTGTTATTTTCATTGCTGATTAAAAAAAAAGTCTCGTTTCTCCCAGCACATACATTCTGGTTTTTGACATATTTTCATTTTTTTGTTGACCTATAAAAGTTTGAGGATTTTACCATTTATAGCGATGAGGTTTCAGAAAAACTGAATCAAAGCTTCAATTCATAAATATTGCTACATTCCCTATGATATGATTATTATTATATTCTAATGATGCAAACCTGAGGTGTTACAGGAAAAAGAATGAGGGCAGGTTTAAGAATCAGTGCAAAATACTACAATTACTAAAATAGTAACATTTGTTGATCAGTGTACTGAATGATTTTTTTTGCTTCTGAAATGCCCGGTTTGCCATTGCAGTATATTTCTGTTAGTTCTGCTATATGTTTAGGATTGCTATTCACTCAACTGAGTGCAACTTTTGTCTTAGCCATGTGAAGACAAAATGATCAGAGTGGCCAGTGAACACTAGAGGGGGAGCTTAGCCATGATGCAGCCTTCGAGAAGCCCTGATAGAGGGAGCTGTTCTCAGAGCCCTTCCAAATCCATGCCTTGTATCCTCCCTCCGCCCACCAACACACCCTGCGCCCCCCTGCACCTCCATCACAGGCAGTGGGAGACCTCTAGAGATCAGAGGTCAAGGGTCAAGAAGAGCAACGGGCCTTTTTATTGACATTCTCCCTTGATCCTAAAAAGGGAGCATATTTGTGCATGTGTGAGAGAGTGTGTGTGTGTGTGTGTGTGTGTGTATATATATATATATATATATATATCAGAGAGGACAAGAGGGGTAAAAATCCATATATCTCTTTGACTATAGAAATGTAAAATATCTTTCTGACATGATATGAATACGTTCAATATGAGTTTGGTTGCATGCATGAGTAAATTACGATCTTCCTAAATTTTGTCCCCTGCGGGTAAGGGGGGGAGGGTGCAGGCTGCTAAATTGCTAAGTAGGTAAAGAGAACTTTGGGGGCTGGGGGTGTTCGCACACTATGATATGGAGCCCTTAAAAGGCCTCTGGAGGGAGTGTAATATCAAGAGCGGGATTACTCCCCAATCCCTCTCACTCGCCCTTTCTCCCCAGCTCACCCCCTCCCTTCTTCCCCGCATCATTTAAATGTCTAAAGAGTAACTGAATGAATTATCGTGAACATTTGACAAATTCATTGACTCTGCACTGTGACTCCGCCAACCGTTTTCTCTCATTTGCATCGAGTAAGACGTGGCTTTTGAGACTTTTCCACTTTACTTCCTCAAACAAAACAAAATAAATAAATGTGTGCCGGTTCAAATCTTACTCGTAATTCACATTCGAGACTTTTGAGGCGAGTGAGTGCGACTGTCTACGCTGAAAAATGGCACGTATCCATCCAGGCTGCACTCCTACGTATTTAGACTGTGCTAAATTCTTTCTCCCAAACTGAAGCCAGTAACAAAGTGAAAAGGAACCTTTGTGGGGGGATGGAATTTAGCGATGCACATAGACGGTTCTGTCTGACCTCGGTGTTCCCACATCAAAGAACCTCGCCAGCCCACTTCCCTCGACACGAGCTGAAAGGAGGTCTTTAGTGCGGAGGCTTGTGCTTGTGTAAATGTGTTGCACTGAAAGCTCCAGGCTGCAAGCTTACATGCTGCCAATATAGCAACAGTCAATGGTAACTCCAGGTTAGCGGGCTTTGGCAGAAGCTGGCTGGTCGTAAAAATGGAGAGTAGGCCGGATGGATTTACGTGCATTGTCTGTGCATCTTTGCTTAATTTGGTGTATCCTTTCCTTAAATTATGACCTCTTCCGCTTGCAATACCGCCACTTAAATATGTTTTAAATAATCCATTTTGGGGCACTCATTTATATTTATTTTCAAAACATCCACCCATATAGCGATACGTTTTGAGATGTAAATTTTAGTCAAGGCCGCAAGTAACTGAACCCACCATGCCTGCATGGAGACTTTTTAAAATGTCCGAGAAATATGGAAGCTTTGATGAAAACTCAGAACGTACTTAAGTGCCAGTAAGTGAAATGAAGGTGTATTATGGTGCACCTCAGCTTTTCTTTGGCTTTCCTGCTATTCTGCCAAAATCATCCGATTGTGTTCACTCTCTCAACGGCACAAACTCCCCTTTCCTGTGTACGAAAATATCGAAAGAAAGAAAACTCCAGCCATGCGCACAGTTTGACTATGTTTTGCAAGAGACCTATGCTAGGCACGAAAATAACGCCCTTCGTGTGTGAAACTTTAACGGAATACAGTTCCTGACATTTTTATAACAAGTCCCTCCTAACTTTTGTGAGAATCCACACACACATGATTTTGGAGTATTTACTTGCCCTCACAAGCCTGGAAAAAATACTTGCACATACATACACAGAGGGGACAAACACACCCACTGACCTTTGAGTTTCCGACCACAAGGCTGTTTGTCCCTGATCTTCAAACACAGCGGAGCATCAGTCAGCTCTTATTGTCGTTTTTCTTTTTCTTTTTTCGCCGTGTCTGAACTTTTGGTCGTCAACCATTTCTCTTCTCCTTGAGTATTCTTACAGGCTTTCACTCTGTTTGGCACAGCCTGCAGAGCATAGGTCATATTTAGTTTATCTCTTAGCTCGCCTCACACATCAGCAGTGCAACATATCCCAAAGAGATAGAAAAGGCTAATGTATGTAAATCCAAATTGTTGTATCGCTGGCACATATTTATTCCTTTTTTTTTATGGTAATCTTTTGATTTCCTTCCCCCTCTCATCCCATCCCTCCCCCCCGTCCTGGCTCAAAGTTCCTTTGCATCATAAACTTGAAGGATGCACAACTGTTTTCGTCCAAGGACAGTAACCCCGAGAGAACCCGAGCGAGATAGAAAATATTCAAAAGTATCTCATAAATCTTTTGTAATCCAACTTTGATGAATTCAACATTGTTTGAAGGGAATGTTGTAATTATAGGTGGTCAATAGAGCAAGCGCAATCTCTCTTCAGAATCTCATTTCAAACCAGTCAAACTGGAAATAACATTGGTGGTTATTCAAAAAGTTGGCCACATGAATCAGTATTCCCTTTTGTGTGTGTGTGCGTGTGTGTGTGTGCATGTGTGTGTGTGTGTGTGTGTGTGTGTGTGTAATTGAAACTGTATGCCGAACATATTTTAGCTCTTGGATGGCCAGTCTTGGCGTATAATTATTATGATTTTTTTTTTACAGCATTCATAATGCTTACATTCAATTAACCAATGAAGTGTGGCCATGTTTATTTTTAGCTTCATGAAAAATGAATGAAACTTCTCCGTGGAAGGCTATAAGACGTTTCCTGGCGGTGGCAAGCAGCAGCCTGCCATGCAGCCAGCTTGCTGCTTTGGAAACGTCAAGCCCGCAGAGCACATAATCGTTATTTGGTCCAGCTCCCAAAATGAGTGTTATCTTAATGAATAAACAAATTAACAAATAATATACCAAAAAAAAAAAAATCATCGGCAGAGAAGTTCATCAATTACAGGGATTAGTGGACCAAGAAGCATGTAATTTACACTGAGACATTTATAGGGCAACGATTATGCCACCTTCCCCATAAGCCGTTATTGTGATGAAATTTAGAGCAATAAAGCACCTTCCAGTTCCCCTGACAAATCCTCTACTCCTACTCAAAATCAAAAGGTGAAGCATTTAGCAGCCCGCCTCTAATTGATAAAGCCGTGTGACGAATTAATTGCCCTCCACACATCTAGCGCGCGCCCTCGAGGGTGGAAAGTCAGAAAATTAGCAGCTGTCAAAGCGAGGGATCCGATATGATAGACATCATATTCAAAGATGTTCTTTGTGATGATATAAATTGGTTGTTTGCTTTTCTCCACTGCATCCCGTGGTTCATGAAATATTGATGCCAGAATGAAACAGAAACTACTTGAGCTGTGTACACACATAAAAACAATCGACCAAGGTTGAGCATTTTCCCTTTTTTTCCAGCAACGGCTCAATTATTGGATGTTTTTAAAGATTTTCCTGAATGATTCTTCTGAGGTGAGCAGCGCAGTGGAAAATTGATTTAGATGTCTGCCTCACAGCGCAGAGGGTCCAATGTTCGATTCCAGGTCCTGGCCTTCCTGTGTGGAGTTCTACCCGTGCCTATGTGAGTTTTCTCCGGGTACTCGCTTGACAGGTTAATGGAACTCTATAAATTCTGCCCAAGGAGTAATTGTGAGTATGAAGAGTTTGTCAACCGGTTCAAAGCGTACCCCTCATCCTGATCGAAGACTGCTGGGAATGTGGGAGGAAACCGGAGTACCTGGAGAAAACCCACGCAGGCATGGGGAGAACATGCAAACCGGAGCCGGAATCGGACTCTGCACCTCTGCACTGTGAGGTGGACGTGCTAACCAGTGGACCACCGTGCCAATTATCTCAATGTTTTCCAAATCTCCTTGATGACACCCTTAAAACTCATTCAGTACCATCCAATTCTAGGTCAAGTTGAAAAGACGCTTAAAAACGTCTTTGGGAGTGAATGAGTTAAGCTTGGAAATCGCACAAGAGCGACAAAGTGGCTTTAGCACGGCGAGTGTCTTCTCGGCCAGGAGCTGTCAGATGCTCAGTCCTTTGTGAGAAGGCGGGTTGTCATTCTGAAGCAGTTATGAGTTGCCAGGTCAAAAGTCGTGACTCGTCCCAGCGTCACTGAACAAAGCAAACACCACATGATCTTGTTGGTTGATCGTCTGGCCCACATTGAAGAGGAAAAATCATTATTTGTAGTAAGGATATCTTTTGTGACATCAATCCTTCACTTTGCCTGACACATGTGGATTGTAAATTTATAAGCATTACTGTAAAGTGTTCCCGCCGACACATGTATTAATTTTTTGGTCAAAACAAGCTGTTGATGATACAAACACCAGAGTGAAACCTTCATTGTCTCAACTGGTGCACTGAGTCCTACTTTACGTCTTTCCCAACACTTTATTTCTCGTAATCTTCTGATGGAACCTATGGATTAGGAACGGCATCGCACACTAAGTAGGTTTCTGGCTCTCTTACCTGGGAATTTGCGCGAGACCCCTCTCGTCTCACTCAAGGAATGGGTTGGGGGGGCTTACATTGATAGGATGCACAGGCAAAGGAAATCTCCATGTCTCTCCTTTGATATGTATATTTCCAACCACTCTCAAATCGGATATTTTCATCCCTCCCCGCTCCACCATTGCCACCCGCTACAGTCGTCCTTCTTACTGAGGATCAGTTTGTTTTTACATCGTTTTGCCATACCAGAGTTGACACATGTATCGTGGCTTTGATATTGTGTGGACCGGCATTTTCACATACTTTGTTTGTATTTCATTGGCATCTCATAGACGTCTTTTTATTTGTGAAGGAAGGTTCAGTCTGCCCGGTTAATACTCTATGTTCACCGTTCTGGCAGAATGCTTATTTCTTTGACAGTCTCAGCCTTTCTGACCCTGTCTATGTAAAGATTTTCCTTGAATGACTTTCTTTAGGCTCCTAATTGGCATAAATAAGATTATGGTTGATAATGTTGCATTCGCTGGACTGCCGTGTCGGCAGCAAGGGAATGTAATGAATGACTGTAAGCCTGAAAAGTTGTCTTTCTCTATGTATCCTGTGATTGACTAGGGACCAGTCAGGTTTGCCTCATGGTTACAATAGTTTTGGATTTGTTTCGTTTTTTTTATTTCATTTAGATTTTTTTTTGGGGGGGGGGTGTTAGTTTTAATTAGTTTGTAGAGCAAATTTACAGGTTTTTTTCATTTTTGTTTTAGATCTTTATTTAGTTTGAGTATTAGTTTGAGTTTTTTAGTATACAGTTTTTTTTGTTGACTGCATGATGGTAATCGAGTATTGAGGAACTAAGTAACATAAACTGCTATTCTCAAATGACTGTTTGACCTTCCTTCTTCTGCATGGAGGTACAGCAATACTAAACTTAAAACAATCGAAAGCCACCCTGAAAGCTCACGTATGATTAACTGATGAAAAAGAAGGCCCGTTTCACTTTAATTAGTTCTAAACATAAGATGCAGTTTCAGTTAGGTTTCATTTTTGTTTTTATTTTCATTTCCTTAGCAAAATGTTTTGTTTTTTTCAATTTTAGGTTTACTTTCTCTCAACTATACACTGTAGCTTCCCACAACTCTGAACACCATCTGAAATATTGTGAATTGTGAATGGATCTTACGGTAATGGGTTCTTGAGCTACTTGTTACAGTTTTCAGGTTGGCAGGGAAAAGGTTTTGGTTACATCGGACGGAGCCACAATGCACATTCTGCACACGACAGTACTTTTACTACGATGTCAATTAGCAAGTATGATCATTTCCGTCCCCTCTGAGGTTGATTAACAGCGTTGTCTGCCTGCCATTCATCACTGCCCCGTGACCAGCCTGCAGTCGGTGTCGAGCGATGAGCTAATCTTTTCAAAAGCTTGCTGTAAATGTCAACAAAATATCCCGCTGGGTGTCCGTGTTTTCTTTTTGTTTCCCCTCTTCATCGTGTGATTTATGCTGTCGACCTTTTTCAAATGAACCGATGCTGATTCTTGACTTGTACTCATATTACTTGGCAGCGTCACATCCAATGCCTGTGCTTGTGTACGGCGCAGCGCTTTGCGTCACGTGAGACCCCAGACGTTGTGCGCATCCTTTATATTTTTAAAGTTATTAACGTAAGTCTCCTCACAAGGTGTAATGAGCACCTCCGCTCGATTGTTACCGTGGGTATTTCAATCCTCCGCCTGCGCCAGACACCACATTCTGATAATTTATGATTCCCATAGTCCCCCTCAGCAGGGATTAATTCTGAATTATTTATGCTCTTATGCGCACATAGAGCTGAAACATTTTAGTAGGTGTCAGACGCTCCGTCACAGGCGAAGCTAATGTGCTGACTAGCAGGGGAACTGATGGCACTCTCTTGTTATTTAAAGTCTTCGCTTTTTTTTTCTTTTCTTTTTTCATTCCTCTTGGGAGTCGAGGGGGGCAAAAGATGAAAATAATATTTCTCCTTAAATCGAAATATACAATTCAGTCAATGCTGGGGGGAGATTCTGACAGAAGCACTGCAGGAGGGAGCTTTTGCAGAAAGTTTGGAGTTCGTGGGGGGTTGCGAGCAGCCTTGTGGTGCTTTGTTTTGTCTGGGTAAATACCTTAGTCCGTCACCTTTGGCGTATCGCTGACGTCTGACCCTCTTTTTGATCGGATTAGTTTTTATTCAGCATTTTTTATTTTGTCGCATCAGGAATTGAATCAATTCAATCTTTTTTTTTCACAAATGAAAACGGATGGATGTTTGAACCCAGTGAAATGAAAGGGGCTGCAGGTTAATTGTTGCTTATGTTTTGCACATTTTGTACAGTTAGTCATTTCTAATATCATTAGGCAAATTAGGTGTGCGCAGATTTATTTGCTTATTAAGTCATTTAAACTCTCCAGTTGAAGATGAATGACCAACTCATTGTGCCCTTATAAACAGGAGGCCACATAAATCAGGTAATGCACGAACAACGTGTTTTGCATCGCGCTAATTAGTGCTGTTTTTAATTTGTCCGCTTCTGTTTCTCGGCGCCACATCTCACCGCAGTCTCATGAGTAATGGACGCAGTGATTCAGCCTCATTCATGTTATGGATACTCCCCCTCATGTGCGCTAATTAAATAAGAAGCTTTCTTTGAATGTGCGGAAAATATGAAAATTATTTTGGAATTAATTCTCAGTATGCTTTTTGGAGATGAGGTCAGCCTCGACAAAAAAAAAAAAAAAAAATCACACACACAGATACACACCACTGGGTCAGCGCTAAAGCCCTTATAACTCAAGTCAAGCTCTGTAATTGTGTTGGCAGCAGTATTGTCCTTGCCATAGGATCAGCGCGACTATTTCAGAGAAAGGTCCCCTTTCTCGCTGCCCAACAATGTCTAATAAATCCTGGGGTGGGGAACATTGATGCCGGGCACTGACTGTGACACAAAAGAGGGGAATTTGGGAAGAGGCTGCAGAGGATAATGAACAGTATTTTAACTCGGCAGTTTAACCTCAGAGCCTGTCACCACTGACCTTTCGCCAACCCCAGCGAGAGTCCGATTTCTCCTGAATCCGTTTTTTTTTCTTCCCTCTCCTCCCTCCTCCTTCACTCCCATCTCTCTTCATGCCCCTGCTTTGGCGTTCCCATCGCTTTTATTCTTCTGCTGACAGAGTACACTCGAGTAAAAGCGAGGGAGTTCTGTGGTGGTGGGAGGGCGTGGGGGTGGGGGGGGGGGAGCCAGCAGATTTGGGGCTGGGATGTGTAAGAAGTGTCAGTCCAAGACATTTACATGAAAAGCAGTTAGTAGTTGAAAGGCAAGCTGTTTCACAATCTGCCTGTACATTTTCTCCTTTTTTCTCTCTCTCTCTCACCCTTTCTCTAGTGGCTCAGTCCTCCCTCCATCTCTTTTATTGCCGTGGTCCATGCCTGGCGAATTGATGTGAGAGCAAGGGCGACCCCCACATGTCTGCAGCAGACTGGGAGGTGCAGCAGACTGGGAGGTGTTATTGTCTGTCACTGAGGCCTGCGCGACCATCATCCCGCATGACCTTTAGACAACCTTTTGCGTCACCTGAAGTTGACCTTGAAGGAATGTGGCTCCCTGCTTTTCCAGGTCTGCTGTCATCAGTACCTTGCAACTCATCTCGTTCCTTCATTTCCTTCACTCCTCGTGCTTTCCAATGCTGTTTTATCAACCACTCAACCTTTTTCTTTTGTGTTGTTGTTTTTTTTATCCCCCCGCTGCTACAAAGCAGAAGGTAGTAAGTGTAAATCAAGCTGAAGCATTTTCTTTCGCGGGGCCCTGATTAGTGCCGATGATGTTTCCAAAGAGGTGAGGGGGGGACAACTCAGAGGCCACAACAGCTGCTCTCCCCTCGTCACCACATCCAGATTAATGTCTCTGTCTCCCCCCCGCACTCTCACTCTCTTTCCTTGCACATTTCCAGCGTTATCAATATCGATCTGGCCGTGCACTTAGAACCTCTCTTGAACAATTGGCTCCTGTGGTTGATGTCGGCATTAATGGTGAGTGCTTGAGGATTGAGAGGAGGAGGGAGGATGATTTAACGCGTTTTGAAAGATTCATCTCATTCCACATGAATAACCTTACAGATGTCACAAAATGGGAATTCTCTGCGCTTTATCACAGTAATAGTTGCCCACTTTTGTCCTGTTTCACATCATCATATCCTCTAGTCTTTTGGCTCAATGTTGTGAATGGATATTTCATCGGGCCTGTGCGATGGAGGTCACAGTTGAGATGCTCGGGCTTGATGATGCGAGCCCTCCGCGATGTCCTGCCACTCCCCCCGCTTTTGATTCATGATCACAGGAGTCTGCCAACAAGTTGATGGGCTTCAGTCCATTCACTTCAATCACGTAATCAACTTGACAGTGGTCTCAAAAGGATATCATCTCGAAATACCCAATCGATTCTATTCATCTCGATTAATGGAAAGATTTGCCCAGGTATCCAAAGAATTAAGAAAAGAGTTAATAGAATAAAATGCTGACCACGTTTCACACAGATTAGGGATTGCCACGGCTAATGCTAATATTACTGAACAAAATTGCTTTTTTCTTTTCAATGTAATTTGATCAATGTCACGTTAGAAATGAATTTATGACCAGAAGCTATTTTGTGGTCAGGAATAGCTCAGTAGACTCTTTATGGTCACTTGTGAATGTATAGATACATTTCAATTACTAATTAAGATAAACAGAAGGAAAGACCTCATTTGAATGTTTCACTGTTTTGGTCTCGAACTAAAAGCAACCCAAAATCTTTGCCGTGAGAAATCAGTAATGGGCGATATTTGCCTGCAACAATCCATTGTGCTCCACCACAAAAAAAATAAATAAAAATAAAATAAAGCCAAAACAAGGTGTGGAAACAAGACGCTGATCAGATTGAAAAATAATGGCATTAAATTTTCACACGCAGCAAGCAGAATGAGTTTTTCCACTGCATCGTGTTGCACAACATAAATAATTATGCACGGGTGACTAATTTGAAGACACTGCATGCTAAGTATACAAATCCCCCTTTCTTCTCCTTGCTCCAGGCTTGGAGAGGAATAACACATAACCGCTAAACAAAGGCAGCATCAAGCTCATAAAATTAACATAGCAAATGACCCGAAGAAGAGGCTCGATAAATATTCCGATCTTATCATCTCTAAATACTGCGAGTCGTCTTTAAAGCAGCCAATGAAAACCCCCTCGTTAATCTTCCATACACTCAGATAAACTTTTTACAGGAAACCATCTTTCCAGCAACCCCACAGGGGTCGGGACAAGGGCGCCTTCTCCTCAAGTTGATAGATACTATTTTGGCGAGATCTACGACTTTTGTTCAGAGAGCTACACGCTAACCTTGGACTGAAACTCAATTTCGCTCTCTCTCCTCTGGTTTTGCATATCCTTCCTATTTGTAAAGTAGAAAGTACTGTCTGAAAGAGACAGTGTTTTAAAGCCGCGTCTCTATTCTCCATTCAAACACATCCACAAACGGGCCTGTGTGGTTTTGCGTGCGACGGGTGCACCCGTGCATTTGGTACTTTGTGTCAGCGGGTGAACACGTTTTCTTTCCCCGTCTTTCAAAGGCATTTATGCAAGTGAGGGGCTCGTACGAGACAGAGCGGTGTCTTCCTGCAGAGCAAAACAGTCATTGTTGAGAGGTGAGGGGAAGGGATCAATCAGCCTTACCTTCGCCTCCTGCCACACGTGTCGTGTTCTTCTGGCCTGTCAGTCTTATGGTATGTGCTGCAGGTAGATATGATGCATAATCCTGCTCGCTTGATTTAGCTCAGTTCCCCCCCCCCCCTTTTTTTTCTTTTTTTTTTCCCTTTTTTATCCTTCAAAGGGTACCTTGTGGTCATCTATGCCCATGCATTTCTAGTGAAAGCTGAGAATTACTAGCATGATGATTATTTCTTTTTTCGCTGTACATCATTGTTGTTGAAAAGAAATTATTGTATCGTCTTGATGAGACAATTTTAATACAACATTGATACCGATGTTTATTGCTACTGAAGCACCACTAGGGGAAAAAAAAGTGTGACAGCTGGGATGTTATGATTTGCTTACCTCAGCCAGCTGTAGTATTAGCTTGTCTACCATTGCATCCTATATCACCATACAAAGTGCTAAATTAGGTTTTAGACTTTTGAGCGCAATGCTGCTCTGTCTCGGGAGGGATACTGTATATGTATCATTTGCAATATACTCACAGATATCTTTTATCTACATCTTAAAAAAAAAAAACAACTCGTATTTGTCAACAGTTCAACTCAAGACAGAGAACTAAATAGCGTGTCAAGTGGATTGTCACATGCGGCACCGCACCAGTGCGGCGCCCAATTCTTGTTAACAATGATGATCTCGTGCCTCCTTTCTTCCCCGCCAATATTGACACCCGCCTCGCACATCAATGGCAGAAAATCCAACAGGTAGACAGAATGCAGAGCACATTGTGTTGCTCGTTCTCTCTGGGTAATAAGTTCCCTGGGGTGCCGCCCAAGTCGGTCGTACTGCTGTTTTCCGCTCCGTAAGAAACTCTGCGGAAATAATGAAAGACAGGAATAGAGTTGGAGCACTGATGGTGATGAGAATGGTCGGAAATCAGGACGGGATATAGATCAGTAAATATTTGGGAATCTGGGTGAATGAAGTAGAATTTGATTTTTATTCCCTTCCGTTGGTTTCCTTGTACCAGTCATTGGAGTCTTACAGAGCACATTTCAAACAAGAACATAACTTATTTATTGGCGAAAGTCAAGTTCAGCCTTTGTTCAGCGCATTTATTCCCCTTCTCTGTCA
The DNA here is from genome assembly GCF_054856545.1 of Hippocampus guttulatus. Lineage (NCBI taxonomy): Eukaryota > Metazoa > Chordata > Actinopteri > Syngnathiformes > Syngnathidae > Hippocampus > Hippocampus guttulatus. The sequence goes on from NC_141265.1 coordinate 17,826,020, forward strand.
GATTGACAAATACCAACTGAAACTTAGATTTGAGGGTCATGAACTGCCTGTAAACAAACAAAGACTTTTCCTCTCATGCAGTCTTTGAGTGGATGAAGACTTCTCAAAATTAGTGAACCAAATAAGTGAGTCAATCAAACTATAAAGTACTCAATAAATGACGAGGCATAATGTGGGTCGCGTTCTAGTTCATCCTCAGACCTTTCACTCGTTAACATCGAGCGATGTCACATATGCTAATGCTCCAGTCTTTCAGCTTTCGATGAGTTTGTTTACTTCTACTTCAATTCTTCTTCTCCTTCACTCGTGTTCTTCACTTGTCTTTGCGCTTTATAAACTTCGACAGTTGGAATCTTAACTTTGTTGTGTGACTTCAGAGTTTTTTTTCACCTGCAGAACTCGAAATGCATATTGTGCAACCTCTGGAAACTTGAGAAAGTTCCATTCTTGTCATTATTTGTGTATTCTAACATTATCTGATCTGATGCCATAGCAGTAAGCAATCATGGGCAAGAAATAGGTCCTTATTTTATTCCCGTGACTATAACGTTCAATCACGCATACATCACACATTTATCGTTAGCACTGGCACTGACATTCAAGTGCAGATCTTGCGTTCATTTTGCACGGGAGCCTGTCGTGCTGTATCCTCCATAATGGACAATTGCACTTAAAACGTACACCCGATCCCGCCGTTTTATTAAACCGGGAGATATTTTGACCTCTTCTCCAATATTGCCATGAGTTAGCCCCCAGAGAAGAAGGGCGTACCTGAGGAGCGGAGCAATGATATTTGGAGTAATGGGACACACACTGCAGGTGTAACCTACCTTCTGCTTCTAATAAATGACGTCCAGCCTCTTAAAGACAATTCTATTACCTCCCCAGTCGTCTGCAATATGTCTCTGTCAGGGAAATGGATATGCACACGTGTTAGCAAATCAGTAGCCAAAGCCCTATCAATAGTGGCTGATCTCAAGATTTATGCCACTACTTAGTGTCACGCATTGCCTCGTACACATCTTTTACTGAAGCACCGGCGAGCCTTTACTTCTGGTTCCAAGTGTAACTAGTTCCTGAGGGTGTATGAAGTTGCTGACCGTTTGAAAACAAGAACATTTCCTCTTTTTTTTTTCTTCTCTCTTTACTATTTTTAGCACTCTTGACCTGCGATGGACCACTGGGATTAGATCATGATTTCTATAAGACTCAGCAAATGCTGCGAATGTCTATAATTTCTCACAGGAGTCGACACGTACACCCTCTTTTTTTTCCCAGTCTGGCTGCTGTTGTTTACTTGCAAAAGAAACATATGGTTTGACTTGCTCTGTATTATCCTACATTCTGTGTTTATTTTCCTTGCCGCTTTTTTGTTTCTCCTGCTGCTATTTTCTACTTCCCTCTGAATCCGAAATGAAACTCAGTGAGAACAGGGGAGTACGGGGTCCCAGCAGGAGTGAGGGTATCAGACCATCTCTCAGTGTCACATGTGGGGCTGGTTAAATCAGGGATAGACCTAAACACACGTGGATCACAGCTTTACATTAAAAAAATCAATAAATGGGGCCTCTGAGTCATGGCGTCATTTTGTGACTTCATATCAACAACTGCATACTGACGATATTGGAGCATGATGTTTATAATGAGAAATGCACTGGGGAAATAACCCTAATGGTGTCATGATGTTATCAGCCACTTCATTAGGTCCACTCGTACAATCCAACGAGATCCAGTACGACAGCTCGGCCATGAAATTCCGCCTTTCATGTGATGATTACGTTCGGTTTTGATGGATTCTATGATGTCATGTTAGCGATTGCTTCACCACCAACCACTACTGTTTGAAACTGTACGTCAGCCTTCCTGCTAGTGGTGGTTTTGCGAGTTCATTTGACGTAGTTAGACTCAGTAACTTACGAAAGGGATTTGGTTCAATTGAGTTATTTTTGTCAATCGACTATATTTGTTGATATTGGAAGTGTCTAAAGAAGCCAACCACTCACGGTTTGGTGTAATCATTGAAAATCACTCATTATTAAATGATATTTTGTACAAATATTTTTTATCAGAAATATTTTTAAAAATTGGGTACAAATTCCGATCCAAGGATGATCATAATAAATTCATCATGTAAAAAAACTGGCTGCCGCACTCCAGGAATAGTCTGTGTGCGGCATGAATCAATAGTCACATGATATATCGGGGTTCACAATTCACAGTTTTGCTGTTTTGCTGCTTTTGTTAATGTAATTTTTTTAAGTACTCTTACAGTTGTTACTCTATTGAGACAGTCGCCGATGGTGTATAGTGGTTCACTACCTGACTTGAGTGTGGGCAGCGTGGGATTGGTTGCCGCTCAGTGGGGTGTGGATGCGAGTGTGAATGGTTGTTCCTCTCTGTGTGTTCTTTGAGATTGTCTGGCGACCAGTTCAGGGTGTAATCCGCCTTTAACCTGAAGGCAGCTGTCTCTCGCCTCCAGTCTCGCAGTACAGCTACCATGAATATTTTAAAACTAGCGGCCATCGGAACTGCTGAAGCGAGCGATGCTAACCACCATTCCCATCCACCGGGCATTTTATTTTCATTCGTTCTGACTCCCACAGACGTATGAACCCATTTCTCGAATTCACAGAGTGTTATACTTTACCATGAAGAAAAGATGCACCCCCACCCCAAAAAAAAAAAAAAGTGATCACTCGACTGCAAGCGTTAAATGTTCAAATTCAACCTTAATGAGGATCACGTGACAGTCCGCATATGTGATTATGCGGGAACATGTGTTTGGTGAACAAACAGTTAAACTTATCGCATTTTAAATCACACCTTGTCCTCTTTAGGACAGATTAGAAAAACACACTTGTTGGAATAATAGAAGCTATGTTTCTATTAGATAAGGTGAGAACAGATCCGAGTCACCTTAGGTTCAACCGAGGCTGTGATGTCTGTTTAGGCTGCCAGTTAACACGCCACCTCCAGAACTAGGCACCCCTTGTTTTCTTCTCCCCTCTTTCGCGAAATTGTTTGTGTACTTTTTCAATTCTCATCATTTCCGTTTTCAACGATCCTCTTAAACTTTGACCTCGGCGGATATCGTCCCGTTTGCGCAGGCTGGACGCTCAGGCTGGGTGGCCAAAGTCGGTGATGTGGGGAAGGAGGAAAGGCTTTGCTGACTCCTTGGGATTTGTTTACACGTCGTGGAAGCTTTTAGGCGGGAGATTAAAGTTGGTAATGGGGCCAAGTGCTTTTCCCATCGTCTCCGGAATCCTCCTGACTTCTCCTGTCACTTTAACAGATGTTTTACTTTGGGGAAATGTAAACCACGTCTACATTTAGAATTTCAGTTATCGTCATTATATTATAGAGTGCTACTAGAAACTGTCAAGGGCCACTATCTGGTTACATTCTAAACAGCACATGGGGGGGGGGGGGGCAGACAGACGCTTTGTTTTCTTTGACCGACACGGTGTACAAAAACGAAGGAGTTAATTCATGTAGAAAATCAAGTCCTCTACCTATGACCCAGTGTTTATCGGCGTAAACTGCTCCGCTCTAATCCCTTTAGTGTGGAATTAATCCACTGTTGGTTACATACACACTGATTGGTATAACCTCTCACATAAGCTCCCTATATCTGTGTTAGCTCAGCCCACTTTTTTTTTTTTCCAAACACCGGTCCACCACCCAAAGAGGTCGGCAGGGAAAGGTTGATATCAAATGTGATGAATGACTTTCCGTCCGAAAATTGTGCAGAATGTCCTTGGGTTTAGACAAAACTATGTTTCCTTTTTTTCTGGGGCGTCTTTCATCTTGTGCACAAGGCCGACAATATTGACAGGAATAGAACCGTGAATCAGGCCGAGCAATGTTGAAATTTTTGCAAAAACTTCAGAGCTGCTGCTGTGAATCTCATCGTTTCGAAAGATGAGATCACCTTCACGTTATGTGAGGTCAACGAGCCTCTTCAAATGTCATTCATGTCGTCATTTTCCAAGTACGAAGTTATGATTCTGTGAGAATAAATACAGTGGTACCTTGACTTGAGTTTAATTCATTCGCAATTCACTTTACTCAAATAGATCCACTTCTATTTTCTACAAAATCTTGTTGTAACAGATAAAAGGTCCTTACTTGAGTAAAATATTGGTTTTAATGCAAAGTCCTCAAATAGAAAGTATATTTAGATTCCAAGACTATTCCAAAAGTTGTCATTGATCCTCGAATACAAATCAACTGTAAAAATGCCGCTGTTGAACAACACAATCAAAACTGACTGGGCATGACAGCCGCTTTTCTTCTATTCATCTCAAAGAAACAATTCTCCAAACTTCTCGCTCACCGGTTTAGTTCTGCCCACCAGCACCACACTTCAGCCAGCAGCGGTGATTTGCGAGCGACCCCGTGGCGTTAACTCCAGCAGGGTATTTTGCTAAGAGATGACATCTAATTAATATGCGATTTGAATCTGTTTCAATATACAGTAAATACAATATTGTACATAGAGCATATTTGACAATAAAGATGGAGCTGACCTTGACTGTGACCTTGAATATGACTTTGCAAAGTACCCTGGATTTGTCCAACAAGCCTCAGGCAAGTAATATTGAAAGCAACTACCTTTGTTCGGTGTTTGTCCATCTTCACGCCAGTAGGCCGCCACAGGAAGTAAATAAATCTGTGTTGAGTTTGCTTTAACCCTTTCAGGGACAACGGTCACTACAGTGGACATCTTATCGTGTTATCAGGATTTTTGACTTTATTTTGTTGAAAATATATTTCTTTCCCTAACTTTGTGGCCCCAAAAAGCTTCTTCGTAAGTTTGAACAATAGAGAGCTAAAGCGAGGTCATTTTAACAGGAGATAGATGCTATGACAAGAGTTACACATTCATGTTTTTTTTTTCTCCCCTCAACTGTTTTGTACAATGTTTTGGGGGAACAACAGAGCGCCTTACTGCGGCTGTTGAAATGCAATGCTTTTTATTCAGCAGCCACCGTGGCATCTTTTGTACATCAGCAAGCATCAAATGGCCAAACACAACTGATAAGCAACTCTCTGAGTCTTTGCCGCACATCCCTCACTGTGATAGCGCGCTCCCACGAAGTCTTTTCTGGGCCGCCATATAAACAAATTGGACATGAGTGATTTGACAGAGGCTGGGAGATAACAGTTCATCGCCCCGTACGCTATGAATAGAAAGAACTCGGATCCAGGGCCAAGACAACACTGCTTGCCCATCTGTATATTTGGATTAAAAAGAAAAGGGGGTGACAGATGTGGAGGGTTTCAAAGGGTCAGTTTGTGTAATTCCATCTCAATTAGCTTGGACGCCGGAGAATGTTCTGTTTTTGGCCTCCGTGTTCTGAAATGTCCCTAATTTGAGAAGAGGGAATGTACATTTATACAAATAATTGTGTATAACGAAACCGTTTTGGCCGAGTACAGTTTCAGTACGCCTGTCGGCCTTCCAATTTGGTGAGATTTGCGCTCACTTGTCCCACTGGCTATTTTAAAACATAAAAACTGCAAAAATGCATGTTCATTTTTCACAAGTTTACATGTCTCAGACTTGTGAGCGTGTCCGCCTCACAGTGCAGAGGCGCAGGGTTCGATTCCGGCTCCGGCCTTCCTGTGTGGCGTTTGCATGTTCTCCTCGTGTGAGCGCGAATGGTTGTTCGTCTATGTGTGCCCTGCGATTGGCTGGCAATCAGTTCAGGGTGTACGCCGCCTACTGCGGCTGGGATAGGCGGCGGCACGCCTGAGGAAAAAGGGATTAGAAAATGCATGGACGAATAAATGTCTCAGAAGTTTGAAAATATGATGCAAAATTTGAAAATGTCGAAAAAATCAGCACTACCTTAACATTGATGATAGTGGAGTCTTGAAGTGCTTTTCATCCGTATTTTTTGGTTTTCCTCGCCTAATCACGTACTTAATCTCCCCTTTGCAGAGACTGCTCCTTCTTATAAAACCTTGAAAAAATATCCACTATCCACTAATTGGAAAGTTGTATTTTATTTTTTTAAAGTATGAGTGATGCATGTCTTTTGGTGCTGTCACAGTCAATGCATAGCCGAGCAGCAGTACATAGATCACAATCACAAGAGCTGTTTGCTTGAATCTCACATTGCAGACAGAAAGCTATCTAGAGAGCGCCTGCCAAAAAAAATAAATAAAAGTGTGTATTTCTAATCCTTAGATGGCTCACAGGCGCAACAAATCTTATCTATCTACATGCTGTCAAAAACTGTCACTGCCATATCAAATGGAGGAGATGATACCCACAGAAGAGGTGCTGCGGGGTGGCGTATAAGGGGGAGAAAATCTTCAACGGTGTGGAATTTTGCACACATGGCGCACATGTACACAAATGCAGCAGGGAGAGAGAGAGAGAGCCCTTGTCAGTTGATAAACAAATGACAGACGAATGACATGTCGGAATACCTCCACCGGGGATGATCGCCATCAAGATTGTTGCTAGTAGCATCTCTTATGGAGGAAGGTGAGAAAGAAGAGGCCTTTTGCCCAAACAAACAAACAAACAAACAATCCGATAAACCGTCTGATTGCGTTGGCCATCAACTATGGCCCATCTAATCGCTGTCAATCTGGCTTGCGGGGTGTGAAAATGCGCTGACGATAAAATGATGGAAAGGTTGAATTGTAAAGAGGGAAGGAAAAGATGAGTTCTTGTATTGCTCTCGGGACATGGCCAGAACATCCCCCCCCCCCTCCAAACTACTCGTGAACGTTTTGTATGAAATAATAATAAAAAAAATGCTACACATACATACATATATATATATATATATATATATATATATATATATATATATATATATATATACTGTATTTCTTTTTCAAATTTGTACTTCTTTTTTCCAGGGGTTCCCTGACAATATTACATTACAATACATCCTCATGGGTGCTCAAATTTAGAAGTCCTTCTTCGATTGCAAGTATCCGCATTAGGCGTTCAAACTAACAGCGCAAAACATCACTTCACCAAACCGCTACTTTTGCTTGTCATCTATTCTTGACTACCGGCAATCATCGTGACATTGAAACACCCTGTTATGCTGGGAGTGGAGTGGTGGGGGGCGGGGGGGGGGGGGATACTTGAAATGCCAGCTTTGAGATGTGATTTATTTGATTACATATAACGGGCCAATTAGAACTTTCATGCAGATTTGATGTTCAAGGTGTAATTCTACACATTGTTTATAAAATAGCATTGTCAGTGTGGAATATATCAATATATATTTTTTTCAATTATGCAATTGTAAAATACATTTGCGTGCACCTGTTCTTATAGGCAAGCTTCTTTACAAGCACATACATTTGTATAGGGGCTATGTATTGTTTGAATGCCACGTACCCAGAGGTGAAGCCTGCAGATAATTGGCATCATGTCCACTGTTGGAGTTCTTGGCTGACCTGAGGAGAAAAAAAAATAACAAAACAAACAGTGTATGGAAATATAACAACAGGAATGCCACTTATTTATTCCATGAGTGGAAATATGAATATGGTGATGTCAGTGTTATGTTGTGTAGGTGTTGGATTGAGTGTGTATTTAAATTCATGCTCTGGCTGAAAATGCAACAAACAAGTGCTATATGTGTTCTGGATATTCATTTTTTTTTTAAATCATAAGGCGGGGGGGGGGGCAGTTGTTCCATATTGATTACTTTCTTAAAATAATCCATCCATTAAGCAGCCACGACATTGTGATCACTTGCACAAAATGATGAATAATGATGGCGTTATCCTAGATTTGTAGAACTGAGATGTGTCATAATAATCTCCCCTTTTGGTTTTGAAATAACACAACGTATCGCAGATATTAACCTATGCAGACTGCAAACTACCACCGCAATGAAGAATGTCGCTCGTTGACAGTGTCAATCAAAACTGACTGTTTATTATCTTTGTAAAGGGTAGAGTATTTGATATGGGCTTGCAATGCGTGCTGTACGCGCAGTGTCCTCTTTTACTGTTGCGCGTGTCAGGATAAGGACCCTGCTGCTGTCGGGCCACATTCTAATGCCTCCCCTTTGATTCAATCAAGCCCCTCCCACTGCCGTAGCCTCTTTATGCCAATTCGATTAGTGGACTAAAGCCATCAAGATTTCCTAGACAAAATGAATGCTTGTATTAATCCCAGCAATTTCCATTTAAAACGTAAGGGCATCGACTTGATTAATAAGGGCTGATGCTGAATAATTACTCAGCAAACACAGGAAGGGTTATAGGAAAACCACAGCTGGGCCTGCCCCCAAATGGCCTTTGGGAAACCGGAGGAGAAGGCGGGGCGTCGGCTGAGTCAAAGTAAAGCAATGGCAATGACTGAGGTGATGAATCTCTTCGCTGGCCCCTCATGCAATTAACGAGCAGCGTTTCTATTAATTTAGTTCCCCCAGAGTGGTGACTGGTCAGATGTCTCAGGGTCAAGGGTCAGGGGTCGAGAGCAGGGGTCAAGCCAACAAGAATTAGAGCAGACATACGAGAGGATAATGCTGGGAAGAAGGTCGGGTGATTCTGTCTCAATTGATTTGCCTTAGATTTTTTTTTTTTTACCTTCACATTATTCATTTGTTGAAAGAAATGAGATTATGTTGTGCCAGGATGTAGTTATGGCGAGACATATTTAATTGGGAAGGACCGGTTGTTTCATGCACCATTTGAACATTCAACAACACGCCAATCGTTTGTGTGTGTTGGAAAGGTAGGTGGGGGGGTGTCATGTTGATTTCACACACATGTGCTGGCTTTCCTCTCCACCTCTGGGAGGTACAGAATATTGTATTCTTCTCAATTTATCACGCTTCATGTGTTTGCTTTGCCGTTTGTTTCTTTTTTTTCTTTTAAGTATTTAATGTCAAAAACTACGATGACCGTAACACATTTTGACTTTTACCACGTGATAGTGCCCGAAAGGCCTCTCAGGCTTTTTCTTTCCCCTCCTCCTCCTTTCCAGCCTACTTTTAAGGACGAGATGAATCAAAAGATGATAACGTTTTTACAATTCCAGCAGCAAGTTTCCTTCGAATGAGCAAATTCGACATTCCCTCATATTTACGTTTGGAATAATTCAAATAACTCCAAGTCACCATTCATTAATAGCTCTCAATGACAGAAGGCCTGACCTTACTCTGGATACTCTCATTCGAGACTGAGACCACTTCAAAAGGGGTCTCGCGGCCTCAAGGTTAATGCTGTTTCAAATAAAGAAGGAAGAAGCTGTTAAAATGAACACTGTGCCAAAGCAGCTCTGTTTCCCTTTAGACGAGTAGTATACTCTTTATTCTTTTTTTTTTTATGTATTTGAGAGAAAGTATTACCATATGTTTTCAAACATGCTGGAAATGCTCCAGGGAGACAATGTCATCATCCCTCCCTCCCCCCCCCCTGCACTCCTTCAAAATGCCCCTTTGTTTAAGTGGCAGTGGAGGCGTAAATGAAGCCTGACACTATTTTGATTTTAAAAACGCCATCCGGACTCGCCCTGCCTGGATGATTATCGTAGTTCTGCAACGTGTTGCATTGCATGGAAAGTGAAAAAAAAAAAAAATCAGCTCATGTCGACCACGGATGATAATGGAGCTTTTAGTTTAACTTGACTTCCTTCCTCCTGTTACAATGATGCTCATTTTATAGCCACTTCCTCCTCTTACTGCGTTGGTGAGTGTCTCTCTCATTTTTTTGCTCTCACGAAATAGACTATGTTATTATAGTAAGCAAGCCTAACCATGGAACCTCGAAGGTCGACTGCCTCTTTTAAGCCTTAAGCAAAGTTTGCAAGTGTTTGCACATAACCTAAATATAAATTTTTCATTAGCGTTTATTCAAGGTCACAATTTTAATGGTCGCCAATAATTTTTCCTTGTCAATTAAGAAAAAATACAAAAAATTAGCCTGTTCAAAATTTCTTGCCGGCAAGAGAAAAAAAACCATTGGCGACCTTGAACGAATCCTGAAAATAAAAATCTAAATTAGCTACCTCACAAACCCTCTCCACTTAGTGTGATATGGGTACTTACTTGTAGAAATAAATTAACTGTTTTTAATTTTCAAAAGGATAATAGCAACACACTACATGACGGTATGTGACAACACAGACCATTAGCCTAGCATAACTGCCTGAATTATATTGAATTTAATCTCACGATACCAACAAAAAATACCAACGTGCTTGCTACTTCTTTTTTTTTTTTATGTCCTTGTAAATTCGTATTCAGTTTGTTTTTTTTTATTTTATTTTTTTGCGGCATGTTTTCTTTTACGAAAACATTCAAAAATGATTTCGTCAACTATACAAAAAGGTGATGTACCGTTAGACCTGGTTTGAATTGAGAACTTTTGTTTCACATCAATCTAGGTTGAATTCCAAATTTAAAACAACTTGGAATTTCCACGATATTTGTTGGAACACAAAATGACAACAGTTATTCAAATTGATTGCTAAGATGACAGCAATTTTGAATCATGTTTCTTTTGCCCTTCTTAGCTATTCACGCGTTTCCATGTAAACACCTCCAATTTAGTCTTAGGGAAGAAATCACATTTGGCCTTAGTTAATTGTACCGTCAGTTGACTGAAAAGCTTCCCCTCAATGAGTAGCAACACAGTGAAGGCAAACCCTAATGGGAGGGGAAAAAAAACATATGCTCATCGTCCCTCATACAATTTAAGCGGAGGTCTCTTTTTCATTGTGGTTCCACAGATGAATGCCTTCGTTTCGTTTCAGATGCACGTTTCCCATCTGCTAGCAAACAGGCTGAATTCATTACACATGGACGATATCTTCTATGCGGGGTGGTATCACTTTGTATGTATCAGTGTGCACTCGCCAGTTACAGTACACTTGTTTAGTCTAACGAGAACCAATACCAGAGCGGAAGCAAAAAGTCTGCATTTCGAAATTTAACAAGCACAGGCCTCCACCGAGAACAAGTCGAAAGATTTGCAATGATTCGAAAAAATAATTGCACGCGAGTCTGCACTGTTCCACTCAGCAAGACCGTCGGCAAAGCTCCATCTCGGTCGGCCCGCGGTACAAGTTGACTGTAACAGCAGAAAAAGTCAATCCTAATTTGGATCATCGGCAATTGTATTGTTGACGAATGAACATACAAATAGTTTTAAATACTGGTATGTTCCTGCGTAATTAGGCTGTATCAGTGGACCTAAACAATTGCCTATTTAGTTGTATCTGGTGTTGGTGGCCATGGATAGCATATTTTTACGGTGACAAATAGGGGTGTGCAGCTCTCCAAAAAACGATGCAATAGGGTTTGCGATACATTTTGAAAGTGGAATGAATGATTCAGCTCGGTCATAAAAAGTCATAAAATGATTTTGCAGATCAAACCGTTTTGTTTTTTTTGTTACACCCCTAGTGACGACAGTATCAGATGAGTTTTTTTGTTTTTTAAACAATGGAAAGTGAAGAGGAAAAAACTACAAGGACTCCAATTGCCACTCTCAATGCATTGTTGAGTGACTCAAGGCCCAGACCACAGACCGAGTGGCACTGCAGAGCCAAGAAACTCAGATCAAAAGACGTTGAAATAGTATTGGCTTGCAGGGCATGACGCTAGATGGAAAGGAATTAAGATACGAGCAAATCTCTATTTGAATCTGTCTTCTTGAAGGCCAACAGAGTCCTAAGCCTGGCTCAAGGGGCTTATGCAGATTCAATGACCTTTTTCACAGGGACCAGATTTTACACTTAAATCATTGTTATAGCAATGCTCTCCCTTGAGGGGGGGGCACAGACCAACCTAACCCCCTGCAGGGGTTAAAAGCCAACAGTAGCACTGGGCCTGTTCTGCGTGCTTAACGATGCGGAACGCATGTAAACTACAGAGAGGCTTTGCTATAAGCAATGAGGTAGAAATAGAAAAGAAAGTCCTACGGGGCATGCTTGGGACATCCAATAAGATTATCATTGTGTCAGAAATGCATTGAGTTGATTTTATACCGTTATAATTGAATAAAATTTGAACAAATGTCGATGTTTGTGGGAAAAGCTGACTACTATCGAGCCATTTGACCCCTGGACTATGATGTGAATGGAATTTAGCCAATCAAAGGAGAGAGCCGACTGACCAATGAGGCGGCGACAGTAAATCAAACTAAATGTCCTACCCCGTGTCGATTGTGTTTTGGTTTTTTTTTTCAATCTACACATAGGTTATCGAGACAGCAGGAAGTACCTGTATTTTCCAAAGCAATACTTTTTTTTCCTTTTTGATTTAAACATTGACTTCTTACTACGCACCCTTAGCCGGTTCTGGACCGGAGTTGGAGCAGAATCTTTGTGTGTGTGGTGCTCTGTTGAGAAAATCACACGAAACCACCAAAACCTGTCAGTGTCTGATTGTTTTGTTGAGTTATTTTATTTTATTTTTAAGATACAGGAAGTGAGGTTTTACGTACGTTTTTGTGATGATTGTTTTGCCTTTGCTTAGATTTTTTTTTTTATAGTATGGAACATGCATTGGAAAGTGAGCTCTGTTATTCTATTATTATCTCCTTCTCACAGTTGTACAATGTCGTTTGACCTTCAAACTAATTAATTGAAATTCCATTATTTTCTATGGGCGAATTGGTTCTAAATGTGAACAAATCGCAGATTGCCAGACATTACAAGTTCAACTCTATGATCTTCTCCACCAAAGTCACGAATACATAATAGAAAGTTCCAGTTTCCCAAAGTTTTAGCATAGACTGTAGTGCATCATATTTTGTCCGTTTTTATATTCCTTGTGAGGGAGGCTTTGTTCACATGTATTTACTACGCGTATGGTTCAATAAAACTCTGTAGTCTATGATGTGGAACCTTTTGTTGTAGCACGAGGCTGCACATATGGCCATTTGCTGACACAATTTCTTGTACAAGGTGCAGTATCTTTACCACGGGGTCGGTGCTAGCTAGATAAGAAGGACATGGGTGGAAATGGGAAAACTGCAGAGTTCTGCCCTTATTACTCCCTTCAAACACAAGAGAATGATGGCCAACCCCCTACTTACACTGTAGCTCCATTGCAATGGCACGAGGACACACACACACACACACACACACACACTCACAATTTCACCTCCTCTTTGCCTCAAGTTTGTTTGTCTTTAATTCCCTGCTGTTGGAGGAGGTTGGGCAGGGGGCTGGGGGGGGGGGATAATGGGGACACTGGGACAGCTGTCATTCCACCGTGACCTCAACCGAGTGCAGATCAGAAGTGGCACGGTGATTGTCAGGATCAGGTGTGTGCGTCATGACGGTGTGCATGTGCGATTTGGTAGGAGGAAGGGGCATGTGGCATTTGATGTGAAAATAGTGGTTAAATACTGAAGGAGACTTCCTCTACTCCAAGACCGCCTCGGGCCCAACAATATGCCACAGCGAATATGTTTATTCAAAGTGAGACGCGTTCTGACAGCAGGCCAAAACAAGACTCACACACTCAAAGTCTGATGTGACACAGGGCATTAGGCAATGCACAGGCCAAATCGAAGGAGAGCGGATGGAGTGTGAAGTGTTTCCTAGACATATTACAAGCTTTGATGCAGTGAAGTACTTTATTCGAGATATATTACATTTTCGGACACCGACAGAAAGGCTTCATGGAGCCTGATTTATATCTCCCTCTGTGTCTTTTGATAGTGTTTTCCTTTCAGGGCAATGCTATGTTTCCGGGCTAGCTTGAATTATTTTCTGATTCTTGTCCAGGTCTTTTCTCTTATAAGGACAGAAAGGAAGACAAGGGAAAATAATTCTGGCAAATGGGTTGGGAGCAAAAACAACATTGAATTAACTTTTAAGTGGAAGTTGGTATACAGTCGCCTGCAAAAAGGTCCTTCAGACCTTGACAGCTGCTATATGCGCGCACCCAATATCATTTGAACACCACTGTTCAATCCTCAAACATAAAGCATACTATGCCGGACGAGACATGTCGTACGATACAAATATAATGTGTGCGGGTGTGTTGGTGTCATTTGTGATGCCAAATGTAGCCATGTAGAGTTGCAACGAAATGGACGAAACATGTTACGCAAACAGACAAAGCACGGCTCACAAAGCCCCTTATGATAGATAAAATCGATGGCACTCAGTTTCCCTTGCCCGGACGCGGGTCACCGGGGCCCCCCTCTGGAGCCAGGCCTGGAGGTGGGGCTCGTTGGCGAGCGCCTGGTGGCCGGGCCTACACCCATGGGGCCCGGCCGGGCTCAGCCCGAAGAGGCAACGTGGGTCCCCCTTCTCATGGTCTCACCACCCGTGGGAGGGGTCAAAGGGGTCGGGTGCAATGCGAGCTGGGCGGCAGCCAAAGGCGGGGACGATCCTCGGCTGCAGAAGCTAGCTCTTGGGACATGGAATGTCACCTCTCTGGCAGGGAAGGAGCCCGAGCTGGTGTGTGAGGCAGAGAAGTTCCGACTGGATATAGTCGGACTTGCCTCCACACACAGCCTGGGTTCTGGTACTAGTTCTCTCGAGAGGGGTTGGACTCTCTTCCACTCTGGAGTTGCTCAAGGTGAGAGGCGCAGAGCAGGTGTGGGCATGCTCATTGCCCCCCGGCTCAGTGCCTGTACATTGGGGTTCACACCGGTAGACGAGAGGGTTGCTTCCCTCCGCCTTCGGGTGGGGGGACGGGTCCTGACTGTTGTTTGTGCATATGCACCAAACAGCAGCTCAGCATACCCACCCTTTTTGGAGTCCTTGGAGGGTGTGCTGGAGAGTACTCCCTTGTTCTGCTGGGGGACTTCAATGCTCACGTGGGCAATGACAGTGAGACCTGGAGGGGCGTGATTGGGAGGAACGGCCCCCCCCGATCAGAACTCGAGTGGTGTTTTGTTATTGGACTTCTGTGCTCGTCACGGACTGTCCATAACGCACACCTTGTTCAAACATAAGGGTGTCCATATGTGCACTTGGCACCAGGACACCGTGGGCCGTAGTTCGATGATCGACCTTGTGGTTGTATCATCGGATTTGCGGCCGCATGTTTTGGACACTCGGGTGAAGAGAGGTGCGGAGCTGTCAACTGATCACCACCTGGTGGTGAGTAGGCTCCGATGGTGGGGGAAGATGCCGGTCCGTCCTGGCAGACCCAAACGTATTGTGAGGGTTTGTTGGGAGCGTCTGGCGGAATCCCCTGTCAGAAGGAGTTTCAACTCCCACCTCCGACAGAGCTTTTCCCATGTTCCGGGGGAGACGGGGGACATTGAGTCCGAGTGGACCATGTTCCGTGCCTCTATTGTTGAGGCGGCCAATCTGAGTTGTGGCCGTAAGGTGGTTGGTGCCTGTCGTGGCGGCAACCCTCGTACTCGCTGGTGGACACCAGCAGTAAGGGATGCCGTCAAGCTGAAGAAGGAGTCCTATCGAGCCTTTATGGCCTGTGGGACCCCAGAGGCAGCTGACGGGTATCGACTGGCCAAGCGGAACGCAGCTTTGGTGGTCGCCGAGGCAAAAACCCGAGCGTGGGAAGAGTTCGGTGAGGCCATGGAAGCCGACTTCCGGGCGGCTTCGAGGAAATTCTGGTCCACCATCCGACGTTTCAGGAGGGGGAAGCAGTGCACCACTAACACTGTGTACAGTGGGGATGGGGCACTGCTGACTTCGACTCGGGACGTTGTGAACCGGTGGGCAGAGTACTTCGAAGACCTCCTCAACTCCACCAACACGTCTTCCTTGGAGGAAGCAGAGTCTGAGGACCCTGAGGTGGGCTCTCCTATCTCTGTGGTTGAAGTCACCGATAGGGTTAAAAAGCTCCTCGGTGGCAAGGCCCCAGGGGTGGATGAGATCCGCCCGGAGTTCCTCAAGGCTCTGGATGTTGTGGGGCTGTCCTGGTTGACACGCCTCTGCAACATCGCGTGGTCAACGGGGAGAGTGCCTCTGGATTGGCAGACCGGGGTGGTAGTCCCTCTTTTTAAAAAGGGGGACCGGAGGCTGTGTTCCAACTACAGAGGGATCACACTCCTCAGCCTCCCTGGTAAGGTCTATTCAGGGGTGCTGGAGAGGAGGGTCCGTCAGGAAGTCGAGCCTCAGATTGAGGAGGAGCAGTGTGGTTTTCGTCCCGGCCGTGGAACAGTGGACCAGCTCTACACCCTTAGCAGGGTCCTCGAGGGTATGTGGGAATTCGCCCAACCAGTCTACATGTGTTTTGTGGACTTGGAGAAGGCGTTTGACCGTGTCCCTCGGGGAGTTCTGTGGGGGGTGCTTCGTGGGTATGGGGTACCGAACCCCCTGATACGGGCTATTCGGTCACTATACCACCGATGTCAGAGTATGGTTCGCATTGCCGGCAGTAAGTCGGAATCGTTTCCAGTGAGGGTAGGACTCCGCCAAGGCTGCCCTTTGTCGCAGATTCTGTTCATAATCTTTATGGACAGAATTTCTAGGCGCAGCCGAAGCGTTGAGGGCGTCCGTTTTGGTGGCCTCAGTATTGCATCCCTGCTTTTTGCAGATGATGTGGTGCTGTTGGCTCCTTCAAACGGGGCTCTCCAACTCTCACTGGAGCGTTTCGCAGCCGAGTGTGAAGCAGTTGGGATGAAAATCAGCACCTCCAAATCTGAAACCATGGTCCTCAGTCGGAAAAGGGTGGAGTGCCCCCTCCGGGTCGGGGGAGAGATCTTGCCCCAAGTGGAGGAGTTTAAGTATCTTGGGGTCTTGTTCACGAGTGAGGGCAGGAGGGAGCGAGAGATCGACAGGCGGATTGGTGCAGCGTCTGCTGTGATGCGGACGTTGTATCGGTCTGTCGTGGTGAAGAAGGAGCTGAGCCAAAGGGCGAAGCTCTCAATTTACCGGTCGGTCTACGTTCCAACCCTCATCTATGGTCACGAGCTATGGGTCGTGACCGAAAGAACGAGATCCCGGATACAAGCGGCCGAAATGAGTTTTCTCCGCAGGGTGTCCGGGCTCTCCCTTAGAGATAAGGTGAGAAGCTCGGTCATCCGGGAGGGGCTCAGAGTCGAGCCGCTTCTCCTCCACATCGAGAGGAGCCAGATGAGGTGGCTTGGGCATCTGATTCGGATGCCTCCTGAACGCCTCCCTGGTGAGGTGTTCTGGGCATGTCCCACCGGGAGGAGACCCCGGGGAAGACCCAGGACACGCTGGAGTGACTATGTCACCCAGCTGGCCTGGGAACGCCTCGGGATCCCCCGGGGAGAGCTGGAAGAAGTAGCTAGGGAGAGGGAAGTCTGGGCTTCCCTGCTAAAGCTGTTGCCCCCGCGACCCGGCCCCGGATAAGCGGTAGAAGATGGATGGATGGATGGATGTTACGCAAACAAAGAAATGTCCCAAACGCATTTTGCGTATTATAAGGGCTTTCACTTGTAGCGCTTTTTTTCCCAAAGCAATTTCACATCAACTCCTCATACACCTGCTAATAATTCGACATGCTGCGACTTCAGGATGGATTCTTCAACCACTGGACTGCCTGAGTCTCACCCTTGAAGGTGCCTCTTAAAGGCACGGCCTTCATAGTCCGTTTAGGTCTTGTGCTACCCTGAATTGGGACACAATTCCTGACTCTCAACCTTCCTTTCTTATTAGAACACTGGAGGCTGTCGGTATCACACAGGACTCTCTCTCTCTCTCAACGTGAGGGCCGAGTTGCACTCGTGTGTATGGCCCTGCCATCGTAAGGGACATGACTCATCCTAATTGGGGAGGTCCCTGCCCGGCAGCAGAGCCCTCTCCTGCTGTTTCAGCCGGTTTAAAGCGATGAACCTCCGAAGACATCAGCGGTCGGACACCTCAGCGGTTATTGCCACCGCGTTTGACCTCATTCTGTCTTACTCACCTTTGTGTATCTAGTGTGTGCATGCGCGTGCGCGTGTCTGAGCATATGCCAGCGTAAATTTGTCAAAATTAGCTAGTTAGTGAGAGTACGCTCATGAAATGTATGATTCACCTATATGTGGGAAGTGCATTTAGTCTTTCTCCTCTCTTTCCATATCTATGCTGGCTTCAACACACTCACACACTCAGCCCTCTAAAACGATTAGTTGTCAGCAATCCCTGCAATTTACTTCCTGCTTTAGCTGCTCTGAACTCATCACACCCATCTGGGGAATTATGCAAGCTGTATTGCAGGTCTCACCTGCCAACGCACTATGCAAGGCCTGCCGCGGGGCTGGCCGTCATGTGATAAGTCTGCCCTGACCAGTTCAAAGCTGATTTGGCTAGCGGCTGATTGCTGGCAGCTCATCATTTCAGCAACCTAGCAGTGAGTAAATTCAGCAAACGTGAATGACAGAGTCCTGATAGGAAAGATGGTTTATGAAATATAAGGCTGTCAAAAAAATGATTCCAGGTTAGGCTCAGGTGAACTATGATGTGTGCTGACAATACTTACGTGCATTTTTCTTGACCAGAACAACTCGTTCATCATTTGGTTGGTACATTGGCTTGTACTTGCAGAATCCCTGCGATTACCATGACAACCCTAGATCACTTACCTTGTTTTATCCCTGTGTGTTCTTGCTACTGTATACTAACATACAGTTGTCCAAAATTGTGTGCAGTAATCGAACACCGACTTCCCACACACTTGTTCAAATGTCGATATTATTTTGCACCAACAGATTTTTGGTGAAATAGCACCCTGCATCACTATCCTGTCAAAGCATATAGTAATAAGGTATTTCAATACAATATGAAGAATTATATTGTTTGTGCGTTATGTCTTCATGCGTTCATTGTACAGCACTAAATGTAGTGCATACCTTGGCCACCAGAAGGCAGTATTGTGCACAGACACATGAATATATACAGGAAGAAGACAGTCACTCCTGCTCAGTCCGTCGTAATTTTAGTTTATCACTAAACTTCAATTTGAGTTGTTAATAAACAACTTGAAGCTGTCATATGACCTTTTTTTTTTTTTTTTTTTAACAAGACAGCTGGGATAGACTCCAGCACCCCCCGTGACCCGAGTGAGGATGAAGCGGTTCGGAAGATGAATGAATGAATTGCTCACTACCGAGCAAACTACCGGTTGTTCCGAGGTTCGCTACAACCCTCGAGTCCACATCACTCAAATTGATATTTTTATCATATTTTTCGGACACTTAAAATCATTTCATTTTCTCAAATATCAACAGTTTGCCTTATAAGCCGGTGAGCCTTGTAATCCGAACAATACGTGCATTAATTATTACTTATATATGATTAATTAAAACTCACGGACAAAAAGAGAAGTCTGGATCTAAAACATTTGTGGTCAATGAGATTTTGTTTCTGTAAGCAGTTGTTCGGTCAGAAGCACGCCTTTTGACTCTAGAGGCAAGCAGTCGACATGCAAACCCAGGCTGCGGGGCTCACGTGAGAGAGAATGGTAGATAAAAATATCCCTTTCAGTGAGCAGCGCAGGGTGGTCTGTTTGTGTTGGTCTTGTTGTTGCCTCGGGAAGAAAACATAGGATTTAGTCAATCCCGGATTCCTTTTGTGCTAATATATAGACTCTCAAAGCCACCTTTTCTTTGTCACGACTTATTTTTGGATCCTCATATATATTACACTCGTCCTTTCTGATCCGTGTTGATTTTTATTTTTCCTAGTTGACAGCAATGCTCAGTATGTCACAGCAGGCTGTGCTCTGAACTCAGTGATTATCTCGACAAAATGTGAATGTGTTTTTCTACTGTAATGCAAACCGTGTTGGTCACATTTTAACATATTACATTCACTCGAACACACTGTGAAACTCCATCTTACCGTTGTGTCAAAGCTCTTTTATGCGAAGGCAAGTGGGGGAAACACAATGTTTTGCCCAAAGCACAAACTCGACAGTGCCGTGCGTGAATGCGCACACACACTGCTCAGTTTATTTCTTCTTTTTAAGCGGACAATTTGAGAGGGAGAGAGAGAGAGAGGAAGGGGGAAAAAAAACAAGACTCAGGAGTATCGTGCCTTTTAATGTTTTGAAGCTTGTGTATGTCTCTCTCTCTTTACATTTCAAGACTTGCAGTGGTTTAGATTTCTTGAGGCAATTTGTTTCAGGTAACTGGAGCTTTCAACTGCAGTTGAGTGTATCCTGGGAACTATTAGAGGGGGGGAAAGGAGAGTGTTCAAGCTTTTCACAATGTTGATGGATCCAACATAATGAGCATGTAACTGATCGCAAAGATAGACAGATAAGACTTTTTTTTTCGAGTGGAGGGGAGGTGTGAGACACGAGAGTAAGAGAGCCAAGCACAATGCGAGCCAGCAGTGTACATGTGATGCTAACTTCCTTCTCAGTAGTATAGCGTTTCCATCGGGATCGCTATAGGGTGTTTAGACTTTTTTTTTTTCGTCATCGTCAGCATACAGTCAGCATACTTTGTGAGGCAATTAAAACTGGAGTCAACTTTCTGAATGTCCATGTCGTTGCTGTTGCATGAAGAGAAAAAAAGTTCCTTTCATATAAACCGACTATCAGCAATTATTGACTGATTAGGCAGCAAAATGATGATCAAATGACTTTTAAATATATATATTTTTTCTCGATGATATAGTCACCTAGCTGTTTTATTGTTATTTTTTTTTCTCATAAGCACATTCTATTTCCCATTGGAATCAGTGGTGGAACAATGAGAAAGAGGCCCCAGGTAAAACATGTCTATTTAGGGCATGGATTCCACGGAGGACGACAGAGAGGCAAGAGGTTGGAACAGGTGTTTCTCAAGCAGGCAGCACTCATGTCGCCTCCAGTCTTGTAGTCGACTGAGACACAGAATGATGTCTCTGGTTTAGAGGACATATGCTAATGAGTTGAGGCTGACTGATAATGCCTGAAACCGCCATCAATGCGGGTGGGACCGTGTGATTGTTGGACAGGTTTGCAGCTTGGACACAGGGGCACAGAATATGTTGTACAGTAGTTAATGGAAGAAAGGAATCAGGGTTCGAGTCCCAAGTGCACATTTGAAACGAGGACTGTCTTTGGGTAATTACGGCATGGTTGTTGAAGGTGCAGGAAAAGCTGATCTCAGACCTGTGCTTCCACCGGTTTCTTAATTATTCCAATGTCCGTGAAGTAAATTTTGCGTTATTTTTTTAACCAGATATTAAATTTGACTACTTGTTCTCTGACCTGGGATACATAGATATAATAAACATAAATTAGCGAATGGAACTGAAATGTGATTGCTAGATGAAGTTGACCTCGGTCACAAATGCTATGCCTTAACTATAGAGCGATTCTTTGAATAAATAAAAAAAATTAATGGATGAATAAACCTGAAAGCTGCACCACATGATAATTAAAGAAAATAAACATTGCATTTGAGACTCACGTTTCAGAAAAAAATATTGTGTATTTGGACATTTTGGGCAAATAAGGGTGCCATTGCCACCGGGAACATAATATGAACGTAGTGTAGCAATTAAGTCTTTATGCATCTGAACATAAACACTTTTATAATCAGATGCATCCAGTTTTGTTTGTGGTGCTGATGCTTTTAGAGACATGCGGCTGGTGCAAACAATAATTTGGTGCATTATTTCACGAAGAACAAGATTGATTGAGTGTGTGTCAAACACTTTATATATATATATATATATACTGTATATCCATCCATTTTCCGAATCCTCACTAGGGTCGCGGGGGGGGACACCCTGAATCAGTTGCCAGCCAATCGCAGGGCACACAGAGACGAACAACCATCCACGCCCACACTCACACCTAGGGACAATTTACAGCGTCCAGTCAACCTGCCATGCATGTTTTTGGAATGTGGGAGGAAACCGGAGCACCCGGAGAAAACCCACGCAGGCCCGGGGAGAACATGCAAACTCCACACAGGGAGGCCTGAGCTGGAATCGAACCCGGTACCTCTGCACTGTGAAGCCGACGTGCTAACCACTGGACTACCGGGCCGCCCTATATACTGTATATATACAGTATATATATATATATATATACAGTATATATATATATACTGTATATAACTTTGTATTTTTTTTTTCAATGGGAAATGAATGTGAGGGCAATGAGAATGACACAATTGAATCCACACAATCGCTCCATGAGGGCTGAAATTGAAGTAGCATGAGTGAGTGGCACTTTTTAAGGATGGCATCACTCTCGTGTCTTCATTCCTACCACACGCTGCATCCCGAATCATCCCACCTGACTCCTCCGTTATTGATTCCCTGCCCTGGGGTTGTAATCCCTGAACCCTTCCTCTCTGCTGGACTTTGTGCGTGCGCTTCTTTTTGTCACTCCACCAACGTCCGCCTTGTCTCCATCTGAATGGCATCATCAGCTATGACAAGAAAATAAATCCGTGAGCTGCGGCCGTCACTGAGAATCCACGGAACTTCGTGACAGCTTTCAGTATACCCCTCGAGATTGTTTTTTTTTTTTTTTATTATTCCCCCTTTCCTTTTTTTTATCCTCATCTTCAGACATTGGAACCTTGCTGTCAGCATAACGGGAGCATATTAGCAGGGCTAGGCCTACCTGGACCCACCGCTTTCCCGACCTGTCCCCTCCCTGTAATTATCCCCTTGCCCCTTTCCCATTAACCTGTTCCCTTTGATCCCCCCACATGCTGATGTTATGCAAAAGTGCTGAATGGAGAGACGAGGATTGTGCAAAACAGCAAGCAGTTAGCCTATGGTTCTGAATTTCCTTTTCATACTATCTCTCCCTATTTATCTTCTTCTTTGTCGAGGATTAAATTAATTTCAAACGAGCCTGGGAGAACAGAAATGGGACAGAGAAGAAAAGAATGTATGGGGGGGTGAAAAAAAGTATTTGACACTTTTATTCACCATCCAGGATGAATATGCGGACTAAAAAAAAAATAAGGAGGTGTCACAAAAGAACCATTCCTTTCCGTATCCCCTTGTATGCATCAAGTAAAACGTCTTCATTAGGTCTGGGGGCCTAAAAGCAAATATCAGGGTCTGTACAATGCTGAAGGTCTGGGGCTGACCTTTCTTTGGTTTTAATCATTGCAACTCTTGACAGCTTAATAAGTTGAAGGTGCTGGGTTGCAGCCTAACTTAATAAGACCCTCACCAGAGTCTTGGCCACCTATGATTGCTCCCATAAGTCTTCGCACATCTGGCGCCGTGTCCTTGGGTGAAAGTTATTTTCCATAACTTTCCTTTTGCTCAAGTCACTATCACTCTTTGCTCAGATCAGAAACGGCACAGTTCTCGAGTGTCCTCTCGTACATCGCTTTAAGGTGCTGCGGTGCGCTGTGATGCATCGCAGTGTACGCAACGCTTCCTTCAGGATATCGTGACGAAGATTCCGCGAGGCGGATCCGGGGGAAATCATGCCGCTATTACCTGTCTAGTATTGTCATTCATCATTCGTTTCAAGTGTTTAGCTGTTGTACTCTAAAATGGGCAGTTTGGAATGTTAAAACAGATTTTGCAGCCTCACTTGACTAACCCCTCCTTCCTCAAATCAGCATTAGCAACGGCTGCTATATTCACACTATGACTTATTCATAATGGAGTGTAACTATTACACTTAAGATGATCACTTTTATTTTTTTAATTTTGTACAATCAATAAAAAAAGTAAACGTCCCAGTCAAGCAGAAATGTTGCTCATGCTCCGCCACTTCTGGATCCTCTCAGCTGCCTCATCTCCTTTTGCGCCACTTCTCTTTGCTAGCGTTGTGCCCAACTGTTAACAAATGAGGGAAGGGCACGTTTTTTATTTTCCACATGTGCCTAGGATATTCAGCCATAGTCCAAACAATGCTCCAGATGCGCAAGGCAACATGTCAGCGCAGGACCACAGGGGTGTACCTGCTACGAATGGGCCCATGAATGCAAAACAAATGATTGACGCCTTGTCAGTCACGCTTTCTGTCATTGATCAGAAGTACAAAATGAACCAGAGGTCGCATATGAACAAAGTATATACATATACTGTATATATTTAGACTTGTATGACAGGCGTCACGGTGGACGACTGGTTAGCACGTGTCTCACTGTGCAGAGGTGCAGGGCTTGATTCCGGCTCCGACCTTCCTGTGTGGAGTTTGCGTGTTCTCCCCGTGCCTTCGTGGGTTTTCTCCGGGTACTTCGGTTTCCTCCCACATTCCAAAAATATGCATGTCAGGTCAATGGAACACTCGAAATTGTTGTCCTTCGGCGTGATTTTTGAGCGCAAATGGGTGTTCGTCTATGTGTGCCCTGTGATTGGCTGGCAACCGGTTCAGGGTGTCCTCCACCTCCTGCCCGAAGTCAGCTGGGATAGGCACCGGCACGCCCGCAACCCATATGAGGAAAAGCAGATTAGAAAATGGATGGATGGATGGAAGTCACCCTGCATCATTGAATGGATTGTGTTCCATCTTTGAGGTGCTACTTTTCTTCAAGAGACCAGACAACTTTATTCATGGCCTGAGCCAGTCGCACATTCTGTCTGTCTGACTGCTCCATGCAGATCGTTTATGTTCTTCCACAGTCTCCCATTGTTGGAAATAAGGACCCCATCTTCCTGTGTTGCATACCTATCGTTTGATCTCTGCTGTGTTGGCAGAGGGGCGAGGGCAAGAGTTTGAACCTTTGCTCTTACTGCTGGATACATTTTAATGAATAGCCTTTGTTTGGGCTCCAGGTTGACTTTTGTGCAATCTCCAGAGGACCTATGGAGAAACCAACGGCCAACTGGGTACCATTAAAGGTGCGGATGAAAGGCCTTGTGGGAGATAGAGTGGTTTGAAAATGGTGTTGTAAAGGAGGAAAAGATAAGGGGGGCGCATGGAGACAGCATGAAGGCATTAAAAGCAGGCCCTTGCTCTTTTAAATCCACCCGTAACGGAGACAGTGGAAATTTAAATGTAAATTGCCTATTAGATTTTCATGTAAAGCATCTCGATCCTCCTTTGTGGCTTCTGTTGGATGACGACTCGCCTCTCATGAATATCACAACGAGTCAATTATGTGCAATGGAGACACTGTACTAATTCTCAAGAATGAGTTGTTCATTTTCGATATGCTGAGCAAGGTGAGACTGATGCACAAAAGCAAACTCTTCTCGATATGGTTAAGTCCATAACTGCAGCACTTTTTTTTTGTTACAACACCACAATAGATTTGAAATAAAACTGTCAAGAAGAGATTGAAGAGAAGATTTGTAGTTTTGATTCAAGAGCATTTACAGTTCAGGAATTGCAGCTGAATCTATGTTGCAGGCTCAAATGTTTGTCGACATAAGCAATCATCTCTTCGCAGCATTTAGCGGAGTATGAGACAGTACTAAACTTAACAAAACTATAAATTAACATTCACGTTTCATCATTTCGCTTATTTGACATTTCATCATCCACAAATGTATCACAAACAATACTTCTCATCGAGTGTCTGTATGCAGAAAAGCTCCTCCTATTGGAGTTTTTCGTTTTCAGGGTCAAACTTGGACCATTTAAAAAAAGTGAATCAATTTACTGTGACAACAAGTTCCGAAATACATTTCCGTATTTGTTTGGTACCCCTAATTGTTTCATTTTGGTAAGGACTAAGTTTTAAAAAGTGGGAGTGCTGCAGTTCAAAGACCAGACCTTAGTCTCTACCTCCAGCCCCCCACCCCCAAAAGAAAACGAGTGTAGACCACTGGGAGATGAATGAATCATCAGTCACAACACATGATGTAAGTGCCACATAAACGTTTCACTAAGTCTACTATTGCTTCACGTTTACTACACACACGCATCCACGCTAGTGCTCAACAACTCTGAATGTTTCCTTCAATTAGGGAGAATACCCGGGTCTCTAATATATGGAAATAAATGTTGCTGCTCTGTGGGGTTCACACAAGAACATGGGTCATTTATGCACCCTCCGGGACTGTTACCCGTCATTGGTGTCCAGGAAACAAATTTTTATATGTAACGTTAGCTCCAGAAGTATGAGGACAATGACAGAAATCTGATGATGCCATCATTGTACGCTACCATGATTCATTTGTAATAAACTCAAAAAGAAACATCTCTCTCTCTCTCTCTCTCTCTCTCTCATATATATATATATATATATATATATATATATGTATATATAATTTATTATTTTTTTTTATTTTTTACCTCCCAAGGGTTAAAATGGGAAAATCTTCACAGGGGGTCAGTCAAGGGATGGGTAATGAGTGTGAGAGAGGGAGGAAAAAGTGGTGTTGTGGAGGTAAAGGAGAAAATAAATGTAGAGCGGACATTATTAATAGACTAAATATATTGACTGGAAAGAGTGGCAACTGCATTCATTTGTGAAATACGTCTCTGATTCACTACGTTGTGCAGTTCTCGTGGTTTTAGTCGAATGACGTCTTTTTGTTTTGATGTTTTAGCTTGGCGATATAATTAGCTGACATAAGGCAACATCGAGCATAATTGCCATCCGTCTATGCAAATGTATTTAAATGATTTTCATTTCAAAGGTATATTTTGTTGTTTTAATGAACAGACCCCCACCCACCGCCCCAAAATAAACATAAACGTGCCAGTGATTATATGTTGCTTCATAAAATTGTGTTTATTGATACTATATAGCTGCTGCCAGGCTGCGACAATTCACTCAAGCTAGACAATAAAACCGGGCCGGCATCTTTAATGGGAGGAGCAGCATTTGCTTATTACGATACACAGCAGTTAACCTCTTTTGCAGCACCTAGCGTTAAATCTTTTTTTTCTATGACTTTCTCACTCACTTCATGAAAGCGGCTATGTTATTTTTTTTTTTTAATGATGTCATTTAGAATTTAGAGTGACTGAAGCACTATCCTTAATACATAGAAGTGTTTTGCATTGACACAATAGTACTGTCACCTTTTGCACGTACAAGCAACGGTATTTAACCTTATGACACAATGTATAGATTTAAAACACGGATGACAACGGACACATAGTTCGTGTTAACTGGTTGTTGGAGGAGACCAAAAATGTTTTGATATACTGTCAACGTTTTGTACATTTGTGCCTTGCTTTGCCACTTTTAGGCGCCCATTTTGGTAGGAACCAGTGATAGTGGCTTGCATCACCCTAGCCAGGCACAAACTGATGATTAGGAAAAGAGAATTCCAAACAAGTTTAGGTTTTGCCTGTTACTGTATTTTTTTTTAATTAAAAAAAAATGCTGTCAATCAAAAGGCCAGTGAGATCACCTCTTTGGTACGCAGAACCACACTTATTGGTGAAATGACTGGTGGATGTAATGCATGTGGAGTGAAAGAAAAAAAAACAATTAATTTATTTATATATATATATATATATATATATATTTATTTATTATTTTTTTTTTTGTACCTCTTTTCTAAACTCAAGATAATCATGAAAATGAGCCGTTTCGAATAACTGGACGACATTAAAGATGGCTGTGATGACGGCGATGCAGCAAATCCCGAAAGAATCCTTGCAGCTGGGCAAGAAGGCATCACAAAGGCTTGGAAAGTGTGTTAAAACTCGAGGGGGATTACGTAGAAGGCGAAAACCTTTCTAGTTTTGACTTGAACTACATCTTTTGTGACACCAATCCTTGGACTTTTCTGACCCACCTTGTATTTTGCCATGTAATGACCATTAGCAGAGTCAGTATTCATTTTTGTTGTTGATCTTATGGAGGTTCAATAATGGCTGCTCCTTCCACAAGTTGTTTTCTGCCAGCAATCTTTAAACGTCTTTCATCCTGCAGCTGAAAGCTCCACAATGTGTTTTGCGGTTCTTCATCTGCTCACTAGCCTTTATGTTCTCTCATCGAAGCATTCCGTTACAGTTGTCGAGCACCACTTATTATCTCAGTGACATATTATATTTCCCACTGAGGAGATGTGTTCAACAGCTTCCTTAGCCTTTCTTGTGTGATTTGGACTAATTCCAAAGACCCTGAACATATTAAAGTACCACTTTCTGACGCTGTTGTTAAGACGGATTGCTTTCTGATTCATTTCAAACACGAGGAGTCACTCCCATATGTCCGCCCAATCCCTCTTGAGTTCTGATAGCCAAGCAATATCTATTTTAAGTACGGAGACGGAAAAGCAGCTATCGTCTAGCAGACATATCTCCATTTTTTTTCCAGTGGGCGAAGAGGGCGGGGGAAAGGTTTGGGGTTTTGAATGGCTCATTTTGATGAGCTCTGACAGTAATGCGGCCATATTGGAAAACATAGCAGATTTCAGTGACACGCATGTTATGGGGCTGTGGTTCTGCTTCCGCTCGATCATTACAGAAGACTTCAGAGAGCGAGAGAGACAAGTGTGAATGACTAATGGTGCTCAAGCTAGCTTGTATAAACATGCCAAAGAGCAGAAAAGTTCTTGTGTCGTCTTGCTAAGTTATTCTCCAAGAGTGACAAACTTAATAGCTCCAATCCCCTGGGCTAAAATGTCTTTGCTCCAGCATTTGACACAATTGGCTTCTAATACCTTTAAAAAATGGGACGGTTGCCTCCGAAGCTTACATATCCTTTCTCAAGCACTTTCCTTGTTAGCAAACAATGTTTGTTTTCCTTCCTTCCTCCCTCCGCGTTTCACAGCAGGAAAGCCTTTGGAAGTGGTGATGAATGAGTGGAAGTTGACTCATTATTAAAGGTGGGGGATGATTTATAAGAACCATGTGTGTTTTCCTCTGCAGTGTAAATAAAATATATCATTCACATAATGCAAGGTTGGGCGGGGAGAGTGATTTATGGTGTGTTAAAATGCCCGGAGAGCAAGAGGCTGAAACCCTTTAAGACATGTAGCCATGACAGTGCCCTACCCCAAGACGCTATCGTCGCTTTGGAGATCTCACACTGCTGTTCTCGCTATCTTTCTCTACAACCTTATCTCCATTTCTGTCATAGTGGATTTATTTGTCTCAGACTTTTTGGAGCGTTCCCAGGATTGTTCGGAGGTCAATCCGAGCACATATTAATGATCATCTCAACGAGAGACACTTGTTGCCTTACCGTGTTGTGACATTGTTGTGTTATTTTGTCAGCGGCGTGGTTTGCTGTTGAGAAAAGCAAAACTGGACAAAATGTTTTGGGGTTGTTTTTTTTTCTCCTTGGGGCTGGTAAGACAGCATGGTTTTTTTTTTCTTTTATTTGCAAAAAGGAAGGTCAGGGTTACAGTGCCCAGAGTTAGAGGACATTTACAATGAGGAGTCGACTGCTTAAACGACTCACTACTCATCCCTGATGTCCACCAAAAGAAAGATTGGATATGCCAGTTTCTTTGGCAGGTGGCCACCCGTCTAACAGCCGCTGTATTGATTCCCTTTGGACCTCACTTTATTTCTCAACTTCAAGCCCTGATCCTGATGGAGTGTCTCTATTTAGATGTTTGAAAGCACACTTAAAACACAATACTCTGACAGGTCATTTTCACATCAATCCTGCCATCTTTTTTTTTTTTGACGATTCACACTCCCGAATACCACATTTTCGGCCTTCTTCTTTTCTTTATATTACTATATGTCCTAACAGCATAGACTCTGTAGCACACATGTTGACATTGTTGGCAGTGTCGATATACAGATCATTTCAAGTCAATTTGATTTAAATAAATTTCCCGTTTGTTTTTTAAACTACCGTTATAACATACAGATTCGTGATGCCAGTGCCTTTTTCTATAGTTTCTAGCTCTGGGAAAACGTCTATCTGATGTTCATAAGCACCATAACTACCTCCCAGTCTCACGACGCTTATCACCGCATCCTCTTTAACGGAAAAAATTAGGCGCACCAGTGGAGGTTTGCGGCTTACTGCGGCCCTTGATGTGTTACAACTATTGCTGAGAATTTCTTTTTAAGTCAAGCCCTTCCAGGCCCACTAACGGCTGCTGGATGTTCACTGGGGGCATGCCCTCATTTCATGTGTGATGTTGCAGCGGGAGTGATGGAGAGAAAAGAAGAGGGGGAGTGGGGAGAGAAAAAAAAGTGGAGGAGGGGAAGAGAAATGCTCCCGTTGTGCCCCAACCTCAGCTGGCGTTGACATACTTAGCAGGCAGCATTCTGCCACCTTGCCCAACATCGCAACCACTATGCCTCTAAATTGAGGGCACATGATGAACCTGATGGGGGAGACCGAAATCACCTCGTAAGGTGGATGTGAATGGTGTGTCTCAAGGTTTTGTGTTAAAACCTTTGTCGGGTATGGGGGTCACGAGGTAGCGTTCCCCTCGTATGTTTTGTTATGGAGCCATAGTGAGGTTATTTTACCCGGACCAACTGATCTCACTCACATCCTCTTCACGTACGAAGAGAACTAAGCCCAGAGAGGGAAATGTGGTTTTGCTCACCAGATATTCCCTTAAAAAATGACAAATTAGACAAGTATAAATGTGTTTTTAGGTACTTTAGAGCCGAGGTTTATGCATGGGTTAGATCCAAGTAAGGACCAAGGTAAGTATCGTCAATTAGAGTTTATCATATGCAAAAATACATGTATTTATTTTCTTTGTCTGTGTTTAAGATGGGCAAGAATGCAAATTGCAGAGCTACCTGCCTTGTTAAGACAGTTCCTTAAATCATACGACGACACCACAATTTAGTGGCATGTTTATGTAAATGTAGCCCGGGTTGCACGAAGGGATCTTAGTGACACCAATCCCGGTGGGCAATTACAAGAAATTAATTACCAACCATTCCTGTATTAAGGGTTTATTTCGAAATAAAGCAAGTTAATTTATTCATTTTGACACTGAAAATTGATTCAATGAGGATTAGGGAAAGCTATTTGCTAAACAAAATGGAAGCGTGAAAAGGGGAAATGAAGAAGGGGTTAAAAAAAGAATAAGTGAGGAATCCTTTCAAATGTGGCAATTAGTGGGTGACGTGCTCCCACAGTGTGTTTTCCAAATTCTCATTGCAGTCACTTCGTATAAGTGTTGATATCATTTTTTTTTTGTGTCTGCTCAGGTCTCTTTCACGTTTGTGAATATGGAGGGAGGCACTTTCCAAAAAGAGGACAAGAATGTGTAAGTAGCCTGTGGCACTGAGGTCCAAAGGGTAGAAATTTCATAAGATGACAAGGGCGTCTATTTTCACCTCTTTATCCAGATCTTTCCCAACATTTTATTGTATTCCTTCCTGCTGGAAATCTTCCTGTAAGGGGTGGTTCCTGCTAAAAGAGAAAGAAAACCGCAGCCTTTGAGTCTGAAGGAGGTAAGGAACAGCAATTGTTTTCTTTGGAAGGGGGGATGATGATCCTTTTCTCAATGGGAGACAATTATGGAAATAAGTGTTTGATGTACATGTCCAATTAGGTTACTATTGTGTCTTTCGTTTTTTTTTTTTTGGTTTTTTTTTTTACACTCCAGTATTTTTGCACTTTAATACATACACGCCACAAACATAAACCAGCTCCT
This sequence comes from Hippocampus guttulatus, assembly GCF_054856545.1. Lineage (NCBI taxonomy): Eukaryota > Metazoa > Chordata > Actinopteri > Syngnathiformes > Syngnathidae > Hippocampus > Hippocampus guttulatus. Next base: position 17,857,317 of record NC_141265.1, read on the forward strand.
CGTACAACAGCATAATTAGAGCAACTTGTGAAGTGTTACGGTTAAAAAGCTATCATTCTGCTAAATCTTTGGCTGTGGTTTTTAAGAAGAAGAAGAAACAAGCCTTCAGTGTGTATGGTGCTTTCGAAACAGACCCCCATGACAAAAGCTAAAGAACACAACACTCATTAAGGCCAGCTGTCAGACGTCCCATTTGATGGAGGCAATGGAGACCAATACAGGCTGGCTTTTCTTCCATTCATTTCGCTACTCACTCAATTTCATTCTGCTTTTCTTGCCCTCTGTTTTTTTATTTTTTGCATCTTGGGGGATGGGCAATTCTTTCGGCGGTGCCAAGGCCTGAATAGACTTTTGTCTTGCTCATTTTCCTGGTTCTGTGTCAGCTGCATTGTGCCCCCCTGTGAAGGCCCTTGCAGCCTTAGAGGCAAGCGAATGCTTGTGAGCATTCAGTGCGGTCTTGCTAGCACCCAATTCTGCCATCGGGTCCCATGTTGGACTGGCTTTCCCACACACGCAAGAATCATTAGTGTGGGGTTCCTTTGGACTGACAGGTTAGGGCGTATCTAGCTCTGCGTGTCACTATATGACGACATGTTCAGAATTTCTTTGGATAACACATTCACATAACTTTCCAGACTCCCTCCACCTCCCATTGTGCAGGTCGTGACATTATAGATACCAATATCTGTTTGCTAGGATGGAATGTCCGAGTAGGCGGCCCGGAGGAATTCCTGGCATGTACTCTTATGCGGAAATGTAGCCTCAGTAACTATGCAGACCATCGTGAGAAGATTGGACTTCAGTCAGCGGGCCTTCACGAATAATGCTGTACATTTTATTGGTATGTCTCAACGACAAGCAGCAGCAATGCACTGGATGCTATTGTTTTGTTCTTGTGTGACGCAACGAGTATATGTTGAAATTTGTTCCAAAATGTTCCATCATGAGATGGAAAATTTATTGAAAGACGGTGTGGGTTGTCGATCCAAAATGATAAGGGTGGGCTGTATTAAAGTGGGTTTTTTTTCATTGAGCTTTGCAATGACATCACAGATGATCATGTCGAGTAAGGTGAAAGAAAGCGCGGTTACCCAGTAAGGACACGGACGAATGAAATAATGTGTCTGTTTCTGCGGCCGGGATCACGTTGCTGTGAAATGTATACACTTACGCATTTTTATTCCCCTCACATACCTTCGCAAATGCACAGATTATAATGCAGCAACGTTGTCAGTCTGCCTAATTGCTGTCTACTCTCTACATGTGCATGCACCAGAGAAGATATGCTGTGCTCTGGTAATTCTTGATGGGAGCATATGTTCATGGAAAGTGTAGGTGATTGCCCAGCGGTCCATCGTCTCATGCATGTTGTTGTGCAAGAGAGACACAATTCTCCAGGGCATAGAGCGACGGATACAGTGTTACAGCTCGCCGTCTCCGCATTTCTACTTACTGTATTTCTCTCGAGCGGGTGGCATCTTTTCGAACATAAAGTTTAGCGAAGGATTGTGAAAATAGCCACCTAGGTAGCGTCATCAAATCAAGTTTTGGCACAATTACCTAAACTAACATTCCAGTAATGGCCCTGTTAAAACACAGAAAACAGTCAGGATAAATAGCAAATTCAAAAAGAGGGTAACCGATATACGGCATGTATGTGTGTCAACAGGACAATGTGTTCTCCAAAAAATGTACACTAAATGCGTGTACGGGTGTGAGGTGACACTCTGGTGTGACTGGGACGTGTGAAAGAAAAAGCAATATTGCGCTGAAGGGCTCAGACACTCCTGAAATAAATCTATTATCTTGCTGTGCAGCTGTCGTGTATGATACAAGATGCTTGACAATTCCTCCTCGCCATTATAACTCCATGACATTTGCCCATTCATCCAGCTTGCTGACACCGACACGATCCGGCTTTGTCGCCAAATTAAGGTAACAAGTGGCGGGAAATGAGAGTCGCGGCGTCAGCCGGGAAGGAGCCTGAGAGCGCGGCGAAGCGTCTCTTCGTCTTTCGAGACCCGGCCCAAGCACCTAGCCCAGGGGGTTAGCTGAAAATAACACCAACGCGAGGAAAACAATACTATCGGCAAAGCGGGTTTAAAATGTGTGACGGGGCTGATGTGTCCTTGGATAACTCTTCACTCTCCTCCGTCTCACCTCTACTGCTGCTTTTTTTTCAACAAACTGGGTGTTGGGGGTAAACCTTTGTCCGGGCAGGTTTTAAAACATCCATCTCCGAGTGTCATTGAAGGGGCCTCACGCAAGGTGTCCAGCGTCACAACATAGGCTGAGCCCTGTGAAGGGCAAAATCAATTTGTTGGAGATACAAATAAATAAATATAAAAAAAGAAGGTATACGGCAACAGAGAGCGTAGTCCAGATATATTGGGGTGAATGATGAATAACCCGAAGGTGTTGGGCTACTCCACACAAACGATGAGGTGTGAAGTGAGGTGATGGGAGGAAGCGGGGTGGGGGGGGGGGCATAGCGGAGAGGAAGGGGGGCGGTGGGGCTTACAGATTGCTCTTGTCAAAGGGAGAAGTTTGAATTTATTTATTGTGGGTCTACTTTGGAGATGGTCAAGGTCGGGCTGTATGTCTGCTCCCCAGCTTTGTTATGTGGACCGGATCAATCCTAGAAATATGTCTGTTAACAATGTTGATGTAATCTCTCGACAACTCGCTCCCCTCCGCACATCCTCATCTCCTCCTGCAGCCAGCACGTCTGCAGTGACCATGGCAACCTCACCTTTGTTGATACGACTGTCGTAACGCTGCTGGAGGACGATCGCAGGTCACTATAATTTTTCTTTGAAGAAGTAAACGTGACAAATGTAATTCTCTTGCCGTGAGTCTCTGTCAGCTGTGATGGCAGTATCAATGTTGGAGTGTGTTTGCCTGTGCCGTGGGATGGTTATTTATTGTTTAATAGCCCGGGCCGTAGCGAGATCTTTTGTAAATCAATTGCAAGCGGTGTACATTCCAATTGTACATCATTGGCTTATCCATTTATAGTCCTCCTCCGGTGCTGTAGTACAGCATGCATTGTGATTGATCACCACCTTTTAAACTAATTTGTTACTGTATAAACACTACTCAGCATTGTATTTATGCACCGTGCTCGTTGCCCATGTCGCATAATTGATGTGCAGCCCATTTGCGTCTCTGCTTTTCATATGGCAGGCCATTGCTTTGGATTCAATTTCGCATAACATGATCAACCAAATGGAAGTTGACACTTATTAAGACGCCTCTTGACGTGATTGATCAGTTAGCCACAGCGGTACAGTGCGCCGTTTTGATGCATCCACGGAAGTAAGCACAGTCATGAGCTTTTACAACCTAGAACTAAGCACACAAATATTACGTCCAGTTTGCATAATGCTGAACCTGCTTGAACAATTTTTTTGTTTGTTTGTTTTTGTTTGAACCCCCGTTTTTTTTTTTCCAGCAAGGAGAGAGCATTTTTCTTGTGTGTGTGTGTGTGTGTGTGTGTGTGTGTGTGTGTGCGTGTGTGTGTGTGTGTGTGTGTGTGTGTGTGTGTGTGTGTGTGTAGGTAAGTGACCTGCCATTTAAAAAAAAAAAAAAACTACAATAGTCCATACTCGCTGGCATCGGGGCCCACAAAATTGCATGTTTGTTCAACAATTGACATTACATCTTCAAAAAAAAAGATCAAGCCCTTTACAACCATATCGGTCAATAATTTGTATTAATAACACATACACCTTGGCGGCCCGCTAATTGACTGGTTTGCGCGTCGACTTCACGGTGCAGAGGTGCAGGAAGGTTCGATTCCAGATCTGGCCTTCCTGTGTGGAGTTTGTATGTTTTCCCCATGCCTGCGTGGGTTTTCTCCGGGTCCTCCGGTTTCCTCCCACATTCCAAAACCATGCATGGCAGGCTGATTGAACACTCCAAAGTGTCCCTAGGTGCGAGTGTGAGCGCGGATGGTTGTTCGTCTCCTGCCTACTACCTAATGACTTTGAAAACTTAACTATACTGAAGGTGTGTTTGATTTTTATAATAGCTCTTCTGTTCTCTCTCTCTCTCTCTCTCACGCACACATACACACACGCACACGCAAAACACACACTTTTAAATGAGATTTGGCAAAACCACGGAGCACATGTTCTCTCTGGTCCTGAATATCAAGAAACGGAGTTACATTAAGAATGGATTGGCTGCAAACGCCTTAACCCTTATCCAAACTGAGGATTCATGTGGATTCTATGGAATCCGCAGAAACATTTTTCTTTTTTATTTGTCTCCCTCTTTTGATTTATTTTATTTTTTTTTACCCTCGGTGTTCAGAAGCTTGTCACTCTTTAATTATGTATAATAGTCTTTTGGCCCTGTTTTATGGAAAACTCCAGACTGGATTCACTCAAGTCATCGACTTGAAAGTTTGAAAACCTCCAGTGACAAGAATATTAATGTGCCAGCAGTGTCATATCTGTTTCAGCTCATGCATATTCAATGTCCCCCCAGCTCTCCAAGATTTATGTCAGACTTTGCCGGAGTGTAGTTTTCCAGCATTGGAGATAATGGCATGCTAAATTGATGTTATCGGGGGCAGTTTTTCCTTTTCCCCCCTCTCCACTCCTCTTTAGGTCGGGGGGGTGGTGCTGGAGAGGGGCGAGAGGAGAGTCACCCACTCGCCTGGCTGCTGCTATTCAGGCTTTTGGCAGCTTTAATGCTCACCTCCACCCACCGGTCTGTCTCTCCAGTAGCCATGGACTAAAAACCTGCCTGTGTACTGCATGTGGGGGGGTAGAAGAGAGCATATTTTGGAAGGAGATTAAGGGGCCATCCTGTGGATTATCTTTTAATTAAGGACGGTTGAGTTGTGCCCACTCTGGTGGAGCAAACGCCCAGCTGCTAATGAAGTTTAAACAGACATACTTTATTTAATTACCGCTAATCGCTGGGGCCCAAAGTCCGGCCCTCTTTGATCTGCCTGTCGCACTGTAATCTTCCTGGCAGATACCATCTCCCGTTTTACCCGGATCCCTTTTAAAAGTTGCTACGGGAGGTCCAAGATTAAGCACGGGTTAATTGAGACAGCCTGGTTGGATGTGCCCGTGTACGCATGTGTGTGAATGTGACACAGAGAGAGTGATTGGGGGGCGGGGAGGAGGGGGATTGGCCAGGGCTTGATTGATGTGTTTGTGGCTCTACAAGTCATCCTGTTTTTGTGGCCTCGTGCTCTCTTACACTCTCCGGCTTGCTCCCTTTCAGGGTCAGCTTTGACATCATCTATTGGTCACACACGCCTGAGTGACACTGGAGTCAAGGGGCGTGGGTGAGACTGTACCTGATGCATGTACATGAATGTGTGCCATTATAAAAAAATAATAATAATCTGGCCTTGCGCTATGTTATCTCATATTGGTAATATGGTCACCAGTATGTCTCAAAGTGTGGTACCCGTACCACTCAGGGTCTACATGTTCCCAATAGTGGTACGCAAAATAATAAGATAAGTCGAGAAAACCGTTATTTGTCTCATAATGGAGAAATTCCCAATTTACAGCAGCAAAATTATGAAAGGGAGAAAGTATGTAAAGAAATAAATACATCAATCAATAAATAAATACAAAGTGCATATATAAAAGCATATTAATGACTACCCAATTAGAGTTCAGTTGCATTGAATGTTTACGTTCATGACTTTTACATTTCCTTTCTGTTTGATTTTTAAAAATTTTCTTTAAGTCGATATTAATAAAAGATAACTCGAGATTTTTGGACAACCAGAGATAGCATTCTTTTGAGAATAATTGAAGCGGATACACTGTGTTTGCTTTTGTTTGAAATGACGAATGACTTTTTCCATTTATCCCTATACGTAAAACGAGAACGCCTGCTAAGTGCTACCGAGACCGTTGTTGTCATTGTTCATATTGATGTAAGTAGATGGTGTGCAGCTATTATGTTGGAACGGTTCAGCGAGGTCAGCAGGGGCAGCAGAGAGCCCTCTCACTCGTGTGTGCATACATGTGTGTGTGTGGGTGGTGGGGGTGGGGGGGGGGGGGGGGGTGCATGCATGTGTGTTGGGAAGCTGTGTCTTTATCTGACCCGAGGGAGCCTTTGGCTTCCTGTTAATTGGGTTAGTTCAGCAACCAGGGGCGAGTGGAGGGAAAACACAGCAAGGAGGAGGGACGGGAGGTGGGGGAGCATAAAGCCCCGATGAGGCACTTTTGTCTCAGCTGAGACATATGGCGACGGAGCTGTGAGACCATACTGAGTGTTCACGTGGAGGGAGCAATGTTCTCACACCCACAACGACAGTAACAATACTTTCAGTAATTCTGTTTCTTCTTCTGTCTTTTCTCAGTCCTGCAAAGATAAGATTGCTAATAAATATGTGCTCTATATTAGGATTGTGGGTGTTACCTTTAACGCAAAATGCATATTCGTACATTATTTAGGACCATGGTGGGAAGAAAATAACAATACAAGAAAAAGTGTCATATTACAAGATAAATACTGGAATGCTACGCCAATAAGGTGGAAATTCATTATTTTATTTGACAAACCAACGTGTTTTCCGTCTCTGCTGCCCTGAACACTATCACTGGCCTACATTTACAAACGAAATTCTGACGTTTGTTCTATCAAATTGTCAGAATTTATTCAAAACTATCTGGTGCCTTGGCTACACTGTTTCCAGCGCTATATGTGGATGCTCATGGACTTATTTTTGTCCAATCTGATTTCAGCCCTTAAATAATCAATTATGCTGGCCAGTGGGACCTAAAATAAATGAACGGTTGGGACTGTGTCTTTTGCCGATCACATTTCATCGTAGAGATCCAGCAAGGTGGCCATAAGCATTTTTCTGTCCTCTGATTGGTTGGTCAGAGCACGCTAAGTTAGACTAGCGAAACACTGTCTGTCACAATCTCCACACAGTAATACAGTGAGTAATCAGCATCTCTCATGAGTATTGATGACCCTTTATTTTTCATTTGATTAGATTAATATTGTTTCTGTACAGCTCCAGATGATATATGTGGCTCATTTGCGTGCTGTTTTATCGTCCTGATTTGTTTTTATAGTATTGGTGATTGTGATAATTGGGACCATTGCTGTTAAGTGGATTAAATCGGGTAAGTCCCCACCAAAGACCCAGGTGACAAATACTGAGAGTCAGACTATGACGACCCTATTCTTGTGATAACAGCTCTCCATATTCTTGTATTTCAAATATTGCCACCTCATTTTAAAAAATGGCTTCACCATTGCTGATTTTTCTTCTTTATAATTAGAACATGAACTGTTGAGTCAGTGACCACCATTACATGGCTTACAAAGAGATTTACAGCTTTAATCAGTCAAAGAGGAACGGCAAAAAAAAAAAGAAAAGAGTTTTACCCCTGCCTTGAAACATGATTAATGAAATTATGCATTGGCTTTTGTTAATAATTAAAACTTTACTTCAGATTGTGACAGAATGGTTAATTTATTAATCCACGTACACAAAGTCAAGTCAAAGCTTGGGTTGGTCCTGCGGGTAGAACTGCTTCCAAGAGAATGAACCCTTGTTAAATAAGTTACACAACACACTCGTGCGCAGACATTTGAGTTGCAAACAAACCCAAAAGATTTGAAGGAGTGTGGGGGTGTGCATAAGTGCAGAGAGAGCAAAAGTGTTGTGAGGTTCTCAGACACCGGGTGTTAAACACAAAGACATCTCTGAGGGTCTATGTTGGAGAAGATGAAATATTCAATGCGTTAGTGTTTATTAACAGGATGAAACAAAGGGCTGCTTCCCTTTGACTTGTGCACATTGACTCTTGGCACAGAACAAACAAAATCAAATATGGTATTGATCCATAATGGATGAAAAGGGCAACTTTTAAATGAGCAGCGTTATTAAAGAATCAGAAAGGGGATGAAAACTGTGCGTGGAGACACACTTTTAGGAAACATCAACATTTGCCAGCTGCCTCATTGAAGCGCAGGTCTGCTTAAAGCTGTGTCAAATAAAAACCAGCCTGTTAAATTCGCTCAGCATCATGACGTTTGGATATATATTTTTTTGTTTAAATCAATGTTTCATCTCATTTTGCATCGATAAATGCCACGACCGGCAACCACCAATGACTGTGTCATACCAAGGCGTCTGTAAGATCACCAAAATAAAAGTCACCACGTGTGATATATCGGCTAACGTGTAACCCAGGCCTCTTTCTATTTGTTCCTTGTGGAGGAGTGAGGCCAAGGTGACATTTCACGTTGTTAGCTAGCGTAACCCTTTGGCCCGCTCATTGAGGCCCAGTTGTGTCCGAGTGGCACCCCAAATAAGCACTTTTGACACGGGCGGCCCCTGCCTCCATTGACAGTCGCTGACAAAGGGTCCCCTCTGCCATTTGATTGGCCTTCCCTGTTATGGAAATGCAAAGAGTCTCCCTGCACCTCAAATGAAGGGCGATAGAAGTAATCATGTTCTCACTGGAGTGTCAAAGTGGGGTTCCTCACCAGAAATATTGTCAAGGTGATTCTCGAAACCGAAATCTTCTGACAGGCATTTCTGAAGGAGCACAATGCACACTCTTGAACTTGCTGAATACGGGTACTGTATCCCCCTTTTTTTTCTCCTTTTGCCTCTGATTATGGATTATACCATGTGCCCTAATGTTCTCCGCAGCTGTGTGTTTGTATGTCTCAGGGGAGGCTAAGCATAGCTGCTGTGCTGACCCGATCACATCTGGGAGTAAGTAATGGTTTTTGCCCACATGCTCCAAAGCCTCGGGACCCCGTGGGCGTCCTTGCACAAAAAGGGCTTCTCTGCCTGAGAGCCTTTCAACACCTCTTCGACACCTGCTTAATACAAATTCCACGAGTGAAACCTCAGACACCTTGACTGCTCTTGGGAGGGGGAAGTTACGCCTGTGGAACTTTATTCTGATATTTGACGTGAAGTTCCAACTGAGAGCATTCCTGATGCCTAAATATTAATGACTTTTTTTTTGTTTGTTTGTTTCACAATCAATGTAGTGATTGTAGACATGAAAAGAAAAACACATTTTTATGATTAACATCAACAGTTGGGCCTCCTGGATTTAAATTTTTTTTTTAAAAACTTAAAATCAGACCGAATTGAGAGAAAAGAGGGAAGCGTGATTCGATTCGATAAAAAAACCCTCAAGGTTATCAAGGCATCAGAGCAGATCATCCTGGGATTTCAGCGATCCTATAAAAGTGAGCAGAGAATGTCATCCAAGGCTCATGATACTCAAGATACCTTAGCTTCCAATTTCAAAAGAACCTCACCGGCAAGAATGCATGCATATTGTTACATAAATGGCTGAGAGGGTACAATTGGGGACACTTAAAGTTGAAAGTGTGTCTGTTTTATTGCCTGAATCTACAGCTGCCTCCAGGTATGAGTAAATCTCACTAAACTGTTCACACTCAAGTAGTATTATTTAACCTTCTGGAACCATCTCCCTCCACCTGCGTTCATGTCGGTCTTAAGCGGTCTCCTTCAGGTCTTACCAAGAACTTCTTTGTGCAAAGATGTTTTCCTTTGTCCCAACATTGACAGGACACAGGACACAAATCTATTTTTTAAAAAAAATCGCTGACCTCCTCTGTCGCTGGAAAAATAAACAGAGGAACGGCGAGGAGGCAGAACGGATGAGGCAGACGAATAATAAAAACAGAAAAAAAGTCTTTCCATACTTCTCCAGCTGTTTTCCCATGGAAAGAGCACTGGGTATCCGACACAGCTTGTTACGATCGAGTGAACGAGCCTGGTGGGATCTGGAATTGACAACTTGCATCTGCTTAGTTAAACTACTTAATGACCCTAATTATCTTCGCTCCTTGCTGTGAACAGTCAATAAACAATTAGCGTGGCATATGGACCCCCCTAAACTGTATGTTTTCTATCTTGAAGACAATAAGGGTGTCCTTCTCTAGCGGTGCGAGACTGTCATTACGGCTGATAAAAGTGCACTGTAATCAATGGCTTCTCCACAGACTCTTGAATGCTATCTTACCCTTGGAGCCTTCGCTACTCACAGACAAATGGACGAGGAGTACGTTTACCGTATGTTAGTACAATCTCTCAATCTCTTAGATGGTCACATTAACGATACAAGTCGACAAGCAATGTTGTTAAATTCAACTTCACCAGGCCTTCGGTTGTCTCACTGTCGGCCGTCGTTACATTGCTCTTCACAGGTGCCCGTGGACCTGAAACGGGCTCGTCTTATTCAAAAGGTCTTTCCTCAGCAGCAGAAAAAGCTATCGAGAGGGATTCGTGGCTCACCGCTACGCTATTGAATATGGATAGATATCAGGTGAACTACACCTGAACCTTGCCTGTGATGTCTTTATAGAGAGGCATTTCTGACTTTCTTTTGCTTTTCAGCCACCATCAAAAGTTCAGGAGGCGGCAGTGTTTTGTATTCAAGGAGGAGAGAACCTTTGAAACCTTTGGGATGAAAGCGCTGCGTAGTGTCAGCTTGGAAGCCAAAGGCGATGGTGGGAGGAGGGCGAAGAGGTTGCAGCAGAGGGGAAGAAAAGGGCGCACTTTGTAGTGCCATTTCACAAGGCTAATCTGAAATAAGCGCTCCCAAGGGGGGCAGGATATAGAGATGGTATTTATAAATATTTGATATTCATATTTGATGGAAAATATTCAAATAAGCAATTTGATAAACGCCTAACCATTGCCATCATGGCTGTAGTGATTCATTGATTTCAAACGGAACAGGGTCACGTGGTCATGTAAAGTGAGGCTGTCAAAGTCAAAACGCGATCCATTCTGTGGCGATTCTTTATTTTCCACACCATCCTGCTACTTGAAGTACATTTGCAATGAGAAGTTACGGAACAAGAGCAGCCAAAACTCGCCACCCTTTGTATGTAATTAGGCTAACACCACTCTTCACTTTTTCAGGGTACGAATGGCAGCTCAGGGGATTAGCTTAGTGCTGTTTGAGATCTAGCAAAGGGGTGTGCTTGTGAGAGAGCCCATTGTCCAGCCAGGTCACTGATCTCAAGGTTTATACCCACTGAAGGCCAACACTATCCTCCTTCTCACTCCACTTGAGCAGGCTAGAGAATTGGTGTCATTGTGTGATATGAGGTGGAGAACCGTCCAATGCCCCACCCACCCACTTAAGGTCTTGGAGTGTGTTGTGAGCGGTGCTCATCACAACACTGGGTGTGCGCATGCACATGCACACGCACACACACACATACATACCTCCAGCTGTGAGAGCCATTGATGCCTTCTTAACAGCCCGATTGTTTCCTTTAGGAAAGGGAGGAGTGGGGAGGAGAGAGGAGGCAGGTCACTCACCACCCCCGAGGCTTTGAGTGAGGCCTGGCAGGTGTAAACATCCAGCACTTCATGAGTGGGCTCGCGAGCAGGATGAAGAAAGGGGGAATCATACATAGAGTGACTTGCGTTGGGATAGGAGGACAAAGCAATGGTATTGCAATTTGCAATGCTGTTATAACTGATATTTTGGAAGGAAAAAAAATATCCACTAATGACCGGAAAAATCTAGAAACAGCCCTTGTATATTTAGCAGAGAAATACTTTTGTCTCCTAGCAGTGCTTTCATTTATGTGTTGTGTTGTACTATTTTGTCATTTTATGTTAACTGTTCTTTTGATGGTGGCGCGGGCACCCGCAGCGGCTCCCCTCTCTCGCCTGAGGAGTGTAATTTCATCCGTGCTATATGTTGCACATGTAGCACATTTGACAATAAACTTGACTTGACTGGATTTGATATTGATGTTGTGGTGTGAGGGAAAGTTGGTTTGCCCTGTTGTTAATATTCTAATTTAACTCTTTATTAATTAAAGGAATGAAGGTTTGACAGATGCACACCAACAATCAACATAAAAATCCTTATTGTGCTCACTTGGTCTTTCATTGAGAGCAACATCGCTTTTTGATGCTGGTTAATTGTGACGGAATTGTGAGCGATTACAATTTAACACACCACAATAGAGATTACACCAATTTTTTTTCTTTCTTCTTCATACTTGTAGACTACCTATGTAAAATAATGCCCTAAACAAAATAACACCTAAGAGGTAAAGGATGAGACAGTTAGACATTTTTGTTTTAATTGAGGTCTGTTGTTACGTTGCTTGATGCAGATAAATTCCTCAATAAGTCCAATACCATCTTGCTGTTACTGAGCAACAACTCACAGTGGGGGACAGGGAATAAAATCTATGGAATTTTTATGCCTTGGCATCCTCCATACTGTGATTCTTGGGCCCATTCAAATGATGGAAATGAAGCCCTCAATGATTCATCTCTACTTTAGCTATGAGTATCCCTGCCAGTTTGGAAAGCGATAGTGCATAGAAGCTTAGCTTGTACCCTGAATGGAGTTCCGTGTGAGAAGTTAGTATACATTTGAGACGCTTCAGATGCTTATAATGCCGACCCTTTTGGTAACGCTGTTGGGATTATAGAGTAGGAGGAGGCAAATATATCGACCAGCATGGTGTTTATCCGCCGGCTCCACACCCTCCAAACAGAACCCCATTACTCAGGCTAGTTTGGAGAGGCTTAACACCTGTGTCTCCTCCCCCCCCCCCCCCTCAAGTTCATATAAACTCATTCTCTCCCTCCTTCTCACTTACTTTTTGTCTTCCAATGCAAAGAGGATGAAGCTGAGGGAATGAGAAGAGCTCCATTATTGCCGTATTTTCTTTCCAGTGAAACGTTATTTACTAGAAAGATATCATCCTAGCTTTTAATCCTCTTAGCGCTGGATTGCGGTTGTACTTACAGCAGCATGCACCTGCTAAACTGCCTTCTCTTAAAGCTGAATAAACACAGCCGCGGGAGCTGTTGCCATCCCCGGCTGAACCCATCAGCATTTTGTGTGAGGAAGGGAGAGGGAAAGAGCTCACAAGAAGTTTACAGGACAGCATCTTGACGGGCTGAGCTTCGAGGCCCCACTTGCTCCCCACTCGATCATGCTCAGACCACAACCGAACAGACTGCGCTTCTTGGTTGTCTGCTTGAAGATTGTCCTCAAGGCCACCAGGGAGGGAAGCTCGTTTTTGTTTATGCAGTGTCACTGTTTTATGTTTCGGGATGTGGCCTAGTTCCATTTGTCTGTACCAGAATCATTCATCTTTCTGGTTTTTGTCAACTCATTGTATTACCGGTGTTACCTATGCCCCGCCCCAATGAGCTTCACCACAAACATGAGAAGTATTATTTAAGGCTGCATTCACATGTACTATATCCCGTTTGGTTAGAATTATCCATTTCTAGCTCATTTCTGCTGTAGTAGGCATTGCATAGTATTGAGTTGAGATAATCAACCATTCATGTTCTCGAGATGGTCTCTGTTCAAGTGCACAAGATCAAGGTCCAGATGACTACAAGAACAATGGTTGATTTGAAACATTTATCTTCGACAAAAAAAACAACCAAAAAGAAATGTGGAAATGTGCCAAATTTACAAACCTGTCGAGTGATTCCGAACAGAGAAAGCAAACTCCAGCAAACCATAAGTGTGTCCAAAGTCTCTTTCACCTCCGCATTTTGTAACATCGCTGCATAAGTGAGCCTCTTATTGTGCTGTGCTGTTTACACAAAATTTCCACACGAAAAGGTCACCCCAGTGTCAATTTACATTGCATCTGACAATCTGAAACAGAGTATGTGTCAACACCTCTGGATCTTTGAATGAGTTTTGCATCCAACTGTTTATTTTGAAGCGTTCTGTGATGACTTTGTCTCTCGGGTGTTTCACACACACTTTGTGAATAAGCCACTTTCCTTCCGGATTTCTAGTTGGCTGACTCACTTTTGAATTCAAAACGTGGGTTTGGCCATTGTGTTGTGAACAAGAGGAAATGAGGAATGCTTGGTAGCTTCCGACCAGTCGTACGAATGTTGGATGAATTTCTGGTACGGCAGAACCGGAAATTGATCTTGAAGCAGATTGCCGATCACTTTTGCCACTCTGTGGGCCGTTTTCCCCTTGCTGTACATTAGCAGCAAGCGGTGGCAGATGCAAACTTTCTGGACAGCATGAGCGGTGACACGGAGCCCCGTGTCTGTGCGATAAGAAGCTGATTTTGTTCTGCTAACCTTGTTTCTTTCTCAACCAAAAGCTATTTGCTGCCTTGAGTTAATTTTCACACCACCACAGCGGCTACTGTTAGCCGTGGGGGAGAAACATCCATGCCTGGCTGCCTCCTGAGATTTATCGTAAGAAAGCTGTAGCATTCTGCTCATGTCCTCTTAAGAGATTAGTACGGTATTTTGAACTTTGCGGAGATAATTGTGCTTTTTGTGTTTGATGTAAATGTAAAATATTGTGCAGAACGCTTTTATATTTTCATCGGTTGACAAGAGTAGTAACTTGCATGACATTTGGTGGCGATTGGTCACCGTTTCAGACAACATGACATAAATGCTATGACATAGAAAAAAACAAGTTCAGGTAGAATTACTGAAATCATTATAAAATCTTGTTTTTGAAACTTGAGGCTGGTTCCTCAGAACCTTGAAAAAAATGATCTTTGACCTTCGTGCGAAACCAAACCAGATTCCAGGTGAGGCAACTCATATCCTCCTTTAAATAGATTTGTGTGAGATTTTTCACCCATTTTCTCCAAACATATTGATGCTTCATCTTCCTGTCATTACACGACTTGGCATGAGTAGACCCCCCCCCCCCCCACACACACACACACGCAACGTTTCCCACTGTCTCCGTTCATTTTTATTATTTCCCATTCTCTCCAGAGTTTTCATTATTTTCCTCTGCCGGGAACTTGTTTGCTTTTCTCTCTTTGTCTCGGAATTGTTGGCATTGGAATGAATGTGTTTATAGATGTGACCCTTGCTGCTTGAAATCTTAAAGCAGTCCTCCTGTCAAGAGCCAAAAACTCTGGCAAGGTCAGCTCATTTCTGTTTACTTTTCAAGCACTATTTACCCTCTGGGGCTTTTAAAAGCACTTCTGCAAAACATCACTTCGACGACGAGAGGGAGAGAGCGAGGTGAATGGTTGGCTACACACAGAAGCGATTCAATGAAAGAAAAAAAATCATGCGTGATGGGATTTTCGATGCAACACCGTCAAAACATAATGTGGGACATGTGTGAGGACGCTGAAATCTCTTTGTCGGGTCACTGCTAGAATACAATTAATATGATTAGATATGAGATGAAGCTAATTTTTCCCCTGCTGAAATATTAGTATGCTAAAAAGTCTCAATACAAAGGCGATAATAACATTTTGCGTGAGAGACCCGAATGCCATTGCCTGAATGCAAACCCGCGATTCGGGATTAACCCATCAATAATCACTATCTAGCGTGCCACGCATTTGCCCCTGCAGAGCTAATGATTTATCTCCCCTATATGGGACTGATCACTATCAGATTGATGAATGCACTAACCAATCATGTTCCAGCAAACCTTCAGCATGTACATACACCAATAAGCCATGATGAACAGCCTGTGTTGGTGCTTATTTATGCTGGCCGCATGAGAGACTGCGAGGAGTCCCTGAGGTTTTCTTCCAAGGATGTGGTCATGTGCTTCACTGTGCCTGTGTCAAATATTTGGACTTGTGAGGAAAGGTGCGAGTCCTGTGAAATGATTTGATCCCCCCCACCCGCCCCCACCTCCCGGAGAGCAAAGAGAAGTCATTTCCGCTTAACCTCTCATTATGGTTCAGCTCTCTGGAACATGTTGTTGGATCTGGACACGTCATGGTGTGAAATCCCTCGACAAACATCCCCTTTTTCTCCGGTCGGTGTTGAGCATGGCTTGAGAAACTGGAAGTGATTATTGTGAGCATGTGCTTTGAAACGTGCGCGAATGCAAACCTTCATGGACAAATTGTGTTGCTCTGTGGAAGATGTACTGCATATGCCCTTGAGTGATTGATGTCGATTTTGTCCTTGTTGCTTGTTGTTGTTACGCCGCCGCGGCCCCCGTGCGTTCGATGCCGATGTCCTTGTATAGTCAAGCTCGGGTTTATTTTCTCTGGGCTGACAAAGACACCTCCTCTTGAACTTTTATAGCTCCTCTTAGTGATGTGTATCTGAGAGCGTTGACCTCGGTCACCAGGCTTTACAGGCTTCCGCCTGCATCTCATCCTCACTGTTAGTTTTTCCTTCACTTTGCTCTCCCTCGTTAATGCATACATTTACACACAAGGTGAATTACAAATGCCAGACACACCAATATATATATATATATATATGAAAATGATTTGTGAATACCTCTTCAGAAACCGTTGTTAATTGTGCATATATCATTGTATGCTATTCACTTTCAGTCGACTAACCTTGGATGTTCTTTCATCAATTGATTAAGATAAGAAAACCTTTATTAGTCTCGCAATGGAGAAATTCCCAATTCACAGCAGCAAAGTTATGAAAGGAAGAAGTAGAACAACAAAATATAGGAGCTGCTGGAACGACAGCCACTCACGCGGCGCCATTTTGAAGTCAAAATAACAAAAATAACACAACACAACACAACACATAGGAAACGAGACAAACTTCACAAATTTGGAGACTCTTCTCGAAAATACATATCATGGTTCTTTTTAAGTTTAGGGAGAAGTTATTTACAGTACTGTGGAAATACCATGAATACGATTCATGTTGGCAGGTTTCTAAAAGAGTGTGTGTGTGTGTGTGTGTGTGTGTGTGCGTGTGTGTGTGTGTGTGTGAGTGTGTGTGTGTGTAATTGTCTTTGTGTAGGTGGGTAGAGACGATAGATGCTGAGGACCAATTACCATCATTTAAAATGGTCCCAAAAACCGCCTCGTGACCAGATCACCACTTTCGAACTAGAGTTTCTGCATGCCGCCACCTTGTAGAGCATTCTCAAGCATTTCACCGTACAGCACTTTCTTTTGTTACATATGTACAAGTTTCAGTGAAATGTAGCCCAGAATACTTTTGAGGACTTTTTATTTAAAAAAAAAAAAAAACAAATAAAAATTGCTTAATTATACGTTTCAGGAGTTTTAAACACTGGATTAGAAAAAGATAATTGTGTAATTGCTTGAATGTGTGCATTGACTGTAGCAGTTTAATTCATTTGCATATGTTACAGTATATTATCTTCATAAAGCGCAAGACGGGGATTTTGTAGTCATGAAAGAGCAAGAGGCCAATCTTAAGTTTCCCCGTGTTGCTAGTCAGTCGCGGTCAGTTCATTGTGTAAAGCCCAATAAAGATTTAGTGCACAGCATAAAATCTAATAAATGCCAAAACCAGTAAAAAGGGCTAGAAAGAGCTTAGGAGCATTAGACTCCCACAAAGCCAACCTGGAGCAACTTGGATGATGATACCTTATACTCCTAAACGTGCATGTCGCTCCACTCCATTACACTCGGTCCTATATTAAAAACAATATTTAGTAGAGAGGTCCCCTTCTACAAATTGTTGACCCGGCACTGAGGGCTGAAAGCATGTGGGCCTAAACTAAAGTGACAATTATTTGCCCCTCAAGCCCTGAAGGAAGAAACTATTTCCTGTTGTGTCACATTTCTTGGTAGGGGATGTATTCCCATGCATTACAGCCTTGTCAAAGCACAGATTCATGAGGTCAGTCCACAACTTTTGTCTGTAACTCAATAGCAAAAACCCAAAGACGATAACCAAAGTCATATGTTGTTATGTCACCGGGTCATCCTTATGGCTCTGAAGTAAAAGCCTCAATAAGAGCCCATATCTGGAAGGTAGGAGCATAAATGACTAATTTAAGTCAATGGGAAAATGTGTACAGCTAGAAAAGCACACCTAACTTTTCAGTTTTACTAAATAGGAGAATACAGCTTATTGTGGTAGGTCGGAGCACAAAGTACTTAAACAGGAAGTCACCCCCAAATTGTCTTCACAATAATGGGTGATGTGTGCCCTCACTAGTCTTAATATGGCATTCTGATTAGTATTGTGTTTGTGGAATAGACGTTCGGTAGCGAAATGCACCCGTTTTTGTCCATGTCGGGGGAGGGGGGGCATTTTAACACTTTCTGTCGACTGAAAATGACATGGCAGCTGCTCAGGGCTCCGGTAACGACCAATCACAGCTCACCTGATTTCTCAAGCTGAGCAAAATGGCCGCCCCCTGAGATGGACAATAACGGGTGGATTTTACTGCTTAACTCATATTCCACAAAGGCAATATCTATCAGAATGCTGCGTTTTGACTAGTGGGGCTACATAGGACACATTCTTGGAAAGAAACATTTTGGGTTGACTTCCCCTTTAAACAATGTTGTTGCCTTGCTGATTTGACTGTGAGTCTACATGCTTCCCCTATTAATCGATGTACTGTATATTCCTCTACTAACGTTCTTATTTTAACATTCCTTGTTGAAGCTAACACTCTATTTGGTCTTGGTGTGCAAATGACAAGATATTGAAAAAATTGACATTATTTTGGCATGATGCAACCAAACCAAAAGTGACCTTGATGGAAACACCACAATACATCTGTATTTGTTGTATTGTGGTGCATTTTTGCATGAACTCCGACTAAATTCAAGAAAAAGCCGGCTGCATTCCCGAACATGTCCTCAACTTACAATAGTTTTAGCATTAAAGAAAAAAAAACTGGTGGCAACTCCCATTTAAAAGAGAACACGCATCATCAAACTTCGTTTACCTTGCAGAGAGTTTGTGCTGTTTTCGGTTCAAGATTTTAATACAGTGCAGCTGCACTGACAACACGATGCGTAAATATTGTCGGTCTAACCAATCTTGCTGCAGTTCCAACCAAAGCAGCTAATTGTGTGTTCAGGCCAAATCACGTCTGTTTGTTTTTTTTATTAATTACGTTTTTCCGGATTAGATGCGCTGCTTGCAGGACTCAATGCCAATCTTACATTTACCTCAGTTTCTGATTCCTCCAATTTCCAATTCTGAATGATATTTACCTGAACATGCACCTCAGAGCATTGTTTAATGAAAACTAAACTTTGAGGAGCCGCTGATGGAGCAGGCAACATTATTCCATGTGTTCCTCAACTCATTAACGCCTACACCTTGACTCCACATATGGAAAATCTGGCAAAGTATGGTGTAGTCATTTCAGTGGGGGATTATTTGTTGGCTAAATGCTACGTGTGATTGCATAGGCACAGGTGTCACCACTACCCGTCTGTTTTTGTGACTCATTATCTCATATAACTGTGGTTTGTATTGTTTCCATAGTGTTAAGAGTGTCCTCCGAGGACCATGACGTTAAAACTCACGTGTTAAAATGCATTGAGGTGGCAGCAATATGTGCTATGATGCTAACTGCGAGGCCATTGTGTGGGAGACCTGGTTTTTATTCTTGGAGATGAGTCAACTACCGCCGCTCCCCACTCAAGCTGCTTAATGTTGTCATTTACATCCCCCCATCCATTTTCCTTCTTCTGTCTTTCTGCCTCTCCTCCTCATCCACTTCCCCCACCGACAGCGCACCTTCATCCCCTCGCCCCCCCCTCTATCACGACCTGGTTCTTGATCCCTACACTGGGAGCAGATACCTCTGGTAGGATTAATAATTCTGCTTCTTTGATGTCAGAAGGGTGTTTTACTAAGACAGGGTTAGGGGGAGGGGGGCTATGGGCACAGAAAGAATAAGGGGGAAAGGAGGATCAAGAAAAAGAAGTGGAATAGGTGGCAGGGATGTCAAGAATCTTCAGTCAGCCAGATGTATAATCTCAAAGTGTATTTGTCAGTGTCGTTAGCTCCTCTATCTATTTTTTTCATTTGGTTTTGTCTGTAGTCATTTTTGTAGAAAGTGACCTATCTGCAGTTGTTAGTATGTCTACCTGATTTTTTTTTAACCCTTAGGGGAACTATACTGTGTATTTCTTCCCAGAATTCCCCCATCAACACGATTGACTTAATTCCATATTCCTTTTTCATTTTAAAAGTAATGCGTATTCATCAACATGGAAAAACAGCAAAGTGAAAGCCATTAATTTACTGTGGTCAATTTTTTGGGGTGTCATCATTGCTGCGATGTGATGAGGGTCCACGAGAGGGCACAGACCAGA
This sequence comes from Hippocampus guttulatus, assembly GCF_054856545.1. Classification (NCBI taxonomy): domain Eukaryota; kingdom Metazoa; phylum Chordata; class Actinopteri; order Syngnathiformes; family Syngnathidae; genus Hippocampus; species Hippocampus guttulatus. Next base: position 17,877,351 of record NC_141265.1, read on the forward strand.
CCGCTCTTCTTCATTGGCAGTTCAGGCCTCGGCCTCAACCATGAAGCCAATCGCTCACTGCCGGATGACCCTTGACAGCCTATCGGCTTACTTGGCCTGCGGGCTGAGCGGTGTTGCTGACAGTTATGCCATCGGAGCTCGGCAAGCCAGTGGAAGAAAATTTGTAGGAACGTTTCGTATTGTTTAAGGTGAGGGGAAGGAAGCTAAAGGTGAGGGCAAGCGGTGGGCGAGAGCCGCATTAATCTTTGGCCGACGAGGGCACCAAGAGCTCCCATACAGTAATTACATGAGAGGCAAATGGATCCCTGTATCTGAAAGCAACACATTTCTACCCTGCAGGAGAATCCCTGTGTAATTGTAATCCCCCCGAGACGAGGCCAACTCAAAAAGTACCTACCTTTTTAACGTGAAGAGGTTTAGGAGAATGCTTTTGTGAGCGTGCTAAGCATGCGTGCGAGTGTTGTTTTATGACTTTGAATGTACGCCTAATGGTTGCAAAGGAAGCATCCCTGAGGAAAATATGTGAAAATTATTTTCCAGTGACTGAATGAATTCTGATGGTGTGTGCTGCCTTTTTGAATGTATTTACATGTGTTATGGCACTTGGCTGGAGCGGATGTTGGCAGCCTTGCTTTTAGCATTGCTTCAAGGATAGCTGGATGGTAGGATGTAGAGATATACGAGAAGAGAAATGGATGGAAGGAATGAGAAAGGGAGTGGGGGGGTAGATCTGTTGAGCAGAGCCAGGCGCAGCCGGAGGGGAGGAGAGGTTGATCTGTTTAGTGTCCATCTCCTGCCAGCTTTCACTGGTCATTAAAAGTAAGCTGTTATCAGACCGTGCAGGGAGGACTACCCAAACAGCCGGCACGGTGCTGCGTCTTCAGGTAACAGCACCTTATCTTTTTGCTGATTGCCTTCACGCTCCCAATCCGTCTGACGTTGGCGTCTCAATCAGTCTTAAAATAATCTGCCTCCTCGCGGAGCGGCAGCGCAAGAAGGTCTGTCTCCGTACTTCCATCTCTCCCTTTTCTCCTGCTCCGGCTCCCCGCCTCTCCCTCCCCGTGTTGATGCTGCATATTAATTCGGCAAAGCGGTCTCGCCCACTTTAGTGGAAGTAAACAAACAGTTCTCTAAACCTGACCGGGAGCACTGTATTCTCTCCGTGAGAATGCGTAGCAGGTGTAGTCCAATCGTGCAGATGTGAACTTTTGGCTCCACGGTCAAAGTTGATTATTAACCAGCATAATGATGAAAGCTCAATCAGACCTCTGTCAAGGCTGGCTGAGCATCGAGGAACAATCCCACGAACCCTAACCCAATACTAATCATAACCCTCCTCCTAACCCCAACTCTAACCTTAAACCCAAACCCCAACCCATCTCCTAACCCTAACCCGAACCTAAACCCTAATATCTAGCCCCAACCCTAACACAAACCCTTAACCCTCTAATGCTAACCACTAACCGTAACCCCTAACCATCCATCCATCCAATTTCTGATTCGCTAATCCTCACAAGGGACAAGGGGCGTGCTGGAGTCTATCCCAGCTGTCTTCGGTCAGTAGACGTGGCACACCCTGAACTGCTTTCCAGCCAATTGCAGAGCACACAAAGACAAACAACCATTCCTGCTCACAATCACACCTTGGAATTAATTTGAGTGTTCCATTAACTTGCCACGCATGTCTTTGAAATGTGGGAGGAAACCGGAGTACCTACAAACCCCACACAGGAAGGCCGGAGCTGGAATCGAATCCGGTACCTCTGCACCGTGAGGTCGACGCGCTAATCAGTCACCCATCATGCTACCCCTAAACCTAACCCCTAACCTTAATTTTAACCCCAAATCCCTAAACCTAACCCCATTTTTATCGAACCACACCACTACCAATGGCTGCATACAAGGATTTTTCCCCCCAAATGATAAGTTTTGAATTCATGAAATAATTGATGTAAGCATTCTGAAATATGTTTGGATGACATTACTCAAGTGAAGGATCAAAAATCGACATTTCTTCAGAGTGGTTAAGTGGAGCTAAGTGACCGCGTTGATCTGCACGGCCCGCTGCCGAAAGCACTATTGACATGCTTGCACCCACCCTCCCACCTAAACCTACCACCTGGGAACACTAACGCTGTCATCGACACGGCCCTTTTTTTTTTTTTTTGCCTTAGTTTGCTTGGGCAGAAAAGTAGAGTGGTGCAGCAGAACTCTCCACCTTGAATAGGGAGGGGACGAAAGGTATAGGGCTGAAATGGGATTTGCCTCTGGAGCTGGTCTGAAGGACACAGTTGTCAACTCAAACCAAATAAAAAGAATGACAATTTGGCAGTGTCTATTGGCAGCAGTAGCTTGCTGGACCCTGTTCATGCAAACTTTTTAAAACAAGGTTCCAATGTCATGAATGTTTTAAAACCACAAACAATGTAATCAGTGATATTGCCTTGATTTGGACTGGCCCATTTTTAATCTCCCGTCACCTCATTCATCCGCATGTCAGAACATCATGAGATGTGCTCCTTATTTTTTTTTACTGTCGCTGTTTGATGCATTTATTTCTTGCCTTCCAAAAACCCTCTCACAGTACTTTAAAAAGTATGTGATGTTTGGTTACGGCAGTTTAGCTTGTTCCCATTTTCTTTTCTACTCCCCCTAATTTGCGCTATTATGTCACCTTTTTGCCAAGTGCTGTTATGTCAAGAAGTGGGAGTGATGTGTCAAAGGAGTGTGCTTCAGCGCTACAGCGACTACGGCAAGACACTTGATAATCCGTTAATCCTTCCAGTGTGTTGTTGTTGTTTTTTCTTTTGCAAGAGTAAGCCAAAAAGCCAAGAAATCACATTTCCTAAATGTTGGGTGACATTTACATGAATGTTTACGATGTTTTCCTGACACAACAAGAATTTAGGGCAACAACTCAGCTTTGCTTCCTAATCTGTGTCTGTTTGCTCCAAGAATATATATTTTTAAATACTTGTGTTGTATGTCTGCAAAATCTCATCTTGCTTGATTGGAATAGACGTGGAGTAGACGTCATTTTAAAAGGCAGGTTCTGCGATACATACAAAATTTGTCATCCAAGGTAATTTGTGTCACGATACACAACATTCATCCATGCAGCCATTCGTTATCTATCCCGCTTATCCTGATCAGGGTCACGTGGGCTGGAGCCCGTCCCAGCCGAGGTCAGGCGAAAGGCAGACTACAATCACAGGGCACATTACAAACACACAGCCACTTATGCACACTTTCACACCGCGGCTGAGTGCGAAATGATCAGTATGAGTGAACCACGACATTCACAGGGGCAAATGTGTGCTCAATTGGTGATACAGACGCCTCCAACAAATCCTTGAAAAAAAAACACTTCATATTATGATATCCTATGAATGTCTATGAACGACATCTGGTGATGATGGTCACTCGGTGTGCATTAATGACAAGGTATGTGTGGTTGCATCTCCAGTAGATGGTGTAATAGGAACTGCACACTGCATATTGACTATACCGCTATCTCACAGTGAGTCAGACAAATGAGCGTCACTACTCCACTTCTGATGTCATATGGGATTTTATACTGTAGGTGACAACCGAGTAATAACTCCTATATCTCTCCAGCTCGAGTTATTTTATTTATTTGTTTTGTTCCGGCGCTGGCTTGTTTGCTCCCTTCCACCAGTTCCCACAATGCATCCTTCTATCCCGCCGCGATCTGTCTCGCTCAATCTGCCTCGCCAGGCCCGCTCCGTCTCCCATTCTTTGTCTCTGCCCTCATCCCTGTGATGTGTGATATGTATCATTGCTTAGGACGACTCCGGGCCGGCATGTTGACATTCCCCCGTGCCTCTTCATCTCTCCCTGCAGAGCTGAGTGCTGTTGAGTTGTGTTGATTAATGATATTGATTGCTTCGCACACTGGTTGACTTTCAGTGATGGAGGGCCAGAGAGCAAGAGACAGAAACAAGAGCACAAGTGTGAGATAAATTGTAGCCTTAAAAAAAATAAATAATAACTCACACTCGTTACAGTATTCCCAATACACATACATACACTCGCACACACATACAAGCTCTGTTTCCATGGAAACCATACCATAGTGAAAGTGACTGAGTATGCATTGAGACAGACTGAAGGAGAGCACGGGAGCTCTCCTTCACAGGTGACGGAGAGGCATGTGGGCTGAGTTATCTGTGGCTTTATACGTGTATGCGGTGAACAATGAGAGACAGTGTGGACATGTCAGCGTGTGCATCAATGGCATGACAAACAGGATGTCAATATTCTCTCAGGATGGCTCTCCCTGGCGCCTGATAAGTTGTGTCAATAGCAATGAGGAAGTGTCAATACCTTTTTAAAGGGCTGACGAGCTCCATCCTGCTGAATGGCGTTTCTCCAAAGCAATGCAGCATAGACATGGAGTTGAAAAACAATGAGAAACAGACTTTAATAGCCATTTCTTATATGGGGCTCGAATTATGACCGTTTAAGGAATACTGTAGAAGTGAGTGTAAAAACTCAATGGTGAGTGTCTTCACGTTCATGGTTATCATTCTTAAAATAATAACATGATTAAAGGTCAATTGAGCAAAATTTGTTATTTCAGAAGTGAGGAGAAAACTATTAGCCCTTCGCATCAATCCGTACCTATGAAGTAGCTCTCAGTTTTAAAAAGGTTGGCGACCCCTCAATTACTCAATAATGAGTACAAATAATAGTCTAGATTTGTGGAAACAATATTTCAAATTGTGACATGGGGAGGTTCTGACCCGACGCCAGCTTATATTTTTTTGGAGTGAATCATTTCCTTTCCTTTTGAGGATGCGGAGATATTTTGTCGACATATAAACCTTTTTTCCTCCCCCTTTTGAACCATTTTTATCACAATAATGTATATTTTATCAACCTCTTCCCCACCCCCTGTTTTATATATATATATATATATATATATATATATATATATATGTGTGTGTGTGTGTGTGTGTGTATCTTTTGAATTTTTAGTCTTAGATTGGCAAACTGGATGGGAATGTTGAAGAAAAAAATGGTCTGATTGCATATTAAGTCAGCTGCCTCTGTGCAGTACTGATGTCAATATCTTTTTCCACCATCAAATGAATGGTCAACAGCCACGGGCCTTGTTGTTTATGATGTGATGATAAGGCATGCTTGAGATGGGAATTCCTCCCCTTCCTGGTGGAGCTTCCTCTCTCGCAGGCTTGACACGACACATGTGGAGAGCCATACCACAACTATGGATGCGGTTTGGAGGCTCCCATGAACGCATTAAAGTCCCGGTCCGAGCACAACGTGTGTGTTTGGCTGGTCATAGAAGGCAGGATGCAGAGTGTGTGAATCGCGGTCTGTCCCACACTTAAGTCAGACGTGTACGAGGAAGAGATGGGTGATGTTGGTTGAATGAGAGCATTCCGGATATGTCAGTGAGTGTTTACATGCACAACAGGGTTACTATTCTGTTCTTTTCCTCCAGATTACTCCTTGAGTGTGTGAACTCAATTTGACAAGACAATACCACAGAGGGCCTATCGTAATTACCGGATGCCAATATATATATGGTCAATACCCGTATGATTGTATCGACTTTCATTGGAGTAATGAGTTCAAGATGTTTATGTACTTGCGTTATTTTTTACATTTTTTGGACTAGCAAAACACAGCATTAGTTTCAGTCTATTATTCCAAATGTAAAACAATAGCTATTTGATAAGTAGATGCGCACATTTTCATGCCACTGTCATGACGTTTGCCGATTTTGAAGTAGTTATGTTTGTCTTCCACGTACTGTATGTATTTGCTTGTCTGTCCAAACATGACCCTCGCTTAGCTTTGTCTTCCTCCCTTGGGAGCGTTAGATTTGTATAAATACAAAATGGAATAGTCTGCGTGCGTTGAAGTTGAAAAAGTTGCACGTGTCAGATGAATGTGTTCGCATGCATTTTTTTTTTTTTTGTTTGCTTCGGTGCGTGCAAACAGATCGCCATCCCAAATGAACTGATGTTCTCACATTCCTACTGGCACTCGTGCAAATAAATACAAAGTGTTATCTTACATTTATTCTGCTGAGTGGAGTGTAATGAAGCAGGGCATGACCTTCCTAAGGTGTGCCACCAGAGCTTTGATGCCTTCAACACCTCTTTTAAAACAGCACCCCCCCCCCCCCTCCCAAAAGAAAAAGGTGGTCGTGACGCAACCCCATTCCGGCCCCATATAAGCAGATTACCTTTGGGTGGCTCTGAGTAGTCATAACACTCGATAACATATCGCATCATTACTTGTAGCGATTAATTCTGGGAGCACATGTTGACGTTTGTCCTTTTTTTTTTTTAAACACTTGTATGCATGAACATGTTTAGCATATGCTGCCCTGGCTATGTGCGTTCATGCGCTCTCCTGTCTGGCCTTCTCTTGTTCTCCCAGCTGTCCTAACACTAGTCTGTGTTGACAGTAAACACAGCTGCAGGTCACAGAGGCCTCGCTCTGGTCCGACATGGGGATCTGGAGGCCGAAGGGGGAGCGGACCCAGTGCACATACACAGAGAGGGAATGAATGCAGGAAAAGGACGGCGGTACGAAAGGTCAAGACTCTTTGCACAGAGACCATAGGACTAAAGTGGAAAAGTTAAAAGAGGATCTTCCTCTTTTGGTCCAGCGCGTGCCCCCTCCCCTCTTGTTGAGACTGACGGAGGGAGTTAAACAGTGAGACGTTTCCATGGTTGTACATGAATGTGTACGTTTATTCGTTACACTCAATGTCTGTTTAGGCAAGACTGTTTTTAGTGGGAATGTGCAACAATGCAAAAGAGACCAAAACTCCCATTTTCACCAGGTCACGCTCATGTGAAAACACCCTTTGAGTGGAAACGACACAACCGAGGTAGCCTAAGAACATCAGATAATGTTATCCGAGAGCGGTAAGAAACAGGATAACACATTTAGAGGTCAGGATCAAAACGCAGCCATTAATAATAACAACGGACACAAAGTGACCCCTCGTGCTCATGCGTCTCATCAAATCTCCATATCATCAGACATTTCAGACTTTTAACTTTATTGTGGATTGGATGTGTCTTCACGATCGATACGCTGTGATAAATCATCCCAACATAGTTGCATTTAACACATGACATTAGCATTGCATACAGACACACAACCATTAGGGAGTCCGTGACCTTTGTATGCTTGATTGATAGCTTGTCTGACCCTGTCTACATGTTGTAATCCTGGCACGAAGACACACGTAGTTTTGCGAACCCAGCTACTGTAAATTCACGTGAAGAGATAGGTAAAGACATGTCGTCAGTCATCGCACTCTTGGTCGCACAAATCAACACGCACGCACACTCGCTCATGACTCTCCCCGCCCCCCCCTAAAAAATAAAAAACTCCCCATTTGACGTGTTCCTCTCTAGCCCCAAAGGACAGATCAGGCACAGCTGTGACTTAGCAGGTCACGAGGCTCAGAGGGGTCAGACCGAGCAGCCTCTGAGAGAGCCCAACGTGGGGTCACAGGTCACTCCCAGCAGTCCTGGCGGTGTGAAAGGTCATGGGTCAGAGTCTCACCGCCAAGCGTCGGCAGGGTAGAGTTTCAAAAGGCGGCTGGGGCCAGTGAGAAGCACAGATTTATAGATACCGAGCCGGGCCCCGGTCCTCGGCCTGAGGTAATTACACAGAATATGAGCATGCCCATTGAGGCTTCGCCACCATTATTCATTTCCACCCTGAGCCGCTGTAGACTGAAATAATACATGAGATAGCCAGGGAGGGAGACCAGAGGCGAGAGCGAGGGGCAGAGAAAGGAAGATCCAGCGATGTGAGGCCGAGAGCAGACCACCGAATGGAGAGAAGGCGGCAGAGCAAATGAGAAGGAGTCTACGTGCGCGAGTGAGTCACTGACTAGCGGGAAAGTCAAAGGGTCATTCTTGTTACTAAACAAAACTCCATTCTCAGCTACAAGACCTTTGACGTCAAATTCCAGTAAGACAGCGAGAAGGTCATAGGGATCATCCCCGGGGAACACCGGGAGCCGGAATGACACGAAGCACGGACAGCAGGGAGTGACGTCCTCGTGAGACAAGCAGCGCAGGAACAGATGGAGCGAGGGAGGGCAGTGAAAGAAAAGAAGAGCCCAGAAATTAGATTAGTTTGGAAAGTGAAGTTGTGATGCGGCAGGCTTGATATCCTGCGTGCGGCGGTTTCCCGTGAGAACCCGATCGGGCCACCGTGGGCTCGGCGAGACAGTTCAAACATACTTACCCCTCTTTGGAAGGTACAAATTAAATTAGGTTCTTCCACAAAGAGGAGATGTTTTCCCCTTCTGTTTTGATGTCATGGTAGTGGGCCAGAATAGAGTGGGGGGTCGGCCCGCTCTGGCCTACGTGCATTTATCTTCGAGGCCATTCATCTTCCATTAAGTTCCCATCCCCCACTTTTCGGATCTTGCTGTCCTGTATCAGTCTTTCTCTAGTTACCGATACCCTAGTTACCGATACACAAACATGCGCATGTTCGGGACACGGCTCTGTCCTACTCCCTGTTCTTCATCCATCCCGTCTTAACCTTAACCCTCTCTATCCTTTTGTTCCTATCCAAACAACGGCACCGTGGTTTTCATTGAAGATTGGCTTCATAACTGCATCGATTTGAGCATTGGCTGCTGCCGAATGACGTACGTCCACATTTCTGCCACAAGACTCTCAGCACTGCGTGACCTTAGACCTTGACCTTCGAGCAGCAAACAAATACACCCAATTTATCCATTCCACCTCTGTGTGCGTCATGTTGAGAGGTGTTTTATTGAGCTCGTTGATCTACATGGAGGGGCAAAATGTTACCGCTGCAAACTACAATGACAAGCATGGTACAGTTCAGTACTGTCTGGTGAGTGTGTATGTTTAATACGATTCTTCACCTCATCATCAATCCATAAATGAGAAGACGAAAATAGTCGACTGAACCCTTTCATGCACCCTGTAACCTGATAATATGATAAGCTGTCCACTGTCGTAACCGCTGTCCCTGAAAGGGTTAAGCTCTCATATATATATATATATATATATATATATATACACACACACACACACACACACACACACAGTATATAGTCAACTAATATCATGTCTTCTCTCATCACATCCACACACAGTATCCCCCAATATGCTTTCACTGTATGTATACCCAATCGTACCTTAACAGCAGTCCCGCTGTGACAAAGTAAAGCCCCGATTGTGACTCTCTGATGGAGGGGAAAAAAAAAAAAAAGAAATCCTTGAGAGTCACGCAAACATAAAATAAATCAATCCATTATTTACAAGTGAACTCATTCAGAAAGGAAGCATATGTAATCTACTCATCCATGCTGAGAAAGCGAGAGGAGGAGAAGTCGGGAAGGAGAATTGTTCAGGGACAAGGCAGGCGGCCAGCTGAGAACAAATTTTGTTTTTTTGTTCTTAACTCCCCGAGGAGGCGTGGAAACCAGTAAACAAACAAACCGAGCGAGAACACGTTTCCTTCTTTAATGACAAAGGGAGAGACTGTGAGAGAAACGCCAGGAAGCGCGGCTCGGAACTAGCCCAATGTGTCAGTTGTCAGTGTCTGTGACTGTGTGTGCGCGTGTTCTTGTGTGTGCATGCCCTCTGCCCTGTTCGTATGCAGGCCAGCAGCCTACACCAAAGTGTACGGGGGACATGCACACAGATGGGTAAATAAAGTCGTTGTTTGCCGTTTTGTTGTTTTGTTATGTTGGGAAGGATTAATTGTCATTGATTTTTCTCTGTCAGAGACAGGAAAAGCGGTGACGAGTCGTAAGCACTCCCATTCGGGGCCTGAGCTTCTCTCCTCAACATTCGCGGGAACTGACACTGAATTTCTCCCCTCCGATGCGCCCCACCGCTATTTGAGCCTGTCAGGCCCATGTCAGCGCCTATAACACTGTTTCTACCTGAAGTATGCAGATGAAGCCTTTGTGAATTAACCCTCGCTGGCCATTCATTTGCGCTCAGGTCCAGACCCTTCGTACTCATACAAACATACAAGCAGCAATCCTGGGGTCGTAGCCTTTCACCCTCAGTTGCTCGACTTCTGCCACCACGGCCTGACAAATCATCTCCCAACATGGAAAAAAAATAAGCGCAAGGCTCCCAGCATGAGAGGGCCCCAGTTCCAAACGAACAATCTCCATGCTGGTACAAGCAGCATCAGTAAACTGCGATTACCATATTCCCACCGGATTTGCACAAAGGCGACACAAGAGGATGAAAGAAGGAAAAAAAACATGGACAAGAAGTAGAGAGATGCGGAGATGGAAGCCAAAGCTATGTGGGTTCTTTCATTCGGTCGATTATGATAAATGGACTTGGCCTTTGAGCTGGTCGGTGCTCCCCCAGCTCTCTTTCTCTGAGTCCTTGAGCGCAGCGCAGACCCCACAGATATTGCTCTTTGTCCCACGGGCGAGATCCCGATGTTCGACTCTGAGTAAAATCACTCAAAAACTCTTCCACGTGTGTACGTATGAGGGAAGTAGCATTAAGCATGAGAAGAAGTGGGAGAAGTTGGGGAGGACTGAAGAAAAGTCAACCGACTGCATTTCTCTGGCACGTCTCCCCATTATTCCTTTAAAGACGTTCAGAGCTTTGCCTTAGGGGTACGTGGGTAGATTTGGGGGAAGGCTGAACTCACATTTACCCCAAAGGCACTTTAAAAACTCATTCAGTGATCAAAACGACTTGTGAAGCTCACCTCCACCAAGGAGAGGTCTTGAGTGAGACAAGAGAAGAGAAAATTCCTTGCGTGGCTCAGGTGAAAATATCTTTTAATAACGAAACCTACAATAATTTTAGATCGTTATTTTATTGACTAACAACACGGGACGCTGGTAGACCTCCAGTTTGTTATTATAAATTATACAGGCGATTATTTCCATGACTTGCCACATATATATTTTTTTCAAAATGCTGCTTATTAAAAATCAAACAATGCATTATTTGCATCATGCTAATGCTGCTAGCATTCCAATATATATCAATTACAGTTACATAAGCAATGGAACTTGTGGTGTATAATGGAAGGTTTACGAACTTCAGGTCAAGACAGCAAATTGGTGATTTATCTTTATTTTTTATTTTTTGCACTTGTGGCCGTGTGAATATGTTTTGGATGTGTTGTGTTGAGTGGGAGTGAGCGGTGCAATTAGCCTTTTTGGAAACCCTTCATGTTAATGAAAGAGCCCTTTTCGCAAAATCTTCCTTTCCCCCCCAACATCACATTCCTCAAACTGCCTTTTCTTGCCAGTGGCTAATCTCAACAAAAATGAAATGGTCTTTAGATTTGACGTTGCTAAAATCCATCATTGCAAAAACGTACGGGTCTTTTGTGCGCTACAAATTGGCTCAGTGTGAGCCTTTCCATATTCCAACACACCAAGGTGTGTTTAGCGATGGCAAAGTACCACACAGTGCCACTGTGCCATAATCCCCACCCTTGCCCAGTGGCCCAGATTAAATCCAGTCTTTGATCCGCCCCCTAATCTAAGTAAACGGGTCTATGGGTTGAGGGTTGGTGCGCCACTCTGCCTGCCAGTCAGATTTTTCCTCACTTCTCTCCTTCCTCTCTTGACTGTTTCCTTGCCCCCCTCCCTCCCCTACTGGGGAGCTGGCAATTGAAATCAGCTTTAGGGTTGCTTAATACAGAAGCGGGCAGATTTACGGCCCTTTAATGCTTGTCATGGTCAAAGATTATATCAAAAGCTCTTTTTGTCACAGTGACATTGACGTCAATGGAGAAGCAGCAAGTCTGCCAGAAGTAGACAAAGCATGCATTTTTAGATCCAATTGTAGTCTGCCTCGTGTCTGTCCGCCCTGCACTCGACATGCTGACACACTCGCCGTTTATTGAAACCACACAAACGGCAACAAACGGAACATGTGTTGCTGGTTTGAAACGTCTTAAACTGTAGCTTTGTCAGGTACCCGTGTAATGGACGTTTGGTAATTGTAAAATCAACGTTAGTGACAAGCCCTTTTGAAGTGAAGTGTGGCTCGTTCCGTCTTGACTGCGCTCTAACGCTACAGTGAGCATGATTTACTGCCCATCTGCAAGCACACAGACACTCTTTGACCAAACCCACGCTAAATGAGCAGACTCAGTGGGGTTAACCAATTTAGCAGTTTATATACACAAGCCCATGGGTGATTAGAACAAGGTATTCCTAAAATAAGTGGTTTACAACACAACACGTTAAATATAATTATCCCCAACACAATAAAGTTAGAACAAATCCACGGACACAAGACTGGAGTGTGTTAGGGTGCTGGGCTGAATTTCAGCTGTGCTGATCTTTGTGCTGGTTAACCAAGCTCCATATCCATCCATTGACTTGTTGCTCGCATAAAAAAAAAACCTCATTGTTTAAATTTTTTTTTTTTAAAAAACAACTTTATTTTGTTTTTGGTTCAACCCTTTCGGGACAGTGGTTACTACAGTGGACAGTGTATCATGTTATCAGGGTACATGGTGCATGAAAGGGTTAATACATGGCATTCTTTTTTTAAAATAAATTCTCAGACGTGATGGCGAAACACTGAATCAAAATCGTTTGTGTTATTTTTAGATTATAAAAGAACAAGTGAGTTTGATGTCGTCGGTGAGAGCAGATCTCAGTTTTCTTATGGGCATGTGAGTCCAATGGATGTCAATGGTAATATGTGAATTGTTCTGAATTTCTTACTAGTTGAGCAGCTACTCCCCAGCTGAGGACCTAAACGTGTTCCCGCAGCGGTGTGCTCAAAAGAATTATGCATACACAACCTCAATACTTCTGCAGAGGCTAGTCAGTCATGATTTTTTTATTTGTTTATTTATTTATTTTTTTATTTTGGTCTTACTTTTTGGCAGTAGTTGACCAATTATCGCTCCAGCGCTAGGTCCAGATCACTGACTCGTCATGCATGGTGGCGGAGTGTGAAATGTGCCATAAATCCGGGGCATGGCCCACAGCACGCAGGGGTGGCAGAAAAACCTGGCGCAAAGTTCTTTCTTAAACTTGAATGAATTTCAAAGCATGGGTCAAAAATGACGTGTGGCCTCTTATATTTCCATAGCCTTCTGCTATTCTCTTTATATCCACGTTGACAATTACAGATAATGGTCCTTGTGTGATTGCACCGCATTTCGCCCGTAACGGCTTGCGATCAATTATGAAATGGTTTTCTCCTGACTGATTATAATAGCATGTGTCCTCTGGCTAGCTGTGCCCTAATGACATCCGGTGCAAGTATCTATTCTTCTTCAAGTGTCCTCAAATAATCACGTATTAGGTATCAGAGAAAGGTCAGAGAGGCTCACGGGCCACTCTTGTTGCCTCCTGATAAGGGAGTCATTAGTTTAGGATTATCTACAGGTAGGTGCAGAATAGAGAGTTCAGAAGGTTAAATAGGGGTGAAAGGTCACATCATTTGGATTTTGACAACAGTCAACACTTTGGTGTGGTCTCTCTTTCTGCTCGTACTTATTTTTGTTGACCATTTGTCTCAGGCCTCTCTATATTCATAGTGTTCGTTAGCAGATATTGCGTCCGCGTGACTACGAAATGGTCAGAATTGATGTATATGGAGTAGTTTCCGAGTGCGGTCATTCACCAACATGTCAGCTGCTCACCTCTGACCCAGATGGCAACACTTGTATGACCTCCAAGTCTGTTTGAGAGCAGATAGATCGTTTTCTAATAAGAGGGGCATGTCCCCAACTTCCATGGCAATATAAATAGTGGCGCTAGAACCCCCACGCTCACACCTCTAAGCGTCCCAACGTTGACTTTCAGTAATACGACTCGGCATGCGAATGTGTCGATGTGCCCAAAAGGACTTTTGAGTTGTGTGAAGGTTGTGTCTAATGCCACATCATTTCAGGCTCCGCCTCTAAACTTGGTGAAGGTCTTTTCGGCTCCCATGTCTTCCCCCTCCTCCTCATCCTCCCGTTTGCTGGAATGAGAATTGTATCTAAATCACTTGGCATGGAGAGGATGTAAATGAACGCTGTGGGTTGTTGTGCTCAAATCCAGCCAAGGTCATGCATCCAGCTGTCAGCTTGTGTTGGGGACTAATCGTTTATGTGCCTGCACCACTCTGCGCCCATTCTCTCATTCTCTGGGTGTCTGTCACACACCTCTCCCTATCTCTTTAATTCACTGTCTCGCCTTTTATCACTCTACTCGTTCCGTGTCTCTCCTTTGTGTGCCTCACCTATTTCACCCTTCGCTTTCTATGTTCTTTTACCAATAACAAAGACTACCAAAGTCATCGTCACCCTTGGGATAATATCTAGTCCACCATGGCAGAAGAGAGGCCGAAATTTTGTTTTTGCCGCAACAGATCCAAATCCAAATTTTGAATCATTTACTTTTTTTTGTTTTTTTTAATGTTCGCGCCTCGAGTACCACGGTCATGGCCACAATCGTCGGAGCAGGTCGAATCTCCAGTCAGCCATGTAAAAACGTGGCCACTTGCAGGGTTCAAGTCCTTCGAAATGTGAATCGAAACAGCTGCCTCTAATCACCAGCACAAGCTGGGCTTAAGGGCCTCTCAGTTTCACCCCTCATCTGCCTGGAATTTTGAATTTCCTGAGCGGAGATCAAATGGCAGCCCGAGTCAGTGAGACCTTTGATATATGGACACCCATCTTGCAAGGGCCTTCTGCATCGGGATTTACGCTTGACAACACACTCGGTGTCACCTCCGCTCCCGGCGGACGATCAGCAAACCTGGAAACATTGGGCCCCTTTGACAGCCCCTCTCACAAACCCCCTAGAGTGCCCAGCAGTTATTTATTAAATTTGTTGTGCCCACCGTGCTATGGTTTCACAAGACCACTTAGTTTTGGATTGCGCTCTGGATTTTTCAATTATGTGGTTCATTTCACCTGCTAGTGGTCCTTTACCCCCCAGGATCAAGGGCACAAGAGATCACATTTAATTATTTCAAAACAAGAGCACTCAGGCAGACCCCACAGATCCATGACATCATTCCCCCCCCCCCAACCCCATCTATTGCTCCAGAATCACTACTAAGAAAATAAGCAATGTTGAACGTGTGAAAAAAAAAACAAACCGGATCAGATCCTTCCTCTGCCGGCGATCACCACATTTCTCCTGTCAATAAGGAAATTTGTCCACCTACCAGGAGGGTAAATAAAAGGGCAGAATATGGGATTTCCAGAATTCCCCGCACGTTGGGTCTCATATGGAGCGAATTAGTGGTCACTTTGATTGACAGGTGCTCCTGTGTGTAGCCAGCGGCAGAGACAAAAAAAGATGGGAAATGATTATATCCAAGGTAATAAGAGTGGGCTTCGCACGGTAGACATGAAGATGCTATCTAAGAGTGGCTGCGGCCTTTGGATTAGCAAATGTTAGTGGGTCACCCTCCGAAAGCACAAATTGCATACGTGGGCATCGGTGTCCACATTCACTTGTACTGTAATCTCATCCTTATGACGATGCACTTGCAATGGTTAAATTTGGAGAAAAAAAAGTCTACTTCCGTGCGCCTTTGAGCCTTTATTTTTCTTACATGGACTTAAAAGAGACGTGGGGATTTTACCACACTTACCGAAAGTAAAACAGAGCAATGATACTTTCTGTTCAACTCATGTTCAATAATATTTATCTAGCTTGTATTCTGAGCCAGTTTCATATGGATGAATGCACCATTTGAATCCAATTTTATGGATTTTATGCTATATTATTACAGCTCCAACAATTCTCACTCCATCTATGAAGCAAAACAAAAAAAAATATCATGAAAATGTTTTATAAATGTGTAACCCAAACTTGTTCAGATCGTTATTTTATTGTTAGTTTCTGTTAAGGTTTATTAACGATACTGATGTTTCCGATGGACCTTGACCGCACCGCAGCGCGAGGAGCAAGACTTTTTGTTAACGAGGGAGACAGAATTGATAGAACTTTCTAGCACTTTCCAATGCGGAGAACACTTCGGACTTCATGGCCAACCGTTTCCCTGGAGGGTGTTAGGACAGTTTAAGGATCCCTAATTGTTTTGGACAAACACAGTATCTTTTTTTTATTTTTTATCTGAGATCTCAGACATTTTTATCATGGGTAAGATCTGATACCAACCCTGATAGGAACAGATAACAATTTAACCTTGAACTTGTGTTTTTTTCTTGGGTTTTTTTCATTGTTTCGTTGGTAAATTAACATGTCGTTACATGTTTTTTTCATCCTCAGTTAAAAAAATCATGATTGTTTTTGTGAGTATAAGGGAGATTTTGACCCGTTCTTATTTTCAGAAGTATATTAGGTGTGGCAGAAGGGGTCAAGGAAGTATGACCATGAATGCCTGACTGTGTTTTGCTTAGTATAAACCCTCATTTCACAGCCAAATTTCCCTCTCACTCCAAATGACACAAATCAGGATGATAAAAAGGTTGGGTGTTTAGACAGAAGTGTTCCAAGCGTGCAAAGTGACCATTCCGTGACCCTGGAGGATGGGAGCTAACCTGACCCCAAGACAAGGGTTCGAATGGTCAACTGCAGGTCATTGGCTCAACCGAAGGTTGCGAGAATCTGGCCGGGAGTGTGCCGAAACATTGCCTCTAGCTCCTAATTAATGCTCACAAGGAATGATTGACAGACTACCAGTTGGCCAGCCGCAACAAAATATAATTTCAACCAACTATCAACTGAGAGCTTTACTCCTACTTGTCACAGTACTTTCCTTTTATCCATCTCTATTTTCCTTGTCTCAGCCATCATACTCGCACTCTAATGACCTCCCCAACAATCATACTTCAATGAGTTTCACTAGGACCAAACGAAGCACACGCAGAAAAAAAAGCCGTGTTGCACAGAATTAAATCATCTGGATCCAGATAAATATTTTTAAGTAAACCATACACCTATAATAGTGTAGTCTGATATGCCTGAGGCGTACAACAAAACCTCAAGCCACAGGGTTCAGTGGTGACTAGCAAAAGTTTGAACTCCTTACACCCAGGTGAGAAAATGGCCGCTTTCACTTACACATTGCCTTAATTTCCTCAACCTCATCATTCACGAGGCCAACAAATGAACATCACTCAGTGTGTCTATGTAAGCCAAGCGCCCGGTTCATCAGAAACACCTTTTCTGCCCCTAACCGTGACCTTTTCTCTCCTGGAGTCAGGTTAACAGGCTCCAGGGCTTAGACGGTGGATGAGAAATGGACCAGAGACATTGGCGCATGCAGGCGTGCGTGTGTCTGCTCGGCAGCTTTTTCTAAAATATGTTTCCAAGTATATAATGTGAATGGCTACTCCAACAGAAGGCGCCTGCGGAGGTTAGACAAACACGAGAGGGGGGTTATTTATACGTCGAGCAAATGATGGTTGTTTCTGTCAGATCTGGCCCACTCTCGTCTGATCTGGCTTGGTCTTACCCTTAATTTCCAGCCCACGCAGAGCGAGTGATACACCGAGAAGCGCATTGTGCTAATACGCCTGTCAGTGAAAACCCCCGTGGCCAAACTCTGTCATTCTAAAAAGCTCCAAGCCCACCTCCACAGATGGTCCAGCGGTACTTAAGAATTCACCCCCAGGGTTTTACTGCACTGTTGTGTGGATGACTGTCACTGCACAGAGAGCATGTGCTTTCAGATATGGGAACGGCATCCTTGAAGAGCTCTCATGGCCTGGCACAATGAGATGTCTCCACCCCTAGTAAAAGAAAAGGAGAGCGGACATGCCCTCATTTATGAGAGAGTAGAGACACAACTGACCGAACAGAAAATATAGATACAGACAAAAGGCACAGCCAAACATCGTACACGTCTGCTTTTGACTTGTTTTGCTTCAAAAGTCAATCATTTTGCGAAGGGAAGGAAAACTTAACACCACCTTCACTTCACAAGGTCAACCTTGCATTCTGAATGAGAGACACACACACACACACACACACACACACACACACACACACACACACACACACACACACACATACACACACATACAAAGGCCCAAATCAACATTTGCTAATTTGTTTATTGCCCTTGTTCTTGCTGTCGCTCATCATCCACCCATTACCACTCTCCCAGACACTCCCCCTCTTGTACTCTCACTGAGCAGAAAAAGTGAGTGTTACTGGCGCTAGATTTACACTGTATGCTTCTAGTGACACTAAAGGGATTTTTCTTTCTCCCATGTGGTTCAATTCGGATATGGGTCATGGCACTGGAAAGCTTAAAAAAATGCTTGGAATCAGATGTCCCCAGAGCAGAATCAGACCTCTTCCATTTGTTGATGAAAATGACCTATGAAACTTATGAATCAGATACATAGACTGCTTCTATCTAAATATAGTACATTCGAGCTACATAGACTAGTAAATCGTGAAAATGAATTCAAAAGACAGCCAGTGGATAAATGCTGAGGTTGCATGTGTCTAAACCAATTGGGGTAATGTACAATTAAACCTTACCTTTGTATTTGTATTTATTGCTTACTGAACGTCGCTGCCACATGTCGACACTTGTGTAGCCGTTACTTGCAGATACACTCTATGGAATTTGAAAATGAAAGAAAGAAAAAAAGAATGAATGCAAGTGCTAAATTGGAACTGTGAGTCAAACCTGCAATGGAAATCGAAGCGTCAGTGTTGTGTGCAATGCCGAGTGGGTGTATTGAATCCCTCAGGCAATGTCGAACTTGTGAGAAAGTGAACGTAATTATTTGTTGTGTTGTCTTGTTTAATGCCGGTGACTCTGAAGAAATCGCAGATGAGTGATATTAGTCTCTGGAGTCAAACGACAAGCTCACTTGTGTAAGCACTTGTATACATACACGCCTGGTTGCATGTCTGGCTCAGTACTAACGGTTTGTATTGTAACAATGTAAATTAAAGAGGATTGGCTGGCAACTGATTCTGGGTGTCCCCCGCCTACTGCCCGAAGACGGCTGGGATAGGCTCCAGCACCCCCCGCGACCCTAGTGGGGATCGAGCGGTTCGGAAAATGGATGGATGGATGGATAAATTAAAGAATGTGAGTGATGAATGACAGATGACAAACCTCTGGATTGGTGCCAGGGTGGGTCATAAACAAACAGCAGGTTGAGTTTAGGTGTCCCGCTCCGTGTCTCGGTCGCTTGCTCAAATTCCACTGATGCGACTTTAATCAGGCCTAATCTACTTAATGGCCTCCTGGGGCGATGATCAGCTCAAAGTACGTCACAGAATGCGGGGACCTTAAAGATGCTGCCATGAGAAAAGCATTCGGTATGTTTGGGATGTTAAAGACATTTGTGTTTGTTTGTTTTGCTTCAGTGGATGCCGATACTTCATTGATGTGCCAGTCGAAGTCAAGAATCCTGGCTAGCTTTTTTACAGTACGTCTGACATGAAAATTGGAGTTTTAAGTGTGCGGTTGTTTCGCTGGTACATTAACATTTTATTATATCACTGTAATGGCAAACATATGGTCAAAATATTTTTCGGTAGAATTGTAGAATTGGCGGGGGGGGGGGTGAAAATTAATATCCTGCCTTTCACCTAAAGCCAGTCTGGATAGGCTTTAGCACAGCCACAATCCGAGTGAGGTTAAGTCATATTTAATAGAAATCATTGTGGCAATAAGTGCTTTTTGAAATCATCACCATAAATGCCTGACATGGGAGAAGTCGATGAAAATCAAGTCGGGTTGCAACTAACGACTATTTTAATCATCGATTAATCTGTACTTTTATTTATTTATTTATTTAATTATTTATTATTTAATTAATCTTGACTGGTACTCGTAAGAGGGAGCACATAACTCCTACTCTGGCATCCCTTCACTGGCTCCCCATTCATTTTAGAGTTATTTTCAAGATCCTCTTATTTGTTTTCAAATCTCTGAATAATCTCGCGCCACCTTACCTCTCTGAGCTCATCCGCCCCTACACACCTGCCCGGCGCCTCAGGTCTGTGGACCAGACCTTATTAGAAGTACCAAGAACTAAACTGAGGCTCAGAGGGGATCGAGCCTTTTCTGTTGCTGGTCCCTCTCTCTGGAATGACCTCCCACTGAACATTCGGCAAGCCTCCTCGCTGCCCATCTTCAAAACCCTCCTCAAAACTCACTTGTATTCTTTGGCATTCGACTCAGCATGACTTAGATTTGTTCTTGGTTTTACTGTTTGGTGCTTTCTACCGCCTTTATTACCGATTTGTCTTACTGTTTATTGTGCATGTTAAATTGCTCCATGTACAGCACTTTGTATGCAGCGATGGCTGTTTGAAAGTGCTCTATAAATACTGTTGACTTGACTTGACTTGTTGATCTTTTTTGACGAAGAAACAACTTGGTAATTGATGGAATTGAGGAAAAACCGGGAGAAACGTGGACTGAAACAGAGGAAAAAGTTCAAAAAATCCTCAAGGAGAAGCTGCTGATACAGGGGCAAATTGAGGTGGAGAGAGCTCACCGCACAGGAAGACAAGAACCTGGAAGACCTCGTCCGAGGCCAGTTGTGGTGAAATTTCTCAAATACAAGGACAGATCAAGGATCCTACAAAAAGCAAAATACTTAAAAGGCTCCAACATCTACATCAACGAAGACTTTACAGATGCCGTACGACAAAAAAGAAAAGAGCTCCTCCCAAAATTAAAAGCTGCACGTGACAGAGGGGAAACTGCCTACTTAAGACATGACAAACTTATCGTCCACCCCCGCACCAGTACTCCAACACAACAGGCTCGAGTTCAACACCATCAAGCAGCATACTGAGAATTATTCACCACCCGAAGATATAAACTCTGACCCTACTGAAGCAGGAAATTCACATACCAAAAACATAGACTTCGAACCCTTTGATGACCCTTCCAACCCTTTGATGACTTCCAACCCTACTGACCACAAGATATTTGACCCTGAGAACAACTTGGACCCGGACAATAACTTTTTCAAGACCGACCGACCGCGAGGGAGCCAGCGACGACCGACCGTGAGGGAGCCAGTGATGACTGCGAGGAAGCCAGCGACGACTGCAGGGAAGCAAGCGACCGCGAGGAAGCCGGGAGACAACCAGCCAGCGACCACCGCGAGGGAGCCAGCGACCACCGCGAGGGAGCCAGCGACCACCGCGAGGGAGCCAGCGACCACCGCGAGGGAGCCAGCGACGACCGCAAGGGAGCCAGAGACGACCGAGAGGAAACCAGCGACGACTGCAGGGGAGCCAGTGACCGCGAGGGAGCCGGGAGACAGCGAGCCTGAGGGAGCCGGGAGACAACCAGCAAGCGCGCGTGAGAGAGCCGGGAGGCAGCCAGCCAGCGAGCGTGAGGGAGTCGGCGACGACCGCAAGGGAGCCAGCGACCACGAGGGACCCAGGAGACGTCCAGCCAGCGACCGCGAGGGAGCCAGTGATGACGGCGAGAGAGCGAGCGACGACAGCGAGGGAACCAACGACGACCGCGTGGGATGCGGGAAATTCACATCCCAAAAACATGGACTTCCAACCCTTTGAAGATATTGACTATAAGCCATTCGATCCCGAGAACAATTTGGACCCAGACAACAACTTCTTCCAGAACAAACAAAGGGTAACAAACTCTGACTATTACCTGGATGAACAATTCAACACTAATATAAAATTGGAAAATGCACTTTCAGTAATACACTTAAACAGTAGAAGTCTCTATAAAAACTTCACAAAAATCAAAGAATACCTGACTAAATTCAATAAATTTAAAATAATTGCCATATCAGAAACTTGGCTTGATGAAGATAAAACAACTGAAATGGAAATAGAAGGTTATGAAATGTTTGCAACTAATAGGGAAAACAAAAAAGGAGGGGGGGTTGCAATATATGTAGACAAAGCACTTAAATGCAGTAAAATCGAGAGATTGACAAACACAATAGAAAACCTAATGGAATGTCTAACCATTGAAATACATAATAAAAAGGCATCAAATATCATCATAGGTTGCATCTATAGGACACCAGGATCATGTATTGACACATTCAATAAAAAACTAACAGATATGCTCAGTTACAACAACGATAAGAAAACACGAATAATATGTGGTGACTTTAACATTGACTTATTGAACTCAAATGGACACAAAAAAACAACCGACTTCATAAATACTATGTACAGCAACAGCTTTTTCCCAGTAATCCCGAAACCTAGCAGAATAACAGTTGACACGGCCACATTAATAGATAACATATTTATAAATAAGATTGACCATAAAATGGAAAGTGGACTTCTCATTAATGACATAAGTGACCACCTACCTGTTTTTGCAGTTTTTCATAATTATTTTGATAGAAAAGCTAAGTCAACAACTCACATAACAGAAATAAGACTAAGAACCCAACGCTCCACCGACACCTTTAAGCAAGACCTAGAAAAACAAAACTGGACCGAGGTCTACTCAAACGAAGACCCAAATACAGCGTTTGAAGTATTTCAGTCTACCATAATCTCTTTATATGATAAACATTTTCCATTAACTAAAGTCTCCAAAAAGTATAAAGACCCAAGTAAGCCATGGATAACGAAAGGCATAGAAAACGCATGTAAAAAGAAAAACAATTTATATAAATTGTTTTTAAAATTGAGAACTGAAGAAGCAGAAAAAAAATATAAGACCTATAAAAATAAACTAGTAAATATTATAAGAACCAGTAAAAGAGATCATTATCATGCACTATTAGAGCAGAATAAAAGTAACACACAAGAAATATGGAAGATACTTAACCAAGTAATCAGAAATAGTCCTAAAAAAATGTATTATCCAGAGTATTTTATCAAAGGCAAAAATACTATTTTGGAAAAAACTGCAGAAATAGCAACTGAATTTAATGAGTATTTTGTCAACATCGGCAGTAACCTAGCAAAACAAATTCCTGATCCAACAAACTTGTTTGAAATAGATAGATATGTAGAAAAAAACTCCTCCACGATGTTCCTTACTGCTGTAAAACAAGAAGAAGTATCAAATATTATAAAAACTTTTAAAAATAAAAAGTCAACTGATTGCTTTAATATTGACATGACAATAATAAAGCAGATTATAGAATATGTAGTGCGACCTTTCACGCACATATGCAACCTGTCATTCAAAGCTGGTATCTTTCCATCAAAAATGAAAATTGCTAAAGTTATTCCAATCTATAAAAGTGGAGAAAGACATCGGTTTACAAATTATAGACCAATATCACTACTACCACAATTTTCAAAAATATTAGAAAAACTATTTTCTCGCAGACTTGATAGCTTTATACAAAAGCATGCGCTGTTAAGTGAGAATCAATATGGCTTCAGGGAAAAATGGACCACCTCAATGGCAGTTATGGAGTTTGTGGAAGCAATAGCCACTAATATAGACAACAAAGAATTTACTGTTGGGGTTTTCCTAGATCTAAAAAAAGCTTTTGACACAATAGATCACAGTATATTATTGAAAAAACTAGAAAGATATGGCATTAGAGGTGTAGCTTATAAATGGATAAAAAGTTATTTAGAAAACAGATATCAGTACGTGCAACTCAACAATAAAAAAACGAATCAACTAAAAATCACTCACGGAGTTCCTCAGGGGTCAGTGCTTGGTCCAAAACTATTCATCTTATATATAAATGATATCTGCAAGGTCTCAAAACAATTTAAATGTGTCCTATTTGCTGATGATACAACTTTCTACTGTTCTGGAATAAATCTGAAACAGCTCCTGACAACCGTAGAAAACGAATTAAACAAATTAAAAAACTGGTTCGACAGAAATAAATTGTCACTTAACCTGAAAAAATCGAAGTTAATTGTTTTTGGCACAAGACCAATCAAACACCAAGCTAAAATTATGGTAAACTCAATTGAGATAGAAAGAGCGTATGAAACCAAGTTTCTCGGATTAGTAATAGGCTCAAAACTATGTTGGAAGCCACATATCGATAACGTAAAAAGAAAAATAGCCAAAACCGTAGGGATCCTCTACAAAACCAAGGAAGTGCTAAATAAGAGATCTTTGTACACATTATACACTTCATTATTATTACCATATATGACCTACTGTGTGGAAATATGGGGAAATGCCTGCAAAACAAACACACTCCCTATTCTCAACCTACAAAAAAAAGCAATTCGAATTATTAATAGATCAAAATATACGGAACCCACAAATCCACTATTTATCAAATTAAATACGATGAAATTTTATGACCTGGTTGACTTTAAAATCGCCCAATTAATGTACAAAGCACACAATAACCTGCTCTGCCAAAACATTCAGAAGTTTTTCGAAATTCGAGAAAGCAGCTATGATTTAAGAGGTACCAATTTATTCAAAAAACTCAAAACAAGAACAAACATCAAGCAAAGAAGTGTATCTATCAAAGGTGTT
Organism: Hippocampus guttulatus; assembly: GCF_054856545.1. Lineage (NCBI taxonomy): Eukaryota > Metazoa > Chordata > Actinopteri > Syngnathiformes > Syngnathidae > Hippocampus > Hippocampus guttulatus. The sequence continues at coordinate 17,901,740 of NC_141265.1, forward strand.
AATCCGTGGAATAATCTCGAAACGGACCTGAAAATGAGTAAATCGCTTGCTGAGTTCAAAAACAAATTCAAAAAAATAGTACAAACAACCTACATCAATCAGAGTTAAAATGATAAATTCAAAACATTAAATATAATGATAAATCAGAACTAAGTTGATAAATAGAGAAAGGTATATAAATATCCATTATGAATACCAGAGAAAATTGACACAAGAGTGTCAGGGTGTGGAAGTATATAATCCCGATACAAACCAAAAGTTGTAAAAATATCACGGTTAAGGGTAAAGTATGAGCCTTAATGGAGACTTCTTTCTTCTTACTTTTTTCTTTTCTGATTGATATAAAAATGATTTATTAGATACAATCACATAACGGGGTAGGACTAGATAAGTTTTTTACTTCTTCCTACTCCCTTGAACATAATAACTGTGTTGTATGAAGATTGATTTCTTTCTTTTTTTTATCTACCTTATTTTCTGTCAAATTATTACTGTATATATGTTTTATGTTCAATAAACAAACCAAACCAAACCAATGAAGATTGATTTCTTTCTTTTTTTATCTACCTTATTTTCTGTCAAATTATTACTGTATATATGTTTTATGTTCAATAAACAAACAAACAAACAAACGATTAATCACTGGACTGGGGGAGAAAAAAGTTTAATTTCCATCCCTTTATTCAAAATTAAGACATTATTTGAAATTAACAGTGCAAAAACTGCTATAATTCAGTTGACTTTGAGTTTTACTGTAATTTGTTCCACCGCAAATATCTGCATGACTCCAACAATTTCACATCCACGACAAACGAGAGCCTGACTCTGGCGTAAAAAAATAAAATAAATAAATAATCCTGAACCAAGACTAAACCCCAATGATAAATCATCCATCTCTCTTCATACCGCAACATCTCATCATTCTTGACTCAGTTGTTTGCAGTAACTGTGAAGACTAATAGAATAATTGACTTGATCTTGTAATGGGGGTTAAGAGACATAACCTCGGCTAATGAGAGACAGAGACAAATTTGTGGCTGATCATGAATTTTCTTCAAACAATGCTTGTAATGGAGCATTGCCACCTGAAAGGAAAAAAAAGCTGTTCCAATGAAGTGTGTCTCTATCTCTTCCTTAATAAACCTGACACTCTTTTAATGAGGTGAATGTGATGTGAGATGAGTTCACAGGCTATGTCAGGGCACTTGTCAGCTGTGCTTCATTGTGCTCGGAGATTATCGGGTCAACGTTGATGCTTCACATCATCACTGGCCTCTATTTGGTTTGATTCACAAGATCGCTGAGGTTACCTCTGAGGTGGAAGTGCTCTGACCTTCACAACGTCAGAATCATTTTGACACATTGGAGCTGGATTGGGTCAGGGCGCTGCCATTTCTCTGTGGTCAAAAGTCCCTTTCTTCTTACATGGTGGTTCAGTATTTTTAATGTGTATTCCCTTGAAGTCATTACAAAACATATTATCGGTCTGTTAAATACCTGAAAGTGATACTTGAGAAAAGGACCTTAACTGAAAATATATAAGTTCAAGTCACATTGTAAAATATTGAATGAGAAAAAGTCTTTGTAAAAGTCTCTTTTTGCCGTATGCATCAAAAGTAATTTTCTGATATGAAATGTAAAAGCCTTCATTCCAAGTGGGTGGACATGATTGGGATTTTTTTGAGTTGAGGGAGTTTTTGATTTAGTTTACAGCAGTATGTGTGTTGGCTACAAGGTTATGGTCAATGAAAACAAAAGAAATTGGGGATTAGCATTTTTAAAAATGCTTTTGAAAAATGAAAACTAAATTGAACTACATTTTACATTTATAAAACTAACAATTATAGCAAAAATGTCCCATGTTTTCATTTTTGGTCAATTAATGTCATACATACACTTTCTTGTTTAATTTTAAATGCATTTATTTCAGTAGAGAATTGTATTTTACTTTATTACACTTTTTTTTAATCTTGCACTCGACAAATACTTCATATATTAAACAAGATAAAACTAATAAAAACTGAACTAAAATTATTTTCAATTTCCAAAAAGTAAAAATGAATACATTCTAATAACAATTAAAACTAATTGAAAAAAAAATGAAAAATTAAATGACATATTAGAACCCTGGTTGGCTGTTGTGTGAAGTTACCCATCATGCAACACTGGTGTCTGCTGGCCTCAAGTTGGGAGGAGGAACAGAGGCAAACATACACAAACACATGCACACACACACACAATGTTAGCGCGCCTCCCTCCCACATCAGTACAGCCATTCTGTCAACGAACAATTTATTTAGATTTTATTTCATATTAATGTGTAATATTTTTAGGAAACATCTATTAGATTTAAACTATACATTTTATTTAGGAGACGGAGTAAAAGTGAAAGATTGTGAAATACAAATATACCGGTAGTCTAGATTTGTGAAGTATTTGTACACCACGACATTATAAGACTGCATACTCTGTTGTATTTGAGATGAACTACATTCAAGCAATATCACTTTCATGGAGATAATGCAGTCATAGTGACGGGTGTACAATACCACAATATAGTCACATTGCATATCGTGTTCAGGATCACAGCAGGCAGTGAAGATTTACGATTTGGATATTTCTCAGTCAGGAAGAAGGGCGGCGGTTATTCGCTGGGTGAGTGTGTGGGGAAATTGAGTCGGCATTGATCCCAACTCAACTGGAAGAAAGCAGATACGGGAACCACTTCATTACTATCATCCCTTCATCAAATTATGTAATCATCGTCGACATTAATATACAGATATTGTGAAGCATATCATTGTAGGTGCAGAGATGTTTTACATGACAGTACAGTTTTATTGTGGTCAACATTTTTGTATGAAGTTGCATTGTTGACACTTTTTACATTCAGCCACTAATTGATTGGTCAACACGCCGGTGTCGAGTCTGCCTTTCATTCAAAGTCAGCTGGCATAGGCTCTCGCCCCAACTGTGACTCTGAACAGGAGAAGCAGAATAGCAAATGGGTGGAATAATGAAGGGGAGCACAAATTCCACCTTTGACTACGGGGTGCACATACCGCACATCCTTTTGCACATTTGCGAGTGTTTGTGTGGGCCTTTTGTAAACTTGTCAAGAAAAAAAATGTCGCCAAGTGAGTTCGGAGTTCATAACCCCAGCCAAACATCCTATCAGGTGTCATACACACGCACACACACACACACATGCACACACACACACGGTTAACCCAAGCAGAGTCAGGGATTAACAAAGATAGGCAGCTGTTTGTCCATTTAGAGTCTTGTTATCTTTGCGCGCGTGCACACGCGTGTATGTGCGTGTCTTATATTATTAGAAAGTCATACGTACCCAGCTGCCTCTTTCGAGATGGATGCTTGGTTCCAATACCCCTGCCTCTGACTGGGGGGTGCACCATTGGAGGACACCTTTCATACCTCAGATTACCACGAGCAAAGATAAAAATCATAGACCTCGATAGTGACCTACAAGTGGCAATTACAAACTCGTAAGATAAATGAGACATTCACTATTGGCTAATCAAACAATTTAAGGTAATTTGTTTTATATGTTTTAAAAAAATAATAAAAAGACTCGATCCACTTGTAGCCCATGAAAGGAAGGTGAATCAACATCTTCTGCCCTCAGTTTGTCACTATGCGGGAGTCCATCCCTCTCCACTGAACTTATCAAGGGTCAACATGCTACAAGGACGGACACACACGCAACCACAAACACATATGTACACACAGCAACACGAGCTTGACACCTCATAGCATGACTCCTCAGTACGATGTCACCAACCTTTTGCTGCAGGGGGTCTTCTGTGTCACCGTGTGCATTTAAAAAAAAAAAAAACCAGATTCTGAAACGTACACACTTTAAAACATTCTTTGCATATCTCTTTGCCACAAACACACAGAGGGACATTTCCCCCTGCCCTTGCCCTCCGTAACCCAACACACACCCAGACAACTCCCTCCACTCTTGTCACCTCCCATCTCCCAGACCAAGGTCAGCTGCCCAGGCCCACGGCTCTTGATGTAGTGGCTTTGACCCAACATGGCCACCTCTGTCTCTTCAGAGAGATTAACACAAGGCAGGGACACAGAAACCGAGCGCCGCACGACTCCATGTTATCCCGGCCCGCTTTCTCTCTCTCCCGACTCTCACTTTTCATTCTGTCTCAGATAAGTCCTGGTGTCTGCAGATGGGTGTGGGGGGGGGGGGGGGGGCAGCAAGAACTGCAAATTGAATATGTCTGACAGGCAGATCTGTGAAGACTCTTGAGGCATGTTAGACCAAGTTCACATTGTGTCATTTGGCCAACATTCAGAAACGAATGTGCAGCCGATTAGATAAGAAGTTTTTTTTTTCTTATTCCCCCACGCCCCCTTTGCCAAAAACACTTCTGTAACCGATTCCCATTTTTTTAAAAAAATGTTAGAGTGGCATATTAGCCAGGAAGGACCCACCGTAGCTTGTTGTGGGATACAGATGCCGATCGGGGTTTGGTTGTACATTTTTCTCAATTTCTTTAAGAGAACCTTCCAACACAGGAAGAGAGTATCAATCAGGGGTGTCGATCAAAATTGCATTTGTTTGCCTTCAGGTGACCGCTTTCCGTAGGGCTTGTCCTCATTCGGGTCAAGAGTGAACTGGAGCCCGTCACAGTTGACCGATGCGCGATGATGTCATCCTTTTCCTCTTTTATCCTCTCCATTCCCCTTCCTCATTATTTTGTCCTGTTGGACGGGGCTTCGGGGCGAGTGCTCCCGCAGTTGAAAGGTTAAACAAAGTGCCGCAACCGTCGGACCGAGTGAGTGAATTCAACTGGTATTTTTCTATCGGGAGATAATCAAGGCTAATAGGTGCATAATGGCAAACAGTTGGGGTCGCACTCCCCAACAAATGCATTGTGGGTGACACAAAAGCAGACAGTGTGACCCAGCGTTGCACATCGACGGGCTCCTGCCTCCGCCTTGATCAGGCGGAAAGGGCTAAACACCAGGAATTTTTGTGACTCACCCCCCGACCTCCCCAAATTACTCACAGTACAGTTATCTTGATTCGAGCAGGCTTTAAATGTTGGTAATTATTTCTTTCCTGTTAATCCGTCTTGATTTTGAATTGATTGTGCCGACTTGACTACAAAGTAACATTTTCACTTTGAAACGTTCACTTTTATTTCAACCAGCAGTTTCTAACCTTTCCTAATTGGAGGTTGACATGAGTTTCCCCCAAGCTGGCAAACTTTTTACAAAGTCCGCCTCCCCGGCACAGAATGGCTGGAGTTCATTTGATTGTGTTTCTGTTGCCTTTTGCATGACAAGTGGGATTTGTTCACCTCTGAGCTCCTTTTGCCTTTTAAGCCTTGCTCTTCTCCTTTATTTTTCCTTCATTTGAATCCGGAATCACATTTATTGTGTATTAAATTCAATTCATCTGTACCACTGCATTGAAAAAAAAAACCATGTCGACATCTGAACCTTGGCATGCTTACATGTTCTGCTTGAATATTCCGTATTGTATCAAAGAATTCCGTCTCCCTGACCTGCGCAGGGAAGAGTTAAGTGCTCTAAATTGACGCAATTGAGCAGAAAGGGTCAGAGGATCATGTGTTAACGAATGTACACATGCTTGCTTTCTCAGCGCACTGCGAAGCATCCAGCCAAGCACTTCCCATCTGACAGCTTTGTGTTGCCCCGAACTTTTCTCCAAAGACACTTTATAAAAACAACCTTTGTTGAGACCTCGGTGCGTCAGAAGCGTCATCTCCACAGGGCAAGAGGGATGCGGACCAGAGATGGAAGGAGTGGGTGTCGAGCGAGAGCAGAGAAGGGATGAGAGAGAGAAAGAAAGAAAGAAGGAAGGAAAGTGCTTAGGTGGGGGTGAAGGGCAGGGGAACTGAGACAGAGGTCTGGGTAATTGCAGCACAATGGAGATTGTGTTTGATCTCCGAGGTGTCCGAACCCATTTAGTGGGGGGTGAATGTGCCAAGCTGAGGAATGTTGTAGCTCTGAAAGGTTGAGTTTATCAGGAGTTCATGGAGGAGGTGGGGGGAGCAGGGGCTTGTGTATGTGGGCCAGCGAGGAGAAAAGATCGAGAGGCGGGAGAGAGAAAAGAGAGTTGAACCAGGCAGCCTTTAAATTATTGGCTAATTACGTCTTTAAAGCCTGTGAGAACTCCTCTGTACGCACAGTTCACACATGTTGTGTGTGCCCTATCACACTTGCTGTATATGCGAGCTGAAGTGAGAAAGGCCAGTCGGGTCTGTGGAGCAAAGCGCCTCAGCCGCCGCAGCAGCAGCAGCAGCAGCCTCCTGATAGCGGGGCTAAACTGCTGGAGAGCAGAGAGCGCCCGCATTGAGCGCAAGACTCTTTGAACTCTGTCTGTACTCGCAGCTGCAGAGCTTGAACTGGGTTAATCGTTATTAATATTTAACATGCTGCCAAAGTTGCAGCCCAGAAACTATATCAAAGCCAAGCCCTCCATACAGCAGAGGTCTTTCACAGCTCTTCTCCCTGCAAAGTCCTTGCGATTACGGCTACCGCATTGAAGCCGCGGACAATGTTCTTTCATTCTTCTTCACTCAATGAGGACATTATTTATTGCGTGTTTTGACCGACAGGTTCCCAGAGGGATCATCGGTTACAAATAGTCATAGTCTGACTATTTTCCAGCAACGTGATCCCGCGGTGACGCAGTCACTCCAACTCAACTCTCTCAACTTCATTCACCGAGCCCCTGACAACAACCGCGACTGCGCCAAAGTGCTGCACACAAGAGCAAACATAAAACATACACTCCAGTCAATAAAATTTGCGCAGTCTGTGTTGGAGGATGTCCGAGTCCGGTCCTCGAGAGCCCCTATCTAGCCTGATTTAGATGTCGATAGGGGCTCCCGAGGACCACACTTGGGCACCCTGTTCTCTTCGTATCAAGCTACTAATTTAACCATTCGACAGCTACACACGTTTTCTAACTAAGCCAGTGCAACGGGTTTACAAAGTTATAGACTGGGGATGTAGTAAGTAAACAGTATCGCATCCTTGTTATGCCTTTGAATGCTAAACATGGGTCTATGCTAATTCAAACAATATCTTATATGCATTGATATGAAGTGGAATATATACAGTATGTCGGCCTGTATAAATGTATCCAAGCTGTGTGTGCGTGCGTGCAAAAGTATGTCTCGCCCAGGGGGCAAAACAAGCCAAGCCCTGCTTGAAGGCTAGTTTTGCCTGCCTATGCGTCTCAGTCAAACTTGGTTCTCACATTAAATAAATAAATAAATACCAGTGAAGATTTTTTTTTTTTTTAATATGATACAAGCTTTTTGGCACTTTGTTTAGTAAAACACAATAAAAGTGATTGGCTCTTGCCTTCACTGTGAGTCTTTCCTTGTCCGTAAACAAATTGGCCGGCTGTGATGCAATCAAAAACAAGTACATGCTTGATGGACACTCCTGGTGGTCAATCGAGATTGAACACAACAACAAACCGTTGCGTCTGAATGCTTTCATTGAATTTGTTATGTTGTGTTTGCGGCACATGGAGAGAAGATGGACATAATAAATAAATAAATACAAATCATTCAAATGTTTTGGGCATGAGCAATGTAGGCTCTCTCCTTCTGTCTTTTCTGTCAGTTTCCAAGCTGGATGATTTCATCAGAGTTCAAGCCTCGATTGCTTCTGCCGCTGCAGTCTTTTTCACTTTCTGTCCTCCCCTTTACATCTCTCTCCATCTCTCCCGGCCTCTCTTTCCCCTCTGTGTGCTCCCAGCTCCAGGACCTCAAACAGCATGGTTAAATACCCTGGCCAATGTGTCGCTCTTCAAACAGACTCAGGTAGTAGACATGCTGGCGATGGACCAGGATCAAAATGAGCGGTTCTTGTAGAGCATTGTGGCTCGCTCTTCATGTGGACCTCAGTCGAACCGCATTATGGGGCCCCACCTCGGCCAAAAACCTTCCGCCCCGAAGGCGGCTCTAATGCCCCCCCACCCCAAGTCCCAACTCACCCACAGCCAAAAAGTCAGCAATAGCATATATTCTTTTATTTAACGTCATCAATCAGGCCAGTGTGATGAAAGTCATTTGGTGAAGAGCTTATGTGAGCTTCAGCGCCTGTTGTTAATTTCCCAAGTAAATTTCCGCATGTTACTTACCTGTGTGGGGAAAATAACAAACTGTGAGAGCACATTTAAAGGACCAGAATTAGCTTTGATTACACGCCTCTTAGAAAATGACTGCTTGTTTTAGAAGTCCTGCCTGATAAAATATGAACGCACAACTAAAGGAGGTGCGGAACACAAAAGCTGGAAGCAATTTGCGCAGCGACCAAATTAAAGTTATTCGGCACCAAGGGTAATTCAATTATCATTCTTTAAATGTTTGAATGACTTTGACCTTTGGAGTACTCTGAGGTCACGCAGGTGTATTTACTTAAGCTAATTTAGCATCAGTTTAAAAAAAAAACATCTCCTGTGTTTAAAGTTTTTACTCTTTGTGCTTGGGAATCAAAACGGAGTGAAAAATGAATACCTGTACGTACACAAAAAGCAGGAAAAGATACAAAGATTACACAAATAAATGACAGCCTTTACCCAGGATGCACTTCTCTTTTTATGGCTCATGAATGGAAACAGGTGTGTGTGTGTGTGTGTGTGTGTGTGTGTGTGTGTGTGTGTGTGTGTGTGTACGTGTGTGTGTGTGTGTACGTGTGTGTGTGTGTGTACGTGTGATATTGTGTGATTGTGCGGTGGGTCTTGGAAGATTCGGGCCAATGTGGCATGTCTGCTGCCTAGGTGATTTGGGTCATTGGAGCACATCTGGTACTAGTCACAACAGAGTGCACACGTCCACAGCCCTCAGACACCCCACCAGGCGAGCCGGGAGAGGCAAGGGTGAGGAAACATCTGGGTTCTTTCTTCTCACACACACACACACACACACACCGTTTCTCCTGTGCTTTAGCTGCCTAGAGTCCTCCAGGTGCATATGGACTTGGATCGAATTTTTTTTTGGGGGGGGGTTGCACACTTGATTGACAGCCTTGAACCACAATGTTCTGTGCAGCAAGTGACTAACTCTCCCATCATGCCCACTCCATCTCTCTCTCTCTCTCCCTCCCTCCCTTTTGTTCTACCCCGAGTTCTCCCACTTTGCCTTTGAGTCATAATCTGTCCTTATTTTCGGGTTGTTACTGCAGCTTATTTGCCTTCCTGCAGGGGAGGAGGTTTATTCTGTTGTGAACTTTTCATTTTGGTATAAATTCAAAGTATGACCTCCTGCGTTTGTTGTTTGAAATTGCTGGAACTAATCAGTCAGCAAGCAATAAGAATGATTTACCAGGGGACCCAACATAAATGCCGTGATCATATGGTGTACTAAAAATTGAACATTGGAAGACGCGATGTGCTTCTCAAAGGTGCGAAACGAGCCCCCCCCCCCCCCCCCCCACGTCCAAATTTTAAATGTTGTGTTTTCAAGGTGCGGCCCGGTAGTCCAGTGGTTAGCACGTCGGCTTCACAGTGCAGAGGTACCGGGTTCGATTCCAGCTCCGGCCTCCCTGTGTGGAGTTTGCATGTTCTCCCCGGGCCTGCGTGGGTTTTCTCCGGGTGCTCCGGTTTCCTCCCACATTCCTAAAACATGCATGGCAGGTTGATTGGAAGCTCTAAATTGTCCCTAGGTGTGAGTGTGGGCGTGGATGGTTGTTCGTCTCTGTGTGCCCTGCGATTGGCTGGCAACTGATTCAGGGTGTCCCCCGCCTACTGCCAGAAGACGGCTGGGATAGGCTCCAGCACCCCCCGCGACCCTAGTGAGGATCAAGCGGTTCGGAAAATGGATGGATGGATGGATGTTTTCAAGGTCGGCTGTGGATTTGGATGAAGTGTGTTTAGTTCACCACATCCCAGACCGATTGTTTCATAAATTCAGAAATGTATCGGGCTTCCTTTATTTTTCAGACGGAATCGAGAGGATTGTCAGTGAGCAGCATTCCTCCTGCCTGCCTACTGTAAGCGTTCCGCTTTAGTGCATAAAACTCCAATGTAGCTTTGACAAAGTTCTGATGTAATCTGCTCAGTAAAGTTAAGAGAACAACCCTGATGGCTCCACGATTGACCATTCCCATTCAGAACGGGTGCGCTTTGTGCTTTTTTGTTTCAATCAGTGAAGCAGGGCCGTGACTTTTAATGTCGGCTTTTCAGCCTATTTAACTACAACTGAATGGGTCAGTGTAATTGCTCTAATCTAATTCAAGCGCAGAAGCCGGACCAAACTCAAACCAATATACACCGATGTAGCACATTAACGGGACCGTTAACTTAGGAGCAATATATTGCAATAGAAGTGGTCACTAGACATACACTATAAATCACATTTGAGCCTCTGTCTTTTGGTTTTTTTTGGGGGGGGGGGGGGGGGTTTGGTAGCAAGAACTAACTAATGTTTCCACAAATGTTTCAAATAAACAACCCGCTTAGCTGTCCTTCTTGGCATAGAAATAGCGAAATCTGGCCTTGTTTATCCATACTGTACCAACAAAAACTATACACACAGTCGATAAACTGGGAATGGGACTCCTTTCCAAAGCCATCATGGAAAGGATCTGGATTCCAAAGCTGAAACTGATAAACATTGGAACTTTTTCTTCCACTGTCATTAAGATGCTCGAGTTGAGATGAGTTGTTCTCTCACCCAACAGATGCAGCTCCAAAAAGGATATCATCACGATTTTACCAAATTTCCACCCAAAGAGAACGTGGGATTCTTCACAAACAAAATATGATGTTCTTGAGAGTGCTTCCAAACATACCTGTTCAAACAAATAGACAAATCCTGCTGGTATGGGACCAGACAACGTGGAGAAGCACGAGTTTCAGTTGCCCCCGTCGTGCCAACTCCGGATGAAAGCTCAGAAATAGCAAGTGGAAGCTGCCCAAAAGAGAGAGCAAGCTGCACAAATCCTCCTTTCCCTCACAATTATTTCATAGATCATTGGCGCTATCCAAAAACAACACTTTACGTAATCCCAAAGATACTACAGCAGAGAGGAGTTTACATCACTGCACTGTTGGTAACCTTTTCAACTTTTCGCAAACATGACAATGAGCAAAACTGTTGGCGCACTTTTCCCGACAGGTTTTTTTTGTAGTCAGCAGTACCTGAATGTCGTGTCTTTACTTTGGAGCTAACTTTCCGGGCATACACACTTGTACAAATAGACTCACAAAATCCTTTCGACTGTACTTAACCTGAGAAGAAAGGTTATTGGTCTCATTTGACATGTGAAGAGACTTTTGTCAAAGTACAGCATGACTTGGGGACAGGCGTGCCGAACTGAACTTTTGACTCCCCCCCCAAATAAAACCCACAGTACTGCCATAATTCTGTTCAATGTTACCTTTAAGCTTTCACTAAGTGGGATTTAGAATATAATTCCCTTATACAGGCTGTTTACACAAGATCCCTGCCATACCAGCCACTTTCTTGCAGTCTCAGCCCTCCTCCTGCCCCAAATCATATTTAATCGTGCTCGTTTTGAGTCCACGCCAGCAAATGCGTACACTTGCTATGACCTTGGTTGAATTTAATGGGGGTTAAAGAAGTTTTCACATTGGCAGTGGGCGCATTAATAGTTTGTCTGGTGGATTTGGTAAATTGGAAGAGACGGAAGTGGGGTCAACGTATCCAATTAATTGGATACAAACCCCTGTGCACACATGGTGATTCGCACATGCTTGCAAACCCAACCTTGCTTGCGTCACCCTTCGATCACCTTCAATTTGAGAGTATTTTACAACAAATGGCAAATTAAAAACAGCAAAATGTCTCATCTCTTGTCTGCATTACCACATTTTTATGTTCGTGTCATTTCATGTGAATGGATTGTTTGGTTCCAAATGTCACCGGATTTTGTTGGATTAGCATCATTCACAGTCTATTAAACATTTACCCGCAACGGCACCCCCAGCGTACATAATGTTATTTTTCATAAGTGTCTCATGCAGACTGTAATATATGTAATAATAGCATTGGATGTAGCATCATAGCTCGAGCCAAACAAGTCGCGTAATCCACTGTAATTGGTTGGATTTTTAATTTTTATTTTTTTGCTATGAGTCAACCTCTCTGTCTGCCTGTCTCTCTCTGCTTTTGATAATCCAATATACGTTTCTTTAATCTTTACCCTCTGCATTGAGCAAATTAATTAAATATTGACAGCTAATCCAGCGAAACCACAGAAAAACAGAATGTCACAGCTAAACTGATTACTTTCAAGGAAGGGGTGAGAGACGCGCGGAGGGAGATACACCATCCATCTCAGGCGCTATAAATGATTTAATGGCACAGACGACGACAGAATCCTCCAACTCGCTAAACGTGTGCAGAATGAATGTTGTCTTTGCCAAAGCTCCCCGTGATTCACCATCATCAGTCTGTGGCTTCGTCTTGTCTCTCACACTCACCCAACGTATTGTAATTGTTTTCATCCTAGCAAGGATCCGTCGCCGAGGTGACGGTAGTGTGACCTAAGAAATACAAAGGAAAAGGAATGAAACTTCATGTTGACCCGACTGGGCCAATTTGTGACGCATGGAAATTGCATTTAATTCTGTTTGGCAACTCGTGAAGTACTAAAGTGGATTGGGATGCTAGCTGAGCTCCGATGACATTGTGCTGAGGTCTCGCAACGTTTCACATTTTGGATCCCAAAATGTTGGCCCAGTTCTGAATTTTCAGAGTTTGCGCTGTCTCAATGAAATCCATTTTCACAGCTGTTGTTTGTATCCTCACAGGCCTGCGTGTTGTGGATGTGTCGGTGTGTCAGTCAGCGAGTGCCTGAATATTTGTATGATTGTGTACAAGCATGCGTGGGATTGTTGTATCAACGGCCTGTTCGGGAATGAACAGGCGCAGGACAGAGAAGCTGATTTTATTAGAGACGAGATTAGGGTCGGGTTGCAGTATGCTGGCCATGGGCCTGTTATTCCGATAGTGGTTACTTACTGAACAGCTGGCCTACTTATGTCATCCTCACCACAACACGCTTATTTATTTGCACTTATTACCTTTCACTTAGGTCCAAAGCCTAGGCCAGAGCTGATTTAGATCGAGATAAGACCAACATGTTCCCATACATTATAGCACTTACACCAAGGATGTTTTTGTTTTAAACGTTTCCTTGCACAGTATCTCACAAAGGTGAATGCGCAGCTCAAATTTAATAAATATTGCGATGTAGTCTGATTGTATCGAAGTGTAGAAGTGGTCCAATGAGCCATTTTCCCTTCCCGGTGTCAGGGGGCCTGTTGGTGTTACAAGGTCTCCAGTGTGAATGGGCCACAGGTCTGTTGAATTTGCTTTTATCACTGTTGCACTCTCTCAATCAGGTCACTGGAAGTTCAACATAGCACTTCATGTCAAAGAACTCTCCGTGAATCTGAGAAAAAAAAAACTTTGCTCTAAATAATGATGATTTGAGTAGGCTATAAGAAGATAGCCAGTACCCTGAAACTGACTGAACTACAGCATGGTAGTGGGCAATACCATCCATAGGGGCAACAGGAAAGGTTTCACTCAAGGCGCTTTGGTCGACCAAAGAAACTTGAGTGCCCATCCTGATTATATCATATACAATTGTTTATTCGGTTTCAGAAAAGCATTTTTTTTTTGGATGTGCTGCCATCCATATGGTTTTTTTGGTTTGTTTTTCATTTGAAGCACTGGATGTTTTTGAAGCTATATAACACTTTGTCAACAGCACAGAGTGTGCAATGTCTCTTCATATTTTCTCCAGTGGACACAAACTCAACATAGAGACGGGTTTGCCGGCTCGAAACTGTGACTCTCTCTCCTTCCTCCATACGTGGCGCCACTCTCCCAGACGGGAATGCAAATCGTAAAGTTCTAAAATAAATTAAATTCTTCACTTCAATCTGAAAGACTGTCATTCCCCTTTCGAATGTGATCTACAATGTACAGCGGTCTGTAGCTTTTCTTTAGGAATGGGGTATCCTCCATTTTAATATTTGCCATTGATTAATTTGGTTCCAAATACACGCATAAGATGAAACCGTGACAGAAAAATATGTAATACCTATTCAAGTGTTGTCAAATGTCACTCACTGCTGCATCCAAGTGGGAGCTCAGGGCAGTGCCACTATTTGGTGAACCGTAAGTGACAGTTTCCTGTGAGCTGCGATAGGTTAGCCGTTGTAAAAAAAAAAAAAAAGTTATGAGAGGAAGGCATTACTTTCTAATGCGTGACCGGCGTCACTGCCAATCAATGTCTGCCGAGTGCCATTCTAGGCAAAAATGAATGTCTGCAGAGTTGTATTCGATGAAGAGTACGGATTTGTGTATCAGTGGAGGTGTTAGGGGGTTCAAGTCCTCTGGCATCATGTGGCTGAGCCAAATTCCATTCGGCATCCTCCTCCTCCTCGTCCTCCTCCTCGGTGTGAGCAGTGAGTTTAGCCTGGAGCAAATGTTCCGATATGGCTTCTCATGATTGGTTTGCCGCCAACAGTTGCAAAGGTCAAGCTGCTCGGTGCTCTTTGTTGTTGTTACCTGAGAGTCGTTCCAGATCCATGTTTCATGATCGCAGTTCCATATGGGGATAGATGGTGTGAGCTGTATCCAAACAATGACGGTTTATTTCCATTGCAAGCTTCTGCGGCTGTTTGTTGGACCTTTATTGTTTCACACAATATTTTACTCAGAGTCCCTTCAAAGTAAAATAAAATTTCCAGAATGGATTTTTCTGAGCAACAGTATGAACGTTTTTTTTCTGTGAACAAAAATGTCAATGAAAGACAAATAAAACGCAGGAGTATTGAGTCGAAAGGACAAAGTGAAGGATTGAGAAGTCACCTGGAAAAGGAAGGAAAAAGAATTACGCAAGTTGCCGTATTCATTTGCTGATAAGGACTTCTGTGGTCAGTCTTCAACTCACTTCTTCCCGCTAGTCTGTATGATGCTACCCATCATACATGTTGTCAAATAGCTATCGCATTCTTGGTCGTCACATGCTTCTCTGATTCCCGATTGCTCTCACACGACATAATGGCGAAAGAATTTTTGCAAAGTAATGAAACACAGATGTTTGCAAAAGAAAGTTAGGTTGCGCTTCAGTTGGTACGTCTCGGCCATACTCAAAGCTGCAAACGCGAGGCAATCGTTTCATTAGGTTTTGACAAAACTGCTCACTGAAAATGGCCGAATGGGCAGAACTTGGGTGGTTGCTATCCGACCTTCCTCACGGTGGCACTGAGTTTCAGACGCTGTTTTTACAGTAGATAGTGCGCAGGGAATTCTATACCACTGAAGCCCCGCGGTTGCTGGATTTCATTCTCTGTGAACCAAGTTCTCTGAAAACTGAAATGTGTCAACAGCATAGACATATCCACCACAGTGTTTTTATATTCATAGGATTTCCGTGTTTACATTTGCTACCTTGAAAAAAATCCAGCTCGGTGCTTACTTGGACTGACCTCCAAATTTTTTGGGTTGCGGCGGCCGGGAAATATACAGCTCTTTCAGGAAATTCCTGAAATTCCCGATGAACAACACGCCCCCGCTGATAAAATAGCACTTGGATTAGATCATTTGCCATTCGGCAGTCCTGAGCCCAAATGTAATTGTGTCAGCCTTAATCAAAATTAAACATATTGTACTGATTTACACACATGCATTGAATTCTTCTTTAGACTGCCAACTCATTGAGATTGAATCAGTGGCTCTTCTGCTGGTAGCAACCAATTGGTGCAATCCACTTTTGCACAAAGGCATGATTAATCAACAATCAGTTGCTGGACTTACAAGCCATCAATTCACTCTCTACGGCCGTGACAAATCCAAACACCATGTTTGATACATAACCTCAGTTGTAAAATGATGACATATTACATAATCAATGAATACGAATCAGGGGAAAATCAATGATGGGCATTGTCAGGATGCATGGATTTTCACCAAATTTGTGAGTAGGAAAGACGTGTGTGGCTCCAATGCGCCTTTCCTCGCCAAATGTCAGCCATTCCTATTCCTTGTTCTCTGGAATGCATCGCATGTTTTGGCGATGGAATGAGAGACCTGCCGTAAGGTGAATAGAATTATCTTATCAACCAAAAGGAACTTGGAAAATGGAAAGAAAGAAATGAAGAAGGGAAATGAAGGAAGGAAGAAAAGTTCATTATTTGACAAACTTCAAGTTTGACTTTCAGTGTGCGCGATAGAGGAATTTGGCAGGTGCGCTTAAAGCGGTGAGACGCCACATTGCTTGAAAGAGAAACTTCATAAGAAACTCATCTTCATTTTGTCTGCTCAGCTCAAATTAGGTTCTCCTAAAATCCCTGTTATCCTTCTCTCCATCCAATTCGCTCCCCTACTATACTTTTGCCTCTACCTCCACTCCTCCCCTCTTTCCCTTCCATCCTATTCTTGCCTTTCCACCCTCCACGTTTTCTATATTGGCCCCTTTTTTGGGGTCTCGTAACCCAGACGCTTTTCTTCAGAGAGCCCGGAAAGGCGCTTCGGCAGTGAATAATTCCGAACATGATAAATCCTACCTTAAATCCAGCCAAGAGACTCCAACAGGGTTCCACATGTAATTCTAAGCCCTATTATAGGGCCACTAATACCGGTTGAGGATGGCGAATCACGGCACAGCCTGCAGCCATGTACGAATTAGAAATAAATATGCATCGGTACCAGATAAATATAGCAAGCGGCAAATCTGCCGTGAGACCAAATGTGCGAGGGAGAGCGAGAGTGTGGAAAGGCACAATTTGCAAGCCATGTGAAGAATTTGCAGCAGCTCTCTGGGTAATTGATGGATTAAATTCAGTGGTTAGGGCTTTGGAGTTGATGCGCAACATCATTGGGGGGAAGAAAGACTGGACAATAGTGATGCTTTGTTTGTTTGTTTTTGTCTGAACTGGTCTGAAATGCATTTTGCTGGAGTGTTTTACATATCAGAATTGACCGTATTATCAGATTTAAATGAACTGAACGCTGATTTTACCTGGCTTGGACCTAAATGACGGTCTAAATTGGTGAAGGTTAAAATCTGGTCGTGGTTCTTGGTAATGATTGTTGAGTGTTGATGGTGCTTTTGAAGGGCCTCAGTTTTAGGTGAAGCGAGTAGGGAGGAGGGGGAAAAATAGTTTTTCTTTTGCGGAACCCAATAAAACACTTTTCAGCACATTTTCAGCGTACTTTATTAGAATATACTCACTCGTGTTTGCAGTGATTTAGCCATGGAATGCATTCAGGTCAAGTTTTTTCAAGTGGACATATTTTAGTAGTCAAGCTCATTGATGGCACATTCTGTAGGTGTGTTTGGAGTCTTTTTTGAAGTCTGTTCCAGACTCACATTTTCCCTCCTAAGCCTCTCTCTCTCTCACACACACACTGGATTGCAACCCTGCTATACCAGTTGCATTTTCATGAAATACCTTGGTGTTGACATATACATTCTACCAGTTTGTTCAGTGGCACAACGATTTGGTCGCTGGAGAGTCCCTGATTTGTTAACTTATTAATTGCCTCCATCTTTCTGAATGAGCAACGTGCCGAGATGCTCTCTCGATGGGGGCGCCGATTTAGGGGACTTCAATCCACGTCGTCTGCCTCCCCGTTCCCTCCCTCAACTCATCAGTTGGTTCAGTTCTTCTGGCTTCTGCGTGGAACACTTAGCCCTGAGGAGAAGCCACGGGTGGGGGTGGGGGTGGGGTTCTGTAACTTTTGATGAACCTCTTTTATCTGACTGTTTAATCTTGAGTCCCCACGTTGTTTCGTTCTCCTCGGCTCGCCGTCTCCTCCTCTGAACCTCCTCTGTCTATTTCTTTCTGCCCTTCTGCTCCTCACTCCAGACACTGCTTGTTGACTTAATTGGATCGTACTGAACTCTGCTTCCCGGTTGTGATGCTTATGATCATCCCAGAGACTCTTTGACTCACATTTCCTGTGAAGTTCATCTTTGTAGCATAGTTGGAGCACCCTTTTTCTGGCAGAGCGGAGCGCATCTTCTTTGGGGTTTTCCAGGTATTCCGTGCAGATGAGTTGAACAATTATCTGTAAAGTTTTTGACAAATCCAAAGTGGGTTAGATGGAAAAGGCAGACCAGACCTTGTAATCACAGACAAATAGGCCTCCTACCCACACAGGGCTCACATCCTCAGGCTTGCCCCCAATGCCTCGCCGCGTCGTAGCCTTTCCCCGTCTCACCCTCACCTCACCCCGCTCTCCTATCCCCAAACCTCCCCGAGCTCGATCGAGGGAGATGATTAAGACATCAAAAGCCATGCCTCACTGTAGATCAAAACTCAGGGCTGACGGGCGAGAGCCTGATCCCGCGTAGACTTCCGATGCATCCCGCAGTCGGAGATTTGCTGTTCCCAGCTGCTCTCCTGCTCCACTCCATTAGTATCTCCATGCCAATCGGAGCCTCCCCGGGGTTTGACATGTAGCCAAGGATGAGTCAGGACTATGCAATCAACCCCATCCATGGAGAGGCAGGTGCTTTAGTGTTGAGACATTGGTGTGTGTGTGTGTATGTGTGTGTATGTGTGTGTATGTGTGTGATCATACCTCAAGGCCCTGATTCACCCCCACTGTGTTTTATCATCCCCAACACTGAACAGCAGCGGCCCATCACACTGTCTCTATCTCCTTTCTCTCTTTTTTTCTCTTTCTCCTTCACTCGCTACCTCCAGGGGCTTTGCTTCGTGTGATTCCACGCTCCAGCTTTAGCTCAACTTTGCCACTTGGCAATCTTGGAAGATTTTTTTTTTCATTGCTTGTCGTTCCTTTTACTCCTGCTGTTAAAGTGGTGATAAAGAGAAAAGAAAACGCATACGGGATCACGAGCGGAGAGTTTTCCTGCTTATAAAGCGAGGTGCTTCGCGTTTCATCTTAGTATGGTGGGTGAGGGTTCCAGCCTGTCAGGATAGATGACGACTGATTTCAGAATAAAACCAAACCAAACCCCCCCCCCCCCCCAAAAAAAAGTGGTTCCCATGCAGGAATGGAAATGAAAATATGCTAAAATTAGCCTCTCTTGCCCAAGGGTTTTTTGCTAATCTAAATACGAAAAGAGTTACAAAATCAGATTGTGTTTGTTTTAGGAACATGGAGATAAAATTGTGCACAAATAGGTTTATTATTCCCCTGTAACCTGCTATTCTCAGAATTGTTCCCATATGGGCAGCAATTTAGTGCTGATGTCATGGTTTGCATAGACCGCAGCCATTATGATTCCTGGAAAGACATCTTATGAGTAGTTATATTCCTGAAAGGGAAGAGAAAGAGGAAAGACAAGCTTGATACACGAGCAGGCAATTTATGATTGAAATCTTATTTAATATCCAGCTAACAATTCAGCGGGTTCTGTGTAGGGGTTTTTTTTTTTTTTTTTTTTTTTTGCACAAATCGTGGTGTTATAGTGATCCTAGTGGCCGGTTAGTCCATCGGTTTTTAGCCAGCCAACCAATGAGTCTGGGCCAGGGGCTAAGCTCATTAAGGCAGGCGAGTCCCCTACTATCAGTGCCTCCCGCTATGCACCTTGGAGCCAACCCCCCCCCCCCCCCTGTCAGCTTCCTGCCTTTAATTGACTTCTCACTTGTCTTTATTTTACTGTCAGCGTTATAGCCCTCTCATTGTTATCCTCGTCGCCTCTCCTTTCTTGAGTCCATCTCCTCTCTTTGCCTCACTACGGCCGCCGCCACCAAGGCTTTTTTTTTTCATATTTTGGAGAGTAAGCACTTTCCCCATATTAAGATGTGAAATTCATTTTGACATCAGCTGGAAATAGAGTGCAGCCAGCACTCTCCTCCTATCTGTCCCTCTCTTATTCTTCCTCGCCTTTCTCCTTCGCTCTCCTGACTCACTATTGTCATTTTTTTTTCTGTCTTTAAAGATCCATACTCTCACGTCATTTTCTTAAATCAACTTGACAATATCACATGAGGATAAGGATAAAATTACATTTTCATTATTCTTTGGACTGCTCTGTTTGGAGCTCTAGATTCTATTAAGAATGCAAAGGAACTAACAGATGGTGAAGAGAGAATATATTACATAAAATGAAAGCTGTGCCATCAAAATAACCCCCCCAAAAATCAATAGTGAGTAGTATATACTTTTAACAGTAATGTAGTGTTGCACTTATGGGCCATATCCTCCTAATTGGGGCACCTATCTTTTCTATATTCAAGCTTTGTATGTGTTCTATGAACAGGGTTATCCTCTATTGATCAAATGCATTGCCGACGAGTGCCGACGGACCTCTCAGTTTGTCACTGACGGACACACGTGTTGACGACGACTGAAAGAAACACTCTCCACTAGTCACGTGTTTATTCGCGGGACTCAATACAAGCAGGGTTGCTTCTAGTGACTAAAAAAAAAAAAAAAAAGAAGAAAAGAAAAAAAAAGATGAGAGGAATTTATAGAAAGAAGCAGGAGTGCGAGAGTCTTGTTTTGGATTCTAACATTGGCCTCAATGTGGAGCGGGATACTGGTAAAGATCAATCATTTTAAACTTGAAACTTTAAATTAAAACTTTTGGGTGTTCCGTACTGAACAGTTCAACCGTATGTGTGTTTGTGTGTGTAAAGCTCTTTGGGTAGGCACCGTTAAGATATACACTGATGTGTAGTTGCATTGGATTTTTCATCTGTTGGACTGTGTTTTTTTTTTTTGTTTGGTTTGTTTTCTATTTTTGGGTGGGTGGGTGTACTGACGATTGATAGACTGATGGACCGGTGAAATTTCCTGACGGATGCGCGGTCAAAATAACATAATATATTTACAGACAGAAGATTACATATTTGGTTCGGCTTGAAATAATGACATAATCACAGCGATAGAAATCAAAATGCTAAAAATAAATGTACCCACATTGTTCTGTCCCCAATTTACAGTTAATCTAAGTTTGAATGTTGCATTTAAGTTACACTAAAGTAACATTACTATTCCTATGCATAGTTAAACGTATTTCTTTATGCAACGTAACTTTATTGATTTTATTGCAAACAGCGTAGTTCACAACCGGACGTGACGTCATGAAAGCGGAAGACTCGTACGCGAAAGCAGAAAGTAAAGCGATAGTCGTTACCAAGAGAGAAACCTGATGGTAGTCGAGTGTAATCCAGCACAATCCACATACATCTCACGCCTTTGGTAGCATCGTGGGTATGTACAGGTTTGTATTTTTATCGGTGAGCAGTTCTGTGACGCTTTATGTTCGAAATGCTGCTCGGCGATATGCAAAAACATGTTAAGATTCATGCTAGCGCTTGCTAATCGCATTAGCACAACGATGTTTCGTTCCTATCGCGGTTGAGGTAATGTTAGCGTATTTAGTTGGTTGTGAACAAAAAGCATTTCATATACGCTGTGAATTCAAATTGTTTTTATTGTAACATCTGTGTATGGTGTGAATTGAAGGTAATTTCGCCTCGTATTTTATGTTACAGTTTCACCTTTTTATACATCATTAAACCTGTGGACTAAGAGTAACGTCTTCAGAGTCGTGGTGGAGGAGATGAGTTTAGCTGACTGTCCAAATCTGGCCGAGACGGTACACACATAGTTTTAAAAGATCATATGACCTCTCCACTTTTTGAACTCTCACAATTCTGAACCAGCAACTGCAGCACTTTGTGTATCAGAGGGAGCAAAGATATGAGGATGATTACACTGACTGCTACATCTGGCCACCAGCCCAAAACGAATTCACATAGTTGAACAATTGTGTGACTGCATGGCTGGATTGCCCAGGCTGCCACACTCTCCCTGGGATGATATGATGCAACTGGATAAAGAGCAGGCTGTGTTAATATGCGTAAATGCACTTTAGCCAAGCGCTGGCTTTTCTGACTTGATTTTTCATCATGGCTAAATGTTTGTTTTTCCCTCAGGGATCTTGCCATCCAGGAATTGTAACTACAACCATGTTGCCGAGGTGGACGGGGCCCTGTAGGGGTGTCTTAGCCTTAAATCACCTCGCTAAGCATTCAAGTATGCACTGAAAGCACACTCATGCATACATTACAAGCACGCACTATATAAATGCAATGGTGCAGACAAATGCGCACACACAGATCAGACCAAAAAATAAATAAATACATACCACCCCCTTATGCTCTATGCTAACATGTTAGTGGACTCAACAGACATTAGCTAGTAAAATTTGTATATAACCTCAATTCACTCCCCGGACAACCCCCCCCCCCCCCCCCCTCTTGTTGTGTTAAAATAATAATTAAAATAAGATAACAGGCATAAGATTCAGCCAGAGAGGAATGTTTTTTCTCAAAGATTATTTTCATAATCATCTGTCGGATTATACAGGCAGTTTTAACGTGCTTGACCAAACAGTTTTGTTTTTTAGGAACACCACATTCCTCCTTTAACTAAATCCAATGTGATCACTCATGCGTGTTTACGATCTCACCTCCTCTTAACATCTTCAAATTCATGTCAGTAGTCTAAACACAAAGTTATTTTTAATTATTTTGTCCAGTTTTTGCTGTGATCTCATTGACAAAATGCATAGCTCTTAGTCCCAAAAAAATCAAATACCGGTACCTGAGGATCGCATTGAGGAAGTTGTTTTTCTCTGTTAGAGATAGTGGAACCTCTAAAGCTCTGATTCTGAGGTCTTACAATTTGGTACTTGCCCATTTTCAGGAAAATACCTGTACACAGCAAATACAAACAGATTCAACTTATCCTAATCACTGTACATAATAGTACGTACTGTCCTGGGGGAATGTAATTGTACAGTTAACACAGCTGACTTTCACAACCCTTGGACAGGATAAGACTCACTGATGCTCATGTTGCTGGGAGTAATCCGATTGTGATGTTTCGAGCCCAAATGTGTTTGATTGGCTCCTAAATTTGAATTCAAGAGCTCCAGTAAGGAAGTTTGTCTTACTTATGGAAAGCAGCGATTCTAAAATCACATCACACTTTCATTGTAATGACCCGCTTACATGTGCCACTATTTCTTTTAAGAATGAGCAACCATCGATAGAGCAGAAATGGAGAGGAAATAATGGCGGGCGGGTATAGGAAATGATTTACCTGGATGGACCAGGAAATGTAAGACAGGTAATTGCAGCTGACAGTCCAGTCTGCCACACACTTTATTTGAGTCTGAGCACACTTTCCCTTCCACCACAGGCCACTCCACTTACACTCAGCACTGTCTGCATACGCACCATTTCTTCCTTTCCCTCCCGCTCTTCCTTACCCTGTCTCCCAAGCGGTCTGATTTTTTTTCATCACCAATATATGAGCAGCCATGTCTCGCCGAGTTGGTGCGCTCGATGTCCTTATTTTCCCTATAGTTTAATTTCCCTCTGCGTAATATTGGCTCGGGTGATCGTGTACCTGTCGGTGATAGGGCATCATCTCTCACTCTATTTAACTCCCTGTGACAGGTGGACCATTATATCAGTGAGGGGGAAAAAATAATCCCTCCCCGCTTTTAAAAATGTCAAATTTCAACCATTTGCCTGACGACTGCAGAGGAGCAGGAGCGAAAGGCCTCTTAGGTAAATCTGCCCGCATCGGTTAATCAAAGCTGATTGCGCTTTCAAAGTGAATATCTTGAAATAAATAGGTGTGGTGGTAATCCTGTTGACTGTAAGTCAAAGCATATCCACTGACTAAAGGTCTATGCAATTATATATTATCCACTAAAGGTGTTTGCAGAAGCAATCATGGTAAACATTCACTTTCTCTTCCGTTAAGTGTTGATCTCACCTGTCCCCAAAACGACCCTCCTCCGAGTTTATAAGAGAGCTGGCTAAATTGTCAGTGCAATTTTGTAAAAGACTTAAGTTGAAAGGGGTTTAGTCAGGCCCCGTAAGTATCATACCGCATCCAACAGAACATGGAGAACTTCCCTTCAAGCTATGAATGCATCACCAAAAAATGTAGTGCGTTCTTGTTATTTTGTAAATGAGCCCAGGCACTTGTTTTTGAGGTTCAAACCAATTCATGTTCACTTTTCTTGTCCTCACGGTTAAGGTTGGGAATGCCCAGTGGCCCCTCAGCCTACTGTACCATGGATGAGATCGGTCCCTCTGGTCCCGCATCCCCGCAACCACTTGACATTTCTTTCGACATTTCCCACAGTGCTCTCACATTAAAGGGCGTGACATTTCATTTGCACACAATCTTGATTAAAGTACCCCCCATCCCTATAGTCTCAAAAAGCGGGGGGTGTTAAGTCTCTTTTGTATCCTCTATTTTGGGAAATTGAGAAAAGCCAACATCAATGAAAAATTGAGCCCCAGACCTGCCCCTCACGTAAAGTGATAGATCCAGTTGACAAACATATTTAGTTTTCCAACAAGACTTGTGTGAATTGATCTTTTTGCAAGGACAGGCAGGTTTCTGGAACATCTATGAACTTCCCGCTGTGCCCGTTACCCAAATATAAGGTGATTTGAATCGAGCAAAATTCAGTCCGACTCCATCAATGGCGGGTCACATCTATGTCTGTGTCAGCACACCTGCACTGTGCTGCTGTTTGCCGGGCTGCTGCTTAGCCCCAGCTGGACCAGCGTGATCTGACTCCAGGCCAGGTCTCACCTGCCAGATCCTATCAGTCCGTCCACTGGCTCGGGGCCTGTCACTGATGGGCAGCTTGCCATCCAGTCCAAACCGTAGGCTTCCAAAAACATTCACCGGTGTTTGTGCTGTGCTCCCTCAAACAGCTTCTGACAAGGCATTGAGATTTTTGTTAACCGGTGAGATTTGTGTTTCCGTCGCGTCTCTATTTGTTTCGTAAGAGAAGTATTGAAGTCATGTCACGTGGCAATGTGTCCCCATTCAAAGAAGTATGAAATGTGTGTAAGGTTGTACTAATGAATTCAAGTTATTTAAATTTCAAGACTCTGCTTTGATTTGTCAGTTTTGCACTGAATGTAGTTTTATACCTTTTGTATGACCGTGTGTTAAATGGTTCCGAAAACAGACACTCCTTAAAACGCTACCCTTTCGTCATGTTTCCTCACATGGTAACCGTGAGACTAAGCACTGACATGTTGATTTTCATGTCATGACCTCTGTAAATCCGTTACACAGAATTAGCTCAAAAGGAAATGTATAGCTGTGAAATGGGCATTTATGGTATACGCTTATCCCGAAGCAGCCAAGAGGAATGCAGGGAAAAAAAATGTAACATCGTAACCTAATTAAAAGCTTTTGAGAACATATTCAATGACCGCTTGGTTGTGAAATTAGGAGTGGTGCATAGGTTAATCATAGCCCGTGAGCAGCTTCATGTTACAGAACCCTCATATGAAAACTGATTCACTTTGACTCAGTTATCTGCGTCTTAGTGCCTGACTCGCCCTTATCCAAATTATCACACGAGGCAAAACCAAAAAAAAAAAGCATTTGCTACAAAGAACAATTGAAGGCTTCGCCTTGGGTGTCTCTTATTATTGCTGGGAGGTGTTTGATCACCATTGTGCCCAACACATCAGCTAATTTAACAAAATTATTTCTTAGTCGCCCTTCGACTTCGATAATGTTTCTGTAATTCCTGCGGTGGCGGCAGAGTCACACCTTTAGTTTAGTTGGCGTACCTTTTTGACTGAACTCAATTGGGTTACCTACAAAATGCTCTCACTGTTATATTAATATATTAATGGTGTGACTAATGGGAAAAGAAGTAGGACTTCTACAATTACCATATATATATTTATATATATATATATATACAGTATCTTTTTATATCTTTGCATACATCTTCAGAACAGTGTTTGATCCCAATTTCTCATCGTCTACCTGTGTAATGAAGTGCCCCATTTTGCCACACACTAAGCGTAATTTAAATGGGATTAAAAGTGATGCAGTCCAGACGTAGCTTTGCCGACAGCCAACGCATGTTCCTCTGCAGATATCATACGGCAAACTGCTGCAAAAGGTATGGACATGAAAGTCGCATCAACAAGGACATCAGCCCTCCCCACTGAATCAATACACCGTTGTTACTACAGCAGCCGACCCAAACAAACATGTTCTGTGGTCGGGCTCTGTGGGTCTCCTGCCGCCAGTTGAGGGAGGGCGGGGCAGCGGGCCCACAAAGAAATAGATAGAGCAAGTGAAAATAGGAATTAAGTAAGGTGGTGATGGAGTGATAAAGCAAAATAGAAGGAGCGAGTCAAGGGGAGGACCCAAATTGGGAATCTATTACTGAACAATGGGAACGGCAGCCCTTCTCTGTGTGCCGTAAACACTCAGAAATGTGCTCAAGTGCAGGAGGCTTTATAAGTTTCTCCTTCTCCGGAGTAATGTGCTTTGAATGGCTGCTAAAATGGGACTGGGAGAATTTCATTCCTGCCGCCTCCCCAGGCGACTCACCTTTGGCCCGCTGATGATATGAGCCCTTTTCTGTTTTTTCCACTTTTCCTCTAACCGACTGATGGAGAAGAGGGGAAATAAATGGAGAGCATTGGCACAGCAGGGGATAGAGGAATGGACATGCACAAGAAAAGGCACATCGGTTGGTGGGGGGTGGATGGATGGGGCGGGGGGGTCTGTGCCTTATTTATTTACTGGAATGAGGCAGGTGTCGAGATTAGCTCATCTGTTTATGTTAAATGCCACGCTATGGGAAGTGGAGCCTTGTCATGGGGCTAAGACGACTGTCATTCTTCACTGTAAATGCTCTGCTTGGCCGTCGGACTTCAGCTACGGTCCAACTCTTAGACTCGGACATATTTTAGGTCATTTGTTGCATTTTATTGGCTATCAGTACAACACATATACCTCCGCAAGGCCACAAGGATACTGATTTGACACTTGAATTTGACACTTGTGCTCTAAATTGTCCACGGCTGCCACAGCGGTTGTTTGTCTGTATGTGTCCTCTCACCTAAACTCAGCACGAATAGGCTGCAGCACACATGCGACCCTGATGGGGAAAAGGGCAATAGAAAATGGATGGGTGCTGTTGATACGCCAAATCAGAATCTGGGGGGGAAACAGTGATCCAGTTTGCAAAGGAATGAAAATGTTAACATTGGAAATCCAGGTGACATTTTAAGATGGTTAAAACAAGTAAGTGTCAATGTTTTGGATTCATTAATTTCAATGCACAGGAGACTTTGTGTTCATTGTCATCTGCCCCCAGATGACGTCTACATGTTCAGAACACAGATCATGGTTTTACTGGAATCACATCATCTTTCCAAAATGAGGCCTTTCGAAAGATAATCTACAGCGTCAGTTGATTTAACCTTCTTATTGCAGCGGTAGATTAAATGTCTTCATTTA
This sequence comes from Hippocampus guttulatus, assembly GCF_054856545.1. Lineage (NCBI taxonomy): Eukaryota > Metazoa > Chordata > Actinopteri > Syngnathiformes > Syngnathidae > Hippocampus > Hippocampus guttulatus. Next base: position 17,929,057 of record NC_141265.1, read on the forward strand.
AACAACTGTTATGCTACACATGCATCATCTAAAACAATTGAAGGATGTCATTATTTCCACGAAAGGGTCATTTGTGTTAGGAAGTGACAAGTCGCTAAAGTAGATAGCATGACACAATGGCACGGGGAAACTGGCCGATCCTTTAACTACAGGTAAAGTGTGTACTTTTTAACTCAAAAACTTAAAAAAAAAAAACGACTGTAGTCATGCTGTTCCAAGAGTCATAACAAGAATGTGTCTTCCATATTTGGCCACCTGCAACATATTGGCAGCATCACACCAGGGAGTGCTATTATTAAAAATGCCAAAAGACATTTTTTGCATTGCGGTGCGTTTTTTAAATGCATATTTCACCCCAAACCTCGGAGCCCGAAGACTGCTGCTGGTTATTATTTTCAGCCATGTGGAAAGGTTATGCAATGCCATCTACTACTCCTGCTTTGGTGAAAATAAAGAGCGCAGCACAAATAAAAAGCGGATGGTCTCTTTCGTTCCTCCTCAGCATCACCTCACACCACCTCCCATTTCGGGCTTTTTCATTTGTTTTATTTACATAGCTGCATTTATGACCTTTCATCAGCTAGCTTCCTTACGTAGGAAACTAATGACTTCTTAGAGCTTCAAGTTGTGCATGTGTGTGTGTGCGTGCAGAAGTGTGCACTTGAGTGTGTGCCAAGGCGTCGATCGACCTGCAGTCAGTCCACATATTGTATGTTGGTCGACCTACTCATTCCCAATTGCTTTTGTGTGTGTGTGTGTTGGTCTGCAGGCAGACAAAATCAACATTTTCATGAAGGCTTGATGATTGTTTTTGCAACATAACACTCCACTTCCCTTTCCACTTTCTGACCCCCCTTGCTCATTTTTTTTTCCGCTGCACTCTCCGTGTGAATCCATTTGTCATACCTTGGTTGTTCATTGATTATCCATCATCACTGCAGGTTCTATGACGAGACGTTCTGGATAAAAAGGGATCTTGAGTCCTCACCCTGAGGTTTGCAGTGTGCCTTTCTGTTTTGAAGCACGGCTATGTGGTATATACATATATATACTGTGTGTGTGTATATATATATATATATACACATATATATATATATATATATATGTCGTTGCTGGACAGTCCCGGGGCGCTTGTGTCTTGCGCCTGTAATGGGCAGCATTTTTCACAGCCCCGCTTTGTTCAGCGGAGAGATCGGTGCTGTTGAACGGTCTGCGGCTGGATGGATGTAAGTCTTGAGGAGCCGACGATGAGAAGAAAGGAGCGTTAGCGCGGAGCGCCGATGCGGATTTGGAACTGGGAGTCGCGGCTTGGAGTTTGAAGCGGATTACGTGGGACAGGAGAAGTGAACTCATCTCTTTTCGTCAATGGACGCTACAGCTTCGTGTTTGCTTTCAAAACTTAGCTTGTAGCAGACGTGTGCACATTTTCATCATGACGTCTCTGATCCACTGGTAAAAGGACACTTTGATCCTCTCCTCTTTCATCTATAACTGCTTCAGACAACAAAGTGTATGCAGAAAAGTGGTGAAGATTGCACGACTGTCTGTGTCCTATGTGTTGTGTTGTGTTATTTTTGTTATTTTGACTTCAAAATGGCGCCGCGTGAGTGGCTGCCTTTCCAGCAGCTCCTATATTTTGTTGTTCTACTTCTTCCTTTCATAACTTTGCTGCTGTGAATTGGGAATTTCTCCATTGCGAGACTAATAAAGGTTTTCTTATCTTATATATATATATATATATATATATATATATATATATATATATATATATATGATATATAGTAAAACGTTCAATGTAAACTCAGCATGCAACCCAGAAGTAAACAGAGACATTTATGTTGTGGGAAAAAGAACCCTCCCACCACCTCTGCTCCCCTCGTCTCCCCGGTTTAACACCCTCTGCGCACCCCGTAGGCTAGAAAGAAATGGGTCCAGCTTAGGGCCATAATTGGTCTTGATCCTTGGGCTTCGGGCATATTCCAGCGGTGGGTCTGGATGAGGCGCTTGTTGTGTGTGAAAAGCTGGCAGGGGAATGCCTGGCCAGTAATTAACAGTGTGCAGGGGACTGTGGAGGAAATTCAAAAGTGAATGGGGGAGGCCAGTTCATTCTGTGGCCCCCGCACAGCCTCTTACTCTGCCCACTCTGTTTCTCATCTATTCACTCTTGCCTGTTATTGGAGCTGATTGGTTTGTAGAGATTTTCGCACTTTTGGAAGTTGAGCTGGCATTGTGAATTTGTTTTTGGCTTTTTTGCTCACTCCCCCATTTTGCGCTCCCAAGCTCGTCACACACAAGCACACTCTGTCGGCATCTTTTCCACCGTGTTACTCACTCGAGTTCTCCAAACTTTCATTATAAAACCGACTCTTAACAATATACTGTATGTTGATAAATATATCCATTGAAAGATCTGTCAACTTCAATCAATTAGAAAATTTTTTTTTAGTAGCGTTAGAATTCCCCCAAGGTGTTGTTTTATTCCATTTTGACGTTAACAGCGGTTAGCCTCTGAACTTTTTCACGACAATGTAATAAAATGAGACGTGTGAGGCACACCTGCGACTCACCTTCCCATTGAACATGTTGAGAATGAGATTTGTGTGGATTTCCAATTAAAAGCAATTAACATATTTGTACAGACTGTCAATTGTATCGAGCATATCTGTACAGCAATTAAGATTTTATGATGGCCGCAGTTTAACCTTGTAACGGTTTTCATTTCTAATATTTCTTGGGGAAAAAAATGGTCCCCCTTGTATCCGAGGTTAGATTGTGTTTGACCTTAAGTGTTCCACTGTATTCTAACAGATAAAGTTCCCATGTCTCCAGCAGCCAGTAGAAATCATCTCTGCTCACCTCATGATGGCCACCAATTTCATTGGGGGTCAATCAACCAATATTTGCTCTGTGTCACCAGTCCACTCACTCATGTTTTCACTCGCTAAGGAGTCTGAATATTTGATAGATTTAGTCTACACTCTGCTTCCCATGGCTTTGTTGTCTAAACAAGGTAAGCATTCAATAGATGGCAAAGGACACATAAATAGTATAATAGCATTGTCGAATGATGAATTTAAACAGATTGCAAAACCTGCATGTATAATGGAGGCCTTCGCTTATTTTCTTTCCCCCCCAAAAAAAAAGTTACAACTCGAGAGCACTCCAGCAGTGTGTAATAGTTGTTGATGGCCACTTTTTGGGGCGTCAAGACGCCATTTCCATCCTCTCCACTGCTCTCCAGACTAAACATGTTGGCTTGAGAGGCCTGTTTAGGCAGACAGGAAGTAGGCTAAGCGATGAGAACCTCTCTGACAGCCTTGGAGATAAATGACAGTGCTGCTAAATGATGGAAGAAGTGGACACAAATGAGCCATCACGGGGAAGCACCTGGATGCATGTACTTAAAAAAAAAAAAAAAAGTGCGCACCCGGTTCATGTCTCCTCATGTGCAAGGATATGTCTGCCTGTGGGTGGCTCTGGGGGTAACAGGTGGGAGGTATGCCATGTCCTGGTTAACAAGAGTGTTATTGTGTTGTTCTGTCCTGCATGGCTGACCGTCAGCTGTGCAGGGTCATCCTTACCCCCCACTACCCCCTTAACCCCAAAACACTAACACGCCAGCTACGCATGCCTGCACACACACAACACACACACATTTTTAGACCTACTCAAGGACACAAGCCCAATCATGCACATATAAACAAATTGCATTATGCATCAGTTAGTGGCCTTTAAGTGAAATGGGACATAATCAGTGGTATTTTCAATTTGGTAGCCCGGTGAAGAGACATCTGCTTGTGTTCTGGCATAGTTGTTCAAGACTGCACTCAACATTGAACATGAATTCAGATACAGACACACACACACACGCTTGGTGTAATGAGGTGAAAGGAGCTCATCCTGGCAAAATGTCCACACAAAGAGAAATGTCCACACAATAAAGGTGGGATGTCAAGGGTTGTGCCACTCAAAGACAAAAAGACAAGAGCACACAAATGGCTTCCCCCAAGTCAGGCACTCACGGTGCCCCAGGGCGCTCTTGCTGTTCGGTAACACTACCCAATGATAATACTCCCTCAACTACTCGGCTGTTTACTTTCTCAAAGAGTTAAAGACTCCCGCTTAAAGGATTACTTTACATTGCCCTGAACCCCCTGCCCTATCCACTCTCTTTAGCACGACACACATATACACACACTGATGCACACGCACGTCCAACGTCAGGTTGACAGCCTCACAAAGACAGTGATGAAAAGATGTGTAGGCCACAGTTGGAAGGGGCTCTTTGTCCCACTGTCACCTCTGTTCTCTACCTGCAAGTGACTTGTTAGAGTGTAATGAAGTTTCATTCCGCTTTGTTCAATTGAATGTTGATAAAAATCAGTGTATGCAATTTGAGAAAGTACTGTAACACACACACAAAAAAAAAAACAAGAGGAAAAATCCTCCAGTGGAGTTTTGACAGAGCAGCTGTCTCCTGTCTGCACTCTGAAGTGGCACTCAAGTGGCCTAACAATCTCCACCTTCCCTGACAAAGTACCCCCTCCCAGGCGGGGCGGGGCAAACTAAGCGCTGAGGCGAAATAGGGGATCGTTACTGATGGAGTTGTTTACCAACATGCTAATTGTTGCCCTCCCCTGCGCTGCTTCATGCAGGGCTCGCTTTATGAATCATCGGTGAAACAATCGGTGAAAGCCGAGGTGAAGAAGGAGTGGCTGTTCCAGGTATAAGCACCTTCGTAACCCCTTGACTCTGAGTGGCGCTTAATACTGGCAGGTGTGTCATCGTGTCTCGAGTCATGCATTACAAAAATAATGTCGTTACACTATGACAGTAACATATGGCATTACAAACATACATGCCCAAACATACATTTGTTCCAAACACTTTGGTGAAGTTAAGCTTCAAGGCTCAGCAGTGATAGAAAAGATGTCTTCCACACTGTGTGGTAATGTAATTATATAAAATGTGCATGTTATGTGGGATATCAGTCGATTGTTGCTGCTGTATTACATTAAACATCAGTATCAGATTTTCTGCACTATAAGGCGCTTTGGATTATAAGGCACACCTTTAATGAACGGCTTATTTTAAAACCGTTGTCCGATCTACAACATATATATCCAAGTATGTGTAGATTTATTTTTTCCCATTTTTTTCAGGCTGCATAATGTTATTTTTCCTGCAATGGCCTCTTGTTTCCAAGCTGAGTAAAAGCCTAATAAAGGTTGCAGGGAGTCGGGCTCTGCGGCCTGCCGTGCGCCCTCTTAATTATTGCTCCCATTGGGCAGGAAATACCAAGCTTACAGTGGCATCAAGACCAGCCCTGTGGCATGAAGCTGTCCATTTGGTTCTAATCCGCCTCCCCAGGCAAGCACGCAACAGGGATTGAGTCTCTTTGCACGTCTATTTGTAGTCTCTCATTGGGGAGGAGATTGATGCAGATGGATAAAAAAGACATGCACACAATAGCAAGGAGAAACACGCGCAAATAAAGTTGTGCCTTTCAGCATAATTCATGCAGTTAAGTGTATTTTTATGATATGGGCAGAAAATGATTTTTTTCTTTTCTTCCCCTCCCCCCATTGATATACATCATTACCTTTAAAACTCACGCATTTACACAAAATGACTGCGCATACGTCAGAGTCCCCCAACTAAATGAACATAATGTCATGGCTGCCCCTCGGAGAATGCAGTAACCAGCAGACTACTGGAGCTTATGAGAAACCTCAGTTGTCAAGGGGGAAGAATTTACATCAAGGTGCCGCTTCCAGTTTATGTGCGACGCATGACCTCCACATACCGGCTCGTGCGCCGACTACGCTCATGTGTTTTATATGCCATGTGTGTTTTAAAAGCCACCGCGTGTAAACGTGTGCCATTTCTGATGGGGTTTTTTGGCTTCTGGTTTTGTTTTTTTTGTGTAGATGTTTTGTGAAAGAAGTGTTTGCGTTTTATTGAGGAAGGTTGGTCCGATCCCATTAGTTGGTTGCTTTTCTGACCTTGCGAAAGTGTTTGAATGCGCCTCACTTTCAGAATGGAACAGCAGCGCCATGACAAGGAATGGCACTAAAGCATACTTTACACATGATGGCATTTGTCAAGTAGGTTAGGGTTTTGTTTTGGGGGTTTTTTTGCCCGCCTTCTTTAGAGGTCACGGTGCGGGCTATGGAAGAAACCCGCTCCACTTCAGAATGGCCACCGTGTGACTTGACAGTTCTGTCAACATTATGAAAACAAACTTTGTCAACTTTAACGTAGAAGTCGATTTGATTTTCCAGTTGCAAGTTATTTCAATGATATTTTAGACCAAACCTTCTCATACTTGGGTTCAGGACCCGTAACGGGTCTAAGGCCCATTTTTCTTTTAATCTCTGATTAAGAATACAATGCTGGAATGTATTCATCCCACGTGGAAAGATTTACATTAATGCAATGTCAGGAGCAACAGGAGAACCAGTGTGTTATTCAAAATTTCCTCACCTGGCTTTTGGTCATACAAATGCATTTCTGCAAACTGTAAATATTGACAGGCATCGTGTTTTAAAAGAAAATGTAACAATAGAGCAGAGGCTCCCTATCAAAGCCGTCACTGTTAAAACGTCACGTTTCATTCCAGAGTGAGTCATTTTCCACAAGGTGTGTGAAATAGCACCGGCACCGCAAGACCCCTGACATTGGACTATGGCATGTCGCAGGTCAATCTCACGACATGGAACGCGATCACTTGTAGAGAGACAGTACACTATTTCAACAAGTGGATATAGTGGATCACACACATTTATTCATTTAGAAATTGTGTTGGTTTTTTTTTAACCTGATGTTTTACTTTGCTAAACTACACTCTCTAAATTGATCTAGGGGGCATAAAAAGAGCTTGCCTTACAAATCTTCCTTGGCACCTTATGCTCATAACCTCATCCCGTCAACCTCCAAGGTTAAAAATCTTTGCAGCAGGCCGTCTGAGTTCCAGACACCAGCATGGTAACTCGTACTAATCAGTTGGGACAGGATCCACTTTTCCAAAGTGATGACTCAGTCCTGACACAGGAGTCCCCCCCCCATCCAGCTCCCCCCCACCCTCAACCTCAGCTTCACCTAACGACTCAACTCACCACCTAATGTGTCACCCTTGCATCACCCAATGTTTATAGCCACACCACCCTGTACGCGCTGGGCCATTTCTGCTCTCCTCCCTATTCAACAAATATGTTCTTTGGAGCCTTTCCCAGAATACCCTGGCATGTGCCCATGCCCAATCTGCTCACTATGTTGACACACATCCAGAGGACAGCAAGGGGGCAGTGAAGGTGTCGGCGTCTCCAGCCTGAGTACACTTTCTGTGCAGTCATGGTGCAGCTAACCCCTTGAGGGGGAGCTTTTTATCTCATGCACTCTTCTGTGTAACAAGGCATTCGTGTTTGGACAGGGTTTATTCTCAGTGGAGCGACAGCTCAAAGCGAGTCCTCGCCTAAAAATATCAAGTCTTGGTCTCTTTGATGGGAGCTGGGACTCTGCCTCCAACTGCTATGACGTGATGAACAAGTGATGAGAGGCTGGCTGAGAGAGCGAGAGGAGAGAGGGATGAACTTGAGAGGGGTGAGACTGGGGTGAGAGCCAAAGGGGGGTAGCCAAAAAGGGTGAGGCAGGGCAGGAACTGGGTGAAAATCATCCTCATTGTACAACTCATGCACACCGACTTATGTTTCCCAGTAAGAGAGAAAAAGGATACTGTGTCGAGTCAGAAAGTCGGAGACCGCTCAAGTGTTCAGGGCAATCGCAACTAGAAAAATATATAAATCAACTTGTATTGTGAACGAAGGTGAATTGTGTACCAATCATATTTCTCATGCATGAAACTGATTGGCTCGCAACCGGTTGAGGGTGTACCCCGCCTACTGCCCAAGACAGCTGGGAGAGGCTCCAGGATGCCCGCGACCCTTGTGAGGATAAACTGATTCAAAAATGGATGGATGGGTGGATATATATTTGACATTTTCAGTCAAAACAGCAGTAATAATAATACTTTCTCAGGTTGTTACCATCATAAGTTCCCTAAAGTGTAGTCATCCTCGCTTCACGTTTTCGTCTTGTGGATTGTTTCTAATTTTAAGTGAAGTGATTCGCTTTCTTTTGGCCATTGATAAAAGCTACATTAGAGCAGAGTGACTTTGATGCGGGGAAGAGGAACCTTTGGCAATGATCCGTGATGAGACAGCCAGCATGTCAGTCAGCCAGGTTTTCATTAGATGAATGCTATGTGGGACGTGAGCCAGAAAAGATGGGCACCAGCCCACCACAATCAGCCAAAATAGTTAGAGCAAGGTGCTCTCCGTTTCTTACCAATGTCTGCATTGTTGTACGTGTCTTCAACCTAAGATGACAAAGGAGGAATCGGAGAATGTGTCTTTGCAATTGTTAAAATTTAAATATCATGTAAACTGTGAAATTGTACCTATTGACATATGTATCGATCAAATTATGTCCATCATGATTGTATGACATACTGTACATATATCCACGTCCGATATTTTGACTTCATAATCCGCGCGTCTGAATAGTTTTGTCGGTGTGCTTTGTATTTATACGCGGCATGAAAAATCCGGCGTTGATTGTTTTAAATTCTGAAAAGCTGATATCTATCTGCGCGTTAAGCTGATTAGGATGAACTGTGGCCAGGTTCATTTGCATACATTCCTTATCTCATTAGATTCCTATCTCCCGCTGTCACCATGCAAGGCCTCAGCTGGGGCGCCTTCAGACCTCGCTCAGTACACACACACATACAATTGCGCTTGATTCCCGTGGCAAACAACAGTGCTGATGTGTAACACCAGCCAAGAAGTGCGGCCTCTTCATCTCTTCTTGTCACCAGGACTACCACATTGCCATCACGGCAACGCATCACGTCTTCTCCTCAGGCTGTCCACGTCCCTGGTCTCTTATCAAGGTCATTAACTCTTATCTCGTACCACCATCATCACAAAGTCATCTAATTTCTTTCATGTTGCCATTTGCTTCGCTTTAAGCTAACCGAAACCTGGCTGGCTCGCCGGATTTGTGTGTTTCTTGACAATCTTGATGAAGTTGTGATTGTTTATTCTGACAGACAAGATAATCTGTACTGTCATGTACAAAAGATGGCTTCTTGTCCAGACTTTTTTTTTAACCTGGGGATTTAAAATACAATACATTCAACTTACTTTCGTGAGAAACACATGAGATGTCTCGGATAAGTTCCAGGACTGGTGTTACAAAAGATGGATTTCAAACCCAAACTACGTTTTAGCTAGGCTAACTCAGTTTTAGCCTCTAAAGTAGGCATTGTTTGGTCTGTTCAATGCCCGAGAAAGCCACGATTTGTGGCAGATCGTATCGTGGTTGCTTCATCATGACAACATGCCTTCTCACAATGCCCTGAGCATCCGACAGTTCCTGTCCAAGAAGACCATTGCCCTGCTGGACCAACCTGCCAACTTCCCTTATGTGGCTGTGTGATTTCTTTTCCCTCTTTCTCGAACTCAAGGCGGTCACCAAGAGGATAGGCGCAGACACAGAAATTATTCAGATAAGATGCCCAGCATGACTGTGCTGAACTTAATTTACTAGATAATCCCTTTTTCTTGAAGCGTAGCTCCACATAGCTCCGCCCCTGAAAGGGGACCCCTTCCCAAGCACGCCCGCAATAGATCAAGATAATTGTGACCACGGAGCTGCGGAGGAGCCGAGAAGATTCCTGCAAGAATGCATCAAGACGTGGCAGAAAAGGCTGGGAAAGTGCATTGCACTCCGGGGGGATGACTTCCAAGGGAAACTGTAGCTTGGATTTGGAATATCTTTGGTGACACCAGTCCTGGATCCTCTCTGACACACAGCGTAGAGCAAATGCAGCTTGATCTATGACATAACTGAACATGTCGAGCGGAGTTCTGTGAACCTTTTAAGATACTGTGTGAATTCTTTAGTTGATAGTGATGTCTAAAAATGGAGCCCAAATTTACACTAGATAGCACTTTATTTACTCCCCCCTCTCTCTCTCTCTGTCTCTCTCTCTCTCTCTTAACATTAGCACTTGTTTTATGAGCTCAGTCAATGCTGCCATACCCATGAACTAAGCAATACATTGCTGTCATTTATGCACCTTGTGTTCAGTTGCCATCAGTGAGTGAAACCCGACTCAGCACTGTGTCAGCACATCTCCTTGTGCACATTTTTATTGCCAAGCCACAACAAGGGGCATAGCTATATGTCGCATGAATGGCCACACAGCATTATGAGTGATTTGTTTATGTGCATGTAGGGTTGCAGTGCAGATAAAAACCAAATATCCCCCCCACCCTCTAATTTTGATAGCAAGGCGCGAAAGGGGCATGCTCCTAAAATGTGCTTTGATCAATGAATGACAAACTACTCACATTTAGAGGAAGTGAAGTAATTTCCTTGCTAGGATTAATGGCGTTATCAAATCCACAGTGGACATGCTCTGTCGGCACATGAGCTTGTTTATGTACACTCTCATAATATGACACAGCATTTCTGCAACTTTACTCATTTTCTGGTTTACCGTTAATAACTGGTGGGAAATATGATGGTGGCCATCGGGAATTTGGGGAAAATATGTCAATTTCCCAGAACGTCCGGTGTATTTTTGGACCACTCCCTGCCATCATTGTTGCACAATTCAATCTTTTACTGTGTTAAAAGAAACTTACACGAGTAAACTGGGGATAAAAGGTTGTAGTATTTTGTGTTGACCTCTTAATTGTTACTGTCCAATGAGTGTGTGTGTGTGTGTGTGTTTGTTATTTTTTTGTTTTGTTGTTTTGTTTTGTTTTTAAAGTTGACAAATCATTTGCTGGATGGATAGAAGCCAACAATTTGATTCCCGCTTTGCAACAGCCATTTAATCCGTTCTGCATCACAGCAAGTAGTCAAAAATGCCCAGCTTTTGACAAAAAGTCCCATAGTTTTCCTCTTTTTTGTCGTGTTACATGTACCCCCTCAGCGATGAAAGCAGTACATGTACATGCCTGCGGGTTTACTGTTAGTTAGAGTTAGTGGGGAGAAAGAGAGCTGCAAAGACAGCCCCTCACATCTTTGTTCCCTTCAAGAGGCTAATGCTTTATTTATAACACTGCCCCCCCCCCCCACACACACACACCCAGGTGCACACCTCGGGTCCCCGCACGGTCCTTTCTCTTCCCCAGAGGTATACCAGCGCCTCTGCGTCGCGCCGCGTGCTACCTTAGCACACCTTCACACACCTTTCCTTTCAACATCCCACTCCTCTAGCTCCATGAGAGGAGGAAGTTGAGGAGAGAGATACAAAGACGCACGCACGCACACACAATGTGCAGACTGCAGCGGTTTCACAGTCATGGTCTCCCATGTCTTGCTGCAGTTCTCTGGTGTGCTGGAGAAAAAGTGCCAAATCCCTCGTCATCTCGCCCTGCTCACTCTCTCAACTCGCTCAACAAACGGCGCAGAGGAGGATGAGATGGAGATGTGGAAAAGTGCAAGAACACTAAGGCGATGGAGAAGAAGAATCATAGGCGGAGGGGAGAAAAGAAAAGACAAAGGATTTTTGGTGTGGTGGGGGGTGTGAACGACGAGTTTGAAGAATGCATGGCGAAAGGGGGGGGGGGGGGGGGGGGCAATAACGTGTCAGACTTTTGAAACTTGGAGATGCTCAGGCCCCTTCTTCTGGCTCCAACCTGCATTTCTGGGTCACTAGAGACATTTAAACTGCACTTATAATTAACAGCTATTTTTAAACGGGGAGGGAGAAGTGGAGCGGTGGCGAGGTACAAAAGCATTAAAATTGCCCCAGATTCGCTATTGAATGGGACACATCAAGGCAATATGCTGGCAGATCAAAGAGAGCGAGGAGAAAGGAGACAGGGCTGATCAGTGGGGATAAATTGTTTCCTTTATAATAGCGTAAGAATAGACCTCTTTGCGGCTAAAACAATTTCAGAACGACATTCATTACCTCTGTCCAGCCTGTTCTTCTTTCGCTCTGCTGTAAAATGTGCAACCACCTTTGTCTCCCTTCCTCTTTTATTTGTCTTGCAACCGCATTTGTCTTTTCTTTTCCTTCCGATGGACTCTCAACATTGAACCCCCCCCCCCCCCCCCGCTGCCTCCTTGTCCCCATCGTCTTGCCTGCTTCAACAGTAGCTACGCTGCTGCTGTGCTGCGGGCCCCACAATGAAGATGTGCAATGTCTGACACTCTTGGAATGAGTGCCCTAATAGAAGGGGAAGCGGTTATCACAGCGCTCCCCCGGGACCAGCCTCTGTGTGCCTGACGCTAATTATGGCGCTTGCAAATGAATGCGCGGCATTAAAGTCAGGAGGAGCCCGACTGCTTGACTCTGTTTGTGCAAGGCTGATTGCCGCATGTGTTGCACGGCCCCGCGCATGCGGCTTGGAGCTCACTTTGGGCATGTTAGTGTAACTTTTAGGTGTGCGGCGTAGGTCAAAAGTGTCTTTAAGTGCGGTGGGAATTAGTGAGCCCGTATTTCTTTTAGCTTTTCATATACCCGCGCCACGTCTTCTCCTCTGCGGCACAAGATAGGAATGAGGCAATAACGCAACATTTCGACCATGTGCACGCGCGCACACCCACACTTGCATGCGTGACTATGAGACTGAGCACAGATGATCTCGCGGGGAGGTTTCCTATAAATACATCTTCCTCACATTCGTGAGCAAGCTCTCCAAGAGGGGGTCTTTATTAAAACCATTTTGTCTTCACTTTATGTCCTTGTGTGCACATTTTGATTCATTGTACCGCTTATCAGCAAATACCTTGTGTGTACAAAGATTACCCGCTTGTGTTTTTTTTGTTTGTTTGTTTCTACTTGTATGAGTCTGTGCATATGACAGCGTACATCGTTGTGTGCATGTGCGCACGCGCGTTTGTCATCAAAATGTTGGCCATCTTATCTCCCCATTAGCCTCTCGTGCCCTGACCAGTATTCCCTTTCTCCCCGCCCTGCTTTCTCTAATGGGTAATTTAGCCATGCTGGCCTGACATCTAGCCTATCCTTGTTTAGTTGCCATGGCTACGCAGGTCTATGGATTGCTCCCTATGGCCTTCCTGCGGATGCTATAGATGCCTCAACTATTAGATGGCAGAACTGCTAAATGCAGAGTATCTCACACACAGTGTTGAAAGCATCCGCAAGCTCAACTCAACTCAACTGTATTTATAGAGCAGCCATCGCTTTATTCAAAGTGCTGTACATGGGGCAAATATCATATATACAACAATAAAACAAGAAATGAATAACAAAGACAGTAGAAAGCACAAAACAGTAAAACTAAGATCAAGTCTGAGTCAAAAGCCAAAGAATACAAATGAGTTTTAAAGATGGGCAGCTGGCTGAATGTTCAGTGGGAGATCATTCCAAAGAGAGGGACCAGCAATGGAAAAGGCTTAGTTCTTGGTACCTCTAATAATGTCTGGTCCGCTGACCTGAGGCGCCGGGCAGGGGTGTAGCGTCAGAGGAGCTCAGAGAGGTAAGGTGGAGCGAGGCCATTTAAAGATTTGAAAACAGATAATAGGATCTTAAAAAGAACAAAATGTATCGGGAGCCAGCATTCCGTCAATACGGGCAGAAGATCCGTCGGCGATTGATTGGCAGGGGGAAAAAAAGTGGTATACTTAAATCTGTCCAAATAACAGTGCTTATCATTTTGCACAATGATGTGGAGCCAAAATTCATTCAGCTGAATTTACGGCATTCGTTCATTCACTTCACAAAATGCTTGCATTGGTCGTGACGTTTTAAATGGAATATATTGATGGGATAAAAATACCCCAAAGTTTTACCCACCTCGTCAGCGATTCACTTCACCACGTTGAAGAAACAAAACAAAAACAACAAAAACAAAGCTAGTACCAGAATTAGTTCTTATCCTCTTCCATATTTTACAATTTGGAGCGTCGTAGCTTTAGGAAAGGGCTTCCAGGTCAAAACAAACAACTGTGCATGGAATTTTCAGGCTTTCGCAGAAGGTCTTGATGCCTTTGATGCGCGAGCTATCAGAAACAAAGTAAAGTGGGAGCCGGAGAACAAGGAAAGAGCGCGCTCGGAGAAGAGCGAGGGAAGGAGAATATGTTAAAGGAGTGTGAAGCCCTTGAGTTGAAACTGTGCCTGGCTGGGCCTACAGAGAGCATGTGACAGTAACTTTGGTTTCTTTTGTGGCGCTCGCTGTTCCTATGCCTTACGTAACCCCTCCCGTTGTGCCTTTTCAACCATTTCGGGAAAAAAAAAACCCCTAAGTGTGCACTTAAAAAGTTAATGCTTTTATGTATTTGGAAGTAGGGGAAGAGAGAGGGCGCATCACAGACCGCACATAAAGGAGCCAGCTTTTGACGAGTTTTTCTGGATAGCGACAATTACGCTATTCTTTAAGTGAGTTTTAACACCATTCAGCAGAGCTTTGGGAGAGCTACAGAGATACGCCGAGAAACTTTAGCATCGGAGGAGGAAAAGCAAGCAGTGCAAACTTTTTTTTTTTTTGGTACCCCTCCCCCATTTCAGGCTCCCCTTAAAGTGCCTCTTGATCCCCGTTTCCCCCTCCTCTTCCTCCTCCTCCTCCTCGGCGAGGTTAAAGCACACCTTCCCTCAAAAGGGCTCTGGGGTCACGCATCTGCATGTGAAATGTGAACCCGCTGACATTCCAGGGCAGCCCTTTTGTTCACTGGTGTGCCACTGTCAGGCCGGACAAACCAAGCTCAGGCCTCTGGGACTTGCTAGGTGAAGGATGGCTGCGTGGTTGATACTCTCAACAACCAATCCCACCCACATCACTGGTGAACATGTAGGAAAGGTTTCCAAAAATGAGCGACTGGATAATTGACATTCCCAAACGGTGTATATGGTTGTTGTGGCTCGTTTTTGAGACTCGTTGAAACGAGGTGAAGTTTCTCAGCCACGTCGCAGTGGGCATAGGCGCTCTTTTAAAGCAGGCAGCGCACAGAGGTGCAGTGGCAGCGAGCGCTCTGGGGTCCTTTCAGCTGGTGAATGACGTTCAGAGGCACAAAGGGCAGCTATTCAGCAGGCAGTGATGGACTTCACGCTCGCCTTTATGTCCTCAGTGGTGGGCAGGCAGAGAGAAAGTTGGGGGCGGGGGGGCGGTGCATGAATCAGAAAACGGTCAGAATTTCCTTTGAGAGGAAACAACAAGTGGTAATGAAGTCACTGCAGACATTATATGGAATGTTTATTTGACAATTTTGAGGGTCGAAACGGAGTCATTTTGGCTGATCATTGACACCACAATGTGACGTGCAAATCGGAGCTGCCGTGAGTAGCTTGCGGAGGTTAAGAACCGGTGCAAGTTAACGCACGACTTTGTAAATGTTTTAGGATGATGTCGGTGCTTCCGAAAAAGCGCAGCACACTCACATATTGGATTTGTAAGTCGAAAATTAACATTTTCAATTTGGGGTGTGCATCGGTCCAATAAAAGGTGATTCGATTCCCGTCTTCATGGACACGGGCTGCCATACGATTCAAGGACGTTTGATCTTTAAAGCGAAGCAAGTCCATTTGAGTCTGTAGAGTTACGATCGGATTCCAAATAATACAGCTCAGTGAGGATGATGATGCAATGAGTTTCTTGTTGTCATTTTACATACATTGGAATGAATTTGTCAGTATGGTAAATGTGGCATTTCGGTCAGTGATTTGTGACGCCAATAAAAGACGACCCGAACTGTATTGATCATTTTAAATTTGAATAATTTGATTCGGTCCAATGTGATGCACTCACATTTTTTCCAAACCACAACCAAATTTCTGATTCCGATCGATTATCTTGCAGCCCTGCACATTTATGCCACGAAAATGTCCCAATTTATTTTATTTATTTCACACTCATCAGATTGAGTCTTTTTATTTTTAAGTGTCCCCAAAATATTGCAGGTTTATATTAATCACATGATATTATCGGTACAAATCCCAAATCAATTCCTACGGTCTGTGTACTAAGGAAACACAACTTCTCTCATGTGTTGCCCCGAGCTCATTTCATGTTGTCAGACTTCCTGACATGCTGAGCAGACATTGAAATATCACCCTGCCAAAAGAGGAGAGTCCTTTCCACTGTACTTTTTTTTGCATCTTGAAAGTGGGTCCTTCCACTCCCGTCGCACATTCCTTCCCCCACAGAGGTGTGTTCTTTTCGGGTTACGACATTTAGCGCTGTCCGTCTATCCAGTCCACTTTTGCAAACACATCCATCCCAGTCCTAGTTGAAACACTGCGGGATCTCCTTCCCTCCTGCCCCCGCCCCCTCCCACCTACACCAAAGTCCTTTATGATGTCCATAAAATGGAAGAGTGCAGCTTTACTTGAACTAATAATATCGGAGCTTACGGGGGCCGTGATTGATGGTCTTTAAAGTCGGCCTGATCGCTCTCATCTTTCTTCAGATTTTTATCACTGACTTGTTTGCAGTCATGTGCAATCACAGGCACCGGGAGAGGTAACAAGTGCTTGATGTATGATGCTTGAGCCCTTTTTGTCAGATGCGGATTTCCCTTCCCTTCCCTCCCTCCCTTGCTTATCCCCTCCCCACCCTTTTTAGCTTGCTCCTTGTTTGTGTCACTTCTCTTAAATTGTTTATACCCTATTAGTTGACGCCGTTGTTTTTCCTCTCGTACCCCCCCCCCCCCCCAAATGGCAGGGTTGTCTTCATTTGGGGGATTGGCCAAGTGCTAATACAAACCCTCTTCACTTTTGGCCCTTCCAGGACTGAAGCAGATTCCAGTTTTCTTTTCATATCATTAAGGCTGTCTCTTGCTCTCGCACATAAATATCCGCAGACGTCTCCCATTTCTGGGGGAGTTGAGAAAGATCTTTTTTTTCCAGAATCAAGATGAAAAGGTTTTGCGGGGTGATCTGTGTGCGATCCCTACTTAATATCCCTCATGGTGTGCCAAGAAAGCCCATCTTTTTCAATTCTATAAATCACCTTGATGGGATCTGCTCTTTGTCCATTTTAACTCCTCTTCTTCACATGGACAGAGCGGCGAATTCCCCTCGTGGAATTCACTGCAGTTTGTGTGTGCGTGGCTCTTTCAATGCAAATAGCCAGAAGTGTACTCGTGTGTCTGTGCGTGTGGGCGTGCGCGCGTGTCGGCTCTGCGCCATCTCTCCTCTGTTAGATATAAAGGATCCCACCTGTCACGGAGGATTGTTCTGGCCTTTCATTTTCGACGTCCTCTAAAGAGCCGCATCATTACACCGGCCTCAGACAGAGCCCAGACGGTGTAAAACGCCGGCCCACCTCCGTCCCTCCGCTCCCTGACTCTCGATTCTTTTTCCTTCTGTTTATCGTTTGAACCAACCGCCAAAAGAGATTTCTTTGACGATTGCCACCATGAGGAAGATGTCTTTAGGTGAAAAGTGTCGCAGTTACTTTGAAATGGCGGCCGTTTGTTGTCCAGCTTTTACTCGCCGAATTCTTGATTGTCTCTCGGGCAGCTTTCTAACTCCGAGTTAGTTTTCAGTCTTCGGCCTTGTGTCTCTCTTCGTCGACTTACCTTAAACCTCCGCTCCCTGCCTCTCTTCCTCTACCCGTGCTCCTTTGCCCCGCTTTCTAACCCCCTTTCTCGTCGTCGTCTCTCCCATGCGCCCAAGCTTCTCTGTCTCCGAGCTCTCCCGATGATGGATTGTTTCTCTGCGCAGTCTGACAGGATGTAGCACACGGCGAGCCCCAGGGGCCCCCGAGCAGACTGCGCCACCTGATTAAGACTCTCCCTGTAATCAGCTGCACAGTGCCACTCTGAAAACCACTCCAGTCAACATTTGAAAAAAGAAAGAAAGCACTAATAACAACTGTTCCACGTCTTGAAAGATAGCACTTTGTTTGGAGCTGAAGTGGAATTTAGATGATTGGCCCATCTTGAACTTTTCCTCTCGGAGCTGAAACCTTCCTCTCACTGGGGCTCAAAGGCGGGCTTGTATCACTCGTAGTAGAATAAGGGACAAAAGCAAAAAGGTCATAAACCTAATAAAGTTCTCCACTGCCATCCCCACATACACCGAGGCAACTCTAACTCCATTAAAGCCGGTAATAGCGTTACGGATAGAAATCTCATTGTTTCTCCACTATTGAGACTGAGAAGACGGTCGCCTGGCGCTGGGTCACATGATTGAGGTGAGAAAGAATTTGAATGATGTCGAGTGCGCGCGCCACGGCCAAAATAAATACGGGAGCGGTGTCACAGCATAAGGTGACGGGAGCGATCTTTGAAACTCCCGTGTACCACGAGTCAGATTACGGTGTTTAAAAAAAAAAAAGGCACCTGGCAGTTATCGCTGTCGTCACGGGTTATTGAATTAACCGGAAAGGCAGTGTGTAATGCTTTCCATAAACCTAAAACAAATACATCCGTGGGTCTAGAGTTATGTTCCAAATGTCAGCTGTGTGACAAATGGATCAGCTGTCTGCTCAAAGTGATGTCACAGAGCTCAGCCTGAATAGACAAAGCTTCCTGTGGACTTGAGCTGTGCATACATGTTAGTTCTGATCCAAAAATGTTTATTTATCTGCCCTGGCGGAGCTTAATGCTGTTTTAGAGCTGCACTAATTTCATCATGAGAGCTGTTTCTAATATTTTGCTTAGCTGGATGAGAGAGGGAAATTCTGTACTGACTAGGAACACCGCCAAATATGATACATTGCATTTCTCAACCGGGGCAAACAATCGAAGGCATTTTCTTAAATGAAGACCTCTTTCTTCATGGTAATAAATACTGAACATTATTACATTTGGAACGGGAAAACGTTTGATCGATTTCAGATAGAGTCGGATGAAGTCGTCTTTATTGTGACTGGCAGCAGAATACAGCAAAACGCATGACAGATAGCTGTGGGCCGTTTTCCAACACAGTTCAAGCCTCATCAAACCCTGGGCTTGTTCCAAATGAATACTAACAAGTCCAAATCTGTTGACATTGGCATTATTATATTATAGATGCTTGGCTTCAAGAGAGGGCTGAGTTGAAAGTCTTTCACCACGCACTGTATGTTTTGGTGTTTTCCAAGCATCGGGTAGCTCACGCATGAGCGCTTTTGTTAGTTAGTTAGTTAGTTTATGCACGCTCACGCCCTTGGATGTGTGTGTACATTGTCACACCATCTTAGCCTGTGGGTGTATTCAGTATTTCACTCTGGCCTCATTTATATCTGTCAGTGTTTTCCCGTCGCTTTCCTGCTGATGCCATCGGTGCACACGTCATGACTGATGACAGTCGTTGCCACAGTCTGATGCTCTGTCGCTTAATGTCTTTATTGTTTATTAATTAACTGCAGGACATATATGCTGAGAGACACCTATTGATTCTGCAGCTGCATTAATTGATTTTGTGCTTCACTAATCATATTGTTTCTGGGCCGCTGCTTTGTGGTGGTAATCACGGGTGTGCGCTCGCTGCTGTTTGGCTCGCCCTTTTGTGCGATCTTGCGATTGCCATTCATTCCGAAAATTCAATTTCAATGTTTCACCAATTGGAAATGTTTCATAAATAATTCATTGAGGACTATAACGCCTGTTAAAACATCACAGCATATCATAGCAATCTCCAAATCCCAAGCAATTATGTTGCCTGGGGCTGTGGCATTAAAATTAGGCTGACTCGGGATGTTCCAAACCACATTTTTTCAGAACAACATTTGCTCTTTGAGTACTCACCAATACAGAGTACCGATACCTCTAGTACTTTTGAATTGCATTTAACACAATGACAAAAGGGGGGAGGGGGGGTTGTGCCATAAATATTGGTGCTGGTATCCTTATACCTTAAAATAAGGCTGGTATCTACCCGATACCGATACATTGTATCGATACTTGCCTAACTCTAACTCTGACTGACGTTAAGTATGGTTCAGAAAATGTAGGTTGCTACTACTTGACCTTCAATCAACTACCCAAAAATAAATATAAAATAAACTTGCCCCATTTTGACCATTTAAACATTGTTGTATAAATGGTCATAAATTGTTGTTCGTGGTGAGAAGTTGGCAACGGTGCAACCAAGATCAGGCAAGAAAAAAAACAACAACACGTGTGTATATATAAAATGTCTCTCCCATTTGTTATTTTTGAGCTATTATGTAAAAACATCAACTTTCATACAGCAAAAAATGGGAGCTTGTAGACAAAAAGCATCACGTTAAATGCCAAACTTGTCCGAGGAGAGACACTTTGTCGAAACGGCGTCCTCTCACATCAAACAACAAAAACAATCTTTGAGCATCGTTGTAACAGATTCCCATGTTTTGTGTGTCTGGTTGCCAGAGGTTCCCCAGTGAGTCTGACTGGGGGGTTACAGTGTAACCAAAGCGTCTGTCTTCTGCTCACCACCCAGATCCGCCGGTTCAGCTTGACTGGGCCCAGTTGTCTTGCATTCACACTGACGACTGTCTGGGAAAAAGGTCTGTCTGGGGTTCAAGTACATTAAAGTCATCCGCTCGACTCCCACAGAGCCTCGACACAGATGGCTCCAGATGCAGCTGGCGCAGCGCACAGCAGCACCTGACAGCGCCCATTCACTCACACACACAAACACACACACAACAAACACATACACACGGCAGGATCATATCGGCAAGCATAAACACAGATATACAAAATGACTTCAGGTATGGACGGCACTGCTCACTTCCATAAATGTACGCAAACACTGATGGGACCACATCCACACGCTTCCAGCAGGAGCATGTGCATGCATCTGCAAATCCTCTCTTTGGCAACACATTTCGAAAGCGGCAAGACGCAGAATACCCATGGCTCAAAGTTTCTGGTCATCACTTCATTTATTTACGCGCGTTTATTAAGCCAAGGCGCGTTTTACATTCAAAAAAAATCTCAACACCAAAAAAGTCACGAAAAGTGGATCCACAGATTAATTGTAATTTCCGCTATTTGGCGGGAGAGCATTTAAAGCGTTCCCCCGGCAGCCCATTTTAAGGTATTGATGGAGCAAACGGAGCAATATTGTTTGATAAATATGCGGTGTTCCCATTTTTTGTGTCTCCCCCTTCATTTGTCAAAATCATCCCCCTGGTTAATTTAATTGCGGGGCACCACGTTAGAATTGGATGTGACGTGTATTGTACCGTTTACACCCCACCGCATGAAAAAATCTGATACGTGTCGCATATGGGCTAAAAATATCATAACTGACTTTTGACACTGTATTTTGTGTGAAATAAAAAATAAACAAAAGAAAAAGTAGTGAAAGTACTGTTCTGTATCAATGCTTGCCACTTCAGTGAGTTAAAAAGTTAAGATGAGCGAAAACCCGTTCAAAATGTGCATTTGTTTTCAACTAAAGCTGAATTAGGACAAGTAAAAAGAAAGGATTGAAGTCGAAATTCACCTCATGAGGTACGGGGATGGTTGGCATATGACTTTAGGTGAAGTATTATGAAAGCAAAGACATTTTATGGGAAGCCTGACCTTAGCAATGACTGATGTGACCTCCTGGATTGTCATCATTTGGGAAGACATCGGCTTTAACCTTTTTCGGTGGATTACCCTGCCAGTTTGCAGGTGTGTTCCTGCATCCCTCGCTCAGTCAATGTGTGCGCAAGCATGTGTTGCTTCTTTAAGTGGACAATTGTGTGCGGGGAGGCAGAGGAGGAGGCGGCGCTGAGCAACAGTTGCCTCGTGTGTTTGCGAGGGTAGCTTCCCGGCGATTAAAAGATAAAAAAGTGTGCATGCTTGTGCCCGCTGTGGCTCCGTACTGCTCGATGCAGAATAGAGATTGATGGAGGTTCGCCTTGAGGAGGATACTCTGTTATCTCCTTGTAATTAAAACCCACCGCATAAAGATTATTGACTCGTCCACCACACAAACCAGCCTGCTCCCTGGCTTGGCAGGGTTTTCGCAAAGGAGTCTTTAAAAGGAAGGAGAAAAATAGCATATTAAGCAGCGGAACATTTCGATGTGGTGAAGTTATTGTAATATGCTATAAAACCTCAATGTGAAATTTGTAATCCACTTTGGAAAATTGCTTACGCTATTGCATTAACATTCGCTGAAAGGGCTCGGGGAGCCGAGCCGCACGTGTCAGGTTTTATCGTACGCCATCATTTAAAAGTCCTCCATGTAGCTACTAAAAAATGTATTAGTGGAAGGCGGAAATAGGCACGCTGAGATGAATGGTGGCATGCTTGGGTTTTGGTTGATAACATAGATTACATAGCGCGTGTGTGCATGCATGTTTCCCCACTCAACTAACCGTGAACGCGCGTGTGTCCCTCTCACGGGAGGAGAGTTACCATCTCAGTACAGAGCCGTACATTAACTCCCTCTTTTAAAGCAAACCGAGCTGACGGTGTAATTCTCCGTTCCATTTAGCTGCTGCGATTCAAGGTCAGTGTTTCTACTCCAGTTCGGAAGAAATGGCAAGTTATAAGCATCGGGAACGAGCTAATTTGAGGTAGACGGCCATCTGAATTCCTGTAGGGCCTCAGCTGTGCCATTTCTACTGTACAAGTAATTGTGTGGGTTGTATAAGTAGACCCGCAATCAACGTGGGGACACACTGATGAGGGAGGGAGGTAACGTGACACGAACGCCCTGTGGCAAGATGGCACGGTGTGTGTGTGTGCGCGCGCCTGAATGTTTGTTCTCAGCAGGTGGAGAGGTTCTTCTCTGGGGTGGGGATCCCCTGTGGGTGCTTGCTCCGTGAGCATCCCGGACACAAAAGGATTTTGGATCCCACGGCTTGTCCCGCTTTCAAGGCGCAAGGTAGCCAACACACAACACTCGAGTTGAAATACTTAAAAAGTCCTTGTCCGCACTGTGGGAAGCATTTGCTTCTCGAGTCAAGTTGGGAAGAAGTTGGTGAAAAGCCCACAGAGGGCCACGGTCTGTTATATGCATTCGGGACCAAAAAGTCAAAGAGGAAACGTCATTGTGTTCACCTGACGAACTGGCAGAGATTTGCTTTTCTTTGAATAAAAGTATGTCCAGTTCTGCTAAAACAGTTGAACACAACTGGAGCATTGAAAAGGACTCATGTTGAGGCCTGGAGTTTCAGAGCTCAGACTGAAGTTCACAACGTTTTAATGAATGCATGCTATTTTACCCTTATTAGCATACTAGCGTACCCATCTTACCATCCATTCATCCATTTTCAACTCTGCTTATCCTGAACTGGGCGGCGGGGGGTTGCTGGAGCTTATCCCAGCTGAACTCAGACGACAATAATTAAATTGTATGACTAGTTAATACCTCACATTCAGCCATCACTATATAGACAAAAACGGGTGGATGGTCTCTAGGATTCTTGATTGTCGGGATTCATGAATGACTATCCACGTAAGGTCACATTGAATTTTTTGTTTGCAGGTGTCCGATGTGGCCTGCGGTACCTGGCACGTGATGGCACTCACTTTAGGTCGGTACTCTTATGTGTTTGTCTCTTGTTGATTAAAGTGAAACGTGTTGCACTTCAGTAAAAACATGAAAAATCAAGGTTAGTGTATTATGCTCCGCCACTCTTCATCCGGAAAACAGCTTCACATGAGGCTTTCTGCTCCCTGAAGTCCCTCCTCATTCACTTTCACTACTCATCAAATTAGAATTCATTTTAGAGGGAAGCGTCATTACTGCACAGTTGGACCCAGCAGTTTGATGTGTGCCAATTATAATGTGTATTTTACATGCACTGGACAACTTTTACTTTGCCAGACACTTGTCCAGTCTCTCGTACGGTAATTGTTTTTGTTTCTCATGAGGTACATTTTTTAAATAGACTGGACATCCATGTAAAATATGGATCTGGATCCAGTTGATTTTATTTTGTGCAGCCTCTTGAAATAAAATGGAGCAAATTCATCCATCCATCCATTTTCTGAACCGCTTTATCCTCACAGGGGTCTCTGGGCATGCTGGAGCCTATCCCAGCTGTCTTCATGCAGTAGGCGGGGGACACCCAGAACCGGTTGCCAGCCAATCGCAGGGCACACACACGCACGAACAACCGTCTGCGCTCACACTCACACCGAGGGACAATTTAAAGCGTTCAATCAGCCTGCCATGCATGTTTTTGGAATGTGGGAGGAAACCGGAGTACCCGGAGAAAACCAACGCAGCGGATCAAACCCATGACTTCTGCATAATGTGGTTGACGCACTAACCACTCGACCACCGGGCCACCTCAGAGTAGATTCAACAGAGCCTTTTTATTTTGTGTGTTTACTGTTTTGTGAGTGGTGCGCTTAGCGGCCGGCTTTAGGACAATGCCGTGAAACGGGCACGGCAGCCACATTTGGAGAGCTTGTGTACCAGTGTGCCAGACTTTAAAAATAGCCATCAAAATAACTGATATTTCATAAGAAATTAGACCGCTGTTGTGCCAACGGTTGTATATACCGTCACATCTATGCCTATAGTTCAGCGTGCAAAGCTCAAGCTAGCATGATGTCGGCCCATTAAGTCATTTGTTAATACCAACATTGCACCAAACTTGACACGAGCTGCCATCCGTGTCTTCGCAACTTTTCTGATATTCTCCACAACCCCTGTGATCCTTTTAGGAGTGCGCGTCACTCGCTTACTACATCAGCGCGGAAAAACACCGCTCTGCCTTTGGCTAATCAGGCTGATTGGAGGTGTCCTTTGGCTCACCTGGGGGCTTCCAATCCTATTAGGCCAACCGTCCTGAGCCGAACGCACCCAGCAGCCGCTCGTGTTTGATCACTGGCGCTTAGAGCCCACACTTGTCCTCTTATGTTGGTGTTAAGGCAGGAGGGAGGGGAACGGTAGGGTGGGGTTGAGCTAAAGATGGCGGGGAGGTGGGGGTTCAAATGTGATCTCCTTAACTCTCCAGGGGGGCAGAGGGTAGTTCGGTGCCCCACCTCCTTCGCTGACACCCAACCGGAGCGGGGCTTTAAACTTCTGATATCAGCTGAAAGGCGTAACACTGCAAGTTGTTTCCAAGGAATGGGATAAATGGAGGGAAGGCAATACTGTGGCAAGGAGAAAAATATGCTTGCCTTTCATCCAGCCATGCAAATGCCTTCATCCATACACATATATTGATACATATACTGTGTGTGTGTGTGTGTGTGTGTGTGTATATGTATATATATATATATATATATATATTGTGTGTGTGTGTGTCTATCTATCTATCTATATATACTGTGTGTGTGTGTGTATGTGTATATATATATATATATATACACACACACACACAGTATATATAGATAGATAGATAGACACACACACACACAAAGAGAGAGAAAGATAGAAAGATTTAAAATATGTTTCATTACTGTTGTAATCTGATTTATGACTTACTGGCTCATGTTTTCGCCACACTTGTTTGCTGGTTGTCTTGGTGATCGCTTAAAAGACTGCACGTCCAAGTGTTTTAATAAGTCAACAACCCCAATTGAAGTCGATAAACTTTATTTTATACTAATTCACGGTTCAGTTGCTTTTATTTTAGCGTAAACCTAATCCAAAACACCAACACCTTTATGAATAATGAATCTGATATTGCTTATTGTAAAATAGATGAATTAGTTGTTTGTGTTTATTAAAAATAGGGGAGGGGCCATTACATTTTTATTTATTTATTTGTTTGTTTATTTTAAAAAGTTCAGCCCATCTGTAGTATAGCACCTACCCACCCGCCTGCTCATCCTTCTAACCTTTCTGTACCTACTCACCGACCGATCATCCATCCATCCAACCAAAATTCCAGCTATCACCAATCCATCATTTTTTTTTCATTTTGCCCTATCTATTGTCTGTCTACCCATCTAATGTAGTTAGAACTCCCAATCTGCTCACACGCACCCCCTCCCTATCGCCATCCTCATCACCTCCATTGAGGCATCTATATTTCGACCTCCTGTCGATCTCGCTTTACAGTCGGCACACAAAACCGAACCACCAGAGTGCTCATCTCTTCTCCAAATTCTCCACCGTGTGCTCCACTCATCACTTTGTCTCTTTACCTTCCCCCTCACGGCTATTATTTTATTCATCTCACTGCAAGGCCATCACACCATAATTCTCTGTTGTGGCGCTCCCCTCTTTACTTCTGCTCCCCCTTATATCCACCGCCTCCTCCTTTTTCATATGGCCAAGAGTGTCCAGGAAGAGCCATGTATTTTCAAAGTGGACTGGATGGGAAATCGAAGCCGGGCTTCTGTGTTTATCAAGCTCGAGCTCCATCACCTTACTCCTACTTCTGTCTGGAGGCTCCGACAAATTGGTGATGGCGCCAACAAGCGTGGAGCACCTGTGCTCCTTTTTTTGGGGGTGGGGGGGTGTACACATACACACACACACACACACACACACAGACAGCATATCACCTTGCCCCTGTTTAGTTTCATTACAGGTGTCAGGTGAGTAGGTGGAGGTAGGACTGCTGTCTAAAGTCACCCCCCACAAAACCTCCCGCCCAGCACACACGGGCACAATCATTTCCACCATGCCGACACCTTGGCTAACAAGACCTGTGAACCACAGTGACAGAGCTCCGAGGCTTGTCAGAGTTCCAGTCATTTAATGCCAATATGTTGGCCCCGGCACCTCCCCAAAAGGATTTCGATATGCACACAAAGACACAATCGGTTCCGCAGCCTCTGCGAGACTGCTACTCCTTTGAGTTAATTCGATTATAATAATATACATTTGCTGAAATGATTCAAGTCATTCTGTTTCTCTGAAATGTGTGGTGCATTATTCCTGGTACAGGTATTGAGTGTTTCTGACTCATTAAATGTAGTCTTGTATGGATTGCTAGCACTGCGCGCAACGCCAAGAGCTCAAATACTTTTCCCTCCCCTCTCACTCTCGTTTTTTTCACCGCTGCAGTCATGTACAGGTAAGTAGAGTAAAATGGAGCACCGATGCGGGTGAGAGCCCTAAACAGCCTTGATTCCCTCGGAAATGAAGTGCACAAACAATGCCCGGCTATTGTGCCTAAGCGCCTACAATGATGCCATTTAAGAGAGTATTGATCCGCCGGTGCAGGGTCAATCACTGGATCAATGTTGTGTGTGTCGGTCAGCTCGAGGGCTCGTTGACTGTGTGAGTGAATGAATTGATGAATGGCTGGATGGACTGACAGAGAGTCTGAGTAGTCCAAGGTTGGATTTGTGGACCAGCCGATCGAGAGGAACACTCGTGTCAGATCTATATAAACATGAACTTCTGAGGTGCTGAAGGTCTCAATTATCTGCCCTTTTTCGTGTAAAATTGTATACCCTTCAAATGGATGCTTGGCATTTTCCCCTGAACAAAATCCGTATTCGAGGTCATAAAACAATCTATGTCTTATTGAGCCGGCTCTTTGTAAAATACAGTAACAGGACTGATCGTTGAGCACATTTTGTGGTTTGAGGTTGGTTCAAGGTCAACTTTTCACCACAGAATACTGTTTGAATTGGCTTGTGTTAAACAGAGGGCAGCACGGTCATAGACGGCGCACTGCACAAAAATATAAATGCAGTGCATGTTTTTGTTGCCATTTTTCACCGGCTGAACTCAATGATCTAAAACTTTGTTTCTATATCACCGAAGACCTAAGTCTCTCAAATTTTGTTCACTAGTCTGTCTACATCTGTTTTACTGAGCACTTCTCCTTTGCCGCGATAGTGCATCCACCTCACAGGTCTTGCATATCAAGATGCTGACTACACAGCATGATTGTTGCACTTGGAGTTCGGCTCAAGAAAATTTTTGTTCAATGTACATCGACACCCCCTCCCAAAAATGCTGAGAATAGCATCCGTCCATTTGTGCTACGCTACATGTAGATAGATAAATGGTGAGAGTTGTTGCTTCTCAGAAGATTTGATGCTGGTGGAAATCTGCATTGTTGGGATCTCAAAGAAATAGTCTCGGTAGTAAGTCATGGAAATTGAAGCAATCCGATCTAGGATAAAAGTATTTCCTTTACCATATCCGCAATTTAATATCAGTTGTCATTTGACTTTCATAATTGAGTCAAACATAGCTCACCATAACTTGTGGACTTGAACTTGGGTTCATATTTGCCATCGGCCTTCACCCGTCTGTGGTGGCATCGCAAAAAGCATGCGGTGTTTATCATTTAGCTGAAGTCTGACAAGATTTATTGACGTCTCTTATGATTTCCCACACTTTCACAATATATGCATACCGCTTGTGGGAATTCACACATGACTGTAGTTGAAAAATCTGTATTCCCCCCCCCCCCTGCCCCCCCCCCTCAATTTAACAGGAATGTTTTCCCCCAAGGGCGGCCCGGTAGTCCAGTGGTTAGCACGTCGACTTCACAGTGCTGAGGTACCGGGTTCAATTCCAGCTCCGGCCTCCCTGTGTGGAGTTTGCATGTTCTCCCCGGGCCTGCGTGGGTTTTCTCCGGGTGCTCCAGTTTCCTCCCACGTTCCAAAAACATGCCTGGCAGGCTGATTGAACACACTAAAATTGTCCCTAGGTGTGAGTATGAGCGCGCATGGTTGTTCGTCTCTGTGTGCCCTGCGATTGGCTGGCAACCGATTCAGGGTGTCCCCCGCCTACTGCCCGAAGACGGCTGGGATAGGCTCCGGTATCCCCCGCGACCCTAGTGTGGATTAAGCGGTTCGGAAAATGGATGGATGGATGTTTTCCCCCAAAAACGTTTAGCTATCGTGGAGTCTTGACCTTTCATGCCGTGGGAAACTGTAAGGGAGCGATGCAATCAAATCATTTTTTTGTTGTTGTCATTCGCGCATTCCATTGGGAATATTCTCCTCATTTGTTTACGCTTGACTTGATTGACCGAGCTACCCGGCTGCTGACAATGCGACACCAACAGTATAACACAATGCAACTGAAGAGAGGTGTCTCTCCTTTATCATTCCTCCATTTGAGACGTACGAGAAAAACACACAGGCACGCACATGAAGCGGTGATCATCGGGGGAACGGCTGAGGTCATGCCTCGTGACGACGCGAGTACAGGGAAAGAGCTCATTTCATATTCTGTGAGAGATGTCAATTGTGCCCTCAGTGTATTTCTATGGAAAAATTTGTAAATAGAACCTTTGTAAATAGCTCCTCACTCTGCCAATCACCCTGTCTGCTCGCTGCGCCACAGCATTAAAAATTGATCCTGAGCCACACTGGGGTGAAATGCTAACATTGCTGCCAAATGACTGATTAAAAAGGAAAACCTTTAATCTTTGCTTAAAAGTATCTTCCGCCTTGGCATGCCTTTCCCCTGTGCTTCTCTATCTTCCAAGACTGCAAGGCGGAGGGAGAGGGGGTCGTGGTTGGGGGGGGGGGGGGCTGAGAGTTATGGCGGGGAATAGGGTCATGCTTCATGTAGAGTCGGCGATGTACAGTGATACGGCTCCAGAGGTGAGGGATTAAACTAAGAGCAGATTTCGGAAGCAAGACGCTCGGCTCTCTTTAGGAATTTAACCCCGAGCCAAAGGGTTAAAATCACATTTGAGCATCCTTCAGAGGAGGCAAATGTGTTGGCGCGGCTGCTAATGGTGCACAAAAAAATACCATGCGAGAAATAGCTGGATCATGTTGACAATGCGGCATGAAATACAGTTTGCCATGCCTCGGGTTTGCTTAGAGACAGTCTCTGAATGCTCGATTCACTCACAATAAGACAGCATTTCCCTATTATGACTGCCCTTTTTTAACGCTTGTGAAAATATCCCCTTGAGGAACAGGAATTAAACCCTATGTTATCCCTACTTAAACAACTATACAATGTTTCCTGATATCAAGTTCTTTACTGTTATTATTAAGCTTCAAAATGTACCAAATCCAAGGGACAATTTCAAAACTTCAATTGGCTGTGTTTTCTGCTTTATTTGTGTGTGTTAGCACCGTTTTTAAAATTCCTTTGCCAAATTTTACAAAACGTTAAGGAGAGGGTTTGCTCTGAAAGAATCCGATTCTCTGGGACAGCAGATCCATTGTGAATCTTTAAAAGACACCAAAACAACAAACGTCCCCTGATTCTTCTTTGTATAAGTTACGATCGTCACATATCTTCCGTTAGCCACCACAACATACGGCAGCACTTCACATCTATTACATTTGAATCCGTGGGCCTCGACACAGTAAAAGATCGTTGAAACTGACTAGGTGTGTTTGTGTTTCAGGCAGCAGCGTGAACGACAGAGATTGCGTTGATGCAGAAAGTGACACCGATTTTGGAGACCGCGTCAGCAATTCCCTGTTGCCAGAGAAAGATGAAGCAGCAGCCAAGGTAAGATAAAACACACCTACCTTATCTTGCGCTTTATTCCGTATTCACGCTCCTTGGACTTGATAGAGCAAAGTTGTTCTGGAAATCCCCGACCGACTCCCCAACTGATTCTCCATTTGTTGTCCTTGCCCATCGAAGTTGCTTTGTTTTTTGTGTTTTTTTTTTTTCCTGTTTGTGTTGTTTGAAGTAGGTCTTACCTTTTATGATGGGTTTGTACCATCCGATGAAAATACCTATAATTATGAGCGACAAGCCACACATGGCATCAAATATTTAACCCTGGAGAACCCAAGAACCCTTTTCTTCTTTGGAAAATTATGAATTGTATATTAAATGACTGCTATATGTTCACTGAACACCAAAAGATATGTTTTTCCAAAAATTCAATGCTTTAATCCTCATTTAGGATTAGGGCCAAATATGACCCTTTGGGATTTAAGGGTGGCATTTGAGTAGCAGAATTTATGGGGGCCAAATTTGGGTTCTCCAGGGTTAAAAAAAAAAAAAAAAAAGTTGTCAACGTTCCTTTGATTTGAACAAAATTTTCCATGAGTGTGTGATGAGCCACTCACCAGAAATTGTCATTTGGAGTCATTTCAATTTCACACAGAAAATCCCATTTAAGATATTCAGGTACTTTGTTTTCCGTGCTTCATTTGTCTGTTTTTGTGCCTGAGTTTTGCTGCCACAAAAGACACATATGCCAAACCCAAACTACAAGTTGTCCCCTTTAAACCATCCAGGCCTGATCAAGCAGCGCATCTACTAAGACATCTGCGGCGTTTCTTTGTTCAGAGCATGACAAGAGGCGATAGTTGTGGCAGGGCAACTCACGTCTGCTTCACCGCGACAATGTGCTTCTTCACAATGCGCTGAGCATCTGACAGTTCCTGGCCAGAAAGAACCAACTCCCCTCATGACCGCCAAGTGCAACGGGTCCATCAAGAGAATCCTTTGGATTGGCAAAGCGTATGCGTGTCCTTCTGGGCTTACTTCAAAACTTTGCCGTTCCGATTTAAAAGACATCTTTTGGACCACAAGTCCTGGAACTAAAGTATCACCTTTAAAGCATCAAAGTGTTGATGATGTTCTCTTCAAGGACCTCTAAACTGCGGCGCTCACCCAGGCTCCTGCACCCCCTCGTCTCTCTGTCATTCAGGTGTTTACTGTCATTTATACTCAGGGTTTTGTATAATCCTCTCACCACACCTGAGTGCTCCCCACTTCAGTGTCACTGGATTTACTCTCTCCACCCGTCTCCCTCTGTCTCGTTTCGCCTCTGCTCCGGTGCGCATGTTCTTCCCCCCCATTTGGCTTCACAGCCATTCTTATGCACGCGTTGTCATTTTCTTATGTAAATAACCACGCATAAAAAGGACACTCAACAGACATTTTAAATTTTCCACAGCGCGGCTCTGCGCGTATGTTTTCAGTCATCCCTCTCATCAGCAAGCTTGTCTGCGCAAGTGTATTTGCCTGGAGCTGTAAATGAGAGGTTGTGATTTAACTCATTGAGACAAAAGACAAAGACAACGAAATATTAATCAAACAAATGATTTGGAGAAGGTGAAGAAGAACAAGCGAGGGGGATGAGTGCAGGGGAGGGCGAACCAAAGGCGGAAATGGGCCAGTATGTATTTCTGTTCTACTTTCACTCGGCGGAGGCTTCATTAAGAAGTCTGTTTCCAGTGCATCGTGCGCTTGTGCGTGAACGTGCAGAGTTAGCGATTGAGATTGTGGCGGTGCATGTGCACGAATATGCAAATACATATGCAGGATGGTAAAATTATTTGTGTTCTAGAAGCAGCCCTTTAATTATTTACGCCCGAAGCCTTCTAATTGGGATCAAGATTTCTAAATGGGGTCATTTATTGCGACGCCGTTGCATAAACTTTTTCTGAGCTCCACCAATGGACGCCAGGCAAACACTTGGATTCTTCAGAAAAAAACGATTGAGTTGCTATGGTATTGCTGCCAATGCATCCGTGTTGCGTAGACATCGTGCATATGTTCTCTTCGAGAGCTGATGAGTCATGAGTCAGTCACTCGCAAAGCCGATAGCAATGTACAGAGCCGGTTTGAGATTAAGCTCCTGAACAAGACCGATTACAGTTTTACTGTGCGCTAATTAAGGCAACTTAATCAGCGATATTTCTTCAACTCTACACTTTCAGATATGTACAGTAAATCATGTCATGCCTTGCATATGCATCATGTCATTTCGATTCCTGAATAATACACCCCCCCCCCACACACACACACATATAAATTGTGACACTTGAGCAAAAGGGGAATCGCCCCTTCCCCTTCGGTGTGTTTCAAAGGGATTGTGTACACCTAGAGGCGGTATTCAATCACTTGGATAGGATTAAATAAACGGCACTGTATGAACTATTTGGCAGGCTTGAGGTATGACTTCAACTGTGCCGCTACGATTTTCGAGGACATAAAATCAACTAACTGTAACAGGAGAAGACAGAATAGTCGAAAGCTGGCCACAGTTGGTCTTTCAGATCAAGATTATTTTCAGTGCCGTCGTCAAGATATCCCGCTGAGAATGTTTGAATGTTCACTCGTACAGTATGTGACTGTTTTCATCTAAATCCAGCAAACCCAACCAAGCGGCGTAGCGCTATGAAGTCTGCTGTCACATTGATTTATTCCTTTTCTGCTTTCTGTATGTCTTTGTCTCTTCAGGAAAAGAGAAAAAAAATGTCTGTCGACGTCGGTCCAAAAATCTGGAAGCGATAACCCAACTTTGTCCCAAGTTGTCATGAGCCCCATTCTCCAGCCCAAACCGAGACCTCCTGGGAGACGTGTGGGTTCTGCAGATGGGAACGCGTCCTCTTGTCACGGTTCGCGTGTGAGATTACACTCTGGCCTCGAATCTCCGCCAGCCGAGGACGCTCTTTCTCCACCTTCCTTTCAGCTCTGCCCAACACGCAGAACTTTCTCTTGCGACGGCCCCAAAGAATCGATGAGTCATGTTAAAATCAATTCTAGGTTTCCAACAATGCCAAAACATAATGAAGTCTTCTATGGGTGCTTATTGTGTGGAGCTAACTGCGTTCTCGACAAAACCCTGACAATTTCGCCCTGTGGGCAATCACCGAGCCACAGCGGCGAGGACAAACTCTCTTCTAACAGGAAAAAAAGAAGAAGAAAAAACCTTGAACAGAACCAGATTCGGCATAGGCAGCCATCCAGTAGTCAATCTGGAAAAAATATCATGTTTTAACTTTGAAGCTTCACAGTATGTCAAATTGCATGTGCTATTTGAAATCAAGATATACAGCCTGCGTTCCAATAATCGTCTCAACAGCACCACCGGCACAGAAGCCGCTCGGATAATATTAGCGAATCGCGCACTAAAATGACAAAATGGGGGACGGCAACCCGGAAAAAGAATCGCCCGGCTCCTGCTGATGTGGCAAATGGTGCACGGCGCTTATGACCAACATCCCAGTCATGACTCGTGACCTCTGACCTCATCAAAAACAGACTTCAAGCTGTCTACGGGAGCCGCCCGGTGTGAAACTGACCACACTTGAGATGACTGATTTCGCCCTCCTGTCAATTGAAGTGCGCTGATGACATTGTCATGCTTACAGTATGCTGTTTACGAAAAAAACACGTGCAAGCCCCCGATCACAACCCCCCCCCACCCCCCTATCCCCACCCACACCCCAGCTACCCCCCCTCCAGATCTTGGCCAGTTGTAAGACATCTCACGGTGGAGTGCTTTCAAGGCCGCACATCTCCGTGGCAGGAATCACATGCTCATGCTACTACAGCTCTGCTCAGGAAATTGATTTGTTTCAGGGATAAGTCCAAGTATGATGAGGCTGTTCTAGGAAAAATGTGATTCTTAAATAAAATAATAATAATAAAATTGTAATAATAAATCCTTGGAACACCACAGCATTGAAAGTGAAGTTTTGATTACCATTATTTGACCCAGTAGTTGTTTTTGTTTTGTTTTGTTTTTGTAATTTTTTGAAAGCTATAATGTCTCATTTCAGTGTCGTTCAGCTCTGTTTTTCATAAATTTGTCTCCGCTAGTCCAAAGTACGTCTTTGTACGACATATTCTGCCCAGAACAGAAACATCCTGCACAATGGCTCCGAACTGTCATTTTGCGGTACGGTATTTCCAAGCGTGGTGCCTCAATGACGGAATGAACGCTGTGAGCCTCCCACAAGTGGCGCATGACTCAACAAATAGTTCACTGGTTTTCAATCCTGTTGCTTTATTGACTATCATGCAACAATCAACTTTCATATCGCAATAAAGCTGCTGGTCGGTCTTGTGGTGAATGTTCTTCTCAAGCCTGGGATCCGTTTTATTCACTTTTAGTTTTAGTCGCATTCAATTGTGACATACAGTATGTCAGAGCTCATTTGTGCAATCACTCATTCAGTCATTTTCAGTACAGTCGACCCCCCGCATACGAACGCTCCGGTACTCGCTAATTACAATATGTGCGGAGGTTTAATTTTTTTTTCAATCTTTAAAAACAATTATTTAGGGTGTGTCTTTGTTTTTGACGTGATTCCCTATTGAATGAAGAATTTTGGTGGCTTAATTTTTTTATTTTTTTTCCTCAAGCAACGCATTTCACTGGGCATAAAATATATGTGGAATTTTTTTTGTTATTCGATCCCTATGATGCCTCTGATGCTTTTTGGCACCTGTCCATGAGGCAAAAGAACCATTGTGGGATTTGCTTTCTTTATCGGAAGGGTACCAACAACTTTATACTTCTTATTGGAGCAATACAAAGCAAGACATGCTGCAACGAAAGCTATTGTTGTCGTAAGGGTAACAATATGGTTTTCATGAGCTCCAACCTTTTGCAGGACTCTGCTTTGTGACTCTGTTTTTGCAGTGAGCGAGGGGGCTTGACCAAGTTGTCAAGAGTACATAACTTTGAGGCAAGTCCCTTCGCTTCATCCCGCGGTCTTACGGTTTGTTTTGGTGTGTAAATGAGCGTGGGTTATGTGTATCATGTCTGCGGCCTGCACGGCGCCTCCTTGCCAATCGATTCAAGGTGAGAGCTGTCGATTAAACACCCTGAGCCGCGCTCTAAACTTAACCCCAGGGTGAGCCCAACCAACCCTTTGCGCGCACACACCCACACCGACCTGTCATTCATCAATACCTCCACCACAGCCCCTATTGATACCCCCCCCCCCTCCACAGCCAACCTTTTTCACCCCATGCAGGGCCAACATGAGGGTCAAGACGATGTTCATGCAGGTTTAATTTCTGACAGATGTACAATAGAAATGATGTTATGATTTAACTCTTCCGGCGGCCGTGCGCTCTTTGATTTAGCGCCCCGGGATGAGGGATGAGTTACAGCTGACGCGCACTGTCTGCCTGGGCTGCAACGGTAGGCAACCCGGTTCATAACTCAGCTGCCAAATGTGTAGTTAGTCAATCACTTGATCTGTAATCACAAATGCTGCCAGAAATTACATGAGTGATGAGCTGTAATAAAAGCACTTACTTTTCCTGCTCTGTCTCTTAAGTGTTATTGGCAGACCCCTCTCTCCCAGGAGGCCGCGGCTGTGAGACAAAATCCCGATATAAACTGCCTCATTGGTCCCTGCCTCTCTCTCTCTCACTTTCTCCAGCGCTCTCCCTCTCGCTGCTGTACTGTACGCGCGTGGATATGGAAGTGACTACGCATGCAAATTTCTTTTTGACATTCCTCCCTCCATTCTGGGATTGCCTTGCTTCGGGATAAATGATCCTCACTCGAGTAAAGACAGCCATCCACACCTCAATCATTTATAATCTGTAATGTCTGCAGAGGTGCAAGAAAACACAATTCACTGAGGAGAACGCTCTTTACACGCACTCTGGCGCATGTCGTCGGCCGGTAAAATGGATCTTATTTCGCCAAACTTTTTTTCCACCTATTCTTACAGTTCTTGATAAGTTAACGCTAAAAATTGTTGTTTTGGTTTCCTACCTCACTCGCTGGGTAGTTGTGGATTTTGAGATCGGGTTGCTTTTGTCCAAGGTTGTTTTCTTTATTTAGGCCCAGAGTTGAAGGTGGCCACCATTTTGAACAGGTGTACTGAAGGAGAACTAAATTTAATGCAACATTCTTAGAAAACATTGGTGGTGGCTGGATGGATCAGTGGGTTGTCCTCCTGATTTGGGGCAGGGAGATCTGGGTTCAGATCCTGGTCAGGAAGGCCAGCCTGTCCACAGAAAATGGTTTGGCTGCATCAGGAAGGGGATCTGGTACAAAAACTGTGCCCAATATATCATGCCAATGATTTGCTTTGGCAACCCCTGACAGGGGAACGTTGCTTCTTCTTCTCAGAAAATGTTGGTCATGAAATTATTATTTTTTTAGAAAACATCTTTATTGATAACCTTATAATGCATTTCTTGCTAGCTTCAACTCACCAGTGTAGGTAATTTTTATCTTGTGTTGGACCAAAATCTTGACCCAATCTGATGGGTTTAATCCTTGACCCAATGCAGTGGATCCAAATAACCCAGCCCTCGGTTCGTTATTTCACCCAATTTGGGTGGCTTCTGACCCAACGTTTTTCCGATTGTTGTAGCACATCAAAGATTTGACGTCATGGCGTAGCTCACCAAAGATTTCACGGCCATGACAACCACTCACCTCCACCCCCGCAACCTATTGCACAACGTTCCACAGGACATTTTTATTGATATGGAACCCCTGTAATAATTACACATTCTTGTATGCACTATTGATCAGGCCTATTGATGAAATCATATTTTACAGGAGAGGTCTGATGATTTGATGCACAAGCCGCATAAATCTCCCCTCGCAAGCAGCAGCTGCGTCGGAACTCCAACTGTAAAGTGATTGATGCCCACACAGGTAAACACGCACAAGCGCTTCTATCATTTCTATCTGTTGCTTGAACACATCAGTAATAGTCGTAGGTTAAAGACAGACAGAAATGTAATCATTTGCATATCTTGGGTCCATCCGTACAAATGGATGATTGCAGGGGATGACAAGTGCTTTCCAGCCCAGTTCATATGATGTGGAGCTTGGCTGTTTATGAAGTCAGGGCTCCATCTTATCATGATTTGTATTGTCGGGCAGGGCTGAATCTGCATGGTTGTAATGGATTCGGATGTGGTTCAAATGCCCTGTAGTCAAGGCCAGACAGAGATGAATGTGGGATATTGTCCGCAACCTGCTCTATATGAAGCGTGGCTTTGATGTTTGTGTTGCAGGCCAGGGAGAGTAATGGACAGCTGGATGGTCAAATGCGTGGAAATGGTCAAACTTTCAGTGCCATGAAATAATATTCTCGCTTCGGGCGGTGTCCTTGAATTTGCAAAACTGCGACTTTTCAAGAGGCAAAAATAAATAAATAATCTAAAAGAGTTTACAAAACATGCATCTCTGATTTTTTTAAAAAATGTATTAAAAATGTTTTGATCACTGTAATATGTCCCAAAACCTTTTCCGGTGATATAAAACGGCAGGTAACATGTTTTGCCGCATTTTATTTTTGTAAATATTTGATTAGAAACCAATGTCTGCTTCTTTCTGATTCTATAGGGCCTTTTCGTTTTCATATAATTCCTCCAAAACAACTGGCAAAATTTCCTGAAGAAACACGCTAGGTTTTGGCTGCTCGCAGTTTCTCTTGAAATACGCACCAAAATGAAACCAGCAGCAAATGTGTACGCATACTCGTGCCTTGTTGCAGTGCATTATCACCTTTTGATCTCACAATGGGAAAACAAAGCATACACTTAGGAGAAAGAATTCATTACTGACCCGATATGCTTCAGGTTAAAAAGCAGTAGATTAGACCGCGTTTCCATTTTGGCAAGCGTTTCAAGAGAATGTTTTCTTTTTGGGGTTTTCGGCTCCATTCAAAACCACTCGGGGGTACTTAAAAAAAAAAAGAAAAAAGCCTATGGTGCACCACTGACGGCTGTTTTTCACATTTGAGTTGGCCAAAGGGACATGAGAAACATTCATGTTCAAGGGGCCTGCAAAACTCAAAAAGCCGGGATACAGAGTTAAATCGCTGGCCCGGTCAAGATTCCCTACCGTCCCCAGAGTGGCTACTTATGAAAAATGCTGGAAAGCCTGTCTGGCTTCAGCCTGCTTTGGTAAGGAAATTGATTGTAATCAGGAGTGATTTGTTTGATCAGAAAACCTGCTGGACCCAAACCAAAATGTGCCCCAAAAATGTTTTGAGTGCTGTTCGTGTTAAGAAATTAGCATTTACGAAAGCACTTGCCATAAAGTACCGTGTTGTTGTGTCGTTGGTAATTTCATCTGGGCAACATCAATTTTCAGCATTCATCAGAATCTCTACAACCTCTTGGAAAATTCCTCCCTCTAAAACATTTATTATACTGGATACAGTAGTTTGATTTTTGATTTTGAGTTTCCACTCTTCAATCATTATTTTATCTCCCTTATTTTCATGGTTAATTGAATGCTTGCTTGCGTAGTGCATGATTGATAGAGTATGGAATCTATTCATGCAGCATGGCACATAACGAAAAGCAGACTGCTGACTTTCAACATATAACTACTTTTGTCGCGCAGCTGTTTGAAATGCTAATACGGAACAATACAGCCAGTGTGCTCCCCAGAGCTTGAGCGAGAAAGCAGAGCAAGGAAGAAAAAAAAAAAAAAAGAATGTTTTTAATCTGAACAGGAAGCCCACGCTGGCGATTCGCTGTGACACCGTGATTGATATGAGTGAGTAGT
Organism: Hippocampus guttulatus; assembly: GCF_054856545.1. Lineage (NCBI taxonomy): Eukaryota > Metazoa > Chordata > Actinopteri > Syngnathiformes > Syngnathidae > Hippocampus > Hippocampus guttulatus. The sequence goes on from NC_141265.1 coordinate 17,968,062, forward strand.
GTATTTACCGAGGCTGACGGGATAGGAGAAAGACAGTGTTTTCTTCCCATCCTTGCGCTTATCTCCCTCCATAAATCACTGACAATGGGATGCATACTAAATGCGAGCGAGCAAATGTTGTATGGCTCGGAGTCAGGCAATTCCACTTTGACCTTTACATTTGGCATTGGTCACTGATGCTAAATGCACACCCTGACCTTCCTTGACCTTGGGCTACTCATATTTGAAGACCGTGAAGCATAACGCCGGTGCAGAAGGCATACAGTGTGCTTACAACGCAAAACACTTCTTGTGCTGAACGCAAACCAATCGATCTGAGCCGTACTCGTAGATTCGGATCTGGCGCACCTCGTGTGATGTATTGTCATTAAATGTCCCGAATAAATGAGGAGACAATTTCCTTTCTCCCCGTCTCATCAGTCTACGTCTTTATTGCTCTTATTCCATTATCCCCTGCCCAGCGGCGCTCGGCGATGCCCCGTGTCCTTGCTAACCTTTGACTCCAGCCACTGCTTGAAAGGTTCTGCACTTTGCCCTCTCCCATTTGACCTGTCTGAAATATACCTTTATAATTGCCCCTGTCACTATCAAACGCGCATACGAGCGGGTCGAAGTTGAAGTCTGCCCGGTAACCTTCTGGCCTTGTGTTCATCCATTCTACTTGGAGCCGGCACAACGGCCTCCTACCACCCCCCCCCCCCCCCCCAACAATCCCGTACTGTATTAGTCTGCATGTCAGCGTTATTGATGGCACTCTGGAAATATTTTATTGGTCAGTCACCACCTTTGACTGGGGCAATGCAAATACTAACTCCCCTAAAGCCTCCTATTGACGCGGATATATATATGATCAGATGGCTAATTGAAGTATAGATTTAGAATGGGTGGAGACAATGACCGTTTGGATTCGAACACCGCGGGGTCACCGTTGCTTTTTGCACTTTGCATGTGTGGGATCAATAGTCGAAAACACATATCGAGCGCCTCAAAATGGAAGCGAGACACTGATACATGGACGGGCGGGCGTTTTGTCTAAAAATACTCGATGAAGGCATCAGAGCCGATCTCGTTTTTTGCAAAACAAAAGCGAAATTAAAATACACATAAAAATTGCTAAATTGTCTCGACCTATCCCCCCAGCATGTTCCCTCAATCTCCATACATGTGTTCATCAGAGGGAGCGTGGCCTGCATTGAAGCACCCGCAATTAAGATAAGACCAACCGCAGCTGGACAATTACCTGCCAACTAAGCTTTTCTGGAGGCACTTCAGAACGTGGGGACCCCTGAGGATAGATGTACCCTTCGTTGAACAAGCACTTCAAGAGGGCGAGAAGAGCAACCAAGGTATGAAGCATGAGAGAGTCGAGAGGTGCGGAGAATGATAGAAATTGAGAAAAAGACTTTGTGGGGTTTTACCCAGGAGAAGCTGTCTTCGCACGGGCATGTGGCGGAGCACCGGGGTGACCAGTTGTCTATCCCCAAGCATAAGCCGCAGCCCAAAGCTTTGGAAACACGGCTGCATTGATTGCAAGGAGCCGATGAGATTATCCTGCAGCGGAGGTCATTATCACGGATGTTGAATGATGTCACGGCCCAAATTCTGAGAGATAAGCATTTGCGTTAAGGTTGCGCAGCCGTTCCCGGGTTGAAGTCTGTCATTCACTCGTCATTTCTGAGAGAATGGTATTCACAAGTTTTGTTTTTAACAGAGAAGAGAATGGCTTGTCTCGTGAGGTCATATACATTTAAACCACTGGTGTCAAAGTCAAGGCCTGGGAGCCAGATCCGGCCCCCTACGTCATTTTATGTGGGCCAACAGGAGCAAATCATGTGTGTCAACTACTGTATCATGATTCTTGCTGAAATCTGTACCGAAATGTCAAATTGTCATGGGTAATAAATAACGTTGAGATTTTGCACCCGCCCTCCGAGGGAAGCCGTAACTCCGAAGTGGCCCGCGACAAAAAATGAGTTTGACACCCGTGGTTTAAACGATGTCGATTTGATGGGCGCACAGGAATTTTATTACGACAATAGCAATTTCAAGCAATAGACTACACTTTATACTTCTACAGTCTCCAAACTGGTTGGGTAGAACATTTTAACAAGAGTCATGGTGTTACCCTGCTATGATATCTGATACCAAAATGCCCCGCAGGGCAGCCACAGCAAATCGACAATGGATTAATGGATCTGGTCTTGCTCATAAATCTCCTTGGGATTGGAAACCGTTTGAGGACAGTTAGCCTGTAGTGCTGTGCTTAATGTTACCGGCAGTTTGGGTTTCCCATCGTTCAAAGTAGCGACAGGCTAGTAAAGATGTAGTAGCATCTTATGGCCGCGCTAAATCAGCAGATGTCAGGAAAGCTGGATTGTACGACTTGCTTTGCTTGTGAGCCACGACATCACGTATTTGTTTAGAAATGACTCTCTTCTACACACATACGACTAACGTGAAGCAACCGGCCACCAAAAAAAGATGCCGGTCGGACGTGCCCCGATTCATCAGCGTCAGCGCACGCTTTCAAGCTCGTGCACTAAGGCCTTACCATAGATCACGCTGGTTAATAGTTTGCTGTTCCTGCAGGTGTGTCGGGAATAGCGGTAACCGCTTCCATTAGTGGCGAGAATGGGCCGACCGCCTTCCCCCCTTTCCCAGACGGCGCTGTCATTACCCATCCATTGTGAGACCTGGGAGGGATGTGTAAGTACGACAGACTTACGGCTACGTCAGAGTGGCAGGAAGGTCTCCGCTGGTTCGGCAGCGGTGGGGAGACGGCGGCGTGCACTCAACGCCAGATGGGGTGGTCGAGATCAAGGGGAATGGAGAAGCCCTCGGTACGCCATAGCATCACTCCTCGCGCGTACGTGAGTAGAGTGCCGGCTGGTTGACGGGGAGGGTGATTCGCTGCTATTTTTACAAGAAATGGGTTGATTTGTCTTAAGCCATTACCGTCTATTACAGCTGTGAGTCTTGGAGGAAAAGGTGGGAAACGGCAGACGCTGGCATTCTACCTAAAGAGAAATCAATGAAACAAATTAATCCTTCGCAGGCTGCGGTGACACAGTAATCCATCATTCAGGGGGCGCTTTTACGCACTGAATCAGTGAGTGAGGCAGGAGGATGGAGAGACTGGGGGTCGGGAAAGGCGGGTGGGAAGGGAGGGGGGTGGGGGGGTGCGCTTGGTGGTTGCGAAGGGGTGGGGTAAAGTGGGGCCGATGCCCTGCGGGACCAGGGCAGACATCCACACTCCAAAACATAGCCGTAACCGTGGGTGGTGGCAAGGAATCAAGGAGCTTTGAAGAGTTTTTCTTTTTCCTTTTTAAACATCTTTCAGCCGCCTGTGGACACAGAGAGCTGGAGGCTGAAGCAGCGACACAAACAGAATCTGCTAATGGTGTCACGGCTATAGCTTAGACATTTGCCTGTACGCCTTTTTCCCCACCCGTTTGTCTGCCGCTCACTTGCGGCTCACACTTCAAGCTGATGGCTGTCGGTGAGAATTTGTTTGCGGTGCCTCGTCGCTTATGTCCACTGGACGTGCGTGCAGGAAGCTAACCATGAATGCCCAAAAACAAGCACTGAAAAAAAAAAAAAAATGAGGAAGAACTGGAAATCAAGACAGCCACGTTTTGACCAAGCGTTGTGGTATTCATTTGATGCCACCGTACCATTTGGAATAGTAAACCTTGATCTGGCTTGCGTTCCCAGCACTTTCTCCCAGTGGCTGCATCAGCTATGAAAATAGTGTGACATCATACTGCGGGGATATCCTCAACAAGAGGAACAAGGAAGAGTAAATGGAGGATGACAATGGAGAACTCTTGTTTTCTTCCTTCTCTGTATTTTTTCCTTTACTTGCAAGCATAAGACCGCGGTTCGTTTGAGTAACTTCACGTTCTTGTGTCGCAGTTATGACGGCTCAACGTCAACCAATTCGATGAACCACACTGTGCGGAGCCTTTTGATGTTGTTAGGATGCTCGCGAATGTTCGTAAAGTACTGATCAGTTATTTGGTTTCCCTTCACAGCTTTTGTGAATGCAGGCGTGAAAAACTGAAACTGGTCCTGCTTTGGGAAAAGCTGTGCTGATGAACGGTAAGGAAAACAACAAACCCAAGAAGACCCTTGTGTACGCTACATTTTTATTGCAAAGTGAAAGTCATTTCAAATATGGACTCGATGGCATTCCTGATTCGTAGCGATATCCAGATGTGACGGGGATCTCAAGGCCCAGAGAAAAAAATAAATCCTCAAGCATCTATCATTTTAATAGAGACCCAACCCTTCGTACGCTGCAACCGTTGCTCGCCACATTAGATCTCAGATCCATCAGCAAGCCTTTGAAGAAACATTCCTTACCAGGCCAAGATCGGCATAGCCTCCGATGACGCTCACGCCGGCAGATATAAAATGAGAGCACGATTCAGACAATGGAAAAAGAACAAATTCACATGAAGAGATTGAGGTTTTTATTTGGATTGCAGTGGCTTTTCGTACAACGACTGCACCTCAGCTTCTTTTAGTGACGCCCCTCCAGATTGAACGGTGTTGTTTTTATAGAGCCGTGTGTGGTGTGACTCGAACTTCGAGGAGAAGAGGGTTAACGTTTAGGAAACCAGGGTCATACCGTAAGGAACGTTCATACACAAACACGACGACGGAAGTCATTATTTGCCACCTCACCGCCGTATGCGATGTGCCACTTACCTTAACTAGCTTCCTCGTGCAGGATGACATTTATTATACCCTTAAACAGTTGCAGGTGTTTGCACGCTTTGGGATGGCATGTTAGAAAATCTGAGCGTATGGCGGGAGGCGAGATGAGCAGAGGGAGACGGAGGAGAAGGAAGCGAATGAGATGGGAAATAAAAGGGGGGGATTGACGTTGGGTGAAGATGGGGCAGCAGACATGAGGAGGAAAAGGAGACAGAATGACCAGAGGAGGCCTGTGAGGAAAGGGCGGGGGGGGGGGGGGGCTTGCAGTTGAGTGGAGTGGGGGGAGGCAGAGGGCCGGTGGGGGTTGATGTGAAACGATAGAAAAATGTGGGGATATTGCAGCAGAGTGGATGCTGCGAGGGAGGCAGAGTGAGAAATGTTGCCGGAAATGCTCGAGCCAGCAGTGTGTGTAAAAACCACACTGCAACATTTCTCATCCTTGACATCACTGACAAGCTTTTCTCACACACACACACACACACACACATTGACATGGTGAGCTAGGTCGTAATATCCACTCGATCGTTTTGTTTTCTTCCCCTGTCTAAACAAGCGGGATGTTTAGGGGAAATTAAATTTTAGCTCATGTTGTAATTCATAATTCCAAATGTATGTGTTTAAAGATTCCCACAGCACTCCCAATAAACGATGTTGTTCTAATGAGAACTTTACCCGGGCCGTGGAAGAGGCTCAGCGTAAAAGTGGGGGAGTGTAGTGCCTTGTGACACATCACGGATACGAGGCGAGTGGAGGAGGACGAGAGATTGTTGTGGAATGTTGGCGGTTCTGGTCAGAACTCGGCCATCCCATTTGTCAGGGCTTGACCCCAACTCTGAGGTCAAAGGTCACAGGGAACATCTGAGAGAAGCTGATGACATGGAGAAATAGAGCAAGAGGGAGAGAGAGAAATGAAGTAAACGCATACAAGGATTCTGTGAGAATGTTTTGCCTTCATTAGTCTCACACGATTCATATTTGTAACAATATCACATTGATTATAAAACATTTTGGGTGTTACTTAAACTACTGCAATGTACAATCTGAACCCAAGCGTGCCCACATCCGTCCACTCTTATTATTCTTATTCATTTACTGTAGCAATGTTTTGGGGGTTTTTTGGTTTGTTTTTGTGGTTGTACCAATTTAAAAATCATAGTGCAAACAGCTGTTAGTCGATGTCAGAACAACCACAATAATCAACATATTTTGCAATAACGACGTCTCTGACAGTGTCAGTCAAAACCGAGCCGTGTGTTCTTCATCAAATGCAGGCATTTGATATCTGTTGGGCGTATAAATACAGAGCCACTTCACCGTGCCGCTAGCTCACAACCCGTAGCCATAAAGTCCATCTCGCCCCCGTGTCGGTCCTTGCACCACACTGACACATCCCGCCGTGCTTCAAAACACCGGGCAGCCATGTTGCTCACCGCCTGTGAGCAGACACAACACACAGTCACAACTCAAGGGCGAGCTGAGCAGGTAGATGGAGCGTGGCTAGCCGAACATGGGGACACACACACACACACACCTCGTATATCAGGTTACTTTTGGACTCAACTGTGAAAGACTGGCGCGTTGCTTCAATACACCCTGTAAAATAAACACGTTTTTAATTAAATGTTTGTTCTGCCAGCAGCATCCCACCTGATTAAGTCCACTAAAAAAAAAGAAAAGAAAAAAAAGAAAGAAATCAAACGGCCCCTTGTGTCGAGTTACATTCTTAAATTGTCATTCTTTGGCCAGACACATCAAACAGGTGTTATGAATAATTTATCCTAAGAGTTTCACATTGATAAGGTCACAATCTGCCAGCGTTGGACACTAAACACAGGCAGCCCACCTTCACGTGGCTGTCTTTTACACACGTGCCCTCACACACCTTTCCAAGGCGAAATACAAAATCACCCTGGAGGCCTTCGTCATCTTGGCTGACACAAGATGGAGGACAGTCATCGCTCTGTTTAAATGCTAATCTCACCAATTTGGGGAGTTGCTGATGAAATCTTGACACACCGGTCGCCTTTTCTGGCGTGCTTATTTTGCATTGGTGGAAACCGAATGCCCAAGTAAAACTGAAGCATCAGCCGCTTTATTAGGTACACTTGATCTGACGCGCAATCCAAAATTCACCCTTGGCAATCATCAAAAATAATCATGTCACACTTTTCACCAACGTATTAAATGAATCACACTGCATTGAGGAAGTAGATTGGGTTGGGTGGAGTAAAGCTGCTGAGGGCTCTTTCTAATATTTTGGTTACTCTATAAAAAGGTCTGAATACTTAAAAAAAAAACAATTAAAACTGAGCTAGATTCTCTTTGTCAATATAATGTTCTCGGTTCATTAGAGTGTGCGACTATTATTGGCACATGTATTAATATCAGCACTTATTCGTATATATATTTTCTGCAATTGCTTTATTTGTAATTGCCGACTGTTGTAAAAAACTAACTAAATAAATAAAAAGCAAGTTCTCTGGGCCGTGAACAAGACTTGTCATCAGTCTGAGCTCCATCACACTCATGGTTGAGCTACACTACATTTGCAATTAAGCTCCTGCTGCGTGTTGGTTTTGGTGGGTAAATGAGAGGTTGGGGCGGGGGGGGGGGGTGCATGATGCACTTGTGATGTAGTTAGTAAGCAAAAATTTCAACAGCAAGGCTTGGTGATGAAGCGTGATCAGCATCGTAAATCAGAATCACTGATTCCGATGGATCTTTCAGGTTGTCATTCATTCCCAAACCAATTTTTCCGAAAATGAAATCAAATCATCGTCAGGAAGATGCTTTTTTTTCTTTTTCTTTTTAGATGTCCTCCCAACCAAGCTGATCTTGTTCCCTCCCCTGCCCTCTCATCCTCCCAAATAGCAACAATTATCCCAAAAAAAATTCTCCTTCAAATTATGATGCTCATTTGTGGGCATGCATGGGGCTAATCTGGACTTTTTTTTTTTTTTTTTGGCTGAGCTATATTTCTACTGTGTGTTGTCAGCTAATGTGTGGATGGGATGAAAGGTAATCTGCGTGCAGAATTCCTAAAGCTCCCTTATCCTTGTTGAATTTCTTAAGAATTCCACCTTTGCCCTCCCGCTTCCCTTAAAATAAATTACTTGAAGGGCGAGATGTCTTCGCGCCCCCCCCCCGCCCCCCCCCCCGCATTTGTCTTTCCCTTTTTTGTGAATGGTTACTATAAACACAGTCAAACTTATTCTTACTTCATTAATCCTTTCAGGTTCGTTTTTCATGTTCTGCTTCGCTTTTACTACAATAGTCCAGTGACGATTGTTGTGCACGTTGCTTGTCGATGATTCCAATTCCTTGGTTTCACCGGCTAGACATGTCGCTTTTGGTGTGAGTTGGACAAAGTTGGTGTTTCTCTGCGGTGTTTGCACAAACCGCTGAGACGTGCGCACTAATGGACGTGGCCATCTTAGTCTGGGAAGCAATTAGCACACATGGCTGTTAGAAATGTGGGTTGGTGAGCAATAAAGCCATTGGCCTTAGTTAACTTAAAGGCCACCTTAAACCTAATTGACAGAGGCATTGTTATTATTGCCCTCAATTGCAGAGCCCAACCCCACCCATTTCTGTTACGGAGATGGTGATAATGATGCGATATAAAAATTTAAATAAAAAAACTCATGCCTCTTGAGTCTAGACAAACACGTTTAATCGCATGAGATTCAAAAATTGATCACATAAAATGATTAGGTCATGATGGATGCATAATGGATTTTTTGGGGGGGGGGGGGGGGGGGGTTAGTGGGGGGGTTACCACATAGTTGCACTCCTAATTGCCAATCCTGGTGTTGTCGCTGCCTGAAATGCTGCATGTGGTGTTAAATGTCTGGACTGCTCTATTTCTGACCAGTGGTCAGTTTCCATTCAGACGATTGCATGACGCCTTTTGAAACTTGCTGACCCTGAGGGGAAGAAAAAGAGAAAGAAAGAGGCTGCAGTATAAAAGGCCATTTGAAATGACCCCCCCCCCCCATCCCCTTTCACGCCATAATGAGCAGTTTGAGGATGAGATTTAAGCATAAAGAAGCGCACTGATATACACGCCCACGTCTTCTTTTCTGTAGACGACTTCTTCAAGTAATAACATATTTGTATTTCCTGAATTTAAAATATGTATATTTACTAATGTTTTATTTTTGTTTCATAAGCATTGCACTAGAGGTTAAAGTTTCACGTGTGTTTAAAAGGAACGTTTACATATTTACTGTTCGTTATAATGCATAGAATGAAAATTAGCCACATTGCAAGTTTTAAAAGGTAAATAAATCAATAAATCATAAATCAAAAAATAAAAAAAAGGTAAGATCTTAAATGCAGAACACCAAACTAAATTGCAAAACATTAATTGTAGTCCTTAACATGACAGCTACCATTCTTATCCACTAGAAATCACTGTGACATTTATCAATTCGGGTTAAGTTCAGTTTAAATCAAATAGCCGTTTTAAAAAGATACCATCAAATGAATGTCATGACCAAATCACAAGTGGCTTTAGTCGCCAAAACCGAAAACGTGGAAAAAGTGACGTAAACGTTAAGCACTGCAACAAGTGAGCGTTTTTGGCAAACAACTTGATGCTCTAAATGAGTTCCAATCATACTGAAAGATTTTGATACGCTGGCAGCTGTTAAAAAGTGACCAGGAGGTCAACTAGATGTGGCCCTAATGAAGCCCGAGGTCCAAACACACACACACACACACACACACACGCACACACCTCGTGTGCACATCGACTCACGTCAAAGTGCAAATTATTGTCCATCCATTCTCAAGCATTACATTACTGATTACTTTTAACACTAAGGTAATTTATAAAAAAAAATCCAGTCAATGTGATCGAGGATTCGTGTTTTATTTATTTTTTTTAATATAATCTTTGTGGTGGTGTTTCTATGGGGTGGGGGGGGGGGGGGGGGGTGAATGCACTCGTGACCTGAACGTCTCATCTATAGCCTAGTCTTTCAGCGATATTACACCCGAGACTGAGTCTGGGCATCAATACATCATCTTAGATGTGACCACAACACAATCTCATAAACAAATGCACGCACACGCACGCGCACACACACACACGGCGTCTAATATTAGCATCCAAAACTTGAAAACGTCACAAATCAAAAAGCTGTAAATATAAACGAATAAATGTCCATTTTCATGGCATTAAGATATTGTCTCGATCACGTTTTGTTCCCGTTGGAGTAGTAATTAAATGACATGAAGTGTTTACAGTAGCTTTATAAATGCACAATAAATATGTCCCTTTGTCGCCCTTTCTCTCAATAAAATGAAATAGTCTATCCAAACTGCAAGTTAAACCTGACCTTAATTGAAAGAGCTTCCTGTGATATTATCCTTTCCTAATTAATAATGCATCACTGATAAATTACCAAAGGCGGGTGTTAAAGTGGAATTACGCCATCCTCCGCGGTGGCGGTACAATCTTGAAAAATGGGCACTTGAGCGGAGCGCCACTTGGCCAGGCACGGTGTTAAAATAGCACCCATTCGTCCTCCTTGATCAGCCTTTTAATGCTTTGACGCTATCTCGACGTGCTATCGATCTCATAAATATCAAATAACCTCGCATGCAGGTGAAGCGCGCCACGTTCCGAAGGGGGGTCCGCGGTGTCTAAAAGCCGACGATTTGGTGTCCTTGTCCGGTTTGGACGACCGGCATCCGAGCCCCGGTCGCGGTTGATCTTGGGGCGGCAAAGACGCGCTTGTCCGCCGGGTACAAAGTTCTGGAACGAGTCGGGGTGCGTGCAAGGTTGCCGCTCCCGCCGCCTGCTGAATTAACTTGGCGTTGAAATGCAACGCAGTGCAAATAGGAAAACTGGATAGATCACTTGCCTTTTGTTTTAGTTTTCTTTTTCTTTTTTTTTTTCTTTTTTTTTGCGCAAATGTCACGAAGCTGGTGCTCCATGCAGAACGCCATCGCCGGTGCTTCTCCTCTCAATGCCCCGCTGTGGTCCACTTTCTCCCTTTTTCCTTCCCCCAGCTCTGCTCCCCATTCGCTGCCCCTCCGTGTGTGCTCGCCTCCTGTCCTGCACGTGAAAGCGCCTTCCCCCCCCCCCCCAAAAAAAAGAGGAAAAAAACCCACCCCAATATGTGAAGTTAAATCCGAATGATACACTTACATGGAGAAAAAAAAAAGAAGAAAAATATATTGTCCGATTTAATCTGATTGGTTTCACCTTTTCAAAGCGCTGCAGACATGGCCGGGGAGTTTTCATTGGAGTTGTCCGAGACAGAGACAAGGAGAGAGAGCTCTCTTGTCGAGTACTTTAAAGAAAGGGAAAATACAAGCCATCCCTCCTATGAGCTTCCAAAGGGGCTCACTTGCATATTTAAGCTCCATTTATCGAACAATATGCCTGCATGCTTGAAGAATTCTCTGCAAGGACTTGCATTTATTTTATTTTACTTAATTTTTTGACGAAACCCGATATTAACGGATAGTGTTCCCCTCCTTCACTGTGCAGTTGTTTTTCAGGTGATTTTCTTTTTTTCGGGTATATTCCACTCATTATTATCGAAATGTATTCTAATTTGTATGGAGTTTTGGCTCCTCTTCACCACTATGATGCACTCCTATCATTCTCACACTACTAATAAGACAGGTCAAAATATGATCAATTAAATGTTCATTCGCCATAGAAGCCTTTAAAAACACAAAAACAAACATTTGCTGTTAAAAATCCATCTTAAATGACTTGTGCATTCGCTCCTATGGAGGTTGTAATTGTACAATGTACGCTAGATGGCAGCGCGATCCATTTTTTCTCTTTTTTTTCTTTTTTCTTTTTTACTCACAGGAGGGGGGGCGGGGGGGAGAAAGCCTGCAGAAATCCTCACACAAAAAGCCGGAATCCCCATGCAAATTCCCCAAATAAGTTCACATGATTGTCAATGAGCGTCATTATGAAGACATTATGTGACACCGGCGATGTCATTAGTCACAAGAAGGGACCCGGCTAATTGCTGCAGCACCCCTCCCTCCTTTTTTTTTTCTTAACGCCGACATCTTTGCATACCATTCGTGTAACAGGCGTTGTTTAAATGAAGAATTCTTCTAATTGCGTCCTCTTGTGTTTCTTTCACAGTACAATGTAAGTTTTCATCAGCCACACCGGAGCGTTTCCACAGCGCGTGTACCGCAATGCGCATGCCGAAGCTCCCACACATGCAGGAGCTCCCATCCTAAGCATGACACATTTTGAAATAAAGACACCAGCCCAAGACAACCCGAAACCACCACTTCCACCCCACACTTTGAGAGGATTATTTGCTGAGGGTAAAAGCTTTGTCCCCCTTATTTTTTTCCCCCTCCCGCATGTTTTTCTGCCATTCTATCCAGGGGTTCCTCATACGTCTTTCTCCTTTTTGTTGGCCACAAAAGACGAGCCATAGTAATCAGGTTTTAAAGTAAATGGTGGTGAAGGAGCGAGCGATCTTGATGTAAATTTTGTCTTTCAAAAATATCGAAAATAAATTGTAAAAAAAAAGAAAAAAGAAGAAGAAGAGAGCCCCCAGTGGTGAGATGACACCGCTGTAAAAAATGTCCACAACCACGCACAGTGGAGCAGGTTCGACGGAAATGATGAATTGGACGAATAGATGAGACAAATTAAAAAAATTAATACATTTTTAAAAATGAGATTGAGACCTCCCTTACAACAAAAACAGTGGCAGTTAAATAAAAATAAAAAAGGAATGTTGTCATCCAAGCGTGTTCCAAATGAACATCCTGCTATTAGAAATAACTGCATTTTATATATATATATGTGAGTGCGTGTGTGTACATACACACACACACACACATATATATATATAAAAATGTCTCCCCCAAGAGACAAAACATGTGATTTGAACGTGCCATCTCTAAAATGGTACACTTTTTACAGCACACAGAGCAAGAGGAGGACTCCAACCAATGGAGAGCGAGAGAGGGCTTGGCTATAACCTCAGCCTCCCATTCCTCTCTCTCTCTCTCGCTCTCTCTCTCACCTCTCCCCCTCCTCCTCTTCCTCCTCCTCCTCTATGCGGGGCTCTGGCCAGTCAGTCGCCTTTGATTATCAGTCTCTAGCAGCCCCTCTCTTGGCTCCTTGACATGAGCACCATATAAGGCTCAGCGATCTCCATAGAAACGTGTCAGTTTCAATAGTAGTGTCAAAGTTCACTATATACAGACATTCGCGCAGATCCCCCCGTTTCGGAAACATTGCTCTGCAGCTCGTCTACCTTTAAAGCATTTTTTGGGAGGCTCTCTCTTCTTTTTCTTCTTGCATATTCTACTAGTTGGTTTTTTTTTTTTTGCTGCTGCTGCTGCTGCTGCTGGCTGGCTGGCTTTTTCCCCTTCTGTGATATCTTTTCTCCGTGGCTCCAGCTGGAGGAGAGGTGAAAGTCTTACACGGCGTGGACTCTATTCGCGGCTGCTCGCCTCGAGAAGATGATGATGATGATGATGAAGATGACCATGATTTTTATTTAAGAATATAGACAAATCTGCAGTTTTTGTGCTTGTGTGCGCGCGCGCGTGTGTGTGTGTGTGCGTTCGCTGCGCTGCGCACACAGCGAAGACAGACCGGGAGAAAAGGAGAAAGGAATTTATACACCGCAGCACTTTGGATCCAGCGTCTTTCCGTCACAAGGTTTTTTTTTCCTATTTATTTATTTATTTGTAGAAATACTCGCTCGTGTGAAGTGCTTTTCCTTTGTGGCTATTTTTCCATCAAAGTGGGTTTTTTGGTTTTAAAGCCCAACACGTCTGGACTCGCCTTTTCCTTACACGAGTGGGGATTCCTGAATGGCTCAGTGCAATTTACCTTGGAACTGGCCTCCCGATACTTGCATATCGTGATCGGGTCGTCCCTTTCCAGCCGTCCCCCGCCGCTATTTTGAATGCATTGACTTCCACCTCCTCATCTATGAGATTCCGTGCACCGATTTGACTTTGCGGCCATCTAGCAGAAAAGCTTCTTTCTTTCTTTTTTTTTTTTCTCCCATACACGCTCCAGAACCAGCAGCGACCATTTCGCTCTACAGCACTTTCCGGGGCCGAGATATGGCAATGGTAGTTAGCGTGTGGCGAGATCCGCAGGAAGACGTGGCCGGAGGACCTCCGAGCGGCCCCAACCCCGCAGCGCAGCCGTCGAGGGAGCAGCAGCAGGCGGCGTCGGCGGCGCCGCACACCCCGCAGACCCCGAGCCAGCCGGGACCCCCGTCCACGCCGGGCACGGCCGGGGACAAGGGCAGCCAGAACTCGGGGCAGAGCCAGCAGCACATCGAGTGCGTGGTGTGCGGGGACAAGTCGAGCGGCAAGCACTACGGCCAGTTCACCTGCGAGGGCTGCAAAAGTTTCTTCAAGAGGAGTGTACGCAGGAACTTAACGTACTCGTGTCGCGCCAATAGGAACTGTCCCATCGACCAGCACCACCGGAACCAGTGCCAATACTGCCGACTTAAGAAGTGCTTGAAAGTGGGCATGCGGCGGGAAGGTGAATATTTATTTTGAAACCTTTACACTTGCTGCCGCGTTGAAGACAGGCGGGCTTCCAGTGTGCGCGCTCCATCCGCGGTGCATGCTTTCGAAATGGACGGAACCACTCGAGGGCTCGAACAAAGCACCCCGTTTGTTTAGATTTCTGCTGCAGTGCAAACACGATTGAGGCAGCAGGCCGAGTTCGTCCCCCCCCCCCCCCCCTATATGGCACATGTACGAATGACGCCACTCTTTCTGTTTGTTTCGAAAACGCACATTACTCCCGCCATAGAAGCGAATAAAGGCTCGGAAATGCATGTGGATGGAACGTACACACAGAGCCGGGTCTCCCCCCCCCCCCCCTGCACGTCTCAGCTACCAGACGGCTCACACACGCTCAATCATGGCGCTCAACTTGACCCCTTGTGCCGTCGTTTGCCTCCGGCGCACAACCCATACGAACACGTCAAGGCTTTTGGGGTTTAATTCACGCCAAAGCCTCGCCATTTACGGGCGAAATGTTCTAGTGTCGGGTCCTATGCAAGGGTGGGATGCCTCTCGTGTTGTTGCACTCGCGTGTTATTAATATTCAAAAGCGATGGCAGGAATCCTTTTATTTCCAAGTGATGCTTTGATGTGCATGAAATTCAAAAACGGCACAATTTAGAGCGAGAATTATCAGTCTCGGCTGCAATTTGTTCGACTGCTAGAAGTATCGTTGCTGTGGCGAAACGTCACACGTCAATATAAATGTGATCAACGGCGTAAATTCCAATTAAGGATTTCAAAAAAAATAAGAATTGCCGTAAATGTGGAATATTTGCCGTAGGGTGTTTGGAAGCGTGTATGTGACATTGTGGACGTTTAAGCAGTTTTCAATGACATTTCCATGTCACAAATGGGCACCGGTGTGTTTTAGTTTGAAGTTCGCAGCAGCGCTTTCACAAAACATCGAAGCACACGCACGCAGAGAGACCGAGCAGAAACTCGTCGTGCACGTTGCCGGTGAATAATGTTTGTCAGTCCTGGATGCACATTTCCTCTTCTTCTCTTTCTTTTTGTCAGCGGTTCAGCGAGGACGAATGCCTCCAACCCAGCCCAACCCAGGCCAGTACGCGCTGACCAACGGGGACCCCCTCAACGGCCATTGCTATCTGTCCGGATACATCTCGTTATTGCTGCGGGCCGAGCCCTACCCCACGTCCCGGTACGGGAGCCAGTGCATGCAGCCCAACAATATCATGGGCATCGAGAACATCTGCGAGCTGGCGGCTCGCTTGCTCTTCAGCGCCGTGGAGTGGGCCAGAAACATCCCTTTCTTTCCCGACCTGCAGATCACCGACCAGGTGTCCCTTCTCAGGCTGACGTGGAGCGAGTTGTTTGTGCTTAATGCCGCCCAGTGCTCCATGCCCCTTCACGTGGCCCCTCTGCTGGCCGCGGCGGGCCTGCACGCCTCGCCCATGTCCGCGGACCGCGTCGTGGCTTTCATGGACCATATCCGGATCTTCCAAGAGCAAGTGGAGAAGCTCAAAACCCTGCACGTAGACTCGGCAGAGTACAGCTGCCTCAAGGCCATCGTGCTCTTCACGTCAGGTGGGTAGCACGAGCGCGTGCACGCGCAGGGGCCCCTTGCGGCCGCGCGTCAAGTCGTCAACACAAACAAAAAAGGGAGCCGCGAATGGAACTTGACGACGCGGTTGGCGTTCACGTGGGATAAATTTGTCTTGTTAACAGTGAGCTCCGAGATGCGTTCTTCTGTCAGCTCAGGCCATGGTGTGCAAAAAAAAAAAGAAGAGGCGCGCACAACGCCTAAAATCGCATTGGGAATCTATTCCGCCCTCGTGTACGCGCGTTTAGAATTTCATCGGCCGCGGTTGGTGTTTATTTTGAAGAGAGGACAAATGAGCGGCCGTAAATGCTCAGTACACACATGTCAAACAAATGTGCCCGAAAGGTGAAAGAGTCCATCAGTGCGTGACAGCTGGCACGTTTGTAACCACAAACACGACAGAAAAAAAATCCATTAGAGGGGGGAAGATGGTGGAATATTTCACGAGGCTGATGTGTCCGGATGCATTGAACTGCTCACACCGTGCGGTCAAATATCGTCGTCTGAAAGAGCAGCACTCTTTTAGAATTGTTGTCTTCATATATTATTTGAGAAGATGAATCGATCTTGCAAAACGTCCCGAGGAAGGAAAAACACAAAGCTGAAACTCACACAGGCCGCAAACTTCTACTTCAACTCAGTCACAAGTTTTTGCTTCAGAGGCACACTTGTTTCAAAACAAAGGAAAACAAGCTCTTAATCTTGTACAGTTTTGTTTTTGTTTTTTTACAAATCGCATGTGGAGTGCATTATTCATTTCTTTTGATCGTGTATGAAACCGAGATTATGATCACGGATTAAATAATTAATTTATTAGATTATGTAATTCAAAATTTAAAAATTTTAATCGTATCCAATAAAATGGTACTCTAGAGTGAATTAAACGGCCGTTGTTTTGTACTGGTAGCCTACTAATGGCACTATTATATTATATTATATTATATTATATTGTGACCGAAATGCAAGATCTGTGTCTACGCTGGATTTGAAGTAACTAAATCGTCACAAACATGTACTTTTTCCATTTCACCGAATAAAGCATATCCGCACATCAGTCATGCTAAACGGGATAAATATATAGACGATAGCCAGTTTACCACAGGCGGGATGTAGCGTCACGCGTATTCGCTATTTTCAATTTGTGTATTGTTTCCTCTTTTTTTGTGGCGACTTTTCCACCTCAAGTTAGCGCAAAACGTAGAGACGGAACGTGTCCATGTGAGAGTTTGCTTGTTGGTTGGACTTGATCGTGTGTGCGTTGGGTGGTGGTGGGGTGCACCCAAAAGCAGGTTGCTGCTGCGTGGCGCTTTGCCAGGAGCGACGTGGATTATTTGCCTTAAATAAATAACCCCATTGCCGTCACTATTTGATGCATAAATAATGGTGGTCGTGTTTCAACACAGTTGACTGACATCAGCCCCTTATTGACATGTACACTGGGCCTTCACTAAACTGCATAAATAGCTGGTTTGCAAGTGTGTGTTAGTGTGAGTGTGCTCCCATGTCAGGGTGTATCGTTGGAGTAGAGTGCAGTACACACACACACACACGTACCTTGGCCTGATTGAGTATTTAGCAGTGTGTGCAGCTTTCCATGCAGACGCATTCATCTCTATCCTCCACTGTTGTCTCTTTCTTTTTTCTTTAATCTTACCTGCGTTTCATTGTAAAGGACCAAAAATCTCGATTGGATGGAGTTAAAGCATATTGGCTGCTTTGGCTTTAAAGGGACACTCAGCCTTAATCCGAAAGGATTTGCATACATGCTTCTTTGAGCGGCCTGGCTAAGGTCACACTAAATCACCCCGAGATCGCAGGGTTGCCCCGGGGTTCACAAGGTTATTGTGTCTGGGCCACACTGAGTTATAGCCCGCAACTCACCAAGAGGCTCAAAAGCACAGCCCCAGCATCCTCGCCTTTCCTCGCCCCCCCCCCCGCCCCCCATGATATGTGTCGTGTGCAAAAGCGGCTCATATACGCCACCCAAGACATGCCTGCTGTGGCACCTTGTCTTCAAACCACTGGTTCTATCTCCAGTTGGAGTTTGTTCGCTTCAACAGAAACACAACACAGATATTTCAAAAGCTCATTCTTGCACTTTTTATGTTCTCTTGAAGTGACTATTGACTTTCCCCACCCTCTTTTTCTCTTCTAATAAATGTGATTGCTTCGAGCGGCCATGCACTGCCATAGGCTCCCGGGTTTGGATGAGGGGGTGAGGGTGGAGAGGGGGGGGGGAGGGGAAAAAACAGGCCAGAGTGGTCTATGGAGAGAAGAGGCAAAATGACTTAACAGCTTACTGCAGAGTAATTAGGTCACATTACAAGCAGAGCAATTTCACATTCATCAGGGCCGTTTGGGTTTCCTTAAAACTTGAATCTCCTGAGTGCAGACATCAAGAGCATGCCGGCCTTTGGCTCCTCGCATGCTCACCTCACTCCAAAATGTAAAATAATAATAATAATAATAATCATAATAATCACATGTTTCTGCACGCTTAACTTTTGCTCTGTTCTTATTTGTTACCGTGCGTGCCATTCTTGTTGAGGCTACATGAATGACAGTTGCACCGGCTCAGTGTGATGCAGCATATTTGTGCAATGCACTCCACCAAGTCAAGAAGGAGTCATGCTGAATGATGACCGGAGTGCTCCTGACAGGATGTTTGCCAAAGCTTTCTGCTTCACTTGAGACTAGCTGGAGGTCCCGGGGTGTGCTTATATGCATTCAAAAAAAAAAAAGTATCATTGTTGTCTCAATAAATAGGATGACAAATTAAATGTTTGAAAATGTATTTTCAGAAATGCGCAGCAGAAATATTTTTTTGGCGTGCTCCTATTATTCACAATGGAACAATTACGTATTAGACAAATAGAGCTCCACCTGCAAACACAAATAATTCCGAAAAAAAAACCGATGTCGTTTTTTCTCTCTTTAGTCGAACGTCATCTTGAAACGCTTCCCTCGAATTAGGGTGTGTTTTTATTGGGTCGCAGAGTGAAATACGTCAAGCAGGCACACATTGTCATGCCAAGTGTTTTGTTTTTTTTCCAAGTTTTGGTTTTCCATTTGCTTCGCTTTATGCTAAATATGTATTTGTATTCGGAGTTCATTTTGACTCATGCGTATCTTTTGCTGCGAAGCAACGAGAATATTTACGCCCGCTATTGAAAAAAAAAAGAAAAATGAAAGTTTGGCGTCGGGTGCTGACCACGCGCTGTGCTTTTGGCGTCGCCCTCCCCGCAGACGCTTGCGGCCTGTCGGATGCTGCCCACATCGAGAGCCTGCAGGAGAAGTCCCAGTGCGCCCTGGAGGAATACGTGCGCAGCCAGTACCCCAACCAGCCCAGCCGCTTTGGCAAGCTCCTGCTGCGGCTGCCTTCCCTCCGCACCGTGTCCTCGTCGGTCATCGAGCAGCTCTTCTTCGTCCGCTTGGTAGGTAAAACTCCGATTGAAACGCTCATCAGGGATATGCTATTATCCGGGAGCAGCTTCAACTGGCCTTACATGTCCATCCAATGATGCATGTAATGACACACACACAAAAAAAAAGAGAGGACATGGACCAAAATTCAGCACCCATCCTCTAAGAAGACTATACGTATCAGACTTTTTCTTGACAACTTTGGAAGACCTTTGCCTCCTTTCTTCCCTCCCCCCACCCCTGTCTTCTGGGACCGAGATGGAATATGTACAGAAAAATATTGGAACTGGACTTTACACCTGTGTAAATCCGTCCTCACCTTCAAGAACAATACTCGTCATTTTGTAAAATACTAGTCTTTATTTTCTTTTCTTTTTGTAAGAAAAATTGCAAACAAAAGGAAAAAACATCATATGCGCAGTAAGAAAAAAAAAGAATCAAGACTTAGCGGGAAAATAATGTTTCCAAGCAATTATAAGAATTTGTCCTGTGTCTATGTACCTCTCTCTGTTTTGTATTTTTTTCTGGTTCTAAACCAGGCTTTCTGTGATTCTATACTAATAATTTTTTGATATAACCTTTTGCTTCTTATAATGAGTGCGGTATATGTTGTCGAAGCTATGTTCTCCAAGAATTAAAATTGAAGTGAGAATCTTAAAAAAAAAAAAAAAAAAAAAACAGGAAAAAAAATTAAGAAATCTAGACAATAAGAAACAAGTCTAATCGCTATGACAATATCACCACTGATGGTTGAACTTTTTTTCCCAACACGATGGACCTGCAAACAACAAACTGAACCGCTTACCACCCAGGCCACCCTCACCCCCCAGGACATTTTTACTGACAGGACATCTGGGGACCCCCACACCCCCTCTCCCCTACACCCACCTTGCACCCCCTACGCCCCCCCCACCTCCCCCCGGCGGCCATGAGTTTGATCATCAGTCAATGAGGAGAGACATGAAAAATCAAAAAGCACTTTTAATATATCATTTCAAATACTTTTTTTGTTTGTTTCGTCTTTGGAAAAAAAAATCATTGTTTCTCGAACCTTATGGGTTGTTGCCTTCAATTTGCTTACTCCTGGATGCAGCTTCTTTTGTTTGTTTGTTTGGGGGGGTTTTTTTGCAGAAAGGCTCGATTGATGAAGTTGTGTGATGGTGACTGTATTATTAAAAGACAAATAGGCAACGATGTCTGTCCGCAAGCAATTTTCCTCCATCCGTTCACCTTTCTTTGCAACATTTTCGCTCTTGAATGCAGCCTGAAATTGAAATTTCCTATTTGCACCAGTGAAAACAGGTTATACACGGCATTAGTTGTCCTGGAATGGCTCTACATGATACAAGCAAAATAATAATAAAAAAATCACAGCAGGCTCACCTTGCTTTTGTACCCCACCGACCCCCTTGCACACACACACACACACACACACACACACACACACACACACACACACACACACACACACACACACACACGCGCGCACACACTTCCTAAATTTCCCTCGCTTCAAAAATTCGCCCCGTTAGCCTTGATCGCGCTTATACTTCATTATTAACGTGGGCGTCACTTGGCAAAAGATAATCAATTTTATGTATTTTATTTTGTGAAGGATTTTTCCTCCTGCAAAGCTAATGCAGGCGTGATCAATATGGAAAATATATTTGACATAAGCGCGATGGGTTGTGATGATGCAGCCGATGTGAACGTGCGTGTGCGTGCACTGTAGCGCGCGCACACACACACACACACACACGAGTCTCAGTTTCATGTACTCTCGCTGTCATTGCGTTTCCACCTTGATGGGCAAAAGTGACACATTTTATCGCAACACATCACACACACTGAAGTCACACAAAAAGCGACGTTTGGGTGTGGCATTTAATGCATTTGCCTGTGAGCAGCAGCAGCCCTTCTTAATCATCAGACGTGTTGCTTGCGTATGCCTTATGGCTCACGTTATGTTACTGTGATGACGGGGGACAAGTGAACGCATCACGTCGTCATGTGCGATTGTCGCCTTACTGTATTTGTTATTTCTCTCTTTTTTTTCTTTTTTTTTGAGAGGGTTTATCTGTCTGCATTGCTGGTCTTATTCTGTCTAAGGGATGTACGTAAAAGACTTGTTCTCATATGCTTTCTCAAGTGATGATAAATGTGTGAACCGATATCCAATCGACTTGGGTCAAGCGTCTTGTGAGACGCTCTGTAAGCTGGTTGCTTTTTGTTTACTGGCTTCTGCGTGCGATTGTGCTTTTGGCCGTACAAGATTTAGAACCACGCGAAATCATGATATCGAGGAAATATCCTGGTTGTGCACCCCCCCCCCCCCCTCAGCTGTTCCCCTGCTTGATTGCATGCGGGACTACGATGTTTGTTTGGCTTCAAAAGGAGCATGACAAAAAGCCCATGCAGGCAGGCAGGTCGTTGTCGTTTTATGTTGCCGTGGACTAAATGCTTTGCTGGGTTATTAAACGCAGCGTACAGCTGCTTGTCTCCAACATAATGTATTCTAAATCCCTCCAGAGTATAACCATCTTTTATCCTCTCGCTGAGAGCATTTTGTTGTACAATTGTTACACTACGGGCTATATAAAGAGAGCGGCAGATGAAATCGTGGCATGTGTTGCTAATTAATGTTTGGGTACGGGCGATACAAGAAAACACACACCACAGGACTCGAGGAAAGTCATCTTCGACGTCGCAACGTGATGTATTCCAAAATATGCCCACTCGTCAAATGAATACCTAATGGTATGTAAATATCAATAAACACAATGACATCAAGAAAAAAAAAGATTGGACGAAAGAGTCGACTGTACTTTCGGGAGATGCGCGTCCCCCTTTTTAGGCCTCCAGCGTTGAGGAAAGCTCCAGTTAGGATGGCCTAAAAAGAGAGTTAAACAATCATTTAGCGTTGTCTGCTTTCATTCATCAAAGCCCATACAAGCGGAGGACTCCCAACACGAGCCACTATTAGTTTGCTTTTTACGCAAGCAGCTGGATGCGATTTCACGTTTGAGGTGTCTGCCTGAAAGAGGAACATTTATTATAGCTCAACATGTCAGCGGGCCCAGGTCGTCTTCTGCCTTTCAGTGCGTGCAGGGCGGCCGCTTTGTTCAGTCGAGACACAACTCGGGCCTCCGTTTGAAATTTTAGTACGTTTCTGCGTATGTTGTGTACTTTTCTTCTGACACGTAAAAAAAATGTCACTCAGCCTCCTGATTGCACTCTTTTTCATAAACAAACAAACAAAAAGACTAGACAACCGATGTTTATTTACGCCGGTATTGATTGTGCTCGCCGCCAATGACGACAAACATGATTTGTAATATCACCCAGCGTGCAGCCAAATCGGAGCCCCTGCTGTTTAAAAAAAAAATTTTTTTAGAAGGTCCTTGAATGCAACACAAAGGGCCAACTCCTCGTGCCCGCGGGCGCGCGTGCTTGCGTGCGTGCGTCAACGTTTGTGCAGGTTGTCATAGCAATACGTCAGCTTTGGTCATGTTTCTCCTTTCTGAAGGAGTTCTCGAACGCTTGTGAGCGTGAAAGCGCGCGTCCGCGAGAACGCGCGCGGGTGAGAGCAGATTGCTGCGTAAGCGGATCCTTTTGTGTTGATTTAGGAAGACGTTTGCGGTATATAACGTTCAAGGCTGATAATATCATTGCCTGGCCAGATAAATAAAGCAGTGGCCTAAACCATCGGGTCGGCGATCGATCCGCTTTCTCTACCCGAGACGGGGAAGGAGGAGGAGGAGGAGGGGGGCGGGGGGAGAACGAGGTGGCAGGGGGCGCTCATTAGCATTCCACAGCCATGGACTAAACGCTGACAACTAACAGAGATATCCAGCTCCACACCGCTGCATGCACTCGCCTTTGTCCTCTCCCCTCCTGGCCCTTCATTTCGCTCTCTCATCACAGCCAACACTCTTTTCTTTTCTCCCACCCTTCTCCTCTGTCCTCTCTCTCTTCTCTTCTCCTCTCTCTCTTTTGCACAAGAGCCAGAAACCTCCCCGGAAAAAAAAAGGAGAAAAAAAAACAAGAGGAACGAGAAGGAGGGGTGATGTTGTAAAAGCTGTGCAGAAGTGACAGCGCTAAGCGCAGCGGATTTAGTCAGGACAGATACAATTGTGTGTGACTTGACAAAATAGAAGGCGGGAGACGTTTTGAATCGAAACTGCCATTGTGGGTTATTTTAAACCAGCCCCGAAAAAGGAGAAGGACATTTGAACCGCTCTGTTTACTTCAGGATCATCTGTCTTTTTTGGTCATTTTCGGAATCGGAATGCTTTAATAATGCCCGCGTGCAATATTTCTTGGGTTGCCGCGCGGGAAAGTATGGCAACTTGATGTTTGAGAAATATCCAATGTGCGAATAAAGTGCTGCTGTCACTCCGTGTGGGAAAAGGAAAAGTTTCCTCTCTTATTTGTACAAGTAGGGATAATTAAAACAAACACATTATTGACCTGTAGAATGAATGAAGTAGAGTTGACTGTTCAAAAAGCAGCATAAACCTAAATATCTCATGACAATTTGAATATAAATCAATAAAATACTTGCCATAACTCTTTATACACACACACAAGTAAGTTTAGGATTTAAAAAAAGCAGCTTGCGCTAGACCTCATTTTCTGATACGATAAAAGCAAAACATTGAGCAAACTGCTATGTAGATTTACATGATGTGGGAAAAATTGAAACAATTGCCCATACGTTAAAACAAAGTTTACATGTGATACAAACAAAATAATTGAAGAATGCTGACATTCAGATTTATGAAAATGCAGGTAAAATAAATTCACCTTATGAACAAAACAGATACTTGCCCAAAGTTTATTGAACTGAGCAAAGTCAACAATTGCCAAAACTGCTTAAATAAGTTGATATACGCCATTGGCAATGACTTTATTGTCTGCTTTTCAGAAGACATCTATATCGATAGGAGCCACAATGACAACTGTGTGATGATGCCAACTCCTTTCCAAAGTTTTCAGCCCTCCCACCTTTTCCTCCCCCCTTCCATCTTTTTTTTCAATCCTCCTGCAGTGTGTGCACCGCATTGTTGTTTTAAAATATGCATGTCTCCCCGGAATGCCAGTCACGGGTCCAAACTTTGTGTCCCAACCTCCCACATGATGAAATGACCTCCCCCACTCGATTACACCCCCACACTGCCGCACTTTTTTTTTCAAGCGAACAAAATGTCTCAATCTGCACTCTTCTTCTCGTTTGAGAACTGACACTTGTGGATGTAGGAACCAACCCCCCACCCCAAGCCCCAAAAATATTATTAAAAAATGGATTAAAAGGGGGGGGGGGAATCAAGGAAACAGGAAACATTCATGCAGGACAAAAGTAAGACTCGTTTTTTTACCCTTCCTTTCCTTCTCTTCTTTGGTGTGCGTATGCGCGTGCGTGCGTGCGTGCGTCAGGTGAGTGTACTTCCGTGCGTGACGTGGCGGTGAAAATGAAAACGAGAGGATGGCTGGACAGCATGAGTGGAAGATTGATTGACGTGTGCGCGTATTGGATCGAGTATGCGAACAGTGACCACACAACCTTATTAATCACTCTATCGTGGCGATGTTTCAAAATGTGACGCAATATTGTTTGCAGCGGAAGTGGAACAATTTCCACGTCGCGTGATGACGTGTCTACAGAGAGCGCACGTCACTTCATGTCGCTTTGGATTTGTCAAAAGCGGAAAATATCAATTCGAGCGTACTTCTGTGACGCTCTGTAACCTGTTTCTATATGGGATACACCCCATAAGAACAATAATAATAATAATAATAATAATAATATTATTATTATAATAAGAATAATAGATCACCAGAGCAGTTTTATGCCACTTTGTTGCAATTAACAAACACCGTTAAAAACAAAATTAATGATACCGATGTTTACATTTACTTTTATTTTCGACCTTTTGGAATTTAAAAAAAATGTGTGTGTGTGGGGGGGACTGTATACTGAAACTTGTTATTATTATTTTTTTTCTAAAGTATGGTTCCCACTTAATGATTTTGGTGAATTCATTAAAAAAAACACCACACGGGCCTTATTCATGCTCAGCCATCTTTGTTCCAGCCTGTGAGGCTTGTTTCAGTCATTCAGTCAGGCAGAAGAATGCGTGTAAAGATATAATCCCGCACTCAGCCTTATTTCCTCTCTCTATGTGCTGCTTATCTTCATGCTCAGAATTGAGCCGGCATCTTTCAACCTGAACACACGTTGAAATTACGTCACGCTTTATTTGTCCTTATTTGTCGAGACGTATACTGACATGGTTGGACGATAAATATTTGGGGACACCTGTTTGAGTAAGAAGGAACATGCGCAGCTGTGACAGCTCATCTGCTCATACTTTCGACGAGATTTTACAGCGGGAATATTTGTCTCCATCCATCCAGAGGAACATTTGTGATCTTGGCGAGCTCGCAATGCGTCTTCGAGTCGCTCCCAGAGCTGTTTTGTGGCCTTGGGGTCAAGTTCTTCCACGCCAAATTCACCTGAGCATGCCTTTGGGGCCCAGCTTTGTGCGCTGGGGCACAGTCATGATGAAAAATGGCTTTTTAGCCAAGACTTATGTCCAACATATGTCTTCCATCCAAAGATCCATCCATCCATCCATTCATCCATCGACCAGCTATGTGTAAAACATTCCTTTCCCATTTTACTCAGTCAGAGTCGGCAGCCATTCACTCAAATCGGTTAAAAGTCAGCCAACATGCAAAAAATTCAAATATTCTAAATATAACTACGGGTGAAGTGTTCTTATTACAGTTTATTGAAAGTCCTTTTTTCTGGAAAGCTCCTCATTGGAACTGTCTACACGCACACACACACACACACTCACACACACACACACACACACACACACACACACACACACACACACACACACACACACACACACACACACACACACACACACACACGCAGCGCCGCTGTGACTATAGAAGAACCCCCCCCCCCCGCCCTCCCCAATTCTCATTTCCCTTAAAGAAGCTCTAATCTGAGCCCAGTGGTGAAAATGCGTGTGTTGTGTGAAGAAGAGTGAGTGGGGGTCGCGAGGGGGGGGGGGAGTAGAAAGGATGATGAAGAGGAGGAGGAGGAGGGTAGTAGAACGGAGTGGCCCTCTCCCTCTGCTGAGTGACACGACCCCTCTCTTCTCTTCAAAGGCCACGCACAGATCCGCGCATGCGCGTCTCATTTGAATCGGGACTGCTCGCTGGTATGCCCCCTACACCCACACCCACCCGCACACACACACGCACACGTATATAGAAATAAATGCGGCAATATTGGATTCAGGTGGGCATTCAATAGTCTCAATCTCAGTGCACCCATGGTTATATTTGGTCCAACACACACACACACGCACGCACGCACGCACACACACACACACACACACACACACACAAAACCACTTCGTCTAAATTCATTTGCATCCACTGATTATATCCGTAATGAATAGCTGGCACAGTGTGATGCATTTTTTTTTCCTGATTCGGATAGACCAGGACCAGAGTGGACACGATCCAAAAAGGTCAGCCGTCCTCATGTAATGGTGGCAGTGACGTTTGAGGGTGAGATTTATTTTTTATTTTCTTTAAGGCTGAAATCACAAAGCTCAGCTACCAATAAAATATGCACTGCAGACAATCGGTAATTTATTTATTTTTTAAATTTAAAAAGAGAAAGGAAAAAACAACAACAACAACTATTTGTCTCCAGTGTAGCGCTTATAGCTGTGGGGGAAGTTTTTTAACGTGGGAATATGTATTTATTTATTTTGTACGTCTACAGCAAATATTTTGATTACAATGAGGACTGTTAACGTTCCATTCATTATTTTTACTTAATAGCATCCATGGGATTTTGTTTTTGCTCCAAATCAATTTCAATAAAGTCATAAACGCATTTTAACAACATTTAGAGCCCACCTCAACAGACCCTACCCACTTCTCGTGATCCGCACTGTTTACAAAAAAAAATGTTTTTGAACAAAAATGAGCATTTTAAAGTGTATGTGAGTCACCTCTAATTAATCAATCAATCATCTGATCCACCCGCTTTAAACCCCCGGTTTGTAGAAATAATAAATAACCCTTTTTGGTCAAGAACAACTTAACTGATAATTCACATAAGTGGCATCTCAATGCATTGCCATTTATTATGTTGTCTGTGGCCCTCCTTTGTTCGTAGTTTACCCACAAGGTGCCCAGCAATGATTTTCTATTCATTTGCAAGGAAAACGTATCACTGTAAAAGAATCAAACCAGTCGTCTCGGGGATGACGTCGTTGTCGTAGCCCCAGCGCGCTCGTCATGTTTTGGACACCTGCACGCTCGAATAATACAGACCGGAAAGTTTTCAAGTTTCTTTTGCTGAATGGCGGAGCAATTTCCAAACGCCAGAGCAGCAAACGTCAACATCGCTCTCTCTTCCTCCTTCCTTCCTTGGCTTTTCTCTCCTCTTTCTGGCGTGTGTGTGAGCCCCTCCTGGCAGGCTGTAATTGTTGCTACCTTTGTTTGCTAGATGGCGCCCTGCCTTTGGGGGGCGGGGGGGGGGGGGGCCCTCTGACACTGGAGCTGCTCTGCTCGGCTCACATCTCCGCATGAATCTTATCCCCTTCTTCTTCTATTCTATTTCCATTTCTTCTTCTTCTTCTTCTTCCTCTTCTTCTTTGAAATAAATAAATCAATAAACACTCATTTTGTCGTCCTCAAGGCTGGCAAATTCGATTTTTTAAAGATGAACTTTCGTCCACGTTTTGATTTAAAGTGGAGGGGGGGGGGATTCATGAAGTCAGCAAGGGTTAATTGAAACGCGAATGGCAGATGGTCGTTTGAATTCTTGGTTTGTTTTCTTAAAATATTGTCTCAATTCACGTTCCTTTAATTCGAAGGTCAGTTAAAAGGAAGAAGGCGTATGAATTGTACGGCCGAATGGTGAACTTCAAGTGGAAAAAGAAATAATATTTCGACTCTTCTAAATATTATTCGTGTTTGTTCAAGGGCAATCGGGACTGTTTACTTTTTAAATGAACGAATGATTATTCAATTGTGCTTTTTTCAGGTGGATATTCAAACTCAACGAATATGTGACCTCGTTTTGCTTAAGGTCGCTCATCACGTCCAGGAAACCTTCGTCGTTGTTTGTTTTCCGCACCCCCCCCCCCCCCACCTTCACTGACAAACGCTTTTGTTAAATTTACTCAATTTTATTTCGTCAAGTGGTTGCACGAAATAAAATCCACATCCATTTTGGCAAACACTTAAAAAATGGATCTGGATTTTTTTTGTGTAGCCAGGTGGGCAAAATAAAATTGAGTAAATTAAACACACCATTTGCTCAGTCCTACACGCCCCCCCCCCACACACACGCGCGCGCGCGCAGAGGAAATAAAGACACTGCAGCAGATCCACTTTGACTAAATAGCAAGTTTGTGTGACGTTGATGGATGTGGTAGACACTTGCAGAATCTGCTGCAGCTCTCTTAGAAAAAAAAAAGAAAAGAAAAAGGCTACGTAAGTTGCTGTAGCAGATGAAGATTTGATAAAGAAACTCTCATCTTGGTAAACAGATGCAATCAATATCGTTTATTAAATATGTGCGTTAGGTACGCAAACACACAGAACTAGATTAAAAAAAAGAGAGAATACTTTCCCAAACACAGGAATGCACACTTTTTGATTCATTTAATCGTGGTTGCATTCTATTGAGCGTTTGCCTCTTTCATAAAAGGCAACTTCCTGAAAATAACACAAATAGAATCCATTTGCTGTTGTACCTAATCAAGTGTCCAGCGTGAGTGCATGAAGTGCTTGATTGTCTTGACTTGACTCTTTCGAAGAAGTCCCAACTCCTCAGAGCATCCATGCATGTTCGCCTTTTTGCCTCCTCCTCGACACGAATGTCTCCTCATGTGCCTCGCCCATGTGGGCATGTGATTATTATTTTTTGGGTGGGGGGGGGGGGGGGTTCCTCTCTGTGGTGTCAGCGGCTTCAATAAAGACGTACCACTTGCAAAATCTCCATTAAATCATTTTTTATAAGTGACGTTCAGCCGTGTGGGTTTTTGGGGGGGGGGGGGGTACTTAGCTTCTAGTGTTTATGGGCTGACAAAGTTTCATCAATTATTTCCTTTTTTATCCAGAAACGCCCTCCCCCCCACGTCCTCTTTTGCTGTACTGGTGGTCCAGAAGGTTGTCTTGTAGCTGAACCACCTGCAGTACCCCCAGAAGACTCAACACGGTCAAAGCTGTCCTCTCTCAGAAGCACCTTTTGCGCACCATATTATTTAGAGGCAATTTGAATTTTATTTTACCTTCCCCCCCCCCCCCCCCCCCCCAATGTTCCCTCATTGGTACCGCATCCCTCTTTTTATTATTTATTTTTTCCTACTGAACGAGCCTTCACTGTGACACTTGCACAAAATGCCCTCCAGGCAAAGGGCGGACTTTGGGTTCAATTAAGGCGGAATAATACATGTCGTGAGGTGACCACAGTTGCACGCTAAAGAATAAGATGGGGGTTGGGGTGGGGGGACAGTACTTTCTTTGTTTTAAAGATGCTCTTTGTGTGCATCTCTGCCATCAGTGTCACGCCGGAGCTCATTAAAGTATTTAATACCTGTCGTCTCTAATTCAATCCATTCTGACATTCCTTTCTTTCCCTCCTCTTAATGGAATTTGCCACATTTAAGCTGCCTGCCGCCCGGATTTGGGAACTCATAAAGCAGCCATTTGAGCTCTACATATCCTCGTGGAGTGACAGGGAATACCGAGGTTTGTCGTCATTCCTTAAGTAGAAAACAAGATATTTCTCAGCCACACTGGGATTTGAGCGCATTAAAATATTTCGCTGCTCTGCTGTGATAAAAAAAGGGGGGGGGGGAGAAAAAAAGGTAGAGGAGGATTGGTGTTGAAGTAACTTGCTGTCTGTCTGTCAGTGTGCTTAGCGGCGCACAGATATGGACGCTGGCTGCACAGCCTCATCTCTTGGGCTTTTAATTAACAAGCTGTCTCAAAGCTTCAGTACAGCTCCATCAAACGGCACCCCCACGCCCAAACCGAGCAAATGCAGCACCCCACCGGCACGCTGCATCCATAAAAAAAAAAAAAGTTCAACAAATAAAGCGTTATAACGTTGGATGCGTTTCGGGTCCAAATCTTGCGTCTGT
Source organism: Hippocampus guttulatus (assembly GCF_054856545.1). Classification (NCBI taxonomy): domain Eukaryota; kingdom Metazoa; phylum Chordata; class Actinopteri; order Syngnathiformes; family Syngnathidae; genus Hippocampus; species Hippocampus guttulatus. The sequence goes on from NC_141265.1 coordinate 17,998,515, forward strand.
GCGTAAAACGCGCACGTCCGGTTTTCGCGCGTAATTGGATCATATATGTCAGTTTCAGTCGTGCGTGTGAGCTATCCGACGCTTTTTATAGCACGTGTGCATATAGTTGCCATTGGATATATTTATTTTATACATATACAGTATATGTTTAATGTCACCCCCCCCCCCCCCCCCCCCTCCACGTCAGTGCGTAATGGCCTGATGCATTAAAAGCAGTCATATGTGAAGATTTTCTATTCATAACACCTTTTGGACGGCAGCAAATGGACGCAACCGGGTTCCACGTTCACAAAGAGCGAAGAGGAAAGATTACTTCTCTCTCTCTCTCTCTCTCAGTCTCTCTCTCTCTCTCTCTCGCCGTGTCCGTATTTGGTCGTATCGCGTCCCACGTGGGGGGAATGTGATAGCAAGGCGAGGTCAACGGGGACGAGGGGGTGGGCGTGGGGGGGGGGGGGGGGTCGCTGTCCATGGTGCTGCGACCACCGGTTCGCTTGGCCTGGATGTCCTCGTCACATTCGACAGGACAAGTTGGAAATCGATCCAGCAGAGTTGGGCCCAACCAGACCGCCCTGACAGGAAAAACCTTCACACGATGTTAACCGCTCACATACCCGCGAGCCATAACGCACGCACGCGCGCATGCGTGTGTCAGGGGCGGTTCTGGATCAATTTCACTGAGGGGGCCGGGCTGGGGCCAGGGGTTTTGATGGGGGGGCACATTCAACCCAGGGCTAAAAAGACAGATTCAAAATCTTATTTGACTTTTTATTTCTTCAGACTTTGAAATTGTAGTCATAACATTACAGTGATGAGAAAAAAACAGTATTAGGAGGGCTAAAATGTCTGCAAGCGTAACAATACGCCGTGTCCATCTGTTGAGAATATTCAAGCCAGGGGATGATATGGTACCAGCCCGCCGGGGACAAACATTGCAAATACACTGAAGCTAGATGTTTTACATGCATATAATTATCCAAATTTTAAAAGGCAATATCTTATATATTGATCCTGTTAAATAAAAATTAAAATAAAAAGGGAGACTAAAAAAGTTACACACAGACACACGCGCACACACACGCACACACAAACACGCGCGCACACACACAAACACACACGCGCGCGAGCACACGCGCGCACACGCAAATAGCACTCGTGTCGTGGTAATTTCCTTCTCTGCGGACTGCTTCTCATTTTCCCGCTCATTTTTAAATGGCGCAGCGCACTAAAGGGTCCGACTAGAATGTTAAATCACGCACTTTGGTTCCACCTTTCGCGTCGGCGACTCGGCACGACTGCGTAATCTGCGCTCGGAGGGGGGGCCACAGGGGGGGCCAGAATCGGTGCTACAGGGGCACTGGCCCCCGCTGCCCCCCCCCCCCCAGAACCGCCACTGGCGTGTGTGTGCGTGTCTGTGCGTGTGTCACTGTTTTGACCAGAGAAGAAGACAACAGCAGCCTCAGTCCGTCACTGAGACAGACCCATGACAGCAGACGCTATCAATAGCACTCTCCTTAGTTTGTAAGGTGTAGGCAGGGATTACATTTAGATTTTATATGCACGTGTAAATTGTTTAAAACTTCCTTTCTTTATAAATCTTGTTTAATCATAAAGTGCATTACTATATTTTTCAATACCAATTACTTGTTAAAGTTTGTACAATCAATGGGATCAGTTGAAATGCATATATGTGAATGATAAAGGTAAATTGCACATTTGTTGAAGGAAATGTAAGGTGCTTCATGAAATGTTTTGTAAAAGATACGTTCATTAAATTTCAACATTTTCCAAATGTTCTTGTGCTTCTTTATATCAATTCAAAGGAAAGACATATTGTTTTGGTTGTTTACAACAAAGTAGGGTATCATTTTAATGGTCCGGCCCACTTGACATCGACCGAGGCCGTATGTGGCCCACAATGTGAAATGAGTTTGACACCAGTGATGTATAGTAAGGCGTTTTTAGCCGAAAAAAACAACCACGTACAGAAAGGCGTTTATAGCCGAACCCCCCCCCCCCCGACCATGTACTGTATAATAAGGCGTTTTTAGCCGAAAAAAACGACCATGTGTAGTAAGGTGTTTTTAGCTGAAAAAAAAAACGACCATATATATAGTAAGGCGTTTTTAGCCGAACCCCCCCGACCATAATAATAATAATAATACATTTTATTTATAAGCGCCTTTCAAGACGCCCAAGGACACTTTACAATAACAAAAAACACAAAACAATACGGGTTGAGCAGCGGCAGCCAAAACGCACCAGCGTTCACTCAACCCGGAAGTCAGAAAGAAACCACAAGGGTGGGAGAGGGGGAGAAAAAAAACCACGCTCCAACTACCCACATTTTGAGGATAATTTGAGTTAGGCAAAAAACTCCTGCACAAGCATATGACAGTTACAACAGGTCACAAGACATAAACAATGAAGACGGTGAAACAAGGGAATGTATGAAGGAGGGGGTGATGGTGGGGGACTAGCTTCCGTGCATACTTTCATCAGGGGAAGGTCGAAATAGCAGATGTTGTTTTGGTAGCAGGCTGCTCAAGAATTTAAGACAGCCTTGAGTCCGTGGCTTATGTCTCTTTAGTGGCGTCGATCAGCCAAATCCGTGATTTCAGTCAATATTTGAGCACGGATTCCAGTTTCTCCAAGTTCTTGACCATCTTGCAGAGACGCTCCAAAACTGCAACAGTTTGTGGTTGACCACAGTCTGAGTCTGAGTGTTGGACATCCGCACTATGCCATCCTTAGACCGGCAGCCTCTTCACTTCCAATAGAAGTGAAGGCACTTACCATGTATAGTAAGGTGTTTTTATCGGGAAAAAAAACGACCATGTATAGTAGGGCGCTTTTCGACATTAAACAAAAAAAACATTTTAAAGTAAAGCGTTTTTAGCCGAAAAAAAAACGACCATGTATAGTAAGGCGTTTTTAGACGAACAAAACGACCATGTATAGTAAGGCGTTTTTAGTCGTAAAAAAACGACCATGTATCGAGTAAGGCGTTTTTAGCCGAAAAAAAACATAATATGTAGTAAAGCGTTTTTAGACGAAAAAAAAAAAACGACCATGTATAGTAAGGCGTTTTTAGACGAAAAAAAAAAACGACCACGTATATCCATCCATCCATCCATTTTCCGAACCGCTTGATCCTCACTAGGGTCGCGGGGGTTGCTGGAGCCCATCCCAGCCGTCTTCGGGCAGTAGGCGGGGGACACCCTGAATCAGTTGCCAGCCAATCGCAGCGACCACATATAGAAAGGTGTTTTTAGCCGAAAAAAAACGACCACGTATAGAAAGGCGTTTTTAGCCCAAAAAAAAAAAGACCATGTTTAGTAAGGCTTTTTTAGTCGAAAGAAAAACGACCATGTATCGAGTAAGGCGATTTTAGCCGAAAAAAACGATAATGTGTAGTAAGGCGTTTTTAGACGAAAAAAACGACCACGTATAGTAAGGAGTTTTTAGCCGAAAAAAATGACCATGTTTAGTAAGGCATTTTTAGTCGAAAAAAACCCGACCATGTATCGAGTAAGGCGTTTTTAGACGAAAAAAATGACCATGTATAGTAAGGTGTATTTAGCCGAAAAAAACCGACCATGTATGTATAGTAAGGCGTTTTTAGCCGAAAAAAACGACCATGTATAGTCAGGTCTTTTTGGACGAAAACACCGACCATGTATAGTAAGGCATTTTTGAACAAAATTTTTAGCCGAAAAAAACGACCATGTATAGTAAGGCATTTTTGGACGAAATTTTTAGCCGAAAAAAAAAACGACCATGTATAGTAAGGCGTTTTAGCCCAAACAAAACACCATGTATAGTAAGGCATTTTTGGACAAAAACTTTGGCCGAAAAAAACGACCATGTATAGTAAGGCGTTTTAGGACGAAATTTTTAGCCGAAAAAAACGACCATATATAGTAAGGTGTTTTTGGACGAAAAAAACGACCATGTATAGTAAGGCATTTTTGAACAAAATTTTTAGCCGAAAAAAACGACCATGTATAGTAAGGCGTTTTTAACCGAAAAAAAACGACCATGTATAGTAAGGCGTTTTTGGACCAAAAAAACGACAATGTATAGTAAGGCGTTTTTGGATGAAATTTTTAGCCGAAAAAAATGACCATGTATAGTAAGGCGTTTTTGGACGAAAAAAACGACAATGTATAGTAAGGCGTTTTTGGACGAAAATTTTAGCCGAAAAAAACGACCATGTATAGTAAGGCATTTTTAGCTAAAAAAAAAAAAGATCATGTACAGTGAGGCGTTTTTGGACGAATTTTTTAGCAGAAAAAAACGACCATGTATAGTAAGGCGTTTTTGGACGAAAAAAACGACCAATGTCTAGTAAGGCATTTTCGGACAAAATTTTTAGCCGAAAATAACGACCATGTATATTAAGGCGTTTTAGGACGAAAAGAACGACCATGTATAGTAAGGCGTTTTGGACGGACCATGTATAGTAAGGCATTTTTGGACGAAATCTTTAGCCGAAAAAACGACCATGTATAGTAAGGCGTTTGTAGTCCAAAAAAAACTACCATGTATAGTAAGGCGTTTTTAGCCGGAAAAAAATGACCATGTATATATAGTAAGGCGTTTTTGGACGAAAATTTTAGCCGAAAAAAACCACCATGTATAGTAAGGCGTTTTTGGACGAAAAAAACGACCATGTATAGTAAGGCATTTTTGGACGAAATTCTTAGCCGAAAAAAAACGACCATGTATCGTAAGGCGTTTTTAGCCCAAAAAAACCACCATGTATATTATACTAAGGCGTTTTTGGACGAAATTTTTAGCCGAAAAAAACGACCATGTATATATAGTAAGGCGTTTTTATCCGAAAAAAACTACCATGTATATATAGTAAGGCGTTTTTAACCGAAAAAACTACCATGTATAGAAAGGCGTTTTTGGACGAAATTTTTAGCCAAAAAAAACGATCATGTATAGTAAAGCCTTTTTGGACGAAAAAAACGACCATGTATAGTAAGGCATTTTTAGACGAAAAAAACCCGACCATGGGCGTAAGGCGTTTTTGGACGAAATTTTTAGCCGAAAAAAACAACCATGTATCGTAAGGCCTTTTTAGACGAAAAAAACGACCATGTATATATATATATATATATATATATATATAGTAAGGCGTTTTTAGCCGAAAAAAACGACCATGTATAGTAAGGCATTTTTGGATGAAATTTTTAGCCGGAAAAAACAACCATGTATAGTAAGGCCTTTTTGGATGAAAAAAACGACCATATATAGTAAGGCGTTTTTAGCCGAAAAAAACGACCATGTATAGTAAGGCGTTTTTAACTGGAAAAAAACAACCATGTATAGTAAGGCGTTTTTTGATGAAATTTTTAGCCGAAAAAAACCCGACCATGTATAGGAAGGCCTTTTTGGACGAAAAAAAACGACCATGTATAGTAAGGCCTTTTTGGACGTAAAAAACGACCATGTATAGTAAGGCGCGTTTAGCCGAAAGAAACGACCATGATTAATAAAAAAACACAACACCCCTACTCTATGGAGTGCTTTGGCTCAGTCATAGAGACAACACAAAACACACAAGAAGTTTTGTGGTGGTGTGGCTCAGGGGTAGAGAAACCAGATCCCAAACTAGCGGTTGGGTGTTCAATCCCCAGAGGTTGCAACCATATCCCTTCTTTCTTTGACCAACATGATAAGTAAGGGTTATTGAAGTTGTTTTTTGTATCGTAAGGCGTTTTCGCCGAAAAAAACGACCATGTATAGTAAGGCCTTTATGGACGAAAAAAAACGACCATGCATAGTAAGGCATTTTTAGACGAAAATTTTAGCCGAAAAAAATGACCATGTATAGTAAGGCGTTTTTAGCCGAAAAAAACGAGTAAGGCGTTTTTAACTGAAAAAAACGGCCATGTATAGTAAGGCATTTTTGGACGAAATTTTTAGCAGAAAAAAACAACGATGTATAGTAAGGTGTTTTTAGCCCCAAAAAAACGACCATGTATAGTAAGGAATTTTTGGACAAAATTTTTAGCCGAAAAAAAAGGCCATGTATTGTAAGGCGTTTTTAGCCGAAAAAAACGACCATGTATAGTAAGGCAATTTTGGACGAAATTTTTAGCCGAAAAAAACGACCACGTATAGTAAGGCGTTTTTAGCCGAAAAAAACGACCATGTATAGTAAGGCGTTTTTAACCGAAAAAAAAAGACCATGTATAGTAAGCCGTTTTTGGACGAAATTTTTAGCCGAAAAAAACGACTATGTATAGTAAAGCCTTTTTGGACAAAAAAAAAGACCATGTATAGTAAGGCATTTTTAGCCGAAAAAAACGACCATGTACAGTAAGGCGTTTTTAACCGAAAAAAAAGACCATGTATAGTAAGCCGTTTTTGGACGAAATTTTTAGCCGAAAAAAACGACTATGTATAGTAAAGCCTTTTTGGACAAAAAAAAAGACCATGTATAGTAAGGCATTTTTAGCCGAAAAAAACGACCATGTATAGTAAGGCGTTTTTAGCCGAAAAAAAACGACCATGTATAGTAAAGCGTTGTTGGACGTAAAAAACGGGCATGTATAGTAAGGCATTTTTGGACAAAATTTTTAGCCGAAAAAAACGACCATGTATAGTAAGGCGTTTTTAGCCGAAAAAAACGACCATGTATATATAGTAAGGCGTTTTTGGACGAAAAAAACGAGTAAGGCGTTTTTAACTGAAAAAAACGACCATGTATAGTAAGCCGTTTTTGGACGAAATTTTTAGCCGAAAAAAACGACTATGTATAGTAAAGCCTTTTTGGACAAAAAAAAAGACCATGTATAGTAAGGCATTTTTAGCCGAAAAAAACGACCATGTATAGTAAGGCGCTTTTAGCCGAAAAAAAACGACCATGTATAGTAAAGCGTTGTTGGACGTAAAAAACGGGCATGTATAGTAAGGCATTTTTGGACAAAATTTTTAGCCGAAAAAAACGACCATGTATAGTAAGGCGTTTTTAGCCGAAAAAAACGACCATGTATATATAGTAAGGCGTTTTTGGACGAAAAAAACGAGTAAGGCGTTTTTAACTGAAAAAAACGACCATGTATAGTAAGGCGTTTTTTGATGAAATTTTTAGCCGAAAAAAAAGACCATGTATAGGAAGGCCTGTTAGGACGAAAAAAACGACCATGTATAGTAAGGCGTTTTTGGACGAAAAAAAACAACTATGTATAGTAAGGTGTTTTTAGCCGAAAAAAAACGACCATGTATAGTAAGGTGTTTTTAGCCGAAAAAAACGACCATGTATAGTAAGGCAATTTTGGATGAAATTTTTAGCCGAAAAAAACGACCATGTATAGTAAGGCAATTTTGGACAAAATTTTTAGCCGAAAAAAAAAGGCCATGTATTGTAAGGCGTTTTTAGCCGAAAAAAACGACCATGTATAGTAAGGTGTTTTTAGCCGAAAAAAACGACCATGTATAGTAAGGTGTTTTTAGCCGAAAAAAAAACGACCATGTATAGTAAGGCGTTTTTGGACGAAATTTTTAGCCGAAAAAAACGACTATGTATAGTAAAGCCTTTTTGGACGAAAAAAACGACCATGTATAGTAAGGCGTTTTTTGATGACATTTTTAGCCGAAAAAAACGACCATGTAAAGGAAGGCCTGTTAGGACGAAAAAAACGACCATGTATAGTAAGGCATTTTTGGACAAAATTTTTAGCCGAAAAAAACGACCATGTATAGTAAGGCGTTTTTGGACGAAAAAAACGACCATGTATAGTAAGGCGTTTTTAACCGAAAAAAAAAAGACCATGTATAGTAAGGCGTTTTTGGACGAAATTTTTAGCCGAAAAAAACGACTATGTATAGTAAAGCCTTTTTGGACGAAAAAAACGACCATGTATAGTAAGGCGTTTTTTGATGACATTTTTAGCCGAAAAAAACGACCATGTAAAGGAAGGCCTGTTAGGACGAAAAAAACGACCATGTATAGTAAGGCATTTTTGGACAAAATTTTTAGCCGAAAAAAACGACCATGTATAGTAAGGCGTTTTTGGACGAAAAAAACGGCCATGTATGGTAAGGCATTTTTGGACGAAATTTTTAGCCGAAAAAAACCGACCATGTATAGTAAGGCGTTTTTAGCCCAAAAAACCCCACCATGTATAGTAAGGCGTTTTTGGATGAAATTTTTAGCCGAAAAAAACGACCATGTATAGTAAGGCGTTTTTATCCGAAAACAACTACCATGTATATATAGTAAGGCATTTTTAACCGAAAAAAACTACCATGTATAGAAAGGCGTTTTTGGACGAAATTTTTAGCCGAAAAAAATGACCATGTATAGTAAAGCCTTTTTGGACGAAAAAAACGACCATGTATAGTAAGGCATTTTTAGCCGAAAAACCCCCGACCATGTATAGTAAAGCGTTTTTAACTGAAAAATACGACCATGTATAGTAAGGTGTTTTTTGATGACATTTTTAGCCGAAAAAAAAACGACCATGTATAGGAAGGCCTTTTTGGACGAAAAAAACGACCGTGTATAGTAAGGCATTTTTGGACAAAATTTTTAGCCGAAAAAAAAGACCATGTATAGTAAGGCGTTTTTAGCCGAAAAAAACGACCAGTATAGTAAGGCGTTTTCAGCCGAAAGCCGAAAAAAACGACCATGTATAGGAAGGCCTTTTTGGACGAAAAAAACGACCGTGTATAGTAAGGCATTTTTGGACAAAATTTTTAGCCGAAAAAAAAGACCATGTATAGTAAGGCGTTTTTAGCCGAAAAAAACGACCATGTTATGTAAGGCGTTTTTAGCCGAAAAAAATGACCATGTATAGTAAGGCATTTTTGGATGAAATTTTTAGCAGAAAAAAACGACCATATATAGTAAGGTGTTTTTAGCCGAAAAAAATGACCATGTATAATAAGGCGTTTTTAGCCGAAAAAGATGACCATGTATAGTAAGGCGTTTTTAACCGAAAAAAACGACCATGTATAGTAAGGCGCTTTTGGACGAAATTTTTTGCCGAAGAAAAAGACCATGTATAGTAAGGCCTTTTTGGACGAAAAAAACGACCATGTATAGTAAGGCATTTTTAGACGAAAAAAATGACCATGCATAGTAAGGCGTTTTTTGATGAAATTTTTAGCCACTCCACTACTCTATGGGGTGCTTTGGCTCAGTCGTGGAGTGCCACACCAGAGGTTGAGTGTTCGATCCCTGCTTGTTGCAACAATGTCTACTCTTTAACCACCATCTACAACTTATTTGAGGAAAAACACAAAACAACCCAAAGGTTCATTGTGGTGGATTAGCTCAGTGGTAGAAAGCTGAAGACCCAAATCCAGCAGTCGGGTGTTTGATTCCCAGTGTTTGCAACAAGGTCACATCTCTCTTTAACCACCATTTGCAGCTTTATTGAAGACAACACAAAACACACAAGGAGTTATGTGGTAGTGGGCTCAGGGGTAGAGAAACCAGATCCCAAAGTAGCTGTTGGGTGTTCAATCCCCAGAGGTTGCAACCATATCCCTTCTTTCTTTGACCAACATGATAAGTAAGGCTTACTGAAGTCGTTTTATGTATCGAAAGGCGTTTTTCGCCGAAAAAAAACGACCATGTATAGTAAGCCATTTTTGGACGAAATTTTTAGCCGAAAAAAACGACCAAGGATAGTAAGGCGTTTTTAGCCGAAAAAAATGACCATGTATAGTAAGGCATTTTTGGACAAAATTTTTAGCCGAAAAAAACGACCATGTATAGTAAGGCCTTTATGGACGAAAAAAACGAACATGTATAGTAAGGCATTTTTGGACGAAATTTTTGGACGAAAAAAACGACCATGTATACTAAGGAGTTTTTAGCCGAAAAAAACAAGTAAGGCGTTTTTAACTAAAAAAAACGACCATGTATAGTAAGGCTTTTTTTGATGAAATTTTTTGCCGAAAAAAACGACCATGTTTAGGAAGGCCTGTTAGGACGAAAAAAACTACCATGTATAGTAAGGCGTTTTTAGCCGAAAAAAACGACCATGTATAGTAAGGCCTTTTTGGACGATAAAAACGACCATGTGTAGTAAGGCCTTTTTGGACTTAAAAAACGACCATGTATTGTAAGGCTTTTTTGGACGTAAAAAACGAGCATGTACAGTAAGGCATTTTTGGACAAACTTTTTAGCCGAAAAAAACGACCATGTATAGTAAGGCGTTTTTAGCCGAAAAAAACGACCATGTATAGTAAGGTGTTTTTAGCCGAAAAAAACGACCATGTATGGTTAGGCGTTTTTGGACGAAAAAAACTACCATGTATAGGAAGGCATTTTTGGACGAAATTTTTAGCCGAAAAAAAAGACCATGTATAGTAAGGCATTTTTGGACAAAATTTTTAGCCGAAAAAAACCGACCATGTATAGTAAGGCATTTTTGAACAAAATGTTTAGCCGAAAGAAACGACCATGTATAGTAAGGCATTTTTGGAAGAATTTTTTAGCCGAAAAAAACGACCATGTATATAGTAAGGCATTTTTGGACGAAACTTTTAGTTTGGACTAGTTTGGACTAAAAATTCCGTCCAAAAACACCTTACTATACATGGTCGTTTTTCTCGTCTAAAAACACTTTACTATACATGGTCATTTTTTTTGGGCTAAAAACGCCTTACTACACATGGTCGTTTTCTTTCTGCTAAAAACGCCTTCCTATACATAGTCGTTTTTTTCGAGTTAAAATGCCTTACTCTATACATGGTCCTTTTTTTTTCAGCTAAAAACGGCTCACTATTCATGGTCGTTTTTTTTCGGCTAAAAACACCTTACTATATATATACATGGTCGTTGTTTTCGTCTAAAAACGCCTTACTATACATGGTCGTTTTTTTCGGCTAAAAACGCCTTACTATACATAGTCGGGGTTTTTCCGGCTAAAAACCCCTTACAATACATGGTCGTTTTTTTTTTTGTTAAAACGCCTTACTGTTCATTGTCGTTTTTTTCGGCTCAAAACACCTTACTATACGTGGTCGTTTTTTTTTCGGCTAAAAACACCTACTATACATGGTCGTTTTTTTCGGCTAAAAACGCCTTACTATACATGGTCGTTTTTTTTCGGCTAAAAACACCTTACTATACATGGTCGTTTTTTTTTGTTAAAATGCCTTACAGTTTATGGTCGTTTTTTTCGGCTCAAAACACCTTACTATACGTGGTCGGGTTTTTTTCGGCTAAAAACACCTAACTATTCATGGTCGTTTTTTTCGTCGAAAAACGCCTTACTATACATTGTCGTTTTTTTTTGGGCTAAAAACGGCTCATCGTTCCCTTCAAAGAGCCGCCTCTTTGTACCGGCTCGTTCGTGACCGACACATCACTTGTGAAAATGTCGGTGATTGAACAGTCAGAGGTGCTGCCAAAAAGAACCCTTTCTGCACTGAAATACAATGAAATTAATTTTGATTCCGTTTGCTGCACTACAAACCGGATACTTCATACTTGACCATAAAGTTAATTTAAAACTTAGTACCTCAATTCAAAAACAAAATCTGACGTTGAAAAAAACGTCGTTTTGTATTTGTAAGACTGAATATGAAAATAAACAGAATTTAATTTTCAGTGAGGATCAAATACAGTTTCAAAGAAAAAAAAAGTCTATTGTTTCAAATTCAGATTGTACAATTCAGATTCAGTTATTCAATATGATTCCGAGTAAAATATACAAGTCCATCCATAATCCGAGCCATTTACCTTCAATTCACGTAATTCAAATTCAGTATAAACTATTTAAAGGTTATTCACGTTTAGGTTTTGGTGGCAAATATTTCGCCCCACAGCATCACACCTAGTTTAGTTTTGGTTGTAAAGTGTCCTAGTGTCTTGAAAGATGCTTATAAATGAAATGTATTATTATGATTATTATAAGAAATTTCAGGGGTTATTTTTACTGACTATTCATTGTTCATGACATGTACAAATGTTTGTTTTCCTAACACACTGTCCATTCTTGTTTTCTTACAGTTCTTACAGCTGCTGTGAGACCTAACAGCCTAACATCTTGGGCCTCAGACCAGGAAATTGATGTCACAATCAAAAAATGGCTACATCTGGCTCTTGATCAGGATGGTGACAGGAAGGAGAGCATCAGAAGAAAAGAGGACATGGAGAGCGCAACAATTTGATGACAGAAAAATACCGTTCAAGAGTAAGCTGCATCCCAATTTGGACTTTGTGTTCACTGTTAAATAAAGAAAAGTGCATTTTCCCAGTGTATGTGGAGTTATATGTGAGGTTCACAAATTATGACAATAAACATATTTTTATAACAGTCGTTTTTGAGACTTTTTTTTAATGTGGGTCAAATATGGCTCATGAAAGATGTGGCTTCATTGAGGTTGAATTCAGGCTGATATCAGGAACCTGTTCTGACCCAGCGTTGGGCCGGAGTAGGGCCAGATATGGTTTTACAATGGGGCTCAGATCTGGGCCGAATGCGGCCCACATCATGGATGCCAGACGTGGGCCACTGCAGGACCGTCATTCATTGAGGTATGTGGGCCGAGTGTACGTGCCGTGTCTGCCCCAGAGCTGGGCCAGACAAATTTTGCTGACTGGGGAGTCAAGCTCACACGTGGACTTTCTTAAACTTCCACACATCGGCGCACACTGGTCTAATCCAGAGAAAGTAAAGCAGAACAACTCTGAATTGTTCATGGTCAAGCTGTCTTTTCAGAGCATTCATTCAAAAGCTTTCCCACTCACAAAACCAACACTATTATATATATTTTTTGGGGGCGGGGTGTACTTTCAGCAGCTCCTTTTTAATTGCGCCATTTAGGACACGCTGGGAAAAATCTTTAGCCAAATGGCATCATTGCTAGAGTCTTTTTTTTTTCCAGGTTAGAGTAAACACAGTAAATATAATAATACTCTAGTCCAATTGCCTGGATTCAAATTTTGCGGGTTACTGGATGCCTGATGTGAAAAACACGATTTGTAGCCAGCATGCTGATGTTTTGTTTTTTTTTATTTAGTGACAGTAGCAAAAAAAAAAAAAAAGGGCTAAAGAGATACAGACAGTGCGTTTTGTTGTACTTGTACTTGTTGTATTTCTTTCGAAATTCCCAAAATATTTCTCCACATCCAATGTTTTTTTTAACGGAATCCCCACAATGAATGAAATGGTCAAAATTGTCTCAATTTTAATATTCTTCTAACATTGCCTCAATTTCGTCTGACCAAAGCATTGGCTGCACAAGCTCTGCCAAATATTCTCCTTTCAGCATGCTTCACCCTCACTTTTGATTGGCTGCGAGATCAATTCATGAATGTTTATTGTTGCAATTATTCCCACTCCAAAGAGAACTTCAGAAACGATATTCAGCCCCCTTTGAAAAGAGCAACCAGAATACGGCATCATCTTTCCACTATAACGCAAGATCGTTTCAAAAAAATATTACCGAGTCGATCATCGCAAGGTAATTTATTGTGGTTATAATTCCTTTGGCTACGTTACCAGTTGTTTTAATGCTTCCCCCCTAAAATACTTTCGAGGCCGAGGCATTAAACCGAAGCGTTACTTGGCGTTCATTAGTCCAGCAAGCGCGACGAAATAAGTTGATTAAACATTCTGCCAACCTGCCACTACTGCTGCGGGGATAAACAGCAATAAAAGGAGCGTCGGCCGCGGGAGCGGCCCCTCCCCAAATGCACGCGCGCACACGCACACCCTCACCAGACTCTCTTCTTCCTCCCTGCTGACTCAGGTGACAAACACAATGAGCGACATTAGAATGGCTGATAGAGGAAGAGATGGGCGCAAAGTCTAAGCCGTCAGGAGGGGTCGGGGAGAGGGGGGAGGGGGGACTTTGGAGACACCGCGAGGTGAGGCAAGCAGCAGGCTGCAGGCCCTTTAATAACTAACACGTATATTAACTCGCTTAACCACGGAGATTCCGAGCCCCGCCAAAGAAGCAAGGCAAGACAGAAGCGTGAAAATGCGCGTCCACCCAGACGCGCGCGGGCACGCGCTTGCCCACGGCCCCACCCACCTATCCCACGACGGCCACACACGCGCGCGCGCACGCAGTCAAATGAATGGCAATAAGTTCATTTGGAGCCTCATCTCTTCGCGGCCGGCGAATGATGAAGAAGAGGGTGCAAAGGGCCCCCCCCCCCCCCTCCAGCCCCTTCCTCGCTGCAATAACAACTTCTTCTTTTGGAGCCCACGCAGCCCACGCGCGGAGTGTTTATCCTCGGAGGGATGTGTGCACATGATGAAACCCATCTATAATGTGTGATTTCATATTGCCTTGAACTCTTTTCATTTTTTTTTATTGCTATTTGTTTTGTTTTTACTAGGAAGTGTGCAAGGCTCTGCGCGGTGAAAAAAAAGTTGAGTTATTCTTTCTTTGAGTTTTTTTAAAAATCATGCCAAATATTTGCAAGTGCTTTTCAACATATTTCATTGTTGGTTCATATTTTATCCGTCAGACAGACCTGATCTATAAGCAGCAACATCATGAGGTGGAACGAACTTTAATTTTATTTTTAATTTCCCGATGCAGGCATTTTATGAATTGATACTTCATCATGTCAAGCACACTCGTTGTTGATTTAATCTCGAATGGTGACTAGGATGAAATTCCCGGTGCGAGTTGGTTCCAGTATTTCGTTGCTTTGAGAACAATAAAACATCATTTGGGTGAAATCGATCAGTAATGACGATCAAATGATCTTCATTTGTGTGTTTTTTGTTATAATGTTAATATTTGTGGGGTTTTTTTTTGTTATAATGTTAATACAGAAAGTGACGTTAGTTGTACATTTCTGACAACTCGTTCCTAAATGTACAAAAGCATCGGAAAATATAGTAGTTTGTATTTAATAATTTTAGAATGATGTATTATATATCAACATATCTCCTGTAGTGTTATCATTTATATGATGTTGAAACGAATATCAACCTCATCCACTGAAAATTGCCTTCAAAATCGAATTCCTCCCTGGAGTTGTTTGAAACTGGTTTATTCTAAACATGAAACAATTCACACATTTTTGTGGGTGATATTTTTTGACTGGCCAAAAAAAAAGCAAAAAGTAAAATAAAATAAATTTTAAAAACCGCATTGTGTAATTTGTTGTCTTACTGTTTTATGTTTAGCTAGGTGCAGTTGATGCAGGCTACAATTATGTAGCCCTTTGGGTTTTAATTTGCCTTCGTATCATTTCATTGCAATTTCTTAAATAAATGCATTTGAATAAGGAGTTGGCTTTGTTAAAAAAACACACACCCGAATGTGAATAAAAGTATAGCGAGGCGGAAAAAAAAATTTGTGATGTGGTGTATATGAAGTCTATTAATATTTGGAAAATGAAGCAACTTAAATGTGCACGCACGCCATACATCGTCAAAATGACAAAAGTGAACAACTCTACCCCGATTTAGTTCCCTTTCTACAGATCATGTCAAAAACGGCAGTTTTGTCCACTAATGACTCCCCTAAAACGACCGGCTTGAAATCTTAAAAGTCAGAGCCTATTATTCAACCACCCCCTCTTCTTCTTCTTCTTTTTCTTCTTCATCTTCTTTTTCCGACACGCGGGAGTGTTGGTTGAGGCCGGCAGAGAATCAGAGGAGGTGTAATTGAGGGGGCGGTGAGGGGAGAGAGCCTGAAAGCTGCTATTAAAGCCAAATGGACTCAACAAAACAGCGTCACCAAGCAAACGACCGCGACCAACAGCTGGCCCACCAAACCCGGACTGTACATGCACGCGCGCGCGCACACGCACACATCGATAGTCCCGCATGGCACTCCAGGGCGTCCTTTATATTTCAGCGCAAATGAACGCGATTATTAGACTCGTGAGCGAACCTTTGAGTCCTTCCACCCCCCGACCCCCCCAAAAAATGGACGTCACCTATTCTAAAACCAAAGTGCCTGCTGCAGCCAAAAGCCACTCGGCGCCACACCTGCGCATTCTTTCTTTCTCTCTTTCTTATCAAGCTGATTGTGGCTGCAGCGATGATTCCCTATTAGAATATGGAAGAGTTGTTTCCATTGGATTAAAGGGCTTCTCGGGCGAGTCAATGAATATGTAATGAGTGGCATGGAAATCGGCCACTGTGTCCCCCCTTCCCCCTGCGTCTATACTTTACATTTGGAAATAGAAATAAGATAAATATATCCATTGGATGGATCTTCTGCAGAGGCTGAAAATGCGGAGTTTGGGGGGGGGGGGGGAGAGAAAGGCTGCAGTCTGAGTCTGGAGGTGCGTGCGGTGATGATGATGATGATGCTGATGCATTTCCATGTTTGAACCGCTTTGGAAATATTGCTGGTGACGGGCAGTGGATTGAATTGATAAGGCATGAGTGGGCGAGGGAGGAGGTGAGAGAAGAAAGAGCGTCCATGCACTGCTGCTTGTTCAAGATATTTTCCCTTCGTAGGGCCGATAAAACATTGATTGTTGCAGTTAGTTGACCCGTAAAATTTGGGGGTTACCTTCCTCCTCGGAGCTGAGCATACCATTATGTAAATAGTGATGTGACAGTGATCCGCACTAGTGTGTGTGTCTGTGTGTGTGTCAGAGGGGTGACATTCCAACTGCCTGGTTCCTTTGGCGGGAGTTCATTTTAAGAGGGGCTGGTGAGCAGCACTTCACACACACACACACGCACACACACACACGCACACACACACGGAGGGCCAATGTAGTGCAGGCAAGCGTGACAACAACTCTCTCAACGGGACGATACAATTGAAATATCAAACAAGTAGAAAAGTTTTCCATGTCAAGGAGTCCTCCACGGGTTCACATTGTGAATAAAACACAGGCAAGGAGAGGGGGGGGGTGCACTTAAAGGAGTCACATGAAGATTAAATGACGCGGCGTTTTTAATGCAGGGATTAAGATCTGACCATTTGACGTGGTAATAAATCGAGCCAAAATGCGCCACCACATCGAAATGCATTTTCAGAACTGATTGCCATAAGATAGTAAAATGAAGCGTGGCGTGTGTTTGTGTGTGTGTGTGTAAGGCGCAATTTTGAACACTTGTTGTACTGTAATAGAAACGGGGAGTTTAAAAGAAACAAACAATTCTGCCTCGCAGACAAAAATGAGGGCCAAGAAGTGTTACAACGTTTCGCCTCGTTTTTCTCGGCAAGCTGTAAGCAAATGTATTATTTATGCATTTATTCACCCGCCACATGTGGATCACACACGCAAAAGAAGAAAATGGAAAACTTCGTGTTATAATGACCTATTTGTAATTTAAATCGCTTTAGAGTACCATTCGGAAAACTTAAATATTAGTCACGTTCAAAAAAAAAAAAAAAAAAGAACTCCATGACTAATTGTCCAGCAGTAAATAAAGGTCATCGTATTTCTGCAATAACACAAATATGTTTATGGATTGACGAAAAAACCAACTTGAAACAGGTTTAAAACAAGTCAAAACCTTCATTCAACTATGACAAATTGAATAAGCAATGTGCAAAACTTTTTTTGCATTTAAGTCTTACAGTTATTGTCATTAATTGAATCAGCGTAAGGTACAAATACGAACTTTGAAAGAACTTGGGAAACATTCTAACTATTAAAGAGAAGTGAAAGAAAAATTATAAATACACAGACCTTTCATCAAATCCAAACAAGAATGCAGGTATTTTATTCAAGGAATACAAAGGCCCAAGTATGAAAAATAACGTCTTGAAGAGAAATTGGCAAAATAAAAAAACCTTTTATTTCTTTGCAGACGCTGCTTTGGATTCCGGCCGCTCTTTCATCTCCACTTCGATCTTCCTTTAGCTTGTTATTAGAAGCACCGAGCCTTGTTTGTTCCCTCAAGGCAACAATATACTATTATGGAGAGGAGGAAAATGAGCACATTTTGCCCCTGAAATACAGAAAGATGAGCAACGCTATCTGGAAACCAAAATCATCCAATCAAATAATAAGCAAATCATTTTTTTCCTTTTTTTTGTGCTGAAACCAGGAGAGATGGGAATCAAATTAAAAGGAAATTAGGCCTTGAAACCATCAGCCACAGTTGTCTCATTACAGCACAAAGATAATCCTCAAAAGCATTAAGCCACACACACATTTACACACCCACGGAATGGGCGTGGGGGGAGAAATAGGATTTCACAGCTCAAAGTTAAACAATAGTCACGGTGTGAAGTGAAGGGGGAATAAGAGGAAAGTACATATTTAAGAAAGTGTCTGAGGTATCACGAGATTTGCCATTGGCTTGGAGATTTGGCGCTAATGTCGCCACTTTAAGAAGCGTATCCCGTTAAGCCTTGAGTGGTTTATGAAACTTAAAAAAAAAAAACTGATCATGTTTGTCACATACCCGAGATTATGCACGACTGAGCAGCCGGTTGTCACGTTTAAGAACACTAGCGAAGGACTTTAGCGGTGGTGGGGAGGAAAAAAAAAATTGATACGTTATACTTTTCTCTAACATCATTCAGGCTTAGAATAATATTGAGATCTTGGATTTCCTGACATGTGTCATCTCTTCAGGCTTTGTGAGTGTTGAGAGCTGATTTAGGGCTCCTGTTCAAATGCGATGTCCCTTAAATCCATTTGATGCTCGACTTTAAGTGATTTTTAAAACATGCTCGCTGACCCGCATTTTAGGTACTCGGCGCAGATTGGGTTGGTTTTGTTTGGATTGGCGCGCATTCAATCACTTGGAGGTATCCAGTCTAAACATACAGTGCAATGAAAAAGTAGTTGCCCACGTCTCAAATGTACCCCCCCCCCCTTTTTTTTGTTTGAGATCATCAAACAAACGTGAATGACAAAGATAACCCAAAATAAACATAAAACACAGCAATAATAAAAACGGCTAAAAATGCTTGCTCCCTATAACTGGTTGGGCCACCCTCAGTGGCAACAACTGAAACCAAACATTTTCTTGAACTGGCAATGAGTCTTTCACCATATTTTGGCCCACTCTTCCTTTGCTTTAATTCAGTGAGACTGGAGGGTTTTTGAGCATCAATGACCTTTTTCAAGGCCACGGGCCACAGCATTCCAATTAGATTCAAGTCTTTTGACGAGGCCACTCCAAAACAGTCATTTCAAATAAATGCTTGATATTACCACAAGTTTTTCATTCTCTGCGGGGAGGTGAACACAACCAACACCAATAGATGGGCTCTAGCAAAGCATGATGGAAAAAATTTGCATTTGCTGGGAAAAACATGCCTACAGAATCTATTTATTAGTCTAGTAAATCGTGACCTTGAAGAATTAAGTGTTTTGTAAAATCTAATTCTGAGAAAAGGCTGTGACAAAAAACTCCATAACTTGTCTTGAAGTGCATCCGGG
The DNA here is from genome assembly GCF_054856545.1 of Hippocampus guttulatus. NCBI lineage: Eukaryota > Metazoa > Chordata > Actinopteri > Syngnathiformes > Syngnathidae > Hippocampus > Hippocampus guttulatus. The sequence continues at coordinate 18,017,828 of NC_141265.1, forward strand.
TGTGGGATGATAGCTTTCCAACAACATTTTCAAAATCTTCTCAGTCTTTTGACACATACGTACTTTCAGGCTAAGAACCGATGACCAAACATCCTCTCTCAGTATATTCTGGTTAAGAGCAGAATTCATGCTTCCATCAATCACATAAGTCGTCAAGGCCCGGAAATAACAAAGCAGCCACAGACCATCACACTACCATAGCCATATTTGAAAGCAAAGCAAAGCAAAGACCTTCCAAAAAGTTCAAGTTCTCACAGCGCTTTGAAGATATATTTTTTTCTTCAATAAATAAAACCACAATTTAAAAACTGCATTTTATGTTAACGTGTGTTATCTTTGTCTGACGTTTACATCTTTGATGGGCTTAAAAATAAATTGGGGAAATTATGCAGAGAGCAATTTTTTTTTCACAGCACTGAATGAAGGCAAGAGAAATGTAGCCTTTTTAGAAATTTAAATTTCAAAATTTAGCTCAGTAAATGAGTTTAAAAAAATTGTGTGCATCGGAGTGCGACAATGAAATCATAAAAACAACACCAACAAATGGTCAAGACGCTGACCACAAACAATTAAAGCGAGCTAAAAAACAAACAAACAAAAAAAAAGAAACAGTGTAACAACTCTGACCGCAGGGCGGTTGATGTGAGGTGTACCACAGGGCACTGTATCAATCCTGAGTGAGCTTAGGCTATCCAACCCTTGGAAAGCACAAACACCCCCTTTGACAGTTACGCTCATTTAGAAGCAAAACAAAATGTTATTGTGATGTACACAATGCTGAACTGAACTCTTGTCTCTTACCAAAACAAAAACAACAGAAATAGGCTGGTGTGTAAAGCCAGAAGGGAGAAATAACATGCAGGGAATGGAACAAGGAAGTCAGCAAAGCTAGAAAACAACCCAAGTCCTTAGCCTCCTTCATCTGTAACCCCCACTGTACACGCTACACTTTCGCTCCAATTAAGTCGCCATCGTTATTGTTGTTTCACAAATCTTGGTGTTTGCCTTTGAGGGAGCTGCTGCGCGTGGTAACAGTGTTGGATGTCTCCTCTGCCTCCTCGTCCTCTTTCGCCTCGGCGACCTCGCCGAAGAACTTAAAGATGGAGTTAAAACTCATCCAGGAGGTCAACTCGTGCCGTTCTGTGCCTACAGAGATGACACACAAAAACACGGACGCACGCTTTCGCAGAAGAAAACTAAGATCCAAGTTGAACTTCATGCAATTGGACCGAAAGCCTTCTCAAAGTACCGCACACAGAAGGCTTTATTTTCTCTCAAACGTTGCTCACAAATCTGTCAAAACTTGTGTTCGCGAGCACTTCTTTTTTGATGAGATAATTCATCCACCTCACAGTTGTGGCTTATCAAGATGCTGATTAGACAGCATGATTAGTGCACAGGTGTGCCTCAGGCTGCCCACAACGGAATGGAAAATGTGAGCTGAAATTGGGGGCAGCCGAAGGTCCACTGCCAAATTTTCTGACTACCCTGGACTAATATAGAGTAAAGCACATTTGGGGATAGCTTGTTTATTGTGGACAACCTAAGGCACACCTGTGCAATAATTATGGTGTCTTTAGTAAGCATCATTATTGACCACTCCTTTTTTTTTGGCTAAGGTTAAAGGTTAAACATCAACGTAGCAAAATTGCAACGAGCAACATTTACAGTATGACTTTATCTCTTACCATTTTCAAGCTCCATCCTTTTGAAACAGTGATACCCAACCTGAATATTTTATTGGAAAAAATAACCGTGGCGCCTAAGGGTTAAAACCAAATGTACCATCCCCGAGCACCCTAATAACATGAACGGAATTGTAACCAAACTACAACTAGTAACCTGATCCGCACCAGAACTGGAAGGACCGTGGCTGCTGCATTATCTCCATACAAAGCTCAGTAGAAATAAGTCTTGTTCACTTTGTGTAGATCTGGGATCAAACAATGAAGAAAGCGGAAAATGCGAGGACTTTAAGACTGTCTCTTCCCTGCACTTTTAAGATGTCAGTCATGAGAGTCAGGACAGTTTATGACCCAGTGGTCCAATGGGACAGACTTAATAGGTTATCCAAGCAGATAGCTGATAATCAACATCATTGCTCGGTCTTCTTTCCATTTCAGGCCTTCCAAACAAAACCGGCGTTATGCACAAAGGATGCACTAAGCAAAACCAGTGGAGCGGTAGTGCTTCATTCTAAAAAGTCGATTGAGGGCAGTGGAGGTAGAAGCGGGAGGTGGCTGAAGGGGTATATCAGGTGGGCTGGTCGTCTACTCGTGCCGGGTTTCTCTACGACCTTTTCCAGGTTAGCGAGTTCCCAAGTTGGGGGTCACGCTGGATTTTGAAATCTGGTACATTCACCTCAAGGTCCCCCAGAGTGACTTATGTTTCTTCTAAGTGAGTGATTGTTGCAACAGAAAACCTTTGCGGGTAAACATTTGAGATTTGAATGTTGTATGGTGGCAGTGAACTCAACTCAGCTCAACTCGCAAGAAGCAATTGGGCAGGTGGTAGGGCTGAACCATTTTGAAAAATGATTAAAGCCTCTACTTTCTCAAGAGCATTTTGAAACAGTAGTTCATGCCTTCGTCACATCCCGGCTGGATAACTGTCATGCACTTTAAATTGGAGTCAGCCAATCCTCCATTAAGCATCTCCAGTTGGTCCAACATGCTGCTGCTCGCCTCTTGACTGGTACGCGTAAGAGGGACCACATAACTCCTACTCCGGCATCCCTTCACTGCCTCCCTAAACATTTTAGAGTTCTTTTTAAGACTCTCTTATTTGTTTTAAAATCTTTAAATGGCCTCGCCCCACCTTAACTCTCTGACATCCTTCGCTCCTACGCACCTGCCCGGTGAAAATCAACTCATATTACTGCCGCTTACCCAAGTTAGTTGGAATAAATGAAACTCGTATCTCGCAGCACCACCACAAATGGAATCAATATTGTTCTGTCTTCTCCATGCTGGTTGCGAGTGTTCTCATTTTGTATTTGACGTGTTTGATAAATGTTTGAGACTGTCACTGTCCTTTCTTTTTTACTTCATTCTTCCTCAAATTTGAGCAAACAGGGACAGTAGTGAACCAAAGTAACACCGTCCAAATAAGTTTACCACTGAAATATGAAAACAGTCAAACAAAGTAAAGAAACGCGTACGAGAAAGGTGCTTCAACGCAGCTCAGATTTTAATATTCGTAATTGTCACAGAAGTATGAAGTGCTTTTTTGTTTTTTTTTGTATGGTTACCTACTAAAGCGCCACACACACATAGAATAACCTTCAGGCTAGAAATGGAAACTTCTTTGTGACTACCTGTAACTGAACTTGAGAAGACTCCATTTCTTTTTATATATTTATTTTTTTACCTCCCACTGGGAGATTAAATTTTTCAGAGAGCAGATATTAAGACTTTTGTGTTTACAGACAGAGGAATGAGTGAACACATCCCTGGAAGTGATGCATTTTCTTTTCTTTTCTTTTTTTTATCTGCATACTTAAGACTTCTTTTTTTTGTCCGTACCTGTATTTGTTTGCGACGATAAGAATATTGAAAGAGGCTCTCCTAATTTTCTACGGCGGATTAAAAAAAGGATAAGCTTCGTATCTAAAATCAGTTCGTGAGCGGGAAAAAAATGTGGAAAACTGCAACCTTGCTTTCCTGCTTTCTCCTTCCTCTCTCGCCTACTCCTCTCCACCGTGTACAGGAGATTGGCTATAAAAAGACAGACTAGAAGGCCGCGGGGATACAATTAGGCAGCAACCTTAAAGGCTCTCTCACCGTCGCCAGGCCTCGGATGACCACTGTGCTGACCCCATGTTTATTAGATTGACCTCTGCCTGGACGCATTATTAGCGATGTCGCGCGTGCTTGTGTGTGTACAAGACACGGAGAGCTCGGGCGTCAACTTCGGCGGTTTCTGCGAGTGTCTGTTCCAAGGTGTGTTGTGTGGAAGAGTTGGAGAGGGAGGCGGTTGGTAGATGGAAGTCGGCACCTTGGGTCAAGTTTAGCGCTCTGACAATCATGAGAGCAAATAAGCCGACATTCTCGTCGAGTGTGCTCCCTGAGCAGGGGCTCCCTTTAACATGCGCCTCTGGAAAAGCCAAACACAACCTCCTCACACTGCTTATCTATCATTTATATCCAATTTGAGGCCAAATGTTCCTCTCACTCTACTTTTGACTTGTGTTTTGTCCCCCGCCTTTTTTTTTTTTATCCCTGCAGCACAAACCGATCAATGCCCCGGCGCTCTACCGTTCACCCTGAACTGCCGGTGAACTCCCGCGGAACGCCGGTAGGCTCTCCACCCCGATCTCATTGGTTCGAGGGTCACCAGGGGGGCGTCGCTGTGCCAATATGTAGATGAGCTCATGCCCCTCCGATGACTCTGGCCTGAAGCCCCGCCCCTCTGACGGCCGGCGGCTTTGAATCGAGGGTCGACCCCCTGACAACAACCTGCTCCGACACACGAAATAGGCCTTTAACAGCGTAAGCACACCCTTCCATTAGTTGCCAAAGTGTGTCGCACCTAATGGATGTTGTCAGAGATGCGATGTGATCACTGATTTACAGGTGGGGAAGCCCAATGGCGGGTCTTCATGAGCCACTAAAGCGGTTGTGAGAAGGAGGAAGAGAGGGATTACCTCAGCGACGGCACAAATCAAATTAATATCTTTAAAAGATCTGGGGATCAATGAGGTGTCACCCAGCTATACACCGCGAGTGTAAAGTGACCCCCATAAACAGGACGGCACTACGTTTTAGCAGCGGAATGAAAATGTTGATCAAGAGATAAGTGGATTTATTGACGAGCAATTCAACTAAAACACTGCTAAATAAAATCAGTCATTTAAAATATTTGGACAGATGTTTTGAGAACGAACGCACCTTGTGTCTTTTTTCATCAACCCCTTACCACAATTATTATAACTACGTTAGCCTGTCAAAGTTCAAGATAAGTGCAATATTATGCAAAAATACTGAGGATGCATGAGCAATAATGTGGGAGTGAGAACCAAACACTGGCTGTCGATTGATAAAAAAAAAAAAAATATATATCTCTCTCTATCTATCTTTCTATGAATCTATCTATTGTATCTACGTGTGTATATATATCTATATATACGTAGATAGACAGAGAGAGAGATAGATAGATATAGACAGATATAGATAAAGATAGATATAGATAGATAGATCAATAATAACGACGATGACTGCTGCAACAATGAGTGTTGAACAAACCTCAGCCTGCGCAATTTGCAATTCAGCCACGCAAAGCTTTAGAGGTGTGAAGTGCAACAGGCACAAGGAAAGATGCCACTGGTCTTTTATTTTTTTGCAGCTTTGACAAAAGAAGAACAAGAGAAGAGCAGAAAAAAATATATCAGGAAAAGTTACGCGCTTGGTGGCTTTATCACTTGCAAATGGTCGCTCTTTACAGAGGATGAAGAATAAATGTGGACATTAAGAATGTTAATAAAATGTATGCCACGCCATCTGTGTTGAGACTTCGTGGAACATTGTCTTTCAACTTTACACTGAGTATTTGTTTTCATTATCAATGCATCAGAATGTTAAAAATGATACGTTAAAATTGTGCCTTTATAGTTTTTGGACGACATCTTCACTGACAATAACAACCAACCAAGAGACAAAACATGGATGACAAAATTGACTTCAACACTTCGACGACAAGTATCTGGGATATTAGCATATCAGGATACCAGCTCTTCAACTTGACACGTTTTACACTCCACATGTGTGTTGCCTCAAACGCCTGGCTTCTTTGTTTTTTAGCCTTTTACGTGTGTGTGCGTGTGCGCATGCGTGCGCATGTGCGTGTGTGTGTGTGAGCAGGCTATATCACTTTAGCCACAGCCTCACTGCGTATCTGATCCCTGATATTTAGCCCCGTCTTCTGTCACAGCCACTGAAGACCTCTCAGGGTAATTGACTGACTGTTTGATCCCCCACGTCTCCACAGCTATACGGCGATTTGCCACTTGCAAGCATTTCCTCACGCATGGCGCCCCGCACACACGCGCGCTCGCTCTGTACCCTCCTCTCCCTAACAAACGCACGCAGTTGTTATCGTTTGTGTGCAGCGGGGAAAGGGAACAAGAGAGGAGGAGAGCTGTTAAAAAGGAAACACAGAAACTCCTCCATAGCTATGGGCCATGCTTTCTTCCCCGCGTGGCAAAACGCCGCATGCTGTTACAAATGGTAATCTGCTCTGATTGTCACCAATTTCAAAACAAACGCTAGGTGACTGAAAAGCCAAAGTGACGCCCCGAGTGACACTCCGACAGAAAGCCTGAATCAAAGCCTGCCAACTATAATTAGCTTCCATCTGGGCAACATTATTTAAAGTTGCAACAGTTAATTGCTTGTGTACAAATGGCCCATTTTATTTGAATCACTCTTTATTTTTTTTCCCAGTGATTCGTAATTACACTGATGCAAAGAGGGGCCATATCTCCGTAAAACACTAATTTTGAGGACTTTGGGACACGGGGAATGTCACGTGGTGAGCTTCTTCATAAGGTGAATTACATTTCTTGAAACAATTAATAAACCGCCTCGACACGCGGGTTAAGCATTTCATGAAGTCCAATTTAAACAAAGGAGTTGGCAAATGATTTAATCACAGCAAGAGTAGAAATGACCAAAATGGAGTAGCCCAAAAAGGGCAGATGATATTAAAACATGCAGACGCAAACATTTTCTCATTTCCTTTCCGATCCAAATTGAGCACAAACAAAGCGTTTTTTAAAATCAATTTCCTCACGACGGTAACCTAAGCTTTTGTTTTATCTCAGTGTGGGGGCCGGGCAGCGCATTATGGAGCGGGCCCTCGCTGGATGTAACCTTAGCTGGGCCGCTGTTTGTGGAAACTATCTGTTGCATGGATCAGCGGTGGGGAATCGCTATCTGTATCCTGGTTGTCAGACGGTCGGATTTCCGCCGCTGACGCGCTCTGATATTAAACGATCTTCCGTGGTCTATGTGCGGTGAAGGCATGTGTGCGCAGTGCCATTTTGCGTAGTTTTTTTTTTTGCTCGCAGACACACAGAAAGGTCAAGAATGTCGTTTGGCCCCTGTGAGGCCGTGGGCCATGTTGCCACCGGAGATGAGGTCAAAGGGAGCCCGGCCGGGCAGGTGACAGCTGCTCAGTCGCACTGCCGCAGAAACTCGGTCGTCTCAGAGAAAACACGCAAACCTTGTCTTCACTCCAAAAGCTAATTAAATCCAAAGATCACAATTTCCACTCAGGGTGAAGACATCCACAACTGACATGCTCTTCATCGGGGGTTTGTTTACGCCACACCCGGTATGCATCTCATTAAAAAAAAAAAAAAAAAAAAAAAAATTCAACATAGCGCCAAGGTTCAACACTTTTACAAAAACGAGAAAGATAGAAAAACCACGTAGACATCTATCAAAACAGAGCTTACGGCTCCTTCCTCTTGAATGCAAATCATTTTTAATGTGAGTCAGTTAAGTGGGGTCTGCGTTTCCCCTTCGTACCGCTTTTAATTACTTGTCTTATTATTGTGTGCTGTTGTTGGACACAAACAAGGCAGAACTCATTAAATGCCTAGAGATGAGGAACCTGAATCGCTAGCTACATGGGACTCACTTGGAATTAAAAAATAAACAGGAGGGACAAACATTGAGAGAAAGCAGAATGACAAGCGGCTTTATATTCAATTTCCAGGAGAAAGAAGTAAAACTCAGTCAAATAACAAAAGTAGCCAAGTGAAAACATTAAAGGAGGTAGAAAGTAATCCACAAAAAAGCGCAGTGGTGTTCTTTCTTTGCGCCCCACCTCACCGAGCCTTCCGTCCTTGACTCCTGCCACCCAGACACTGAGTGTTTTTTAATTTTTTTATTTATTGACGTGAATAAGTGGCCCTGGCTTTCAAAAAGGACCCTGACTTTCGAGACTTGCAGCAGACAAGTTACAAGATAACCTCAACCCAAGGACAGCGCAGGCTATTCGATAGCAGTGCCAAACCCTGCCCTCTTCTGTTCGCTGGAAAACGAAAGGCCACACACGCTCTGGCCTTGACAGCATCGCTCTGTGTCTTTATTCGGCACCGTGCAGATGGGACGAGATGCTTCAAAGCAAAAGGGACAAAGCGCTCTCAAGTCACATTTAATGGGTGGCACTTCATGGTGACGTCATCCTTCAGAATAACAAAGTAATTGCGTAGTACAAATTGAAATGTGCTAGGCGGCACGGTGGACAAGTGGTTAGCATATCTGCCTCTCAACTCTGAGGTCGGGGATCAAATCTCAGCACCGGCCCTCCTGTTCTCCCTTGTGTGGGGTTTTATCCAAGCGCTGTAGCTTCCTCCGGCATTCCAAAAACATTAATATTGGACTCTCGTGATTGAAAACAACTAACAATCATCAAGTGGTAACAATTCACTAATAAGACACAATTCTCATTTGCACTGAGAGCTGATTTGCATTCAACACAGGCAAATATAATGATAAAAGTTGACTAGCTGAAAAGACTCAGTGCAAGTGTACGCAGGAAGCAGGACTGTTTACAACACAAAAATAATAGAAGTTAGAATGTGCGCTGAGCAGATAAGGGACAAAGTATAAATGTGTAACAACTTGGGAAAACAGGATTTACGTGTGTGTATATGTGTGTGTTTGTGTGTGTGAGAGAGAGAGAGAGAGACGTCATGGCCAAACAGGTATTTATGTCAGTTTTATGACGGGGCCGGACTACAGGAAGTGCAACTGAGACATTTTCAAAACAGGAAGGAGGGCTATGTGACACACCTAAAATAATACAATTTTATAACGTGCGACAATTTGATAAAACGGTAGTTAGGAATGTATCATATGCGTGTGTGTGGAAGTATTTTTGGGTGATGACAGACGAAAATGTAAATCTTTTTTTTAGCTAGGTAGTCTATCTATCTATCCATCTATCGAGATGGCTAGCTAGCTAGCTAGCTAGCTACCTTATCTATCCATACACATATATTTACTGACCCAACAAAAATTGTGAATATACAGTAACCCTAAAAGTAAAATGGGGTAGAGGTAAAAGTTACCAGTACTTTATTTAGTGAAATTAAGAGCGGGCCATGCTGAAATTGAAACGGGCATCTTATTTATGTGAAGCAGCAAAGCTAACGGCTCATGCTGCAGTGAAACTGTAATTAACGTCAGCACGGTCAACATTGCACAGGTCTCCTCGCATGTCCAGGCGCCTTGTTCCAATTGCACCACAACTGGTCGGGACTTAAATAGCAAGGCACTCCTGAGCTGCTAGCTTGCCTGACATCTTTTGTTTTTGGCCTAGTGAGATGCAATGAAGAACTTCTGTTCCTATGGCTGATAGAAGTGGTCCCTGTATTAGCATCCACGTGCATGTGTACTAAAATCTGAAAAAGTGCATCGGCACAAACGCATCCGTTTAGCGTGACACACATTTGTTGTGAAGCCTGGGCACAGATCACAACATGGAACCTTGTCAAAGAGTGGACTGAACATGTGCACATTCAAATATAGAAGGAAAAAAAAATCACATCAAGCTGCAACGCTGGCTGCACCACTTCACTATGCACCCAGTCCTTCCTCGCACAACCTCAGTTCCACTTCAACACAATGAGGTCTGAAACACACAGACACACAGACACACAGACACACGCACACACACACACACACACACACACACACACACACACACACACACACACACACACACACACACACACACACACACACACACACACACACACACACACACACACACACACACACAGACTACAGACTCTCCTTGCCACCTAAAGGACAATGCCAAGCAAGGAGAAACACACACATTTGCACACAAATATGCATCCTTCCACAATTTGAGACAGGCACACACCATTGAGTGACAAAAGAGGTGATGGAGGAGGGGAGGGCTACGAGAGGCCCTCCCCTGCACCTGTAAGAAAGACAGGCTGCATTCAGCATCGATACTCACTGAATAGACAGCCTTGAGAGTGAGAACCCCGCCATCCCAGTGCGCGCACCGCCATGGTGATCACACACACCTTGCTTCGAGCCCTCCTTCAATAACCAGGTTATGGATGTTCAATACACCAATGCCAAAAATCATTGTCCACTGCAAGGTGATATTTCATACCTGAAGGTCTCAGACTCTGGGAACATGCAATAGATTTTTAATTGGCTTTTTTCTCCATAAAAAAAAAAAAAGACCATATTAATCTCCAACCTTGGGCTGTAAACGCATCACCCTGCACTCACCATTTTAAATGCTGATATACCGAATAAAAACATACAAATGTGATCATTTCTGCCCAACGTACAAATTGGTGGCGATGAAAAGCAGATTCAGGTCCTCGCACAAAAGGCAGTCACGACCAGGACTTCGATCTTCATCACACACTTTATGTCAACTGTCGTCGTACAGTGTGGCAATGACACATCACTTGTGTCAGTGATGACACTAGACGTTGGAATTTAAAGTGAAGAAATAAACTCCCTTCACAGTGAGGCTGCTTGCATATTAACACGTCTGCACTCATGAACAGGTATTTGTGTACCAAAGGAGATTCAGTCAAATGATTTCCCAGTCACTAACAATCAAGTATCCCATTTCCTTATAAATATGCAGGCCATATATCAATATATTGGATACTGGGTATTAAATACAATGAAAGAAAATCCCCTTCTTGTGTGAATGCTGTAAGTATGTATCTACGTTATGCAACATGATTTTTAAATGCACTCCAAAAAAAAAAAACGTCTTTCTCGACTGAAATAAACATCCTGTCCACTATTTAAGGAAATGCGCATTGTAATGCATTTGACAATATGATGATGATTCTTGTGTCTGTAGTTTGAATTGCAGTAGACATGGGGTGAGTTAAATATTAGAAAACCCTCATAATTGCTCAGTACAGTAATTACGGACAAGAAGAAGAGTCAGAGAAAGTCCTAAGTCCAACTGAGCTCGTAACCACATCCTAGAGGGAATAGAAACTACCAATCAAAATTTTTGGAACACTTTAACATGCTACTAAATAGAGAGGTGTCTCCAATCTTTTGCTGTAACATCATTTGCAAAGTTCTGTTAGACCGTCTACGGTGTTTGAATGTATATGCTGGCAATAAGCTGTGCTGTTAAAATAGACAATGTGTAATTCTCGTGTGTCAGTTTTACAGTAAACTTCAAGTGGGAGAGACAAACAAACAAAGTCCTTGAAGTAAGCATCCGTGGCCCCATTTGGAGACCTGTGCAATAAAGATGCAAAGGAATACTTTTCGGTCTCAGGGTACGTTTAAGTGTGTTTAGAGCATGAAAAAAAGGTACAAGTAGAAAAACACGTTTTTTAATGGTCGTTATATCGTCATTCTGCAACGTATCCCCTACAACACAGGTGTCAAACTCAAGGCCCAGGGACCGGATAGGGCGCGCCACATCATTTTATGTGGCCCGCGAAAGTGAAGCAAACGTCAAATTCCATGATGCTTGCTAAAATCTGTACTAAAATTTCAAATTCTCATATGTAATAAATACGAGAGCTATAGTAAGCATTTTCTTGTGACCACACCCTTCATTACAGTAAATGAAACAATAGTTGAATAAACCATGAATCTTGACTTCTTTATACGGTTTCACAGTCGTTACGGCCCTTCAGGGGTAACTACAATGTGGCCCGTGACAAAATAACGTTTGACAAACCTGCCCTACAATTATGAATGCACTGTATTATCTTTGAAGGGGTACAAATGCCAGTGAGTATATACTGTACACAGATGAACGCGTCTGAGGCAAAATAGGAACGTGTGGGCACCAGGGTACGAAAAGTGGACGTGACAACGAAACAACCATGTGAATGTCACACACTTTTCACTGCAATACACATAACATTGGAATAGGCCCGCAGAGCACCACATGAGCCTCGAGTGGCTTTTTGTCTCCAATGGGCACCCACACGTACACCTGCTATTCACATTTCGAGCTACTTGTCACACGACCTTGTGATCCAGAGAGGGGAAGGTTGTGCGTACGCGTGACAGTGTGTGTCTTTGCGTGCGTTTATGTGCCAAAAGAACGACGGCCGGGAAATCGGAGATGAAGTAGGGAGAAGAGGAGAGAGGTCAGGTGGAGGAGGAGCAGGGCAGGGGTGGAGATAGCAGGGAGTGGGTGTTGAGGGCGGGACAGGTCTGAAATAGATCACTTAAGGGAACAAAGTGTAATTAATGGGTCGCCATAGATAAGAGGGCTCTGGCCCTATCGGGGGAATGTGCTAATGGAGTTGACACACACTCAACAAGATCAGTGGACGACTCCTATTTATTGTGTGCGTGCATGCGCGCGTGTGTGTGAGAGAGAGACAGAGAGAGAGAGAAAGAGAGAGCAAGAGAGAGAGAGAGAGAGAGAGAGAGAGAGAGAGAGAGAGAGAGAGAGAGAGAGAGAGAGCATGGGCTGTGTGTGTGCTTTCAGGAGACACAAAAGATGAAAAGTGGGAGGACAAGACCGCTAAGGTGACAGGTTAACACCGTTTCCTCGGTGACGAAGATCTGCCCTCGCTATAATCAGAAAAAACCCAGAAGGAAATACACACACACACACATACTTTTTGTTTTGTCCTACTTCATTCAATCATACAATGCAAACATCGACGGCAGTCAGTTCCCCACCCGCCACCCAAAAAAAAAAAAAAAAAAAAACCTCACGTAAATCCAGAGCGTCAAATCAAAACATGAGCGATGTTATTAGTGTTGGCGGGCCGGAGCGCCTTCGGTGGCGGGGATGTGCTTGTTTATGGAGTGATGGAGTGGGAGGAAGTCGCATGCTGGAGAGCAGGTCAGACCCAAAGTGCGGCAAAGAGAAGCAAATTGACACAAACCTCCCCTCCAACTTCCTGTCTGCGTGTGTCCCTGCGTCAGGGGAACCCGGCTGGAGCCAAGCAGCCTGCCCAAGATATGTTTGTGTGTGTGTGTGTGTGTGTGTGTGTGTGTGTGTGTGTGTGTGTGTTTGTGTGCGCGCGCGGTGGGTAAATCTCTATCGAGTTTGGAGACTGGCCCAGGAGGTTGAGGGAAGCTTTGCTGGCGCCCACGTGCCTTGGAACAGTGAGATGGCCTGTGATGGACAAGGCAAGACAAGGAGGATTTCCCTTGTTTGTCTGAGAGAAGGAGCAGTGATGTCGCGCACACACACACACACACGGATGCGCGTATGCACGTGCACACGTACACACAACTGTCTCCCATGTTGTGCGTGTGTGAGCCATGAGGAGAGAGGTCAGACGTCGGACCGGTTTTGTGTTTGTGTGCGGGAGCTTCTGCGTGTTATGTGTGCGTTTGTGTGTGTTCAGGGTCACAGCCCCCGGGCCATGTTCTTCAGTCGGCTTTAGCCAGTCAAACCAAGGCTACATTCAAGCACTGCATGACTTAATCATGGAGAGCCCGTGGACCAAACCTCAAGCCTGTTTACAAGAGGCGGCGTTCAGTTTCAGTTTTTTTTAAAACCGACTACTGACTGACTTGGCGTGCATATTATGCAAAGGGATATGTTTGTTAATGTACGGAAACTCATAATTGAATCAGTCACAAGTTTGCTCTTCGTGAAGAGGAACTCGAATTTTCCGCCAGCCTTTTTGAGGAGTCTGCAAAAAAGTCAAGCTACTGCAAGAATCTTAAAAGCACAAGGGCGTAAAAGCTCGACGCTAGAGCCAAGTTGTACTGCGCTCTCGGTGCGTCCTACATCCTGCGTCGTGCTCTTGTGCATGTCGTGATAAATGTTGCGCGTGTGATGTAGCATCGGGGGGGGGGGGTTAAACGGAGGGGGACTCATTTCCAAACTGTCAGGACAAGGGGAGAACAGCCTCAAAGACTCGGTGACGGACAGACGACTGCTCCCAGCATATCTCTACTTTGTCCTTGGACTGTCTGCCTCGCACTGGAGGAGGCGAGCGCGATGGGAGCCAGCAAGCGGGAACAAGAGAGAGGGAAGTTGCGGGCGAGGACGACAGAGAGGGAAAGGACAGGCAGAGAGAAGAGAGGCGCCCCCTCAATGACATCGAAAGAGATAACTCGCTCGCTCTCTCCAGAGCCTCTTTTCTCTCACTATCACTTTCCCAGGCAGGACTCCCTTCCACATAAGGCCTCGAGGGTGACTGTTTTAACTTGGCGTACGTGCGTCTCTATGAATGAATGACAGAGGTGTGTGCGGGGATACGGTGCGTGTGAAGGTGAAAAAGGCAAAGGATGTATGAATCTCCAATGAAATGATCCAAACCGGCGCTTACAGTAAAATAAGTCTGTTCGTGTACTCAAAAAAAGAAAAAAAAAACTTTAAAACAAAGTGAACACCGGTGTCATTATGTATTGCATGACAAAGCAACAGTTGGTTCCAACGACATACAAGTGGACTGCAATTAAAGTGAACACAACGCAAAAACAAAAACAAATACACCCCAAAAACATTCTATTTACAGAGACAATCTCATTAACGCAGCACAAAAGGAGACGCGCTCTGGTTTTCAACCTGGTTGGAACCAAACCAAAAGTGCGCCGTAAGTGAGAGAAAAGCAGAGAGAATATTGAATTGGAGCAGAAATATCGGTTAAAAGGCCCTCGGTTGCAGTTCACAAAGAGATGAAGACACAAGTTTGTTTGAAACGTCGACGCGCTATAGCTGTGAAGGAACCGAATGCCGTTTTTTTTTGCCGTCATTTTGCTGGGAATGTGCACCCAGGCGACGGCTGGCGAAATGATGTGCGGATCGCAACGCAAACAACAGCTGGCCTGTCTCTTGATTGAAAGCTAACTTGTGCAAAACAAGCCATTTGGTCCACCGGAGGGTCAAAACAATGTTGAAAACGGCAGAAGCAAACAGCAGGCAAAGGCATCGTTCTCTGATGCTGCCGCTCTGGTTGAAATTGCTCGCCTTTGTAGGCCCAGACGACTGTGGGGAAGAGTTAACCTTTTGATAAGCTCCTTCCAGCCCCAGCTGTTGGCTTTTTTTTTCCCCATCAAAATACGTGAGTCAGAAAAAGAATAAGTATCTCCTTTTAATGCATGGCGAGGGGAGGGTTTGCAGCGCCCGTCTGGTCGAGAGGAAAGAAAGCTGGCAATAGGAAAAGCTGGTCAGAAGACGACAGACACGCTGAGCTATGCTAATATAAATAAACTTGAAAATATGAACTCAACTTTATCGAGTGAGCACAGAAACAACAACCACGGCAGTGCCGCTGTACATACGGTGGAAAATCAAACACAAACTACTACTAGCACCGCAAACACTATTCATCATCATAAAATTACAATAAATATGTCTTTTCTGTATTTCTATACAACATACAGAGCTCACTTTATGTTGGTATTTGACATAGAGGAGCTTCTGAGTTTTTTTGGGGAGGTGGGGGGGGGCGGTTCGGAGTCAACTTGCATTAGGTTGCTGGTCGATGAAAGCAGATCATGACCCAAGTTTTCAATGATTGGGTGATGGGATGCTAAAATTGTAAACATGCGACCAGAGTGTGCATGAAGCATTGGCTGCAAGCTGAAGTTTGAATGAAAACAAACTGCGGCAGTTTTTCTAATCGCCGTTACTTCATTTGTTGGCGAGTAACTTCTATTATATTGAGGGAACGGTTCAAAACCGTCACACTTTGCCTTCTCTCTGACATCTCTTTACTTCATCAGTGGCTCCGGCAGGCTTTGTCATATTGGGGTGTAACATTGAGGTCGAATGGCATTCTCTGCTTAATAAAATTAAAAAATAAATAGAAAAACA
Organism: Hippocampus guttulatus; assembly: GCF_054856545.1. Taxonomy (NCBI): domain Eukaryota; kingdom Metazoa; phylum Chordata; class Actinopteri; order Syngnathiformes; family Syngnathidae; genus Hippocampus; species Hippocampus guttulatus. The sequence continues at coordinate 18,033,611 of NC_141265.1, forward strand.
TCTGTACACACCATAGCACAGAAACATAAAAAAAACAAAAACAAAAAAACAAAAACCCCATATCATCCACAACAACAACACATAAGACCATTATCTGACTGCATCAGTTGAAAACAAATACACAATGTGACCAAGTAGCATGTCCCGATGATACAATAGTTCCAGCCACATTTGGACGAGACCAGAGTTACAAAGTTGAGGGAGGGGAGGTCAGCAGAAGGAGCGAGGTCACTCTCAATCGTGCACTATCGACTTGAGAGCAGAGAAACACTTCAGAGAGGTCAGTAGCAAATAGAATCAACTGATCAATACTCTCACACTTGTCAGGAAGGATGAAGGGGGACAGAGGAGGGCAAGGTAACTCGCGGAAGGAGAAGATGGATCAAATCGGTTCAGGTTGACACTGAGACATTCTTCTCTCATCAAGAGAACATTTCAATCGAAAGACTGTGAGGGGGGCAGCTAGAGGGGCTTGACAACGTAAGGCTGCAGGTCGGTAGAACACAAGGAGTGCTCCAAAACCAACCCCCCTTCCACCTATGCAGCGCAACGTCCACCTATGTCACTTGCATACAATCGTATAAAATGATACAAATGGAGAAGAAGAGAAGGAAATGCCATTTTTCAAACGTCAGCACAACTCCTCTGGTAAGAAGAAAGATCAAATAGATCTTAATTAATAGAATGACAGCGTGGTTGTCACTGACATAGCAGTGTGGTGATTGTTGTATTAGCTGGCTAATGAGTATTGTAGTCAACTGTTAAGCAATCTGTCAGTAAAGCCCATCAAGACAGTGTATCAACGCTTTTGTGGCGACTTTCGCCGTTGGCCTCTCACGCCGTGCAAGCACGAAAAGAGTTCGCAAAGTTGGACTCCGGACCGGTGAGGCAGTTAGCTTAGCTTAGTGCTAGCTGGTACAACAGAACATGGGTGGATTTACAGCTTTCTTAAAAGCAGAAAAACACCCTGACTTCTGCCGTTTTGTAAGTGTATGGTGAGGAATCCTGGAGGTTAAAGTTATCTGAAGTTATTTCAGAGGAAAACTTTTCTGTAGGTTGACACAGATGCGCGTGGGCCGCATATCTACAATCCAATATGTTTTCCAAAAAGTGAATATGAAAATTGGTAAAGCGCTTTGGACAACATATGGTGAAAAAAAAGTGCTATATACTGTAAGTGTACTCCATTTTCCATTTTGATCAAATTGTGGACTGTGGGCACTTTTTGGGACTATTTTGGATTCTGCACTTGGTGGTTGAATGGTCAGCAAATATGTGAAGGCCGATTTGGCCTCTTAACTCCAAACTTGGATGGATGGATGGGTGGATGAAAAGTTGGATGGATTGTTAGCTAGCTAATTGGCCAGCTAGCTAGATAGCTAGATCAACAGAAACAATGTAGTAGTTGACTCATTGACGACTCAACTTTACTACTCATTTTCCACTGCCCAGCGTTCCAGGTGCTAAAGGACGGTGGTTGTTAGGCGGGGTACACCCTCTGAGTCAATCACAGGTCCTGATGTCCAGCTCCGCTTAATAACAACTTTAGTTAGAGTATTTCTTTTGTTGCATGAGCCTGCCGGTACCACCTACAGCTTCCTGTAGGACTTCCAAACTTTTTATCTGTGGGGGTGAAAAAAAAAGAAGTTTTTTTTTTCTTTCTTTATCTCCTTAGCCCATGTCTTACCCCGAAGGTTTTGTGGAATAGAACAATTCTGCTCCTTTAGATAGAAGCTGAAAACACTGAGCACCCTCCCACAGAGGTAATACATTTGGTAGCTGAAAGCATCAAAACACATTCAAACTTTTTATTCATATTTAATAACTACGGTCGCTTATTGAATTGCACTGTAAACTCTCAGCCAGGCTTACGCTTACAGCGAGAGATCAATTCTTCTTGTCAAAGATGCTTTCTCCTTTGCTCCTGGGTTTGCGTCTTCCTTCCAGCAGCTTTCTCCTTACGTATTCTCTGCCACATACTCTCAGCTTCCTCCTCCGCTATCTGCAATCCATTCGCACGGGCCACATACGGTAGAGTTTGTACTAGCACAAAATTCCCACTGTCTCTCCCGGGGAGCGAACTGCGTTTTTCTCTGCTTTGCTCGTCGCTCCCTTTTCTCTTGTACGTATGCCGGCAAAGCCGCCTCTTGCTGCATGCGGCAAGAGAAAGTGCTGCATTTCAAACTGTCTCACAAGGGAATCCATAGTATGATGTTACAATCCACTCACATCCACAGGATGCTCTCTGCAACTTTTCTCTCTCTCTCTCTCTCGCTGACTGCATTTTTTTTCTTTTCGGCATGCCTTTATGTTTTGTTCTCTCTCTTGACGTTACCCTAGCTTTTCATATATACTTTTTGAAACAGATTAGCCCATTCTTCCCCCTATGACACTTTTCACCTCATAAACTCTCTTACCTTTTCCTCTGTCATTCTACCGCAACACACTTTCTCAACCTTCTTGTTTTCTTTCCCGGTTCCATATCACATTAAAATAAAAAATAAAATACCCGTTCAACTTGACTAATAGCTAGCTGCTAATTGCTAACTGCTGATCACTAGCTACTAATCGCTATGCTAGTGACACTTGTCAAAGGAATTGTTTTATTGATTTGGTTAAAGTACTTTTGCAACCATGACTTAAAAAAATGTTACATGACGTACATAAGAAATGTGAGTTTTATTATTCTTTGTGCAGTGTCATTAAAAGGTAAGACATAGTCAAAATGTTATTGGAAGCATTGACAGATTAAATGGTGACTGAAAGTTGGACTGCATTAAATTTTCAAGATTGGAAAATTGGTTGTTAACATTGAAGATCCCACTGGACATGATTACAGAACATTAAGAGATGTGTATATATTTCAACGTTCTCCAAACAATTCTCAAATGAACAGTTTCCAATAATTTCCCATTAATTTTCCTGACAAAATCCCATTTGAAACACAATTTGCTCATCCGGGCTAAATTGAGGGCCTTTGATATACAGTACTTTAACAATTAACGGCAGAGCGGTGATTGGAAATGAAATGTCAGTACTCATATCTTTATCAGGAAAAAAAAAAGCTTCCTTTTAAACTCATGAGTAGTTAACACATTAAATCAACTTTCAAACACGTGTTTGAAGGTTGAGGCAGCGATTCTATTGATAGAAATGACAAAGTAAAAAGATACGGTTGTGTGAGATTCCGTTGACCGGCCGTCTATGGACAAGGTCTCCAGTTAATTATGTTTCCAACTCCCTGGCTATTATATTTCCAGCTCTCCTTGGAGATTAACACGGAAGCCTCGAAATCCGGCACACAATTTCCATTTCATTCATCAGGATTTCCTCTCTGTTTTCAAAAAGCTTTATGTCAGCTGTGTATGTTTGCGTGTGCAAATGCATGTGCATGCTTCATTCTTTTGTAATTTGTCTGTCCTGTGGCGACAGATAAAGGAGAGATGGAGATCGTGCGCTCTTTTCAGTGCACATTCTGGTCAGTGTGTGTGTGTTAGAGTGAGCGATGTTCAACTTGAAAAAATGGGATAGCGTGTTTACAATTGGTAGGGTATGTTTTTTTTTTTTGGGTGCAACCTGAACCCGTCTGTGCCCGAAAGCCACGTCTAAACAGGTGTTACGACGCATACACATGGACACACACAAAGTAAGAACAACTGGAAACATGAGTCGGCCTGTGCGGCACTGTCAGACTCAGAGGAGCTGTCACACACTGTCGGATAAAAGTGACCTTGATGTTGGGGGCACACACCTGTGGCATGGGAGAACCCCCCCCCCCCCCCCCCCCACACACACACCTCGTTTCCTCCCACATTTGTGTGGAGGACCCTCATAAAAACTCTGTGACAAAGGTGTGAGTCTTCCATTGCCACTTAAACTGGCTCACCGATAAAATGGGTGATGATAACATCTCTAAAATCCACCTAAACAAAATGACAGAAGGTTCTGGAAGAGTAAGGGGGAGTGCTACAGTGTTAGATTGGGAAACCACATGCTCGATTTTCAAATTAACTAATGCTAACTAGCTGCATGGCTGACCTGCTCGGTCCAGGCTGGCGGCTACGGCTTTGGTGAGGCTAGCTATGCCCCTGTGGCTTTGTAAGGACTTATAGTGAGCAGATTTCCACTTCGCGCTGCACCGAACAATCATCAAACCACTTGGTGTGTTCTTGGGTTCTCTGTTCAGTTGCTACTTTCGAGTGTGTTTCAAGTGTGTGGAGGATTGAAGGGAACACGGTCTGGCCACAATTTCTGACAAGGTATAAATATCCAATGCAACGCAATGAATGCTTTTGATCTGGGTGATGTAGAAACAGACAGCAACAATTTCACATGAGAAATGAGAAGGAACAGCCCAACGGGTGTACTTGAGTCAACATTTTTCCCCCTATGAATTACACTGCAATAAATTTAACATGAAATCCGCTCGAAACTTTGCGGGAACCGAGTTCTTAATGATGGCAACGTACAAAGTTAAGGCAAAGACTTCAGCATTTGTCCTGACAGTGATAAGCATGTTGGCTACCAGCCAAAATCTACAAACTCTAAAAATGTTTTGTGTGACACATTTGATTGGTAACTGTCTACCTTTCAGACACATGCGCATGCAGTTTTACAACTCCTTCATTTATTTTGGCAACAGTGGAGTGCAAAGAGTCCAGTGGAAAAAATGGACATAAACCAAGAGAGTGTGTATCACACACAGACACAAAAAGTCAAGCAACAGTGCAGCCTTAAAATGACGATACTACAAATGCTGGCACGGCTAGGATTGTTCAGGTGAAAGGATCATGTCGGGCTTTGGGCATGTGGGTCCTGTCCTGCCCTCGACCCGAGAATGCTGCCGCACCCTGCCCTGCAGCTGGCTAAATAAAGAGCCCCAAGGTTCGCCTGGACGGGGCGGCAGGAGAAACAGACACAGAGTCGGCATTACCCAGTTAATCTCATTAGGGAGGCGGCCCTGCCAAGCTACCGGGGGTCAGCCAGAGTACCACGTCACTCAATGCACCTTTGGCACTCCCTGTAACCCGCAGGCAGGTTTGGGCCGAGACTTATGGTCGACTACAGTGAAGGGTGTTGGGTGAGGAGGGGTGTGAGGTTGAAAGCAAAAGCTGGGTGTCAGGCGCTAAGGTTACTGGAGGCTATGAGCGGTGACTGTACGAAAAGGATGAAGTTGGCCTTGAGATGTGGAATCGTTTAACAAGCTGCTGCAGAGCTAACTTTTCCCACTTTTGTCAATCCAAAGTTTACATTTTGACAAATGATCCAATTCCTCAAGATTTGTGCGGGTGGAAATTATGCTCCGTGCAATAAAAAAAAAAACCCCAGCAGAAACAAATCATTTCCGGGAACGCACCATATGGCTCAGTTTTTTTTTCTTTTTCATTTTTCGCTGTACACTATAAGTGATAACATGTTCATACTTAAGATGACCTGATAAACACCGAAAATTAAGTTACACTTTGTCAAAGTGCCCGAGGGCTCATTTACACAGCGGGATCCAGAGACGTCTTATTTAAAAGCTTGATCAAGCAAACCTTACAGTTACCTTCATTTTAATACTTCGCAGTCGAAGAGTGGGAGTGCCCTTTTTCTTCTCAGTGGGGGGTGTGACAAAGTAGAGGAAGAGACAGTGATGTGTTGATAATGAGTGTCTCTACTACATAGAGGATTCAACCGGATTCATTGGCCATGTAGAACTAACATCCATCCATTTTCTAAGCTGCTTTTCCTCAACGAGGGTCGCGGGCGTGCTGGAGCCTAACCCAGCTGTCCTGGGGCAGTAGGTGGGGGCCACCTCGAAATGGTTGCCAGCCAATCACAGGGAGCACACATCATCCTTATATCCGCATCATATGTATTTTATCTTGTTTTGCTGTACATTTTTATTTTCACAACTCTTGGGATTGACTGCATTTAGTTTTGACATTGACTTTAGCATTAGCAGTGGTGATGTTTTTGAAACGAAGCATGTCTTGCATTTCAAGATGCAATGAGTGTCGTGGCTTTTGTTGTGTGTTTAGTTTGACAGTAAAGTCCAACTGGGGGTGTCGTTCAACAGCTTCAGTCACACTCAGGGAGGGCAGAATGACATTCGGGTTCCTTTCACATCAGGAACTTGGAAACTCACTCTGCCATTTAATACATGAATCGTTTTTCTGCGACGTGAATGATTTTAAGATCGTGACAAGCCAAAAGTGAAATCATGATCAAATATAAATCAATGGCCCGGCCCGCCATAATAACACCCAATCAAATCGTGACCTTTTCCTTTTTCATCTGCCGCAGCCTCGACTCTCCTTCAGTGTTGTGGCATCCAGTATATTTTTCGGGGTGAGAACAACAAAAAGACAACAGGAACATTCTCTTTCTTTCCGCGCCCATTTGTGCCTTGCTCCCCCGCTGCCTTGCTTGGCTGTCTCAGCCTCCATCCAACTGTACATAGACACTAGAAACAAGTTCCTCCTGTGTTCAAAAGTGATCAATGTTTAATTTCTTCATTCACACTCTTTCCAAGTTGTGTCTGAAAGTGATGCTGTGAAACATAAGCCCCTGGGGAGGCTATGGGAAAAAATGTGAAGTGCGAGGATGATAGCAAAAGGAAATACAGGTGAAGAGAGACCAAAATATAAGAAGGAACAGAGCAAGAGGTGGAGAGAGCTTCAGAAATCCAAATCTTCATCAAACACGTCCCCGACGAAAAGCCATTCACACCTTCATTCAATCCATTCTTGGTACGGTCTGATATTTCTTTTACAGTGACAGGATTATTGTTTTTGGTTGCTGCAAGCAAACAGCGTTGGCTATGTGGCTGCGTTCCAGGCTTGGGATGTGAAAACAGGCAGAAAATCTAACTGTTCCATTTCAAGGAATTAAAAAAACATTTTTTAAACTGTTGCTAATGCGACTTAAATACCTTATTCCACAGTTGAGTGGGCTGGCACCTGTTACAAGCAACAGCTAGCCCATTACAGCTCAGTACAGTTCTGTCACTAATTTTCTGATTCAATTAGCATGCCTCAGAGCTTTCCGGGCTAGTGGTAACCTACTTCACAGTCTCTGATTAGCCGCTGCCCATCTGCGAACCATTCAACATGCACGTTTGAGCGACAAATGTGACCGTGTTCCCAAATCATCACTGTCGTCGACGACACTTCTACTTTCACTTTTGGTCACTGGAACTCGAACCATCTGAGACCACCCGATGAATACGTGAAGAGTGACGAAAAAGCTGCCAAATTTGAAAGCCCAATCCAATTATTTCCCCCCCAAATTCTGCCCAGACGTATTTGTCGCCTTGGGAGTATTTAAACATGCAAATCCAGCACAGCAGTTTGACTTTATTCTGACTCTTAACCTCGCCCAAGGGACGAACCTCCAGTGCTGCATTCTAGACGAGGGGTCATAACCCGATGGCAACCAAACCGGATCAATGGCGTGATGTTTGAGTTGTCAGCCTGTGTTTACTGATGAAGAGGGGTACAAAAACACAAAGCAGTAAGTAAGGTCTCCTCACAAAATAAACAAGGTGCAGCGGAGAGCTCTAACAGCGAGAGAGCAGAGAGCAGAAGTGGTTAAATACGAGTTTGTAGCGCAACTCCAAAAAAATCCCACCGGTCAGTCAGTTTGCGGCCATCACGGACGGCTAGGGCAGGTTGTTCCATCCAGCACAATCCTCTCGTCTGTTCTCAAACTCGACCCCTATTGATAAATCTAAAACCAAGGTCAAACGAGTGTTTGCACAGCCTTCAGCCCAAATTACATCATCTTAACGCAGGTTTGTTGGGTGCAGTGCACTGACACGGCAGTGTAAAGAGCTGCCGTTGCCTTCGCCCTCATTGGCCAACCAGTTACCTGAAATCAATTTTTTTTTCTGGGAATATGTCCATCTTTATGACATTAGGCTTTTACCAACCTACGGTAACTCTGGGAAGGAAGATTACCCAAAACTAAGAATACCTGGGAGGTGGAGTTCTGTTGTGTTATTGCTCATGGAACGACCCTTGCCCAAATCAATGGCTTGAAATATTACAACTCCGGTATTCATATCAACTCGCAGAAATATACTTTAACCTCTGGCTATGAAATGGACAAACTGACATGATACACTTACCCTAAAGCTAAGGTATAAGCAGGATTAGCCAATATTTGATAGATGACACAGAGCGCCAAATATAGAGTGTAAATTGAGCAAGCCCAAATGACCAAATGGAACCAGCAATTCGATGCTTATGCAGAACTACTTCCCAAAACAAAAAACTAGAGCACCGTACATGGTAATGGCTCTCCTCATGAGTCTCCACATAGAGGAGTAAAGCAAATTTTTACTGACTCCCAATACTGGTGGCCCGACAGGGATCTAAGTAATACCATTGTTATTTGGCCGCAATTTGCATGGTTATAATAGCTTATTGACTGGTTCGGGACGGCTGCACCGTAAATGACCGGCCATGCGCCTCACGCTATTTATTTCAAGCTTGTGTGGATCCTTCGCCTCGACCACAAGCTCGTCAATACTTCATCTTGATCCTGCTATCTGCCCCTTCCGACAAACGCGGGACGGACATGTCTCCTGCGATGCCTCCAGACCACTGCCCATAAACAGCAGCTTTACCTCGAAACTGTTTCGTCACTTTTACGGTCAACAACAGCTGTTCAGAATCGGAATCTGATTTATTTGCCACGTATGCTAGGACTAAGACATGGCGGACAAGCAAAATTGTTAAAAATACACATTTTCATCAAATCCTTTCTTTTAGAACCCAGTTGACCCACACTTTATTTATATTTATTTAATTAATGCATTCATTTTGAAATTCCAAACAAACCTCAAGCCTTCTTGGAAATTTTGATAAAAGTAAGCAAGACCTCACCGGTGGGTCTGAAAGTTATGCAAATATGCCACCGAAAATTTTACAAAAGACGAGACAGGAAATGCCAAGCAAATCACTAACAGCTCTAATGCAATCGTCTTAATGATGATTAACACTGTGACAAGACGAACTCAAAAGTTGAGAGCTGGCGGGGTGCGCTTGCTCTTGTGGATTATGTCTTTGCCTTGTCACACAGTTTCCTGAGGACGAAATTCACCGGGAAAAACTTACAAAACACACACGAACAGTTGTGTACGGTCACAGTTTTCTTCCAAAACATTGAAATGCGACTTTAGCTCTCTGGACCAGTTAGTTGCATACCAGTAGGTTAAGAAAACCTTTATTAGTCTCGCAATGGAGAAATTCCCAATTCACAGCAGCAAAGTTATGAAAGGAAGAAGTAGAACAACAAAATATAGGAGCTGCTGGAAAGGCAGCCACTCACGCGGCGCCATTTTGAAGTCAAAATAACAAAAATAACACAACACAACACATAGGACACAGACAGTCGTGCAATCTTCACCAATTTTCTGCATACACTTTGTTACCTCACCAACCCTGACTTATATCGACAGTCTGATCATTCCAAAGATAATAATAATAATAATAATGATCATATTTGATTGCCAGCGTAGGAGAGATACTCATTTAATAAGATATTCATTTTTGCTTGTGATCAAGGAGATTCTGCTAGAACTGATAAGGCCAACAGAAATATTTCATTATCGTGTGCTTGTCATTCGGGAATTGGTGTAAATGAAATTAAAGGCCAGAGGTATGTTGCCAGTTTTGATGTCCCCCTCCAAGCCCCCCCCCCCCCCTCCCAAAAATGAAAAACGGGGGATTTTCATTTACTGAATGCATTTACTGAATTTTATTTCATCAGGTGGTTGCACAAAATAAAATCTTTTGACTTAAGATAACTTATTTAACTTTACTGTACTTATTTTTAAAAACATATCTGGACAAATGATACGAAACAGAATTCAGTAAATGAGGCACAGCAAGTGTTTGTGAGTAGATGTATACAGTACTTCAGCATATGCTCATGTTTCTGTAAAACTAATTTCGTTACCCTGTACATGTGACGCGTAACGACAATAAATTCATTTTTGCCTTCAAGTGGCTCACCAATCTGAAATGTATCAAAACCTCAAACAAAAGCACAAAATAATGTGTCTCCACTGGATGCAGGTTTCAAAACATTGAGGATTCAAAAAAAACTTCAGACTTCAGAAGAAAGTGCTGTAATTATGTCGAGTACAAAGGCCACAAAGCGTCAGCGGTCCATTGCGGTGATAGATCAATTCCGAAACATCTCTGTTTTGGCGCTTATGAAGCCATTTGTGGAATACAAAGAGCAAGGGGGTGGATGGAGAAGAAAAGGATAAATGAAAAGGGGTGTTGGAAACAGGCAGCCAGTGGTCCTCGGCTGAGAGGTCAGAATGAAGGCAGCCCGGCAATGCCCACTGCGGGCACTCGGCTGGAACTAAACGTGGACGCCGAGACGCTAACTATTGGACGGCGTCCAAAAACCTGCTGGGCTTTTTCCTCGCTCCTTTTCTTCTCCTGATTCAACAATAAGTGGGAGGCCACCCCACCTGCCCACAAACTCTTCAGTCAACCACTCAAGTCAAAGAGTTGAACATTTTCATTATGGAAAAGAACAAGGATGGAAGGGCGGGGTGGTCGGGGAGGGGGGGGGGGCGGTCAAAGATCGCTGAAAGGAAACGAAAGTGAAGGACAGAGGGATGAATTTTAGACAAAATATTACACTCATCCATATTCTGGCACCTTTGTGCGAGACCACCCCCCCCCCCACACACACGCGCGCGCACACACACACACACACACGCGCGTGCACACACACCATCTGTGAACACCAACACATGACAGAGCAAATAGGATTACAGTATGGAGGAAGGCAATAAGGATGATCCAAACACCATAATATCATCGCTTAGAGGGGACGGGGAAGGGGGGAGGGCAGGAAGAAGGTTGGGCAGGTGTGAGGTAAATGAGGGGTTTACTAGGAAACAGGGCGGGGGCAGACAGAGGCTTAGTTGGTGAGAAGTTCAAATCGAGAGAGCAATGATCTAATGGCCTTCTCCTTTGTGAGGCAGGCTTAGTTTATGCTTGAGAGAGAAGAAAAAAAGACAGACATAAACAAGGCCAGAATTGAACAGATGAAAAGCACCACAACTAGAATTGAGGACAAATGAAATGCACCCATGTTCACACAGTTCGACTCTTTCGGGGCAGCGCCTCATTTTCTGCTTCAAAACGGGTATTTGATTCGCCACCGTGTGTTGAAATTGCAATTTAAAAAGAAAGAGAAATGTTGACAGTTGACCTGTGATGTTATTTTATCCCAATGAAGGATCCCGTAGGAAATAGTGAAAATAGAAATGTTCCATTTGAAATTGTTGCCTAATAAAACCCTTTTTTGGGGGGAAATAACAGTAACAATTCCTGATTGACATTCCCTTTTTGACAAATATCATCCACGTGTACACGGCAGAGGGTGAGCTACTGGTTAAAATTTTTGCCTAGCAGTGCTGGGTTTGAATTTGAGCTTTGGCCTCGCTGAGTGTTTTTGAGTCCAGCATCCTCCCATTTTCCGAAAAAATGATCAGGTTTGGCTCTTTCAAAAAAGTTTCAAGGTGATTTTGATTGGTTGCTCGTTGAGAAATGCCCTGCAACTGACAAGCAACCAGTGCACTTTTTTCCATTAATCAGCTGGGACCTGATGAGGAAAAAGCGGTTCAGAAAATGGGTGGATGGGCAATAGTAAAAAAAAAAGAAAAAAAGTCTATTTTCCCCTTGTCATATTCTTTCTATTGGACTGCGTCATAAGGTACGGACACGAGGCGTTCTGAAAAATTCCAAAATGCACGACCTCGGTGCTAAAATGCATTCAGCGGTTCCACTTTAGTGTATAATACAACATCTATTTTCAATTTCCAATTCCAGCCTCAAAATGTCAACAACAAAGCTGTAATTTGATGTCAACAAAGATGCACGTCTGTGTCGAGAGGGAGATGAGATTTGAGCTCCCAATTTTCGAGGGTTATAGACCATCGACATACATAAACCTTTGGCCATGGTCAACAAAACATGTCTAGTGTCAAGTGTGATTAAAGCCCACGGTTAAATCCTCGGTGCAACCCTGTCATTCGGAAGAAACATTTTCGTATCACTTTATTATCATGTGATTTGTCGACTAATATTGAATGTATTAGAAGAGATTATGCGAGCATTAGAGGATTAAAGGTCTTTTAAGGAACCAGGGATGGCATACATGGCTCCCATATCCACCCTTACACACACACACACATGCACATGCATATGTCCATGAAGATCAATCACAGCAAACCCTGCCGTATACGAAAAAGGATTACAGTGAGGTTTGCTGAAATTGTATTCAAAACATATTTGGTGTCCTACGGTACGGTACATAGATCACCATTGATTGAGCGTGTGGCAGGAAAACATAGATCCCGGGGCCAAGGCGGGGCAGGAATCCCAAGCATGGGTTTTAAGCTGTAATGTAACATCTATGTCAAAAGCCTCAAAGGCTATCGAGGCTAAATCTCTTAGTTGTGTTGGGCAAGTCTGGAGCAGGAACGACTCCGAAAATCTACCGCGAACACATCCAGAGTGATCCACAGGAGCCGGCCTGACATGTGACTGACTGCGACACCTCGAGATCAAAGTTCAACACAGATTTCAGCAAATCTGAGCATGCACGGCATGAGCTTATATTCAGCGGGGGGGTGGGGGGTTATGGGGGGGGGGCACGGCTTGGCCTGCGACCTTTACCCGTTAAGACCCTTGAAGTTTTTTACACTGACCTAGACTTGACTCCTTCATCTGGGATGTTAGCTATACTAATTACAGCCTGATAGGTGCCTGGTGCCAAAAACAATTCATTTCCCTCCAGTCCTCCGAGACTGTGCTCCAACAGCTGGTGCCAACCTCACTTAGCACTTGCGAAGTGTTTGCGACGCAAAGTGCAAGCCACAAGCATTTGGATGCATCAAGAGCATTACGCTATATTTGCTATTATTGCTGTGAATTTTGCCGTCATCTAGCGCTTTGTTACTTCAAAGGTTTCCCCGGAACCCCCCCACCCCAAAAGGCCAAGCGATGGCTTGTATCTTGAAAAATGGGTAAGTCAGGTCACGCTCAAGTCCAGGTACCGCCGGGCAGTAATCATGTACCAAACTTATCGAGTTGAAGCACCGACCAAATCTCTGTTCACAATGGCGGCCACTTTAGCAGCCAACACTACGAGGCTAATAATAGGGGCCACAGCGCACATATCAGAAGCACCCAACCAATCTCTCTGAATGCTGGGACAATGCAAGCAGTCTGACCTTATTGCGTCGTTGAGATATTTCAGTTGCTTCCCCCAAAAAATGAATATAACACTGTCAACGTTGACTAACAGGGCAGCACATTTAATAAAATACAGTGAATTTTGGTGGAGAGACAATTCAAGCCTTTTCTGCTGCTGGATGACAAATATTGCCAGTATAAGACAATGCGGCATATCCTAGAATAAAAACACCCCCCTCCCCCCCAAAAAGATAACAGTTTACAATTCTAAACTCTAATGAGGAAAACACAACAGAACTGCATTGCTGAAAATTCAACTTGACGCTCAAAGATGGGCTACTACGGAGGACTAACTTGCGTTACCTGCCACTCGCTCCAAACTTGGAGTGTGTGTTGATCAATGTGCACCCGTATCAGGGAAGGGCGTATCTGTAAGTGTGTGTACACGTGGAGGGCCTGTCGCTGAGCATTCCCATGCACATGCAGATATCTGTGCACACATGCAGTTTGTGTGGGAGTACACGTTGACAAGTGAGCCCTACGATTGGCGACATACTGGCGGAACAGCAGGAGGGAGGAGGGACTGAGTGGGGTGGGCTATCCAAGAGAACGAGATTACACTTTGTAACCACGGCATTCAACTGAGGATTTGAAACGTATGTGGACGAGAGAATAATGTGTCACACACCTCTGGTCGAATTCTTGAACCGACATACTGGAAGTAAACAAAAGCGCTGTGTTGACTTGTGAACATGCCAAATGAAACCAATTCTACCTCTAACTCTCTAACCAATTTTTCAGAGGGATATTACCTTCAAAGTATAAAGTTACTGCAAGGCTTGAAGTAAGTGGTTTCACATCAAGGTTCGTGAGGAAAAATTTGCATTTTACACCTTCACAAAACACATTGAACAGCAAAACCGAGAATCACCCACTGTTACAGTCCCCAAATGCTTTACTGGGCTTGGCGCGCGCATGTGCAGTAACTCACACAACACCGACCGCGAAAAGTCAACGTTTGAGGGAAGCTCTGTGTACTTGCGCCAAACCAGCTAGCTAGCAACGCTTCAGCTGGCTACTTGTGCGGCTAAACATGCTGCGGAGTCACTCCTAAAGTAAGTAAGTAATCATCACCACCATGGTGAAAAGGCTACATTTCTGACAAATGTCATTCTCAGGAGGGGATAGCGAGAGAAAAAAAATGCAGAAGCTATGCTAATCGCTCATCTACCCATTCATTCAAACTACCCATTAAGATACGTCTCCAGCCAAATAGCTCGAGACTATTTTCGGTGAAGTCAGCTGACAGAGGTCATAGGTCACCACGGGCTGTCTAAAGCGGTGACAGGTCGGTGACGGTCAGAGGGATGCCGGTGGATAAACATATCAAGGAGGAGGCAGCGACAAGGGCTGAGGATCAGGAGCCGAAGATTTCACCGAGACAACAGCACAGCCTCTCTCATTACTCACAGTCACAACATGCACAACAACTCTCCAAGCACTTTATAATTGCTGCTTCCAAGACCACAAACAAGCTATGTTATTGCTTTGCCCCTCTGTATTCTGTGTTCCTTAGAGTGGGGGAAGGGGAAGGGGGTGGGTGTGTGGAATCATCCTCTAATTGCAATGTTTTTCTAATAGGAGCACACATTGGTTTTCGCGGGTTGTTTGTCTCCTGTCAGGGAGTTGGTTGGTTAATAAAGTCTCTGTCTGTCAATAAGCGGCACACGGAATAGAGCGAGGTCACCGCTGCTGACTCAAAACCGCCGCTGAAACCTGCGGTAATTTGGACTTTTATCAACGTGCTCACGAAAACGTGGGAGATGGATTTTGCTCTGGAAAAACAACAACAAATAATTATTATTTAAGGGTAATGATGTTGACTCAAAGATGTCTTCTGTATTGTGGTCAAAGCGAGACAAATCTCACTGGCTGTCTTATAAACTCAGAAATATGCTGACCACGCATTTAATTACAACCTCATTATGTGAAAATGGGGAAGTTTACAGAAGCTTATTTTAAGAGGCAACAAAGTTTTAGGTTCCAAGACACACACACACACACACACGCACACACACACACACACACACGCACACACACACACACACACACACACACTCACTCACTCACTCACTCACTCACTCACACATACGCGCACACCCACACACCAATCGAGTCTTTTCCAGATGTTACATCACAGCAAGAGATCGTCACAACATTTGGGCTGACAATTTTTGCGTGGATGACTTAATTAGCAGCTAAACATTGTGATATGAACTCAGAACCATAAGAATAACACCGCCTTCAATTCACGTCAGTTTAGCAGGCTCTTTTGCTTCAAAACTAATTTGAAAATTTGAATCTTGTTAAAAAAACAAAACAAAAAAAAGTAAGAAATAGCAGATTTTTTTGGGCTTTCATGGTGCGAATAGCCTGGTAGATTTACGAAGGAAGGATGCCCAAGCCCCAATGAATTTGTGTGCTGTCATTAACATGATGGAGTGCTGGGGACGTCAGGAACTTGCATTTTCAGTGACACTCTCGTGTGATTATTCAATAGATTAGCCTCTCTCTACACTAATCCCATTAACTAAATTCACTTTATGGTGGCACCTATGGGGAACCCTTTACATAGGCGAAAATAGGATTATGTGTATTTCACTAGTCACACCAGCATAGAGAGGATTGGTGAGTGCAACACAGCGTGCTGTTTTGCCATCTTTTAATCGGAACTGCAAATGCGAGTGAAGGTCTCCATGTTCCTCGCGCAACGAACTGCATCCTGTACATTTAGAAACATCAGACAAAGCTTTGAGGGGTTTGTGTGTTTGAACCTGATCTAGCCTTTACCTTTTTGGTAGGACACCCCCCCACCCAAGAAAAAAAGAGAACAAGCTGTGAAACTTGTCAGCCCACAGAGACTTTAGGATAAGGTTGATTTTTTTGTTTTCGAATGCTAGCCCTGGTTAGGATTTGCTGTGACCCACTGGTGGTTTATTGGATTAATTTCACCTCGTGCAGTGAACTTGAAACCGGCCTAAAGTCAACAGAATTGAGGATGCAATGATGTCACTTCTCGACTGACTGACGTGTTTGTATATTCGTAAATTGGCAAGAACCGGCATAAGACATTCTGATCAAGGTCAAGTTGGTTGTGGATTTCTGTAGGAAACAGTCCTCACCGGCACCGATGAACATCCAGGGTATGGACATAGAGAGGGTGACCTCCTACAAGTACCTAGGTGTTCTTCTGAACAACAAACTGGACTGGTCTACAAACACGGACAACCTGATTAGGAAAGGACAGAGCCGACTCTTCCTACTCAGGAAACGGAGGTCTTTTGGGGTTCAGGGGTCGCTCCTTAAGACTTTCTATAACTCGGTGGTGGCCTCGGCCATCCATTATGGCATTGTCTGCTGGTCAGGCAGCATCTCAGCCCGGGACAGAAAGAGACTGGAGCGACTGGTCAGGAAGGCCAGTTCTGTCCTGGGTTGCTCCCTTGACACTCTGGAGGAGGTGGGCAACAGAAGGATGCTAACTAAGCTAAAAGCTATGATGGACAGTCCCTCCCACCCTCTCCAGCCCGCCCTGACAGCACTAGGTAGCTCCTTCAGCCAGAGACTGTTACACCCGCGCTGCAAGAAGGAGAGATACAGACGCTCATTCCTACCAACTGCTGTCAGGCTGCTGAATAAAAAATAGCAACAATAATATTTAATAATTGAATGATGTGGAAAACAACTGTAAATAGCACTGCGATTTATCCATTTTGTATTTATATTGCACTTAATTGGACGGTGTTTGTTTGTTTTTTCTTCTTCTTTCTGCCTACATTCTTGCTGTTGGAGGCTGTAAATTTCCCCAGTGTGGGACTAATAAAGGATATCTTATCTTATTTTAAGATTAACTCAAATACGACCAACGCAAACAAGAGTGGAGCCCATTTTCCCCCACAATCATTTTTACTCTACAGTAGAGAAGTCAAACGTGTTGGAAGGTTTGTGTTTTCTTCTTCTTCTAAGTGGTTCGCCACATGTTTAGGTCATGGGGTAAAGGTTGGGCGGATTACAGCCTATATCATCTCAATGAGAAGAGGCCATATGGGCAAATGAGATCCATGTCCGCGAAGCACTAATCTGGGGATGCCCTCTGTGTGACCACGGACGGACACTACCCGCAGCAGCTAAGAGGCTTGGGGATTCGTGACCAGCTTTACTGTTTCCACTACAGTATGTTCGCTCCCCTCCCACCTGAACCTGGCTTCTCAGAGAGCCAAGAGCATGTCCTTGGAGAAGGAAGGCCGTCGTAAAGTTCTGCGCAGCTATAACAAATTGTTATACACAAATCAGTATTTACAGAGAAAAATCAAGAAATGAACATTTCTTTGGTTTTTACTTAATTCAGAGAGACCCCCGGCCCCCAACCCCTCCTCCATGATACCACATTTTCTTCACTCTCAGGTCATACAGTGGACACGAAGACTTCATAATAGCATATAATTGCAAGAATTGTGTAAACTGTTTTCTATTTGCCCTTTGGCAAAAGAAAAAAAATCGGAAGCAGTAAGAAAAGCAAGTGGATAATTTAAAAGGGAAACGAGGGGGCGGGGGAGAGAAGGAGAGGCATAATTACTAAAGATTGTGCCCCGGTGATTGGCTGAGGGGTGGCTACTAGAAGGACAAATGGACAAATCTTAAGGAGCTAATAAAAGTGAATACAGAACAGTCCTCATGAGCAAATCTGGCACTAAGATGATAATGAGATTATAAGGCCTCACTATATTGCAGCAAATTGTATAAGTGTTTCATTGAACCTTGTTGAACTTTCATTTATGCGCACCGGGCTTTCTCCTAGCTTGTATCCTCACCACTGCTTTATTTCTTGCTTCAATGATGTTTACGGTAAAAGAAAGAACGATAGGATAAAAAGGACAATTTACGGAATGCGTCGTCGAACTGCAAGAAAGCGGATTGAGCTTTGCCAACATCCTTGTATTTAGCATAATCGCATCAGACGATGATGTGAAAGCTGCTAAAGCAACGTTGCTCTTATGCCATCATGTCCTTCTTATGGCCGCGTGCAACCTAAACCTAGCGCACACATTAATTAATGATTATATGGTGAACCTTGTAATAGCTGGCGTGCCTCTAATGAGATTTCTTCTTGAGTACTTTCGTGGAGGTTGCCTCACAAAGAAAAGACTGAAGTGTGTGCTACAGAATCGATGACATTGCAAGTGGGCTTCATCTATTCAGAAGATGAGTTGCTTCAAGCTCTATTAGCGGAAGAAAACCGCCAGAGCCCTTAATACCATTTTCACGTCAAAACAATCATCTCACAAAAATGGGGAAAAAAAGTGTTAAACGTGTATCCAAAGACAACACAACTGTCTGAGGAAAAAAAAAAAAACGTAATATTGAAGTTTGCCGAAGTAGTGCACTCCATTCTTTTTGAGAACTGGTTTGGCACATACCAGCAAACTATACAAAGGAGGCCAGTCAGGCACGACTACGTGCCCAAAACACAAATTAAAAGTGAATTTCAAATGCAGCCTTGAGACACCTGGACAATCATTAACTTGACATATTGATCAACCTCATCCTCCGCGTTTGTCTGCAAAGACAAAGAAATGGCAGCACCCTTGTCTTGGTCATGTAGCGAGGGGCTTGTCTATTGACCATGACGGCATATCTTTGATAATCCAGATGTCGTGGAAGATACGGGTCGGGCATGAATCAAAGCGCTGGACTTGATCAATAAACAGGGACAGTTGCCTAGAATGGAATCAAAGTAGTCCGTCAAAGCTGTCAAGTGTTTGATTCAAAGGAAACGTCCCCATGAGAAAGGCAACCTGCACGATGGATCAGATTGCCTTGTCACCATAGAATAAGAGCCTGACCTCACAGAGGGACGCAGGGCATCTCGATTGCGTCAGATGCTTTCCAAGTCAACTGCTGCAGCAACTTTCGCAGAAGAGAAGAAGGAACAAAGGAGGTCAAAAGAAGGTAAGATGCACTTCTGGGGCTTGGAGAACAAAAAATGTCATCGTATCATATTTCAGTGAACTCTCTATTTCCTTTTTGTTCAACTCTGTCTGACATTTGGAAAAAGTGACGAGGGACCAACTTGACCAAGTCAAGTTGAGTTCGCTTAACAGCAATGATGAATTGTTAGGGTGGAAAACTGAAAGGGAAAATGTGTTTTTGATGATGTTCGTAAAGCTCGCAGGGTTTGGAAAATGGCTGTTTCTGACATCTAAAAATAGGAGTCCGGTTAAATAGGAGATGATTCTTCTCCCAAACATGTACCGTTCTTAAAACACTCAAAGTGGTTCATGTTGCTCTTTAATTCACAGATTGCAGGAAAAGTTACACTTTGTGGCCTTATGGCACCATGGTAGTCAGCCGTCGTCAAGAGCTCTTCAAGAGCTTTGCTTTTTTGGTTGTAGTTGTCTTTTGTTTGATGTTTGTTGTCCTTCGTGTAGACCGATGTGGACTGTTTTCAGCGTTTTGGCCACGACCCTTCGTTGAAGGAGAAGAATCTGGGTGCATCTTCTTGGCACTGATTTGGATTTCGAGGTGGGGAACGTCGGCGCTATTTGACTGTTGCTGCTGGACAGGCCCGGCGCGTCTTTTTTGTCTTTTTTTGCCCCTGTAATAGGCAGCATTTTTCACAGCCCCGTTTTGTTTAGCGCAGATGTCAGCGCTGTTGGACAGCCTGCGTTGGCACCGCTGGATGGATGGCTACTGGAGCCAAGGATGAGGATAGAGCGGATAGAGTCGCCGTTTGGAATTGAAGCGGATTTTACATGGGACGCGAGAAGTAAACCGAACCAGTCGCTCTCTTCGTCACTGGATGCTACAGCTTCGTGTTTACTTTCAAACTTAGTTTGTAGCTGACGTATGAGACATTTTGAGCATGACATGATCGACTGGTGAAAGGACACTTTGATTCTCTCCTCCATCGAGAACTGCTTCAAACAACAAAACGTATGCAGGAATAGTGGTTAAGATTGCATGAGTGTCTGTGTCTTATGTGTTGTATTGTGTTATATTATTTTGTTATTTTATGCTACCTGTTCTGTAAAGCACTTTGTTAGAGCTGCAGCTGTTGTGAAAGTGCAATACAAAAATCAGCAAGTAACAAAGGGCAACACCCAGAAAGCACGTTCCCTTCATGATCATGAACGATTACGTCTTGTACGACATTTTATCTCATTCTAGCAAGATTTAATCTCACAAGTAAGGTCATCTATGGGCAGTTTGCCACACATCAGCCGTCACAATCCTCAGTACATGCATAATATTGTTCTCATGATTGCTATAGGGTGCACAACAATTGTGACCCGAATCCAAGCCTGAGACGGTTCCAGAGTCCGGTTCCCCAGAGTTTACCTGTCTACTTCCTGCTACACACGTCACTGTGTCGCCGTTGGGCTACGAAAACACTGAAACACATTTGTAAAAATATGAGTTTGCCGATTGAGGGCACTGAGCGGACTTCCACATTAGCAAGCTGAAAAAACACAGATGTTGAAGGTGGGTGGGGTTAATTCGAGTGAGCCCGAGTTTCCTCTAGGAGTCAGTCATCGCACAAACATCAGTCTATGCATGTGTGTGTGCGTGTGTGGAAGGGGTGCAGACAGCGAAAAGATGTTTCACGGTCAACAGTGCATGGATCGGGGAGGTGAGCGTTACCGGTAAACCTAAAGTGGAACTCAAATATACTGTATATGTGTGCGTACTGCAGTGGTTCCCAATCTTGGGTGAAGGGCCCAAAATGGGTACCAGCGCAATTTTAATTGGGCCTCCATCAGAGACAAAGGACAGCACTTTTGGGGAGTAAAGAGCTTTTTGACTACTCTAGCAGATCAAGGGCGGTTGTGTTCCTGATGGCAATACACATTTGCAAAATATGATTTTGAAAGTTTGGGTTCTGAGCAGGAAACACATTTCGAAAGAGGGTTTAACGTTCATGCACGGTTAAAAAAGAGCAAAATGGCACGCCATCAGATTCATTTTCAATTTCACCTTTTCAATCTGTCCCCAGGTTAATCTAAAATGACTCCCGTCACCCCCCCCCCTAAATTTTTTTTTTATATAAAAAATCTGGATGAAAAAAATTATTTTAGCTGTACAGGCAATCTCAAATCATGTCCTAAAAAAGATGGCATTATCTTATCAAGGCTCATTAGGTTTAATTACTGCAGTGTGTTAGGCTACTTGTAACGGCACACATTTGGTAATTAAAGAACAGGTAATATATTAACTTGCTTTTGTTAGCCATTAATCAATGTTTACCTACAGAGAGCGAAGCCGTTGTAATTAATAATCGGCTTGGACAATGAGTAATCACTCGACAGGAAGAGCGTGTATGAGTATATATATATATATATATATATACTGTATATATTTTAAACAGACCAAAGCCTGGTCTTGATCAGAAGAAGCGGGTCTAAAAAGGGAGCATTGGTAACGGCAGAGCTCAAAATGATGAGTTGGAGCACTTCCCTCTCTATTCAACCATCTATCCCTCTGCCCGAGTCTCTTTCCTGTCTCAAAGTGACACTTTTGGAAGAGCTTACCTCCCTCCATCCCATTTTCCAACTGATTTTAACGTCAGTTTAGCAGCAAGAGTAGTGATTCCACTTAATTTGCATAAAGCAAATATGCAAACATTTAGGTTGAGGTTTGGTCTCGACAGCTTAATGGGGAACAAATTGTCTTGCCATTCAGAAAAAAAAAACATGATAATGAAGTGAGAATAAATCCTTTCGTTTAAGTGGGAGGAAGTCAGGTCCAGGTATGAATGGATTTACATTAGAAACGGACACTGGAGTTGGAAATGCTCCGCCATCCCTCTCCAGGAAATTCGAAGCACCGTCCGAGTGGCGTGTCAGTGGAGCAACACTGCTTCACCGATGACGAGCGACAACAGACACACTTTCTCCACACACCCTCCCTCCCCTTGAGCTCAAAGTCTTGGAGCATGGAGAACACAGTCATCATATCATCAGTGCAGCACACATGGAGGCGGGATGGATGTGGAGGAGGGGAGATGGATGGCGCGAGAAGCGAGTGAGGAAGAGACGAACGGATGCAGAGGCAGAAGGAGCAAAGACGCGCCTTTCAACCTGTTTCTCTTGAAGGCTGTCAAAGCGAGGCTACTGCCGGAGTCGTTGCAGACATCCAGTTGTAGTCCAAAAAAAAAAAGTAAAAAAGTTTAGCACAGTATTACGACCGAACCGGACTACTTTCTGGATGCATCAGCGTCTCGTGATAAGAGATCTCTACTTATTTGACGATACACACAAACTGAAAATAACATAATTGTCGGTGACCGTATGAAAAATATTAAGGCTGTGAAATATTCATTCATGACACCTTCAAAAAAAATGTAGAGTAGAAAATCTGTAAAATCGAAAAATGTCAACAATTTTTGTGTTGGGAGGTATCAACACACACTCCACAAGACAGAGGATCAATATTTTTTTAAATGACAAATAAAAAATCGAATTCGTCATTTTTTTTGGTTTATTAGGAAATACACTGCAATGCTTTTTTTTGCATGAGTTTACTCAATACTGCCCAATGAAAAGTACATAGCCCCAAAATGTATATTCCCCATCCTGAAAAACACAGAGCGGGGTGTGTGTGTGTGTGTGCCAAGTGAGATTGAGAGAACAAAAAGCAGCTGTTTTCTGTAGCTAAGAAACTCCATCGCCTGAACACGGACAACCCCCACCTAGACACAAACATGCGGCATACTATTTGCATAGCAACCCCAACTGGACAATTCACGGCAGCAGACGAGGTGACCGCATGTTTGTTGATTGAAGTGCAGGGCCACGGTGCCCTGACAGCCTTCCCTCAACCTCGTCACCTCTGCTGCTCTGCCGCGACTTTCGCTACAATTGCCGCCGCCTGCGAACCTGCCGGGCTGCCAAGGACACAAAGACGACCGAGTCAACCTTTGACATCTGAAGCTGCTTCCAAAAGACCAGAGACAAGCTGAGTTGGCAGCTTTGTTAACAGGCCTGGAATCTTTTCAGCTCGGTTAAAGTCAATAGATCGCAAGTCAATAGCGTACACATACAGATGGACGTGGTGTCAAATGGTTTGGTGTTCCCAACCATATACCAGTCACGGCATGTGTGGAAAACGTGGGGACCGGGATATC
This sequence comes from Hippocampus guttulatus, assembly GCF_054856545.1. Classification (NCBI taxonomy): domain Eukaryota; kingdom Metazoa; phylum Chordata; class Actinopteri; order Syngnathiformes; family Syngnathidae; genus Hippocampus; species Hippocampus guttulatus. The sequence goes on from NC_141265.1 coordinate 18,057,005, forward strand.
TGGACTCCAACTTTTTTTAAGATGCATTAAACGCCACGGCTAAAGTGACATTTGAACATGAAATACAGTATGGCTTTTCTATCGGAGGCTAGCTGACATTTGAAGTAGCTGATTCACTGTTAGATGTCGAGACGTACCGCCCACACAGCAGCGCGCGGAACATGTCGCTTTAGTGGTCGAGATGAGATAGCGCCATTTGAGAGGAATCCGGTGACATGTGGAGCATGTGAAAAACGACCTATACATTTCCACCAGCATTTCATACAAGAGATACGTACAATGAATGTACCAAGTACACAAACTTCTCCTCAAATGCCAGTTTTTTCGTCAATAAAAAAAATATCAGACCATGATAAATAATTTCAAACGTTTCCACCCGAATTGTAACATGTAAAATGTACAGTCAACTGAAAGAAAGAAAAAAAAAACCCTGAGATAGCGGTTGAAAGAGTGTGCACACCCTCTGATAACTGGCAATATGGCTGTGTTTAGAATCAACCAATCACATTGAAACTTTTTTTAAACACGCACACCTGCTATATTGGAGGCCGTTTGTAACTGGCCTCTTAGTTCCATTTGAAGCCCCCCAAAAAAGCATGATGATGCCACCATCATCGTTGTCGTGTTTGAGACAAACATATGGTTTGGATTTTATGACCCAAAAAGTTCAACCTGGGTTCCACGAAAAAAAAATAAACACTTGATAGGGCTCCAACACATGGGAGAAAATGTGTTGCGGTCCAATGAGTAGTACAGATTATCAGTCACAGTAACGATGGAAAATGTTTTAGTATGCTTTACCTTGGTCTCATTTTATCATTTCTCAAAAACCTGCCATTTGAATTAGGGGTGTGTCGACTTTCACATCCACCGCGAGGCTGAAAACAACCCTGAAAAGTTGGAACGGTTTCCTGACTCCATGAGGCTTGAATGTCCTTTTGAGCGGCGCGTTCTTTTCGCATGAATTCGAGGATGTATGTCAGTCGTCCTCCAACACATTGCAATCATCATCTCTGATCAATGGTCATGTTGAGGATTACGGCTTTCATCGCTAATCCTACATTAAGGATACATTCTCCTGATGGCTGTGACATCATCAAGACCATTCTGCCGTAGAGAGGGCACGGGGACAGGAAGCCAAACACCACAGGGGCGGATTAAGCGTTGTCGCCCAGAGAGCAGATGATCAAAAATAAAGAGGAAAAGAGGGTGCGGCCCGAGATGATAGAAATAGAAACAAAATCCAACGGAACGGGGCTGCGTATGTGAAAGGACACTGTGGATTTGCTTTTGGAAATAATCTGACACAATTTTCAGTTTCTCGGGTAAAGATCCATCTCAATCGATCTTCTAATAGTTTGATCACACAATAGTTGGGAGTGCAAACAGCCAAGCTGGACCTGATGTACCGAGAAAATCCTCAATATTGTACGGTGTGGGTTGATTTAGATTTGGTACCTGCAGAGACGCGTGGGCAGTCTGGGAGCATGGAGTCCAGCGGTGTGTCCAAAGGCTCTGGACTTGAGACCCAGTTGCAACAATGCTACGAGGACACACACACACACACAAACCAAAGACATGAAACTCACATTTCTACATTTCATTAGGTATAAATGCAAAATGTAATGAGGTCTCCAGCAATAAAGTGGATTAATAACATATCCATATCACGGTTGTTCATCATTGTGCGTGTGCCCCCGTAATGTCAAGGAACCATCTGCATCATCCAAAGAGGATTCTTCAATCAATATTACAGACACCTATTCAGGGCAGGATTTTTGAAGCGGCTCTTGGAATGGATTTGATGAGACTGCGCCAGTGTACCTAATGAAGTGGCCGGCGAGCGCGGGCTGAAAGAGCGAAAACCACTTTGACGCAAATTGAGATATGACAAAAGAAGATGAAAACGTGTTGAAAAAGGGAGACAGAGGAGAAAATGGAGATGCAAGAAAACAAAGAAAATCTGGAAAGCAGGAGGGGGGGTCGGTAGCACAAGAGGTGAGTGAAGGGGGGGGGCGGAGAACGAGAAAGAGACAGGAACAAGCAATTAAAAGCTCTGTGACATGTTGCTTAGACATCTTGCTGTTTGTTTGTCGGTGGGGGGAGCTGAGGCCCTGAGCCACGGGTGGATCGCTGGGTGCACATGGGGAGGGAGTTTGCCCAGTTTGCTGACCCACAACCCCCTGAAAACGCACGCAGTCCTCTCAACCCCCACCACACCCCAAAGTGGTTGACAGCACGACTGTCAGAAAAAGGAGTGGACCTCTTTATCTACTTTTGCTCTCTTCATCTTCCACAGAGCGCCCCCCCCCCCCCTTTGCAACATACTCAATAAAATCCAACATAGAAAACCCATCTGCTACATTGCTGGGCACGTACTGTAAGAAAGCTTGTCTGGAAGGCACTTGCAGACCTCCACTAAGCAAAAACAATCATGCCGGAAAGAGATTTTGCTCTCCTCCCTTAATGGACTGAGTCATGCTCAACTGTTGACCAGAAGCCAACCTTTTTCTCATGGTTCTAAGTTGTGACACACATTTATCCAAGTTAAGAACTATCAAGAGCATACATGTGTCTTCAAAAATGAGTTGGAGGTGACACAGGTAGATTCTGAGATTTCGAGCTGCCAATCAAGAACGTGAGGAAGAAAATGCCAACGGTCAAATAAAACAGTTACGCGTCGAGAAACATATGTGAAACATGTCTGTCGAAATAATGGTACAGTGAAACTCCTCTACAACGAAACCTACATGGGCATTTCGCAATGCAGCACGAACGTTGCATTGCTAAAATGGCGACAAAACGGACCTTTTCATACCAAGGAGTGAAGACAAGAAAAGCTTTTAACGCTTGAAGGCAGGATAAAGGTAATAAAAATGAAAGATGGAGGAAGCAAAATAAAAGAAATTATACAAGAAATTGATGTAAGTGAAAGTAAATGCTGATTGTAAATTTCGCACCTTTTTTTCTTTCTACGCTAGCTATATGAAGTGTCAAATAAGTGTATTCTCATACTTATGCACTATTGGAATAAACATAAAAAGTACACATATACGTTTTTTGTGTGTGTTTGTGTTTACATTGGAGATAAAATTTGCTAGAGTGAAAAGTCCCCTGTTGTGAAAAATTTCTTGCTGCAAACATGATTTCGTGGGAGAGGAGTTTCACTGTATTATCCAAATAAACAGTCAACAAATATTTCAATGTACAGTGTCCGACAGTGCAAATGAATTCATTGCATCACAATGAACCGCAATTGTTCCCTTCCGATATGAAATCCATCTGAGCATAATGCCAAGAATGGCACAAGTGAAGCGGCCAAAATTGCGCAACCGCCAAAAGACAACAGAGGAGGTTTGGTTTAAAATATCAGTATATTGCATTAAAACTGTCAGCGGTACAATTTAGTGGGAAGGGAGTAAACTATTGGCTATACTAATGTTACGGTGAACAACTTCACTCAGCTGCTTGGGAGTTTTCTTTTTGGGGGGGAGACGGCAACATATCAAAGTATGTTTTCCCTTGTCGGAGAGCGCGCGTTTGTGTGCGCGCTGAAGCAGGGCGACGGCAGAAAGGGAAAGAGCGCGGCCGCGAAGGAATGCTTGGAGAAGACATTCGCCTGATAAGATAAAAGTTCAATAGAAGAAGGAGAACATGTAAAGAGATTACAGCGTGCAGCTGGCGTCCTTCTGAATCACTGCTTATCTGCTCTTGTTTACTTTCACCCCGGCCCATTACGGCGTTGTGCAACAACTTTGTGTGTCTACTTCTGCGCGTGAGGGTCACTCGTGGAATGGTGGGGGGTCTCGAAAAGCATACAGGCTATTTTGCATTTTTTGCACTCACTGACCTTGACTCCCAAGGCCCGGACTGACACATTTACGAGCCATCTCTCACTTAAGCTCCCCGACCAGCCAAACATGACAAACACGACTTGCACGCCTGCAACAATGTAAACCTGCTTTCTTATTCATGTGTTTTTGTTTTTCTGGATGAATATTAAATTGCAAAAACAGGAAGATAGCCGAAGGGTAAGTTAACCCAGCTGATGTTGATGGAAGCTCCATCAAAACAAATATTACTCCCCGTTCAACGTGTGCGGAATTCCTCCTTTTGTCCCACCAATGATAGCTTTAACTCAAGCTAATGGACAAATCCAGAAACCCGTGGCGGAGGTGATTATGGTGAAACATCTGCCCCGTGTAACAAATCCTCTGCAAATATCAACAAGACATGTAAAAATTCCATTGGGACATGTGTGCAGAAATTACTGTCAAAATAAAAGCGACCGGCTCATGTGAGATTTGCTGCAATCCGATGCAGGGGGAAATTAACATGAATTTCAACGAAATGTTTTTTCTTTTTCTTGCTCCAAGTGTCACAGCAATCAGCAAAATCAAAAAAAAAATGGAGGGCGGGAATAAGACTTTGTATGTTTTCACATCCGTCAGGTTGCCGCCCCGAGAACTGGAATGGAACTGGGGGGCGGCGAAAGCTGCGTGGCTCCTTGACTGCCACATCGAGTATCTCATTGTATCGCGGTTAATTCATTTGGAACGTCTGGAGGAAGGTGGCAGCTGGCCCGTGGAGTGGCCGGCTGAAGGTGGCTGGAGAGCGGGGAAGCAGGGGGGGGGCTTTCAAAGGAACCCTCCTCCCTTCACCTTGACCATTGACCACCACCGGCTCCGAATAGATTTGTGGAGGCAACACGGCACATAAAAAGACTCAAATATTACACACGCAGAGACGCGCATCACTGCTGTGGGAGACCACTGCCACATAAAGGCAAAACCTTCCGGCTGGGATTAAAGAGCCGTGGCAAAAGGAGAGCACATCCCATCGCATGCCTCTTAAACGAATGGTATCATCGTTTCAATTCACGCCAATCCAACAATCAATAGCGTCGGAGAGTCTGGAACTATCGGATGTGCGCACGTGCGGTACATGCACACCTTGTGTGCATTCAGCGTGATGGTTCAACTCTGGTAGGATTGGAGTAGACAGGATGAGGGAGAAGCCCAAAATTTCAACATCATACATTTTAGAGTTGTAATTGTAAAACTGCAAAACTGTGAAACGATATTTTTGCGCTCGGGTATCATGCCATCAGAATTTGATACAAATGAGTTAAAACACTATGTACCATCCCCTGACTGGACTGGACTGAAAATTGGGCCTTAGGAGACAGAAATTGACTCCCGCTGCGGAAATAGTTCTGACTGCGTCGAATGAAAAATTAAGACACACAATCTTCTTGCGAATTAATCGCATCGCACGGTGCTGTTCTATTGATCCGAAATTGCAAATAAACAAAAGGGTGTCGCCAGTGTACCCTGCGCATGCCTGCACCCGCCACCGTTCAATTGATCCAGTCTCTTCGCAAGCAGATGCCGGCTAGAAACTGCGCACTCGCTGTAGAAAAGTCTCCAAACCCGTAAAACAGCTGTCACCTACTAACTTCACTTTTGGGAAAGTTGCCTGTCTTGCTCTCTCGTCCAACCCATTCTCATCTTCGCCACTCGCGCTCTCTGGATTAGGATGGTTTATTCATGATTATAGTGTCGTGTACAATGTGTGCGTGTGTGTGTGTGCGTGCGTGTGTGTGTGCGTGTTTGTATAAGCTCAAGGCAGGCCACTAGAGTGTGACAGCAGGCCAGCACTGTGACAGGAGACACCTTGGAGACTGTGACAGGCTGCCAGCTGTACACCATCATTCACATTTCTCTCTCACGCGGACGCACACACATACGCGGGCACACAAACTGGACGACTCATCTTTCTGCACGTACATCTCTTCATCTCCTCGAGAACGTCTGGATCCTTATCCTGCCGGGCCTGATTTTCATGACCATCCTTTGTTCTTTCCATTTGGCCCTTTCAGGGATTCAAATTGAACTTGTATTTTTTTCCCTGTCCCTGTCAATGGAAGAGTCTCTTCAACCTTTGTTTGTACCTTCTCTATGCTATTCACTCGCCTTTAAATTGTTGCCGGGTTTTTTTGGGCTGTCTTTACTGTGACGTCATTTGCCCCTCATCTGAACCATTTGGTCCATACAACCCAACCCAGCGGGCACTGATCTCTAAATCCCATCGCCTCCTTTTTTATCCCTCATCTCTCCTCCTCACCATCCAGTGACCTCTCTGACCTCGGAGGGAGGGAATTATCTCTGTCCGAGGAGAACAGAGCAGTATACTGCTGGGGTGCCCCGACCTCACATGCACCCGCTGCTGCGGGCACCCATATTTATACACCACCCAGAGCATTATCAAGGGTCACTGCTAGCCTCACTCTGTGGTGTGAAGCACCATCTGTGCTGCACTTCCAGTGTGAATGTGTGCGCGCGTGTGTGTGTCTGATCACAGTGAGCAATGCTACTAACACTGTTCAGATTGAAGATCCAACTGTGTTGGGGTTGTTAACGCGGTGTACCTGAGAGGGTGTGTGTTGCTTTGGGGGTCTCTGTGTTTGGTTGTCAGTGCATACGACAATTATAAATGGAGTGACGGTACTCCAGGAAGTGAATCAAAGTGTAACATCAATCCAATTGTCTTATTGCTTTTCTTTTTTTTTTTTAAGCCCTCAATGTTGCAATGCAGAAAAATAGCTCATAATAAGACTCTTACTTCATCAATGAAGTGACTTACTAGGTTAATGAGTGCAAGCGCACCTTATTTTTGCTCATCTCATTCCTCCTTGTGGACGAAAAAGGTGTTTTTAGTTCTATTGTTCTGGGTAATCAACACAAATAGAAAATCGTTTAACATTCCAATTATACTCTGTCCCGCGCATCCCTTGGATAGGTCAAAAATAGGAAAAGACGAGACAAGAGGGACGGTGCAACCTTGAAGACCAAAACATACTCGGTACCAAACCAAAATACATCTACAAGCGGGAATCTAATAAATAAACGTATACGTGTGTGCGTGTTTTGTGTTTGCGACATCCCTTGCTGTTTAGTAGCTCCGCTCTCTTCTAGTCATCATCTGTATGATGGGAGGTCAGGTCCTGCAAGTGGTGCAAGAGGTCGGACCAGAAGAGGCCTTTGCTAAAATGGAACTAAGAAGGATTATTTGTGACTTCTAATGTGCGACAGGTTTAGGTCAGGAAGGTGAGATGCTGATCACATACGGAAAGACTTCACTGTCGCAATATACTGTACAGAATACTGGACACTTTTTTAAAGTTTACAGCATGGCTCCAACCTGACCGTCTTTGGAATAGCACTGAATGTACGGGCGAAAATGTGAAGAATATGTATCCCCTGTGCAACATAATATGAATCAAGCGTTCTTACATTCTGTCTATCTGACGTCATTATGATGCAAAGGTGTTGCTTATGTCGTGACTGGTGCGTGGACACCTCATTTGGGTCTGCGCGTGCGTATATTTTACCTGCTGCATCCAGTCCTGTGTGCTTTTACTGGTCTCCTGCAGCCACATGCTGTGAGCCGAATCCGTCAGAGCCACAGCACACACTTTGTTCCTTACCTCAGCTTCCCTCTGATTCATCTACAATGGAGAGAGAGAGAGAGAGAGAGAGAGAGAGAGAGAGAGAGAGAGAGAGAGAGAGGGAAAGAAAATGGCACAGTCTATGATGGTGACTTGTCATATGTTCACTGCTTGCCAAATGACACATTGACAGAGTCAATATCATGACTTTAGCATGACTAATGCATCCGGTTTAGTGCATCCGGTTTTCGGTTTTCAGCAACAATGCCATTTCTTTTGAGAATGGCGGTTACAAATACATTCAACCAGACGTATAGCATAATATTGTCGTGAAATATAAAAGAGCTGCTCCACGACAGCGTGTCCTTGTCACGTACTGTGCAAACGACCTTCCTTCTGCACGTTCAAATACCTCGGCTTCCATTCTTAATACCTTTTCCCTTCACATGTCACAGAAAGTGGCGTCTGCAGGACCATCTTCCTATTCCCCCCTGAATGTCAGCGCCAAGGAAAATGTCACACAAAGGACTTGTTACCACACTACAATAGACTTCCCACACCGCTGGACCCACCCCAAGGAGTACTGGAGCCAGACCTTGGGAGTGAGCCTTTTCAATGTGCTTCACATTAAGATAAAATAGTGAAGAAAGGAGAACAGGCCTTACGACAATAGGTTAACAATCTCTTGCTCTGTACATTTAGTAAGGCTGTGATGTGAAACGTGCATCAGCGTAGAGCAGTGTTACATTTGGTGATTTCTGGCTCTGAAATGTTTACATGCCACAATTAAAAAAAAAAAAAGTCTGTTATGTCACGTAGTAGTGTTGGCTTTGAATTGTCCTTCTGTGAAATACATAATGGACTAGTCGAGTTTTTGAAGTTTACATAGCCATAAAGGCCATTAATTCAATTTTCTAGCATAAGATTACTACTACAACTTGGAACAAAAATGTGATTACACGATTAAACACCATCACATAAATATTTACTTGACATATTGACAGATGATGCCACTAACCTTGCGCCCAGTTATAGGGAAAATCATGTTAATGTCACCCCAAATGGCCCAGGCGGTTAAAGCAAAACATTTTAAGAGTTAGTGCACACGGTATGTAGAGTAGCTGAGCTGATGTGATCATTTGACAATAAAGTTGTAGCCAAAAATCCAATGCAATCCAATGTATAGCATGAAGGATGTATTTAAAAGTGTGAATTTATTGAGTCAGATGGGTGTCTCAGACAACAGGAAGGATGCAAGGCTTTTGGAAAACTGAATTCATCCTCAAAATGCCTCTGAACATGTTTGAGGAAGGCAACATCAATGCACCTTCAATCCCGTAACCCATAAATGTATGACGGAAAACATGCAGGCTGACTGAACACTCTAAATTGTCCCTAGGAGGGAGTGTGAGCATGAGTTTGTCTCTATGTGCCCTGCGATTGGCTGGAACCGGTTCAGGGTGTCCCGAAGTCAGCTGGGATAGGCTCCAGCACCCCCCGCGGCCCTTGTGAGAATAAAGTGGATCGGAAAATGGATGGATGGATGAGATAGTGGTCATGTTTATACGTGCACCATAGCATCAACCTTCTGATTTGGCTTCTCGGACTGTCCAGCTGAACCTACGCTGGTTCAAGAATTTGCTTAAGGCTAATCGACCAGGAAGCACAATGATAAAAAGAAACGTATTTCAAAACATGCCTTTCATGACAGCTAGATTAATAGATACAATATCTATATTGGACTATATTTGCCATAACACGAATGTAAAAGAAAAAAAAGGAGAAATACAAAGATAAAATCGACTCTCATGTCTGTTCCATTCCACAACCTCTTACAATCATGCACACACAAAATCATCTGCATTGCATTGCCGCCCATGCATGGTTGAAGAGCTTTCCCACTGGCAGAACAGGCCCTATGGGAGTTGCAAAGCCAACCCTTTAAAACTTGAAGTGTCAAGGCAAGTTCCTGTTTCCTGGCACGAGCCAGACAGACTCTGTCCCTGTGTCAAAGGGGGCCATAACAGAGGCCAGGAAAGACAAGAAAGCGGACTGGCCGTGGAAAACTTACATCATGATGTCTATCGAAGGGTTTGTAGTCCAAACTTAATATTTACTGTTCCAGTTGAAGGATGTATCGTTGTGTGCAGTTATTGATGGCGCCTAACAGAAATGAGAATGACGTTGGAAATATTGACTGTGGGACTAATGGGATTCGTCAGTCGTCACTGAAATAAAAACTGTAAGAGAATCTGTCATCACAAACAAAAGGGAAACTAGCAAACAGCCATTATACATTACAAACATTGATGAACATTGGTCAGTGGTGTCATAACTCGCCATTCTCAAAGCCGGACTGAGGCTACGCTAGATGGAAAATCAGGGTGGACTTAAGAGTTAATTGAGTACTTTGCAGAGTATCAATAACATCGCACGGTAACCAGACACCTCATTAGGTACACCTCAATATATGACAAGAGCCTCCCCCGTCACGTAGTTCAATGAGAAAAACCAAAACATTCGGAATTCTGCTCATGATTCAGTGTGGTTCTTCACCACAACAAACCACATCTGCAATTGTGAATATGTTCATCCTATTTGAACATTGGCAACGAAACATTAGAAAATATGATATTTATGAAGGCAGAGAGTTTCACATAGATCCCAGATCCGATCATTTTGTGCAGGTGTACCTATTCAGGCCATCCATCTGTCTTATGATTTGAAAAAAAAAAAAAATAAATAAAAAAGCCATGACTGCAGTGGTGCAGATAGAATGCATGCATCTGGAAGTCCAACACCCGACTCATATTTGGACAACGCAAGATTAATCACGTGAGGACAGGCTGGCTCATGTTGCGTTCTTAGTCACAACAAGGCACTTCGTGCAAAATGTAATTGCTTTGAAATAGAACAACAAACCCCCATTGTTTCTTCTCTCTCAACGGAATGTGTTCTCTCTCATGTTTCGCCATGATTCCCTATTCAAAGATCAATTCCCATTCAGAGACACTTAACCGATGTCATCACTTTGCTAAAATTAGGAAGAAAAATACACGTGGAACTCTCTTCCAAACAAGGCTTCTTAAATAACTCCATCCTCCGGCGCGGGCGATATCAATCAGCCTCTCTGACAGCTCTCATTGCACACATATGGTCGGCTGTTGCAACATTCGGGGTAATAGGTTGACAAATAGGCCCTCAAAGCAACGTGCCTCTAAATTATGGCAAGAGTTTGCTCTTCCAAGCCACAGTGACAACTGTGGTTACAGAGTGCGAAATGCAAAAACAACCATCTTTGGCACTCGGTTTTGACGACAATGGCACTCAGGGAGCACACACAGAAACCAAGGCAACCTCAATTTGGACCGGCAACATATCATTGAAGCATGTCCCGCCTTCAGCAAAGTTCTGTGGGATCTAGTTAAGGCATTTTATATAATCCCACTGACAAAGAAAAAAAAAAGAGGTGTTATCTCCTCGGCGGAGATCAGTGACGCCACATTCTTACAAGAGGGAGCTCAGTGTGTAACGACCTATGTTATCCCCAATGTTAGACATGGCGTTTCCCCTATGCAAACACTTGCTTTATCGCGCAAACAGACCAGCTGTTGTGTCTTTGTGTTGGACAGGCAAAATGGAACAGAAACATGTGGATACACTTGTTGGGCTAAATGCAGATGTTGAGGGGTTTCGGTAATGTGAAAGCAGCTGGATGTGCAGAGTAAAGTTCAGGTGGGGGTTGGCCATGGTATGGTGGGGTGCGGTGGCGGGCCTGACTGTCGATGAGTCAGAACAGATAAGGGAAAGAGAGGAATGAAAACAATGAGAAAGAATGACGTGAAGTGAAAATATTTCATAATGAACCCTGACGAGCATGGGTGTCTTTTTTTTGTTTTTGTTTATCATGCCTCAGAGTGGGTATTCACTTTTGTCTCAAGCAAAAGTTTCTATCCAGTGCATAATAAATATCTCATGCACAGTCAATTTCATAGAATACATTTTACTTGAAAAATACGATATTTGGTCCCAGTCAAAACAGAGTTAAATTTCAGATTAAAATATTCAGGGTACCGTAATTTCCGCACGATAAGGCACTTGGGAGTAAAAAGCACACCTTCAATGAATGGCCTATTTTAAAAAAGTTTTCATGTATAGGGCGCACCACATTATAAGGCACATAGAATAGAAGCTTACAATAGTGACTGTGGTCGCATTATGCATCCACTAGATGGAGCTACACCAGGGGAATACAATACAATACAATTATTTATATAGCATTTTCACAACCGCTGCAGCTGCAACAAAGCGCTTTACAGAACATTTCAAATGCAACATCCAATAAATCAGAATATTGATCCGTATATAAAGCGCATCGGATTATAAGGCGCACTGGCGACTTTTGAGAAAATTGAATGCTTTTGGGTGTGCCTTATAGTGTGGAAAATACGGTAAATTTTACGCTAAAAAGAATAGTGAATAATATTGAGTTCAATTTTTGTACATTATTCAAGGAGTGTTTTTGAGTATAGTCTACTTGTGTAGTCACAGCTTATTAAATAAAAAACGTCACTCAAGGGTTGAGGAAGGAACCCACAACCTTTAGGTTGGGAGATGGCCACACTACCACCTGAGCCTTGCCGTTAGTACAGTGAGTGAGTAAATGGCTGGTGTCAGGCGAACTACACAAAAGTCCAAAAGGGAGGCCGAGAGCCAAATCAGCGATTTTCCAACTCACAATAGGAGGGCCAACAGTTGATTGTGGGGTCGTTCCTCAATACTTGAGTGACTGTCTAGCATGGCTATCCTCATTGTGACATGAAGTTAATTGCAACTGCACATCACATTTACAATCTTCTGGGCCACGAACACACAGCTAAGTCACCACTGGTGGCCATGACTCAACTTCAGCCCCTCCCAGCATCCAGTGAAACTCTGGATGAACTATGAAACCCCTTTCCCTCTGCTGCTCTCCCGTTAAAAAAAATAAAAAAATATTTTTTTCTGAAACCTCTGAAGAGGGCCTGGTTGCTATAGAGACCGAAACATCACAGATCTCTGACCCCCTGGTTGGCAAAAATCTGCTAAATCCAGCTTTTCACGGATTCTATGAAATAGCCAAATCCTGAAAGTTCAGAGTAAAAGACACACACACACACACACACACGCACAGATTTATCTGGCCCTTGCATCTGACCTCCCACACGGTCTCTCAGCAAAGTACAATATGTAGCGTTTGAAGCTACTTCCTGTTACCAATCCAGATAATTGTTCTATTTTACGTTTACACATATTGCTATTGTCGCCACTGGCATCTAATGTGCACGGCAATGGGCTGGCAAAGGATATTTATGTGAGAGGTAAGTGAGCAACGTAGCCATGGAGTCATTGGAATGATTCATCAACAGTTGATATAAAAGCAGGAGAATGAGACATTGTTTAGCCGCATGAAAAGCTAATCTTTTCGCACAAAAATACGTTTGACTCTCCCCACCACCCTTTCCCTGTGATGCCCCCATGCTCGCCGCTGCTCTGCTGACGCTACATCCAAATTCCGACAACAATAAAAGACAATTATTTAGGCCTTTGATAATTATGTGTCAAAGGCAGTGAAAGCCACTAGATAATTAGGCGGGGGGTGGGGGAGAGGAAAGAATGGTAATTCACAATGGAGATCCCCTTGGGGAGACGGGCAGATTCATCCCTCGAAAGAATGCAGACGGGTAGAAAAGAGAGGGAAGCAAGCAAAGACATAAAGATGGGAGCTCTTTAAGGGGCCTTGCTTCCTGTCAGAAAGCCAATGTGAAAAGCCACAATTATGAACAGAGCGCAAGTGCAAAGAGAAAGCAGAAAAATAACAAGCGGTAAACAAGTGACAGGAGCGAAGAGTGCAGAGTGTTGCTAGCGGAACGCAGCGACGGGAAGGGAAGAGCGCCGTAACCATACACTCGACTCAACTCTTAACGTGCCTGGACTGCGGACTGCCAAGTGCCACAGATAATGTCAGACTACCCAGTGAGCGGCGGAGCACTGCTTAAATATTTGATTGATTAACCGTCCTGTCGCTGCCAGCGAGTACCAGGCGAGCGGCGAGAGCAAACAGACTCCAAACAAACATGTATGCGGCTGCACACCGGAAGCTTTGACAACACATGCACAAATACCCCCATAAATCTTGACACACCAACACTGGAACAGGAGGATAAACACACACACACACACGCCCGCACACTCACTGGAACACACCGAAAAGCTCAAACTCTGCAAAGATAAGTGGCACAGGCTGGAAAAACAAACATAAACCCCCTGACTGATGCTAAGGATTTTGTCACCATAAATCAATCGAGGATAATAGACTCCTGGACATGGTGAAGTTGCAATGTGCTCTCAGAGGCTTTGAGCAGGAAATCGGACTAAGTTCCGCTATCTGAGTGTGACCGCGTCCATCTGTCCATCCATTTTTCTGGACTGATTATGCTGTTCGGAGTCACGGCATGCGGGAACGAATCCCAGGCCGCGCTTTTATTTACAAACCAGCACTTGGACTATTAGCTTCATAGCGAACACATTGGGACATCTTTGGACGGTAAATGACAGGAGAAAGAGGCAATGGACGGTTCAGGACATTGTGTCGAGAGAAATTCATATGAAAAAAAGAATACGTTCATTGTTTTATACATATTGAGAAAAATGAATAATATCTAAAATTATTCGCACGCGGTCATAATAAATCTCTCAATTTGTAGTTGAAAGGAATTGAACACTCGATAGTGCAAAAAGTTACAGGGATCCTTTAGAACAGGGGTGTCAAACTCATTTGTGTCGGGGGCCACTACGGAGTTACGTCTTTCCTCGGAGGGCCGTTCAAGTGAGTGTAAACAGGATCACAAAATGATTGCAAAATCTCATTTATTTATTAAACATGACAATTTGAGATTTCAGTGCACATTTTAGCAAGGATCATGCAAATTGACACACATGATTTGCTTTTGCGGGCCACAACAAATGACGTGGCGGGCCAGATCTGGCCCCCCGGGCCTTGAGTTTGACACCCGTGCTTTAGAATCATGAAATGCCTTTCCTCAAAGTTGCCATGGATATAAAATAACACAAAAGAATATGCCAAAGGACTGTGAGAAGTTGCCTGAAATGTTTCCATATGAAATATTTGCAACTCTACAATGCCTAAGAGTCGTTTACTTTAGTGTCAGTAATGTCCACTTCAAATATACCAATTCATGAAATAAATCATCATGTTCAATCTTTCAGATGTAACAGTGAGTGAATCATTTGGCCTTCTAGACTTTAACTACATTTCCGTGCGCAGGGTCCAAAGTTGATGAGGCTGATTCATTTGTGCTCATTTGCGTCGCCGAGTTTTGACGTGAGGTCGCAGAGAGGTGGACAGTGTTGTGGGTGTGCTGTGCTCAAACTACCTGACGCACCCCGTGTCATCCACTCACACACATAAACACACTCATCTCTGGTTGTGAAAACATAGGTGTCTGAACCCCCCCTCGACACCCTCCAGAGGAAGAGACAACACCAGCGCTTCCTGTAGCTTTGAAGCGGCAAATCCAGATCCCCTGTCAGTCCCTAGCTTCCTTTGTCTCAAGCGCAGGAAGGAAGCCCTCTGCAGCACGATGCCACGGAGGCCCTCGGGAGATCCACCGAGCGCGTTTGCGTGTGTGTGTGTGTGTGTGTGTGTGTCGAGGCAGCCGTGCGCGCTAAGGTCACATGCATATACTCTCAGAGTTGCCCCCACCTCTGACGTGAACTCTGGCACAGGCTGTGAAAGGAGGGAAAGTGCCTGAGGGGACGGCAACAACTTCCTGCTCGTTTTCCTTTCGCCCCCTTATCGGTGCACGCACGATGGAGGGACGACGAGGGAGAGTGTGAGGAAGTGAAGCTGGAGTGGCGAGGAGACCGATAGGGTGAGTTGGGGAATTAGCTGAGTGACATTGTCAAAGTCAGGGGGGCAGCGGGAGGTGGCGGCTCACGACTGTTCGACGTGCACACAGACACGCAAGCGCACATGTGCGGGCGCACGCGAGTGGGAGTGGAGAGGAAAAGGAAGGGCAATAAATATTTACTGACACAGCACAAGTGAAGAATGGCTGTCCACTGGTGGAAACAAAAGGCAGAGGATGAGAAGCAGCGTGCCAGGAAACCTACCGGCTGCAGGCGCTGCGCCTCGCTTGTGCCCGCATGGAAACAAGAGGAAGACGGAAAGGGAGGAGGGGGAGGTGGATTGTAAGGGCAAGGGGGGGGGGGGGCAAAAAATGGGGTTGTGGGTAATGAGTGCTCATAAACAATAACAGCCCGGTGGAGAGCAATTGCTGTACACTCAAGAAAATGGATTTCGTTTCTTGATGATTAATTTGAGTGAGAGTTTTTATGCGCGAGAGCATCGGGTCATGCATTATGGTACGTGTCATGTTTTTTTTCTCCCCCCCCCCCCCCCCCCCCCTCTCTGTATTACGGGTGTTGCTAAGTGATCCGTTTAAATAATCAGAAGTTACTTTCAACATACTGGAAAATCTTTGCCGCCACAACATAAGCTCATGAGATCCAGTGCAAAAATTTCGTTTAAAAATAAAAAAGATTCATTTTTTATTGATAATTAACACTGATGGACATTTTGACCTTTCATAATAAAACTAAATAAATAAATAAACAATTTAACCCAATACGATCAGCTGAAAATTAACTGACCAGCCCTGATTTCATTTCACGCAGGATATCAGGAAAACTTGATATGTCCGCGCGAAACTCAACTGATGAGTGACTCTATTGAGTCTGGAATACATCCATGCATAAGATTTAAAAAACAAAATTTAAAAAGTGTGATTATGATAGTTACCGCAACAAAATTCAATTAAGTGCTGATGGACAAAAGCACAGCCGAACAGCTGATAAACTTCGTACAATCGTAGGCTGCTGTGCGGGATTCAAAAAAGTCAGATTCTGTTCACATTGAGTTGATATTGACACAGTTAACGGCAAAAGTGTCATGAAATTAAGAGCCGGAGATGATCATATATTGTTGAGGGACAATAATTACAGAAATTCTCCAAATGGACATTTCTAATTAGGCAGCGTCCCTTAAAAAAAGTAGATTGGCCACGCCGTGTTTAATTAGCGTCCCGCGTTAATTGGAATAAATCTGATTGAAGAAAATCAGAGTAACATACAGTGGACAGTATCTGATCGCTCCCCAATCAACAGGCCGCATTAACAGCTTCGGATCGGAAAAGCGAATTTTGCTTTTGTGCCTCGCAAAAGGATGGAATGGGCCTGATCTTCTCAGCGACAACTCCTTCCTCTCGGTCTCCCTCCCTCTCCTTTCTCCTTCGCCTCTTCCTCGTCTCCCAACCCTACGGCAATGCTGTAAAATAGAAACCTAACCTCAATATTTTCCCTCACGGTGCTGGGATTTGCTGGCCCATTAAATTCCCCTTCCCATGTGTCAGCTTGCACATTTCCACCATGAAAATTCCATATAATTAAAGTTTCTTAATGATTTATAAGCTATAATAATAGCCGTAAGTATTTGAGATCAGGTTAAGGCTGTAAGTGCACGCGAGGGGATGACCGTGATTGAACATAGTTTCGGACGGGCGGCGCTCTGCTGGAGACCAGGATGGATCGGGCGAGGGGGAACGACACTGATGAGAGGGAGGTAGATGGGGGGACTTGGAAATGGAGTGGGCCTAATCAGGGGTGTGTCGAGGAGGAAGCTGAGACCTCTGTGCGGTAACGTGTCGTGATACCGACTCGGAGGAGAACCCGGGCCTCTCTGAATTCTGGCAAGGAGGAGACAGCTGACTACGGACCAACAAAAGCACACGCAGATGTTTGCTGTGCACAACATTTGAAAAAGTGACTGGAAGAACTCGAGGGAACGATAAAATGACACGAGAGAAGAGATTTCATCATTAAAAAAAGTGTGAGACTAAATAACAGGTCAAAGTGAATTATTGTGGCCTAAACTTCATGGATGATAATTTTATGGTAGTTGGTTATTGAGAGGGGTTAAGCAAAAACGACTTTGTCAGTGAGCTGGGCATACTATTTGGTTAAAGGAACAGACGTGAGATCCCTCACCCCCACATCTATTTTGTAGATAATGTATTGATGGAATTCAATAAAGGAATTAAAATACTTGTAAATACTTCATCCGAAGAATTATCCATCAAGAAATGCGATCCGCAGGACAGTACTTACATACACGCGTAAGTACACTACACATAAAAACAATTCCCGCCCTCAAATGTGCTCCGGGTATCCTGCTTTATGAATGGTCCTTATAGCTCTTTTTTTTTTTTGCGGGGTAATTAATGACAACAATTTTTTGGGGTTGTTTCCCCAAACATCGACACAATACAGTATTATAAATTGAGTGGAACTGGGCAACAGTACCTGGCGTGCAGTGCTTTAATTTCTAGTTTCTCGTTGGCTTTGCTAATTTAATTGAAAAAGCTTAACATGTAGCCCAGCTAATCCTCTCATCAATTACGGACCCTAAAAAAAAAAGAAAAAAGAAGAAACTTCATACCTTGGACACATTTATAGCCCTGTTATATTGTTATCTATACCCGACTTCAAAATGTGAACTAATTTCAACATAACATACATTTGGTTTTGTTTATATTCAACAATAGCCTATTGTAGTCAAACCACAAGCATGTTACAATTCCCTTTCCATAGTTTGCAGTAGGTACACTTAAATCATCACATGAACAAACAAAAATTTTTTTTTTGCATATGCAGGGGAGGGCCATCTCAGTTCATCTTGAAAACTATTGTCTAGGGCCGCTGGTAGTCATGGGCCCTTGGAATAGTCATCACTCACACACATGCGCAGATGTTTGCTCTCTGCTGCCTTTCTAATGGCAAGGATGATATAATTGCCACTTAAGAAATCAGTGTGTTTTCACACTCTGCCAAAGCAGCAACAATGCGATTTACGGCCTGGGTGTTGCTACCCATATCAGGCGCACATACGCACGCACGCACGCACACACACACATACACACATACACACACACACACACACACGTGTGCACTCACACATACGAGGCAGTTACTCACTGACTCTCCATACAAATGGCCCAGAGCTAGCATGCAGCTTGCCAGTGAGAATATTTGCAAAAGTTTCGCTCCCATCCTGGTTGTGAAAAACTTTCAAGAGACTGTCGTGAAAAACAAAAACAAAACCCTCAAACAAAACATGGGAATGCTGTAAGAAATTGTAAACGAGCAAGCACATAAGAGCTAACTTAAAGAGTGTTGGGGGGGGGGGGGGGGGGTTGGAAGGTGGAATGACTAAAATGGTACCAACATCACGGTTGGACAAATTTTCACCATAGCTGTGAATGAAAAGGGAGGAAGAGGAGAACCAAATGAGAAAACAACAAATCTGCAGGCGCCTGCTGCAGGTTTAAGTGTGGAGGTTTGCGTGTGTGTGTGTGTGTGTGTGTGTGTGTGTGTGTGTGTGTGTGTGTGTGAGAGAGAGAGAGAAAGGTCATCAAGGCTGCAAGAGGAGGATCCATGAAGGATTAACTTCTAGAGCCACTCCAGCTATCCCTGAATGAGGAGCGACCCATTGCCAAAGATGGAAAAAGAATGAAAGAAAGTTACAGGAAAAGACAAAACTCAGTGAGGAAAAAAGTTCTTCCTTACTCTGATGCTTTTTTTTTTCATGGTCTTTAATATTTGCTTGTCTGCTGTGCCACAGGGAGGAAAAAAAAATGAACGCATTATTAAAGAAACAGGTTGTGTCATCCACATGTACTCAAGGGAACAAGGACGTAAAAGAGCCAAAAATACAGGAGTGAAATTAATGGAAATATATAACAATCTGAAATTAACTTCTCATTGCCACGAGCCATGATTTAAAACAGCCTTTGCGGAAGAAACAGAGGTGAAGACATGTTACAAATTGGACAGACTGAGACGCGACGAGGTAATTGGCCATTTCAAGAAAACTCTTTGCGGTTCTCAAGGCATTTCATTTGATCAACACTTTGATGAAGGAGTCCAAGATAAAACAATTCCACAAATGACTTGGATGTTGCTCAGTATTCAAAAATCGCCAAATTTGTCAAACTTGCAAATTTTGTATTCATCTGACTTGAAATGATTTCAGCTGTTTTTTTTTCTCTCCATTGAGCTAAGCAACAGCAAAACCTGGAGACATTTACACAAAACACATTTTGTGGCTGAAGTCAAATACATGTTGCCGTTCCAGTGCAGAACAAACTCTATTTAAAAACGCATCAAAATTACTTTGATGAAATGGAAGATAAACTGTTTTGGTTTGCATTTTAATAATAATAATAATAATAATTACTCTGGTGACAGTGTTCTTAAAACACCACAGCAATGCGCCAAATGATGTAAACAATGCTTTGTTTGCTTAAAATAAAGCATATATACAGTATATCTCTCTCTATATACTCACTAGATACTGTTGATTTACAACTGCCTGAGAGAAGGGTGAGGGGCACTCATACACAGGATGGACTGCCATACACAATTCACTATAAGTATATTATTAATCTTAAAAAAAAAAAGCAATTAAATCAAAGTGGTATAGAGCCTGAAGCTATGCGGTCTGTCATTTCTGCTGGAAATGCCACAGAAGATTACGGCAAGGTTTGTGGATTCCATCAACCCCCTTTTTTTTTTTTTGATTAGGGAGTCAATTATTTCTCATTACTGAAGATGCTATTTCGGAAAAAGACCTTGTCAGTCAATCATGCAAAAAGTCCTCGAAAAGCGTGAATAAACCATTAAAGCGAGAGAGGCGCATCAGGGAAGAGGAGGAGGGGGCTGTTGGAGAAAAGCGCGCTGACCCCTTTCCTCACCCAAACTCCAACTCGTAGTCGAATTACCTTTTTAACTATTACACCTCTGTCAGGTCTTTGTTGGCGTATGGTAATTAGAGCCTTCACTGGAGGACATTTGAAAGGAAAACAGTATATTTATTAGTTTATCTCGCAGAAAGGCATTTATGTAGAAGGTACGCTGGAATGCCGTGATTATCTTGTCATTTATGTTTATCGGCGTAAGAGTGAGCGTGTGTGTCTAAGTGTGTGTGTATGTGAGAGCAAGAGAGAGAGAGAGCAATATGTATTAGCAACGGATGATCCAAGGTAACTTGTTATTTTGTGTGCATATGCATATATGTGTGTGAGTATATACAGTATATATACATACAGTATATATATACACACACGCGTGTGTGTGTGTGTGTGTATTTGTATAACTAAGGATGCGTGTTAGTGCGAATGTGCGTGCACTTGGCCACTGCAACACGCTAATGGGCGAGCACAGCAGATTTCTCCCGTCCTCTTTGTTCAGTGTTGGGTTTGACACCTCAAAACAATAGCGGCACTTCAAGTCGTCCAAACCCATCCGCACAGTGCCTGGATGGGAGCTGCCAATTAGCACAATCGAAACACTCCACATCACCCGTCTGCTTACCAAGAATAATAATACTAATAATAATAGGAAAAAAAAAATCACACGATGAAGTGGGAAATGATGCACATGTGTGCAGACACACAAAAGTTGTATGAATAATGCGCATGTGAAAAAAATGGCCACAGAAATCAGTCTCAAACTCCAGGTAGGGATAACACTAAGAAAGAGGAAGACGCTTCCTGTGCAAATCCCCAAGGAGACAAGTTCTATATCAAAGTCCTTTTTTTTTTTGGACTAAACAATGCGGTCGCGACTGTCCACTTGCTCCGTCCTACCTTTGTTTAACGCCATGCTTGGTGAGCAGTGTTTGGGATCAACCAGGCAGGTAGACATTGCCACGTGACCCAAGGGACAGAGGGCCAACCTGGGCAGAGGTACAAGGGGGTGGGGGACGGGGGCAGGGGATGTTGTGCTGTCATAGAGAGTAGGTCTCTCCGGGTTAGAGGTGAGCACAAGTGTCTGGAAGATGACTTGTCGCCCCTCTTGAGCCCTATTCATTGGCCTGCAGACCTGCATTCAGCTAGCAGAAATGGCGGCTCTGAAGGCGGGTGGGTGGGGAGGGGGGTCGAAAGGGGTTTGCAGACGGGTGCGAAGCAGAGCGCAGGCCCCGGCGGCCACAGGAGACGTGCTGTCTGCCTGTCTGAAAGCAGCTCCGTGTCATCCATTAGAGACTGGAGGACTGTTTTTTTGAACAAACGGAGCACACACGAGGCACACATTTCTACAAACAGACTTGTTTTGAAGCCTGGAGAGGAGAGGGGTAGCAAAGGACAGGCAGTGCCCCCTAGTGTTTGACAGAAACCAGACCAAATAAACTAGCCTCAACTCGGGGCAACAACACAAACACGCTGGACTCAAAGCGACACTTGAAGAGAGAAGGTAGCGAGCGGTGAGGAGGTCATAACACAAGGAGCGTCACATGAGGGAAGAGGCATCGCGGAGGGGCCGGGGACTCGGGAAGGAAGGCATGAAAGCTCAATGGTGAGCGCTGGTGTATTCGATATGTTCTCCAGCTGGTGTGGAGGACTTGAGAGGTAAAAAAATGTCTGAAACAAGCAAGGCGGGTTTTACGCTAAATGCTAGCGTACAGAAAGTAAGGCGGAATGTGACGAACGGTGTGGTGTGTGTTTGCAATTTCCCGCATTTTCAATGACGCGTGTTCTTTTGCCTTCACCGAGTGTGCTTTAATGACACCCCAGTTGCAGTTTTGCTGTGCAATTTGACACACAACCAAAACAACTACACGCACTGTATATTCAAATGCAAGGAAGAGTTTGTTTTAGGTGGATCGCCAGCTTAATGCCAACACTCAATGGAAAACGCTTTTAACCGGCGAGGAAAATTTAACTTTTGACATGAAAAGTTGAAGTAACATACACAGAATTAGGTAATATGACATTACGCACGGGCATCTATTTTTCCTAATCTGTGAAAAAATTACTTACATTCATAAACTTCCCTACTTTCTTCTTCTCTTTTGATATTCATGTAGTTTATCTCCATGCGTGCAACACTGCCCCCAAGAAGCAAAGATACACACAGCAGGAAAGGCAGGTATTTAATATTATTTTAGATTTATTTTATTTTACTTGTTACATTTAAAGCACAGTTTTGGTAGTGAAAGAAATACCAATGTTTAAATGAAAAATTATGTCTGTCAATCACGATTTCAATCTAAATCAAAATAGAAGGTGATTATTCATTTCTTCTGAAATCGCCTCGGCCACACGGTAAGTGATGCGTACAGAAATTATGAGAGCTGACGTCAACTCGGGAAGCTAAACTCAGACTAATGAATCAAATCAGACCATAGTCAATAGAATTCGGGAGCGTGTTTTCACTAAAGATGTGAAAATCTTCAAAACACATGTGAGAAGACTTTATTTTTGGGGACAGGATATGGCGCGCCGTGTAGCCACAAGCAACATGGCGTCCCCTCCAGTTAATGTCCAACTCGCAGTCAGCGAACACATCAAAAAGCTACTCAATGCACCGAGTCTCTCCCTCCCTCGCTCGCCTTGTACAGACCTCTCACTCTACCTTCCTTTTGGCTCTTTTACAGCCCTCATCATATTTCACAGCACATAAAGCCCTAAAATGGCACATAAAACAGTTCATCTCCTTTCACTGTCAGCTTTCTGGGCTTAAAAAATTAAATATGTTTTACCGCACGTACATCACTGAAACACGCCCCTGGAAAAGAAAAAAAAAGTGCCATAAAGAATTCAAACACAGGCTTGCCATAAGTAATGGAGTATATAGGGCAGGGTATACATCAGCTATGAGACAAAGTGAGGAATTGAAAGCACACAAAAAGTGATTGTGGGACGACTTTTTTCGTTGATGTCAATCACTTTTCAAATGAAACTCAAAAAAAAAAAAGAATGCCACTGAAATGTATATACAAACAAAACCATGATCAGCACGCAAAAAAAAAAAAAGGGGTCAAGCATTGACGCCGAGGGCAGAGTTCATATGCAAGGGCCGAATATGACAAAGAAGATGTGAGTGGAAGCGCCAAAGAGGAGAAAGATGGCTTAAACCTCAACCCGTAAGTCACCGAGTTCATTGACATTTGGACCGAGACCCGCCTTTGCTGTGGCTGACAGCTTTTCAGAAAGAGACGCTGCTTCTTTTCACTTCCCAAGACGTTTTCTACTTGCTACTCCAGTTGCGAGCGAAAACATTCACAAACGAGAGCAGCGGAAAAGCAAACGAGATTGAACGCGATGAATTCAAGCCATGCCTACGCAGCAATTTGCAAACGCGTACGTCCAAAGGATTCTTCTTGTCGAGCGAATGTGTTCTTTTCCGAAAAATTAGCAAGGAGGGGGAGGAAAAATGACAAGTGACAAGCGATTCATTGGCGCTGTCAACGCTGTCATTTGTGGCACATTCAAAGCTCACGTCAAGCGAGCGTATTCCCTCGCTGGTGAAGGTGACCCGGGTCATAACCGTCTGACTCACCCAGACACAGCAGGTGAACGCCTGGAAATGCCACAATGAGGAGAATGGAAAGCCAGCACAAGGAAAAGGGATGCAAATGCAAATAACAGAAATGAGAGGCGGAAAAAAAAATGTCATTTGCATTTTCGGAGTTGAATTCAAATCAGCTGTCTTACAATACGTAAAAATCCCGTTGAGCCTTTTACCACTGCGAACGGGGGAGCAGAAGGAAGAAAAAAATGGAAAGGGATGTGGAAATAATTGAATATGAAATATTTGAAAAAGTTAAGCAAGCCCGAGCACACGCACAATGACGAGCAAAAGGCGCAAGAAATGTCATCATATCACAACTTTTAATTAAGGAATAAAAGAAGACAAATAAAGGCGTTCAAGTTCAGCACGGATTTCTTTTCAAGGAATTATGTTATTTTATGTCGGAGATCCTTTCAAATTTCATCTCAATAAAGTATTGGACGTCACTCTTAAAAAAAGATGCCTAAAGTTGTATCCACTGATGTCCAGACACTGAAGGGGAGGTGGGGGGGACTAATATGAACTAATCAAACTAATATGACATTTATGAGGTGACCAAAAACGAAGGAGCGCTAGGTTCAATTATGACCGTGTCAATTTACAAGGGTTGAAAACGCAACGTGACACCAAGGAGACAAGTTGCAGAAATCGACGGCGGCGTGGAAGGCTCGGTTGAAATGAAAGCGTCGGGGAGGTCAGAAGAAGAGGCGAGCGAAGAGAGTGGGACCTCGCCCCGGAGGCGACGAGCCGAGGGGGGCAAACTGCAGAGCGGCAGACAAAGCGGCGCACTGCTCTTGTGCAGAGGAACAAAGAGAAGAGGTGCATTATGGGGGTTTGAGCCCGGCGCCGCCACGGTGGGTAAGTGAACGACCGTACGTATGAACGGTATTTTGTCATCATTGAGGATAAGCGTATTTTGCCCCGGAACAACCAAAGCAAAGTATTATAAGTGCTGAATACAAAGTCCATTATCGGGATATGCTATGAAAAAAATAAAAATAAAATAAAAAGATTCCATCTTTTCACTTTGACATGACATTCTTTTATCAGTCCTTCCTCTTCCCGTGTCTCTCCATCTTCCTCCATCAGGTTTGCTGAACCAGAGCTGCGGCTGAACTCTGGGTAGCACTGTCTCCAGGAAAAAAAAAAAAAACCCAAAAAACTATAAGTGATCAATGTGAGAAGGCACGAGGCGCTCATGGACAGGCTAATCAATGGTGGAAAGAACCTTGCCCAGGGCCTTATGCAAATGGGAGCACGTCCCGTAACCTCGGGAGTGAACATGCGCACTAGATCAATGGGACGAGGCTAGGACCTTACAGCAAGATCAGCCTCAGCCAGTAAATATGTAATGATGAATCCCTTAAGACACACACACAAAAAAAAAAAAGAATTAGGTTTAGCGTGGATTGGAGCGGTCGAGAACAATCCTTCAAGTCTCGAGATTGCTATTTCTCTTCCTCTTGTCCACCGAGAAAAATAAGACGACAAGGGAGAGGCTTATGAATGGACCCCTCGAATCATACTTGTCGGGAGATGAGTTGCTATTACATCGCCGTGGTAACAACGGTGTGTTTTGACAAAAAAAGAAAGAAAAAAACTAAGAAGAGTGCTTGATCAGAGAGCCAAGATGCTCAAACAAATGACACTTTTCCTCAACAATAAAACACATCACGTATATTCAATTCATAATGGCGGTACCAAGGATTTCACTTAGTTTCCCGTTATGATTCAGAACACTTTCGGATCTCTGTGCGGAAGAATTGAACTTGTGGCAACACAGACACAAAAACTAAGATGAAATGTGCCGTCCGAGAAGTTGGAGACGTATAGAAAAACAACAACTCAAGGGCAGAGACAACGGAAACAATACATGGAAGTGATTCCTGAGGCGGATTGACCATTGCTGGGTTACGGAAAAGAGCAGCGGCTCCGTGTCTGCCTCTAGGAAATGAACCTAGAGGCAAATGAACCTAAGTCATAAAGTTGGATGCTACACGGGCATCAAGTTCCCAATTTTATAAAACAACGTCAATTAAAATGAAGACAGCGAAACTGCAATGTAAAACAACACGGATGTTTGTGGATGACTTCTCACATGTCGACTTCTGCAGAGTACTAGCAGAATCGATTGTGAACTCACAGTGCATCTCTGGACAGTCATCATCGTCACAAATCGTTCAGGAAGAAGACGTAAACAACTGCTCAACAAACTGCACTTGACAAAATGAAATTGAGTAAATACAACGCACTTTTTTTTCTTCAGTGTAGGTTAACGAGTATATACCTGACCCTTGTTCTATTTTTTGTCTACGTGTGTTACTGCAGCACTTATGCTCAAATATCCATTGCTCGAAGGGCTATCACACAGCATGGTCTATGGTATTCTCGGTTAGCATTAAGCTAGCAAACTTTCCGAAGTCAAAGTTACTGTAAGTGGTTGCTCTAAATGCATGTGTAATTCTCTTTGTTTTGTGTTTAGGTTGACAATAAATTTGAACTGTGAGGACAGTAAACAACTCAAAGACACTTTTTTGAAAAATTGTTCGTTATCATGCCAAAACGAGTGCTCGTTATGAGGTGAGGTGAGTTAAATAGAGTTGCTATCATCTAGTATTCGGATTTCAAATGTGTTCTTGAAAAAGGTGACTGTGGATATATGTAAGTCAAGGCATCACTGTACTCGAAAAATCAACGTAATTTAAATTTCCACACTATAAGGCACACCTAAAAACATTTTCTCAAAAGCCGACAGTGCGCCTTATACCGTATACCGATTACCGGAACATGTACGTTCAATTCCATGATCAAATTTCACATCATATGTTCGTGCTATACGAGCAGACTTTCATGAGATCAATTATATGGTTTGGTTGAACATCCCGAGTTCAAATACGCAAGGTTGAATTCTCTTTTTGTTGTAGCTGAGCGTTTTCCAGTAAACTGCGAGCGACAATTAAACAGTTTGAGGTAAGCACACTTTGCGTGTCGTTTGAAGAACTGTGCAAGCGGGAGAGTGGGAGCAGGAGCTGAAGAAACTTTAAAAAAGGAAGCGGATCTGGAACATATCCATTGGAAATTAATTGGGTTTCACTAATACTCTTCTTCTCCGTCCTCGTGCGCAGCGTTCTCTAGCGTATTTTAAAAAATGTTTTGAAAAATGCCTGGCACTGTCTGCATTTGAGTCAATAAATGCTTTCAGCCACTATTTGAAGAACTGTGTTCAGCAAGAAAACAAAGGAACGTCATAAAAGTGATTTAGTGGCTCAAACTATCCGAATATGGACAACATTAGAAAGCACGGGCACGCTAGCGACACGACACATGAGCAACATGGCCAAGCATGAATGGGCCGCACGCTGTGACACGCGTCAACTAAAACACTTTTGCATTCATCCTTACCTCCTCCATACTTTAATTAACCTTGATTTTCTTGTAAACACATATGCACATAAAACATGCAACGAAATAGGCTCAACCCCCCCGAAAAAAAAAAAATCCAACACAAAAGACACAACACGCAATTCACGGCGATATTGAAAGACTCGCAAATGAGTCCAACACCCCCCACCCCCTCCCGCCACTCCGCACTACAAATGTAATCTAGAAACCAAGGAAGCTCCCAAAACAGAGAGCGAAACACCAACAAAGGTGAGCATAATGGCGATGTATTGAAGGGAATACTTCACAAAGCCTATTGTGAGAGTATCCTTTTCAAGCGGCAAACCCGCTGTAATTTGGTCTGCGTCATCTGCCTCCAGTCACAATGCAGCGCTACAGCTTTGAAATGGATGGCAAATGAAGGCCATTTGTACATAATCACAGCAGATAGAAGAATTCAGAAGCCCTACAATGTGTTGTTGAGGTAAAAAGAAAGACCTTGGTCTATCTGTGGCAGCCGGCGCCGCTCAGGTTTGGCAAGCGAGGTCTTTTCTCCAGAAACAAGCAAATCAATTCAAATCAAATCAGCTTGCGAGCCGTGACATTTAAACAGTTCAATTTACATCCTTATGTTAAGAGGAGAGCCGCTCTCCAAGATGCCTATTCATTCGCGAGGAAATCAGACGTCTATATTTCACTCGGTTAATAGAGCAAATACGCTGTGGCGTCGGCGAGGAAGAAACCGTGTCTTTTTCGCGGCGTACAAAAGGGCTCGGCGTGTATGTCATTATGAGCGACGCAAGAAAACAGAGGGGATAATATACATAATATAGACAGGACTGCAAAGAAGCGCCACGCATGATACGCATGCATTAACACATTCACAGGCAGGCAGGAACGTAGTGACACACACACACACACACACACACACACACACACACACACACACACACACACACACACACACACACATACACACACTTTCTCAGTGCTGATGGTGTCTGTCCTGAGGGCTGCCGTCCCGCTGCGAGGGCCGGCAGGCACTTTTGTCATGGTGGTCCTTTTGTTTCACATCAAACAAAACGCCACAGCTTTGCATATGGCTCCACTAATTTCTGCTAGTGTGCCCCCGTCATTTATCATCGCCTCTCAGCCTCTCCTCCTCTTTTCCTCCCCTAACGTGGCTCTGATAGCTGCTAACCACCAAGCTGTTCTCTTGAGGATGACGCGGGCTTCTCCGAGGGCTCCGACTGACACAGGCACACATGTATAAATGCACATCAGTACGCACGTACGGGCTCACGTAACCCCGCAGACTCGCCGTGCAGCCACTCGCGGAACAAGACAGACACACACCCACAACAGCCTACGCAGACGGACGCATTCACAGGAAGCGGCACAATGCCGCACCGCTTGCAAGCCCGCGAGCTATGGAAAACCTTGAGATTAAAAAAAAATAAAAAAAAAAGGGAAAAGAAGGAACAAGACATCTCTTTAGCCCCTCCCGAAGCAATAGACATGATAGCACTCTAGAGTTTCGAGGGTGGTTGCATATAAACATTAAATGAAGAGATTTTCTGTTTGTCAGTCTTTTCTCATTTTTCAAATGGAATTGAAATGTTTTCATAATCTAATTCGAACCTTTCAACTATCCATTTTATTAGCCAGCTTTACCAATATATTAAATGTGTAGTCATCAAAAATGGTCACAAAAATCATATTTTTATGAGCGGCAGGAGAAAAAAAAATTAAATGCAAATGTAGAACATGTGTTGTCAATGTGTGTTACAACAACAGCCGCCTTTAAACATTGGAAACTAAACTGCCATTTTAAGCAACAGGGGAAAACACTGCAATTCGGTTCATAAGCATTTGGAAACCCTTGTCTTTCATTTGGCACATTTAAGGGAATACAATGTGAGGAATAAATCTATTTACAGTCTGACTGGCATCTTTGTCATGTAAAAACAAAACAAACAAAAAAAAAACATCCATCAGTTTCATGTCTGTGCATTGAGAAGTGATCTTCGTGCAAGGATGTGATTCAGCTCAGTGGGCAAAAACACAGGAAGTAGGTTGGAAATGGGGTAACTTATGTTAAAAAAGACATCCAGGAAAAAAAAAAGTCTTATTTTAATATTTATTGAGTGTTTCCTGGAAATTCCCATTTCAAGTTCATTAATCTGGATTTTGTTGAGAGATTGATGTCACTTAATTTGCATTTCCACTCATGTGAGGCTTTTTGTCTTCCATGACTCAATTAATTTCTGATGTCCTGATTAGATAAATACACAGACGCACTTTATTAATTACGAAAGGAAATTAAGATGTTGAAGGTGATCCTAAAAAAAAAAATCCTAATCAATAAATGAGTACAATAGAAATGCCATTCGCGATGAAACAAAGGCAAGAAGGGGAATAGAAACAGGAGTGTTTTCACAGCCGGCTGTTACCATGCCAGTCATGAAGCGAGAGTCCTGCACAGAGGGCAGAGTTGGCCCGGCTGCTGCCCCGAGGGTCACCCCGACTGGGCGAGGGAGGATCCGGAAGGACAAAAGAAATGAGAACAAAAAAAAGGAAAAGTGGGGGCACGGGAGGAAAGAAAACAGTGTTGCTAAGTAGAGCTAACTTCTCCAACTTAGGATGACTCACCCCGCAGGACTGTTTAGCTCATGTCTTCCCCTCCTCTGGGGCGGAAAACGGACACTTAAACATCGACACTTCACTTTCTACACAAGGCGTCAAGTGGGAATTAATAAATATAAAAACGGATGGCCCTGCACAGAAAGTGTCGCAAACACATTTGGCCAGTTTGTCCAACATGTATGAGTCTCTGCTCATTTCTATACTTGAAGGGGCTGTCGCAGCAGCTGGCTCGTTGGCACCCACACACTTGTGCGCAACGACACAGATGCCTTCTTATACAAGAGCTTATATAAGGATAGCGAATCCTTTCCAATAAGACTGCTCTTTTTTCACTTTGGGAGCACATAGGATCGAGTGGGACAGACGACTCTTCCGGAACACGAGCGCCGCCACCAACACTTCCATGTTCAAGACCACTCCTGGCAATGAGGATGGATGAAAAGACAAAGTACAGATGGCGAATGGCGGACTCCTCGGTTTCTGTGGTACTGCTCCCAAGATCACTATCTATCTATCTATCTATCTATCTATCTATCTATCTATCTATCTATCTATCTATCTATCTATCTATCGATCTATCAAACGAGCAAGCTATCTAGCTATATGTCTATCTATCTAAAATTAAATAATTTTGTGTTACAAGACTTTCTGAAATCATCCACTGATTTTCCATTCCAGTGAACCCCATAGAGGTCTGCGGGCCACTTTGGACCAGGCCACGGCGGGAAGCAGAGATGAAGGGAAAAGAAAGAAAGAAAAAAAACCTTTACACAATTTCCGGTGACTTTATTATCTGAGGCTGAAAAACATTTTACTTTGAAAAGTGACATCCATCTCTGACTGACTCTTGATACATGTCAAGATGCTAACTGTCTCAGTCGTGGAATGCTAATATTAAACCCAGAAGTTAGCAAAATGAGTAAAAAAACAACAAAAAAAAAACAGACTTATTTGGAAATGGGAAAAGTTCTCAACACAGGAGCCTATGCCCAAGAGGAAAATAACTGCATTTCCCAGACAATACCATGAGACCTGCTTGAAATATGGATTTATCGCGCCCGGTGATTCCCACGCATCAAACTCGCTTTGCACAGTATGCAGCGAGCGGCTCTCTAATGAGTCACTAAAGCCTTTAAAACTGATTTGTCAACAAATGCAAGTGCCTGTCAGAGTGTCATACTTGATGGCTAACCGGAGTGCTAAGTCTAAAAAGTCATTCAAATTGTTGAAAAAAACTCATTAATAAAGTGGATTTGTGTTTATTGTTGTCGCATTGAAACACTCTGTGTCATGTTCAACAACACCCGATTGTAGACTGAATAAGTCCAAATCTGAGTAAATTTGGCATTGTTTTTGTATTTTATGGAATTTGGTTGCCAAGAAAAAAAAAAGCTAGCTTCTCTGAGATTTTACCCTAAATGTACATGAGAGCTTGTTCTCTGTAGCGGCATCTTCTTTAAACGTGCCACAGAGGAGTCAAAAAGGAGTACGGGAGAGCTGCAACAGTTAACTGAAATGGTTAGATGGGATGTGTGCAAGGGTAAAAGGGTGAGGGAAAAAAAACAGTGGGGGTGAGGCAGAAAGAGCATGCAGCCTTTCGCCCTGTAGCTTCTCTTGCCTGCACTCAAAGTCTAAGGCAGTTAGCTCCTCTTTGATGTATCTATAATTAGTCCGTACGCAGTGTTTTGAAAACGAAATCAAATTGCAATGAAACACTCGAGCGCGCCACACAGGGGTTAACATGCTCCAGAGCATGGCGAGCGAGCGGGAGAAATTAACAGCGGGCCCTTTTGATAGGCTTGATCAGAAATGTATTTATTAACTGCAAAGGGGAGCAGTAATTAACCCGCAGACAGCTTGTTTTCTCTGGGTCTTCTCATGTGTCGAACAGTTCATCCCGCAAGGCTCTGCACACACACACACACACACACACACACACACACACACACACACACACACACACACACACACACACACACACACACACACACACACACACACACACACACACACACACTTCCCATCCCATCCCGCTGGACCAATTTCTCCTCAATTAAGTAGATACTGTATGTGTGTGCATGTGTGTTAGTGGGGCACTGATGTCGAATTGAAATACTATTTTCTCTAAATCTTATGTATTTGTGCTTGTGATCTTTCTGCACAGCAGGGCTTAAGCGCATTTGGCTAAAATGTCAAAGAGCTCGCAAGAGCTGCGACTTTGTATATGCGTTCCCAATTAGTTTCAGGTTGGAAGGCGCAAAGGATTCGTAACAATAACAGACAACAGAAGCCCGCCGGGTAAGGCCTCGAGGGAAACCCGGCGGTGGCATTTACCAACACTGTCACTTAAAATGAACAAAGGATATCTTTCAGCACTTTGTCTTCATGTTAGCATCACCATGCTGCATGATTCTGTATGCAATGTCTTTTTATACGCACATGCACTGTCCTACATGTACGTGATTTAACAGGGTTCTCGTTTGTCAAGGACGTTCCTTAAAAGAGTCCGGCGTGAACCGAGATGCTGAGTGAGTGGAAACACAAGGAAAGAAGGGTTCAAATCGGAAGAGCGGCGATTCGTCGTTACACAGTCGAAAAACCTGAGAGATTGGGATGCCGTCGCGGACAAAACACTGCATGAATATTTAGCAGCCAAATTAAAATGACAAAATACTCGGAAGAAAGAATACCAGTTCAATAGGTGAAGTAAAAAGATAAGGAATAAAATCTTTCTGAAAATACTAGTGGAACAAGTGACCGCCTTCAGTCCCCCGCTAGATGTATTCTGGTTGTAGCCTACCGCCGTGCCAAGAAAAGACTTGAGAAATGTCATCGATAAAGGGAGCGAAGCGCGGGGTCAATCCTTACTTACAGGGAACCGGAAGCAGTCGAGTCACCGAAACACAGTCATTGATCACACAAAGGCAATTGTGCTAACATTGTGCGAACCACAAAAACAGCTAGTTAGCTTAGCTTCCTATTTTTAAGATATGGAACTGTTTACTAGATGAAATGGTTGATGTTATTCAAGAACTTCCGACTGTTTGTTATTAACGAAAAAAAAATGAATATGTCTGTGTATACTTTTTATATCCATTCAGTTATTAGGTTTAAAAACTGAGAAAGGCAAAAGCTGAAGACATTAATTCATTGCTAAATTCATCACATAGCATCCTGTAGCATTCCCCACATACAATGAAAGTCTACCCCTTTCGATTATGATCTGCAGTGACATCACATGAAAAACGATCTGATTACCAAAGTTTATGATCTTATATCAGTGCCACGGAATCACTGCTAGCCTTTGATCTTCCTGATAACAATTCCAACATTTTAGAAACGATTCGTTTTGGGGTGAGAACGTTATAGCTCACTTATCCCAAAACACCAGTTCATTTCATTAAATATCATCAAAGACGTTGAGAAATGTGTACTATCATGACAGCATTTTGTTACCCCTTTGCTAACATAGACCAGAGAGTTAACCAAGAATGGTATAAAAATCCAGCACATTATTCCTACTCCAGGTGCATTTGCTGAGTTTAGAATAATAATTTAAAACACAGGAGAAAGTGACGACCAGCATCAAGAAAGAAGAATGACAAAATCATAAGTAAGCCATCCATCCAGTTTGCTATTTATCCTGTTCAGGTCATAGCAGGAGACGGAGCCTCTCACAGCTGACTTGTGAAACATGTCAGCCATGTTAAATGACGATATCCCTTTCACCCTCAACATCTTTCAACATACCAACTCTCCAGCCTGAGGAATCAGCATGTCAGTAACAGCCATCCTGACAGAATTTATTGGACGAAGTCAATTCTTTATCTCGTGGTTGAATGGAGCCCAAGGACAGGACAAAACAAATTGCTAATTGAACAAGTACTCTACTACGTGACTCCCTCAGGTGTCTGGAGTTGGTACCGCTATTAAGGTTATATTATACTCTTACTGTCCCGATTTAATTTGATTTTTTTTTTAAATAGGGTTAATTTATTTTTTTTCCCTATGATTCGAGTCCTGCCACTGAACTCCATCCTTCAACTACAGCAGATGTGTGCGCTAAAATGTGATAATGATCCTGCCATGCTGTGTACAAATGTGTGTACAACTGTACCTTTTGCAAAAGTGATTGTTTTGGGTCAAAAGCATGTGTTGCACTTTTAGCGGGAGATTAATAATATGAAGGAGGATCAAAAAGTAAAATAAAATACTGACCAGCTCGACAAAAGACAGCCCACCATAGCTGTGGGCCACGATGAAGACATGCTTGGCTGCAGCTTTGGCCACAAAGTGATCCCACACATACAGCACGTGTTCCTCAGAGGAACCGTTTTCCTGAAAAACACAAACAGACCTTTCAGTTTCGGGCTGTCGGAAAAGACACATCTTTCAACTTGTCTTACAAACTTGGATAGAGTCACATGAGCCCAACAACAATCGAAATGTTACGCGACAGTAAAAGGAAACAAAAGAGAAATAGAAAAGTGGTGGTAGGCTGAGGAGATATCTAGAAAGAGGCACTCTTTAGTCAATCAATAAGTCTTGCATATTGCAAATGCCCTAAATGTAAAACTCAATAAGCTCAGAGAGGTAACGTTTAAATCTTAATTTGTAACCGGTTGCTCAATCAATGGCCTATCTATACGCCAGTGGCGACCACACGGGAAGCCACTTGGGGAAGGTCAGAAGAAAAACAAAAGGACAGCACATACATGGAAAGTACATATGAAGAAATGAAACATGAATCATCAGACGCATAATAGCATACCCCGAAGAATGACTGCAGATATTTTACCTTGGCCCTATTATGGCCACCACAGACATTGTCACCATGTTTAATTAAAAAGAGATGTAAACACTTTTGCGGAGCTGCAAGGAACAATAGTAAAAGGAGACAATTGAAAAGGGCATCCATTAATGAACTTGTGACATTGATTTGAGACTTTGATTTCCTATCAAACTGTCTGCCTGGCAATAAAAATAAACAACACGTTCCTGCACAACACACAAAAGCAAGCACGCGTAACCGTAAATCACAGCAACACACTGGATCTAATGCATGACCCATCACTCCCACAGCCCCCAACAATGATCACACGCCATGCTCACCTTGCGTTTCAATCTGAAACACTCCCACAATTTTGCCATCTTCTCACGCCATCAATCAAACAGCTTCGCTTTCGACTTCCTGCATGTATGTGACGACGTGAGCGTGCTGTTTTGCTTTTCAATGCAAAATGATCCATTTGATTCGCAAGTTATGTCAACTCCACACAGGAAGGCCGGAACCGGAATCACTGTGATGAATGTGGAATCACCTCACACGCACTGTGAGGCGGACGTGCCAACCACCGTGCCGCCCCCTACTAATGACACTGCATCACAAAAGCCCATTAATTTCTCTATGAGAAAAAGGTCTTTTTTCAAGCGTGCAAAACTTTGTACGAATATTAGATGCTTTTTTTTTTGTGTGTTTGTCCGGAGGTGAATTAACCTGTCAGTGTGTTTGTGTTTGCCACTAGATTAGCATGAGGGGGCTATCGTGTCAGCACCCGCCTCGACTTGCAGGGTGTGATGCAAGAGCGGGCAATGACTGCTCCAGCTTGCCCTCCTGCCATCAGAACTACGAGTGTCAGGGTGTGTGTGTGTGTGTGTGTGTGTGTGTGTGTTGGTGGCTCGGGCGGGGTTGCAGGCAGAGACAGAGATGTCTGTCTGAAAGGCTGTGACATCAAAGTCTTTTGAAGCCTCGCCGCTTTCCCCTCCGCCATGTCGCCCTTCATCAGAGAGGCCCGTTTCATTAACTCCTTCCTTCTCTTCGAGATTCTGCCCCTTTTAGTCTTCCCCACCCCCTCTGTAATTGTGCCTGACACCAACCGCTACGGTTGTGTGGCAAATTCACGCGCGAGACACCTTGACTTTCAAAGATGCAGCCATTGTTCCTGTATTTATTTAAACTGTACATAAATGATATGAAAGCTTCATAATAGCAAGTGGAATGCCCCGCCTTAACGTGTAACACATATTTTCTGCCTTCGCCCTCAGCGGCGCACAACAGAGTGACTGACGACTACCTGGCATGGCAGTGTAGAGTGAATTATCTAAACAACATTTGCATATTGCAATTATTTCCTGGGATTAATTAGCTGCAGTGGAGCGCACCGCCCTGCGAGACCAGCCTCCTGTCACTAACTCGCGCACACACACACACACACACACACACACACACACATGCACACACATAAATAAGTTAAAATTTGTGTGGGCTTGCGCGTGTGCCAGGACTGTCAGAAAAGTGTCCCAACTGCACACCTGTTGCCAGCATCCTTCAGCCATGACTGTCGAGGGACAGTGAAGTGTGCTGTTTGTGTGTTCACAGAGTGCAGAGTAATCCATACTGTCCCCTCAGACGATATAAAATACAATTCTCCTCCCGAGATAGTCTTCACAACGGGCACTCTGCCGAACTAACATGAACGGCTATGACATAAAAAAAAATGAGATAAAGAAAACTCGGTACCCATTTTCAAAGTTAACAAGAGCAGTTCTAAACTCACTGGCCACGACATTAGGTACAACCGCACAAACTAAGACCTAAGTACTAAATCCCGCCTACATAGTTAACCTAAAATCCTTCACTTGTTTTTCATGAATTGTTTCCAATTTTTGAAACATAAGCTGTTTGATGAAACAATCAGGTCCCGGTAATTTAAATTAAATCCAAGAAACAGCTTGCGGCCCATGTTGAGGTCTCCAATACTGTTACAAATCCACAAAATGATGCGGATAAAATTGTCTGCAAACACAAAATCTGTTGCTGGTAGTTTGACTGATGACTATGAAATCAACATATCGCCAAATGTATCAATGTAAACAATATTTTCATCATGACGTGTCGACAAAAACCGCCAGCGAACCGACAGAGCAATCATTTGATTGTCGAATACGCACATTTCAGTTTGTGTTTCAAAGATCAGGCAGCTACCAAACAAACTGGATGGGCCTGTCTCGTGTGTTTTCCCACATTATGTGACCTTTCAGCGACTGGACTCTTTCCGGTTTTTAGCCAATAACAACCTGACCCAGCAACACGTGAAGGCAAAGTCGAATGCAGATGTGCTCACACACTCACACTTATCTTCAAAGGTAATTTGGTCCGGTACGTGCCCCGTGTTTACTCCTTGTAGATGAGAAGCAGTGACAAAAGAGAGGATAGAGAGAGACCAAGGTCTGCCACCGGAATAACAGCCCCCGATGCCAACACAAACCCGGTGCCTAACCAACACAGGAAACAATGAGCCTAACAACAACACACAACACTCTCTGACAAACAAGCACTTCAGAC
Source organism: Hippocampus guttulatus (assembly GCF_054856545.1). Classification (NCBI taxonomy): domain Eukaryota; kingdom Metazoa; phylum Chordata; class Actinopteri; order Syngnathiformes; family Syngnathidae; genus Hippocampus; species Hippocampus guttulatus. Next base: position 18,094,297 of record NC_141265.1, read on the forward strand.
CTCCGTGCTACTCTTTCCACCTCCTCCTCTTCCGCCATCAAAACCAAACCGGACTAAAGGACATCTGGCGAGGAACAGATCTTGTGAAGCGAAAGCCTTGAGGACCGGAGTGAATGCAGAGGATCAGAGTTGGCCAAATTTGGTGCACTCAGAAAGTTTGCGGCGGGAGCCAGCGGTGTCAGGAAACAGAATTGTCCTTGCAAATAGCATGCTAACAATAAAATATGAAAAATAAAGAAAAATGTCATCCAATGTACTGGATTGGCGCTTTGGCCAATGCTACGTTAAGTCTTGCGGATAGAGCTACGCTAGCAATTCAAAATGCTAAACACAATATTGTACCGGGGAGTACCGTTCGATTCAGTTCAGTTCAGTGTGGTTCATCTGTGTTTCTGTTGCAAACCATACCAGAATATCTGACCTGAATTGCCCTCATTTTCAATGGATGGGCAGTTACTTGTACGTATGTGGCGGGTGGGGCTATCCACACGGAATTTTTACGTAAGTACTGCTGTCAAATCACAGTCGCACACATATTTATCTGAGTTGATATGCAAATGGGATCGGCATGGTGCGATCTCACCATTTTCGGCGCTCATGCAGTCATCACATTTCCACCGTTGCTCATCGTGGCGAGAAACGCAAGTTGGATTCGACTTTAGTGAGCCAAGACTTTATCTTGCTCAAAAGAATGTTCACCAGTGATATCAAAGTTCAAACAGTTCAAGCTAAAATCCATTCGTCTCCCATTTTAGTGCAATTAATTGCCACATTATCCGTTGAGATCAAAGAGACGGGTCAGTATCAGAATGAGACTGGATTTGATTCTGATGAAATTTGGCACTCCTGACCCCGCACACGGTAAGCTAATTAAGTACAAATAAGTTGAAGATCTGACTTTAACGATTAAAGATACACATTTTTCAGTTTTAATTTTGAGAACTGTTTTTCACACTGACTACATCTGCGGATCATACGAATGGAACGGTAACATCGCAGAACTGATTGCAACATGGCCATAGGGTACGCACAAGCAAAGCAAATAAATAAATAAAGGACAACCTCCTTGGATGGAACGAACTGGCCGTCCAAGTTTCCGCATGTTGCCTCCATTAGGCCACCTACGGAGAAAATCTACCAGAAGCAGAGGGGCCTCAAATGTTTTAATATGTCCTGATCAGCGCAAGGAATGAGTACATGATTACGTTCATCTCGCCCGATGATTAAACATGACATCAGTAAAGTCGTTAATTGCGTTTTTTGCCAAGAGCAAAGAGGTTATCAGTTGCCCGAGTTTGTAAGCGGGCGTGCGCGTCCACATGACTGGGCATGATTGCACGCTGACGCCACACCCAAAAAGGAAAATAACTGGACGCCATCTCAAAACTGCGTGGCACTGCTAGTCTGTTTTACTTTTTTCGAGTCTCACTTTTGTCCTTGTTTACTTCTTTAACTCGAAGGAAGACACATTGCGAGAGGATGGCTAGAAGCTGTCTGGGAGCCGGTGGCGCCGCGAGAGAGGAAGAAAGGAAGGTACGAGGCAAATTAGCAGTAGAGATAAGAAAATGATGGCGGCATTGTGGGTAATTAACAGGTATAGTAGCTGTGGCGAACTGGGAATATAATGATGTGTGAGGGGAGGGGGAATGTGGCAGACTAATAAGAAAAGGGAAAACTGTATGCAAGGGTGTGCGTGTAGGTGCGCTACTATTCTATATCTGACACTGTGTATAGAGGATGCTGTATGCAGTATAAGAGGAGGAAGAGTAAGTGAAAGGGGTGAGGAAGTGAAGGAAGGGTAAAAACTATAACGCACATGTCAAGTCACGAGCAGATTAGCGAGCACGGACTATACAATAAAACAACATGACCTTGACGGGGTCATTCTGCTCTGACAATATTTGCCAGGACATTGTTTCCAATCAATAACTCATTAACAAAGTACAAAGGAAGTTGCTGTGGGTTTGTGAGATTCTTTATTAGAAAAGAGGGGCTGTTGGCCAGAAAGGTCATCGCCGTGACATCTCGGTGAGCCTCGCGCCGCCGCTCGGGTTGTCGGGTGAAATTACCGCGAGCCATTAATTGACATCAGGCAAAGGAGAGAGGGCAGGCAGACATGGCGGTGTTTGTTCCAGGATGACCCTGAGGTGTGCGGTGTGCGATGTGTGTGTGTGTGTGTGTTTTTCCTTTTTCTTTTCCAGGTCAGCCTGTATCCACAACAGGAGTAAGCGTAGAGACAGAGAGAGCTCAGTGGGTGGGGGGCAGCCAGGGAGGCCAGGATGGATTTGTTTGATGGTTGACCTAACTAGAAGATTGGGAGCAGGGAAGTGAGACCAGCTACACAGTTTCTGCCTTGAGCGAACACACGCACGCGCACGTGCACACAGACGCACACGCACACACACACACACACACACACACAGGTAAGAACACAAATACTTAAGCCTCGTTTCCACCAAGCAGTATAATTTGTCTTCACTCAGTAAAGTACCCATTTTTCACAATCCCAACAGCAAAAGTTCTGAAGGGTACTGCCACTGCCGAAGGGGAAAAATAAATTTGCTTTGTTTTACCTGTATTAAAGTGGGTCGGGACTTGGTGATTGGGGAAAAAGCGGGTCCCAGGGTGAGGCCAGTTCAGAAACCCTGATCTAGTACGGCCTCATTAGAAGGCAGCATCCTAATTCTTGGGGGAGATGACGCGGGGATGCACTGTCGTCCCTTGGGTGAGGAGATATGATGCCTACTATACACATAGTTGATGTCGCAGTGCGAAACAGACGTCGGATCGGGCTTGACTGTTACAAATTGTACAGAGGAAAAGTGAACTGAATGAACCGCTTGGTGGAAAAGTGGCTTGAGATGGGGTTTTGTACAACCCGAAAAGAGCTCAAACAGTGGATAATTAAAGCGGACAAAAAAAAGGCGCTCCCTCGCAACACCGCGGCCGCCACTAAGCCTGATGCAGACAAACAAAGGTCAAAGCTGTGACTCGATAATCGCAGAAAAACACACAGCGGCTACACGGGATGGCATCCAGCCAATTTGTTCCTTCTAGCGAGGGGGCGAGCTGCCCTCGAGCCTTGGCCGTTGACCTTTCTTTTGACCGCTTCCAGAGGTTAATCAAGTCCCTACCTGTCCTTGGGTGTGCTGAGCCGTACCTCTTGGCATGATCTCCGGTCGAAGGTCAAACAAATCCTGTCTGTATAATTACTTTGGGGCAAAGGATTGGTGTACGGTCATGAAAGAGACGAGGATTAAAACATTATTCAGAATTTTGAAAAAAATTCCAAGATGTCCTGCAGCGGGGTGGCGATGGGGTGTCACATCATGTGGAACGCAATTACCAACGCGTTGGCATCTTTGCGTGAATGCACGAGGGAATTGTGAAGCGTGTCGTGAAGACGCCAAACAAGGAACAGGACATCGGTCTAACCTGCATCTGTGTGGGCATTGGCAGGTATTTCAAAGGAGGGAAATACCTCCAGAAGTCGTCCGTGTAACTGAAAGGGTATCCCACACATTATTTGCACGAGAAAGGAGGGCTGAGAAATGTTGAGCATAATTGATTTCAACCAAGACGTTTCGGAGAAAACTCACAGGAATTCATAATTTCTCGGGAATATAGTCAGATTATGCCTGATGTATAATTGAAAAGTCCTACGTTTGATGTTCCTCCACTCTCGATTATCTTGAAGCAGCACTGATGGCAAATATAGGAGAGGGAAAAAAAGAACACGGGCCTGCCTCAAACTGCCTTCAAATGTGATCGAATCGTGTCTGGCACATCTCTTAAAATGCGTGATGCTAAGAAAGATAATTATAACAAATTGCAAGGGAAATGCATTCTTTCATTTTAGTTTGACATTTTTATTTTATTTTATTTTTAAATCTACAAATTGTGTTTAAAGAAAGATGAAGCTGGTTTTTTTTGAGGGGGGGGGCGGGGGGTGGGGTCCCCTTTGCTCTTTTTCAACCCCTTCTACTTTTCCAGGGCCTGTTGGCCTAATCCCAGCCAGCCAGCCTTGGGTGAACTCTTTGGAAGCTTCTTAAGACCATGAATGTGCCTTTTGTTCCTGCCATTCCTCCGCTTGGCTGACAGAAAATAGCTAACTGGATTACTGCTAAAATTCAGAGTAAAGTGAACTCCCAAACTTCTCTATGGCATAGTGCGAAGAAAGCGCCCCCCTCCCCCACCCCACCCCTCACACTCCTCATCGGCATCCCACTTTCTATATCCTCCCATCCCTCCTTACTCCAGCAAACATCCCCCCTAAACATGGGCTGCTAGTGTGTGATCTGACTCAGGAGGAGAGAAGAGGGATTAGATAAGGTTGAGGAGTTGCAAACTATGGGCCTAAGGCGAAAGAGTAGGAATCTTAAAAGGGGTAAAAAACGTATTAATGGGTGTAAGGAAGCATATGAATCACTCGTCTTTATCAGCAGCGCGAGTGGCTCATTGAAGGTTAAAAAAAGGGGGATCCATTTTTGCCATTTTCTGATCGTACTTTTATACATCCCATGCAAAAGAGAGAAGCATTTATTTTTTTTGTCCCCCCATGCTGAAATGTACCCACTAAGGAGAGGAGGCGTTTATATCTGAGTGAGTGCGCCGTTGAATGGCTGTGTGCAGGTGGTCTTGGAGCTCAGCGGGAGTTAAGAGTGCGAGGTGCGGGGAACAAAAAGGTTTGTATGCGTGTGAATGCACGTGCCTCGAGTGGGTTCTGTTCAAAAAGATGAAAAAAGGGCGGCTAAAGAGGTTTGATTTGATCCACCACCCACCCGGACTAGCAGAGGTAAAAGAGGAGGCACACACGCACACACGCACACACACACACGCACACACTCATCAAAACTATTTTCCCTCCTTCAATCTTTTGTCTGCCCGTGTGTGTGTGTGTCTGTGTGTGTGCGTGTCTGTGTGTGTAACTGCATACATGTGACAGCTGACTCCAGGGCGGTCTGAGGCAGAGCAGTGGCGAGCGAAGCGGTGCAGAAGGGGCGTGTGTTTGGAAGAGGCAAGGTCAAACAAACTCGCATCTTGCTGACTTTGGGGTCAAAGATCAAAATTCAAGGGTCGCCAACCTGCTCAGTCCGTTAGCCAGATAGATCCCGAGTCCTGCAATCCCTGCATTTGGGGACAGGTACGGTTGGCCAGAAAATTGAAAACTCCTGTTCATCTTTTGAACCATTGATTGCGGTGCGTCATCTACTTGAAAATCAAGAATTTTGTCGTGTTACATTGCCGTGCAATTCGTTGTGGTTATTCTGAGAGGAGTATATGCCGAAATTAGTAAATGCGATGGGGTTAATCATACGGTGAACGGTGATATCTGACTTTGAGTCTTTACATTTTTGAATGGCAGGTGTCAACCGGCACACATAGCGGTCGGTGTCAGTGTCGCAGGCAAAATAAGAGCCAACGGGGAGAACTTTTCCAAATGGTGCAAAGATTTCTCAAACGCCTGAAACAAAATTTATCCTGACATCGCATCTATTCAGCGATGTAGTTTTACAGCTTCAGAATGATCGGGCGGCTGACTGCCAGTCACAAGAAGGAGTCATGCAATATCGACAAAGCTCCTTTTAAATCTGCGTTTTCTTGCAGTTTTGACTTCAGCGCACCGCGACAATTGGCGCTGGCCTCTCCAAGAGCAGTTTAGCGTTTGTGCCACCTCAAGCTTTAAACACAGTGTTATGCGGGGCGGGCACGTACATCCAAATGCCACGCACTCACGATGAGTTCAATCAAACACAACATGGCGTTTTAGGAAGGCATCCACAATATTTGGGGTTCTTTACTGTCAAGTTTGTTTGCCTCTTCCACTCACTCTTCCCATCACATCCCTTCAAACACACAGCGACACTCTGCCAAATTCGCCACAGCTCCATCAGAGCTAGCAAAGGTGCAAAAGCCTTTTTTACACCTGTAGACTCGAGCAGCATAGGCAATCTGCTGGAGTAAGGGAATATGCAATGTAAGACTCGTTATTTGGCGACTCACTAAAAGATGGTTATCTACCGTATTTTCACGACTATAAGGCGCCATTAAAAGTCTTAAATTTTCTCCAAAATGGACAGGACGCCTTATGATGCAGAGCGTCTTGTGTATGCGCTGAGTTCCAAAACCTGACTGACAGCCGACACGCTGTTTATATAGAGAAAAGGCGGAAGTGACTGTGGACAGGCATGCGGCAAAGAAGTCGGCCAATCAGTGAAGGGTGGGCGTGTATATATACATATATGGAGAGAAAGAGAGAGAAAAGGCAGACGTGAGTGACAGGCATGCGGGGAAGAAGTCCGCCAATGAGTGAAGGGTGGACGTGTAAGTGGACGCTAAAGGGACGCTACAAGCAGGTACCGACACCTGTATAGAGTGTGGCTATGTGCATTGTTGCAAAACAACTTCGGTTTTGGTTTCTAAGAACCCCCGAAAATAAATTCTACAAAGAGACACGCCTACGAAGCTCAGTTCAAACTTCAAGCCATCGGTTATGCTTTTGGCATGCGTGCCCATCTCACAGCAGCGGTGAAAAACCAAGTCAAGCAAATGAACTCTGAGCTTGCCGTTATTCCCGGAGGCTTGACTAAAGAACTCCAACCGCTGGACATCGGCATCAACCGGGCGTTCAAAGTAAAGTTGCGAACGGCATGGGAACAATGAATGATCGATGGCAAACACAACTTTACAAAGAGTGAGAGGCAGCGCCGGGCGAGTTACGCCACAATTTGCGAATGGATTGTGGCTGCTTGGACGAACGTGTCTGCTTGCACTGTTGTTTGAGTTTTTGGCAAAGCCGGCATCATTTCTGTGGAGCCACATGGCAATGAGAGTGACTGACAACGAGAGGGAACACGGCGTTTTTGATGGATTACCGGTACTTGCACAATTGTTCAATTCTGATACAGAGGATGAGGACTTTGATGGATTTCTGGGTGATGATTGATCGAAAAACATGAGTACATTGTACAATGGCTAAATAAAATACAACGGAACTCAGTTTTGCTTCCGTTGCCTTTTTAAAAACGTGTTTTTAGCTTGTATCTGTATGTCTTGGCATGCTACCGTATGCTTCAAGCTAACGTGTTTTTAGCGTGCGCGCATGAATGCCGTATGTTTAAGCTGGCGTATGTTTTACCACTTTAAAATTGCGCCCAATAATACAGTGCGTTTTGTCTATGTGTAAAATACAGAAATAGCACCCATTAATGAGACTGCGCCCAACCATACGGTGCGCCGAATGGTCGTGAAAATACGGTAAGTAGATTGCACACACATACAATCTGTCAAAGTGAAAAGCCAGCCGCGATTTGGGATCTTATCAAAGTTTAGAGCCGAAAGGTTCGAGAGTTCCAGTCACGCCTCTCTAATTGTCTTTGGTGTGAAAATGTATTCTGTCTACTTACATCACACATGACAGGCAAAATCACTCTTCTATTGCTGGATTTCACACAAAAAGTCACCGTCATTTAACATTTTTGGCACAGCTGGAATGTTTTTGTCACAAGATGAATTATCAATTTAAATTGAAATAAAATGCCGAAATGAATTGAATGCTGAGCGCGTGGAGAGTGTTGCTGCAGGCAGTTCCATTTTTTTTCTTCTGAAAAATACTAATTTGCAACTGAGATATATTATCTTCTAATAGCACAGATTCCCACGTCATTCTCGTTTGAGCTGTGAAAATACGCATCATATGACAGCGCAAGTGATGACTTAAGGACTTTTCATGTACGGAACCCCAGCTCAAGAGAGTGTGTTGCTAACATTTAAATCGAACCGTGACCTTGTTACTAAATTACAGCCGTTAAAAAAAACAAAAAAAAAACAAGGTTGTCTGGGTCTTTATGAGCCGGTAAATCATAATTTTGGCCGTGGTAAAACAAAAGCGGTCTTGAACAATATTGCTTTATTTCACTCCAGTCTGGCCTCAATTATTCTGCACAATGGAAATACATTCATTAAAAGGGTAACTTCTTTTGTCGGACCGCAGGGTGCTCCGCACACGGGTGCGTACGCACATCTGTTACGGCGTGTGTTTGGACGCACATCGGTGTCACACAAGATCGGTGTCACATAAGAATTTTGCAGCGCCTTTGCGGTGCATGCGTGTGTTGGAGAGATAATAATCCCAGTGGTCAACAAAGACTGACCAGTCTGCCATCATCACGAAGAGGACGATAGCGAGAGGGAAAGAGGGAGGGAAGAAAAAAAAAAAGAGGGCGAGAGGGAGGTAGCCATGTGGTTAACACTTGGTCAGTGAGAGGCGACTGGAGCCCGGCCAAGCTCTTCACACACAGGCTGACCACACAAGAGCCTCTCTTTCTCCTTCGGCTTCTCATCCTCCTTTCCTCCCGAGTTACTTCACATTTCCTCCCTTGCCTTTTCCGATGGACACCTCCCACTCCCCCGCTGTCCTTTGTCCCTTCCGGAGTTCCTCCCCGCCGATTTTCCCCACCTTCCTTCCGCGAACCCCAAACCATCAGCTATCATCTAAGTGCGGGATGCACATCGAACCCTCGTCTTCCTGCCACCATGTCATTCCAAGCACTCCTCGCCCTCCCTCCTGTTTATATGGAAAGAAAAGAAAAAAAAACAACATACCCGTATGGGGATCCGCTCTGTCTCCGTCTCCTTCTGTGGGTTGCGGTACTTCTCGTAAAATTCTCTCCTCTTCTTGCCCTCCTTGTCATCTTTTCGCTCCTTCTTTTCGGCCGGTTCGCCCGAGGGTTTGGTCGTAGGGGGCTGAGTGGAGGACTTGGACGATTTCTCCACCTCCAGGTAGTTCTCATTTGGGTTGAGTATGATCACGCTATAGCCCTCCTAAAACAGAGAGGAGAATATTTACGTTAATTCCACAGCTTTAAGAGCACCGATCATGTTTTTTTGTACCCCCTCAGTTTTGGTTTGAGGTCCATTTTATTTTTAAATTTTTTTTGGTCTTAGTTTATGAATCCCGGTCACATGATGATGTGCAGGACATAAAGACAACTGATCTGCATTTTCTCTGAAAATTCAAACTGATTCTTCATGCCAAATGAACATACTTTAAAATGGAAATGCAATAAAAATTAAATCGTAAATAATTACTTCACTATTTTTAAAGTTCCACGTCAAGAGTGACAAAAATATAACGTAAGAAATGGTCAAATGAAAAGGAATTATTTCAGGAGAACAAAAAAAAAAATCGCACAATTTAATATTGTCGTAAAAGGGTTTTTCAAAAAGATTTTTTTCACCGGAAATGTAGAGGTTGTTTTTATGAAAGAAAAAAAAGCCTAATGATCCCAAAGTCAAGACAACAACAAACGTTTCTCTCATACACAAACATTCAAGAGCAGACTTACATTTTTGGCAAACTGTAAATAAACTTCAAATCACAGAAAGAAATAGCTGCACAATTGGAATTCCACAACAGCGGTTTGAGTCAGTGGACGGCACTTAGTGACTCCAAAGGCCACATGCCACTTAATATCAAACTCAATCGATCCCGGCATCACTCAGCAGCCCGAGACTTTGCGCTGCTCCAACCGCATACATATCGACGTGCGACTTTTTGCCCGACAATGTCTCCAAAATAAACCATACACGAAAACGCGAAAATGGGAAATTAAGTAAGAGGAAAAAGGGGGTCTTTTCTTTCTTTCTTTTTTTTTTCTATGTGACTTCTTCAACTTTGCTAACATTTTTAATTAACTGTGTTTATTGTTCCGAGCACTCTGAGATTACAGCAGGAAATAGATCTTATTTCACATTGGACGTTCACACACACAACTGCTATTGTTGAATACACATACAACCCCCACCAGACTCAACTGGACAGACAGGCAGACACACACACACACACACACACACACACACACACACGCACGCACGCACGCACGCACGCACGCACGCACACACACACATAGTTTAGACACTAACAACAAATTCCGAGGAGTATGGGAGACACAAAAATACCTCTCGGGGGATGTGAGAGGAAATTAGGAGCGGTGGCATCGCTCAGCTTCCTCACTGCCTTCTCAAAGCATCACACACATCTTCTCTCCCTTAATAAGTGTTAACGCAGTGTGCGTGTCCTCCGTGTGTGAGTGTGTGTGTGTGTGTGTGTGTGTGTGTGTCTCTTCTGTGCCCGGCGCCATCAAACCTGCCACACACCCTTTTCCCTTCGCACCTGCCGTCTGTTGACAGCAGCACAATGACACATTCCTACTTATGCATATTATGAAATTAGACAGATTCTCACTCCTTTTCAAAACTCGTGTATCTTTTACCGGACCCTATTACTACATTTTCGTGAAGACATGATCACATTCATTGAATGGCTTTTATAGTGGATTAGGATTAGAATTTTGACGTGATTTAAATTGCAGCACGTTCATTTGAGCTTTCAGGAATGATTGAGGAAATACTGGGCTGTATAATGGTTAAAATCGGTTCAACGTGGAAATAAGTCAAATGATTTAGTGAGTGATTTTCACTCAGGTATATTTTCATCAATGTTGTCATTCATTTTGAGTCAAGTGAGGCTGCGGTGATCATAGAGCAGGATCTATTAGAGGGGATTACGTTTGGGCCAGCGACATTTTCACATTTTCACACAGACACCATTGAAGACACCCGAGCACGCTTTGTCGACAGATGGATGACCAGATGAAACACGGGACCCGGCTTGAGCACGGGGAAGGAGAGACAGAGACGTGCAGCTGAACTGGATCCACAGCAGCTCGGTGGCACTGCCCACTGGTGGCAGCATGACAATATAGCCGATGTCCAGTTCAGAAGGCAACGGTGAAGACGAAGACTACATATAACAAATGAGTAAAATATCGAGCATGACAATTTCGCATGATTTTTGCATGGACGTGGACAAGTTATTTACTTTGGGGTCTTAACTGAAAATGCTTTTTTTTGGGGGGGGGGGGGGTTGGTAAATATATAATAGGAAGTGATGAAGAAAAAAAAATGATTTTTTGTGGAATGTGTTGCAGACGTGGGGGTTCGTGCATTTGGACTGACACTCATAGACAGCCCAGATTTGACAGTATTTCGTGCTCGAATTTTGCGCAAGTTGTCACATTCATCATGCATCATGGCACGGAGGCATACACACTGTGACTTTTTTTTTTTTAACCATCCAATTCAATTAATAGAATATAGAAACGTAATTTGCAGGCTTTTTCACAATCTGAATTTTGGAGCCAATCACCAATCAGCAAGTTAAAAACAAAACGATCTGATCAGAAGACGGACAAATCTACCCAGTCTATGGAAACCAATTATTATTTATTTAGTCTACAGTCGACCACCGCTTTTCACAGGGGATCGGGACCGGGCTGGCCCGCGAATAACCAAAATTTGTGAATAATTGATGACCATGGAAATGCAGTGGGGGTTTAAAAAAATAATGACAATGAAACCCTAACAATTCTTCTAAAACGCTCAGAAACATTCAATATGTGGAAAAGCCGACACACCAGCCGACCCCTGAAATCATCCGACCGACGACGCCATTGCTCCATCGGCAAACGATGACATTACAACCAAATCACCGATCATCATCTGCCAATTCAATCAAGCCGATCAGACACTTGTACAATAAGAATTCATTGGATTTGGAAATGAGGGCAGAATCGTATAAACGAGAGGAGCAGACGTGTCAGTGTTGACAGAGGGACAGACATCCAACACCATCCAATCTCTCTGTTCCCATATTTCGCTAAGCCTGGTTTTCCCAGGGCAAAAGTTAATGGTCCAACCACACAGCCCCACGTTGTTCACTGGCTAACCCCGAGTGGCCTACAAGCAGGGTGAGCCTTCAGTTCCCTCAACCTCTGTCGTCACTCATCAATAACCCTTCCCGCCCTTCAGCATTCTGATGCTAACCTCGAGTGGGCCGAGGAGCTTGTCGCTTACGCCTAATGCCAACACTCGGTCCCGGCCTATAGCCTTTGCTTTGGATGGACGACCACACCTAAGTGAACTAATACTCACCCGCTCAGTTGTGCAACCACCCAGAAGGACATCGCTGTAAAGGCAGCCCGTGTTGTTGGCGCCTGGAGGGCTGGCGCCGCCATGTTCGCTTTATGTGTTCGAGACCATGATTAAATGACACTGAGATGTTTACGTTGATGTCGGTCGGGTCTGCTAGCCGCGTCTTGTCTCACAGGCAAAAAGTGAGGCGAAAATTTACGATGATTGCAATTTTCACTTGCTTGTAAGTGGGAATAAAAACGTACAAAAAGAATTAAATAAAATAAGGCACACATTCCACACGACCCCCCCCCCCCCCCCCCTCCCCCAGAAGGCGGACAGTTCAATCCTTGTTTGGTGACAGTTAAATCCTCTGAAACTGTTCTAAAGTGAGGTCAGTCAGCCCTTTGTGTTTGGTGCTAACTGTTAAGTCTTACCCACCTTAACACAAAGTGTGTCTAAATCTGAGCTTTGTGTTGTGACGCGCTGTCACCGTCTGAATCTCAAACAAATGCGCGCCGCAAACCTCGGGTCACCCGGATTCTTATACGACTAAATCTCCCTCACACGCATTTTTAAACGTTTGGGGTCGCCTTGCCTTTGTGCTAAACACACACGGGCACTGTCCTAAAGAAAACACACCCACAGTCCTCTGGCGTTGGGTCAGTCTTGTCTTTTCTGCAGCAGTGTGCAGGCTGATCCTCTTCCCATGCCCTGTGGGTGCCCCGATGCCACCGCCACACTGAGTCCCTGCCCTGGGGCCAGCGGTCAAGAGGGTTACCCCGACCCCGCTTTGGGAGGGAACCCCGACCTCCATCACCCTGCACTGGACGCTCCTTAGCGCTCCTTTGTCGGCCTGTCCCGCATCAGATAGCAAAACAAAAGCTGCCGCTGCTACGGAAACCAGCTTATATCATCACCGGGGAGATTTTCCATCATCATGCCATTTTATGTCATTGGTAGTCTTTAAAATGAACCAAAAGAGGTGTGGGATTTTTTAAACTAATACCAGGTTGGAATCCTGGCTTTTTTCTCATATATACACACACACACACACACACACACACAAACACACACCTCACAGTACAGCAAAATGCTGTTTGGGATTATAAATAAAATGAGGCCATTTTAACTACAATATGGAGACCCTTACGGACTCCCTTTATGGTTCAATTGGATGCTTTTCACCCACTACAACCATGATGGCCACACATCATTATTTTCTCCTCTTGTTGAATTATTAGCTGTGTGTGTGTGTGTGTGTGTGTGTGTGTGTGTGTGTGTGTGTGTGTGTGTGTGTGTGTGTGTGTGTGTGTGTGCGGGCGTGCACACACGCAGGTCTCAGTGTGGCTGATGCCGCCGACACAAAGGCGATTAAAAAAAGATGCGCCACCACCCTTCTTTTAAGACAGCAGCACCTAGTTTTACGAATGGCGCTGAAAACGAAATGAAATGCGTCTAATATGCGGGAGTGGCGAGCGAGGCGGCCGGAGTGAGAGGGTGTTTCATCTGCGCTAGCGGAGCTTAGCGCAGCTTTGATGTGAGGGCTCTCATGCAGTGAGCCGGGGGCTTTGGGCGAGGGGGTGGGGGGGAAGGGCAGCACTTGACAGGTACAAAGCATGGCTGATAGATGTCACGGATGAGGACAGCGGACGGTGCGGTCGTGTGAATTTTTAGGCTAGCAGAATGGTCATGGTACAGAATGGGAGCCTTTTAATACATCCCAGCGCATGTGTCCATTTAAATTGCCCCTAACACTATTCTACTTTTGTCAAGGGGGGGGTCGTGTTTGGATCGGGGCAAGGGGCGCTCCCTTTTCTCGAACAGCTTTCACTTCCTTGATTCCGTAATACGCAGGGCCTGATTCGCTGCTGAGACTTGACTGACAATGGGGAAAGGGTCACTCAGTGTGGCATACCCAATAGGAGAAAGCGTAGGGGAGGGATCGAGACCTGAACGAGACCCATTGACTGACAAAAAGACAATTTGGGTGGGGGGGGGGGGGGGGGAGTCCAGAGGCTGGATTGACATATTCTGATGGCAATAACTTAAATAGGCAGGACAGTTAAATAGTACCAAAGAAGCTCAGAACCAATAAGTGCTTCATCAGCTTTTGCTCTGCTACAGGGCCACCCTGCTTTGTATGACCTTGACTGTCCACATGTTTTTTTTCTTTTTTCTTCCATCCAGTCAATGCCTCTCATTTCCACCCACCCCTCTCCTTTTTTAGCTGACATACCACACAGATCGCACAGTGCTGTCTCGTTTAGTCACGGCGCCCCCTTTTTCATGACAACGCAGCACCCCACTAACCCGAGACCCTTCTATGTTTCTCAAAGAACGCAGGGGCACCAGAGTACTTCACTGTACCGCAGGGGTGATGAGAAGACTTGTGGATCTTAGGGGGGGGATGTGAGAGGATATGAGATGGGACTGTCATCAGCCTGTCAGGACAAAATCCATCATCCTCTTGATAAACATGAATGCCCAGAGGGGGCCCGTCAAAGAGCACCTAAACTCTACTCAATATTATTATCTCCCAGTTTTACACAAAAAGGCAAAAAAATAAAAAATAAAAAATAAAAACCAAAAACCGCTGACAGGGGAAAGCACAAGGAGCTGATATTACAATAACCATACATGCTCAGCAGGAAAAATCTATATGCTTTCATAATTATACACTTTATTAGGAACAGCTGTATTGTTTAATCAGATATAATGGCATAAAAGCTCTCATTTCAAATGGCTTTTTCTGGTTTATTTTCACGTCTTCATACGTTAGCTTGACGAAGAAAGAAAACAAAACCCCCTTATTCATCACTTTAGTGTTTTAATTCATTTGTATGTTACAAACCTTAAAATGTTACTCAAAAACAAATAACACGCTCTTTTCGGCCCCACTCCCGACGACCAATCACAGCTTGCCTGTTTTCTGAGTTTGGACATGTGACATGTGCAAGCCGAGCCGTGATTGGTCGCTACCTGAGCTCCAAAGTACTGTGATGTCATTGTCAGGTAAGAGCAAGTGACAAAATGGCCGTCCCCTGAGCTGGCGCAAGACGGGCGGATTTTGCTGCTTAATTACTATTCCAAAAATATCATAGCATTTATAATGTTACAATATTAATCAGAATACCGCGTTGAGACTCTTAAGAGCGCATAAAGAAAATGTTTGACTTGTCTTTCCCTTTAAAATATTCCCTATCCAGTTAATGGAGCTTTTACGATAACAACAGTTTGACGCGGAACACGTGTTTCTAAATGTGGGCATATAAACAGACACCAAAAAGAAAAAATAGGGTTCTTCATCATTCAGAGTGCATCTTAGTAGACGCCGACAACACATTCCACTGAGTCACATTGGATCACAATTTAAGAAGAAGCCATTCTTGACACATGCTGAGATCTCAAGTATATGTCAAACTGGACTTGTACAAGCAAAACCATCTCAATAAAATAGCGCCTTCTCGTCATCCGTTTTCCACGCTACTTATCCTTTTTAGAGTGTTTCGTCTGTCCTCTAATTTTGCACCTCCTACATTTAGCCCCGGTTTAATGATGTTTCAATTCAAGTTCAAAGGATACAGTCATTGTTTGCGCTCACATGAAACTTAATAAGAAAGGGCGATAATGATGAACTTTCTCTTGATCTTAATGAGCACAAATAGTTTAGGTTAGAATTAGACGCGAACCGTCGAGTAGCTTGTGCGGGTAATAAGACGCGGGGTTTTTTAACCTTGGCACGGATGTCTGGGCTCATTTAGAAATTGTTTATATGTGGAGCTGAATATTTATAAACGAGTTCAAAGTGGAACAGTGGGGTGGAGGAAGTGAAGAGAATAGCACAGCTTCTGATCCCCGATGCATCAGCTTCTTTTCATGCGCGCATTTACATTTCTGTCTTTCGGTTTGCCGTCTCGCTACAGCCGACCTTTCTATTTTCAGCACCTTTGTGAAAGGAAACAGAAGTTGAAATGACACGCACAAAAACGTACTCCAGTACCTCGCTCGTGACGAGCGCCTCGGCCGGTTTGGGTTTTTCTTTTCCTCGCAAGCGACTGCGAGGACACAAGGAAGAAGAGAAGAACACCCGCATGGACACAGCACACCCGCACAATATACGCTGGCACGGACAAAATTGTGGTGCCTGCTTCATCTGCTCTCAGCGCCATGCATTGGGGAGACGCAGACTCAGGGGGAGGGGGGCGGCTGCGAGGCTTGTGGGGGTGGATGTAGCATTAATCACCGTCCAGGTGGAAATTGTCAGAGCTATCGATTGTGCAAGTAAATGTTACCAGAGTCATTTGTCAACTTTTTTTTTGCTTGTCTTTAGCAAAGATACAACAGTGAATGTAAACTCACAACACTGAAGTTTAGAGATTCAGTTTTACCAAGTAAAACAGTCTCCATTGTCAATTTAACAAATCGTTGGCCTAAGTCAATGTTTTCATGTGTTTGGAAACCAAGAAAAACAAGTGTCCAGTTGCCCGGATTCAACCTTGATGGATTATGACCGGGAGGACTGACAATCTACACCGACCAATATTTTTTGATTTTTTTTTTTCATAATAGGTGTTACTACATTCAGACTGGTTTGTTAAATTTAGTTAGTTTAAAATAGATACTGTATAATAGCATGTTTGTTAATTTTTATTATGGGTTGTTTTTTTTTTGTAAATGCTTAGTTTCAACGGAATTTTAAACAATTTAGTATTAGTTTTTTTAAAATCTGCAATCCCCAATTGGCTGGTTGAATTTGCGTCTTTTCATTAAGTAACATCGAATGAAATACATTTAAAATCAACCCCAACAGCTCATGTATGAAATTCACTGACAAAGACGAAAAATAACAATATTTTCGCTACCATTAAAATTTGTTTTAGCTAGTTTCATAAACATTACATTTTGTTTCAGTTGGTTCACGATTTTCACTCACGTTTTTCTTTTATTTCGGGAGAGAAAATGTTTTTTTCCCCCACCAGAATTTTAGTTGTAGGTTTTTTATTTTTTATTTTTTGGAAAGCACAATGGCATTTTTAAGTAATATCGCAACAGGAAGCTAGTAATGACCGGATACAACTATGCCATTAAGCTAGCAAAATGACATACGTTTTCCTTATAGGGTCCAATAGAAACATAATTTTGAGCTATATCAAAAGTTCTTTCTTTGAGAAAAATAATATTTAATGGCAGGATAAGGGTGATAGAAGGCGAAAGGAAGGATGGATAGCTCGTGCAATTCTTAAAGACAGCGCGACCACAATATTAGCCATACTGTAAAACTATTTCCACACTCTCTCTCTTTCGCTCAAATTGGGCATCTCAACAAAGAAATGTCAAATCAGTAAGTGTCATCCATTTCCCATTCAATGTGCAAAATGAAACGTCCCGTGAACAGATGTTTTGAAAAGCGGCGCCTTTCAAGAGATGTTAGCAAGCCAAAGCATCAAACAGATGAAGGCTTTCGACAACTGCGCTATTTCTTGAGCATATTACGACATCCATTTTTGAATCCAAAGTTAACACATATTACCAGAAGAGTTCAATCAAAGAGTATAAAACCTGCGTGATTGCCACAATATGGGATGCGGGAAGACGACAAGAGCCCAAAGCTGGAAAGCTGTGGGGAAATAAAGGCAGGAGGCTTATTCTGACGCCGTTAGCATTTTGATTTATAAATTCTATATTGTCTCCCCTAAGCATACACATGTATTTTTAATGAGGGCACAGAGAGATATAGATCACGGAGTGATAGGTGTGTCCCTGCTCTCCTGCCTAACTAGTTAATGTATAAATCAAGGAAAAAAGGGGAGGCTACAAAAAAAAGAAAAAAGGAAAACGGAGCAAAACAGGAACAAACCTAGCTGAAGGCTACTTAACCGTGCGCCGATTCAACATATCTGAGGGAATGTCAAACTAAAAAGTCTCTTCTCATTAAGATCTAATTGCATTTTGATCGCCGGGTATTTTTTGCATTTCTTGAGCAACTTGTATTTATCTGTTCATCTGAAAAATAATATGACGAAGCACTCTGAAAGGATGCCCAACGACAGCGTTTGCATGAGAAAATCACATTTACAGTTGTAAAGGGCTCTGGGTAGGACTGGGAATTTTTTTTCTTGTGACTGGAGAACAATTACAGGAGCAACAGCGCTCGGATTTGTCCAATTGCTTCATTTTCAACAGATACTATTATTTCCAAGGACAAAATATGACAAACGTGATTTCTCCCAAAAGTCCACAGCATCAAGCTAACTTGCACTTTACCAACCGCCATCATACGAGAATTATTTTACATGCATTTACATGTGTATTTGTTATTTAGTCAGTAATTCCTCATTTCAAAATGTTTGACCAGCAAGCTGTAGTGGCAAAAACAAATATATATATATATATATATATATATATATACAGTATATCTAACTACGAATAATCTGAATAGTTTTGAAGAAGACTGAGCCGACAATGTCGTGTCAACCGTATTAATCTGAGTGAACATCACAGGAATACTTTGACCTCCTCAGGGCAAAGGTCCGAGAGGAATCCCTTCACCCTTGCCCTGTTATTGTAACCTAAGAAAGGGGAAACCGGTGGTCCTGCTGACAACCGCGACTGTCGGCCGCGATGTGTGAGGTGTGTCGGGGTTGAAGATTAAGTTAACTGCATCCTTATGCAATTGCTTTGATCACTGTAAACATGGATTTCTATTTTGGGAAGAATCCTACACTGCCATGCAGACGCGCGCGCGCGCACACACACACACACACACACACACACGCACACGCACACACGCACGCGCACACACACACACATACACACACACAGAGTCCGAGAGAGAGTGACCTCTGTCTAAGTGGATCTGCACCACAGGTCCTTGAGGTTGCCACAGCCAATCACAAGCTGTGTTTGAAGTGTGAAGGGTAAACACCGAGGCTGCTCTATCCTGTCATTTACTCTGCTTATTTTCACAGGATGCAACCTTACAAAAAGAGGTAGAGCAGAATATCCGTGTGTGTGTGCGTGTGTATGTGTGTGTTCAAGCACATTTTCAAAAGTGTCATTACCACATGCCCGGGTTTACGCATCACAGCACACACATGGAGCTACGCATGTACGCTGGAATCCCCTTCATCCTTTCCCCATACGGCCAAATGGACAAATCCATGCTATGGTAAGTTTAAAAAAAAAAAAAAAAAAGCCTGGACCAGTAGACATTTTCCTATTAACCCAACTCAGGCTTCAAAAAACAGTTGAAAGCAATTAAGCATGAACAGCAGCTGTAAAACACATCGTCGCTTTCTTTTTCACACAGGGTCCCTTCAACCCCGCCATTACCACACTCCCCTGTAGAAGGTTCTTTCAAATCTACTTTTTTTTTTCTTCTTTAAACACCACCTGTTGTCTATTATTTTTACATACCGCTTTTCCCATAAATCATAACCGAAGGTAATTAATCAAGTTGTCAAAACAAGGCCCGGAGGTCACCTGGAAGGGTCGGAGGTGGTTGAGGGGCCGACGGAGGTCAGGGTCACACCGCATTCCTCATTATCAAGTTGGGATAGGAGCAAAGCGAAGCGAAAGCAGATGAGGGGGCCAAAGAGACACACACACACGCAGGGAAGGAAAGGGAGGACTGGACAAAGGAAACGTGAAAGAGGCTGTCAAGACGCCTGCAAATAAAGAAACGGGGGGTGCAATCAATTCTGAGAAAAGGGAGACGTCACTATAAACAGGTGGAAAAAAAAAAAGAACAAAAGAAATCTCCAAGCTGTTTCTACTGTATGGACCCGAAATTGGCAGCAGGGTGGAGAAAAAGAAATCAGCAGGATGGTTTGGGGAGAAAATATGAAATCAGCTGTGGAAGTATAATTCTTATCTTGTTCTCTGTCCTGCTGTGTAGTATGTGTGCGTGCGTGCGTGTGTGATGAGGCAGACTGATAACTTTCTCTCCAGAGGGGGCATCTGTGTCTCAGTGGGTAGACAACCGGTTCAGAGACACCCGGGCCGGGCCACGGGTCGAGAGTGGCATGTCACGGACTCCACAGTACACAGCCTGCTGATTTGATCACACCGATTGGGCCGCAACACAAAGACGCGGCTGAAAAACATTCCCACAGGTCGGCGGAGGGAATCAGTCGCAACATAAAAGTACACCTGTGCAATAGGTAACTTGACAGACGTGGACTTTTCTATCATCATGTTCGAAGCAGATAGTTGAAAGCAATTGTCATCATTGATTGTCATCTCATTTTATTTCGTTATATTTATATCTTTACAATAGGTTGGGCCAATATGTTCAGGATAAAAAAAATAAATAAATAAAAAAAGGAAACTAGCGGCGGAGTTGACAGACAAATGAGGTGATACGAGAAAAAGATTGGGGGGGGCAGGGAACGAGAACAATTTAAAAAGTGCAAATACGCTAAACTGTTCACGCTTACCTTCATATGGCACCTCCCCACACCCCACTCACCCCCCCCCCCCCGCTTCCTGCCTTGAATTCTCAGGCGTGCCTCGCTCTATCAAAAACATCACTCTTGAACGCGGTGCCGACCATTGCGCAAAATTAGCTGTCACCCTCTCCTCAAAATCTTTGTTAATCTTGTTTCCAGTGTTTGCGGATTTATCAGCACATGCATCAATGTCAGCTGCTTGGTTACTGAGACGCACTACTTGGGAGGAGATATAATTAAAAACGTTCGGTCTGTGTGAATGTGTGTGTATATGCAAGGGGGGGGGCTGAGGGAAGGGGGGACGCGGCGAGGAAGGTGAAGTCTTCCTCTCGTCTCTTAGCTTCACTCGTGTGATACAGAGTCCCAAGTGATGTTCTTCACGTCACCTAAAACCCTCTCACGGACCTTCTGTCGTCAAATGTGGCTTTGGGTTCATAGAAAAGTGATATTATTCAAGCGTCATCTCGATTCAAAGAAACCCAAAAGGTAAATGCATCCAAGTTATATGGGGAACATACGATCCAACTCAAGAGCAACAAAAATATTGTTCAGTAAATATATCTCGCTAATGGCAGGCCAAAAACTGTCATGTTCAATTTTTTTTTTATGGTTAGCGCCCACGTGGTTCTGTCATTTGCTACATTATTAACCAATTAAATGGGTTGAAAACGGCTCACAATGTTAATGGCTCAACAAACATGGCGAACGCAAACACCGTTGAAAATGTTGCATTCAATGGAAACATAAGATCGCAAATGCGGTGTTGCTGACAGGTCACGGAAAACCGTAACACACTCAGCGGTGGATTTGGGGGCTACGTGGACAGAAGTGAGGCCGCAGTCTTAACATTCTGTGGAAGAAAGATCACAGGACAGGCGGTGAGTGTGAATCCAATCGAGTCACACATGGCTGTTTACGTCAGCTGGCAGGCTGTTACGCAATCCATAAACTCCAAAAAGGATATGCATTAAAAAAAACAACAAGAGTCAAACGTGGTTTGCCGAAGTGGTAGGTGCTCGAGGTTTACTTGAAAGCGCGTGAAATTGTTGAGGGCTTGGTGATGAGATTCTTGGAATGCAAAATGCTCTGCTGCTGCTTGTACAAAACGAGTCATGTCCAGCGCCGTGACAGACTTGCTTTTATTCCTCTAAATCATGCTAAGAAGCACAGATAATGATCTTGTCATTTTTTGGTTCCGTTTCAAGTCAGCAGGGGCACAACAATACTTCTTTTTCGACCTTGGGAGTTTGGCTTGCTCAGTAAGATAACCAAAAAGCCTTTTTACACTGTCTGATAAAATATGTCAGCGGCGCAAGCACGGCCTTCTTAGGGATGCCACCCCACCATCCCCACCCCCGCACACATACTTCTTCTCCCTTCCATCGAAACCTAAAGTGAGCTCTGGCAGGTTTGGCGGCGAGGTTGCGTCTTCCCCCCTCTTCATTAGTGAGAAAATGGACTCTGGTAAACGCTTGTTAAAGCCCTTACCTACACTCCCCCAGTTAATGGGAGTGATCCATTTGTGTCCGTTTCTGCCTGACAAGGCTTTGCTGGAAGATTAATAGTGCGATGTCAGGCCACGGCCACCCTCCGTCCCGTTCTCATTTCCTTTCTTGTGGGATGCGCACATGCAATAATGGAGCTCTGTCTTTTGTTGTAACACCCTGATTAGCCAGGGAAGAAAAAGGTGAAGGAACGTCAGGTTGGGGCGGGGGGGGGGGGGGGGGGGGCAAAAGTGGAGAGGAGAGATGGCGGAGGGGAAATAAGATGAATATGGCTTTTGAGAATGTTTAAGGCTGTGAATTACAGTCACTTAACAATGGCATATTGATATGGTTATTAATTAATCTCACTGAAAGGTTAAGTAAGACATAATGAATCATTTATGAATAATTCCTTGCGTTTAAATGCCGCTTTATCTTGGCATGATCCTGTGAGAGGTCTCGGAGCGAGGTGAGGATGGAAACGGTGTCGGAAAATAGGACAGAAACAGACAGGACAAGGCAACACCGAGGGGGTGGGGGTGGGGGGGACATAATAGAGACAGAAAAAAAAACCTTAAGAAAAGTGTGGGGTGAAGTCCTTAAAAGGGCCACCCAGGGTTCCGTCTATCAGCCAGCCCCCCCCCCCCCCCTCCTTGCCATCCTTCTTCGTTTTGGGGATGACACTGTCAAGTACTCTATCCTTTCATTGAGAGGGCAGGACAATCACTCTATACACGGACATTCCCAGGAAGTCCTGTCCTATCCTGGAAGAGCAATTCCACCGAGGAGAATCCCAAGGTGGAGCACTCTTGGAATTGTGCCCTACGAACGCAAACGTCTGGAGAGCCGTTTTAATCTTCCTGCCCGCGCGCGTGCGTCCCATTAGAATATTGTTTGATGATTTCTCCGATGGGCACAGCAACAATCTGGTCAACACACGGGAACAGATACAGACATGAACCAACTGCCCCCCCCCCACCCCCCTCCTCGGAGTGGGCGCCCACAGAGAGAAGGGCAGTGCAGGGGATTGGGCCTGCTGGTGTCTCATTAAATTCGTGGGATTGTCTAATTGTCTTTTGTGGGCCGAAGAGAGACTAGTACATTATACTCATTGCAATTAACTCAACAAAAGATCTGAACCGCCCAGGCACTGGGGACAAGGCTGGCTAGGCAGGCGGGCTAGGCTAGACCTACCCCGTCCCCAGCCGGCCTATCGGTACCAACACAAACACACACCAGAGGGGTCGCGAAGAATGAAGGCGAGTGAAAACAAAAGGGAGTCGAGTCGGGCGAAGATCTCGGGATTGGCCAGATGTCAAAGTTGGGTGGGAGACCGCGGTGAGTCAAAAAGAGGGAGGATGGTGTCTGTGCTCATTTAAGACGCACCTTTGTGCTGGACCTGTCTTGTTTACTGCACTACAGCTTAGCGGTGCGAGGGTCCCATTCAAGGTCCGGGCCTTTCAGAAGCCACTGAAGGAGCCCTTAAGCCCACTTAACTACCATTTTCACACACTCTGCTCGCTCTCCTCTTTGTCCTTGCCTCCATTACATCAAACGCAGGAACAAAGGCGGGGAACAGAAACTGGGCTTGGCAGAATGGCGCCCATAACAAATATTAATTTGAAAGGTGTTGAAGAGTAGAATCCACTTTTATGCACAAGGACAACTTGGGATTTTTTTATTTTATTTTATTTTTCTACCTTTGGGGCAGGAGGAGGCAGTGGGTCTCTTTCTGCAGGAGGGGTGGGGGGCAA
The DNA here is from genome assembly GCF_054856545.1 of Hippocampus guttulatus. Classification (NCBI taxonomy): domain Eukaryota; kingdom Metazoa; phylum Chordata; class Actinopteri; order Syngnathiformes; family Syngnathidae; genus Hippocampus; species Hippocampus guttulatus. Next base: position 18,117,961 of record NC_141265.1, read on the forward strand.
TGAGCTTGGTTTTCAGGTGAAAGGGGAGGCTGAGGACCCGTTGCACAATTATCTAAGAATGAGGGGCTTGAGATGTGGCACACTGCTCAGGACTGAGAACTCAAGTTCAGAAACATGCACGCACAAACTCAACCGCCTTGTTCAAGAAAGGTCCAAACATCAGACATCATTCCCTTGCCGGTCTTGAGGTGGAGGGATAAAATGAATTCAACAAACACAGACGAGGTGCACACTGCAAAAAAGACAGAACCCACAATTCCTCCACCAAATTCGCTAACTTGAGGATGGGTGCATTTGCGGTGAAGTGAAAACAAGTTAAAGCCTTAACGGTCCATTCCAATACTGAAACGTTGCTGTATTTCGTTTGCGGAGCTTCAAAAGAACGATGTCAAGGTTGGATCCGATTTTGAAATAACAAACTACAGATTGGAGGACTAGGTGTATCCCGTCACCCCAAAATCTACGCTCATTGCAAACCACCGCCCAGCAGATTATATTAGTAACGCTCACTGTCCACATTTTATGGTGTAAAAGGAAGTGACAAAAGGTTAAGGCAGAACATTCTTGTAATGCAAGCGTCTTAAATCGTTAGCATACGACATTTTGTCAATTCTGAACAGTTAATCCTGAACTTTGACCATTGGAATCTGCAGATTCTCAGCAATTAGTCGTGTGTGTGTGTGTGTGTGTGTGTGTGTGTGTGCACGCGTCAAATTCGAGGAAATTCACTCGAGGGCTTCGCTTAGACTACAAAAGGAGAAGAGGGAAAAATAGAAAGCGAAACACACCTGTTGTTGACACATTAGTGTATCAATATTATGAAAGCCGTTGGAAGACCTCAAGCAAAAAAAAATAAAAAATACATTTGCACAAACAAAACAAAACAACAAAACAATTATATTTTTAAATGAGCAGTTTGAAAGGCACGTGACGGAAGTGTTATTTGCTGGCCAGTAAATGGTTTTGTAAGACTGACCTTGAAGTGACTGGTGGAAAGATAATTATCTGAACAAGATGTAATCCACAGCCCACTGCTTTTATGGCTATTAGCTCAGAAAGGCAGGCAGGCACACACGCACGCACACACACACACACACGGCGCAGGTGAAAGGCGCATGCGTTTCCCGTGGAACTCTGTGTTAATCGCATCACATGAGAAGGTAGGGTGAAAAGTTTATGCTGCAATTACCCGAGAGAAAAAAAAAAGACCTTTTTTTTTCCCACATGTGTTTTTAGACACATGCACAGACACACAGACTTCCCGAGGTCATGAAGTCACGGACAGGGGAGCGGCATGTTGAAAAGACCATCCTGTGGATGGAGACGCGGCGGCGTTCTAATCTGCAGGATACAAGCGCCGCGGCCCGTCTCCAGCCGTCTGACATCTAGCAACGCTGCAGGTCGCCTTGCTGGTCACACCAACTCCGGGTTGACCCGCCACTCGCACTCAGTGGGCTGGATCTCGCCCAGCTACTCTGGCTGACCCCGCAAAACATGTGGCCGACGTGGGCAAGTGCGGGGTGGGAAGCAGTGGATGGAGAAAGATGAAGTGAAAAAGGACACAGAGGTTGTCTCACCTGTTTTTTTTTTTTTTTGAAGAGGTGAGAGGCTCATCACCGTGGGCCGTTGACCTCGCAACTTCGGTCAGGGACTTTGGGGATGATTTATTTTATTATTATTTCGACTGAACATTTAATTTCAATTTATTTGGAGAAATGAATTCTCAGTGAAAAGATGGAATGGTGAAACCAGGTTCTTGAAACCTGATCCAAATTGAGTTATGAGTAATTTTTCACATGTCACATGTTCAGACGTCTGTGAAGGCTCAGTTGAAAATGTTTGTGCTGATGTAAGATTTCATTACATTTTGCTTTTTCTTATTTTTATTTTTTGTTCTGAGTGGTATTAACATTTGGCTTCATGATGCAAGAATGGAGCCTCAGTTCATGGCCTTCTCAACTCAATTTTTTTGGGGGGTGGGGGTCGGGGGTCATTCACGATGGTCGCGCTGTCAGACAACCAGATAAATATCAGATGCCACAGTACCACTCCGTCCTGACCCCAGTCACAGCGGTCTTCTGTCAAGATTTAGTTCATCAGAACAGGTAGGTCGGTCGGTTGGGGAGGTAGGACAAGTAGCTGTCCAAGTCCTGTCGAAGGAGGCACGACATGCATGTGCATTTCGGATAGACCAGACTTTTGTTCGTCGTGATCACGAAGCATCCCAGATGCCAGACCGCCAATGGTTATGTCACATGACACGGGCTACGATGCGTCAAGAGAACTCAAAATCGGTTTGTCTGTGACACGTCTGCCGGCTCAAAATAGGGTTACATTCGTGTAGTCCGACATCGGCAAGCCATAATCAAAGACAGAGGCACTTTGGTTCCAGACGGCAACACTGTTCAAGACCGTGAAGGTATTTTCTTCCATTCTTAGAGATGCAAAAGAAAGTATGCCAACTTGAATGGCTGGTCATACTTTAGCAATAAACGAAATGAAATTGACAAAAAAAAAAATCCCAGAGAACATAACATGGACTGACTTACTGACAGTATTCTGCTTCAGAATTCCAGTCTGTCCGACCATCGTGCTCTTTGGAAAACACCATCTCAAGACAGACTAAAAAAAATAAATTTAAAAAAAACAGCCTTTCGAAAATGGTGGGAACATCCCCTTAAAATCAAGGACGAGCTTACGATAAGTAGTCAGAATCAAGAGGTCGGTCGGAGCCACGGTGACGTCACAGAAAGTGAATGGGCTGATTAATAATAGATTTCACATAAACGTCTCATAGGATGAAAAGGATTATGTTGAAGATCTTTTATATTAAGAAAAAAAAAGGCCAGGATTTAAGTTTGCCATGACATCGAGGGGATTTTTTTTTTCCAGGCCATTATTAAACAGCGTAGCTCCTGACGACAAGGGTACGCTTAATACCTTGCATTACATTCCTGTAAAGTCTTTACAAGAAGTGTGTTATGGACTTTGGATAAGCCTTGTTGTCAAGGTACATTCTCGAGCATTGTTTGAAGTTTGGTTGAGAAGCAATCCATTTTTACATCAACTATTGGGACACAGAACAATGATCTCAGAATGGTTGCGGAAAAGGACGAGAAAGGAACTAAACTGTAAAACGTCTCATCAGGTAGGAAATTGGAGTCACTCTCTGGAGGCATCGGTCGCTATGGACAATCCCCCGTTGTTACTTGGAGAACAATTATTGATTCAAGGACAAACAATAAAATGCAAATTCAGACATTTCTTTTCATTCACACTTGGTCGCTAAGCAAATTGAGCATCACTTTCAAATCTAAGATCAATGCAATTGTGACAAAAAGTGCTGCTTAAAATGACGAATGTACTCTTCGAAATGTCAAATTCTGCTGAGCACAATTACATAAAAGAAACGTGAACACAAGATATGCTTGCACGTGCGTGTGCGTGTGTGTGCGTGCATGCGTGTGTACAAGACGTCAGTTAGAGAACATGAGGATGAAAGAGAAGAAGAAAAAAAAATTGCTCGGAGAGGATACCATCCTCGCATTGCATCTCTGGGGAAGAGAGGTGGGTGTTTCGATGACAAAGCCGTCTATTTCCATAGGCTCCCTGTGCCTGATCTCTTCTGGTCCCTCGGAGCCACGGCCTTGATCTGGGCAAACAGTATGTGTGTGCGCGTGTGTGTGTGTGTGTGTGTGTGTGTGTGTGTGTGTGTGCCTGCGTGTGTGAGTGCGTGTGTTTCTGCATTTATCTCCTCACATCATTGCTGAGTTGATGCTCCTGAGCCCCAGCTGGTATGCAGTGCAACAATTTCTTACCCGCTCGTTCTCTTTGCCTCCCCGGCCTGAATACCGCGCAGGAGAATGAAGAACGCCGGCTAGCTCTAATGATCGCTAACCTCGCTGCATTTTAGCATTTAAGTGGGCATATGTTCCAAGGGAGATGGGAGAGTGTTTAAATATGGAGAGGTAGCCTGGAAGGAAATTAGGATGTGGGATAAATGATGAGAACATTGACCATGAAGATTCAAGGGTTGTAAAAAAAAAAAGATTTGACTATTCGATGTGCAACAGACAGAGAGAGAGAGAGACAGTTATACAGATAGATAGACAGACAGACAGATAGATAGATAGATAGATAGATAGATAGATAGATAGATAGATAGATAGATAGATAGATAGATAGATCATCCAACTGAGAGAGCAGGCTGAAGGCGCTCTCTCCTGACAGTATACTGCCACCTATCTCTGTGACACGGCATAGCAGTCCCTGCTGCTCACACATCTGTCCCAGAATCTGTTGCCCAAGTTTAGAGGAGCTGAGATCAGAGAGAGGGAAAATCAGGATAAAAGCCCCAAAGAGATTACATGAAGACAGTGACAGTTTTAGGGAGCCAGAGATGGGGAAGCGGGGAGAAGGAGAAGGGATGCGGGGGGGAATCAAAAGGTAGCATCTCAGCCCGGAGCAAACGGCTGCAAGCCTGCCAGTCCAGCCAAAGCCATTCTCTCGTCTCCCATCCCGCACATGAAAACAGCCAAACACACACATAAGCAAATTATTTTCAACATCAAACCAAACAATTTGGTGAACATGTGCACACATGAGAAGATGTAAAAGTGCAACACCCCTCCCCTCTTTTATTTCTGCATCAATCCGCTTTAGGAATTCCCCGGCTTGGGGAAACGGGATGGCTCCTGGGCTGGGCTACCACCAGCCATGGTTCATATGCAGGTTCCAGTTCATCTGCAGTTCAAGCTTAACCTCATCTGTTTGAAGCGGCATCCCATCAGCTCAGGATCATGATTATTCAGGACCAGGAAGAGGAGTGCGGCGTGCTATCAATGCAACATCTGCCTTCTCCCTCCTTCTCTCTTTTTTTTTCTTTACAAGCAACTAAAACTCCTTTGAGTTAAAACTCCTTGCATCTAAATCTATGTTCTGACCCAATGCGTGTATCCAATCCCGAGTAAGCACTCTTTCTCAGTTTGACAAAAAGCATACAGCATACATCGAGTGGTTAATGACTGACTTTGCTCTCTTCTTTGCGTCTCAGTCCAATTCGGTGAAGTCTCTTAACTGACCAAAGGTGAGAATGGAGGTGTGAAAGTTTTTTTGTCTATGTGGACCACGTGATTGACTGGCGACTCGCCCAGGGTGTGACCCCGCCTCTGTCCCAGAGTCATCTGGGCTTGATGTGGTAAAACGTGGCTTCGATTGTGTTTCCACAATTTCCATGCAATACCTCTCTCTACTCTGGGTCTGTTCTGCTTTGGAATACAGCAGAAGAAACCATGAGATGTAAATCCACGTTCAACAGCAATTGAGTTATCAAGAACCAGATTTGGCTCAAAATAGGCCCGAACCGCTACTTGGTTCAATTTGTATAATCTTCTGTTGTTTTGTACAACACATTACATTAAAATAAATGTTTAAAAAAAATGTGGATCACTCCTTTATTACACCCAAATTGGATTATTTTTCAACAAACTGTTTTTAAAATGGACAAAAAATGTCTTTGCATTCCATGCTTGTTAAATAGAAATGACAGTTCTCTGTGTGACAATCTGAAATGTGTTTAGCTTTATCTTCTAATAGCACCAGAGCTGGTTCCTCACCAAAAGAGTGGCAAAAAGTGTTATGGATAGATAAGTTACAAATGTTAAAAAAAGAGCAAAATGTGTGTCCTAAACCCAACGGTGGAAATGTTCTTCTAACATCCTCAAAAAGCAGCGATCGCCAAAGTCTTGGACATCATCGGTAAAAGCATGAGGGACTTCATACAAAGCAAGCAACACACACACGCCTTCATGCATCTGTTATCAGACTTTCGAGAAAACACAGCCTATTTTTACACGCACCAAAAAAAAATAAAAAATCTCCACTGGCCTCCTCCACTTGTCTATATTTTAATCTGCAGCAGAGGAGTTCACCGGGAAGTCAGCGGGGTATAGAAGAGTGGTGCCTCCGGCATCGCAAATCTACAGGGGATGGGGAGTGGGATGCTGCAGAATGAGAAACACGGCGTGGTGGAGGTAGGACAAAAAATTTCAAATGTACCAACGAAATAGAGACCACAATTTGACATGAAGTACAAACTTGTCCTCAGAGAGAGAGAGAGAAAAAAAAGAGATGAACAAGAGAACGAAAGAAAGCGATCGAAGAAGAAGAACTAACTTGGAAAGCGTTTATAAAGTTAATGAGATATCGCAACTAAAGTAGGGCAACAAAGGAAGTGGGATGGAGGAAGAGAAGACCCGGACGAGAAAAACAGACCCGATGGTGAGGAGCGCAAGCCAAGCAAAAGTGGCTTGAAATATTTAGACATCACGGTTTTTGTTTTTTAATTCTCATTTTCCTTAAGCTTCCATTGTTCCCGTATATGCCGCTTTTTGCAGACCACATGTGGAAAAAAATGTCGTTCCAAATGCAATTGTTGACATTGCTGTGCATCCAGCCGTTATTTGGAGTCTCGGCGAGCGCGTGTGTTACAATGGCGCATCTCTCTAATTGCTGGTGTATTCGAGGGCCAGCTCTTTGATCTCGGGTTGTGCCGGGCCTCAGCACTCGCTGTGCAGGGTGGTCTCCCATCATGCTCGGCTGATCACAGACGCGGCTTCGCTATTGGCTGCCTGGCAGGTCCTCCCATCGGCCTGGCTGCAACACGCCTCTGACAACTTCATTATCAACCCTGCGATGCTGCGCCGCTCTGCTAGGAGCAGAAGGCTAGCGCCGGCACAACGGAGCGCGCAGCGGAGTGCTCCGATGCACAAATATATAGTGTGAGCAGAGGACAAGACGACGAGGAAATGGCAGGGGGGGAAACAAATGTGTTGTACTAAAATGAATGAGAAATTATGTTTTGCTACATACATGGTGTCTTTAAAAAAAAAAAAAAAAAAGTGCAATATTTTCATCGCATTATCTAATGATGTTCATCTGTACGTATGCATCCAATCAAGCAAAGAAGAATGCACATCGGTAAAAAATTGCTTTGAGTGTGCCGCCCTCCCCAAGACTTTTTTCTTCTGCAGCATTTGTTGAATAGGTGTGATGGATTAAAATGGAAACCTGGCAGAACTTCTCCGATGGCAACAGCTTCCATGTTAAACCATCTCAGCCAACTCTTTGGATTCTTTTTTTTTTTTTTTTTTCCCAGGGTGCTGAACAAGATGCATACTTGTAAAACTGGGCTTTGCTAGGCAGTATGGCAGGTAATCCCGCTTGACCGTGGGCATGGCGCAGTGGTAGGTGGGTGAACTATTGAACTCCGTCCCTGCAGCTAAGTGCAGAGGCCTAATTAGCCAGTTGCATGGATGAGAGGGGGGGGGGGAGGCTATATCTTATCCTCCTCTGCTCCACTTCTTTTTCTTTTCATCTCTCATTCATGAGCCCTTGGTGGTGCCCTTGGCATCGGGTATGTAAACTATCAATTCATACCATCACGCACAGACTCAGGACTGGCATTATAAAACCCATCGCTCCCGTCTGCATAATGAGCCCACAGTTTAAAGAAGTTATTTGAAAGGTGTGGAAAAGATGATTATTTAACAATGCTGAGACATATTTTATTCAAAGTGCATGTAAATGCCGCACGCGGCGTGTTGTTCAAGCTATCACCTTTACGAGACTGTGTTCGCTGTTATTCCTCTTCAAAATAATTGGATTCCAGAAAGTCAATTTATGCTTCCATATCCTGCGTCATCATAGGGATAAAGTTGTTGCTGTTATTTCATGCAACTTCCTCCAGCCAGCACCTCTGGCAAAACGGACGTGCATTTCGATGCAAAATACGCTTTTGGTTCTCCATTTTTTTTTTTAAAACGTGCGATACGAAAAGAAACAAGAGACATGTTTGATCTGAAAGAGACAAATATCGTGTAACTTCAGACTTGTAGTTGCTACAGCAATAATAACCGAAATGGAGTCGCAAAAGTACTCACGGAGCAATGACCGTTACAGCGATTGTGTGTTTCTGTGCGTGTTACGGGCAGAGGAGGCCGATAATTTGAGCCATTTTTATGGCATTGCGTGAATGAAGATCATCTTGTCAATTGTGTTGCTGGTGTGTGGTAAATGTAAAGAAATGTCAGGAAATCGTTCTTGTGTAAACACAAACTGGTAGTTTAGTGACAGTGGCTGCTGCCTAGTGTGCAGACGGGGGGGGCGTGTTTGAGTTTTGTCAGTCACAACTCCGGACAAAAACAATGGGTGGGTTGCGTCAGGAAGTGCGCCCGGAGTTCTTCTCTTACATTTGAATTGTTAACTCCAATGAATACTAAAAGTCGATTTTACTGATCGAGAATTGGTGGGGAGTTTGGTGGTGGTGGTGGTGGTGGTGGTGGTGGTGGAGGGGTGAAAGTGAGAGAGAGAGAGAGAGAGAGAGAGAGAGAGAGAGCGAGAGAGAGAGAGAGCGAGAGAGAGGTGACAGTCTATGTTGAGAGTAAACAGATGGTGTACACAGCGTAAGGGAGACCAGGGACTCCCACCAAAACCTGCTTCAATGTGTCACCCACACTGCCCAGCTGAATCAACAAAATGCAAACACACACGCGCACTTTGCCGATCGATTGGCAGGATGTTGGGACCCGTGGGAGTCTATATACAGCAGGAGCAGGCACGCGTAGATCAAGCTGGTTGACAGCGCCTGACAGCTCCTTAGGTAGACGTAGAGGAGAAATGCGGCTCCTTGTCTGGAAACCCTTAACAAATGACCTGGATTCATGCGGGTGAAAATACAGAAACTACATCAAACTATTTGGACATCATCATCCAAAAGGAAAAGACCTGTCCAATGACCCCAGTCGACTTTGAGCGAAAGGCGGACGGCACCCTGAACTGGTCGCCAGTCAGTCGCAGGGCACATGTAGAGAGCAACAACCATTGGCGCCCACATTGACACTGAGTGGAACCGATCCCATGTTACCCGCACACAAATCAAGCGAGTGCACGACTACACCATCAGCGACCCAAGCTCACAACGTCATAAATTGAAATGAGCGTGCTTTTTTTTGGGGGGGGGGGGGGGGGGGGGGGCTAGTGGTTAAATCCAACATTTGTCTTGATATTATCATCCATCATCAGATCAAAACTGTGTGTTCAATATCCAAGGTTATCAAAAGAAAAAAAAAGCAGTGTGATGAATTGACTTTTTCTTTTTTCCATCAAGTGGTTGCAGGAAAAAAAAATGGATCTGGATCCTGATATGCTTTTCAAGTCGGCGATACATCTGCATAAAAATGTAACATAATCCAGATGATTCCATTGTGTGCACCCTTTTAACAAAATAAAAGGGAGTAAATTCAACACACTATTTTTTTCCCAGAGTACTCTGTGGCCGCAATCAATGTTTGATGAACACTATTCACGGCCAATCTTGCTTACTGAATAAAATCAGTATCATCTTAATTATGTTTATATATTTATTGTTTAGAGCTGAAGTACATTAAAAAAAAGAAGTCAATCCAAACACTATTACAAAAGGGACTCACATGGGCTTTTATCGGACGACCACAACCGTTCCTTGTGCCCCCTCCTCAGTTTCCGACACAAGTAGCATACCAACAGGCCTGCCTGCAGGGTTACTCAAGAGACAGAAGAGAAAAGGGTCAAGCGAAAGCCAATTAGGATTGAATATTGGCAGAGTGAAAGTCAGAAAGTACGTGTTCGTGCACACCAGTCAAGTTGAATTGCGGACTTCGAGAGCCTGTAATTGCACTTGGTTGTAGCTCCGCATGTGTGCGCGTGTGTGTCAAGCCACAGGCAGACAAACTTAATTTAGCAGGCCCGGGTTTTTAACGCAGGCCCGAAGCCAGTCGCTGAGTTAGAACTGGACTAAAGGGACAGAAATTTACAGGCTCATTGGTCTCCAAATCCCCCTGAGATCTTCTTCCTCACCCTGAAGGGCACAAGAACTCATTTAGTCATTGATGACCACCACTGATCACATCCGTGTGGTCATATCATTCCTTCGGGCACTTCATTACAGTAAAGCTTTATGGAGCCAAAACTTTTTCCGCTCAACTTTCAAGACCTTGACAGACGACAGCCTAAAAAGAAAAGCAGGTATGGGGGCGGTGTGTGGGGGGGGGGGGGGGGGGGGGGATCATTCAGCTGTCATTGACGAAACTTCTGACATGGTTTTTGGAAGTGACTGCTAACATGTCCAACGTGTTTCTGAGGATATACTTTTTGAGGGTACACACTGCATCCCCATGTGGTAATTCTGTGGCATCTGCACTTACAATTTTTTTATTTTTTTATTTTTTGCTGTCGCAGATAAACTCTCAGAACTAGCAAGAGCCTTGATTCGCCGCTTTATATGGGAATACACGCCTCAGGATCTAAAACAACAAAAAACGCTTTGGATTACAACGTGCCGAACAATCAAAGCCACCCACCGAATTTCCGCGTGTCTGCTATATACAATCTGTTTGGTTATGTAATTAATAAATATTGCATCTATGACAAGAATATCAATTATGAACGATGGGTGGCGTAAGTAGCCTGAAGCGAAAGATTGCACATGTGACAATCAAAGTTAACAGAATGAGGCATGTGTGTTTGCACGGGGGAGCGGGATGTATTGCGCGCACACTTCCCACTGTCACTCCATGCCACTCTCTTGTGTGTGTGTGTGTGTGTGTGTGTGTGTGTGTGATCTTATTCTGTGAGGTAATAGGCAGTCAGCTTCACAGCCAGAGCATGACCTAGAAAGTGAAACCACACGTCAAGGGACAAAATGCGTCACATGGACTCAATCACTTCCTCTCTCTCTCAAGAAAGTGAAAAGGAGACAAGGAAAGGGAGGAAGAGGATAGACGTGAGAGGCGGCGGTGTTTTGGGGAGCTAATGAAGTCATTTGAAATTGCCACAGAGGGTACCTGTATGCAATCTAGCCAAAGCAAAAGGTTGATGAGACTTCATAAGGCACTGGGCTAACTCAGGCAAATAAGCAAATATAAAAGGGCACAAGGAAAACAGCGATGTGCATTTTTTACCCATTATTTATTATGTTACATCTTGTTTTATGGATGGAATGTTTAAATTGGGCGGCACGTGGACAACTGGTTAGCACATTGGCCTCACAGTGCAGACAGAGGTGCAAGGTTCCATTCCGGCTCCGGCGTTCCTGTGTGGAGTTTGCATGCTCTCCCTGTACCTGGATGGGTTTTCTCTGGGCACTCCGTTTTCCTCCCAGATTCCAAAAAGCATGCATGACAGGTTTATGGAACACTCTAAATTGTCCTAAGGTGTGTGTGGGAGCGCGAATGGTTGTTCGTCGATGTGCGCCATGCGATTGGCTGGCAACCAGTTCAGGGTGTGCCCCGCCTGCTTCCCCTGTGAGGATAAAATGGATCGTTGGATGCTAGACTGTCCAATGTTAATGTTCATATTATATATACATACATATATATATATATATATATATATATATATATATATATATATATGTATGTATGTATGTATGTGTGTGTGTGTTACGACCAGTATTTTGGTTTCCCTTCACAGCCACACATGAGACAGAGAACACATGTGAGGGTTTTATGCAATAACATGCAGGCCCTCTCCAGGGGCATGCTGCCGACACCAGTGACTGAAATGGGTCACACACACACACACACACGCACGCACGCGCACACACACACACACACACACACACACACACACACACACGCACACACGCACACGCGCACACACGCACACACACAGAGTCAAGACTGCAGCATTGGCAGCGTGGTGAGGGCAAAGGGGGGCTGGATGTGGAGTGATCAGGTTTTTCTAGGCCAGGTCTCCTGACAATGCACCACTGTCTCGTGTGGCGGGCTAAAGGATAAAGGCTGTGTTTTGGCCTGACATTACAGCTATGCGTTCCAGACGTACGCAAACACACACACACACACACACACACACACACACACACACACACACACACACACACACACAACACTAAACAAATCCAGTATCTAATATCTCACAATAATATGCTTGGCAATGTGTGAACAATGGCACAAAACACTGAAATGCAGCAGTGGCCAAGGAGGCTTAGGGCACGTTCAAGACCCCCAGAATTGGATTCATCTGTTCTTTTTCCATTGCTGCTATAATAAAGCTGCAGATCTTCTCTGCAGCCTGTGGAGAGAGAGATAGATCAGCTTGTGGACTTCAAAGAGGTTGCAACTAGGTCACCACAAGCCACTGCAGTCAACCAGAGCACGCTTTGGGTCTGAGACATTGCTCCTCGCTCTTTCTCATCCCCCTCCTCTTCGCGTGGTATTTCGTGGTGCAGTCGACAGTTGACCGAGAGTCATGATTTAAGAAGTGAATATTTACATAACCAACCAGATTATGAAGATGAATTAAATGTGTACCAAAAAGTAGAACGTTTTTCCACCCATACGTCTTCAGCTTACAAACCACCAATATCCAAGGCTCCCAATGTTTTATTGCCGGCATACTCACTCCAATTTTGCTTGAATCGATCATAACTTGATAAAAGTTCATTTCAGGACACATATCATGCTCACTCGAGGCGAAAGAAAGAATCCTTGATCTGGCTCACATCGGGTAGTTGATGCCCTTTGGGTGATTAGCCAAAGAAGCGGCCCGAGAGACCAACTACAAACTAGAACCTTAGAAAGAGAAGAAGAAGAAAAATGAAAGAATAAGAGGAATTCAGATGGGAGAGGGAGAGAGAGAGAGCGGCGGGGGTGTGTTGAGCAAGGTCAAAATGAACAGATAGCTGTAGGGCCACGTTACCTTTGACAACATTGAGCAAAAACTCAACTCAGAGGAGAAAAGAAAGGAACGGCCAACAAGTTAAGCGGAATACAGAAAGGGAGAGCGCAGCAAGGTGCGCTTTGACAGTTGGACGTTTGGAGGAAAAATTGGGCTGAATAAATTGATCTAAATAATCTTACTTTGGGTTGAGTGTTTGCTCTGCTGCAGTTGTATTATGTGTGTTTTGTTTTTTGTTGTTGTTTTGGGTTTTTTTGCAAGGTAGTGTGAATGTGTGTGTTTTGCCACTGCACTTGCGTCAGCTTCTTGCGCGCGCTCAGAGCTACGGATGACATTCGTTTGACTGACATCGGGGGCGACAGCCGCACAGTGGCATATGGTAACTGCCTGCTAACTGCTAAAACTTGACATCAGCGCAAACAAGTCAGCCAGGCATGGCATCGCCTGCTCCTGAGAGGGTTAAAGGAAAGGCTGTCAGCATACGGCAGGAAAATAACACCTATCGCCGGCATCGTCATACCTGAGAAAAGGGGGGAAGGAGCCAGACCAAATGCGCGGGTTGGCGCTGAATCAGGGAATGAGCAGATGACAAGCTACGCGGGAAAAAAGCTGGCAACAAGCAGATTGTCAAACTCTTGTCAGTATTTTACTGCGCAAGACAAACAATCAAAAGATTTATTTTGAAAGGTTACAGATGCATTTTGTATTCGCCTGATGAATAACCCCACCCCTTTTAATACTTGACAAAACACTTTTCACGTTAACACTCACATTTAAACTTGCCGATGATTGACGTGTTGAGTTACTAAGGAAAGCGTATGTCCTTGAATGCCTTCAAAGATTCAGTGAAAGGATGTCTACTAAATGCAGTAGGATGTTTTCCTGATCCGAGCCATCTCTCAGCAAATTTTTTAACCTCAACTTGCAAGCAAAATTTTACATTTCAACTATGCATGGCGGCACTGAACGCAACTCGCCTCATTTTACAATAAGCAGTGGTTTGGCAGATAGCGAAACATTCATTCAAACTCCTGCTGGAGGTTTACTGTCAGAATAAACATTAAAAAAGAGACTTACAAAAACCAAAACAATTAACCACATGCTGTAGTAAATGCCATCTACTGGCTCATGAATAGCATCGGTGTCCGATTGTTCAAATCCTTTAAAAACGGATATTATAGCACATGTAGACAGGTAATCAAACAATACTCCTAGCGTACATTATTTATCCTCAGCAAGGAACGACTAACATTCCCTTTAAATCTATATTTTATTTTATTGCTTCTAGGTGGCCAAGTGGTGCATATCCTCAGAAGCAGCACAAGATCCATTGAAATGGGGCAAAAAATACACAAAAACTGTTTCACTTTTTGCATAGTGTGCAATTTTTGTTCAGAAACTCCCTACCCCACTGAGCAGCCAACATTTGCGACTGTTGACGAAGGGAGCAAAATGTTAGCTTATTTTTTTTTCTATTACCTGAATCACTACTCCTGAAATTGGCCTTTGCCTGTGAATGGCAACCTGTCTTTTGTGTAAGCGTACCGATGTTGGATCACAAGTTTAAGTTGACTCACAAATTTGCCTGCTTCCCGTGTAGCATGAGAGACAACATCTTTGCTAAATGTAACAAATAATCCAGAGTGCTAAAGGACTGGACATTGCTCCAAACATCGAAACTTTCTTTAACGCTATGCCTCCGATTTCCTGGGAAACGCAAAGCCTGCTTAGAGTATTCATTTTCATTCCTAACCAAAGAGCTGACACTAAAACTATTAACAGAAAGATTTGTTGTGTTGTTTGCCTCAAAACCCTGCGTGCTCCTCCAGGACCTTGGTAACCTCTATTTAAGTACAGAGTTTCCGCTCATCGATCAAAGTGTGCCACACACAGTCCGAGAGCATGAGTGTACAGCAGGGTTCAACTATGACCCGAGAGATGCTCAGTGGCTGATTGTGTAAGCTTGTGTGTGTGTGTGTGTGTGTGTGTGTGTGCGCGCTGGAGTGTAAATGCACAAGGGGGGTAACCTATCTGCTCACCACTAGCTCCTCACAAAACTCAATTTCCCCCCGGAACATCCACAGCTAAGCACTTTTAACCTCTACAAACCTGCGGTGATGGAAGGTACGTGTCAACTTTACAAGGGAGCCAAGCACACAACACCAACGCGCACGCATGCCGCAGCACAAGCTGACAAATTGTGCAAGTGATTGTGGTGGATTTTTAATGTGCGAGTACTTTTTTTTTTTGGGGGGGGGGTTAGCGTGTTGGCCGTAGACAAGCGTTCCCAAGGAGAGAGTGAAGAGGCATCCAGCACACACAGCCTGGGGCTCTCTGGAGGAAAGACTAAACAAGACCTTCCCATTGGGACACACACACACTGCCTCCAGCTGCAAATGACCTACTAGTACCCACTTCACACACTGTACACACACACACACACACACACACACACACACACACACACTGAAAAGACACTATGATAGATTTTATTTTCGTTTCAAGAGGGAAAAAGTATCATGTGGGTTAATAAACATGTACTCCGTTATTATGTTCCATGATTAGATCAAATTATCTTCTCTTTAAGTGCTGGTTAACAGCATCCTCCTCCCCAGGGCTCCATATTTGAGCAGGCTGAACACCACAAACTCTGAAGCTGTTGAATTTTTGCACATTTCATTGAAAATTCATCCAAGAAGAGGAGGGACTCTTCTTTAATCTGTTCTGCAAAGTGGTCGAGGGTCTCATTAAATCGATTAAAAGGCGTGTTGTAATATAGTTGACCTGGTAACCTATGTTAAGTCTGTTTTTTGTTTCCAGCCCCAGCCGGAGTGAAGGGTGTTTCCCACCAGCAGGCACACCTGTTCAAGGCTGCCAAGTGTTTAACGACTGCCAAACTGCCCCGTCTCTTGTCAGATTATTCTCGGAAAATTGGAAGACGGCGCTACTTATATTTTGAAATGAGAGTGCTGAAAAGAGCCCCCTCTCAGCTTCCTGAGTTGCTCCTTAGCGACCAAATGTGACATTTTCACAACTTCATGACACATTTTACACGCAAAATGTATGCTGCGCCATAAATTTTAAACAAACCAAATATGCCTTTGTCTCGAACATCAGATTCTTAGGGTGCTTTTGACAAAGAACATAAATAAATTTAAGCTTGCCAGATATTTGAGATACCACTAAAGAGTAAATGATAACCAAGGAGGCCAATCCACATTGACAGAAATAACTGCTACAAAATGCCTACATTGTGTTTAGAAAACACGTCAAATATTTTGCTAAAATTGCGATAATGTTCTAAACGTTAGCGTGCTGGAGGGAGCCTGAGGATGTACATATCTTCTTGACATCATCCTCTGACTGTCAAACAAAGGCTCCCCACGAAGAAAAACTCCCACAATCAATGTACTGCCTCCTACAAGGTGTACGTATAAACACACACACACACACACAAACGCAACGGGGATGATGTACAAAAACCAAAGCACAATCAGCGGCGCGCTCATGCAGCCTCGCACTGCAAGTGCACATGCACACGCGTGCTGGAAAACACTTAATATGCAAATGTTTTTTTTTTTTTTTTTTAAACAACAGGGACAGCATTTTTATTGTATTCATTTGGACATGGGGAGTGGGCTGAAGATAGATAAATAGGTCTCCAGATATACAGCTTGGATCCCAGTTGATGAGATTTCACATACGAAGGGAATACCACCACAAAATAATGTTTTCTCTCCCACTGATCAATTTTTAATTTGGCCCGTGCAGCCGAGCCCTTGGCGGGCCTGGCCCCGGTAATTATGGTGGGTTATTGACAGCCGCCTTCCCGCGGGAGGCTATTTAAAAGAGGTTTTAACCCCAGAGCAAGTCCAGGCCCAACACCCGCCTTTGAAGGTGTCAAGTGCATTGATCTGAGCTGCGGGATGTGCTGGGACCTGTCCACCTGGACGTGCGCACCCACGTGTGTGTGTTGGTTGCTGTAGTGAGTCAGAACAGCTTTTCAACACCCCCACCAACACCACACATACATACAGAGAAATTGTCCTCTGGCTAAACCTAGTTGGTTGGAGAGAATGATACCTGCTGGCCTCTGTAGCCACCTGATGCCCACGAGATAGGCTATACACGCTGTACATTCAATGTTATCGCATCGCCTCTCACACGCACACATACAAAACCACAGCTTGGGGGGAAATGGAGCAACTAATGAGAGTTGAGGAGAGGGGGAAGAATAGTGATTGGATAGATAGGTGGGCATCCACTCAGTGCAGAAGGCCGTGATACAATGCAGGCCCAGGCGAAAGGGGCAGTGTTGAAAAAGACATCATCTGGTTGATGGAAAAAAAAAATGTTCAAGGGGGTGGAGGGAGGTCACATGACAGGACTTAAAAGAGGATTTTTTTGGGGTGAGTGTTTGAGTTGGTCTGCTTCAATGCCCCCATTCAGCCTCCCATTGAAAAAGAGCAGATACAAATCCAAAGGCTTTTGACACCCTTCTGAAAACACCACACCCCCTTTCACTTTGCCAAGGGGTCTCCAGTGAGAGTGGGAGTGGGGTGGAGAAATGCCACAGATCTACGTACATCAGATTCACAATTTATTCGGCAAAGGTTGAATTGAGGGCAACTGGACTTTTTCGTTGCTTTGGGTGTTTTCTTGACCCTTAAAAGTGGAGAAAAATTATACTGTTAGGAAGAAGTTATTGTTGTGGGTACTTGTGTCATTTTTGTTAAAATAGTCAGTCTGACCTGACAGCACTGAAATGACCTGTCAACAAAGTCAGCCCTCACTGGCCCCATCTGTAATTTTATTTTTAAGAAACAACAAATAGAAACCAACTTTTGGTTAGCGTGGCTTCGGTCAGAGACCAGAGTGGGGCAATGATTGGTTTAAATATGCTACATTCAGACTCATTGCGTGCTGAGCGTTTCTGGCTGCACGTTTCCATCTATGGTCAATGCGCTTTGCGTGATAAGGCACATTTGAAAGAAATATTTTGCTCCTTGGCCCATTTCGACACGATAGGCTGAAACGAATTCTTGGCTGCAGCGTGGCAAAAACAGCCAGTTGACATATAGAACGTACTGTATTTACTAAGTGACACGCATGTGCAGATTAAAAAAACACGTAGCCAATAAAAGTCTAAAAAAATAAAACGAAAAAAAAAAAAAGACCCACACACAGCATGGTGGAATAAAAACAATGTGGGACAATATTATTGCTGTCTGTGGGCCCAAGACTTATACAACAGAGCTGACTGCCTTTACTGGCCAGGGCCTCGACAAAAAAATGTGCAGGCTTGGAGAACGAGGAGAAAGAAAGTTGGCGTATCTGAGTTGCGTGGAATGATTTGTTTATAGCTCTTGACCTGTAACCCCAATATAGCATTTAGCAGCCAACACAACCACTGGTCACAACATTGACGAGCGATACTCAAACTTCGAGCGAGAAGTAATTGCCAATTCATGATTTTGCCATCTGTAAAATAAATTGCAGAGGTCTTACTGATAAACATATCAAGGAATATCGAAAGTGATACGATTGCAACGATTTTCATTTACCGCACACGGAGGACAACTCCAACCGACTGTACTGTATACACAAAGAGGACAACTAATGCCCCCGTCTCTCAATACTTCTTTCTTGATTATTCTGACCGATTTTCTTCCCGCCGCCCTTCCGAAAGCACGCAGCCAGCGCCCACCCCTCCAGCGTCTCAGTCTCAGGATGTAGAGCAGTGGCAGGGCCAGAAGGTAATGATACAGCTGCCATGGTGCAACAAGCAAACCTGTCGACTGTCAGGAACTGAAATCATGAAGGAATAAGCTGTCATTAAGAGGCCTTCTCCCCGTAGTGGAGCTGTCAGAAGCTTGCCTTCTGCTTACTCGTTCTCTCTCCCTATATAAAAAAAAAATCCTCGTCTCACCCCCCCTCGGGTGGTGTCCGTCCCTTATTCAGCTCGGGTCCTCTACCAGAGGCCAGGAAGCTTGAGGGTTCTGCGCAGTATCCTTGCTGTTCCCAGCACTGCACATTTCTGGACTGAGATGTCCGATGTTGTTCCCGGGATCTGTTGCAACCACTTATCTAGTTTGGGGGTCACTGCCCCGAGTGCTCCGACCACCACAGGCACGACTGTCACCTTTAACTTCCAGGCTCTCTCCAGCTCCTCTCTGAGCCCTTGGTATTTCTCGAGTTTCTCGTGTTCCTTCTTTCTGATGTTTCCATCACTTGGGACCGCTACATCCACTACAACGGCTTTCCTCTGCCCTTTATCTATGATCACGACATCTGGTTGGTTCGCCATTACCATCTTGTCAGCCTGGATCTGGAAGTCCCACAGGATCTTCGCTCTGTCATTCTCCACCACCTTCGGAGGTGTTTCCCATTTTGACCTTGGGGTTTCCAGTCCATACTCCGCACAGATGTTTCGGTAGACTATGCCAGCCACCTGGTTATGGCGTTCCATGTAGGCTTTCCCTGCCAGCATCTTACACCCTGCAGTTATGTGTTGGATCGTCTCAGGTGCCTCTTTGCACAACCTACACCTTGGGTCTTGTCTGGTGTGGTATATCTGGGCCTCAATGGCTCTGGTGCTCAGGGCCTGCTCCTGAGCAGCCAGGATGAGTGCCTCTGTGCTGTCCTTCAGGCCAGCACAGAGGCGCATATATATATATATATATATATATATATATATCCATCCATCCATCCATCCATTTTCCGAACCGCTTGATCCTCACTAGGGTCGCGGGGGGTGCTGGAGCCTATCCCAGCCGTCTCCGGGCAGTAGGCGGGGGACACCCTGAATCAGTTGCCAGCCAATCGCAGGGCACACAGAGACGAACAACCATCCACGCCCACACTCACACCTAGGGACAATTTAGAGCGTCCAATCAGCCTGACATGCATGTTTTTGGAATGTGGGAGGAAACCGGAGCACCCGGAGAAAACCCACGCAAGCCCGGGGAGAACATGCAAACTCCACACAGGGAGGCCGGAGCTGGAATCGAACCCGGTACCTCTGCACTGTGAAGCCGACGTGCTAACCACTGGACTACCGGGCCGCCCTATATATATATATATATATATACACACACACACACACACACACACACACACATATATATATAACATACGAGCATCTATCCTCTCTGCCTGTCCCACCCCATTTGCAGTCGCCTTCCTCTCATTTCACTCTTCTTGCTTCAATCCTGTCTCGGCACCCCCCCCCCCCCCCCGCTCTGCTGTCTTAAAGCCAATCATAAAACCTGCATCCTCACCAACTTCCTTTTTCCTCATATCAGATTCCTCTCTCCACCCCTTTGCCCAAACTCAGTGGACTAAGTTCTTCTTCCCTGCCACTTGACAAAAGGCTACAGGAGCAGCACCACTTCCGTGTTCACGCAGGGCCATGAAGCCGGCATGCACGCGATCTGCACAAGCAGCTTCAAAATTTCAAACATCAGAAGCGTGATGTGATCACGTATGCCCAATACGGTACAGATGTGTACAGTACATTCGCAGACAATATTCTTGGGCTGACAGCAATATCCCCGCTGTATGGATAGACATGATTTATCTCTTGCCAATGAATCGATCGGGTATAATCTCATCTCAGCTGTATTTAGAGAGCACTTTAAAAACAACTTTCGCTGTATTTAAGGTGCTGCACATGGGCCACGGTCAAGTCATACAATAACAAACAAAACAATACATGAACACAAAACAACAAAAACACAAACACTGAGTCAAAAATGTGTCACACTAGACACAAACTCCATTGGCCGTACGCCGCACACCTGTGTATTCAGTAGAAACTAAGCTTGACATTTTCCTCAAATGGTAGAGAATGATGTCACCAGTTCTCGCACAAATTTCATGCTATGACAGACTGAGCCGCAAACATGTCCATAATAGATGCAGACAGCACCAATCGACAACAAATGTACATGTTCGGTCTACCCCGCGCATGCCTCAGTACAAGGCACGTCTGTTGTAAACGCCTGGATGATGATTTGTCAGAGTGTACGAACAGGATTCCTTGTTTACGATGATGAACGAGCAAGACTCGTACTACCATGTTCTCTAGATCCCGCCTGTCACGTTTGCTCTCTGCAGCACGGTGTTGCCTTCCACTGCAATCCCAGCTCGGGTAAACGCATTTCAAAGACAGTCTCTGGATCGCTGAATCATCGGTTAGCATAACTCGCAGGCACGCAATACAAACATCTCCTGAAGTTGTACACAGCAGGAAGGGGGCTTTACGCAGCAGTGAAAGTCTTTATGGCATTCAGATGGGCGCATTGGAGGGACACGGAGAGAACAGGATCCCTCCCCTAAGTCAATTTGAACAGCAGGCCAATGAAATTACACAGGTAGGGGTGGCCAGGCTTGACAAATGAGCATAGAGGTGGGGATGAAAATAATATGAGAGGCAGAGGTCCTTTTTGCTTGCTTTTACCATATCTAAACACATGTCCAAAATGACATGGTATGGGAGAAAAAAACAAGAAATGTCTTATTCCTTCTTACAAGTATACACAGATGTATCAGATGGGCCATTGTCCACATATTTTGTTTTTGATGGTCCGGTTTACAAATTATATTCTGTTTATCCCAAAACTGTTTGAGGGTTTTCTTCCACCACATCGTACCATGCATTTACAGACCTGGCATCTGGCATCGACAGCCTGTACAAGCTCTGTGTACAGGGGTATAGTGATGCTGGGACACCAAAAAAACAAACAAAACAAAAACAACAACCCAATGCTTTCAACGGTGCCGCAAATTTTTAACGATCCAAGGTGGCAACAACCTTGACAGCACTTGAAGTACGTGCTTTGCATTTGGAAAATGAGAAATAATGCCTACATAGTAAATGCTCGCAATGCAATATACATATACAGTACATGACAACAATTAAAAAAAAATCCCCTACCTCCATTGCTCTGGTGATGAAGGGCATTTGAGTTCCAGAGTCCAAGTCCTGGTTGATGATGAGTCTGCGGGCCCACTGACCGGCCCGCACCACACCACTGCCCTGGATCAGCACCAGGAGCTTGGATGGATTGGACAAGGCGTCGGGGCTTAGGTAGATAAAACTAGTGGGCTCATCCACAGCGGCATCTACCTGTTGTGAAAACATGAAAAACAGAATTAGTCACATTGCTGTTTGAATCGCAGCCCAAAAAGCTCTCCTGTCAGGAGATATCTTTTCCAGTTATGCATATCGCTTGTAGTATTTGCACCATGGTTTCAAATATCATAACGTTTCACTCCATTTAAGGAGGTCAAGTTGTGATTCTACATTCAAAGCTTCGTTTGATGTTGCTGGAAAAACGTGATGGTGATAAGTCTGGCGAATCGCATGAGATGAGTTGACAAAGCAACAGCCTTCACCTCGACGGATTTTATGTATTAGAGCGCTAACATGCGTCATCACGCTAATCATGACAAGCAAACAGCCTCGGAGTGATTAAAACTCAGACAGAAAGTGATACAGACAGAAAAAAGGGATAAGTGACTGTGTGCATGCACTCCCTTGGAGACAAGGACACAAACGCCATCCATAAAAGCCATGGGTGGCAGCTGCAAGAACTTAATCCAAGCAGACAAAGACAACTGAGTGGGGGAGAAAATCTTGCCCTTTTATTCTCCGGTGCTCCCTCATTCCCTCTCACTATACTTGGCTTCAGTTAATCTTCTTAAAATCGGTGGTCACAAGTTCAATGCAACGCAGGTGGACGGGACCCACCACTAACATACAAATTCATACGCCATATGCACTCAGGCGGGTGGGCCACAAAGAAAGAAGAAGAAGAAAAAAAAGCACAACAGAGCCATTTTGCAAGGGAATAATGATATCAATAGTCGAGGAAGATAAACCAGTAGGGGTGGGATGAAAGGCGCTGAATCCCTAGCTAGCGGTTGATTTATGTACCCTGTTAGCGCTGCTGCTAACTCTGCTAGGGCTAACATTCCTATAAATGCAGCTTGAAAAATGATCACAACTTTTATAGATGCAGAAAAGAAGGCAAGAGATAGGGGAGGGCTATATGTAGAGGCGAAGACAGGGAAACGTGCTTTCAACAACAAATGAAAGGGATCAAGTGAGCACGCTGAGCTCGGATGATCTGGTCAAAGAATATGGCCACCATGGCAGTAGGAAGTCCCCCTTTCGAGCACATGAATGCAAAACAGATTAAGCGTGAACATGCGGCGGCGTCAAGCCTTTGAAATGACGCGTCACAAAACGGTTAATTTGTTGAGGAGACACTTTTACACAAAAGATTTGGGCGAACTGTAGGAGGGGAGGGTGTGTGTGGGGGGTGCAATAGAAAGACAAAGAAGTAAGAAAGACGTGGACAAAGTGGAAAAAGAGCTTACTCCTTACGATCTCATTTTCTTCATCTTGTTTGGGTTTTTTTCCCCTCACATTCTCTTTAAACTCAATATCACCATCACACGATGAAGCTGATGCATTTATGTCACTTTTCATAATTAATAGTCCTTTTACGCTTCAAGGGCATCAACAAAAATGGAAGGGGAAAAAAAAGCCTCCTTTCACTTTGAGTACTTACTGGTAGGATTGCTTTCGTCATGTTGCACTTTTTCTCCAGAAGCTCATAAACATGCTGAGTGACAATCTAGAAGGGGGGAATGCACAAAAGGATGTGACATTAGTAACAATTTTGATGGCCTCATTTCAATGCCGATCATAGAAACTAAATAATGTTCCCTGCGTAGACAGTAGCCCAGGTATTTGAAAAAAATAAAAATTTTGCAAACCCATGTTTCCACTATGGCCTATGTGCTTCAGAGGGTTGAGGTTGTAAGTGCCGGGAAAGGAAATCTCCAGTACAGAAAAAGGCTGATGTAAGTTATGTTTATCCCTGCAGCCACAGCACTAAAGAACCTTGTATAGGAGTCATTCCAACCCCAGGACAAGGCTTTCATGCTTCAGTGACGTTAACAACTTCTCTATTCAATTTGTCTTTTTTTTTCTTTTTTTCCACCCTGTCTTGCTTAGCTTGGTTTTGTAGTATTGGCCTGATGAGGAAACAAGAGTCTTAGTGGCGGTGCCACAGCTCCAAGTCCGATTCCAAGTCACGCTTGCGAGTGATGAGCAAACTGAGCTCAAAAAAACAAACAAGATCAAGCGGGGACCGTCTTACAGCAGTGATATTTACTAGATGGTCAGGAGACATTTGCAAGCTCACTGCTATGTTTGAACATTCATCCTTTTTTTTTTTTAAAGGTATTCATTCATATAGATCAGTCTTCCTCAACTGGCAGACCGCGATCCACGACCGGACCGCCGACCTCCTCTGTCCGGACCCTAGGCAAATTGTATACAATAATAAATTATAAAGTGATTTTTACGTTATACATTTTATATTTTTGGACTATAATCTGCGCATTACCGCGATTGCTTGTTAAAATTATCCGTTGTGTTCTTTGTGTGCACTAACAGATGTATTGCAGAGGACCGCAGCAGCGCGACTGTGTGTGTATAATGTTTGACTAACTGGAGACCCTGGCTGAGCAGGGCATGTCGGCGATAACGATGCGCTGATTGGCTCCTCTGAACTTAAGGTGTGCCCATACATAAGCGTCAGCACGCGTCTATCCCAATACACACGCATTCAAAATGGATGATTGTGTCAGGAAACAGACGCATGCGCGACGCCACAGTGTGCTCACAGCTTCAGCCCAGGAGAGCCGCACACAGACAATTAGACAGAACGAATCGCGGGAGGTTTCGATTGTGTGCAGTTTTGCTCCCGTCTACCCGGGGATCTTTGCAGCTGTTTAACAGCAGAACACCGCAACATGGTAAATGAACATCGCAATGGCATCCTCAAATAATATTTGCATGCCTCAGACATTGCATTCACCTTTAGTGGAAGAACAGCACTGCACATTCCTGTGCTCCCTTGTGTCAGTATTTAAAATGGTTCTTAACTCCTCTTCTGATATATTTTTCAGTGATTTCAGAGGGGATGTGAAAAGGGGAATTGTACAAATGAAAAGGATATTTTTGTTTTCATGTTTAGTATTTATTTTGGTAAAATTAGTATTTTGTTTTGTTTTTTTTAAATTAAGGGAAAAAAAGACAACTACTGTTGAACAAAGTTAAAGTAAAAATGTCTTATTTCCCTAAAAGGCCTATTTCTATTATTAAGCAGGCACAACTTAACAAAATAAGAGAGTTCCTGTGCCTCAACACAATACCTCTCATTATTTGCTGTGTACTGGCAAAGTGAATAATTGTTATTTTCATGCACCCCATTATTGGTTGGTTGTGAGGAGTGTTGATTTGTATAAGCTTGGCTTGACCATACTAAATGGGCATATAGCCCTGCTCCCCATGACCGCCGTGCATGGGACCGGACCTTGGTCTTATTAAAAAAAAAAAAAAAAAAAAACCTACAGCATTTCTCGTTGAGGACCACTGATATAGATAGTAGGTAATAGATACATGGGGAGGTAGCCAGATAGTTCGAAAAAGCAGGCAGGCAAAAAGACTGCTAAACTGATTGAATTAAAAAAAAAAAAAAACTAAGTAAAATAAAATATCTGACCGTATGGATTTTACCAGCAACAATTTTCAGGACAATTAATAAAAATTAAAAAAACAAAATTCAATACAAACACATGAAACAGAATATTAAATTTAACTACCAAATCTGCAGTTAACATGAGGGAATACTGCCCCTCTTCCACTGCACGTACTGTACCTCGACGGCTTATTTTTCTGCAAAACCAGTTCTTTTCACAAACTATTTCTTGTATCTGATCAGTCGAGTTTTCAAGAATGTGGATCCATTGAAAGAAATTCCACTGACCAGGTGCCCGAATGGTCTGTTCTAAAATCCCGCCACATTTAAAGTGGCATGAAATGGTGAATATCGCAATAATATCTCCTGAATCCTGAATCCCAAAAGCCGTTCTCTTTCATGCAGACACAAGCTCAATGCTAACTTGATTTACTGGTTATGAAGAGCAGGCGCAAATAATATCCGCGCCAGACACATATTAGCCTTATGATAGCCAATCAAAGGCCACCCGTCGGACCAAATGAGACGATCGATCGAATGTTTGACCCTATAGTGAAAAACAGCAAGCAGAGGCAAAACAAGCACACCTCAGCACCCCCAACCCACCCAGTCTCCATCAGCTAATTCACTAAAATGTCAGACCAACTGATGAAGACTTAAATGATTTCGGGCTCCAGTATGCTGCGTTATAATAACATCAATAAGCATTGCAGGAAATTTCATCTGCACTCTACATTACATTATTTGTCCGGGTGCCTCAGGTGGCTGAGCAGCCTCTCATAGAGAAAACGAAATAGATCGAGAACAGGGGAGAATACGGTACGAACGTATGCTAGCCCATGGATTATATAGAAAACATGATTGAACGTTTAACATTCAATATTGACTGTGTGCAATGGTGTATGTTTAGTTTGTGTGTGTTTTTTTAAGCGGAAAATAAACTGAAATGCACTTTAGAGGGGGCGGCCCGGTGGTCCAGTGGTTACGTGTCGACCTCACAGTGATAGAAATGTGTTAAAACATTAGCATCTGAGTCAAGAGACAAATTTCCCAATCAGACCTCCCAAGATCATGTTTTGGAGGACTTCTGAGGACTGTCTCTGTAACTCATGAGTGCAACGAGAGAAGCTTCTCAATCACCCAGTTGCTCCGACTTTTCGGCCCGTCACCTGCTAATGAAATCTCAATGTAACACTGACAGAAAGTGATCCTTTCATAGGAGTGGATTTTCAAATAATGCGACCGAGAGAAACAAAAGTGAAGTGCGACAAAAGGGAACATGGGCAAGAGAAGAAACTTTCATGGATTGAAATCAATGAGGTTGATGTCAAAGTGTGCCTACGGTGGCAATGCAGGATATGTTTGCCTCAAGCCGTGTCGCAGTCGGCCCTAAACGATGAGAATTATTGACGAGGCTGATGCGCCGGATTAAATCGTGCACCTACTGCCGTGACGGACGTGTGTATATGACGATATTGTCACTGTTCTGTTTTGTTTTAAGAAACGTCGACCCTTAAGATGCTAGCGCAGGCCATCGGCGGTGAGTCAACGGGACTCAAATGTCTCCGATACATTGAAGCCGCAACCTGTCTGCGCAGCTGCCAAGGTGTGAGAACCGGCGTTTGGCCCTGCTGCGCGTGAGGTCATCATGGCGGCGATGAAAACAAGAACAGGGGGATCAAGAAGGAAGGGGGAGCTCAGCGGGAGGAAGAGGAGAAGACAAAAGGGGAGCGATGTGGCGGGAATCCCCAGAAGGAAGAAAGTGGTGCCAGCAACAGCTGACATGAGGAGCGATGGTAGACAACACAGATGAAGGGGAGCGGGCGGGCTGGGGGGGGATAGTCATTGTATAGTTCAAGGCCTTGATAAGAGTCCTTGAAGTGGCCGGGCAGCGATATAAATTCTTCATCCACGTAACAATCTCGCCATAAAACACCAGGCTGACGGCTTAATGAGGAATGCTGATGGAGACCGCAAGTGGTTACATTGTTTAAACTCCTCAGCAAAGATGGAGACAGACCTCCCTCATTCAGAGCGCATGTGTCCGTTATTGTGTGTATCTTCCAAGTGATTACAACCGTCACGCCTGGCTTGTCTCACGGCACCTGAGGCGAGAAAGGGAGGTGATCCTGTGAGGGGCCGTCTGGGACATCTTTCGGGATGAGGTTTTAAAGCGGTTTCATGTACAGTCCCTTCCAAAAGAATTGGAACGGACGGGTCAATTTCCGTTGCCGCGCGCTGATGACATTCGGGTTTCGGATGAAAAGGTGAATATCGGCCAAAGATTCAGAGTTTCAATTTTTATTGAATGGTATTTATATCGATACCCCTCAATCCCAGTCGTCTGACGGCACGTCGACCAATGATTGTGTTTTATTGCGATATAAACATGCAGCCTACCAAAAGACAAGATTCTCTTCTCTCATCTGAAAGAAGCATTAGAAAATAGCTAAATTTCATCAGATTTCTATTTTCTGAGGAAAAAAAAACCCGGAGAAAAGGAGCTTTTTGTAAAAGTGCGCATTTCAAGCATCATTTCAAGTATGGCGACACTATTCTTTGCTTTCGTAACATCTCAAACACCGTAATAAGATGTTCCTTCTACAAAACAACATAAACAACACCACAAAAGGGCTTTTGATAGCAAAAATATTCATCTGCATTCTATTGAACTGATGAAATGAAACTGCAGTGAAACAATGAGCGCAGTGAGCGTGCGGACAACAATCATTGAAACGTTGTCGTCATGCGCATTTCTCGATATATGTGCACATGTATAAGAGCGTGAGCAAATCTCATCTCTGTCGTCCGGCGCTGTCAAAACACCACTTAACCAAACAAACTGGTGAGCAAGACAAGGCAAAAGAGCCATTTATGTAATGGATTACGCACAGGTGCTCTGTGCTGTATCACTGTCAACACCCAAGGAAAGCATTTGTACGTAAACAGGAGAAAATGGAAAAAAAATAGACACAAGAAATCCCCCAAACAATGCACACAACACAACAGTGGCGGCAACAACAACAACAAAGCAGACTCGGAGAAAGAGACTGCAAGAGTGAGAGAGAGCATTAGGCAATAGAAAAAGCTCGTTTATTTTAAGTCAGCCTTGTGTACCAACAGAAAGTGGCATTAAAACAGGGCTTAGTGTTGTGAATTTGTGATCTGTCAGTCCATGCAGGAAACAAAGAGAAAGAAAAAGAGAGAGAGCGAAGAAGCCCGGGCAATATTCCCAGGAGGTCTCTGTCATTCTGTCTCAGGAGCGAGGGGATCTCCAGCGGGAGTGAAAGTTCTCAGACTGTCAGACTGTTTACACTAGACGGTATAAGATATTCCCTTTTCTCGCTCCCACTCCTCTTCCCCTAATAGTCTCATAATGACCTCCTCAGGTGTTAACTGAGAAGCCAGCAGCGAGCTAATTCAAAGTAAAGTAGCGAATGCCACCGTGGGCGACGGCGGTAGCGACAGATGCCAGCGCTGCCACGGCCAGCGCTGACACCTCCCTTCCCCACCCTTTGTGGGATTCCCTTCTCTTTCGAATCTAATTCACCTCCCCCTGCAACCATTTTTTTTTTTTTTTTGCAAGAGTGCTTGACTGCTTTCTCTTGCCAGTATTTCAAAGTGCAGCTGGAAGATGATGATCATGATGATGGCGGTGAGTCAGGAGGGGCGGACAGCTGCCATTTATAGTTCCCTCTTCTGGATAATTTCAGTAACTCTGCATGATCCAGGATTAATCTGGGGTCTTCTGATGCTTAAAGTTCAGGATGGTGGTCTCCGAGCATCCTAAATTGAGCCATTGTCAAAAAAAAAAAAAAGGCCACAGAATGTTTGAAGATTAGCCCGGTTGATTTTTTTTCTATATCTAGTCTGTGTTTTGGAAAAGTGAATTTGTATCTGAATACAATATACCTGTATGTCTTGACAATAATTGCTGAAAATGCGCAAAGACTGAGAAGTACAGTGTGCGGTACTTAGTAGTCAGGATATATCGTGAAACAGTTTTTGATCATTTCAATTTTCCGGATTTTTAGGGGGTCTGGCTCACTACCGCGGTAGCGTCCTGGTAGCTAAGTAGGTACGCCTACACCCGGAAAATGCTTTTTTTCTCTGGATGTCTCAATTTACAGAACAACTCAGTGCCATTATTTAAATTACTAAGCAGTGAGTTGTTGCTGTGGAATTATTTAAATTACTAAGCAGCGAGTTGTCGCTGTGGTCTAGCCAGGTGACTAGCCGAGAAGAGACCCGGTTAGCTAGCGACCAAGCTAGTGGCTAGCGTCTCTCACCGTGGCATGGGAAGCCCTGCTTCGACCCGATGGGATATATCGCAGCAACCAGAGGCTTTAAGCAGATATATTGTCGCAGATCAAGCATCTCGGGATATATGAGAAAGATGCTAGCTCAAATAGCATCCATTTTTCAGGTTGTTTTTGGCAGCTGGAATGTATAGTAGAAATTTGAACGAAGCGTAATTTTGAAGCCTCGTTTTACAGTATATACTTGGTGATTTTTATTTATTTATTTTTTTACAATTTGACAGCATTGCTCACAACACCCTCGTGACTGTGGTGTGTCCGTTTTACAACACAAATTTGCTTTCACTTTACAAGAACTTTAAGGACACTAGAAGTCTCTTAAATTTGACTCTGGTGGTCACAACTATCTCAACACCTAGTGGCCACAGCGCGGATACAGATCGTGTGGGACAGAGGCGGAGGATGAGAGGGAGAGGTAGCAGAGTGTGAAAGACGTGCAGGAAGAAAACCAGAGCGAGGAAGAGATAAAGAGAAAACGAGACTGCTTTCTAATTCAGCCATCTGGCTTGTTTTACCTCATTATAATATTTTGGCTCTGTGAGTGTGTGCGCGCGTGTATGCATGTGTGTGTGCTTGCAAATTTGTAAGTGCCTTCCATGTCACAGATGCCGGCAGAGCAGAGAAGAATCCTAGTTTATTAACAGCTTAATAGAGCTCCATCTGGGCCAGGCCCCATGCTCGTGTTCCATCCGAGACATTCATCACCGAATTGCGGGAATTAGACTACAACTGACACCGACACAGGCGGAGGTGACCCCCGGGCGCACGGAGCAACACCACTCACACACCTCTCGCGCTCCATGAGAGCAATCGCGGGGCTATTGTATTTTTCATCACATTGCCGCGATACTACAAATACTGCTACTGGTTACTCTAAAATGGTTCAATGATTTGCTGTTTACGATGATACTAATGCAGCGTGTTATACCGGAGACAAATTCCTTGTGTGTTCTACATACTTGGCCAATAAAGATGATTCTGATTCTGATTCTGAGGTTAACTAAGATAGTGGATAATAAAGCCCGCTATGTGATGTGGCGGTGGGAAAGGTGAGTGGGTTTACAGTATCGTTATTTGTCCTACTTAAACACGGGCAGAGAACCACAGATGTTCATTTATTTATTTATTTTTTGCCACTGCCAGATATTGAAATTTCGCAAACAGACAGAGGAAGGCATCAGCAAATGAACTCATTTAGAAAGAGGAAGAAATGGTAAAAGGGGAATTGGATTCATTTACCGAAGGTAGCACGTTGACCTTGAAGAAACCGCTGCGTTACAAATTCGCTGAGTTGGTCATGTAAGCGACACATCACGCTGCCACAGAAAATTTCGCTGAGTAAGAAGCCAACTAAGTGGTAGGGATAATGATATGGAACTCAAGGGTTTCGATTGGGGGAGATGTTGGGTTTTACCTTGATGATGAAGGTACAGTCTGCCCATTAACAACGTGTGGAAAAAGTGTGGGGCGGTAATGCGCACGGCCCACAGTGCATCATTATCTGATGCAAAAATGGATGTCATTTTCAAAGAGCGAGACAGTAGTTTTCGTCTTTATTTTCTCAAGAGATACACCAGATATTCACTGTATACTTCATTAAGAGCGTCCGCACAATTTAAATAGACATACCAAAAATTCGGACTATACGAAGATATACAATATTGTCTGGTCATTTTGGAGGTTCCAGAATTGTACATGGAGTGCAGTACATGGAGAGCACATTGATAAGAGTCTGAGGAGTACGATTACACGGGCTACTCCTTTTTGCACTCACCCGATTTAACTATACGTACGCGCGAGTCTTGTTAAGAAAGAGTTAGCAATGACTTTTCTCTTGCTGCATTGGATATCACCTGGCAGTACCATATTTTGTAAGCAGCGAATGAACGCATCGTCAAAGCGTGAGCAAATTCATTTCTGTTCCCACATCACACCACACGTACCGCACGTGCGGAATGTCAAGAGTAGTTCTCGTGGCTTACAAATATTCCCTGCACTCTCTTTCATTTGGAAGAAGGACATCACATCCTTATCCACACGCTGCCGTCTCGCTTTGGGTCCCTCCATTCAGACGAGGTTGAAGTGCAAATTGGACATCTGGTGCCGCGATGCGTCTGACAATATCGGGCTGTCACACACGCCATCGCCATGTAGATATAGAAAGAGTGGAGGAAGTGGTGGCTTGTGCATGAATGGCCTTTACTCCACCTTGCGGTTGAGAGCGGGCATCGAGATGTGTTCAGGGGATACGCGGTCGAGCCATGCGTGCTTGTCCTACCCTTATGACGTCTGACCAACCATATGTCCCGCATTCGGAGGGGAAAAATTACAACAGGGGGGCACTGAATGTGTCCCCCCCCCCCTCAAGCTGCAGTTGGCAAGTGAGTCAGCGTGAGCGTCAAGCCAAGGTATCACCTTCAGATGAAACGACGACACAGTTAACTCGAGTACCTCTCAATCTGTTCACTTGGTTTCAACATTGGGCTCAATGATGTCTTATTTGACCATATGGACCTCAACTTTCAAACATGTCAAAGAAAATAAATACATAAAAAATCCCCACAACCTTTTAAACTGAGACAACAGCTCAGGACAGTTTTGATGACAATGGCAATGATGTGTTCTGATATGCAGCAAGAAACAAACAGTGCGGCAGCATGCAGGACACCCCCTACCCATGTCTTGTATGTAGGCTGAAGAAGCAGCACATCCCACTTTTCTATTTAAAACAAATATGTTCAAAAAATTAAGTGTCTTAGAATATAACGCAGAAGGCCGCATTCATCAAGCAACATGCTTGTGGTTTTTTTTTTCATATTTAGTTGGAGTGGCCTTGACGCATAACTCCGCTTATTCATTCAGGTGGCGTCCCTACATTTTCGATCTCCTGCAGTGCAATGTATGTATTTTCTGTCGCCGCGCAAGCTGAATTCAGCACTAGCCCACTGTGCTCCAGACAATCTTTTAATCATCTGATGAATCAACATTTGCCTACATAATGCTTGATGATTATTTGTTAGTCTGCAGCCATGTACTTGGATCCACATCCCTTACAGATCCTGCTGGATAGCGCATTAGCAGACAAAAGAGAATCCCACACAGAAGGCTGACTCTCAAAGGAGCTGCTTTGCTACCTGTGTTATACCTGTACATGATGTGGGGGGGGGGGGGGGGGCACACTAATCCCACAAACGCCTCCATCCTTTTGCTTTGAACTTCAAAGAATATACACGACAATTAAAAAACGTGCAGAAAGATACAATAGAAAAAAAAGGGTGCAAAAAAGATTACAAATGATTTTTTTTTCTCATTCTCTCAATGCAATATTTAATTCCTGCTGTGTTTTGGGCAGATGAATGAAGTGTTTTTTTTGTTTTTGTTTATTGAGCCTTGAGCATATAGTATACACATATAGTATGGATGAAGAGTCGTGATGATTTCATGTTCCCCAAGAAAATGGCTGCCCCAAATCGAGGCATTTGCCTTTTGCTATTTTTTTCCACTATTAAAATAAGATGACACTAATTGGGGTTATCGACTACAATATTACCATATTATTGAATCATGTGGTCCAGTCGTCAACATTCAGCACACAACATAAATGGCACGAGTCGAAATCAAGTCCCAGGGGCCAAATCCGGTCCACCACTAGAGGTAAGATCGGGCCGCCCGAGCCCGCCTAAAATGTCAATCATTGGTTCGGGTCGGGTCGGGCTTCTCTCTCGCTGACTTTTTTTTTTTTTTCGAGGCCGTGAATAGTTTTGGCCATGAGAGACCGTGGTTCGCAAAAAAACAGAAGTGGCGTCATCACAACACGTACTGTACTAAACTCTCGCAATGACAATTCAAAGAACTCCTTCATGTCTCTATGATCCAGCCGTCATTGTTCTTCTTTGTCTCGCTGCTTCTCTCTCTTAAAGTGCCGCGCTCGATTCTTAAGGACGTACTGCTGCTGTGGTGAATGGCCCAATTTTCAACCCGTCAAAATGACGGACGGCCTTAAATTTTCCCCGTCCACTCTTAAAAAAAAAATCCGTCAATGATGGAAAATTGTCGGTTAATGTAACCTCTTCAGAAACAGAAATATAAAAGATGTAAATGTTTATACAGTCTTGTTTAACTTCGATTTCATTACAAAAGACAGGCTTTGTTATCAGAAATCACCCCTCCTCCTCCCGAGTCCTCCCAAATAAAATATGAAATCTCGGGTTTGCTTCGGGCTCGGGCCTGCAAATCAAGTTAAGTGATCGGGCTCGGGCCGGGTTGGGCTTAAATACCTTCGGGCCGGGTCGGGTCGGGCTCGATTTTTTAGGACCGATCTTAGCTCTATCCACCACCTAATTTCAGGTGGTCCACTTAAGCAAAATAAGCCTACTTCTTGGTTCTTGCTGAATGGGGGTTTCTTCTTTTCATTTTGGCTTTTGGCAGATAATCGTAACCCAAATTGGAAAATTTCATGACAAGGATTTTATTCCCCAAATCTTACATTTGCTTGACACAAAAGAGCTGGAATGCCGCCATCATATGATGACACTGTGGGGAAGAGTGAAAATGAAAGGCTGCGGCTGGCTGGATTTCGACATGTTTGACATGACGGCAACAGTGAATGAATTTCTGCTTTCTGCTCTGCCTCACCGAACTCACAAAGGGAGAAAAGGGGGCATTAGAAACCTAATCATATAGAGACACTCTCTATGTATTTCGGTGACCGGGGGCTTGTAAATGACCTCGCACGCTTACTAGAATCCGCAAACTATTGCTTACCTCTCCGAGAGCTTCGTAACGTTTCTGGTTCCAGCGGTGGAGATCCTCTCGTGCGTTGAAGATAAAAGCGTCTCCTGTCTTTGTGTGTCGGAGTTGACCGTCTAGGAGAGCCACAGATGAATGACAGCGGTTAAAAAAACATTTTTTAAAAAGACAGCAGTTGTGATAATTAGCTTAACATTGTGTTACAAAGAAGTGCTTGATGCATGACAACTGACACCATCTATTTGGGTACTTTTGTTTTAGACGAACAAGACAGAAAAAACAACAAACACATTCACTTTGTTTTGGCAAATAATTGCCCATGTATCCTTGTATAGTTCCGGAAGGTTTATACCTCCGCAACGAGCCCATCGATCCCGCAGCTGACACTGCAACACAATAAAAGACTAAGCAGTGCTAAATTTAATTTTGACCTTTATGACTGCAAAAGTCGTACAAGCTGAACCACTAAAAAGTATGCATCTGGAACCCAAATAGCCGGAGGGCCCTCATACATTATCGCGGAAAAACAAATATATAAGCTATTTCACGTCGGCTGCTAAATTGCCACCATTTCCGCCGTGATAAACCTTGCAGTCCAAATGCAAAGCGAGTCTCGCGGCGCCGGCTTTTATAAGTTAGCTGTTAAACAACGCCTAATCTTAATCTTGGTTTGTCATCGCCTTGCATTAAAGCAGACTTTTGCCTGTGAGGAAGAGGAGACGAGGGTTGCGAAGTTAGGAGAGAGCGCTAAAGTACCTTGAAGAAAATCAATTATGCATTCATGGAGGAGCGAGGATCTAAACAGCAACCGCCTAAGAGAAGCACAAGGAGCTATAATGAAATCCTACAAAAGGAAAGGTGTGTGTGTGTGTGTGTCTGTGTGGGTGTGGGTGTGTGCGTGCGTGCGTCTGCCTATGTGAGGGCATGTACAGCTCCATCGCCTCCCCCAACACATCCTCTCAGAGGAATAAGGCTTTCTCAACTTTTCTCCTCTTTTTCTGTCATAATTAGCATTCTGTTCTCAATTTGGCCGCTTAATTAGGTGTACATAACCTTGGATTTCCAGTAATGGAAAAAACCGGAGGGCTAGTGGAATGAAGCCATCATCTTCAGTGATTAAGACACCTGCAAACTATTGTACACAGCCTCGTCGGCATCGGCGTCATTACATGGTCAAATTAACATTTTTGTTCCGCCTCTCTCAGTAGTCCGGCTGTTACTGCGGAAATAAGATGACTGCGAGGAAGACGTGTTGGAGACATTGCCTCGAGGAGGTAAGGTGTCTTTCATAAAAAATGCTCTGCTTCCCCCAAAAATAAGCCGGCCCGGGCAGAAAGGGACAAGATAATCAGCTTGGTAGGGAGCCGCCGACACGTGGGTGCCCAAAAATTAGAAGATTTGAGGGAAAGTCCATTTATTTCAATCATTTGTCTCAAAATATGGAACCCGAAAAATTATACTAGTTCACCACACAGCAAGTGAAATATTTCCAGCCTTTGTTCGTTTTAAATTGGATGACTATGGCGGAAAGACAAGCGGGGGGGGGGGGGGGTTAGCGCGTCGGCCCTACAGTGCAGAGGTGCAGGGTTCAATTCCGGCTGCGGCCTTCCTGTGTGGAGTTGGCATGCTCTACCCGTGCCTGCGTGGGGTTTCTACAGGTACTTCGCTTTCCTCCCACTATCCAAAAACATACACGGCAGGTTGATGGAGCACTCTAAATTGTCCCGAGGTGTGAGTGCGTGTGCATGGAATGATGGGAGTGAGACAAAAAAGTAAAGGGCAGTGAAGGCGGAGAGGTGAAGAAAAAGTGCTCATCTCTTCATGGGACACCAAGCTGGGAACTGAAGGAGGGGAACGGCGCTGGCAGGCGGCGGCACTACGGCGTAAAGGGGTGTGGCGGATGGCTACGTTTGGCGCCATCTCTGTTCTTCGGCACAGTGAGATTATGCAAATGGCCTGGCAGGCGGAGGGCAAGGCTGAGTAGGTTTCTGACGGGGCGTAGAGTACATAACATGTCCCAAACTCAGCCAGCCAGGGAGCCAACAGAGATACTGACAGAGAACAGAGGGAGGGAGATGCAGGAGGGGAATGCTAAGAGCCGCAGAAAACACCCCACTTCGCATCTTCATTTCCAACCCCCACCACACCCCCCCCCGAGCCCTTTTTCCCCACCTGCTTTGATCAGGTGAATTCTAAAGAGATTTTCAGACCATCTGGACATACATACGCACATCGCCTTAAAATTAGCCGCATTTATGTCATGTTGTTGTTTGCTTACTGTCTCACAAAGTATGAGCCCAGCAGAATAAAACTGTACAGAAAAAGAAATCTCAACCAAGGCCCAGCCGATGTAATGCGGATTTCTGACAGAGAAAAAAATACGGATTACGGATTAGTCGGATGATTAATTTAAAAAATACATAAATATGTCATGCCTAAAAGACCCCTGCCCCCACTTTTTTTTTAAACAAACCATGACTTTGGGGGTGTGTAAAATAGTGGCTTTGTTCAGCGAAAAGTTCGGTGCTGATGAAAAGTCTGCGGCTGGATGGATGCATGGATTGAGGAGCCGACGATGAGAAGAAAGGAGCGTCAGCGCACAGCGCCGATGCATATGTGGAACTGGGAGTCGCGGCTTGGAATTGAAGCGGACTTACATGGGACAGGAGAAGAGAGACAATCTCTATTTTTCGTTAATGGGTGCTACAGTTTCTTGTTGCTTTCAAGCTTAGCTTGTAGCAGACGTGTGCACATTGCAGCATGACGTCTTTGATCCACTGATGAAAAGGACACTTTGATTCGCTCCTCTTTCATCTATAACTGCTTCAGACAACAAAGTGTATGCAGGAAAGTGGTTAAGAGTGCACGATTGGCTGTGTCTCATGTGTTGTTTTGTATTATTTAGTCTTTTTTTTGGTTAACTTTTCTTTTGATGGCGGCGCGGACACCCGCAGCGGCTCCTCTTGTTTTATGTTGAGAGGGAATAAATTTCATCTGTACTGTATAGTACATTTGACAATAAGGTTTATCCTATCCTATCCTATCCAGGTCAATTCCATGCACAACTTGCACTGTCCACCAAATCACTGCTTGTAAAAATTAAGATTTACTTTGTTTGCAATAAAAGGTCCATAGAACATCCTTAGCAATAAATTTCATAATAACATAGCATGTACAAGGTTCAAGGTCTAGAATGACTGTATGTGTCATAATGAAATGAGACCGGCGTTATTTGTGTACAATCGCTGTAAATGGTTCGGGGGTGGATACATAAAGGTAAAAAAAAAGGAAATTGGCCAACATCGACCATGTGAGTTGATGAGTACTGCTGTTTTCTGAAAAATATTGCATAGCATTCCTTGAAATGTCTACTTACAATCATTGAAGGCATATTCAAAGTCCTCCAGGGTTTTGGGGAAGGTGAAGGGGGGTTCATCCTTCTTCATGAGTTCATCTAAATCTATTCTTGACAGCAAGTCTGAGAAGAAACAGAATGTCATGTCAGATTATATTATCTTAATACACCCGCAAACTGTAAAAACAGAGCTATTTGCAGTTGACTCTTTCCCATCTAACATTAAAGCGAACCAAAAAATATCATATCTTGTATGAGGTATTTTACTGAAATTCTTTATTTTTGCAATGCTATTAGATAAATATTCATTCTGAAATGCTCCACATTATGTATGCGGCACAGCTATGTCTTTATTTGTTTGTTTGTACACTCATGGTTTCTGTGACTGGGACATGATAGTTCTGGGACTACAAGGTGGATTAAGTTGGGGAAATCTTTGACGATGCATCGGTCAAATGTGTACAGACGATTTATATCCATATACGGAAGAGGCCCAGGTCGGCTTTGAAATAATCCGAATTGTACTGTTCACACTGCATGAAAAAACATCTGATGCATGTCGCACATGGGGGGAAAAAATTGAGCTGCAGTGCGAAAACTTGTGCAGAATCACCTTTGAGCGCTGTGGTTTTCTCTCCGTCTTCCTGGCCGGCCACCTGGGCCATGGCGATCAACAAGATGCACACAGCTGGTTTATCAGCACAGAGTGGAGAGCTAAGCATCGGATCAGTTCCCCAAAATCACCGAGGTGTACCCTGTGACAGAGATTTAAAAAAAATAATCATAATAAAATGATAAAATATCTTGTTCAAATGCATGTTTCTCAATAACACGATTGTGTCCGTGCTATGAATGCAGCGTTAATAATTCAGACAACTATTGGTATTAAATGGAACGGGAAAAAAACCCCAACGGTTAGTTTATTACAACTATTTGTCAATGACTCGTGCTGGCTCCACTTGCACACATGTTAAGGCTGCAGACATTACCAAAAGATAGCAAATGTGGACTGTATTGTTACTCCAGAAGCCTGCTTAGACTGAGAGTACATGTGGCGCCACTGCGAGCGAGGCGAGGAACGACAAAGTCGTGCTTTTTTGTTTCACATACTTTGCAAAGCAAGCCAAGACGCGCAAGTTGCACAGACGGAAACAAGCATGCTGCTCATCTTTGACTCACACACTTGGAGAACATGCGACAAGACACACGACACTTACTGCTGCTTCCTGGACAGTCTCCCAAACAGGAAGTACTCTGGGGCACCAAGCTTCCGGGTTACCGGGGCAACAGAATGGAAGCCTTTTTTTTTTCTTAAAGGTGCAGCGGCACAGCTGTTGCGGCTGCACAAAGTTTGTTTGCAGTCAAGTTTGAACTGGTGTGGAATAGGGTTCGAGGTTTGTTGTTTCCAATAATTTGGTCACATGAAATGGGCAAAACATAATAACACTAACAGTAAATATCAGGTTATTTTAAATTATTATATTATATTATATTTAGATTAAGTACGTACTGCGTTTGCAAAGGTCCCATTTTATAATTAATTCAACTTCCAATGCGTGCATGTGTGATAAAATAAAAACGCATGTGAGGCACGCGTTTTTGTGAAAGCACACACACACACACACAATAGAAATGGGTACCAGCTACAAGAGCATGTGGTTGCTTATGCTAATATGACACTAAGTCAGTTCTGAATGCAATCTAAATCTGATTGAAATGTTTATGTGGCCCTAATAATCCACAGATGAGTCCTCTATAATAGAATATTCAATATATTTGTGAGGAACCCTTCTTTGTAACGATTTGTTGTGATTCATATTGTCAGGTTCGCTGACAGGTGTCATCTGAACCCAGCACCTGTCTGCAATTGAAACAGTATGAAACACAGAATGGGTTTATTCCAGGACGGCTGATAAAGAAGAAGCAAAACGGGAAAAGCATTTATCTTAAAAGAACACTTTAGCAACCGAAACCCTTGCATCACTCAGCTAAAATGTTTTTGTTATGTTAAATGCCGTACATTTGCAAAGATGAATGGTGCTGTTGTTGCCGTTT
Organism: Hippocampus guttulatus; assembly: GCF_054856545.1. NCBI lineage: Eukaryota > Metazoa > Chordata > Actinopteri > Syngnathiformes > Syngnathidae > Hippocampus > Hippocampus guttulatus. The sequence goes on from NC_141265.1 coordinate 18,157,734, forward strand.
AGCCTGTGTTCTGCAACAGAGACAGAATTGACTTGCTGAACATTTTATTGTCTTTTGTGTCATCCAAGTGGTGTGGTATTTGTAATTTTCTGCCATTTGCATTGTAAGCCAAGCATCCATCTTGGGCAGAGAACAAAAGCTTTCTGGCATGGGAATTGAGCAGAGTGCACACAAGTCCTTGTTTAAAAAAAAAAGAATCTGCTAATTTGAACATACAGGACAGTGGAACCACAGCATTTATATGACCAAGTTTTCATATGATTCCATTTTCAGCAATGTTTTTAAAAACTAAAATGTTCTCGCATACCCGCTTTGTTTTTGTTCCAAAACCATATGACTCGGTTGCTCATGTTCAAGAATCGAGCCCCACTCAAAGCATCTCATGCGCACGAGCAGCTTTGTTTTCTTGAGTGGGCATCAGCGCAAAGCAGCAGCACATTATCATCTGGGACATTTTTGTGCTTATGTATTGAATGCAATGCTGGTAAAGAAGATGGCAAAGCCACTGAATTTGAAAAAGACCTTGTAGCAAAGTGAGAAAATGGTGGCATTGAAAATGAATGGATGCAGCTCAGGAAGGAAGGTAAAATTAATTCATATAATAATTCAACTCTTGCACAGGTTCTTGTCTGATGCATATGATATCAGGGAAGGACATAGCGCAATTTATTGCTGGCTATGACTTAAAAAAAATTTGACAATTGACAAAAACAGTTTTTTGTTTTATAAATGACACTTTATTTCTATTATTGAATCATTGTCCCTGCCATCCATGTAAGTTTGTACAACAAAATACTTTGTATGTATGTCAAATGTTTTTTTAAGTATATTTAGTAATCTCATTACTTAAATTTTTTTTTAATGTATATATATATATATAGATAGATAGATAGATAGATAGATAGATAGATAGATAGATAGATAGATATACTGTATATAGTGACAGTCATTACAGTGAATGTAGGTTTTGAAACAAGCTGCAATCAAAACAAACATCGCCTCTCTCGTCCCAACTGTATTTTTTCTTTCAGTGAGTTAAAAAAAAAAGTATGCTGACACCACCATCTTTACACACGCTGCCTAAAAAAAATAAAAAGCTCCCATGATCACACAGTCCCACCTTGTCCCGGGCAAACAAATGTGTCTTCTCCATTTCCCACAACTGATGTCTGGAGATGTGCTCCAAAAAAGATGAAATGTGACTGATGTGATGTGGAGAAGAAGAGACACATTTAGGTGGAAGCAAACTTGTTGTCACACACTGCACTAGCATACTGTAGACACCTGCACTATGCACACACGCACACACACACACACACACACACACACACACTAATACCGTGAGAGCTGCAAGTGCGCATTACAACTAAACATTTACAGCATGATAAAAATTCCAACTGCTCGGACTGTTATTGGGCAGCAGTTTTTATCGGCCGGTTGCGGACCCCCCTTGGGTCCGCTCAGCCGTCGTTTCATCTGCTTCACGAGACTCCTGCGGTCCCGCGTCGCAGCGGCAAACAAAATAGGCTCGTCGGAGTTCTTCTACCATCATTTTCTCCTCGTCTTCCAGCTCTGCACCATTCTGCATCTCCCACCTGGAAACATAAAGACACTGTGAAAGGTTATGGGCGGGACATGAAACGCAGTCATCTTCTGACCTCCAGGTGTGGACAGAACTGCAGGTGCCCACTAATGACCTAAAATTGTTCCTATTTATAGAAAGGGCTTTGGCAGGCTTCCATTAGGTCAAGTGACTTGCTGTCCTCATTTGCTTTTGGTAGCATTTGTCTGAATGTGAGTAGTCACTACAACATTGTATGACTTTAGGTGCTTCGCTATGCCGTTTGTATTTTCGTCTCCAAATTGCTCAAGTAAATCACATTTTTCAAATGTCTTGAACTGAAGTAAGAAGCAGTGGCGGTTTCTGGTGGAATTTCGGGCCATATTTAGCATTTGCATTTCCTCGTGGGTACATGACAAGTGGTCTTCAAGGATTTGAGAGAGGTGATCGATGTCATGAAAGTATGATGGCGGTATGATCTCTCTGTATGAGGGGCGGGAGGAGCGAATGTTAGCTGGTTGTTGGTCAAAAGTGACTGGTGTCATGGTCGCATGACGGCGCTCTTGCTTTGTCATGCCACCATGTGAGTTGTCCATCCATCCATTTTCCGATCCGCTTTATCCCCACAAGGGTCGCGGGGGTTGCTGGAGCCTATCCCAGCTGTCTTCAGTCGGCGCGGGACACCCTGAACCGGTTGCCAGCCAATCGCAGGGCACATAGAGACAAACAACCATTCACGCTAACACTCACACCTAGGGACAATTTCGAGTGTTCAATCAGCCTGTCATGCAAGTTTTTGGAATGTGGGAGGAAAGCGGAGTACCTGGAGAAAACCCACGCAGGCACGGGGAGAACATTCAAACTCCACACAGGAAGGCCAGAGCCAGAATCGAACCCTGCACCTCTGCACTGTGAGGTCGACGCGCTAACCTCTGGACCACCGGGCCGCCCTTGGTGAATTGTTGCAGGGGCAAATATCATGTGTCTGTACAGCTTCAGCTTCTTCAACAAATATTCTGATACAGAGGGTGTGGAGGGCTTCAACAGAGAGACTTCAAGGGTGGTCATGTTGTCGGTAATCCACTCTGAGTATTTCAGTGGAGTCACTTGATGAGTGACTGCGGTCAATCAAATCCATACGGATGCCTTTGAGCACAGCAGAATTATGCCTGCGCGGCCGCAAATGATTACATTTTCGTCCCAATCTCACCATCTCCTTTTATCCCGCCCTGCCTCCTCCTCCTCCTCCAATTCCTCATTGCATCTTCAAACATGTGTCATATTGTTGTGTTGCGAGTGCGGGAGGGAGGAAGGGGTGACCCGTGCGCGACGACATCACGCACATGCAAAGCACTCGGTGTAGACTCCGCCTTTGTCACCGAGTGTATTTGGCCATAACAGTTGTGCTCTTTCGCCGCAACCTTGCCACTGTCACGCTCGTACTTGCCACCTGTAAGGGGGACGGTCTGTTGATGCAAATGTACAACACGTTTCTTTTTGTCTTGACTGCATTCTCCTCCTCCCTGAACAAGGGGCTCTAATTCTTGTTCTGTTTTTGTTTCACAGCAGACAGACTATCAAACAAATGGCGACGAGACAAAACTGAGGGAATGCTGAGAGGGGGAAACGATTTACAGGTTGGCAAAATGCAACTATTGAGTTCGTGGAAAGAAAAAAAATATTATGTATTTTATATATATATATATATATATATACACACACACACACACACGCACACGCACAAAAGCAAAAGAATAATAATCCTACAGTAGAGAGGTATCGGGTTTGTTGGAGCATTGGCGGCGCATAACTGAGTGAGAGCGGAAGGAAGACAAGAAGGTACGCCGTAGCTTTTTCAATGTTTAATTTTCAAATAGGATTAAGCAGAATGACATTTAGCTGAAGGTTACAGGCTCAGCATTGTCTTAGCTGATATTGATATGCAGGAGGCGCCCTGCTTGTCACCGGGACAAACACTGTTGATGAATGAGAAGCCTTTCCCCAGGAGGGTGTTAAGTGCAAATTTGAAATGAGCGAGAGGCAAAGGTGGGGAGCGAAGAAAAAGAAACGACACGCACAGATACAGACTGAATTACCATGATAGTCGCCATGTACAGCGTGCCTTGATAAAGTTGCCCCAAGTGTAAATTGTTCCCTTAAGTATGGCTTGTGTGTTGAAAATGAGAGAAAAATAATCATAAAAGTCATAATAGGAGCAGTGATGAGTGCATCGCATCACAACAACCACAATAATACAACGGAGGCGGTCAGCAATGCACAAATAGACTAAAATTGACAAGAACTTTGTCCTCATTTTGCAAAGTTTCCCCTGGAATTTGCATCTTAACAAGGGGAGTCTCGCTCTCTAATTCTTATGGGCTCCCCTCATTTTTCATGGATTAATACCGGAGCTGCTGACTTGGCGATTCCTCTGAATACAGAATAGGACACACATATTAAGACTCATATATTTACAGGGATTGATGCCATGGGAGATTGTCTGGGAGTGTGAGGAATAGGCTGCCAAACATGTCCTACGCTGTGAGTGTCACCGTGACGATGCGGTCACATCACATGCAGGTGGATTTTTGCTCATCATGGCAAGTGATGTTTGAAAAATTAATCTGAGATAAATCTACAATAAAAATCAAAAGACCAAATTTGAATGACTTCACAATGTAGATTAAAACATGTGGAATGAAATCAATGAGAGAATGGCGACAAGCTGGCATCTCGATAGGAGGTTCAACTCTAGCTACTGTACCTCAACTGATACATGCAACGAAAACAGAAGAAGCAACACTAAAAAAATAAAATTAAAAAATGTTGGTAAAATATGAGCGAGCATGAAGACAAAGTGCTTGAACGATCATGAGAGGCGGCAGCCAGCGGTTCCCCCTGCAGCTGTCACAAGGCTTGGGGGCGGAAGGTGGGGGGGGGGGGGGGGCGGAGGGGGTCTTCTCCATTTCTACAAGTGTGTGTTGGATATGTTTGCGCTGAGCTGGATGCCCTGCCCGACTGCCACTGGGACGGCTGTTTGTTTAAAAGGCTCGCCTGTCAAACAGAGAGCGCTCCCGACAGCCAGACACAGGGCTAAATAACTCTGACAGCAGCCCTAATCAGAGGCTTCGCACATTGCCGCAGGGCCTGGAGGATCCATCATAACCCAAGCCTAAATATTTAAAGTGCTAAACTTTCCAAAGGTCACGGGCTTTTCCATGCATGCCAGGGCGACATGTGTCATAGCGGGAGGACGAGGGGAAAGCAAGCGACAGAGAGAGAAAGAGAGAATATGATTACGGTAAATGTCCTTTCCTCACCATTTCAAATCTTGTGAAAAGCCCTTTTAGATCATCTTAGGTTAGTTTTAGGAAACAGACCTTTTGGCTTATGGTCACAACATCTCATTTATTTATTTCAAAACGAGAGTGAGGAAACAACAAGGCCAGACAAATGATGCCAATTAGTGGTAGAGTCCTCTTTTCTTGTTTTTTTTTTTTCATTCTGCCACAAAATGACTTCTTCTGAAATTACGTGTGGATCAAAATGGTGAAGGTGCGACATGATGAGCTTTGTGGATAGTTGAGTAATGCAGGTGGATAGACAAATGGGTCCCCAGCCAAAAAGGAGCCAAAGCCTTTCCTAGCTCACATTGGGCGGAAGGCAGACAGGACTCTGGACTGGCAGCGAGTCAATCACAGAACGCTTATACTCTTAAACCTGCTGGGTCAAAAGGAACCCAAACTGTCTGAAATAGTCCAAAATGGACCGAGCCAATGCTGGCTTATTTATATCGAGCAAATCCATGCCAACCCCCCCCCCCCCCCCCCCCCCTCCCAACAAGGGAAAAAAAAACTACTGAAAGCCCTGTGAGTCTAAACTGGGGCTGAAAATGTATGTGTCCCTGAGTCATTCACAGTGGGTGTCCAAAATTTTACCAGTATCACTTCCAGTCTGGTCGGGCAAAACTTAATCCACCATTAATGAATTTCAACGACTACCCAACCGGAGCGTGCCAAATACGAGCAGCTAATTTCACTTGAAAGTTCAGAGAGTAGGTCCTACAATGACTTGTGCAGTGTGCCTGCATGTGTGCATCTTCTTCAGACTGAGCGTGACCGTGTTAAGTCCATACTATCTCATTTCACGCTCTTGCACTTGGCCTTTGGTGGAACACTTCCACAGGCAACGGTGAAGAGGAGTCATAGCCCGCTGTGCACTTTTGCACCCAGGTGTCCAAAAGTGGAGTGCATGGGAATAAATCATTGCAGGGGACACGTTTGAGTTGACAGAACAGCCAGCGATGAGGTCACACAGGTTCGGACCTCGGTAATCTTTTATATTTGCTTACACTTGGAATAGATTGACTGATGTGTGATCTGTCAAACACAGTGTCATTATTGAAATTGCCATATGTATAATATTTTGCGTTAAATCCAGGTTCAAAAGGTTGCATCTTAAGGTCTTTTTAGCGTTGAAAATCAACTGTCATTTTAGAAAGTGGTTTTAATTTCTTGACTTTGCTTTCTTAAAAGATTTTGCTTGTCAATGCATTTATCGTATTTTCCGCACTATAAGACGCGGCGGAGTATAAATCTGTTTTCATATAAAGGGCATGATAAGGCGCATACAACAGAAGCTGGCATAGTGGACGCAGTTGCATTATGCACCCAGTAGATGGAGCTACACTAAAGGAATACAACACAATACAGCTTTATTCATAAAGAGCACAACCGCTATAGTTGTAAAAAATTGAACATTAAAAATACTATGTCTAAGAAATTAGAATATTGATCCATACAGAAGGTGCATTAAAAGCCGCACCGTTGGCTTTTGAGAACATTGAATGCTTTTGGGTGCGCCTCATAGTGTGGAAAATACGGTAAATGCTGCCAATGCATGTTCTTTGAGTAATTCTTAGTAAGCTACTTTTCTCCGGTTTGCCTTTCAGTGTCTCGAGCTGTTGGCTTGTAAATACTTTGAGGTGTTGTGGTTTTGGTTGTGTGAAGCACATTGAGTTGACTTGTGTATAAAATGTGCCGTATAAATAAAATTGCCTTGCCCTAATTGTTCATTTGGCATTAATTTGTGCTCGAATGAAATTGACATGTGATGGATAAATCTGTGCTGCTACGCGATAAAAGAATGGCAAGCGAACTCTCCTGATTTTCTTCTTTGAGCAAGAGAGACATGAGTAACAAAACCGATGGGAAGCTTGAAAAGCCATAAAATACAACAAGAGAGATGAGCTTTTGTTTGGAAATAGATTCTGTACAGTGTACTCCAGTTCACTTGGGGGGTAAACGACAAGTTCACAATACAGGGCAAAAGCTTTGACTCGATTTCTATTGGAAAGCAAACATCTAATTCAATTTGGATACATGCCTGTGCCAGGCTACGAGACGGAGGCAGATTGTAAGTGACAGCCATTGGACAGCTGGCTGGATTTGAATATTGACGAGACAGAGACTTGACAGAAGGGATTATGCTCTACCTTCCGACTGCACTGATCCATTGTATTGTCAGATCAAGTCACTGTCAGGTCTACAGTATATCCATGCACTGATGCCACTCAGTATTAGACCCCACCTGGGATCCTTACCAATGCAAATTGATGGCCACTCAAAAGCTAAAAGATATAGAGTCAATCGACATGGACAACAGTCTGCGACATCCCCGGCAAATCTCTTTCCAAGTAGCCAGAAAAACAAATATTCTTGGGGTTTGAGCATCTTTTTTCTTTCCCTGCATGACTGACTCAACCAAGTCAGATGTTTACTTTCCTATTCTCATGGCTCTGATTCTTTGGTGACAGACAGTATTTACTTGTCAAAGATACTTTCGATGACCAAAATGGATGATTTAAGTAGACGTGATGCACATGTATTGAAAAAAGTTTGGTTTTGGGAAAAATCTCGGGGAATAAGACACACATGACTAATACACAAAATGGGAATAGAATAATAGGAAAGCATTTGCTTTCTTGTCTTCATGACCTTTTGCCCACATTGGGTCATTTTGAGATGAGAACAGTGGCAGAGATAAATTAGCGATGACATTGATTAGGAAACCTAATTTCATTTGGCTTACTTTTAGAGGCGGGTTCCATCAATTCCATGTCTTTGTTGCACTTTTAACTTTTTCTTGGGGTTTTAGATCCATTCATATTATGTTTGTATTTTTCCTTTTTTTTTTATTATTCTCATAAACGGGACAGAAGTGGTAAAGCTGTTGGAGAAAAGGGTTTGTACGATAATTTTCAGTTGCGCATGTGCATGTGTGTATTTTTCTGAATACATTGTAATAATGAGACTGAAAAATAATTGTATGTGGCCATCATAGCCTCGCTAAAACAACAAACCGATCCCTGCCCAATGTAATAGCACAGTATGCTATTCGCTACAGAGTTCTTTTTTTTTATTTTTTATTTCTCTGGCCGGATGGAATTTGTTTTTAAATGTAAAAGCACTTGTGTTATTCATGTGTCACTGATGTTTTGTTCGTTGGACAACATACCTCCAGCCTGGTTACAGGACTTTATTTGTGTATCTGACGGCGATGTGGAGGATTGCTAAGGACCTTGACGCCGCAACACAGACAACTAACAATTATGAATAAGGTAGCAAATTCCTAATTCTGAGGAAATGAGCGCATGTTTGAATTGCTGCGCGCGCGTGCGGCAGGTCAACATTTCTCATGCGAGATTCCGGTCTATTATTTCGTGTCATGTGTATTATGAGCACACAATTCAAAGCCCTCAGACTGCATGCTTGCAGCTCCTTGTCTATTCTCCCCAGTCATCCAGAGGGAAGTTTGTGTAAATTTGCCTGGGCTTAATTACTGAATAATTTAGACCATGCTGCAAATTAATGTAGACATTTCCATATTAATGTGTTTGCCGACCCGTTCCACATGTGTTTGTGCTGTGGACGGGAGGGTAGCAATTATCACAGCACATCATAGCAGTTGCGCCGGTATTTCAGACATCATTAGGTTGCCTGTCCACCCCTGTGTGACTGTGAGCGCTCGTCGATTGGACACACTTTGATATGCTCCTCAAATGGGCTGGCGGTGGCTCAGTGGGATAAGCTCTATCAAATATAGCTCGGGGAGATTAAAAAAATAAAAAATACGGGAGGGCGCTTGTTGTCTCTGACAGGGTGGGGCTCAATTTGAAGGCATGCGAGATGTAGTCTAACCTGCACGCAGATGAGGGCACACACACACACACATACACACACATGCACAGCCCTCTCGTCAGGTTCACCCGCATTTGTGTGGCTGCTCCAAATGGACAGTTTGTGTTGCACACGTCCCACAAGGGTGACAGCTCTCGACTCCTCACCTCCACTCTCTTGACTACATGACGCTTATTAGGAGTTACGTTTTTTTTTTGTTTTTTTTGTCATGGTTAAGAAGTGTGTGGTCCAATGTGCTCCCCCAGCACCCCGCTCCCTCTCACCACTTGCACCAATGAAAAATGGGTGTTCCCCTCCATCATTTAATTTGCCCATCCCTGAATAGATAAACGACTTTGCAATTGAAAAGTTGGTGGCAAATGTGAGATGCCAGGAAACTACATACAATGTGCTGACTATACATACCACCTCCAGGTTCTGATACACCCCATGAGGTACTGTCAGCTTTTGTCAAATTCTTTCTCAGTCTCGCACAGCGCACACTGTGGCAATTTTTTGCACAGTTTAAGAATCTGGCCAGGAATCCATTTGCTCCCCCAACCCCTCCCCTCCACGTTGTCTCATGACCACAGTTATCCACGTTGGCCTGAAACTGGCTGGCGTGGCCACCAGGAACATAGCATGCATGTTTTGGGAAGATGGGGAAGAAACTGTCATACACGGAAAAAGCCCACACAAGCACAGAGAGTACACGCCCGCCCTTGTAGAACTCATGTGAAAAAAAAAAGCGTCAAAACAATTGAAAGTTTCTCATGTTGAAACTTTTGTGGTTGTTGCCTTTCCCTGCACTCAACATGTGCCTTCAATCCTGCAGTCCAACCGTCTTGAGCTTGCACGAGATCTGCAGGTCCCCAAACTATTTTGGAGACAGTTAATTAGAGCTCCCTTTAACATCTCATCTCTCCCCGTGTCGCGCGTGTCTACATTTGGGTCTACCCCTTTAAACTTTGTCACCAAATGCATAAAATATCAGCCATGAATTAATGAACAAAGATGATACAGATAAACAGTCAGTAACTTTTGAGATTTTGCCCTATGCGCGCACCATATAAGCACAAACAGTGAGAACAAGCGCTCGTACAATCTCCCCACTGAACCGGGTACAGAGGGGAGAAAAAATGTTCGTTGTGATTTCACCCCAGTCTTCTACCAGGAAATAGCATATTACTTATTCAGCACGGCGCCTTTGTTATTTGTGCATATATAAACTGTCAAATCTACTAAGCAGCGTTGAGGGTTGAGAAACTGCGACTTGCTCTCAGACAAAGGCCTCGCTCTCGAACATTGATCCGGCAAAACTTCTGTTCAAAGCTCGCCACATATTTCCATAGCCACCGTGGTTCCACTGCATATTGCACAATGTTGATTTAGACTTTCCGCGTGCAGCCGGTCTTAAAAATATCAAATAGTCACAGCCCAAGTTGGGTCGCTTGAGTTTGCCGTAGCAGAAATCATGAGAAACAAAAGGTTTGGAAATAATAGTGACTTTTGACAAAATTTTTATTTTTTCACCTCTGCTGCACAACTTAAATTGTTGTCCATCTTACGCTTTGAATGCTCCTCACCATTTCCCAAAACATGCATGATTGTTCAACACAGCTGTGAATGTGAGCATCTATATGTGCTGTATTTTCCGCACTACAAGGCGCACCTAAAAGCATTCAATTTTCTCAAATGCCCACAGTGCGCCCTGTAATCCGATGCACCTTATTTATGGAGTTAGTCTCTTTATATTCCCCATTGAGTTGTTTCCCTGTCAATGTTCCTCTGCCATTTAGTGACGATAAATAGCAAGAACCAATTGTAACCTAAAAGGGTTCTGCCCGACACTAATTGACATGTGCATTCGTCAACACACACCCAACAGACAAGTAGCACGATCTAATGGATCCAGAGCGCAATCGCAGCCACTATTGTAACTTCTATCCTATGCGCCTTATAATTTTAAAATAGGCCGTTCCTTGAAGGTGCTTGAAGGAGCACCTTATAGTCCAAAGGTACAGTTTCTGGACAGTGTACCTCGCTCAAAGTCAGCTAGCTTAAACTTCAGACCATCGTAACTCTCACCAGGACAAGCAGTACAGAAAGTAAAAGGACGGAGGTCTCGTTTGAGCCATACAGGCACGGGTAATTCGGCCGTCTACTCCGCCGATGCTGTGGGTTATAAAAGTGGTCCAAGATTGAAGTAAAACGTGGGTCAATAATTGGGTGAAGCGTGTATTGTGTATGTGGCTGCATTTAGCCTCCTTTCATAATGACATTATTAGCAGTGGGCTCCTGTGGTTTGTGTGGGCCTGCACTGTACTGATTAGTCCATTCAGACATTGATCTTACCTTGTTTTGTGTGTGCACATGCATGTGCGTGTGGCGGTGCTATTGTTTATCAGATCAGGGCCTCATTCTCATAATATTTCAAACGGTTAATTTTCCGCCATGCTAATGGCATTTGTAGAGGGTTAAGGAGATAAATAAAACCTCGCCGTCACCTTATTTAATATCAAATGCCACTTAATTATAGCTGTACGTGTTTTCAAACACTTTGCATAATTTATTGTTCGGCTCCATCCTAATCTGCGGATCCGATCACATGCTCTACTTTGGCCGCTCTTTGCTTATAATAACAAAGTCATAACGCTCCCTCTCTAGCGCTCTTTCTTTCTTTCTTGCCGCCAACAGCAGTGTGACAGAGATAAGCCAGGCGGTGAAAAGACGTTTAAAGTTGTGCTTCACCTTGTAAGGATTTGATGCCGTGTTGTCAGCTCGGGAAAACACGCGCGCAACAAACCTCAGGCAATGCTGCATACAAGCATTGTGTAGCTCTTTGAGCAACGTGACATCACCATTGATGAGCACGCAGCAAGAAAAGGAGGCAGAAAGTAGGTCCGGAAGGTGCGCTGGATGCAAAGTACACAGGCGTGTCAAGCGCTTTTCATACTGGATTTGAATTTGTTCCGCGCACTCAGTGTCACACGAAGGCGTCGGAGGGAACCCGGCACATTAGTGACATTAATGTAGCAGCAAGGCGCGGGTCATAAAGAAAGGAGGTGAGGCTGACTGCTGTACATGCTGGGGCTGCAATCAGCAACATGAAATGTCAAAGCACATCAGCCGTCTTCTCTCTGTAGTTACGCGTTGTCAAAAGGTTGAGCATTGAAATGAGATTGGCATTAAAGAGGGGTACACACGCACGGATGACGTCGCCATTTGAGCATTTTCCCATCCCTGAACAGCAAAGTCACAGAACTCCCGGTTGTTGGATGTCTTTGAAAGATTGGGTGTCTTGAAAGGCGCTTATAAATAAGATGTATTATTATTATTATTATTATTATCTTGTGCCGTGGGGGAATGTCAAGAGAGATTACGCCCTCCTCGTTGAAAAGTACAAATTCATTTAGATTGTGTCCAAATTCACAGGCTGGGTCCTCCGAAGCCCGCATGATGTCACATATCCGTACGTGGTGTCCAAAATCACATTACCCCTTTCAGGGACGGCGGTTAATACAGTGGACAGCTTCTCGTGTTATCAGGTTACTGGGTGCTTGAAAGGGTTAAGCCGCTCCAAATTTGCCACGGGTTATGCGGTTCCATGGAGGTTACAAGAGGAGCCTTTGAAGGCATCGAAAAACCCAGCCTGTGAATTTTCTTTCGAAACCACGTGCAGTCGAATGGCGCCGGAAGTGACATCGCATGGGTCTTCGGAGGACGCAGCCTGTGAAGATGAACACAGCCCGAGTCTAGCTTTGTCAATTCTTCTTTCTCTTCTACAACTCTTTTTTTTCTTCTATGTATTTTCCAGCAGTCCAGATGCCCCGAGGCACCATGCTGCCTCTCACAGGACAACCTTGGTACTGCAACAGTTTTATGTTTGGTGTGAGGTGTTGGGTCATTTCAAGAGAGCCGCACACAATAAGCAGTAAATAAGCACACGCAAGGATGTTTTCCTTGCTATGTCTGGGGTGTCTCATTTTAAAAAAAATTGTCCTGGAAGAGATTGTGTAATTGTATTATAATGGTCAACTAATAGTGCAGTAGACTTTTCGTCCAATTTTTTTTTTTGATGAAATAAAACCACACGGTGTTATTCTACTCCAGACAAAGGCAGAGCAATACGGCACTTGTCTCATTGTCACGAATTCACCCTTCCTATCTCTTTACATTCCGACAGCATCGTGCACCACACAGCTGAAGCTCCCGAGAGGGCTGATAACATAATTGTCTGCCATTACACTGTATCAGACGACAGATCGGCTGTAATTTCATATAATCTGTTGATTCTGACTCATTAACATTTATATCAACCAGGAACAAGTAATGAGCCAGTTTTGCCGGGCAAACTGTTGCGGTTCTGAGAAACGTGTGAATTGATCAGAAACGTATGCCTGTACAAAACACACACTCAATCGACGTGGCGTTACCTATAGCACATAATGAGATCCAATGCAAGAGCAGGATTTGTGCCTCTCCAAAGACAATAATTTCAATTGAGACTAAGATTGTATTATTGTGGTTTTAATATTTTTGGTTGTTTAGCTCTGATGCCGTATGAACAACGCCCACAAAGAGTCTGCTTGCTCAGGGAATCACGTCGTGAAGTGAAGGTCCAACCACGTGCTCATCAACGCGAGTCAAACTTTTCCACCCTGTTGTTGTCCACCTCTAGGCAAGCTCACACATTTCGCTGTTTGCATGACATTGTCCGCTTCATCTATATCCAAATTTGTTGGAGCTATGCAAGTAAGCATATCTAACAGCATCTCAAGATGGTGTGGATTAGGACGAATTCAATAGGTTACGTGCGTCGTGATGAAGACGTGTGTGTGTGTGTGTGTGTGTGTGTGTGTGTGTGTGTGTGTGTGTAGTTTTTTGTGAAACCCGCACAGACACAGTTGTTACCGAAAGGAAGGTAATGGATGGGAGGAACATGCAGTTGTGCATCTTCTCTTTGGGCCTTCCATCCTGCGCCAGTCGATGGACCAGACAGGCCCGGGCTTAGTTTATCACATGGATCTCACGGGGAGATATGCGTCAATCGGAAGACGGCGCTTTTGAATATTCATTCGAGCGTTTGGTGGCCGGCTGCATATTAAGCGACCGCCGAAAAATCATTCTTTGAACTCAGTAAAGGCTTGATGAATTAAAGAGGAAACAGTCAGCGAAGTTTGGACTTGTTGACTGGTGTTGAGGTGTTGGCGGACTTTTCTTAAGTGGGGGACCATGACCTGCCTTTGATAAATGTTGATGGAAGCTTTTTTTTTCCCCTCAGAAAGAAAACCTTTTGTTGGTAAGCCCTCAAGATGCTGTTAAGCCTAAAAAAATCAGCAGGTCTGGCAACATCAATCACACTATTAAAAAAAACAAAAACAAATCCGATTTTTGGTCCTGAGTGGACTTCACAAGCTCCTCTTGACCACGGCGACTTGGTTAAAGAGGATTTGTTTTGCAATAAGATTGCTTGATAAATTACAGGCTGCTTCGTGTTCTGAATAAAGTGAGGTCTGTGACTGTAATATCACATTGTATAGCCCATAATTACTAGAAAGCCGATTGCGTGGCCTCAGAAAACCATCAATCACACGCAATACGGCAATTCAACACATATTCCCGATAGAGAAACATCGAGATATTGCCATCGAGTGTTTGAAATGTCAGGGCAAAGGAAACCCAGGCGTTGCGCTGTTACATAATGATTATTGCAAAACTTTCTCCCCCCGTCAGTCAGTGTGGCTGTAATATGCAGTGGATGGCCATGGGGGTTCATTAGTGAGAACAGGCTGCTGTTGAAAAGCTCAAGTTTCACCTCTGATCCCTGCTAATGTGATTTGGACCTGAGACTGGTAGTGGAGAGATTAGATGTTGGCTCACCTCGGGCTGGGAACCAGACAAGCAGACATACATCACTGTTGCTTGCTTTTAAACTCATCGTCCGCTAACATCTCATTTGAGCGTCCACAAAGAGCGTCGGATGTACTGGAGAACACACTTGCCGGCTAATTACGGCTGACAGAATAATTAAGGTTGCATGGCTGTCTGTTCGCAAGATTTTCTTCCCTGAAATTAGCCGCTCCTGAAGATGCCTTTGCATTTTGCTCAGGATTCTGCGGTTGCCACAAGGTGCGTGCTTTTACATTAGTTAGATCTGCGCATTGCTCACATTAAGGATGTACGATACCACTTCTTCTCAGACCGATACCAGTGCGAGGCGTCAACTCTTGACGACTCACAGATACCGGGTGACCCTCTAGCACAAACCTGGGCAAATTACGGCCCGCGGGCCGAATCCGGCCGGCTGGTCTTTTTAATCCAGCCCGCCGATGGTTGGCACAGTAGACAATTAAGGTTCGATGTAAATGATTGTATTCATTTCATTTGGACTTGTAATGAAAGGCATTTCAACGCCAGGTGGCGCAGTTACTCGAAGTTGCAGAGCACAGGGAGGGAGGGGGAGACGATACGGAAGCCCGCAGTAGTAGCGCTAAATTAAGTAACTCCGCTCGATACGACGGAATAAGTGTGTCCGCGCCGCTATTTTCAATCATTGATTCCAAAATGACGACATGCAAGTGACTCTTTATTGCAGTGAGTTTTACTGGAAATGCGAACATTTTTACGTCCTGTAGATCATGGCATCCAAACGAAGAGGAACAGTAAGTGAAGTGCATCTGATTAAACGAAGCGGGTTACAAAGTACGAAACATTCAAGAGACGCTTGGAGTCTGAAAGACTCAAATCTACAAGACTTTGAAAAACAAGGAAGCGATTCTTACTCAGTCCGTTTCTGGGTGTTTCCATGCTCAAGGTGAATTGTATGCGGCTCGACGGACAGTCGAATAAATAAACGTTTCCTGAAATGGTTTGACTGTTATCGTGCTAAAAACTTTCCGCAAACTGGACCGCTAATAAGAGAGCAATCGATTTCCATAGCGGTATGGGCATCGAAGACTTCGAAGCGTCTCGTGGCTGGATTCAAAAGTTCGATGCACGACATCAGCTGAGCAACGCTGTCTTGTGTGGTGATCGAGGGAAGGTCAAGTTCGAGACAGTGAGTGGAAAGAAAGCCACCAGGTCTTTTACGTGTCTCATTTGGGAGAAAATAGTCCTAATTTTGTCATATTTTGTCATATACCTGTACTGTATGCTGCAGTTTATGGGCAATGTATTGTTGCACTTTGTTGCTTGTGTTGTCACACATGTACCTCTATGTTGTTAACATACTTGGACGTTCATCACAGTTGTTTCACTGTTCTCATTTAAAAAAAAAAAAAAAGTATGGTAATACTTTAATACTTTTGTTCTGTTGATGTTTGGTATGGACTGTCAACATATACATTTTTTTATATGTGCCGTGTCTTGTGCTGACCCGGTCCACCTGTCAAATTTAGAAATCAATGTGGCGCCCGAGCCAAAAGGTTTGCCCACCCCTGGGCTAGATTGATCTCTCCTGAACAAGAAAAAAAAATCAAAACACTGAAACATGCTTGCTTATATTTTTTCTACATTGTTTGGCAGTTGGGACAAAAAAATGTGAGTTCTGTTACATTATTACTGGCATACAAAGACATTGTGCTATCTTCATGGGAAATTTAAAATCAGAAAGCATTGTAGTGTATATCTTACTGAAAAAGAGTTACAAGTGTTGCACAATTAGAATTGTTTTGCATAATTTCACTGAAGAAATCATTTTTCTGTAAAATAACTGCACTTTCATTATCTAGAAATAATACATACTCTTATCAGCTTCTGTAAACAATGTCATTAACTTATTTCAACGTAGAAATAAAATCGAAATAAGGGAGTAGATTTCTAACTTTTGGCTAGGCCCTCCACAATATTTTCTGCTTCTCATTTGCCCCCCCCCCCCGGGAAAATATTTGCCCACCCCTGCTCTAGCACGATTGACACATCCATCCATCCATCCATTTTTCGATCCGCTCTATCCTCACAAGGGTCGCGGGGGGTGCTGGAGCCTATCCCAGCCATCTTAGGGGAGTAGGGAAGGGACACCCTGAACAGGCTGCCAGCCAATCGCAGGGCACACAGAGACGAACAGCCGTTTGCACTCACACTCACACTAAGGAATGCAAGAGGAAACCGGAGTACCCGGAGAAAACCCACTTGCCCAGAAAGCGGGAAATTGGTAGCATGACTTTGTTCCTCCATTTTGTATCTGAGCAGTGTGAAAGACCTTGTGGATGCAGGACTATCTCCATGATGAAGCCAATCCCACATTATGATTATTAGGCCTTGTTGGAGATGTTGGCTTGACTGGGAGCTGCTCTGGTTGATTAAGAGCAATGACCTAATCAGCCCTGGGTCACGTTTGTAGCCATCGTTTTACAAGGACTGGAGTGAGCAAGATCGGCCACAGTTGACAACCGCGTTAGCATTCTCCTTTGGCTTCCCCTCGTGGACCTTACCACCAGTCACAATGACACAGTCCTGTTTCTTTCATTTCCTTTTCATTAATCCTGTGCGCTCTCCGTCCGTTCGTAGCCTCCATACTAACAAACCCTCCACTTCCATCAACACCTCTTCCATTATGTCCCTGCCTCCTTCTTTTCCTTCACTCCTCTCTCCCCACTCCCATTAGGTCATAGTTGTGGTGATTTGTCAGTGTGGCTGTGTTGATTAATAGGTAGATGGAGCCCCTATATTAGGAGGCTGTCAGCAGGGGCTCCACAGAGCCAGGGCCGACCCGCTGAGCTCCCTCACCACCCAGGTGGCCCCATTGGGGCTAAATGAGCTGTGAAGGGTCCCGGCTATGCCCGCCTACCCCACACTAAGACGTTACGCACAAACACACACACATGTACACAGACAAAAAAAAAAAAGGCATAAGCACATGCGGGCGTACTCACACGTTTCTACTCGGAGATGCAGGCACGCTCACACAGTCAACGGCCAGGCTCTCGCTGCCACGCATCCCTGCGTTCCCACATGATTTGTCACACTCCATCAATGGACAATAAGTTACTGCCACTCTAGCCTGTCAATGGGCCTTGTCTTCAGCAGACCCCCTCCGTGGTGTCCTCCCAACCCGGAGCAAAGGGGAAGATGAGGGTGATGTTACTTGCCAGAGAGAAAGTTAACATGTGTTGTTGTGTTGAAATATGGGGTATTAAAAAACAAACAAACAATCAGAAGAAATGTACTGTACATCACTGCGAATACTTTTGTGTGTTGTAGGCAGTTGTAAATACGTGGCTCAGAATGTGAACTGTGACTTAATGCTACCCTGACTGATGTTTTGATTTACATCAGTGAGCCCTTTACCTTCATGCCATGCATGCATTCAGTTTTGGGCTGCCCTCAAGCAAGGCAGCCAAGACCCTCAATTTGCTACACGGGCATTGGAAAATTGCCCACGGGTCCAGGGTCTCAGTGAAGATGTCAATGTATGCATTCATTACTACGTGACACTTCTCATGATTGGTGTTGGGGAGGACTGTTTGCCGGCCGATCACAGGACACATAAACAGGAACAAACAACCATTCGCACTGACATATACCCTCATAGACAAATCGGAGTCTTCAATTAACATATTTGAGTTTCGGACTCTGAAACTCTGAACCCTTGAGTTCAAATGGTTTGCGCTGTTGCTTAGCCTCTACTATAGTTCATTCATTTGCACAATGACAGCAAAAATGTAATGCACACTCGTGAAAATTATTCATACACTGTAATTGCATTGACTTTGATTTCACTGCGTATTTTTGTTGTTCCAGTCAAAATCAATGAAGGTCATAAAAGTCTGAACATTGCTATCTACGATTGCAGGCTTTAGCAGCTCTTGGGCCGCCATGACTTGTGGCTGGCTGGCTCTCATTATCACAACTTAGCTCATCACCGATGCTATATTATCAGCGTATCTTCAGACAGATGGGACGGACCCTCCGGCAAAATGAGAGTAGCCTGTACGAAGCAATTCCTCGGAAAGGCTCTTCGATGAATAGGTCAACACGTATCGTCCTCTGCAATTAGATCATCTGTGATTTACGCATGATTGGGTATCTGGAGGATAAAAAAAAAGTGTTATGGTTCATCAGAAAGCGCCGTTTAATTGTACCGGTGGCAATGCATAATAATTACATTTGAAGTGATCATAGTCATTACAAAGTCGTTATTTCGAAGAAGGTTGAACTCATGAAAAGGCGGCCGGACGCGGGGGCCGAATAGACAGCTGTTACTGAAGACGTACGTAGCAGGCAGCCCTATCACGTTTGCAATATGGACGGCCGTGAAATTAAGACTAAACGTATGGCAATTACAATGACAATGAGCTTTGTTCGACATGTCAAGTATCAATCCAGCACTTGCCAGGCAGCTTTCATATCATAGCTAATAGGCAGTTGGCGGGCCGGGCTGTCGCCAGCCACTGAACCGAGCTATTCATAAGCTGGCCCCAGTCATTGTGCTCGGCGGTTGACGTAACGGTAACGCACACATCAGCTACATGTGTCCCCATGCAAATGAGTGCATTAGAGCGGACCGCGAAGAGTGGAGCGAAGCCAATAAATCCAACCGGGGTGAGAAATGTAGCCTTTACCATGCGTGTCCAACCCCATCTATTTAACCTAATTACACACACCACACCAGGTAATAAAAGTGTGCATGCCATCAATTCTGACATCTCATCCAGGGCACCGTAAGGGAGGCCTATTAAGACATATAAATCCTCAGGGTAAGGATTTTTGCCGGGTGTGAAGCGTGTAAAAAGGGCCTCTCTCATAGGGCACCTCTGTCTCCGCACTAACACATAAAGTCAAGCAAACCTCACTCCCACACATTTTGTAAACTACAGTACTTCTTAACTACTTCTGCGTATGTCTACTGGCACTAGAACGCCCCACTTCCACAAACGAGCACAGTTCCATCCATCTGCTTTCGACTGCTGATTCTGTTCAGGGTCATGGGAAAGCCAAAGTCTAGCCCAGCTGGCTTGGAGCGAGAAGCAGAATAGACACACTCTGGCAGACAGTTTGGTTAAGTTCAATGTACAGTAATACATCTGTTGCCGCCCCTTGTCACTTTTTGACCTGTGATAAGAGTATCAGCCAGACCCAGGGGATGACTCAGCTCAAGTCGGCCGTTTCAGGACTTGCTTGGCCAAAACTTGACTTCCATGACATGGGCTGTTTATGTTTGGAAATTGGCATTTTCAAAATATATGTGGGTTCTCAATTGCTGTCCATTTGTGTTGTACTGTGCCCTCTTCACTGTACCAACTACTCAACAAGATTCAGTACTTTGGAGGAAGGTGAATGGAGTGAGGTTTCCCCGACAGGCCAATCAATCAGTTAATTGGTTAGCAAAACTTTGGTACTTTTGTAGTGGTTGTTATTCGCGGTTCAAGCGACTGTCAATGCTGTGTCCAAATGAGTGCATGTTCATATTTCTAAGAAGAATCTTTAGTTGTCATGTACACGTACACCAATTTTGACCTCTGCATTTGACCCATCACAGTCGTGGACGCAGTAAATGCACAGTTGGCATACTTGAGCAGGGGCTACTTAAGCAACAGGGAGCAGTTTGGGGTATCGGTGTCTTGTCAAGGAGAGCAAAGCCGTGTGTCCAGGAACGGTCTTGAACCGAGTTCCCCCATGATGACCCACTTGGCCATGGCCGCCCCCATAAGAATGAGCCTGGAGTTGTTTCATTTACTAATTTTGGCTTGGTTTAAATTCAATACACAATTCCGACTACAGTGTTTTTCTCAAGAGAAATTCCTGAACTGCCCATCAATGGGGAACACACGAGACAAAAGAGAATGCATCGTTCCAAAATGCACGGTGGCAATAAGTTACCAATTGGCTGAAAAGTGCCTTGAGAGTGATGACTGGTAAAGCCAACTTGGCAATGCACGAAGTGCCACACAAAGAGATGAACCCACTCAAGGAGTTCATCTACCCCTATTTTCTTCCCCAGCCTGATTTTGGTCAATTGTTTTTCCTAACCGGGTGTTTCATGACACTTGATGACAGGCCTGCCTCTCTCATGCCGGAGGTTGAAGCTGCAGGTAATTTCACTTTCAAACCACCAGTGTTTTATCCACGGGTGTCTGGAGATGAATAGATGTCGACACAGAAGCTTCACTCACACGCTAGCTCGCCTTTGTCTGTTGCATACCTGAGCTAGGGTTCAATCACGCTAGAGTGGCAGCAGTATCTCATTGTACTTGATGGAGTGTACAAGGCTTGTACAGGCTATTAGGGGAGAAGTGACGGTTATGGAAAAGGAGCATGGATAAAAACGGAAACATTATTGAGCAGCTCACTACAACTACTCTTGAGTGACAGTGTTCAACATTGTAATCATAGGAGATTATGGCCAGTGGCATTTATTTTGAAAAACAGGAAGAGTTTACATTTAGGTCCAGGTAATATTCATCAGACGTACGTTTAATGCTCAGAAATATCGGTAAAACATGGCCGAACTAGCAAAGCCCCAATCTGTCACTTTTTCTATTTCGTTTTTATGAGCCACCCTTCACAGTTTCCCGCTTCCTGTGAACAGGAAAAAAAAAGACCTCCACACCTGGATTTCCACTTCAGCATGTCATTCGTGGAATTTGGGGGAAACCTAATCCATCAAGGTCTGCAAAAAGGGAGTCTTTTCTATCAATAAGGATCACTCCATGACCAAAACCTAAATTGAATAGGTAGCTCAGATTATAGAGTCGGCTCAATTGAATGTTTGCTGACTCAACTCACATAAATTGTATAGACAGTGCTGTTTATTTCCTCAGTGACGGCTTTGTCAACATCAAAACTAACAATTCAGCTCACTGGGCAGAAAAGGTTTGTTTCCCCGACTCATTGTGTGTCTGCGCGATACGCAAGTCAAATTGGAAAATTTGGAAAGAGAAGTGCATTATTCATGAATGTACGCTGCTTTGTGAACATGATCTTGTCTTCATTGACATATTTTAAGTGCAGACTGCTCAGCAAAGCCCATAGCTTTAACATTCCTCCAATATAATTGTCAACTACATATTATAGAAATACAACCAGCTTTCCATTTCCTTTTTTGATATTGTATACATCCATTTTCTGACCCGCCGATCCTTACTCGGGTCACGGGCATGCCGAGGCCTATCCCAGCTGTCATTGGGCAACATGGGGGCATGGAGCGGTTCACCTTGAAGTGGTCACCAGCCAATTGCAGTCTTTATATTTTATATTTCCCAAATTCCTGAGCATTAATTCTGCAGACCCAACGTTTTGGGTTTGCTTGCTAAACATTTCTAACCTATGTATGTATCTAACGAAACACTGTTCAAATAACATTCAGTTCTGTTCAATTTTAAACCATTGATCCTCCATTTTACTTTTCAGCGCTCTGCTAATGAAAACAATAACATTCAAGTATAAAAATACTTAGCAGGTATGATTATACAATATCATACGCACAGCCTTCCTCGAACGTTTCATCCACTTTTATAGCGAAGCGGGTAATTGAGCAAGTACAAATGGCTTAGTGACATTGCTCTTTTGACTTTGTTCAGTGCAACCCATACAGAGGACCCCTTAAAGCGACCACAAATTGGACTCCTGCTTAATCCATAAAAAAAAAAGCTATGCTTACAATTAGGCTCCAGGGTGGAACATTTCTTGCTTTGAGGCCATCCACTCCACCTTCTTTCATGTCAGTAAGCAACCACAATAGCTTGAGTCATGATTCCAAACTGCCGTTATCTTGAGCAAAAATGACTGTTTTGAGGGGGTGTGCGCAGGTAACTTGAATAACTGTACAACTCCAAGAAACTACCTCCATTAATAATTTACCTATTCCAACTGTCGCTCAAAGACAACACCATTTTATCCTACTTTCGGTTACACCTAATTACACTTAACAGCTGCAAATGGTCTCTGGACATTCACAGTAAATCAAACCTGACACGTTTTCCTTTGACATATACTCTTCCCATATGGACACTTTCTTTTATCTTAAGCCCCTCCTCCTGGACACACGTGTGTGTACATCCGTGCATGTTTGCAGGCTAAGAGCAGCAGGCTGCAGACAGTGGCCACTGGGAAATTAAAGAGCACTTTGTCATGCATCCTTAAATGTGTGACACCGTGTCTCAGGAGACGGCGCTTGATTGGTCTAGGAAGCATCCAAGAGTGACTGGTGAGTGACGGCCTCGAGGGGTTATATGGTGTGTGTGTGTGTGTGTGTATGTGCTGACTGGTCTTGGAAACACAGGACAGCACTGTGACTCGTCTGGATGGCACCCTGTCAGAGGCAGCTGGCAATGTCTTGTGATGTTGCCACAAGGGAGTCATATGCCACTCTGGTGTCCCTTTTCAAGATTCACATCTTTTTAAACCCATATATTTCTGACACGACACTGTACCCACACCCAGTCGCGTTCTACTTAATCATTTGTTTCACGGCGGACATCATCATGTAACGTGCTTCTTAACTCGCTGACTCGCTGTCCCTGAAAGGGTTCAATATTGTGTATTCTCGTGTTTTGAAAAGAGAGAGAGAGAGAGAAAACAGAAGTAATCGCTGCGGCCCCCTACACTATATCAAGGATGCGGGATTTAACGAAGATGAGCTAAAATCCAAACCCAACAGGGGGGCCAGCATAATTGCCAAGCATGTCCCTCATACTTACTATTTTTAATAGGCTGCTGGCGCCGAGCGCACAATAGGCTGACATGTTTATTTTGAGCTGATTTGGTTGCACTTTCATCAGGGTACAAGGACTGGCATGGAGTGGGACAGAATGTTTGAGTTGTCTCGCTGCTTTCTGGGCCTGATAGATGTTAGCGCCACTTACCACCTGAGGGGGGCGAAGGGTGGGGATCGCGGAGTGGTGGGGGTACGCAGTGAAAGAAATGGAGGATTTGCGCTGGCACTGCGTTGTTTTTTTTTTGGTCCAATTAATTGATTGCCAGTGTGTGGAGCATTTTGCATGACAAAGGAGGCGAACGTTCAACTGCCATTTGTAATGAAAATGCACTTTGCAAATTAAAAAGTGGAGAAACTCAATTTTTCCTTCCTCTTTAGGAAATAAACAGCCCTTAACCAATTAGAGCACATTGTAATAATTCCATGATTTATTGCAGGTTGTTTAACTTTCAAAACTCGGCTAACCTACATTAAGGTCACAATCCATCATGTCTTGCTTGGCTTGCTGCGGAGTAATGGCTGTTGTATTAGCTGCTTTTGATGATGGTATGAAAGAAGTATTAACACTTGTCAACAAAACTGCTTACAACATAACATTAGTATGCATGAGATCCTTCGCCTATTCATTATCTTGGCAGGTCCACACACGTGTTTACCGCCTTATAAACCATTTCGCCAGGCCGCGAGCACACTCACACTGTTTGGTTTTGTGATGGAGTGGTGACACGCCAGCCACGGGGCACACTCGGGTTGCAATGCAAACAGGCATTGGAAAGACATAGGCATGAGACGCGAATAAGGATGAGCGCGAAGGCGGTTAGCAGGGGAGAGGATGAACTGTATGGCGGGGGGTCAGGAGTACCGTAGCTTTTATTCTATAGCTGAAATTACAATGGCCCTTGCTTAATTAGGAACCCTTTCAGGGAGAGCGGTCAATACAGCGAGCAGCTTATCGTGCTATCAGGTTACAGGTTATCATTCTTGGTGCATGAAAGGGTAAATTCCAATTTCTCGTCCAATGGCGTGTGTTATAAATCCCACTGACAACGCAAATAACGTCGGATTTATGAAAACGTTTCACAGTGTAGGTGACCAATGAAATGAACATTGCTTGCTACTATTCGTTTTACTGGGCTTGATAATTGGCATCGGGCTCAAGCATGACTGAACCAGTGACAAATTTGTCATGCACGATTCACATCATTCGGGATCATTAAATGATGCGGCTGATGATACCGCGCCTCTGGAGAGAAAGTCAACAGGATCAGGAAGTCAGATTGGAAATCAGGACTTTATACGCAAATTGTTGCGATTTTAAGTTTGAGGTCACCGCGGTAAGTCACTGGCATGATTTTTATTGGCCAAATTTTTACGACCGGTGTCTTTTCTGACACGCTGAAATCGTTTGGAGGGCTCACCTTTGCAGATGAGGTGGGAAGCTACTCTCATTCACAGGGGATTCTGGGTCTGCAGAGGTGCTGATCCTCCACGTCAAGAGAAGCGAGCTGACATCGTTTGGGCATCTCTGAATAGCAGCTCAGAGAGAGCCACTCACCCGCTGCTCATTTAGGACTGTTCTCGCAACTACCCCGATGAGTTCATATAGATCCTGATCCTTTGACTTGTTTTGCGCACAAAAGAGCAAACAGCAATGGACAGACAAGAGGCTGAAAAATTCAGGAAAATGGAGAAGATGCAACGGATGCCATGGACAGGTGTCAAATGGCTTTAAAAGCAAATGAGAGAAGAAAATGACGTTTAGAAATGGATGTCAAAGAGCCTGCTAAGGCATCACCCAGCGGGCGACGGTTGCGGCGATGCAGGGCATTGCGACAGTGACATTTTGCCTTCACAAATGGACTCTTTGGCTTAAGCCAGTCAGTCTGCTGCAATGACCCCCCCTCCCACCCCACCCCTCACCCGACTGTGAGCCAAGAATGCACTTAGGCCCACCGGAGCAAATGAATGGCCGTGTTTTGACTTCTACCATTAGGCTTCTTCTCCCTGAAAGGTGGTGCCGGGTAGTGAGGCTCTTTGTCGGAAGGCTGTGTATCATGCATGTTTAAACGTCTCTGCACTGTGGTCTAATTAGCATGGTCGGATGCAATGTGCATTCAGGAAGCTGTTCTGAATTCTGGGCTGTTTTCTGTCGTGACTTGCTGCAGACGGGGTGCAACAAAAGTAGGTCTTCGTCAAGTTTTACCAAAGAAGATGGACAAACAACCACGCTGTATTTCACATTCCACGACGACGCGGCACGTCAAAACCCGTCTCTGGTCATGAGCTTTATGAAAAAGAATCCATTTCTAGGCCTTCGAATTCTGGCGGCCATGTGAGAAATCAGTTAGTCAGTAAAGTTTCTGCTGAAAGCTGCATGGAAATGCACAAACTTTGGTTGCGCCTTCCAAAGCATCAGCTAGTTTGTTAGCTTATTTGGGAGTAAGAGTTGAGGTATGTACTGGACTGGATTGGTCACCAATCAATGGCAGGGCATATACTCTCGGGGAAACTTACATTCATGCCTATCGATAATTTAGAGTCGTCAGGTCACATAACATACTGCACATTGTTTTGGAACTACAAACAAAGCCGAGTACAGAACACTGATTGTGCCAACCCCTAATCATAGCGTTCTGGATTTGATCTATTCTGCTGTGAATTGTAATTGCAGTTTTCACACTTTATGAAAACAGTCATTTGCCTCCATTTGAAGACACACAAATAGTCCTCCATGACAAAAACGTACAGTACGTCAAAATGTCATACTGACAAGTGGCTTGTAGCCCAGCAACGACCAACTGTCTCCAAACGTCAGCTCTGATGCCAGTGCTTACTCGTGCCCCTCTACATGAGCTGATGTCCAAATCTCTCTCTTGCTCTGTGTCACTGCAGCTTACCAAATCATTATTCATGTGCGCTTAACTCCCAAACAGGCCCTCATTAACTGTGGGACGCTGGGCTATAGGTTGGGCCAAATTACGCAGCTCTGACATACACAAACCAGCAGGGGGGTTGCTCGGAGCGAGGGAGGGAGCAAAGTCCTCAGGATGAAAGGCCCGGCTTTCTACTTGGTCCTCTCTAACCATATATAATGGCTGCCAACGCGGCTGTATGGTCTTTTAAAGCAATCGGCGCGTACACTTTTACGGGATTGGGGGTGGGAGCGTAGAAAGGGAGGGTGGAGAAGGAGGAGGTGAAGGAGGAGGAGAAGAGGGTGGAAAAGGGGGAGGTGAAGCAGCAAACACGGAGACAAGATTGGACCATCAAACTCACAGGAGGCAAGGTGGGTAAAAGCAACGTCTCGAGAAAATCCAGACGGCATAACGGGGATTTTGCGAGTGGTCTGACAAATACGATGCCAGACTGGATTAAGGATTAAATTGAATTTAATTGACTAGTCTTAACAGAAGTGAGAGCTGCTTCTGCTGTATGCCGGCTCTCGTGTCGTTAAGTAACTCAGTCGTGATAGATTGAACTTTCTCCATACTTACAATATACACATTTCTACGTTGACTACTTGTATCATTTATTTATTTCTTTATTTTATTTGAAGCTGTTCACCCGGCAGGAATTCTGCGCGCTCAAGGCTATGCCAGTGCTTCTATTTACGAGGCACTGAACACAATATTCATCAGAAAGCCATTTTTAGACTAGTGGAGCTTCATATTATTGTCAAGAAACATTTGGGGTTGACTTTCCCTTTGAGTCTTGCGGCCAAATCGAGCGCACACAAATGTATATGGGAACCACAACACGGCCATTAGAAATCAGCCTTCATTCGAAGGACAGGAAGAAAATTCACTCATCGTTGTATCGCCCCGCACGTAGGTGGCCAATCAAATCCAAATGCGGGCTAATTTGACAGTTGCTATGAGAGTGACCTCGGCATAATATGAATAAGTGCCCTTTGTGATGAGAACGTATTGAGACTAATTCGACATAGCTTGTCATCACTGACGTTGTGGGCATCACTTTTCTCTCATTTATGTATTTATTTATTTGAGGGTGGCGGGGGGTTGCACCATATGCGGTGTGTGTGTGACAGCTACATCACAGTCTTTGTGTGTGTATGAGCATGTGTCACAGATGTTGCAATCTGAGGTCCGGTGCAGATGGCTTTGGCTGTACTCGCCAGTGATCTCTTTCCAGTGAGAAGACGAGAACTCTGCAAGTGGGACTGTGTTTACAAGAAAGAAAGTGACCCGCTGGACATACACGGACGGCGAAGGCCACGCATGAAATGCGCCTACACGCACACACCTCTCATGAAACACGCTTTGAATTGCCTCTCGTATCTAAATTTAGCTTTGTGTACAACAATGGACCATTTTCAACCCAGTATGAAAATAGCATTTCAGAAGAAGTGAATTTCAGAAGAGTGACTTTGAGAAGGATACGTAGGTGAGAGTAATCGGATTCTTTAATTCATAGACGTTATTGGCCAAGCCAATAAAATCAGGAACACCCGCACATGCTTCATTTGTAATTCTGGTTTCGATGGCAAATAAGACCACTGCAAGCTACAGCAAAAGTTAGAAAAATAATCTTTCTCAAAGCAGTATTTTAATACATATTTTTTGTTAGTACCCTTCCCACATTTGCGAGTCTTCACGAGTCACTCCCATGACTTGTATGAAAAGTTTTTTTTTTTTTTATTTATGTCAGATATCTTTCTGGACTTAAGCCATCCTTTTTTTTTTGTCCGGACACGGATGGTACATTGAGGCACTGGCAGACTGTAGTGTTTGACATTTATCCACACCCCCTCTACATATGCTCAGTTTTTGTGTGTACATTTGCAAGACGCATTTCATAAAGCACTGAAAAAAATGCTAATCAACACCAGAAGAGTTTCACAAAAGAGCAGAAGTGAATTCTCTCTCTCTCTCGCCTTCCTTCTCCCTCAAGCTCATTCTCTCAGAGCCCTGTCCCTCAGCTTCCACACAAGGTAAAGGTATCCTCTGGGGTATGACGGCAAGGCCTGGGGGGTGGGGGTCGGGTGGGGGTGGGGGGGATTTGTCTTAGTGCAGAGTGCCACCTTGTTGTCAAGACGGCAATGACACATTTCTTTCAAAGGCGCCTCTGACAGAAGCCCGCGGAGGAGAGACATCACTCGGTGATGCATCGCGACATCAATGCAGAGCATACAAAGATGGTGTCTGGGATACATATTAAGATGAAAAGGGAGGCGGCGGATTGGCCAGAGGGCAGGGAGATTATGACATGACTTCGATTGTGTGTCGAAGCTCAGACACACTGTGTCATGGCTTCTTCACCTGAAGAGGATAGTTATGGGTTTATTTGGAATTAGAATGCACAAATGGAGCAGGAGTATAATTTTTTTTTCATTTTGAAAAGCACTTTTTATGATGACATTAATTCTAGAATTTAGAGGTCAAATTATGGCACCAATTGATTTGAAAAGCAAATAATAACTTGACAAAACGCAGCAAGGTAGGAGGGAAGCGCTTGATCTTCCACTTCGAACTGGCACATTCTCAGCCATACTCAGAATCGAATTGGAACGCCTGCATAAGTACAAGCCCATACATATGCAAAAATGTTGGCCATTTGCGCACAAACTGGTTTCTGACAAGCGGATGGCAGAAACATTGTAAAAGTAGACGACATGGGAGGGGGTTGAGAGACCAGTGACCACAATACAGTATCGCTGTCCCGCCTGTGGGCTGCAGGTGATGCGGCGGATGCCTCTCTTACAAGCACACACCCCAAGAAAAAAAAAAAACACATGCATGCGAGCATTTGAAAACACCTCCTATGTGCTCACACTCAGCACCAGTAAGGCTGCGAGTGTGGATGCCTGCTGCATATGTGGCCCCATGCATAAACAATGTGCCTTGAGATACAGCAGAGTTATACGTTGGCCCTTAGCACAAATCCCATGAGGCCATCTGTCCCCTCCATCATCACGTTCTCTCTTTCACTCACACACAGACACACACACGCACACACACACACACACACACACACACACACACACACACACACACACACACACACACACACACACACACACACACACACACACACACACACACACACACACACACCAGTTTGTGCTACAGTATGGGGTGCTTTAAAAATATATTAAAGATGATGATTATGCTAATAGGCGGCCCGGTAGTCCAGTGGTTAGCACGTCGGCTTCACAGTGCAGAGGTACCGGGTTCGATTCCAGCTCCGGCCTCCCTGTGTGGAGTTTGCATGTTCTCCCCGGGCCTGCGTGGGTTTTCTCCGGGTGCTCCGGTTTCCTCCCACATTCCAAAAACATGCATGGCAGGCTGATTGGATGCTCTAAATTGTCCTTAGGTGTGAGTGTGGGCGTGGATGGTTGTTCGTCTCTGTGTGCCCTGCGATTGGCTGGCAACTGATTCAGGGTGTCCCCCGCCTACTGCCCGGAGACGGCTGGGATAGGCTCCAGCACCCCCGCGACCCTAGTGAGGATCAAGCGGTTCGGAAAATGGATGGATGGATGGATGGATTATGCTAATAATAATCTTGTTATTAATAATAATAATAATAATAGATTCAATTATTTGATTTCTACATTAATTCAGATTGTTCTATGCATGCTGATGTCATATTTATGAATGAAATATGATGACCTCCACCACATATATCAGTCAAGCACAGATTCTGTCTGCCTGCGCTTTGATCAAATCCATCAAAATCGCCTCACACCACAATTTAGACCAGTTTTTATTCTATGTCTAGTCTACCTTCTGTCACCAAATTGTCAGGTGCACCAGGAGCGCAGCACGGTCTGCCAAAATTCCTCAAAACAGAAAAGTACACATGCCCGGCATGAAAATGAAGATGCATTTTTTTGGGGGGGGGGGTTTTAGTCTGAGGGCACGTTAACCTGTCTACAAAAATAGGCCGTTTAGTGCCACGTTCAACTTTTCCCATGAGAGATGCCAATGGTGCACAGGAGGACATTCGTTTTCAAACGTGCAGAGGAACAAATGAAACGAGACAAGAGATTGACCGTTGTTGAAACAATGAGGAAGATAATTGAGATATCCGACGCTTGACAAAATGCGCTATTTCACTGACGCTGGCGAAGGAAGGAAAGGGAGGGGAGAGCGAGCCAGGGAGAAATGGAGAAGACGAGGTCTGCTGGGAGGTGACAGTAGTGTATGTGGCTGTGCTGGCTGTCTGACCTGATTGCAAATAAGCGAAGGCTCTCCACTGCGGCCCAGAAGCACTTCCCTGTGCACACAAGTCTCGCTAACACACACACACACACATGCACACACACACACACACACATGCAACCTCTCTCTTTAATAAAACTGCTTAATAGTGACTGTACACGCCACAACAGTAGAATTTGAATGTGTGTGTGCACGGATGGGGACAAGGAGAAGGGCTGCTGTGGTGAGACAGCAAGGAGAAGGGGGAATAGAGGGAAGGGAGGAGCGATGGAGGATGATGGGGGTGGCGGCGGAGGGGAGGAGGGTGGGGCGGCAACGGTGGGTTTCTGAGGCGCATTTGCAATTTAAAACACGGTTTGGTATAATGAAAATGTAAAGCAGTGGTTTTATTTTATTCAGTGTGGCAGGTTCAGATTCCCAGAGAAGCTCCACTTGAGCAATCAGTCCATTAATAATTGAATTTTTGTTCAGTAGCTGCGCTCGTGCGCGTGCTGGTGCGCAGACGCGTGCGTAATGAGTGTGTGAAAGTGTAAGCGACAAATGTGTCTTCTCTTTCCAGCTGCTGACCCTAATACGAGACGGCCAATTAGAGATCTTTATTTAATTGCTGGGCGACGCGCGCGCGCACACACACACACACACGCACGCACACGCGCGGGATGGTCTGGGGACACGCAAGCACATGCAGTCACATTCACACACATAGTTGCCAAAGACACGCTAAAGCAAGAGGTGCCTTGATGATAATTCCCAAAGAAAGATGCCTTGTTGGAGCTGCACTATTTTAAACCCAACAGCAGGGAGCGTTGCATGTATTTATTTATTTATTTGCCGCTTTGATATCGTCACCCAAAATAACAATGTGTGCACCGAAGCATGTACCCACTTGTCACTTTATTAGGTATGACGTATAGCCTCTTGTCGAATCACCAGATAGAGATATAACTTTTCCAAGGTGGATACAGTTTGCAAGAAGCTGCATTATGAAAAAATAAGAGGTGATTTGGGGATCTGCAAATTATTGGAAATGGCTCTCACTATCATGCACTGCAGTTGTACAGCACTGCAAACTTCAACACCAATAAGGAAAATAATGTTCATAACTCCAACAGTGGGGGGAAAAAAATCATTCTTCAGTTCTTAGAATGTATATGATTGATTGTACAGACATACTTATGAAGTGATCACCGACTGGGATGAATATTTAATGCTTATCCTCTCAAACAGATCATCAATAGACGCTTCCAAAGTTAAATCCGATGAAAGGAATCGTCATGCTTTATCAACGTGTACCTAATAATCCGGCGGCACGTTGACTCTCACACCAGATGACCGTGACCGATCTGCGCATAGGACTGCCAAGTTTCGATCCGACGTCGTCTCTCTCTCTCGTCATCGACCGCTTTTCCTCTCTCGTGGGCCAAACGTCCCACTTTCCCACCTCGCGGTCCCAATTCTCTCATCTAACACCTCTCTCTCTTCGCTTGTCTACCGCCCTCTCCCTCTCGCTTTCTTTCTGTCAGAGTGCATAAGATCAGTCGTTAGATCCGTGGCCCGGGCCAAGCTGGCCTCCTTCTTCTCAGTAGCTTACCGGAACACATCATTAAAGCTGACAGCACACTCACACACATACAGTATGAAAAAGACTGAGGGTGTTGCAGAAGTAGTGACAATAATGCTTTTAAAAGATTCGTACAACCTTTGGACTAATGCATGGCATCTGCACAAAAGAAGCTGTTCATTCAAGTCTTTTGAAATAAAAAGATTGCAAATGAAGGATTTAATTAGAGAGCGATTCGTCTTTTTAAAAGGGAAAAATCCAATAAAAAGAGCACTGCATACATGCCACGACTGATCAGTACAGTACTGTGATTAATATTGCCTTTGTGGAGTAGCAATATAAAGGCGGTGCCACGTTGGGCAAAATCCTTCTCAGCTGCAGACCGGAAGTGACGTCGAAGCGCAGATAACGTCTTCCCTGCTGATACAGCGGTCAACTGAATGGTGTCGGTTGCAATCATTTGATACTGTGTACACCTTGGCTGAGATGGCAAACGCCTTGTACAGGACAAATTATTGATGTGATAAGGGTCACAAAAATCCATATCAGCTCACAATTACGCAATTTCATGTAGATGATGACGTTCTATGACGTATTATGTCGATGTTCATGTATGAAATTGAATATGTGCTTTGTTGTTGTTGCCAGCCATTTGTAAATTCAGCAGGTGAACCCACATCACATTCTCGCAAATTCGCAATCTCGCTAGAGTGAAAACATTTAAAAATGTCCATCCCTGCAAGTGAATAGATGCGTAGCAAAGTTTGGACGATTTGGGTTTAGTTCTCTTTTAAAAAATGTTGAACAAGATTTTTTTTGTTGTCAGCTATAACGAGATGAAAATAAAGTTGATGGCGTTGATATTTTTTCAGCACAGTGCAGCGGTCCCCAAACTTTATTTGCGCTGCAGACATATTTTGACGGACAGCCATAGAAACAAATAAAACTCACTGATTGAAAATGCAACTCGCCATTGTGCTAATTGAGACTAACAGCAAGGTTCTTCCACAATCAGCTTCTCTTTGTATTCACGGTCCCGCTCAGATATACTGTATGACAAAACTATGTTGCCTCATTGGCCGTACATTTCGACGCTCCACGGTCTGTTCATGTCTATAGAAGATTAGACCCCACCCCCTTCACCCCCCCCAAAAAAAAACACGATAAACAATTAGTCAACCTCAAGCATTAGACATCGATGCAGAGTAGGAAATTAATTAGTCCAACCCCTTACGTCTACCGATATGCGTCTCGCTACATGTGTGATAGGAATAGGAATTGAGCAGGTGATGAGTTTTTTTGAAAAGGCGTTTAGGATGCCAACGCTAACATAGTGACCACGTCGCCCCCCCCCTTTTTTTCTTTTTTTGTGAAGATGACAGGGAGAGAAAAATAACACGCTAATCTTAGCTTCACAAGAAGCCCAAAAGCATCATTTAAACAGCGGCGCTAACAGGAGCGCATCCCGGCTCCCTGATTCGCGAAGAGCCGCCTTGTTCTCGATAGAGATATTCAGACTGTCAGTATAAACTGCATCTGTTTTCGTTTTGCATTTATTTCAATACGAGACTTGGGGCATACATTTTTCATCACCTGCTAAGCTATGAATAAAAGATTAAAAAACGGAACTGAGAGGGGAGCGGAGGGGAGGGAGGGACATTGGGAGGAAAAACGGGAGGGAGAGAGTGATGTTGAATGAGAGGGATAAAAAGTCTAACAGATGTGGTTGGTGCATTTGTCCAGAATGTCTCCAACGCCTTTTTTCCCCATCTGGGTCCACCTGAGCAGCCCAGCTAACCACCTCAGCACCACCAGCACACACCAAAAGCCCGTCGTTGACGCGGGTGCAGGGTAAAGATGCTATAATGACGAGAACCAGAGGAGCATCTCATCTTGACTTTTTATAGGATTACCTGAGAGGTGAACCCCGCTCAGAGAGAGGATTCCTCAGCATGTCACCCCCCCCCCCCCCCCACCGAATCCCTCACCCCCGCCATTTCCTCTCGCTCTCTGCCCTCAGCGGTCTTTGACAGGCTGGTTGAAAGTAAGATGCTGCTGGAAAATTCAAGCGCAACACGACGCTGACAGGTTCGCATGCGGGTTAAAGAGGGGAAAGAAACGGAGGGATGGATGGAGAGGGGAATGGCAAGGATGGCGAGGGAACGGCTCACAAGTCAGTTTCCTGTGCCTTCGCTGTGAATGAACACCAGGGGCGGGCAATTAATTTTGCAAAGGGGCCCCATGAGAAACTGGAACGCTCGTTGAGGGCCTCGCCAAACATGCTAACCTCCACTTTTTTGATGTTATTTGTCATTTATGAATAAAATGTATCTTGTATTTTTTCAATATATGGCTGAGTGTGAATATATCGTATGTACCGTTATAATTAGGAAATACAAAGTTTAAACTAAATTACAACTATATCCTTACAGTCAAAAAATGTTAGCCAACCAATTCAGATTAGCAGCGTTTTTGCTCGTTTCTTTTTTGGAATGCATTAAGTTGCGAGATGGGTCATAAAAGTCGCTAAATATAGCAAAAAAAAAGAGCTGAGTTGGCAACATTGCAGACACAAGTCATAGTTCTTGCTCGTGACCTCGCTTGTACTTGCGCACATAAAATAAAAGCACAATTGGTCAGAAACTGTGGGCAGGCCGGATGCAGCCCAGGTCTGATCTACACACTGCAGTCAGTGCATGAAAAATACACTAGCTCAAATACAATAAATACAATAATATCAAATATTCTCAAATTATCATTTGCATCTCCCATTTGAAGTTTACTATAAAACTAAATATAGAACAAAAGAGAATTACATATTTTATAACCTTGGGTTAAAAAAAAGAACACGTAAAACAGAAGAACAGTGCAGCATGTAGTGTGGTGATTGTATCTGCAGGGAATATCTGGTCTACATAACAACTTGGATACTGTATATAGATGGGCAGTCGCTCCATACAACATGCTCACATGCACATAAATGCATATGTAAGCAACCAAAAGCAGTCGTATGACCTTGCAAAAGATTAGTGGGTCTTCAGAAATACGTGCCTTTTTTTTGTGAGAAGGAAAACCACTTGGTGTGATTTTATACATGTATGCGTACATTTGGCAAATGCACAAGCACCAACCTAAAGTGTTTCATTTTATATAAGGTCTCATATATGTACTGTATGTTAGGCTGAATAATATTGATCTGTGGTTAGATGAGAAATAATAAATGCCTGCCATGAGCTGTACTGGGTGTTTGAAATAATTATAGGAAGAGACCTGATGTTCAATGTCAGGCTCAGCTCATTGGCTGTGAATGAGGCCACCTGTTATGTTGTGTGGAGAGCTACAGTGCACGTGAGATATATTGGGACTGGAAAACCTTCAATATAAGATGATATGAATTCAAAATCCACTAAGGTCTCCAGATTCGGGTCTCATAGTAGAGTCCAGAATTCAAAGCAAATATGGTGAGGCGGCATCCGGCTGTTATGCTGCACACAAATGGAATAAGCTGACAAGAGGGATGAAGTCAGCCCCAAGTGTGAATGGGTTTTTTTAAAGTCGAGTTCAAAAATTATGTTGCTTATGATTGCGATATTTTAAAGCCTTCTTTATTTCTGTACTTTTTAAACGCTTGTAAATGTTTTACTTTTCATCACGCAAAGCATTCTACGTACGAAATGTGCTATTTCGTGTAAATAAAGCTGCCTAGTGCTGCCTTGCCTTCAACATACAACTTCTTTGCTGTGGTTGTTGAGGTCGCAAATGACCAACATCAACCAAAGTTGTTCAGGTTTAATTTAATCAAAACATGGGATATATAAATCCAATAAACATATGCGTCCGCCTTCATTTGTAAATCATCATAATGACTCCACAAACACATGCAAGGAAAACGCGCAAGGTCTGCAAATGGAAAAGTTAGTTTACTCTCATAAAAAGCGGTAGATTTAGCAAGTGAGACGGCTAGTCAGACACGGTGCCGTCAATATGCCCGATGCATTACACTTCCTACATTTCCACTTCCTGCTACCCTCCTGACATCACCATCGACTCACCACCTTTCTCATTCTGCTCACCACTGTTTTTTCCCGCCAAGAACTGGTAGCGCCCACCCCACCCACCAAACTCCATCTTGTCTCAGTCAGGAGGGTGAAGGCCGTGCCAGCAGGAGTTGGCATGAACCCGTCACCCAACCATTTCGGTGTCCACTCCTTGCCAGCCTGCTTAATCAAATTACTGCTCTCAGCCGTGCATTTCTCAATCAAACTTCCATGGCTGCCCACATTGAAGTGGGCAAAACCAGGCTGAAGTCCACCCTACAAACAGCAATGGACTGGCTCCCGCAAGTTTGCAGCAACGTCGGCGGCTGCCGTTTGGCCTTAATCGAATTTCCCTCCTCTTCCCCTACTCC
The DNA here is from genome assembly GCF_054856545.1 of Hippocampus guttulatus. Lineage (NCBI taxonomy): Eukaryota > Metazoa > Chordata > Actinopteri > Syngnathiformes > Syngnathidae > Hippocampus > Hippocampus guttulatus. The sequence goes on from NC_141265.1 coordinate 18,194,279, forward strand.
CTTCCTGTGCGTCCGCTTGCCCACGCTCCAAATGTCAACCAGATTTGGGCACATGGAGTGGCATCTGGTGCCACATCGCCCGACGCTCATGACTACTAAAAAACCTCACAGCGCGCAGAGTTAGCCTGGAGCGCGGCCAGACCAGCCTCTCCTCGCTAGCTAAGTGCGCAGCGCCAGTCAAGTGCTCGTTCGGCTGCGCGCCCACCCGCATCACTCACACACGCGCAATGCTCGCAAACTCTGGCACGCTCAAACCCCGATGGCCCTGTGCGATGACAGCGAGACAGAAGGGCCGCGCCTTGCTGATCTTCTCCCTGCCCCCGGCACATGCTGTACAGATCACCACCTTGAACCAGACTCTCGCTGCATTCTCTAAGTGTATGCTATAGGGACCAAACGTGCAAGTAACCATATGTCGTCATAATGCAGCACAGCCGAACCCGCCCACCAATGGACCCATCATCGCTCGTGTGTGAACAAACGTATACAAGTATACAGATATACCAATACCCAAAACGATTGGAACTTCTAGAATCAAACAATACTGATGTTATACAATTCAAAAAAATCAATTACAATTTACAGGACAAATATGGCGCTCAAGTCACACAAAACTTCGAACTTTGGCATATAAAGTCCATATTCTCATCAGTTCAACCGACATCAAGCGATTAACTCTGCATATGTTTTGTAGCAGACGTCTAAAGTGATGCTCAAAGTCGGACATGATTAATGTGCGGCCCGGCTTCAACAAAAGAACGATGCTAGCAATATTAGGCTAGCAATAGTGCTGTAAACAAGCCGACGTTAGCCACAGCTGCTATGTTGATAGCGTGACTTATTTGGCATGAGGTGTTACGCTAACACAAACTGTTATCGGTTTGAAATTGTATTTTTAGGGATGAACAACTATATCAAACTTAAAAAGAAGTGATGAACTTAACTTTGAGGGAAAATTCATCTGTCGCGCCTTCTGACGAAAACAGTGTGGGGGGGGGGGGGTCCCCCTGGCGTGATGGTTTCTTAAAAATCAAGATGTGGTGATTTTTATTTTTGCAAGTCAATTTGCTAATGTAGCTCCTATTTTCAGGCCAGACTGACAAGTTTGAATGAAAAGGACAAAAAATGTTCTTTTGAAAGGTGCAAAGTGCCCCCTCAGGGCACAGTGTCTTTTTTGTATTTTTTTCTAATGGTAATATATTTGTGAACTGAGTTAAAGGCTACCTTGCAGGCATTTTTTTTCAAGATTGCATATATAATTGGATGACCAAGTGTATAAGAGGGATCATTTGTAAGAAGTGAGCCTTGGAAAAAGGAGAATGACTGCGTCTAGGAAATTGCCAATTATTTTCCATTGAGGGAAGGTCAACATTAATTAGGGCAGAAAAGGTGAGTGGAGAAGTCACAGCCAATGAGACACTTCCGAAACAGATAACAGGCTAATCTAATGTTAATGTACTTAACGTACTTTGTACAACTTTAAGGCGGGTAATTTTGAAAGCAGATCAAGAAGGAATCACTGGCTATAAGACAAGTCTTCATGGCTCATGGATTGAACACACAAGCACACACACATGCACACACCCACAGAGCAGGTTGTGTGTCGTCGTAGCCTCTGCGACAAACTCGCTCAGTGTGCGGCCTCCGCTCGGTTATGGATCCTTGCAGTCAGTCAAAGAGAAGTCAAACAAGCACCACTGTGCCAGTTTCATATGGACAGGATGGGCCGAGGGGTAAGAAAGAGTTCATTAAGAAATTTCAAGGCACCTGAACTTCATTTGTCTCTCCAAAGCATCAAAACAGGATAATAAGACAGGGAGCAAGGGAAATGGCAACAGCCATCAAGTCATGCCTTTTTATTTCTCACTTGAACAATTCCCTCCTTTGAATGGCAATGAGCTTTCATTCTTATCCGCAGCTTGTCTTGACATTTCAATATGACGAACCTTCTTAATGTGTTCCAATGCCAAGGTTTATGCAGGGCAAAACTGTCTCCTCCGACTGTATTGCTAAAATCTAAATATACTGTACATCACTACTTACAGACAGTACTGACCACTACTCATTACTTATCATGTTGTTTCTCATCCATTCGCGCTCAAAATAACACGTATGGGCAATTTGGAGACTTCCATTAACCCAACAAGCATCTTTTTGAGGAAACCCTCTTCTCTGGTGGGGGGTGGACTCTTGGTGGGAAAAGAGGGACTGGGCCATGACATCATGAAGGGAGGATGACAGTAGATAGCACTTGGTGGCAACAGTTTAGGAAAGGCCCACCGAGTGCACAGTTGGGGAGAGAGTGGAGGCTCTTAATTAAGTCTGTCTGTCCCTTTACCTTTGTCCACACAGTGTATCTGTAATACCATTCTTCTGTGTACAGAGACAGCACACACCTGGCACTGCAATAAGACAAAAGTCTGAGGGCCACGTTCATTTAAGGCTGCGGCGTGAGCATAACTCGTCAGATTGGAGAGAGAGAGAGAGAGAGAGAGAGAATGAATCCGAGCCGCTGACAAAAGAGTGTCTAACGATGAGACCCGTCTGCCCATCTGCATGACCCGAGCGATGTTTCTCTTGAGCTCTCTTTCGCTCTCACTTTCACACGCAGGAGGCAAATAGGTCAGTTGCCATGGTAACAACGGAGAGGCCAGGGTCTCCTGGTCTATTAGGAAAAAATGAGGCGCATTGAACTAAACAGTAGCAAAGGCTAAAACACCGAGATGGAGTGACAACGCTCGATTGGCATCACAGCGAGGACAATTTTTGTCATACCATCTTGGACTCCGATGTGTACCATTTTTTTTTTAAACGTGGCTTCACATAGGCTGCCTATTATCTTATTGACAGAGCATATGGTGCCGCTCCAATACAGTACTGATTTGGAACAAAAACACATCCAAATTGTTATTTGACAGCGCAATCTGGTTTAACAGGCTCACAGTGCCATAAATATTTGTAGATGAACTCTTTGCAACAACCCCGTGATTTTGATTTGTCTCCAGGATACTTGTTAAGCAATGTCACTCAGCGGTTCTATTGCTCCATTTGACTGCAAAGACCAACGTCCTCACCGTCGATCCAAGTGCGCGGCTGAGGCGGATCGTGTATGCCGAACAGCCGAGGTAGCCCTGCTGATGGTGCAGCCGCTTCAATTTTTCAATATTGGATTAAATATTAATACGTAGCAGCGAGATGATGAGAACAGGAAGCAGGGGACAAGGCTGGAGCGACCGTGTTGTATGAGAAATGAAAACCAAGAGCAGCATCATGGGAAGCTGTTTGTGTCTATGAACTAAATAGAAGGGAATGGTTCAGTCTTTCGAAGTCCAGCTTCAACGTGCCATTGAAATGGTAGAAAGGTTGCACTCAGACATCTGCAAAGAACCATTTAACTTTACTTTCCATCTATTTTATTTTCTTACTTGTCCTAATAGGGTCACAAGGAAAATGTGGGTGGGAGTTTTTATTATTTATTTAATAGCATATCATTTTTCTCTCTTGAATTCAAAAGTATGTTTTCTTTCTTTTTTTTTTAAATCTTATTCATTTTTACTATTACTTATAGTATTACTTATACTATTGATATTATTTATCACTATTACTATTACTTATACTATTGATATTTCACACACATCATCTCAGGATGATTGGGCTATTCTGAGACCTTGGGTATCAAATTTGTCATATCACGTGTAAATGTCTGTCCGTGTGACAATAAAATTGCTCGATTCCTAATAGTTGGACAGCAGTAGAGCAGTGAAATGAAAATAAAAACACTGAATATCACAGTGAATGTTGGCCATAAAACTTTTTTTAAAATCTATTTATGCCAATGACGTATAGTGACAGACAGAACAATGAAATTGTCTTCCAATGGACAGCAGATGTACAATAAACCTACCTGTTGCCATTCATACAACCGAATAAATGCTGGCTTTGTGTCCAATTAAAAAAAAGGACCAGATTTCACACTGAGTAAGTAAATTTGCCGGTAAATTGAGATGAAATCATTTATGAGTATTCAGGAAACACTGCTCTAGTTCACAGAACTTGCACTCGTGTCCTTCTGCTTCCTCAATTATACTTTGAAATTCCTGTGAAGGCTACTTGACTGGACCCATTTTCCATAGTGCTTGTCCTCATTAAGGTCGCGGGTTGGCCAGAGCCGATGCCATCTTGACTTTGGACTTTGAATTTGGGTGCCCGGGTGCCAAGAGAAATCACACACAAGCGCAGGGAGAACAGAAACACTGCAGAACCTTGGTACCATGGAGCAGACATGCAAATCACTCGTCCAACATGCTGTTTGGGAATTTAGTATAAAAAATATTTCACATTCACCCATATCAGCCGGGTGTATTGATGCAAAATCACAATGAAAAAGGAGTGCATATTGTTTAAATCTCAGTGTAGAGGGAAGGTGGTGATGTGGGACTGAAGATAGAAAGAACCCTGCGGCTCTCACCCTGATATTTATGTTACGCTCTATTAAATTAGCATGAGTCCAATATTAAAATAATAACATTTACCTCCACAATAAATGCAGCGCCTTACAAAAATCAATACCACTACCCTCCAATGCCAACGTATGATTACAAATAATAAGAGCAAAGTTGTTGCATTACGTTGGGTATTAGATTGTTTGAGTAAAAATAAATAAATAAATAAAAATAACAACGGCAAGATGCACATATCATAGATTAAATAATTGTGTTTCAAATGTCACAAATTCCCATAAGGGTTAATAGTGTTACTTTGGTAATGTGTCCGTTTTATGTATTGCATCTTGTGTGTTGTTTGTTGTGGTGATGAAGTTTGGGTCAGAGCAACCAAGATCACAGAAAATAAAATGATTTGAACATGATTGCATTTTGATTATTGACTGGTGTATTGTCTAAATGCCATGCTTTTGGAATAGGTTGCACATTATCATCCACAAAAGGGCAGAAATTTCAATGCAGCTTTTGTCATTGAATGGTGCAGGGGTACGTAATGTTGTGGGCATTTTGACAGCTCCGATACTCTAATAGATCTAGAATCGCAGGGCACACATAGACAAACAAAAATTCTCGCTCACAATCACAAGTAGGGACAGTTTTCAGTGTTCCATTTGACTGCCAGAATACCCGGAGAAAACCCACAAAGGCAGAGAGAGAACGTGCAAACTCCACATAGGAAGGTCAGAGCCATAATCGAACCCTGCACCTCCGCGCTGTGACGTGCTAACCAGTCGTCCATCGAAACATTAAAACTGTTTGCGAATGTGTGGAGAAGGTTTGCAGCCTTGAACGAACCCTGACTTGAACGCCTTTTCAGAGGGATACGGGGCTTTAGTCTCTAACATTTGGAAACCAAGACGAAAACAATATCTGAAATCACACTGGCAATTATAAATCGAAGTTGAGGTAGGTTTTTAGATTATAACATCAAGGTACAAAATAATCCTATTTGGCAGTATTCACTATGCAAGCCTAAAAAAGAGAAAGCGAGAAAACCTGCACTGCACATCAATTCGGTGAGAAAAATAAAATCAATAATTGAGTTACACAAATGAACACATCAAACGTCGCGGCGGAGTGATGATTGGATCATCTTTTCATTGAGAAAGCAGAGTCTAAAGGTGAGAACAGCGTGATGATGGGAACGACACAACTGAATTGTTCAGGCCCGTCGTGTTGTCCACGGCCATATTGGATAAGCCACACCGTCAGCACTTGAATCATTGGCTGCTGATTAGATTTTGGGGGGGTTACTATGCTGTTTTTGTTTGTTATGACATCTCCTGCCTCGCTTCGTGAGGTCTCTGCGCTCCTTGGCGACAAAAGCGCCACCTCCTCCGATGGAAGAAGAGCGAAATGGGAGAAGGGAAATGGGGTGGGGTGAGGGGTGGATTTTGAAGGACCATGCGAGTGGTGCATGGGTCTTCGCTCCTCCCCATGCTGCTCTGCATCCGGCTGTCCTGTTGTGCACATGCACACAGTGCAGAAACTTACATCTGCAGACAAACGTGGTCGGGATGCAGTTTGTGAAATACCATTGACCATAAGCAATAAGATATGTGTATCTGTTTATCTCGTACTATTATCTGGATGTGTTTTAGTCTTGTCTTGAATAAAGATGGCAAAAAGGAATGAATGCCTGCATTCAAAGGAGTAGTCAGTTCAATGAGGTTGAAATGAAATTTTGAACAAGTTGAGCCACTAAATGTGACGGTCTGACAAGATAGACGAATGCGGAACAAAGTATTTCTCACTCTTTGTCAGTGAAAGGCAAGGTCATGAGCAACTTTGTTTGCAGCTTTTACGAGTGGCCAGTGAGCGGCCACTGGTTTGGTATCCGGGTCATGGCACCAGTTGAAAGGTTCTGATGAAGATCTACCTCCCTGGCTGACCAGGTACTTCAAATAGTACCAGCTTTTTCAAGTGGAAAAATATTACTATAGTCAGTTTATAACTGAGGCGGCACGTAGGATCATCAATCCTTTTTCTCCCAGAAATCACCGCTAGGACTGGTGGTGAAAGTGTGATGAGCCCGAAGAGGAGCAAAATGGAGACAAGGGACCAAGTCGAGAAGTGTCAGAGTAGCAGCGCCGAGCTGCCCTGACCCGACTCGCAACACAGTTCGAGCTAAATGTCGTGAGCACATCGTCAACATGGTAACCAGCCATTTGTGTTGCGTTTGAATCCAGAAGAGACTACAGAAAACCACCTTTCGACCACTGAACCCAAACAGGAGAGTGTAAAACAGGGGCAATTGCCTAAAAAGCAGATGAAGTATTGGCAGGGGGAATAAAAAAGAAAGAAGAAAAAAAGAAAAATATAAAGATAAAATATAAAGAGCAGCATTGAACGTCTCTTTAAAGCTTCTATCAGCTTGCCTCCCGCACTTTCCTCCTTTATTTTTTTTATTCCTGCTCTTCTTCATCTGTCGGTATTTCAGTTGGAGGCGTCTTCTTAGATCTGCACCTTTTAATGCTGACTGCCGCAAATCTTTTGAGGCCGACTACAAAAGCAAGCTGGCGGTAAACTTCCCCCTGGAGGGGGCGGGGCACTGTTTGGGATCACTCTTCTCTAGGGGAAATCTCCTCCACGACACCGTCTGATCTAAGGAAGCCATCGCAATCCCCTCCCCCTGTGGCCTTCGTCACTCCCTCCTTTGCTCCGGACTGACCCATGAGAACAACTGCAACTGCAAAAGTGACAGTGTGTGATCGTCTCTGAGTGGGGACTGAACGCTGTCTACCTGCGAGTCAGGCGAGTGATTCGCGACAGGGCAAACCTTTCAGGTGAAATCAGTGTGGTTTGTTGCATGCTCATCCATCTTTTACCGCAAGAGCTGGCTGGAGCCTTTATTGCAGATGACTTATAGGTGGGCTTCACCCTGGCCTTGTCACCAGAGTTGGGATTGATCTCAAGGCGAACCACTACATGTCCAATATCAGATGGCTGGCATGCAGTAGCTCATCACAAAATACATCGGAATACAGTGGAATGGCTCAAATCAAACACAAGGAAAAACAAGGTAGTACCATTTCAAAATTGGACCGAAATGTTTTGGACAAAATGAAGTTGCACCAAGAGTACATCAAACATGATGTCATAAGCAACCTTAACACATTTCTGGAGATCTTCCGTAACCTAAAATTGGATTTTTGTGATCTCACTACCAAATGGTGATGGAGGAGAATGGTGACCAAAAAAAGTCAGAAATTAAACTTGTGAAAAAGGAAGGAAAGAGAAGCACGTACATCTGCCCTGGATGCTCAGTACAATACCGTACGCGAAGTCACAATTCCTATGACATCACTTACCCTCTGTATTTGTATTTATATTTGAATTGAGAGTTCACCAGTTAACAAACATTACAGACAACCAGCAAAATCAAACAAAAATCAAGCAGAGGCCTTTAAATAAAAAACAGTTCAACCGATAAATTGACCGGCTTGGACTGGCATGGGCCAAATGATGTCCAATGACAATTGAGCCATGCGTCTTGGAAACAATGCAAGTGTAGGACAATTGACATCACTACTAACATTGTTCCATAACGGCACAACCCTGTTAAAATGTTTTATACATATCTCCAGATGTCCACAACGTTTAAGCTGAAGCTTTAAATTGTGACTCCTCGTTCGATCATGCATCTTCAAAAACGAATCAAAGTTGAAATCCATTCAACTGTCCTCAATCAAATACAACACGACGATGATTGAGGGACTGAAGATGAAGTTTGGCGGAACATTTGCTACACGAGTACCAAACAGTATCCTGACTGAACTCAAACAAATGAACGGTTGACGCAGCTTGCGTTCCACCTTAGATGTCCCGCTCTATTCTGCATGATCGTAGTCCTTTTATTGCAATGATGCCGCGCCCCGACAGTCCTGGTTATCTATCGGTTTTATCTCTCACTCCTATCATCCTTGCGCTCGTATAAACGCCGCTGCTCTCCATTGTTGATGATGTGATGTACGGCTCGACATCGCTGAGGTGGCGAATTGTCGGCGGGACGATGCCTCTGTCAGGAACGCGCTCAAATCCTCTCGCTCCGGCCGGCCTCTTATGCATAAAATATCAAACATCTGAGGGACAATATGCTGACCTGCTGTGACCTCCACGCATGCGTCCGCACACAGGAGACAAAACCCACGCGCGCACAGAGACTGGAAAACAGAGACATGCATAGATGAATGCCGGCGTACACGCACATGTATGCACGCACACGCACCCACCCACACACACACACACACACACACACACACACACACACACACACACACACACACACACACACACACACAGTCGGCCCCCCCACCCCACCATTTGTACGTGCCTTGACTTTTTCCACCATCAGCACCGCATCCCTCAGATGATGTATTTGCGACATCTGGCGGCGCTCGCTATATTCATGGCTACAGCGATGCCATGCGGGACGAGAGCGAGAGCGAGAGGGGGAACAAAACGGGATACAAGCGAGTGACTGAAGGGAGGTGTGGAAACAGGGGCAGGGCGGAGGGGAGCAGACGTATGGAATAGTCGGTAAATGCACGAAAGTGTAAGGCAGCGTAAAGTGGCGTTAAAACACGAAAGTATGTCGATTTTCCACAGCAAAAGGCTTGGGTACCCCCTAGTGGGCGCCCGGCAGCGATCCGGTAACTCTGGCATTGGTAGGGTGCTCCGGGGTGGGGCTTTGCATCGGGCTACCATGAATCCATAGGAGTCAGAGGTCAGCCTTCTTGAGTTGCGGTGACATCATGACAATGGGACACTTCTCCAGCCTCCGAATCCCAAGCTGATCCATTCTGCCCAGGCTCAGGCAGCAGGCCCCTCTTTTCCCACACATTCACACCCTCTGCCAGACCGGAAGAGAGGGGAGCGAGAGGGAAGGGAGACAGGGGTGAATGTGAAGACCTCACCCCCAAGCACCCCTCATTCCATCTCCCTCTCTTTTCTTTCAGGGGCTAGATTAGAGAGATGGCTTAATTCTGTCTAATTATCTGGCCATACTCTCTCCTCTCTCCTTCTCGCCCTCTTTTCTTTCCTTCTTTTTCTTCTTCTTGTCTCTGTCTCCCTTCCCCCATATCTCAGAGAGTGGATACCAATTAGCTGATGTGAATTGTATCTACTATACAAATAGATTGGGCAATTATGTGGGGAAAAAATGATATTGCTGCCTGTTTAAACGTGACACAATTGTACCCCAATGTCGTAGTAGTTCAGAGCAAAAGAGGCAAACACAAATTACTAGCCGTTACAGTAGACGATGACGCACTATCATGACATAAGGGGCAAACAACCGCACATCAACGTGAAAATGATCAAAACCCCTTTTGAACCTTACACCATATTAATGCACATATTCTTCTGTTGACAAAATTGAGCAATAGTTTCTCTGATCAGGGATGCACCTCCAATAGGGATGCACCCTATTGGAAATTGAATACTGCACCTCAGTTCAAATCTTTCACTGCAATTTCGTGCACTAAGAATATTGCGTCTTGACTGTGAGCGGGCCAGGCTCAATTTGAAGTCAAGTCAACTGTCGCACTACAAGGCATTACTGTTGGTTTGTGCACATTACCATTATTTTGCGGCCAGTTAGTGTACACACAAAATCATTTGCATTCCATCCAGCGAGAAAATAACCAAGACACATTGGATGCATTGCTATAATTGTATTAGTGGAGCACTGAACAATAGATTGTCTTTCCTACATTCACTTTCTCGATGTAACGATGTTACAAAATGTGAGCTTGTGTGTTTGTATAGTCTCACCCATATGCATTACATAAGCAGAAATCACATTAATGAGATCATACACTTGTGCTGATAGCGCTAATTAGTTGCTGCGCTGAGGTTGAGGAAACTAGGCGAGGATCCCAGTGACTCGAACCATTGTTTCTTAATAGCCTTCCACACATTCATAATTCATTCCATCGTGGACCACGAAAGAAGCGCCGCTCATTTTGTCTCCGTTGGCTTCTTCTCTCGAGGTGAGAGAAATTGTGGGTTCCCCCCCACCCGGATGTCTTTCCTTCTTGCTGTGAGGTTTCACCGCGATCAAAATAAAATGTGCACACGAGGGATGTTCGCCTCGGGACCCAGCTGTCGGGCCACTTTGACAGCTTCATTTGTGGTGTCGCGGCTTGATCTTTCCTGTCACTGATACCAAAAGCCACTGAACACAGATTTGGCCCTCTCTCAGAAAAAAATTCTAATAAATAACGTTGGTAACTGCGCAGTGTGCGTACAGACGAGTAAGGCTGTTTGCCACATCTGCTCTGAACTTGTTCGCCTCCACCCTCTCCCCTGCAACACTGCAGTGATGCATCAACACCCCGGGGCCTGATCCTTTTGTAACATGTTCTCTGACACACACAACCACCTACCCACATGCGCACACAAATAAACACACAAACACACACTCATAACCTGCAAACAGAAATAACAGCAACAAAGAATAACTATCCATTCTGTTTTACGCAGTATTCCCAACGTGCCACATTGCTGCACGGGAAGAGAAAAAGAACATTTCAACGAGCGGGCCAGGTTGTGACTTCGAACTAAACAGATAGCGGGGAAGGAAAGCCAGGGGGAGGCTGATTATGATCGCTGCTGTCAGATGTGAATGCTGAGACGACAGCGATATCAGCCATATCTGCGTTCAGTGACACAGATCCACACGGACAGATATCAGCGCACAGTGGGCCCCATACTGATTATTTATAATCCAACAGGAGGTAAGGACACGGTAACACGGAACATACCTATTGAGCTCTTACATACTGTTTGGGTCAAATGTATCTCCTGTTGACATTTGAAATCAATAACAATACCCTTAGTGTCATTCTTTCACCCTGCCATTTTGTAATTGTTCCTAAAAATGACCACCAAAAAAAAAAAAAAAAAAACCAAACACACAAATGGGAAAATATTCAAAAATGTCATTCTTTTGTACCGCAACTCCATACAACCGCTCATCAGTTCCTATGGCAAGATTACATTTGGAATGTGTTGGTGTCATCTCCATTTTGTACATTCTTGTAAATGTTTGTTTCGTGATGCATTGCACCGTTTGGCAGTTTGCAGCAAGTTCACGTCAAGAATTTAGGCAGTGGGTGTTGTGATCCTTGGCGTAGTAACCATGTCTTGAATGATGTTTTTAATTAAACATTTGGAGCAGCAAATGTACAGTTAATTAACCCATACATTCTGTTCTGGTCAAATTTAAGCCGTTTTGACGTGACGGCAATGAAAACAACATATGTTTGTGGATATGAGGCTGTTCAGGGTCACATCTGACCCGTGTCAACCAAAACAGATTTTAACTTGACGGTGTCCTTTAAATAAAGAAACATGGTTATCATAGTGGATGATGCCTGGTGTCTTCGAATGGCCTCATCAAACGACACGACTTTTTTCTCATACATGACCGTCTTGCAGTCAGACTACCAGATAAATATCAGTTGGTGTCAAAATTGGCTACGAAACACGACGTTTGTCTGCGACAGGTCTGTCGGCTCAAAATCGACGTCGACATCGACATAAGAAAGCCAGAGGAGTACAGCTGTGATCCAGTCAATGCCTTGAGACTAAAATGACCTGGAGGAATGAGACTCTTCACAGGCGGACGGAAGCTAACTGCTGGCTAATTGCTCCAGGCCAGTGTGTGAAAGAGCTGTTGGATTCCAATCATGACAATATACTGTATCCTATTAATCACTGTGTGAATGGTGTACATCTGTTACCTTAAAGGTATTTACAAATCAGCTAAGGAATTGCACGTCTGTGCCATTTGTTATCAGCCTGACCACGTAATCGAAATGCTGGCTGACAAGTGGAGGCCCTGACATGCATTGGTGTGTTTCACCCGCATCGCACACCATGCTGGGCCAGTGTCCTGATTGCTTCAGGCTTTTAGACCCAACCACGAGCTGCATGAGTATCTAACAATAGACCCTACCAAAGCCCCTGAAACAGGTTTGCAACTCCTTCAAGAAAAGAAAAAGCATGTGTCAACAAGATGGGAGAGCAGCAAAAGAATCACTTCAAAAAGGTATGATCAGGGACGGTGGAAGCCGCATTTCAACTTCCACTTCTTGGCCATATGTGTCTAAGTAAGTTTTGTATCAAGGTGAGAGAGCAAAGCAAGAGTATGAAGAGCAAGACTGACCTTGAGACAAGGAGTGAGAGGGAGGGCAAAACCTCCAACTTGCAGCGTCTTCTATGAGTCTGTATAAGAGGCGCGACTGGATAGGCACTGCGAAGATGGATGTGAAGGATAGCGGAAATGGAGAGAGTGGCTGACCTTGGAGAACATTGAGGGACAGGGGGAGGTCTTCCAGATGATGGGAAGGAGTGTTACACAATGCAACTTTGAAAAGGGCTTGTGGAAGACAAACGCACAAAAGCCAGGCCAACTGGACTGGACATACCCAAAAAAAACAAAAAGAGACCCTGCGCCTAAGCCCAAATGTCTTTCCAAAGAGCCTCTGACCATCTCCCATAATTACAGTTGAAAGTCAAGACGAGCAAACCGAATGTGATGAGTCCAGACAGGAAGAGACAGACGGGATAAGGCAATCACAATTGTGATGTCAATGCCCTTACTTGTAATTGTCAGATGTATTCATAAAGATTGACATGTAGTATGACAATAGGTCAAAGAATACTACTCTGCGTTTTTGTGTTTTGTAAAGGGAAGGGAGAGCAAGCCAAGGCCAGGTTAGGCATTAAAAATAGAAAGGAATTGATCAAAAAAGGACATGTACCCGGTGGCAAATTTATTCAGACAAAACATTCTCGACAAAAAGATGACACAAAACACGTGGTTGAAGAAAACAAATGTATTCCTGCAAAATCAAATTGACTTCAGAATTCCAATCGTCCCCCATGATTCTTTTTTTTCCCCTTGAACCCCTTAAACATATTATTGTAATCTTGAAAACTAACGTAGCAAGCTGTCACATGAAGAGCCTTCTTTTGCATTTTATAAAAAGGGAGTAATGTACTCATCAAAAACACATTCATTTCTTATTGAGATACAATTTTAACTGTGCATTTATAGAATGACAGAGAATGGGATTTTATTTAAACATTAAAAAAAAAAAAAAAAAAAAAAACATCTGAAAGTGAACCAAGCAGTATAGCAGCATTCTAGCTGGTTCTTGTCATTGCAACCTTGAGCAAGACAGCCTTTCAGAGTGGGCACAAAAACACACACTTTCAATGCTCTTCGCCATCAACATCACAGGTGAGCCAGATAAGCATGTTCCATCTTTTGAAACAAGTACTGAGCAGCGGAGAGGTCTGATAGTCAACAAAGCAAGGGCTGTGATCAAAGACTCACAAAGACATGACCACAGCATAATGGCTTTTTATTTTTATTTCTTTCCGAGAGAGAAAGAGCCACAAGAGTGGCAAGGCAAGAACAGGTAAATGGTACAAGTAAGAGCAGAGAGAGGCAAGTGCAAAAGTAAGGGAGCCCGAAGAGGAGAGTGCAAATGCACACTTGCCATTTTGCCACATGGGCAGACTACAAGTCTCCACACTAACAGCGCCTGTTGATCTTGCTGTCTTATAATTGTTGATTTAAAACAAATAAAAATGAAAAAATAGTCCATCAAAATTAGACTATTTTTCAAACACATTTTGGTTTTTGAATAACTTGGTGTTCTTTTTTTTCTGTCTGCAATCAGCACTTGGACAAAAACGAGTCACACACAAAAGAACTTCTGGTGCTACATTAAATATTGGCTTTAAAACAGCAAGCCTATCTGAGTAGCCCAAATCATAACGCAGGAATAGAAAATGAACCTTATTGCAGCAACGTGACAAGATTTCCCAAAAAGGCTCTGTCAAAATTCTGAGTCTGCTTTTGCCATTTCAAGCTGAGTTTAATGTAGCAAGAATTTTGAAAGTTGGACAAAATTCAGTTTATATGTTGGAAAAAATGTGTTTAATGCCCAATGTTTTTATGCGATAACATTTGTGCCAGTCGAAATAAAATACGTTTTTTAAAGTAGACTATACATTGACTTAAAACAATCTAAATACCAATGATTTTATTGTGTGCAGCGACTTGACAGAATCGACTTGAGAAATTTCAACACACCATTTTTTCGGGGTGCATTTTTGAGGAAATTCAATAAAAAAAGCACAACAATTGGAAAGACGATTTGATTCTGGTACAAACATTTCAAAGAGAAAGGCAAAAACGAAAACTTATTTCCATTACACTACATCATTTGAATGCTGTTGAATGTTCACAAAATACATTCTCGTTTTCAACATGAAGTTGAGTGAATTTCATGTAGGATATTTATTCATATTCATATTTCTAATGAGGTCCTATCTATAATTTAAAAAAAGAGAAAACAAGGATGGCAGTGATTTAAAAATATCGATTTTTTTTGTGCTCCTATTCAAAAGATGTGACAGGCTGTGGTGAGAAGCTGCAGTTTCAGCCGCTCTCTATTTGTCAAGACAAGTGCCAAGCCAAGTGCACCCCTGTGCTTACCTGTAATGGCACGAGAGGGCTGTGCTGCAGCACAAGCGCAAGCTATTTCACTTCGGGGTGCGGAAGGCTCTGAGTAGGGCTGAGAGAGTCAGAAGTGATTGCATGTGTGTTTGACACAAGAGAAAAAGAAAGATGATAGAGGAAGGTGGAAGGAAAAGGTGACAACAAGTGGAGTGGGAGCTTGTGAACAAAAGATGTGTCTTCCAGTGTAAAGATGAACACATTAGAATATGAATCCAAGACCTCGGGCACACCGGGCACTTAAAAAGCCCCTTAAGTCAAGTGTCAACTATTATGTGCCATCAGCGGCGACACAGGGTCACAGAGCAAGACAGCCGAGGTCACCCTCTGTCTCTACATGCACCATTAAACAGTCCCACATGGTGCGAAAAGGACTGGCTGTCATTTGGAGACAAGAGCATGTACAAGGCTCTTCACAGAGCAGTCGCCATTGTCCACGCACCTTACATTATGCTTAACCAATCAATATTTACAAGTACTCAAAAGTAACATTTTGCAAATGATGTGCAAAGGCGACGACAGTCACAATTCAAGACCCTGTAAAATGAAAATAAATATATCTTGTAGATTTGACACACCGCAGAAAGGTGGGAAAAACTGGAAACATTTTTACAAATCGGCAAGTACAGAATATAAAATGAGGCTTAAGAAAAATGAAAAATATATTCATTCTCTCTGCTATGGGCGCCCCCTGAATATGCTGAAACGACACCCTACTGTTTCTTATGCCTCAACATAAATATATGTTTCAGACGTGAAAATGTATCGGCTAAAAGGCTCAGGGGGCTGGACTATAGCCCACCGGGTTGTTGCAGGTCTGTTCCATGCAGCAACAAGGAGGCACACTAAAGCAGTCACGCTAGCGCAAAGACCCTGGCTGTCAAGTCGGACTTAAGAACAATAAAACCAAAATCCCCTGTCTGTCTATCTCTGCATAACATGAGAGTACACACAGAAAAACAATGAGGCACTCTAAAGAGGCGATGCTAATCTGTAGGGGAAGATGTTATTTATGAGGTGATAACCGTTAATGCAAACGAAGTTGCTCAATTTTTTTATGCAGTTCTGGGAAAAGCTGACTCACACCAGACTCCAAAAAGGGTCAAGCTGCACCACTTTAGCTTGCTTCCCCCAAAAATCAGAAAACTGAACTTGACAGATTAACGCTATCTCCACAATTGAGGCATACATAGTTCTCCATCTTTGCACGGTTTCAGCAATAATCTTCAAACATTGGGTATGCACATATTTTCCAATAGCGATATAAGATGTTTCACTTGTTTCCTGTTAAAAGTAAATTTTAATTGATAGTCAGATTTTTCTTCTTAATATTACCCTGCCAGCCCGCAGAAGTGAGATTGATTGGATAAATCAACCGGAATCATGGGAAAACAGGAAAGCTGCCAATCAGCACTGTGCGAGCGTGTGCTTTTGGTTTGTGCCAGCGCATGAGCACACAAATATGTGTGTGTGTGTGTGTGTGTGTGTGTGTGTGTGTGTGTGTGTGTGTGTGTGTGTGTGCGCGCGCGCATCACTATTGGGCTGACAGCTGGGCTTGTTCAAGAGGCTTACTGAGCATTCTGCCTGTTTGGGAATCAAAAACCTGTGTCAACAGCATCCTACAAAGGATGTAAACAACCAGAGTCAACATGCTTTAGTTCATATATGACCGCAGAGAGCCCCGATTGTATAACGTGGCATAAGAGACAAAAGAAATTTCAGATGATAATTGCACTGGTCTTAGGTCAAAATGGTAAAGGACTAAGAGAGTGTGCGGAGGAGCTGCGGGGTTTGTATCAAATGTGTGTACGGGTGCGCGCGCCTGCGTAGACAAGCGTGTCAGTCCATCAGCATGTCGGCGTCACAGCTCTTCACTAAGTCCCAGATTAACAGTGACAGGCAGAGATCCTTCTAATTATCTCTTCCTGGACCACATGCAAATGGAAAAAACGAACAGAGCCATGTGATTGGCCAGCCCGTCTTGGGCGCCACAGACACTCTAATGAGCATGACGGCGGGATACAACCTCATGATGTACCACCAAAACAGACCCTGGTCGTCACATGGGCTCACATGCACCCACAAGAAATTGGGTGCATTAAATGACTGGGGCCCAGCATAGGAATGTTAGAATTAGAAGAGATCCTGATTGCATCTTGAGAAGAAAAATATATAAGTAGCACATTTGTGTATTAAGTCCCGTCCCAGCTAATACGGCTTGCAGATGAAGCATCAAGGACAGAGTTCGCTCAATGCAGATTCCGCCAATACCATGCTATAATTTCGAATGGGTAAGATAAGATAAGATAAAATAAGATAATAAATCCTTTATTAGTCTCGCAATGGAGAAATTCCCAATTCACAGCAGCAAAGTTATGAAAGGAAGAAGTAGAAGAACAAAATATCAACGCTGCTGGAAAGGCAGCCACTCTCGCGGCGCCATCTTGAAGTCAAAATAACAAAATAACACAACACAACACATTATACACCGACAGTCGTGCAATCTTAATAATTTTTCCTGCATACGTAAGGGATGTTACAAGTTCTGAAAGTTCATTTGATTGAGTCTCTTTTTCGAGCAATCTCCACCATCTGCCAAAGAATATCGGTTTTGAACTATTTTCTTGTAATCCTACCATAGATGTGCCTTTGGGGTTTAATGCATCAACATAATCCCCACTGAAATGCACTCATAGACAAACAACCATCCATGCTCACAGTCACACCTAGGGGCAATTTAGAGTACTATATTAACCTGCCAGGCATATTTTTGGAATTTGGGAGGAAACTGGAGCACTCGGAAAAAACCCACATAGGCAAGGAGAGAACATGCAAACGCCACATAAGAAGGCCAGAGCCGGAATCGAACCCTGCACTGTGAGGCAGACGTGCTAACCAGTCGACCAACGTGCTGCCCATATAACAGTCATTCAGACACAAGCAAAAAAAAAAAAAAAAAGGCCAAACAAAGGGTTTATCTGGAAAAACCATCACAGGGATTCTAAAAGGTAAAAGCCTAACTTGAGCCACTGTGAATATGGCAGAATGGAAAAAAAAGAAAAGGATGAAGGACTGGAACAGAAGGTAGAAAACTTGCTTTCGACAATCGAGTGCTGCAGTCAGCTAAAAAGTCAACCCAGTAAATCAGACGGAAAGATGGCAACAAAGTCAGACGATTCATGAATCACCTCCTAGTCCATGTAAAGTTGGGCAAAACTGCCAACTATCTGCAAAGGCAAAATGTGGAATGATTCAAATGAAATAGCTACTGAAAACAAATCTCATGGCAAAAATTTAGATTAATGAACACAAAGTATTGGAAACCGAGCAGTGACCATAAGAGATTTTTAGACAGTCCTGCAGCAATGTGGGCCATGTTTTGCATGGCCCACTTTGCATACTAAAAAGTATGCATTTTGATTGTGAGAGAAAATCACAATATTAAATGGAGCTCTAAACATATGCATAAAATCACTTTCTGGACTTTTGTTTCAAATATAGAAAAAAAAAAGATGCAAATTCATCTCTTACAAACATGAAACTTCCCCGAATGACAACGAGATACTAGTGAACTAATATAAATATTTCAAAAATATTTTAAATGGCCAACATGGCAGAGCTGAATCATGTCTTTTCATGATCTGCTCGCAAAGTGGTGCAAGTAAGAAATGTGCCAGATGTAGTTTGGCTTTGTCAAGCGCGACACATATGAACTTCAACAGAGCACTCACAAGGATATTTTCCCTCCCAACACAGTCAAGTACTTGAGAGAGGCACATAGTTTGGTTTTACTGTGCAGAAGACTTTCTTTATCTTTGTAATTCACCCCCCGAGTATATTCGGGGAGCCTTGGGACTTGCCATTTTTAATCAAAAACGGGTGCCTTTGTCTTGTCGCTGCTCCATCCAGCGTTTCTATTCATCCTTTGAGGGCTTTGCAGTAGATTAAATGGCATTTTCATTTAGCACTGATAGTACACAGTTTCTCTCCAGCAATTCATCCATCCACATTTGCAGGCGGCTCATGCTGTGAAAACTCTGAAAATTGCAATATTTACAGCAATTGACTACATACACATGGCCGGGGCCATCCTGTTGTGAAGCTTGTTATGTTGTATAATAATCACACCGCACTTACAAATAAGTCAAAATGATATGTGGATGCGAGCCCTTAAGGGAGTGCCGATGGAAGCAATACAACGGTTCAGATAAGAATAGAGAGTAGCATGACCTTGACTAACCATGACTTTTTTTGCATTTGTCGCAATAAAAATTCAATATTTTACCTCTTTGATTTGATTCGGGCAGCACAGAGGACGGCGGGTTAGCAGAGCTGCCTTATCTGCCCTCCGGCCTTCCTGTATGGAGTTTGTATGTTCCCTCTCCAAAAATGCTTCTTAGTTCAATTAAAGACACTAAGTTGCCCTTATGTGTTAGTCAATTGTTGTGTTGTCAATTTATGTCCTATCATCGGCTGGCAACCAGTCAAGGGTGTACCTCACTTCTGGGATGGGTTCATTTATTTTGACGTTCAAAGCAAACGAGAGATGGCATTGCCAAAAAGTGTGCCAAAATATGGTGGCTGACTATGATCCACATCTGGCAGCCTCAGATATATATATACGCATTATTTTTCCAGAACGTGACTAAAGGCAATTCAATGGTGAGCATCATGACAAATGCTTCATGTCTCCATAATTGTTTGACCATGACCATTCTGTCAGAAGACAGATTTGCTTTGACCCGCCAGCTCGTTTTTAGGGGGTCAAAAGGAATATTTCAAAAAGTATCCAACTTAGGCCCGATGCCAGAGGTGAGAGCAAGTAAGGAAGTTGTTGAAAAAATATGACAAAGGGTAGAAGGTAGCGGGCGAGAAGACTTGGGTGCGGAGAGGTTGAAAAAGCGACCTCTACCTGCCTGTCCGATGGTTGTGACTTTCAAAGCCTGCTGGTGGTTTGTGTGGAAGCCATCACATCTGCGACTGGCCGTATGATTAATGAGCCTCTCAGACTGTCTGTGCAGTCTGAGGCAGGCCATGGCCTTATCCCAGGCACGGCTGATTTATTCGCCTTTGAAGCAAACCTCCAAAATATAAGCGCGAAACTCCACAGGCACATGTACGCCCGCCATGACGCACGCACATTGTACGAGTTGGTGCGGAGCCGATGCGTACACGCAAAGGCTTGTCAAGCTCGCCAGCACCTGCTTACATCTAATGAAAACCTCAATGTGACAGTGTTATCCAGGGCGGGTGAATACAAAACACTCCATGTATAAGCAAGCTGACTAAAAATGTCTTCTGTCTCCTATCAACAAAAACTCCCATTCCCAACCGTCAGTCAGCGGAAGGGACGCATGCACAGGGGGGATGGACGAGACAAAAAAAAAAAGCCTTTCTCAATGACACATCAAATTCTTCTGATTTTCTAAAAGGGAAAAGTCTATTGAATTTCTAGCCTGCAAAGATTGAGAGGATGATCATGGCTCCTGGTTTCTTTGGCAGTCATAAAATGTCTCTCTGGCTAACCTTGAAACTCTTTGGACCAAACATGTGGCCAACCAACTGCACAGAATGCGAAGTTAAGCATCACATGTGAAGCTAGATGAATTAGCCCAGTGACAACATCTACTATGTGGCCCTGTTTCTGTAGTCCGTTGGTTCCGGAACATAAAAAAACAAAAATCTACCATGCTGCCTTGTTTCTGTAGTCCGATTCGGTTAAATTGACGATCCGCTGTATTAGGAAATCGACAAAATCAGCTATAAGCACTAAACCAGACTTAAAACCTGCGGTGTGATTTGAATTTTAAAAATCAAGCCTCGATGCAAATTAGCGCATGCACACTCATTCTCTGAAGCGTAAAGAAAGCCCGTTAAACCAGGCACACAGCGTCTCCCCAGGTTGATCAGCATCCGCCGAGAAAGGCAAACGCTTTGACATATTTGTTTTTATTTTGTTCCCCGAGAAAAAGGCCCTGCCATATGGCAGCGCCCCGGAACAGATGGCGTTTGCCCACTTCCTCAAAGCGCAAGCGTCTATCGTGGCAATTTAAGGAGCTGCTCGAGCACAAGAACACCACAGATTGGCATATTTCCACAAAACGGCTATTGTTATGCAGCAGAGCGACAACGGTGAGGTTAAGACAATGCAGACTTCATGTTGTTCGTGTGAATGCTACTCGTATTGCACCTGTCAAGGTGCAGAATAAAATGATGACGATAAGGAATTACTCACCGCATTGGGCGGAATTGACTCGAAAAAGACAACATTAAGGACAAGCCTGGCCCAAACATGCATGGTCTTTACCTGCAAGGAGGTGTCAGAAAGGTTAAGCATGAACGTCCTCGGATGATCTAAGGTGCTTATGATGGAGTGAAAGAGCTGCCCGTTGACGCATGTCGCTTCATCTCTCATTGCTGGCTAATTCTTATCAAGCACAACCTTAACCCTGTGGCACAAAGAGCCAAAGTGGTTAAAGTCACCTTGGCATTTGAAATGCTCCTGTACCCAGTCATACTCCTTTTTTTTTTTTTTTACAGGAATTCAATGAAAGGTGGAAGCAAAGGCCTTGTAACATCAACACCCCACCAAATCCTCAAATGTCAAGCCGTTACAAGTGTTCAAAAAAAAAAAAAGAAGAGAAGACCAAAGTTCAATGGGAAACAAAATGTTCAGTCAAAAGATGGTTTTCTATAGAATCGATACTTTTGTTGGAAATGTGTCACTTAGCCGCGTAACGTGCAAACTTTAGCCCTCCTGCAATTTTTGTACGAGGTGAAATGGCAAGAGCAGACGTTTTGCATTTTGGCTCAACTAATATGCACCAAATCTATGCAATGTCCTGTTCAGATGGTCCTTGACAAGTTGTAAATGTTGCACTAATGTCTACTTGTTGTCTATATGACTTCAAGTGTAACTCTCCAACAGGGCATTACCTTTTTGTTCAAAATGACACATTGCGACCCCCTCTAATGGAAATGTGGTCAGTGAGTACAGTATATAAAACGAATACTTTTCTGTATTATTACAGAGTCCTCATTGTAACCCCTCATGCGGAATTTCAACTCATACTCTGCTGTATATTTCCAACGAAATCAAGCTATATTTTCTTTAAGTGACGCATCTGAATGGTTCCTCATGCTGTACTCCAATCAGATTTAATTACATTCAATATTGCTCCCAAAGCCACCCAGCTATAGGCAGCCTATCAGCCAACCATATCGTCGGGGGGGAACAAGCCATCTAAGAAAGTTAGTCCACCCGCAAGCCATCTATCTACGCACTCGCGCACCGGTGTAGCAGGAAGCCAGGTCAGCCCAGTCAGCCGGGCTACCCTGGGGGTCCTGGGGTGGTATTAATCAGTCTGGTTTCTGCTGAAAAGCTCAATCTGCGGATGATGGATGAGCCATCATGCTGAGGGAACTGAAGTGACGGGTGACAAAGAAGGACACACACACCTGAATAAATCCACTCCCCATCCTGTCTAACCCCAATGCTACATCGTCAAGGTAGCAGGGTGAAAGCACGTGTGTGTGTGCATGCGTGTGTGTGTGTGTGCGTTCGCGCGCGGAAGGATAAGTGTCTCAGCATGTGTCCTGCTCTGCTAATGAAGTCATCTGAACAGTGATTTAACGGCCCGGTGTAAAAGCCTCCCGCCCTTAACTCATAGCCTTGCTCTATTAGAATGTGATATAAACCCTGGGCACAATAACTGTCCTGCCACTGTAACAATATATAAGAGGCCACCGGCCAATGGTCCACACTGCTAACTTACACAGTCTGGGCAGCAAATTATGAGCTCTGTATAAGAAAGGGAAGTCGTTCAAGGTGAATAAAACTTGTAAAATGCGCAAGATCAGGCATCATGAGGGAGGCCTGTTGTCGCGGGAGCTCAAATGCTATTTTTGGGTGCTACAGGTTCCAATGGTGACCAATTTGAAGAGGTGGCATAAAATATTGTTGAGGGGTACAATGGAACCTCTTCCAAGATGCAAGCTGACCTCTAATCTTCTTGAGCCACGGGAAATGAATAAATAAATTCAATCCATACGTTCAAGGGACAAACTTTTGCCATCATAAAGTCTTTTATAAACTGACCAAAATGGCCAAATGCGAATGACCAGGACATTTCTGAGAAAAATACAGTCGGCAATTCGCACTCGCACAGCAGCCAAATGACCCTTGTACAAATGCCAACTCGTTGCAAAAGAAAAAAAATGTTATTCACCAAGGATATTCAGACTTTGAAGATTTGGGCAGAATTTCTAAAAGTAGGTTTCAGGAAGGAGAACACCTTAAAAAAAAGTGTCAGGCTTGTTAAAGATAAAGTTCTGTACAATAGCCCTGTTCAAAAGTCTGATATGAAAACCCTTAGGACACAAGGTCACACTGGTTGGATTGTACAAAATAGCATTTGTTGTGACGCCCCAAAGAAGAGAGTCAAGGATTCCTGCGTCTGCATTTGAATCGAGAATTTTTTTTTATCTGCAGGAACAAACAGTGAATCATCTGACACAATCGCCTCATCCCACGAATGGCCTTTACTTTGGAGTCAGAGACTTTTTGACAGTTTACATGTTGGCAGCAGTGACAACTAACTGCCATGCTCTTTGAGGGCATTCCTGCAATAAAAACAATACAAAACAAAACCCTAAAGCCATTCTCTAAATCCTCCATGAAATCTGCTCCTCTGGACAAAGACAGACTAATAAGGCAAATGACAGCATTCGCGGACATTTTTGATACAGTCAGAGTTTGCTGAGTTATATAACCTTTACCCCCTCCTACGCCTATGCCTCATCGTATCGGTTGGTGCCATTCTTTCCCACTCGCGTCAATCCACGATAAGTGAAAGCCTCTGTTGAAAATTTGGTTCAGGTGAACAAATAAAGGAACTGTTTAGCATAGAGCAAAACAGACTACACGGCAAGGGAGAATGTCATTGTGTGTGTATGTGTGAGAAGGAATGGAGAGAGGCCCGAAGGAAGACAAAGCTCATCACAGCACAGCACCGAGCTGCACACTTCACCCTTATTAGACCCGTGTCCTTGGCAGATGCAGAGCTTGCCCTTTTGTTAGCAAGGTGCAGCGGCGTGTGTGTGTGTGTGTGTATGTGCGTTTTACAATGGCAGTGATTTAGAATGGATTGAGCGTAGGCGTGGAGACAAGGTGCAGTAGCCCCATGGCTCCCTGATCGCTGGCAGCGTGACAGCTGGGAATGGAGCGCGGGGAACAGCCTGAAGTATTGCCATCTAATATGTGTCACATATACCTGCATAAATATTTATGCCCGTTTCAGAGCAAGAACAGGAGAGGACAACCCAGGTGAGGAAGATGGGACAGCATCAGTGGACTTTGTGTGAAGTCACTCACATGACGCCAAGAGCCAAGCTTTTTGAACATCCTCTCAACAAGTTTGCCTGGTTGTGATGACTTGAACCAAAAGTGTTTTGAGTCACCCAAATAACTTTGTAGGGTATGCCCAACGTACATGGAATGCCAGTCATTAGAAATATTAAATGTATGTCAAGTATCAAGCCATTAAATACATAAACTACTCCAAGGACATTACTAGCCTACATGTACACATATACACTTTCAGTTTGGGTGTTCATGCAACATGCAGAATCAGCAGTTTACCTGTTGGCCAGCAGAGTTTTGAAGGTGATTTGACACATGTCCTGATACGCTGGCAGCAGCCTTTGCCACTCCCACGCCCACTCAACCATTGCAACCTGTCGATGAATGAGTACAAAGAGCGCTTCAATATGAATCGGGTTCAATAGCATCGTTGCATTAGTATACAACTGTGATCCACAAACAAAGAAGAAGGGAGGGGTCCAAGCGCCGGCCACAAACAACCGGCCATTTATCACATTCGCAGAAGTTTTTTTTTTTTTTAATCATGATAAGACAGCAATGAATTTATGAATCCATTTGAGGGGATTTGGTCATTATTTATAGAAAGATATATCAATTTGGGGGAGCGAGTCGTTAGTCTTCCCACTCTTCTGCTTTTGTTTCCCTCTCCCTTGTTCCAAAAGCACCACAACGGCACCCATTTTTCTCCTCCACTCTTTTTTTTCTCAACGCTGCATTAACACACTTGGCACCGGCACCAGATTGGGGAAGCAAATAAAAACCAGAGTGTTTTGATTGCCAAAATGTCACTCCTAACTGCGGGCTGAGCTTTATTGACAAAAGGAGGAGAGCTCGATCCATTCATCCATCCTCTCTCTGATCATTCGTCGTGGGAGATTGATGGATGTGACTTCACCCCCTCCTGCCTCCAATCTACTTGACAAACTACATCGGCGTCGAAAGTGGAGAAGTCGTGTTAATCATTCTCTTAATAAGGTGTTTCTATGCAAAGCTTTTCAGCCTCCTGTAATAGGCTGAAAACGGGACAATGTATTGCAAAATACAAACAGCTGGGCGAAAATCGGCAAGAAATCGTTGTTTGTGTGCACTGCCGAGATATTGAGTGTGTGTTTACGCAAGTTACGGCATCCATGTGCAGTGGCCAAAAGACACACACACACACAGACAATTCAGGATGCATTGTTGCTAATAAATCAAGAGAATTAGATGCCCGCAATGTCAGGGGCTGTACACATTTTCCGGGAGACTCCAGTTGGCATCTTTGCTTTTAGCAGATGAAAAGGGAAGCTCGGGCAGGATGACTCCTTTGTGCATTTCCTCTGCCAATAAAAACGAGAGTAAATATTCAAGGCCTTGGATGAACACATGCTTGTGAATGCAACTGGACAACTGTGGCAACTGACAAATGTGGGCATATGAAGCCACAAATATTGAGTCAAACTGTTGCCACCTGTCTGGGAAACAGGCTTTCATTTTGTTAGCCAATAGCCTATTTGTTAGCATATTAGCACCAAGTCATATTTGAACGTTTTTGGAAAACATGAAAAAGCACAACAAATTCTACAAATGCTACAAAACTAAAACAAATTAGATAGCTAATCCAGGGAAAGACTTGGCAACAATATATTTTATAATAACCAAGTCACTAAAGATACGGCACTTTGAAACAGTAATTCATGCCTTCGTCATATCCCGGCTGGAATACTGCAATGCACTTTACTTTGGAGTCAGCCAATCCTCCATTAAGCATCTCCAGTTGGTCCAGAATGCTGCTGCTCACCTCGTTACTGATACTTGTAAAAGGGAGCACATAACACGTACTACTACTGGCATCCCTTCACTGGCTCCCTATACATTTTGAGTTTATAACTCGTCTCAAAACTCATTTGTATTCTTTAGCTTTGACTCAGCATGACTGAGACTTGATCTTAGTTTTACTGTCTTTGTGCTTTCTACTGTCTTTGTTATTAATTTCTTGTTTTATTGTTGTACATATGATGTTTGCTCCATGTACAGCACTTTGTATAAAGCGGTGGTTGTTTTAAAGTGCTCTATTCATACAGTTGAGGTGAGGTGAGTTGAGGGTTCTTTCTCTTTCAGCACCAAATGACTTTGCACATTACTGTTGTATGGTGAAAGTACGGTATATAGTGATCTGTGAAGTTAAGAAAAAAAGTGCAGCAGCCCATTTTCTATGAGCATCCAAGTACCGTGAGTTGCAAAAGTAGTCAACTCTTTAACCGTGGTCACAAAAGAGCAATAAATTAACTTCTGTTTACCAACCTGATTCATCTTCTTTTTGCCAATTCGGTCAAACTGCTCAAGGGGGTTGAATTTGGTGGTGCGCAAACAATCACCCACGTCAAAGCTCACCACGCAAGGTGTATCACAGAGCAAGTCTGTGTTCCCACTCAACTTGGACATCAGCAAATCCTGTGGACCAGACAAGTAAACATTTGCGATGACCAAAAACGGAAAAATGAATTCAACACGAGGTCACCAAACGGAATCCATGATGGCAATAGGATATAATTTGGTTGACGCCGTGTTGTACAAGAACACGAAATAAATGTGAAAGTCACACTGTGCGCATGTCGTGGATGTCCTGTTGTGAATTCGGCACTCTCATCCGTCACTTTGACATGACTTGTGAACCTCCTCTCCCTCCATCTCACCGCCAGCTCAGAGTGTCCCTGACCCGAGTGCTCTTGTCTCAGCCTTGGCTATGGTGGAGCCGTTCCAGAAAAGCTATCCAGCCTACCTCGGTAGCCCATTCACATGCTATCACATTTCCATGCCGAGTTATTGCTGTTTTACGCAATCCATCAAGAGCAGCCTAATGTATAAGCCGCACGTGTTGTTGCTATTCCAAGCCGTATCCTTAAAGACAATCTGTTGTAAAAGACACGGGAACTGTAACTATGCGCCTGACGGTCAGCGAAGGCCGCTTACTTCATATAACTGTCCAGGGACTAAATTGCTATTTGTCTTTGTCATAAGTCACAGTTATGAGTTAACCAATATAAAAAGTGGAGAATACAAGAGACCAAAGCACTTGAACGTCACATATTGTAGAGTTGTAGAACTATACCTGTGGACAAACATAATGAATTGATATTCGAAAATAATATGACTTTTCTATACCTAGATGGATTGGTGTGAAAGTAGGTGGGGTAGCTCAACAGCAACGATTACCAGTTACCCGTAGCTTCTTATGAGGACGAATACCAGACAATATTGTGTATTTTAAGTTTTAAACTAATATTTCATGATTTAGTTTTATGTTCTGTTTTGCTTTGTATGGTTGTTTTTCTTTTATTTGGACGAGAAAGGCCAGTGATGTACAATACAGTGTTACCGTATACTTAAACAAAGGGTAATTCTGGACCATCTAAGATGTTGGGCAAGAGCTGCATTAAAAATGCTTTGGTTTTCACTGTTGATTGAAGGATAATTTTAAACTCAGCTTATAACTTTATAACCGCATAACTTTTTTGCAGTCTTGTCTGGCACAAAGGTTAAGAACGTTTTGGTGACTTTATTTTGCTATCGGAGGAAAAAAAAGAATTAGGACTTCTTTTACGCACAACCCAAAGTCTGTAAAGTCATTTTTCAGACAATGACTATACCTACAAGTATAAACTGGTTGGTTGGTCTACTCTTTGTCACAAATAAAATAATAATAAAATGGTTAGAGTCAATGAAAATTCCCTCATTTCTAAAAAGATTGTGGGACACCCTTACATGTGGTGATTGTATTACATACGGAATCATTGCAGTCGCACACAGCCTTCACGTCACCCGAACAACAGACGATGCAGTGGCAGCAGCATCTCCCCCCCCCCCCTCACTTTGGTCAAAAACCTCCCCCCCAACAACTTTCCCTCACCCCACCTAACATGCTGGTGAGAGGGAGTGCTTCCCTACCTCATTGCCTTGGATGATGTGATGGATGTGCCTCAGGTAGTCGCTGCCCCCTGCTTTGTGGCAGACCTCCAGCAGCATCAAGCCCATTTTCTGCTCGGTCAGTTCGGCTGCAGCCATTCCACTTTCGTTGCCTTGCTCGTGGACGCTGGGAGAGGAAAGAGGGGTAGCATGGGAAAAGTGAGGAGTCCGCAAAAATACGAGTGGGACACTCTCTGCTTGTACTTTAAGTGAAACTTGAGGTAATAATGTGTGAGGACAATTCACTTACTGGCCAGGTGAATATTTTGTGACAAATAGGTTTTAATTCATACTCAGTGTCAAATATTTTGGGTCACCTATTTAGATGAGTAGCCAGGATACCTCATGAGATGGTCTGGGAATTGAGCGGTGGGAAACAAATGACTGAATTGATAGCGGATTGCCTTGCGCTGTTTTCACAACTTTTTGCGAAAGACGTGCCAGGAATTTTGAGCGAAGCATGTCGGCGCACTAAAAGTGATTTGTGCATGTCTTCAGCATGTCCTGCCTGTGTGCGTGTGTGTGTCTGTAATTGTGTGTCAAGGTCCTCACGCATGTACAGTCCTCCAGCCCTGACAAATGCCCCCATCATTTTCCGAGCCTTCTTATACAGATGGATGTCCCACTACCGTCCATCAAACCTTCTCCTTCGCATACACTTCCCGACATTGTCCTCTCCCTAACGCGCCGCACTTTGTAATTATAAGGAGGCAGGGATAGTGCAGCCTGTCAGCCGGTCATTGGCTATGCGACATTGAGGGTGGCATAGCAAGCGAGGGTCCGCCCCGTCCATGCACCTCCTCATCCCTTCGCCCGCCGTCCCCAGCGGTCGCGTTGTCTGGGACGGTGGCTGTGCATCCGTGTCAGCACCTGCGCTGTGTATCCTTTCCTGTCCATCACTGTGCAGGTGAAGCAGATGATTGGATTCAGTCAGCGGGGTGATTAATGAGGGCCCCTCCGGATTTGGGACAGCCTATCAATCATGTCATTAGGGCCAATGTGCCCTGAAAGAGGCAGACCTCCGCCAAGGAATAACTACATTCATCTTCATCTGTGTATGCATCCCGTCAGCCCAGCCAGGGTCACCATGATGGAGAACAATAATCTTCTCCTCTACAAATTACTTTGCAAAGACAAGGTGGGTGTCTACAGGAGGGGGGCGGGGTCAAGATCGTAAAGGAAAGCTGGCAACGGGTTGGGAGGACATATGTTTTTTTGAAAGACGGTTTAAACGGTCGGCTTTATGCGTGAGTGTGTACCCCCGTGAAGTGTTAGCGAGTCAAGTTATTTTTGCGGAGACACTATCTGCCTCACACATATTATGTGTCTTATTCAGACATTGTTTTGGGAGTGTTTACAAGCCGCTCGTCACTTCCCTGTGAAGGTTAGTTTAATGAATAGTAATGATCTTACTGAATGCCTCAGACAGGTGATACATAATGACTCTTCCTTTTCGTCCCCCAACACACACACCTACACACACACACACATTCACACAGTGTCCCATCTTCTCTGTCTGCCAACTGCCTCAAGAATGTGCATCTTCTTCCCTCTTCTTGTCACTAAGATCACCATTTCAGATTAGTGTTCATTTCATTATATCGTCACTGTTACGTTTATTTTGTTTTTAAACTGAGGTGTGGTCAGGGACGTGCCGGGAACAAAATTGATCAAAAAGTACAGTGGGTGGAAAAAGCCTGGTATAAGAAAATGACACCAAATTTTTTTCCCACCATTAATATTACCTGTACAACTCACTTGAAGGAAAATACATTTTTAGGAGAGGGGCGAACAAAAATAAACGCCAGAGTGTAAAATAAGAGTCAGCGTGCACTTGCCACCATTTAAAGTGCCTCAACTACAATTTTAGTTTTAATACATCAAACATATCATCATTTATTTAACCAAATGATATGAATATAATGCGACCATGCGTGAATATTCAACATTTCCGAGCCGAGTGATGGATTACACTGTGCGGCATGCGTGAACACGTTCACATTAGAGAACACGACAGCCATTTTGACCTTGACCTCTGTTTAAATAGCTTAAGTTGACCCCTCACCTGTTTATGCAGAGTTTGCGGGCCTTTTGCAGCTGCATGTTCATCCACTTTGGTCTCTTTTCCTCCAGAGCCTGCAGCACCTTGTGCACGGTGGGTTTGGGCACACCCTGTCGTATGCACGGAACACACACAATGTACTCATGGCTCAATTTCAACCGAGGTCAGGTTTAACAAAACAATAAACTCGTCCTAAAGGAAGAAGCCATGAGTTCTCCCTTATCACAGACACAACTACTTTCTCTTTAGGAATCAACAAGCCCTGAACAACTGCAACAAAGTGATGATATATTATGACTCATTATGACGATTATTCTATTACTCACACCTTTACCTTCTGTTGAATCCCCATTGACGCCTGCAGACACTCGGCCAACAGGGCCAGCCGATCCTTGGCCTGACAGTTCAGGGCTAGCCCGCTGATTCCTTCAAGTGCGCGCGGCTCTCCGAGACTACGGATCAGGCAGTTAAAAAGGCACCACAGCAACAGGCCCATTGAGCGCAGTTGCCGGGCATGCTGAGAGAGGTGTTGCTCTGCCGCTTGGAAGAGGTAGCGGATGGGGAGGGGCAAGGACGCTACAACCAGCGGCAGGTTGGTGAAAATGAAGGACATGGCTTGAATGGCCAGCGATGTGACAGCTGCAGGAAAAGATTTATAAGCATGATGTTCATTACAAATGAATGGTACTTATAAATGCAGAAAGCTAGCAGTGAAACCAGCGCCATTGTATTTGCTTACTCTTAGACGAAGAGTCTCCCTTCCCAGTCTCCCGTCCTCGTACTTCCACTGGTCTGTAGTTCCAGCTTTTGGGCATCTTAGCCAAGACACTTTCTGGAACAACTCTGACCGACGAAGCTGCGCCGGGCTCCTCGTTGGCCTGCCAGTATGTCACCATGGTAACCAAGTGAGTCAGAAGGGTGTCGGTAGACTTGGTGACTATTACCCTGATACAGTCCACCACAACGGGCACTTCCTGCATCGTTTCTGGCAAAAGAAGAAAATGACTTGCATTGAAGTTCATTGAAAGACACAAAACACACGGGATGTTGTTGGACTTTCTCATTGGGCAGTTGAGTTGCTCGCCAAGGAATGAACTTTTGGCTGGATTTGGGAGGATTGCAGTTGCTTGACCACACAACTTCGACTACTATAACACCAGCTTTTTTTGCTTATTTGTTTTTGTACCCTCTCTTCTAGTCTTGCACCCCCTCCAGATTCTGACGCCAGGGGTGTTTCCCCTTTGGAATAACGCTACACCGTCATTACGACAAGTATTACGGGTCCATTGGGACAGTCCACTTTCTTATCGTGTCACAACTTTACTTTTGACATAAATGTCAAACATAGGGATTAGATTGCTGATATATTCAGCTAAAATGTCTGTAATAAAGCAAGTAATAACCGGTCACATTCAGATGTTTTCAATCAATTTCAGTGGCCCGACGGTGAAAGTGTTAGTACCCTCTCAAGGTGCCGTACAGTACATCTTCCATTGCTCTGCCCTTTCATATCCGGCTCATATTGATAGCTGCGAAGCAACCACATGAAGTTGTATGGCAGCCATAAATTTCCCGTAGCAGCCGCTGGAGAAGCAAAGGCTACGGGACAGATAAAGTATGCTGGCAGTATTGGAAGAGCTGTGAAATCTTATGGGACATCTAACAAATGTGCGACCTCAGACCCACAGAAAAAGACTGGAGCGGAACACAAAATGATATAGCTGTTTGACGAAGCACTGCGCCGAGGCAGGTGAGACCGAGACCTATTTTTCAAAGTCACTTGGTGTTCACACTTTGCACCCTCTTGCGATCGCATCGACTCATGTATTGATTTGAAAGAGCTTGCTACTACCGTGTGTGATCTAAGCGGAGAAGGAGTCAAACCTCTCTCTGTAATCTATGAACGTTCCCTCGGTGAATAGCTGGTATCCCAAAAGGATCAGTCGAGCTCTCTTGTAACCAAAAAGTGCATCGCAAAGATGTGGCACAATCCCACAATTAAACTAATTAGCCTGTGGGAATAAATGATGGTTGAATGACAGTGAGCAAATCTCGCAATCTGGATGGAATTTAGACCCTCCGTGAGTCCCTCCCTTGCTCTGCCTGAATTGGCTACCACTCAACCAGACATCAAAATGTGCGGCAAAGAAAAAGAAACAAAACGAATCGTTATGGTTTCGGCACAAGCATATTAAATGTCATCTCGGCAATCGCAAAATATCCAAATATTCTTCGCGGGGAGCAAATCTTAAAGCGTTTGACGCTGTCATCAGTGACTTTTTTTATACAGGCTACAGAGTAAAGTGCAGCTTTGACGGACAGCGCAGAACTAGTTTCGAAGCCTATAGAAATGACTTGTAGAACCATTCACGGGGCGACAATAAAGACGGGACCTTGTGGAGGAAAGGCATTCATTTTATTCAATGGCTGGAGGCTGCTTTACCTGGCAGAGTGTAGAGATGTCCCCATACATGCAGACTCTCCAGGTATGGTTGAAGGACCTGAGTTAAGGTCTTGGGGCTCACATTTAGGCAGGTACAAATGTTGAAAAGTGCCACGACGAAGCCATCTCCCGCTCTGCGTTCCTGTGGAGATATTTCAAGCTGGTTCTCAAGGCAAAAATCTGGAAGGAGAAGGAAAAATTTTAATAAGTTACATTTTGATCGTGAATAGAACAACTCAGAAATTGGTGAGGAGAGATTCTGTATTGCATTGAAAAATCAACGGAGTGTTGGACTAACATGAAAATACTCAATAAATGTAAAATGTAAAAATCTATTGCAAGACAATCGTACTTATACAAGGAAAAAATGGTTGCAGGTATAATGAGGGACCGTTTTTTTAAATAGGAATATAGATATAATAAATCAAGAGAGGTCTCTTGCAACATAAAATTCACATGAAACATTTTTTAAAAACTGATTGTATGATTTTTTAACCGATAAAGAAAATATAATACAGTATTACTGTTGCTTAATTTTGTCTTTTTGATTTGAAAGAGGAATGAATTGTTGTTTCTCACCATAATTTAAGCCTCAAATTAAACTTTTTATGATTTTTTCATTGTAAATCCAAAAACAATAAAATACTCCTGCGTACAGCAAGGATTACCTCATACACAATTCAACATTACATAGCTGATTAGTGAAATTGACAACACTGAAGCAAGGATAAAATTCCCATACCCATAGCACAGAGATAAAAAAAGATACGGTATATATACTGTACATATATTTGTTTGTTTATATTTTTGTTTCATTTTATTTACATTTTTAGAGAAAATACACATAAGGGGGAAAAAAACGCTCATTCCAGTGGGAGGTGTATTTTTTTCCCCTTTTACAGGGGGGGAAAAAAAACCATTGGAAAAAGTCAAGGCTCACCCTGACATGTGTTAACAGAATGGACGAACAAAAGGCATTGTGGATTAGGGAGGGAAGAAAAATTCACATCTGTGTTGGATGGTTGGGAGGGTACAAAAAAAAAAAGAGAGAGGGAAGCAGATTCCAAAGCCCTCTGGCTATGGGATGTACAGCACATGAAGACAGGAAGTGAAAGGGAAGCGGTTTTGACAGGGTGTCCTTGTGGGGGGAGCTGTCTAAGCGCAGGGCTGACGGAAGTGCGTGTGTAACTCCTATAGATGTCTATACGCGCTACAGACATTGTGTACTAAGGCTGTGTGTGAAGTTGACAGGGGTTGCTGAGCAGAGGCCCGTTGCTCCAGAGGTGGCAGACATCCAGCGGTCTGTCAGAGATGACAGATATTTGAATAGGGTGTGAAACACTGCAGTCAGGAGTCTAGTGAGACTTTAGTCAGATTTGACATCCAAAAAGTAAGGCGCAGTAAATTAGTGGAAAATCTGAGCACTTTTTGTGTTGTCTGAAATGCTTTTGTACAAATTAGCCAGCCATTAATTTCTGGAGCGCTTGTCCTTATTAGTTCTACAAATAGGAAATTGAGTCTCACAAGAACAGAGCAAACAGGTGACAGGGGACTGTAATGTGGCTTTCTTTGGTTGAATTCTGAATTACTTTGAATGGAAAAGGCAACATTTTTGGTCCCGTGTCTCGTGATTCATATTCCGCTTGATCATAGGTATCTAAGCAATATCACCATTCAAGATCCATTCATCCATCCATCCATTTTCAGATCCGCTTATCCTCACAAGGGTCGTGTCGCGGGGCGTGCCGGAGGCTCTCCCGGCTGTCTTCAGGCAGTAGGCGGGGGACACCCTGAACCGGTTGCCAGCCAATCGCGGAGCACACATAGACGAACAACCATCCGTGCTCACACTCACACCAAGGGACTATTTAGAGTGTTCTATTAATCAGTAAACAAGTTTTTGGAATGTGGGAGGAAACCGGAGTTCCCGGTGAAAACCCACGCAGGCGTGGGGAGAGCATGCAAACTCCACACAGAAATCCGGAGCCGAAATCTAACCCAGCACCGCTGCACTGTGAGGCAGATGCGCTAACCGGCCCCCCCGCTCTAGATTGAAATGAGAAGTGATTTCTTCCAGGTGATGTTGTTCACTTTTTCCCCTCCCTCGCACAATCATACATCTAAGACACTCTAGAATATTGAACCGAGCCCACCTCAGTCTATTAGGTGGGTTATGCCACTATCTTGTTCTTTGTCTGTCTGGTAATTGGTCCTCAAGGAGAAAGTGTTCTGGGTATCAGGGATGTGACCGTGACGGTCCATGGAAACAGGATTGAAGCAAAGCAGGTTCTCTGATTATGGCTCAGAAGATAACTTCGGAAAAAAAAAAAGTTACCACTACTTCTGGGACACGCTATAATTTAATTTTACTCGAGTTGTCATAGTGGCGATTTCTATTCTGTCTCCAACTCAAATCCAATACAAGCTTGATACATTGCTGAACAGGTAAAAAGCAGCGCTCACTGCAAACTGCAGTCACTGAAAACAGCCACACTAATGATATTTATGGGGAAAGAAAGTGTGTTCATGTGTGCTTATGTTGTATAATCTTTGTAGCACCAAACCAAACGCTCAAACATTATTCCCTGCATCCCCAAACAAGAAGATGAGTTAGTCTTCGAAAGAAATTGAGTATGCGTGGGAAGAAACCGGACAATAAAGAAGCTGGCGGCATGTGTTGACCTGGCCCTTGATATGACACCTTATGCTGCTTTTTCTTTCTATCCTCAATTTGTATACACACACAAAAGCCACCGCAGATGCTTACGGGAGTGTAAGCTTTCAGTCAAGCCTCGGTCTTCCCACTTCTCGCTTAATTAGGCCGTCACTGCGATAACGTGCAAGAGTCAGCGCTTCCCACGTTGATATACGACGCGGCGCGGAGGCATCCCAGCCCCT
Source organism: Hippocampus guttulatus (assembly GCF_054856545.1). NCBI lineage: Eukaryota > Metazoa > Chordata > Actinopteri > Syngnathiformes > Syngnathidae > Hippocampus > Hippocampus guttulatus. The sequence continues at coordinate 18,230,051 of NC_141265.1, forward strand.
CCGAGCCAGACTCTCCGCTCGACCAAGAGAACGGCGCAGTGAAAGTTGTTATTAATGAGGTCACGATAATGTGAATTAATGTGCGAGTGCACAACAGTCTTTAAAGGTTAGACTGTTGCCGGTACAGGGGAGAGGAGGAGGAATGCAAAATCTTTAAAGGTCAGCATATGTGCTCTGCTTGGGTCTGTTGAGTGTTTATTACTGCACTCTTATTGATTTAGTGGCGCTGATGACCAAGGTGAGGATGATGACGACGATGATGGCAAAGATGATGATACTGATGACCTAATAAAATCAGAGGGAGGTCATCTAATGTCTGTAAAAGTTACGGGCTGAGTTCTCATAGCATTCGCTCACATGCACCAAATCTCATCTGAAAATGCTTTTGTTTCAAAAGTTATGCGCGTGAGCATGTGTAACAACTTCCATATTCAAGCATTCGCAAGGTCTGTATAAAGTATCAAGCGTCAAGCTCCATGCGGAGGGAAAGAAATGACTTACAAGAGTTTTCCAGGAGCATACGGGGCAGGTGACAGTCTCTGTGAAGCAGCATTCGCAGTAGCAACCTGGGATTGCTTCCCGGGTCAGAGGTCAGCAGTCGGAGCTGACATGCAGAGGCATCCTGGCCCATAAGGCCGTCTCTGAGAGTGGACAGATGGAAAAACAAGATGACAGTTTTGCAGTGTCAGGTGAGAGGCAACAAAGGAGGGAATATGCGTCACCATAGTGGATGAGACTGAAATCAAACATGTCGGAATTCTACAATGAAGGAAATGGAATAGTACGGTGGAATTTAAGTTGAACTTCAGATGTTTTTTTTTTCAAACTGTCCCATAGCGTTACCAGGGATGAATGACCAATATTTCCTCTGAGAACAGCTCCAAAGCCCCCAAACTTTAAGTTACCACTGTACCTTGACTATATGCAACAAGGTTAAGATTCTTCAGTGTCCCTCAGCCTATTCAGCAAATACCTTCACTCTCGCTTGTATTTATAATGTGCACCGGGAAGGAATTAGCTCTAATCGTGGCTAGCTAAAAGCAAATTAACATTTGGGAGACAGCCAAATACATGAATATACAGCACTACCCCCCTCCTACATCTTTTGTATAACCAAGAGGCTGCAGCCAGCTGCGGGTAATGAGCCGTATCCTTGGTGTGTGCAAGCGTGTGTGGTGTACACCACGCAGTGTGTATGCTTGTGGTTGGCTATGCATGCAAGTGCGAGGGCACGCCGACGTGTGTGAATGTGCGCGCGCCCGCATGCTACTTTATACATCTCAATAACAATCTAATGGAAGGCATGGACAGAGTTTGTCGGAGGCACGAGGAGGCGGGAGGCTTCACAGGGGACGACTACACAGAAATTAACCATTCTATTTGAGTCGGAAAGCTACGGCGGGGTGCACCCTGCTGCTTGACTGAGGCAAACTATGCCTCCATCTGACAGAGCAATTTATGATGTCGGTGCAGCCGCAAATCCAGGAGAAATCCTCTTTTAACGGTACTGATAAATCTGGTCGGCTGTGCCGCAGAGTTGGCTTATGGAATCTCACAAACACGCTCACGAACGCGCGTGCGCGCACGCATGCACACGCACACCCAACACACACACACACACACAGTATGCCAGACGTGGTGGCGTTACAAAACCTCAAGCAACATATATTTCAAACCAAACTGCACAGCAACACGTGTAGATAGACAACATATCGATACTCACATGCATATATTCTTTATCCTCTATAAAATTAAAGAACTATTAATACTGAAATCATCGAATCACTTAAAGCAGTTGTCAAAGTCCTCTGCGTTGTGTCTGCATGACTGCTCCTAGTGGCAAAATCGCACATTCCCAAAGGAATATCTTTTTTCCATTCTATTTAATGATGTTACTGCGATGTTATTTTTCTTTTCAAATAAAGTACAGTATGATAGCATGCACACACACACACACAAAAACACATTACAGAATGTTTTGTTAGGTTGTAATGGGGAGGGTGGAAAGATTAAAGGAATTTCCATTGATTGGAGAAATAAGTGTTTTGAGTTCCGAGTGGGGTCAACGAATGACTTAAACTTGTATCTTATGACTCCACTGTACATTGTTTAAAGTGTTTAAGCCTGAATGGTTTATTCATGCACTTTGTGATTTTATTATTGTTTAATGTAATAATAATGACAGTGTTTTATTTTTGATTGGATTTGATTTTATGGGCTAAGTAATTTGGCCTCCGAGTCACTACGTTGTGGGTCTGGCTGCAGGCCACCACCAGGCCCCTCTGGCGCCGCCGCACGCAAAGCAAAGAGGTGGGAGCAAAGAAATAAAGGGGTCATAAAAACAAACTAATTCCCGCTTGCCAGTACATTGGAGCTCAAAGTGCGGGGGTTAGTGTGATTTGTGTGCCATCAGCACGGAATGACATCACCTCTGGCTGTGAGGGAGATTACAGGGGAGAAGGAGGGAGTCAAGGGTGAGGGGGTGAGTGATTGACTGCACCTTGGAGGTCACACAAGTAACTCGACACACGTGTAGGTATGATCACACGTACACAACACGGTCTATGGTCGATGACCGATATGGAAAGCCCTCATAAAGCATCAGCATGAAGCAAATCAGTGTAAGCGGCGAGGGTTGTTCTGCTGATCGCACTGTCCAATTTGTGCAGCGCAGCAGCAGGTGAAACTGTGAGTATTTATCTGGATGTACGCTCCTGGAACTGCCACAGAAACATTTTTTCTTTCATGGCCATCGTCAGAGCTTCACAATATTAATTCAAGAATATGCTTCGAATTTTCGTAGTCGTTTGCATTGGTGTCAAATTGCACTACATCCTACTGCGTTCAATACATACTGGATGGCTTGTTGTGTGTAGACTTTTGGTTCGAGAGCATTTAACCAGTGTACCATAGGCCGGTCCAACTGGTGCAGTGTTGACTCCCGCGCATCGTTATCCATAAAAGTTCTGGAAAAGAGAGCGTTCCAACATTAATTTTGAACAAGACCATTCCAATAGCTAACGTTTAAGCAACCTACGAACCTATATAGCAAAGTTAGAGGTGCCGTGCCAATGACGAGGACTGTCAGGAGTTGTTCACACAAGCTATGGATCTGGTAGGGCCAGTCGGATCCTCCCGCTATTATGGTGATCACCGAAGAAGGATCGCGACGGAGCAAGGCCTCGGGACTTTCACACACACTCCACATCAGCTGCTCCACGAAGAGCAGCACTGCTGTGATGTCACTTCTTGTACACGTGGAAAGGAAGCAGACAGTGAATTTAGCAACGCATGTGTAAATAGAAATGAAAGAAAGGTGATGGATCTAAATCAGGGGTGTCCAACTCCGGTCCTTGAGTGCCCCTATCCAGCATGTTCTAGGTGTCTCCCTCTTCCAGCACACCGGATTCAAATGATCGGGATCATTATCAGGCTTCTCAGAACTTGCTGACCCACATGAGCCCACTCCGTACCAACTTCAGATACTTAAAAAGCTTCAAGTGGAAGATTATGATGCTCAACAACCTAAAATGTACTCGAAATGATAGCCGGGTCAAAGCCATCAAGCTTCTCAAACTGCAGTCGGGGACTGAAAATTTACAGCAATATTGCAACACTGTTTCAATGTCAATTGGCGAAAGGAAATGTACACGCTTACTTTTGGGACACCCCATATAACACTTCTGACCATTAGGTGCTTAACTCATTCAGTACCAGCCAATTCTAGACCAAGTCTGAAAAGACGTTTAAAAACGTCTTTGGGAGTGAATGAGTTAAAAGTACCGTACCTTATCTGCAGGTGTCTCTTGTAGGACGGCTGGGCCCTGGCATATCTTTGCACCAGCACCTGCAACGTCTCCGACAGCACCTGGCCCAGCAACTCTTTGGCCAACTGTGGCGGGAGAACAGCCCACAGATCACTACGGAGACCACACAGGAAGTAGAACCACATCTGCACCGAGAAGGAACAGCGCTCACCCTGTGGGAGGAAAAAAAACGAAAGGTTAAGAGATGAAGATATACTGTGAGCTGGTCACTGACAGTGGCACATAAGCAAGAAGGAATAAAAATAAGGAGAGGTGAACAAGCAAGAGAGAAAGAAGGCAGAAGGAAGGGAGAGGAGAGAGAAGGTCTCAGTTGGTCAGGCCACCTGTACTCTGCACCTGGTTTCTTCTCCCACTGGGACTTTTGTCCTGAACTGGAGAACGCATCATGCTCACACAGTGAAAAAGGTGAAGGGAGAAATTGAAACCTTCTCCGAGAAGAATGAGATCACGGCTGCAGAGGAGACTCCTCAACTTTATGGTCCAACAATACGCCATTGTTCTCCGCAAGACGCCCCACACTGACATACTGTCAAAACTGCTCCACTTCCTCAGGTTAGAACCTTCTCATTTTCTTCCCACTTCACTTCATCAATCTCATATTTTACTTCTCTCTCGCTCTCTCTTTCTCTCCCCGGAGCAAGTCATTTAGGGATCTGTGTTTGATGGGAGCGTGACTGGACTCAATGTCCGGGATTAAGCAGCTATCCCTTTGCCTGTGGACCCAAGAGAACAAATCCAGACGCCAGGATCCAAAAGAAGTTAGGGGCATATGTGAAGTTTGGAGATAGAATTATGATGTACCGGTACATGTAGGTGAAGAAAACACTTTCTCTGATGAAGTTTTGCGTTTTGGCTTCAGTTATCCTTTTTTTTGTATTCTTCAGTATTCTTCTTTTCACATATGCTGTTAATTTACATCCATCTATCCATTTTCTGATCCGCTTATCCTCACAAGGGGCATGCTGGAGCCGATCCCAAATGTCTCCGTGCAGTAGGCGGGGTGGCTGCTTATATATCACATTGAAAATATTCTTGCCAATCACTCATCCATGCGTCAATAACTTTTTCAATGACAACAGAAAGGAGCGTGAAAGCAAGTTGGAAAAAGGTAACGTGGAGAGGCTCGAAGAGAGCCAAGGCGAGAAATGTGATGCATTCATCTTCACACTTGAGAAACAGGCCCGCGCGCACATTCGCCAAAATGCAATGCGCATTGTAAGATGTGACTCCCCCCACACCCACGCACGCACTCATCTGCGCAAAAATACACAGGCATGCTTGAACAAAAGCGCACACCTGCGCACAGCAGGTCTGCCCGACACCGTTGACCCGGGGAAGCAGGCGGGAACAAAGAGGCGATAGCGGCGGATAGAAGGAAAGAGGGGAGGTTTCGATTGGTTGGTTTAAGGGCATGAAGGTAGGGGAGTCACAGGGGCCCTTTTGCTACTTTTCAGACAATCCCACTGTAGACAGCAGACTTCAGACAGCTGAACCCCTGGAGCCCCTGGGGTAGCATGGAAGCCACAGATGTTCTCAGCAAGTTCATCGTAGAAGGTTCAGTGAGAAAGGAGAGCTGGGTATGAACGGGAAAATAAAAAGAAGACGCAGGAAAGCTCCAGAGGGTTCCTGAAATCCTGCAGAATCGGAGTCACATGGCGATGTACAGAAGAATGTACTTTTAGCGCTGACATGAATAAAAGAAGGTGGGAATCATCAAGTAAAAAATAAGAAAATTTAAATTAAAGCCACACCGGGAAGAGAAAACACCATGATGGGAATTTTTATGTTTTGTTTCAGTGCAAGGAACTACAAGTTCGGCATCAAATATTTTATCATTTTATCAAGCTTATTTGCAGCATCTTTTCAAATTGAAAGTTGTCCAATTTGAAATTTTCTGTACAAGCATTGACGAGTTCAACTTTTCAGATTAGCATATCGCACACTGAGACTTGAGCTTTTTATTTACTACTGTATTATTTTTGTTTAGTCTATAACTGTGGTTTACCTCTACAAATATTGGAACGTGTAGCAGTCAACCTTGATATAAAATTGGAAGTGTGAGGCACATCTGCAACAGTTTTGCTCATCGATTGTTCAGTGTTTGATCGTTGTGGAATTTTCACAGAATTGGTGATTAGCTTTCACCATTTATTTTTAGTTCTACTTATTTTCACACTTGTATGACCACTGTAAATATGTCGGTGCACCACAGGCACCTTTGCTACAATTATGACAAAAGATGGAGCCGACATTGATTAATAAAGAAAGTCACTGATGCTTTTCATATTCATGGATATATTGATACCCATTGATGCGAAACGGATGCTAAACAGCAGGCATCGGTAAACACAAAAGGAAGAACAATGAGCACAAAAAGTCAAATTGAGTCCATCAATTGTTTTCCATTTTGCATTCACATTAAACAAAACAAATAATAGGCTATCATAAAAAAATACAATAAAATCTTGAGTTCAGTTCACTATACTTTACCTCATAAAAGGGCTTGGGGTCAGCCCAGTGGTGGCTCTCCGCATCCTGAAGCACACACGTGGCACAAACCTGGATGCAATAGCTGCTCAGTTGATCTTTTAAGGCCTCGACGGCTTGCTGGTACTTCTGGACAGGCAGCAGACCAAGGTGCCTGGGCAGAAATGAGGGCAAAACACTCCTGGAAACCGCAGCACTTGAGCGGTCACAAAAACGCACGTGATTGATTGTAAAAGTTCAGTCTGACATATTGTCTCCTTTAAATCTGCCTGCCTTGATACTTTCCAGGGAGAGGTGAGAGTTTCACAGGGGGTGCAGGAAACTTGGAGACGGAGGAGTGATTGGTGAGGAGAGGAATAGTACTTTACGACCCAGAAGGGAAACAGGCCAACTGTCGGTGGAGGGGCGGATAGGGACAGAGGTGAAAAAACAGAAGCGCGGAGGGCAACCGTGATGCCTTTGGAGGGATACGCGGAGGGCAGAGGTTAAAAGGGCATAAAAACTCACCAGATGTAGACAGAATATGGGTGTCATTACCACTTGTCGGTCATTTTCATTTTCTTTCAAACTCCGCACCTTTAGTTTCAATCTTAACTGTATGGTCCTGTTTTCTAACTCTCCTGCGGTAGATTATTTACAAGAAACTGCTTTGATTTGGGGGAAAAAATTTTTTTCATGATACTCATCTCAGATTGGGATTTTTTTTTTTTGTGCAGTCCTCCTAGAAATGCTCACATCAGAGAATTTGCAAGCAAAGAATGATGTAATGTTTTCTTAATTGAATACCAAGTACATTATGTCCTTAAAAATGGCCCGGAGAATTTAATTACTTAGCTGTGCAGTACACAAGGTATTTTTTTAAATAGACACACACACACACACACACATAACTTTTACTTACACTTTGGCTAAAGTAGAGGTTGAGTCCTTCAGCCGTGCATTGTAGCGTTCCAATCGTTGGAGTACGTAAATGCAAGTGGCCAACAGTACAGGCAGGTTCCTCAGTGGGAGAGAGGACGGGACTTCCAGGGCTCTCTGCTCTAAGCGGCCCAGCACGCGTAACGCTCCCTGGCTACACGCCTCCACAAAGCTCGATCGAACCTCCAGCAGAGAGCTGTCCCGGCAGGCAGCTGCCAGAGGTAGCAAGGCATCCAGCTCGTCAACCATTGGAACACAAAACTGAGGAGAAAGAGAAGGCAAAGACACAATTATGCCAAAATGAATGGAACAAGGAGAAAGCGACAAAAAAAAGGCACGTTTATATTACAGGGTGAGATTCGGGTGTATTTAAAAGCACTTTCCAAACACATCTTCACTACATTCCTGAAGGACACTTGAGTGAAGAGATCGAACCTCTAACGCACATCTTTAAGGATGTGACACTCTACTTCTTCAGGCTGGCATTACAAAACACTTAAGTGCATGCAAAAAAAAAATGTGGAGGAACATATTATTTAGCCCTTATTCATTCAGGTTTACAGTATATTATTGAAATGGAGCAAACACTCCTCAATAAAAATCAAAGTCACGAAGGAAAATGTCAACTTACTCATTAATGTATATGTTGTCATTAATGTACAACATAAAAATCTATAAAGTTTCAGCCACAGTATCAGGAAAAAGGTAATGGCATGATTCAGGAAATGATTACAGCGTTGTTATGGTTGACACAATGCTATTCCTTTAGCACCGGGATTGGGGTGAAACAATTCTGCTGGCATTAGTTTGAATGCTGCAGTCCTGTGGCGCTAACTACCTATGCCAAATGAAGGTACATCTTCCTTTCTTTCTTTAAACGATTGCGCAGTACTCTCTTTTATTGCAGGGAATTAAATATTATCTAATGTGCTTCCTTTTGCCTTTGGCAAGTAAATTCCAGGGAGCCACGGTTTAAAAAGGAAGTCAAGACAAGACAGATTATGAATAGCTGCCTGTTCTAAAGAAACCCAAAGTCTGCAGAGAAAAGCGAGCCCCAGTAAGAAGCAACTTTGCTGCTTTGGAGAGTGTATGTGTGTGTGTGTGTGTGTGTGTGCGTGTGTGTGTGTGTGTGTGTGTGTGTGTATCTGATATCAGAAGCTCACCCTCTTAACTCATGCTGAGACAGAACTGCAGCTCTGCTTCCTTTTGGATTTGGACATGCTTGACGCTTGCAGATATTTGTCGAGCCGATCTGCCTGGTCATTGGCAGAGAAGCTATGTGTCGGGGTTGTATTATCACGTCTGTTTTTATTTAGTCGTAATTGTGAGGGTTTTTTTGTTTCTTGGCTTCCTAAGTTTGTTTTTTCCCTCCAGTTAATGCTGTGCTCTTTTCTCACGACTTTTATTTTCACCAGCTTTGCTGAGATTTTGTTTTCCTTGTTGATACTCATTCATTCATTCATCTTCCGAACCGCTTCATCCTCATTAGGGTCGCGGGGGGTGCTGGAGCCTATCCCAGCTGTCTTCGGGCAGTAGGCGGGGGACACCCCGAATTGGTTGCCAGGCAATCGCAGGGCACACAGAGACAAACAACCATGCACGCCCGCACTCACACCTAAGGACAATTTAGAGTGTTCAATCAGCCTGCCATGCATGTTTTTGGAATGTGGGAGGAAACCGGAGCACCCGGAGAAAACCCACGCAGGCCCGGGGAGAACATGCAAACTCCACACAGGGAGGCCGGAGCTGGAATCGAACCCGGTACCTCTGCACTGTGAAGTCGACGTGCTAACCACTGGACTACCGGGCCGCCACCTTGTTGATACTTTCATTCCTCAGTTGTCAAACTATTCAATAAATATCTTTCCTTTTTTGAAACCTAAATCGTGCTTCGGCGTCCTTTTTGCATCCTTGTCCAAAGTAACATGAATGTTCTTACCATTCCAATCTTGAAGGTCATTCACATGAAAAAAGACACTTAAGGTTTGAGCCTTTAAATGTTTAACTATTAACTATTCACGGTTATTTAGTCATGTTCTTGGATAGCAATATAGACCGTTTATACAGAATATATCATTGCCAGCAGGCTGGTCTGAGCTGCCTGTCTGTGGTTTGAATGCAAAGGCATGCTCGTATAACCTTTCTGCTGATATGCTCTAATCTTTAAAACGTTGACCTATGTGTAATTATGTTGTACAGGTCCGAGGCACAGGCAAATTTTGACACTCGTAAGCAATGAGAGCCACGAATACTGTCAGCGCCTAAGAGGTGTGAATAAACGCAACAGTCAAGGGCTGGACATGAAAATGTGAGCTGAATACAAGTTAAGTAAAGCCCGAAGAAATATAATGTGCTATAAAGGAATTCATTGGCTAATAGCAAACAATTCGGGCCCCATTTTCGTGAATAGCACAAGTCTAAGACAAAGCATAGTCTAACTGGAACTTGCAGTACCTGATTTATCAATGGAAAAGTGTCGATAGAGAGTAGAGTGTGGTGTGCTGAGGCAACAGAGGCAGTGGAAAAGCGTATCCAATTTTGAGGTGTACCTTAGCTACCATGGTAGGAGAGTCTCTCTCTGGGTAGGCATCAAATTTGTTCTGAGTAACATTCATGTCGCCATCATTGATGCTCCGATGTCCACTTAAATTTTCCATCAGGAGGGAGTAGTGACCCGAAGAATGGAGGGCTTCCTCCTGCTGAAGACTTTTAGTACAAACATCATCCAGCACCACTTTGACACAGTGAGCCATATGAGGAACCAGCCCACTAAAGGCCAACCGCCAATCAAACTCCAGTACCTTCAAAACAGCAAACCAGACAAATCTTTCATCTTCCTCCTTCGGAATAGTTCTAATAATGAGAACCTTTTTAGGTTCTTCGAAGGGAAAAAATAACTCACCTGCGACGTGTGAAAAGTTGGTGTTGTAAATGTCTTGCCTAATCTCGCCATGTCTGACTCCTCTTTACCCTTTTTCAAGATGCCTACACAAAAAAAAAATTGTCAGAGTCCATATGATGCCAAGAATACTCACTGGAGAACCAAATGTCGCATTCAAAGAAGGCTGTGTGCTGTCAGACTGCTATACCGTTTATGTAATTGTGTACTGCATGATCCTTATGACTTATTCCCACGGTGTACCTTGAAAGCAACTGCATATTCTGTAATTTCCAATGCTCCACTGTTGGCCCACTAGTCAAAATGAGACGTGGTAACCAGAGAGTATCAGTGAATAGCTCAAAGGAGGGGGCAAGAAACAGGTGGTAGAGGCTAATGGTGATGCCGCTACAAGTCTAATTTTCTGGGTTTAGAATTCAACCCAGATGGCATAAACTACAGTCTGGAAGGGGTAATTCCGGGAGGAGATGTTATGTGAATGTGTGTGTGTGTGGGGGCGGGGGGGGGGGGGGGGGGTTGACATGAGACAAGAGTACAAGATGTTGGGTTGGGTTGCAATTAAAAAGCATGCACATCAAGGCCAGAGTATCCTAATCAGTAGGCGAAGAGTGAGACCCCAGGTGAGGCAATTTAGGCGAACACGAGTGCATGGAATAGAAGAAGGAGGAAGCAGCCAGCACATCACTTTTTGACCTTTAAGCCCGTTTAATGAATTTCTGGTAATTAAGCCATTTGATTGCCTGGAATTAATGACTTGGATAACTGGCCTTTAAAGGCTGTTTACTTCTCAGTAAATTGAGCCTTTCTGCAAGTCTTGTTTTTATAAATGTAACCTTTATGGAAATTATGGCATGCACCGGAAAGCTCTCCGTTATTTCTATGCTCTGAGAGTTCGACTGAGAAAGGATAATAAAGGGGAAACTCCAAGCTAAAATAAATTAAATCTAGACAGCCGGAATGGCACTCGGTAGATCCCAGACCTCTGCCTAGGCTGATGAATAAAGCCGGCAGACCCCTTCCTTCAAGTTTAATGTCAATAATAGGGAAAGTCATTTTAAACTTTTTCGACTTTAAATAAAAAGTCTTATGGTGGAATAGGCCTAAATCACATTTCGATAGTGTTCCACTCAAGTCCCGTAGGTGTCAATAAGGTCAATTCTAAACTCGTCGCAATAAGGCTAACAGATGAGGAAGACATTTTGGTATTTCTGGATGGAGACTTTTATGACTACTGGTACATTCTTTTGGAAACTGTAGGATTAACTTCTGAATAGAAAAAAACCCTAAAATTGGCATCAAAATTAAACACATATATCCTTTGGCAATATGCAGACGTATCTTGAAGCATGCATACGCGTGTCGCTTATGATGATGAATTATATGGCACATTACCTTTTACGCAGGGAGCCTCGCCTGTACAATTAATGAAGGTCATGTTGGTGACCATCTCTTTGACGTTGCTCTCATAGGCCAGCAGTGTGCAAGCCAGCTGGGTTAAGGCCCTCAGCTGGTGGGAGGTCAAACTGAAGCTTCTACTTTTCACGGGAACCTCCATTGGTGCTGTGGAAAGAACCAAGTGTCTGTGGATGTTCAACTGACACAGATACAGAGAAGTTGAGAGCCGCACTAAAGTTTACAGTTCAGTAAAGAATAAACAGCTTCATGAAAGTAGGTTTCTGACATGCGCTCATCAGACAACACCCACAACCCGCAGTCTTGCCTAGCACGACACCTCTTATAAATATCGACCCATTCATGTTTTCCCAATGCACCGCATAAACAAAGAGACAGTGACAATATGCAAAACTCAGCACCCCCTACAAATCACACTTGCACATCCATCTCTCTTGGTACAAAACTTTTTTTTTTCCCCCTAACCCGACAATGACCCCTTTGGCAAATATGGATTTCCCATTTTGGAGGCTGCCAAACACATCACCCGGGGGATGTTCCGCATTAAGCGGGAGAATGGGTGGCGGGGAGATGTGTTGCCATACTCCCAGACACATGCACAAATACTTTGTGTTTGCCTAAATGAGCTCCATTGCAAAGGCATCTGGGACTGGATGAGCTCAGCATTAGCCTTGACTCTCAGAGTCTTGTGATGATTGAGAAGGGGGATGGGGGGGGGGCGTCATTGTAACATTGTAGCCCCTGGATCCTAATGCAATTTTGCCATATTGTTAACTAAAATCTGACAATATGACAACACACTGTCCCCGGGGGTTCGTCTCATAATCACGTTTGAGGTTTGACCCGCTCGTGATGTCTGTGTGATTATGAGATTATGTTTGGGAGGGTTCTGAGGCTTTGGGGGCACCCTGTGTTTATGTGCATGTAAAGCTGGTCATTTTGAATAACTTAATTTAGAGCGGACACTTTGGCACACATTTGCGCATGTCACTCTTGGATTATAATTGCCATACTGGAACCAGACAGTGGCCACCATGGGGAAAAAAAAGCCTGACCTCAAGTTCATTGGTGTTTGCAACTGTAAGGGTACACATCAATTTATGTGTATGTGTATGTGTGTGTGCAGGCATGTACAAAATTGCGTGTGAATACTGGAATGATTATTTGGTGTGCAGCCGCATTGGTGTGTATGTGCAACACAAACTGCACGAGTCTGCTGCTCGCCAACTCTTCTGTAATGGGGTCCGGTGGGACAATGTGCGCATGCTGCATGTGCACACGCGTGACCTGGCTGACACCGACGTGCTTGCCTTTGCCTCACCACCTCGCACATTCACGCACGCAACAGCAATCATGTCTATTTGTGAAGACACCAACGCATCACCTCGGAGCGTTGGTGCAAACAATCCAAAACGGATGAGGCAGGGACACGTCGCAGACCGAGTGGCTGGATTCTCGGAAATGACTTCCCTGGCCTGACCACTAATCAGAGCGTAGCGTCCTTTTAACCACCACTTCATCCAACGCCGGTCATCACCTTTTCATGGTTTGGTTCCCAGCTTTCAAGCATACTCCACTTGGCCATGACCTTGATGTTTAACAGGGCCCCTTTCCGCACCCATGCTGTATCAGTATTTATTGTTGTCTGCCCAGTCAAATAGCCCTATAGCCATAGCTGTCTGGTACACTGCCATCTAAACCTCATTATACCTTTGTCACAACAGTGAGGGCAAATGGAAGCTCTCAAAGCAGCGTGATGGAGAGGGTGTGCTTAAAAGCACCCAGGTGTATCATACAGCATTGTGAGTAGCGTGTCCCAGAGAGCAGAATGACTCAGGGCACGAGCAGGCAGAAGGGTTCAGCCAAAGGTCAGTGTAGCAAGAATCAATGAGGGACGGCTGCTATTGAAAGCAGGCAAAAAAAAAATGTTTAAATAAGAGAGATGTGATGAGATAAAAATCAATGTTACCCCATATTATTCTATATATCACAACACAAGCTGACATATAATAGTTCAGTACGTGTGCGGGTGTGTTTGTGTGTGTCCGGTCTCGGTTTGTAGCTTTTAACGGCGACAACAATACAACACAAACAGAACAAACAAACAAACAAACTGAGCAGGTATTTTTGGCGAGCCATCAGTCTTTTACCCGGCTGCCTCTCCTGTGGCTTAGCTAGCTCCATAGCGCACACACACACACACACACACACACACATTTTGCATCATACAAATAATGCACACACAAACTCTTGACTGGCAGTGCGCAGAGACAGAAGGGAGAGAGTGGGGGAGAGGGAAACAGAAAGTGAGGGAAGGAGAGTAGCGAGGAAACAGGGAATTCCCTGAGCAGTTGTTATTGATTCCGGTGTTTACGGGCGAATAGTTTAATGCCGTTTACAAAACAGAGCAGATGCAACCAGTGAGCAAAAAGGTAAACAATTGCTGTGTGGCGGGCTGCCAAATCCCCAGACTGATGTATTAAACTCACGATGAAGAGCATTTCCCCTTTGGCTGCACTTATTGCCACTTCATTTCCTCTTAGCTCACAACACACTCTCTCTTTCTTGGAGTCTCTCTCCTTCCCTGCATCTCTCTTTTTCCTCATACGCTCCCATTTATCTGAGGGGGGTAAAGGAGGCTAGTACGCTTTTTTGCCATCTGGCTATTTTCTGTCCTCCTCCGACCCAGGAGGCCCAGTTCTTCCTAACACAGCCATTAGTAAGGGAATTGCATGTGTCTGACATGGCCGAAAACCAATTATGAGACACTTTTCTACCAAATGATACCCAAGTCTTTGGGGAATGGGCAATCATGCAATAATTTGGCCACTGATTTAATTTCTCTCCAGCATAGCATGTCACCCTCGCTTCCCCATTTTTGCTCTCTCTCTCTTTCTGCCTGTTGGATGTGTAAATCGGACCACGGGGACTTTGGTCTGACCCCTTCTCACCACAGTGCCCACTAGCTTTATTGGGCAAATGGGCGTGTGATGCCTGCACTTTACAGGTGATTTCTGGCGCACGTTTCGCCAGTGTAATGCAATGAGATAGAAGAAGCTCAAAAGGCCAGTGAATTTTATGCCATCATGCAAAGTAAAAGGTCAAGGTGCATTACCTATCATGTAAATTGCTTCCCAGATTCCAGCTGTACTGTACCCAAGCAAAGAGTAAAGTGGATGAATTGATATGACAAGAAAATGTGACAGTGTATTTGAGTGAGTCACCGAAATGAAGTCCAACCTTCCAAGTCAAACGCCATAATTCAGAATCAAACATCAAGTGTAAAATAAACAATCAAATCAATTTTGGTCTGTCTATGACTACTCTGTCTGAAACACTATCATGCAGAAACATCCATACACCCCGTAGGTGCAATGCCCTACTCTGAGGACAATACCAAAAGGTAAGGAGACCTGCACTTAGTTTTGTTGCATTGGTTGCCCCTGTGACGTTGCGGATGCACTGGGTGGGTGGAGGGGGGTATCTTTTTGTTTGTTGGGTGATATAGCCATGCTGTTCCAGTTGGGATCTCTCCCTGGGCAGCCTTTCTGACATGGACCATATTGGGAGGCTAAAACTGGCTACAATACCCGTCTTTGGCTTCTCACACCTTTGTTTTGTCCTTCTGAGTAGCCAGCCTTGCGCAATCATATCACAGGGTGTCAAGCGGAGCATTATTGTCTGTGCCTTGGGTGCACCTGTGAATGAATGTGTGTGTGTGTGTGTGTGTGTGTGTGTGTGTGTGTGTGTGTGTGTGTGTGTGTGTGTGTGTGTGTGTGTGTGTGTGTGTGTGTTAAGGAAGCTATGAGCCACAGTGGATTGGCCCGCGAGGCCCTGTGACAGCTGGGGTCCCTTTTTGTCAGTTTCGGCCCACTGCTCTCTCAGACAGCCTTATTATGGGAGGCGTCCTGCTGTGATTCCCAAATATGGACGTTGACATATGCGCACACACAATAAACACGGCAACCCAAGCCCTGGTGGTCCGTCCTTGGGGCTCTGGCCACCTAGGGCGCAGCAGGGAGCTACCTGCCCTTCACAGAAGCGTGCTGTTGCAATCCTTGATATCTATATTAAGTTGTGTGAAGAAAATGTGGAAATGGGTTGGAGTGACAGGGGAATAAGAATGTGAATGACATGTACTTTTTTATCACGTCTGTCCTTGTTTCTCTTTGTCGTGTGATGGGATTGTCAATTTCTCCTCCTACTCTACTTGACCCAGGCAACCTGCACGCCCAACGCAGAGGATTTGCACACTCTGGCTACAGGAACAGTTCATTAAAATCTAGTTGTTTCGTGCCCTCGCTTGCATTATTTTCAAGTCTTCTGTGAACCAGATAGACTCCTTATCACAACGTGCGGGCGACTCTCGATAAGCTAGTCATTTTTGTCATTGCTCTCTCAATAGAAGGCGACAGGAAAGTGCTCATATCCTTCAGCATTTTCAAAAGCGACGCACAAAGGCTCATTGTGATCAGATGGAGGGCAAAACTAAATAGCAGCCATAATACAGATCCCCACAGGTTGGGAAAGGTACTTTTCTTTGAGCTCACTCAACTTACTGAAACCAGCCTCGTTGTACTCTACCAAGATAGACAAACATCAATACACCGAAAGCACAACGCACACATACTCAGGTGTATGTAGAAATTGCTCAGAACCCCCCCCACTGCCACGCCACTCTTTTCCTCGCCCATAATTACATGGCAGGATGCGGTTGCACGTCCCAGGCTGACAGTGTGTATAAACTCAGGCGGAGATATGATCTAGTGAGGAGCTGCTCTTATTAAATATTAACAAACGCCATTCCCAAGTAGCCTCAATCCCCACAAGCACCTCCACTGCCAGGCAGCGAGTCAGCCGAGCTTCCTCACGTCACTACACAACCTCTTTCCCCACTGAATAGGCTGCTGCGCTTTCACCAAGAAAGAGTTCAAAGAGCGACAGGGGGTGATGCGGGGGGTTTGGAGGGAGGGGGGAGCATATGCTGGGGGTGAATGTGCTCCTTGTACATGTTCAAACTCAATTCTTTTTTTTTAATCTATAGGGAGCTGCCAACATCGTCATACGGGGAAATTAGTGAAAGTGGAATTCAAATCAGCTCTATCAGAATGGTGCTGCAAAGTGTTTGAACTGAATTTTAAAAGTTTGCCCTCACCCCAGTGGACTATTGTGAGGGAAGAATTGAGATATGCGCATGCAAAGATGCTGCGCAGAAACTGTTTGATGTTCATGTAACCATGCATGCATACTGAAATGCCAATTGGAAATTGAATGCTACATATACTGTATACTGCATATATTTTTAAACAGATATAAAATGGTTCACAATAAGGCAATTTTCTGAGTAAGCCGACATAGCAAGAAGCCACATTTGATCAAAGGTGACTGGATAAACTACATGTCCAACCTATATAACCAACTTTGGAAAAATTCTGCCACATCACCGCATTGGGGGCATCGACAACAGCGTTTCGCTCCCAACGTTTAGTGAGCTTTGCACCCCACCGCTCGAGGATGGACTAATACAGACTTTAAATTTATCCTTAATTTTCCTTCATGCACCCGATTATTGTTGATAAAAATATGTCGACACGCTATGACGACCCCTGATGGGGCAAGGCAAAAGTCACAATTTCCACTGATGCACATTTATTGACAGGCTAACTTCCCTCGACTAGGGAACCTCACTCCATTCCCTTTCACATATGTCTGTATTGTTTCTTGCACCAAACCTAACTCTACCTCCATGTACTGTACTGTACTTCGTATGAGCTTGACACCAGCCTTCACTCTTCTGGTGGTCCCAATTTCCGGAAACCATCACTTCGTTGTCTCATTTGTAAGTGCACGTATTTATCATTAATATGGAATAAAGACTATGAATTTTTTCTTTTGTTTTTCTCCTCACGAAAGTACATACGCAGAATCAGGGAAGTGTGCTAGTAAACGTTAAAGCCTGAGCAGCCCGTCTTCATATCCATCTAAGTACAATGTCAGCGCCTGCCTTTAAGGCAGGAGGGTTAAAAAAGAGATGGCAGATCTTGCTGTTGAATGATGTTAAATGGTTCAGTGGTTTGACAGTGGCTGATGCTACAGACAACGCCGCTCCCTTGGGAGCCTGCAGTCTCCCAGGCATGGCTCTTATCAAAATATACCAAGCGCCTGCCTCCACCGCAGGAGCCAACAATAACGCAGCAGGGGAGGACAGTGAGATCTAAAGAGTCATTGGACACTTATGAAAATAGAATCAGTTTGTATTGCCGTTGCCGTAATTGTCTTGACAATTATGGGAGTAGCATACAGTATAGACAGTAAAGTGTGAAAGCAGATTATGCATTGCTTGTTCAAACTGTGGCTCAATAAGAGCCACGGGCATTTGGGTGGCGAACATGGGTGTTCTCAAGCTTTTTTTGGGGAAGGGAAAAGAAAGGGGAGGGTGATTACACAAACTGTAATCCCAGCCGTAGCCCTCAAAGCTGTGTTGCAGCTGATAGTTAAACACACACACACACACCAACACCTCTAGTGAGCACAAGTAAAACTGCACAACACCGGTCCCTCGTTCCCTTTGGAGCCGTGTTCCGCCTCCGGTGCTACATTTGACGGTTTGTTGAGCAGCACGTAGGTGTGTAGCCTCCGCCACGATACGTGATCAAACAGGCCGACTGACGCATGGCCAATTATCTTGGCTGCCTCCTCTCATCTCACGTTTAGGCGGAGGGGAAGGCGAAAACCAAAGAGAGAGGGAGAGACAGAGAGACAGAGGGAAAAGGCGAGGCGAGGCTGCCGGCGTGTTTATCCAAGAATGGCAGATGTAAAGACGCTTTTTGCGCTGTTCCACAGGGAAACTGACATGTGCACAATTTTTGAAAAAGTAAACAATGGCTCACATGCCTTAGATTTTTTTTCTCTTTTCAAGGCGTAGCCTTATCGTCAGCAAGTCCTAAATAAGTCAATATGAAACAAACAAAGGGAATATGCAGGGGAATTAAGTATCAAAAGTACACTTTTCTATAGTCTCAGGCTATGACATCGATGTCAATGCCATCCATCACACTGACATTCAGAATTTTCAACCGCTCAAAAATCTGTGCACAACACTATTGCAGCAACTTTTTGCTCTCACTCTTTCTGTCCTGTAAGGCCTTCATAACACCACTTGGAAGGTCGAAGGATGGTTCGGGCTTAATTTCTCATTTGTGCACTGCAAGTTGGCCGGAAGGCAGTGAAATTGCGGGCATAGTGTCATGGTCTGACTTGATTTTGCTTCACAGTCATTGCAGTCATCTTCCCAGTCCTTTTCCATTGAAGATTAAGCACGAATTAAAGGTGTTTAGGAGGAGTTCGAGTCGAAGGAGCCTTCACCCTAGAGGTGCTGCACCGCTCACTATCTTGGTAAATAGAGGAGTCTGAGTCAAATAAGAATGCGGAAAGCAATTACAATGGGAAAAGTTACTGACAATCACTTTCAAGGATCTTGGCTCAGGGCCTCACACGCGGCAGCTGGAGTGAAATGGAAAAATTAAGATGTCGAGAAGAAATCTTTAAAGGTGAACAAAGATGGTACAAACTGTGTAGCCCATCGAAATAAACTCCTCAAAACAGGAAGCATACAATGGAAATATTGTAAACCCTAAATCCGGACTCGGGGAGTTTACTTTCATTCAACTCAACATTTCCAGTACTACAATGACAACGCACCAGATTTATCTCTAATTGAATAATAATGCTTACTCATTACAACATCACCGAATAAGTTGAGTTGCCATGTCTGCCAGTTAGCTGTGCTGAATTTAAACTTTTAACTGAATAAACAAACACCATCACAGCACATATTGGGTGGTATCTCACTGGCAAGCGAATGCGTGTGTTGGATTAAACTGGCACTTTAAGAGGGGCGGGGCTGCCACTGACAGGTGACCGTTCGCGCGACGTATAAAAAACAGGATCGCATTATGTTACGTTGTGAATACACTCGCTTCGTCGTCAGCATGGCCCAATGGTAAGCTACGCGTGTGCTTTTCTTTACCAGATACTGTATGTAAAGTTAGCTTCAGATTCGATCATGATCGGTTGCTTTGTTTGTCTGCTTTGCGTTGTGTCCGTTGTGCTTTATGTTTGCAATCACAGTTAGTTACCGTTCGCAATCGGCAATTTAGACAGCGTGGGCCAAAGTGTGTCTAGAACAGTGGTGTCTTTATTCAACTCATTTTGCATAGTTGTCATGTTTGTCCAGCTGCAATTTGATGTTTGAACAAAGTACATTGCGTTGCAGCTGGGCTTAATCATGCCGGCGCTCCACTTCCGGGTTGGACCTTTTGGGATTTGTAGTTCTTTTATTCGAGTCGACTTGGTATGTTTGTGATGTATGGTTTCTTACGTTTAAAATAATGACGATAATAATACATAGTGAAATCATGGTTGATTAAAGTACTTATTAAGTGTATTGTTAAAATAAAAGTATTAATTAATGTAAATTCTATACATATTTACATCGTGATGCAGAAAGATAGATGTATTCATTTTACTGCATTTATGTGTGCTTTAGGTTATTACCTGCTTCTGCTACTGCTACTGCAACTACTTCCATTTCATCTACTACTACATCTACTTCTGCTGCAAAGTGTCCCAATAAATGTATCTAAAAAGTACAGAAAGAGTAATCCTTCCATCCCTATTCAGAGGGCCGTGAAAAAAAAATGGAATTAACTGAACAGAATGATTGTAAATGTAGACAAGTTTTGAACAGGTTCCAAATGTTCCTAAAATGACCATCCTTTGCGGTCACAGCACTTGGCAATGTAAATAGGTTTCACAAGGTTACCAGATTGTTGACCGTCCAAAAATGACTTTTTCAAATTCACAGCATTACGTGACCAGAAGAAAATCACACAAACTAGTCCTGATGGGGCGATCCATTATGGCAGTAAGCAGTGTGTCCGGGTCTCGGGTTACCCTTCCTGCCAGTCAACCACTGAGCCCCAACTCTTTTTGAATGAGAATACCTTGGGTGGTTAAGACTAACCTTGCACCCAAATTAGTAAATTATGCTAAAGGAACAACTTCATTCACCCAACACCGTTAAAAGAAGAGTAAAAAAAGTACTTACCGACTGTTGCACGAGACTTGGATGAGTATCTTTTTATCTTGCTGCCGGGCATGGTGTTGTCCCTCAAAGCTGTCTCACATTCTCTCTCCATCAGGGAGGTCAATTCACTAGCCAAAAGGCGGAGGTAGGATGCATTTAGGAAGCCCAAGATGGCATCCTGCTCAACTACTCTCGCAAGGATGTGAAGGTCCTCTGTGAGGGCCCGGGTGAGAGCCGGGACCACCGAGCGGAAGGCCACAGTCACTCTGTCAAAGCTGGTGACATTAGCTGGACTGGAGGACATGGCGCAGTGCAGGAGGGCAAGCATGGCTTGGCCTCTTACTTCCTGGTTGGATGAAGCCAAAAGAAAAAACTGTCCATCGCCGTATATGTATCATTTAGATTGGAAATCTAATGATGCTTCTAAATATTACTCCATATGAAAACATCAAGAGGATAGCTGCTTACATCCATCTGGTCTGACTGAAATTCATACAATATTAATGCCATGTCACTTTTGTCAAGAACCACTTTGCAAATGCACATTAAGTGACTGTCCTCCCACAGCTCTGTGTTTCACCATTGCCGTTTTAGTCATGGCATGCATTTAAAGACATTACAGGTATTTTCTACATGTAGACAATGACTGTATTGTTTCATAAACTTGTTAGGCACACAAATGTTCATGTTTTAAAGACTCGAAAACAAAGCTCACAAAAAAAAATCCCTTGCCTGGTAATGAGTGAGCACTTCACACTCAGGGTACAAGAAGCACAGCTGCTGCAGGCGGTGGACTCGTTGATTGATGGACAAGGAAGGTACTTCACGAGTCGTTGGGCTTTCGGTCGACAGACGCTCCAAAATATAGCAGCGGAGCTGAAGACGCACATCTTCCCATGCTACCTGCATCTTAAACAAAAAAGGCAAAGAATGCGACTTTTAGTCTCTCACTATACAGATTTCGAATTAACAAATAGAGCATTGTACAATCAACTAATGATGGGCAAGGAACTATTCTACAATATATTACCTCGGTTGAAGAGTCATCTTTGATTGTATGTAACAAGGGAAAGGGAGCGGCAAGGAGATGATGTTGAGCGAAAGACAAGGATGAAGATGGGGTACAAGGGAAGCAGATACCCCTCTGGGATGAGAGGTTGAGTAATAGCTGCAGAGTGGCATCCTCTCTTCCTACCTCTTTTGACCTCAGGTAGTCTTGCTAAAAAAACAAGACAAAACAAAACAAGCATACATACAGTAACCCCCCCCCCCCCAAAAAAAAAAAATGTTTGCACAAAAACATTGTACTAACATTTTGTTACATTTTCAAAATAGAGGACGGCTTTCTCGTGTGGTCTTTAAAACACTGACTCAATGTGGGTGATTGACGGTACTGCAAAAATCTGCACCGATTATTATTATTTATTTATTTTTATTAGAAAATGTACAATTCAAAATAATTCAATGACAGGCAAAAAATCATGATCATGATTCTGAAAATTGCCCCTATGTTCACTCTCAAAATTGATGACAGCTTCATTTTCAAAAGTACATCTCATTTACACTTGGAACTTCTGTGTGGACTGGTTCAACTAGGAACACTGCAGATCAAAACAATCATTTTGCTCTCATCCCTTCGGCAAGCCAATATTAAGCGTTTAAAGTCTTAACTCAGCAGTGTAAATGTCTGGATCATTTTGAGGGGGAATAATTCAACATAATGTAGAATAATTATCATCATCAGTGTCAGTGTCATGATTACCAAACAAGTGAAGAAGGCCATGAGTTCCTGATGCCCCGTGCTGACACTGTTGAGCATTTTGAGATCGAACCACCTCATGCACTCTGTCGGGCTGGGCGGACGTTCACCTGGACGCAAGTCTCCCATTTTGGCTTGGAGTTCCACCAGATGCTGTTCAATACTGAGGAACATGAGTAAATTGCATAACTGGAACAGCCAAGACAGTTACTACACACAGTAAATCCATCCATTACAGTCAAAAGACCACATTTTCTACGAAACTTTACCGATGAGCCAGATATGCATTTGATGCACGGTGCTTTTATAATGCCACTAAATCTTTCTAACGGTCAACTTGCCAACAAGCGCGAAGATTTACAGCTGGGTATCTTGAATACAACGACTGGGAGATTCTGTCCGCAAGAGTGTACACACAGCAACCACTTCAAAGTAACACATGGACACCATCTTAAACATGCCATATGGGGACCAACACTCCCCATCACAGTTGGTCCTCACATGTTTTGTCTCTATCGTAAGAAGATAGAAGGCAGGTGCGAGTGCACGCAGTGATATATCAGTGTGAGCGTGCGTGTGCTCAGCAGCTGGTGTGGAGTGGCGCGGTGTTACAGATCAGCCGATATCTGAGACACTCTTCTTGCCATGTCACATCTCACCCTTTTTCCTTGGCAAACGCGCACGCACACATGCGCGTGCACACAATCTCACACATACACACTCTCTTAACATGCTTCGACATGACAGATTAAATGAAGTGACAGATTAGAAGGTATGAATTCGTTATTCCAATGTAAATCAATGCATACTGGATTTAAATTTGCTTAATATCCGTATGTTTGTGATATCCTGCATATTTAAACCTGACTGGCTTTCTGCTACTATTTATATGGATTTTATTGATAGATTACATGATGATTTGCATCAGGCAGTGCATACTGTAGTCTGCATATCATGAAGACATTTTCATAAAAGTTCAAATAGACCTTTTTTGTCAAGCACAAAGACCTGCGCTCTCATCAGGGAAACATACAGTGGAACCTTTACAGTCCATAAAATTGAGAGTTGAGTGGGTTTTTTTCGGGGGGTTTTAATGTACTACGCTGAGTATTACCAATGGTCGGTTGAGACTGAAAACATTTCCATTCCAGTAATTAATAAAGATTTACAAGATAACAACAATCAGATCCTAGATAGAATACTCTTTCTGTTTTCAGTACCAAGAGGGGGAATTTTTCGACCAGTGTCCCGGAGCAGATTCGTTCCGGTGTTTTTGGGGGTGTTTTTTTTTTTTTTTTTTTTGCATTTCCTTCTTTGTTTTTATATGCTGAATAATTAACACTAAAAGTCTAATAAATAAGGAGTATATGGTGATAATGTGATTCCCTAAAATATAAATCCTTTTAATGTACCTATGTGTATTCATGTGTGTGTCACTATGTGAATCACGGTACAGGCTCATTTCCCCATCAGACGGCTCATCCCCCAACTGTGGGTCTATAAACTGCCTCCTGCCTGCTTCCGGGCCATTAACACATCCAGATGTCTTACAATGGCAACACATTAAATAAGCGTTCAATCTGATACACTTTCATTTCAGAGGGGAAAATCGCAAGGGGATAAAATGTTATACGCTGGTCCAAACGTCTGTGCTCGAGAATCAACATTTTAACGAGCGCTTCCTCCCTCCCTATGCCACCTTCAAAACAGGCCTGATAATGTGTCTCATGTAAATACTTTTTTTTTTTTTTTTTAACTATTCCATTTATTTTCAGCCATGTTTCAGTTTGTCAAAGGGCATTTTCTCGGAACATGAGCAAGCTCTGCTGCACGTGCAAATCCCCAGACTGGTTCGGTGATTTTGGTTTTATTATTTTTATTTGGGCTGAAAAAAACAATAAAAATAAATAAAAAACATTTTGCCATGTGAGGCGAAAATAAAACGAATGAACGGGATATTTTCCTGTCAGATGCCTTCTTCTACAAAGGCTTCACAACAGAATGATGATGTATGTTCATCGTTCAGGTTCTGGGCTCCACACCAGGGCTTCAAACAGACAGCAGGTTCGAAATGGGTTTCCATCTGTAGTGCACTTTTCAGTCACCCGCTGAAGTTCATTAAAAGCACAACATATAAATGAAGTCCAATTCCAGGACGGGTTTTACAACAGAACTAAGGTCATTTTTAAATGCCGGACATCTAGCTTGGTGAAACAGGAAGACATTACATGATGAAATGAGTCACACAGACTTAAATTATATCCTATGAATAAAGACTTTGTCACTGTACAAGCTACAGTCCAGTGAAAGTCAGACCTAAAATCTATTTGCTGCACCTTCAAGCTTTGGCCATACACACTCTTTTCTCTCAACTCGCTCTCTTTCCTTCTTAAAAACTTCACTTGCACCTTTCGATTACCCCTGCTTCCAGACATGTGCTAAAAGTTATCTGGTCAATGCGGATGGCCTGTGTCAAGAAGTCCATCCAGCTCTCCACAATGTTGTGACCTTTGGCTTGCTGGTGTGAAAGCTACCTGCAGCCTAATCAACTTGGCAGGATTAGCTCTCATCCCGCAACTTCCCCTGGCAGCAGCTTAGACACTGGCACATAAAAGGAATGTGAGAAAGAGGAAGGGGACATTGGGGAAGGGGGGGATTTTCAAAGTAGCTGCAGTAAATAAAACCATTCAACTCTTCCGCGAAGGATGACAATAACACATGATGGCAAAGAAGTAGAAGCTGATTGTAACAAGAGAGCCCGTGAGCAAAAGGAAAATTGATTCTTTTGGCCTCTTGACGAACACATCCGTCGCCTCCCTCGCACTCACGCTGCCTAAGAGTACCCTAATTGTTTTTCACATCGGCCTAGCTAGACAGTCACCCTCCCCCTGCCACCGTCCTTTAACCCCACCCCCCACCCCCACCCGCTCCACCCCAACCTTCAGCATCACTGCAATAGAAAGGAGGAGGTCTTTTATTAGATATGATGGCACATTTCACAGCTCCCTGACTTACAGAAACCCAATCCCACGATTAGTCAGCGCTTTGACATTATCTTAAGTTCCTTGTCAGAATTAATTTAGTGTGGGTGGGCTGCTGTGGGGGCTGTCTGTCGCGCTCTGCTCCCCACTGCTTGCCTACAAGAGGTGGGAGGGGGTGGATGGAGTCAGTAGGGGCCATAGGAAGATCCTTTTCAAATAAATGCAGATTGCGGTCACAGCCAAAAGAGCTAAATATCGCCTTCCTCAAAGGGCCCCATTCTGTAATGGAAATAGGAGCGACTGAGGTTGAATGAGCGCACTGAAAACGGATACAAGCCTGACCTAGCCCGGGCCCACTTAGTGCCCTCACCTCCCAGCGTTCACTTCCACCAGACAACCGATAAGGCTGATCTGGTCCGTGAACACGCAGCGAAACCAAAATCTTCAGTTTGCGCACAATTGCAAATAGATTATCACAAGCACCTGATACTTCCCAACACAGTCTTGCAATTT
Organism: Hippocampus guttulatus; assembly: GCF_054856545.1. Lineage (NCBI taxonomy): Eukaryota > Metazoa > Chordata > Actinopteri > Syngnathiformes > Syngnathidae > Hippocampus > Hippocampus guttulatus. Next base: position 18,255,936 of record NC_141265.1, read on the forward strand.
GAGAGTGGCAGGCGACCAGACAGGGTCACCTGTCTTGGCCAGATTCTCCTCACCGGTGCGAAAACTTAATTCGCGGTCCGTCCCTGGTGGGTCATGCAGAGCCACAAGCCACCCAAGGCTACCGTGCGCCACAGTCCCATCTGATGAAAACGAATGGATTACAGCATTTCAATTTGAGGGAACCGGTTCTGTTGTCAGCCTATCTTAATCTCCTTCAATTAGGGAGCAGCTCTGAGGCAGATTTTGGATATTTGAGAACTCAGAGCAAGGCCGTCACTCGTAATCAGGGGTTGGAGGCCTTCACATCGGCGGGCATGCATCGTTTCCGCTTTCTTTCAGATATCCTTTCCTCTCCTACACTTCCGTAATTCATCCTAAATACTGATAAGGCAATTAGGTGTCAGTAGAGACGAGTGCGTGTGGTTGCAGGGGCTAAAGCCCACCCTAGTTGAAGCCAAAAAAAAATGTTTGCCAGGTTTTCATGTGAAAAGGTCCAGCCTGAAGCAGGCAGGTCGTACACACGACATTGCTACAAACTGGCAGAGACGCTGACCAGTGGACCCCCATCGTGAGCGAAGGATTGCCTTATTTTTAGCCCCATTCTCCATTATCTACACGCTTTGTTCTCATAATGGTTCCCCCTCTCCCATCTGCAGGAACACAAAATAACCCTTTAATGCTTAGAAAGCAGAAAAATGGTCCGGCCTTCAGTAATAAGCCTTGAATTACCTACCCAAGGGTTTTCGTTTCAAGATGTGGAATCTTCAATTATGATGTTCCCATTTAGAAGGAGGAAGGAAAGAAAGAGGGGAGCGAGGGTGAGAAAACGGGAGACAGAGAGAGTCCCAGACATTAACGCTGCCAGAGTGAGCCTTTGTTCACTTGCTACATTTAGCCTGTCCTTCATCATCTGCCCTCACGCCCACAACGCCTCAAACGATAAAAGACCTGAAATATAGATTTCTCTTTTTCTTCTCCCCATGTGTTGCTTTTTATCCATCCATTTGTACAATCACTGACAGATTTTTGTCTTTGCAGGCTGCAACATTCAGTTCGAGCTTAATTGTTTAAATAAAAAGTTGGAGGTCCAAAAGTTCTAAGGTTTGTTTGTTTTCATTGCAAGGGATTGAATGGGAGATACACATCAGTCTTTTTGTCCAATAACACGGTGCTGTTGGTGTGTGCCCTTTTTAAGTTAAATTTACTTTTCTTGGAAAGCATGCGATCCAGTGATTTTTGCTCTGCGTAATAGTGCCAACTGGACTTGGAATCTTCTGAAGAGGAACCATCTGTAGTCACATTTCCATGTGGCATGGAATAAACTAAAATGGAACTCAGCGCAACCGTTAAGGCACAACGCTCTTAATGTGGAGCAGCACTAAATTATATAGTATATATGAACCAACCATCGTGAATTTGATTATTGAATTGAAATTTATTCAAGTGTATGTTTATGAGAGCGGTGTTTTGCTCAGGGTTTTATGCTGCTGCAATCATCCATGAGTGAAATCGACTGTGATCACATGGTTTAGCTGCACATTTTTCAATTTTAGAGCTGATCGCTGACTTTAATAATCGATTAACCAGTCAATTATTTTTTTCTATTACTTGTTACTCAACATTACAGTACACTCACCGGTATGCTCATCAGAGTATAGTGTCATGACAACATTATCAATGTATTCATTATCTTTTTTTTTCTGTGTGTGCTTTTCATTCAATACATCAAAATAATTGGGCTGTGTTTTTGGCTAATATGCCCTCTTCCACAAAGTTGATGATAACTGTACCTCCCTAGTGGAGATAATTTATATTCACATCTAAAGTACAAAGTTGTGTAGTGGACAGTTTAGCTCATTTGTCTAGTGTAAATTTGTCAATGAATATGCCCGTCAATACTAGCATGGGAGTGTCTGCGATTTGCGGTCTGATGCCGATTTCATGAAAATGAACACGCTCACGAGACATGTGGTGATTGTGCCTTGACACTTTGACCACAGGTCTTGGATTTCTATCACACTCGATTTGGCTCTTACCAATCTGTCAACTTGACACCTCAGCTCCCAAAACAAATAATAGACTAAAGCTACTGATGAAAAATGCCTTCTCGTGGCCGGAATTGTGAGCAGAAGCACAAGAAAGCCGCAGGGTATTAAATGTAAAGGGAAGCGATGTTGCCAGCGGGTGGACCGACACGCAAGAAAATGCGTATTTGAGTGTTTCAACCCAACTTGTGAGCTAGCTTTGCTTGATCTTATGTACTGCTATACAGTTCCTGTATTGGATGTGTTGCGGCCGGTGGAAATAATACCATTTTTAATGGCTGTTTAGATGTTCCCTTATATTGAACACTTCAATAGAATAGTGTTATTCTGTCGGTTCTAACCATTTGGGTGTTCAACAGCCGTGTATTTAGCTCCTAGAGAGATCTTTGCTGTCTTGTAACCATGAGATTATAATACATCCTAACCACGAAAGATGCGCTCTTCATGTTTTTGCCCTTCTAAAACTCCAGTTGGGGGGGGGGGGGGGGGGGGGGGTCATATGACTTGCTTACAAATCTTACAAGGACAAGTCATATAAATGATTTAGCACTGTAATCAGTCTAACACCTTTTGGCTTAACAGGCAGACAAAGAGACCGACTTCCCTGCCAAATATTCAGGTCTTTCATAAAGGTGAATAAGAGGAGCAGATGACAGTGTAATACCGGCAAAGATATTAGTGTTATGCTGTGTAAATGGTACCAATTGGAAGTTGAACATGAAAGGCGCTTATAAATAAAATCTATTATTATTATTATTATTATTACTACGTTATGACTCTATGTTTTTATAAAATACAATATTATTTCGTGTGATTTTTCCTTATCAAAAAAAAAATATGTGGGGGTTTTCGGATGGAGCTAGAACAGATGAAGGGCACTATGATTTGAGATATGAGTATTTTGAGTATGGACGTGGTCGCGGAATGAATTATACTCATATCTCATGGCAGCGCTGTGTGTTGTTCTGATGATGATGTTCAGATTTGTTGACATTTTGTAACTGACCTGTTGGCATTGAGTTTGAGTTTATCTTCGGTGTCTTTGATGAGCTGCTCAAAGTCTAGCTCGCTGGAGTGTGCAGGGACCACCAGCTCAACAAAGGCTTGGTCATCGGGAAAATCTTCTGGCCACTCCATGCTGCTCTTGCCAGAGAGAAAATAAATCGTCAAAAAGATGACATGCTCCAGTTTACTGCACAAAACGTCATAACAGGCAGGTGCGAGGGGTGTCAGGATTAAATCAACTATGCAGATTGACGAGTTTTGGAGTGTGGTGTCATCGTGCCCGCCTGTCAACACTCAAGTAGTTGGCAATCATGTGACACGTCCACTGATAATTGTTTTATTAGTGTTGCAAAATCAATTGCACCTGAAACAAATAGAAGGTAATCACTGACAAAGACAGTCTGCTGCCTCTGCCGTGACAAGGTCATTTGCCCTCCTGATGACCCCTGATTATTATGCGTACATTCCCTCTAACCAATTCCACCTACTGACACTACAGCGAGTTAAAGCAGAGGAAATACACAGCACCCAAAATAATGAGATGCTCTTCAGTTGAACCTTTAAATAAACAACCCATCTCCTTACGGCTGTGCCAGAGCTGAGGGGCCGAGAGCCCCCTTATCCCTGCGGTGCTTAACGTTCCTGCTAAAAGCCAATCCCCCACCTGTGTAGCATCACTGGGTCTCGCATCAACGTTGTCATTAAGCAGAGTCAAGTGGAAGGTAATGGAGAGTGTCTGTGTCAATTTGGCTTTCTCACACTCCGCCTGCCGCTCGGTCCGTCGTCATGTGCTCTGATTTTAATAATCCCTGTCAAACGGCAAACAGCCCGCCGTACTGTGCGCCGCTTCCTCGCTGCTGCACACACTCGATGCCACTCTCCCTGACAAGGCAGACAGGAAGCTCAACATTCATTTAGACTGCACAAAGGGAGGCCTGTCCAAGTGGACAAATATTATTTTCCCCCACACTGACAGCACCACCAGTTAAGCTTGTCCTTTATTATTTTGCCTTCTCTTCTTCCCTCTGTCATCATCACGCACCGTCTCCACTTCCGCCTGAGAGGACGCCTGCAAGCAGCTATTGCTTAAGGGGAAGCTGTTCACTCTATGGATAAGGAAACTCAACACTATATTTATTGATAGAGCCTGAACCAGATAGTGAGTATATGTGTGTCTGTGAGCAGCATACATTACAAGCACACCTGTTGACACACATGACACACTGCCATGCTTAGAATGTGTTTTGTTAGTGTAGCAACAGGACAAGATTTCCAAACAAGGGGCAGAGCTAAGTGGTGGCCAGGGGTATCCAAAGCCACTTCTTGTCACTCTCTGGCCACGCTTCCTGGCCAGAAAAGCGGGAATTAACCTAAGCCAAAAATCTATGTTTAGAATTGTGAAAGATGAAGAGATTTTTGTGTCAATGTGTTTTTTAGAAATGATTTGAATAAATGATTTGTTGATCACAGTATGCAAACTGACGTTAGCCGTCAGTGGTAGCAAATCAGTGTGGCAAAATGTGATTGTCTCTAAGAAACCTAGTCCAAAAACACCTTCTGGTTCGAGTGAAACAATTGTTCTCAAGATATCCCCTCGAAAATTTTATTTTATCTGCTAGGCAAGCATCTTCGCTGCGTTTTTGCAGGGTAGCACAATAATAAGCTTCTGTTAATAAAAACACATTATTTAATTATTTTTAATTTCACCTTTATTTAACCAGGAAAATCCCATTGTTATCCGCAGATCTCTTTTCAAGGGAGGCCTGGCCAAGAGGCAACACCACAACTCAAGAAAATGACTACAAAGTTACAATAAAGCACAAACAATAAGATCAATAAACAATTTCAAATAACGTTGAGTCAAAAAAGAGACATTTAGAAACAGATCACATTCACCGACTTATAGGTAGACATGCAGTCTGTTGAGCTCCAATACAAAAAAACTAACTAATAATATTACTACAGTATGCACGTGTACCAAATGAAATGCCCTGAAAGTGAAGACAGCACAAATGGTCTTATTAGTACAGCACTTGAAAACATGCAGCTGTCTGTCTTGGTGTCATTAGCTCTTTACAAAGCAGATGTTGAAGGCACCCTAGTGTGCTTCCCAGTGCTGCAATTGGGACTGATGGAGCAGACACTTGCCTGCTTGACACATCAACTCAACAGCTATTAGAGAATGAGTGTGCATGTCTTGTATACACGCACACACAAAATACGATCACTCTTTCCTGTGCCGCAACCAGGCTAACGCAGAGGCCCATTTGAAGGAATGAGTCTGTACTAAAATATTTAGCAGCACATCCCCCAGGCCGCCACTTTAAAGCCACTTAGAGCATGTCGAGCCAATGTCAACATTGTTTTAAAAAGTGTACCTAGCAGAACAATAAGGCAACACCATGAATTAAACAGGTGTATATTTGGAAACAATAATACTGCATTGGTTTTATATCATTCTTGCCTATAGGAGTGTATAGTTTCACGGTCACTGTTTCAACGGGGCAGGACATCCAATAAAGCCTTTCTATTGATTTTACAGCATCAGAGGTGAGTGACATTTGTCGCAGCTCCAAAGTATTTGCCACTGAGGTAACATGAGAATAACACTTTGAGTGAAACTCTTAAAGAAAGATCATCCTCAATCAACTGTATTAAGCAACACTACAGCAGAAGCCATTTGGAAACACAGTTGTGTATTTCATGGTGTGGGGTTTATTGTGTGAAATTGGCATGATGCAATATATATGCACTGACAGGCATATTTCTTTGACAGGAAAAGATTTGAACACAAAATTTTAAAAATAAAAAGGAAAAAAATTGAAAAAAAAAGAAAAACCGGGAATGGTGCCAAGCCGCAAGTATTCAGGAACCATGTTTATAATGCCAGCCCAATAAAATTTCATTTTATTAATTTTTTTTAATTAATCAAGCGGCCACTCAGATTATTATCTGGGCTGTCAATTGCCCATCCCTGTTTTAAAGTAACAGTAAAATAAGCCGCTGGGCAATTTTTGATTAATGCATGTAAATGTATACAGGTAATGAGTAATGAGTAATAATAAGTAAAATCGTCAGATGACATCCAATAACATTGTGAACATATCAATTGGTGTCAGTATTTCTCAACACTTCTGGCTAATATATTTTTTTATTCTGTTTGGCACATCATATACTATAGTACATTTTGACTAATGGTTAGCAATACACCTGAGGCGGAGTGACCTTGGTTTGAAAAGTTGGAACGCTCCCGGGAATATTTACAGACACCGCTTTCGATAACTAATTATGTTACAGTAATTCTTACCTTCCATATGAGAACCTCCTTTTAGGACCTCCTCTCGATGAAATACGAAACCCGACGGCGACACGCAAACTTCATCTCCAAACAATTTAGCACAAGCAGATTTGTGAAATTGTGAAAATGATCGAATTCTACTTGAAAATAAATAACACTGACACCGTTACGCGATTGTGCTTTAAAGAATTCCGATAAACATTTCCGTTTCAACCACGGCCGCTAATCGTAGATTGAAAAAAAAGCGATCATGAATTGTTTCCAAAATGCATTACAAATGTATCAGGAGATAAATGATCCTTGTTAATCAATGAATATTGTGTTCTCTCTCGTCGTTGTTATTTCAGACATTTTAGGCGTCCATGACAACAACCCGGAAATGCTTACCAGAAAACTTCCGCTTAACGGAGCCGCTCATTTTGGAATTGAAAGGGGGACAACAGCTTCATAACGACCGTAAAAGGCGTATATTAAGTTATGGAAACGAAGGAATGATATTTATTATTTTTACTACAGAATAATATACTTGTTGATAAAACTACACTGACACTGCTTCTGCGAAACAACGGGAATATATATTCTCTTTGTAGACAATGCCCTACGAATCTTTGCGCAGTGAATCTATCCGGACACACCAATGACACGAGAGGAGCCAAACTCGAGTATGATTTAGCGCGGCTCTTGTTTTTCAGCGGTTGTCACACTTTAAATTTACTCGCCAAGAGACAGCAGCATACGGAAAGGTGACTGTTTCAATGTCAGAGTTAACGCAGGTCGGGTGTGAGCGTGTATGAAGAAACTGAGAAGTTGGCGGGAACTGGCAGTTAACAGTTACGAATGACGGCAAATCAATATTGCGTTTATGCGTATTGAAACGACATCGAGCCGATTTGTGCAGTGACGTTGTTTTTCCGTCTGTTCAAAACACTTTTACTTGCGTTTAAAGTGAGCCAAGTTAAAGTTTGAGAATATATACAGTATATATACTGTATATATATATACACACACGTCTGTGTGTGTGTATATGTATATGTGTGTGTATATATATATATATATGTATGTCTTTGGGAGTGAATGAGTTCAATGAGCTAATCCCCCACCCCCAAGAAATTAGTTTGCCTTATTGAGCAGTGGTGAAGGGTGTCATGAAGTCAAACTTCTATATGAATGCTGTTGTATTTATCGAGGAAAATGCTTGCGAATAATGACTGATGATGATGTGTTGTTTTCACAGTTGGTGATGGAGAGGTGCATTCCCGTGTTCCAAATTTCCGGGATCAAAAATCGTGACAAGAAGAGAGCATTGCTCCAGGGAATTCATCAATTGGGTGGGAAATATGTTGGGACTTCTGTAAGTAGCTAGAAACAAGTAGCTACAAGTCTTTGCAAATCAAGTTGGAGATTAATATTTTTTTTCAGGTTTACCAAAATGCTGGTACCCATTTAATAATCCCTCAAGTTTTGGCCAGTGAGAAATTTCTGGCTTTTTGTGCCGCAGGTTAGTCATAATGAAAGTGAATCATACATTACATGATTGTTTATCACAAAGAAAAAACAAAAGCTACAGAGTTAATTATTGTGGCGAGGAAACAAAATAACATGTTTCATCCACTTAATCACAATTGCTCTGTTTCTCTTTCTCTGTTACCAGGAAAGTGGGTTGTCACTCCAAACTATGTTCTGGACAGTGTTAGGAATAGTTCCTGGCTCCCAGAGGGGCCCTATGAGGTGGCCGTTCCCACAGATCCCATGTCTGCCTTCTATCCCGTTAGACAATGGAGGGAGAAGGTGACGAGTGGTGCAATAACAGGGGCCTTCCAAGGCTGGATGGTTCTTCTCATGATCCAAGATTCATCCCGTTTAGTCATGTTCAAACGGTTGGTTGGATGATATGCAAATACTATTTTAAAACATTGCAATGAATGAATATAAGACACTCATCAAGTTTCATTTTGAATTAATTTACCAGGCTGTTGGAAGCTGGTAGCGCCACAGTATACAGCTATCCTCCTCCCTTTCACGCCTCCATCACTCACGTCATAGCCAAGCCCTTCATGCCGGAAGTAATTACCCACAATGCTCCTTGTTTCCCTGTAAGCCACATCGTCCAGTACCTTTTTGAGGTAAGTCACATAAAATCAATAAAAGTTGGATTTTATAGTCCTGTCGCAACTAAACTCTCTCAAAAATGTAATTTTATGTTGGATTTAAATATATTTTAGTTATAGTTTTTCTGCCTCCCCCAAAAATACGCACGCCTGTTTTGCTGTTTCAGTTTCACTTGCTCTTTTATTGTATTTGATGATAGATTCGCTGTTATTTTTGGCTAACTAGTTCCACTCCAGCCATCTATCCATTCTCTAATCCGGTCGTCGTGGGTCGTGGGTGTGCTGGAGCCTATCCCATCTCTCTTCAGGCAGTAGGCGAGGTGCACCCTGAACTGGTTGCTAGCCAACTGTAGCTAATTCTACTTGTAGCATCTTCAGGTTGTATGCCGTAGAGCAATGTTTCATAAAGCTTTCAAGTGTCTCTTTGAAGTGTTGCACTGTTTATGAATGGCTGCAGACACCTTCTGCTTTGAATAAGGTATTTCGAACAACCTTAGCCGAATTCTCAAAACCAGCAAAAGTAGGGCTGGGTGATTATTAATTATTAATCCTAATTTAAAAATCATGAAAGATGTGGGATGTAAAAAAAAATCAAATTTCTGTGATGGCGCAAAATTAGGTGCAAATCCTGAGTAAGATTAGTTGGTCCTGGCAAAGGTAGGTATCTGCCTGGGCCATTTTATTCAATCATTCATTCATTGAGTGGATTTACTTGTGATTTTCCCATATCACATACAATTGATCAAAATAAAATGTGATTATTTGAAATGTTTTTGTTTTTTTAACGTCAGAGCAATTCTCTTCACATGAAGTTCAACATAACGGATGTTAATGATGACTTAACGGAGCCCAGTGTTGTTGATGTTGACTTTTCTCAACTGGAGGCAGACCTCAGGGAGCACGCCATCAAACAGGAGGTGAGCACGCTCAAGAGAAGCACGGTTTTATTGCAAATGGCCTTTCACCAACCACAATACAGGTAATGCTTATTTTATGATCTATTCTTTAGAGCCACCCAAGACTGCTCTTCCTTGAATTTCTTGGTAACCACGACCCCCATCAGCCTCTGTCACAGGTAGACATTCACACCTGGTGTCATTCGACGTCTATGGTACTGTACAGCTCCAAAATTACCATGTGCTCCATTAAGAAGATCAGGTCATTCAATTTCATTCATGTCATACGTTTCATTGGAAAGGTGACATGGAGAGCAAAGGGCGAGTTGTCGTCGGGTCACCAGTTTAACCACCGCTGTCAGCTGATCTTGGTGTTTTGATTGGCATATCTATTAACGACTCTGTCCTGTCTGTATCTGTCCCAAGCAGATCGCTATCACATTGCTATTATTAGCGCTTGCGTATTTCCATTCCCTACCCTCGGAGTCCGTACGCTATTTGGCAAGAACTGACAATTAGGGATGACCCCCAAGAACTTAAGATGGCCGAACACATCCAATTTCCATGACGCTTCCGCCCTCAACTTTCCCACTTTCCGCCGCTGTTTGAACCACTTTTCCTATTCTTCTTTTACATAGGACTTTCATTTTATCACCGTTCTTTTATTCTTTCAGGCAACTGCAACGGACTTCAGCAACATTAGCACCATGATAGAGTGCGGCCTCTTCATTGAAGCATTGGACACAATTCGGAGTGCATTGTTCCCGGGGATTCTGCCACCAGCACCAAACCTGGTGTCTCTGATTGATTACGCACAGCAGGTAGGACGAGAACTACCGGACCGTGTCCATTCTCAGCCGCTGCATTAGCCTCAGGGTAGAAAACACTGCACAACCTGTTACAGAACTCCTTAAGTGTCAATTTACAGTGCATGGTTCAAATGACACAATACTGATATTTTTTATGCTTTTTTTTTTTCCTTCATTAATGTCTGATAATGACGTTGTCAACATGTACATATTACATGTTTATTACTATGCTCATTTAATGTTTGTCAGTGTGTTTTTGACTAACTTTTTGGGTTTAAATATTTTTTCCAATGCATTATTGCTATGGTGGGGGTCGATCCTAGGGTAAACATACAAGTTGTTTAAAAAGATAAATTGCTCCATCTTCAAACCTTCGGACGGCTGATCGACCCCAAAAACCCTGATCGTATAGTCTATTGTTTACTGCTGTCTTTTCATAGACCGGGTTGACGCATGGGGTAACTTCCATGTACATACATGCAATTTGGGTAACTCCTTGTGCGGATTGTTTAATGTGTAGCGTAAACAGCCATAAAGGATATATGTCATTTGACATGAATATATGAATGGGTATATTGGCATTAAATTGGAGTTGACCACTTGGAACTGCATTATAAAGCCAGCCAAAAAGTCTTCATTGGAAATAATAAAACTGGACCAGAGTCAATATTGTTGTTACTCATCAAAGTAACACTGACACCTCTTATTTATTTTTTTTCTTGTTTTACCCTCCATCTCAGGGTAGCGCCACAACCATCTTCCTCAATAGCTTCCGACAAATAATGCACAGGTTGCTCATTACCAACCCTCCTTGGCTGTCTCCCACCAACTCGAAGAAGTATTACGGTTGCGTGTTGCAGTGCCCTCGCTGCAAGATGGGCATGTGGCCTTTTCTAGAGACAGCCATAAGGTACACTTTCAATTTTATGTGTGATATTCCATCTCCAACCCCCCCCCCCCCCATCATGTGAAAGCCACTCATTTAAGCAAGACTTTTTTAAAACTGAAAACAGATATCTCCCCTGCTTTCACCTGGAATGCCCTCAATTTTCTTCTCAGTTCCGTATTTTTATATTGCCCTATGATGACCAGGCCAGTCTAGTGTGGGATAGACCCCAGCCCCTACCTTGACGTGAACCCTAAATAGGATAGTACTGGTGGTGGCTTAGAAAATGGATGTTGTGCCAATGTACTTTAAAATATCCCACATGCTACAGTGTTGCTTCCCGTTTGTGTCTGTCCCTATAGTTACTGCCTGTCAAGTGAGGCCACTTGTCACCAGCTCCCTGGGCCGGCACTGCCAACTCTCTTACACTTCCACAGTGATGTGGTGGCATTTTTTCTCAAGCTCTTCCAAGGGGAACTGCACTCCATCAACACAGGGTACAGACCTAGCATGCCCTATGAAACCTGGGAGATGTGAAAGATCTCTTACAGGGTTTAACTGTACCGAGAAAGGAGTTTCAGAAAATGTATAATCCGTAAAGTCGTATCATTGTAAAATAAGTCTATGAATGCAATTGTCAATTTAGTCCCCATTTTGTCTTGAAAAAGTAATAATTAAGGTGAACTCACGTTTCCCTTAGAGATTTCAGGCAGCTTCCAGAACCAGGAGACTATCAGGGATCCACATCAGGTTCGTTGCTTTATGGAACCTTCTGGACTGCGTGGGAACGTTCAACTCTTTTGTCGCACGCCGTAAAAAAGCTCGTCCAGCTCACGACGCAGGCCGCCTCTGAGGTAAATATTCTAGAATATGGGTCACATTGGTGGTGATGTGACCTGACCTTTTCCTGCTCTTTTGAGTTTGCCAAGCTAAGCTGTGGTTCCTCTTCCCACAGGCCCACACTGACGGCGACAAGAAGCACACAACATATCTGCTCACCATCCTACTGGACCTTCTTTCGGTGTTGGTGGAGTTTTGGTGTACACAGCACTTCAAACTAAACCAGAAGCTTGTGGAAAATGGACTGAAAGACCTAGCAGAGCACTTTGCCATCACAAGCCAATGTAAGAATTGAATGCAGACACAATAGCTATTTAATCTGTTTACTATAAAAGTAAAATTGAATAAAAAGTAGTTTTTTTATTTGTTTTAATGTGGAAAAATTGATGTGCATCCAGTTGTGTTGTATGTGGGCATGGAAATACAGGTATATCCGTGGTGGTCTGTCCCATAGATCTGTCTCCAGGAGTCTTAACTGAAATAGTTGCCAGAATTTCATCAACCAGGCTTAAACTGGTATTGGTGGATGCAATATTCAGGAATATCTGCTGCAAAAATGGAATTAGAATGGATGGTGGACCTCTCTCTCTCAAGAAAATGGTATGTCCTTGTTTGGATTTTTTTTTTGTTTGTATTCCTTCCCATCCTACTTTCCCCCAACATGGGTGGTCTACCTGTATGACTTATGGCAGGTGCTGTCCTATCTGCCTGCGCTGGGCCTCTTGGCTCAGAGTCACAGCTGGACACAGAGCACTACCAACAACTGCGTGAGCCTGGACACCAACAGCGGGTAAGTTACAGGACCTGTCTGCATCACTTTCAATCTCATTGGGAGCACGCTTTCTGGAAAACATCAATCAGAAGAACACTGGATCAACAGTGGACTGCAGATATTGACTTTTAATGAGCCTCTTTGTAGGGTCCAGTGATAAATTTTGCTTCCCTTGCTTATCTCCCCTAAGTGTTGGACACTAGCCAACCAGCTGATTTCTCTTAATCTATTTTTTTTAAATGCTCATTAGCCTTACTGTCACTTACGATGACTGTATGTTAATGCCTCCGAAATATGTGTTACTAAATTATAATATATGGTGGGATGCATAGAGCCAGTTTCTGCCTCAATTCAATTCAATTTTGTCCCTGTCGACGGTCCGCCTTTCAAAAGGCTCACGGGAAATTGAAAAGAGCAGAGAGAAACGTGTGTATAATGGAACAAAAGAACACCTGGAGATAGTTGTACGTTTGAGAGGGCGTGAGGAGCAGGGATGCATGGCGGGGCAGAGGCAGCGAGGCAAATGGAGGTCAGACAGAGCGTGAGGAGTTGGCATGTGATGGGTCATGCCCAGGTCTGATCTTATCTGTGCATGCTTGCTGACAGCAGGAGTACAAAGAGAGGTTACGCACACACACACACATACACACACGCACACAGACGAACTCTCTTCGGGTCTTCTCACACAACCGCCGACTCAGCTTTCAGCCCCATCTCTACCCTTCATAATCCTCCCTCGCATACTGAATCTTTCTTTGCCATCTTGAATGTAATTACACACACATTCTCTTTGTACCCCATACCAGACATCTGCTGTTCCACCAGCAGGTAGTTGGCCTGGAGAAGGGCAGGAGTCATCAGGGAGCAGGTTCATGTAAAGGCTACTAGTTCATGCATTGGCCGCATTCTATTGCCATCCCTCCCTTCCGCTCTTCTTTTACATCACTGCTTGCCTCCTCCTCTCTGTTGCCAATCCAAAGCTTGCGTTATATTCGTTCGCACGCGTGAGGCGACGCAAACGAGCAAAGGCAATGTGTGCGGAGGAGATAAAGAAGTGCCGAGGGCCACGCGCAATCATTTGACCCTGAAAGAATGAATGAAATTAAAATGACAAAGTGTGTGATGAATTGAGAACAGAAACCCAAAGGAAATCTTGTTTCCTCCATTTCATGGCTGAAGGTTGGTTATATATATTTAAAGAACATTGACTCTCATCATCAATTAACACATCTTTTGTCTGGAGATCTCTCTCTCGCTCTGTTCGTTACAGACATTTCCAACGAGGCACTGCGTGTATTTTAAGAACCCTTTATGTAAAATATCCTCAGTGTTTATTGTTGGAGCAATTGTGACACAAGGCATTTAGCAAGTGTCAAAATATAAATAGGCCAAATGTGACTGCAGCTCGTGATGGTAAATGGTTTCAGTTTGGGTTTCTTCTCAAACTATCTTTAGAACAGAAGATGAAAGTCAGGAGAAATGTTAGATGCGTAAAAGGAGCTCAAGAGTCTGACCTTGCTGAATCTGTCTTGATTGAACTCAAGTGTTTGACCAACATCAAAATGCATCGAAATGTTGAAATGAAGACTGGCTGTTGAGCACCCGTTTCTGTTCATTCAACATTTTTTGTATTTCATTACTTACAAACAACAAAATAACCACCGTTAATCCATGATCATACCGCTTTTCAGCAGCTCACTAGTTTACCTTTTCAACTTTACCACTGTGGAACTGGTGGAAACGTACAACCATTCTCAACTTTTAGCAACAAGGTTGCGTAACCCGTCAGAACGAGAACAGTTGTTACAAACTGAACCAGAACCATGTAGCGAAGTGTGCGTTTGATTTTTCAGCAATTGCTTGAAGAGTTGACAAAAATCAGTTCCACGCAGTGGACCAAGTTCTCAAGAATCTTTTGCACTTTTGTGCAAATAAATAATATATGTGCAAATAAATAAATTCCCGAAGCCATTTAACGAAACCTAATGCGGCATTCAGCGCTGCCGCCAAGTGCTGCCTCCGCTGAGCACACAAGCTGGGTCCTGAGCTATTCATTTATGCTCGTTGCAATAAAATCGAGCATGAAGAAAAGCAATGTTGTCTAAATGTCCTTGTGCGACCACAGTGGTTTGCATTTTGAGCAAGGAGGCTATCAAGGGTGCACACGGCCTCAGTCTCAGAGTAGCTAGCATGCTGTGCTCCAAAAGGAAGCAAAGCAAGTGTACACACGTAAGCCACATCCTGTGAGCCTCCTCATCAACCAGTGGTCACGGACAGGGTGTGCACGGGCGACACTTGGCTCACTCTTGCTTGGACTCTCTTTCTCAAATACCCACCCCACACACACACGGAGCGTAGAGCGGGTGTCTCCTCCGCCTTGTCCCTGCTAATAACAAGCAACGTGACAGGACGTGTGTTTCCTCCTCACTGCTGGGAGCACCTTCCTGCCGTCTGAAACAAGCCAATTACCAATGAACAAGCCGCCCCCCTGTAATACTGATAGCATTTCGCTTGCGCGCAATACACACGCACGCACCTGTCAGACTCCATGCAGGCAGATCCCGCATACCTGCTCACAGGACTAGTGACAGCCCACAGCTATTAGCACCCCGCTACTTTGAAGAGGCTTCACTTTCTTTCACTAGTTATTCCTCTTAATGTGCTCGCTCCGCTAGAATTCTCGGTGTCTACGTTTGAGGCGTTAAGTAGGAGGAAAAGGGCTTTGGAAAAGAAAAAAGAAAAAACGGGTGTGCTGAGATGTGCGTGCGTGCTCGTGCTCGCGCGCGCACGTGTATGAGTCGTCTCCCAACAGGAGGGGTGTGAAAGATTTGATATAATACAGTTCCATGAGGAATTAATTCGCTAATGGGGATTGATGGATGTTCCCCAATGATGTTCTCCACCCTGCCACAGTGAAATGGTCAGCCATTGAAACTTTAGACTTGTTAATGTGAATCATGGGCAATTTCTCATTGAATTAGTACTTGGTGTATTCATGCCTATTTCCATAAAAAGCCTTTGACTGTGTCCTTTGTGTCCCGTCCAGAACTCTGAGCCCAGTGGAGAATGAATCTGAGAAAGAATGCATCCCGAGAGGCCTCCACAAAGTTAATGCAGCAGGTAGAGCTCTCTCTCTCGCGCGCACACACACACACACACATTACAGTTGCCAATGTAGCTGCACATTTGCAAGAAGTGGGCTTTTAATGGACTGATGCACTGCACTGGGTCATCAATAAAGAGAGAGCCATGATGGTGGTGTCATCACTTTACGTTTAATGAAGAGCACATAAATGCATGGAGATGTGCATCGCTCGCTTCTCGTCGACTGCAAGGACGGTTGTGCTGCTCAATTCAGCCTCTCCTGTTGAGGATACAAAACATACTTTTGTTGTACTTTGTATTCCTTTTCAGGGTTGTCAAATTATTGTTATAATTTTTTTGTGCCTCATCACATTATTACGAGCGTAGAACAAATGAATCGAAATGTAAGCTTGTTATGAAATCACAAAGATCATAGTTGGCTCACTATTGTGCAGTTTTTAATGCCATTATGTGTAATGTCTGTAATACATCTCATTGTTATTAAAAGTGCAGATTTAGAGGGAAATGTGATGTAAACACATGTTTTGATTTGCTTTTGTTGGCCATGTAAAATGATGTGGGCTGAATCTCGCCCACGGCCCTTAGCTTTGACACCTGTACTCTGCTCACTGAGCTGTAGTCCCACAAAGTTCAACTTTTGAGGCACATTTACCGCCAGGACCTTGTTCCTGTTTGCTAACAGACAACTTTAGGGACGTTTGGACATGAAGAAGACTCCATTGTAATAGATGAACAAGTAAATGGCATGGATGGGAATATGTTTCACGCAGTAACCAATACTGCATATTAGCGCTTACTGTTTCCCCTCACATCTCCTTTATTGGGCCATTAAATGCAGCAATTAGGGGTGGGGAGGGGGCGCTCCAGATATTACAGCGGTTACAGTGGTGGAACTTCCTGCAATTCAAGCCGTGGCACTCAGTGTGAACTCTCAAAGGTGTCAAAGCTCATATCTCCCCAGGTTCACCTGATCAGATAGGCCCCATGCTGGAGGGGAGGGGGTGAAGGAGAGCAACGGGGGGGATGGGAGCAAGGGAGCACTGAGGCATTTGGCATGTGTTGTTTTTCTACTACGTGATGTCGATGCCAATGTGGTGGGCATTAATTTTTGATGAACCATCGGCACAGCATTCTCCCCTCTCGCCCTCTCATCCCCATCCGCTTCCTTAACCCTTTTTTTGCCTCCACCAACATGTAGAAACTCGCTTGGCTTATATGTATTTCCGCGTTTCCTCCATGGAACCCCCCCCCCCCCCCCATCACATATCTTTGTCAAAGTAGCAGACAAGGGTAGTGAATTTTTCTTTTCCAGTCAATTCTCAGTTTGAGTTCCACATTTGCTTCTGGAATCTCAGCAGAGATTTCAGCTGCAAAAATGTGTCGCTGAGCAGTTGGTGTTAAACTTCATGTTGTACCGCAAACAAAACATCTGAGATAAAATTCACACCGCATATTATAGTACTGTTTGTGTTTCATATAAAACACTTCACTAAGTTTTAAGCCATCACGTGAGTTTGTAAAAGCCAAATGCACATCCAGCAGTATTTATCATTTCAGTGGGAAATGTTCTGTTCCTCCTTACTGAACCAGCTTCCTGTAAGATTATTAAATCCTGCGGTTAGCGTTGGCCTTTTGTAAAACGACATTGCAATGGGTTTATGAAGACCTTGCAACAGATTTTAATGATTTGTGATTACCATTCAGGCTACGTACATTCAAGGTGCACTCACACAAGGAAATTCATGCTGTGCTGGCGCACGCCTGACACAGATAGTACGGATTGTTTGACGAGCGTAGGAGAGGTGGTTCATCCAAACGAGGTCTGATGTTCATTTAAGCTGATAGTCAAGAAAGTTCCGGAGTCTCCTGACATCATTACTAATCGGCTGCACCCTCTAGTTGACCTCGGGTGAAAGGTAAACCCGAACTGGCTACAATTACAAACATGCATGTTTTTGGAATGTGGGAATAAGATGGAGTACCTGGAGAAATGCACATGCAGGACCGCAGCCTGGATTCAAACCCCCAACCTCGGAACTTTGAGGCGAATGTGCTCATCACTTGCCCAATGTGCCGCAACTCTGGAAATGTATTTCACTAACAATGTGATACATTGTGTATTTTGTTTGAATACAGTACCTACTTGGCCAATATTACTTTTCTAACACGTTAAAAAAAAAAAAAAAGTTCAAGGATTGGCGGGCCAAGCGACACTTAACAGGAGTGCAGTATTTCTGGCTGCGTGACGTAAAGAGCAACACATACTTTGAACATTTCTATTAAAGTGTGAAACAGGGAATTTATAGAAAGGACAGGCAAATTTATCCTTTCCGTGCTTGTAAATGCTGAGTATGCAATTACCCCAATAATAGAAGCGTTGTGTCCAAATTGGAGCCATTAAAGTGATTTAACAGAGCGCGGATTGGCTCTGGCATTTGCGGGAATGTGTACACACTGGGTGTAGCGAAATGGGTGTTTAATCACAGCGTTTTAGGGCTCAGTAATGGCACACAACTCGGCATAGAAATCATAGTAGTGCTTACTCATTAGAGCCTGCAGGTTTGCGCCAAGCTCCTTCAAACCGTCTGGTTTGTGTGGGTGTGGAAATAGCTTACAATTTTACATCACTTCTTGTTGCTACTGATATGTGACAAACATGTGGATTTGTTTGTGTAATGCCTTAAAAAATGAAGTCGTGACATTCCCCAGCCGGAAGTGTAAGATATTTTAAAATCGGCACGCTATTAACTCATTCACTCCCAAAGACATATTTATGTCTTTTCACACTCCACACGTTCAACCCCAGATACTTTTTTTTTTTTTCAATTTTTCCAAGGTAAAAAAATCTAATGAAAAATGGGGTCCAGAATTGGCCGGTACTGAATGAGTTAAAAAATGTTTGGGAAAAAAAACTAATTGAAAATAGACTTCCGGCACCCAGAAATCAAGTACTGCATGAAGCAGAGCTTGTCCAACTTTCTTCACAGAACTTACGCATCAGTAAATGGGATGTTGCCTTCAACACTGTCTCGCTACATATTAGTGTGTGGAAGTAACAAGGTCCCTACGGCGCAATGAATTCTTTGTAGTGCTTACATGATAAAGTAGGTTTAAAATGTGCTTAATAGGTGCATAAATGGCTTTAACGTGACATTTGTATTGTGTTTCTATCGCGTATATATATATATATCTTCATGCCAAATATGGAATCTAAACATAATTTGAAATCCAAATGATTTGACCATGTGTAAATTACAAATTTGCCATCATTGTAGTCGTATATTGGAAACTGATTTTTGTTTTTCATTGACTTGGAATGTTTTAGAAAATGAGGGTGTGGTGGAGACATGAGAACAGTATTAGAGAACTTTTGAAAAGTGGAGTGAAAAGTTGATCATTTTTGTCAAATCGCAACCCGCTGCAGTGTTGTTGACATAGCGACAAACAGGAATGACACTTTTTTTTTAATTGAAATATTTTCATCTTGTGATTGGCTTCAAAACAAGACACTTGCTGTTTAGCTTTCAAATCAACTGAGCTTTTCCAATATCCGATCAGAATTCCGAATTGAATTTCCCTCAAAAACTGCTTCAGCCTCCTCCTGTGATATGTGGAGGAAATAAATTCATTGAGAAGAAAGTGATCCAACTTTTCCAACATTCTTCCTTGTTTGCAGCTTTGAAACGCATGCACCGGTACGTTCCACCTGTTTCTAAGCTTCCCCCCACCACCCTCAACTCCCACCCATCCGGAACCGCCTTGTCTTTTTGCCCGTGCGCACTGGAGTGGAGCCCCTCTACAGGCATGGCGTCCTGGGGAGAGCTAGTAAAGCATTTACTCGAGTCTTTGCTGTGCCGTATTAAACTGCCAAGCACAAAACCACTCATGCTTGGCCTTTAACTTCCCTTTGAAGTTCAGCCATACAGGCAAAGAGGGAAGTGCAGACCACTCATATACCGTATGTCTGATTTCAAGGAAGTGAAGAATTGGGGTCCAGATGAGAAAACAATTATTTAAAAATGTCAATAAAAATCCCATCAGGTGACTGTGACTGATTAAACATTAAATGGTGACAGCGCCGATGCCCAATGGGGCGTTTGAACCTGGGGATCAGTTAGGGATCTCTTTGGAGGCTTTGTGCGGGGGCTGTCGACCGAAACTTGCTTTCCATCCATCCATCGCAATATGTGGTCCCGCACGCTAGACCGACCGCTCTAGCGCCACTTCCATTTATCCGCTCGCCATCGAGTCCGTTCTTTGTTGCTACAAATTTGGTTTAAAAAAAAAAAATACAAGGGGAGTTTGCCCATCTCTGGTTTAAATTCTTCCACGCTCTTTTTCCCTTGGAAGTGCTTCCCCCTTTTTTTTTTTAAATCACTCTTCTTAATTCACGTCCTCATTGGCAGCCTGCACCTTAGTAGATCGGGCTCTTCTTTTTGTCTTTTTTGGGGGTGGGGTGGGGGGTCGTCGGGAAAATGTCCGCATTATTTCATTTACCCTATAGACGGGAATAATGGCCGCATCATAACTTTGGATTTTCTCTCTTCTCGTCCGTCCCTTCTCGTCCTTTGGGTGTGTGTGTGTGTGTGTGTGTGTGTGTGTGTGTGTGTGTGTGTGTGTGTGTGTGTGTATCCTGATCGAAGGCGAGACCCTCCTCCACAGAGCATGCAAGAGGAATCAAGTGGAAACGGTACTTCACATTCTGTCATGCCCTGGCATCGACGTCAATGTTCAAGGTAAGAGTTTCTTTCTCGCATTCGCCTTCTGTCTCAGCATCGACCCCCTCCCCCACCTGGGCGTATTAACACAGTAGGGAAGGCAAAAAATGAGGAATTAAACGTACGGACCGCGTCATCGTTGATGCTAACCTTTAACAGTGAGTCAGGTTCGGAGGCACAGCTTTATAGATTCTGCACTCTTCGGTGTTTAGTGTTTAGTAATGACTTTCTTTTGTCTGCTTAGGTCAAACATGATTACATTTCATCCTCATTTATGGAATGGTTGCGCTCTTTTGAAAGGTTTCTGACATTTCGTAATCAAACTTTAATAGCAAAAAATGAACTCGGTTCTCAATAGGGGGTTTATGGAAGGGCTAAGCTGCAATTTATCTGGCAAAAAGAGGCCCATGCAAGTTGGTGCACGAGTCGGTGAGAGGTTTCGTTTTCGGACTCATAAATCCTCAATTTGTCTATTTTAAATGGTTCCGATTTGTGAAACTTGCACAATGTCTTTCAACCTATATGTAACTCACAAAACGCTTTGAACATGATTCTCATCTAATTTTTTCAGTATTTGTTGTTTACTACTATTGATATGTTTTCCATAGAAGCTAAGACATGGGCAGAAGATCAAAAATCCAAGCTAACATTGAGGGAGGGAGCTTAAACATAATACCTTCTCTTCTGTCCTTCATCTATTAAAGAATATAGCATGCATGTCAAACCGCACAATATTGTGCATCATGGGTGACTGACGTGGTGCCCGTGGCCACCAAGTATCCCCTCAGGACCACATGAGGGCCACGGGCCTGTTCGGATAATAATTCGGCAATTATACCACATTGTAAATTCCTCTGACATGCTGTAGAAGTGATCATTTGGAGATGTAAACACTTTTGGGGATTTATAAAATCGGGACAATAGTTTGTATGGCTGCTGTTGTGCAATATTAATAACAGAATTAATGGTAACATCAGCAAATTTGTTATTTCAGAAATGTGTATCAAACTGGTAGCCCAAGGTATTAATCCGTACCCAAGAAGTAGCTCTCTGATTCAAAAATACATTTACCCACACACAACATTCCGAGGATAGGAGCAGTTGCACAAAATTAGTTTGCTCCGTGACACAAGAAGGTGGCACGGTTACTGCTGGCCAGTACATACTGTATTGTATTTATTTGTTTCATATCTATCGCCTTGGAAGTGTTTTTCATCCAAATATTAACTCTAAATAATGACTTTTAATACTTAACTAGCTTAGGTTATGGCGTAAATCAAGGAGCCCTTGTAAATGTAATTTGAATGGTTTGATTTTACACTTCACCTGCAAAAGTTATTATTATTTTTATTTTTTTTTATCTCATTGTTTAAGCGTAATTTTTTTTTCTGCCATCTAGACCACGTCGGCTGGACACCTCTGCATGAAGCATGTAACAATGGCAGCACTGCATGCGTGGAGGCTTTGTTACATCACCGGCCTCCCCCTGTCATTAATTGTGTGGTGGAGGGGGTCAGCCCTCTGCACGACGCCCTGCTCAACGGACACATGGACATCGCCAAAATGCTTCTGGAGGCCGCAGGTGGGTCAACCTCACAAAAGAGGCGTAGTTGATCACAAAAGGTTTCTCGTACCAGGTACTGCTTCAAATATCCCAAAGTTGATGTGGTCTGAACAGGAATTGATTCTTTGATGGCATCCTATGTGTCTGAACATCAATCGCTGCAGTTATATGTAGGTGTGATTGATATTACTATATCGTATATTAGATTTTAGTTAACTTTTGTTGAACGCCCTCATGTTTTCCATCTGCTATGCGGTCATCAAATAGAATCCCCATTTCACTGAAGGACTCATATAATGTTGAAATAAAACACTTGTCTGGCCGGTAAGATGCCAAGAGTGCCGATCCTTTGGAATTGGCCATTTAGTTAATGATTTACTGCGGCGGTTGGCTGCGCGTCACCGCTGCTGTAACTAAAACAAGCCTTGAAGTGATGTGGCCAAAGAAAACACAGCTGAGCTTATTGGCAGATGAAATGCTGCATCCGAAGTTATCAGCAAAGCCAATTGTGTTGTAAATGGTTTGCTGCCCACGTAAAGCCAAACTGGATTGGCTTTACAAAGGTTGCACCAGTGGCTAGAAGAGTGATACCGAACTGGCAACAACTCTGTAGTCAAGGCTGCTAGAGAGGTAAGAATTTTGCACCAGTGCTGTTCACGCATAGTAGGTGAATTTTGAATTGTCCACACATTTTCTTTCAAAGATGTAATGCTGCTCGCGCAGGAAAGCAAGTCAGGCTCCATCTTATGTTTTAAATGGACTTTTCTATAAGACAAACTACAGTATGTGTGAACATGATGAAACAGTATCGATACACCCGAAATGTCTCATATTTGATTTTTTTTAATGGCCTTTATTATCCTTACAAATGACCATCTTGAAATCTGCCTTTCAAAAGTATTAAATAACATTATCCAACCGATGCAACATTGCACGATAAATACCAGTAAGTCAGTGTTTACAGTTCAAGGTTTAACTGTATTGTCATTTAAGATTACGCTCACCTCTGCATATTCATGTTTTGACTAATTATACTTAATTTTATGTGACTTTCTCCATCAACAGAAATACATGCTCCGTCCTCAAAAAAATAAATTAGACTGGGATTATTTGGTCCCGGAGAGAAAACAAAGCCCTCTCTGTTAACTTTGTTTTCCCGCTCTTCCTGTGAAACGAGGAGTTGGAGGGAATTAAAAGAGGTCAGAGGAAGAAGCAGCGCCTGCTATGTGTAAAATTAGAGCTACAGATGAAGTGCGTGCATGTGCGCGTGCACACGTGTGTGTGTGTGCGTGTGCGTGTGTGTGTGCTTACATGTGTGCTGGTTGCAGATGTCTGGCATGCTGTAGGTCAGGTCTCCTCACAGGGACGCAGCTTTAAAACAAAAAAAGAAATGGAAAAAGAAGCGATGAGGAGAATAGCTTCAGTTGGAAATGAGCTGCAGGCTTCTCCATTCAACTTGTCTCCTGGCTGTCTACTTTTTCCCTCGCTCTTGATGGCCTTCTTGTCTAGCGGCTTTTGAGGAGGCGGCCTGCATGACTGCAGATTCTTAACGTCTCTAGTGGGCTTTTTTTTTTTTTTGCTAAATTACAGCTTGTTGGTATGGCCATCTTTGACTGATCTACTTTCTTTGTAGATTTGTTTTGGCTTGAGGGGGCATACCCGACCTGGTTACTGTTGTTTTGTTGTGGTGGTTTTGGTGGTGGTTCCATGCACATACATAATGCCCCTTAGCCCACTGAGTGGCGAACACTTGCGACCGTTGGCTAAGGTAGAAAAAATGCCCGTTCTCATCAGTCTGTTCAAGGCTGTAAATGTTTGCAAAACGTTTGCCGAACAACTTCGTTTTGTTTTTGTTTTCTACTTGCACTTTCATAAAAATGTCCTTGCGACAAGAAAAGTATAAGGGAACGTCCATTGACCGTTTGGCAAACATTAGCCACCTTGAACGAACCCTGACGAGCTCGCAACTTTCATTGCCTTTGATGGGGTTGGGGGATTAAGACTTCTTTTTGACAATTTTCCATGGAGACACACACTGTCTCCTGATTGAAACTTGACTAGTGGGCCAGATGCCCTTTCGACGTATGTTCCCATTTTTCCTAGTGCCTGCTTCAGGCTCCTGGAACTATACGTTATTTTGTTGTTGTTTTTTTTTTTCCATCGGTGCATCATTCACTCTGTCATCCTTGTTTCCATGTAGACAGGCTGAGCCAAACTGGCAAGGTTTGGCTCAGGCCAGAGAGGGCAACACTGACACTGGCACGCCAACAAAGACTTCTTTAGGAGTGATCTCACCCCCTTTGTCAGCCTGTCTTCTCGGAGGCCTTGGCCTGTGTGTGTGCGTGGTGGGGTGGGTCCCTCCAGGCTTGTGGAGCTGGCAGGGAAAGGATGCCACGGCTGAGGGCAAGGCTAACCCACACACTCCCCTCCCTTGGTGTTCCCATTGCCCAAGGCCACCCCACATGACCTGTGTGTGTGTGTGTGTGTGTGTGTGTGTGTGTGTGTGTGTGTGTGTGTGTGTGTGTGTGTGTGTGTGTGTGTGTGTGTGTGTGTGTGTGTGTGTGTGTGTGTGGCATGAAGGCATTTACACATCCCGTATTTTGGTGCTTATATTTGTGTATCTACAAAAACCTAGACTAATTAATTATCAAAAATGATCGCGATAGACTGCCCATGTCCAATTTAGCGTGCACGCATGCATGCAAATGAGAGGGTCTTGAGTGTGTGGTGCCTGTTTCGTTGACAGCCCTATTTACACATTGCAGTTTTTCCTGATTGGAATGGAAATTGACCCAAGTATTGTGCAGTTCAGACACGCACCCAGTCAGAGGGCATGTCAATGAGGAAAAAGGCAATGGGGAAATAAAGCGGCATTGAGCCATCGTCCCCCTGCCCTATATTGGCTTGTGGGGTCCCTCGCCCCTTTCCATGGCGGTACAAAACTCATTGAATCAGGTTGGCCTGCTACTTGTTTGCATTTCAAAACAAAAATAATGACACTGCCTGTTAAAAGGGTTAATGATTGCCTTTCCTAGTTGTGCTCCGATGTTTACATACACCAAGGGTGTGGAACTTTACTGTGTATGCCACAGAACGTTGGCAAATACAATAAAGTAGGGCTTACTTTTCAGTTAGACAGGGCTGTTTCGTGACTAAATGACTAAGCTGCTCTTCCTTTTACTTGAACGTAGTTCATTGGCACCAAGATGCCTCCTTTGGGCAGCTTAGTTCATATCTACTATGACAGTGACGTAACATTCTGAACATTCAAAGGTCATCTTCCCATCCCAATTTTCTGGAGGACTTTTATAATCTCTGATACCCCCTCACAGCAGCAGTCACAGCAGGAGAAAGTCACCCTTGCAACACAGTCGCACTGCACACAAAGTGCATTGAACAAATACACGCACGTACACACACGGGTCTCATCACTGTCAACATGTTAAAGAGAGTTCATTGCACACTGCCGTTATTTCCCAGTGGGTGTCGAACTGAGCTCGGCTTGCTATTAGAGAGGTGAGAGCGTGCTCGCGGCTTCAGTCGTGTCTTCACGTTTCCTGTTTCAGAATCACAAGTGAACTGCAAAATATTCAACGACCTCCTCCCTCAAAATCGGTCTTTGTGCGTTT
Source organism: Hippocampus guttulatus (assembly GCF_054856545.1). Taxonomy (NCBI): domain Eukaryota; kingdom Metazoa; phylum Chordata; class Actinopteri; order Syngnathiformes; family Syngnathidae; genus Hippocampus; species Hippocampus guttulatus. The sequence continues at coordinate 18,281,611 of NC_141265.1, forward strand.
GTTGGGTGCCTGTCAAGACTGAAACGGGACCACTCTCCAAGTCTGCCTTTGTCGTTAACCTCCACTCTACATGAGGAGTGTGAGACCCCTTCTTGGGGAAACCAGTGCTTGCATGCGTGTTTATGGAGATGTAAAAATCAAAAGAAAGCAGCAATAGTTTGTAGATTTTTTTTGGGGGGGGGGGGGCAAGGTTTTACAAGCCATTGATTGTGTTAATTCCAGTAAGTGCAAACACACACATGCGTAATGTGTCCTAACACAAAGGCCACTGGGAACTGCAAAGAAAAGCTTGATACAGGCCAAGAAAGCTATTTTTATGTCTTCATATAAATAAGCCAGTCTTTTATTTCAGAAGGTCCCCGTATGGGTGTGGGTCACTTATTTTCGTACAAATTAGAAAGAGAGCATACGATGTGCTATTCTTGATTGTCTTTGGTGTTTCTTTCACTGACTCACACCATCATTTGTCTATTACCAATTACCAATAGAAAAATCATACGAGGATAATAAAGATCCCAAACAGAACCATCGTACAATAGTAGACGTCCGCCAAGGCCAAGCAACACGACTGAAATTAACAAGCCACTTACTCTGTTTTCCTTCCTGATCAGCTCAGTAGAGCACAGACCTTTGCCAAGGCAAAACAGTAAAGCCCGATTACGTAAGATTGATGTCGTGCTTCACCTCTTTGCGTCCAGACTTCAAATGAATGCCGCTTGTGAGAAGCCATCATTCATTTAACTGTATGCCCTCACAAATGCCAATGACCTAAAATGTGCCTTATTAGGAAAAGAAAAATTGTCGTTTAAAAAAAAAAATACACACAAAGTGACCAAATATTACTTTATTAGATAATGATAAAAATACGGGATTTTCTATTTGATCTGCAAATAAAGTTCATATTCCTTCCTGGGGGTTAGTGAGATAGTTTTTGAGTTGACTCGATAATGGGTGTTTTTCACAACCTTTTGGAACGTCTGGTGTAGTATGAATGAAGCCTTGTGTCGGTGACAAGCCGAGTACATCCTGCAGTGTGTGGAGGCTTTTGCGCTTTTGATTGTTCTAGTTCCAAAGGCCACCCCGAGCTCACCTCCAAATGATCACAACGCACGAGCGAGAGCGCGGAGCACGGTGAGGATAGTGTACAAAGTGGAAGAATCCACGGAAAGATAATTCACAAGTTTGACTTTGCCTTCACAATGTCAAAGGCTTCTTAAAAAGCCAGTGAAGACACTCTGTGTTACTGGTACGCTTGCTTTCCATAACCTTGGTAGTGTTGAAAAGGCCCCCAAAAACGAACAGGGTACAGTAATTTTTGACGATGAGCCATTAATGTGGCTTAACGAGTGGAAAACAAGCAGTGGTAATAATAGCAATGACGGTGGGCCACCGAGTTTTTAAAAGTCTACTTCGAAATTGAAATGGATGACTGGGAACTTCAAACTTTTTTAGTGCTTTTTCTTGAGCAGGGATCGGCAATTTATGGTGCAATTGTTCGCAACCCTGGTCAAAAATATGTTAAAAGCTTCAAAATGAATGACAGATGCATACTCTCATATTGAATGGGTTCACCAGATGCAGAATCAAGCTCCTCCCATGGCCATCTCAGTCCCCAGACCTCAATCCCATTGAAAACCTGTGGAGGGGACTAACGAGGAAAGAGCAGAGGAGAAGACCCGCCGGGTTGTTGGATGATTTTGAGAGATTGTGCAAAGAAGAATAAATCTTGTGAAACATTATAAGAAAAGATTGGCACGCTTTGTACGGGACATGATGTCTCTCAATGAACCGCTATTGTGGTTAACTGGGCTGGCCTTGGTGTTTTGGTGCTATATAGCCAGCATCTCCCGGTGGACAGTTGACCCACTCATCCTGGCTCCGTTTGCAGGCGGTGAGAATGGGAAGGGAGAATGGAGCGGCTCCTCAGACCAGAGACACAAAGAGGCAGCACTGCATTTTCTTTGCCTACCACTCTGCCTCTTTTTTACGCCAAATTTAACCCCCCCCACCCACCCATCCACCTCCTCCACTCCTGCTTTTATATTCCTTGTCTTCGCCTGCCCTCTAAAGGCCAAAGGGCTTTGCACTCGCTGTGTGTATGAGTAGATTGCGTCTAGCCGGTTGGAGGAACAGGCAGGGGCGTTCGCTCAGCATGCGAATACCTCCACCAGGGCTGTAGAGGACTCCCACGCACGCCTACAAACGCAGGATGGTGTAATTACCCTGTGCTCTGGTGTAATCCCCCCAGGTGCTGTATTTATCTGCGCCACAGCACATGTGACACGCAGTGTCGACCCGAATGCACTTCAACTGCCGTCCCATGACTGTGTATGGAGCGGGTGTGTCATCAGAACGTGGTGTTGTGTGCACGACATCTGTCAATACAGAAGTCATTTGACACCAGCTAGCAGGAGTAATGACGTCTTTAGACAGTTGGGACTTCACATCGTCCAAGTGATTTCCTTGTCATGATGCATCTCGCATTGAGAAGCAGGAGTTGCTGAATTCAAGCTGCAGGGTGCCAACGGACATTTCCTATCCGTTTTTCTGAACTGTCTGTTGCACATGGCTAACTGGTGGTGTGCTACTTGATGCAGCGCCGGTTAAGTTGTCACTCTGTGGTGGCGTGAATGCGAGGGGAAACGGTCGCGTACGTATAGGAAAGGGATGGAAGGGATGGATTTTACTGACTGCCCAGGATCCAAAGCTAGGCAACGACAACAGGGATGTAAGCAGTAATCACACCGGTCAACACATGTGTTACAATTTTGCATCTGATCAAGGCGATAGCCACTCATCCACGGTACAATGCATGTTGTGTGTGGCGAGTGGAAATGTAATGAAACGTCAACAAGTGGTGGTAAATGGAAATGAAAAGGCTGACAATGAGCGCACATGCACACACATACCACACACACACACACGCACAGGCACACACACAGGCCGATTTAGCTTTCAGGTCGACTCAGGCACCATCAAACGCACAGACGCGCAGTCAGTATCGGTGTGACGCATTTTGAGCCCAGAGCCAAGCTGCGGGGGCCCCTCGCCTCCCCACACCAGCGTCATCTCTGCGCTCGCAGCTTGCCTGTCAGCTGCTGTTGAAACGATGACATGCCAGTCATGAACTCTCTCACTCTTTTGCGTCTTCGTCCGTAGCAGTCCTTAGCAGTAATGGTTAGGGGTTTCATGACTTGCACAAGGATAGCAAAGACAGAGGTGATAATTGCACTGACTTGGTTTTCAAATATTTTTTCAGTTGCACATGATTGAAATGTGGTTAACTGACATCACTTTCACCTCTTCTCAGAAATGACATTTCACTCACTTCAGTCATGTGCAACTAATGTGCATGTTTGAATTCAGTCAATCCAAAGGACTTTTATCTTCCCCCAGTGCACTTTAGGGGCATTTGAGATGTGAACATTCATATAGATGAGACACACAAACAGACTGCTGTGTTTTTTTCAAGTTTTGATCAGAATGCTTCCACGTGTTCAAGTCCGGCAAATCCATCTCGCGCCATATCCCCACGGTGTCCGCATGCTAACGCTTGTGCGCTAGCTGTTTGTGAAATGTCTTGTTCTGCATCTTGTGAGCAGAGCAACGCTTGGCCTCATTTTTCAGGGGATGCAAGAAGCCCTTTTGAGGTAAGACCGGCGCCGACGTTGCCAAAAAAGCAATATGATCGGAGTGACAGAAAAATGGCAACAACCTGAAAACAATTGCAAGTTGCACAAGATGGAAACAGCCTCCTGGAAGACAACTCGCGTTTGAGTAGCATAGCGACTGTAATTAATTACATTGGACCCCAGCGTGCTTGTGATTTGGCATCTGCATATTCGCAATTTTTTTTCTCTCTCTCTCTCTTTTTCATTCCTCCAGTCAATGATAGGTGACCTTTTGCTTCCCGTGGGTGGACCTGGTCCCTATCCCCCTTGAATAGTTTGGGTTAACTGTATTATCCATTCACTTCTATTTGTTGCCGCCGTCCAACAGTCTTGTTTAACGCCATTAAAATAGAACACGAACGAAGGTGACATGATTTGAATTTGTTAGTGTCGCATCACATTAACATGACTGTTTTTTTTAAGGTGGAACTATGAACTGTGGCGCCCCGTGGGCCTGAACAGAATCAGCTTTTTTTTTTTTTTTTTTTTTAAAGCATGCATGAATAAACATTACCTTTCTTTCTTTTTAAATGATAGTATGGTGGGAGCAAAATGATGAGTACTTATTTCAGGTGGCGATAACATTGGTTCTGGTAAAAGGATATCAACGCATTATATTGACGCATGTCCTCTTTGAACAAACGCACTCTTAACATCCTTGAGGGCTGCCCCTGTTTGACCGGCACATTTGAAAATGTGCCCACTGAGGTAAAAGTTTGTCGATGTAGATGGTTATGCAGATTGCATTTTTTTTTTTTTTGTATCACGACAACCTAGATGAGCACTGACCTTGGCAGACCACAGCCACTGCACATGCCATTAGTTCCCGTCTATTTTTTTGAAGTGTCACTTTCAAAGCAAGTGACTTGCGTAGCCTTTTACCTTTTCCACCACGAGTGTGCCGTGTCAATGGGCAACAACTCCCAAAATGGCTTTTGACAGCTCTTCACCTGTTTGTGTGTCACACATGGAGCTGTGAGCTCGGCTCTCAAGTGGTGAGGCTGAGCAGTCAAGTGGCCTCGAGAGCAGGTGGCTGCAAAAAAATGCTTGTTTCCAAACGCAAACAAAAGGGCCCGCTTGACTCGCAGGCTCGACACTGGCGGTCAGACTCCACAAAATTGGACTCAGAGTCAATACTAGAAATCGAGTTATAAAAGCTATTTAAATTCCCCCACAAAATGTATTTGTTTGTCATTTCAAATAAATGAGAAAAAAAAGATTATTTTCCAAATCGTTAAGCGCTAATACATTATGTATGATGATCTCATCCAGGTTCTGAACTCCTCCATCAAACAGACGAAAAGGGCCGCACGGCGCTGGAGCTCGTCACCGACATACATTGGCGGGCGGCGCTTATCCGAAGCGCACAAGCGGGCGACTCCAGCCTGAATTCCACAAAGGTGTTGAACCACGCCCTCCTGGAGGCGGGGTCTTGTCTGCTGGCGCATCTCATCGTATGCTACAAGCGAGAGAAGAGGCCGCCATGCTGCGAGCATTCCACTGACGTAGGGCACACGCTGGCACGCGCCCTGGAGGCGCACTCCTTTCTAAGAGTGACACTGGGCTGGACGGACCAGCGAGCCATAAGCATTGCAGGCGACACCGAGATTCTGCTGGAGTTGGCCAGAGGGATGCACTGGGCACACGTCTGCAAAGCGGTGAAGGAGTCCAAAGGAGAGAATGTGGTGCTCCTCTTGCAGATGCTGGAAAATCTGCAATCTGAAGGAAAAATACTCCTGGCTGAAATAAACGCGCTGAGGTAAAAAGATATCGGTATATTGAGACGGTATATTTTTTGCACACGTTTCACTATCTTGTGCTCCATCATTTTTCAAACCTGAGACTTTTGTTAGTTATAATACAGCAGCACATACAAGCAAAAGTGGGGTTATTTATTTTTTCATAGAAAATATTTATTCACTGTTGCTTCAAGCTAATTTCTGTTTTGCACAGTCACCTTAGATGTTTTTTGAATTTCACAATAAAATAAAATGTATTTCTGACCTGAATAACGCATCTGAACACATATTTGTACATAATCTATGGAAATAAACTTTCTATAGTTGAATTCAAAGGGGTATTATATTCATTAAACACAGACATTCCTGTCTAATATCTGTATTATTTCATTCTACATTGTCAAATTTGACTTTTCGTAGCGACAAGCTGCAATCAGGAAAATTATCATAAAATAGTGAAATATTTGCTCTACTGTCCTAGCAGCATTCACGATTCCTTTAAGCATACGGTATTTTGCCAATCTAATTCGATCCATTAGAAAAGCCGTTTAATGGGGGTGTGGGGGGAATACATTTGCATAATTCAGCCCGAGCAAAGATAATAACAAATTTATTACCAGGTTTTTTTTCTTCATCAACATACATCAGATGCAATTCATTTCCGCGAGACAACAATTGACTATAGTTGAAGTGAGCCAGCCCACCTGAGCTCCTGCAGTTTTCCCGCGGTCACATGATGTCACGGTTGAACGCATGACGGTGATGTTTGCAAGGCAGGCACAAACATTGCAGCCAGACACACAATTAAAAAGACGTCTTGGAAAATGAGGCAGGCATACAGATACGTACTTTACAGTGAAAATAGCAGACCATTCACAAGCATACAGTATAAAATATAACCATCAGTTAATAAGGACTAAGCTATGTACACGTAGAGTTCAAAAATAGTCTCCATTCAAGTGGGTGCAAATGTTGTTTTTTTTTCCTTTCTTTTACAGTCTGATGATACATTCATTTATAGCAGGGGTGTCCAAGTGTTATACTGCGCGGGCCGCATACAAGATTTGACATTCTTCACCTTCGTTATTCAATGCAATGTATGTGAGTGAATTATTTATTTATTTCACAATTTTAGTTGGGAAACGAGACGATGGGTTTTTGGTGTGGTGTGAGGCGGGGGAGTTGGAAAGTATCACAGTGTAAGTAAAAACGACATGGGTGTAATTAAATGTGAATTTTAGTATAAACCGCAGCCTGCGCAATTGGGCCCCGGGTCGAAGTTTGGACACCCCCGATTTATAGCTTTGAAATGCAAATGACATGAAACACTTTGGTTTGCTTGCAAATGTCCAAAAACAGTGTTGTTGTAAACTAAATACAGAAATAAGTGGGCACTCCGTTTTGGAACATGTTAGGAGACATACAGAAGGTAAAATGTGGTGTTGCAGAAGGCCCGCTCCACAACCACACTCGCCCCCCCCCCCCTTTACAAGACAGCCTGGCTCACAATTTCTTCTTTTCTAATTCATCCAAAATGGTTTCATGGAGTCGTGTATTGTTCCGCTCTAGTTTAGAGTCAAGAGTCACAATAAGAACAGATGCTTATCTGAAAGGATTTTGAAAGCGGATTAAACTTGTTTGAGACAAAATGTCAACTTGTTGAAGTGATGCTAGTCTACTGTTGAGGTGCCCTTGAGCAAGTTTACTCGCATTTGTCAAAGTACAAGCCCTGGAAATGACAAAATGGCTGCTTAAAACCAAAATGCCGACATCCCGTTCATTTTCATGCAGTGGTCCTCGAGTTTTTCATGCATGCTGCATGGTGGGAAATGAGTGAATTAACTCACCAATTATTTAATAAAAAACAAAACTCTTAACTCATATTTTTATTTTATTTACAAAAAGACAACCAATTCCTTGATGCAATAAATTAAAATATCTTGAATATATGTTAGGAAAAAAAAAGACTTAAAAGTGTCTTTGTGTGAGCACGTGCACGTCTGCCGTGCATACACGTGGGTGGGGTTGTGTGATCTTGTATCGACTTTGAACCATTGAGTTTTATCATCCCAAGACATTTTGGACAACTGCATGCTCCCAACTATTAGGAGGAGTTTGGGGAGTTTTCTCCTGCCCAGAGCACGACGCAAGGTCCATAACTGCATGCTGGGATGAATTTGGTGAGGAAGAACTCAAACTCATTCCTTGTGGGACATCAAAGATTGTGAGCCAGGACCCTTGGTAATTCGTCACAAATTTTAAAAAATTAATAAATACATCCCAAAAATTGCTGTTTTGAAGTCAAAATGCATTTAAAAACACATTTAGTGTAAGTGCAGAAAAACAAAACTTCGGTTTAGTTCAGTCCAAATGGCTGCCATAGAGTGCGGCATCATGAGTGTGAGAGGAAGACACCAAGTTATCTTGGTGGCATTTCAACCAAGTCTAAAAAAAGGGACATTCGTGAGGCTTCTTTACTGATCAACAGCGGTGCACTTCATGTTGTTTTGGTGCATGACATGAGGAACAGGCTCTCGTTTTGTGTGATCCAAGGACGACCCAGAAATGAAGCACATACGGATCCATCATTTCGGCAAAACGGGGAGAGGAATGATCCAATTTCTTTGTTGTTTCAAAAATTACACAACAGGCCACATTGATGGACGCTGAGAATAACACCAGACATAAAGGAAGAAGTTCGAGCTGGATCACGTTGGGTTTCAACCGGCCCTCCCCCACTCTTGCTCCACAGAGTCCAGTCATGGAGCAGCACACAGGAAGTGGACAGGAGAAGACTTTTACCCGGGGTTGTTTTTCTTCCTTTTATTTGGACTAGGATTGGGATCTAGTTTCAGCTCTCGATACTGCACCTGTTAAAACACACAAACGTAAGTGCACAAAACACACACGCACATGCACACGCCACCCGGTCAGGTGGAGCGAGCCAAGGATGCTCGAATAGCACACCAAGCCTACAGAGGCTCTCTGACTCCAGCTGTGTGGAACAGTGGCCTCAAGGAAGGGATTACACACTGATTACAACACACACAAACACACACTCAGCCCTCGGAATATCCATAAACACATGCTTCCACAGATGTGAAACAGTGGCCTAAGGGAAGTGATCACACAATCAAACAGAGGACAGGGCACGGGCTCATGGGAAAGCCTGCAAGAGACAACAGACTCATCATGGAGAGGAGGGGGACACAAGAGAAGAGCACAACAACCCACTGGAAGCCTTTGAATGTGTTGTTTGGCTTTGGGTTTCACCGTCGCTACCAACTACACGCTGACTAACTTTTGAGGACTTTCTTTGAAATACCACACCGTATGATCGATCACGGAAACGACCTGTATGCAGCCTACATTGGTGCACATCGAACCCAATTTTACCTGCTTGACACTTGACGCGCGAAATCTCAAGAACTTTGCACATTTTGCAAAGCCGGATACAATAAGCTCTTTGTCTTTGGCGTATCACCTCCGAGCTAAAAACCCTACTCAAGTTCCCTCAACTGGGCCTGGCAAATCAACACTGCTGCCTGGAGTGTGGTACTCGTGGGCAGAAGTAGAAAAATGTGATTACTCACAATTAATGATGGAAAATCATGCGATTAATTGGTTAAAAGAAAATTTAATGACTTGACAGCATCCTACCAAACTTATCAGATCACAATATGGAACAATAATCTTGCCCAAAAAAGTGCATTACAAAATGAAGCTACAGCTGTTGCTTCCCGTAGGCTTAAAAAGCAGGATTACATTAAAAATGAAATACACGACTTCCGGCTCTGTTCTTCTTCTTCTTTCAAATTGACATTGTCTCAAATTAATAGTTGTGCCACCATCTAGTGGTTGAAAGTGCAATTACCCAATACACAGGAGATTTAGGCAAAGCGGTCCCTGCAGCTTTATTTTTTTTCTTTGTGCTGTTCTTGATGTTAAACAAAAAAAGTTTGGACACCCCTGTCTCAAATGATGGACATTTAGACAGTGTCCATCATTTGACAGGCACTTCCACACACACGCTCATAGATGCATACATGACAATCCCGGCAGATCGCTGATCAGAGCTAGCCAGGATGAACAAGCACATCACCGCAAGCCAGTCTGGGGGATTCCTGCGAGGCGGATGTACTGTCGGCTACTCCGCCTGTCTGACTGACTGACGTCCTCTCTGATTTTCCGCATCGAAAACAAGTTGGCGTCAGTGTGTTCGCTGTGTTCTGTCTTGTGGTGGACAAGCAAGAGTAGTCGCTGGTGAGTGATGGCTGAACATGCTTTCATCTCCTTCTGCTGGTTGAGGGAAGCGCTATCGCTATCCACGGCGTGAGGATAAGAATACACACACACACACACACACATCATGTGTGTGTGTGTGTGTGTGTATGCCCAAATATGAAGACGGACACAAAATCAACGGTATGTATCGTACACAATGACACTCACGAGAACCTGTTACACGCAAGCGGGCTATGGTTCGGATCTCGATGCTCCTCGGTGTCAATGAAAGGTTCAATCAGGTAATCGCTAATGGAAAAAGAGCGAGCGGGAGGAAATAATCCAGGTGGAGAAAACAAGAGAGGTGTGATGGACAGAAAAATCATAGGGGGAAGGGCACACGACTGTGTGAGCGACAAAGGAAAATGGATGGGGGAGAAAAACGATGAGAGCAAAGAATAGAAAATGGGTGAGACGGACAGAGATATGTGGACACCCGGCTGATGATAGATACTGTTCTCATGTGGGTGGGGATCCTTTTATAGCACTGCCAACGAAAGCAGACAACGGGGCAAAACCCCCAGGGGGCTGAGTGCGGTTTATATGACCCTCTGTGTGTGTGCGCGCGCCGACAGTGGCAGTTCTGTTGTTGGCCTATAACAATCCTGGCAGACTGCCAGCGCAGACAGCTATCAGTGACGTGACGGTTCATCGATGGCTGATTCAATACCCAAGAGATATTGGCGAGAGAACCAAAATGTTCTCGCCAGAGTTCAGTAGAAAACGAAGTTCGGTTCTTGTTGGTTTGACCCGAACAATTTCCACTGACATTAACGTCCAACTGCAACACATTTGTCAATAATGGCAGAAAGGCAGCGCTGAAAGTAGCCTACTTTTTAAGACACTGGAGACAAACCTAAACAAAAAAATATTTGTTGCCGAAACATGCACCTGGCAGTGATTATAAATAAATACATATACAGGGAAGTATTTTCTAGTATTATCTAGCATTCTGGTGTGTGTGTGTGTATGTATGTATATACAGTATATATATATATATATATATATATATATATATATATATATATATAGTGCAGTGATGTGTTCCTCGAGCCGGTCCTTGGCCTCGAGGACCGGCTCGAGGACCGAAGGGCGGTCCTTGGTCCTCGGCCTTGGCCTCGGAGTCAAGTCCTTGGTCCTTGGCCTCGGAGTCAAGTCCTTGGTCTCGGAGTCAAGTCCTTGGTCCTTGGCCTCGGAGTCAAGTCCTTGGCCTTGGCCTCGGGTTGCCGGTCATCGGATACAACGAGGGAGTAGAGCCCCTAATCCTTCGTCCACAGGTATAAAGTGGGCCAGAGGACCGCAAAAATCACAAAGAAATCAAAAAAAATCCATCCAGGGAAACCCACGTTGATAACTTTGTCTGGCGCTTTAAGAGGGGCGGGGCTGTCACTGACAGTCAGTACAACGTGTAAAGAGCGGCATCACAGTTAGTTTCAATCACGGTTCGTTCTGTTCGCGATCGGCAGTTTAAATAGCGTGTAAAGCCTTTCTGTAACAGTGGTGTCTTTTATTTAGTTATTTTTGCACAGTCGTCACGTTTGTGCGGTCGCACTAGAATGTTTGTTTGAACCAAGTAATTTGCGTTACAGCTGGAGTCAATAATGTCAGCACTTCACTTCTGGGTTTGGCCGTTGGGATTTGGAGTCCTTTTGCTCGATTCCAGTTATGTTTGCTGAATGCTTTCTCATGTTTGGAATAATGAATATTGATAGTACATAGTTTAAAATCATGGTTGATTTAAATATTTTTTATTATTATTGTGAAGTTGAAGGTATTAAATTAATTAATGTAGTATTAGTGGGAGTGGTAATAATAGTAGTACTCAGAGAATGTTTAGAGATTCAGCCATCTCGTTACCTCTGCGTCCCGCGTCCTAGACGCATAATTTTCCCACGGGACGCACAGTTCCAAATAATGTGCGTTTTTAGTACGCAAGGAAATTTCTCAGTCAAAACAAACAAATAAACAAACAAAAAAAAACTACGGCAAGCCTGAGGATTTCACAGTAACAATCGTTACCGGTAGCACGTCGTTTCCGTGGCGTCATTTTAACGGTACCGAAAAATAGTTTAACCATAAAAGTCACTCGCGATTTCACTGTGCCTGTATGTGTGTTTGTGGTGTGGTGTGTGAGTGTCTTTCTTCTAATTTACTTTTGTTTTATTTTTATTTTCAGTGTTGGGGGGGGGGGGGGGGGATGCAACAGATAACGTTCTGTGCGCATGCGGGTTGCTACCCAGTTAGCAAAGGCATCTGTCCCAGATTCGGCATGAAGCTGGCACAGCTGGCCTTGAGTTGGCACTGGCATAATGCATGTGGGCCGAGGGGTGGCAAAGGAGGCACTGGCTTGATGTATAGAAAGGTGTTTTGAGCCGAAAAAAACGACCATGAATAGTAAGGCGTTTTTTGCCCAAAAAAAAACGACCGTGTATAGTAAGGTGTTTTGAGCCGAAAAAAACGACCATGTGTAGTAAGGCAATTTTCGCCGAAAAAAACGACCATGAATAGTAAGGCGTTTTTTGCTGAAAAAAACGACCATGTATAGTAAGGCGTTTTTAACCGAAAAAAACGACCATATATAGTAAGGCCCTTTTGGACGAAAAAAACGACCATGTATAGTAAGGCATTTTTGGACAAAATTTTTTGCCGAAAAAAACGACCATGTATAGTAAGGCGTTTTTAGCCCAAAAAAAAGACCACGTATAGTAAGGCCATTTTACCCGAAAAAAACGACAATGTATAGGCAGGCGTTTTTGGATGAATCTTTTAGCCGAAAAAAACGACCATGTATAGTAAGGCGTTTTTTGCTGAAAAAAACGACCATGTATAGTAAGGCGTTTTAGCCGGAAAAAAACCGACCATGTATCGTAAGGCGTTTTTGGATGACATTTTTAGCCGAAAAAAACGACCATGTATAGTAAGGCGTTTTTAGCCGAAAAAAACGACCATGTATAGTAAGGCGTTTTTAGCCGAAAAAAACGACCACGTATAATAGCAAGGCCTTTTTGGACGAAAAAAACGACCATGTATAGAAAGGCATTTTTGGACAAAATTTTTAGCTGAAAAAAACGACCATGTATAGAAAGGCGTTTTTGGATGAAATTTTTAGCCGAAAAAACGACCATGTATATATAGTAAGGCGTTTTTAACCGAAAAAAACGAACATGTTAGGCAGGCGTTTTTGGACGAAATTTTTAGCTGAAAAAAACGACTATGTATAGCAAGGCCTTTTTGGACGAAAAAAATGACCATGTATAGCAAGGCATTTTTGGACAAAATTTTTAGCCGAAAAAAACGACCATGTATAGTAAGGCCTTTTTACCTGAAAAAAACGACCATGTATCTATAATAAGGCGTTTTTTTCTGAAAAAAACGACCATGTAAAGTAAGGCGTTTTTAGCCGAAAAAAACCCGACCATGTATAGTAAGGCATTTTTGGACAAAATTTTTAGCCGAAAAAAAAGACCATGTATAGTAAGGCCTTTTTACCTGAAAAAAACGACCATGTATCTATAATAAGGCGTTTTTTTCTGAAAAAAACGACCATGTAAAGTAAGGCGTTTTTAGCCGAAAAAAACCCGACCATGTATAGTAAGGCATTTTTGGACAAAATTTTTAGCCGAAAAAAACGACCATGTATAGTAAGGCCTTTTTACCTGAAAAAAACGACCATGTATCTATAATAAGGCGTTTTTTTCTGAAAAAAACGACCATGTAAAGTAAGGCGTTTTTAGCCGAAAAAAACCCGACCATGTATAGTAAGGCGTTTTTGGATGAAATTTTTAACCGAAAAAAACGACTTTAATAAGCCTTACTTATCATGTTGGTCAAAGAATGAAGGGATATGGTTGCAACCTCTGGGGATTGAACACCCAACCGCTAGTTTGGGACCTGGTTTCTCTACCCCTGAGCCACACCACCACATAACTTCTTGTGTGTTTTGTGTTGTCATCAATAAAGCTGCAAATGGTGGTTAAAGACAGATGTGACCTTGTTGCAAACACTGGGAATCGAACACCCAACCGCTGGATTTGGGACTTCAGCTTTCTACCACTGAGCTAACCCACCGCAATGAACCTTTGGGTTGTTTTGTGTTTTTCCTCAAATAAGTTGTATATGGTGGTTAAAGAGTAGACATTGTTGCAACAACCAGGGATCGAACACTCAACCTCTTGTGTGGCACGCCATCACTCTACCACTGAGCCAAAGCACCACACAGAGTGACTATACATGGTCGGGGTTTTTTTCGGCTAAAAATCGGCTAAAAAATTTGTCCAAAAATGCCTTACTATACATGGTAGTTTTTTTGGGCTAAAAACGCCTTTATACATGGTCGTTTTTTTCGTCCAAAAAGGCCTTACTATACATGGTCGCTTTTTTCGGCTAAAAACGCCTTACTATACATGGTCGTTTTTTTCGGCTTTCGGCTGAAAACGCCTTACTATACATGGTTGTTTTTTTTCGGCTAAAAACGCCTTACTGTACATGGTCTTTTTTTCGGCTAAAAAATTTGTCCAAAAATGCCTTACTATACATGGTCGCTTTTTTCGGCTAAAAACGCCTTACTATACATGGTCGTTTTTTTCGGCTAAAAACGCCTTACTATACGAGGTCGTTTTTATCGGCTAAAAATTTCGTCCAAAATTGCCTTACTATACATTGTCGTTTTTTTCGTCCAAAAAGGCCTTACTATACATGGTCGTTTTTTTCGGCTAAAAATTTTGTCCAAAAATGCCTTTCTATACATGGTCGTTTTTTTCGTCCAAAAAGGCCTTGCTATACATGGTCGTTTTTTTCAGCTAAAAATTTCGTCCAAAAACGCCTGCCTGAACATGGTCATTTTTTTCGGTTAAAAACGCCTTACTATACATGGTCGTTTTTTTCGGCTAAAAACGCCTTACTATACATGGTCGTTTTTTTCATCGAAAAACGGCTTACTATACATGGTCGTTTTTTTCGGCTAAAAATTTCATCCAAAAACGCCTTACTATACATGGTCGTTTTTTTCCGGCTAAAACGCCTTACTATACATGGTCGTTTTTTTTCAGCTAAAAATTTCGTCCAAAAATGCCTGCCTATACATGGTCGTTTTTTTCGGTTAAAAACGCCTTACTATACATGGTCGTTTTTTTCTGCTAAAAATGCCTTACTATACATGGTCGTTTTTTTGGTCAAAAACGCCTTACTATACATGGTCGTTTTTTTCGGCTAAAAATTTCGTCCAAAAATGCCTTACTATACATGGTGGGGTTTTTTCGTCCAAAAAGGCCTTACTATACATGGTCGTTTTTTTCGGCTAAAAACACCTTACTATACATGGTCGTTTTTTTGGTCAAAAATGCCTTACTATACATGGTCGTTTTTTTTTCGGCTAAAAATGCCTTACTATACATGGTCGTTTTTTTCGGTCAAAAACGCCTTACTATACATGGTCGTTTTTTTCGGCTAAAAATGCCTTACTATACATGGTCGTTTTTTTCAGCTAAAAGTTTTGTCCAAAAATGCCTTACTATACATGGTCGTTTTTTTTGGGGCTAAAAACGCCTTACTATACATGGTCGTTTTTTTCGGGTTAAAACGCCTTACTATACATGGTCGTTTTTTTCGGCTAAAAACGCCTTACTAAACATGGTCGGTTTTTTTTCGGCTAAAAACGCCTTACTATACATGGTTGGTTTTTTTCGTTGAAAATCGCCTTCCTATACATGGTCGTTTTTTTTTGGGTTAAAACGCCTTACTATACATGGTTGGTTTTTTTCGTTGAAAATCGCCTTCCTATACATGGTCGTTTTTTTTCGGCTAAAAACGCCTTACATGGTCGGTTTTTTTCGGCTAAAAACGCCTTACCATACATGGTCGATTTTTTCGGGTTAAAACGCCTTACTATACATGGTCGTTTTTTTCGGCTAAAAATTTAGTCCAAAAATGCCTTACTATACATGGTCGTTTTTTTTTTCCGGCTAAAAACACCTTACTATACATGGTCGTTTTTTTTTTTTTGTTAAAACGCCTTACTATTCATGGTCGGTTTTTTCGGCTCAAAACACCTTACTATTCATGGTCGTTTTTTTCGTCGAAAAAGGCCTTACTATTTATGGTCGTTTTTTTCGTCGAAAAACGCCTTACTACACATGGTCATTTCTTTTCGTCTAAAAACGCCTTACTATAAATCGTCAATTTCTTTTTTTGTTAAAACGCCTTACTATTCATGGTCGTTTTTTTCGGCTAAAAACGCCTTACTATATACTTTACATGGTCATCTTTTTCGGCTAAAAACGCCTTACTTTACATGGTTGTTTTTTTCGGCTAAAAACGCCTTACTATACATGGTTGGTTTTTTTTCGTTGAAAAACGCCTTACTATACATGGTCGTTTTTTTCCGGCTAAAAATGCCTTACTAAACATGGTCGTTTTTTTTTCGGCTAAAAACGCCTTACTATACATGGTCGTTTTTTTCGGGTTAAAACGCATGGTCGTTTTTTTCGTCTAAAAACGCCTTACTAAACATGGTCGTTTTTTTTCCGGCTAAAAACGCCTTCCTATAAATGGTCGGTTTTTTCGGGTTAAAACGCCTTACTATACATGGTTGGGTTTTTTTCGTTGAAAAACGCCTTACTATACATGGTCGTTTTTTCCGGCTCAAAACACCTTACTATTTATGGTCGTTTTTTTCGTCGAAAAACGCCTTACTATAAATCGTCGTTTTTTTTTGTTAAAACGCCTTACTATTCATGGTCGTTTTTTTCGGCTCAAAACACCTTACTATACACGGTGGGGGTTTTTTGGCTAAAAACACCTTACTCTACATGGTCGTTAGTTTTCGTCTAAAAACGCCTTACTATAAATCGTCGTGTTTTTTTTTTTGTTAAAACGCCTTACTATTCATGGTCGTTTTTTTCGGCTCAAAACACCTTACTATACACGGTGGGGTTTTTTTGGCTAAAAACACCTTACTCTACATGGTCGTTTTTTTCGGCTAAAAACGGCTCATCATTCACTTCAAAGAGCCTCTTTGTACTGGCTCGTTCGCGACCGACACATCACTTGTGAAAATGTCGGTGATTGAACAGTCAGAGGTGCTGCTAAAACCCTTTCTGCACTGAAATACAATTATATTAATTTTGATTCCGTTTGCTGCAATACAAACCGGATACTTCATACTTGACCATAAAGTTAATTTAAAACTTAGTACCTCAATTCAAAAACAAAATCTGACGTTGAAAAAAAACGTTGTTTTGTATTTGTAAGACTGAATATGAAAATAAACAGAATTTAATTTTCAGTGAGGATCAAATACAGTTTCAAAGAAAAAAAAGTCTATCGTTTCAAATTCAGATTGTACAATTCAGATTCAGTTATTCAATATGATTCAGAGTAAAATATACAAATCCATCCATTATCCGAGCCACTGACCTTCAATTCACGTAATTCAAATTCAGTATAAACTATTTAAAAGTTATTCACGTTTAGTTTTTGGTGGCAAATATTCCGCCCCACAGCGTCACACCTCGTTTAGTTTTGTTTGTAAAGTGTCCTAAAGTGTCTTGAAAGACGCTTATAAATGAAATGGTTTATTATTATCATTATAAGAAATTTCAGGGATTATTTTTACTGACTATTCATTGTTCATGACATGTACAAATGTTTGTTTTCCTAACACACTGTCCATTCTTGTTTTCTTACAGTTCTTACAGCTGCTGTGAGACCTAACAGCCTAACATCTTGGGCCTCAGACCAGGAAATTTATGTCACAATCAAAAGATGGCTACATCTGGCTCCTGATCAGGATGGTGACAGGAAGGAGAGCATGAGAAGAAAAGAACATGGAGAGCGCAACAATTTGATGGACAGAAAAATACCGTTCAAGAGTAAGCTGCATCCCAATTTGGACTTTGTGTTCACTGTTAAATAAAGAAAAGTGCATTTTCCCAGTGCATGTGGAGTTATATGTGAGGTTCACAAATTGTGACAATAAACATATTTTTATTCGTTTTTGAGACTTTTTTTTAATGTGGGTCAAATATGGCTCATGAAAGATGTGGCTTCATTGAGGTTGAATTCAGGCTGATATCAGGAACCTGTTCTGACCCAGCGTTGGGCCGGAGTAGGGCCAGATATGGTTTTACAATGGGGCTCAGATCTGGGCCGAATGCGGCCCACATCATGGATGCCAGACGTGGGCCACTGCAGGACCGTCATTCATTGAGGTATGTGGGCCGAGTGTACGTGCCGTGTCTGCCCCAGAGCTGGGCCAGACCAATTTTGCTGACTGGGATATTTTAGTCCGCAAACTGGATGAAAGTTTGAGATGGCGGCGAAAAAAAACTCACAAATGTCTACTAATTACGACATTTAAGAAATGGGAATGCCAGTCTGATTTTTCGTATGAATCGTCCAAAGGGCGTATCACTAAACTCACCTGAAATGTACTGTATGCACAGAACACGAGAGCAAGATACGACAAGAGGCACGATTACGAGGCAAGTTGGTCATTAGATTTGTAGGCTAATGGTTATGAAAAATATTATGAAACGGTATTGGTTATTCTATAATTTACTGGTTGTAGCATGGTAACTTTATGAATAAAACCTTCGTCACAAGGTGTAGTAATGCGAATGTTAACTGTTGGTAGAACTCATGATGATGTGTGTTAAATTCTTTCGTCAAATTGATCATAGATCAATACTTACCTGTATTAATGATTACCAGTAAATTAATCTTTGCAGTGTGAGATTGGAAAAAATACTCTGATGATGCCACATGAGTACACCAGTTTTTGATCCATTTATTTTTTGGAATAAACCTGGAGTACACAGCTACTGATGTAATGTTCATTGTTAATGCATCGTTTTCAAACATTGACCCTTGAAACATTATACTTTTGAGTGTCAGAATTCTTGATTATGAATATCAGTCAAAATAGAAAAATGGGTTCCCATGATGAACGTTTACGGAACCCAACATTAGTTACCATGGGTTCCCATTGGGTAATCCGACGGAACCGAAAAACGGTTACCATGAATTTCCGTAATCCTCAGGCCTGCTACTGAATTATTTAAATTTTTGCAGCATTTGTTTATAATTGTATGTATATGTTGTTATTTGTGTTATTATCATATACAATTGAATAAGTAGACCATTTCAGAATTCGAAATTTGGGACTCTCTCAATGCATAATGGGACTCATACTTTTCTGATCAGCGAATCCCTGGGACTCGCTGCCGGTAAACTGTAAAATTATCACTGCAGAGATTACTGCTTTTTCTGCACTCAGTGATTGACTTCTATGCAAAGTCATTTCTCAACTTGTCTTCCGTGCCTGTTGAGTGTTGATTTACTTCATATTAAGAAACTACTGGACTAAAACATTAATTCATAAATGTATATCATGTGCTTTTTTGTTTTTCTCAGCATAAATAACACGTACCCTGACTGTTCTACTCTTTGAATAAAAACACTTCATTCAAGCGTTAGGGAGTGCAAGGGGTTATGATGGAGGGGTGTTGCAAATCATGAAGACCTGCCAAGTGGTATGATAGCATTGTTTTATACATGTCCTCGGCTAGGACTCAGCTTCAAAATCAGTCCTTGGTCCTTGGCCTTGGCCTCGGAAAATTTCTCAAGTCCTTGGCTTTGGCCTTGCCTCGGAAAATTTTCCAAGTCCTTGGCCTTGGCCTTGGCCTCGGAGTCAAGTCCTTGGACACAACACTGATATAGTGGCTGGATCTTGCATCCTACCGGGAAATGTCATTTCTGTTGTGTTCATATGAGACAACATGGCATTTTTGATTGGCTGATGCATCCGTGACGTTGGAATGCCTTTTACATGTCCGTCTTTACATGTCAAAAGACGTGTCTTTCCGCTTTCCTGAGTGTCAGCATAATCACAAAAAGTCTAATCAAACCACTCATCGCCGAAAAACAAAGCGTCCAATAGTATGTCGCTAATATCCACACAGTGTGTTATTTTACACATCTCAGTAAAGCTAAAAGACTAGGACAGCTATTTAACAGAATCGCAGGCTGTTAGCGGTCCCATTATACGGCCAAACGCCTACAACAGCAGGAAAAAAAAAAGGGAAAGTGGCAATTTAAATCCGCGCGCTGACATTCCTGTCCAAACACAAAAACTTTGCGTGCACATACAAACAAAGAAAAGTTTCCTTGTCGGTAAAAAGAAGTGAAGGGGATTGACAAAAACAAAAAGGTGAGGGAGGGGAAAAAAAACAAAACAATATCTCAATCAAACAATCTTTGGCTGTCTGTGAAGAGCTGCCAGCCGGGAAAGAAAAGAACGGCGCTTGTGCGTCACATGGGTTCAAATCCGCCTCACAGGTGACAGGCCTGCCTGATGCTATACCCTTGGCTCCCTGCTCGCCTCACCTATAATAACATACACGGCAAAATAATGCCGACAACGAGCGCTAGTTAAAGTACAAAACAGACGAAAAAAGGTAGCGGAGGCGAGGAGAAAGTGGGGCGTTAGCAAAACAAAAGCAAAATCGGCAATTGGGTGAAAGTAAATTGTGGCAAGCACGTAAGCAATTTGGTAGCGTTGAGGGGGGAAGCTTGAAGGGAACACAGACAACAAGAAAGGCGCTGGGTAAAGACCCAGCGGTGCTCAAAGGCTGCTCCACCCTCGCTCCTCTCCGCTCCCCTCCCAAATGTTGACAGTACAAGTGCAAAACAGGCTTTGAAGTGCGCTCGGCTGAAGGGACGCCGCCGCGCACCGTGTTGGCGGTGTTTCCCGCAAAGCGTCCCCGCAACCTGCCGCTCTGCCTCACCCGCTGTCTCCCAGATTGAACCTTTGACAGGGTTTTGATGATGCCGGTGTGGGCGGAAAAAGCAAAATGTGCGGGTGGGTGGCGGTGAGAGAAAGAAAACGCAGCAATAAAAAAACACAAATATATCAATTAAGTGGTGTTGGGAACCACCCGTGTTGAAATGAATTCTTTCCACCCCCTCTCACTAGTGAGATTTCTTTTTTTTTTTTTTTTCAAGGTCCTCTTCCCTTGTATTTATGACAACCTCATGCATTAAATTCAAACCTGGCAACCCACAAAAAACGTTTTTTTTTTTTAAATTGTGGCCTTTGCAATTAGAAAAATTGCATTCTACGAGATTGCGATGTCGATTTGAACTCTATTATCTATCTAAGGTGAGCATCAGGGTTCGACATGGCTCCGAGCAGACGCAACTGGAAAGATTGTCGCACTTCCCCCTCAACAGAGAAATGACCTGTCAAGGTGACACAAGCTGGGGAGAAAACAAGTAAGAAAAGTTTTGAGTCTTGCCCCGCCCCCTCCCACTGTGGCAAACACTGAATGGAGACGAATCGGCCCCAAGTTTTAAGTTGTCAAATAAGGACAACGCAAAGGTGAACGACACCGCTAGTGGATGTGGGCAATAGCATCTGGCAACACATCATTCTTTAAGTATCCTGCCTTTGACCCATTTATTCACGCAGAGGGTTTAATCCCGTCCATAAATGCTGCCTAAAAATATTAACCTAACCCCCTGCTGTTCATTAGGCGCTAAATTGGAACCCGCGCTTATTTTTGTACTGGGGCGCGATCGGGCGCCTTTACACCAATCATAAATGGCCACTTGGCATGCTAATTGCATTGGCCCCACTTAGACACTCCCCAGCTCACATGGCTAATGGTGTCGTAAAACATAATATTGCACTGACACTTCCCAAACGGCAGGTAGAGAAGACATGGCCCCGCATAAACGTGCTCTGGTTTGGCCACGATTGAGAGGACATGAACTCTCTGATCATGTCCGTAAAGATGGCATCCGCTCATCGCGTATCTAAATCAAGAGACCTTTCTTGGCTTCGACGGGGCGGCTCTGTAATGGATGCACAGTGAAATAAGCCGGTCCCTTTAAACGCTGCCCACAGAGAAACTTTAGGAAAAGGTGGTAAAAACGTCAGCCCTTCTGTTGCGGCCTCGACACGCCACCGGAGAGCTCCACTTATACGAGTATTTGACAGAGTTATTAGGTGGCTTGTGTCAGTCATTTGAGAAGCCTACAGAAAAGTCAGACGATTACATTTGGAGCTTGAAGAAACAGTACGATGCATATACTGGAGCCAAACAAGCCAAACAAATTACACTTGATCATTACCACCTATGAGCTCGCGTTTGCAATCAAATAGAGCACAGGTGTCAAACTGAAGGCCCGGGGGGGCAGATCTGGCCCGCCACATCATTTTACGCGGCCCGCAAAAACAAATCAAACATGTCAACTTCTACCATGATTGCTAAAATCTGGACCAAATTTTCAACTTCTCATATGTAATAAATATGAGAGATATTGTAAGCATTTCTTGTTACCAAACCCCTCATTATAGTAACTTAAACTATCGTTGAATCAACCATTCTTCTTGACTTATTTAAATGCTTTCACGGTCATAACGGCACTCCAGGGAAAACGGTCACGTCAATGTGGCCCGCGACAAAAATGAGTTTGACACCCCTGAAATTGAGCATTGTTTCCACTCCAAAGAAAAAAAGTACCACCAATCCTGACCAACATGCACCACACTTTGAGAATCATTGAAATCGAGTAACGATAGACACATGGTCAAAAACAACCACAGTGGATCTCTTCTGGATTTTCTCAAAGGCACGCCTTGTCATAATATAAAGCGGCTGTCCTATTTTGATGATCCTAAAAGACTAATTTTTAGCACGTTTCAATATCAAAATGTTTTCCATAGTGATGCAATAACCAAACCTAATTCGACTTGATTTGATGATCCATTGCACTGCATCGCGACATAATCCAAATAAAGAAACTCAAACACTGTGACAGTAGCACTGAAATGATCACAGCTGAGACGACACGTGCGCCACACCAGACCAGAATGTCCCCAACCCCCAAGGCCCCCCGCATCTAGCGGGCCCTCATTAGGGTCCTTGTAAAGGCCTTGTACCTGCTGGGCTTGTGCCCCTTTACATCCCTTCTCCCTTTAGGCTCCAGGTGTGTCAGGTGGTTGCACTTGCCGGAGGGGACAGCTTGGGCTAATTTAATGTGACGGCTACCTGCCTGGCGCAAATAACTGCAACAGCTCCCCCTTACAAAAAAAAAAAAAAAATGTACACGCAGCACTGTAAAGTTGCACCAGGGTCGAATTGGGGAAAGCAGAGGGGGGGTCTCGCGGAGGCGTGCAGAAGAGCGAGGAATATGACCTTGTAAAGATGAAAGACAGCGAGCGATCAAAGAGGAAGTTTGGCCGCGCTGATGTGCCAGGGGATTGGTCATATCAGGCCCGAGGTCGCAAAAATGTGCGTGGTGAACGGGGCGCAGCGGGGGCGCAGCGGCTACGACGAATTCCTTTGGTACCGGATAACATGAGCTGTTTTTACAGGCCGCTGCTTAATTGCACTTTCAACTGCATTTTCTTATGGCCAGCGCACTGTCCCGAAAAACACATTTGTAGTTTTTAGTGACAAGGAAATCTGATCTCCAATTTTATGGTGGAGGCAAAACCACATGGAGATGTTGGTTTATACTTTAGAGGCCAAAAATGCTTATAAACATGTGCTGAATGCAAAACAAAAGAATGAAAAAATGCAAACAAGTATTCGAAAGAGATTTTTTTTTTTAAATGACAAACAGCAATGCCGATGAATAACCGCTAGGGTGGATTATGAAGGTAACTATGGGAGGTTTACCCACCACTTGGACATCGGAGGGCACTCTGGACAAGAAATCCAAGATCTCGTTGTTATCGATGGTGTAAGGGTCTCGCAGCTTCTTGGTGAATTTATTCACTCCTGGATCGGCATATGGAAAAAAGACGAGAGTGAGAAGGTCGGAAATACAAGTGGTCATTTGCACATTTTACACATCATGTAGGCCACAACATTAGGTACCAATGTACCACTGAAGAGATGTATCAAGATGTCCGCCTTGACAAAAACTCGATTGCGTTGCAAATGTCACAAAACAATGAGACATGGCCTTTATAAAATAATAAGAAGAACAAAAAAAATAAACCAATGACAGAGAAATAGATTTTTAAAAATGTTTGCTTCAATTGAATGGACATTATGCCGTTCTCTCTGGCGTACTTTCATGGGAAATATATGGACAGCATAAGATACAATGAAAGAATATATTGCACACTGAGCCAGTCTCAGGGTGTCCCAAAAAATATGACATAATTTCTCTCAAATTTTGTCGAAAAAAACTTACATTTTTACAGAATGTATTGAAACAGTTTAATGCTTTACGTATTTCATGTTTTATCTGAACTGGTCTATGTCCTCCTCGCTCCCAGACAGTGGACCATGTTACCAGAGACTTATAACATCCGTGGCCAAACGACGGCTCACGTTCCCCCCAAAAAAAAGTGGGGTCACGGAAGGTCGCTCAAGGCACGGCCGTCATGTTAAATGCACATTAATGTCACAAGAAGGCTACTTGTGAATATAGCTTACCCCAGGCTAGCACAATGTATCGTAGCGGGATGACGTAAACAATAACGGTGGCCATTCCAAGAGCCAAACGACGGCTCACATTCCCCCCCAAAAAAGTGGGGTCACGGAAGGTCGCTCAAGGCACGGCCGTCATGTTAAATGCACATTAATGTCACAAGAAGGCTACTTGTGAATGTAGCTTACCCCAGGCTAGCACAATGTATCGTAGCGGGATGACGTAAACAATAACGGTGGCCAGTCCAAGAGCGACGATGGCCAGCCAGCTTAGGAAAGGCACAGTCCAATTAAAAGTGCTGGAAAGAGAGGAAAAGGGTCGTGAGAAAATATTGACAGGGGGCGCCGTCGAGGTGTTTAAGCAGTATATGATTCAGGAGGATGGAGGAGGATCTGTTTTGTCATGCTGGCAGCGTTTCTGGCAACTAAGTTCTAATCAGGCTGGCAAGGCAAAGTGGGGCAACCTGGCAGTGCAGAAAAACACCGGGACGTGTGGAGCGGAGCACAAAGCGCAGCGGGCCGGGCGCCGAGGAGCAGGCTTACGACTTACTTCTTTATCCTCTCGCCATAGGAGGCCACTTCATCCAGCGCATTCTGCACACTGATACACACGTCCTGAATGGCATAAAGCTTGTTCATGAAGCCTTTCCTCTCAGAGTCCTGCAAAAGCGCAGATAGGGTTGTGGGCAATGGGAGGAAGACGCAGGCGGGGTGCGACGGGAAGAGATGTAAGGGAGCAGGGAGCAAAGAGAAATGCAAAGGAGAGAGGCTGGGCAAAGGCAATCTTCCGTGGGAACAATACACGTTAAATAGCGTCAAAGGCTTGCACCGGGGGAGCCAAATCGCCGGATATCCTGTTCCAATTGACTGTGTTCATTCCAGGCGGTAATAGAGATATAAAGTCGGCAGAACAAATCAAAACGCTTTCCTCCGTACAAAAGCCCACACGGACAATTTGAATATGTTAATGGGGCGGCAGAATTCAACAGAAAGCCAAATGGAAACATCAATCTTTGAGGTCCTCTCTCGTTTTTTTTCTCGCTCGCTCGGTGCTGCCAAGATCAGGCTGCGCCCGATTGTTCAACTGCCTGGCAAGCTGTGATGATGTCACCAGCCGTGACATCATTATCATTGACGCCATCGAGAGGGGCGGGGTCGGGGCCGGTCTGCTTTTGACAGCCAAAGAACTTCAGAATCTTACTGAAAGAAGTGAGTGAGTCATGTGACAGTTGATAAGTCACCTGACGAATAGAAACGAGGGCAACGCGGCCACAATCAGGTGACAGGGGGCGCTTGACACGTGTTAGCGGGTTTGGTATGCATGCGTCGGAATCTAACCAGGGGAATAACAAGAGGTGGGCTAGAACAATCCGAAACACGAGGTATGATCCTAAATGGGAGTCCACTTTGACTTGAAAAGAAAAAAAGGCCACTTTTTTCCCCCTCACAAAGGAAGACGGTCATCTTTCCGAACCGTATATATACCGTATATATCCGTATATAACCGAACATATTTTCTTCATAAAAAATGCTTGGCTACTGAGTGTCATTGACTGTTTCATTACACTGGTAATCAATAATCAATATTTTTTTTTAACAGAGATGGCTTTTATGTCCCTAATTGTATTTTTGATGCTGATTTTCAAAAAACGGGTTCATTTTTTTTTCGGAGCGCATCAGGTTTCCATTTTTTGTTTTGACGTTTGACCTCCAAAAACTTGTGCAGTAATAATGATAATAATCCAAATAATGCAGGAAAAAAAAACATTTCACCTTCCACTGGACCTTAATTGATAAACATTACTAAATTTAAATGACATTAGTGTTATTAGTATTGTTATGAGAACCTGTTGTGCTAGAGATTTTAGAAAAAAGGGCAGATTTGGAATCGGCGCAAAGAAATTAATCTAAAAAAAAAAGTTTACTGGGATGGGAAAAAAATGTTCTTTGAAAAATGATGATAAACATTCAACATGCGTCTTTCATGAGGGAAACGGGGGAAGAAAATGCCCCTAAAAAATACAAAAAAATATTTTCAGAGTATTTTCTTTTTAATTGAAAAAAAAAAAAAAACAAGAAAATGTGAATCTGCACGTGACAAATTGTAAGGATGCAGCGGTCGACCGTGCTGTTGTCATGACAAGTGACGGACTCCGAAAAAGGTCCTTCCGCTCTCCATCCCTGATCTGATAATGTTCAAAATGAACCGTGGGACAGTCGGCGAGTCCACACCGCTTCCGCCGCAAACCACCCAAGACAAACAGATATGGCTGGCCACAAAGCAACGGGTTTATTTGCTTTTGCAAAGACTTTGACGAGTCTCCCATTATTTCTTCCTCCTCTGGTGAATCAGTTCCTTCTTTTCCATCTGCTTTTCATCGCTGGCTCAAACAAATCTCAGAGCATCCAGTCGGTCGCTGTCCATCCCGGGCGGGCCGGATCAGGACGTTTTTACCTCGGAGGGACACGCGGGGAGAGGTGTGAGAGAGCGGGCGGGGTGGAAAGGATAGGTCAGAGGTCACCCAAGTATAAACCACTGCCACATGCCCCTCGGACTGCCGTCTGACTCCTATTTCCTGTCTTCAAACGAGACTCGCTGAGGCGGGAGGTAGTAATAACACAGAGAGCCATGGAGATCCTTGTTTTCCCAGCTTCCCCACTCACGGCGCACATATGGAGACAGGCAACCTGCTCCTATAATGGAACCCAATACACACACGCACTCGTGCGCCCCCACAGCTATTAGCTAAGCTTGATTTGCACACCTGGTCTTGCTGAGTAACTCTATAAACATGATTACGTACAGCCCGACGCAAAGACAATAATAGTCCCCCGCTTTACTCGGTAAGTTTGCGTGTGGACTGCGATGTCCTTTCTCACCGGAATTGATGCATGGCCCCGGTTGAGGCCCACGTTCGTAGATATTGACATATAGTTAATGAGGCTGACTCAAAAACACAGTCGGAAGACAAAAAAAACAAAAAAACAAAAAACAAGGCCTGTGTCAGTCCATCTGTCTAATACCATTCCTGTGAGAACAACTGCCTGCTTTATTTTTATTTATTTTTTTCCCGGAGACAAAAGCTCATAAAATCAACTCCGCCTGGCTCCGATTAGGCTAAAGGTGCGGTCCCCCGCTCGACGGATGTGACAAATCCCAGCACCCGGGCTCAGAGCGCGCAGCTTGAATCATTCCGGCAGATCGCGTAATAAGCCCGCCTAACGAGTGAGGCATCGTGCATTTTAATGGACTGCGAGCGCAGGTTCATGTGCAATGTGTTGGTGGTGATATGTTATAGTAAGTACCAGTTGAGTCGGGGAGCTACGGATTTGTGACTGCTGTCAAATAAAAGAACATTCAATCTCAGGTAATTTGTCCACTGAAAGTGAGATGTGCTCAAGTATGATATGTCTTCTTTAATGTCAGTTCCTGGCTAGCACCAAGCAGTATATAACGCTACAGTAGAGCACAAGTGTACATCATAAAAGCAACATTAAGCCTTTTTTGACATTTAGAATTGATAGAAATGTCAATCCTGAATGATGTTAATAGTCAACAGACCACTGCCTCTATTAGAGTACTACTATCGGGTGTGTGTGTGTGTGGGGGGGGGGGGGGGGGGGGCTCGAAATAAGTTCACGGACAAACAGAAATACAGACTACGTCAAGACTCCGCTTCGGCTATGAATGCAAAACAGAACCAATACAGCAAAAAACAAAATGCTCTCAGGTTAATTTTCACAGTATTAACCCTTTCGGGGACAGCGGTTACGACAGTGGACAGCTTCTCATGTTATCCGGTTACAGGTTGAAGCAACTGTTCCTTGCAAGCATGTTTCAAGATTCGGACACGGGTAAGAAGGAGAACAGAGTCTCAACCAACTGTCAATCAATCTACAAAGACAGCATCTTTTCCTGTTCTGTAGTTCGTTCATTTATGCATTCATCTCAGTTGAGTACGATACGGTAACACGTAGCATCTACAACTTCAAATCCTATAATACAAGCGGTGTACCAATAGCCTGAGCACAGTAGAAATTGCAATTGCTTGATTTGACACTCGTCCGCCTCACAGTGCAGAGCCGCGGAGTTTGATTACGGGCTCCGGGCTTCCTGTGTGGAGGTTGCATGTTCTCCCCGGCCTGGTGTGGGTTTTCTCCGGGTACTCCGGTTTCCTCCCACATTCCAAAAACAGGCATGGCAGGTTAATGGAACACTCGAAATTATCCCTGGGTGTGAATGTGAGCACAAACGGTTGTTTGTCTATGTATGCCCTGCGATTGGCTGGCAAGCAGTTCAGGGTGTACTCCAAGTATTGCCCGAAGACAGCTGGGATAGGCTCCAACACACCCGTGACCCTCGTGTGGATGAATGGATCAGAAAATGGATGGATGATTTGACACTGTCAAAAGGTTTGCATTCAACACTGAATATTTGTTGGTATGCAGTTGATACTGTAGAACGGCACTTGGGCGTCTCTCATATTTTGAGATACTTTCTCCTTCCCACTTCTTAGACAGGCACATGATGTTCTTGGATTAATATATAATATAACGTTGTGGACATTATGCGTGTATCAAAGGTTGCTGGAAAAGCACATAAGCAAAGTCCACTAAGACAAACTGACATGCTCTCCTTTGGGCATCACAAACTCCTTGACATCACTTAACTCTCATCGGGCATGCAAGAGAAATATCCAGTGATCTTTTCGGTGCGAGATTTGTGTCCAAGGTTTGCATCATACGTTTGAAAGCGTGACAAGAATTCGGAGCCATTACGTCAACGGCGAGCCGCTGCGTTTCGAAGTGCGCGGAGCAGGTTCACCACGGGAGCGCTCTCATCAACGGGGACAGGGGAGGCAAGCGCTTGTTAAAGTGATGCGGATGCACAAAGGCGGCGCGCCGAAACAGCAAAGTCAGGCGAACCACGTTGCACTCGGTAACTTGTGGTAATCTCATTCAAACGCTTGATTAAATATTTACCAGCGGGAATACGCGTCGTGCGGCTCTCTTCCATCGTCATGCAGGGAGAGAAAAAGTGCGCAAAGACATTTTGTCCTTCCCTGACCTAAAGCCTCGAGCCAAACATGAGCGGACACCGAGGACAAAGTCAATTATACGACGGACTCA
This sequence comes from Hippocampus guttulatus, assembly GCF_054856545.1. Classification (NCBI taxonomy): domain Eukaryota; kingdom Metazoa; phylum Chordata; class Actinopteri; order Syngnathiformes; family Syngnathidae; genus Hippocampus; species Hippocampus guttulatus. Next base: position 18,310,882 of record NC_141265.1, read on the forward strand.
AATATCTGTCCTATATCTAAGGCTGGAAGCACAGAGCCATTTTGAGGGCGGCTTCAACCTAAAATCCCATTGTTGTCTCTTTTGCCTCGCGTCATAAATATGACAAAGCTATGAGATCTAATGTAACGGCATAAATCCCGTTGACGCCGCATGATTAGTCTGAACCAAACGTGACCGCCGTGCTAAAATTGCACCTGTTTCTCATTGTTGCTCTTTCCACTGCGTACTGTAAAAATCGAAATGTCAAATGAGACGTGACAGAATGCTAATGCGTGGCTCCCACAGGGCAACTCAAGGCATCCTTGTTGATTTTGCAGAGAAAGCGGATGATGATTTCTCGCACAGGGAAAAAAATAAGACTTTTTTTTGTGTGGGTTTATTATGTGAGTGACGCTGAGAAATACACGATTTCTAAATCGAGTTTATGAATAATACCGGTAATTTTGCATATATCTACAGTATGGGGTTAACAACTTTTCAGTCATGATATTTTCATTATTTCGAGGAAGTTGTCACCGTGACATATATCAGATCTTTTCTTTTTTTTTTTTTAATAAAGGACTTTAGTCACGTTTTTCAGCAGCGAGCCAAACGTTACATCTGTGATGATATCAAGGTCATTTACAATGTGTGCCTTTTTCTACAGGAATTCCATAAATACGATATCTGAATACAGTGGTACCTCTACTTATGAAATTAATTGGTTCTGAAAGAAATTTCTTCACTAGAAAATTTTGTAAGTAGCGACGTGTTTTCCATGTAAATGCCTTAATCCGTTCCAACCCCCCCCCCCCCAAAACTCAGACATAAATGGTTTCTAAAGCATAAAAATGTATCAAAATATATAACACGATTATTGCACAATAAATGAGGGTTGTGAATAGTGTAAAAAACAAAGAATAGAGTAAAGAATAAAAATGATGGTCATTTAACTTTTTTTTTGGGGGGGGGGGGGGGTATGTCCTCACATATATACATAGACCCGAACCCAAAGTGCAACCCTCCCTGCCTCACCTCTGGGAGACCCCAGACCTCCTCTTGCTACTGCGGTCTCCTTTGCCCGTCCTTCCCCGCATGCAGCCTGGCTGAGTGTGATGGATGGGACGCCATTACTCTTGTCCTCTGTTGGCCTGATTTTGCTGTTCTAGACCATCTTTCTTTGTCCATCCATAGCTGTGAAGCCATCTTAAGGTCTCTGCCAGGGCTTCATTGCAACATGTAGAATTATTCAAACAAAAATGTTTTTGTTTTTTTTTGTTACATGGTGTACCGTTACTAAAAAACTAATAATGCCCCATGACACCTGTGCTTCAAACACAGTAGCACATTTTTTCCCCCATGTTTGTTTTCATTATTTTTAAGCGTAACCACTCTGAACGTGCTGTGTGCAGTTTGACAGATAGAAAATACTTATCCATATTAGATCCAAAACGTGCTTGCTTCAAGCTGTTTAAAAATATCGGCAGCTGTGATTATTGTATTTAGTTAAATAGATGAAATGCTGTGTCCATTTTTCTTTACTTCATTTTATCCTGACCCAATGTTAACTAATATTTTCCATTGCCTAATATTATTGAATTTACTTAACAAAAATTGGAACACATTTGAAAATCCCTGTTTTTATACAGCTATAGTGTCTAAATTTGAATGTGCTGTCATAAAAGAAATGTTGTTGAAATTATGAACAAAACAAAATGTACTGTTAGGTAGCAAAACCACAAGTGAGTTGTTGCTTTCATTACCTTCAGTTAAAAACAAATCAAATAAATAAAAAATTAACGCGCTTCCTCATTGTAAGTCTCGTGGCTGATTTTAGTTTTCTTCTTAATCAACAACAACAAAAAAACACTAACATTGGCTTTTTTTTAATTTCGTAAGGGTAAAAAAATTGACTTTAAAGTGCTGTGGTGTGAAGTAAGGGGATCACGTCTTCAAATAAATAAATAAATAAATAAAATATGCATCCTCTGTGCTCATTACAGATTTATGGCTCTTGTTAAAAGAAAAGGTGGCGGCTGCCTGCTAACATGTCTGACTTTCAAATCCAGACGACACTCCTGTCAAGTGGTGTGCTCCACATTCTGCCCAATGAGAGACGACTGAGAATGAACGCGTGCCAGCGTCAACCTGCTCTTCGGTGACGGCGCTCTGCAGAAGTTACCTTGGGTGCGTGAGAGCACACAGGAACTCCTCACCTACAGTGCGGCGAAGGCCTTTCTGGCGCTTTGATGCATAGTTCATCAGTGGAAAAAAAGTGCAGTTGGTTCAGTCGCTCCTGTATGTGATTGAGAACAATAACAGCTGTGGAGTTGCATTGCAACGGAAGACCTAACGAGCATTGGGATTTATATTTTTTTTCCTGCAATGTGGAATGTTTGTGTTTCTCGGGCCACTTTTTCAGAAAAATCGCTCGCGAGCATGCTGAAATCACCCAAATGCCTCGGCACCTGTCTACATATGCTTCAGGTACGAAGGGAGTCTAAGCTCCTGGAAGTTCAGCTTGTGGGTTCTTAATTAACTTTTGGCCACCTGTTCTCATTTGTCACACTTTTTTTTTTCAAAGAATGACACAGCATAAATTTAACTTTAACCAGTAAGTTGTACTTTTAGCATGATTAGAAAAGAAGTAACATTTGTGCTACCACGGTACTTTGTTGTAAATGATACTGGTTCAAATAAGCGGTCCATAGCTGCATTTCTTGCTTTTCAGTTTGTGGTAAGACGCATTTTGAAATCATGTGCAACCAAAGTTGTAGAAATCCTGGCTTAGAACCACACGTATCCCCGATTACAGATTGCGTGTTTTAAGTACAGGTAGGGCAATAGAGTGATTTGGATCCTCGTCGGTTTTCCACTTCAAAATAGTACCACTGGAAGCCTGAGAAAGCCACTCTGCAGCGAACGCGTCAGGTGGAATGAAACACAGAAAACGGAGGCGAATGAAACTTGCACGGCACCCATTTCTTTCTTCCAGTCAGCCAATTTTTGGATTCATGCATCTGCTGCCGTCACCTAACGCTCCTCGAGGAAGTAAAATGTCGAGGGTATGACAAAAAGAGGTTTACGGGTAACATTAGCAGTTAGCGGTGCTAGCTTCAGCGACTCCGATTGCCGCCAGGCTTAAAATATTGGTGCGTAGAGTATTAAGCGGATAGCGTCCGTTGGGAAAAAGGCACTGGTTCGACTTTTCATTTGGTTCAGTTCAGTACACAATACGAATTTGGGGTTTCAAAAGTTGTAACAACAAAACCAATTTCCATCCATAGTGCCACAATGGTAGCACCTCACAGTGGAGATCATGTCAGATTACGGTTGACTCGACTGGCGTGAATCTATAAGTGGTGCTTCGTGTCCTCTTCAAAGGCAGAAATTACAGATGTTAGTTTGAGTTACTCCCCCGGTCACCCTTAAATACCTCACAGCATACACTCCCACTGGCAGAGTATAGTTAACACACTGTCACACTTCAATCAATCTACAGCTGTCGCCTTGCAGTTCTACAGGGAAGTAATATAAAAAGACAGGAGCAGACTGCCATGCGAGAGGCCCCATTAGTGCCCTCCATCAGCCTAAGGACAAGCGGAGATTGGAGCCCCCCAAGTTGGGACTGGGTTAAGTGCAGAACGTGCAAGAGGATGGGTGGTCTGGGCAACCATGAGGCTGAAAAGGAGACAGGCACATCGAACCCGACGAGACAGAAAGACAGGCATTAAAGGACGCGACCCAAGAAGACAGTGACAGACACCATCGGGAGTCAGTAGTAGACACTGGAGGAACCACACGCATGCCAACTTACCACCATTGCTAGCATCCACTCAAAGCGCCAGGAAGCCAACATATCCTCAAGGATATGGTTTTTATCACGGCTGTCGTCCGCGGCCTCTGGTTTAGTTTCCTTGTGGATAGATTACAGTCAGATTTGTCTTGACTTTTCAAAGAAATGAGGGTGTCAAAGCTATGGCTCTGGGGTTGGGAATCAAGAGTCTTGTAATACTGTAGAGTAAGACTATTTTCTCTTGTTTTACCATAGAAATGGTGATAACAATACAGGTCCACAATGATGTTTTTCATAGCTAGTTTATTTCCTTGAAACTATGGCTTAGCAAATATTTTACTTGGGTCATCCCACTAGAAAGTGCCTTTGTACCCCAATAAGACGACCTCTAGAAAATGTAGCAGAATTGTTAAAAAGAATACCATGATATGATCAGTCACTTCAAAAGTGATTTGACAAAACAAGTCATTTTGAACATGTGCACTCTATTTTCATAATCAAATTGAACATGTCGCATTTCATGTGAACCTGAAATTACCGTCCACCCTGTCAAACCCTGAAAACCTCTCAATAACATGACAACTAGCACTTTCTCTTCATTGGAGGAAAACTAAGTGGACAGTTGCATAATAAAGACGTGCACTTATGTTTTGTCATGTTTGGAGACGGATGATGTCTTGCTTGACAAGTCCACTCTGTCATCGTGAAATATGAATGGGTCTAAAAACATGACAGAAATGTGAAATACATTTGCTAAACAGTACACATTCACTTGCTGAATCACGTTGCTGAGTGAAGGCCAACCACGTGCTAATTAAATACTAGCATTAGTTTGAAAAAAAAAATGTCAACACTGTCATTGTCCACCCTGTCAAGAAGCTCGCATATTTTCTACTGGATGTACATTGTCTGCTTGCAGTTAATTAATATGTCTTTAAAAACGTGTGAGCGTGATCGATACGCATTTCTAATAGCACATCTACTTTGGAAAATATTGTTCAGTGAAAAATGTCAACTTTTTGTGGGTAAAATGGGAAGCCTCAAAGGAACCTTAGAGTGATGCTTATTCACTTGTACTTCATTACATGAGGCATCTTAGTTTTCCAAGTCCACAAACTCAAATGGATTGTTAAGAGTATGAAAATGAGACCAAAAAAAAAAGCTGTGACTGCGTCTGGAGGGAATCGTGACGGTTTGAGAGATGATCCACCTCATGTATGTGTGCGGCAAAGCGGGGAAGCAAACAAACAAACAATGCCGTATGGTTTGCATAGAAAGACAATGCTCCTTCACACCTTTCACCCTCCTCCCTGCTTCCACTCCTTCTTCCTCCATTACCCAAACATGATTAAAATGCCGTTCCAACCGGCGTCTCTGTAGAACGTCAAAAGAAAAAAAAACTGTGATGGGATGGGAAAAACGAAGCGGAAGAGTCAATAGCATCTTTTACAGTGGAAGGCTTTTCATCCTTCAAAGGCGGCGAGAAGAAAAGAATGCAGACTCCCATTATGCCGGCAGAGACCCCCTTGATACTCGAGGACAACCCTGCTGCACTGCAAGCTCAATAGCCTCCCAAGAAGATTTCAGTCACACGTTACTTTTATTTTATATTTTATTTTTTTCACAGAAGGGTGATAAAAAAAAATTAAAAAAGAAGAATCCAAGTGCTCTTTTTAGTGCAATTACATTGTGCCATGCTGCTATCTGAACGATTGCACAGTGCCGTGACTGAGGGAGGGGTGGCGGGTCCTGGGAAGGTGCTGCTTCAGACGAGAACCCGGCTTCACCCTAACACGCTTGGTTAACAGCATAAATCATACAATCTTCATTTAGCTTGAGATGGATCAATGAGTCAAAGCTGTTTTATAATCATAGGACAGACTTATGCCATGCTAATATGCTATTTTACATAAATAGCAGCTATTTTCTTTTAACTATACTATACCACGCTGGAAAAAATAAACTTTTCAATCTTAAAAAATCGATGTATTCTTTGTATGTGTTTGTGAAGGGCATCATTGTAAAATTAGGATGAGACGATTTGAGGTTGAGATAAAAGGCGCAGATAAGGACATTCATTTTTAGCGTTTGAGTCACTGTGGTAATAATTTTTTGCGTGCGCTGAATAAAAGTTCAGAATTCAGTTTGTTATTTCACAATTTGAGCACGTCTATTTCATTTCATTGATCTCCTCTGAGAAAAGCACCGGTGCATTTACCACGATGACGTGAGCGAGTTATTGTTAGATAACCCCCGTTTCACTCACGCAAAGAGTGGATACCTTAAAGCAAAAGTTGCTCTCTCCTGGATTGTTTAACATATGTCCGGGCAAAAAAAAGAAAAAAAAAGGTGCACTTCTGAACATTTGTCTCATCTTCCTTTTTTCATGTGAAACCCAAATGTCTTCAGTATACAACAAAAAAAAGGAATCGACCTTGTCGTTCCTATATTTTTGGAGGAGACTGCATAGAATGTTTACTCCAAGTATTACATGTGCGTGCATTTATAAAATAGTGCCAGGATGTTGTATTGGATGAAGACGTGGGGATTACAACGATCAAGATTGATAAACATCAGTCCTGGACACGAGGGTGCGAATGAGACATCCGAACGTATCGTGTGTGTGTGTGTGTGTGTGTGTCCGTGTGCGTGCGCGCGTATGTGCATGTGATACAGCGAGATAAACATGGAGAAAAAGACAGCGAGACCAGTGAGCAGTAAGCCCGTGAGCGGGACATGATTGCAGTGTGTATCTTATCTGTGTCAAGTCCTCCTGAGGCTAGGGGAGCCTAGCTGAGCACAGCACAGGCCCTTCAGTGACCAGTCAACCGTGTGAGGTAGTCTCCTCTCTCTCCCTCGCTCTCTCTCTCTCTAACCCCCCCCCCCCAAAAAAAAACCTCTCCTCACCTGGGAGACAACTGTTTCACGACACAGATAGCTCTTGAGCACATGAACACAAATTGGCTAGCCCATGCTGAACCTGCAGGTGACAAGAGGCCTTTGGTAGGAATATGGCTGCACTCTGCACACGGTTGTTTTGGTTTTACATTCTCGATGCTGAGGAGGAGAATTTGACTCCCCAAAGGAAGCAGTAACGGATAACGATTGCCCTTTGTGCCTTCCGCTATTGACAAACAAGGATAACATTGGGTGTCGTGTCATGGTGCCATTGTTTACATTATTCATGGTGACAGTGTTAGGAGATATGGATCTTTTTCCACACCATTGTGTATGATGTATTGTGCTCCTCTGTCTGTAAAATGAACAACTCCTTAGGGAGAATGTAAAGATATAGAATAGATTCAATGACAAACCTAGACCCCCCCCCCACCCTCCACCCCCCCAAAAAAGTGTATCAAATAGTATTAAATATATTTTACAGGTACAAACCAACTCGAAGAGATCCAAGTCAAATTTGAATCAATGGAATAAAAACTACATACATCAGGGAGAAGCTTATACTGCATTCTGTTGGTTTAGTGGATATAAAAAGTCTACACACCCGGTTGAAATGACAGATTTTTGTGATATGAGTGACACCAAATAATCTCAAGACTTCTTACACAACTTAATGTAACCTATAAATTGTGGATCCGAAATAATGTGGTTGCACGTGTGGTTGCGCAGCCTCTTGGAAATGGGATGAGCTGTGTTCCTAGTTGCCTAATCACATTCAGATTGAGTTTAAATGAAATTCAGCATATACATGCCACATATACCGAGTATCACTAATTAACCCCAAATAAACTTCAGCTGTTCAAGCAGAAGCCGAAGGGTCCTGGGCTAATGCTGCATGTGCTATTCTGAAGAGATCCAAATTTTCTCCACCTTGTCTACGACCTCAGTTCCAACTGAAGAAAACAACCCGAAAGCATGATGCAGAATGTAAAGAATGTATCTCGGTCTCATATTTGCAAAAACATGCCATTTGAACAGGGGTGTGTAGACTTTTTGTATCCGGTGTACTAGCCTTACTGTACTTGAAGTGAGTGTCCTCCATAAAATGATGAACTCTCATTAATATGAAGTGGGTATTATCAGTTCTCGCTGTAATCTCTTCAGTCAAAACTCATATGGTCTTCAGCACAATGAAAAACAGGTGCTCCAGTTTTTGGCCATGTAATACCCCATTTAGCCTTTGGAGCAAAGGTTATCCAGCTAATAGCTGCCTTGTGGCGCACATGGCTGGCGCAAACATCTGGGATGAATGATGTGCATACTTGCAACGTGTGCTTCAAGTTCAATTAAAATGCGACTTTGGCACATTTATCAATCTTTTTTCACGCTCTTCCTTTCACTCACCCTCATCTCTGGGCACATAAAACGGGGCCTCGTTGACATGTTTTTCACAGCCCATCAGTCTGAAGCTGTACCCAAAGCGCAATGGGGTTTGGGTACAGGGGTAAAAAAAAAACTGTTAGGTCTTGAATTTGTTCTACACTTTACCAGTTGATAGAGCAGCAGCAGGAGAGAGTGAGAGCGAGCGAGAGAGAGAGAGACTATTTTATCAGGATGAAGGCAAAAACATGCGGCAGGAGCGGGGCGGTGAGGTGGAGGCGAAGAAAGAGGGAAACACCTTCTTTTAAACTTCCCGACAGCTCAAATGAAATGCTAACAGTTGAAGGGAGCAGTAGATCAAAATGTATGAAGCCACAGTTGGTAAACTGTCGCTTTTGTGGCCCCTGTGCTATCCGGCCATCCCAGCCCCCTTGCGAGCACGGCGCACGCACAGCATTTGGAATAATCGCTTTGCCTCCAAAACGGGGAGGGAGGCCGAACAAGCCGCTGGCCGGACCTCATTTCTATAAGAAAGCGTCCGATGTATTTGAGGAAGTCTAATCTGCAGCTTTTCAAAGGCTTTATCTTTGTATTTATTTTTTTCCTGAAAGGCAGAGGGAATGTAGCGATGGTACGTAGACAGGAAGAAAGCTCTGTGAAGGAAGAAAGGATAGAAGGTTGCTTGGCGCATTTCTTCAATCAGCGCGCCCCACCTTTTCAGCCTTGGAACTTCACAACCATGGCGGGGATGTCATGCTCGCGTATCCTCGTCAGCCAACTGGCACGCTTGCTTGACTGATTGCCTGACTTATTGCCGGGATGACGATTTGACCATCTGCCCACCGCGTGCGTGTGCTTCTTTTTTTCTTTTCTTTTTTTTCTCCTTTTTTTTAAAGCCTTTTGCTGGCAACTTGACCTCACATAAGGAGAGTGAAGTGGATGGATGAGAGGATTTTTTTTCCAAGTAAATTCAGCATACAGAATATCATCAGGGCAAAATAACCAGTACAAAATCTCCCGAGTCTGCCCCCAGTAGTTCCAATAGATGATCAAATTCATCCATCTATACATCGACATGCAGAGCGCTCGTGTGAATCCGTGCAGCTGGTCATTTCGGCCGCGTCACGGTTACCCCTCTCAACCCCCCCCCCCCCCCCCCCGCCCCTTCCCATTCATCCTCCCCCTTATTACATGTTATGTCTTGTGACTTGTTGTAACTGTCATATGCTTATTTCTGTGCTAGGGTCTTTTTTTTATCCTGGACTTAAATTATCCTCGGAAGAGGATAGTTCGAGCGTGGTTTTTTTTTCCCTCTCCATACCCAGCGTTTTTTCCTTTCTGAATTCTGATTGTAATTTCCCCATTGCGGGACAAATAAAGGATATCTTATCTTATCTTATCTTATTTTCCGATGCGCTTTCTCCTCACAAGGGTCGCGGGGGGTTGCTGGAGCCTATCCCAGCCGTCTTCGGGCAGTAGGCGGGGACACCCTGAATCAGTTGCCAGCCAATCGCAGGGCACACAGAGACGAACACCCATCCGTGCTCACACACACAACTAGGGACAATTTTGAGTGTTCCATTAACCTGCCATGCATGTTTTTGGAATGTGGGAGGAAAGTGGAGTACCCGGAGAAAATCCACGCAGGCCCGGGGAGAACATGCAAACACCCAACAGGAAGGCCAGAGCCAAGATCGAACCCACGACCTCTGCACTATGAGGTCGAAGCGCTAACCACTGGGCCACCGGAGTGCGGCTTTAAGGCATGGACCAATTTCCCTTCACAGGTTTCGGTCACTCTTGAAAAGCTCGCATGATTAATCCATCAGCATTCCACTTCCCTATTTAGTCGATTCTGATCACCCCGCGGTATCAGTTTGAAACGTATCTCCAGTACGACACGATGGGAGAAAACGCAGCTGCTCCGCCATTTCAATTTCCAATGACCAACTACTGTCATCTACCTCGTGGCATTTGTTTCGGTAGCCGTTCCTACAGTGTAAACGAGCAGAGGCAGTAAAGCAGCCACCTGTTGTTACCTGATCGTGTCTGGACAAGCCCAGATGCTGTTTTATTGCGACATAAAGGGGCCAGTGAATGGACCTAAATAGCCAACTAAGCACTTTATATGGGTGCATGTTCTCAGGAAGCAGAGCTGAAGCGTGACGGGAGTCATGTAATTCCGCCAACACGTGAAAAGGCGGGGGTGGGGGACACGAGCGACATTGGACCAAATTTGACTGGAACAGAAAACACCACAAGTTCACAAATGTACTGTCAAAAAAAGGGTTAAAAGGCCTTTGCATATGTGTTTGTGCCCCGAGCAGAGGAGGAGAAAGTAAAACATTTCTTCCATCTTTCGGGGGTTCCCTGACTACGAGGCAACCTGAAGCTACCCCTCAGGCGGCTTGTGCGTGTTTGTTTGGTGTGAGCATGTGTTGCTGTGCATCCCCGATGCGGAATAATTACCCTGTCATCTTTGTCGAAATCCTCATCCTCGTCCTCCATCAGATCCTCCATTGCTTGCTAGTAGAAAGAAAAAAAAAAGTAAATACAATCAGAGGTGTAAATCATTTATGTTGCAGCAAAGATAATAAACATTAGTACAGCAGTTTTTGGGAGTCAAATTAATGTTGAGCTGCAACGCTTTTGTCTGGCGACCGTCTTTTCATGAATGTCAGGAGTGAGTGGACGTGTGTGTGTGTGTGTGTGTGTGTGCATCAAGCTTCAAAACATTACAGTTCATATTTAATTTGAGAAACATTCTATTGCTCAAATATGTTGACGCTTGTGTAAAGGCTCCGGTATCAAATTTCAACGTGCAGAGGATTAATGTCGATTCATCCCTTCGAATCGCATTGCACAAAAGCATTCACAACCGTTCCCGCAGAGCTTTCTTCTGGTCTTCTGACATCAATGGCCGTGGATGATTTCAATGGTCGACATAGGGGCATAAATATTGGGACACTTCGAGGGTTGCCTTTGGGATGTTTCGATTTGGTTCAATGCAGTGGCACCCTGATTCGATATTTCAGTTGGAACGGATATGATGCAGTGGGGTTTCTTGTTGTCATTTTACAATATCAATTGAATCCAAACCAATTTCGGATTTGTTTTTAATTCAAACCATTTTTATGCCCCTATGTATTTATCAACATTATTTAATCCTATTTTGTCGGCATCAAGCTATTTCCGTGACCAGTGTACCCTTTTCTTCCTTGAACTGAAGGTTACCAACAATTTAGCATATCATCGATGTCAGGCGGAAGCCTCCTATGTCCAGATTTGGTCAGTTTCATACTTTTTGCACACATTGGAACTGTTGTTCAGGCTTAAATTGGGTTTGCTATTTTTACAACAACAAAAAAAAACAATTTGAACTCTCCAACGTGTTGAAAGTGGTTGCGCAATGTCAGTTCAATGTGAACGGCTCAACAAAAATGCCGTGTTTTGGTTTTCCTGAAAAGTGATGGTTGTGTGTGCATGTTCTTCAGTCCCTCTGAAGTCCCGAGACATGAAATGATAAAGACATAAAAGGAACACAACAAAAACAAGTGGTTGTAAAAAAACAAAAAACAAAAAAAATAAACGGGTTATGAACAGAATCAGAATAGGACACCTTAATTTCACCACTTTTAACGTTGGGTTATTGTGTATCTTGTTAAGGTTTGTGTCGGGTCACAAAAATCACACTTGCAGTTAAATTACCGGCTAATTTTTTAAAAACTTAAACCAAAAAAATAATAAGAAATGCATGACAGCGTATTGAAAATGAAGGAATGTGTCATGTTTCGGTTTGTGACCAACAGGTGGCACTGTGGGGCTTTTCCCTGCAGCTGCTCACCTATTGGTCGTTAGGTCATCAGTGCTTGAAAAGGACTCCCAGCCCGAGCACTCATTGTCGGTTTATTGTTGGTGTGTTCGCTGCTGTCATGTTTGTTCCGGTCTTGTTTCGGTTCTTTGGTAGTTGTTTGCTTCAGTCATGGTTTTGTTTGATACTTTGGATTTGTTTTGTTTGCAGGACTTTTTGTTTAGGAATTAGTTTTCTCTGTTTTAATACAATTCATCAAGTACAACCTGCTCCTCTCTTGTGCCTGCTTTTTGGGGTCCACCACCACCTCGCAATTGTGACAGAATGTATGATAACATCTCGAGTCTCCAAGCTAGCATAGCAAGCACAAAACCTGCACTGTGTATGTAATCCTCGCGATTATAAGCAAGCCAACAAGCACACGAAATGTATTCCAAATAATCTCCATGCATCGATCGCCGCTCCATTTGCTCTCCACCCCTGCTGTCAATCATTCATCAATCACACATCTAAAATCCAAGCTTGTGCAATTGCCCTCAATTTAGTAAACAAACAAGCGCATGAGCTGCCACCCCCTCTAACCTCATTGTTGTGCCGCATTCAGTGCTGGAAAAGCCGTTCAACAGCGCGCACACCAGCTTGGAGACATCCACAAAAAAAATATAAAATCATGACTTAAAGGGACAATAGCTTTTGTCCTTTTTTGTTTTTCAGTGAAGTAAGTGAGCAAACTATGTGGCAGCTGACATAAGCCTCTTATGTAAATGCCGCTTCCCACACAAACAAAGAGGAGTTCAGAACAGCAAGCGGGTTGAGTCAATAGTGCGCCGTGTACTTGCGTATGCGTGTGTACGTGCTCTATCAATAACTCCCAGTCAGCGGGGCAAGTGTGTGTGTGTGTGTGTGTGTGTATGAATGGCACTCCTTATTGAAACTGTATAGCGGCGGGTAATTCCCACTTCACAGAGATGCCGTCACCGCCCCGACAAATGAGCTTGACTGCTCGCATCCGCGTGGAATAAATTCACGGCTATGTTATATAAGTAGCAGAAGGGGAAAGTCTTGTTCTCAGCCACGGCAAAAAAAATAAATAAAAATTGTCGAAGAGTTATTGTAATATGAAAGCCTTCTGGCTCCTCAAACAAATGAGCTATAACTGTTTATAAAGTCATCACGGTTCCACCCAAATCCTTTCATCCGTGCCAAAATACAAACATAATGGATTCCTCCACACAGAGGCTTTGGAGGGGCACGCCTGGCACACACTCCAAACTTTAAACAAAGGGAACGAGCGTGAGCGAGCTGGAGAAGCATGACCTAGAGAGACAGAGAGAGAACGATGGAGTCGTTTGTCGCTCCTTCCATCGCCTCTGGTTACACGGAGACGTCATGTTTCCCGCGACGAGACGGTGTAAAATTAATAAATAAAAAGGCACGGAACATATCATCTGCCCTGAAGATTGCCACGGCTAAACGCCCCTGCTGAAGGTACTGTCTCACTAAGGGTGGGATATAAATTACCTCTGAATTCCAAACGTCTTCCTCTCTATTTGCCTCACTCCTTCTCTCTTCTCAGACCTGTGTGCTCAATGATATATATGATTTGGCTGCTTACCCCCCCCCCCTCACCCCCCATTATCATGCTGTTTGAATTACTGTCATTACAGCGGTGGCGGCCTCAAAGCCAAAGCCGTCGACTGGATTGCGGTGAGCTCACATTGCCCGCAGAGCCGCTCCGGTGAATTCAATATAGACAAGAGGTGGAGATTAACATATTCAAAACCGATTGAAATAATACAGGGATGACGCGGGGTGCTCTCACAGATTACACCGTGCCCCGTAAATTCATAAACATGGTGATAATATAGTGCATACACAAAGCCAAATGACATTGAGAGTCTTAAAATGGCCGCATAAGTCTGTATAAAACATTGAGTTACAAAAAAACAAAACCTTTCTTGAATGATTGGATCGGTTCCCTGAAAGTCATTGACAAAATTGCTCAAGTAAAATAAATTTAGACCCCAAAGTTGCCAATCCAGTCATTTGTTTCCAATAGCGCTGGAACTCGGTAAGTTCACAGGTGAGTTTGAGACTTTCCCATTTGGCCTGAACAATCAACTCAGGTAAAACGAGTCTTTGAGTAATTTGAGTACATCGATTTAAAAAAAAAAACTGCTCCAGTCCTTTAAACTGTTTATTTGGTGTGCATGGTGGGGGTAGACAGTCAAGCTAGCTGTAGCAATGGTATGCATGACAGTAAATGCCACCAAGGTGCTGCAGACCGACTTCAAAATAAAATCTTCTAAAAAGTGCCTTTGTGTGCTTTTATTTTGAAGTTGTTCGTGGCCGCGCTTGGATCGTTGGAGCCCGGTATAAAGTTTAAATCGCCATCACATACGCAATGTCATCCTGAAATCATGTTCAATCGCTAATTAAGGACGCTAAAAAAATAATAGTTAAGATGAAACTGTAGAATGTGTCGCCCGTTTCCAGCTTTAGCGCTAGTGGCTGGCAGCTAGCCGATACGCAAGTGCCTCAGACAAGTTGGCAGGAGCCATTGAATTTCTTTTCAAAGGCAATTTAATAAGCAAAAATGACAATTTGATGCTGATATTGGGACAAATTGTATGCTACGCTAAACCAATGTTCATCAATGGGGTACCGTCCTTCTTGGTGTTCCCGTACAGTGTAAGCAAGGTCCATCAATGCACTGGTGTGGGACATTTTGACCGAACATCACACAAAACTCATTTCACTCAATTATATAAAAAGATGACCCACTACTAACAGCAAAAATAGTAAAACATTCAAGGGGCCTGTCCGCATTGGAGTTGATAAAAATGTTTCTCGCTTTACATTCACAGCTTTTCACGAGACAGAAGCGCCAATCGTGTCACTTTGTGATCGAAATTCAACTGGTTTTAACTTCATTTAAACGTCCTTCTTTGAACTGGAACATAGTTAATAAACTAGTTGCATGATAAATAATAGACATGATTTGAAAAATGAAAAGAAAATAACAAATACAGATTGTAAACTTGAATAACTTTAATCACACTGGCCAATGGATTTCCTCTCTTGCTTGGGGAAAAAAAACAAAAAACCTCTTTAGTCTGAGCAGGCAGAGTTCTACTATCTGCCAGCCTAACCTTGCCAATGACAGCCGCGGGGGGAATTGATGCCTGGGCAGACATTCCAGTGAACATGAAGATATACTTTCTCCTTTTTTTTTCTCCGATGCCTCCATCCCTCCCTCCATTTCTCCTCTGCTCTCTCTTTGATACGGTGGGTGGGGGCGGAGGGGGTTTAACCTCTGCAGCTGCCGAGGTTGCCGCGACTTGCTGGCTGGGGGATCTCAAGGCCCTACTTGGGATGCACTGCTCATGAGTGTATGGGCATGCGTGTGTGTCTGTGTGTGCGTAATGCCGACGCCACACTTTCTGCCGACTGAGGGAGGGCTGTGAGTGTGATAAGGGGCTGCTGGCTGGGCTTGGCTGACCCATACGGGCCCTTCACAAGCTGTCAGAGGCACGGCCCTCAGAGGGCCCCCCCCCCCTTCCATCTGCACGGCCCCAGCCAGGGTTACCCAGCAGGGAGCTAGATTGGGGTGAGGCCCTTGTACCACTGGGACTGGAAGATGGAGGGAGGGGGCGCGGGGGGGGGGGGGGGGTGAAGGATGGGTCCGTATTAATGAAGAGCCGCCTTTATTATTCCAATGAAGAAACGCAATGTAAGCCATCTTTCCTCATTGCTTATTTGCTGACATATTTGCTTATCATTGCTGACAGCATAATGAGTATTATAGAACCTCATTGCCTATTGTCAGAACAGTTCATGTTGGTGAGATGTCGCCCCTCCCACTAATGGGAAACAGTCACGTTTACCCCAAAATATTTTGGGGAGTCAACCACATCTTTAGGCTATCGAGTACAGTTTAGAATCTGGCCTCTTTTAATGGCACAGACACATACAGTAGCTCCAGAGGCGGTTTGCATTTGTTTGTCGGGTAATGCGGCATTAGCGGGACACAGGTGTGAAATTTGATACATCCGTCACACTGGACAATGTCACGTCATCTGATTGTAGGTTTCAGTATCACTGTCATGCAAGCACCCACGCTGGGTTCTGTGTCAAGGGATGCAGCAAAACTGAGCCGAAACTCTGCATCTGTACTCAGTCTCAGGCACTACGACAACAATACCACTTTACCACTTCTTTTTTTTCTTCTTCTTTTTTTTTTTTAACAAAACTTGTCTTATTATAGAATTATAGAAAGCCGCATGTCAAGAAAAAGGGATATGAATGTTGAATTCTCTGTTGCAATTAAAACTGTTTTGCGAATTAAGATGTCACACTAACACTGGCAAACTGAACTGAGCTGTTCAGCTCGGCTTTCTTGATCATATATTCTTGATACGTTTTGTCAATGGGGGAATTGACAGCTAGTGCACACTTGTTAGACTGCAGAAACTTTCTGGAGGCTGGAGCCCAACATCTAAAGTAAAGAAATAAAATAAAATAAAAAATTACAACAGGCTTGCTGCAGCGTCAAAACAACAACCAGAAGTGAGGCAGACACCGGGAGTTGCCATTTGCAAAGAGCACAGGTAGTCACAAAGGTTCACGGTGATGAAGGGAGTCAGACAAATGGGTGGAAATGAAGAGAACGCAACACGCAGGCGTGATGAAACAGGAGGCCGGGAGGATTCGGCAGTGGTGTTCCTGATCCTCCCGGTGCTCCCGTCCCGCTTCAAACTCTGCTCGTCGCCTGTCTTTCTGCCTGCCATCCCTCTCTGCCGGTTTTAGCAGAGCGAGAGCGAGCACAGATGAACGTTGCGGTGCCGGGGGTGGCACCGGGGAAATCAGTGGGGCACAGGGGCTCCTAGTTAAAAGTGACATGACCTTTTGATTTTGTCACCTGTCACCAAATGCCATGTCTGACTCTGCGCTGAGGAGCGCCTGCCATCCGCCGCCGCGTTCCTCCTCTTCTACCTCTGTCGCCCCATCTCTCCCAATGCCTCTTTTCCTGTCTCCTGCTCCCACTCCATCCTGGTTTTCGACAATCATTTACTTTTCAGACTTGCGGGTAACGTGGCGGTGTGACTTTCTGGCGGTCTAATAGGCTGTTTCCTCTTTTTCCTCCCAGCTTTCTTATAATATTTACTTCCCGTACCTGTGTTGTGCAGGGCTCTTAATGAGGGCAGATGTCACGGCGCGGTGTGTTTAAAGGCACTGAGTTTTTTGCTTTTTTTTCCCTGGGAAGATGGCTCGGGGTGAAAATAGACGAGATAAAAATGGCTATGAAGTCTTGTTCTCGAATGATACAAAGCTATACATTATTACTAACTTCCAAATGAGCAATGCGCCGCTGTCACACCGACTGCTTCACAGTCAAGAAAGTCAATACTAAACTTGTGCAAGTGAGGCATGCGTGGATTAGATGCGCATTTCAGTCGAATCTCCAAAGTTCAACGCAATCTGTTGTGCACTTTTAATTTGTTCCACAATCAAATTGGCCCATCTTGAAAACTTCATTCACTGTACAGGCAATGTTGAAGCATTTCGCATTCGTTATTGTTTATAAATGTGTTCAGTGAATAATAAAACGGAATAAAATAATAAAACCCTTTGCTGACATCCAACCGGCACAAATGGAGAGCGACTAAATAGTTTTTTGTCGAGCGATACTGACAATTGGTCACATACTTTTTTAGGTTTTGCTGGAATAAGTACATCCCACTGTCAACGATAGAAAACTGGTTTAAATCAATCAAGCTGGAGTGACACTGCAAGGTTGAAGTGACACAATTCAGTTCAGTGCCATAGCGATGTAAAGAAGAAAAAAAAGGATATCCTAAGATCTGAATCAAGTCTCTTCTAAATTATAATGAACAATCCAGTATGTATCCACTGCGGACTTGACATCTTTGGAATACTTCAATGAACAACGTATACTCAACCATGTCTCTCCAACCAAACAACGTAAATAAAAACATTCCAGTCACACAGGTACACATCATTAGAAATATGCGTCACTAAGGCAATCACTAAGGTACACGAAACATCATGGCTGATCGCAGATAATATGACGTTGCAACGCCGCAGTGTTTACGTACAGTATTCCGCATGTTGTGTTTTACAATAATACTTAACAATATTTATAATTTCATATACACATGTGGTTAAAAAGCAAAGCATGGAGAGTCTCTCAGCTACTTATTTGTGGCAAAATATGATACGGGACAGTTATATGTGACACATTAAAAAAATGTTTTCGACAACACCAGGGGTTGCAGTTTTTCCATTGCACTGTGATGATTAAGGTGTGCAAGGGACGACGATCACCTGGTGTGCGACTGTGAGTCATCAATTGCATGGTTCACTCATTGTGTAGTGGACCTTAAAATGTAAAAGGAAATGGACACTGGATAAAATTGGAATTGGACACTTGGACCGTACAGAGTGAGCATTTTCCAGCCTCAGGCCCCAGTGAGGCCAGATGGCTCGTGTGACCGATTGTGAAGTTGTTTCACTTTTAAGTCTATTTATTGATTTGAAGCATTCGACTTCCGATCTCGGCGGCGATTAAAGACACGTGACTGTTGTGTGGAAATTGGAGCTAACTTTCAATGTATGCTGTTAAGCAGACGGTTGTCTAAAACTGCGAAGTACCTTCTGGCCATTTAGCTCTTCTCTTGTGTAATGGGTTTCCAGATTCAATGGTTGAATCCAAGCAATGGTCTGTAGCGCCGGATAAAGAGGAAAGTCCTCCAGTGTGACGAGACCTAATTGCCCGTCATTTTGTGGTGGAAAGAGACATGAGCGTCTTCGCTAGGTGCCCTCTGCGAATGTCTGCACAGCAATTAACACATTGATAGCATCTGCGACTGGCATCTCGAGGCCAACGGAATGTCTTGGAGGGATTTCTGCTGGGGATGAGCGTCGGCCGAAAGGATGTCGTGCACGTTCATGCAAGCAGGCACAAATACAGAGAGCGAAATGCGCTCTCTGCAATAAAGGTTGAGACCTTTAGCCACTACAACTACATAGAGAGGAGATGTGGAATGTGTGAACGGATACATTCGTGAGGGCTTAGCCAACAATCTCCATTGCAATTCGTCTCAAGGGGAACAGATCTACGAGGGACTGGCAAATCCTTTCGAACCAATTCCGAACCAAACCTATCCAATCATAGACGTTGCTTTGTCTACCGGGGCACAAAAAGGTAGCATGGGATGATGGCTACTTGAATGTTGAATGTTCAACGGACTCTGTCCTTCACTGTTTCTTATCTAAGTACGTTTTTTACATATTGCACATGTTGTTCGGACCGAGACAGGACATAACTGAAGTGCCCTGTGTTACAGAGGGCACATTTAAATAAAATGTGCCACAAGACATGTGGTTGGATGTTAAAACCCGGTACCGTATTTTCCGGATTATAAATCACAGGTTTTTTTTTTCATGGTTTGGCCGTGGGTGCGATTTATATTCTGGAGCGATTATTAACACATTATTGTATCATTTCACGTGTTGTTTTAACATTAAACCACAAGAGGGCGCTCTCGATCTGGGTTGATAAATCGACGACAAATCTGATGTAAGTGACGTATAAGAGGAAGTGCCGCATCTTCTACCTCCGGAGTTGACGTCGTTCTTTTAAATTGACACGGAGGATGAAGATCTTATTGGCTTTATTGATTTGGAGTGACACTGATGGTTTGGTAAAGCTGTCATCATGTTCTTTATGCCATAGTTATGTGAATATTTACGTGACTACACCAGGCATGTTCTCAGTTTGTTCTTTATACATCATGTAACGTTAGCATATCGCACACTTATTCAGCCTTTCAAAATGACATGTCTGTTCTTGGTGTTGGATTTTAACAAATAAATTTCCCCAATTTATACTCCAGTGCGACTTGAATATGTTTTTTTTTTGTTTTTTTTTTCCGATTTATAATCCGGAAAATACGGTACTCTAAAAAAGTGTTATTTGTGTGTTCTTTTTGTGTTTTTGAATAAATATTGAATAAATTAAAACACACTCTTAATGAAAGACATAACAGTATTGTCAACTATTGGTACTTGGTATTGGTGCATACTCAAAACAAATAACTTGAGCTGACTACCTCATGTCGTTGTCTGCTGTTGTGAATATGTACATAGATATTTGGGATTTTCTTATTCTTGTGTGCTGCTACTATTGCACTGTGCTACCGGATTTCCTCCACTTGAAATGTGACACTCGGACACTGACCGCATTGCAGGCTGCCTTCTTGTTGAGCAAAACCAGCCTACTGGCAATTTGCGGTACTACAAGGGGAATGGAATATAAACTTTGAACCAGTGCGGGTTTCCAAAAATTATACTGGAAGGGAGGAGAAGGTCAATTAAGAGGCTCTTCCACCTTGCAGCTGCAGGGGACACACACATCCAGAGAGGTAAAAAGGTCTCCTCTCCTTTCGTTTCATTGTTTGTTTTGAGAGGTCATGTTTTGGCAAGACGTGCAAGTCAAGTAACAGTGTTGAAGAGTCAGGATCCATAGGTCAGAGTGCTACATGATAAGAGAAGAGGTCAGAGACCTTGCTTGGTCGCGTCACCTCTTTTAATCGCTGTTCCGAGGGTGCTGCAACTGCTTAGCAGGTAACGGTCAAGGTTGGGGCGAGGGTAAGGAGTGCTGATCCGAGATCTGTTTGCAAGGCGGGCATGTAAGCACACAACGGGCGGTGACCCTGAGCGATGAATTGCAGCATGCAGAGAAGTCTCGTTATTTGTTTCTCGGCAGGCTGCGTTGTGGCGTGAAATGGGAGAAGGGGTCCTCAGATTGAACCCATCGCATGAATCAAGGCCCTTCAACTGATTAGGAAGTCTGGATGAGAGTCTATACGATTTTTGTTGTTGTTGTTGTAGTTGTCTGTTTTTGTTTGTGCTTTCACTCTCGGTGAGTTTAACACACATTGCCTTGGCATCACCGTAACCCCGGACTTTTGGAAAACCACAGCGCTCCGGTTGCTGACCCGATATCTGGGCTCGGCGCAATCACTCGGTTTGTTCTGTCAAGTAATTAAAGCGCTTCTTTCCTTTTCTATTTGTTTGTCGTCTCTGTCAAAGATGGAAGGGGAGCCGTGCCTTCGGCTTGATGCAGAGGAAACCGCACACGCCGTCGACTGTCGCTGTAGTGTCTGAGAACAAACAGGGACAAGGCTCGCGGGACACGCGTGTGCTATGTGCGTGTGAACACGTGAGAACATGAGAGGCGGCTTCAGTATTGTGCGTTACATTTACTCTGCAGCAAAGCACAATTTCAGAGAGCAATTCATCTGGCTCGAATTTGATAATGACGCAGAAGCTATCGGCGCACCATTTGCCCACTTTCAACACAATTACGTCTCATATTGGTCGAGTACAGTAGATTCAATTTCCCCATCGATACCTCACGGATGTGTTTCTCCGGCGCTCAGCGGAGTCCGTACACAGGGATTAAAGTTGTACACGGACTCTTAATATCACACCGATGGGGTAGTTGAATGCAATTAAAAGCAAAACAAAACAAACAAAAAAAAAGAAATTCCAAATAATTTAAGAAGTGAACGGGAATTAATTGTGGCCGTAAGAGGCACTCACCGCACTACAACAGTATCCACATGTTTTAGTTTTCCAACCAATTGCCGTGACACTTGAGGCGCAATAGTCCCTTTGAAAGAGGAGAGAAAAGCCATTCGGCATGGAGTGGGAGTTGCACGCACTTACTCGTGCGTGAAGTAAGTGGAAAACGTACAAGAATGTATAACCTCTGTTGTCTCCTTTTAATTATGAAGTGCGTGGAAGAGAACTATCATGAGAGCGGGATGAATGGCTAGGAAGGTAGAGAGAACAAATCATCACGCAGGGTTTTGGCTGGAGGGATGAGAGGGAGATGTAGTTTTGTTTTATTTTGGGTTTGGTTTTTTTGTCAAGCAATGTCGCCATCTACAGGCGAGTAGAAATTCTTCTATCAAATCCAAGCGTCATTCACAGTTGGAGAGCTGGTTTTGTTCTACAGAGAGAGGTTGTGAACTAAATGATGCAGCATAAAATAATACAAATGGATCACATAGAAACTCACCCGGATTGAATTCCGTTTTGCTTCACCTACAGGGTACAAGCAAATAAGAGGACTACGAGACGACTGTAGTTCTGACACACATGGTGTGAATTTCTCAGGCGTGTGTTTTGTACATTTTTTTTTCCATAATGGAGTTTGTTCATCACAATTAAAAAAGTGCAAAATTGGTTTTGAATCCCGTCCATCCGAAATGATCTTTAAAAGGGGGGAATAAATGCTGTTAAGCTGGCGAGACAGACGGCCGGTGACTATCCAGTCTGCTAGTTGGTTATTTCCAAGTTTGACTCAGAGAAGACACTTATTAAAATTAATCATGTCATTGTTCACGCTCACGCCGCAAGTCCTGCTCTCGCTTTTCACTCACTAGCTCCGCTGCCGGGCCATGATTAAAACATGTCCGTTTCCCATGACATTGCGTTGACATTATTTAATTGGTAGAAGAGATCAAAATAAATGAATGAAATAAATAAACCACCAGGTAAGTGGCGTAACGTGACTGAATGTGTCTGCCCATTATTTCTTCCCTTTCTTTGCCTCAAAGATGGCAAAATGAGAAACGTGAGATTGCACAGAGGGATTTTTTTTATCCCCCCCGACCCCCTCCCTCCTCCACGTCCGAAAATAATACACATTCATTTCTACATTTGCATACATTTTACGGCTGTATTTTAATCCAAAAATGAGGTTTTAAAAGCGCGGGTAGCATGTTCCTCGTCATTGTTTCTATTCAAGCGTTGCCTTTTGGGTTATCTCAGCATCCGTGCCGGGTATACTCTGTTGCACAGTAGCTAAGTATGATTTAAGTATATCTAATCTTGTAGAATTATACTTAAATGTGATCATATTGTGGAAGAGACAAGAGCGCCGTGTCCCCATAAAATAATGGCGCCACAGTTTTAACGGTGCATTGTGTGCCCTTGCAAAGAGGCTTTTACAGTGGAATGAAAGAAAGGCGGAGGGATATCGGCCAGCTTCCAGAGGCCACACTCACCACATCTTGTCTCGTATCCTTGCCCGACGTGATGAGAATGTAGTTCCAGGCCAAGGGCAGCAACAAAGCCAGCGGAATCATATAGAGTTCAAAGTTCCACACGAGGACGACAAAGAGCTGGAATGAAAAAGAAAAGACAAAAAAGTACGCTATTTACTCAATGCGAACAAAAGTGGCCGGCAATGTTTACGTCAGAGCCCTCGTGAGACCGCCGCGTGAGAATGCGTGTCGGCCATGTGCGTGATTAGAGACGCTGCGCATTCATATGCAGAATCATAACCTCGGTGGAGCAAAGCGTAAAAAATAAGACGGTGCCGGTAACAAAGGTGCGAGCCGGCTGGCACTGAGCCCGGGTTCAACACCCTGACCCTCAGGGCTCTGCTTAGGCCTCGAGCAGAGGAAAGACGGTGTAGGGAGGATGAGCCTCGAGCCGTCAAGAGTCTCGTCCCCTCATGCCAATCATCCCGGGGGGGGGGGGGGGGGGGCGAGGTCATTGATGGTTTCTGAGCCTTCCGCGCGAAAGCCCGGCGTCTGACCTCACGCCGGCCACACCCTGAGTCCCTAACCCTGTCACTCCAATGTCCCATCCAAGACTTGTAAGGCTCGCCTGTGCACCCAGCTGCCAAAACCACAACCTCTGTGCCTCCCCTCTCATCACCAAACAAGGAAGGCACTCTCTGAATATTAACCTTTGATTCAAAAAAAAAAAAACAGCATTCTGCCCCTTGACAAGCCTTCTTAGTCTCTGTGGGAAAGAGAAATCGCTAATGACGCAGGCTGGTTATTTTACACTGGCATTGTGTTGCCGGTAAGAGTGAAAGAAGCAGACATTTGAGCTCATGCAAATGGAATATGTTGTGGGGCGGGGGGGGGGGGGGGGGGGGACACCTACATTTGCAAAAATTAAATGCTGAAAAGGTTGATATATATTTTAAAGTGTTTTGAGGACATATGGTGCACAATTATCCACATGCAGACTCAACAATCTAAAATGCTATACATAAATACACAGTTGCCAAATATTGCACTGAGGCTCTTTTTCTACCTGCACTCTTTGTGTTTCACGACTATCCGTTTTGTCTGCTTAAAAACTAAAGTTTCCCCATTGTTGGACTCATAAAGGCCCATTGTACTCTCAAAAAGAGAGCATGTGCATGTGGTTCTGTTCAAATATAGGCAAAACACAGACACATTCATCGCTCAGCCGTCAGTATAGAAATTTCTTTGCACCCACCCACACAAACACAAGCATCGCGCCATCTGAAGAAAAAAAAAAATCTTTTGTCTTCTTTATCACAGAAAAGTTTGGAAACTCATAACCATACAGTTTTTCATGGGGGGTGGGGGGGGGGGCCTTAAACTGAATGTGAAATTAAGCCAAAACAAACCAAGCATGAATTAAAGATAACAGCTTTCAAAAAAATGGCCACAATGGATGTATTTTTCATCTAAATAAATAAAATTGCTGGTCAAATAAACAATACGGTAATAATAAACAACTTTTCGGTCTCTTTTGGAGCCAACTTAGCGTGCGTATGCACCAACCCGGGACAGTATAATTCCTAAAAAAAATCAAAATGAAATTGCAATAATTAATGTGTGTTTCACTTAAAGCGACGGCACCACATCCCAGTCCTCATAAATAACACACAGAGGTTCTTTGTCGGTGCAGCTCACAGCAACGCACCCTAACTCATCCGAACATTCTAAAATTATCCAACTTCCTAGAAAACCATCAAGACTCCAAACGTGTACGATCAGTTACATTCATTAAAACATGTCTAATGACTAACTGTGCAAATGAGATGCCGACAAGCGTTTGCTTAAAATAAAAAAAAAAAGGCAAAGGAGTTCTGTTGTTCTTTTAAACGTGTTCCAGTAGAAGCTATAAATAACCACACAATTACAATAATTTGTTGTTCGTGTTCTAAATATAAAGTAAATAACAACAATAGTAGTACTGGCATCACATTGCTTGAACAGAAATATACTACGCAATTACGTGAACGTCCACTGTTGGAATCACACACACTGCACCTTACTGTCCTGATGTTTGCCTCACATCTTGAAACCTTCTTTCATATATTTAAAAAAATAAAATGAAATCTTCCCTGAAGGCTCTTAACCTGTGGCCGCCCTCTCATTTCTCTTCCATTTGGCTATCGTCGCTGAGGGCAAAATTGTGACAGGCAGCTGGAAGAACCACCCGGCACCCGGGCTCAGAAGCGGACGGCCCTGCCCCGTCTCCGTGCCCCGCGGCTGGTTAACGGTGGCCCTGCGGTGCCGGGGACCTTTCCTGCGAGACTGGTCCATCACAGCCCCCCCGCCCCCCTTGCCATCGCTCCCTACGCTACATTGCAAGCTCTTTGCCTGGGGATGAGGGAGTGGGAAGGAGCCTGCTGTGGATGTCAGTGACCACAAAAAGGCAGAGGGAAAACAAAAACAACGGAAAACAGGACAATCAGACATGGGGGGCAAAAAAGAGGGTAAATGCAAAGTGAGGCTGGAGATATCTTGGATGGGAGTCATTGGAAGATGGCGCTTATTTTGAAGCCGTCTCTGATGGTCTATCGAGATTTAACCTCTCTGATAGGAAAATATTTTGTATTAATAGTGAATACAAATATCTAAATATATATGCAGTTTGTGTCTTTATACACAATATTAAATAGTTGAAGAAATTGCATATTTTTCTTTTGTATGTTGTAGTGTGCATTAAAAACAAAATGGCCTTGCCTATTTTTCTGGTGCCTCCAAAATAAATTTAAAAAAAAGGTCATTTATTGATTCAATTACAATTTCACCAAAAATTATCTGCAGCCAGAATGGTGTTTAGTTGTGTTCTACAGTGAAGAAAGAAAATGAGAAAATAAACTGAATATGATTAATAATTAGCTGAATAACCATAAACCACTGTAGTGTATTTTTAAGATGTGCTTTATGAGCAATTTTAAAGAGTACAAATTATTAGTATAATATACATTTGGGGTGAACAATAAATGAATTGACTAAGAAGACTTTGAAATCAAAACGGACCAGAGCAAAACACGCTAAAGGCAAAGTCATCATGGGATCATTTTGGCTGGAATAACATTCGGCAAAAATCAATAATCTAATTGCTTCTGACAATCCCTGCAGTTGGATTCCGCAAGTCTTTGATGCGTGGTTCAACATTAAGAAAATCCCCTGAACACAAAAGGATGTCAACAACATGGAAAAGTCCAAATGTTTTATTCAAGCAGTCGGTGCTCATGGAGAGCTGGAGCCGGGCGTTATTTGTTTCAAAACACAGCCCGCGTCCTTGCGGCTCGGAGCCGCGGCACTGTGGGAGGGTAATATTCAGTACTTTGGCTTACATTAACCACACACCAGGCAAACTTTTCCCCTGTTCTGTCTCAGTGGAGTGAAACCGAAGTTTGGATTTCAGAGGTCGCCTTTATCTCTCTTACATCATTTTCCATGCTGGCACTAAGTGTTGCCAGATAGCAAGCACAAGTCCTGTTAAGTTTGATGTAACCGGAGAGAGAAAGGCGGGGGGGGGGGGGGGGGGGGGGACTGTGTCCTGCTTTGGACCAGACCTCCGCGAGCATCATTGATGGGGCTAGACTGCCCCCTGCTGTACGCCTATAGAACGCACCAGCGATCGCTGTGCTCTTTGTCCAAAAATCAAGCCAGATGCTCTGTATGAACTGCTCGGTCGTTTAGTTTCGTCAAGAAAAATCCGATGACACTTGTACGGTTTATCTGCCACGTTCTTGTCACTCGTGAGTCTCTTTCTCTGGCGATTCAACTCTGACTTGATATGCGGTGTTTGCCCCCGACGCTATTTTTCAACTATGAAATGACGAGAGCAGTAAGATGTTCAAGTCAATCGTTCAAAGTTGTCCCTTGCTGTGGGCAAAGACGAAGCCCCAATACTTTAAAAGTTTTAAAAGTTAAGACAGACCCTTTGAAGAGGAGTCAAAGGACCAATTTAAAGAGACCTCGACTCGGGTGTCTTTGTGCCACTGACTTCTGTAGTGTGTGTGTGTGTGTGTGTGTGTGCGTGTATCACACTCCAAGACATGTGAATACACACATCAATAAATGCTTCTGTACCTGTCTTTGCTTTTTTGCCTTTTTTTTTTAAATTTCAGCAGCCTGAATTTTTATCTAAATGCAAAGCAGGTGATAGGTGCTCCACTTTCCTCTCAAAGTAGCTCCCTTGTCTGGGCTCTCTTCCTGATAAGAGTCCACCTACTTTGCCTGACATAAAAGCGCCCGGTATCATTTCCCCTGCCTCCCCCGGCTCACCGCCCGCCCTCACCCTTCCCCGAGCCTCACAAAGCTGCCTCTATTTGCCTCCCATTCGAAGCCCAATTGCAGATAAAGTTACGGTAAATGTGTTTGGAGGAAGAGCCGCCGAGGCTGGTGCTCCCCGGGGGCATTGACGGCCTTGTCTTGCTGAGGCCGCGAGGAGACCTGGCGGCAGCACGCAAACAGAACCCAACTCGGTTGTGGCACCAGATTTTTTGGTGTGGGGGAGCTGGGGGGAAGCACGGACGGCTAGATGGACGCAGAAATAGGAAGACACACCTTGCAGGTGTGGAAAGTGGAAAAGAGGGAGGCAAGTGTCATCCCGGCACACAAGCAGACACCTGCCATCCTGCGGGACAGGAGGTGACGGCGGGCCGCTCCACGGCGCCAATGCCTCGGGCGAAGCTGCCGCGGTGGCTGTTTTCACCCCCGGGATGGGTGGGAGACGGAAGCGTGGGCGTGAGAGAGCAACGCTGCATGTGAGACGACGCCATCTCTGCCTTGCATGTGCACGCCGTGCCAATGGAAATGCCAAATCTGACGAGGAAAACGCAGCACGTTTCTGCCGAATGAATGTGATACGGCAGCGTCTTGAATACAACGGCCGCCGTTGGAAAAACTGCGATTCAACCAACACGCCGCTTTTCCCTCCTCGAGGCTCCCTTACGTGAGTTATAGAGCACACTTAAACGTTTAGGAGCTGCCACTATCTGCCACCTCTGCAAGCCAGCGAGCGCCATTCTGAAAAGTTAAGTGCAACATCTGTCCAGAAAGACAGAAACGAACACGCACACACACACACACACACGTGACCGTAATCACACACAGACGTGCACCTTCGCAAACGCACCACCTTGGCCAGATGGCCCCCCATAAAAAGCCACTTAAAGAGATGAGCGAAGTGATTAAGAGGCCTCTGGAAGTGAGGGAGGAATGAGAGAGTGATGAAGAAATGGAGGAAGGGGGGGGGGGCGCTTAAGGGGGGGGGTACCTGTGTAAAGGAGAGAGGTCCTAAACACTGATGCTTTTAGCTAAGTGCACACTCCTACGCCAACACACACACACACACACACACACGAGTGGGAGGGGGAACGAAGAAGAGAAAAACGATGCCTGAATTTCAGCCTTTCAATAAACTATAAAACATATTGTCCTTGGCCTAGATACTTGTTTTATTGCCTCAAAATACTCAATTTGAGTATGTACAAGAAGAATACATTGTTACTCCGAACTGAATGAACTTTATGCACGCTCTGTCTTGTGAATGGGACTCCCAAGGATGTCCCCCTTCTCAGTGCTGCACCTTCAAACTCTTCTGACCTTGTTTTCGACATTAATTCATTTTTGGCACTTCCCTTTCAATTTCTTAAAGGCACGACGCAAGGACAAGTGCAGTCTTACTGGAGCGGAAATGTGCCACTTGAGCACACACACACACACACACACAACGGGGGGAAATTGTTAAGTGATCAATACGTTGTCTCGTCTGACCGGTATGACGGCCATGTGAGCTGCGTTGCCTACCCACACTACACTTCTACGTTATTACTTTCATCACAATAAAATACATCAATAATGCAGGCTGGAACAAGAACGGTGCCTTCCAAGCGGTTATCCAATTATGCACTTATTGCTGCTCGAATCAGAACGACTGTTAATGAATAGGCTATGACTGTATCGACCCAGCAGGCTTGACATTTGTGTGACTTATCGTGTCTGCGCATTTGAAGCGACGTCTACACACCACAAACGCGCAGATGCTCCTCTGTGGAGATTCCCATTCGAAGCAGCTGTTGATGTAATAGCCGGTGTTGATGAGGAACATGATGCAGCGCCTCACTCTGTTGAAGTTGCGCAACAGCAGCTGCAAAGCAGATGGGACACAAGAATGGAAGATGAACATAGAAGGTCAATTGGAACTAAGGATCAATAAAGGGGGTTTAATTATGCACGTTATCATTGATGTCAGTGATGGCGATTGAAGAGTCCATGTGAAAATGTCATCTTGTCAAGATGATATTTGGGAAGTGTACTTTTCTGATCATTTGCAGCCCTGTGACGGTTTTTATGCTATCGCGTAGCTATGAGTCAGCTCTGACAAGCTACTTTTCTTCCGACTAATCAGCAAGCAACAGGAGGGGTATGCTGGCACCAAACAGCCCTCGCGGCCTCAAGGGGCGAGCCTTCCAAAGCAGCCAGTGACATCATCATCGTGAGACGCTGACATGGGTCATCTTTATGAGTCAGAGGTGAGATTGAGATTCTGCCACTTGGGGGGTGAGAGGGGAGAAGAGCGGGCCGGTGCAACGGAGACGACATAGGAGGGGGGAGGAAAAAAAAACGGATCGAGAGTTGAAACAAGGGCGGTATGGGAGGCGTTTGTGTGCGCCGCACTGTGTTGGCTAGTGATGTGTGTGGCAGGGCATGGCGCAGCATTGACGACTAAGCCCAAACGGTCACTCATATGACATGTGTGATGTGGGCCGGCCCCAGCTATTCAGCCCTTTGTGCCGCTGCCACACTGAGCGGCGTGACAATGAAGTGCAAAGCAGCAGTGGCAAAAAAAAAAAAAAGGGCCATCTATAAGGACGGCCAATCTACTTATGCACCCCGCAGTTGACAGCTTGACATTTCTATTCACCCAGTCGGGGTGGATGCGAGGCGGCTGACAGATGAGAGAAGGGAGAGAGGAGAGAAGAAACAAAAATGAAACGCTGTTTTCCCCTCTTCAATCACCTTGTTTTATCTTGCCCACACTGTTGTCGGGGCTTTACGAGATGCCGCTCGGCCGGCTCGCTGGTTAGCGCGTATGACGGCGGGGCAGGACGTGGGGTACGCTGTGGGGTTTTTTTTTCCCCAACTCTAGTATCTGAGAATACAAATGCGCATTGGATCGTCTCGGGCAACTTTATTTTATACGTTGTTGCTTTATTGGACTGAAACTCCTCTTTGAGTAACATGGATATGTTTTTGGCATAGCATTAGCAAATACATGAAATACAGCCACATGGCATTTAAGTTCATGCAAATATATATATATTAAAAAATCCTTTAGATAACAGAAACGAAATGTTAAACTTAGTTTTGGGCTGGCCTGTAAGTGGAATATTTCAAAATTTTCTAAGGAAGTAATGTGTTAAGGATTACAGGACTGGATAAAGTGTACATTGAAGCTGAATTCTTCTTGTTTTGCTTCTTTCTTTTTCTTTTTTTTTTTAATAAAGTACTGTTGGTGTGAGGAATAACAGAATTGAAATCTAATTTTTTTTCAAAGGATTTGATGTCGTACATTTCATGATCAAGTCTAATTGTAGGGAGCGGGAACAGCCAACAAATACGATTATACAGCTTAGTTCGAGCTTTTTGATTTATTAAAATTGCACTCAAATGAATGTGCAAGACACTTTTTATAAGTATTTATTTTGCAGTTCATTTGATTGCACATTTATATATTTGGTTCACTACGGACATACAGGACATAAGACCAATACAATAAAAAGTAAACAAAAAGCATTAAAAAAAATTTTTGCAAATTAATTTGTACATTATCCCCCCAAAAATGTATACTTATTATGTGTCCATTTATTGCAAGCATGATTTTTATTTTTAAGTGACAATATGGCTTTATATAATTTCTCAATCTATTTCGAACGTTTATTTTGTTGTGAAATAAAGTTAAAATAGTGATCTGTTTTTCTAAAAATGAAATCTTATTTTCTATTTACGTGATGTGGTGTAGAAGAATTCAAGTCGCTATAAAAAGTGCTTGACCTGTTTGGACACTCTGGGCTCCTCCTCTATGTACTTCTGCTCAATGGGGATCAATGTCCTGAGACCCGCCTTCACCTGGAGGACAACGGAAAACAACAAAGTCAATTTTTGGCGTTGAATAAAGAGGCAACCACCAAATTGACATTTCTATTGCCACATTGCAACACATGTATACAGAATAAGCCACACGCACTCATGTGTGGTCGGAGCAAGCGGGTGGTGGGAAGTGGGGGGGGGGGGGTGTTTAGCAATAAAATGGCGGCTACAGGACACACACACACACACACACACACACACACACAGTGACAGACAACTGGCGAACAAAGGAAGCCTTCTATAATTAGACCCCAAACGAGGATGCGGGGGACACCGGACGAGGAATGAGGGAAGGCGGGGACAGAATAAGAGGATAGGGGACAAATATTGGGTTTTTTGTTTGAAATTCGGGAGGAAAATCTAAAAAGAAAAAAAAAAGACTTACAGCATTAAAAATCACGTCTATTTCAAGGAAGATGACCCCTTTCGTTGGCCCTGTCAGCTCCTTACTTTTCAAGGCGTAGGCTTTGCGTTCTCCATTTTGGATCTGTGGGAGAAGGGACATGACAGGCGTCTGTCTGGCAATACCCGACTGAATCGGCTCCCCGGGCCACCTTTGAACCCCAGCTGCCGGCGTTGACAGGGAACCCAAAACAACTGTGGCAACTCTGACAAGTACCTGTTCATTACCCGCAGCAGCTCGCCTCTGTCAAACAGAAATTAACTATCCTGGGGAATCACGCTGTACAGCCCGGCGCGGATTTATATACGACACACGCTTCAGTCGCAAGACACATGTATAGAAAGATTTTCGACGCGAGATGGCGAATGGTGTCATTTCATCTCTCGATCAGTGTCATTTTCATAGCGTCTCTCACTCACGCGCTTACTTTCTTCTCACCTATCAATCTTTTTTTTTTTTTTGACTCATCAGCCCGGCTCATCGTCGTCGTCCTGTCATTTCAAACGCTAATAGACTCGTCAGCGCGTGTGCGAAAATAACCTATGCTTTTTATAACTTCAATGGTGTCTCTTCATTCCGAATGTTTCACGACGTCGGACTCACCTTTAGTAAAGGAATGGCAACTTTCCCCAGGAAATCTGCGCTTCTGTCTCGGTCCTCGTCGTAAACGGTGACCTCGAGTACTGAGTGGATGTCCTTCACGTTACTGGATGACATGGCCAGACGACAACGGTGAACTGCATGCTAACGGTTTCAAAAGCTAGGACGCCACACAGAAGCTTAGTTTCATATTGAAGAAATGTGAAGGCGGTATAAAAGCTTTTCACGGGTCCTTTACATGTGCGTAAACAAAAAGTACGTTATTCGCCCTTGGACTACATTTCTATCAAGTGGAGTGGTGTCACAATTGTAAAAGTAGGCTAGCAAGATGGGTGATGTTATGTATAGAAAAGAGGCTATGTGGGCGACATTAACTCAAAGAATAATTAAATGAACGTGTCCCATCATTGGGAATTCCACATCTTTGGACTCAATAAAAATGTAGCAGAATTTAAAGAACTTATGTAACATTTTGATTTCTCTCATTATCACCCTGCTACGGTATGCACAGAACCAGGATACGATCGAGAAACATTTGAAGCCGTTTGAAAGCCTCTTGAACAGAGACAAAAAAATAACAACAGGGATTGTGCGCGTGTGTGTGTGTGTGTGTGTGTGTGTGTGTGTGTGTGTGTGTGTGTGTGTGTGTGTGTGTGTGTGTGTGTGTGTGTGTGTTAATACGAGTGCAGTTTTCACCAATGACTATACTTACAAAGTGAAGACCTTGTTCCACTCTGGGTTCAGGTTTTTGTAAACGGTGTGAGTCTGCAGCCGATCATTACTCAGCTCCACTATGCAGAATGGGTCACTCTTACCTAGATAAGACACCGAGAAGAGGAATACAAAATTATAAAAAAAATGGATTTGCGCTTCACTCTCAATGAATAAAATAATGAGTTGGAGGAGGTATTGCGTTTATTTATTGAGTTATATAATATAAAAGGCTGAGGCAAGAAAATATCAACTAAATATGACACACAAGTCCTGGGGAAAATCTTAAGAGGACTCAAAATCGTAAGACTAGCTATGACGATTAAGGCTCAATGAAGTTGGAATTGAGTTCAACCCCCCGGTGGCATTAATGATTTTTGTGTGTGCGTGTGCATGTGTGTACACACATGCAGGTGCGCTCAGCTTTGTCCACGCGTGAGTGTCATCGATCTATGTGATTTTCTCCAAATGTTGTGACAAGGGCAGGACATTTAGTAGGTGTGCAAAGCAAATGTCACCGTGATCAATGCGCTGCCATAGGTGTTGCCTCTCATATCAGTTGTTGGGGGGGGGGGGTCTTATTGATGTGGCAATTTTCAAAGGGATATCGACAGCTACGACTCGGGCAATATAAAACAGGATACATTTGGAATGGGACTATATAGTTCTCCATGCAGCTGTGTATGTTTGTCTTTATTTTCCTGTTTTCGTTAATAAAGGAAATTTCAAGCCTTTATGGCAAGGAACCAAATTTGCTAACGTGAGTGAGTGTTCAAAATTGGGAACTGTGAGGCTAAATCCAACAAAGACAGTTCAAAGTCATGACAAATTTAAACTCAAAATAAAATTATACATGACAATATACTGTACATATACATATGATAACAATAAACAACCCAAAAAGTTACAAATGTAAAAATAAAATGAGTACCGGTACTTATATAATCCAATAATTTGCCTCAGGTGCAACTTTTGCATTTCAATTAATTTTAATAACTTGAATCATAAGACATACTGCATATCAAATAATCCTGCCGCTTCCAAAGCATGGAAAAAAATCAAAACTGATTACATTTAATTGCAATCATTGGAATTAAGGGATGGAAATTTACAGCACACCGCTCCCCACTTTTTTAGCCTAATATTCCGTTGGTTTTTTTTTAATGGTTTGACAGGCTCTGGCGCTGCAGTTGGTTGTCACCGGCAATGAAC
The DNA here is from genome assembly GCF_054856545.1 of Hippocampus guttulatus. Taxonomy (NCBI): domain Eukaryota; kingdom Metazoa; phylum Chordata; class Actinopteri; order Syngnathiformes; family Syngnathidae; genus Hippocampus; species Hippocampus guttulatus. The sequence continues at coordinate 18,344,937 of NC_141265.1, forward strand.
TTTCACCCTATTGGCTGCTACCACCAGAGGCAGCTGTCTTAACCATTACACGCTCACATTTGAGCTAGCGTCCAGGTAAGGCTCCTCCCACATCGGGTCACGTCTCCACGGTGCCTCCGGAGGGTGTGCGGAGGGGGAGCGGGTGCAAACTCATTTCTGGCCGCCCTAAGATAAGTGTGGAGGATTGAATACGGCACGGATGAGGAAGCGGATGTAATTGCCTCGCAGGAGAGCTTAAAGTTGGTCGGGAGTTTGAGGTGCTCATCGCAATTAATTAGAATTCAAGGCTTTCAAATGTAAACCCATTTGCATTTTTTTCCCTTGCATTTCATCACTTTTAACAGGCTGCGTTGTTGACCTGAAAGTTTTGTGAAATCGCACAGACCACCGCCGAGGCTGACAAAATTTGTCACTTGCAAAAATCACTGAGCAAATTGTGTGTAAATTCGTTTGGAAATAGTCAATTTGTAAAATAAGGCAATGTAACTGTGTGGCTAATGGTTTAGGTACATTCTTTGGTCAGAAGGCTTCATGCTATTAATGGCATGGTAGTTGTTGTTGCAGATGTTAGCAGCATCTTAATGTGTTTTAAAAATTTGTAGAGATCGGTCCATCTTTTTTCTTGCATTGGTGATGGGTTATTTATTGTCTTCTTTTTTTTTTTTTACTTATGATATTAACCAAGCCACACTCGACATGTCAAACACATCATTGAACTGTTTCAATGATCCCATGGAGGAAAACTAAGACACGATTACCCGTATACAAAACGCATTCAAGCATTTTTTTTTCTTATTTTGTCCGCGAGTCGAAGGTAAAAAGACAAGAGGCAGGGTGAAGAGAAACCAAAAGTAATGAAATATACAACCCTGCGACAGCATTCTTTTTTTTTTTTTCTGTAAATTCGCCATGAAGTGCAGACTGAATGATGAGCTGTGAAACAAGGTCACCGAGTAAATTTAAGTTCCCAATGAAATACATGAGCCATTAGCCGCTGCTCTCTGGCTGCCCCGGTCTCAATAACCCAAATCAAGCAGTTCCGCTTTGTGTCGGCTAACACAGACTGTGGCTGCTTCGCATTGAGAAACACACACGCTCACGCGCGCACACTTGCACACATTTTCTCTACTCTCAGCTAGATAATGCAGAGTGAAAAACTAGGCCTGTCCACTGCAGACCTAATTAAAAGTAAGAATTAATGGAGAACGGAGGATTCGACGGGAGCAAGTGGAGAAAGAAAAGGGAGGGAAGGGGTGCAGGGGGGAGATTTGTTGGTTCAAATGCACACTTTTTCTCTATTATTCAAATGAGCACCCTGCATCTTTTCCCCTAAAAACACAGAGATAAATTTAGCATCCGGCATAAATCCAGCCTAAAGAAGACTTAAACTCACTCAGGGAACATTTTCCGAGACCGTAATCCCTCAAACCCCAGAATGACACTTTATCTCCGGCTGAATTCATGGTGATGTACAATGTGCCACACACATTGTCGACGAGATTAAATGCAATTAGTCGAATGCTGAAATTACTGTCATTTTGACAGAAGATAGCAAAATGAAATGAAAAAAAATGTAGTGCATCCAGAAATCACTTTTTCCACATTTGGTACATGACATCTTCATTCCAAAATGGATTATAATTATTTTTCCCCCGATATAATTCTACACACAACACCCTATAATGGCAATGTAGATGTGTTTTTTAATCTTTAAAAAAAAAAAAAAACATGATCCGTGATTTTTGTTTTTCTAGCTAAATGGAGGTCAATTCTCTAGACTGGACCAACAATAAATAATTTTGGATTTGTCATGATAGTTAGTTTTATTTGTTTTTCTTAATTCAGTTTTAATTAGTTTCTAGCGCAAGTTGGTTTTTCATTATTGTTGTTTTTTTATACAGATTTTTTTGCTTTTGTTTTTTATTAGTTTTAGTGTTAGTTTTTCTTTAATTATGTGGTGTTTGTCAAGTGCAAGATTAAAAAAAAAAAGTCTCTGAGTACTGTGTACTAAAGCAAAATAAATGACAATTCTCAAACGACTGTTTGACCTTCTTGCAGAGCAAGACCGAAACAAATACACTTGAACTGAACCATGAAAGCTCATGTATAGTATTCATTCAGAAAATGAAACCAAAGAATGTTTTGCTATCATCATAGTTACATTCTAATTAGTTTTATATGTAGTTTTATACGACGTGGCTTCCGTTTTTTAATTTTAGTTTTCGTCATTTTGTTAGTTTTGGTAAACTCTAATACTGTACTCAGGTGTATAGCGATCATGATTCCACTTGAGAGGTTCCTACAGCTTAAATGGAGTCACCTGAGGTCAGTTCTGTCAACTGGACATAATTTTTAAAGTCGCACACCTATCTGTCCACAGTTGACAGTACATGCCAGAACTCAAAAGTCAAGAAGTCAAAAGATTTGTCAGTCAGAGCTGGCCGACCATCTAAACTGAGAGTGGCCACACGGAAGTTCCTCTCCTTAGTAAAAAGCACATGACAGCTCGCCTGAAGCACTCTCAGACCATGAGAGACAAAATTCTCCAGTCTGAAGGATTGAACTCTTTGGCGAGAATGCCAGATGTCATGTTTGGAGGAAACCAGGCGCCATTCATCACCTGGCCAAAAGTGTCCCTTCAGTGAAACACGGCGGTCACAACATCATCATTTCACTGGCAGGAACCGGGAGACGAGTTAGGATAGAGCAAAAGATGAATGCTGCAGTGTACAGACAGCCTGGATGAAACCTGCTCCAGGGTGCTCTTGAACTTAGAACTCAGGCGACGGTTCATCACAACAAGCTCAAAGAAGTGGATGTAAATGTCCTCGAATTTGATTGAACATCCCCGGGGAGATACGAAAATGGCAGTGTACCGACCCGCCTCATCCAAAAGCTGAAAGAGCTTGAGAGGCGCCGTGAAGAGGAATGTGCTAAACTACCCAAAGAGAAGAGTGCAAAAGCCTGTGGCATCAGATTCCAAAAGACTCGAGGCTGTAACCGCTGCCAAAGGTGGGCCAACAAAGCATTGTGCAAAGGTGTTGAATACGTCGTAGTCCAGGAAAGGGCCTAACTTCTTCATTTCGTCTATCAGTCTTCGTTATATTGGTCTATGTTCTTAAATGGAAGTCGATGCTGTATTTGATGGCGTTTGCGACGCTCACGGGAATTTACTCATGGCGCTGTGTGGATGCGACGTTGCCTTCCCACCTGTGACGTCGGCTGCCATCAGTCCTTCAGCGCGGATGACTTTTACCTGCACCACCCCGACGTCTTTCAGGTTGTGCAGTGACCTCCACAAGCTCTGAAACGGCACAAGGACAAGGGTGAAAGGTCAAAGAGGCAGGCAAATTAGCATTTAAGGGAAAGATGGGTCAATAGCCTGACATTTCATTAAGGGAGGAAAAGGGTAGAAAATGTCCTTTAGCGGCCCTTATTTGAAAATATAGAGCTGGCATTTATAGCTCGGTCCAACAGGAGGACAAATGAGCGGAGTTCCTTTCAAGAGGAGCTGTGTGCGCTCGTTTGATACACGTTTCAGTTCTCGACTATTGAGACTGAAATAGAATTCATTTTGATATGAGCTATGTATGGGAGGGGTGAGAGAATTGAGAAGGGTCACATAAGAAGAAAATGCAGAATTGCCATCAGTGAATTCAATCCCATGCATTTTTAGAAGTTGAAAATGAAGGCAAAGGTTGGAACGTCAACCAAAGGAAGCAAAACATGCCGGCAATCAGTTCAGTTGACCAAATGTATCAATATAAACGGCAGCGTGTTGCGTTTACTCAGTGGAGCTTCTTCCTGTGAGTTTTGCATTTGTATCCGCGTAGCCTGACGCGAACTGGAACCTTGGGCAGCGATGCGAATAATGCTGCAATAGTGAGATCCACCTAAGAACACACTTTTAGCGAGGCGTGAAGAGCAAAGTTTGGATATTTACGCATACAAACACAGGAACTCTTCACTCTGGCTTTGCGCCACCAGCGCTGTAGTTAAGAAAAGAAACACAAACTGACACTCCCGAGTGGAGGCGCTGCAGCAAAACAGGACGACTGAACATTTACTCACATTTAGTGTAAAGTCTCTCCTGGTAGGTTGCCATAATCTCACAAGTATCTCTCTGAGCCCAAAAAGCTTAAAATTCAAGCTTATGTTTGAAATGATAATGAATAATTAAAACTTCCGAATTGGGATGAGCCCTTAAAAATTGTAATTTGAGGTAGTTTCCCAGCAAGTGGCCCTTGAACAAAGTACAATACGCTCGTGCTGTTGATATAAAAAGTCTACATACCCCTGTTCAGGAAAAAAAAAAAGAACTTTAAATGGTGGCAGGTGTGTGTTGACTCTCATTTAACGTGACTTTGAATGTTGTGATTGGTCAATCGTGATCACAGCCATAGTTAGAAGAGGTGGAGGGGGGACACCATTGTGAAACACTTTATTTTGTTGTCACTTTTTTTTAACTTCCCCTCTCAAAAAAAAAAGAACAAACTTAATGGAATTGAGTTGTTCAATACATAACATGAACGGTGAAAAAGTTTTCCAAATGATTGATCTTGCTCTCATTTTTATATCACTAGAACCTGGCATTTGAACAGGGATGTTTTTTTGTTTTGTTTTTTATTAGCACTGTGTAGAAAACTGGACGGAAAACAACTTGGTGGAGAGTGGCAAGACACAACAATTTAATACCAATTTACAGGACTGGGTGACCCCCTAGACAATGGTCACAACCCACGGGTTATTCATTCCACATTGTAGAAAAGTAATTAGGTGCTTGTTCAAAACCAAATCCAGTTTTATTCAAAAGTAACAGCCCTACCAGCTACACACACACACAGGTGCTTTTGTTCATGCCCAAACACTCAGGTACACTGAGGCCAAATTGAGGAGCATGTCGGCGTGTCTTAAAAGCAAGAGTGGGAATGCACTTCACTTCAATTTATTTCTCTCTGGCTGGCAATAACCCTGTCCGTCCGTCCCCACAGGAGTAATTATAATTTAAATCTCAGAGTCAGGCCAGGCTACAGACTTAATTCATTATTACCAACTCTGTCAGACTCTGCCTGTTTCCGGCGATATCATTGTCCAAAAGCTCTGTAAAGGAGATGGAGGGGAGAGTGTGTGAGAGAATGGGGGGTGAGTGAGTGAGTGACAGAGAGAGAGAGAGAGAGAGAGAGAGAGAGAGAGAAAGAGAGAGAGAGAGAGAGAGAGTATGGGGGAACTCGTTGCTTTCGGACATGATTTCTCTGAAGATCCAAGTCCTTGTTGGGAGAACAGTTAAAGAGAAAACAAGTCAAAGGGAGGGTAGGAAATCTTCGTTATCTTGGACAGCATGATGTGATGATGGCTCATTTGACCTCCAGAAGTATGTGGTCATACATTCTTTCTCGTGGACAAATCAACATACCACAGGCTTGTGACATAACAGGTTGGAGCCAACGTGACCCAGTCTGATGTGTTCATGTGTCGTGTTGCAAATATATAAATCATAGCAAGGAATTATACCTTGGTCAGGATTTCAGCTACCAAGACACGGTAACAAGACATTTGGGGCCAATTTGTCACAAATGAAAAGCTCTCCAGCACTTTTTCTGTGGATGGAACTTCTGTTCATCTGCACCCTTGCTCACTTAACCAGTTGAAACCAGTTAAGATCGTGGAGTCACACGTTGTCACATGGGCTAGAAAGAGGTGCCTTCCTGTGTGGGGTCGGCTTGAAAAGTATTTCAATAGGGACCATTTTGGACAGATTAGACCTTTTTCCACATTAGAGCCTTATTCTGCCCGATCTTTCTGACATCCATTCAATAGTTCAAGTGAGAATATGCAGTTTTCTGGTAGTTACTGTTTGTGTACTATTGCAAGCATTAAAGATAAAATGACTGAGTGAAGGTTGCCCAAGGTCTTTTCAATTGGTGCCATGACCCGGATACTGTTAGTATACGACCTGAATATAGTATGTATCTTGAAGGCATCGACCAAGTAAGCTAGCCAAGAAAGCTAAATTATAAAACTTATGTCAAACTAAGTCAGAATCCAAAGTATGAAGCACAGACAGTAATTTTTACAACTCGAGTAGTTTTTTTTAAAGGAATGATTATTATTTTTCTTTTTTACAGTTCTCAAAATTAGGCACGATGAAAACGTGATTTGATTTAGTCCCAAAACTCAGGGAGAACTGACACCTAACCGCGCAAGGAGTAAACAACATATTGCGGAAAAAAAAAAAAAAAAAAAGCTCAGCCAGTGTGAGACTGCAAAGGCATTTTTAGCCTGAAAACCACGCTACCAAAACCAAAACCTTTGCCGCAGCATATGGACAACCCCGCAGGGACATTTTGGGTTTGATAATGATCATTGATTGGCGTAAAAAAAATAAGTCAACCCTTCAATGGGATTTGAATTCACAAAAATACAAAAATACAGTAGCTTGCCGGCGGGTAGAGAGAAGAAATGAAGGGAGGCTTGTCCGTGCCCTCATTTACAAGACTCCCCGGCATGACCTCAGGTACAGCCCATCTTTATGAAATGACGATATATTGAATATCATTGCAATATGATGCACAATTTCAACATTAACACTGCACGTAAATAAGTGACAATGCATGTTAGGTTAGTTGAAGACCCGAAATTGTCTTGGGTGTCAATGTGAATGCAAATTCTTTGTTTGCCCATATGTGCCCTGTGATTGGCTGGGCTGCCAACCAGACCAGGGTTGGCCCCGCCTCTCAACGAACTAAAATATTTGAATGTTAACTGCCTGTACATGGCTAATATTTTGGTGGGTGGTCATTACCAGGCCTCACACAATCAAAATGTGAGCTGCTGCTATTTCATTGGTATCGGCCAAATTATGCAACATTCATCATGGAGCGGGTACACAGCGATAGATTTCAACTTATTCTATGTCAGTCCTCCAGCTTGTTATCGGTCCGCTTATGTCCTTTATCCTCACGCGCGTGTACGGTACGCGTGGGTGCGCGCGCACACGTGCGCAGAGGTGCCACCACTCTTCGGCGGAGGTCACCGCGTCCTCCTCTTCCCCTCATCCGCCCTTCTCGTGGCCACCCCAGGCCCATTAAGAGCCATTAGTGTGTGTGCTCCTTTGCCATCATAATACATAAATCTCTCCCACTCCTGTTCGGGCTGTCTCCCTGTACATCTGGGATGCAGTAATTAGCGATGAAGGAAAGGTTACGGTGAGCAATAGCACATCCAAGGCAATTGTCACTAAGTGAGTGTATTGCGCCATGTTGCATAGAGCAATGCCGCTAGCTGCATTTCAAGTCGTTTGCGGTCGGAGTACACGTGTAAGCTACTTACAAACATCTCGTGTACACTCACTGTACAATCTGTATGTGAGTACATGAAAAATTAAATACACGGGGCATTTCATTAGGTGCCCCTATGAGAACTGTATGACAAATTCAGCCTTGCATAGATAATCAGCTGTGGCTGTATTTTGTCGTGGTGTCGTAATAGAATACGATACACATTGTTGACAATAACGTAGCTACAACTTGATAAGCATCTTACAGTCTTACACGATGCAGTTCAGCACCACGGAAAATTTTGTCAAAACAATATCGGATCAATTCCTAAATGACCGTCTCAGAAAATGTTTCATTCGCTACACGTATATTTCAAATCATTTAACGACACAAATTCATCTGGGTCATTACATAATGCAGATGAATGTTGTGTGTGTGTTCATCAGAAGTTTAAAAATGGAAGACAGATTTGGACAAGGCAGATTAGTGGTCTTTGAACAGAACTATTCTGTTAAGGGCGGTACTTAAATCGTATCAGTCCTCTTTGATAAGAAACATCTTTGGTCAATTTTGTCACGAAAAGACAGCTTTTGCCAGGGAAAGAAAAGAGTTGCCAGTATTTATTTGGTCATGTCACGGGAGGGCCACATTGGAGACAGACAAGGAGAGCAGTCGGGAGAAGGTGGATAAAGTAGGAAAAGCAAGGAAAGGAAAATTGGGCCTTCAGCTCAGCAGAAAAACGGCATCTGTGCAAGTTGTGAGAGAGGTGAAATAGCTTTTTCTTTTCATTCTACACGCCTTCCCTTCCAGTGCACCCCTCAGCCTTTACCTCTCGCCCCCTATTACACACACATCCATACCACCTTTTTTTTGTGAGCGCTGAGGGCCGCGGTGGCTTTCTCGGTCATAGAGCTCCCCCCTCTGCTCATACGCCGTTGCTGCATTTCGGAGGCGGGTGCTCGACTTCCCGCGGTCGATCAATAATAAGGCACTCCGGGGTTAAGAAGGTTGAGGAACATTCTGAACACTTTCGGGCCACCAGCCGTAATGCCACATTCACCAAAATAAAAGCTAATGAATACGGAGTGGAGTTCTATCGTACTTCTGAAACTATGTAGGGACAAATTGACCCATTCATTTGGAAATGCACACCACACAAAAATATATACCTGTACATCACAAAGAATCTGAATCACATCCACAGAAACAAACCCACCATGTGGCGTGAATATACTGCTCTGACAACTTTGCTGATTATTTTGGTAAATGAATCTGGGAAGTAATGTAAAGCTAAAAGAAGACTTATGGGGACAAATAAATAAAGAAATACCAGTGTGCATGGCGTCACGAAAAAAACTGTGATTCCCAACCCACTGTGCAGTGCTGGAAATGTTCAAATTCCATTTAATTGGCCTGAAATATATTATTGTATATTAACACCACATAATCTTTCTTCACTCTATTCCAGTGACGTATGCCGACGGATAGAACAATAAAATGCGAGCTGCCAAAACTTCCAATGAATTTGTGTGTCCGCCTGTTGCCATTTTCTTCAAAGAATAATCGCTTAATGTTCAACTAAATGGGCCTACATTGCACACTGAGTAGATTTGTGACTAAATTAAGACAAGATCATTCTTATTGCATGTGCCATTCATCCCTGCTCACTTCACAACAAGCAGCAATTTCACAAAAGGGGCCTCAATCTGTTCAATGCAATCCCGAGTTTATGTTGACTGTCAAAGTAAACATCAAACAAAGAGAATTAAATGGCATGTATTTAAAACAACCACCTAATGTTGCTTCGAGTTTAAAGCTAACATATAATGGGAAACACTAGACGGGATAACAAATAACATTTACAAACTTTTCGCGGGTGATATGTTACAAGCGCCCCTCCAATAGAAGAATTTGCACAAAGTAGAGTTTGGCACTGTCTATGGCGGCGATATAACACAGTAGAGTGGAACACTTCTCGTTTTTTTCCCCTCAATTTATGCTTGTTACATGTAATCCCTCGCCGTTAAGACAGGAAAAACTCAGGGCGAAAAATATCAACTCACATATCTCTGCTTGATCTGGTGTCGCTCCTGCGGGTCATCCAGCACGTTGACTGACAGGTCTGAGATGGAGACGGCGGCAGATGCTGTGAGCGTCACCAGCATCACCAGCACGCCTTCGCCTTCCTCGAGTGGCAACTCCAGTTTGTGTGTGTGTTCTTTACTGAGGAGGGACAGGTCGATCGTGCACCTGAATGGACACACATACATCCCAAAAAGTGGGATGTGTTAGCACTGAGAACAGAATCGTTATTATTCGTCGTGTCATGTCGTCATGTCGTCCAAAAAAACATCACATGGACTGACATCATATCAAACCCTGCGGATTAAGAATTTCAAATTCATATACAATTCGAGGCAGGTGAGCAAAGACGTTTGGCAAGCTAGCATACTCGGACAGCACTTTGTATTTTTCCAAGGTCTGGTGACAGTGACACATGAATAATCTCAGAAGAACAAAGGAGATAGTTGTACCTTCCCATGAAGTCATCTTTCTTGCCGGCGTCTTTGTCCCAGACCGTAATGTCCACGTAGCCTCCTTGCTCCTCATACATGTGGAAGTCAAACTGTTCTCTCCATTGAGGATTCAGCGTTTTGGGAATGGTCTGGGGCCATAAGAAACAAGTGCGCGGTTCCCAGTTTGTTTGACGTGGGTCAAAAGGATGACAGTGTCAAACGCGGTCAAAGGTATTGCTCACGCGTGGGTTTGCTTACCTTGCTCTTATACTTTTGGTGTCCCATCCGAAATTTAACATATGGGTCACTTCGGCCGTTGTCATCCATGGGCTGGAGGCCGCGACCTTCGATAAGACTGATGCTGACGATGCCCCGCCACAGCTGAGCTTTTCTGTGTACATCTGACAGGCGCATACTCTGGCACTGTGGTGGGCAGACGCACATTCGCACAAACCATCAACGTACACACAGATACGCGCAGAGGCACGCGTGTACGCACATCCACACAAAACAGATCCAGACATTTATTAACACGCAGATGTATTGACAAGGAAACGGCAATGAATCGTGAAGAAAATGAAACACGTGATTTGAGTACACAAAGGAATAAGTCGAACAAATAAACCCTCAAATGTGGAGCTTTTTTTGTTGTTGTTGTTTTTTAAAAGCCTGGCATCCATTTTTTATGCAGTGGATACGACGAGAATGAAACAATCCAAGTTAATATCTTCATTCGTTTGGCTGAATAGGTTTGAAGAGCAAGCGCAGCTAACGTTTCTAATTTTAGCAGTCCATCTAGTAAAGTGACGAGGCAACCTATTTAAGTCTGTTTTCTCACCACTTACAGGCCTATTTAACCTCTCTTTGAATCATTACAATATCCTTCACCGCAACAAATTCCTCCCTCCCCCTCCTTTCATCCATCTTCTGCCTTGTTAGGGCGAATTTACTAGCATAGCTTTTGTTTTGCAGATGAATTTCATTAAACTCCGAACAAACCCTGCCGCACAAGCGCAGCCCTTTGATCTGGAGACGCAGCTTCTTAATTTCTATTCTCCAGACATTAAACACTGCGAGTGGCTCCACGAGGTTCAGCTAACCTCCCGTGCAACTCCACTTCCACGTCTGCCAATTTCTACAACTGAATTTATGTTATGTGGCGGTGTATGCTAATGATTCAAGGTCACCGTTATGTTGTACTCGAGCAACATTCTCATCGCTTTATTGTTTTGGAACGACATAGCTCTCTCCTTGCTCGAAAAAAAAAAACACAAACAAAACAAAAAAACAAGGGCTAGTTATTTTGTGAATCTGTATCTCTGTGCCAGAGCACAGCAGGAGAGAGATCATGCACAGCGATGTTCGGGGGCCTGGAAGTCTCGAAACAAATCTACTTTTAACATATTCGTATACAGTTCAACTTTTATAAGCCCTTTGGAGGAGAGAGAAAAAAAACTTTTGAAGTGCCAAAAAAAGAAATTGCCTAGTGGCGAAGATAGAGACCTGGATTTAATCTGCCTCTGACTCATAATTACGATTGCAAACTATTTCTTGAAGAGTTTGCATCTTCTAGCGTATGTTCGTGGCTTCATTAAAAAAAATAAGTTTGTGTAAAAATAAAACTGTGCACTGTGTGCAGCTAGGCAAGGAGGCAAGGAGGGAGTCAAGAGCTACGCCTTTTCTGGGAGGGGTAGCAAGTTCGTTAGTGCTTGCGCGTATTCCCGATTCGCAGGCGGGGTGGCCCATTTTGCAGACTTCAAAGGCGCAATACAGCAGGACGCCTGCCCAGCTTTAACCAGGCACACTCCAAATGTGTATCTGTGTCTCCAAATTGTTAGTCAAGAGGAAGGGAGTAGTAACATTATCGGAAGCCTTTCTTAAGGCCATCTGTTAGTTAAGCACTGAAAACTATGGCTGCCGCTGCTCAACCCGTATTGTTTTGTGTTTTTTGTTATTGTAAAGTGTCCTTGGGTGTCTTGAAAGGCGCTTATAAATAAAATGTATTATTATTATTATTATTATTATTAAAACTATGTGGCCAAAGCTTTTGAGACAAAGTCTTTGACTGAGACCAAATTGCTCTGATATTCCAAATGTTTTTCACCATTTCAGTTTTCCTGGTATTTTTGGGCCTGGCTAAAATGATGTCCGGTGAAACACTTAGGCGTTAAGCATGAGTCCCCCCCCAAAGCCTACTATGTAAGAACTTGAGCTACGCTGATGTCTACCATTACAGTGTACAGTTAGCATGCTAGCTATCTGTATCACCTTGAAACTGAATCTTCTACCTTCGTGTCATTTTTGAATGAAGCCTCCTACATGTCTGCCGTTAGCCCCAGAAGGTGGTTAGCTCACAAGCTAGCTGGAGGCTAACCCCTCTTGTGTTGGAGGAAAGCCTCGCGACATATTGGGGATGCATTGTAGCCACCAGAGGCCTTAAGAGGAGATATTTTCGTGATTCAACCATGTAGAGATGTGTAGACATAAGAAAGGCGCAAGAGGAAGTAGCTTTGATTTTTCAGCAGGATGCGGGTTCACGCATTCAGCGGACACACCTATCCCATTAGAAAGCCACAGAAAATATTTCATCATTTTGAAGGCTCATTTTATAGATTAGACAATTTATGTCATCGTTCAAACTCGACTGGGTTGTTAACAACAATGTACTCTGTGGTGTGTCAAGTCTGAAAGACAAAGTACATTTCAAGACAGAGGGACAGAGGAAAAACATGCTTCTTTCTGTTCATCTCAAAGCCACTCGAAATAAGGAGACACGTAGATACAGAACAGGCCCTGATATGGACTTGCATTGTCAATCAGCATGCTTATCGGCACGGTTGTTTTGCCATAGTTCTTCAAGCTCCCTGAAAATGAAACAACGGCTTTATTTTCTTACACAGCAGCTGCAATAGACTACCAGAGGTGCGGAACCTAAAGCGTTCGATTGTGGCGCCACACAATTTGAAAACCAAATCGAAGGAATGGTTCTTGTAAAATAGAACAAAAAATATTGAAACCACAAATGCTTATAATAATATGGAATCATAAACATTCGCTCAATCATTGAATTATATACATACATTTAGAATGTCCCTTGGAGGAAAACTGCAAAGGTTCCCTGCCACAAGTCATTCATAGTTGCAAGTATGAATACCAAAACTGCAGTCATTTAAAAGCGATCAAAATTTATAACTTACTGTATTTTATATAATAAATATAATGTGCTTCGTTAGTATATTGCAGCTTGTGGAAAATAAAGTGATGACAAAAGCCAAAAGCAACAGAGGTGGGGGGAGGAATGGAGGAAAAGAGACTGCATTCATATGCCAGGACACCAGTGAAAAGTGCACAGGTGAAGTGCAGTAGCGTTGGTTGGGGGTGGGGGGGTGTGGGGGGTTACATGCGTTTTTAGTTTACCTTACTAGATCGTTTCCAGTTCCTTCTCAAAAGCATGGTCTGTGAATGAGACAAAGCGGTTACAGCCCCCCCTACTGTCTGCCACTGGAAGCTGCAGGGGCACAGGTTAAGGGGAAGGTGGTGTGAGCTGTTCAGATGCGAGTAGTGGCCGGAGTGACGGGTGTGTGGGGCAGATTAAGATAGTGAGGCATCTGTTAGTCATGCTTGGGAAAAACCCAGGAGCTATTTGCCTTGTCGAGTGTTGTCATCCACAAACATGCACACGCAATTGTTATAATTGCTGTCATGCTGATATTGGTAATTAGAGAGAGATTGGTGCCTTTTGGCTTTTTTTTTTTAAGTTTCAAAAGAAAGAAAATCAAGCTATGATTCTTTGTATTTTACTTTCAAAGCTTGTAACCATTAGTGTGTATTTGGTGCATTTTTGAAGACCCGCTGGTTCACGCTGGAAGGGAAGTTGCTACTTAAAATGTTCTTGGTGCTCACTGGATCAGTCATTCGCCGATGATAACACTTGTGACCGCATTTTTACAAAATTTTTTAATCAGAAATTAAACTTTTCTCATACATGATTTTTTGCGCTGATTCCGAATCTGTGCTCGAGCACATCAGGGTTCCATAATAATACTAATTATATAATAACAATAACACACTATGTAATATATTGAGTCACATTTATGAATTAAGGGTTAGGTTCCGCAACAGGTGGAAGTTTTCTTTCTGAAACGTCATAACTCTAAATTACAGCGCAGGATCAAATTCGTCATGCGCAAGCTTTTACAGGTTAAAAAGAAGAAAACATCCCAAAATGCTGCTATGCTCGGAAAAAAAAGGAAAGACTTTTTTTAAATCAACATCAAAAAATGTTTTCATCGATCTGTGATTGAAATTTGCTGTTGACCAGTGTAATTAAACAATTAGAATACACAATGTTGGATGACATTCCAAAATATCGGAGTCAAAGAAGTCCTCATTTGCCCAACGCATCTCTCCCTCGGCGATCAAGCCTGACCGATGACAACAAATAGCGCCATCCAAAACGCACCGGTACACCCTTGTACTCGTTTTCTTCACAGTTGGAGGGAGCCAAAATGGTGCTTAACCTAAATCGGGTTTATTTGTCTGTCAAGCGTGGACTCTCTGCACTGCGGAACTAAATAAGCAGCAACATGAAGACATCAGATCAAAAGGAATAAAGTATTTCCCCCGTGACTCCCGCCTTGTTCTGGGTCGAACATGCAGGGGTCCAATTAGGCAGACAAATAATTGAACAGAAATAAATGCAACTCGGAAGCATCGAGCGCATGAGCCAACATCCAGCGCTCTTTGAACATGAAACTTTAACACAGACAACATTAATTACATCGGCACTTGTGTATGCGCCCTTGCTGATTTGAGGACGTTCCAATCACTGAACATGTATGAAGTCGGAACTTTCAGGTCAATAAACAAGAACCAGATGGAGGAACAAGAACGTTTTCTTACTGCATCTCTCATGTCTCCCTCTCGCGGTGATAACGTGACCGAAAGTTCCAGGCTGCCGAGATTATGGTCTGGATAATGTGGGTCCTTGAGGTCCAGGAGAACTTCCAGTGTCCTACAAGGGAGCGCGGTAATACAAGATCATTAAAAATCTACAATTTCAATGAATAATGTGTATGCTTAGCAATGCAAGGAAGTCATGTTTTATGTTGTCTTGAGAGGGAAGAAATTTCTTCTGTGCTGGACAGCACATTTGACATTAAAGGTGTATCCAATCCAATCCAATCCAATGTCATAAATGCACGCATAGCCAAAGCAAACAGGGTATGATACTCCTGAATTCTGATCATAAAAACTAGAATCCCAACTACACTGTGCCAGTTATTCAAGGCCCAATTTCCTCGAATGTGAAGTGGGACAACGCGATAAAAAGTATTGCAGCATGTGTTTCCAAAGATTACCACAAGAGGGAGGCACGAGATTGTGCAACCACCGAGGAGCGATTTAAGTGGATCTTTCATACGTTGAGTGAGCACGGAGCTGAAGTAAGGTTTTAAATATAAAACTCAAAGCATACAATGCACGAACAAGAAGTGGACAACAAGGTGAAGAAGAAGCAAGCAGAGGTGGGGAAAGCAGCCCAACATTGTACTTAAGTTTACTTGAGTGAAACTATTGAGTGGAGAAAAAAAAAGCACTGACGTACTGAACACCTCTTGAGTTAATTGTGATGTGAATATGCAAACTGAGGTATTGCCCAACAATAATATCACTTTAAAAAAATTTGATTGGTGACATGAATATCAAACGCCCCTATTGGTGAAACGGTCATGTGACAACACAAGCAAAAATACACATTGCAGCCACAAATTCAAATAGCGGGATGTAGCTCAGAGATGAAATTTGAAAGCCAAAAAAGCGGACCTCTGATGCTCCAGATACTCCAAGTAGAGATACGCTGAGCCCATAAAGTCATCCTGAAGTCCAAAGTCGTAGTCAAAAACCTAAACAGAAGCGCTGAAGTCAGCAAAGACAGCCCTGAACATGAATCTTAAAATACTGTACATGATTTTCAAAAATTTAAATGGGAAAAAGTATTCAACAAGCATTTCTCGAGACAAGCCTGTACTTGTATATTTGATGCTTGTTGTACCTTGACATACAGCGGGTCCCTCAGGCTTTCCACCAGGAGAGTTGCTCTTTCATCCCACACTGGATTGAGGTTCTTGTGGATGGTTTTACTCCTGAACACCTCCTTCCCCGCAATCTTGAACTTGACATATGGATC
The DNA here is from genome assembly GCF_054856545.1 of Hippocampus guttulatus. Classification (NCBI taxonomy): domain Eukaryota; kingdom Metazoa; phylum Chordata; class Actinopteri; order Syngnathiformes; family Syngnathidae; genus Hippocampus; species Hippocampus guttulatus. The sequence goes on from NC_141265.1 coordinate 18,360,917, forward strand.
ACTTGTACCTGGGAGAGAAAATAAACACGCATAGGAAAAGGACATGATCTCATCTGTACACCAAAAATGTGAGTCTTTAAAAAGCGTGAATCAAAATAAACATTTCGTCCAAATTCGTTACATATTTTTCTGTATGCTTCTAATGAAATAAATGAACATTATGACAAAGATCCTTCAAACCTAACAATGAAATTGTAGTGGAGGTTAAGACTGGCCGAAAATAGCAAATGTACTTTAGGGATTGTCTGTGTTTTTGTTTTCCAGAAAATAAAAAGAACTCTGTTTAATTTGCCACTTTGCAAAGTTTAATGCATCATTGATTTTGAAGGACTGGGCAATGTTCTCATCAGTCGCTTGCAGTCTGGAGGCAGCCAATCGGATTCATTGGTTGGGACTCCACATTAAAATCATGGCCAGCACGTAAAAAAAGAAACGGCAGGCCTTTCACAGATAATGTGGGCACACATTTTGCAGGATGAGTACAATAACAATGAAATCAAATGTACAATTGCAGTATGCATATTTATAAAATAACAACGACAATAATAATAATAAGAAGAAGCAATTGATTACCCAGATGATTGGGAGATATAATGAAAGATCACATTGAGCAGGTAGAACCAAGGCTCTCTTTGGTTCTATGTATTTTAGAAGTCAAGTAGGAAAGTAGCATGCTGAAGTGGTCTGTTGGATTTTACTCCATTATCCACTGGGACAAAAGTGATTACCATAGAAATGGCGAGGGGAGAGAAGACAATTCTATTATCAAAGAATTCCCATTTGGGCGTTATCCTTTCAGTCAGCATCTTCAAGGCAAACAACGGCAGCAAATACATTTCTCCTTATAGAGGAGTACATACCATCTGTTTGGTGGCTGGAAAGTATCTCAACTAGGACAGCCAGGGTAAATATGTAAGCCTCACAAAATGAGTTTACTGTTGTTTATCATAGGCCATGTAAAAATTGAGCTTTTTTTTCTTCTTCACCAGAGATGCAGTATCAACATAAAGGCACATGGAGTCATCAAAACAAAGCGCACTCCTTGAGTACCACTCAGTTTGGCAAGAGGAGGCTATAAAATAAAACCACATAATTTTCATAATAGAGCGGGGGAAATTAAACAAAGGACATAAAAAAACAACAATTTTTTTTTTTTTGCTCGATTGGCTTGATGGGTGACGGTTCAAATGACACCAGCCACAAAGACAACAAGATCAATACAATACAATACATGCTGATTTATATAGCGCTTTCACAACAGCGACAGCTGTAACAAAGCGCTTCACAAAACAGTTAACATAAAGTAAAATAATAAACACAACACATAACATAAAACACGATCCTCCTGATTAACTACACAAAACACCCAAAAGGCACACTAGTAAAGTCTGCTCAAATACAGGCGCCCTTTTACGATCATTTTGTATTTTACTGCCGTGTTGTTGCTGCCCACGTCCACAAGCAGTTTTTTTTTCTAGTGGCAGCTGGCCAATAGATGGTGCTCGGGAGCCACCGCGCCACTCACTCCAATAAATCCATAAAATTAGGGATGTTCGATACCACTTTTTCCCCCAACCGATACCAGTACGAGTTTCCGCTCTGTGAGTACTCAACAAGCTCCAGACGGCATGGATAAAAAATAAAAAAAAGATCATTTAGACACTGTTGAAGTTCTTTAACTCATTCACTCCCAAAGACGTTTTTAAACGTCCTTTCAGACTCGGTCTAGAATTGGCTGGTACTGAATGAGTTAATAGTGTCCTAAATATCGCCACAGAAAATACATCATCTGCTGGGTCTTTCCTGGGATGGAGTTCACGTTGGTCTCCCACTTTCGGTCCTGAGAGATTGCTGCTGCTTCTGCAGCAGCAATCCGACAGACCGCTCGTGCGGTCCGGAAGCCGTGGCGCTGGGTGAAGCCAGCTGAGACGATTGAAATGGAAAAGTCTGAGGTGGTGGATGGGTGGGAGCGGAATAGAACGTGCGTTCAGCTCAACAGACTGATCACACTTTAAGTATCATCAAGACAGGGCATGTCTGTTAGGAAGGGAAATGATTGCAACGTCTACTCCACATAGATGCTCTTTATGGAAAGGCAAGGTCAATAAGAAGTACAGTGGATATAAAACGTCTACGCACCTCTTTTTGTCTACCATTTTGTATATATATATTAAAAAAAATTAGACCAAGATAAATAATTTCAAAAAAATGTTTTTACAAACTTGTAAAAAGGATGTATGCGGCATGTATTTTGAAAACCTTTGAACGGGAGTGCTTCACAACTGCGCCCATCGACTGCCATGCCATTTAAACCCGGCATCAAAACAGCATCTATAAAAATAAATGTGTTGAAATAAAATAAATGCGAGCTGGCCCAGACGTTTACTCAGCAAACACATTTGCTTGTCCCGTGGCCAAAGTCCATTGCTAGTATCTTGGATAGATGTTCCCTTTCTTCTTCTTCTTCTTCCCAGCAGCAGTTGAAAATGCACATAAAGCAAAATCATTTATTGCTAACGCAACACTTCACAAGGAGCGGCCAGGAGAGCACAGCTCATTGACTCAGAGACGACAACAAAAATACAGCAATACTCCCAACAAAAACAACCGTCTCTGATCAGAGATCAAGAAGACAAAGAACAGGCACTCGAAGTATTTACATTACGCCCAATGTTGAAGATGTTCATGTTGACATCCATTATCGATGCGTGACAGCAGCCTCACGGGCCGTAGAGCTAACACTTGGTGATAAAATGCAGTCATAAATATGTTTCAAACATAAAGGCACTTCAAGCGGGTTTCACGCGAGCCAATAACCGGATTCAATTTGAGCAATTTTCTTTCCCTTGTGCTCAAAGTCAGCAGAGGAAGTCTGAAAGTCTGAAACGGACTAGTAGCCAAATTAGGACGCCACCTGAAGCGAGGAGCAACTGATTACGTTGAGTTGAGCATACCGTGTCCCCTAAATTATTCATTCATCACAATAAAAATGACAAGGAGAGTTAGCAACAGCAAGTGAGATAGCGGACATGCTAAGAGCTAGCTTAGTTTTTTTCTGTTTTGACCTTATGTGATAGGCTGGTGGGTTTCCAGTATTTATAATGCAAATGGATTTTCACAGTGACACCCAACGAGCCTCCAAGCGACACAATGATGAGAATCTATTGCCGAATGGTGTTTAAACTTAGAGCCTCTCTGATCTTGGTGATGAGGGTTTATGATTCCAATCATGAATAATTCAGCTTCTTCATTTTCATCATCAACCTGTAATTCCAATTACATCGTCATGATCAATAGCTCTATGTGCCAGCGCGGGGCAGACAAGTGGTCTTAAAATATTCACACTGATATATGAAGATGTAATTATGTTGCCACTGAATCATGTACTAAAATAAGCTTCATACGCCTTAGGGGAAATGAAGATATGATCGTTGAACATATTTGAAATTAGTTATTTTCTTTGCAAAAATAAAAGGGTTTGATAAAAGAAGCTTTTAGTACAATCTACTGAGTCACAGCAGTAAAAAGAAACACCACATGATTATTCATGATTTTTTCCAGAAATGAAATATAATTTAATCAGCGAAATCACAGCGACAGCATGACAGTTTGATCCCACATTAACTTCATACACTCCATCTTTCATACGGCATGATGGTGATTTTTTTTTTTATAAATACAGGACATGAGATCCATGTCATGGATTGGCTGTGAGCATGGTAGGCTATATGGACAAATGTATTGGGACGCCAACAAGAACTGGATATACTGTATATATTGGCACCGCCTTTGCAGTCTCTGGGACGACATCCTAAGTGAGACTTATGTGTCCTTGGGAATACGAACATAGCCGTAAGACAAATATCTACTGGTTATGGAAAGAAACTAGATATTTTTTCGGAGATGTGTCTAAACAAAACAATGACTCAAACAATCTTTTTTTGGTTTGTTTTACATAGTGTACATTTCATCGGCAGGGTGTGCTTCGCATCTTCTCTCTAAAAAAGGTCTTGCGTAGTCAACGTGTCACTCGTCCTGGCGGCACCGTTGACTGATTTGAGAGGATGACAGCAAAGCAGCACGGTTAAAGTAGCTATAAAATACGCCTCCATGTCGTCAGACTTGGAAAAGCCTCGAGCTCAGGCTGTGGGCGGCTGAAACGGTGCGTGCGTGTGTGTGCGCTTTGTCAGGACTGACAGATGGCTGCAGCAGTCGGGGTATCCTATTACCCACAATGCAAGAGGTACAGTAGGACATATTGGACAGGGCTGAAATACAAGTCATTCCATGGTCCAGTAATGACAGACCCGATTCAATTACTGTACATTCAGTCATGCAGCTGGATGCCTTTGCGTTGCTCATTTTTAAAAAAATATTTAATACCGTAGCTGTATTTGGGCTCGTTGTATTGAAAAAAAAAACTGTCATGTAAACATGGAAACAAGCGACAAATGATGGTTAACACGGAAATGCGACTCGGGTCTCTGAGGAGTCTGTTAAGAATAAGGACGCAACTCGTTCATTTATCCGAAAAGCAATTCAATGTCATCTACTGCCTTGTTTGGATTGCACAAACTGCCGCCGCCCACAACGTGATCAAAAGTTTCTTTAACTGCCACTGTAAAATATGAATCGCTTCAAGGTGTAAATGACAACTTTGCTCGAGTCGAATCGATGTGCCTAATTGGGAGTTTGCTTGATTGGACCAAACATGCATGTACATCTCAAATGATATCTGAATTTGTACTCACCGCCGTATTGATTGGCAGCAAGATTGCGATCAAGTCAAATGGAAAAAATCTAATAAAATAGAACGAAAATATGGGGCCCCTACCTGTGCGATCTCTGATGGCCAGGTTGTTGCCTTTCTTTAAGACAATATCCAGCTGGTACATGGCTGGACTGGGCGGCGGAGGCTCTGCATTACAAGGGTCCACTATATTGATGCCCTGTGGAGACAAGTAATAAACGTACAGCAGCTGTCACCGCATTTTTCTGCATTGCATGATGAAAACCAGCCAGCTAGATCTCAGTGCGTCTCTTTCACAAAGAGAATGTAAAAAGAAATGGATCATTAATGGACGAGGTCTAAAGTCTCATAATGTGTAGTTCGTGGACTATTATTTGTCTCTATGCATTTTTAATTCTCGTCACTCCTTTGTGATGATCACAAAGGCGACAAAGCAAGCGCGGCACCTTATTAAGCAATCTACTTTGGAAGCTTTGGCCCTTTGGAGGATCATCTCGCTTCATCTTGGTGGGGGGGTCATGGTTCCCTTTGGAGCCATGAACAAGAGACATGATGAGTCAAGCTATTCTCCTTATGTCTCTATTAATCAGCCGGTGTGTGGGCTATCTAGCACGGCGATAAAGCCAAAAATAGCAATACAAGAAAAAAAATGGATTGAATAAAATCCTCGAGAAGCACTTGGAGACGATTAAGAGACAGCCTAGAGTGGCATCAGCCCCTGCTGAGAGATGTAACCGGGCAGACATCTGAGAACTGTCAAAAAGGGAGGATAGGGATGCGAGGAATTAGACATGATCACACACTCTTCTCATGGATTAACATTTTTTTTCTTTGAAAATAACAGGAAATAAGAGTACCACAATTAAAAAAAAAAAGAGGTTCAAAAATGGATAACGATCCATCATGAGTGGCGATGTCATGATGATACTGTGGTTGGATGGCGACCCCACCTGTGGCCCAAAAGACAGCTGGGCCAGGCGCGAGGGATACACAGACAATTCAGTCACCACAGATTTTCTGTCAAAATGGACCAAAAGTGACTTTTCGGTTTTCGACTGAAAGACTTTTGCTACTAAAACAACATGGTTGAAACAGAATGTCATGATGTTGCAAGTAAAAGATGGACAGGCTAACCGGTGCAAAAGCTACAGCCGGTTGGCTAGCCAAGACGACCGGGATATCGCATTGCTTTTGAGCCCCAGGTAAGATTAAATTTAGATTGAAAAAAGCAGGAAGAAAAGATCTTTCTTCAGATAGTGATGCGTCACGCCACTGGGGCCGCCCACGATGCACCTCGGTTAGTCACGTATGTGTCAAACAGCTCGCTGAACTGCACGGAGGTGAGTGGCAGACGGCCTTTTGGCCCGGGGTAAGAAAGCTCCCTGGAAAGCATACGCATCGCTTGGAAGGAGCCACACAGCTCACACTTGTTGCCCGCGGAGTTTTATGTTTGTTTTTCATTTTTAAAAAGATCCTTTTTTTATAAGGTATTGTTTCGTTTGGTAATTGGATTTTTCACTTTCGGTTTTTAGTTTTGGCCATGAATTTTCCCCACTTTTATTATTTTGTGAATGTGTTTTTTAAGTGACATGTATTCACTGTTGTATTAAAAATATTTTATTGTGATTTTTTAAGATGTTCATTGTATTTGCTGGTTTATTAAACAGAAATGTGACTCATTACTGTTAATGAGTTCAAGTTTGTCTTTGTATGTACTGTATATTGCTTTTTTCATACACTAATGAGAATTATGAGAAATATTTTGTGGCAACATATGTGCGCTAGAAAAGTTAGAGACATGCTGCTGTTGCCCAAATGTCTTTTTAATGTTGGTTGTAAAAAATAATAATAATAAAATAAAAAATTGAGACAGTAACTTTAGATGACAATTTTATTTTACAAGTAAGGCTGAACTGAACTGAAGAAATCACAATGTTCCTGTTCAGAGTCAAATCAAAACAATTTTCAGAGTAAAATAAATACGCAAATAAATAAATACGATTTCAGTTAGGGTGGCACGGTGGACAACTGGTTAGCACATTGGCCTCACAGTACATAGGTGCAAGGTTCGATTCCGGCTCCGGCCTTCCTGTGTGGGGTTTGCATGTTCTCCCCGTGCCTGCGTGGGTTTTATCCGGGTACTCCGGTTTCCTCCCACATTGCAAAAACATGCATGGCAGGCTGATTGAACACTCCTAAATTGCCAAGCGTGAGCGCAAATGGTTGTTCGTCTCTGTGTGCCCTACGATTGGCTGGCAGGCGGTTCAGGTTGTCCCCCGCCTACTGTCCGAAGACAGCTGGGATAGGCTCCAGCAGCCTCCGCGACCCTTGTGAGCATAAAGCGGATCAGAAAATGGATGGATGGATGAATTTCATTTCATGAAGGTTGCAGTGGTTTAACCCTATAACATTAGTCTTTGAACTACAAATTAGGCCAAGAAAATAGCACCGCTGAAAGGAGAGGAGAAAGTTCATGACAAATGCATCTTGCGTCTGCAAAAGTAGGCTTCGCCAGCTCGAGCACTTTGCATTTACATGAAATTATCCCAAGAGAGCAACACCGCCTGCAAAGTGCTCCCGAAACATGGACACGGGCCTTTCCTTGTAAACGTCTTGACACATTCCCAGTTGGATTCATCTAACTGGAAATCAATACCACCTTCCTGTTCCATTAAGCAACACTGCCTTGAGGTTTATACGTGACGGTGCCGCGACGTAAAACAACTCAAGAGCAGCTTTAGAATGCAGAAGATTCAAACAAAAAAAAAGAGGGTGGACCCCTTTGAGCACATCAAGCAGCTTGCTCGCTTGTTTCAATGATTAAAAAGCAGCTCCACGGACGGATGATGTACGGCGGACTGGCAAAATTTGGTAAATGGCTATGGCTAAGATGCTTTCTCGAAACTGTTTAATTCCCAAGATTACTTTGGATTTTGTCAGAACCTCTTGGGGAAGACCCTTTGATGTCATGCTTAGGTGTCTCAGCACTTTTATCCAGAGTGCATTTGGAGCTCCTTGAAGTGGAATGATGAAGAAACACGTGGCTGCAGAATGGGACTAACAAAGCTTTGGAGTTTCTGTTGGATGAGTTTCACTGGGAAGAGTGGGATGGGGTTTTTTTTGTTGTTGTTGGCCGCATCAGACAGCCGTTAATGATAACAACTGAGAAATCGTGCCAGCATGAACAACGCAAAGAGAAATGGATACGGAGGAATAGAATGATAGAAAGACAATAAAAAGCTTGTCATATCGTCTCATTAAGAGCAAAGACAGAATTTTCAGCCAACAAAACACGAACTCAGCCTGCGGTGCTTGAGCAGGTTTCTTCCAATGCCCGCGCATCACCTCTGAATGGAGTGCGGCGACAACCTGAACACCGCGAACATCAAGTCTTACAGAAAGCAGGCAAACGAGCCAAGCAGACGCCGCTCAATGCCAGCGTGACATCACACCGGCACAGAAACACGACGCATCTGTCAGGATCTCGCCCTTACACTTGACGCTCCGGATCATTAGCGAGGCGTGACTGCCGTATGTCACATATCAGGGCCATAAGAAAGCATTTTGGAACAACAGACTTGTGGGTGTGCAACCCCCCGAGTTTCATCTGAATGTTTCTAGGAGGTAACCGTTCATTTGAACGTATCATTTCAATTCATTTCACGCGGCCCCCCATTTACTTTTTTTTCTGTTTTTGCACTGAAGTCAAAGCCCCATCTAAGGCTAAAGTATTGCCTTGGCTCCATAACCTGCCACGCATGTTTTTGGAATGTGGGAGGAAAACCAGAGTACCCGGAGAAAACCCACATAGGCACGGGAGAGAACATGCAAGCTCCACACAGGAAGGCCGGAGCTGGAATGGAGCCCTGCACCTCTGCACTGTGAGGCCAGGCCACCCGGCCATAGCTCCATCTAATGAAAAAGTCGTGCTTTACTGTCTTGTGACATCCATAGGCAATTGTGAAGCATTTAAGGAGGATGTCAGTTACTCGCAAATTCTTGCTATTTGCCACAGGGCCTACCCGCTGTTCACTAAGTACCGGTAGTCAGAACCATAAGTCATGAAGATCCCCGTCTCTGTGCCAAGTTTGAGTGTCACTACAATGATCAATCTGGTAACCCACCCCCCCGCCCCACACACACACACACACACACTGACAAGAAAGCAGCCTCCACACAGAGGCAGTATGACAGCAGTGTGTATCACTCACGCTGGCACCTTGGCTAAAAATAGCCGAGTCCAAACAATAAAATGATAGTGTTATGTTAATGTGAGGGGAGTGGAAGGGAAGCTACACATCACTGAGCGCATGGTCTCAACTCATTCAATCATCCATTCATGAAAAATATTTAAAAATATGCTGAAAATCAACTATACAGTCGGACTAATTTCAACATGTATTCCTTGATGATATGAGCGGCAATCTCTCCATCCAGTCTCAGGGCAGCCATTGACTTTGCATCCTGGACGCAATGAAGTTGAATTTACAGTAAAATGTGCTTGAACGCGGTCCAGTTGCCACCAATCACCGGGAAGAGACTCCGGAGAGCCAGTAAATAAAGCTGGATTTCACTGTAGCAAGAACAATCTGTGTTTTGTTTTTTGATTGCGATGACAACCCAGGCTCAGTGAACGAATGCTTTCGAGCCACCGTAAAAACGCTCAGCAGTTGTTAAATGCTGGCATTTTTCTACCGAAACACACAACAGCCGGAGTTCGGATTAATTACGTACTCGACGAGCACAATGACCGAATTTATACAGCACAAGAAAAGGCTCACTTGAGTATTTTCACGAGGCCGCTCCTTCTTCTTCAGGCTATTCACACCTGCTGCTGTCTTCCCGCTTTTCCTCCCATCTTCACTTCACCGTCTTGAGTCAGCCTTACTTTGTTCCCCTTCTGGTCTTGGCTTTCCCCTCTTCCGCCTTTCTTGGAGCAGCCGCTTAGCTTTTGGGTAGGGAGCTCACATTCTGATCACGTTCCGCATCTGGCAGGACTCGGACTGATGTTCTCTCATCAATTAACTACATCTCTCCAAACCGTCTGCTCAAGGTGGTGGCAGGAACAGGATCATGAATTGCTATGTCTGACTTGATCAAGTCTCTTCAAGTTGATTTAATTGATTCTCAGCCTTGGTCACACAAGCCCTGCTCAGTTTGCACGCGATTAGAAATCGGATACTACACGCCCACTCCACCTCCACCACCCCCCCCCCCCCCCCGCCTGTCATTGTAAACAAAAACAGCCACACAAAGTGCACAGGCAGAGACTGTTTTCTGTGGGCATTAACGAGTGCAACTGACCGCATAAGCAAAGCGGCCGCTCAGGTTTATGGAAAATGTGGCAAGTATGAAAATCATGCCCCGCATGCAAATGACAGAACGTGACAAAGTGATGGAAACATTTTGATGGCAGACTCATGTCCCGTCACCTCACTGAAAGGAACTGACATGCTCTTAGAGGAATAGAAAAATGAAACGCTCCTAAGCAAAACGTGTGTGCTTTGCCAAGAAATCAAGCCTGGCATCCAAATGTGATACCAGCAAACAATGGTACCTACCGTGGAGCTTTATCCCGCAGTTGAGAAAGGCCACGTTAACATCCGGACACACTGAACACTCTCCTGTATTATTGCCGCTGCTGCTTTTACGATATAACGCGCTCGCTCGCTCGCTCACTCACGCAGCAAAGGCCAACCAGAAGCTCCACAGGCTCTCTCTCTTGCTCCGTCTCTCGAGCTTTCCCTCCTCGCCATTGCTTTCAACTCACAAATCTGACTAATAATAAGTTGACAGAGGGCAGCCTGCCAGAAGGAAAACCGTTCATCATTGTTGTTCTCCATCCATTTTTCGATACCACTCGTGAGCTGGAGCCTGTCCCGGCTGACTTTGGGCAATAGGTGGGGTACACCCTGGACTAGTTGCCAGCCAACTGCAACATTTAGACCAGATGAGGCAAACCATTGCTCGAGGGCTGCATTTGCTGTTTCATCTGTCTGAAACTTCCAATGTCCAAATTGCTGAAATTTCCTGAAAAATGATTGTTATGGAGATGCAAGGTTTCCGCAATGCCGGTAAAATGTTACAGTAATTTTGTGGTTATGTTTGTTGTTCTTAAAAAGTAAACTATGCATAATCCGATATTAGATCGCGAGTGTGTGATAACCATGAGCAAATATCTTGCAGTATCACAGTGTTAAAATTACAGGTATAAAATGTCCTGTATTGGAAATATTTGGGGAAAAAAATAAAAGCATTTTGTTGTCTATTGAACACAATCTATTTTCGAACCAAATTTGGAATAATGACAGAAAAAATGTGTACCATGTTAAGTGAAAATAACAAAACAAATAAATATTCACATTCTCCTTCTGTTTTAATTCTACTGAGTCAGTCACAGGGTCCCCACACTGCTAAGATATTTTAGAACAGGCCTGTGGATTACTAATGTTATTCCTGGGGCTAACTAGTACCCGCTGGCACCGTGTTTTTTTTTTTTAATTAAAAAGCACAACGACATAATCGAGAGCAAATCTCAATTGCTCTCTCTCCTCTTCCTCCCCTCTTCACCCCTCTGCGTGTAACTGCTAACTCCTCCCTTCTCACTCAGAGAAGGGGCTAGCCTTTTATAATTCATTTCAAAAAGGCGGGTTGTTATGTGATCTCTGCAAGCAGCCAATCATATTCCACTGTGACCTAAAAAAAAAAAGAACAGCTCATTGCCTGTGGTAAACAGTTAGCGGTAATTGTAATCTGCCGAATATTATCACACCTCTATCAGATAAGACTCACTTGAAAACAGAGTTTGAAAAAAAAAAAAAAAAGTCTGCTATGGGCACCAAACATGAATCGGACACTCAGACGTGCAATGTAAATGCAGCCTTAAGCAGTGCACCGCCGCTAAAAGCGTCAATAACATAACGGGCAACCAGCAAGTTAGAGATAAGAAAAATAGAGACTACCTGCAACTCATTCATTATGAATCTGGCCATTCATCAGACAGAAGAGAGTCAGGCAGATATTTTACGAACAATTTCCACAAGACTAGACTGCACTGGAAGGACTGTACAATAGAAATGAACATAGGCCAGTGCCCCTGTAGCACCGATTCTGGCCCCCCCTGTGGCCCTCTCGCCGAGCGTAGATTACGCAGTCGTGCCGAGTCGCCGACGCGAAAGGTGGAACCAAAGTGCGTGATTTAACATTCTAGTCGGACCCTTTAGTGCGCTGCGCCACTTAAAAATGAGCGGGAAAATGAGAAGCAGTCCGCAGAGAGGGAAATTACCACGACACGAGTGCTATTTGCGTGTGTGAGTGTGTGTGCGCGCGTGTGTGCGCGTGTTTGTGTGTGCGTGTAACTTTTTTAGTCTCCCTTTTTATTTTAATTTTTATTTAACAGGATCAATATATAAGACATTGCCTTTTAAAATTTGGATAATTATATGCATGTAAAACATCAAGCTTCAGTGTATTTGCAATTTTTGTCCCCGGCAGGCTGGTACCATATCATCCCCTGGCTTGAATATTCTCAACAGATGGACACGGCGTATTGTTACGCTTGCAGACATTTTAGCCCTCCTAATACTGTTTTTTTCTCATCACTGTAATGTTATGACTACAATTTCAAAGTCTGAAGAAATAAAAAGTCAAATAAGATTTCGAATTTGTCTTTTTAGCCCTGGGTTGAATGTGCCCCCCCCCATCAAAACCCCCGGCCCCAGCCCGGCCCCCTCAGTGAAATTGATCCAGAACCGCCACTGATGGATAATTTTAGCATAGATTAAAAAGACAACTTTTCAAAGGAAAACTCTCTTTAGACACACACACACACCACACACACACACACACACACACACACACACACACACACACACACACACACACACACACACACAATGCGTCATTTCGTCATCCCGCACTCCAGACCTGGAAGCTCAAAACAAAAGCGTTTGTAGTAGCAAACCCCGTGAGTCATCATTCCCGTTACATTGTCGTTGCGCCCACATCAAAACTCCGCCACAGGATTTTACAATAACCACCGTGAAGCTAATTGGCTCCTTGAAAGCTTGACATTGTCATTCTCCACAATAATAAAAAACACAATCTCAAGGGCCTGTCAACCAAAACAAAATACCAGCACATCAGTTCTCAATGAAGCAGTGAAAACAGTGCATTAAGGTGACAAGTGGGAGCCAAAATTGTTAAAAATGGAATTCACATGTTGCAGTATGTCCAAAGAATAATTCCATCCATCCATCCTTTATCCTCACAAGGGTCGCGGGACCTATCCCAGCTGTCTTTGGGCAGTAGGCAGGGGACACCCTGAACCGGTTGCCAGCCAATCGCAGGGCACACGCTGACGAACAGCCGCTTGCACTCACACTTGGGGGCAATTTAGAGTGTTACATTAACCTGCCATGCATGTTTTGGGAATGCAAGAGGAAACTCGAGTACCCGGAGAAAACCCACGCAGGAGAACATGCAAACTCCAGACAGGAAGGCTGGAGTCGGGAACCTATGATCTCATCACTGTGAGGTCGACGTGCTAACCGCTGGACCACCAAGAATGACTTTCTTGCAACAATTTTCATTTCAAAAGCCAAATCTGAACTGCAGACAACTCACCATTGAATCCATGGATCTCATCGCTGAGATTAAAATGACATTCTCTCAGGGCCAAACGAGCATATCGACATGGATATGAGCGTATTAGCGCCTCCGTGTCTCTTTACAGCCAGACAGCGAATGAAAACAGGAATCACAGCGTCCACTGAGCTCACGAGAAGTCATGCACGGGACGCACGCACACCCACCTCAGGCTGGCAAATCGCCATGTTTGTAGGTGACAGGCGTCATGCGACAGACCGGAATAGCACACTTCTCCTTCGTGAAGAATTTGTCACGTCACAAATATAAACTCCTCCTGATGTCGACTATGTGTCTTTGAGATGAAGAATAATAAGGGGAGATATGAAGACAAGACAGGACGAGAGTGACAGACCGGCAAGGCCAACACAGGAAGTTCAAAGTGACATGAAAGTTGTCAAATTAAAAAAAATAATAATTGAAAATATCCTCAAGTGCAAAATCTTTTTATAGATGATTCGCTCGGCATTTGTGATTATGATGACTTGGAAATAGCAGCCACCTGTTGTGAAAGAACGCTCCAGGAAAAAGAGAGCGGCCAGTCTATCTCTCATGGGGCTTGAAAAGCAGCCCCATTGTAATGTGACAGAATGGCAACCATCACATAAGACTGACCGCACGTGAGATAAAATAGCACACATCAAAAGCCAATTCAGTCATTGCTGCTAGCTGCCGTTTCACTCCAAGCTACTGCTGACTTTGAGAAGGATAACAAATGTCTCATATTGCTCCAATCTACTCGCACCAGCCACATCGTGAAGAACGCAATTGAAGGCATGGCAAGGAAACATTTACAGAGCGCGTTTCATACACAAAGTAATTCAATGTGCTTCACATCAATAAAAGTCCCACGTTTAAAAACATTTACATAGAAAAGAGTAAAAGATATTTAACATCAAAAGAAGTGAGTAGCTTACTAAAATTACTTCCATAAGAGTGGAAGAACCTGATTTTGGAGAACGTGATTTTAAAAATGCTTTGAAAAACTTTAATCAGTGAAATCGGAAAAGATCATAGTTTTTAACCTGAATTTAAATACACACTTGACTCACTTTATCTCTATTGGCAGCTTATTCCATTTACTTGCAGCAGAACAATGAAATGCTGCTTCATCATGTTTGCTTTGAACCCTGGCATAGCCTTTTATTTCATTTTTTTAATGTAACTGGGACCAAAACTAAAACTAAAGGTCACCCTGTGTCACTTGAAAGATGCAATTTTTTGGTTATTAATTATTATTATTATTAGTTTTTGGCTGGCAACCAGTGCAGGGTATATACTGTATACCCTGCCTCTCATCCAAAAGCAGATGGGATTGGCACCGTCTTACTGGGAACCCTAACCGTGCTACTAAAAATGGAGGGATGGGATAGTAAGTAGCCAAATTACAACATTGTGAGGTGGGATGAGAGCTAAATCTAACAAGCAGTCTGTCCAATGGGTTTTATGGGCTGCACTTTTTTGTATTGCTTCATGGAGGCTGCAGGGAGCCTCATTTGCAAATATTCAATATCCACTCACCACACAGGACGCGAGGTGCACATTGAGTTGCAAATGACACACGATTAGGATGCAGCCTTTGGTCACTCGCCTTCAGCGCCATATTCTTGTCTGCATGGACCTTTTCTCTGCCTTTCTTCCGGCAGCCCCATCACAAGTGGAAGAGCTTCCATGCAGAGCTCCATTTCAATCGTGTTGAGGGCGGAGGCCGGGCAAATCAATGTGGAATTTGATCAAGCAACGGAGGCGCGGCCGGAGAACTGACTGCTTGGAAGTGACCAGCAGAGGGTACAATTTAGACAGATGCGAAATATTTCTCCATACGAGGCAAGTTACGGTGCAGAATTTGAGTGGCGACCTCCTGCTTTCGATCAAGCAATAATTTAATTCTGTATTAAATAATGCGTGATTCCCACTACACTCCTGACTCTTCTGCAGCATTCTGATTGCTACTTGAGAATACAATAACACAGGCCAAACAGAAAGTGCGTATCCATTGAGATAGTTTATATTTGCCCTCAAGATGCTCTTACAAGGGGTCGAGTGTCTCTATCAGTGAGGCTAATGATGGGATCACAGGAAGTAAATCAGGGAGACAACAGAATAAAGATTAGCCCTCAAGGTAATTGGCGGAGAGGGCGGTAATATATTTTGAGGCTTGCAGAGGGCAAGGACGAGATCTACAGCGTATGTCCTCACAGGATGAAGACAAACGGGTTTGACTGAAGGCGATGAGTCAAAGTCAGACGACCAGAAGTTGACCAACTTTTTTTTTTTAATTTCCTTGTCTGACAGCAAAGTTTTGGAAACATGTTCTATTTTGGTCCGTTAGAAGATAACATTGTCTAAAAATAATAATAATAATAGTAAGCACCTAATAAATCATAATTGCTCTAATTAGGGGTGTCCCGATCCAATATTGGTATCAGATATCGATCCAATATCGGCCAAAAAAAGCAGTATCGGATTATGTCGTCTCCAGCCAAACGATCTGATATTAGCCTTATATGCCAGCAGGCCATTCTAGACTTTGCTCCTGCTGTTCTATCCAGCAGCATGAATGTAAAAAAAATGATCATTAATGTACTGAGGTAAACTTCAAAGTGCACAATTTGTTTTTATTGACTTTGTTGGGGTTATTTCTCAGGGTCCTTTAATTCATTTTGAATGTATTTTATTCCCGAAGACAGCTGGGATAGGCGCCAGCACGCCCTCGTCACTCGTGAGGATAAATGGATTAAAGAATGGAGAGATGATCCAGCCATCTCTCCATTTTATTTCCATGTTTGAAGTTGAATTTGTGTAAACTAAATATTTGAAATAAATGGGTGATATTTTCTCACACCTTCTGCTGTCGACTTTTGGTCTTTGTTTGAATAGTTAATCAAGTCTCTTCTAAAATGTCATCATAAAATATGTTTTGTTAAAAAGCATGCATTATCCCTATCTATCAGATTGACATCAGTATCAGGACGGTACTCTTGGCTACAATTTCGGTATCATATCAAAAGTGAAAAAGTTGCATCCCAACACCCCAAGCTCTCATTTTGCGAGCGGTGTAAATCTTGCGCGACATAACTGCACGGAGGCATGTTACACCCGGCGTTGGTAATTTCACAGCAAAGCCGAGGCTGACGTTGCTGCGAGAGGGAGGGCTGCGTCGCCGTGGGAGTGGACGTAGCCGACTTCAATCATGGCCATTCAAATTGGCTCCTTTCATTCCCTTTAAATGAGGCGCACTAGATTCCTAACAGGACGGAAACACATCTTTGCAGTTGGGAGACGGCGGTGCACCCCCAATCATTCGTGTCCTACGATAGCCGTGCCGCCCAGTACAATGATTTAAAAAAAAAAATTAAGACAACAAAATGATTCAGGGAGTTTGATCCCCGTCATTCACATATTTATGAACGAGACCAAATGCATACCCTGCGTCACACTTGCGTCTGAATTTCTTGTCTTGTGAAATGTCATTCCACTTGAGATGAGACTGCACATTTCAAAACAACAGCATTGAAAAATCTGACTTCTCTCCTCTGACACTCAGATCATTTTCCAAAAATGTGGTTTTAAGAATATGTAAACATGAGCTTAGTATAAAAGACGATCTCTTGGCATACACACAGTAAGGTGAGACTGGTTACAAATATCATCAGCTGTAATTTCGATTGATCCATTCACGTTTTGAAACATTTTACAGTCAAACTATTGATTGCTTTTAAAAATCTGTCAAATAATCACACTGCTTATCTTTGGCAGAGGACCTGACTGAGTCTGCATCGTTCCTCAGAAACTAACCGCGATTGCTGCTCTCAGTTGGACGCGGCGAACGACTGCTTTGCGTGTTGCTCACGGATTTTCAGTGCCAAGAAAAAGGAAGCATCACGTGTGGGAGGAAGAAACTTCACCATTATCTTAGTGCTAAAAAAAAAAAATCTATCATCTCCAAATGGCGTCGCGCATTGAATGTATTTGTCTTGGCCGATTCCATTTGCTCCAGACAACTTTGCAGTGAGTGGCAATCGCGTGCGTGTGGGTGACAACCGGCAGTCTCACAAGCTGCGTTGAATCTTCATTCTGGAAACGCCACCGTGACATTTCTAGAAGGAGGCCACGAGCTGTTGGCAGACGTACAAGTTGGGAGGATTTACATCAACACGCTGCTCACTTCCCGAGCCACGCACGCCCAAATGCCTTCCATGTATTCGAGACAAAACATATTCCACTGGATCCTTTCCATGCTTGTTTTATATCGATAGGATACGCTCCACCGACACCGTTATTTAATCTGGAGCTGGACTAGACATCGTTCCGAGATGGATGGTTGGATGGACGGATAATAAATTGATTACAGGGATTGAAAGATGGATTTGTCAATGGAAGTAGCTTCAAAGTGAAGACCCGATATTTACTTTTGTTTATGCGTCGGTGCCAAGTGTCTCAATACTTGTGGCTTCAGCTTGAGGCAATAGCCGTTCAGAAGAAAAAAAACTCTTGACACAAAAACCCACTTCTCTGCTTCATAGAGTACGTGCAGAGCCTGAATATTTCAAAGTGTTCCATCTGATCTGATCGAGTACACTTGAAACAAAGAGAACAAATCTCACAGCACAAAATACACACCGAGCTTTATTTACTCCACTGCGACCTACATTACGCTTGTCTTATTTCTGGGGACCTGACGTAAATTCATCTTTTGTTTCTCCATCGTTTAATATGCCACTGTTTTGCTCTGAAAGTCATATTGTGAGAGTGAGGCATCGAAATGTTTACCCTTCAAATAACTTGGGAAGAGATTTTTTTTTCTTTTTTAATCATAAATACAATCATAAAAGTGCTAAATGTAGTTGTTCCCATTCAAAAATGACCCGTTCCTTTCCCACTTGGCAGTTACGGGGTCATCCCATCCAAGCTGTCATTTGGGAGAGGGGAACGGTGCGTACATGCACACACACACACACCTTCTGTCTTGTGGGATGAACCAGCCAGGGTAAAGGCAAACATTCAATCATGTAAACAACATAGCGGAAGTCAATAAGGCAACACTAAGCTACATCATTTATTCTCTACTATGGATCACACAAATCTAATCAATAGGTAGACCTGCATCTAACCCAATACACAAAAAAAAGGCATTTCAAGTAGCTTTTTTATTTTCATCAGACACACAAAAAGGGACAAAATATCTGGAAACTGCAATTGGGGGGAAAAAAATAAACTCTTGACATCAGTCAAGTGAAAAGTGGAACGCGTACACTTCCGATTTGATGTCAAGTGCACTTTTCTTCAAACGCTTCACACTGGAAATTAAATGTGCCACAACGTGACACTCAAAATTTGGCACTCCTCCCACCACTCGCTTACCAAATACCGTGCTTATTATGCACAGTTTCATATTTAATTTATGAAATGCTTCCTTGCAGCTTTCATTTTCATAATGCAAACTTACACTAGTGTTGGTGTGAGACTATCAAAGCGCAGGGCTTTAAAGATGTCATCCTAGTGTGATTGCAGCACACGACATCCGTATTTAATTACTCACTGCAGGTACAGATATAAACATTAAATACACAAGCAAAGGGAGAGAATTTTCATACGATCTTTTGTATTACTGTATGTCACATTAGAATGAGGGTTAGTTTTAGTTGATTGGCAGGACAACACGCCCACACACATTACCAATTTCGACAAATTTGCGTCAGACACATCGCCGCGCCTTGCCAAGTTCTTCAATATTAATGCAACGTCATAAAAACCACAGGACCAGTGTGAGCATCGTGCATTATTTAACTATCATTTAGCTGGCATGTGCAGCAATGATGCTGCAAGATCGGTGCGCGAGTCAAGCCCTCTTCAGTTGAGTGCATGTCGCTCAGAGAGATTTAATGGCGGCCCAAACGCCAGTCGAGAGTATCAAGTATACTTGATTGTTAAATCACTTTTGGACCTCTGCCTGGATGATGCTGGACACTTTGGGTGGCGCCAAAAATTTGGCACGTCCTGCATCTTATACTCAGGTGCGGCTTGTGTTTTATATATATATATATATATATACATACAGTAATCGTGTTGTTCCGGTTTGGTTGAAAAGTTTTGCTTCCAACTATGGAAAGGTGGTTCTTTTTAGTTTAAAATGGCTTACTTTATCTATTACTTTACCAAGAAACCTGTGTCCCATTGGCGCTAAAGGTAGAATCTTGTTTGGTTATTGTGTCTTTTGGTGCTGTAAATAGTAAATCCTTGTTGTTGCTGATGCGCGCATGCTAAACTAGCGAGCTAGCGATAATATTTTTGGGAACCCCTGGAAACCTCAATGCCCCGGGCAATTTCCTGTGTTGAGTCCACCCGAGATTTTACTATCTAGTCTTTTAATGACAGTAATCATATTGTATTCTGCTTGCAGCCATGAAGTGGTAGATTTATGGTGTCTGGAATTCGCTATGATGAACTCGAATGCATGAACTCAGAAAATATTCCTCACTGATTTTGCCCTTTACGCTCAGCCACAGCATCTCCCAGAATTGACATGCACTTCCGAATATAAAAGGCAGGATGCTGCTGCGCATCATATGTACATGTGTCCCTAATATTGTGGCCCACTGATGTCGATAATATCCTGTACAGTATTACGTACTACTGACGTTGCAGTCATGAGGCCCACCCTACGTTACAGTTGCCTATGTGAGCAGTGTAAATCATGCATGGAGTAAGCGCTCTGCATCACCATCATCATGAAATGTGTAATTGCATATTCAGGTCAAATGCAATATGCACGATCGTTGACATTTCATGTTAAGTACAGTAATAGAGTTGTACTCACAGCATCACTCGGCTTCTTCCGCAGCTGCCCCTCTTCCTGCAGGACCACGGCCGGGTCCACCACCAGCTTCTCGAAACACGCCGAGCCCAGCGAGGAGCTCTTCTGCTGGGACGCGACGAGCTGCGAGACGTGCACCTTGGGGCTTCCGTGGGCCGTCAGCTCGGGCTTGCTCCCCGTGCTCCCGGAAGCCGCGCCGAGATGAAGCCCCTCGGCTCCTCGGCTGGTCCCGGCCGCCGCCGCATCCCCGCCGCGTCCTCCGCGCTTGTCCCCCCCGCTCCCGAGTGACAGCAGCGGAGAGGAGCAGCGCAGATTGGGCTGCGAGGACGAGAACACTCGGTCCAAGTGTTTCTTTTTCCTCTTGAACATCCACAGTCCGGACTCCTTCTTGGCGCTTTCTGCTCCGCCGCTAGCGCGACGCTCCGAGCCCAGTTTGGGACTGAGCCACGGCTTGGTTTTCTCCTGGAAAGTCTTCCACATCCGCCGCTGGTAGGACTCTTGTCCCCTGGACGTGCCTTCATTCTTGGCTGCTTTTTGCTCCATGGTGCCTGAGCAGCATCCACCCAGCCTGAAGCGTGTGTGTGTATGTGCGCGTGTGCACTCACAGTGCACTTCAATGCTGATCCGGTTAGGACCAACACACCAGAATGAAGAGGAGGAGGACGACGACGATGATGATGATGATGATGATGATGAAAGTTGGCTTGTAGTAGAGTGCATATGCTAGCACATTGTACAAAAACACATTGGTTTCCTGTTATGTCAGTTGGACCACGCTATAAAAAAAATGGTGTGCAATCCAGAGTCCACGTTTTCAATGTCCAATATCATGTCCGCGCGTCCATACATTTGTTTTTTTTTCTTGAGCGCATGTTCTCATTACAGATGCGGGTGAGCTGGTGCGCATCCCAGCTGACTTAATATGAAAGGCGGGGTACACTTCGGACGAGTCGCCACAGTCTATCACAGGGTACGTGTTGGGCTCTATTTTCATGCCCAGTGCAACTCTGGCGCAAGGCGCAGTCTAAATCTGCCCAGGGGCAGGCTGGACTAAGTGGTGGTATTTTTCGCAGAAACAAGCAATCGTGCGCAGTTTAGCGCATTACAAAAAAAAAATAATAATAAAAAATAAAAAAGGGAGTTTGCGCCATTGTGGGCATGAACACTGCAGACTTGATTCCTGATTCCATGTTTGTGCTGCACCTGCACCCTGTTTATGGTTGGGAGGGGCTGGGGGTGGGGGTGTGAAAGATTTTGTCCATGCCCTCTGATCACTTGAAACGGTGTAATTTGATGTGCTTAAAAAAAGGTGGTGGTGCGGGGTGGGGGTGCTAACAGTTCACACATTGCAACACATTTTCCACCAGAATGATTGAGGAAGTTATATTTGTTGGAGGTGCGCACTCCCTTGGGGTGTATCTTGTTTCACGCGGATGCTCTTGCACTGTTTCTATGTCTGGATGTGCTCCTCTCTTCAAATAGGCCAAGCTTGAGTGAATGTTCTCACCCACACACAGCAGCACATGCGAGCAGCACTTTCTCTTTTCGGAGGCTGCGCTGCTGCAATGTGCACCATAAACCATCACCCCCCCCCCCCCCTTTGCTGCGTGTTCATCACCGTCGCCCATTAACACTCTGCTTGCATGGACACATTCAGCCACTGTTATGAAAGTGTGAAATTAACTTCTCGGCGCGTGTCACTCCGCGTGGGTCAATCGAATCAAACGTAGGATAATCTGACGCACATCTAGAGGGGAGGAAAACGTTCAAGGACTTGTTTGCACTTTGCTTTCACGTTGCCATGATGGGACATGTCACCCTGGCCTCGGCATGGCTGAAGGATGATGGGAGTGGAAGGAGCGTCATTAAGGTGCCGAACATCCGAGTACTCCTGCGCACACCGTGTGTGAAATATTCTGCCTTTGCAAAGCTAGCCGTGCTCATTTCTGAGCCACAATCTCATTGCGGTATTAAATGGAAGCGTGTTTTCTTGCGGTCGTATTTTTGCAGTGGTGTCGATGTTTGAAATGGAACTAAAAAAAGTCAACTGACAAATTACAGCCGAATGGTGTAGCTAGAAAAAAAAGTCTCATGAAACAACTTTGTAAATTCAACGGAGATCGCATCTCGCATCGTGCAGTGGTTCTTTGAACAAAGCGTCATTTATCTGCATTAATGGGCTGCTCAATAGGCTATACTGTGTCAAAACTTTTGTTTTGTTTTGTTTTTTCATTCCCCGGATCAAATGAAATCGCTCTTAACGACAGCCAGAGGCAAGTCCACCTTGACTTAAGCAGATGGGCGATTTGAACAAGTGAGCCAAACAGCTCCCTTATTGACTTTTCGAGCGGACGAAGCTAACGGATGAATCGGCAGTGTGCGTGCTCCTTTTCAATGATTCCGATGCCGCTGAGCGCTGACACCGTGCGAATGCTAAATGTGCTCCTCTAGTGACCGCAATTGCTTTTAATTCAATTTCACCAGCCGTGGCAACTTGACGCACGAGGTAGGATAATAGAAGGTCAGCTTTGTCGAAATCAATTCAGGCTGCCTAAAATCCAAGCGTGTGCTCAATGACGAGATACCCTCGAATATGATCTGCTCAAGTGCTTATAAAGCTAACAAATAGCCGCACGTACTCGTAGTGGTGACACATTCCTGTCATCTCCGCTGTTCGCAGAAATGAAATGCTTCATTTTTTTTTCACGACCGCAGCGTTTCACCTTCTCGCGTGTTCCATAAGAACATCTCTCGCTAATTGAATGCGACTTAACTGAAGAGCGTAGCATAATAGCATGATACACGTGAGTGTGTGTCTGCCACAATATTAAGGAGGCCAGCATGATCCGATGACAGCCGGCGTGTTGTGATTGTCATTTGCAGCGGTGTGCTGTAGAACTGCACCGCATCCTACCGAGAGCCGTTTTGAATATTTGGGTTCGGCACAGCTGAAAAACGACAACCCCAAGAATATACAAGAGTTATGAAATGATGTCTTAATAATAATAATACATTTGATTTGCGGGCGCCTTTCTCAGCACTCAAGGACACCTTACATCTTGGTCTGTGAAGTTGTCCATTTTCTATGACTGGGGTGTCAGACTCATTTTTGTCGCGGGCCACATTGTAGTTACGGTTTCCCTTGGAGGGCTGTTATGAATTTTGGGAAACCATATACCTGTAAATGTTTAATCCCCTCCACATATTACATACACAGCGCACAACAAATTGATGGATAACTAGTTTTAAAATCAGAAGTCCAGAATAATGACTGTTATTGCGAATTGCATATGACAATTTGAAAGTTTGGTTCAGGCTTTAGCAAGCATCATGAAACTTGACATGCTTAATTTGCTTTTGCGGGCCACATAAAATGATGTGACGGGCCAGATCTGGCCCCCGGGCCTTGATTTTGACACCTGTGTTCGATAGCCTTCGAAGTAGGCCTCCACACTTCTGAGAGACAGATTATGTGCTTCGGTAGGTGTTCCTGTTTTGGTTGGCAAAAGAATGCCGTGTTGCCGGATGAGACTGGCAGGCCACCACCCGCGACTTCCATCATCCACGCTCGAAACCGCTTCCTACAGAGTTTCGGAAGAAGCGCATCGTCACCATCACGCGCATGATCAAACCCGCAGTCGGTTACCCGACGATGGAACGCACGCGGCCTCCTTGCCGTTCAAATCTGCGTACCCTGCTGCCTTTTAAATCTTTAATCTTCTTTAATCTGCAGTCTCCACCGCAACCTGTCCGATGGAGCACACACACCCACACTCGTACACTCAAATTTTGATTTGATTACAGCTGATAGGATGACGGACGCAGCGGCCCGGGCCAAGCCTCTCTGACTCCTTTCATCCTTTGATATATCGAAGAAAATACCCTATGACGTGCACCGGATTTTTTTCGGGGGGGGGGGGGGGGGGGTACGAGAGATCACAAAGTTATGTAACTTTGATGGAAGAGCAATTGAAGCATTTGCGACCGGATGTTCCCGTGAGAATTAAACCGCAAAGTACAAACGTTAATGGAGAAATATTACGGAAAATTGACTTTAAAAGCTTGTGAACGTAGTGTGTCTGGGGTGCATTCAGCACTTCTGTCGCATCGGAATGTAGTGGTTTAGGTCATTGACATAATAACCGAGACGTCGTTGGTGCAGGTGATCATGCAACGCGATCCAGTGTTGATTTCTCGGTGTGTCTACCCGAAAAAAAAAAATTCACTTTGACCATGGCTCATAATAAAAAAATAAAATATACTGTATATTTAAAAAAAAAAACATGCTGTGCCTACAATTTTTGAAAAGAGGCTCTCTGACTCTAAGCTTGCTCGAAATTCCAAAGCGCAATCAATATCAAAAGCAGCAAACTTATCACTGGATGAAAAAACAAGCAATTATGACGCAGAGAGATGGAAAATCCATCAGCGCCATAACACAACCATCGGCTGTATACTGAAGCCCATATAAGCTCTTTTTGGACTGCTCCAAAGAAGAAAGAAGCCACCGGGGTACTAAATAACACACGTTGAACGGGTAGAACGAGACTCCAGACTGTTGGTGGCATCACAAACAACCTCCGGAGGGCCAAAGTGAAGGATGCCGAGACTCCAAGAGTCAGAAAAGTGCTTTGAGGAAGTCGATACCTTGTATTGTCTGGAAGACCTGCATAGTCATCGATGGTTCGTTGGGTCATCATTTGCACATTTGTCATTTGCAAGTTCACTGCCACAACATTCTGCCTTGGAATTGAATTGAATTCTATTCGGGTTTGGCCAAAAGGACAAATCGGTTTCATGAGACGCAAGTCTACGAAATGATTCTGAGGACAACGCCATTTGTTTTTCCAAATGATAGCCACGGAAAGCAGGTGCACACTAAATAGCCAATGAATGTAAATGAAAGGCCGTCGCGCATTGAAAGTCCCTCACTGCTAATTAATTCTGCTTGCGTTGAAAGCACAACGCCGGGATCATTTGAATTAGAGAGGCTGCTTCATCAGCTCAAATTCACATCGCGCCGCCTCTCCTCGAGACAGATCACAACACGCCGCCATTGAGAGAATGATAGAGAAATCTATGAGCAAAACTTGTATCATGTTTAAAGTTTCATTAATTGGGGCACGTCTAGACATTTGGGTGTGCATTCAGCAAGCTGTCTGGCGGCTCTTCAGCGTCTTCCAATCCGCCGTGTCATGGTGTCTAACACCTCACTGTGTTGGTCGGCAAAATACGGTAATGGAAGCATGGACCATAAAGATGATTGAAAAAGCCCATCCAGGGTATTAGTAGACGTCGCAATGAACCTCGGTAGGGAGGGTTGCTCAAACGGCTCGTCTCAGCAGACAACGCAAAGCGCTAAAGATCAGACGCAGCTGCCCAACATTAAAAAAAAAACTCAAATCGTATTTCAAATAGCAAAATGGAGAAGACCTGAAAGCAACAGAGCATGACCAAAGAAAAACACCTCGGAAAACAAGCGTTAGCTACGGCACACGGATGAGCTCGCGAATTTGCCGCCTCATTCGCACTGATCTTCTTTCGTCTTTTTTCTGGAAGCAGAGGTCACGCAAAAATAAATGCAAAAAGATGTATATGATGCGCGATTTATTAGTAGCGCACTAAATAGTAAGCGTTGAACGTTGACTGCATTGTTGTTTGCGTTCTCATGCATCGTCTTTCCAACTGACACGCGAGGAACTCATATTTCCGCGCGTGACGCTGGGAAGGCGCAGTGTTCATCACACTCGGCGTAGCTGTGACTCAGCCGAGGAGAAACTGTGAAACGATGTGAAGCAAACACTAGTTGCTGGCTGCTGGAGCAGATAACATGTTTTGCTTAGCTCAAGGTAGAACCGAAATGAACTGTCAGACGTGCAGAGGATGGCGTAAAGTGATTTGGAGCCCGACAAAACCGCAAATTGAACAAAACAAATGGAGAGGAGGCTTTATTAGGAGGCGCAGCTGGTTAAACACAACCACCTCAAAAGGTGGCTGACAAGTGATGGTGACAGGCTGTCACCTGAAAATAAACCTGAACGCACGTTGTCACGGGGGGAGAAAAAAAATAGACACATGAGCACTGTGGTATGTTTCACCACTGGAGCCAGGGCCATCACATTTCCCATGAGGCCCGCCATGCAAGCGCCCCCCACCCCACCCCCCTACTTCCTGTCTGCAGCTCATATGATAGTGCAGACAGCTGGAAAGGAGACAAAAGCCTCCACGGCTAAATTGCTCCACAAGTTACTGCACGGACTCGGAGCTCGCAGCGCTACTTAGCACCCATCCATCACTCTGTTTTTAAATGTACAATGAATGGAGATGAAATGAGGAGAGCTGATGCATAATTGAACATACTCGAAGTGCTCGTCTGCCATTGTCTGGTGGGGGGGGGGGGGGGGTGGACATTGTTTGCTTAGCAATGAACGCAGGAGTTTTACATCTCATTGCACCTCCACAGTTATTTAAAAAAAAACTTTGCAAGGCTGACTTGGTGTGGTTTAATATTGTCTGCAGAGACATACTGTATATAGACATACTATATAGCTCCATAAAATGGTGTGTGCAGAGCAATATCAAGAGATCAATTTACCTATGACACAGTGTAGTTGACTGTTTCCCCCCCTAATGTTTACACGCACCAATATTCGTCACAAATTTGTATGATAACAATATTGATCAATAAGCAGATCTCGCTGTGTCCACAAGATGGTTCAACTCACTTCCTTGCAGCCGCCTCTCGCCCAGTGCTTCCCAGCCGCATGTTCGTGTGCAATCGTGTCAGGTTCCGTTCCACAGGTGTGCAGCAGGAAGACAATTTCTGTTCGTCTCTCGGGAAATTATTCAAACGACAAATGTTATCTTTGTTCTTCAGCCTGTGTAACAGATTACAACAAAATGCTTTTGCACTAGATGGCAGGTGATACAATTAATCTGTTTCGCACTCAGCAGAACAAGGAAGTGCCCTGCGGAAACTAAACTAAAATGTCGAATAAACTAGAGACAGCGTAGTTGCTCGTCACCAAACCCGCCGCTCGCACATTGGGCGTGCGTTAGGATGTAATTAATGTAAATATACTGATCGTCGGGAGTGATTTGTGTGGTGCAAAACGTTCCGGGATAAAATCAACTCGTGCATTCCAGCAATTGAACACATTTCTGGTACAATGTTCTTGTCATCTCAGCAAAACAGCTACTTTGTTGACTTTGGGTGTGCCGTAAACGGAGGACATGCGGTGTACTGATAAATTGCCTGTGCTACGAGAATTCAGCGACAGACTACTCACCGGTCAGTCCTAATTTGGCCAGAACGAAACTTAAACCGAGCGTCTTGCCTGCACGCCGTGAAATGTTCATTGATTCCTATAAAACGCTGGCCCGTACGGGGATCGAACCTTGGCGTTATTAGCACCACGCTCTAACCAACTGAGCTAACCGGCCACGTTTAACATTCAAAATTTCCCCAAATAAGATGAAAGCCGACGGATCATTGTAAAATCTGGTTCAATAAAAACATTGGCCCGTACGGGGATCGAACCCGCGACCTTGGCGTTATTAGCACCACGCTCTAACCAACTGAGCTAACCGGCCAATAATAAACCCAAAATGGCCAAAAGGATGGAGTTTGGTGATATATTGCAGTAGCACATGCGGTGGTCATCAGTTTCAAAAGATAAATGGCCCGTACGGGGATCGAACCCGCGACCTTGGCGTTATTAGCACCACGCTCTAACCAACTGAGCTAACCGGCCATACGGTGCGTAGGGAGTTGCCAAAGTTAAATGTAACGTTAGCATTACGCCAATTGCAGCATAGTCATCGTTTCCAAAAAAAGCATGGCCCGTACGGGGATCGAACCCGCGACCTTGGCGTTATTAGCACCACGCTCTAACCAACTGAGCTAACCGGCCACACAAGACTTGCGACCGGGATGTAGTCAATCTATAGTTAAAAGTATGGAGGTGGAAGTGGGAGCAAATTGACTGTATGGCCGTCGAACCGGGTACCTTGGTGTTTTGAAGATTCGAGCCAATTGAATTTACCGGCCACACGATCTTGAATACATTGGCTAAAAGCGAAACGAGGTCAGGGATACATTGCGGTGTGAACATCCAAATCATTGATTGTTCGTTGGTCAAAACAGATAGCTGGCCCGTACGGGGATCGAACCCGCGACCTTGGCGTTATTAGCACCACGCTCTAACCAACTGAGCTAACCGGCCAATAATGAACGCAAAATGGCCAAAAGGATGGAGTTTGGTGATACATTGCAGTAGCGCATGAGGTGGTCATCAGTTTCAAAAGATAAATGGCCCGTACGGGGATCGAACCCGCGACCTTGGCGTAATTAGCACTACGCTCTAACCAACTGAGCTAACCGGCCGTGGTCAATAAAGATTTTCAATGCTTAAAAGAAATACAGTATCAAAACCAAGAATTTTA
This sequence comes from Hippocampus guttulatus, assembly GCF_054856545.1. Lineage (NCBI taxonomy): Eukaryota > Metazoa > Chordata > Actinopteri > Syngnathiformes > Syngnathidae > Hippocampus > Hippocampus guttulatus. The sequence goes on from NC_141265.1 coordinate 18,389,575, forward strand.
AGATGTCCTGGCTGTCACTCATGTCGAACACAGACAAGTTAAAGACTAACGACCTCTCAGCTGCGTACAAGTCCGTGCTTGACCAAAGCCAAAGGTTTACTGATGTGCTTGATCCTAGAGCAATCAACAACCTCTTTGAAATGAATGCAAATGTTATTACTCCATAACTGGTTTTATGATGTGTAATTCAAATATCAGGCACGTATACGCACAGTGGAGTGCACAGGAGTGTTGTGCCTTTTCAGGCCTGGACTGCCTTACCTATCCAGCAAGTGCTCAGTCAGGGAAAACAGCACTTTCTTTCCTGGCCTCCTTAATAGCACAATCAATGGCTAATTTATGGGAATAAAACAAGGGTACCTGCAATATGTTACAAGCGGAGCAAAAGACCTTTACAAAGCGAGCAGCACTACGCATGAATGTCAGGAAACTGCTACCAATACATTTGATTCGGAGCGTTTTTTAAGTATCGGTGCGTGTGTGTGGGTTCCCCCCCCCCCCCCCCCCAGAAGTGGTTTTCATTTATAAGGTGTGATCAATACAAACAAAACGTTGACCATCTTTATTTGGCCTGGATGTGGACACCAGTAAACTACAATATTGATTATGACACTGAGTTGCTTTAAGTCTGAAATCCTACGATGCTGAATGGGACCTTCGATCATGATACATAGTTCTGGTTTTTTTTGTTTTTTACGGTGCACTGGAGCAACTTTCAAGACAAAGAAACAAGCTGTAAATGAAAGTCCAGCAATCGTTGATCCCCGTTCAATTTAGCGTGCTCCAAAAGTACCTGCGTGAAGATGAAAATGCATTTTAAAAGTCATCTGCAGAAAGCGGCGAAATTTGTCAGAAATGTCATCAGACAAGCGCGTGAAACAATGATTGTTGCTTTACATGAATTAGTTCGTCGTCGTTTTTGAAATGCAGGTGCCTCAGCAGGTACCAGCTGGCCACTTGCGGCACAGTTGCAGAGAATTCTTGAGAGGGGCTGTAGACCAGCTTTTCCAACAGTCGCCTGGTTTCCCTGCAGACGTGACAAAAGGAGACTCGAAGCTGAGGTCAGCAACGCTGCCGTTCAGTCCTTATGCTTATGGGAGAGTGCTACAGATCAAATAGTTAAATAGTGAAGGGCCTCTGGGGAATTGCGAGGGGAGGCAGAGGGTGTTTGATACTTGACCACATTAGCTCTTAAGCTATTACAGTTCCACAGAGTCTCTCTCTATATAGTCACTCGAGGGGTTAAGAGAGCTTCCTGAGCCCCAAGCTCTTTTTTTTCAGGCGAAAAAAAAGAGCATGCCTACCTGGCAGCCATCTTGGTAACAAATTGGAGCAAGGCCTGGAAGAGGAGAGCCACAGGTGAAGAGCCCAGCTTCAAGACTTCTGTCGTAGCTTGTCGGACCAGATCCTTCCAGTCATTTCCAGGGACACCTGCCTGAAAAAAGTCAAAACAAGCACGCACACAGGTGACGATGGACACGGAAAATCATGACACTGATCATTGAGGTGAAATGTTCCCTTTTTATTACACTAATGTGACCGCCTTCTCACATAGTTTAGACTGTTGTTTTCTTTAATCTGCTCTTGCCTGGAAAATCTTAATCTGCTGTATGCCTATAAGAGATTTACTATCCTCTCAATTTGAATCACAATCACAAAGCTTCTCATCTTGTTGGGACTTTCCATTTGACCTTGTCTGATGCTACAACTCTCATCTCTTCTGCTTCATGTTGTCCAATGCATGGGTTATAAAAACAAACAAGCACTCACCATACTGGGCCTCAGGGCTAGAAGGCTGAGCCGCAGCAGGCTGCCGACTTGACTGCTGTGCTGGCCGAGCTGGGAGGCGAGCTGCAAACTCTGTCTGAGAGCCATCACTGCCTGCACGAGCAGACCCTGGCTGATGTACACCGCGGCTAACCACTAGGTAGGTGATTGTTAGAGGAGATGAAGTCATTAGAATCATCACATTTATATGAGTTTACATTGCTCATGACGTAGATCTTAAAATTCAAATCCAATATATCAAATAGAGTTTATACTGTATTTTCTGGCAGGTCCTTGAAACTGCGACTTGCTCGTATCACGAGAGGCTGCAGAATGCATATTTGTTCAGTGGGGGCAAATATGGAGGTCCTAAAATAATCGGTCATCTTTGCAGTCAATAAGCATGACTAAAGTCTGCCCAGACTCTCACAATATAAAACAAGTCAAGCAAAAATCATGTCATTTTCTTTGGTTGACTTATTTCTCTCGAATTGTTCTACTCTATGAATGTGAACAGTGAAGCAAAACACAATTGCCAGATGGACCGGTGGTGCTTAAAATGACTGCGCTAGATCATCCTCACATGCCACGCCGCAATATTGTTGGGGCTCAACATCACAGCACTGTTGAGCTGCTCCAAGGCAGACTCTGATAGGAGAGTACCATCGCCGGACTCAAGGAGGCGCAGACACTGTACTTGTCTGAGCGACAACGTCGCTGCGGGATCCTCTGGGGACACATTCAGCACCTAGAACCGAGTACAGCAAAGAAAACTCAAGTGATTCATCCCATTTGCATTGTACACAAAAGTAATTGAGGTACAGGTCCCATGAGAGCGACGCGAGCTCTCTCTAGTGGTACACAAAATAAAGGATCATTGACTTAGTTCATTTCAGTTGTATTGATTCAATAGGGATTTGTTTGTGTTTCATGTTCAACTTTGGTACAGTTGATATTCATTTAACTTTTATGTGTGAAATATTTGAATTAAATAATTGAAGCAGAGTTGATTATATTTTAAAATTTAAAAGGAGACACTAAGAGTGAGTAAATGTCACCTGCGAGCAGACTGCTTCTGCTTGCTCAAGTTGTCCGGTCAGCATGAGACCACTCACTGCCTGTTGTAGTACCCATCCTTGCAGAGATTGTGCTAGGGGGCGCTCTATCTCCTCCAAGCTATGCACTGGGATACACAAGTCCTCATTTAGTTTACACATCACAAGATGGAGGATTGGTACACTTGCACTCGTTAAGGACATTCGTACAAGACCTTGTTGGTGAGTATGCAAAGCTATAATCTTGCCCGTGACATCTTTTCCGTACAACACTGACCCCATCTGCTAAATTATCTTTATTTTCAATTCATTAAAAAAAAAAATAAATGGAGATACAGTAGTTCGTTTCTTTGTAAACTTACACATTCAGCTGGGGATCAAAGGCATTTTTATCCCCCGTGTAACATACCGTGGCCAACAGATAAAATGCGTACCTTTTTCAGAAACCACTGACATGAGCGTTTGCTCTAGTCCTTGCCGACGTGCAGCTGAGCCCGAAAGATAACAGGAAGTGTTTTCTGTGTGACAGGCAGCCATTAATCCCGCCCATGCTGCTGGATCATCTGTAAGTAGAGGCGATACTGCTCAAATACTGGCACATTTACAAAAAAGAAAAAAAAATGTGACTCAGTACTTTAAAAAAAAAAATTGGACATGTGTTTTTCATAGGACAGCGATGACTTTGGGGTCTCCCAAAGGTGTGCTTGCGAGGTGCGCGTTAATGTACCAGGACAGAGCAGCACAGCTCTCTGCATGGTCTTCAGAGCATTCCTGTGAGCATCCTCTCCGGAGTGTCTTCCACAAGCCAACTGATTCACTCCACTGTACAGCAGTGCTCTCTACAAAGTTAAACATGTTTGAGTTCGCGATCTGACAATGTTCCTCCATGTCGCGCAGGGACCTCTCAGTAGCTACAGCGGCAACACAGGACACTGAGCGAGTGAGCTAAAAACAATGAAAGCAATTTATGATGACACGCTGTAAATGTAGAGGCTATTCTACCTTTCCCTGGGTCATACTGGAAAGACAGGCAACGTGTCCGGCCATCGCGCCGCCCTGGAAGACACAGCATTACATTACATTACCTTTCAACATCAATTAGCGAGGAATGCGAGTGGGTTTTGGTGTTTGCATGAGGCTTACATTTGCCTTCCTGGGGTAGTACTTGGGTACCAGTTTGGACAATAGCGACCACAAAGATGAATTCCCCGGATAGCTAAAAGAATCAGAGGGCAGAGGAGAAGTTGACATGTTAAACGCGATCTCAAAGCACTGCTCGTTTCACCGTCTCTAGAAATAATCCGTATTCCTCCAGCTCACCTGTGTACGGCTCTGGAGGCCTCTCTTTGCACTGCACTGTAGTTGCCCTGCAACGCCAGTAAGGTGCAGGTGAGAAGACACCGCTGTTCAATAACAGTGGCACAGGACGAGCCTTGTTTTAGCAGCTCGGTACGGGCAGCAGTGGCTAACGTTGTGTCATTGTGGACCAATCCAAGGGCACATAAACACAAAAGAGACTCTGGTGCCGGTTCCTTCAACATGGAGCTGTGGAGGACAGACTGTCGAGTCAGTGCACTGGGGAGTCAAAGTTTCATTTAGTTTAATTGTACCGCATGCCATCCGGTGTAAAAGCATTCACTTTTTTTCTGCCCGGCGCTACACGTTGGCGCTGGCATAGACAGATGAACAAAGGTACAATATTTGTAGTGTATAAATAATCATTTTCAGGCCAGTTAAGTCAAATTGAAATTTCCCTCGACAGACTTGATGATCTCTGACAGTCAAAACACGCCACTGTGCCGCAGCACAATCACTAAAATAGTGGACTTACCATTTGAACAGCAGGGTCTTGGCAGAGTCGACATTGCCCTGCTGGTGCTGCAGCAGGGCAAGAGCTGTCAAGACGTACGCCGTCTGCTTCTCACTGGAGGCCGCAGCCAGGGCACGCTCATATGCTACAGAGCACAAATAAAACACTTCACAGTCGCTTGGGAAAAGATCTCAAAAGGGCGTCAGGGCTGCTGCTTACCGCTGATGCCCTCTGGTATGAGTCCGGCCTTGCAGTAGGCCAGAGCCAGGCCTGACAGATCACTGAGCTCCTCCAGCGGAGTGGAGTTAAAAACATCAGCTGCCTCGCGCCACCGGCCACAAGCACTGAGAGGGACACAGTTGAAGTGATTATGTTGAGTGGAGGTACTTTTTAGTCAAGCACTCAATTTGCTGGGATTGAAGGGAATTTCTCACCACAAAGCACGAGCATAGTTGCTTCGAGCAAACGACAGTTGTTCTCTGAAGGACGTGGACTGAAGTAACTCAACGGCTCTGAGGGGAGAGAAGTAAAAATACAATTCTTCATCAACAATATTATTGGTACCCTTGCAGAGCACGAATCACACAAGACAAATGATTTCATCCATTATTTCAACTATTAGTTAGTATTACATTAAAAACAACACTCTTTTTTTCAAGAAACTTTATATTTTGGTGCAAATCTGATGAAAAACATCCAGGATTTGTTTCTGCTTTGTCTAATCACAATTGAACCACTGATTTGATACAATGTTACAATGCCAGTCATTCATTTGCTGCCATCTTGTTGTCCTGTAGTGAAACTACACAAAGGTTCTTTCAGGCAGAAAGTGCAAAGATGTTATTTGGAGAGCTTCCCAACTGAATGGGATTCTAAGGTACTCTTTTAGGTGTTTTCACTGATACCTGTGATAAGCTTGTACAGCCTGTCTCTTCAGTTGCAGATGTTCAGCCAGAAAGCCCAGCATGATGAAGGCAACGGCGTCAGACTGGATCCTTTCTGAAAAGCAAACTTCGTATTTCACCAGATCGTCTTTGTGACTCGCAAACACAACCGCGGTGTACTCTGATGGCATACCGGTGTACTTGCTGAGTGCCACCTGGGCTGCAGAGATGGCATTCATCTGGACTATGTTGTAGCGATACAGTTCGGAGTCTCTCTTGCTCTTATCCAACAAGGTAGAACACACCCAGTGGGCGTAGCCTTTCACTCCCTCCGTCTGGATGATGGTGAGTCGTCGGATCGAATGGAGAGAGAGATGCAACACGGCAAGGTTATGCATTCATAAGTTGAAAATTCAAAAAGGGCGGCTGGTCGCGTACATGTGTGCTAAGCTCAGTGGTGTGTCTGAAAAGATCCATGGTGTCATAGCTTCCAACTCTCTCTGCTATCAGGGCCTGGAAGGATTGAAAAATACGTCACATACAAAAAAAAATAATGGGTGTAAATACCATTAACTAGCATTAAAAGAAAAAAAAGAATTCAGCAGTCACACAAACATCAAAGTCAATTTTTTGTAAAGCAACGCCAAAAAAAGAGAAAAATCGTCCACCTGTCCAATCCAGCAGTTGACATACAGCGGCTCCAATGACTGTGCGATCTTGAAGGACTCATGTGCAAGCTAGACAAGACATTTAAAAATGACAGTACAGTACGTGTGTCAGTCACCATTGATGAAACACAATAGTCGAGATGTTCAGTGTCGTATAAAACACACACCTCTATGTTGTCCTTTTTCAGATACAAGGTGCCGAGGTTGGTCCATGCAACAACATTCTGTAAAAAAAATAAAATCCTTTCCTAAGAAAAATATTTGAAGCCCATGTATCACCATAAAGCCCCATCGTACATACATTTGGTTCAACTTGAATAGACTTGATGAAGCAATGCTGAGCCAGGGCCAAATTCTCCAGTCCTGGTATCATGGGGAAAGGTGAAAATGATCATATTATGAATATCCTCTCACACACTCCTTAAAACAATTGTAAATGGATTCCAAAATAAATGTCTGTTTATCCACACAAATGACCCGGCAAGTTAAATGCGGTCGATATACGACACCTTTGCTTGTGTTGATCACTCCCAAAGCGTTCCAATAGTTATGGTTGCCGCCGTCCATCATAACTGCCTTTCGTAAACACTAAAAAAGCCAAAATGACATTTATATAACACATGGGGGATGAAAAAAAATTTTTGGAAATTGCGGTTTTCGTACTTGTTGTGCTTTTTCGAGTAGTAACGATTGCGCCTCCTCTGCATCACAGGTCAGGCGAGCCTGATGATAAAAATTGAGTCCCAGATCATGCCACAGACTGGCAACCTCTGGCATGAGCTTCAATGCACGAGTGTAACACCTGTGGATACAAAAGTACAACATTCAATGTTTAATTTCGAATGAAAGCATTGCACAACGCCAGTAATATCAGAAAGTCATGAAAAGATGGAGGATGGAGCAACTGGCAGCTGGCGTACCGTTCGCCGACTCTGAGCGTCTCAGCCTGGTTCAGCACGTGGACCTGAACTTGTGGGTCCAGACCAGCCAGCGCCGCCGGCATGCGAACCTGAGCCCTCTTTGGAGACACTGTGCTGACAGCGGAGCAGGCATCTCCCAGCAGCTTCCACAAGCAGGACAAGTCGGATCGCAGCTTCACCGCTCTGAGGAGCACAACAGTGACAAAGATCACACACAGTAAGATCCACTTCCAAATCTGTCGGTTCAGTTAAGTACAGTGCCCTTTTTTTTTTTTAGCTTTTCCATTGTCAGAAGAAACCTTTTAAGAAATATGGCTGCTGATAAAATAGGAGGCACTAAACAAGTACCGCCTTTTGAATTGCGACTTACTTGAAGAGGTTCTGCAGAGCTTGCTCAATCAGGTCAATGGCTCCACCGTCTCTGCAGTCCTCCATTAAACTTTTTGCCAGCGAGAGCTGACACTCACCAAGACCTCAATAAAACATCATTCAAGTCAAATTAAACTTTGCAAAGGAGAGAAAAAGCAATCGCGCCGTGCCACACACACATGGTTCTCTACCTTTAAGGGCAGGGACGTAGTCGTGCTTCGCTGTGATCTGCAAATACTCCGCGACGGCATCTTTGAACTTGCCTAGGGTCTGTTTGATGGCAGCGGCCTGATAGACGCTGTAGATGGAGGTGGGCTGAAGGATGTGCGCCTTTCCGAAGGCCTTCAGAGCTGCTGTAAAACTCTGGCGGTTTAAGTAGGCTTCACCTAAACACTCCCAGCACACCCAATCCTCCGGGTCTGCTCTCAGGGCTGCCTGGAGACTACAAACAAATCATAGATAATCAATAACAAGAACAAAAGCTTGGATTTTTTTTTTAGATCAAAATGAACTTTCTTTATTCCTTACTCCGCAATAGCCAAATGATGCTGTCCAATCTTTAAGTAGTAAAGGCCGCGTCTCATCCAGGCCCATTTAGCAGAGCCTGGAGTGGCCTTCTCGATCACTGACTGGAGTATTGCCAATGCGGTGTCCTGTAGTAGTAAAGGAGGATTTAGAGAAAAATCGTTTTGGTTTTTTTTGTTTGTTTTTTTTTAAACGAATGGCATAATGTCATTAGAAACACAAAAACAAAACAATACAGATGACACAAATGAAACACGAGTGCAGACATTACCATATCTTCATTTGCCATGCTGAGATCGACTGCAGCCGCGCCAGACTCAGCGTCGTCATTGTCCAAGTCAAAGGCCTTCCTATAGCAGCCCCGTGCCCGTCCGGAGTCGTTGGCCACTTCCCGATAGTAATGTCCAAGGTAGCGGAACACGCAACCGAAATAAGGGTCTAACTTTGCAGCCTGAGATACACACAAATAAGGCTTAGAAAGGCAGCAGGCTTTGTATTTTCAGAAATCCAACAGTTACTTCTTACCAACCTTGAGAAAATGTGAATGGGCCTTGCTTCTGTCCTTACGGGTTTCTTCTCCCATGGTCCAGTAGAGTTGGCCAAGCAAGAAAAAATACTCGGCGCATTCTGGGCTTTGTGCGGATGCCTTGAGGAAACTGCAGCGAGAAGGAAAAAAACTTGTATTTATTGATTGACGCAAGTTGGGGGAGCACCACTGGTCCACCTAACTGTGCTTTTACCTCTGCTCTGCAAGCTGCTTCTTGTCCTCGGCGACGTGGGCCAGTCCCTCGAGCGCTGACGCCTGGGCCAGGTGAGGGTTTGAGGCCGCCAGCTGTGATGACACCTGCGAAACATACAGATGTAACTTCCTTTGGACTGTGCACCGACCTGTTATTTAATGACTTTTGTGTGCATGCGCGTGCGGTCAAACGGACCTTTAACGCCTCAAATACTTTTCCTTTGTTGAGGTATGCGCGACCTTTAAGGGCGACTAGTAATGGGTCTTTGTCAGCATCAGGGATCTAAAGGACAGGAAGCAACTCATATCAACTCCACAATCAAAACATGCTCATTTTTCTTAAGGTTATTATGGCAGCCCGTGTAAAAATAATCTGCCATTCCATTTGTGAAATTGCGATGCAATGAATGCAACACATGTCACAATATGATCATTAACCCTCCTGTTCAAAAACCTTGACGGGTCAATGCGACCTGCTGCATATTTAGCCCGAAAAAAATGTGATGGTCAATTTCACCCGCATGACAAAATGAGGGTGAATAAAGGGCAGGTGTGATGTTTTACCCAGGAAAATGTCTCCAGAGCCTGCTCTGCATCCTTCTCCTCTGCACTCCTGACCAAAGCTTCAAGCCTAAGCTTCAGCAGTCGGATCCTCAGTTCCTTGTCTCCAGGCACGCACACTGTTAAACCTATTGAAAAACAACACACACTTCCTGAAGCCGCTTTCAAGCGGTTACTTCAATTATATAAACACATGTTGTGCGTAATACCTTGGGCACACGATTTAGAGCAGTCTGAATATTTGTGCACTTTAAGCTGAGCCTCGGCCAGACCGCGCCACGCTGGGTGAAAGTTCATTTTCTTCAATCCTAAAAACATAGAAAAGAAGTCAACTTAGACAACTGCATGACTTGAGGCACATGCCCCGGTGGACAGGGCAGTTCTATACGACTGCTAAGTAGTAATTATTTTAATGAAATACTTAAACACATGCCTCTGTATGGACAGATTGTCAATACAATAGCTCAATCCTTTAAGAAAGAGCGTTTTATAAAGTGGCCGAAGTTTGTATGCATACAAACCTTGCGCAAGGTCCTTAATGGCATCATTATACCTGCCCTCTTGCAGTGCTTTCGTGCCAAATCCCAAATTACACCAAGCGTTATCCGGCACCAAATTACGAAGCCGTGAAAGGCAATTGACAGCCTCCTCACTCTGGACACCTGCATTGATACGACACAGCAAGACATTTTTTTCGAGCATATTTTATCTGTAAATATCTCTACGCAAGTGAGCATTGACACAAGGTGAACCTTTTTGGAGGTAGTGGGAAGAAAGGACTTCAAGAGGATAACTTTGGCCTGGGTAGAGAGATAGCATTGACTCGCACGCTTGTTTTATTTTCTCCTCCTCTTCAGGCAGCTGTGGCAAAGACATCGAGGTGATTTCGAGATTTTACCCGAGAAAGCAAGATGTCGGGCAACAACAAACTGTCATATTTTAACATTTTCAGAAAATTACAAGAAAAAATTAATAATCACGTAACAAACAAGAAGGGGCAAGTTGCCTTGATTCAATCTTTGCGGATTTTTTGACAGTGTGTTAAAAAGAGACTTCCGAAGCTAATTCTGCTGACGGCTTACCTTGGAGAGACATTTGATGTAGTCAACAGAGAGCTTTCGGTGTTCTTCTCCAGGCGTCGGCTCAACAAGAGCCATGGCCTTCTCAAAAGCTGTGCTTAACTGGACAAACAGGACAAAATATGAAGTTTGCAGCTAATAGGAGAAAGTGTTTTGTTTTTTTTTTTTAATGTATCAGTGCAACACTTACATGCTTTTGAGTTTCGGTGTCCTGCTCATTGTCAGTGAGGCAGTTGGACAGGAGCTGAGCCATCTGTTGCCATAGCTGCAGTAAGGCTTTTTTGTCTGCGCCATCGTCCTGTCTGAGTTGAATCAACTGCAGCCACACCTTTGCCAACTATTACAGGGTGCAACCATAGAGATGTGTCTCTCAATTAATTACACTATCGTGGAGAGCTCAATTTATGTCAGTATTTCATTTCAAAAAGTGGAACTCATCAATTATCTGGATTCACAACATACATTAAAATATTTCAGGATTTTATCTTTTACCTACAAGAGGTGACTAATGTAAACTACAAACCTTGGAATATTCTTTGTCAGACTGATGTATTTCTTGCAGCTTTCCAATCACTTCATAGCACTTGTTTTTGTCCGAGCTGGGAACAGAGGATGCAATGACCGAATTGCAACAGATTAAAAAAAAAAAGATTAGAAGTGTCACATAATGGTGTTGTCTTCAAACAATCTTGTAGTTTACCTGGCATACAGCTCAACAAGTTTCTGATAAACATTGGGAAGCTCAATTTTGAAATCCCATTGATCCGTCTTCTCATATAAATTGCTCAGGCCCTAGTACAGAACAGAAAGTAATTGCACATGTGTGTGTGAATTGACAATACAGTACAGTACATCCCTTATTACCTGCCATGCCAGTAGTTGCTCTGGCTCCAGCTCCACAGCCTTCCTGTAAGCCGTCTGTGCCTGATCTGGTTGCTCCAGCTCGCTGGCAGCCAGGCCAATGAACACCCAGGCATTGTAATTGTTTTTTTCAAGCTTCAAAACAGCCTGTCACCGCATCAAGAAAGTTCAGTCAGACACGCAAGCATCTCTGTTGATACATGGGGATTCTCCCCACACGGCGGCAACCAAACGAAAATGTGCACATTGGTTGTAACCTGCGCTAATTCAGCAGTCATACATGTATGACATTACAAACATGTGAACGAAAAACACTATTTAAGACATTGAAATGTAAATCGACATGAGAAAGCAGTAATGCGGTACCTGAGCGCGCCTTCTTGCAACTCTTGTGCAGCATTGCATTCAAGACCATGATGACAACTTCTATTTGTTACTCACCTTGCAATGTTTCAACGCCTCTTTGAACTCCTTGCTTTTTATAGCCTCTTTGGCGCTCTTCAGTGCGGCTTTCACTTCTTTGCTCGACATGGTGCGGTTACCTGTGTTGATAGGAAGTCATTATACGAACTAGAAGCTGCCACCGAATAGCACGGAATAACTGTGCTATACCTTAGTGATTCTGTCGGCTAATTGTCGGTAGCTCAACAGTTGACTAGCAAAGTAAAGGTAACATTTCAGGTGCCTGTTAGCTTTTTATGTTTCACCATTAATAATTGAGGGTTAGCGTCAAACGCCTAGAAATTTAAAGCGCTACTGTTTGTTGTCATTTATTACGTAGATGATAATTGTGCAAAAAGTTAGAGCCACCCACTGTTTACGTCGACAACTCGCACGGCTCCGGCAGACACCCGGAAGTGCAAAAAGTCATCAATCTAACTCTTCGCAATAAAATACCACTAGTTTTGAATGGAAGGGAATTTACGGGAGAGTAAAACCTAAATAAATATTAAAAACAATTAAAACTACAACAAATAATGGTCGGTATCTAATTAAAGGTAAGACACCATTTTTACACTTGTAGAAATTATAAAAATTAAGGACTGTTGTCAGATATATTGGGTGAAGTGTATAATATTGTTATAGATTTGGTTTGCTTTATTATCAAAATCAGAAAGCAATAAATCATTAATCTCAGAGGGAACGCATTGTTGACCCAATCTAAGTACAGAAACCGACAAAAAATGAATTATGATTCAAAAATAAAAGACGACAAAAACAAAAAACAGGTACCAAATGAATACAAATAAATATCTGTGATACAAAATTTTTCACATCAAACATCCAAGAATAACCTCATTAATAAGGTCTGAGCATACAAATGTGAAAGAATATTTGTAATGTATTTTCACAATCCAGAAAATTCAATTTTAAAATCAGAGCAGCATTCATAACACTCACACTGAACAGATTAGAACAATATTTTCGGACATGACTAAAAAGCATACACCAGTATCATAAGGAACTGTCCAGCCAACTGTCAATAAGTCTTTCATTGGTTATGACATCTTTTAGCCAATCAACATGCCACCTGAGATTAGCTATGACTTGACTGTAGTTGCTACCTACACGTTGGCGCCAGGCAGCAAATTCTTTTTTATTGTAGCCATGGACAGTTGTAGAAACGGTCGGATAGTTTACAATGCTACGTAACCGTTTGTCTAGCTGCGCCTTCACATCAGGGAATTTGAAGGCCACGTTGTGAAGTTCTTCCTTGTCCAATGTTAGGTCTGCGGTAGAACAACAACAACAATAACAAATGAGCCTATGACTGATTTCGGACGTCACTATTGAAAGAGAAAGGAATAGTTACATGCTTACCAAAAAGTTGAGGCGGCACACTCAAGCCATCAGCATAGGTGATGTATTTCCACTTGCCACTTCTCAGCATGTAGGTTGAGGCATTTACATTGCAGCCATGATATTCGCTCAGAACCCAGTCCGGATGTTCCCTCTTGGGAAACATGCTGTACTTGGATAGAAGCGGAAGCAACGAGTGGCCACTGAGGTTCCCTAATCCTGAGATTTCTGCAATATCTGCAATGTAAGACAAATGAATATTGGCATAAAAATTTGCAAATACCACTTTTGAGTGTCTAGACCAAACGACAGAAATATCCTTTCATGCTTTCTATCATTTTCCTCACCCAGCAAAGTAGGGTAGAGATCAACCAGTGACACGAGCTGGTTGACCTGCAGGCCTGACGTTATCCCAGGCCCCATGATGAGCAAGGGAACGTGAGAGCTCCCCTCAAACATGGACATCTTGTAGAACTGACGGTGCTCCATAGCCAGCTCCCCATGGTCGGCCGTGAAGATCACGACAGTGTTGTTGAGTAAACCCGTGTCTCTTAGCGCGGAAATAATCTGTCCTGTGAACAGAAAGTTTAGGCCACAGCATCCATCAATTTACTGCGCTAGTTATCCTCTTTAGGGAAACAGGTGAGCTGGAGCGTATCGCATTTCATTTTGTGCGACTCATAATTACTCTCGATTACCATTTTGTCGTCTTATACAGTCTTGCATTGCTTTTGAATTATTTTTAATGGAATTGTCCAACTATTTTTCAGCTGCTAGAAATGGACATAATCCTTCATAAAATTAGACTGTCAACCAACCCAACATTGCATCTGCTTCAGCACACATGGCATAGTAGAAGGCCCGGATTCTCTTCACTTCCTCCTTTGTGAAATCCCCGCTGCAGTTTTTGGCAAAGGTGGAGTAGTAGTCAACAGGGTGCATGGCAGTCAAGGGGAGCCACGTGGGAACGGAGATGAGCTCAGAATTAACCTGCGTACATAATAGAGCAATTTAGCGGCGGGAAAGCAGTTCAGAACAGGAAAGACAAATCGTGCCTTTTTCAGCCAGTAAGGAGACGAGCGAAATGTGGATCCTCCGGCAGTGGGCCCCAGGGAATCAGTCTTGTAGGTGTGAGGTAGATTGAGACCGAGGTAAAAGGCGAAAGGACGGCGCGAGGATGCAGCCTTCTGATGGATCCATTCGGTGGCCAAATCAGTTTTTTTCCAGTCCACAGTATTGACTCTCACTGTTGACATGTTTCCAACCAGCTGAGTGACAGGCCGACCCTCTTGGCGTAGCAGGAAGTGAACGTCCCGTGTCCAGGCTTCAACACGATTACTGTAATAATATGAACACCACCATGTAAAATGTAAACAAGGGCATGGGTGCGAGGTGTGTCCGAAATGTTCCAGGACTTGTGTTTAAAAAAAAAAAAAAAAGAGACATTTCAAATCCAAACTGAAAGTTATTCCCTTCGATGTAATCCTCCTGGAGTATCATGCACTTCCCCATCCTTCTCTGTCTATTATGGTCAGACAGGTATTCATGGTCAAATATTTTAATTACTGGTATTGGAAGTGCAGTTAGCAGTGGTGTAGATCGACAATGCATCATGATCAGACTGAGCTTAGCTACATCCGTAATATGCAGCCGCACAACACTGCAAACCACAATAATCAACACAATGTTGATTTATAATGTCAATCAGAATTATGACCTTTGTCAAGTTTGAGATGTCACTGATGTCCATAACGCTATGGCTCGTCATTAAAAAGCCAACCCTTACAAATTTCACATACAGTGTAATTCCCCCCCAGTCCCTGACAGGTACCTGAGTGAATGTCCCCCTGACGTGTAGTCCAGCTTGCCGAGCTTCTTTGTAAGGTAACCGTTCTTCTCCAGCAGATCCATCCATGTGGTCGCATTTGCCTCAAGGCACTTGTAATTGTTCCAAGCCTGCGTGAGGTGAATAAACTGACCGCTCCACATGGCTGCAGATGCAACATATGTTATGTTTCAGCCATATCGAGCTATTTAAATTTCACAAATGGATCGTGATGAACATCCATTGGGATCCAGTACAGTATTTACTGATGACTTGCCTGCACGGGAGGGGCAGCATATTGGAGAGTTGGTGTAAGCATTAATAAAGGTGCTCCCCAATTCTCTGAGGTAGTTGATATATGGAAGCTGCAAAACTTTGCTGCCAGGGTCAAATGTCAAGCGCCCATCCTGCACAAACAATAAGATTCACTACGAGCACTGTTTGAAAAAAAAAAGAACAAAAAAATGTTGTGTTTTGACTCTGAAAGAGGTTTTCATTTAACATGTTTATTGTTTGTAGTTTGCAGCTGTGTACTGTAGTACTGCCCAGCATTGCACAAACATGCTTCAAATAATATAAGAATCTTTATCATTAAAGGGGACAAATAGAAACAAACAGCTGCCATTCGGTGCAGCTTTCATTACTGCAAACTACACGGATACTGCACTAGTATGCAGTATATTTTTCACAAGTCTCATATAAAATACATAAAATGTGTTCACATGTCTACTGTACTCACAAATGCATCAGTCATCACCATCACGATGTTGGGTCTTGATCCATCATGACACAAACTTGCTGCATACATTTGAAATAGACACACCAAAGCGAATCTTAGATTCATGACAATATTCAAACAATGTTGCTATGAAGCGGGTGGAAATGTGTCAAGACAAAGTACAACAAATTCCAAAACTATGCCGATCGCTGTTACTTGGGCATTAACAACATCCGGGTTAAGTTAACAAAATAAGGGCATTTGTGTACTTAAACAACGTGAGGGGGGAAAACTATAAAATAGACACGATAAAATATGTAAACATACCAGACACTAAATGGTTTAGAAAAAAATAATAACAGTAGCAAATTTAGACTTAACTATTATGGCTCCTCCGTTTTTACGACACCCGTTTCCATTACCGAGATGCGTGCTGGTTTTCATGTCATTGTTTAATAATTGAGGACGACAATTGTTTTGAAAAAAAAATACTTGCGTTGGCGTATATTCAGACTTGAATTGTCACCGTAAGAAGGGAACTACGACGGAAATCAGGCAAGCCCCCTTGGTCTTTGTACGTGCAATGACACCTTAAAACCGCTAGATAGAAGCATTGACCAGTTTTAAGTCAGTACTACAGAGGAATACAGAACAACTTTCTTTACATTTTTTTCCTACTGCTACAGCGCTGCTCAACAGGTAGCGTTGCATCACATTGCAGTAACACCAGTGGGCTGCAGATGGCGTTTTGAGTTTGTTGGAGTTGTTCTATTCTAACACAATGGAATCCCTGCCCCCATTTGTGAATGGATCCTTTTTATATTTTGATGCAAAAACATCACGTGGAGATGGTATATTTTTTTCCAGATGCTCATGACCTATTTCTTCCAACACCTCAAGCATTTTCTACTGAATCATCGGTGCAAGATGCTGTGTGCTCTACGTGATTTGGGAGTGTTGTGGACCATATGCGTGGATTATGATGTATGAATGTGTGCGCGCACACACGCGCACTGTGCAGCCAAACCATATGCCCACACATTGTTGGAAGCTGATCAAAACAGGAATATGTAGGATGGGGATAATGCTCGATTTAGCAAAGGGAGGAGGGTTTGCTTTTTTTAATATTAAAATGCGCGGTGACTATATTTCGTGCCAGAACAATATCTTGATGCCATCTTTCAGTTGTTTGAGCAAACTTGTCATCTGGCCTTCTCCTCCTTTGCACAAGGCGGGAGGAGGGGGCAGTGAGGGATGCCTGCGCATGCGCACGGGCTTGTTTTTCACATCTCCCTTCGCTTAAAGTGTGCGGAGCTGCCAGGCTGCCTTGTCTTTAACCGGAGACCAAGCGGCTGAGAGGCGGACGATAACAGCATCCGTTGCTGTTATTCAGCCTTCACGCATCTCAATGAACCGCATACATCGACACCACTGATCGTGCCTACTGCTTCTCGCAGGGAGGCACCAACACTTTTTTTTTTTAAATACTCATTCCCCCTCCACCAGACACACCTTTTCTTAAACATTTCTAGGTGTGTGTATCCCACTTTTTTAAGCTTCCAACCATGGTGCTCGGGAAGGTAAAGAGCTTCACGGTGAGCTACGACTGTCTCAATGACAGCAACGTGGCAGTGTTCTCCAGCGGGGACTGCGTCTCAGGGAGGGTGATCGTCGAGGTGACCGGCGAGATCCGCGTCAAGTCCCTCAAGATCCACGCCAAAGGTTTCGCCAAAGTTCGCTGGACCGAGTCGCGGAACGCCGGCTCCAACACCGCCTACACGCAGAACTACACGGAGGAAGTGGAATATCTCAATCATAAAGACGTTCTAATTGGACACGAGAGAGGTAAGACTGTTTTTTACGTGTGTCCTTAAGTTTCTTTTGAGGGGATATTGGAGGGGGGTGTTGCAGGTTGCGTTCATAAACATCAAAATTGCACCTTATTTAAGTTTGAGGGGATTTAATCGTTGAGCTCTGTTTTGGAGTTCGAATGACAGCAGCGTACCTGGTTACCCGATTGAGATGATTTGTCACAATGAATGACAGCCGAAGCCCACTTGTATTTTTCACTTCATTTTGAGGCAGAAAATGGCAATAACAGGCGTTTTCGAAAGGGGTTGAGAGGGTTAGAGCATGAATGAATGTTTCTACGGCTTCGTTGGTGAAATTTAGCTCACATTCATGCTGTAAAATAGGTTTCTTTGTGGCTTCTCTGAAGTTTCCACCCATTGTTCAAAGCGGTTCAATCCTGTTCAGAAAACTGGATTGGGAGTAGGCGGGTTTTCAGCCCTGGCCCCGCCCTTGCCTCTCTGTGATTGGCTGAGGTGCTCATGTGTAGCTCAATTACGTCACCTTTGCAGATTGTGACGGGAAAGCAAGTTTTTTATTGTCGGTATGCAATTATCAAATGTTAATTATGTGTAATTCTTTATGAATTACAATTGCACATAATATATTGGGGTCACTTCAAATTCAAATCAACCAATTATTGTGTTTTGCTTGAATGAGGACCCTCGTGAGAATAAACGGTTCGGATAATGGGTGGATGGATATAATTAAAATATTAGCTATCGCGAAAATGAAAGGGGCAAACGTGCGAGCGTTTGCAACTGAAGTTACGGTGGGTGACTAATCATTCACAATTACAGTATTATTATGCAGTCATGCCAGAATAGTGTTAAATTGTTACAAAAGCATGCAGAATTGAACTCTTTGCAGTCGAGAAATTATAATTGAAACAAGTTACATTTCCATATGATGCCACCCAATGCATTGCGTGATGCACATGTATAAATTCAAAGAAGGAAGAAAAACATTGAGCAATGCAAATTTAAACATTAAAAAAATTGGAAAAAAAAGAAGGAAATCATAATGTGACCAAATAATGATGTCATGGCAGAATCAAACCCCATAGCCCATAATTAAGCATCCAATCGGTTTGCTCTGATGTCATCCCTCTTACAGCCCTTATGAACATTCCTAAAATGAACTGATTTGTATTCACCAGCGAACGTTAACGATTTCCCACTGGAAGTGAAACGAATTGTCTGTTTAGAGTTCATTAAGTGGTAATTAGCAGCAAATGGAAATAGACCTAATGAGGAATTTTACTGAAATGGACTATGTAGTCGCACGGGGCTTTCACTCTCCACAGTGGAGGATAAAAAGCCTGTGTCGTAGTTTTTCCAAAGAGCTGTGCAGGCTGCAGTGTCGCACAGTGAATCTGTAATGAATGCCTGTGTGTATGTCAGTGTGCAGGGTAGTGGGGGTGGAGTAGTGTGTGTGTGTGTGTGTGTGTGTGTGAGTTTGTGTAGGAGCTGCTCGCGCCGGTTTAGGCCGGTCTCCTCCTGCTGCTGCCTTTGACTGACAGCTCTGCACTTGTTTACCACACGTCTGCTGCTTGCAGGAGGGGAGGGAGTGCTGAGCTGGCAGAAGCAGCTTTTGACATGCTTATGGCATCAATGGCAAATGTGTACAGTATTTCTTTCACGCTGGAGCCTCGGAAGCTGCACATTATGGTCTGCTTGTTGCTAAGCAGGCTGCGCTGTTTTTCGTTTACATTTTTTTTTTGGCCCCTTGAGATTCTGCTCCCAACTTTTATTGTCTGCTCTGAAGAATAACTTGTTCCATTTTAGTCTTAATATAAAGTCCTCTTAAGACCACTTATGGGGGAAGGGGGCAAACAAAAACAGCATTGAATGTTATTATCATTGGTATGGCTTTTTATTTGTCTATATCTATTTTTTATTTTTTTCTGAGCATTTGCATGGCGGGCCGGGTCAAATGCGCTTGCACCCCTACAATGCATAACTTGTTTCCAGGCAAATATCATGAGTAAAATCCATTTTGTTCTCTTCTGTCTCCCCCCCCACCCTCTGTTGTTTTTTTTTCCTTTTACTTTTTCTGTGGTATGACTTTCAGATGCCCTCGTAGAGCAAATGTATCCAAGGTATGGTATACATGTGTTTGGAATAGCGTCCGCCTTGTTTTTCAGACGATGACAATTCTGAGGAAGGACTCACCACTATCCATTCAGGAAGACACGAGTATGCATTCAGCCTGGAGCTTCCACAGACGTGAGTGTTTTCACCCCCCACCTCATTTATAAAGCTTCTCGTGGGTTAATGTAACTTGCATATCTTTTGCAGACCTTTGGCTACCTCTTTCGAAGGGAAGCATGGCAGCGTGCGCTATTGGGTGAAGGCAGAGCTTCACAGGCCGTGGCTGCTGCCCATCAAGACCAAGAAGGAATTCACCGTCTTTGAGCACATCGACATCAACACTCCGTTACTGCTGGTAAGGAGGAAGTGTGACACAACATCAATGACAATTTTCTTTTTGGCGTGTCACAACCTTGGAAACTTTTACAGCTGGTCATCTTACGCAATTCCAAGACCGTCATTTGTGGTTACCGCCCCAGCGCTGTTGTATAACCTCGGAATTTTGAATGGAATTCACTTTGCGGTACCTTCACTTCCAATCCAAATTTAATACTGCTTTGGTCAAATGTCAGCCTTCATTTATTCTGTGACTACAATATTCTGTCAATCAATTTAAAAATATATTTTTTGTAGCCCATTATATGTAAAATAAGCAGCATTTTACCCTAATCGAGACTTTGCTTTGGCTTTGAAATTTAGATGTTCTCCTTGTGGTTGCCTGGGTTCTGCTCTTCCATATTCCAGCAACATGCATGTTAGTTTAATTTAAGACACCAAACTGTTTGGCTATAAGGTACTCTCCCTCATCCTCCAAACTCCACCGTCACGGCAAAGACCTTTGCAGAGAAAATAGCTCACCAAATTTGATCCTTTTTTTTCCTCCAAATTTCAACTCATGCATCTGCATCTTTTTTTCTCTCTCTCTCTCTCCAGTCACCACAGGCCGGCACAAAGGACAAGACACTTTGCTGTTGGTTCTGCACCTCAGGTCCAATTTCCCTAAGTGCCAAAATTGAGCGGAAGGGCTACACCCCAGGTAAGCATGCGGCGGATACGCTCGAGTCATTCATTCTCTCAACCTCAAAATGACTTCATCAACTTGACTTCTTCTCCCACGCCGCAGGAGAGTCGATCCAGATCTTTGCCGAGATCGAGAACTGCTCGTCCCGCATGGTGGTGCCCAAGGCGGCCATCTACCAGACGCAGACTTTCTATGCCAAAGGGAAGATGAAGGAGGTCAAGCAGCTGGTGGCCAACCTGAGGGGCGAGTCCTTGTCCTCGGGCAAGACGGAGACCTGGAGCGGCAAAATGCTCAAGATCCCGCCCGTGTCGCCCTCCATCCTGGACTGCAGCATCATCAGAGTGGAATACTCGCTCATGGTGAGCGCGCATGAATGTTCTCAGTGCCGTGGAGCTCATGAGCTTCCTATTCCAAGTCCTTCATTTCCATCC
The DNA here is from genome assembly GCF_054856545.1 of Hippocampus guttulatus. NCBI lineage: Eukaryota > Metazoa > Chordata > Actinopteri > Syngnathiformes > Syngnathidae > Hippocampus > Hippocampus guttulatus. The sequence continues at coordinate 18,410,549 of NC_141265.1, forward strand.
CGGGCCCTGGCCTGCACCGGGTGTTAACCCCACATGCCACTAAGAGCATTATCCCGGCGTATCTGCAGCAACACCTGCCTCGAGGGCGCTGATTACCTCTTTACCGTGTAAACAGCCGCGAGGATCTTCCCCGTATCCACTTGAAGCATCTCGCATGAACACATTGACCCACATAACGGGGAGCCGTTCTATAATATCCCGTCAGGTCACTTGAGGAACTTGCAGCCTTTCGGTCGTCTCATGTGATCTCCTCGTGTCCTTCTTTAGGTGTACGTGGACATACCAGGGGCAATAAATCTTTCCCTGAACCTGCCGCTAGTCATCGGAACCATCCCCTTGCATCCCTTTGGCTCACGTACATCCAGCGTGAGCAGCCAGTGCAGCATGAGCTGGCTGGGGATGGGTCTGCCCGAGAGGCCTGAAGGTAGGCCGGATTTTTTTGTTTTGAGTTTTTTTGTTGTGCTCCTTTGGGGGGAAAAAACTTCCCGGAACGCTAACGCGCATCTCTTCTTCCGTAGCCCCTCCAAGTTATGCACAAATTGTGACGGAAGAGCAGCGGCAGAGCAGTCTGGATGTGCCAGCGGCTCGCGAGGGTATGGATGGACCGCTGTTTGCCTACATCCACGAGTTCCGTTTCCAGCCGCCCCCTCTCTACTCGGAGGTAAGGATACCCACTTGACTTCCTCACATAGCGGCCTTCACTCAAATCGATACACACCGCATCAATTAAAACCTTAAATATGACTCGTACAACCAGGTCATGCGGTAGGGAACTTTCCCTCAAAGCCAGACTCGCAGTGCAGACAGGGCATGTGTCAAGTAATGTTGAAAGAAAAGGTTATTGCAGCTAAACATTTCATTGTTCAAAGTAAATGAAACAAAAAAGCAGAAATATGATGCGGAGTCACCAAGAGGGCACAGATGTTAATCTGGCGTCGGAGCGAAAACGTGATCATTTATTTGTGCAAATATACTTTTTTTTTTTTTTAAACCAATCAAAACTGAACATTTCTTTAAAATCGAAATGAATTAAAAACTAACAAGCTAGTTAGAAATACTAACTGGAAAAAAAAGTTGAGATAAAAACAAATGGTAATGAAAAATCCGAACCGATTATAACACTGGGTGCTACTGGTTGTAAAAAGTTTGACAACCACGGTTACAAATGGCCCCCCAGCCACGATGAATTATGGAGACATCAAGTTGGTCTCTGTCAATAATAATCAATTGCTATTTTTTCCCGCTCCCCCAGGTGGATCCGAACCCCGACCATGCCGACCGTCCAGAAGTGCGCAGGCCCGACGCCTGCCCATCACGCTGAGGTGTCGTCCGAAAATCCCCTTGGCTGACTCGGGAACCCAAAGAAAGCCGCACGCTACGAGGCTCCACGTTGTTCATTCTTCTCCTCGAATGGCGTCTTTTGACGACAAGAGAGAAATCCGAAGGAATCCAACCCACCAACAAAGACTTGAGCTGGGATTGGACAAGTGTGTTCTGTCAGCGACACAAAAAGGAGGGTCGCTGTTTTGATGTCTCACTCGCTTGCTGAGGGTGGGCTGTGTACAGACCCCCCCCCCCACCCCACCCCTAAATCTGTATGGCGAGCCCTCAGTAGCGAGGAAGAGTCTGAAGGTGTGGCACATAAGGACACGAGGCTTCACCAGTCCCGTCCAGACTGCATGAGAAAAAGAAAACCAACGCAGACGCCCCCCCCCCCCTCGCTCACCCTCGACGAGAGGCTTCCGCCACCAGAGCAAAAAGTCCTCAAGTCCCGCCTCATTTGGGGATTTTTGTTTTTGCACATCTTTGGTTTCGCGACTTGACTCGAGTGGCTGTGGGCGAACCGCTCGCTTTTCCAGACTGCGGGAGAAGCAGGGCTGAAAAAGACGAGAACAACGCACTGATTTTTGTTTTCCTTTCAACCTCTTTAAGATTGTTTTTCTTTGACAATTCCAGAGTGACTTATGACAACTGTACTTTTTTTTTTTTTTTTTTTTTAATGAAACACCCACAAAAAACAACCGCAGCACACTTTTGTCTACCGAGAAGCTATTTTGAAGACGTTGCCTCTTCTGCTTGGATCCAGTGTGGCTTTCCTCCTTTTGTTCCGATCATAGAATTATTAGTGTGTGCGCGTGCGTGTTTGCGGAGGGAGTTTGGAGCGGGGGATTTGCAGGCCTCGTTTTTTGCTACTAAACTAAGGGAGACTTTTCTCCTTCTTGTATGCCTGCTGCCCCTGTTTCTCTTTCTCTTACTGCCCAAAAGGCACTGTTTCATGTGTCAAAACAGTGCGAACATAGCGGAAGAAAAAAAAACCAAAAGTTGGTTTAATTGCACTGTTGAGAATATTGAAGAGTTCTGTTTGTTTCGTGCTACCAAACCTATTTAGACAAACGACATGCAGATGAGCTCGGCAGCTTTTGTAGACACATTCCCTTTTGTCCTTGCTGCACTTGCTCATTTGATCAGACCAGTGAAACCAGAATGCTTTATTAAAAAAAGAAAGAAAGAAGACAAGCACTGACGCCGCTTCTAGTTCGAAGAAGCAAACCTAATTGCGCAGTCTGGTCAGAACAAGTAGTCGTAGGTTGACATGAGTACTACATTGGTTTTCTCACTCATTCAACGCCATAGGCCAGCTGCGCTAATCGTGGGTTTGTCAGGAAATGGGATGCGCAGCACTTTTTTTTTTTATTTAAATGATAATTACAAAAAAAAAAGCATTACGTGGTGAAGGTCTGGATAAAAAAAAAAAAAAGGTACGAATCACGTTTCAGCTAAAGCAGTGTTGTGTAGGATGTGGATGCATTATTTAATCTTGAAAGATTAGTTTACATGATGTGGTGTGTGTGTGGGTATCCAGCCGACAACGAGAACGCTTCTGACGACAAGTGACAAACTGCAGATCATTCAAGTGATCTTATCTTTGTGGCCTTGACACAGAAAAGACTTTTTGGGTTTTTTTCCCCCTTTTCTTAAAGTTAATTTTGTTTTGTTTTTTTGCTTCCCATTGATGCTTGTTCCCTTTTCATTTCTTTGCATGTTTTCAATTCCATTCAAAAGGACAAAAAGGGAAACGCATGTCCTTTTTAGAAGCAAGACAGCATCAGAGAGGTCTCATAATTCTTTTTTTCCCCACTTAACCGAGGGCATTAGTGTAGTTTAACAAACGGACAACCCACGCGGTCTCCCAGGCTGTTGATCAGCGCCCCCGCCCCCCCGAGTATGATGTAAATTGCCTTCTCTCTTTTTCTCCCTTCTGTTGTATTTGTTTGACGCTCTTATGTTTCACAATGACGAATAAGCTGACATATTTGCTCCACGCCGGTCAATTCCGCACGAATCTGCTGGCGTGAGTAAGTCCAAAAGTAAGATTAAGCTGATTAAATAAAAAAAGAAAAAAATGCAGGAATTGAAATGTTCGAGGACAACCGCATCGGGGAGATGACGTCTGAAACATTTTAGAAACAAAGTGCAATATCACTCGTTGAATTTCTTCTCCGTTTTTTTTGTTTGTGTTTTCCTCCGTTAATCGTGACGATGTATGGATATTCTATGAATATGCGATGTTCTGAATGATTTCATCTTTTGTCTAGTTCTTCCTTTTTTGATTTGAATAAACATTTTGTTCTAAAAAGACCATTCACATGGTATGACTTTTTTTAATACATATGAAGCACTGAATTATTAACCCAAGTCACATTTATCTTTGTAGAATGTGCAAGTGTACTTAACTTTGTATTAAACTGTTAAGTTGTTTTTTTTTTACACCAATTAATTCTGTAGGGACGTGTGACCATGGATAGTAAGGCGTTTTTAGCCTTGGTCTAAAAACGTATTACATGGTCGTTTTTTTCGAGTTAAAAACAGCTTACTAAACATGGTCGTTTTTTTTTCGAGTTAAAATGTTAAAATTGGACAGCGCAAACACAAGTCCGTACTAGAGAATATTTACTGGTCGTTTTTTTTCGGCTAAAAACGTCTTACAATACATGGTCGTTATTTTCGGGGTAATACGCCTTACTATACATGGTCCTTTTTTCTCGGCTAAAAACCCCTTACTATACATCACTGGTGTCAAACTCATTTCACATGGTGGGCCTCGCCAAAATGTCCACCCTGTCACTGTCCAACCTGTCAGCAAGCATGCAAATTTTGCTGCTTGCGCGTACACTGTATTCACGCAGTGAATCTAAACCAAATGTACTCATAATAAGTGGGAGTTTGACCAATATGCATTTCTAACTATGCCGAATATCACGGACAGGCAGCTCAGGGGAAAATAGCAACTTTTTGGGCTGAACTGTGGAGGCCTCAAAGGCATCGTACGGCGATAGTAACTCACGCCGAAAAGCAATTAACTCTGCTTACGACTCTCCGGTTACATGCTTGCATAACTGTGCAGTAAAACAACCAAAAAATAAATCACAATCGCAAGTCATGGTTATCGCACGCAATGCTAAGTTAGGAAACTTAGCATTGGCACGCGATAACCATTTGACAACATGGATACGCTCCACAAATGGTCCATGTCCGTTCTATTTGGGGCAGCCAAAGGCCAGGAACGGAGAGCCGCATTCTCGTGGGTTATGTCACCCGGGAATTGGATGCGCACTCAAGGCGGCGCTGGCGGTGAGGCCGCTGCAAAAGGAGATGGAAAATGTCAGCTTCTTTCATCCACCCGCGGCCTCACTGAGAGCCAAAAGTCTTTGCTCACCTTAACGTCGTGTTCCAACTGGCTCGGCGTGCCAGACGCAGGTTTGTTCATTTCACGACTCATCTTATTTTACCCGCAGCTTCCTTTTTATAGGTCGGGAGCTGACTCACAGCCTCTTTCTGACCCCTCCCCCACCACCCCTTGCCCCCCTCCTCACCCGCTCACATTTTCCTGAGTCACAGGCTGCAAAAGACCACCCCAACCTCCAGCTCACGCTTTGACCTCCCTCCTGTGTGGCTTTCACTCCTGAAAAACAACAGGTGTGAGTGGAGTGGGGGGGGGGGGGGGGGGGTCGGTCTGCGCTTTCCAGTCACGCCTCGCCGATATGTCAGCCGTCTACTTCAAACGGCCAGTCTGCAGAAAGCCCGATCTCCGGGCCAATCTTGGCAACCTTCAGATGTCTGCACATTTAATACTGTTGCCCCACTCAAACGTTCTTCCATGCGCATTCCTTCCATGCAGGCCACACAACTGACTGGCTGCTGCAAGGATGATGTTCAAACATTCACTCAATGATCGACTGTACACTAATGAACCCTGCAACACGGTGGGGTTAAGGGTTGGCACACCTGCCTCGCAGTTCAGACGTTCTGGGTTCGAATCTTGCTTCTGGACCTTTCTGTGTGGTGTTTACACATTCAAAAAAAAAAAAAAAACCCACCTGGGATTATTTTAAGACTTTTCATTGTGCAAGTCTGAATGTGAGTGCGAATGGTTGTTTTGTCCAGACGTGACCTGTGACGGTGGCTGGCAGCCAGTGCAAAGGCTGCACTCTCATCCAGTCAACTCGCCGGACCGCGATGAGGTGAAGTGGTGTCGAAAACGGATCAAAGGATCTTGTGAACACTGGCAGCACAGTGGTCTAGTGGTTCTGCCTCTCATGTCGAGGTTCGTGGTTCAAATCTCAACTCTGGATACACACACTTGCGAAACTTGCACAAGCTGCCTGGAGATGCATTGTATTTGGGAAACAATAAAATAATAATTTCTGTCCACAGTTTTTAGGTTCAGAGTTCTCAAGAGCTCGAGCCATCTGTAACACTCTTCTATTCTATTCTGTTTAGTTATTGTTCCATTCCACACACGGTGATTCATTGAAGCTTACCATTAAATTCTGCACGCTCTCACTGTTCTCGAGATCAAGAAGTCAACATGGATGCGAGGCGTGTGGGCTTTATAAAGCATCACACGAGGTTCCAAAGCACCTCACATGGACCGGCCCCCACTAACCCAGATTCCCGTAACGGCCCCAAGGTGATAACTCACTTTCCAAAATAACACAATGGCCTTGCGCATACCTCATCAAATGTGACAAAGTCCAGGTCCAACTCTCAGCGTTTTGTCCTCTCAGTACATTGACTTGAAGTCTTAAAGCTTGGATCTGAAGCTACGCATTCAGTGAAAACCGGTACGGGTCACTTGACTGCAACAGTTGGGTTGAAGCTTTGTCTAATAATTTTCCATGGAGGCTCCATGTTGCAGATCAACACATATCCACCGCGCATCATTCTATACTTGTATTTTTAATGAGAGCTTAGCTGCTAGTGAAGCGCAACATTGCTTGAAATCCTCCCCGCTGACTTGACTGCATGCTCTCTTCCTTCATTTCGCTGCCAGATAAGCGCAGACGCTCGCGTCTCGGGTTCCCCAATTTTCCATCCGTCCCAACCGGACTGGACCAGTGGGCAATCCCCCCCCACCCGCTCCCCCAAATCCTCAACCTTTGCTCCTCTGGGCTGGACCGACACCGAGCCTGCCCCGTCTGCGCAGCTGCTGTCTGCTATGCTGAAAGCAAAGACATGACCAGGTGGCTAACACGCACACACACACTCACACAAGCGAGAGTGAAGGCACTAAAACACGCACGCAAACGCATTTGACGCTTGTTGCCGCAGACAACTTGTTGCTTAGCAACGGCCTTTGTTATGTCAATTGTCGTGTCCGGTGACAATTTAATGAAAGCCACAAACGCGCTCAAAGAAGTGATGCTCGAACACCGATAGGAGTGTTGTCAGGATACAAACTAAACTCAAAAGACGCAGCATAACACTTGTCTTACGTCGACGCGAAACTGTGACCTTAAGTCTGACACAGGCGGCCGGTCTTCTCCAGTTCTGTGACTCACTTGAATGACTGCTGGATTATGAGTGTCTTCATTGTGTGAAATTGACTCCGGATTTCTCGCTCTCTTCGCTTCCTTCCAAAAGAAAGATCCCGAGTGGGTCGGCCTTAGCGAGTGCCGCATGCGATCTCGAAGTGTCACATGTCTCTTATTTGGAAAATATAATAACACAAGCAAATGAGATGATCAGTACTAATCATAAGATAAGAAAACCTTTATTAGTCTCGCAATGGAGAAATTCCCAATTCACAGCAGCAAAGTTATGAAAGGAAGAAGTAGAACAACAAAATATAGGAGCTGCTGGGAAGGCAGCCACTCTCGCGGCGCCATTTTGAAATCAAAATAACAAAAATAACACAACACAACACATAGGACACAGACAGTCGATGCAGGCCAAACTGGAAAATAGCATCTCTGTGTGTGTTTTCGAATGATATTGGACCAAAAAGCTTTCTGGTTAAAGAAAAAAAAAAACCCTCTTACCTGGCTAACAGTTTTGGCTGTTGCTTCGGCCTTCATCTTAAAACACGTCATCAGGAATTATTGACAGCTACGATGAAGGCCGAAGCAACAGCCGAAACTGTCAGCCAGGAAAGAGTTTTTCTCTTCACCAGAAAAAAAAAGAAAAAAAAAAAGACCATTGTCTGGGTGTTATTATAGTTCTTGTCACACATATATTTTTGTTATTTTGACTTCAAAATGGCGCCGCGTGAGTGGCTGCCTTTCCAGCAGCTCCTATATTTTGTTGTTCTACTTCTTCCTTTCATAACTTTGCTGCTGTGAATTGGGAATTTCTCCATTGCGAGACTAATAAAGGTTTTCTTTCTTATCTTATCTTGAAGCATATCGTTAGCCCACTAGCATATTTGACTAAGTTGTATTTGAACGCTAGGTGAAAAAACAAAAAGGTCAACAAGCAAAAAGAGCTTTGCACGTTACCGTGACCTGCGTAAGTGACAATCTAAACAGAGATTAAAAAAAACAAACGCACCCATATTTTTTTATTGATATTGTGACAGGAAGTAAAAATGACTCAGGAAGTCGTACGATCAGGCTAACCTATGTTGAAATGTGATTCTTTTCACTAGCTTGGAAGAAGACAACGCAACATCATAACAAGACCGATTTAGCGCTTCGAACAGCAAATACTTTGTTCTGGGTGGCGAGGTGGTCCTTGTAGCGCGTATGCTCTCCCGACATAATCCGGCATGCAACAATGAGCGCTAGTGTGTAGTTTGACATGATTAGGGCCCTCAGTGCCGCAGGATTGAACTGGTTTGCTGTGGTTGCGCTCACGCACAAACAGCCAGTGTGCTGTGGGGACTTTCTCTCTCTGATGGGTCACTCGTGACATCATTTTGGAGAGGTCACATGACGTCCCACTGAGCTCAACACTGGGGCTCTCTCTCTCTTTATCGCCACAACGGCGAACCTACGCCTTTTCTTTTTTTTTTTGCATCGTCGTTCCAGTGGTCTGTTGTCTGTTATCTCCGACGGGTGATAATGACGACTTATATAAGGCTGGAGTGAGATTTATAAAGACCGTATCACCGATCGATGCAAATGTAATGAGACCACGGTGACGTCTAATGCTGACGATCCGTGACGATGAGCTTCGCAGCGGTAATTCCTTGCTCAAGGGCGTGTTGAGAAAAGACCGAGCGAGACTTTAGGCCCACAAAAGCTCCCCTGGCGTAAAGAAAAAAAAAGGTGTTGCTCCAACAGCTTATCTGCACAAACACAACTATTTCAGGCCGCAGCGAGGGTTAAAAATATCAGCGAGGAGCGTTCTCCGTGTCGACTGTCCGACACTTGGACGCGGCGTGTACACGGCGGCGGCATTCATGCATGCATGCGATGCATTTAGGATGTGCACGCGGTGAAAAGCAAGAACATCCCCGGGATTTGCTTGGACATACACATCATCATGCGCAGAACACACATATGACTCGACAGAGGGCTCGCTGTGTATGGTGGTGCTGCCATCGACACGGTCGAGTGTGTGCGTGCATGCGCGTGTGTGCGTGTATCATTTGCTGGCATGATGTGTCTATTACACCCCCCCCAAGAAGGCTGTTTGCTTAGGCCGGGAGCGTTGGCTTCCACTTTTCAGATTCGTGTTTCAGCTCAGGGTTGAGTGAGAGGTGAGAGAGGTGACAAACATGCACCGCCTGCATGCTTCTCAAGCGGAGCTTCTCTCAAACTTTCTGTGACGCCTCAAAAAAAAAAAAAAAAAAAATAAGTTCTATAAGAGTCACTGCACCGGCATTGTAACTAAAATTGTACAACAATTGTAAAACAAAGTACAACTAAACTGTGATTAAGAAATGTACTACATCCCTTAAATCGGTTGCGTCAAACATAAGCCCAACTTTTTGGGTTCTTTATTTAACCCCAAAAGTTATTGGGATTTTCATTTAACTCAAATAGTTTTGGGGTTATTTATTTAATCCCAAATGTCGAGTCAAATAAATAACAGACAATGCAATCATTTTGATGGTTAAATAAACAACTAAAAGCTTTTTACAAAACAACCTTTTTTAAATTAATTTATTTTTTTGGGTGGGGAGGGGTGTTTATGGGAGATTCATTTGACCCTACTATTTGGGTTCAAACAATGACCCAAAAGGATGGGTTGGCCGTTTTTGGAACCAATTTGGGGTTATATTTGACCTAAGGATACAGTCACTCTAACATTACTGTGTGCACAGCATCAACATGCAATTTTTATTTTTTATTTTTTTGCTTCATTTAACAACCTCATCCAGCACGGCAGACTTGTGATGAGCGCGCTTGCCTCATAGTTGACTCGAAAAACAATTGGGTCAAAAATGATTCAAAACTATTTGGGTCATTTCAACCCAAATTTTTGTTCTGTTTTGTAGCAGCTCACAAAGTTGGTTCAAATTGACCAAAGTAGCAGGTGGGTCCATTTTTAACCAAATTGTTTTTTTTGTTTTTTTTACACGTGTTTGGAGTGTGAGGTTCTGTCGGGTTTGAATCTCGGCTTGAGGCCTCTTATTCCTAACCTCGTTATGTACCTCAACCTCTTGTTTTCTAGGTGCAAAATTTTTTTTGTCGTTGTTGTTGTCATCTCTTGCGACTGCTGCAGTGTAGGACCACGGCTCCATTTTTTTTAAATTGCCTGGCCTTTGGATTGAGTGCATGCTAAAAAGCCAAGAGGCCACGTCACCTTTCAGCAGCCTCAAATAAAATGGAGGCATGGCAATCCTGCTCTCCAACCTGGCAGCGCGGAGGCGGTTCTGGCTCGAGTTACCTCTGGCAAGAACGAAAACAGGACTATGAAATCGTGTGTAAATTTAGTTTCCCTCTTTGCATTTGCAGCCATTTTTCCCCTCTTTTTTTTTTTCACCCTTCAGACAAGTGTCAGCAGCATGGGGAATGTAGTTTGAGTACAAGCGCCATGTGCGTAGTACACGGATTGAAAAAATCCTCTGCGCAGTACCACTCAACATTTTTTGGGACGTGCACACTCCCAATCAAGACGTTGGCCCAAGTTTCTCTACTTTTTAAAAAGGGTTAGCCTTGGCGATGCTTATCTCGCATCTTTGGAGGAGAGTCTTGCAGTGGTCAAGTCCGGTTTGTGCAAGTTTTCAACTCACGGACACAACGTCACAGGGAGCTGATTTGAGACATTCAATCCAGCTGCACCCTAACCACCGTGTTCTGGAGTTTGCCGCTTTTCCTACCGCACACACAATGTTCTCTGCGGAAGGTCACGTCGGGGATGCCAAAAGAGAACAAACAGGAAACATAAAAAAGACCATTATTCTCTGGCGCATTGATTCAAAGAATGTCAAACTGGGTCGAACCGGGGCTCCCATTGCTGTAAAAGCTTTTGAATCAAAAGGTAATATGACATTGTTTCCTTACATGATGACGCCAACAATAGCTTGATCATCGTGTTTCACACGCTCACACCCATGGATTGCATTTTAAACGTGATATTATCTTTGGTTTGGTTGTCATGACAGTCGAGACCGGCGTCACAGATATACTCTCAAAGACCTCAACACTAGGTACGCCCACACAACTGACTTAGCAACATGCAACAAAGAGCGCAGATTCTGCCAATACAAAGACAACAATGCTCGGTTGTGATTTTGTGGTGAGCGTGACGCGGTGCTTTTCAAACCACCTTCAAAAAAGTTTGCATCCGTCACAACACTAATTATATTTTTGATTCAGCTCTTGTATTGGAGTACAAAAAAAAAATACCGTAAAAGACAGAAAAAGCAAATCACAATGAAAACAGTTAGCATCCATTTGATTCCAACTAAGATAAAGTCTCTGAAAAAAATTGCTCCATGAACCCCAGCATCCTTATCAAACGGCCGACTGCCCGAGTGAGATAAGAACGCGTACTGTACATCATTCATCATGCAACTCCAATAAAACGCACCGCGATGGCGTGCAGGCCACGTTTGCGGCAGCTTGTCAAATTGAAGTCAATCAGTCCATTTGAAATGAAGACGAGCCGACTATATTGATGAGATCTGCTTTTGCTGCACTTCTGAAAAAAAAAAAAAAAGGTAAACACATCTTGCTGGAAAGCTTTTGCTAAGCCCGCAGATACCTTCATGCCAAGGGTTTTACAAATAACTATTTCTGCAATGAATTCTTTCCTTTTACGTCAATCCACTGTATGGTATAAAGCAGGGGTCCCCAACCTTTTTTGCCCCACGGACCGGTTTATGTCAGACAATATTTTCACGGACCGGCATTTAAAGTGTGGCGGATGAATACTACAAAATAATATGCTAAGAGTTGCATGAACACTGGTGGGTTTTCGAGATAAACACGAAGAGCGTCCAACTTCGCCGCAACACTCTGATCGCTACGGTCTTAATGCCTTCAAAATACAATACAACACAAATTCAAAGTGCATGAAAATCTCAACTCACCACAATGCTGAATCAGTGCGAGCGCCGAGCTTGATTTTCTGCAAGCGGGCGGTCCCATCTCGGGGTAATAGGAGACAATGACACCTGAAGTGTGTGCTTCATGTCGAGTTTACTTCGTCATTTTGTTTTAGTCGCCGTTACTGCAGAAAACCCCCGCTTCACATAGGTAGCATGTTGGAAATGGCAAAAATGCTGTTGTGGCGATCTCAGCGTGTTCAGCCATAACTTGAATTAAGAACACCGGCAGAGTTGTTGTCTCGAACGTACTTTTGAGGCCGCCGTCATTTGCGATCTCCATCAGTTTATTTTACTCATTTAGCAAGATCAGGTGTTTTGTTTTTAGCGTAATCAGTCACGTGACGGAGAAGCGTGGTTTGACGTGTGTCAAGTGACACAGCCGGATGCAATGGAGAATCCGGTAATTTTTCAAAATAAAATATCTTTCGTATTCCAAAATAAATATGACTGAATTAATCTAAGTTCTTATTGTGCGGCCCGGTACCAAATGCCCCGATGACTGGTACCGGTCCGCGGCCCGGCGGTTGGGGACCACTGCCATGGATGACCGAGCCACAACAATAACATTAGAATGCTTCATTAGTTGTTTGTAATGTAAAAAAAAAAAAAAGATCATTTTTCTGAAAAAATATTGGTACCTAATTTACCCTCTAATTCTGGAAAATCCCAAACAAAAAACAGCCACACTTAAAATAGACAGAATAATATTTATTAATAATGTTAGACAAGCTCGATCACATTTAGTAGATTGCTACAAAAATTCCCAAATATCCACTCAGTCAAACTGCATCCATTAATTTAGTACAACATTCCGATACAGGTTCGTACCTCCATATAAAAGCAGTACAAATCATTTCAAAGCTTTTTATGAAAATGCTCTATCCCACATTTAAAAACACAATCAAAAACAAAACAACAACAAAAAAACATTTTAGTGCAAATCATCGTGGTATAAAAATACTGTGTTGTGTTACGAGGATGGGCGGTGTTAGAGGTGCGTGTCGGCGATGGGGATCCTTCGCAGCTCCACGATTTGGGAGCTGCTTACGCTACCCCCGTCGTGACTGCCCGGGATGGACTCACTGTCGCTCACGGTAAGGCCGCTCCCTGAAACAGACATACACACACACACACACACACACACACACACACACACACACACACACACACACACACACACACACACACACACACACACACACACACACACACACACGTTGGACACAGTAGTAGTGTCATGGTCAAGCGACCGTAACAAAACATGAAATCATTCTCAGTGCAAACCACACACTGCTTTAACCCTCTGAATGCCACCGTGTCATTAGTGATTTGATCTCAGCCTTATCAGATGATGTGTTTTACATACACAATGAAGAAGAGCAGAGTAGAGTGCATGACAGGACACCATAGTATACGAATGAAAAGCTCTCATAGCCACAACTGAAATACTCTCACATCTGGACTTCGACGAGGCCACTCCAAAAGCTTCCGTATTTTTTTTTTTTAAGCCATTCATCAGTTGACTTGTTGATAAGTTTTTGATCGTTATTGTAAGGCAGGCAGCCCGGCAGTCGAGTGGTTAGCATGTCGACTTCACAGCTGCGGCCTTCCTGTGTGGAGTTTGCATGTTTTGCCCGTGCTTGCGTGGGTTTTCTCCGGGTCCTCTGGTTCTCCGACATACCAAAACAGGCCAGCTTTTTAAGTGAACCAGCCCCTTTTAACTCCCCTCAAACATGGCCGGTTAGCTCAGTTGGTTAGAGTGTGGTGCTAATAACGCCAAGGTCGCGGGTTCGATCCCCGTACGGGCCAATTTTTTAAGTGAACCAGTGCCTTGACACCGGTGATTCCTCAACTTCCATCAACTTTTTGGTAAACGGAGAGACTCAAACATGGCTGGTTAGCTCAGTTGGTTAGAGTGTGGTGCTAATAACGCCAAGTTTGCGGGTTCCATCCCTGTACGGGCCAGCTTTTTAAGTGAACCAGTGCATTGAAACCGGTGATTCCTCAACTTCCATTAACTTTTTGGTAAACTCAGATAGCCAAACATGGCCGGTTAGCTCAGTTGGTTAGAGCGTGGTGCTAATAACGCCAAGGTCGCGGGTTCGATCCCCGCGCGGGCCAATTTTTTAAGTGAACCAGTGCCTTGACACCGGTGATTCCTCAACTTCCATCAACTTTTTGGTAAACTGAGCGACTCAAACATGGCCGGTTAGCTCAGTTGGTTAGAGTGTGGTGCTAATAACGCCAAGTTTGCGGGTTCCATCCCTGTACGGGCCAGCTTTTTAAGTGAACCAGTGCATTGAAACCGGTGATTCCTCAACTTCCATCTACTTTTTGGTAAACTCAGAGAGTCAAACATGGCCGGTTAGCTCAGTTGGTTAGAGCGTGGTGCTAATAACGCCAAGGTCGCGGGTTCGATCCTTGTACGGGCCATTGAACTTTTGGGGTTAAGCTGTAGCCGGGTCTCGACGATTAATATGAGATTGGGCAGTCAATAAATCAAATTCTCTTTGCCATCCCAACATACTTTGTGACGACTCATCTATATTTAACGCCTGCCGCGGTGCTACTTTGAGTGTTAGCTTTTTTCATGCACACAGTGCGTTATGGGTCCGTTTTGAAAATCTTCAAAATAAATCAGACAATATAATGAATACAATTGTCTTTATCAAATGACAAACTACAGGTCTTTCCAAAACATATTAAGAACCTGTCCGACATTAATAATTGATGATTAATCATCGTTTCAGAGAAAATGGGAAGCACATCTTTTTTCATGTTTGACCCAATTTCTTTTGGGCTAAAGAAAATGACTCTCCACTGACCTTTGTATGACCTTTGTTCCTTATGTTTCACATGCAGCTTACCATTTTTAAAAAAATGTGCAAATATTTTCATTTTTTTGTGTATTTTGGCCAACTTTACAAACAGGTTGAAAGAATGCATTTTTTTTTTTTTTTTTGGTCAAATCAAATGCAAACTGGTCCGGCACTGATGGATGGACGCCTCCACCACTGTAAAGCTCTCATACACAGAAGAAACTGAGAGCAAAATACGACATTGCATCACTGCAAGACAGCTTGTCTTGACAGTCAACCGAAATGCATGCATGTGCAACAACCTGCCACATGGACGATAAGAAAATGCTTTGCTTTCACAGTAAAAGCAGTATGTTAATGATCAGCCTCGAGTTTTACTGCATGCTGATGAGACAAGCGTGTTTACGGTTTGACGGGCAAATTAAGTGTGCGAAGAGCCTCATTACCGGGCGGCATCTCGACCTCGCCCACTTATGTAATTGTGATTAGACAATTATTTTTTCAGCTGACTCCCTCGCTCTGCTGGTCTCGACGCAGGTGAAAAGTTCAGTGTGACATGTGGCGGGGGGGAGGTGTTTGAAAGTCATGGGGAGGGTGGGGTCGGGGGGGCAGGAACTCAGTTGGGTTTCAACGCACAAGTTCGTATAGTATCTAATTGGTTTTAACCATTGCCAGACATTACTTGCATGATTACTTCACATCGCTGAAGGCAGTTTTGGGAGAAAAAAAACTTGTCACAGATAGCTCGCCTTCATTTAATTTTAGATTTAAATGTTGGATCTCTCAACTAATCAGTCGGATCAGCGGTTCGATCGAACCACAGGGGTTCTGTGAATCGGTCTCAGGGGTTCGACGGAGCCTTTGCTTCAGAGGTTAAGACACCCGACTCAACATGTCAATTAGTTATGACACGCCCGCGACGGATGATCACATTATATTGTTTGTCCAATAAGTGCTGCGGGAAATTTAGTTCGCTCAGTTGTCAACGAGTGACTGTCGCGACAGTACGTCGTGTGGTTAGGGGTTTTTTTGCATTTTTTTTTAATACATGCTAATAATGTGGAGAAAAAAATAAATAAAGTCGGATGAATACAGGTATTTACAACATGGATTGACATGCATCACGGAAAGTGATGGGAGTCAGTGTCCTATCTGCATGATTTGTCATGCCAAGTTGAGCACCTCCAAACTGAAGGAGCGCTTCTTGAATCATGTTTTTATTTTTCACGAATGAAGGGTTCGGTGAATGTGCATATGAGCGGGTCGCGTTCGGTACCTCTAACAAGGTCAAGAACCACTGAGTCAGATGTACAAACCATTCATGCTTTTAACTCTTTCGCGGCCAGCGGTTATCACAGTGGACAGCTTATCATGCGATCAGGTGACAGGGTGCATGAAAGGGTTGATATAATCACACTTTTTGAGCCTTCCCATCTTTTTTAGTTCTTATTTTCTACTCATGACATTGGCCTGCACTTCAGGAAATCCGATTCCATTTTGTGAGAACCTTCCGACCTGAAATAAGGCGGCGTGACGACAGAAGAAACTTTTACAACTCTTCTTCAACTTGGAAACACTTACTGAAAGAGATATTTAGCGTGGCCTTACTTTTACAGGATGTCTTATCTACTCGTGTATATAAAAGTCAGTGTGAGATGTGAGATCTGACAGCCCAGTGGAGCAGAGCTTTCTAGCCTCACACTGCAAAAGTTCGAGGTTATAACACAATAACGTAGATTATACATTGCCGCCCTTGATGCTGGCCTCCCCTGAAACCAACCTATTTTTATATGGGGTTTTTTCCACAATACAAAACATTCAGTCTTAGGTTGCATTAAAAAAAAAAAAGACTCGGCCCATTATTTCAGGAAGGTGACGTCTGCGAGTTCAACGTGAACAAACAATTGTATTTGTGGAATATTCGCGCGCATGACTCAAACGGAAACCAGGCTGACGGACAGGATGATGTATTACAGTAGAAGTAACATTCATAGGTCAACAAATTAGACGGAACGGAATGCAAATTTCCTCGCAAGTGTTAAATATTTAACCCTCTGATGAACCGTAGGTAAATGAGAAGCAAAATATTCGAAACTCGCGGCGTGATGCGGTGCAGGTGAACATCATGGGAAAAAAAAACCCCACAACTGCAGCGACACAGAAATCGTGAAATGAATTTGTCTCTGTCAGTGTGATTTTCGTGAAGGCAATTTTGTTATTTGACGTGAAATCAGCCCCAATTTGGAAGCATTGCTGCACGGCCCACATGTGTTGAAGCGCTTGGAGCGCGGCGACAAGAAACCAGTTTGTTCACTGCAAATGAACGACGACGTGGCAACCGGTTGCTCGAGGGCGGGTGGCGTTTCTTCTGCCGTTTGGCAGCAAACCGACTTGGCCGCGACTCCTTTTTGATACATTTGGACTCACCGCAAATAAAACGACACGATGTTTCTCGGTCTTTTATCATCGGGGAATGTCCTGAGGAGAAGCTGAGCGCACTTAGCTTTCGTCAGGTTTCGCTGTCATTTAGCAGTGCTGAAAACGCCGTTCTCTCCGTTTCATCCGTACATGTATGTGTGCGTGTTAAACTTTAGACAGCATCCTCGAAGATAGATTTTTTTGTTGTTGTTTTAAATAGTGATTCTCAAAATGTTTGAGTACCACAAATGGTACGCGAAAGAATCACTGAATTACATTTTCAAGCTTCGCATGATACGGATGCGGTGGCTTCGGCTTCTTTCAAATCCAGTACATTTCAGTTAGATTGAACTTTTAAAGCCGATAATTTATTCATTTTGCTCTTATTGTTGTGAAACATTTTATTTCTTTTACTATGGGTTTTTTTTTCCACACGGCGCGTCGGGAGTCCTCACCAGTTTTTAAGGCAAATATGAGGTCATCAAACTCCTGGGACTCGTCGTCGGCGGTGACCAAGTTGGTGTTGATGAAGCCGCCCTCAGCGGGGTACGAGCCCATCACCGGAGCGGGCTTGAAACCGCTTGTGGGCTGAGTACCGGTCCTCAGCGACGTGCGCTCGCAGTCTGCTGACACCTGGCAAAAAGTCAGCAGGCGCGTTTTTGTAATATGCGTCGTTATTTGCCACGGACTTGATTCAACATAGAAAATAGGGATGGGGCACAAATACAGGTTGAGACTGGGTTGGGTCCATTCTTATTGTAACACACACACACACACACACTGGGTCAGTGGCGCTGTCATGTTTCTGTGATGAGTTTGGGTCAGCCAGAGTACACACGTCGTTCAAGCACCCCGAAGGGTTAAGAACAAGGTCACAGTGAGTTCATGGGGTGAACGGGAGGTCACGTGAGTGTTAGGAGTTTTAGGGGGTTAAACTAGCAGCTAATAACTCAAGCACAAGACAAAACAGACGAGTCTTAGTGGGGGGAAGCGTCCAAGTCTTGTACTGTAATCCCTTATACCTTTAGCCAAGTTTGGATTGGGGTGGCTTTGCCTGTTTGTGTGCGATAGTTTGTTGATTCATCAACTTGGATTTTTTTTTTTTGGTGTCGATATTATTCCAGGAAAAGTACGTCGTAAGTTTTAACAAAAATCCATCCATGACTTTGGGGAAATGGCAGACGACACCCTGGTTGCCAATCAATGGGAGGGCTTCTTTTCAAATACTCAGCTTGACGTTTTACGGCCATCCATAAACTTGCTTGACCTCCTCCAAGTCACCACACCCTCAGGTTGTCTTCCTGCGTCTAACTCATTGTGTCCGCTCCACCCGTTTTTCCAACATGGTGGACGGCGCCTGAAGCTGTTCTGGCTTTTTTTACTTGCATTTACATACAGAAAAGCTTACTCCAATTAGCCATGTATTCACATCACCTTTGTTCACATCGACTTTTCTTCGATTGATCATTTTAACCAAGCTTTCATGTGCTTTGCGGGACAATTCTGTTTGACATGGTTATACTATGTCTCAGTGGAATTTAATCAGATCAGGCTGCAATTTGTTGCGCTTCACAGTGCGATTAAAAAAAACACTTTTTTATCCTCAATACTGTCGATAATGACACCGTCCTTTATGATTATTATTTTTTTCATAGATTTTGCTCTCAGATTGCTCTCGTGACTACTTTTCCATTTGCCCCTAGTTTGCTCGGTTTTCCATTTCAAAGCAGCATCACAGGAAACTGCAAAAAACATGCCACAGTGAACATTTCAACCAAAATGACACATTCTAACGCACGACGACAGTGAAGAACAACAAGGGTCTCCCGTATTTGCTCCGCAGCAGGAAGACAAATTTTATTCAAGATGGGACGGCGATCATTTTCTTTTTTTTGCATGTAATCATTTCACTCCAATTTCTTTCCAAGCTTCGAAATACCTGCAAGTTCTCCTCGTCTTGCCAAGTGGTGTGCGGCTCTTATTGCTCTCAAGCTAAATCCCGGAGAGGCGAGGAGTGTGCTCTCATGAATAAAACAAGATTAGCGGATTCCCGTGAGTGTAGAGGGACTTCTAACTCTCTCGCTCTTCCTTCTAGGGTATTCTACGCAGGCAGGCTTGGGGATACGGAGCCAGTGTTAAGAGTGAGATGTGCTTCAAATGCAACAACATCGCATGGCACTGCCAGGTGGTTGTAAGAGGGAGGTTGTGCAAGATGCGTTGACGGTGACCATTTGGCTATGAATTGGACTGTGGCGTAAATGTTTCCTATGCAGCACTCAGGTGATGTGAGAAATATGTGAAGGAGGAGCGGTGATGGGCACCTGAAGACATGGGAAAGAGGGCCTGGGAACACGGGGGGACAAGGGGGGGACATTGAGAAAAGAGAGAGCGGTGACGATTCCGTGAAGAAATTTAGTCAAGAGTCACACCAATTCTGATGACATCTTATGACATTAAGTGACTCACGTCTTGATGTGATTTTGTGGTAAAATTACAAAAATACAGGAAGCTTTATGGGAATAACTTTGAATAATTCATTTGGGTGAAATGATGATACATTGAACTTAAAATGAACGTTTAATGATGGGCAGGGCAATAGAGTCATAGCCACGTATGAATTAAATTGAAACAGGAATTCCATATTTATTCATTAGTCATGTTCATTTTTAGAAGCTGTCATGAAGCAGAAGAAAAAATGTCATGAGCAATTTAGGATTACAATCCCTCAATTGTACATTTTGGACTTTTAAAAAATATTTTAGAAAGAACACTTTAGTTTTAAAAACTGCAAGATGACAAACAAGTCATTTTCATTAAATTTAATATTCAGTCCAGTTTTTTTTTTTTTTTTTATAACAAGGTAGTTCCCCTTCCCCCCACTGGCAAGCACAAACTTGAGACGCAAGCGCTGCAAGGTGGCAGTGACACAACTCACTTCACAACAATCGCGGTTTGGCAGCCACAATCAGCAAACTATTCATCAAGGAAGATGCTTAAAGCTTTTTATTACCACTCCTAGTTGAAATTTACCGTCAAATTAAACATATAAAACAAAGCTTGTGTATTTAAAACAGTCACACATCTTAGCCTTTCAGTAAGCTAGCTTCATGCTAACACCAAATAGCATCTATGATCGCGTTGCCCGTCTCTCTCCCAAAGTGCGTTGGGAGAGGCTGCGGCTCACGCCAAAGCCTAACAGAAAATACGCGGATGGATTATTTCTGTTGACATGATTTCCTACACAAATTGATTCAAAGTTAAAGGTCATCCGGCATCCCAGAATGGAACGTGTGCGCCCTTCGAAGTTGATGGGAGTCGCAAAGAAATGGATGTGAGGATTTGTGTGTTTACCTCTTCCATGGCACTGATGAGGTTTTGTGTTGATTTGTTGATGTCAGCCCCAAAAGTTGTCGGTCCCCCTCCCTGATAGGTGGAGTCGGGACTGTCATGGCCACTCATTTCTACGTTATAAGTGGCTTTTGCAGGCCAACACAGCTGGTTGTGCATGACAAAGTAGACCGCAAACACATACAGTCCCTGCGAAGCAAGCGAGGGAGGAAACACCAAATTAATGGACATCAATTCATTTATATTGCTTCATATAACATCTGTTTACGACTGTTGTTGTGTTTTGTTTTTTTTTTACTTTAAAAGCTTCACAGAAATAAACATCTGTTCAAGCAGTGCTAATGGACGATGACTTCATCATTGGGACATGACATCATTGCCGCCCGGGTATTTGCGCTTCCACCACTTCCGCAGCATTACCAAACCCTCCTGGTCAAACAGTGCCAGGATGTGAATTTCCCCAAAACATGGGGGTGCTAAATACTGCAAGACCATCTTGTATTTCACGACACCCGCCACTGGGCGATGACTGCAGCTGCAGACATCGATGAAATGCTTCAGGGGGACAGGAAGAGGAAAGTTTGAATAAGCATGCAGACAGGTGCATGGGTGGTGAACGCACTTCTGTGCGGTTTGCAGAACGTTTCTGCAGTGCTTTACTTTTTCTATCATTTGTTATGCCTGATTCTAAAATTGAATTAATCTTATTTTCCCTTTAATTCCACACAGAAAACTCCATAATAACATTTTTTGTTGTGTTCATTATTACCCAATAACATTACAACTACAAATAAATAGAAGTCCACAAACAGCTGTTAATATTTTAAAAGTGTCTCTGATTAAACCTCAATACATTTGAGATGTTGTAGTGGGCTTTTCCTGCCTTTTAGCGTGGATGGAGCATTACCTTTTGGGGCTATGTCGATCAAAGTAAATAATTGGAAATCAATTTCTTTTCATGACCTTCAAGGCGAATTCTACGGTTTTTCATGTGCTCTCTGCCTGAAAACATTTGTCAAGGTTTGTATGTCGCCAGCGGTGAATGCGGCTCTGGCGTCATAAAAGCAACATGGGTGCTTAAGCACAGGTCATTAGCAGCATACGCAGCGAATAGGAACAGGCTTTAACACGGGCCTGTTATGTAAGGGTGCCCTGATCAGTGGCGAGAACATGGCCAAACAGAACAAATGAGAGAATGAAAGGTGGTGGAAATGCAGTTAAAACGAGGGGGGAGGGCAAACAAGTCGATAACATATATGAAGCATAAAGGAGCTGGATGCCATTTTGACATTTGAAATGCTTGAACACCACCGCCGTAAAGAACACGCCCAAACATCACTTTGTGCAGCTCCTTTTCCCTGCAACGACTCTCAAGCTCACGGAACTTCATCGTTTAAACAAAGACACAATTTGTACCGCGTATAATACTTTGTGTCTCTCGGTGCAGATAACCCCTGATCCTATTTTCTTATAAGTGGGGACAAAAGTTGAATCAAAGAGAGGAACAATTGAATTGTCAAGTAGCCAGGTTGCAGCCCCGGCTGACATGAACGATTGGTTGCGATGGTACAATGAGGTGAGTCAGCAGGCGCTCAAGAGGGGAAAGACTGCTGGGATTGGGTTAGTGTCTCCTCATTCGGTCTGTTGTGTCACAGAAAGGGAGCAGTGATTGAGACGGATCGAGGGAAAATGGCAGTGAAGAGGTAAAAGGGTGATGCATGCCTCCTCGGTATCTGACTGAAAAAAGAGTCCCACCTGCGAGGCAACACACACACACACACACACACAGGTCTGTGCCATAACGTGCAGATGTTTATTGGCGCTAAATAAGAAAATGCTGGGAGGTACGTGGGGCCGCACAAGCACAGCCACAACAGTAAACATGGAAACTTTTTAGAATGGAAAATCCCCAGCGCGATGCAGAAGAAAAACAAGACCCCGGATCTAAATAGAAGACAAGACAGTGTTTGTTTTGCTCTGTGATTTTCTTTCTTTTTTTTTGGGGGGGGGGGTGATTGAATCATTTGTACAGCTGCCTTTGCAAATATAATAAAGTTCAGTTTTTTTCTAAACGGAGTAATTCAAAGCTCACAGTCATGTAATGATGCTTTACACGACTAAAAACTAGAATCCTAATTACAAACAAACAGTGGGACTATGAGATAATATCTCAAATTACCCTTTGCCATTAAAAAAATGCACATGCCATTAATCTGTTCCAAACAGCCCCCCAAAAAATTTGTAACATGTTTTTAACAAGACAACTTGCAATCCAATTGTTCTTGGAAAGAATGACATAGTTTTGAGCATTTTTCTTATGCTGCTCCTTCTGGTATGCGTACCGTTGCAACCTGGGCGCGGTATAATACAGACAAAGATCACTGATAACCACTGCAGTACTGCAGTGGTACTTCTTAGAAAAGTATGCCTGTGTGTGTTGTCATATTGCCTGTCTAGTTGTGTTGCGCCACTGATTGTGCCCAAATATCTGTCGTTGAAACGGTTACACCGCAATGCTGATGCTATTCGTTCGCTCACCAATGGCATTTAATAGTTTTGTTCAACAGACTTTATTAAGGCAAAGCTAGTGCATGTGGTTATTTTAAAAGACACATTGCATAATTACAGGGTCCATAACAGGCCTCCGGCTTCAGTGTTGAAAGCGTCCAGAAGTTGCAAAGCTGGTAGAGAATGGGCAAGTTAAAACTTCTTCTAAAATGTGACATTGTTTCAGTTGAGGAAAGTCACATCAGTGCTCCAAGAGCAGAAAATGCTCTGGGGTTTTTTCCCTGGCAAACAATGACCTTTGCCTTTGAGGAGCATTGTTGGCCAGAGAGAACTGATTGCACGATGTCACCGATCAGATTAGCCGTCTGCAAGCTCAACATCGTCTGTTAGCATTGACGTCATCGCTCACCCTCCTGTGTTGGTTCCACCGAAATCAATTGACTTTGGTGCCACACTGTTGCCTTTAGCACATACATGTCACATATCACCAATAGCTACCACACACTTTTACAGGCGCATCACGCCAGCACCGCAGTGACAAAAAGAGACTGGCCGAGGAGATATATTTTGTCACTCGCAGTATTTTAGCTTCAGTGTTAGTTTATACTGCAAGCATCTGGCTCACCAACAATTTTGAATTAAGTGTGCACATATGCAGTAAAAAAGATGCAATTGTCCATTGCATGAGAAGACAAGCAAATTGATTCTGACAGTTTAAACATTTTGATGTGTTTCTAAGTGTGTCAATTGATGCTGAAACAACAATAAGTTTGGAGGCGCATCTGGAAATCTCCGGACCCCCAGGCAATTGCCGTTTGCCTAGTCCATCCCTGACCTGAGTCCTCCACAATGACCTGCATTCACAACTCTTCACAATATTTGTATAAATAAATGAACAGCTAAACAAATATTATGGAAGCAGGCTAATGAGCTCACCAGCAGGCAGTTGGAGATGATGTAGAGGACAAGCATCCACATGTGCTTGTAGCCCATATGAAGTCCTGCCCACAACCACACCAGAGAGACGAGCAGGAACAGGTAGAGGACCAGTGGCACCTCTGGAATGCAATGACAGAAGTGACGAAAAATAATTTGAAGACATGAATACAGTACATTGTGAAAAATGTTTTCCTCTATCTCCCAATGAAGGCGTGTTCTGCTTGAACACCTCGCCGCATTTAACAGTGTTGCATAAACAGCTAACGACGAGCAGAACGACTCGAGAAGCGTCCCCCAAAGCATCATTAATGAGAATGCCTCTTTTTAACGAGGAGTGAAAAAATGTCCCCGTGTGCGGAGGAGACGCGGGCCTCTAAATTTTGTGAACATGCGAACATACTGCACCACCTTAGATAAGCCTACGTGGAGCACGAAGCGATTGTGTGGATTTGAAAGTGACCTTGCAAACTGTCCAAAAGCGCTGTTGGGTCAGTAGCCCGTGTGCAGAACAGACTGAACACTTGACTTGACAAGTAGGGTTGAAACACGGGGCCGACGTTTCACTTAGGTGCCACTCCCGCCATCTTCTCGTCAGCTTCTTTCTCTCTCCGCTTGTGCGCCGTGTCCCAGTGCAAAGTTGCCTTTCCTCTGTCTGTCTGGCTCCTTCCACACCATCGCTTGTCTCAGGACATTCCTGTCTCTTTCTCCTTCGCCGCCTCCCTCTCGTTGGACTTTCCTGCTTCCTTCTCTTCTCTTTGCACAACCGTCTCGGTCGGCCTCCTCCCTCACTGTCTCCCGGCCACTCTTGAGTTCCAACCGTGTAAGCACATTCCAAAGCTGAGCTGGAAGCGCGCTCCGACAGAAGAACAGCCAAGTCGCAGTCATACTGCCAAAGTACAAACTTCTTGACTTTCGAGAAGGGGCTACTTGGGGGTCTCATGCTTGGGAATCCACTATCATTGTGTGTACGGGTATTTAAATAGAGTGGGGCTGCAATTGGCGGTTGTTTTAATCATCGATTAATCTGCAGATTGTTTTGGTGATTAATAGACAAATTGGATAGCAAAAACATGTTTCAATTTCCGATTGGCTGGCAACCGGTTCAGGGTGGCCCCCACCTACTGCCCGATGACAGCTGGGATAGGCTCCAGCACCCACCGCGACCCTTGTGAGGATAAGCGGATCGGAAAATGAATGAATGAATGTTTCAATTTCCATCCCTTTACTAAAAAATAAACCAGACATGATTTAAAATGGACTGCAGAATATACACTCACAATCTAATTCTGATTCAGTTACTGGTTTGGTCCGTAACAGGTCAGAAACGAGTTTAAAAAAATTACTTCTAGTGGATCGAGGTGATTTTATTTTGTGCAGCCACTTGAGGAAATAAAATGGACTAAATACAACACGCCATATTTTTCCGTGTCAACTTTTACATACCGATGACCACATTCGAAGCAACTGGGGGTCAAGTATTTTGTATTTTGGTTTGTCAGCCATACTGCCCCACGCAATATAATGTACTAAGATGATTTTAGTTGCGTTAGCATCACACTGATAAGTGTTCAAGATAAAAAAGTGGTTATGTATGTCAAATGTCTGACATTTGTCATGGCAAGGAAACAAATGTTCTCCTGATCACATGCAGGTGTACCATTATGACTATTTTGAAAAGGGCTTCAGGTCAAATGGGCAAATATTGTTGCCGTTCCAGCACATGCGTGTGTGGTGAATAACACGCATTCATGCTGACCGAGGTCAGTCTTCTTGCTCGGCAGGAACGGAGGTTGAGTATGATTCCGTCTGGCTGACAAAAAATAAACACTTGAAACCCCCTGACGGTGCGAGCCTGCTCATGACCCGATCGGGCGAGCTGCTTCTCTCTGCCGGACGGCCTCCAAGTTTACATTTAATCGGGCGGCGTCCTGCTGTGAGAGGATAAACCGAGAAGAGGGAGTGGGCTCAACCAAAACAGTCGGGTAGAAACAGCGCGGCCGATGCTGACACGGCTGTCTCACGGAGGTCAGCAGCTGTAACAACAAGCATGTGCTGAGCCGCCGTACGTGCGCGCCGACCCGCGCGCACAGCAGTGCTGTTTTTGCATCAACATCGCTCATTTTCTTGTAAGGCTGCGTTGTCTTTGAAAGACACACGGAAATTGCCAGGAGTGCATGTGGAGGCTTGACAAAAGTGCTGACTTCACCTCACAAACTCCCTTCAAACGTATCAAGCGGCATCGCGCGGCCTTGGCAAATACGAAATATGTACGGCGCGGCGTGGGAACAATTACATTGTCAACAGCGAGCGCTCAAGTGCTCGCTTTCCAAAGCAGCACATGATGAGGCTTTGAGAGAAAATGGAATGTTCATGAAATAACTCAAAACTGGATAAATAATGTCCAGGAAAAAAAAAGAAAAAGAGAGAAAATAGTGCTATGCAAGCAAACGTCCCCCATCGCGTTTGTGTGTGCAAACATTCATTGCCGACCAGTGATCAAAGTGCAGTGAGAAGAACGCCGCCAGGCTTAAGAATGCAACAGCAGATATTGAATCAGTCGAGCGAACATCCCGTCATGTCAACACACCTTGTGGAATCGGTGTTCTGATAAAACCTCGCTCGGAATTGAGGCCATTGTTAGTTAATCCGTAAATTCTAAAGTGGATTTTTTTTTCTCCACCTTTCTATTGAGGTCTGACCAAAAGTACCAAAACATTTCATTTTCGGTGACGTCGGCAGTCTCACGTGTTCCGACTGAGTTTCTACGTGCGGCCCCGCATGCTGCAGTCTCATACAGATTAGCCTCAAGATTATCTCATCGCTTTGGGGGGGTTGAAGTCAAACATGTGGAGATGTTTTTCAAAGCGCTGTTAAAAGGATACATTCCTGCTTGTGCCTCGCCGTGCTTTGCTCCCAGGGGTCGCACA
The DNA here is from genome assembly GCF_054856545.1 of Hippocampus guttulatus. Lineage (NCBI taxonomy): Eukaryota > Metazoa > Chordata > Actinopteri > Syngnathiformes > Syngnathidae > Hippocampus > Hippocampus guttulatus. The sequence continues at coordinate 18,437,290 of NC_141265.1, forward strand.
CTCAGCGGTTTTTTTTTTTTTTTTTTTTTTACCTGTTGTTCACACTTCTGGTTGCTATCGCTCTCTCGCTCTGCCTGCCTCATGCAACACACGACATCCTGCTGTAATCCCGACGCTTATTGTCCTCACTTTACGCTAAACTTGTTCTCACTTTTTCACAGCATTATTTTTCTATGCTGTGTCAGACAGGGTGCGAGGCGGTAGAAGTTCTCAATTGAATTATTATTTTTTTCCCCAAAGGACAACACACACTGACGAAATGACACTTTGCTACGATTGTAAAGAAGTCAGTGTGCAGCTGGCATAACCGTGTAAATCAACAGTCCCGCCAAAATAACTCAGCACTGCGTCGGTGAATCAAATCGATAAAAATGGTTTGCGTTAAAATGTATTGAAAATACGGAGTGAGAAATCTATCGTGAACCTGTGCTGTTGGTGCGTCCGCGATAGATGTCATCGTATGCCTTCCACTGTTGCGAGACTTTGTAGGCGTGGATGAAGACGACCAGCACGGCAACTAGGCAGATGAGCGGCACCAGCACAGCGGCGCACAGAGCAGCGTAGATGTTCGGGATGAAACACCTAAACACGAATGGGGGGGGTGAGAAGATGGCAAGTGTAACCATAAAAGATATCATGTCATGTCAAGTTATCTTGGACCAGACTCATCAAACATGGTGTCAGCCGTAGTAATATGCTGCTCGGACCATTCGGTGTAATGGAGAAAACAACCTCGACCGCCCATATGTTGGATCTTGTGCCCTACAAACACGCCATTGTCAGAGTACGGTGCCTGTCAACAATATATCCCCTTCTGACTGCAGTGCAACGTGAAGAGCGGTGCAGAATGGCAGGTGCGTCTCAGAAATTGAACATGGTCGTTTGCTTCCTTCCCTTGCTTGATGTGATTGTTTTCAAGATCCTCCCTGTCCCAGTTCCATCACAGCATCACTTTTCCCAGCTGAATCTGGGAAAATCCGCACCCTGCTATGACCAAACTCGAAGTGCCAAGCAAGCACCAAAACACTCATGTGACTTTGTCTATGTTCCAAATGTGGTGGGAGTATAGAATCCAGATAAGACTTCAGTCTCGAGTGACTACAGAGAGAACTAATTGGCTCCGGAGTAGCCATAACACGGCAGGAGGTATGCCAAATAGACAATTGCATTGCATAGATGGACTGTGAGAGCGTAAACACGCTTTCTAATATGGACATTTGTCCTGTCGTGGCCTTGTGGAAGGTGGGGGTGGGGGGCTTATTGGCGTGAAAATCTCATAAGAAAGGGAAATGTTGGCCAAAGCGCATTCCCCATAAGTCTATTGAATGACTTCAGGCTTGGGAGCAGAACTAAAAAAATAACAGCATTTGAAGGAAATAGGAAAGGTTGCGATGCTTTCTCTGGCCAAATGTGAATTTCAGTTCAATCTTGGCTCTCCTGCTAAATAATTTTAAAAAAAAGACCATTCGTGGTGAATAACAATGTCTGTGTAATAAAAACAAGTCTCCAATGTTGTAAATTTCCAGTTATTTCTCATTGTTCTTGTTATGACATTTGGCTTGTCCCGTCAGGGGTTGCCACGGACTGTTGACTTGTTAGGCACAGTTGTTACGATGGACGTCATTCCTGACTCAGCCCACTCATTGTTTTTATGCAAGCTCGGGACCGGCAGTGGCTGCGGTCACTCAACTGCTGTAAGGTCCACTGTAATTTGCAGAAATATTAGTCTTTTATTATTATTATTTTTTTTTTTTGCAGAGGATAAAATACATATATACCCGTGAGTGTACATCTCCTCCATTCCCAGGGACATCTCTTCACGTCTTTTAAGAATCCAGACATTCACTCCCGTGTACGTCTTTTACGTTGCTTTTATATGAGAGTTTGAATGAGATTTGAACGTGTTTTAACGTGTTATGACATCACCACATAGATGAGATTCGTAATTGTTTGTTAGCGTTCAACGTTTATTTGCAGAAGGCAAACTTGTGCGGTTGTTTGGAATACATAATGGTTCATTTGCTTGCTTTCATGTTTTGTTTGACGGTAAACGTCAACCGGGAGTGGCTGGTGTACCTAATGTTGTGTCTTCTGAGTGTAAACGAAGGACAGGGTATCAGCATCACAGTGGCGACGGTTAAAAGCAGCGGGATATTTTGATGAATGCGCTGCCTCTTTCCCGCAAAAGAGGAAGGCCAACTTGACTTTTCTGGGCACACTGAATGCTCCTGTGTATCTGCCAATGTCGCATCTATGCACCCACTGTCTCACGGCCACTTACCCGCCCACAGGAAGCTGGCGCGCATACTCGGCCCGAAGGATAACAGACACACCTAAGGCCGCCGGCTAATTTTAGAAATGATTTCAGGGTCCAAACTTTAGTAGCGTTTGGCTTTCACACTTGTGCACAACACGTAGAATGTCAGTCATAGAAAAGGGACACTTGCACAAATATTATTCTACATATTGTTTCGAGTGAGCTCATCGGTTTGGTTTTAAGGGTTGACACTCTTTCTACTTTTAGTAATGAAGCAGTAATTTATAGCTGTTGCCTAACAAACACAATGAGATAAAGGTTTCAGTCGTTTTCGGTTTGCTTTTTTAATTTGTTTTGGCAGTAGCTTCCAGCTCTGAGGCGAAGACTCAAGTTTCGATATGAGGAGATGCACGCCACGCAAATGACTCATGCCTTGGTTCATTCATTTCATTGGCTGAGCAATCGCCTCAAATGATGTCACAAGATCAGGTGCTTACATGTCCCTGAAAAAAAAAAAAAAAAAAACATCCCTACTCACACATCCCCTTGCACCAATCCGTAGACAGCGTGGATGCTCCAGTCGAAGCCTCCGAGCAGCACGATGACCAGGATGATGATGATGAGAGCAGGAAGACCCCAGCCCAACAGGAAGTACAGCAGGTATCGACGATCAGTGTGCTCATCATTCATGATGAGCACCTGCCAGAAATTCACCGCCTGGGGGCACAGGTGGAGCAAATCACTTCAACACAGGATGTGAATTCTTTGCTTTTGATCCATAGAGGAAAGCAAAAAATGTTTGCGTCTCTGGTTATCGTGCAAAAAAATAAGAGGAGCTCCTTCCTACTCGTTAACATTTTGTAAATGCCAGAAACAAATACTGTGGCTACATATATTCAGCAATGCAATCTTGGAGCGTAAGGGCTGACTTTGAGCCACTCACAAGAAGGAGTCATGCATCTGAGTCGTTTGAGCGCACTGGGAACTTGATGCTGGTCTCTCCCAGAGCAGTTTTTCAGGTGCGCTGTCCAACATGTAATACACAATGCTGCGCAAGATGGGCACAATCATCCAGTTCTGATGTACTTGGGGGCAGAGTGGTTGGTGAAATCAAACACAACATGGCTTTTATTTTCTTTAACTCAGTAATGTTTGGAGCAACTTCCCCACTCTCACTTGACCTGGATCTGTGAAACTGTTCTCAAGGTGGCCTTCACGACGAAGCCGCAGAGGATCCTGTAATACTTGCAGGAATTTATGAAGGCTGGGGAAGAGCGTTAAATGTTTATTTTGAAGGGGACGAAACCTGTCGTTCTTTGATCGGATTCAATTCAGCCCCGCGGATCTTTGGACGCACCCTCTGCGTGTACCCTTGTGGTTGACTGACGACCAGTCCTGTGTACATTCTTGGCCAAAACAAGCTGGGACAGCCTCCAGATCGCCCACAACTCTAATGCGAACCATCGGTGTACAAAACGAATGGTTGGGTGGCAGTGTTTGCTTTGTAACCCAGCAGGCCATGACAGATTTGTCCATCAAACACATTGGTTACGTAAGCACCTTCTCCCTGAGGATGTGCAGGTGTTAGCAACAGACAAGTTTGTTTGAATAAAAAGCTTTGAGTAAATGCCCGTGTCGGGGGCAGAGCTTAAAGTTCACAATATTGAAATGAAGTTGTGGTAGGACCTCACTTGTAATCAGAGAGGACGCTCTTTGTTCAGAGTAATGAACCTTTATACGACACCTATAAAGCTGAGGATGTTTGTGACTGTCCATCTGTCTGTTAAAGCATTTGCAGAGGCAGCACTGTGTGTGTGTGTGATGCAACAGGAGGTTATGGGATGATGACCCCCTCCTCAGGCAACCTCTGCTCTGCCATAATCATCACCACATTGTGTAACAAGTATCGCAACGGACACAGAAACACATGTGCGGCCGGCAAAACCGCACGACGCTTGTGTAACAGCTCAAGTGTGCGTCACGGAGACAATAGGGAAATGTCAGAAGCCGGATCGGCCTTTGCCTTGGATGTGAGACGGCCCGGGCCGGCGAGTCACAATAAACGGATGATGTTGCCTTTGAGGTGAACTCACTGACTTGTGATAGTGAAGGTCAAAGTTGGAAGAAGAGCATAAAAAATAGATTGTTTTTCTCGTGGATATCTAGACAAGTATGTTTATTTCCTGGTGATTGTGTCTGAGAGAAATGTCAGAATGGGTCCAAGGAAAACCATATGTCCTGTTTTTAAGAAATACCGTCAAGCCTCTGACCAATTCAACCAAGATTTAAAGTTTCAAAGTTTGCATCAAGATATGTTTAGCAGTTCAATATAGTGGGGCCTTGAATTAAGAGGATAATTTGCTTCATAATCATGATCGTGATTCAAAAATGTGTATCTCAAACTATTTTTCCCCATTAAAATGAATGAAAATGCGATTAATCTGTTCTAACTCCTTAAGACACCAAGCAAAAATAAATAAAGAAATAAATAGCACTGGACAGTATTTTACTTCATTACAGATAAAAGGAAATAACACTCCTAAATAATGTAAAAGTTTGTGCATCATGATTTCCTGCATGAATTCAATAAGACGTGCATAGGTTTTGTTTGCCCGTCTAAGCTGTTCCGCAGTGTACGCTATGATTCAGTCGCAGACTCATACGGCCAAGTTATGTGATCTGGTTCAATCAACAACGTTGATTGTGAAAAACAGTGATTCCGAAAAGGACTTCAAAAGTCACCCACATTGTTCCATAATACGTCGAAAAGGCTTTGTCTATCTTTACAAGCACTTTGTAGAGCACCCCAATGTTTGCGCTAATACAGTCCTGGTTGGTCTGTAGGTTGCTCGTGTAGGTGCTTTGGTGGTCACCATAGCAATGACAGGACACCATTTTCTTTCTTACATCCAAGCCAGCGTACCATTAAGCTGTTATTTTAAGGTTAAATGACCACTTGTTGTTGCCTCAACTGTTAGGATGAATACCCGCTGGGTCACTGACTGGACAGGAGCATCTTGCTCCGTTGTCAGCGTATCAAGGCAAAACATTGCAATGTTTGTGTGACAAACCAGCAAAAGACAAAGTGCAAGCTAATATTTTCGATAGACTGAAAAAGAGGAGCACGGTTATATAACGATACGCAGCCTCCCTAAAAGCCGATGCATTGAGCCCCGCCTTACAGTCAAGCAAGAACAATCCGGTCTGGATCCAGATATTGCTTGCCTGCTGGCAGTGTGTTAGTGGATATTCCCCTGCCCATTAGATGAGCACGCCCACTCATCCACTGGCACAGATAAACACCCCCCCCCAACCTCCCTTCCCTACGCATGCCGCATGTATTGATTTCGCTGTGGTTTGCGATTAGTTTGCTGGCGCCTGTTAATATCAGGAGCTGGGCTCTGAGTGTCTGCCTGATAGGTGCGGTGCGACATCACTGGGATCAATGGAAAGACTTTGGGGAGGACAAAGAGGTTTGGTGACAGCCATCAATTCCAATCAGAGTGGCTGTGATACACTGTCGTATCTTCACTGTCAGCCTCCGTCCCTTCAAGAGCTGATGTCTTGACGTGTTAGTGAGTCAAACTGTCTTCACCGTAACATTGCTTTCAGTTCATCAGTTCATCGCTCAAAAATGTGACCGTTTCTCTGACAATGCCGCAGGTGGGTTTGGGTAAAAGAATATTTCTTTTAAATTCTATATAATACTATTTAACACATCCATCCATCTATTTTGTAATCCGTTTATCCCCACAAGGGTCGCGGACGTGCCTAGGAGATGTAGTTGCTCAGATATTCATATTTCAAATTATGTCATTATATGTTACGTGAAGGTATCAACTGACAAAAAAAAAAAAGCAACGATTAGTCACATGAAGTATAACAAACACCGTGATAGCTCTGGAGTAGTCTAATTAAAGAGATAATCTTCTAATACTGCACCAATAATAGAACAGGTGCCCGGGGAGATTAAAATAATTATGACACGATTTGCCAAAGGCCAGTGGGTGATGGAAACAAAGTGAGTGTACGTGACTTGTGCAAGAGGACAAATGGGGGACAATGAGAGGAAAAGAGAAAGTCAGGAGATGCTTCTTTTTTAATCATTACATACTTTGTGATGTTTTGATGTGGATCCTTTTCAAATAGGGGACTATTGTGCTATAAGGGACGATTAACGGGTGAGGAAGGAGGAAAGGATTTATATGGAGCACTTTGGGTCAACGTTACGTGATGCCTGTGCTTTGTCTGCAGATTACAATTCAACTGTGAAGGACTACTGGCAAAATCGACATCATGTTATTATTTATTTGGGGTTCCTTGTCCATAAATATGTCATTGTAGACGTCAACTGTCAAATGAATGAAGAGAAACAGAGGAATATGGTCAACTGTTGCGAGAGCGAACTGACACTTGCTCTTACCTGTATGAGCATCCAGAAGAACTGGCTGAGGTGGAAGTAGTGAGAGAAAAGCGCCAGCGCAGCACAGCTGTCCTCGGAAAACACTCGGCCACGGAAAGTGGACACCAGGAAGCAAATCTGTCAAAGCAAAGGATGAGAAAAAATAGCTTTTGGGCAACATTTTAAAAGGTGACAGATCTGATTTCCTGGAATGGAAAACACAGTACCAAGCAATACATAAGTAGCGGCTACTTGAAAAATATTTTTTACTTAATACATCTCATGGCACCAGCCTTGAGATGTCGTCGGCAACGGGGTTTCTCACCGTGGTCGCATTAAGATAGCAGACTTAAAGGCAAAGCCGTGTGGTTTCATTCTCTTTTTTTATGTTTAGTTTGACAGCATACTTCAGCTAGAAGTGGCTTTAAAGAGCTTGAAGCCTTTTTTGGAAGAATTGCTTACAATTTGCCAAAGAAATTGTACACATGGGACAGGAGTGTGGAAAAGCCAATGAGGGCAGCAGACAATACAATACGATGACACCGAAGCACACCTGAAGGCATCATTGACCTCGGATGAAAAGAAAGGCCGTTGACAACGTGGGGAGTAGGGCGCTTGTTATCTAACTGGCAGAATGTTGGGTCGGTGCCAAGGGAGTGCCACAAAAGAGATGACTGAATGATAACCTGTTGTTAGTTGCTACTCACATTAAATCCATCAGGCAGCGCAACGCTTCAGGTAACAATAAAGGAATGTACCTGAACGCATGTCGTGACTGAATGGTGTCGTAAATGCTACTGGATATAACAAGGATGTCCAAACGCTTTCCAATGAGGGCCACATACAGAAAAGTACAAACAAGATGCACATCACATCCGGCATTTGTATAACATGTTAAAACCAATCCAAGAAACTGGAGGTCATCATACGGTGAGTCTTGTAGCATAATTGCCAAGGCAATTTTTAACTTACTGTCACAATATATATATTTTTAAAAATATGTATATGCTTGCAAAATTTTTTTTTTATATATCTATTTTAACAATTTCTTTCTATCTGAGCAGATCCTCGGCCATCGAGGTCATGGTATTCTGGAAAATTTGACTTGTTTGTTGAATTTGCGTTCAAATATGACTTGGGCAGTTATGTTATTAGGCGAACGATAAATGGATGAAAGGTTATTTTTGTAATGCATGAAAGCTTGTAAATTTTAAAAATAAAATTTAATAAAACGTTTTTAAAAAAGATGAATGAAGAAAAACTGTGGCACACTTTCAACATTTGTTCGAATGTCTTTTTTTTTTTTTAATTGTGTCATATTTTGCATCTGTTTTTCCTAACCTTATTATGCGGGCCATGTTTTTTCATTTATTATCACAACATGAAACAGGCCAGAAAAAATAAAAACATGCAGCGGGCCAAAAAAAATCTGCGTTCTCTAACTTTGTGCTCTTTTTGAGAGAAACTCAGGGAAAGGGGTGAGGGGGAAGCACAGCAAATGACCATATTTGGATCTTCACCATCTTGAATTAGAGCCATCTTTTTACATAAAAAGGACTCCTGAGTCAGTCATTTACCCATCCAAGGCCTGCAGTGCGAGTGGGTGGGGATGGTACAGGAAAGAAATTCATGCCCTCAGTTCCTGGAATTGAGCCTGGGAGGAGAAGCTATTCAGGTAGTTTGGAGCATGCCCGCATAGCGGGACACGCTCATCGAACTTTGAAAAACAAAAACAGCAGGGAATGTACCTGGCAAGGAGAGCCTTTCACCTCATTCTAAATACAGTACTTCAGGCTAGCTGTATGTTAGCTGCACCCGTACGGGCTCGAGAAAGAGAGATTGGATTCATTCTTGGTCCATTGTGTCAGTGGAAGTTTCAACCCAGCTTCCGCAAACCTTCACAATTCACAAGTATGGTTCTTCATCCATTGAACCAAGTGCCCGCATTTCAACTTCCCCACTCTCGGGCAGTTTTGGAAAAACAATTTCAAAACCCGCTTGTTCTCCTTTGTGCTCCCTCGCCGAGCATTATTTATTCATTTCAAGTCAATACTATGGTATTCAGCGTTTTATTTTCCGGAGGTCAAAACAACAACACGATTGACTTTAATGAGTGTTTTGAAAGAAGGCCGCGGGAATCCGAGTCGAAGTCAGAAAACTCAACCTTGACATCGGTGTGCAGCATCGGGTGTGGTTGTGAAAGGAATGACTCTTGGCGTGCGCATCGAGTGGAGAAGAATAAACACGGCCAGGCAGACTCACATTCAAAGCCGTGAAAAAGCAACCCCGAGTGCCAACGAGCGCTTGTTGAAGTTACGACCGAGTGGTTTATGAAGGTACGCTTTCTGAGATGACATATATTCGCAAGACGGCTCAGAATGGTTTGAAACGTTGCCTGCACAGTTAATCAAGATTTTATGATCGGAACGGATGGTTCGAGGGTCGACTGCGCAAGATCCCGAGCACTGACAGTAAGGTCCCTTGAGTGCATCATCAGCAAAATGTGCGTTTGTGTCATTCTGTCACTTTGCGACATCTTACACTGCACTGCAATTCAGATGATTCAGCGAAACTAAGCTAAATACCAAATGAGTGCAACTAGTGGTATAGACAATGACACAACAGAGCCTTGTAAGGACTAAATAATGAAGCGCTTAGCAGACAGGGAATTTGTGGTGTGTGCGTGACCTAAAAACCGACTTTGCTTTGGTCATAAGGCCTGCTACGGAACACATAACCGAAAGGGAACTGGTGGTTAAGTAGCGCTCCATTCGCATACAACATTAACGCAACAACACGTTTGGGGCATGTTGCTCAAGAGAATCTCTCTTTTTTTCACAAAAGGGTGAGGCAAGTGGCCCTCATGAAAGACAAACCGGATGAATGTGAATGCTATGAGATTGACTGGCGACCAGTCCGTCGCGTCATCGGGGTTGCATGACTAATGATACTTTTGTAGTTAACTATAAAGTCATGAAAGTCGAGTTGAAGTCAATCAACCGATGACGTCACAGATATTTTTTTTTTCTCAGCACAGAAAAGTGGACTCCGAGCCTTTGACCCACAAACAGTTTTCACGTCATGACATTTTTAACCATAGGAACAAATAAAATAAATCATAAAAAAGACAACTCACCATGATGATAAACGTAGCTTTACTTTTTGCCGCAGGGCTCGTTTCTTGCTGCCATTCCCGCGGTCCGACTCATATGAATTAAGTGTTGATTGGAATAACCAAAGTTAGCGAGGCTAACCGCTATTGTGACCCACAATTATCTTATTTTTATACTCTCTGACCGATGCGGATGTATGAAAATGATTGACCGGATATTTCATTACCCTACAGAGCGTTCCAGGCCAAAGACGGGTAACTCGAAAGTCCACCGTAAAGCGGCCAGTTGGACGTCAAACATGCGCGATTAGCAATTAGTCGACTTGAAGCCTTAAACGTCGACGTGGGGTCGCAACGTCGACGCGCGGACTAATCGGACGCTACATTAAAAGAGCTTGCTGTCACTGGACTTATTTAAAGTCAGCAGCTCAAGGAACAAGTTTGGATTTTGACAGATGTAAGGAGGTCTTATTGTCCGAGGTTGGTTTTGGAAATCACAGTTACAGTATGCGGCCTTTGCTTAAATCCTTGAGAAAAAAACAGAAGACATCAGGTAATGTTGACCTCTCATGAGGTTATCAGGGTGGGAAGGTGTCAGGTGTGGACGGAGGGTTTATCGGGAGCCATCTATCGCCCTGTTGCTTTGTATTGTGCAAGGCAAAGGAGTCGACTTGTCTAGACCTTCAGGCTACAGACTAACTCATAGCAGGGAACAGGGAGGTACAATTCAGCGCAGCTCGTGTCATGTGACGGCCTGCCTAGAGCAGCTAGAACCGGTCGAACAGGAAAGAAGGATCCAAAAATAAAACCAGACAGAAGGATTGAAAAATTGAGGTTATACAATGGGGCGTTACTTCACCGAAGGTCTTCACGGCCTACCTGAAATCACAAAAACAACTTTGGATTAACCAAACACACTCTAACGAGAGCCGACAGAGCGGGACTGAAAGGGGGTGTGGCTCGGCAGTGCATTGAATGACTCCTGTTTGCAGTTTTGATGAATTGAATGACAGAAATTGCAAAAAATAAAAATAAAATAATAATAATATAAGCACTGAATGGGAGACTCAATTTACACTCTGGAGTATCGGCTTTAGGGAAGCGGACACTTCAGTCAGGGCGTGACTGAAGTGTACTTGACCACAAAACCGCAAGGCAAGCCACAGCACAGATGCAGCTTTAACTTATACATTCACCCATCCACTTGTCGCCGTTAGGACTGCGGATGAGTGGATGTCGTTGCATGTAATTACTTTGGCATGGCCCACACACTGCTCCGCTTACTACGTTGTGCATACTGAATCTTTTTTTTCCCAGACATGGTTCATGCACATTCAAGTTACGTGAGAAAACCAGTCGGTTTGATCAAGTGTATCCTATTTTCTTAATTACACTGAATATTTAGCATGTGAAACTGCTGTCCACCCTGTCATGGGATAATCGCCTCTTTCAGAAAACCCGATGGTGCAGCGTTTTGTCTCTCATCAAACAGGAGCTGAAACAGTGGCCAGGGGCGGAGTAACTATGAACAAGTAACAGTAATGATTTGTAATTCATATCAAGCTCATCATGTCCACTCTGTCATTGTGAAATATCAATCGACATGAAATTTGAAATATACCGTTATTATTAACAGCTCACAGGCAGCGTGCTAACAGAGACATGTTGCAAAGTGAAGATCCGCCGCGTGCTTATTAAAAGCACGCTATACACAAATGTCCACCCCGTCAGCAAACTCACATATTTGCTATTTTCTTGTATGGTGTCTGCGTGTGCTTCATTCATTATTTATTTTTTCCCAATGTGTTTACTTCACTGATATGCATCTCTTACAGCATAACACCGACTTAATATGATGAAAAGTCTGAAAGGCACCTTGCAGTGATATTGACTCAGGATTAATTTCTGAAAACGCTTACAATTATATTCACATCGGGGGCCGAGCAAAAGCAACACTCGGTTTCTGTGCCTGCGCGCCAATGATGCTTGCTGCTCTCATCCTCCCAGAGACTTTCACTGCTGATCAATGTCGCCCAGTGTGCTGACGCTATGGAAGCTGTGTAGCAGCGTGGCTATAAATAGCACTCGCCTGCATTACATCACTGACCAACGTAGGGAGGGGTTAGAGGGGGACCCGAGAGCTGTCTGCCTGCCAGACCATCCATCCACCCTGGAAAACACTTAACCTCCTCCACTCCCCTCCTCCAGCCATTCGAGCCATTCCTTATAGCCCCGAGTTCCTCTTCATCCTCACCAACAACCGCAATCCAGATACCCCCCCTCACCACCACCACCGCACACCCCTCCCCCCACCAGCGACCGGTCTGATCTAGCTGGTTCCAGCCGCAGCCTGCGCCCTGGCTGTTTGCCTTTGTTCAACAACGAAATACAGTGTACAGCAAAGCAAAAACACAAGTATGAGAATGATGATGTGTTTGGCTCTTGCAACGTGCGCCCGTTAGTCGAAACCGCTTGTTCCTGCGCACACATGGTTCATTTGAAACATTTGCACAAGAAACAACGAGTGAGTCAAGTCAGCTCTTCACTGAAATAACAATCAGCTATGCGAAAAGTTAGACCAAGAGCTCTCAGACCTTCCTCAAGCAGTAATCATGTCACTAGTACAATTTGTGCTGCTGTGCCATTTTTTTTCCCCAGCTCCTTGACCTGGACTGTACTGCGAGCATCACCAGTTTGCTCACAAGCTAGAGCTTGTCAGTCGCGGCGGACGTGCTCTTTATGCACACTGGACAGGCTTGTTGCACGTGGCAGGTCACAAGGTTGCTGACTGATAGCTGGGTTAGTAGGCCAGCATTCTATATGCATGCACGTGTGTGTGTAGAAGGACGGCGACGGGAGAAAGGGGTTAACAGGTGAGGTTTTTAAAAAAATCGAAAAAAGGTGACCCCAGCAGGAGTTGCGTGCACAATCGTAATGAATAGAATAACTCAAACCTCCATCGCAGCAAGGGCCTGATCGCTTGTACTGCTTTGCATATTTCAAACCTCGCCGCATAGTCACAACAAGATAAGCCGTTTGGTTTTTTTTTTTTGTTGCAATTCCAGTTCACTGAGGCCACACTATAGAAGTAAAGTTCACGGGTGTTTGGGGTAGAACCTCGGGCCGAGGTTTACTTGCTGAGCCAGCTGTTGGCAAATAAACACTCTCTCCCCTTTGGTGTGTTTCCCATTCAAACAACCACAACATGGCATCCACTGTCGACTGAGCTGAAAGACACACAGCGACATTAAAAAAATAAAACAAAAAATATGATGGGGGTGCATTCTGGGAAGGAGATTGCAAGAATAAAGGCTAACTTTAGCTTATATTAGATTTGGACCTCTGGAGCCGAGACTGTCAGCAGTATGAGGCGGCTATAGCACTTGCAAAGTAAGGTTTCGGCATCATGTGGAGTCAAATAGCCTATCCCATGAAGCTGGACCTTCACCAATTTGGTTAAAAGAAATTGTGGAAGTGTGCAGCATGGGCCAAGGAATTACTTTCTGAATTTTTGTGCGTCCCCAGATGGGGGGTTTTTTCGCTTCAACTTAACCTGCCGCAATCGGTCCACATGCACGAGCTTGAGAATGAACTATTTTCTCATGACAAAACCAAATAGAAAAGCCAGAGTACCACTCGGCCACATGAAGCACATTAAGCCGCATTCCAACAAGCCTCCTCTCTACTTACAGTCACACGTCAATCGAAGAGCGTGTGCTGTTGGAAAACTGCATCTGCTTTTCATTCAAGAAGGCCTACTTTCAAGGAAATGCTCTTTTTTTGTGTGTGTCTGGAGACCAGACAGAGAAGCCTTTGGGATGGAAGACACGCGACGGGCACATACGCACACAATGCAAACAGTGGGACTGTCCTCTCATAGTCAACAAACTGTACTTACAATGCACTTAAGGGACTTTAATGTGGGCGCACGCCACAACTCGCAAAATCGCATTTCTCCGGTCATAGCGTGACAATCTCAAATGCTTTCTTGTGGTTTCAGAGACAAAGAGCAAATGGTCTTTTTTTTTTTTTTTGGTCTGCTGCCATGCAGCTATTGTTGGCTGCGAAACAGCTCATAAAACAAAAAGGACGGACTTCTTACAACATAGCGACATCGACAGATGGGAATTAAAACCAACAGCAATTTAAAAAGAAAAAAAACAAAAACAAATTTTTCCATCTGTGTCTGTGTGCGTGTGCGCGTCTCGTGCCCCCACCTTCTCCTGATTCTGCCTTCCTCACCTGCAACCCATTATCTCAAAGACCATGTGTCTCATTTTGATTCGTCATCAGTTTGTCGTACGTTCTCGTCATGTTCCAGAGTTCCCTTTTTCAAGCCACAAACTGACTCATACAAGCTTGGACCTTGTTTGACCATCGACCTCTTCTCTTCGCCGACCTCACACATGTACCGAACATAGCCTGTTTATTAAACAGTGTGTATTTATTTCAGAACTTTCTTTTACTTCACATGTTACATTTGAGTTCTATTTCTTGTACTGTTTGTAACAGCACAAAGTACACTGAAAATCCAAATGGCGTTTTTGAATTGACTCGCTTTGATTTCATCAAGTGGTTGCACAAAATAAAATCATCTGGATCCAGATGATTTCTTTTTTTTTTTTGTGCAACCACTTGACGAACTGAGTAAATTCAACAAAACCTTATTTCAGGAAATTGCACAACTTTTTATTCTTCTTCTTAAAAAAGGGGCATTTTCTTGTCCACTTCAGGTTATTCCAAAAAGATGAGATTTAGGTCTAGATTTCTTCCAGCTTTGTCATTCTCTTATTGGTTTGATGTGACTAAAGGCCCACTTTTAACTGAAGATAAATAGCCTAAAAGCAGGCTGATTTTCAAGACAATTAGTTCAAGATCCGAAACCCACAGTGATCTTCGAAAGAAGCTTTGTACATCCAACATTGCCAAAGAGCAACCGCATTGTTGATTGACAGCGGTCCTCATGGAGATTGATTTGCCAACAGTTTGAAAAATGGGTTTCGTTCAGGTTACTGTATTCCTGCAGGGTAAGGAATTCATTGTGTAATGTCTTCCAGAGGATCTGAATTCCATTCTACTTGCATTCCTGTGCACATTCTGGTTGTGAGTTAATGTGGCTTTGATTTCGGTTCGCAGCATGAACGTGTCTTGAAAATTATTTCATTCCAGTGATTATAGGCAGACCGATTAAAAAGAGAAAACAAGGAAACAGCGCACAGGCCTCTTGGTGTTGACCAGTCAGAAGAAGCACACTTTTAGGAAATACAGTACCGGAGAGCAGCGAAAACTTCTTTCATTCTCGGCTTGAACCCGACCCGATTTGTGGAGCTTGACTGCCCCCTGCAGGTTGATGTAAGCACTGCAGAGGCTTAAGGTCGACTGATCTTTTTATGGCTTGGTGGGGAAATGAGGGTATTAACGCTCAGTGCCATCTGTTCTTTCTTTTTGTTTGCGCATGCCAGTATTTGCGTGCGTCTTGTTCCTTTTTATGTTTCGTGGGGAACAGCAGCGCCAAGTTTGGTATTTTCATGTTTAGAAACACTTGGTAGATTGTGTGGCTTGTGCGCAACGTGCGGAGTATTTCTCAGTTGCAGTTTGGAATTCGCAGCGGGTTTCTGATTGAAACGAATAACCTTGATTTGAGAATACGAAAGAGCTTATTACAGGCGTGACAATGGCAGATGAAACCACCAGCTGTATCCTTCCTCCGTTGAAGACATCCTGATTCTCGAAGGAAGTGAGGCGACTCATTTCAGGCAATTAAGACGGCTGGATCCATTATTGTCTCTATCTCGTGTTCTGCCATGTGTTCGGGCAATCTTGTGCAACCGCGGCGTGTGTCCATCCGAAGCACCAATGAACGCCCTGGTTTTCAGGGTAAACAAATGTCCTCCAAACTGTCAAAGTTCACTTGGCATGCAGAGGGCAGTCAAGACAAGCAGTCAAACTCCAAAAATAGAACACTACTATAGAGTTCTGTAAAGCCCCCCAGTTTTGTTTATCATCCACGGTGTCAGCAGTTCCGCTCGTTCCTTGACAAATCGGAATCGGGTAAAAGGTTCATCCCACTGCATGAAGTACTGCACGTATACAAAAAAAATGCGAACACCATCACAATTGTCGTGAATGTATTAGCATTTTACTACAATGAATAATATCTTTTGTTTTTGCCCTCGTTCCACTTTTCTATGATGCATTCTACTGATAACGGGTCAACTGTGCAAACAGTCGTCACCGAATTATACCCTGTGTGACACAGTAAGCGGCGCAAAGAGGTTTTAATAACTCATAGCGTTTCAAACCCCCGCTGCGCATTCTCAATGTGCTAAGTTATATCGGAGCTACCAGGCAAGGTAGGGGCCAACAGGAGAACCAGGCCGAAGGTGAGAGGTCGCCGTGGCCTCTCCTGTGTCTGTTTATATTGTGCTTTTTCTGGAAATAGAGGAAAGTTCATGGAAGTAATTTTGAGGTCACCAGCTGTTTGGTCAACTAGACATTTGCTAAAACTGAGTCCACAAAGGGCAGGGAGTCGCTCGCGAGCACAGACAATGACACGGATCCCATTTGCATGACACTTATACAGCATATAACAACATATGTTTCATTTCAGAGGCAGAACAGGGACCGTGTCCAACTGTTGTTCATTTCAATTACACTTATAATATTGATTGTGGTTAGTTCAAATTTTGCCTCTTTTTGAATGGCAGATGTAATGAACGTTGATGGTCTGATTTAGCGATTAACAATTCCAGTCGAGAAGCTTTCACACTGGAACTATGGTTTGATAATTCTGTAGAGTTCCAATATTATCCAGATAGGGGTGGATCCCACGAACGTAGACAAGGATAAGATTATGGGACATAAACGGTTTATTAACAAATGCAAGACCGACAAAAGTACAAATAATGACGCTGGTCAACACACAGGGATAAAACAAGAGAAACAAAAAGCAGGCCAAAAAAAGGCAAGAAAAATACAAAGGGAAATTGCTCGTCTCAAAAGGACAAAAGAATGAAATCACGGCAAAGAGCAACCGAGAATAACTGAGGCAAACAAAATGACTACTTACAATAAAAACGGAAAGCAATCAACGAGGAAAGAGAACGACAGAGCAAAATGGGTAAAGGTGTGTCACTGGAAAGACGGGAACACCTCTGCCACCTCCTGGAGACTAACAGAAACTGAATCATGATACTTTTAGCTGATAGTATTTGTAGCCTAGCATGTTCGATGGCTAAAGGAGATCACGAGAGGACCGCATTTTTCAGTCGAGCACATGATATCAACTTTGTACAACAAACTTGACAGACTTGGCAGTCCAGTGAAACCTCCAAAGAGGAAAACAATCCTTCAATGACGTTGGTTGACTTTTAACAGTTGCTCTAATTTCAAGACAAACTTTCACACCTGACATCTTATGTAACTTCATTTTTTTTTAATTCGGCGGCCTGTTCTTCCAAAACATTTTGTTTGAACTCCAAATTGCACCACTTTTTGGATGTTCCACTTTTGTGGTTACATCATGGTTTGGGTTTTCCAAGTAAGGTCACATTTAAACAAAGTCGTGCTTGTTTACAAGGAGTTCCGCAGGGATCCTTGATGAGCTCTCTGGTAAGGATAATAAAACATAAAGTGAGGCACTGGACTGTCTAATTAGATTAGGGAAGATCATCGTTGGTCAAACCGATGAGTCACACAGGATGTGCCCCGTCATTTCCAGGGGGATAAAGAGTTTGAGAGAATCAGAGAGAGAGAGAGAGATGGCAATTTTGCTGCCTGATAATATTCAAAGCTAATCCCAGCACAAAGATAATGGCACAAGGAGGACATTAGCCAAGATTTACTGCCAAAAAAGGCAGAAAATGACAAGAAACTTAACACTGTCGGTATCGAAACATGCCTCATGATCTTTATCAGGCCTGTTGATGTCTCATGATGAGAAAACGGCAACATGAAAGGCAAGACTCCTATTGGTCCCCGGCCGAAAACAAGTCCTGACCGCGGTTCTCTGTCCCAGTTGTTTCCATTCCTCATAGCCAATTACACAACAAACATGAGTTTCTCACTCTCTCACAGGCACACAATAAAAACTCAGTTCCCCCCCAAACGCTTGAGGTCTAAAGAACAAAAATAGGATGGGGCTCTGACGTCAAATACACAAATCTCATTGTTTTTCGATTTGCTGATTGATTGGTCATGATGGGAACAGGTAAACTTCCTCAGGCAAAAAAATGGTGTTGATCTTTCTTCCCGACATTTTCCCCCGCCGAGAGAATCCTCCGACTGTACTTGTAAACCTTGACTCGACCCTCTTTCACGCAGACACTTTTGGAAATCCCAGCAGTAACCACAAGCGCATGTTCGCGCTGTTGAAATACGGGAAGGGAGGCGGGCGACTTTGTCGCGTTTGAGTTTACGGGCTGAGAAGCAAAGCTCTGAATGCCGGAGCTAACAGGAAATCCTTTCACCAGAACAAGAGTTACCTAAACACTCACTCAGATAAAGGACAACAGTGGGCACTTTACTGAGTCAGAACGGCTGTGTGAGATGGGCTGGGAGCAGGGGGGCAGTGTTATCACAAACCATTTAACATTAAATTGTGTTTTGATTGGCTTTAACTTTTATTCAGCAATAACTTGTAACCCTGTTCGGTAAATGCTGGGGGGGGGGGGGGTTATTTACTGAAAGCGAACATCCAAAAGAACACCAACTGAAAATCATGGCCAAGTCGCAAAGCCGGTGAAAGTTTGGAGTGTGAAATTTGGACAAGCACATTATGAAGTTATTTTTCTTAACACATGAAAACACATTACACAATTTTCAGTCGTTTTTGGGGTGGCTATTTATCTATCTATGAGCATGTGTGAATATGTAATGAATGAATGAATGTATTGGGAATTTACAGTACTTTAATAACTGCAAATTATTGTAAGTAAAAAAAGTAAAAGCTCTCTCATGCTCTCTCACACTCCAAATACACACACGCGCACACACACACACACACACACAATAACACCTCACACATGGCGTTGGGTAAATTTCCATTCCACTCAGGCAATTTTCAGTTGTCTTGCTGAGCGCAGGCACAAAGTGCTCGACCAAATTGGAGAAGCCTTCACTTCATCGCACTAATAATATCTCTGATGTGAAGGCCGGCAGGGGACAAATCACGATTCCCATTTTTCGGTGTCATTGTTTCGACAGAAAAACAGATCTGTTTTAGCCTGTTTGGCCTTTATGACAATGCAATCCGAATTTGTAATCAAGCATCAACGATGTGGGGAAATGATTAGTCACTTCATTTATTCATGCCATTTCTTAAATATTATTTTAAAGTGATGGAGGTATCATTTGAAATATTTAGAACACATTTTTCTATTGTATAATCAGAATGAGCAGAATATCATTAGCTTAGCATTAGCGTCAGAATTGTTGTTGCCTAATTCGGCATAGTTTCCAATGTTCTATTGTTTTTTTTGAGCTCCTGAGTAGGAACACAGCTGAACTGGAGCCCATCTCAGCTGACTCTGAGCGAGGGACAGTTTTAAAAACAAATCATTCCCATTTGGACAATTTACTGTCTAGTCTTCAGTGAACCTAACATTCATTCATTCATTCATCTTCCGAACCGCTTGATCCTCACTAGGGTCGCGGGGGGTGCTGGAGCCTATCCCAGCTGTCTCCGGGCAGTAGGCGGGGGACACCCTGAATCGGTTGCCAGCCAATCGCAGGGCACACAGAGACGAACAACCATCCACGCTCACACTCAAACCTAGGGACAATTTAGAGTGTTAAATCAGCCTGCCACGCATGTTTTTGGAATGTGGGAGGAAACCGGAGCACTCGGAGAAAACCCACGCAGGCCCGGGGAGAACATGCAAACTCCACACAGGGAGGCCGGAGCTGGAATCGAACCCGGTACCTCTGCACTGTGAAGCCGACGTGCTAACCACTGCATACCGGGCCGCCGTGAACCTAACATTCTTTTGATATGTGGGAGGAGGCCGCGGTACAGAGCATCTTTAGACCAACAACTAGTTGCGTCTAAATCAATAGCGCCTCTGCTGGTTGTCCAAAGACAATACAAGTAGTGGCTATGATCGTGCCAGGCCTGGACAATTCTCTCTCTAGACAAAATTGGGGTGAAAGGAAAGCAGTCGGACATATACTAGCAGGCAGTAAACAATGGCATTACCGCAACTCCAATTTTTTTTTCCCATTTCCTTCACCCGCTCCATCTTCTCAAGGTCTCACTGTGCCATAGTTTTGGCCTTTCCTGACCACCGTGGGTCATACTTAACGAGACATAAACCCAAACAGCAACTTCAATTTTCTCCCAACAGCCAGAGGCATCAGCCCCCGCCACTGCAGATGAACAGCCCACTCCATTAGTAGGGATTGGCTCTCGTCCCAATGGTGCAAATCGATGGCGAGACACCGCAGAGACACCTCATCGTGCTAATGACATTTGATAGAGTCAGAGATGCGAGATTCTTGGACTTTTTAACATCATAAATAGGGTGTTCATAAATACGTACACTCTCTGTAGTCCAACAATGCGACCAAACTATGTTTGACATTGTTGGGAGATGCAGAATGAGTGACGACAATGACACGAATTTGGCACACTCTGCACTGAGCCCATCAATGATTCCCAGTGGCAGACAACCATTCTTCCAAGTAAATGCTGTTTAGTTAGGCCTTTGGATCCAGAGTCTGCAATTCAATTGGCATGAGACCAGAACACAAAAGAAAAACACTTTTTTTTTTTTTTTTTTTTAACAATAGCACCATGTCTTGACTTCAAGTCGGAGGCCTAAACATACATTGACATGGAAACAGTACAGGACGGAATTTTCCATTTCGAACTCTTTCCGGGCCATAAACGGGTTGAGCCCAAGGTGCGTAGCCCCCAACGACTCAAGGCTGATGTTTGTCAACCAAAGAGAGGGGCTACCTGTGGAAATTTCCCAGTCCCGCACTTGTCACATGCACATACACACATTACGCAGAGCATAGAGACAAAACAGAGACCGCATATCTTGCTCACTGCTCATGTGACAGCTTGCGTTTTTAATGGGCATGTGTGCGGGGGGGACATGGTTTCGTCGTCAGGACACTGGAGCCCACAAACAACGCAAACGGGTGACATCTGATTGTCTTTTCTTTTGTATATCCATGAATATTTACAAAGATCAAAATAAACAATGAGTGGTGGCTGAGCAGATGGATGGCGTGCATGCATTGTCTGTGTACAAGGAGAATGTGAACGTTGCTTAAAATGACCTCCCCAAAACACGGCGCATTTTTTGAGTGCGGTCTTTGCAGTATAGGAGTGTAGTGCCATGCTGCACAGGAAGTTGAAAACACAACAAAATTTGCGTTACCTGTGTTCCGAGGCAGCTCACCATCATGTGAACGAGCAATTTGGCAGCAAACAGGGGGAAACGGGAGCACAGCACGTGTGCCATGATCGCCAACGCAAAGGCTAAAATGGAAAACAGAAAACGTGGAGCTGTTGTTAAGACATGAAAAAAGTGCACAGGAACATATTTTGTGGACTGGAGAGAGTTGTTGTTTGCAAAAATGACAATAGTGCATATAACTAGAACTCTGTGGCCAAAACAACAACAAAAAAAACCCCAACAACAACAATAAAAAAAACATTCAAATTTGTTTTTCAGTCATCAGATTGCATTCTGGTTAAGAGAGGACAGAACAGACGGTGGTCTTATTCAGCGTCTTGGTGTGCGGACAGTTCCACTGATGCCAAAATGACTCAAATGGTAAAAATAAATCCCTGTATCTATCTGAAATTCAGATTAAAAAAAAAAAAAAACTCTTTTTAACAACCATGACCATCTAATGAGATATTCTTCTTAATTCATCACGAGTCATTGCTGTGGTGATGAGGTGTACCTGATATGCAGATGAACCCGGAGGCATAGAAGGCCTGGTTATATGATGCAAGGGGAGCAAACTCCGCATAGGCTGTGTAGATCGACAAATGGGAGCAGGCACACTCCACGTAGCTCCCGCTCTCTTTCACAACCCTGCAGTGCTGACCATCCGATGACCAGCTAGACCATCAAGAAGACAGACATGAAATCAACAACATAACGAAACTAGGTCAGAGATATTTGAGCATTGCAATCCAGTTGATTTAAGATAGCGGCAGGTATAAGGTCAGTTGTTCCGCTGAGGGTTTTGTGTCCTTTCCCCGTCCATGACTCTCTCAATCCAATCGCTCAGCAGTGTGATTATTGCACTAACATTGTACAGGGAGCGGTTCCAGCAAAGCCGAACCTGCCAAACCTCTAAGCCCCAATGTAGACCTCCAGAATGTCCTCATTAAGCTGAAGGTGAGTGGGAGGATTCAGAGTTGCAGACAAATGCAGAATGTCCTCAGGCACTGTGGACGACACCCTTAAGAAGTTGACCTTGGCCAAATATGTGCGGATGACAGATAAAGGGAAGCACACGGCAGCGGCTTTACAGATTATTTGGATTAGGGACGGGCCTGTTATTTATTTTCCTTGCTCAGTTTTTGGGAATATGAAGAGTCACTTTATAGATTACTTCTTGCAGGAGCCCAATTGCCATACTGGAGGAGTTGTCGACTCGCATGCAGTGCAACTTCTCGTAGCTGAAGCCATATTATTCTTTTATAGACCATAATTTCAATTTTGAGTCCCTCTGCTGGTTGCAGTCAAGTTAACGTGCTGTGGAGCAACAAAAGTCTTCATACATCCGTGCGGAGCCGAGAGTATGAAGGCGTTGTGGTTGCCAAGGGGTCGACTATCCATTCTGTGGTGTGCTACCTTGCAGTGTTCTGGTTCCAGAGAAAGCACATCGATCGCCCTGGTTGAAGTGGCTGACCAGAAGTGTGGATACGATATATCACCTCGATACCATCTCTGAGGGGTCTTGACTTACTGTCCTGTAGGCTGACGGAGAAAACCTACACATGAACAGAAGATGCATTGCCAAATTGGTTAAACTATATTTTGACAGGGTAATACTGCCACCTGCTGGTTAAAATCCAAGAGAGCGATTTTAAATCCCAACCTTTCCATTGAGGGCATTTGTTGTATCATTGGTGACAAACCAAAGGTCGTTTCGAAACTCTGTCAGCTGAATACGGCTGAGGTTGCCGCAGTCAGGGGTGGAGACGGCCGGCACTCCCAGCAAAGTATCAGGAAGCTGGAAGAAATCTCCATTTCGACCCCGGAATTTGTGTCCATTGATTTGTGTGGGATACCACTGGAAGGCAGAGATGGACATGTGTGCACATGTGTCCAAGATGGTGCCCCCGCTGGAGAAAAAAACGCAAAGAGATGCATTATTTGCAAAAGAAGACACATTTTAAGGCTGGTTCTAGGCTGGCTCAAGTTTGGTGATGAATTACGGATGTTAGGGAAGCAGAAACGTCCAGTGTTCAAAAGTATACTCACATGTCACAGCGGCTGCGTGGGGTGATGGAGAATGCGAATCGTTCAGCCACTTCCGCAAGGTGGCTGAGGCCCCGTGTGTCGGTTCGACTGGGGTTGGCCAAGGCACACAGTAGGTCATAGGTCAAGTTGTGGGTGCTTGAACCAATTGATGCTCTGTCGAACACCGCCAGCAGCTAGTTCAGGAAAAGCAGAACAGCATCAAAAATTTGTTGAACAGGTCTTGATTTTTGGGGGTCCAATTATGTGACCTCATGATTTCTGCCAAAGTGCACTGGTTCGGAACCAGTAGTCTACCGTGCGCACCTTCTCCAGAGCTTCAAGCACAGCAGTCAGCTCCTCTCGGGACAGCACGGAGGCGGTGCGATCGATGAGCCCTCGCAGCACCTGGTTGAGTGTTGCTGGGTCGAGCGGTCGATGCAACTTCCCAACGAAGGCCCACATGGCCGCACTGGCAACATTTGACACAAGGGTCACGTTTGCCAGGCCGAAGTCAGGGTGCACTCTGGCGCCCCCTGTAGCATTGAACAGCTCCACTTGGAAGCGCTTCGGCCGGGGGAAAGACGACGGCAGGTCAGGGGTTAGATAAATGTCTACGGATGTGTTTTGGTGACCCGTGTCAAAGGTCAGCTCGCCCTCCTGCTGATGGAAATCTAAACCTTCTTTAGCGGGATGGATCAGAAATGGTCCGAGCACCTCCTCCCTTGAAAGCTCCTGTAGGGGAGAGAGATCAGTGAGTTGGTGTTAAAATTAAAGAGATTTATGTCATCCACCCATTTTTTTATTCATATTTATCTGAATTTCTTTCTATCGTCTTGGAAAAAGGGAGTCATTAGTCGTAGCGAGTCATTGTGTTATTTTGTGCCGTATTCATTAACGGTGCTTGACATTCTTGACTACACCCTCTTTGAAAAGTACCGGTAAACTTTTTAGCCATTTCCCAAAAACACAACAAGCATTTTCAGAATTATGATGACTGACGGTTTGTGTGGTTTAACAATTTGTAGATAGTCACAAATCTCAATGGCCACTTTGCAGGACAATATTTAAGATTAAGATATCCTTTATTTGTCCCACACTGGGGAAATTTACAGCAAGATTGTGGGTAGAAAGAAGAAGAAAAAAAGCATATTATAAAATATATTTCCACACAAAATATTCATTCTGAAAAAACAATTAAAGATTATCCGACTAATATGGTGCCATTTATTCATTAATGTTATTCACTGCATGTCTTATGTACGATTCCACTATTGTATTGTCATATTGGCGTATTTAGCATTTTTAGTTTGCAGAATAACATGGGACTATAATGGGAATATGTAACAGCAACGCCTTCATTTCGCTCAACATCGGCAAAATAAAGTCAGCTCCCCAGTACCGTCAGTACTTGCTTTGAAATACAGGTCACAACAACAACAACATGCACACGAGTCTTCCCGTTTGATCCCGCGCATGCATTTGGTTCAGTTGAAAACATAAAGTAGACAAAATGAGGTTGATTGAGCAACGCTTTTGTCTCAAACCAAAGCTCTTATCAGCCACTGATAAAAGTTGAGAGGATGAAAGCAGCACGGCACCACCGTGTGTGTTCTGTGTGAGGTTTTGATTTTGGTGAGTGCACTTTTCTGCCTTTAATCTCCAATATGACAAAGTGAAAGTGCTGGACGACAAAGTCTCTGCGTTGGTCGAGTGTATTCAAGTCAAAAGGGAATTTGAGGGATGTTGTGAAAAGGAAAAATGAGGGAATACATGCTCTTGAATCAATCAAAAAAAAAACATATGCAGATGGCTGAAAGAAAGACTTAAATGTTAAGATAGTGGGATCACGTGTGAGACGAAAGTGGGTCAGAAACAAACACGTTATGGTGCAACTCTCATACTGGCCTACATTAATTAAATGTGGAATTTACCACTCGTTTCAACTGCTTTTGCAAGATAGTTTACTGTTTCCTGTGCGCTTTCTATTTCGCTGACGAGAATAAAATACATATAACTGTATCATACCAGTGTTCGATACCGTACAGACATGCTTGAAGCCGTGCTTGCTCTTCTGTACAGCTGAAGACTGAGCTTCGAGGTTGTCGGAGTGGCAGTGGGAAACCTGTGGCTAACGCCGAAGTACACGACACCTCGCGGATCGTCACTCTCTGCCAAAGTGACGTTGGCAAACCGGCTGGTCTCGTTAATGGTGGCGCCTGAGCCCACCTGAAAAACTTCCACGAAGAACCAAGTGTTGTACTCCGGTTCCTATGGCAACAAATGGATTGTAGTTTTGTTTTTGTTGACTTGACTAAAATGTAAAGCAATCTAGGAAAGATCAATATTGGGTCTCACGTCATCATCTCGGATCTCCAAAGTTAAAGCACAGATGATCTCTCCTTTCCTACATACGACAAATCCGGAAGTGTGCACGAGCTCTTTGGTCAGGTTGACTCCACTGCTGACAAGAGTCGGCGGCGCTTTGTTCAAAGTAGCTCTCCAGAAAACCTGCACATCTTCAAAGGCTCTGAGCATGGAAAGAAAAGGGCATTTACTGTCAACGAATGACACGTGCATGATTGGTGACCGTATTTAACGGCAGACAATCGACTACCTGTTTGGCTGCCTTTGAACATACAGCTGAATTGTTTTGTTCTCTGAATCTTCATCCAGAACCTGGCCCGTCAGAGAATCGTGACTGAAGCCTACTATACCGTTATGGAAGTCACTACCTGTTATGCATGAAGAGAACAATGCAAAATATGTAATAAAATATTCCATCTGGATCTGATTGCCGACAAAACAAAATAATATACAGCATACAATATTTTTTTATCATCGCAGTACAGCTATTTTGCAATCCACTGCATGCAGGAAAATCCACCAATCCAATAATTGCAGTCACTGATTGAGAGGTAATGACAAATAACACCTGGGGATTCGATTAGATTAGCAGTGTCTTAATACAAAACAGCCAATCAACCTTAATCAATGAAAGTGGGACAGAACATTACATTACACATTTAGAAAACAAACACACGCTTTGGGGATCATTTGGGTGCACTGGCACATGTGGCTAATTTAGTCTAATAATGAGTGAAACACAGGATAGTGCACACTGTACAAGTTAGTAAACCCAGCATCAACCAGCTGCATTTTTTAAATATATTCTTCTGCATACAATTGAAGTGAGCACATTTTATTTATCTTACCAAGAATGGTGATTTTGGAGAATGCCCCAAAGCCTTGGCGTTGACTATCGGTGATCTGTGCCCCGCCTTCAGGATCGCTGAGGTAGATAAAGAACACCTCCTGTCCTTCTGGTTCTGAATCATCCAGGATGAAAAGAATCACCTCCGTCTCATTCTGACCAGCCGGCAAGCGCACAATACTGGACTCCAAGTGGAAGTCCTGATTCTCCTTCGCTAGAGGCCCACCAGGCTCCAGCGTGAAAGGGAATGGTGTTGTGCTTCCGTCTGGAGAAACGTTCAAAGTTGTGCAAATGAATCCAAAGTGTGTCATTTTCATTTAAAAATGATCGCGGAGCCAGTCAAAGTACCTCCGTACGCTTGGAGCTTAACTTGTACGTCTCCAGCCACACTGTCTGACCTGCGCACTCTGAGGAGAACCCTTCGCTCCTGTTTACTCTCTTCATCCTTGTCCTCGAGTACTTGGACCAGTCCAGGACCTATACTCAGCACTCCACTAGTCACGTCGCTTGCCAGAATGGTGATAGTTGCCAGACTGTGTGATGGGTTGATTCGAGGAAAGACATCTGCCCAAACCGAGTTTGGAGTAAGAATCTCAACGTCAGTAAGGCTGACGTGAAAATATTCATCCGGCTCAGAGACGGAGTCATCCAGGATCGACAGCTGGAGGGAACTGTTGATTTGACGTGGCGAGTCAAAAGCCAAATGGCCCTCTGGCATGGCGATGAAATCAACTTCTGCAGCCGCACTGCCAGCTATTGTCGTGTAGGACAGGCGAGTGCTGTTGCTACGAGAACCGTAGAGCCTCTGGACATAGAGTGTTATCGTCTGACTGTCCTCCTCGATGACCAGTTTGAGGGATTCTGGCGCAAACTGGTAGATTCCCAGCGGCTCCACTTCTGCCAATGTGAATCCTGACCTGTGCAGAGACAGTAATGCATTTGATATGGCACGCTTAGGGTGTAGATTTGCATTCATTAAAATAACCGGCCGATGCACCCTTTTATTTCAAACTTGTGTTAAGATTCGAGTTTTCAGGCTTTGGTTTTACACAAGCAAAGTCCCACTCAGTTATAAATGTCTTACCTGAGCTTGACATGGCCGCCTGCAGCAGTGCCAGAGGTAGCCCCCGTGAGGTATAGCGCATGTGCAGTTGGCTCGGATGCATCAGCAATGGCTGTCAGAGGTATCGTCTTTGTCCTCTCCCCATGGGAGAAGGCCAGTGAACCTGAACATGATGAATGAGCGCATTTCAATCAATCATATTCTTGTCATCTAAGTCATCCATTCTCCGCTCTGGATTTGTTACCTGAATTTGGCACGATTGTTCCGATTCTAAAACCGGGCGGAGACTGTCCTGAAGGATACCCTGCTCTCCACTGGACACTGATATCCCCAAACAACCCGCTTCGTGTCACCTTTGCCTCACATTTCCCTGCATCAACATTTGAAACAAATAAAGCCAGGGAGGCGAAACCCACCTGCAGAGCACACAGTACATGAAACAAAAGAATAATACTTCATCTATTCTGTACACTGGCGGAATACTTTCTCATAAAGGCAATACTCACCTCTGAGCTCGCAGCTTCCTCTGGCACAATCACCCTGGCAACAGACGACTCGTGCCTGAGGAGCGGTGGTGTGCCAAGTAAAGGACTGACCATTCTTACACGAGTTAGCTCTACGATGAAACTCCCACCCACAGACAAAAAGACCTGCCAAAGAAAAAGCAGTCGATTTTACAATGTCCAGCGAATGAGCCGCAACTGTATTTTTCGTTTCGATTTTAAGTCATACTCATGAGAAATCCCGCCAATTCTAACCTGGCTGCTGATGTGTAACGTGACAGTACTGAACACTTGTCCCTCAGCGAAAAACAGTTGCCCTTCGGTTTGTCCTCCCACGAACGTGCCCGTGGCCATCATCTGCCCCGTCCCACCGGTGATCCTGAAGCCCACGCTGACATCGCCAAACAGCCCTGCGAGCCGAGTGGCGTTCAGAACCAGAACTCTACGGACCTCCGCCCCCGACCTTTCGACAAACAAAGACTGCTGCTCGGGTTGCAAGGAGAAAACACCGTGGGGGTCATCATTAGCATGTACCCTAAAGGAGGAAGGAGATAGATTATAATTGGATGAAAAGTTGGATTTTCAACCCTGAAAATCAGTATAATCACACGACCGACCTAATGTGGGTGCGTAAAAGGAGTGAATTGGCATCCAGGGTCGCGCCACCTTCCACTGCTGTCAGTTGAATAGTGTAGATCTCCTCCAGTTCTGGCACATTGTCAGGCCTCAGGCTAACAGCTATTTCTGCCTCCCGCTGGCCCTCCATGATTAGCACAGAGCCAGAGAGTCCCCAAAAGTCACCGGCTAAGTCAAAGTCAGAGTGTATCTGCCAGTGAACCTGAAATATAAGAGTCACACTGTTTCATGGAGTGCATGAATTAAGGGAGACATTTATGGATGCATTCTATCTTAACTGTGCCCGATTTGAGCAAAAGGATTTTACCGTAACGTTACCCAGGACTCCCTCTCGGCGTGTAACGTGCAAAGAGATGTTGAACGGACCGTCTGCTTCTGTGGGTTCGTTGTAGACATGTTCTTGAAGTGCTTCCTCTGTAAATTTCACGACACCATTTGGGTCCCCAAACTTTTCAATCTGGAAGCAAACAAAAAAAAATAACAAGTGCTCCAGTGTTGTGTTTCAATTTCAAATCTGTTAATAATGTGTTAATCTGTTACAATTACTAAAAATCAAACAAACCAACAATTACCTTCAGTATGATGGATCCAGCCTGAGGGTCGATGTCCACGTCCCCAGAAAGAAGGCTAAGCTCGATGACAAATTTTTCTTCCACCTCCACTTCACCATGTGGGAGGATCCGAAGTGCAATCGTGCGTGTGCCGTCCTCCCCATCACCGAAGACAAAAGCCCCACTCAAGGGCTCTCGGATGTCTGTATTGAATGGGAGGAGAGGCTCTCTGCCGTTCGGACCGAGGATAATCCAAGCAACCTGAAGATGAAAACACAATTAGGATTCAGGAAGAGCACATGAGATGAGACATGTTTTTGTGGTACCGTCGCAGGGCCCAAAAGGCCCCCCGCCCTCTCCAAGACCAGCGTGAGTTTTCGAGTGTCATCTGGGTTGTTGATGGTGATTAGGCTTTCGTTGAGGAAGCGCACCACACCGCCCGGAGAGTCGCTCTTGTTGATGGTCACCCTGACGACTGTGTGAGAGCCGAGTACTGCTCCCCCCGTGGTTCCAATCAGCGAGATCTCGAACATCTCTGCATATTCGCTATCACAGATCATTCCAAACCTCAATTATCAGGACTAAATTTCTTCGCCTCTATTCAATACGAAGGTTCACACCTTTGCGTGTCATCTAAAATAGTAACATTAACAACAGCGGTCCGCTGGCCCTCGACGAACATCACCGAGCCATTGGTTGCAACGTAGTCAAGACCAGGAGTTGCACTCAGGCCTCTGGAAATGTACCACACTGAGACGGTTCCACAAGAACCTGCTGTCCTCACCACTGGGATCAACAAAGTGCCTGCATCCTCCTCAACTGAAAGAGAGGCGCAAGAAGGTGGAAATGAGACTTTTCTGAACACAGATTGAAATGACTCAAAACTTCAAGGCACCTGAATTCCGACTCACTTGTGATGTTGACGTGGTCATGCCTGAATTCTAAGATACCCTCAGTGTTGTCATTCTTCAGTATTACAATAGCAAGAGATGAGATGTCACCGATGGATGGGGGCTGGTCCAGCTGGAGACCTGACTCCTTCACTGTGTAATCCACATCACTGACCAATAGGTGGAGACAGAGATAGTAAAATCACTTGCAGAATGTCACGGAAGCACAATACGGTACTGCAATGTGAATTTTAAAAGGCAAAGAACAAGTAATGCGTCATGCAGAGCCATCAATCATTTTTCTTCCACAGCGTGATGCCCATTTTATTTGTACCTGACATCGACGAGATCCACATCAGTAATGTTGACGTAGAACATCTCAGGCCCCTCTGGGAGACTGTCGTCATGGATACGCACTGAAAAATGTTGTGATGTCAGACCTGGGGCGAAGAGCAGCCGTCCCGAGGCAGAAGCAAAGTCCTCGCCACTAACTGCTGTGTTGCCTGAGGTCTGGTAGGTGACCCACACACTTCTCAAACTGCCCAAAGTGCGATTAATAGTCACATTCACCTGAAAGAAAAGACTCACAAGTAACCATAAATGTTTTCAAATTTTCAATTAACAAATTTTTGTGTGCGTGTGTGTGTTGGTGGTGGTGGGGAGAGAAGCAAAAGAGGAAAAAAGGGAGGACCAATAGTGGTGACAATAGCAAAGTTTTGATTATTTTGATGCTGTACTTACAGCATGTACTTACAGTTTCCTCCTCCTCAATTGCGCTTATCTGTTGCTGGGTGAAAGAGAACAAGCCGTAAGGGCTGTCGCTGGCTACCATGGTTATTCTGGCGTGTCGTGCAGTGGGGCTGATTTCCAGTCCTGGGGTCATGGACGTTAGCGTTAATTGAAAATCGCGACGTTCCTCAGGAAAGGCATCATCCACAGCCTGGGATCGCAACAGAGCGCACACAAATCACCGTATTGCCGGTGGTTGAGGTGATTCTGTTCACCGGGAAAAAAAATCTCAGACTCCACATTGGCCCATACCTTCAGAATGAAAGAAGCAAAAGATTGCTGGTCTTTCATAGTTACTGAGCCAGAGATGTTCTTAAATTCAGCGACCAAAGCAGGAGCGATATTCCACTGCACCCGCACTTCACCGAACACACCTGGCCCACGGATAAGGCTGGAGGAAACACATTATTTGTTCACGTTAAATTCTACACAAAGACCTTGGGAGAAGTCATACGTCTTCCCATCGTGTTCATCTCACTTGACAACAGCACTGCCATTATAAAATCCATCCGGTTCGCCGATGAAAATCCTCTTTGAGGATTCTGCCAGCCCTACAATTCCCAGGGCAGCCTTGTCTGCCACGATAGTGACGGTTGCCAAACCTGGAGTATAAAAGGAGAAAACACAAGACTCCAATGATGTAATCCAGTTTATCTCAGTAGAAGAATGAGATCATTTTTTTGAGTACCATTGAAAGGGTCAATGACAGCACCGCCGTCACTTGCAGGAAAGAGCTCGACAGTGAAGTGTTCATCTCCCTCAAGTACGTTGTCAGCAAGGGCCCTTATCACAAATGTCTTCAAGGAGTCAGTCTGAAAAGTCAACAGAACAGATGCATCACATCATTCATAAAAAATATAATCATAATAATAATAAAAGAATTACCAGTTTTGAATGACACAGCCAAATGATTCAGATGTTATGGTAGCTTACAGTGGTGTATTGGAATATTGTAACATTGTGGCGCGGGTTTGCTAATATTTCCCCCCTCAAACGGAGTTAAATGTAACAAGTACATAACAGTGTTCCAAAGGGGTGGGAAGTTTGGAGTAAATCTTCATTAGGAGTTCAGCGGGGGAATTTTGGAAAACTGAAGCATAACCAGAAACATTTATTTGTTTTTTTCTGGTTAAAACGTCTGTGCAGAAAAAAAAATACAAATATTGTCAACAAAAAAAATCATGACATATCCCAAAAGTGTCAAAGTGCAATTGAAAACGCAGCTTTTGTAAATTGCCAGTTTATTCTTTCAAATGTTCCTGGGAATTTACAACCATATTACATATTCATAATTTGTACCTTATTGAAGGCAAGAGTCCCATTGAGAGGTGAAAGGTCACGAAGAGTTTGTCCTTCCAGCTGCCACACCAGTGTCACAGCCCCCTCGCCTTCACTGCGCAGTACTGCTAGTCGGGCAACAGCAGCGGGATCATCAACAAACTCTGGCTCACGCACGGTAACCTTGGCGAGGATGAAAGTTTTGAAGAGATCCACCATCATATCCGTCAATCGAAATTCATGGAGACAGGAGAAAGGGAGAAATCGTCAACAACATTTAAAAAAAAAAAAAAAGATGGACCACCGGGGCAACTAAGGACATTATTTAAGAGTGGCGGCATTAGTTTGCACCTCAAGCTGTTGGAATCCAAATCGTCCTTGAGGTGAGTCATTGGCCGGAATGCTGACCGTGACAGAGGTCACATTTCCGAGTCGAGCGCCACCAATCACCCGCAGTAACTTTACTTTGAACTTCTCCAAAGCCTCCTCACGGTCCTCATCCAAGATGGTGATAGCAATCGTAGCCCTCCGCTAGAAAAACAAAGCCATTAGGAACTTGTCAAACAGCTCCCGTTTGAGACCGTCGATTTACCTGCCCATCTTGGAAGGTGATGTTACCAGATGAGGGGCTGAAATCATTCAGATCAGCAGTGAGGGGCTCAGCCTCCCAGTAGGCAACCAGTCTTCCAATTGCACCGGCAAGTCGTACCACTGTCAGGTGGAGGACATTGTCAGGTGCCGGCATCTCATAAGCCACCATAAATCCAGGGCTATCCTAAAGTAGGATTAAAAAAATAAAGCTGTATGTCAAGCTAGTTTTGACTTGCTACATTGTTACCCTCAGATTTTGTGTCAAGAGAGCAAATCAATTCCAGGGCTCAGTCCTGCGGCAAATCCTGCACTTACTCCCGGCGTCACGAACTGCAAGATCCCTTGAGGATCGTCATTTTCCTGGATGGTTACTTCAGCTACTTCCATGCCTGGCCTCTTTACAGAAGGCCCATCTGCTCCAGCTAGCCCGCTAACTAGCGCCACTCTGGTGATATTTACCAGGAAACTCTCGGGCAATTCTGGGATGTCATCCTTTCAAAACACATTTGTATATTTCACAGCAAATTATGCATGAGCACAAACATATTTTCATCGCCGTTGCAAAGTATTTTTTTTTCCTTCTATGACACAAATAATTCTTACTGGAAGGATTGTGATGGTCACAAGGGCCACAGTTGCTCCTTCTGTCATAATGAGGGTGTCATCTTTGGCCATGTAATCCTGACCTGTGGCGGCCTGGTTGGATGGAAGTTGGTACAAGGCTGGCCTGGTCTCATAATGTATTTCCAACTCACCAGAGGAGCCGTGCTTCCGTACGATGGACAAAGTCACATTGACTGGAAAGCCTGCAAAATGTGAATTGTTAAAATCTTATCTTGATGTGGTTCAAACTAATCTGGACAGCCTTCCCAGACGGATTAAAACAAACCTCGGATTATCTATATCCTGGAAATGCTGAAAGAATTTTTACAGTTAATCTCAAAGTACTTTTTTTTTCTTAAGAAACATAATCCGATTTCTCTTTGTTAGTGAACACTTAATACAATCAAGCTGGCTAAGTCTAAATATCTGCACAGAAATGTTCTTGGTTCAGCATCACACAACAATCAGCATGGACTGACAAATGCTCACCTGGTGGTTCTTGTGTTCGAGTCATCTGAGAGTCCAAATGCCATCCAATCACCCCATAGGGGGAACCATTTGGCAGGATTGTGAGGAGCGCTCGTGCCCGCAACTGGTCAATGACGGCGGCCTGTTGTGTGTCCCGCAGCTCCACTGTGGTCACATCCATGAGGGTGATGGTCACATTCTCTTTGAGCTCTGCAGCGCCATCTGCTAGCACAGTCAGTGGAATGATGGCAACCGACTGACCCTCTGAGAACGTAACCTATGAGGGATGACATCGCAGCTTTAGAAATTTTTGAGGTTGGTAGTTTTTATACTCAATGTTATGTTTTGGGGGTTAATGATACAATGTAGGATAACAAAAATGGTATCCCAGTCACTATAAGGGGGTCTTTGGTTTATGATGGGGTTTCCATTCCTTTGTAAGACGGAACATGATATAGTTGTTCACTAACGCAGCTGTAAAGTCATAAATATTAGTACATAGTTGGATGAAAAGCATTCTCTATCATCAATGAAGACAAAACAAACAAATTATGAAATAGCTTGTGAGAACTGCAGTGGGCAAACTTTTTTTTTTGTCATATTGCAGAAAATAATTTTACGTTTTATGGCTGGGAAAAAAAATCATTCTCTTTGATACTTGGAGTTGAGTTTCCTCAGATGTCAGCATTTGGCCAAGTATAAAAAAAACCTCCCCATAACACATTGTTGTGGAACATTACTGTGGGGTATTCACGCACCACTCCGGAAGTGGGATAAATGTCTGCCATACTCCCACTCGCAGTCCAGTGAACGGTTAGTCGGCCAAAAGTCCCCCTTCTCCTCTCCACGGTGAGGGAGATCTGATGATTCTGCTCCAACTCCTCAACCTCCAGAGAGAGAGAATTCTGGAAAGGGTAGAAAGTTCAATTTCCTCTTGAGGGATGATAATCATGATATTTAAAAGAAACAAATCATACATACAACAAATGTGACACTGGCATTTGATAGCACAGAGTTTGTGATCTTGCCTGCGCAAATCCAATGACTCCGTGGGCGTTGTCGTTGCTCTGAACCACAACGGTCACCTGACCCCCAAATCCAATCTCTGCCCCACCTTTTGGATTCTTCAGGCGGACCTGAAAGTACTCCTGCTCTTCGGGAATGTCATCATCTAAGACATTCACTGCAATCTGTAGCTCGCTGTCGCCGGGTAAGAAATGCAACTCTCCAAAACTGGGGTGGAAGGAAGCAATCAAAATGTTACGTAGAAGTGAACTGGACTTTGTAGTCGGAGTAGTGATCTCAAAACACAATACCTGGGTATGAAGTCAGATCGATTGGAGACTGAATTCAACAAGTAAAGTCTGGAGCGGTTCTCCTCAGAAGAAGCCAAGAGTGTCTTGGTGGTGTTGAGCGAAGGGACATTCAAGGAGAGGAATCTCATCGCTGGTGGCGCCTTCAGAATGATGGCGAAGAGGCTGGCATCAGACAGCCAGGAGTAGAGTGATGAGCTATTTCTACCAGCGAGCACAATGTAAGCTGGGGGAAAGAGAGAATTGAAGCATGTCACAAGTCACACACCGAGAACACACATTCGTAAGCTGTCGTCTTGTAATCGCCGGCTCAGCACTTACTGAGTTCAGAGGGTGTAGTGAACGGATGAATTGAGGTGAGGCCTGGGTGAGTAATGGACTGCTGCAACTCAGGCGAATGTTGCCCTAACCTCCACAGGAGCACTTCACAGGAGGGAAGGACACCTGAAGAAATGACACATACCCAATATACAACTTTAATTATGTCGAATCATGAACATGTCATCATGTAAATTCAAGGATATGATATGCAAGTCCAACAAAAAAACAGATCACCTTGAAGGAGCACCAAGAAAAGAGTGTCATCTGCTTTTGTCTGGACTGTCTCCACTTGGCTGACTCTGCCTGTGATATGGAGGGGCTGTGGATTCCCAAAGCTCCCGCCAGTCCAGTGAAGAAGTAGGCAGCTGCTCGTCTCACTGTTAAAGCAAACTACTAAATAAGGAGCTTCGGCGTGGGTGAATGGAGTCACACTGACGATATGTTCTTGAAAATCAAGCGTCTGCAGGAGGGTGAAGGAGCCGCTGGTCCAAACAAATATCTGTATCATGAAGTGGGGGGGGGGGGGTGACTTCAATGACTCTCACAAGAACAGGATGGGATAACTTGAGCAAATCACGACATTTGACATCACCTGACTTGATGCCACAAGAAAATCTCTGTTGTCAATTGAGAAGTGTTTCACTTCCAGAGCTTCCACGCCTATGATTTGTTCCTAAGAACAGCAGATATATGAAGACCGCAATAAAACAAATTTGCAGACAATGACGAGAACAGCAATGAGTGTTGTACGAACCAATGTGACATTGAAGTCCCTGTGTAGCTTTAAGATGCTGAGGTTGGCTGCAGGGGCGAAGGGTGCGCCACCATGTGTGATGGCGATGTAGCTGGTGTTTTTCAGTACAAACCCAACGCAAGAACTTGGGTCCTGAATCCGAGCAGACTGGAAGGCCGGTAAGGAGAAATCATTGCATATAGCATCAGATTAGTACAGGACATCGAAGATATAAGGGGCAGTGTGTCCCAAAATTCACTGTAGGTTTTCTTTTTTTCTATTTCATTTCAGCACATCATTTCCTTGCCCGTGTCTTGACATTGGAGCAGTATTGCAAAATTGCCGCCTAACAACAAGTCTTTCTGTTCTCCCACCACAGTGGGGCATGATAATCAACCTGAAGTCGGTCCGGAAACTTATCTGGGAGTTGTACGCTTACAAAAACTGCAAAGCCAAAGCTGTCAAATGCCGATGGCCACGCGTCTGTCTGAATGATCCTTGAAACGGAATAGAAAAAAGGAAGTGTACAGTGAAGAGACTTTAGGGACGGCTGTACATATGATTTACCTCTACTGGCACAAACACTCCTTGCCATTGATAAAGAGTGGCCAATGTGTGGGATGACCCCACAGCGGGACTCTTATCAAGTCTTACAGCAAGAGCGGTTGGCATTCCGGGGACAGAACACCAAGTGGATGTGGGGCTGTCCTCAAAGCTCTGATATAAAACCATCGTCGGGAGAGGGCCCTCTTCAAGACACAATTACGGACAAGAACGTGTTCAAATGACTTTGCTTGGTAAAGGGGTTGTTTATGGTTCTGGGTTAACTCTGGGTGCAAATGTTGATTGGTTTCACCTCGAGCAACAGCTGTGTCGGACTGCGTCTCCCACTCCACGCTGACAGTGGACTCCAAGCCATTACTTCGAGACACTGTGAGGAAGATGGTTCCATCTCCTTCATTTGCCACCACGCGTGTGCTACTTCTGCACAGGAAACATAAATGCACGTGACCTAACCTTCAGCGTTCAAAATAATTGATGACTGAATTGGTTTCCGACCTATCGAGAGTGGGTCCAATACGGAACAGGCCAGATGGAGCAAGGTTCTCGAGGACGGTGATGGCAATGTGCAGTCGATCGCCGAGACGCGCACCGTCGGTTGGGTCGGACAGGCTCACCGTGAATGTTTCATTCACTTCGGGCTCAGCGTCCAGTAATGCTCGGATCTCCAGGGTCTGGAACAACACAAGGAAAATTTCATCGACACTAACTGAAACGAAAACAGTTATATCAGTCATCCAGCCAAAAAGCAGTCCGTAATTATGCTCACCTTAAACCTAACGCCGTCCTCCAGTTCCACAATCCCTTGGGCTGGGATGAGATCACCACTGGCAAGGCTGCCATTGGAATCTGTTACGGAAAACTGCACGGTCACAGGACCGAAGGTACCCTCCTCTGGGTCCCGAACCACATAGAGGGTGGCCACGCTCTCGCTCAGTGCCAACTCAGATGTGGGCTCCTTCAGGAAGAATGTCTCGCTGGTGTTAAAAGATAAGACACCGTGCCCATCGTCGCTGGCCAGGATGGTCACAGTGGCTGAAATACAAATGAAAGAAAGGAATAAAAGGCCAATACGAGAGGCTTATGCTGTCGTCCATCGGGAGGACTAATCAGATACGACGAACTTGTGGTATTGGTGCCTAGTTCAAGCCCAAGTGATGGATTGGACAGGATCAGCTGAAATCGTTCGGCTCCCTCTGGAATGATGTCGTCGATGATCTGCACCTCGACAAACTTGTGTTTTTCATCGCTGACAAAAAAGAGCACCTGAGTGGACAGAAAACATGCCGAAGCAAATAATCCCGGAAATTCTCTTCAGGAGAATCTTTGTGTTACACTCTGTTTGCATGGTTGTACCGTTTCGCTGGTGTTGAAGTCCAGGCCTTGCTGAGCCTCCAGATTTTGAGCACAGAAGGAAACAGAAACGTTCCCATACGCGCCTTTGTTCCTGTAGGCCACTAGGGTCAAAATCCCTAACGTTTCATTCACTTCAAACCTAGAAACCAAAAAAATCTCAACATGAGACTTTGTTTGAATTGGAACTCGAGCATAACAACAGAAGGAACGCATTTTGCTTTCTTACATGGTGTTTGTCCATTCAATGACTCCTCGAATTCCATCATTGGCAGCAATGACGACCTCTGCCACCAAACCCCGAGTGTCTACGGCACAGGATAACACATGAAGAGGATTAATAGGGATGATTAGTTGTAATGTTAATTTAAATCTTGAACTCTAGCATCGCTGCAAAACAATGCAAACTGGAGAAGCTCTTAAAAGGACCTTCAGCAGCAATATTTAAGTTGGACTTCCCGACAGTCATTTATCGTCCAAGTGACTGGGATGCCAACTCTGGTTTTAGTTTGGTTAGTTAATCCGCTCTCATCTAAACCACATAATTCCTCTTTTATGGAAAGCATCACTCACTGTCCAAACCACGTAACTGTGACTATGACTTCTCCCATTCATAAGCTCGACTACGGCGTGAATTACAGCAGATGCAGGAGCAGTAACGCGCCAGTTTGCTCATCGTAAAAACATACAGGAATTAAGTCTGATTCCGTTGCAGTGTTAATATGAAGCCCTTTACATGCGAGGCATAAATAACCTAGTCATGTGCAATCCACAATTTCTACTCACACAGAATCGAAAGTACTGAAGATTGCGAGAAAGTACAAAAGTTATTCAGACAATACAGCATGCCAAATATACCCACAATCTATCCCGAAAAAATGTAAAGAGGCAAAACAAGAACAAACTTAAACCCCAACAAAACATCCATTCAGTCTTATACCGAGTTGAGGAACTGTGGCGAGGGTTGTGAGGAGTGCTGCAGATGTAATGTTGACCAGGAAATATTCCTGCAACTCTGGAATATCATCCTGATAAAACAAACAGAAAGGCTCCAAATTAATATGATATCCTTGCAAAAACATGAACGAAATCTTCAGTTTTATCAACCACAGATTTATCTTCGCGGGGTTTGTTGCACGTGTCCTTCAACCTCAAGAATACGGTCAGTCTTTACCTCCAGGACGGTGACGGGAATAGCAACAGACGTCTGACCCTCCCGAAGAATCACAGAACCAGTTTCTGCCAAGAAGTCTTTTCCTGGCTCAGCTAGAGCCCCTTCGACCCGGGACAGGTCTTCCAGGGACCCTTTGAGAACCTCATAGGTAACATTCAGAGCACCTGAGCAAAAAAAAAAAAAAAAAATCTGTCATCAGTTCAATTATACAGAAAATAGTGCTCACGGGAACCCAACATCACAGAATCATCTCAAACAGGACAAACCGACCTGAGGCGCCGAACTCCCTGTTGATGTAGATATTTATGGTTTGCTCTCGTTCCTCAGTGGTCACCTTAAGGGATGACGGCGCAACGGTCAGCAGCCCGTACAGCTCGTCACTGGTGTCCACTTTCAACAACGCCACGGTGCCCTGAACGTCAAACGTGGCGTGGCCTGGCGCCGCAACACCTTCAACACAGAAACGGTATTCTGAATTGCCTTGCTGTTTCGAAGAATACTTTCCTTCACAAATGTACGTATCCCAACGTTGATACAAAATCGACTGTGCACGCATCTAACCAAAAGTTTGGATGTTGGTCAAGAAAACGTTGTATTCAGCTCCGTCCTCTTGTGTGACATCATCAAGAAGCTGTACAACAATGGTGTCATTCAGCCGTCCCTGTAGGAGATATTAAAGAACATATTGGATATTGGCGAAACAAAGAATTAAGATGCATTCATCATTATTTAATCATATCACAACAACATGACCGTCTTCTTATAAGCTATGAGCAGTGTTTTACCTCATTCAATAATAGTCTCCCTGAAGTATAAGTGAAGGTCCGGTCTACAAGGGGACCTCTTATCACCCAATCCAACGTGACATTACCGAGACCTGGAGCGGTCCTCAATACCAACAAGGTCAACGTTTCACCTAGAAAAAAGAACGTTTAAAAAAATCATTCAGTAGGTCCAAATTAGCCATGAAAGAGTTGCAACTGGTTACACACCCTCTCTGACGATGACCGAACGCGATGCTGGATGGAAACCCACAATGCCAGCCACGTTATCGTTAGCCAGAATCACAATCTGGACAGTGTCCGAACTGGGGAGGATACGACTTCCTCCCTCCGTATTTACAAGGCCAATCATGAGGCTCTCGTTGTCTTCTGGTTCAATATCGTCTCTGATGACAATGGCTATCGTCTTCTTGAGATCACCTGCAGACATGTTCCAAAAGGAGTGGTTTTAAACTAAATTATTTGTCTTGACTTGCAATA
Organism: Hippocampus guttulatus; assembly: GCF_054856545.1. Lineage (NCBI taxonomy): Eukaryota > Metazoa > Chordata > Actinopteri > Syngnathiformes > Syngnathidae > Hippocampus > Hippocampus guttulatus. Next base: position 18,477,794 of record NC_141265.1, read on the forward strand.
CGCTCAAGACAATTCTCGTAGCATATAATTGCAAATTAACAAGTGACCCCCTACCGTCAAATACCAGAGTTCCCCCGGTTCCAGTGAAGTCTCTATCCGGCGTGGCATTTCCTCCGACAAATCTCCACTCCACAGTGACTGTCCCTGAGTTGCCTCCTCTCCTTTCAATGACCAAAGGAACTGCCACTAAAGGTTCTTCATGAACCTCAACATAAAGCCCGTTATTGGTAGCATTGGAACTGGCGCTGTATATCAAAAACACGCCAAATGCATCCCCGTTCAATCCGATGGTGACCACTGCTTTATCTGGCTGGCCAATAGAGGGCAGGTTCCTTTGGTCTGCGGTCAAATTCAGCAGCTCCACCTTGAAATGACATGAGGCAAGACATTTGTTATCGTGTATATGAGGTTATGCAACATTGAATATATTGGGTCAAAAACTCAACTGAACCGTTAATAGCATGATGCAAAATACCTTTAAGATCTGTATGGCAAAACGTTCGTCCATTTCAGGGAATTTATCTGTCAAAATGAGCACAGTGAGGTTTGCTTCCCCTGAGCCGTCCTCCATGAAGGCACTTTCAGCTGTGACAGGGATGTAGTCGCTCCCCGCTGAGGCCTGGCTGCTAAACAAGACAGCAGCGGCACTCACGTTTTTCACATAAGTTACGACCTGAGACGTTGCTTCAAGTTCGTCCGCCCCTGAAGTCACCCAAGTACAGGAAGGTTTGATTGTGTTTGAAGATAGGGAGAAGGCTTGGCAGGCACGCTCTCTCAGGCATGCGGCAGCACAGGCGGCCAATGAGTCAGTCAGAGCGGTGACGTTAAATGACCCTTGAGGGGGAGTGACTGGAAGCCCTGGTTTTGGGATGTCAAAGAAGGTCAGCAGGTTCCGGCCCTCAGCCTGAGCTGAGTCGACCGGGTCGATCTGTGAGGTGCCGTACAGGATTCGCAAGCGGCCAAAGTGCCCGTCACTGAAATTCAAGCAACGGGATGATTACGAAAGTCACAGAAAAAGCAAACATGTTTCGTTTATTGCAGCTACCTTCTTTGGGCGGTGATATTGGCTCTGAAGATTCCTTCCAGTGGCTCCTGGATGCGGTAAACAGACTGCCCAAAGTAAACTGTCCCGTATGGATTGTCGTTGGCAGGCACTTTAATATTAACAAACGTATGGGCTCCGAGGTTTCCACCATTACTGGCACTGGTGAGTTCTATCTTTATGATCTAACAGAGGTAGAATATAACATATTTTATTACTTGAGTGGGGGCAATTATTTGTATGAGATTTGATTTGGGTATTTTTTTGTTTTGACCTCAGTGATTTCGGGAACTTCATCCGCTAAAACCTCCACTCGGAGAGTCTTCAAGGGCTCTCCTGGAGCAAAGGTCAGGTCTCCCGATGTGGGTCTGATGTCCCCCACAGCCAGCTGACCATTGACAGTGGCTTGCCATTGGACAACCACTGTCCCAATAGTACCGGCATTACGTACTATCGGCAGTGCAACTTCATTGGAGTTGGACGCTGGTTCCTCTACGGTGACGGAAGCAGCATGGAAGACTGGACATGACAAGAAATAGTTCGAAACTCTGTAGCCACACATACAAATAGTGTCAGATGTGGAAAAAACTAACCAAAGGCACCAAAAGGGTCATCAGAAGGCAAAATGGTGATAATGGCACGTGTGAGCTCTCCAAGCAGAGCTCCTCCGGTAGTCTGATTGATCAACTCGACAACGAGAGTCTCCTCCAACTCCGGGACCACATCGTTAATTACATAAATGGGTACCGATTTGCTGGATTCTCCTTCAAGAAGGACGACATCGGTGGAGGCGACGCTGTAGTCTTCGCCTGCAGAAAACACGTTTATCCAAATGAAGGGTGGCGACAATAGATGGTGATAGCTCATACTGCTGCCCAGTAACTTACTGACTCTGGCCGTCAACGGTACGGCTCTGAACTTGACTGATACATCCGCAAATATCCCCCCGACACGTGTGACGTTTATGATAGGGCCAACATAGTCTTCAGCCACACTGACAGCTGAAGCTGACAGCTGAAGGACGCCAAAGGCATCATCGCTGGCCTCCACTATCACCTGGGCTACAATTTCCACTCTTGGGCCAAGTGAGGGGGAGTTGGAAACTGCAAAGAAACATGAAGAGAAAGTTTAATTGTGCTTGTTTTTTTTCTTTCTCCAGTGATATTGTGACTTACTGGGCCTCTCTTGCCCTCCTTCAACGAGTTGAACGCTGATCAACTGGACAAACACAGACTCGTCTCTCTCTGGATCGTCATCATCCAACACTCTGACAGTGATGTTGGCTTCGCTTTGATTAGCCAAGAAAACAACTGAATCTAGCAGAGGAACAAAGTCTTGAACTTCTGTGGCTCGGCCCACTCCGGGTGTCCTGTAAGGTGCCGGATCTGCTTCCTTTAGTGTCCTGAATGTGACTCGCACCTTGGTAAATGTGAAGAAAATGACACAGGGAGTCAAAAAGTAAACGTTGTTTCGGAACAGTCACAAAAACAATACAGACCATTCCCAGGGAGCCTTTCTGTCGCAGTATGCTGAGGGTAACAGCTGAGTCACCCTCCGGGAGGCGGACGGGCCTTGTGGTGTTGGAGAACACAAAAACACCATAAGGGTGGTCACTGGCAAGCACAGTCAGAGTGGCAGAGGTCTTGACACCCAGACGGCCATGCGACACATTAACCAAAGACACGGTAAAATTCCTGTCCAACTCTGGGACCTCATCCTGGGCCACAGCGATGATGATGCTCTCTGACGTCTGCCCGACACCAAAGGAGATGGTACCGGACTGGTTCAAGAGTTCACCTGCTGAGCCGGGCTCAGCCTGCCAGTACACAGTCACATTGGAGAGATCACCAAAGGACCGATCCACCTGGGAGAGGGAAGCAAGACATCACAAACAGAAGTATAATTCTTCATGACACATTTGACTCAATTGAGTAGAATTGACTGTTCATTTGGCACCTGATGCAACGTGAAACATCAACCATGTCAGAGACAATTTGAACAAATTCAGATCAATGTCTCACAGGATTTACAATTTCTGGGCGAATTGAAATTGACAAAAAATTAATTCAACAAACCTTTAGAACCACAGAGCTTTGTCCATCCTCGGGTTCTGTTCCATTCACGAACAGGGAGCTCGGGCTGAAGTTAAAGACTCCGTGGGCATCATCGGAGGCTTCGATGGTGACCGTGATGCGGGAAGCAGCTCCCAAGCTGGCTACACACACATAAAAGCCTCATGATCATTTTTTATTTATTTATTTTTTACAAATCCACAAGGTCCGCTCTGGAATCACTTTATTCAAGAGCCCAATACCCAATTCGGTTCAAACTTAATAACTACGTAAAATCTTTAATTATTATGATGGATTTTTTTTTTTAGCTGAATCATATTGAGCCTGACAGTTTTTCAAGCCACGTCAGAAATAATTGGACTTTGAGACAGATTTTGCACAAAAAAAGGAGGATATCAGGAGGTGGAAACTTACCACGATGGAGAGAGGAAGAAGGCAGGAAATCAGAGTCACTCTCACCACTACCACTTTCCTCAACATGCAGAAATTGATCCACTGGTGGATCACAAATCATGAGAAGGAAGGGATGGAGCGTGGCGGTGGGAGAGGGGTGGGGGTCACACCAGGGTATCAGATCAGGAAATTCAGTATCAAAAACACATTGGAAGGAAGGTTGATAGCGGGGCAAGATACAAGATGCACAAATCCAGCAGGGTTTTTGCCAGTTCACCGACATCTTTCGAAGGAAGGGCATCCAAACCACACAATACACTTTTAAGGCTTACATTTTGTACAATTATTAATAACTGCTGCCAATCTGGTAATATATTGCAGACATTTTACGGAGGATGTGGGATCAGTGTTGTTTTCTCACCTCCTCCATCAGTATTGTAGAGCTCCACTCGGAAGTCCTTGTCCAGCTCGGGAACAGGATTGTCAATGATGGTGAGCGTGATGTACTTTAACCTTTCTCCTGGGAGGAATTCCAGAATACCTTCTGAGCCCTGATAATAAAATATATAAACTTGCTCAGACACTTTATTCCATGGAATTATGTACACCAGTTAAACTAAAATGAGAGGAAAACCTCATAGTCTTCAGGACTGGATGCTGTGAAGGGGGTTGTCCTGTATCCCACCAGGACCCTTCCCAAAAGGCCCTGAGCCCTGGCCACTGGCAGTCGAAAATGCCCGTCTTCCTCTTTGACAGTGACGTGTACGGGTTCTAATGCAGGGGTGATCAATCCCTCGCCCGGTGGATGAGCTTGAAACTGGAGCAAGCCTGCAAGCAAAAAGGAAGGACTTGTATTCTGCTACAGTATCACAATTGAAAATAAAGCAACGTTTCAGGTTTGTAGGTGAATACCGTAAGGGTGGTCGCTCGCCATTACAGTCACAGTGTTAACAGAATTACTGGAGTCAATGCTTGCACCGCTGGCAGGAGTGGAACCTGGCTTCCCATCACTGGATCCTGCCGCCACTAATGTGACTTGAAATGTCTCCGCTAGCTCAGGGAGATTGTCATCCAAGACCAAAAGGTTCAGTACCTAAAAAGAAAAGCACGCAGATATTTGACATTTGAATACCGAAAGTGGCTCAGCATTTCAATCGCTTTTTGGACGGTATTTGGCAGAAACGAGATGACGATTTGACACTGCACAAAAAGTAGATTCTGTTTTGAGTGACACCTCTGGGGATGTAAGAAATTAACAATGTTTATTTTGTTGCAAATTGACTTGACAATACCCAGAAAAAAAGTTGTCTTTTAACTCAAATAAGAATAAAATATTAGAAACATATTTTGGTTAAGATTCAGTGTAACGCTTTACTGCTGCTCAATAAAATCACATTATGAATATTCATTCACAAAAAAAGTATTACATAAATATAACTTAAAATTAAGAATTATTACCTTCAATATTAATCCTGTATTGACTCATCACGTGCAAATCAGCTTGCGAGCCACAGTTACGATACACTTATTTTCACCCACAAGAGCAATCGCCCCATTCGAAGGCATTTACAACTGGTGAGTCATTGTCACACACCTCGGAGCGCTGACCAGTCATGAAAAGTACAGCTCCGGTTGCATTGAGAAAATCCTCATGCGCCGGCGTCTCCCTGTCCGCGCCATTCGTTTGGGTCACAGAATAGTTGACATAAACGTTATCCAGTGATCCTCGCATCCGCTCAATCACACAGGAAACGGTTGAACCCTCCTCAGTGGTCTATGACAACAAACAGAAGGAATGGAAACGCGAGATGAATTCAGACCAAATGAGCTCCATTCCCAAACTTTCAATGTGCAATTCCAGCACATCAATAATGTTTCTGATGGAATGCCATCCCTCGGCCCTGCCACCTGTTGGCCTGATGAACTTGAGCAACAAAACGCGGTGTCCAGTTCCAGGGTTGGAAATCCTGAGCTACGTGTGCGGGAATGCCCCTGACCGATACATCAACGGCGGCCACACCATCTGTTGCTCCACCGATGCAACCAATCGGACTAAAAAGGGAGAGCGTGGGCATGTCGCAGCCAGGCATGAAGGCTAATGAAATATGCAGCAAGTGGGGTTCTGTTACAAGTGTTCATGTGCGGATGGCTTCTCTGTAGAAACTGCTAACTCTTTGAAGACGTTTGAAATAGTTTGCAATGTGTACTAATGTTCTTTTTATGGACATTTTCATGATCGTCATTCTTTCCGCTACATGCTCTTTACATTAGCATCTAATTCAGACAGAAACGTTTCTATGTTACAGTGAGTTGCATTTCTGCAACTCACTTCTCTATGGTTATCATTTCACTTTTTTCTTTTCTCTATCAATAATACCTGTGTCAAGTCAAGTACAAGTTGATTGTCAAATGTGCTCTTTGTGTAACATAGAGCACAGATGAAATTTCTTCCCTCTCAACCAGACAACAAGAGGAGCCCATGTATGTGGCGGGAGTGCCTGTTGCTGGCCTGTACAATATGTATGGCCGCACAGGGTGTCATTGCTGGCTAGTGAGCTGCAACACAACTCAAAAAATATAGACTTTGAAAAAACCATTGCTAAAAATATTTTTCTTGTCTTAACATTGAACCTTCGTGACAAAAATCCGGCGTATGCAGCAGTGGTTTTTAACTCAGTACACTTACATCAGGTATGCAGCCGCCGGTAAATCCAAAGAGCCCATTGGCATTATCACTCTTCATGACGCGGAGCACAGCCATGGGCCTGGGGAAGGGCAAGCGAGCGCCGCCACGTACCGCCACAAGCTGAAGGTAGAACACCTCCTCCCCCTCCTCTTCGTCATCGTCCTTGACTTCCACCACAAATGACTTCTGGCTCTCCCGCGGCTGGTACCGCAGGTAACCTGAGATGCTTCGCAGGTCCGATTTTGCTGGCTGGCTGTGAAGCTCATGCATGTGGCTGCGGTTCAGCCTCGTACGGTACAAGCGAACATCTTGAAGAAGGCCTGTGTAGCGCTGTTGACCCCTTGGATCTGATCCAATGAATATAGAAGCAGGACCTAGAGTGGACAAACACAGAAAAAGGCAACAACATTTTATTCCAAAAGGCGTATACGGTAAATCATTCTTCAGCAACAGTGAGTTCACCTGCTGATTTTTCCATTTTGTATGTATTGTGTTGTTTGCTTTGCTTGCCTGACAAATCAAAAGTATGGTGCAACCTTTTCTTAACCTTCCACATTCTTCAAGCCAACCAACATATTACAGCAAAAAAAAAAAAAAAGCAGGGATTCTGCAACACTGGATAATTACAAAGCCCTAGTACAAACTTATTCAACTGCAGGTTGAGGAACCACTGGAAGACGATAACATCTGACACAAGTGATGATTACGGATGTATTGATTATGATTGAAGTTAACAAGAGAGCCATTTGGGATATTTCCCCCCTTGCCCTGAGAGCCTTCAGTCCAGTGCGGGCTTCCGCTATTGTCTCCGGTAATCAGAGGGAGAAAGAATAAAAGAAGATGCTGAGCGATTCCTTTGAGCGGTAACAATATCCAACTGGGCTCAGTCAAGCATTGGAGGGGCTCAATAGTTATGAACAATGAGGGCCGGACCGGTAGGTGGGCGGTGTGTGGGCTTGAGCAATACGTGTGGGCGTGCATTTTTAAGTAAGAATCGACTTGTTGGCATTTCATGTTCAGCGACATGAGACAAAACAACAACATCTCCATTTAATTCAAAGACTGTACAATCATTACAACAAAATGAGACTAGCTGGCTCTCTGACACTGACCATGGTGCTGAAACTGCAGTCATGAGAAATAAAGTGGAATGTTTTTTTTTTTTGGTAAATAAATGGAAGTGTAGGCAGTTGAAAAACTGAAGGCACACATCCATCCATCCATTTTCGAATCCGTTTATTCTCATGAGGGTCGCGGGCATGCTAGAGCCTATCCCAACTGTCTTCGGGCAGTAGGCAGGGTACACCCTGAACTGGTTGCCAGTCAATCGCAGTGAAATGTATTTCAATGATTGTTAATGTAGCGTAAATTACCATCAGCAATGCCTTCTCCTTTGATGCTCTTCAGGCCTCCAGGAATGGGGTTGCCATCCAGGAAAAACTCAACAATCCCATCATCCACTGTAATGATCACATGCAGCCACGCGTTATCCTCCACAAATTTGGCAGCAGTGGCCTGGGCTAATTGGGTATTATTTGATCCCGCAACGGTGTAGTACAACTTCACCGTGACGTGAGACTCATTGGTCTGGACTTTGACGCCATAATACAAGGTGCCACTTGTGTTTCCTTTGGAGACTATAAAGCCATCAGTAGCCGCTCTGGGGACCAGCCAAGCTGAGAACGTCAAGTTGCCCGGAATGGCGGGTGACTCTTCGGGTGGGATAGTCCCATAGGCTCCGTGAAGTCCGGAGAAAAACCATGTGTCTGTGGCAGAGTGGTGCCTTCTGGCCCGAGGCCTGAACTCTACCGCATCGGGGAAGGAAGCTAGAAGTAGCAGGTCATCCATCAGAGGAAGGCCCTCTGGGAAGTGCGCCGATACAATCTCCCAGGCAACCCGCACGTAGCCAAAAGTACCCTGGTGCCGGAGGATGGTAAAGGAAGTGACATCCGCCATATCCTCATCTGACAGTACATCCTCTGCGACTTCTTGGTCTAAATTGCTTTCGGCGATGGCAAACACGCCACATGGGTCATCATTGATGGGAATGACAAGCGAGGCAGTCAGAGAAGTTTCAGCAAGTCGGCCACCATCCCCTGGGTGACCACCTTTAAAAATGTAAACAAACATTTTACGCATACTTTTTTGCAATATGTTACATATTTAAAGTTGTGCAGTATCCGTGATCCACTTTTCTTATCGACTCACCGGATATATTAACCAACTTAAGGACAAAGTACTCATTGAACTCTGGAAGCGTATCCGAGATGGCCTCCAGGACGATTACTTTGAAATCTTCTCCGGTGGTGAAAGTGATGGAGCCAGAGGTGTTGGTAAACTCTTGACGTTCCAACAACGGCGTGAAGGAGTCATTGGCATATAGATGCCAAAAGACTGTCACGTTGCCAAAATGACCCCGTGCTCGCAAGACACTGAGGAGATAAAAAGCAATAGATGATAAGATGATGCCTTTTAATGATGGCTCCTTCCTTGAGAGGGGGATTGAATTTAAACTCAAAATAAAAACGATTCGATGCATCTATTCATTTTCTATAACGCTTGTCCTCATTATGCTACGTTTACATCGCGTGCCTGGTGGCCACAGCATCTGCGTTTGTCGAAGAATGAATGCGTCGTGAGATTCACACTGTCTGATAGGGTCCCCCTATGTCTTACTGTTGGTCAATAAATGCGATTTGGATTTTCTCTCAAAAACTCCAGCTCTTGAACCAAAACATGAAAAAGAGTCTGGTATTCACATACACACTGCAGGCAGCTATCTGTCTCCCTCTCGCTCCATCTCCCAATGTAGCAGTAGAACAGTGAGTGAGTCGAACCTAACCAAGCTGACTAGGAGTACACTCAGTGGTGACCCGCCAACGGCAATGATATGAAAATTATCACTGTGAATATTTGAGATGATGCAAAGACAGCTTCGTACTTGAAGTTATTGCTTTTCCCCTCCTCAACCGCCCTTTCCGTTGGCTCCAGTGAGAAAATTCCATTTGCCTCATCATTGGCCTCAATGACCACGGTAGCTGTGTCTGCTCCATACACCACAGCATCACCTGCACAGAGAGAAATTGGCAACATATCCCAATTTACATTTTCATATTTGCCAAATGATATAGACGTCGGTTATGTATTCATCAGAAGCGGTCAGTGAGTAACATACTTCAGGTTGCCAGACTCCCCTGATCAATGAAATAAGCGCGCTGGAATCTTCCCATCGTTAAGTGACTGAATAGAGTCTGTCAAGGTCCCTGCATGAATTTGATGCAGCGCTCACATTTTGACCCGCACGGCATAAGCAAGACTCCTTCTACCACAAATGCCCATCAGGCTGTCTACTGGCAAACAGAGAGAGGCCAATTGAGTCACTGGTCTTTGTGCCTTTGGCTATTTGGAGTCTGGTAATTAAAATCCTGTCTGGGCACCGGCGCTCTTTCATTCCCTTGCCAGACACACAATGCTGAGATTAAGAGGACACCCCCGTCTGTGTCACCAAGGCAGGCACTCAAGCTGCCAATAACAGATTTAAGTATATAGCATTAAAAATTGGGGAATAAATTGATAATTTTCTATTTAAGGCTTCCATGTACCATCTATAGGGGCTTTTGTACTGAGAGACGCCTTGTTTCAATAAATTGCTATGTCCATCATTGGCTAAAATAAATACCTCACTTCAGATAAATGTCATATGTAATACTCACCAGTGGCATTATACAAGACGATGTGGAAGTGCTCATCAGTCTCTGGTATGTCGTCATCTTCTATGGCCACAGAAATGTTCTTCATCCACTCCCCGATCTCATACACCAACATTGTGTCCTGACTGAGCAGGGTGAGATCGCCAGGTGACGCATCGCCATATTCCACACGGTACGCCACTGTGCCGATGTTGTCCGCTCGCCCGGCTCGCAGAACACTGAAGGTGGCCACATCGCCTTCTCCCAGTCGCACAATGGAAGGTTCTTCAGGATGTATAAAGAAAGATATGGAATGTGTGGCTGCATGGGATGATTTAACAGTAATATAATAAAAATGCTTTACAATAAACCTCTTACCAGAAAAATAAATTGGATCATCATTTTTGTTGATCTGAAAAGCGGCCGTGACCCTGTTTCCGAGCCTTGCGCCACCTTCTGTGCTCACCAGAGTGATTGTGAAATTCTCCAAACCTTCAGGGATCTAGGACAACAAAAAAAAAAATCACAACTTCTAGAAGCCACATCTAAAATTTCTAGCTTAATTCTTCACTATACCTCATCAGGCAAAGATCGGAGGGTGAAGTTTTTCAAGGAGTCCCCCTCCTTGAATGTGATGTTTCCTTGGATGGGGCTAACATCTCCCGATGCAGCTGGCTCAAGGGCCCATGAAACGGAGACTTCTCCAAAGAGGCCCTTGCTCCTTTCCACAGAGTATGTCGCTATGAGTTTGAATATATGTAGAGAGAGAGCTTTGTTTAGACCATGAACAGCAAATGTTGGCCTATAAATTTAATTTTTGCTCGATTCTTTTGGTATTATGACTCCAGTGCATGAATTTAGGTCAAGTCAGAGAATAAAATGTGCTCCTGCAAACTACCTTGGTATGTCTCATTGCCTTTGCTCTCACTGACGGCCATTGTTACCCCTGATCGGCCAAATTGGATGACCCCGAAGGGGTCGTCATTCCTGCGCACTGTTACGTTGACATCCCTGTGACTTCCGAGGCGACTGGGCGGAGTGCTGTGGCTGCTGAGTACCACGGAGAAAGTCTCGTCCAGCTGAGTAAAAACAGAGCACATTTGACTTTTTGCCAGCTGTTTCAGAGCATTTTGAACCTGCCAAAAGAATAGAATCTCTTCTTTCAACAGCGAAACAGTTTGTGTCTAGCTTTTTTTTTCTTCTGTTCTTTAATAACTAACAACAGAACACCGGTTGGTTTAACCAAAACACTGATTTCTTGTGAAAACAAACATGTCAGTCAGAACAATAACTGAGAGGAGGTTGAGGGCAGCAAGAAAACTGACCTGTGTAATCTTAATAGTGCAGTGCTTTGTTGTATTCATGAGTGATGAATATTCTTACTTCTGGCACACCATCAGGCTTGGCCACCAGGGCCACGACCACCTCCCTCTCGCCTGGTTTAAACTCCAAGATCCCCGTGGCGCCGTAGAATTCGGCGTTGCCTGCAGGCGTGACAGCATATCGCACCAGCTGCTTTAGCAGCTGGCCCTGGGCTCTGACCACATGGAGCTCCACGGCCTCACCCTCCTACAAGAAGAAATGACGGCAGATGTGAGGTGACAAGGAAAATACGGGAATTTTCAGTTATTTATAGTGTCTTTGCCTCACGTTGATCAACCATGGACCTCTGGAGGATGGGGAGAATTCAAAGACTCCCCCAGGATCATCGTTTTCCATGATGACAATGTCTCTGGTGGTGAAGCCAACTTTCAGGATCTGATTTTCGACATCGCTCCTGCGACGCAAAGATGAATAGATTTTACTTCCTCAGAAAACGTCACCCTTATACGGTGCAGCAGAAACACAAAACATTTTAATTGCTGTTGTTTTTTAGATTCAAAACAAAGATGTTCCATGACAAATAACTGAGCTTTTTAAATGGGGGTTTGTAACGTGATGATAAATTCCAGCCTAATTTTTCAAAAGATTGTCATTGACAATGCCGGAATGAAAACCAAGGAACTTCTCACCTAACGAGAGTACTCTTGAAAGGTTACGTGTACACTATATGTAACTGTAGACCCTCAGTGGTCTGCAGACTACACTTTAAGTATGACTTCTTCAAATCGCATTCCTTTTGTGAGCAAAATAAAGTCCTACGATGAATTCCTCTGCGTGCGCGTGTGTGAGAGAGAAAACTGGAGGGAAGCAGGCATCACATGAAGGCTAAATTTGAGACAAAAGAAGACAGCACGAAGCATTCCAAATCACCAATCACAGCTAAGTCACTGCATGCATCCCAAAGCAGACATATTGAAAAGGGCAAACAATCAAGCCTGTTGAAATTGTAGTGAAGAGGATTCCCGGTTTACTTCCCAACGACTACTTTCTTTTTGGATTCCCTGTTTTCGCACCACCATAAAATCCCTAATGATCCTCATCCCCTCGTCAACCAAAGACCCCAGAAATCCTCAAGTAGCCCCTTCTCTGGAAAAAACAAAGTCCCGATTCACGCTCGACAAAAAGCCCTGGTCCACTCCACTTCTCCACTTACCCGAAGTACACTATAAAGCGGGCGGTCTCCACCCTGTAGAGATGAGGTGGGAGACAAGAGTGCTGTGGTTCACATCAGAACATTCACTCACATAGCTGGACACCCCCACATCCTCCTTTTCCACTTCACATTCACATAACCTCTTCCAAGTTCATGTTTCAGTGGTGCACAATAAAGTTCATACCACGTATATCGAGTAGAGTGCCTATATTATCCATTACTTGTTGATAGGCTTCCTTACCTATCCAGAGTAAGCAGCAATGTCTCATTGACTTCGGGTGTGCTGTCAGCCATGATAGTGAGGTTGATGAAGGCATCGCTCTGCCCAGACGTGAAGGCCACTGTGCCGTTGAGAGGTTCCAGATCATCCGGGGTTACGTCCTCGGGGTTGCCGCCGATCGGTTTGAGACTCCAGAATACAACAGCCTGACCGTCTGTGCCGTCACGCCGCAGCGGGAGGCTCACCTGCAACAAACGCGCTTTATATCCTTATTTAAAAAAAAAAAAGAGATTCTCATGGAATGCTAAATCTGGGGCCATGATTCCTTTGTTTGTATGGTTCATGTCTGAGAGTGGAAACTTACTATGCTGGCGTTGCTGTCTTCTGGTTCATACACAACAATCGTGCTGTTACTTGTAAAACCAATTTCCCCATTGGCAATATCAGGGGTGACAGTCAGGGTGAGATTGACAGGTCCTCCAAACCGTGGGCTTTTTGACGGAATCAGGGCAGTGATGTCAACAAGGTGCAGCGCATTCAACTTGGAGGAGAGAACAGAAACGATTACATGACGTCCAGTTGACAATGGCATTGCTTTTGTGATTTTGCCTTTCAAGGCACCAAATTGCTTCGCTAATATCATGATTCATGATTTCGACAAGTGCCATCATTGGAAATTGTCCATCAGTTTTCCGTAGCATTTGTGTTCATAGAGATTGGACAGTCGAGACATGAAGAATTGAAGTGGGTGAACTCCATGTTTTTTTTTTTAAGTGCAGAAGTTAATAGAGAAAGGCCGAAAGCAATGTTTTGATCCAATTTTGACATACTGTCCAAGGGGCAGTCACAAACCACTCACACGTTCAAAAGAGACACTCAAATGATTTTGGGCAGGCACAAATGGGAAGAGGACATTCTTTGCTAGTTACCTGTACAAAAAAATGTGCTCCATTCTGCAGAAAAGCGTCATTCCTGATTGGCAGAACGACGACGGCCGTGCGTTCACGGGAGAAGAGGACATTCACCGTTCTGCTAACGTTTAGGACCTGGTCTCGAGCCAATACTGGGTCGATCGGACCAGCAGGAATGTAGAGTGCTGTGAGACTCATCGAGACTTGACCCAGCATGCCGCCCTCGCGCAGGAAGTGTAGTGACAGGAAACGGCCTTCGGGTTGGCTTTGGATGCTTTGCTCTTTCCCAGGGTTGAAGCCAAATATACCGTAGACGTCGTCGCTGTCTTGGATGTAAAACATCATCTGGGGAAAGATTGGACAATCTCAAAAACGAATCTGAATAATCAACATGACGTTTCAAATATTTCAAACAGGTAGCAGTCCCCACATGTCTGTTGTGATTGATACAGACGTCCAATGAACATCTTTTGCTTTGCGTCCTATTTTCCTTTTCTGAAAATTTGGTCCCAAAGTAGTATGGTGAGGTGAGGATGACAGAGGAAAGGATCGGGAGCCCGAAAGTAGTAAAACAGATCTTTGAGCTAACTTTAGAGATGCTTCCTCTTTAATTAGCTCTGGTGGAGTCGTTATGACGACTCTAATTAGGGCCTCTTTCTTTCCCTGAATCCCACATGCGTGATGCTTTGCCTGCTGTGTACGCATAATTGATTTATGGCTTGGAACAATGCATGTTTATGACTGATCATTTTGTAATGTTAATTGAGGGGGGAAAAAATCATAGTCATATGATGGGTCTTAACACGTGTTCTATTGAGGATAGTCGTGGTGCGCAGGTGTCAAACAGATGCAGCACTTTCACAACTTGAGGTGATGGTGTGTATTCATGTGCGACCAAAGTGTTTCTTTGTATCTCATCAAAAGAGAAAGACCTTTAGATCTGCCTACTGATTTCACGAATGATGGATGATGAAAATGCAGACCGTAAAAGCCTGTCATCAATTCACCCACGCTTTAAAAGCACAAACAGGTCCACACCATGCGCCTACTTTGTATCCAGTCAACTGCATTCATGGGAACCCCACAGAGCAAAGTGGCTGACGAAGGGGGTCGGCTTTCAAAATGTGCCAAGTCCACTGTACCTTACATTAGCTCACATTCTGGAACAAACACCTACCGCGTGACATCTGGAGTGTATTTCCCCCAAACAAGCTTGAAAATGGAGAACGAGCGCATGAATCCTTCTGTACTGACCTCCGTGGGTTCGTCCACCTCAGCATCCCCAGTCACAGAATGCGGCAGCAGCCGCAGAACAAAAGCTTCCGCCTCTTCGGGTAGGTCGTCTGTCACGATATTTATTGGAATCACGGCAGTCACCTGGCCAGGGGCGAAGCTCACCATCCCGGCCTCTGGCGCCAAGTCATCAGATACCGACGAGAGGACACTTGAGTTTCGACTGATGGACCAGTTGGCAGACACTTCGCCATAGCTACCTCCGTTTCTGACAATAACAATGCCCTCAAATCTGCAGGAACATCCGTGATTGTTTTTTTTAGATGACTGTCAAATTACTCTCACTTATATCTGGCCCGCAGGGTTTTCACCTTTGTGTCAGGTCCTCGTCAATGCTGATTGGCTGAATGATCGCACTGCTGCTGATTGACAAGACACCATGAGGCTTATCGTTCGGCTCGATGGTCACTAGCACGGTAGTGGGTGACACTAGCACCGCATCTCCTTTCAGGCTCGCCTCTAACAGGACCACTTGGAAGGACTCTGCGATTTCTGGCACGTCATCATCCGTGATGTTAAACAGCAGGTTGGTGTTGTAGACAAATGGAGGGAAGGTGATGGTCCTGACCAGCTGCAGGTCACGGAAGTCCTCGTCAACTGTGGCGCTAACTGGCCCTTTGCCACTTACGAGGACATAATCCACAGAAACCTGGAGACAATTGGCTACAGATGTTTATTGTTGGCCTGATTCAGTAAAATCCAAAATAGAGGATGCTCAATTGCAGGCAAACAGACACCTTCCAGATACATTTGGGGAAGCCAAAAACAAAAATACCTCAGTGTCGACAGAACCAACTAGAGGCCCGTCCTCGCTCAGCCGACCACGTGTCACGTTCAGGGCGATGACTCCAGCAGACTCTGGAAATGCTTTGATTGAATGTAAGAACCTCAGTGGGCTGTCATTGCGTCGGATTCTCAGCTGAATAATGCTGCCATTGGGCCTGAGGAGAGCTCCACCTGCTACGCCCATCAGCCTGACTGAAAACACTTCATCATCTTCCGGAATCTGGCGCACGCAAAGAAAATGGCCCATCAAGGACTCGGTCCACGATCCAAGTGATAAGGTTATTATGAAGTGCTCAATAATTCACTGTTGCTCGTTGCTTGGTACCTGGTCGTCCCGGATGAGGATGCTGAAGTGAATGACGGAATGTCCAACAGGAATCGTGATATTTCCTCTATTTGGAGAGAGGTCTTCAAAAGCAGGATTGGGGCCCCCAAAGACCTGAAAAGTCAATATTAAAATGTGTTATTATGACAAAAAGATATACATATTAAAAAAGGACTACATGTGTTGAATTGATGTATAACATGCTCAAACCTCAAAATTCACAGTCACTGTTCCGTAAGTTCCCTTTTCTCTGATAAGTGTGAGAGGCACAAACCGATTTACTCCTCTCGGTTCCTCAACTACGACCTCCTCAGTCTGTGATGGGTGAGACAGACATAATGAAATCACAAATCTCTAATTGCACACGATCTGGTTGGAAAAGGGTTCGAATCTGTACGATGAGGAATTGCACAAGATCACTGTACAACCAATTGGGATAGCTCGGTAACAAGTGGATGCCAGCTGACAAGTATCAGTGTAAAAAAGATCAACAATGAGAATATGACCCAGGGTTAAAACTGTCAAAGCTAAATTCATCCTTTGTCTTTTTTCATTACAGGAAAGATTGACGACAGTTGAAAAAAAAAATCCAACTCAGATATCAGTTACAAGCCCAACAGGACTTGGCAAATAATCATCCATCGCATCAAACCAGCTGGAGGTGGTGAGACAAATGGTTCCCGAAATTCCACGGCTACCATGGAAACTGAATTCACCACCACGGTAACATAAAAGTCAGGTTTGATGTGGATTCGATTGTCTCTAGAAGCCTAAAAAAAAAAAAAAAGAGACATCTGTTTGTTGAACTACAACACTTAAGAGTTGGCGGGTACGATTTGAGGCCGTTGAGGTTGTGTACAATTCAAAAGCACATTTCCAATTTCAGTTACAGATCAAAATGAAGAGACGAAGAAGAGATGAAGTGAAGATAATTGACAATCTTGGATTTTCTTACTGAGTTGAAGGCAATGATTCCAAAGGCATTGTCATTGGACAGGATGGTGATGGTGGCTTTGTTGGGCGTTCCCAGTGTCACGCCATTGGAGGAGCTCTGGAGAGCGGAAGCAATTCAAAGAGTTAATCTGGGTCACCACGCCTCCTCCATCGACCCTGATGCCGCTCACGCTGCCTTCACTTCGTTATTGTGCCGCCACTACTGAGACGCCATGGTGAGAGGGCACAAAAACAGGAAGTACCGGTCTCAACTCACTTCATTTGTCACTTTGCCTCTCTGCGGGATGCCTCTTCATTCTTGAGCGCCATCAGTCGGCACTAAGACCTGACAATCTTCAACTCTCCTCTGAGTGAACAATAGATTTTTTTTTTGCCTTGACAATTCGAACTACATCCTGTGGACTGTGAAAGAAATTTGTGATTTTTCTTCCCCCCCTGAACCTAATTTCAATATAAAAGGAGAGACTAACGCATATTCTGCACCACTTTGGGCTTACAAGTGTTTCATTAGCATCACGTAATGTTTCACGACCAATTCTTCTTGGTTAAGTGTGTGCGTGTGGTAAAACTAAGCACTGACGACAAACAGCATGCTTAGGACACTCTGCCATCAGTCCTCTAATCATAAAGGGCTATTCCCAGCTTTAAGAGTGCTTTGTTGTGACTGCTAAAGTCTTGTAGTGGTCACCTAGGGTGCGAATGACCTAGAGCCAAGTCACTAAGCAGGCCAGGAGTCTACTAACACATACACAAAATACACACTTTTTCCACTTCCAAGCCTCACGCTCAACTCGGCCTCTAATTGAACGCAGATTGAGTTTATGATCTTTCTTACTATAAACGTAGTTTGGTAAAACAAACAAAAAAAGTGTGTTTTTTTTCCCCCCGAAACTATACACGTAAACTTGGTTAAAGCTTTTAAATGGTGATTCCTCACCAAAAACACACCCAAAGCAGCCCTGCTCATTTCTCGGCGGCGCGGCCAAATGAATGACAGTGAGCTCGGAGCGGTGTGTGGTCTGGGGCTGTTTGGGACTTAATGAAAAAGTGTCACTAGTCTGCCCAGTGACAACAACTGTTCATTTCCTGTTTCGCGGATTTTGCGTGCAGCAGTCGGCATTAGGACGACGTCACGAAAGGGGCGCGACAACCACAAGGGCAAAGCTGAAAAGAGAACCAAACTCATTTCGGATATGAGGTTGACGTAACTCATTTATCATTAAGAATCGAAATCGAAAAGGATGTTGACTGTGTGGAATTTGGTTGTTGATGAATCTCGTCTCAAGCATTGAGGCAAAATACAGCGCAGTACTTTGAACAACCAGCAGAGGTGCTGATTTTAAAAAAAAAAGGAATCAAAACATTTTATTGTTACTTTTTCCCTTGATCAATTAAGGAAATGGACGGTGTTCAAATATCCAATCCTAATGTGAATCCAGACTGACAGGTTAAAGTTTTTTTTCTTTAATTATTCATATGAATTAGTGATGAAAAATGAACAACTACGATATTGCTACAAACATCCCGAAGGCCATGCCCTGGTTCCACCTTGATGCTTGACGTCTGACCCTACTTGCAGCGCAGATTTATCTTGCAGAAAGTTGTCCAGTAAACTGATAGGGAGGCATTTGGCCAAAGCTTTGACTTCACTGTAGTGTAAATAGAAGGGCTAAGTGGGTCTCATCTTTTCGTTCACTCTGCTTTGGAGGCTAAATACGAGCAGATGTCACATAAAGATGACATAATAAAAACGTTGTGAGGAATGCCAGGCCGGTTTTGCAAAGATGACAATCGGTGAATCCCAATTTGCCTTTATCTTGATGAGAAGGCAATGACCAGTCCTCCTCCCTTAACTCATCAATCAAACTCGACGACTAAATGCGAAGTGAAACCATGACGATGGCCTCTAGGTGTGAGGCACCCTGCGCTGTGACATTAATTTTCTTGAGAAGGATTTACAATGTAGCTCCACGCCAACGGCGCATCACACAACTTTGCCATCTTATTGAAGTATTACGTTGCTTACGTTGTATTAAATTCCACTTTCAATGCAAATATGGTAGCTGCGATCGCGTTTCATGAGAAAAGTGTACTTGCTTGGACTTAGGGGCTGCCGGTTTCCTTTCACAGCGTCGTCTTTTAAAAGGGGAACCTCAGAGGCACACTGGCCACGTACGTTTTCCCTCCCACCACGTCTGACCCCAGTAAAGTCTTATGGAGGACACACATCAAAGAGCCTAAAAAGAGGGCTTATTGTGGTTGACGCCTCCACGCCCACTTCCTTCGTGTCTGATGTTAAGGTTCCTGATTCAGAACAGTGAGACTTTGTAGACGGAACGCTTATGGAATAACGGCGGTGACATCAGCGGCAGGATGAAATTTGGCGTACACGTGAAAGATGATCTTACGCTACAAGGCCCAAATGATGCGCCATTTACCTGTAGGGTGAGGTTGAAGGTAAACGTTTCGTCGGCTTCGGGCCGGTCGTCGTCTTTCACCGCAATGAATATGGTCTTACTGGATTCAGTGGAGAGCAGAAAGGCGGCAGCATTGGCAGCCTCAAAATCGCCCGTGTCTGCTCCCTCCAGCTGAAATGAAAACACGAATCACTCACTCTGACAAAAAAGGTTTACGTTTAAAAATGGCATGCTGTGAAAGGACGGCTGGCTGTTGATTGTTCCTGACTTGAAACGCTGCAGATGTTTTGCAGGAGTTACAGTGAATTCAAGAGAAATTGGGTTTAAGGCATTATGAAGCGAAATTCTTCACGGCATTCCGTTGCACGGCCAGCTCAGCTTGTTCAACACCAACTGAGAGCATCTGACACATCCCTCACGTGGAGCCCGTAAAGCCAAACCCCTACTGAGTTTTCTGAAGAGTTCCGGCTGGCGATTCCTCATCTGTGATGTTGCCGTCGTTTTTGGCATTGATAAAGGCTTGAATGGCAGAAAATGCAATGGAAGATATGCCGGGCTGAGGGCTTATACACTTTGAACGTGGACAGTTCATTTTAACCAGAAACTACAGTAAAACAAAGCGCATGTTGGCATAATACAGCACGATACGGAGCCCCTACCAGAACCAAAGCCGTGACATTGACGGGGTCGCCCACTCGCTCCACGACCAAGCGGACCACAGCTGTGCTGCTCTCATTGACGACAAAGTCCGTCTGCCCGAAGAAGCGCAGAATAGCAGACTCGGACGTTGCGCCAGGGATGGACAGAGCCAAAACCAACCCAGCCAAATGGAGAAAAGTGGTCATTCCTGTATAATGAACCAAATGAAGAACAGGTTAGAATCGACTAACCGCACTACGGTTCACTTACATTTCGAAATGTCCTTCCATACCTATTTGTCATGTCCTTGTTTATGATGATACTAATGCAGCGTGTTATACCGGAGACAAATTCCTTGTGTCTTCTACATACTTGGCCAATAAAGATTATTCTGATTCTAACTGTGCCCATGCCTGATTTTACCATGCCTGGTAATTCTTGACTGGCTCATGGCAAAGTTGAACCTATCAATGAATTCACTCCACAAAAAGAATGCGACAGTAGATATTTTGTAACCTTTTCATGCTTCTCATTTTCTTCTCATTCAGCTCAAGCTTTCAGGTAACATTATTCTGGCCGGCATCCCAAAAGGCCAGTACAAAAAAAGTTCTTTTGACAAGGAATGTTGCATGTCGTTAGCCGACTAGCATAACCGCGGAAGCGTGGTACTGCCGGTGTGGAGTCAACATTTTCGAGGGGGCCTAAGTAAATAGTCCCCACCCCCCGCGCCACCCCAATGCCCGCCGCGGATGTGTTTGAACAAATCCTGCAGAATAGAAATAACAGGTTGGTTAGAATAAAGCGGCCACATGTTTAAAAACTCTGCCCAGATGGTCACGGTGGTACAACAGGCTGGTAACATTCCATAATTCGAACAGCTGTTGTCCTCATGCCGTCATGATTGCTTAAGCACTCATTGACGCCATTTTTCTTGGCCACACAAAGTCGCGATGTCACGCCAAAGAAAATGTGACCAAATCAGTAGCTTTGCAACTTATTCGACACAAGGCTCCTTGGCATTTCTGCCAAGCCAACATTCTCCTTTCTTCCCCTGTAATTATCTTTTCTGCTCTTCCTGCTTCGGCAATCTTATTGACGTCTGGCCTCGTCTCCTCATGCTCAGCCCTCTCACTCAGAATAATCCGGAATCTGGATGGAGCTACTGAGACAGTCGTCATGGTTAACACAACAAAACAACGCAGCATGACAAATGAGGTGGAGCCAACGAAGGACGATGGCGACTCTCCTTCCCCTTATTGCCACCCTCCTTTCAACCGTTTCATTCATAATCTGCATCATGCGGTTTTGCCGAGGGTATATTGTCAACATTCTCTTTAACCCTTTCATCCACCCTGTAACCTGATAACATGACAAGCTGTCCACTGTAGTAACCGCTGTCCCTGAAATGGTTAAGAAAACGCTTTTTTTTTTTTTAATTCAAAAGGCTGGAAAGAAAGTAAAGGGTAGTTCTGATGCAGATATCATGCTGTTTGTTCCATTTTAAAGAAGCAGAAAAATCTAGGAAAGTTGGACAGTTAATTTTTTTTTATAACGTTCCAATACTGTGAGAACAGCCTGAGCTATTCCCGGGAGGGTAAAAATAAATGTCAGCGTAGCGTTATTCACTCTAAAAACAATGATGATGTTGTCAAACACGACCGATGTTAATTAGCTTACTCGTCTATGTTTTAGTGATTCAAGTGTGGATGTTTGCTTTGTTTGGGATTGTGCATAGGCATTGCGCAAATACACCAGCAATGGAAAGATGACTGGGGAACCCATCAAAAAAGGATTTAAAGCTGGTGGGTGGCAAGGGTTTAAGCTTAAAGAGAGCCAAGAGTTGCCTAACAAAGAGAAGCTGGATCTGAGTACATCTTCTCATGACTTTAAATGTAATTTAATTAAATTTCTGTGATTTTACTTTTCACGTTGTTTTGTCGCAACATTCCTCACAGATTCCTTAGACAGATATACTAGTTCCTCTTTCATCTATTTTCATTTCAATAGATACAGTCTCGGATGCACATTAAAAGTAGATAGACGAGGTCGTGGCTGGGGAAGGGAAGAAACGATCCTAATATGACTTGATTGTTTACAATTCCGATCATTTTTCTTTTTCAGGGATTGTTGATGGCTCGCATTATATATAACCTGAGCAAAAACGATGTTAGCGTGCCAGTATCTCAACATTACTCTCAGTGAATTTTACATTTGCTGGACTGAGTTGCTTGGACTGTTTCACACAGGCAAGATCTAGTCAATTGTAGGCACTTTATTAATACAATTACACGAAATACATTTACCTTTATTGTGAAGAGGCTTAGGTGGACCTCAGGTTTGACTGCCGTTCCAACCAACTCAACTCAACTGTTTTTGTCGAGCACTTTAACTGTTTCAGGGACAGCGGTTACTACAGTGGACAGCTTACCATGTTATCAGGTTACAAGGTGCATGAAAGGGTTAAAACAGCCACCGCTGTCTACAAAGTGCTGCACATGGAGCAAAAATAAAGAGCAGATGCTTCCTGAATGGTCTGTTTGACAATTCGCGGGGTATTTTTCTTCTGGTGTTTTGTGACCTGCCAACCATGACCCCGGGGGCTCCGGGCTGACCAAGGATCTGTCTATCAAGACGACGGCAGCGTGGCGTGTTTGGCGCACACCGCTGACACTGATATACTAGCTTCTGTGCGCAGCGCTATGACATCCAGGCACACACATGCGGAAGAAGCTATGCGTTCAGCAGACCATCCTGCCACAGACAGAACACGCATCCAAAAACAGTCAAGGTTTGAGTCGTGATGCTCAGAGGGTGATCGGCCAGAGCAACGGAGAGCTTTGAAATGCATAACTGTCAATCACCAAAGCAAATGAAATGGATTGTGGGACCTCGCACATTTGTGAGCCAAACACCACAACTAAAGAGAGCTCCCACGGTGAACCTTTAAAAGTGACCGATACTGTGACCTCACTCATCTTCCTCCATTGTTATCTTTACTCTCGCCATCGGAACACACACGGTGTCTCATTGCCTTTTAATTCAAACTGATCAAATGCGAGTCGAACTTGAGAGTACCGGTATACTTTTTGCCGTCCAAAAGGAACCAGACGCTGCCGATATCTGTTCAATTCAAGACGTCATTGAAAAGCATTGGTATGTTTGTGAGGGAGGAATTTTGATAGTGTTGAGAAGCTTCAAGTGGGGTTTTAGGTTTAACGATTCAGGTGCATGTCAGAAAGTTCCTTTTAACTTTTTTGAAAAGGTACACGTGAAGTCGACGACCTCGACAACGCGGACCTGTAAAAAAATACGCTCAAAATACCTGCCCATTTGGTGTCCCCCCCCCCCCCCCCGTGTGCCACTGGTAAAGAAGAAAGTTAATACGCCTCTGGGCATTTTTTGTATTCCGCTTTTCCAGTTGAGAGTCGCGGGGAGCTGGAGCCTATCCCAGCTGACTTTGGGCGAAAGACAGGCTGCAAGTATGTCACAGGACACAGATAGACACAGGCAAGCGTTCCCTCTCACATCCACTTCGTCACTGGGTGGTAACTGAATCGGGGTTTGTAAATAAGTAATTTTAAAGTTCTCCCGTGATCTCAGTTGCAAAGTATGGCCAAACACACTACGATTAGGAACGCAAGCACAGTTCAACTTTGCTTTGCTTATGACGTGGCGAACGCTCATCCCTTACGCGTTTGCAGACGAACATTTGGAAACGGTGTTCCTGTTCAAAGAACTGCATTTCAAATGCTTGCGTTACGGCCTGCAAAACACTGTTGTCATGTCAACAAACAGCCAAAAACAACGCCGCTTTTATCCATTTCCAGATGTAGCTCAGGCTTGAGTCGATGGATTTTGCTGTGCGCTTTGTGGGTTCACTGCAGGTCCCCCTCCTCCCCCCCCAAGTGCTGATGACACGTACGTTGAGTCAACCGAAGACTCTCGCGCGTAGGTGTGAAAGTGAGCGCCCTGGACAGCTGGTTTAGACGTGAGCGGTATCGAAATGGATGGACGTGGCGGATTAGTCTTTTCCCGAAAGCCCTTCTCAACAGGCTCACTGATAAGCAGCGAGCAGACATGCTGATAATGCGGCCGGCAGTGGCTTGACCCTGTAACCTATCAGCCCAGCAGCTCCGGATCCCTTGCACACACTCACTTGCTCATTGATCTATTCTACGAGATAGCCCGCTCGGACATGCGGAGGAGGTGTCCGGTAGCGGTTAGCGCCGGGACGTACGATGATGATGCCTCTTGGGTTTCGCCTAACGGCGGCCGCTGTGTCGTAATCTTTTTGCATCAATTATTCAATTGTAGACTTGAGACTTGCTGGATGACTGTAGTTAAGTGTGACACACCGCAGGACTCTCCGCGTGAGACTGGCCTGGTGAACGCTTGACAACAAGCGGCATCGCCTCTCGACATATCGTTCAAAATATGTTCGAGTTTTCATTGAGAGCAGAATTTGTTCTGACTATAATTACAATGTGGATTTTGCCTTGCCCGTAATTATTTTCAACGAGTTCCAATGATTTGAAGGTTTCGAAGTGGAAGGCGATACATGTACTTCCCTTTTGGAAGAGGGGTGTGTTGGACATCAGTCAGTCGAGTTTAATCAAGGGCTTTCCCGTGTGGCTTCTATACCATGAGGTTGCCCCGGTCCTGAGACGCCCTTGCGGAACAGTTTCTGGTTATATCCAACCACAAAACAGCAACACACAGATGTATCCACGAATCAGTATGAAAAGGAAGACAAGTTCCAGAACTGCTGTCACAAAAGATAGAATTCAAATCAAAGCAGGAAACTACAAGCGTTGCCCTTTTGAAGTAAAACCCCTTTGTAGTCTTCAAAAACACTTCACTTGATTGCCCCCTCAGACATGGGAACGTGCCCCCCCCCCCAAAAAAACACACACACACACACACACACACACACACACACACACACACACACACACACAAAAGCTAGGTCGGGTGAATGGGGAGGTTGCTCCAGCAAGGTGATTTTTTTGGGGGGGCCAGGAACTGTTGGATGCTCAGGGCATTGTGAGCAAGCCTCTGATCACGGTGAAGCAACCACAAGTCATCCTGCCACACTTCTTGGCTCTTCAAAAGCACTCAATCAAGTCAACTCCGTGGTATCTCTTTTTTGACAAGCTGATTGATCATCCAGCCCACGATGAAACTTGTTTGGACCTGAAAGATATCGTTTATGACACCAGTCCTGGAACTGAAGTGGAAGAATCAAAGTCGAAAGCCCTAAAAGTGGCACAATTTGTCAAAGTACAATTCTCAGCAAAACAAATGACTCAAATGTCACACTATCATCACACATGATCTCCGAGGCTTCGTTCAGTTATAGTCTGTCGATTTTTACAGCTTTTTCCATCGCTCCTCCGTGCTTTTTATGCAGGAAGTGATGAGCGAGAATCAACGCCACTCTGGCAAATCGGTGAACCACTTCAGTGAAATACAAAAAAACGGATCAACATTAATTCCACGACTCAAATTAATTTTCCTGCAATTGGCTGGCAACCAGTTCGAGGTGTCCCCGGCCTACTGCCCGGAGACAGCCGGGATAGATTCCAGCACGCTCCGTGACCCTTCTGAGGATCAGCGGATCAGAAAATGGATGGAAATGAATTTTCCAAAGCGCATGCGAACGAGCACATATGACGAATCATCATCAAAATGATCGGTGAAGCCACCTACCAATCAGTTTTTACTGTGCCAACAGCGGCAACGATCAAGTTCTTGAGTGAGTCATTTTACCTCATACTATTTTCATTTAGTCATTCTATAGGTTTGAAAAAAATGTGACAGTTGGGAATGTTAAAGTGTGACTTAAAACACTTTGATTGTGTATGAATGGATTCACTTTCCATTCATTCCAATGGCAAATACGATCTTTCAATTAGAACGGCTTAGAAGCCAGCCAGCATCACGGACGGACCAAACCGCGTTCAGCTTTGGAAGTTCAACTTTGATGATGACAGTGTTTCATAGCACGGTGCAACATAAAATATGAAGGCTTGTAAACATTGGAAAATGGATCTTCCTCGCGGTCATACTGCTGCGGAGTTTACGGGAGTTGAAACAAAACCAGGCAGTTGTCAAATATATTTCTGTTCAACCCCAAAATGTTAATGCCGTATATTATTCGAGTACAGTGTGTATTTAGGCAGCCCGAGCAGCGTTCGTGGCTGAAAAACACGATCACGCCTTCTCTCCTTTGTTTATTGGCTCGTTTTATGTTTGCGCTGCGCTTAGCGAAGCCACCGGCCCCAGTGTGTGTCGGGCCTTGCCTCAGAAACCACCCACGGGCGGCGTGGCCACGGCGAGCATACCGGGTCAACTCACAAGCCCATAATTGCACTTTGCGTGTCGTTTTTCCTTCTGGTATTTTTAGATCAGACGATGTTCTCATCACATGGGGAAGAAATTAAGAGGCATCGTAAATGAGTACAGCTAAAGCATATACACGGTTAAATCCGCCAAAGGTTTGCATTACACAGCGCACTTATTTCAGAGGGTTCTTTCTACCCCAAAACAGTGTGTTTATTTTTAGCGGCCAAAACCAACGTCTTGCCATTAATCCATCAAAAAAGGAGATGGGGAATTTGAGGAAATAAGCACGACAAGGAGATGAATTGCAGTCAAATTATGCGATTCCACATGAGGAAATCTTGATGGAAACGCTGGCCTTCAAGAACAAAAATGCATGAGGTCAGCGCTCGGGCTATTGTCAGAAGATACTTCACACTGGCCTTTCTCTCCTTCGGGGGCAAGGGCCTGTCAATCAAATGTGCATTTTACTGTGAAAAAGAAAACAGAGCGAGAGGGGAGAGTTTTCCTGAGGTATTGTCCGCGCAGCTGTTCGCACGCTCTAAAGTTCCGCCAAGTGAATCTCGCAATCGTCGTCGACAAAAGCAAGAATGTTTTCGACGACTTAAGAAACGGAGAGGAGAAAAAGGATATATGAAAAGGAAAGTGGTTCCAATTGAGGAGGAAGCCCTTTAAAGCATTTTTTGGAGCGCCGGCTGACTGATTAGCTTGTATGACACGCAGTGATCGAGGCGGGCAGAAAGACACTTTGAGGGGATTAAACAAGGTTGTGCTCTCCACAGCCCCGCAGACCAAAGGGCCAATTTGGAACGGGTATTACTTCATTGCATGTAACTGCTTGGGTCTGGATGAAATGCTAATTGCCTTTCAAAAGCGCTCCCAAAAAAGAGAGGGGACGAGGCAGAACAGAGGCTGTATTTTCGTTGAGTACAAGCCGGACTTCACGTTTCACTGAGCAGCGCGCAGTTTTAAGGAGCGCGCTTTTGTTCTCGCATGCCACTTTGGAGGTTTTTGCGGACATTACTGACATGGCCACAGTTCTCTTTTCTTTTTGTTTTCCACAACTTTTGGCGAGTGGACCTCCACTCCACACGAATCCAAACCCCACTATTCAGAATGGCCTTTTTTCCCCCCACTCTCTGTTGTAAACAGTTAAACGTCTGCACACGCATTCACAGTACAGTAGGTGTCCAGGCGCCCTTTTCGACAACACCAAAGTGCCAGATGTCAGCACACAGAGGCTGGCCATTCTCTCGCCTATTGATTTACAGTCATAAAGGAGCAGTATTGTCTCCTCAATACCGCTTTGTAACCTGCCTCGTGGATTCTGGTCCAATCAATCACAAAATCATGAATACGACTCTGAATACAAGTACCGTATTTTCCACACTAAAATGTGCAGTGGATTATGAGCATGGTAATTTTTTTCAAACATTGGGCACACCGCATTATAAGACGCAACCTACAATGCATCCACGAGATGCAGCTACGCTCAAGGAAACACCAACAGAACGATCAGATGTCAGTAAAACGTATTTCATAAAGCAGCGACACAGTTCACTTCACCAACAGCAAGTTATAACATTGACTCGTTAACGTTGAGCTCTCTTGCCGCTGCTCTATTTCCGTGTTCAACTGCGTAACCGATCGCCTTCGGTTTGAACTTTGCATTGTCAGCATATCTCCAATAAATGTGGCACATCATCAGACTGAATTACTACAGCATGAATATTAAAAATGGGTAGAATCTATCCAAATGAATCGCTTAATTGTTCATTTGGAATGTTGTCAATTGTGAGTGGAAGTAATTTTTTAATTGAAGCACTTGTGGCGCACTTGATTCGGTATCAACTAAATTGCAGTCTACAAAAAAGAACAACATGACTGCTATCGTGCTCAATAAATCTCAATAAAACAGGAGTTCAGAACATTCATGAAGGGATCATGAAATATCCCAGAGAAGCGTCTTGTATTATTGGTGAATCCAAAGCATCCCATCGTCATCTGGCACCCCTGCGGTACTTTGCATAGATAGGTGACCTCAGTGTTTATTATCTTGAGATGTTTATCTCACAACGCTGTAATCTACAACGGCAGGCATTAAGGAGGGGAAAAAAAATTGTGGATGAATGCATCTAGTCGAGACAAATACAACCACTCAGTGTTCAACCACCCCCCGCCAACTTTTGAAATTCCTCCGCCAAGACTAAATATACAACAATGAGGGACATCAAAGAATGAGAAAGGAGCCGGTCCATGTGCAACCCCCACTGCAGCGGCACACTGAAAGGACTCCATTTTCCCAGTTGCAACAAAAACTAACTGCCTGAAAATGAGTTCCAATTATTTACAGCAACTGACCAAGCGTGTTTTTCAAGCATTAAATGGTTGTTAAAACACTGCCTCGGGATAGAAATCATGGTAATTCTAAAAATGGAGACGCTGGTGTGTGTCTTGTGGAACGTTATGTCAAATGTCATCGTCAAATAACATCCATACGAATTACATTTTTAACTACATGTGCATTGGTGGTCCTGCCGCTTGAACTATCAACTTCCTTGTTATCAGTAACCTCTCGCATTTTTCACTCATCAAAGATACCCTTGAAGACCCCATATATTAGCTCCACAAACGGCAATAATTTACCTCAATTTAGTTCCACACACACTTACACACACACACACACAAATAACGCCCCGTGTGGCTGCACATATCACCTATACCAGAAACCACCACTGGGCATGTGTAGAAACTAAGTAAATGTAATTCAGCCATCCATCCATTTTCAGATCCGTGTATCCTCACAAAGGTCGTGGGTGTGCTGGAGCCTATCCCAGCTGTCTTCGGGCAGCAGACGGGGGGGCACCCTGAACCGGTTGCCAGCCAATCGCAGGGCACACAGAGACGAACAACCATTCGCCCTCACACTCACACCTAGGGACAATTTTGGAGTGTTCAATCAGCCTGGCCATGCATGTTTTTTGGAATGTGGGAGGAAACCGGAGTACCCGGAGAAAACCCACACAGGCGCGGGGAGAACATACAAACTCCACACAGGAAGGCCTGTGGAACCCTGCACTGTGAGGCGGACGTGCTAACCAGTCGTCCACAGTTTCGCCGTAAGTAAACATAAGTGTTATTTTAGTTCGTGGTAGAAGGCAAAACCCCTGCAGCAAGGTGCTACTCAGCAAAGAGTCAGGAACCCACCTCCCCGGAGCTGCTTTGTGATTTTTAAGTCGCTGAAACAGGGAGGCCCACGTACAACGCGCATGCACTTTACCATCAAGTGGGTACAATAATATGGGTGACAGTAAATATATAGTATTTGACTACACGGAGACTTATCAGTGGTCATGGGCAGGTTTTTGCTGCAAAAACTGTTCTAAGCACAGTAGGAACTAAATGGGTTTGGTCGGGACCACCAAAGAGACCTCAGGATTGTTGGCCATCACAATTGGTCCACCACTTCCTTGTCCCTCTGCTCCAAGGTCAGGAACCGCTGAAACATGTCTCCCATCAGGAAGCCGAAACGATTATGGGATTTACGGAAACATGGCATACAACATTGCCATTATACACGACTTAACGATGGTTTTGATTTATGATGTGTCTGTTGAGTCAATCCGAAATAAGCTTTTTTTTTTTTTTTTTTTAAAGGCTTTCCAACCATCGCGGTTCCATTCACATTCAATCAGAAACACTGAAGAAACATTTTGGGTTCTGTCAGAGTGACGCCCATGACTAAATATCATCTGTCGGTGAAAAAGCACAACTGAGCCTTCCGCAGACGTTGCTGAATTAAAAATAACATGTGAACCAAGGTAAGTTTCTTGTAAAATTAAGTTTGTAAACAAAATTCTTTGTAAAGCTGGTCAATTGTAAACCAGTGTTCCACTGAACGCTATTTTGTTCATTTTGTATAGAGCAGATATTTTGCACTTTATGCAAAATGCTATCATTTCCAAATCGATTCTCTTTCCAATAATTTTAAATCATGTGGGGGATTTTTGGAGATCACCACTATTTTCCATATAATAAATGACCAGCATTTTGGGGAGTATTTTGAGAGTTTCATTGTTTTTCTTTTCCCCAATGCATTTCAAAGGACGTCAATTACACGCAAATTCGTGTGCTGGTCCAGGCCCAATCCCTGTACAGTAAATAAACAAGTTATTTAAATAGATTGATCAGATCAATGATCGGTTGTCATGTCTTTAAACTCACTGATTGGTGATCGTCTCAAAAATACTGATCGCGTCACGGCAAATTTCGTAGGTATAAATTTGTTGGAAAATAGCTTTTTAGTTTACTTTTGTTGCTATGCATGCAGGACTGTTGTGTTCTTTCCCATGATGGACTATGATTGTGTCCAGTGTACTTCAATATTACTGTAATATGTAGCGTATTTGGAGATGTTTGGGTCCATAGAAGTAACAGACTGTGAACAAAAGTTTGAAAAACCCTTCCTCAAAAGAAGATGTTTATTCCATGTGAAATGATTCCCACTGGACAGACACAAGGCTTCAAGTACTGCGCTGTATCGTTCATTTCCCTCCATTGCCTCACACTGGGAATGCAATTTCTCTCTCGTAGCCTGCAATCATCCATCTTAGGCTGTCTCCCATGTGCAACACTTCAGGCCTTCTCATCAATGAGCAGCCCCCACTAACGGCACCGACCCCCTTTTGTGCCTGCTCGGCCATTAGGAGGCTGAGACAGAAGGAGGGCGAAGCAGGCAGTAAAACAGTTTCCTCCCCGTGAATCACATTCGGGCCCTCACACGGGCCACTGGGGGGGCTGGCCCCTTCCAGGCAATGACATAAACACTGGCAGACAAAGGGCCTGCAGCGAGAGAGGATCTCCGGGGTTGGATGTCGACAAAATGGATGGTATTAATCAAAGTGTGCAGATATCACGAAACAAAAGCCGTGACGCTTTGTGATGAAACAATTGCCATTCGTTCTGCAGCGAGACAGTTGGCGTGGAACAGGTGTAAGAGCTGAATGGCTACAGAAGCAGCTCCCTCCTTTCCTGAGTGCAAAATGGGATTAAAATGGGTTGAGGCAACAAAAGAGATTGGCCACAGAGGATGACATCATGTCATCGTAATGAGAGATGAGCTGAATATATTTCATGAGTCAGGAAAGTGCATTCTCAAGGGATGTACTGTACATGATCAAGCTTTCCGTTTTAGGATATTCCCTTCACAAGTGTCCCCTGGTAGCCCTATAAATTGTGAGTGAGGATTTTTTGCAAGAACCCCCCGCCCCCCATCCCAGTTCTATCAGTGTGTGCGGATCCCTGTTTGATTTCAGTAGGCGAGGGGGAAAGCCCACACAAAGAGTCGCAATCACACTGGAGATCCTGCATGTAACCATGGAAGCGTTTTGTCTCTGTCGTCAATGGGCTCGCCGGCCATTCATTTACTGATCGCGTTGAATCAATATTTAGGCTTTTCGGGGTTATTAGCTTCTTCGAGGAGGAGGAGACAAGAACGAGGTGAAGGGGGGCGATTCGCACAGTGTGAAAGAAAATTAGCACTTTTTAATGGTGTTCTATAGTGTGGTGTAATATGTCTGCTCGTCCTGTCTGGTTTAATTGGGGAGTGACGACTCAATAGTTTCCCACCTTTATTATTTAACCACATTACCACTCGATAAGAAATATAAACGTGAGGGTTTATACATATTCAGCCGCAGTAAACATTTTTACATAATGACCTTACTTTTAGAAGTAAATGCAAGATAAAAACAACTTACCTGACCACTCCAAGTCCATGATTAATTATCGCGACGTCCTTTAACTCGGGTAAAACATGAATAAAAAAACACTCGCTGTTCTTCCCTTTAATGGTGTTCAAAAGTCGGTTATCCCTTCCAATGAGGCGGCGGTGGGATCCGAGGTAGTAACATGAGATGGAGCGGGTACCCCATCTAAATAACAGAGACTGTGGTGGGTCAAAGTAACGGTTCTCCTCTCTCTCCCCACCGGTGTGCTGCGGCCATGTGAGGGATACGCACACGGGAGCGCGCACGCTGACCCGGTCCAAAGATTAGCTCGCTGTTGCGCGTGCACCTCCAGATCGTATCGAAGTGGCTGAACCTAATGAGACTGGATGTTCAATTTAATCCCCTGTTCAAATGTGTTCGCTTTTTTTTTTGGAGGCCGACGGCGCCACCGTGTGAGCCAAACGCGGACTCGCCAGTGTAGTCCAGGGGTGTCCAAAGTCGGTCCGCAAGGGCCGCTGTCCTGCCTGTTTTCTAGCTCTCCCAGGAGCAACACACCTGATTCAAATCATCAAGATCGTTCTAATGCTGCTTCAGAGCTGGCCGATGAGCTGATCATCTGAATCAGGTGTGTTGCAGGCGGGAGAGATGGAAAACAGGCAGGACAGTGGCCCGCCAGGCCCGGAGCTGGACATGTCTGGTGTAGTCATTCCACTTGAACTTCATTTGGAAACGAGTTAGCATTATAACCATGGAGGACCTTTGAGACTGACACATTTCAACCCCCAAAAGTTGAGGTTTTCCATTTAATTTTGTGTTCTGTTTTAAGTACGGCAAACAGTATGCTATTTGAGAATGCACATGTCTTTGCAGTTTTTCATAATTATTTTGATAGAAAAGCTAAGTCAACAACTCACATAACAGAAATAAGACTAAGAACCCAACGCTCCATCGATGCTTTTAAGCAAGACCTAGAAAAATAAAACTGGACCGAGGTCTACTCAAACGAAGACCCAAATACAGCGTTTGAAGTATTTCAGTCTACCATAATCTCCTTATATGATAAACATTTTTCATTAACTAAAGTCTCCAAAAAGTATAAAGACCCAAGTAAGCCATGGATAACGAAAGGCATAGAAAACGCATGTAAAAAGAAAAACAATTTATATAAATTGTTTTTAAAATTGAGAACTCAGGAAGCAGAAAAAAATATAAGACCTATAAAAATAAACTAGTAAATATTATAAGAACCAGTAAAAGAGATCATTATCATGCACTATTAGAGCAGAATAAAAGTAACACACAAGAAATATGGAAGATACTTAACCAAGTAATCAGAAATAGTCCTAAAAAAATGGATTATCCAGAGTATTTTATCAAAGGCAAAAATACAATTCTGGAAAAAACTGCAGAAATAGCAACTGAATTTAATGAGTATTTTGTCAACATCGGCAGTAAGCTAGCAAAACAAATTCCTGATCCAACAAACTTGTTTGAAATAGATAGATATGTAGAAAAAAACTC
This sequence comes from Hippocampus guttulatus, assembly GCF_054856545.1. Lineage (NCBI taxonomy): Eukaryota > Metazoa > Chordata > Actinopteri > Syngnathiformes > Syngnathidae > Hippocampus > Hippocampus guttulatus. The sequence continues at coordinate 18,511,349 of NC_141265.1, forward strand.
CTCCACGATGTTCCTTACTGCTGTAAAACAAGAAGAAGTATCAAATATTATAAAAACTTTTAAAAATAAAAAGTCAACTGATTGCTTTAATATTGACATGACAATAATAAAGCAGATTATAGAATATGTAGTGCGACCTTTCACGCACATATGCAACCTGTCATTCAAAGCTGGTATCTTTCCATCAAAAAGGAAAATTGCTAAAGTTATTCCAATCTATAAAAGTGGAGAAAGACATCGGTTTACAAATTATAGACCAATATCACTACTACCACAATTTTCAAAAATATTAGAAAAACTATTTTCTCGCAGACTTGATAGCTTTATACAAAAGCATGCGCTGTTAAGTGAGAATCAATATGGCTTCAGGGAAAAACGGACCACCTCAATGGCAGTTATGGAGTTTGTGGAAGCAATAGCCACTAATATAGACAACAAAGAATTTACTGTTGGGGTTTTCCTAGATCTAAAAAAAGCTTTTGACACAATAGATCACAGTATTTTATTGAAAAAAACTAGAAAGATATGGCATTAGAGGTGTAGCTTATAAATGGATAAAAAGTTATTTAGAAAACAGATATCAGTACGTGCAGCTCAACAATAAAAAAACGAATCAACTGAAAATCACTCATGGAGTTCCTCAGGGGTCAGTGCTTGGTCCAAAACTATTCATCTTATATATAAATGATATCTGCAAGGTCTCAAAACAATTTAAATGTGTCCTATTTGCTCATGATACAACTTTCTACTGTTCTGGAATAAATCTGAAACAGCTCCTGACAACCGTAGAAAACGAATTAAACAAATTAAAAAACTGGTTTGACAGAAATAAATTGTCACTTAACCTGAAAAAAATCGAAGTTAATTGTTTTTGGCACAAGACCAATCAAACATCAAGCTAAAATTATGGTAAACTCAATTGAGATAGAAAGAGCGTATGAAACCAAGTTTCTCGGATTAGTAATAGACTCAAAACTATGTTGGAAGCCACATATCGATAACGTAAAAAGAAAAATAGCCAAAACCATAGGGATCCTCTACAAAACCAAGGAAGTGCTAAATAAGAGATCTTTGTACACATTATACACTTCATTATTATTACCATATATGACCTACTGTGTGGAAATATGGGGGAATGACTGCAAAACAAACACACTCCCTATTCTAAAACTACAAAAAAAGCAATTCGAATTATTAATAGATCAAAATATACGGAACCCACAAATCCACTATTTATCAAATTAAATACGATGAAATTTTATGACCTGGTTGACTTTAAAATCGCCCAATTAATGTACAAAGCACACAATAACCTGCTCTGCCAAAACATTCTGAAGTTTTTCAAAATTCGAGAAAGCAGCTATGATTTAAGAGGTACCAACTTATTAAAAAAAACTGAAAATGAGTAAATCGCTTGGTAAATCGCTTGCTGAGTTCAAAAACAAATTCAAAAAAATAGTACAAACAACCTACATCAATCAGAGTTAAAATGATAAATTTTAATTTTAAACATTAAATATAATGATAAATCAGAACTAAGTTGATAAATAGAGAAAGGTATTGAAATATCCATTATGAATACAAGAGAAAATTGAAACAAGAGTGCCAGGGTGTGGATGTATATAATCCCGATACAAACCAAAAGTTGTAAAAATATCACGGTTAAGGGTAAAGTATGAGCCTTAATGGAGACTTCTTTCTTCTTTTTCTGATTGATATAAAAATGATTTATTAGATATAAACACATAACGGGGTAGGACTAGATACGTTTTTTACTTCTTCCTACTCCCTTGAACATAATAACTGTGTTGAATGAAGACTGATTTCTTTCTTTTTACAATTTTATCTACCTTATTTTCTGTCAAATTATTACTGTATATGTTTTATGTTCAATAAACAAACAAACCAAACCATAACATGCGGAAGTCATGAAACAATGTTTATTCTGAAACTACCCACTGTTTCTGCCTCCAACGAAGAGAGACAAGATGCTCAGACAAGATGTAAACTGTTCAATGTGATTATGTAAATAGAATGTACATGATCAAATTTGTTTGACTGTCTTTCAAAAAACTATTTAGCTAATGTTCAATTAAAAAGTAATGAATACACAGTAATTAAATAGCAATTCGTCGGGGGGAGGTGTATAACAAACATGACACTCAAATCAAATTTCTTCGAGTTCGCTCGCAGTGTTCGTTGGCGAAATCCCACCTCGGCTTGTCTTTTCGCGCTATCTCGCGATAACTTGGGCATCGCCTCTCTGACGCGGAGACGTCATGACGTCATGTCGTGTTGACGTGGCCGTGAGCGGCGGTAGCAGGCAGCTCAACAGTACTTAGTATGTGTCGAAGCTGCGCTTGGCGAAGGTGTGATTGACGATTACTTCCCGTAATCATGGATTTAACTGACTGATTGCTGTTCACTTATTCAGGTAAAGCTGGTTGTTTACATCCCTCTGTATGTGTCACTGTAAACTAGATCGTAGATCGATTAAATTGTGATAACCTAGCACCTGTACGCTATAGTAGACGCGTGTTAGCATTAGCCGAAGCTACACAAATTGTGTTTTAGTTTGCTTCGTTGTTTTTACAGTGGAACTTAAAGGTTTCCTTGCACTTTTATCACAGGGCTAACATTACAGCTGATGTATGTCGCCTGTCCTACAAGCAGTGCATGTTTAGGGTGCACAACTAGAGTGATTGTACTAGGACATGTTTTTATTTGTTCACAGCCTTGCACTGTGTGAATTGAAGCTAGGATTTGTCTTTTTGAGGTCCCACATGTCAAAGAGTAACCCAGTGTAATAAAACATCCCCATAGACACACTGAAGAGTGGTAATCATGTGTTACGTAAGCAGAAAGGCCTTTGAGATTTTACCTAGTAGTTCTATGTATATTTTACTCTGACGTTAGACGTGTTGACCAAAGAATCACACACACGAATGCACATTATATAATTTCACGTTATGTAATGTAGGCAATGCTTCATGGTGGTTCTGAGATGCTAACCATTATGTTTCCTTTCCCCAATGTAGTGAAGATGACTAGTCGAGGCCAACACTATGGCTTCCAGTCGAGTATCATGGTTCAACCCGCCAATGGAGGTCATGCATACCTGTTTGGGACCACCGGTTCCGAGAATGAACAGTCCGAGGAGGACGGGGAGAGCTACGAGCTGCGACCTCGTGGCAGGACTCGGAGGAGCACCTCAAAGGAGAGGATGGATGATATTGTCTACCTGAGCAGAGACATCCAGGAGGGTGACACTCTAAACAGCATTGCCTTGCAGTATCATTGCTCAGTAAGATTGCACTCACATTCGAAAAGCAACAATCTTGATTCTCAGCTGAACTGGACTATATTATTTAGTGGTGGTTTAACAATCTCAAACAGTACACCTCAAGTTGACATCATCCAACTGGCCTGAGCCAGTTGAAGGGCGTGTAAACTCGATGAGCTTCCCATGCAACCACATACCTGGGGGACGTTTGTCGAGTCAACAAGCATCTGTTTTGTTACCTGTATTTAGTCACGGTCGTGGCACATTGCAGCCAAGCTTGACTCATTAACTGGCTCGAGGCTTGAACCATTCTCACCTTTGACTGAACCACACCAGAGTTTATTGAAAGGTGCAACGAGACCACCTAGAAGACATCCATCTGATTAAGCTAAACAAAAATGCATGAAACAACCTAGTGTTGGATTACAGTGCATTTTCTGTGCATCAAATAAAACCAAGTGCGGCCGTGCTTATTTTCTGGGGGTCTTTGATGTAGTGTTTCGAAATCGGCTGACGGCTAAGATGTATCACTCAAGACTGGTTGTTTAGCTTATCATGTGATCAGGTTATTATTGGTGCACGAGAGTTAATAAAGCAACTATCAACGGAGCTTGTCTGTGTTTTCAGGTGGCCGATTTAAAGCGCTCAAACAACCTCCTGACCGAGCAGGACTTGTTCGCCCTGCGCTCCGTGAAGATCCCCGTCAAGCGCTTTAGCATGCTGACTGAAACTCACAACACTGGACCTCTCAGACAGGCCTCTCCCGCCGAAGGCCGACGCCCGACCCAGATCTCGGCCTGCTCCGCCTTCCCTATAGAGTCCTCCACGGACTCGTCCTCTTCCACGGACAGCGTGGAAGGGTTCCTCATGGAGAAGGACAAGGACATCGAGCAACTGGTCAAATCGACAGGGCCGTCTAGGAGCAGCCTCAACGAGGTGGTGTCCTCTTTAACGCTCCAGCCGAAGCAGCCCTCGCTGGGAAAAGTGGAGTACAAATTCGTGGGAAAAAAGGACCCTTATTACGGAGCCGACTGGGGCATGAGGTGGTGGACGGCGGTGGTCATCATGCTGGTGGTTGGCATCATCACGCCTGTGTTCTACCTACTGTACTATGAAGTTTTAATGAAGGCCGAAGTGAGCCATCACGGGATGCCCACAGATGTTCCTGGCTACATGCTTCACGCGCACGACCACGGCCACGCTCACGCTCACCTCGAAAAAAGTCACGCAAGAGCTGGACCCACGCATCATGCTGCTGGAGATGTGCCCCATGAAGCTCCACAAGGACTCAAAGTGGACAGTGCACAACATGGAAAGACATGACAAAACTTGTTTTAATATAACCACATGATTCCTAAATGCATTTTTGAGCGTGAAAGTCACTTTAGAGCGGTAACACGGATTTATACATTTCTATTAATTTAATTGATCTGGACGTGGTTTCCTCTCATCCATGCTGCTGCCTTTATGTGAGGACACATTGACCGTAATGTTGTTTGAAATGTGGACAACAATACATTTCCATGACTTGGCTGGGCCTGTAGCACCACAAAGGGTTTAAAATTTTGCTCTCTCGGAAAACAGTTGCCAGGTGTCTCGGTGTGCGTTGACAAGCTTTTGTCAAAACATCCCAATGCTCAAGAATTCTAACTCACACCCAGGATTTTGCCAATGGCGAGTCATGCTTTTGTTACCTTGACGACCAGCCCGAGCCTTGCGACGAGTTTGGCTTTTACGTGTGGGAGCAGATCCTGGAGTGTAGCAAAAAAAAGGGAGCGCCTGTAAAGACAAAAGTGTTTTCACTCGAAGAGGCAGATCTTCACACCGTGTGATTGTGACACATGTACACCACCAGACACAACACAGCCACTGTTTGCAACTTCACCAAGCAATCAAGTATGGGCCGGTTACCAGAAGCTAACACTGTTAGCTAATGCTAATCTGCAAGTCCAATGACACTCAGTGCAGCTCTGCTTACCTTTTGGCTTTCACATGATAGCGGGGCGTGGTAGTGCCTCTCTGGATGATCATCTTTCTGACAAGCTGGATTTTAGCACAGACGAGCAGCCAGTCAGGGCTGGCGCCATTGGTTTGGATGTGGATATTATGTAAATTAGATAACAGCTCCAAAGATCCACTGTCAAATTTTCCATCATGTCTCATTTAAAAAGATTTTATTTCTTTAGCCATGCCACATAATACATTTGTTGGTGAAAATGATTGTCCACATCGTGTTACATTTGGATTTAATTAATATATTTCAGGACTATTGTGCCATTGTACATTATTAGTATTGAACGTCTTTAATTGGATGGCCTGGAGAGTACTGCATTAAAAAAAAGCTCAGTGAAAAAATTCAGAGTTGCACAGAATCCCCACAATATGAGGATTTTTCTTTTTTGTGTGAAAGTCCTTTTACTTCACCACTTGTGTAGATTTTGGAAAATCGTTCTGTGACAGTATGTGCCTTTTAACCTGTGTAATTTTGCTTCAAGGTTGGAGAATAAATAAATCTATTTTCAAATATTGTCCACGTGCATACATTTTGGCGTTTGTAATTTACACAGCTCTATAGTTTTTTGTTTTTTTTAAACATTGTAACCAAATGCATCACTCTGGATCCGTAACAAAAAGTAACAAGTCGAGTCAGTATGTTGCTTCGCCATCCATATTGTCATCGCTGCCTGCACCAAAGTCTTCACCGTTGTCGAAGTAGCTCTCAATGTAGTCATTATCCTACAAAAGATTACAATCTCCATTTATCACATTCTGACCAGAAGGAATTTTGGTGTAACATTTAGAAATAACTTGCCTCCACTTCATCTTCTTCATATTGCTCCTCTTCAATCTCCTCCTCCTCCTCGCCTTCATTGTCTTTGTTCTTGGGTTTATCCTCATCTGATTTGTCACCGTCATCTTTCTTTTCCAGCGCCTGACGTGTTGACATGAACGGTCAATTTATGCGGAACGACAAGCAACTCGTCATTCTACCAAAACAAAATGCACACAGCCACTCACGTTCAATTTGGTCAACACATCTTCTGCATCTTTGTTGGATACTTTCGTTCTTTTCTTCTTTGGACCTGTTGCGTTTCGCCAAAAAGAATTTGTATTATAATAATAATAATAATGCATTTTATTTAAAAGCGCCTTTCATGCCACCCAAGGACACTGTACAGACAATAAGAAAATACAATGTAAAAATTTAGTAAACGAGATATAAAAAACCCTGGACAAGTTTGTAATTATTACGTTTTATGTGTTGAATGGGTAAACAAAATTCAAATAATTATAATGTACTGGCTGTAAAATTTAAATAAAAATTGTATCAACAAAGGTTTTTAAAAACTTAGATGAAATGCAAATATATTTAACGTAAACGTTAAATACAACTAAATTATACTTTAGGCGGTGATTCTTTTGCACACCACTAGAGGGGGCCCACCGACCACACTGAAAATCGCAACTGTACAATAACCATTTAAAAAAAATGATTCAAAATCTGATGTTAATATCAGACATTATATCATTCCCAGCCATAAGATATCCAATCAACAAATTCACTTAATTCAAAACAGTAATATCTATTTCAAATGTATAATACTATACCTGAGTTCACTCTGGTTTTCTTCTGTGGCATCAGCTCCTTTGGAAAGACATTCCAATCTTAAAATATGAAACATGCAGATTATCAATATCAAATGTCTTACTCCTGCAATAGGATTTAAAAAAAAACACATACCTGGTGTCCATTCATCATCCTGTGTCTGTTTCTGCTTCATGTATCTCTGTGTGTATTTCTCCACATCTGCTTGGAGAAAACGAAACACGCTCAATTCTTTCAGCCCAAAGCAATTCTCATCAGACACACCCTCCCTTACCCTGGGCAAAAAAGCATAGGTTTACACTGAACACCCACATGATATTTTAACATCACGTGTTGAGATAAACGGGTCATTTTGTCCAAGCAGCCATATTCAAGTCCACAGAATAATTCCTCCATAAATCTACCTCCCTCTTCCCCTCACACGAGGCTTATTAAATGACCCACTTGCTGAGTGCTGCATTGTGTTTTTCTGCAGCGGCCAATTTTCATAGATATATCCCCTCTGTCCAAAGTCAAGTTTAAAAAGCACTCACCTGCCTTATTGGAGTGAAACTTGATGTTGTGAGGCCTCTGCTGCATAGTTCCCCTCATCTCCTGTTTGAGAGCCAGCATGTAGTCCTCGTCCTCGCCGACCTTCAGGGGGATTGGCTTGAAGTCTGCCGGCTAGAAAGAGAAATGTGCTGTTACATCTTGTCACTGTATCACTTCAACATGGGGGGGAAAAAAAGTTGACAAAGCTTGCGTGCATTTCAACAATAAAGACTCTCCACACTTCACTTTTTCATCCACGGATAGATGAGGAGCTGTGCATCATTTCTTTCTTTCAATAAATATACACTGTATTCACTTTATTATTACAGCTTGGTGGTGGCCAGCTGAATTGCGCTTATACAGTATTTGCAACCATTTTTGTTGGGAAAGCTCATGTGATTTGACTTGGTATTATTTTGCATTTCCATTCACCTGCGATTCAGATCCTGACAAACATTGAAATATTGAATCACAGGAAAACTTGTAGCCAACAGTCGGCCACTCATTAAAAATTGTTCCTGAACCACTTCACCATAATGCCAGACTACTGCCATGAAATCCAAAAGTCTCAGAAAGACCACTACCAACACTTCACAACCTATACCGTAATACCACCCTATCCTATCATTTGCTATGATTGGGCTAATCTTTTCAAATCAATTTGGCAGGGGAGGTCGAACTGGAAAAGGTGCCAACCTGTCAGAAATAACAATTACTGTAGCTGCAGCAACAACAATTATGTCGACAATGGCAACCAAGGGAGGGCGAGGCGCTGTTGCAAGATGCAATTATATTGCTTGATGTCAAGGTGCTATGTTGCAGTGTCATGTACAGTATATGTCATACTGCACGAGTCCATCCATCCTCTACCACTCATCCGGGGTCAGCAGCGGCTGCATCCTTCTCCAGCATGACACTGACACAGTCTGTGCGTGTGTGTGTGTAGTGGACACTTACTGGAAAAAGTGGATTGGGTGTCACCCTTGCTTCTGGCATGCTGCCCCTGCCGATGCCCAGCGCTTCAATGTTGAAGGTGAACGCGGCCACCCCACGCCCCTTCCCCGCCATGGGTGCCAACCACCTCTACACCTGCATGCAGCACACACACACACACACACACACACACACACATACATACATACACACAAAACGATATCATGCTGGTGACCTGATTACCCACTGCTGTTCTTCCAATCTAGAATAGTACCGTAGGAAACATGATCATGCTTACTAAAGAGGTCGTTGGGTATTGTCAAGATAACCCAAAAGTATGCGGCCTGTAATTTTAAGAGCTAGCTGGTCATGCGCGTCCACATTACGTTCGTAAACAAAAACGTAGTCAATGATGTGACAAGTGCAAGCTTCGCTAACATACTAGCCGTTGATCGCACGTGCTTTACTGATTTTATAGTTCCCCGCCCATTACGTAGCGTTACGTTACTTTTCGGCCAATAGCCGCCGACATGAGGATTTTTCTTTTCCGCACCTTCGTCCAATCACAGCGCTCTCCTTCCTCCACGGGTGTGTCTGCGGCCGAGGCTCTAACCTCAATGAAAACATATCCGCTCCCCGCTGAAGCTAGCAGCTCAACGGGCACAATATCAACCTGACAGCTCGATTAGCGCCGCATCCACGCGTGAAACGTGCATGAATTGGGATGTCCGCGGCCGACTGGTATGCTCACAAGTCGCTCGGAGACGGACTCTACTGGATCCAGGAACGGTTCTACCAGTCGCAGAACCGGGCCAACATATGGCTACTGCGCGGCTCCCACCAGGACGTGGTGATCGATACGGGACTCGGCTTGAGGAGCCTTCCGGACTACATCGATGCCATGGGGCTGCTTGGCAAGGACCCGCAGCGGAAGAACCCGCTGCTGGCCATCGCCACCCACGCCCACTTTGACCACTCGGGCGGCCTGCACCAGTTCCAACAGGTGGGCGTCCACAGCGCTGAGGTGGAGGCTCTGGCCAACGGGGACAACTACGAGACGGTCACCTGGCTCAGTGACAGGGAGATAGCCGAGGCTCCGAGTCCCGGCTGGAGGGCCAGTCACTATAAAGTCAAGGCTGTGCAGCCAACGCACATCTTGCAAGAAGGTAAGAGGGGGGTCTCGAGCTTGGGGCGGGAATCCTATTTGGAACATTGGTTTTCATGGCTGGAACCTAGACTAGCAGACTTCGGATGCGAATCGGGATATACGCTGAATTGGTCGCCATTGTCGAGTGACATCACATTGAAGGCCGTCGGTGAACCTCTGCTTCAAAACCCGCAGCTCCCAGTTCAAAGGGGCCCTCTAGTGCACGTTTCCTAGACGAAAGTCGGGAAAAATCCAATTTGACACCTTTCTGGAATGCAGCATAAGGGCTCATTTTGCAAACGTCACGTGACCAAACCCAGAAAACGGGAGAGCTGTGATTGATCGTTAGCTGAATGTAATGCCATTTTCAGTCAACAGCGAAACACAGTGCAGCCGTGCTTCTGAATAGCAGACATCATTCATGACTAGCATGCCGATTTTTTTTCAACCATCTTTTATTTTATTTTTTTTACTACTTCACCTCTCACCCAAAGTCAATTGGGACACCCAGTTGTGACCCTAATGAGGATAAGCCACGTAGAATATGAATGGATGGACACGGAATACTATGCACTGTGCCAATAAACATCTCTATCTTCATCCTCCTCGGTGAGTGTTGATAGGGAAAAGGTTTCACCACTCTTTCCTTAAAAGCATCACCATCGATCACAATGCTATTAGACTGAGTTTAAAAGATGCACGGTAAAAGTAGTGGAGTGTCTACACTTCCTTTGGCAGAAATACTAAAACAGCATTTGTTCCTGTGAAGGCTTCATGTACAGGTGAAAGAGGCCGCACCCAAGATGGGTCCTTTATCAAGCATGGGAACTTCGGCGCACCTACAGCCCACACACACACACACACAATGCAGGTTCAGCTGTGTCAGACCACTGCAGTGCAGCTGGACTGTTTCGCTGCATGGTGTGTGTGTGTATGTCACCTACATTCATGACTCATACTGTATGCTATCCTATAAGATAGACGCTTGTTTTTTGGGGGTAGGGGTGATCCATGGTTAGAAGGAAGATATTTGGCAAAATACCTGCACAAAATAGAATTTGTAATTGTAACATACAGTTTACAAGCCAAGGAAAGTAGAGGCAGTCCAAATTCATAATCCAGCTGTCGACTAAAAATAGAAAAAAAATGTGGTCAGTAGTTTGTAGAGTAATACAAAAATGTTAATTTTACTCCAACATATAGCTGTGAATAACAAAACCAGAGAAAGTGAACATTTTGCGGTGGCCATCAGGCTCGAACAGTCTGCTCTCATGTGTAGGTGACGTCATTAACCTTGGCGACAGGCAGCTGACGGTGCTTCACATGCCGGGCCACTCGCGGGGCAGCATCTGCCTCCACGACGGCGACAACAAGCTGCTGTTCAGCGGCGACGTGGTGTACGACGGCGCCATGATCGACTGGCTGCCGTACAGCCACGTCAGCGACTACATCGGCAGCTGTGAGCGCCTGGTGGGCCTGGTGGACAGCGAACAGGTAACCTTTAATCCATCTAAGACACACTTGTTCGGCCAGCTGTTGACACCAAGTACCATCTAGAGAGGAAAAATAAGTACCTGAACTGTAATTTCTTCAGTTGGTATAATCCATTGTTCACACAATTAGGAAATAATTTCTCATTTGAACTCCGTTGCTTGCCAAAAAAAGCAGTACCTAATGACATTCTGTCAGATAAAAGAGTGCAGACTTATTGCAGTTGCTGATTGTAAACCTGCACATTTTATAGTGGCTTACTATTGTGGACAGCCTAAGGCACAACTGTGTAATAATCACACCATTAATCAGTGTTTTGATATGCCCCACTTTTTCTCCGCGAAGAAGAAGCGCTCACCAACATCTTTCAACAGATTTGTGAACAATATTTGAACGAAACCGGCCGCTGAGTAAATAAAGTCATCACATGAAAATCAACACAAGAACAAGTGCTCCCCCCGCCCAATGTTATCAAACACTGCATGAAGAATTTCAGTGAAATGGTTTGAAAAGGAGAATCCGAAAATGCAAATAAACGTCCTTGTCCGAGCAGGTGGATCAAGTCCTTCCGGGGCACTACAACACCTTCGGCGCCAAACGCCTCCACCGCATCGCCAGCTCGTACATCAGCAGAGCGGAAACGTGCCCGGCCAAGTTGTCCACTTGGGCGTGGAGGATGCTAGCCGGCGTGGCGCTCAGGGCGGCCCACCCACTCGGCGGCTGCTGATTGGACGCCCGGAGAGCACGCGCACATGCACAGAACAAGTCTTAAAAATAATTCCGATATAATCGTTGCCAAACTTTCTGTACACGGTATGTTGTCACTGGATTACATGAGAATGAAGATTCGATGATATTCTAATGATGTGTTGCTTGGGGTTAAGATACATTAACTTGATGTATGTTTTTTTTAAAACTTATCTAATACAGTATATGTATTGCACATGTGAAATTACAATAGCACAAGCACTGAGTTATCGAAGGAGATTCAAAATGGCCGTAGTATTTGTCTATGCATACAATCAGCATCTGCTACCTCCCATGTTTGCAACAGTGCTTTGTACGATCGGCGGTTTTTAAGGCTCGGCACGTTCAACGCTGACAATAAAGCCTCTGTCCTACCTTCCTTTTTGAGACATGTTTTGCATACTTTTCATCCTCACGTAAGATGACTCCCCAGGGGCTTTGCTGCCAGAGAAGAATAACTGGCACTTTATTGTCCTCCATTTTAATGGCCTTTGCGGCTTAAAATGTGTGTTGTTGTTAAGAGTGGGTGTACCAATCTTTAAATTGATCATGAAGAATTCTGCCAATGGTTGAATTCTGCATCATGCGACAAATTGGAGTGCAATGCTTTGCTGTAACCACCAGAGGCGCTGTTGATTCAGGCTGAAGTCATTTGTGGTCTAATGAACAAAAACCTGACATCAGTTTTGCTAAATTGAGGAATTATTTATGATGTAACACTATTCTAATCAACATAAATGATGTACATGAAAATTTAGAGTTGGGTTTAATTCAACTGAGGAAAATTAATTGTAACTTTTAAATTACAATTCCAATTAAATGAGTTTTGTTCGCAGATCCTATTCCATCCCAATCAGACAAATGAAGTCCACGTTAAATTGATAATCTATTTATTATTAATAATCACAATTGGATAGTCAGACACTTCTCTCGTGTCTCCTTGGGTGGTTTACATGCAGAAACACGAAGGCTGCCACAAGAAATAACTCTTGCATCGTTGTAACAGTCAACCTATGATCATGACAGATAATTGTCAGTATAGCTGCAAATCATCCACAATAATGGATTACACAGATAGAGCAAGGATATCTTATTTGTTAACTTATCAAAAAAAAAATACAAATAAGTACAATAACAAATGCCACTTGCAAACATTTGACAGTTATTTTCAGTCACAATTGGAAAATGGATGTCTGCCTCTGTTGTAAACCGTATTGATGAAGAGTGCTGTCTCGGCTGCCGGGATTGGACAGGCAAAAAATGTACAGTTTGTCCTAAAACGCTGAACCTGAATGAAATTTGTTCAGCCAGGTTTATAGTTGTTTATAATGAATGGATGTATTTTCACATTTAAAAGGACAGTAAGAGAATCAATTATGGCTTTTCACTCGGTTCAGACAAAAATGGATGCAGCCAAAACTGTTCCGTGGAAAAGGGAAGTGAACTGCCCCGTTGAAAGACTCACTTTGTTTGATGTGGTTAAAAAAACAACAACAACAACAACAAAATAAAAATGAGACAGATAAACTGTACAAAACGGACATTGAAACCAGAGATGCTTTGATAAAGCATTAATTGAGGGATGTTCATACAGTATTTATGCAACCAGGCCATTCTACATTTTTACATCTAACAGACATACCGGTACTGTTGTTATTTTTCAAACTGAGAAAAAAAAAATCTATTTTTATATATGAACTGTTAAACAGGGGTATGTTCATGTTCTACTTTACCAAGGATGGTTAAAGCCACACTGAAAATGAATCCAAGTTTGACATTTTAGGAGACCCACGTCAAAATGACAACAAAAGGAGAATGGGGGAGAAGAGGGGAGGGGGGTGCTCTTCTACAAGAAGCTAATCAGACTCTTACTTCAGCAACCCATCAGTGCAGAAAAAAATGAACTTTCAATGATATGAGAATGAAGCAAAAATATTATTACTAGCTGAATGGTAGTATTATAACGGTCAAGTTATACGTACGGAACATTTGACAATGACGGTCAGTGACGTCCCATAGGGAATTTGCCTTGTTAGGGAATTTTTCCATGCAGATGAATAAAAGAAATTATACATATAAATATTTGGTTGACTGGGTTGGGAACAAAAATAAAACCTCTTGTTTGATATTTCATCATCTAACTATAACTTTATTGAATAAATGTATGTTCAAATTTATGGTGTGGCCTTACTCCTCCTTCTGTAAATAGACAGATTTTATCATTTGAACCCTTTGAAGCAATCGCAGTAATGACCAGTGATGAACAGCTTCATGTTATCAAATCTGAAACAAATGAAATGTCAGCCAAATCACGCAAGTTAAAAATAGCAACAATATCTCCCGGTGCAGTGTAGTGGAGTGACAGCAGATCGTTCTTGTGTGTGAATATTCTTCAACAGTTACATATCACAGTACTGGCAAGAGACAGTGACCCTTTAAGAGCAGGGGTGTCCAGACTTTTTCTTCCAAGGGCCACATGCAGAAAAATCAAAGGATGCAAGGTCCACCTTGATAATTCTTCACCTTCCGTTTATTTGACGCGCTAAAACCAAACCATCAGCGCGGGTAAAGATAAATAAAGAAATTATAAAATGCTTTTATATATTACTGTACTGTATATACATTTCCATTACAAGCGCACACTGTGCCAAGATGGCCCTTGATGCAGGGCAGAAAGTGGAGCAAACAATTGGCATTCACGCAAGTTGCTGCCGTACCTGAATCATCATCATTCATTTTGTAGCTAGTGACGTGGGAACCAATTTCTTCTTCTTCTCCTGCTCTGTCAGCAAGTTTAGAAAACAAAAGGTACAATGGTGTCTTGAGATAAGAGTTTTATTCATTCTGTATCTAAGTTTGGAGCAAAGCACTTGTATCTCAAATCATCTTTACTCATTGTAATGAATGGAAATGGCATTATTCCGTTTCCGCCTCCCCAAAAAGCTCACAACTTTTTTTTGCAATGTATCATGCTGCTGTAATATTGACTTTTTTTTTGCACAAGGACAAAGAACACTTGCCTGTGAGTATTGTTTATCATCTGTCTGCACGTGATTCTTCACTGTTTGTGTTCAAATATCCAATTTACTGCAACAGCGAAGCTATTCATTCGCTCGTCTCTGATGTTTTGCATTTTTTTGTTAGCACTAGGCTAAACAGACTTTATTAAGGCAAAACTATGTGGTTGCATTAAATACATGTGTAGCATTCTATTTTAGGTTTAGTTTGCCAATAAACTTCAACATCTTAAGTTCATTGCCATCATATATCGCTAGTATCGCTAGTAAAAAAAAAAAAATCTAGTCAAATCACTTCTATCTCAAGGCACCACTGTTGTACAATGGAGGTAAATGACACGTACCGTATTTGTTCATGTCAGCATCCGTCATGGGCCTCAAATGGCCCCCAGACTGTAGTTTGGACACCACTGCTTTCGAGGCATTCCACCACACGCTCACTCATATTGACGGCATACATACTAGACACCTTTGTTAGAAAAACACTTTTCAGTCACAACAAAAATGCTAGCGAATGAACAGAGATGATAATGATCGTGAAGCCAGGATGGAGAAATGAGTCAAAGGTAAACTCCAGTTTGAAATGGGGAAAGGTCGACAGGTGCTCCCAAGCAGCACGACCCCAAACCTCGCAAAATGGGCCAGTAGCTCCCAGTGATAGTCACCATTCTCGCGGAAGAGCCTCCTCGGCTTGAGGTCACACCTGACTTTGGAGCCAGTTGCGGGGGTCCAGTCTGGCCTTGAGGTTCCTGAGGCTGCGTCTGGCCGGCGAGGGTCGTGAGAAGGCGGCGCACTCGGACAACTCCGGGCTCTGTCCGCCCTCGCTGTTGCTGGAGCTACTGCTGGAGGTGGAGCTGGAGCAGGACAGCGTGGTCTGGGTGCTGCGCTGGGACAGCGGCGAGCGGGACGAAGGGGGAGGCTGGCAGGGGCAGTGGAAGGCGCCCCCTCCTGTGTAGCCTCTCCCCCGCAGCGTGCTCAGCTTGGCGTCCAGCGAGAGCGTGCGCGGCCTCAGGCGGGATTGGGATGACAGGGAGAAGGGCGGGGTGTCAGGCCAGCCGTGGTGGTGCGAGCAGGGGCTGGTGCTGCAGTGGCTGTCGCTATCGGACGTCAGGCTGGCGTCCGAGGACAGGAGAGCTCGCGGAGGGCTGGCGGGGCTCCGCAAAAGGCGGTGGGGGTTGAGGGGGCCGTGGCCCGCCAGGCGGGAGGTACACGGATGAGGCAGGCCGACGCTTTTGGGGTGGTTCTCCTCAAAGAGGGACATCCAGGTGGGAGAGGTGCCCAGCTGGCTGCGCAGCTCCAACTCCTGCATCCTCCGGGCCAACATGTCGGACACGCTGCTGCCGAACTCGTCAGAAGACTCAATAACTGGAAAAGAGACGCGAGAAAGCCATCAGTGCTGAGCTCGTTTACACCTTCTTAAAATGTACACATGAGGACAAAACTATTCTAAGCCTGGCAACATTTTCATCAGTTGAATCAATATGAATATGAAAAAGAATCACTGACTAAGCTCAATTAAGTTGCTTTTAACTTTATTTCCGACAGAGCAATTTCACTGGACAAGTGATATTCCATATTGTGTCCCTCTGCCTCACAGGTGTTCTAAAATCCTTTATTTGGCCTACATAAATGGTCAGTGGTGAACTATTATTACTGTGCGTTGCAAAAAACAGACTTCATTCCAGAAATAACATTTGATTTAAAAGTACGTATGATTGTCCAATAAGGACAAATGCCTGAAGATGTCACTGTAAACCTCTAAGTGTGCTAAGGTGATTAAATCACGAATGAAGCAGGAATGGACACTCAGCCGACATGCTAACACAGCTAACAAGTGCACTGTCGGCGCGCTAATTGTCTTTACTTTGCACTTCGGGACTACTTTGGGTAAATTTTGCTCATCTTGGACCGCGATGCAAAATGATGAAATAGTGTAACGCGACTTGACATGAAATAGACTAGGTTAACTGTGAAGATGAAAGAGTCAATGAGGCACTGCCACCTTAACTAGTTAGCATGTTGTGCTAATGGCTACCTCCGTTGCTACTATTTGTTGCAATTTGAGTTGGCGGGACAAAAATAACCGATTAAACAAACAAACCACAAATTTCTTGTTGCTTAAATTAAGATGCCACAAGAGGGTGCCACAACCATATAAAAGTCATAAAGTACTACAATCGTGTCAATGCTCTATATTCAAGTGATACACTGGACCGAGAGATATGCGTTGTATGTCAGGGAGGAGCTAAATTTAGCTTGGTAGCTATTAATTTAAGTTTAAAAAAATACAGGGGGAGTCAATTATTCCCTTTTTTTTCTTGCCCTTTGCGGCAGGGCTTTTTTCTAGTCTGGTATATATATATTTTTAACCATCTCTTAGTACATGTATGTAAAGTGGTCAGACCTCATCATCACACGGGCTCCTCCTACTCCTGCTACGTCACCTGTCGTTGTAATAGGATGAGAGAAGAGCCCGAATCTCGGCGGACACAGCATTGTCTTGCAGCAGAAGACCCTCACAGGAGGGTGCGGCAAGGGGGGCTGACGGCAGTATTTAGGAACAGCCGAGTGGTGGTGGTGGTGGATTGGGGGAGGGGGAGGGGGATGTTGGTCGGGAGGAGGGGTGGGGTGGTGTTGTGCATAAACAGAAACGATGGAGAGGATGGGAAGGTTGACCAAGGTAAATGAGTTGGGTGCAGTTTGGCGGATGAAAACATGTTGGAGGGTCAAAAGAAAATGCAAAGGGGACAAAGGAGTGACGAGCACACGGGGCCAAAGGAGCAGAGAAAATAGGACAGAGTGAGTCACAGTCTCGAGTCGAATAGAGCAGAACAGAAAATCAGATTGTTAAGCCGGAGATATCAGACACCAAGCATTCCGCCATGCGCAGGGGCACGTGATTCGATGCAAATGTCGTACCCATTTCGTGGTAAAGGGAGCCCTGCTTCGGCGTGACGGGGGCCGGTTTCCGTGGTGACGGCTGTTCAATTTTCATCAAGTCATCGCAGCACTGCTTCCACTGACCTGAGCGATGGAAATCAGACATTTTTTTAAATATATGAAGCAATCAGCTGACAAGTTTGCCCTTGGGAAGGACACCACAGTTAAGACGGCGGCCCTGAATGTCATTTTTTATTTATGTCACATGAAGCGATCAAAACCCGAGCGATGATGAAATTGACAAGTACTTACTCATGTCGTAGAAGTGTTGCCAGAAGGCCTCCATCCACCTGTGCGTCTCCTCTCGACTGTCTGTGGTGAGCATGTGCGTGACGTCTTCGCCGCCGTACTGGTTGCTGATGCAAACGTTCTGAGCTTTGCCCTGAGCGTCCTTCTCCGACACGCGTATCCTCGTCTCCTGAAGGCATTGAACCCCCCCCCCCCCCCCCACACACACACACAATCAGCTTCCACAAAAATGACTCGGATTAGTCTTCCTTCATCCAAACCATAAATTGCCCTTGTGGAATTTTCCTCCCAAATGTATTTCAAAATTCACTAGATGGCAGTGTTGCTCCATTTATTTTCTCCCCTCCTCATCTTAAGTGGTGTTTACAGAGGCACCAGACAGTTGAAAGATGGACTCTAAGAGCCAAGAAGGTGAGTCACAGTGGAAATACAGAGATGGCGTCTACATCACACATGATTGGAATAGTTATCGGAAATACAGTAACCGCTGATGAGAGGGTCGCAACGCATCATTAATATGGTCAACAAAGATGAAATGACGCGAGATTAGAACAGATTGTTTCTTTAAAAGGAGATTGTTGATTTTTGTTTCAGACCTTGTTGATGGCGATGGTGAACGCTGGGTCCACGCTGTCCTGTATGTCTTCTTGTTGTTGATAGCAGGAGAGGCTGGTTCCTTTCAGGACTGCATACACGTTGGTCCAGCTGTGTGGTCCACCTCCCAACTGCTGCGTGAACAATATGAGATGTCAAGATGGAGTTGTTTTTGCTTTGAGTTGCGTCATACACCGCTAAAAAGAAAGCTCTGGAAAGCAGTGATCGAGGGCTTTTAACATCAGCGATATGAGTCAAGACCTTGACGTTTTGACACAGTGCCACACACAGCGATGTGGCCGCAGTGTGTGGGATTTGACAGCTACTTTTTTATCAATGGCCAACCATCGGACGCAAATCAAAAAGTACAGTTTATATTTTGCGTATTACACTATTACTTAACTGGACTTTACATTATTAAATATAAAGGATCATAAAATACTATTTAACCTCATAATTTCATATGCACCTATGGATGAAAAAGCAATGTGGAGCGTTTGCCGTGCAATCCATGAATGGAGCCAACAGCCTAAGAAATATTCTCTTTTAATTCCTGGCACGTATCTTATTTTAGTATTATTCTGGCCACAGTGACGAGGGCAATCGGCTTCTTCCTTGAAAATCACGCTCTGTAGATCAACAGCAAGACAGTGCAGTACGGTGTACACTATGTGGTTCCTCAGACTGTTTAATGTGACACAATGATTTTCTTTCCATTTCCATTTAAGTCTCAACAGTCATGAAAAGGTTTTTGTGGTTGCCTTACAGTAAACGACTGATTTTTGCCTCACCAATACCTAAGGTTTCATTAAAATCAGTGAATGAGTTCTTTTTTTTTTTGTTATCTGGCTTTCCGACAGTATGAAAGCGTAAACCTCCTTGCCAGAGGCCAAAAAAACAACAACTTGGTAACCGCAACAAGGAAGGTGAAGCGTCGAAGGAAAAGTGCATACACAAAATGGGCAAACAAACATTTGACTCCATCTTACCGACACCTTCAAAGGTCCACTCATCATCTGGCGCGTCATACACTGAGGCTGGGCTGCAAGGCGGCAACACACGCTTCCATAGAGGGGCAGCCAGTATGAACACTCTTCTACACGCATACAAACAGAAAGACGCACCATTAATACAGCGCATGAAAGTCCACCCACAAACACGCTCTCCAGGCGGACAATGTCGGCATGAAGACAAAACCTGGAGGCGCAGAGGTGTAAAAGAGTGGCAGCTGCAGGGCTCGGTGGCAACGAGCACCAATGAAAGCTTTACAGGACAGCTGAAGAATAAAAACACCGGGGACCCTTGTTATCACTTGAGCTTCACACTGCAGCCACCTCTCTGAAACAGCCTTTATTCCCGTGACCTTGGACTACGGGGGGGGGGGGAGTGATGCAGCACAACGATGAAGAGTGCAGCCAGGCGGCGACACGAAAAGCTCGACAAAAAGGGGGAACGAATGACAGATGGCAGATTTGGCAAGAGAGGGGATGGAAGAAAGACAGACTGATGGAGGTCGACACTCACCGTTGCCTGAGATGGTGAGGTCGTGCGTACGGAAACTGTCCTGGGCGTGTGACAGCGACAGGTTGGTATGAGCCAGCAGGTGGTACTTGGGGCCTCTGGGGAGAGATGAAAATGACCATAAATGGGAGTCATAATAATAATAATAAAATTAAAAAAAAAT
Organism: Hippocampus guttulatus; assembly: GCF_054856545.1. NCBI lineage: Eukaryota > Metazoa > Chordata > Actinopteri > Syngnathiformes > Syngnathidae > Hippocampus > Hippocampus guttulatus. The sequence continues at coordinate 18,531,572 of NC_141265.1, forward strand.
ACATTCGATTATTAACTTGTGAGGTAGATAGTCATTCTGCTTAGTGATCTTTTCATTATGCAGGCGGGGAACTTTTGTCTGACATTTATTCTCTACCTCCATGAAAATGTTTCACCCAAGCAACTTCAACCATTGTATCTTGCTCCATCCATTTGGTATCGTGTACTGGTGACACAGTGAGGTATGTCATCATAGAAATGCAAACACTGACCCAGCAAACTGAATTGAACTAGGTGGGGGTGGGGGGGAGTCTTTTGTCTCCTCTCATTTGATGTTGAGCTTTGCAGAAGGCATCGCACTTACGGCACAGAAGGAACGGGCAGCAGGAGAGGAGAGGCCCCTCCATTGCTCACTGGGCTGCACGGCCCGGGCTCCATGGCCGCCCGCAGTTTCTTCCCAGCCGAGCGACCCAAGGAGGAGCTCAGCTTGCTGGCCAGCTTCCTGGGGGTGCTCCCGGCCGAGAAGTCGTCCTCTGAGCAGCAGCTGTACAGCTCCACGCGCAGCTCGAAAGCGGGGCCGGCTTCACTGCTGTCACAGGGCGAGCAAAAGAGAAAAAAAATGAATAAATCAGCTTCACTACTTTGAATCAAGTGTTCGTTGCTGGCTTGGGTTGAGGGGAAACCGGCGTGTAACTTACAACACAATGGTGTTGTCGAAGCAAATGTCCGTGAGCGTGCGGTCCACGATCACCATGTCCGTGTCGAAGATCTCTCCTCCTAACTGCAGGAGGCAAAACACTGCACAGCGATGGAGCTCTGCAAGGGAGAAGGTCAATACAGTTATTGCCTTTCTTACTTGGGAAGCTTTATGCTTGCTTTTTGTGAAATCGACACACGAGAGAAAAGGTCGACTATGAATTGAGCACAAAGACGTATGCAGACTTGGACCAGCTATTTTAAAAGAAAATTGTAATCCACAATAACCGATTCAGCTTACCCCAAAATACTCCCACTCATTACCTCAAATAAGAATTCAACACTCTGCTTCGACGCACGTGTATGACACGAGGGTGTCACATGGTTTCCTCGTCTTTGCCTCACGGGCTCAGACTGTGTCTCGGTGCGCCTACTGACCTCATTAAGCTTTGTTAAAAGTCCACCACCTGTCTCCTGGGTTCATTTGTACTTAGTATGTGCAGGGCCGCGCCGATTGTTTCCATCGGCGCTGCCGAGAGACTGCGCCAAATTAGCTTCCTCGGGAGGATGTCAGCTATAAGCGGAAGCTCATTGTAAAGACCAATGTACAAAGTACAACCTTGAATTTCTTTCAAGCAAAATTTGTTGACTTGTACTTTTTATACGTTCAATAAACTGCGACCCATTTTACCGCATGTGTGCTTCTTCGCAACGCCGGGAGGCAAAGCTGCGTTTTCTCTCAAGTTGAGAATTCCAAAAAACAGAAAAAAAACGTGGCTACCAAAGAATGAGGTGCACCACTAATGGGACACTTGGCCCCGCCCCGCGAGCAGTTGCGAAATTCACGGCGCAGTGAACGCATCAATCGAAACCAGAAACATGAACAAACAACAACAGTGAAGGAAAATGGGGCTCTCGGGACACAGTTTGGCGATAAACTGCACGCCAGGGGAGACTGACGGCAGCAAAAAAAGAAACTGTTACCAGCAAAGAAAAGACTGTGGAGCTGGAATACTGATCCAGAGCCACGGCGTAGGCTAAAGTTAGCATGCGTCTACATTTCAAATTCACAGTATGGAGTGACACGTCCAAACCCGAGTGAGCAGCCGCGCGGTGTTCAGCCACTCGTTGTCACGAGAGGCCAACTAGGCCACCAAGTTATGCCGCGAGTCCAAATTTGAATCACATGTGAACGGTGTCGTAGCTCTGCAGATATAACAGCCAATGTAGAATGTAACGTTCGGTCACCTCTGTTTGGATTATATAATCGCTCCGGTGGTCAGGCCAATCGCAGGAAGAACAGCAGTCAAGGATTTGACTCACTTATGTCACTTTTAAGCCCTGTTGAGTGCTGCGAGAACTGCACATCGACTAATTTGTTGAATTTTGCTTGATCTTTTGTCCATCTGTACCTACAAAAACACGGGGTCTCCATACATGATCACACAGTGGCGGCTGCTCACCTCCTTTGTTCTTGAAATACTCGGTGTCCTTCCACATGAGCGGTATACGGAGATCTGTCATGACAGCAACACGCAGGGATTAGATTCCAAAAATGTACATCACTAACGCTCTGTGTTACAAGTTAAACTGTATCGTGTGCTGGTGTGCGTGAGATATAACTCGCACACTGGTTAAATAACCCCCCCCCCCCAGAAGAAATCGAACTGCGCCCCCCTTATTGTCAGGCTCCCTGGCATGAATGTTGTCACGATGAGACAAACTCGGTAATCATTCATTTGCTCGCCCTCACTGGCGATGTGATGGGCAGAGTGAGAGTGTCGGCGCGCTCGCCGCGGTCAATAAACGTTGAAGTATGCACGAATGAAGCGTCGGTGTGCCAGAATCAAATTACACTCCGTGTAACAATAAATTCGACTTTCTCCCTTCTGCTCCGCTAAAATGGAGGATTAGAAGAATGCTGTAGCTTCTACAGCGGCTTTCTGTCTATCCGTATATCTATAGTATCTATTTATAGTATCTATCCATCGATCTCTCCCTTTATAACAGGCTATTCCAGCTGTGTTACGATCTTCATCACTTGTAAAAATGTTTACAGGATTGTACTTTAAATGTATAAAAAGGTACAGTTCGAATATGAATAAATATAAAAACAAAATAGTTTGTGGGTAATTATTTCATGCTTTAATTCAATGAGCAATGTGGGTCTGTTACGTGCGCATTGGCCACAGGACATAAAGACAATATTACACATACTGTCGATTTGAATAGGAACAAAAAAGCCCATCCTGAGCCGCAATGATATTTGTCGTTTTGCATCGAAGATACACATATTGCCTATCTGCGTGTGTTCTTGCCATTAGATGTTGTTTTAAGTGTTAAAGTCTGGTCACTGAGGAGTCCAAACACGAACTGTACTTGCCCGATATGGCCACTTTGCCTTTGCACGGTAGTCTGTCGTCCGTGGGCCCCGCGTCGGACGACCTGCGCGTCACCTTCTGCATGACCTGGGCCTCCTTCATCTTCTGCAACTCGGACATGTAGGCCATGATGCGGGTGCTGCACGTCTGCAGGCTCTTGGCCGCCTCCAAGGCCTGATCTCGCTGCGAGCAGGCGGCCAGCAGCTTGCAGGCCCCGTCGCGCATTCGGATCTCATGGTCGATTTTTCTTTGGATGTCGCTGTCCTACAAAAGGAAGGAAATAACTGTTTGTGTTTTTTTAAATGTAAATATAAACATATGTTAAATCAATACCTCTGTGTCAGTCAAACGTGAGCACTATTGACTGATGCTTAGTTGAACACAGAGAAATTATTCTCTTGTCTGAATTGCAGCGGGTGCTACATGGCTGAATTGCCGGCTGGCTGCTCAATCCCGCCATTTTCAGACTGGTGTCGACCATTCCTCTCGGCACATTCGGACAATAAAAGTCGCAAACTCATATTTCTCCACATCGCGCTGAGGTGCCTTTGGGGCGAACATCCAGCGTAAAGAAGAGGCCCACTTACACGCCCACACGCGTTTCCTGTCATTTGCCCCCAAAATAAACGGACCTAGCATGAGCACAACATATCGGCGCCGACAACGATGCAAAATAACAATCATGTATCGAAATAGTCACGTAGAAAGTTGTAACGGTGAACTCAAAGCAGCTTTTGTAATAGCGTGCCCCCCCGCGCCCGACTGAATACTAAAATCTACCAGATCTATAATTGAAGTGAATGAAATATTGAACAGACATCGAAAATGTGTTTCTTTGCCCACACGCTGGCGTGTGAAACCATCGCTGCTAAATTCTTCATCTGAACAAAAACACAAACCCCCAAGCTGCTTTCTCAGAGGCTTCAATGACGATGTTGATATTCGTGACATCAAAATCACGTTGCCATGAACCCTGTACGTAGTAGCGAGTAGGCACACAGCGTGGCTCCCTCCTACTGTGACGGTGGCCAAGCTTCCAGGCCACCAAAAGACTCATGCAAAAAAAAAAACGGTGAACAGTGGAGAAGAGAGGCGTTAAAGTGGCGCACGCTGTGTGAAGAGATTTAACAAAGAGGCTGCAGACGCGACGCCGAGGCGACCTGAAGTGACCTTGAATCAGCACTGGGAAGTGCTTGTAAAGAAATGGCGGCAAAATGAGCTGATCTGCTGCAGGAAACAAAGGTGAGTGCAATTGTTAACTCGGCTGTCATTCTGCCCATTGGTGTGTGTGCGTGTTGGTTGACTTCAGCGCTGCAGTGGCAAGCGCACACAATTAATCTCCCGTGCCCTCTGCTTCTCTCTGCTCGCTTCCCCTCCTTTGACTCCCAACTTTTATCATCCGTCCTCCTCCTCCTCCTCCTTCTCGTCTCCATGCCTTTATATGAATTTTTCATTCTTTTCATTTCAGCTTTCCAGCTCTCCTTGTTCATTTTCACATCCGCCCCTCGTCAGTTCCACTTCACCTTCCTCAGGAAAAACTAAATAAAAAATCCTCTACCTGCCTGTACGAATCTTGCTTGTTGTTCAATGACAGGCTCGGTCGGCGAGAGGGTGAATGTGGGTTGGACGTTGCACATTCTCGCTTGGACACAGTGAACTTTCAATTTGGCTCACCAAGAACGGCGCTGCATGGTAGCGAGCGCATCCAAAAGAGCAGTAAATCACGCGAAAGATCAAAATACACTCCCAGGCACAGTGGCCAAACCACTAAACACTGTCATTGGGACGTGCAATCTAGTAGCGGGAGAAGATGAAACCAAATGTACACACACACACACACAAGTCTTCACAACCTTGAATTTTCAGACAATCTATTGCTGAATGTATTCTCTTTGAAGAAGAAACCCGTTATTTACAATTGTATGAAATTCTTTGCCCCATGGGATGCACTAAGACCATTTTTTTCCCCCAGTACAAGTTCTTACCGATACCAAGTACTGATACCTGACACAGTTTCAGTCAGGATGATACTATTTACCCGACTTTCAATGCCACGGCTTTGTGTTCAGAAAAATGAAGTGAAATCTCCGCGACAAACTAGTTACTAGTTATTGATGATACGAGGGTAGCCTGTACTACCGGAGACAAATTCCTTGGGTGTTCGACATACTTGGCCAATAAAGATGATTCTAATTCTGAAAGTATCGTCACCCCGTGTTTACCTGCAAATATCTCCACATGACTGACATTGCTCTTCCTGCTTGATATCGCAATCGTGAAATGGTATCGGCGTACAGTATCTGAGTATTATTATGAGTAGCAATACTGTGGCAAATGTACGGTATCGGCATCGATACCGAGAATGATTTCTGGTTCGGCGTATCCCACTTGCCTACTGGAGAGCAACAACACAGAAAGAAATAAAAAAACATGTTAGGATTCATTCATTGACTATCAAGCATTTGTAGCTTCTTATATCTTAAAAAGAAGCCAGAAACTGTTTTCGCTCTCCAGTTGGGATGGAATCTTCATTATCACATATATCAAAGTACTGTAGATCTATGGCAAGACGCAATCAAAAGTATGGAAAAGAAAAAAAAAGCAGCACAGCGTTTGATCCGCTTCATAGAAAAGCAAAACATATTTACACCAGTAGAATCATTACCGATGCCAAGAAAAAAAACACATTTTCATATGATATTGCATGATGTATGGCAGGCTCTTATTTGGCTCCTTTGAAATGAGCTGCATTGGAAGGATAATGAGCGAAAGCCCTGGCTCAGACTGTATGAGGATGAGCCCAGTTGGAGCAGGTCTAAGCGTGACCCGCTATGCGAAGGTCCTGTATTTATAGCCGCTTAATTAGCGGGCTTTTCCTTCTGGGCATCTCGGAATAGAAGACAAATAGCCGAGATCTCACACTAAGCCTTAAGCTAAACGAGCAACACCACCTGATACTAGATGAGAGATAAACCTATCAAACACAGTTTACACACACTTACATGCACACAATGCACAAAAGGATTTTTGGGGGGGGGGGGGGTGAGCTGCATATTCGGCACTGCGGCAACCATTTTCATTGAAAAAAAAAAACATTTCTGCCCTTCATTTAGCCTCCGTACATTTTCCAAACAATTGTGAAAGATGCCCGTTTTGACCCGCCTTAAATTCATGTACAGGTACATAACATGTCCGTCAATGTAGTTATTGAAAACAATGAAAATTCATCAACGTGGACGGATATTGCAAGGGGATCGACGGCTATGTCACGAGACATAAAGGCTACGGTCAAAACATTAAAGTGTATCGATATAGACGCTGATGCCGAGACACATAAAGGTTAACATTATACCATACTCTGCTATAAATAACCAAAATATCATGTCTTTCCTTTGTTTTGGGATAAAGAAGCATTGGCGCATTGATACTGTTTGATGTGTTGGGTCTGTCTCAGTGACAGACTGAGACTGCTGTTTTCTACTCTGATCAAAACAGTGTGCCGCCTCGTGGATAATCCATGAATTGCATTTTATGAAAAATTGTCATTCCGTTTCTTTAATGCATTTTTTTCACTTTTAAATTATCCTGCGGGCCTGATCGAACCTTCTTTGGTTCTCCGGCCCGCGAGCCGTATGTTTGACATCACTGTCTTAGTAAGTATTATCTTTCTCGTCACAAAAAATATCAACCAACCGTGATACTATCTAATATTAAACAGCAAAACAAACTCGGTGAAATTGCTTTTTTTTTTCTCCAAACAAAAATGTGCATTGAAAGTATGCAACACTGAGGAAAGAGTAAGCCTTGAGTGGGAACTTTGATGTTACGGTCGATACCAGATGGTCACTTCCTCGTGTCTCCATCTGGTCATGTTGTGTTTGTGTTGATCCTTACGTGTGTTGTGTTGATCCTTACACACAACATCCACGCAAAATGTACCAGTGTTGGTTTTGGGATTCGACGCCCCCGCAGATGGCATTTACTGGATCGTTTACGACCTCCTGTTCTGTGTGAGCGGACTTTCCCGGTTGGATCAGTGACCCTTCCACTTTGACCTGTAACCCCTGACGAGATCACAGAGTTCAAGTGAAAGCTAGGCCGTAACTGCAATAAATTACACTCCTCGGGGAGAAAAAAAAAAGAATGCTCATTGAAATAATTACTAGAAGCCACTGCAGCATATTTTACAGTATAAGCACATTTTTTGGTCATCAATGTCACAATGGTGTAGAATTGGAGGCAGAATAGAATAAACGTGAGGAGTCGATGTAATGCAAGCAAGCACTCTTTTCCCATGATGGAAATACACATTTATGGGATAAGTGTACAGTATATTGTTTGTGCTGTGTCCAAAAATGACACAGACTTTACAGGGGGACTTCACAGACCAGCGTGCCGACTTTCAATCAGCGGGCCACAATTATGTGCCTCGCCTTCCACTCCACCCTCTTCCTCTGGCGTTTCTTTCGACTCACCCTCTTCCTCTCCAACACCCACAAGCGCAGTTAGCGAAGCGGTCCGTGAGCTGAGCGGTCCGACTGGGACAACAGTGACGCAGAGAAAACAGAGACCACAGAGCGGAAGGGAGCAAACTCAGTCAAACATCAGACGTCATCTAAATACAACTTTAGTTCGACCGGTTGACGCGTCACTTAAGCGTATTCATTCCGGGGCTGCAAAGTGAAAGCATAATGCTTCGGACACCTTGTTCGCCGCCGTGTGCTGTGGCGTCTTCTCGTTTTGACTTCCTGTTATATTTGCATGACGGGGTGTCATGTTACAATGTAACAGAAGCACCACGTGGATCCTGGAACATTTTAATTCACCGAGTCAAATGCTTCCACTTACGCTACTGCGTCTTCGACTGTCATGCATCCAACACTACTTTGCTAATGAATTACAGAAGTCACAGCTTCGCGAAGCTAACAAACATGCGAGGCGAACGAACCCCCACAGGAGTCATAAACTATGTTCAAATTCCCATCACAACATCCCTGCGGTGTTGTAGATTGCAGCTGCTGTTGGGATGCCAGGACAAAGCGGAGCAGAAAATAGAGGTTTACTAGTTTGGACTGGAAAATTGCGATTGGCTGGCAACCAGTCCAGCGTTGACCCTACATCTCGCCCAAGGTCAACCAAGATACAGTAGGTGACAGCACACCCGCGAGGAGAATCGTTTAAGAAAATGAACGAATGGACCGATGGTCGATAGCAGAACACACTACAGGGCGTTCGAGATTTACCGCTGAGGTCACTTCCTTTCCTACTGTCAATATCCGACAAAAAATGCAGTCAGCAGGTCGATAAATAACTGTACGGGAAAAAAAAACTACGGATGCACCAATAGCACTTTTTTGGAGAACGAGTAAGAGCAACTGTGCTGAGAATTTGACACTACAAAATTGGAAAAAACTTTTCTTGAACACGGGATACGTTTCACTCAAATATTGCATGAATAAGATTTGAATATTCATCTGCATATTTTTGGAACAGCATTGCCGCCAAAGTTCACTGAACAAAAGCATTTCAGTCGTGTGGGGTCGTGTGTAAAATATATAAAAGACGGCTAAGAGACAAAAGATCGACAGCGTCTAGTGGTTATAAGCAAGCAGGAATATGGCACTTATTGGAGAATTGTTGCTACTCGTGTTCCCCATCCCCCCAAAATGGTGGGGGTTCACTGTATACCTGTCGCGCATTTGACTATCCAAAGAAAAAAAAAATCTAAACTTATGCTCAAACAAGTAATGACAATAGTTGTCATTTAATTGCCCTTGCGTCACATTTTAACGGCTTTAAACAGAAGCTTCGGACAAAATTTCGAAATAGTCAATTTGCTGCCAGGGAAGGAGGCTTTTTCAACGGTCACGCAGAAATCCTAATGCGAGCAACTGGCAGGCCGTACCGTCTGGTGGCTGCGAGGCAATTAATGAATTAAGAGCGCACACGCACACACACACACACACACACACACACTTTTTGACTCATGTGTCCAGCATGCTGGATTGCCACCAGTGCCCATCATTGAGTTGTGTTACGGTATTATTAGCAGCTTAGGCAGCTTTTTCTATCAGTCAGGGAGGCTGTTTAGAAAAAGACAGCATGTGATGATTTTCACGGCTTTAATTTCTTAAACGCAAGTGAAGAGAGAGAGAGAGAGAGAGACCAAAAGAAGTTCCTTCACACAACCTCCTGTTGAATTTGTGCAGCGTGTTCTTTCGCAAACATATCAATTGAATGTTTAAAGGAATGGGGTGTCAACTTTCATGATTTGGTTCAGCAAAAGCTCAGCGTGAGTCCCTGTGATTGACGGCTCTCAGTGCGACAAGCTGGTTCACACCTCCAGCAAACGTGCTGGAAGGTCTCCGCTATCTTTCAGAGCGCTTTGCTTCTTTTCGTGGAGGGAAATGGGGAAAAAAAGGCATCCTGCTTGGAATTTAGTGTTGCAATTTTCCCTGTGTGACATCAACATGCCAAGTGAAAAAAAACACAACATCAATGGATCCTTTGACCAGTTTTTACCCGTTTCTCCCATGATTTTTATATTAACAGGAATGACAATGTTCATTTGTAACATCTAATTGTAGCCAAGTGAGCAAGGCTTCTTCTTTGGTCGCTGCCATAATCCTTTTTCGATTCTGTTTCGGTTCATCCCATTTAACCACCTCTGAGAGTGAATTTAAAAAGAAGGCAGATGCGGGCAAGTGCCTGGGGCGCAAAAATTACACCCCTCAGCCCCAAACATCACATTCAAAAGAATGGTTTTCTCAACTCAAACCAAGACTATTTTGCGACAATTAACTCCAGAGGGAGTTGACGAAAAAAAACAAAAAACAAAAACAAAACCAAAACATGAATAAATGAATAAAATGGCCGCACAACATTCAATCTTTGTTGCTAAATGCCAATTGTCTAAAGTGGAAGTAGTTTGAAGTGCTATGAGACACCGGAACACTTGCGGAGTCATGCATGACTTTTGTTTTCTTTTTTTTGTTTGTTTTGTAAAATATTTATGTGAGAGTCTGAGCAGCCAGGGATGCTGCTAAGCCAGGTAGCTGTGGCTAAAAGGGCTATGAAGCTAAAAGAGAGGGTGTAATGAGGATGAGCTTACAGGAGTCCCTGTTGGGCCGCAAACATTAGGCTTCAGCGCTTCAGCGAGGGAGGGGGGGGGGGCAAAGGGAAAAGAAGAAAAGGGAGAGCCGGTTATCTCCCTCTCACAAGTCCGGCCTCAACGTTTGCCAAGCAATGCATTGAAGCACATTTGAAGAGCTCTAATGAGCCGACGCTTGTAAATCAGCTCGCTTTAACTTCCCCTGCCAATTAACAATTCAACACACACACACACACACACACGCACACACACACACACTCCATTTTGAATGAATCACAAATTAGTAAATCGAAGCTAATAACCTCAGATGCCCTAACTAGCATTCCCAATCTAGCTAACCTTTGGTGTCGACCCCGTGCGACACAGAACCAACTGAAAATGAAATCTGTGTTTCAGAGCGCAAATCAAATGAGGGCTGCCCAACATGAAATGAATTTGCGAGAATTGCAAACCTAGTAATAAAGTAGGGCCCCCACAGTCCCACTGCACATTTTAAACAACATGGTTCACAGTCTCCGTTGTGATTTGTTGGACAGTACAAGCCGTGGAAAAGCAGTCATTTATTGTGCGTCTCGCTCCGCGTCTCTCTTTCTAGCCATGGGCACCGGTTGTCGGAGCTGCTTTTATTGCGCTCCATAATTCATAACTGTTAGTCACGTTGCCTTATTTAGAATATACGGCCACATGTGTGAAGAAGCACATGTGCTGCCCCCCCCCCCCCCACGTGACGGCTGCTATGCAGACGCTTTTGTCTGACGGGAGGGTGAATAGAGCCAAAGACGCGCCGTAACGGAGCAGCACGCCTTCCATTGCCAAAAGGCACGACTGCACAGTATATGTGGTTAAAAAAAAAACACAATTTACAGTACTGTTCTTCTTAAACCTCGATCCGACGGAGGGGCGAACAATTGCAACAGTTGGCGAAGGTAGAAAGATGCACGTTCACGTCAGAGTTTCGTCAGGGTTCGTTCAAGGTCGCAGATGCTCACAACATGTTCACCAGATATTCGCCAACCGCTTTGGCGATTCTTCTTGTCACGACGAAATTCTGAACAGGTTCAACATTGGCACGGGACAAGAATATCTGACCGTGCGTCCACTGGCATCAATTCAAAGCAGAAAAGTCCAAGGATGAATTATTGACACACGCCAAATGTAAGCCGAGACAACGATCGGACCTTTGTCCACCCTCTGCAGCTCAGGAGCCCATTCGAACCTGCTCTGATTACTGATGCTCCAGATTCAGTCTGAACACTGCGATGTGGCCTAATTGGCCTTAAAGCAACAGTTTGCATTATTTGATCTGAAAATCGCTTGCATTAATTGTGATTCTGTACGGTTTTGAATGATTTCTTTTTGGGATCCGTGTACCGGTGGACTCTCACTATTTTGTGCTTGCAACCGTGTTAATGTCATTTATATCGACAATATTCCCATGACATATGTGCATGTGAAAACATACAGCCTATCTATAAGCCCCGTGGCAACAACGTGCAGAGAGTATTCATCAATTCAATACAATGCTCCTTCAATTCCATCATGAAAGCGGCGCGATTAAATGCCGGAATTGGCCGAGAGTGACGACGCATGCTTCTTGCGGCTCGGCACGTATCGGGGAGATAAAAGGTAATTGCACTGAGCTAACAGGAGCTATTTGGCCAAACAGCCTTGTGTGGCTAAGTGGCAGTTGAGCATCTGCTTGCTCAGATAAACGAGATATCGAGTAAGACTGAGGTTGGTTGTGATCCTCTGCCAGAGGCAGACAGATAACCGCGCAGGCTGCTCACCCCGGTGACCACCTCGTAATCACCTGTCCACACCAAACTCTTGAGCTGTCTTTTTTACACTCGACTGGGAATGGGCGATCGGAGATATTTGCGTCAAGGCGCATGAAGGAAAATCCTTCATCCTCCGTTCACTTTGGGTTGTGGAAATAATGATTCTTTGAAATGAAATATTGATTCCAAGAAGATATTCTTTCCCAGCAATTCGCGTCACAATTCATTATTAAATGCCTTGTGTGCATTAAAAAAAAAATAATAATAATAAGCGGAAGAGGAAGACAGAGGAGCCCGGGGAGGCTCTAAGCTAAACCCCTTTCACATTCCTGTAATTTAAAAAATTAACTCTCGCCTCTCGCGGCTGTAAACAAACGTTCCCGAAAAGTCAAAACGTTTCTGATGTCTTGACGTGCAGGTTTCGTCAGCCTGGGGAACCTCACTCCTTTCTCTTTCCAATTAGTTCTGTGTTGCAATGTTTACAACCCAAATCCGTGGAAAGAATGGACCCCCCCCCCCAACTTCCCCCTCCTGCTATTGTACCTCCCACAACACTCCATTTTGCTTAGCTAGGCCTGAATTAAAGGTGCATGCTGCTAATGGCTAACAAGTAGGAAACAACCCTATGCATTATGCAAGTCGCAGTGACTACAAGTCATGTTCTCCAAAATGTTCTTGCGCCATACGTTCTTTCTGTAAGCTACATTTTATTTCTTTACTTTGCATTTAAATGTCTGTACCACTTTTGTTTGTCAATAACGTTTAACTACTGCACGTGAGGTACATCGGACGACCTTCTGAATGTTGACATTTTTATTCTTACTTCAGGTTGGTTTTCTCAATCCAATCCATTCCTCTTTCGCTATGGCCGAACACTGAAATAACCTTGATCAGATTTTATAGTTTCGTCAACAGATATCCCCCAAAAATGTGTGACGCTTCTCTTTCAGCAATGTGGCAATGAAATTGCACTGGCCATCATCTCAGCTGGACATACTGTAGAAAGAGGAAAGAAATGACCTCCGCGACACACAAAAACACACTTACATCCACGTGGCTGCAGCAAGGGGGAGGGACAAAGAGGAGCAGCTACAACACTCAGCATATTTATCTCCATAGATATCCAAAGAGGAGTGGATGACGAGCCAGGTCCGCTGGCAGACAGCGCGGCTGCTCTGCAGTGAGTGGTTATTGATCGGAAGAGGATTCCTTCCTCGCTCCGGCCACGCTTGCAGAATTTGCAGGCACAATGAAAAGCGGCGTCGGGGAAGGCATTAAAGAGCGCGCTGCTAAATTGCTGTAACAACTTCATGCAATGAAGTGCTGCAGACCTCAAATGTTGTGCTGTGTCACTGCACAGAAAGCATCAAAAGGGGGGAGACGACGTGGCACATCGGTGACCTTTTCCCAGCTCATGAGCCAGCAGGGTTGTGGTTGGAACAGCGGTATGAACACACACACAGCAACATTCCGGGAAAAGAAAGATCACATGTCAAACTGTCACAATTTCTGGGTGATGCCGAAGCACGTGCTCTTTAAAACTCGACAAGAAACATAAACGATTATGACTGAATCTTAAGGCCACGCTAAATGGACAAGAAAATAATCGCAGATGAATTGAAATTGTTACATTACGAGCAAAGACTGTACTTTGGGAATAGATTTTAGTCTTAATATTACAAAAATACTGTCAGTAGGGGTTACCCAATCCAATATTGATATCGGATATTGGTCCTATAGCAGCCAAAAAATCTATATCGGATTATAATTAGCCTACACACCATATCTTCGATATTGCTTTATCCTCACGAGGGGTGCGGGTGTGCTGGAGCTTATCCCAGCTGTCTTCGGGCAGTGGGCGGGGGACAACCTGAACTGGTTGCCAGCCAATCGCAGGGCACACAGAGACGAACAGCCGTTTGCACTCACACTCAGGGACAATTTAGAGTGTTCCATTAACCTGCCATGCATACTTTGGGAATGCAAGAGGAAACCGGAGTACCCGGAGAAAAGCCACGCAGGCATGGGGAGAACATGCAAACTCCACATAGGAAGGCCAAAGCCAGAATCGAACCCTGCACCTTTGCACTGTGAGGCAGACGTGCTAACCAGTCGGTCCACCGTGCCGCCCTCAGATAAATCACGTTTACTTCAACTCCGACACATAAGATGAGCAAAAGTCTTCAAAGTATGCTTGTAAACAGTCGGTGGCCATTTGTGTTCTACTGGCTTGGCATAGGACATCAACATTTTAGCAGAACTTGTGCCTATTTAGAAACACTTATCTGTAAAAACATCTGAAGCGTAAAGAAAACAACGTTCCTCCTTCTCGTCACACTGACGTGACTTGCCACTTTGAATTCCGTAGCTGGTGTTAAGAGCATGCACACTTGAGCATGCCAGCAGTGTCACAAATCGGCCGTGCACTTAATCACTGGAGCCCAATCAGCGCCACCACCAAGAAGGAGGTTGACCAAAACGCGCTGGTCTCGCGGCACGGGGAATCCACGCGGCCCACGCCACATGTGACGTCGTCGATGACAAGTGACTGATATTTTCCACACAGGAGGCAGCAGCTCACCCTAACTCTTTGTCAAGGGATAGGAAACGAAAAGCGACAGAAGCTCACCGCTTGGTTGTTGCTGTAGTTCATGGTGCTCGGCGCTTTACGCAACAAACGTCCCACGGACAGCGTGGAAATAACTCAGATGTCCGCTTTGTGGCAAGCACCGCAGGGAAGGAATTCCAAGAGCTAATTAAAAATAAATAAATCCGTCGGCGAGCTCGGAAGTTGTTATGGATCTCCACATTCCACGCACTCGCGCATTTGTATAAAAAGGCACTCCATTGTGCCAGGCTCCGTGTGAGTCGTCCTCTGCGCCGACATCGTGCTTGCTCTCGTCCCAACTGCTCCTCGGCTCAATCCTGACTACCCCCCACCACCACCCTCACCCCACACACACTCTCTCTCTCTCTCTCTCTCTCTCTCAATCACACACACAAACTGCAGCAGTAGCGAGACAAGGGGAGGATAAAAGAGTGACCGAGGCGTGGACCAACCAAGAGGCTTTTCTCGGGAGCGAGGGTGTGAGCACGTCGAGGAGCGACTTGTCATTTTAGACATGCCCCCCCCCCACCCCCTCCACAGAAGCATTCAGGGACAGCCAGGGTTCCTTAACGGGCGCACCAGGTGTTGGCAGCAATTGAAAGAGTGTCCCTGCACTGCATGCCAGCCCCTGATTTTCCATTCACAAATTCATTGGCTCTTCTTGCAACGGGAGGGTAAAGGGTGGGGGGTGGGGGGTTATGCACTCCTGACCACAATGCATGTTACGAAAGCTTCAGGGAACAAAATGGCAAGTTGCTGCCTCCACCGCCCACGGTGGAAAAAAAATAAATAAGGTGCTGCGTCTTTTTTTTTTCATTTTCCCCATTTTATTTTAAGCGGTGACTCAACTTTATTTTTGGTCAGTTTGACGTGTGCTCAATGACCTGTTCCTCCAATCCACCCACCCATGCTCTTTATTGCTTTTACTCCATTTCGTAAGTTATCATTAACTGAAAGAAAATTGGTGAGTACATTTGACAACCTTTCGGACACATCTCCTAAAATCACATTCTACTGTATTACATGTTCGCGCAATATTTCAACACGAAGATAAGCTGTACAAATAATATCCCGACTGATCTGATTGGTACATCGAGTATGTAATTACTGACAGAGCAGTTACACATCTTTCTGGATAAAAATACAAACTGTCATCCATCTTCCAGCCTGCATGCTCACGTCCTGGCCCATGTGAGCCTACAACCAAGTTGTTGTGTAGAGAAGCGTTTGGCCTTGTCAACTGCTGATGCACCATTTTTGGTGTGATGGATGTAAAGGGGGAAACAACTGCATGGGAAATGTTTTAGTGTGGGAATAAACAGGATTTAAGGGAGGAATCAGCTGACCTGGAGCTGGCCTTGAGGAAATCCGCACTGGATAACGTCTAATGAAGTGTCCAAGTCGTCACTTCGAAACACAAATAGACAGTTGTCGCGCTAGTATGCCACGAGAGGGTACTTATCAAACCGCGTTTTCTGCTCAACAACACTTAGCAAACATTTGTGAGTTGTTTGTGTCTGAGCGGTGAAATAAGAGATGCAAGCAGATGACATGTAGGAGGATCAGGATGGAGGAGAGAGTCCGTCTGTGGGCAGCCTTGGCCTGTACCAACACGACAACAGAATGCATCTTGGTGGTTTCATAACACGTCTGCGCAACGTGTTCTCAACGGAGTTTCGCAGAAAGTCGCTCAAAGACTTCAGCATGAAATGAGAGATTTGAGGCTAGATAATGTTCGGACCTTCTGCAGCACAGCGGTTGGCTAAATCGTGAAAATCTATTTTTAATTGTATATTGTTTTAATAGGATGGAGGAATCTGAGCAAGTGTGCGTCACAGTTATGGTTTTAAAACTTCCTCTTCATGTTTGTCAGGTTAACGGAAAAGCTTTCAGAGGGCTAAACGTGACTGTGGATGGTTGTTTGTTTCTCGTTGCCTTGCAACTGGCTAGTAAGAAGTTGAAGGTGTACCTTGCCTCTCCCCCATCGGCTCCAGCTTACCCTGACTCTAATGAGGATAAGCGCGATGGAAAATTGGTTAACAGATGGGAGAATCTCCCTCTAAATGTCTAGCTTAGACACTATCTAGCAGACAGGGCGATGTGTGTAGACATTGGCAGTTCCAAGATCTGCGTGCGGTGCTCCACTGTCTTTTGGGGTTCCACAAGGTTCAATTTTAGGGCCGCTGCTTTTCTCTTTATATTTGCTGCCTTCGTGATCCATCTTGAGGAAACAAAGGATTTCCTTTCATTGCTAAGCTTATGATAGTTTTCGTGCCACTTAAGCAAGATGCCTTCTCTTTACCACTGCCTTTATTGTCTTGAGGACATTAAAGCGTGAATGGCCAAGTGCCGTTTGGTCCCAGTGACCCATGTAAATCCCTCCATGTGGACTTGGGCCCTTGGAACACTTGGTGAAGCCAAGTTTCTTAAACCTGGGTTTGAAGGTCAAATCAGTGTGGTAGTTAAATCCAGCATTTTTTCACCTGGCCAAAAACGAATAAGTCATTTGTATATTAATGTAAAGTTGCTGCTAAAATTAAAAATCGAAAAGGAATGGAACACAAATTCATATCACGTCTCACCTTCTGTTAAACCTGTTAAAAGAATTCCTACTTCAACAAAATTGTAGTGAAAACAGACTCAGCTACTGAGAGAGCAGGAAGCTTTGTCACCGCTTGAACCCTTATACAAGACACATGAAAAAAATGGACAATGTGCCATCAGCACAATGACTGAGAAGACATGTGGAACCCAAACAAGATGAGGCTCGATAATGTAGGACTTAGAGCTGTAAATATACTGCCGCTAATCAGATTAGGGTTTCCTCAACTGGAAGCTGCGCCAAGCGAGCGTCCCAAGAACAATTTCCATTCACAGTTCAACGCAGGTGTTGAGGAATAAAGCCTGCATGCACACAGTGGTGACATATCATGTGTTCCAAGTATCTGGACGAGGAGACATAATGAATGAACATCATGCTCATTCATTGTTGTTACTAGCGCATTTTCCCAGGAAGTGAGGCGATACTGTGCCTACTCAACACCCTCCCCCCTTCCTCTACAAATCCACTGCATTTACGAATGAATCACCGACAACAGAACGCTGCTTCCTCTCTGCGCGCAGCCACTGCACACTGTGATGGCCACTTCCTTAAACACATCTAATCCCTCTCACTGTCTTTTTTTCCCTCCCTCTCCCATTTCTGCGCATAGTGATAGAATCTTAATTCTAAACACAGCCCACAGGAGTGACTAAACAGTAAATATGCTTAACAAAATTCATATTTCAGGTGCCTTTGCAGACAAATGCGTTTTTGTTTTCAGTAAGTCACTGGGCCACTGGCAGGGACTGATCCAAAAGCAACACATAATAAAATGAAATTACTTACACAGTTACACAGTGTGACATTCAATATGCTGCAAAGGAGCATGGCCTGCATTTTTATTTCCGTACAGTTATGATTGTGGAACTGTTGAATGGTGTGACTCGTGCAACATTCAAGGAATGCCACTATATAGTACAAAAATGTTAACGCAATAAATGTGACGGTTGCATGAAAAATTATTCATTTTATATACACAAGTGTCTTCCGGGATGCTCAAAGATACCATAAAAACATCAAAACAACAAAGATAAATGGTACGATAAAATTAAGACGCAGCACATAAATTACAACCGATATGTGGAACAGTGAGCTAACAGAATAAGGATGTTTTGGGTATAGATTTGAATAAGGTTAATAAATCGGCATTGTGGGATGGTGAAGTGAAGCAGTGTTATTGTTTATGCGCTCAGCTATCATGGGTGCTTGTTCAAATACGTTATATACTCTACATGCTGTACTATTGTCCTGTATAATACTGGTAAACACAACGATTTGCAAATTGACATGTTGAAATAAACTTGATATATAAATGTATAAAATGCATATAAAAGAATTGCAAACCTGATTATATATACCGAGAAAATGGATACTGTGTGCAGTACTATAAACAATCCACTACTGCATTTTGAAGCTGGTGTAGCTGCCCCCCTCTGGACGTGCGAGGGTATTGCAACATATTGCCACAGAAGCATTTATTCATCACCATTACTCATGAACGAACTCGTTTCTTACGTTTTATGGACTGTTGACAAGGAAATTATGGATGTAAAAACTCTTCCTCATAAGTAAAACAAATCTTGGATGCTCCCCAAAAAAATCCAAAACAAAAAAAAAAAACCGCTTCATTACTGGTCCATCTCTCATCCCTGTCTAAATGCTAATAAAAACAGAATGGTGACCACTAACAAATCTGAAAGTGGCCACGGTGTCATTGTCACAAAATGAGATGCAATTAATGTAATAGTGAACATACATGGTGGCTACTACATAACCGTCAGCAGCCATGTTTTGTTCCGTGTCACACACATCACAATGTTCCAAAAGGGCAAAACGGGGTCATTGGCTTTCTGCCTCAACCAATCAAATAGAGTGAAGCTTCTCCTTGTAAGCAATCGACACACGGAGTCAATGGAGACCCAGATGGATTAACCTTTCCATCACCCAGTTAATGACGAGATTATAACACATACACAACATATGGTCAACCTGTTGGATCTGAGCTCGAAAAAAGGACACGTGGACAAGTTCAGGGTGGAAGGGGATGACAGAGGGCATAACGTAGTCACGGTGTGAAAATGCCAACCTGAAACGTGACATCACGCAGCTGGACACTTGGCTTGCTGCTGACCTCATCACGCCGAGGCGGGAAAGTGGGCTGTTGCCCAACAGCTCAGCAATGCCTCTCAGCACCTCAAACCACAACAAGAGGCCCCTTTCAGCACATCGCCTGTCATTTAGCCATAACCACCAGGGACCCGCCTCCTAAAGCTGGAATTCCCCCCATAAAATGCTTGCCCGGGGCACTGAGGCATTTTTTGACAGCACAGTCATTTTTTTGTATTTGTTTTTTTGATGTCTCCAGAACAACTCAAGCCTGTCTTCACGCTAGCTGCAATGATAAGTCTGTTGTAGAGACTGAAAGCCGATCAACTTTTGGATTGCTTTTAAATATACAAAACAGCCAAATTAGAGATTGTCCTCATTAGTGGGTCTCCTGCACAGACATAAACATAAACGGTATCATCCGCATTCGTTCTCTTGAGAATTTTCTGCAGTGGGAAAGAGAGTTGAGCATTGATGCGTTTGAACTGGACTACTCGCAGCACTTTCGGCTAAATACTAAATAAAAGCTTTTGAATAAAAATGCTGGACAGTGAAAGCACAAAGCAGAACATGCCAAAGTTCCCATGATTCGGAAACCTGTCTAAATGTTGAAGGCAAAAAAAAACTAAACGGTAATCATAACTTTGGTGGTCAAACTGTCAACATGTCAACACAAAGCATCAGTGTGTTATGACTTCAGCGTACCTCATGTGAAGCAGGACCTTACAATTCTAAATAAATAAATCGCTTTGTGTCATACTTGTTCCAAGTGTCACTGTGACTTGACAGTAAAATGATCAGTGGAAACATCAAAATCGCCCCACTCTGGCTCCATCTTGTGCCTCTAATTTTATGCGCAAAAAAAAGCACTATGCCTGAGGAAAAACAACCAATCAGAGACAGAAGTGGGAACTGATGAGACGTCACTTATTTTCTGTGCATTGGCGACCAGATTCATAACTGGCACATGCGTGCGGCCTCGTGCTGACCTGTCTCTGTGGTCTACAAGAGCTTTGCTGAAACTTTGGTGGAATATCCACCTGTGAAAAAAAATGCTCGTTTTAGCATATTAGTCATAGTGCATTGGATAATTTGTATTCAGACATCGGAAATGGGAAGACTTCATTCAGAATATTGCCCGCTCATACAGTTAACAAAGGTTTAATGATGGCCGATAATGACATGCCCACAAGAACACTACGGCGCTGATTATTTTCGCTTCCCTTATTTCTCATATTTTGAAATCCAACAGTCATCAGGCAAAAGCCTGTAACGTGATTTACTATACATGCAAAGTTGTTCCATTTAAGTGAACAATGAATTGACTGATACTGTTTTTTCTGGTTTGTTTGTTTTTTGAGGAGAGGCTCATATGTGTCAGGTTTCTGCTGATTGCATTGGATTACTTGAAATACAAAATCCTACTGAATCAATGCAAGAAAAGACTCAAGCGGGACCAGCTCATTTCTCTTCCTCAATCAGAACAGAATGGTACCACATATGGTCATACAGCAGCAGGCCAAATTCTGATAGGCTTGTACCTGCCAAACACACACACGCACACGCACACACACACACACACACACACACACACACACACACACACACACACACACACACACACACACACACACACACAAGCAGTTACTCTCAGTCTTTGGCATGCTGGCGGCACACAGCTTTCACACATTGGCCCAGTAAATGTGATTGTAACAGCTTAATTTAGTGCCAGCGATGCTACTTGGGGGAATGTGCACAATGTGTTGATTTAATGACTTTTACCGTAGACCAACAACACTTTGTTTTGCCGTGTAACAACACGCCCCTGTGCGGAAGTCATGTTGCTTGAAGAGATATAAGCAGAAATAGAATGGATTGGACTCCCCCATTGGCTGTGTCAAAGGCACACAAAATCGATAAAACAACAGCTAAACTGGCACGCCTCCTGCTGCACTGTGGAGATGTTCGCTCTTAAGATAAAACATACCAGAACACACAGACGCAGAAATACATCCATATGGAAACATGAACAAAATCAACATTTATGTGCTCAATAAAACACATTTAGGCTACCATATGTTCATTTTAACACGCAAAGACTATCACACATAAGAGCCCCCGGCAGCAGCTGCTCAGATCTTTTCAATTGCATGTGCCAACGAAACAATACAGTGTGTTTAATGCCGAAGCTTGAAAACGGTGATGTAAAACAGCATGTGGCTGTAAATCTTGTTTAAGATGTTTTGGATTATCTCGATCCTGGTGGTGTAATTTGCAGTTGCTAAACCAAACAGGGTTGAAACGAAAGAGCTGGCATGCTGGAGAGCAGAGAGGGAGGATTAACAGAAGATGACGCTGAAGGCTGAAATTTACACGCACACACGCACACACGCACACATGTACACACGCACACACATAAAAGTGAGCCAAAGGTGAATATAGAGATGCAGCCGCCGAGGGAGATGATCAAATGCGTTTTCAGCATTGAGAAAAGAGAGACGAGTGCATAGCTCGGAAGGTGCAAGTGTCACTTTTGTGTTCCAATAACAGCACCTGTCGGCCCGCCTGGGTATTTTCTCGCCTCGCTGCTGTTTATCAAAGGAAGC
This sequence comes from Hippocampus guttulatus, assembly GCF_054856545.1. Classification (NCBI taxonomy): domain Eukaryota; kingdom Metazoa; phylum Chordata; class Actinopteri; order Syngnathiformes; family Syngnathidae; genus Hippocampus; species Hippocampus guttulatus. Next base: position 18,553,399 of record NC_141265.1, read on the forward strand.
TGGCTCCAGCCTCGCATCGAGCCGGTTCCCGTTCACACAACAGAGCGCCTATTCACACCGCCTGCCGCTCCTCCTAACTGCTGCAGGGGCGCCGGCTAGCTGGGGTGTGAACTGAAGTGTTACAATTGAGGCGGGGTTCGCCAAAGTGGTGGGGTGCGCGAGGTGCTGCGGTGAGCCACAATGTTTGGAGTCAGTCGAGCAGGGGTTGGTCGGGAGAGAAGCTCATATCTTTTTCTTTTTTTTTTTTGAAATTGTTTTTTTTTTTTTTGTTCCAAGAATGCGAAGGGTGTGTGCACGATGTGATACAAAGCCTCCTTTCTCCCCCCGGCCTGCTTCTAGCATGGAGCTGAGGAAGAAGTGGAACATCGTCCATACCACCTACTGTATGGCAAGACACAACCACTTGCATGGAAGATAAATATGTAAGGTGCCAGTCATAGCGAAGCATTCAATGTATATTAAGAATCTACACACCCCTCTTTGGATGCCAGGCTTTGGTGATATAAAAATAAGACCAAGACGTGACCTATAAACTGCACAACTCAACTTGGCAAAAAAAAAAAGTAACCTTTTCAAGAGGAGTAAAATTTATTCAGATTATGTGGTTGCACAAGTGAGCACACCCTCTTATAACTGGGGTTGTGACTGTCTTCAGAATTAAATCATTATTATTAGGAATTGTTCCAAATAGTAGTGCTACAACAAATCCCCCCCCAAAAAAAATCAAGCCTCTGATGGAAAGCAAAAAAGAAAAAAACTGGAAAAGACTTGAGTCTGAACTTTATTTGGGGTTCACCAGAGACACTTTACAGTCCCTCGAAAGGGAACTCACCCATTGCCTTTCAATAATTTTACATGATATGAGACATGAAAATGTCCTATGAACTTTGTATTACTGCATAGGTGGAGAAACAATGTTAAAAATTGATAGGGTCACAACATACCTGGCATTTGAACAGGGGTGTGTAGACTTTTTATATCCCCTGTACATGGAGCTACCGTTTGTCTTGCCAGCTATTCTTCAGGAAACAATGGAAACGATGTATTGTACTGCAAAGGGACGTGCAGAAATGCAAGCACGGTGAAGTCCGAGGGGTGAATACGGATGTCACTTTACCAAACCAAAGTGATCCGCTCGAGTGAGTAGCCAAGAGTACTGATTTATCACTCAAATATTTACCCACACACACATCCAAACACGGGCTCGTGTTTGATGAAGAGCCTCATTGTAGAGGAATGTCTATTGGCTCAGACTTGACTGTGTATCACCACAGAGCAAGCGCTGTTAGCTTTAGCGAAAACATCCAAGGTAGCTAAACAGACTTTAGCTGAGCTAACATACTGTACAAACACACACACACACCCATACTTTATTTGAACAGTCACATGCAGAGATTGGAAAAGACCTTGACATCTTGTTCACGGCCACAAACCGTCACTTTCTATTTGTTCATGTCATTCCAATCCAATCAAACTTGCTGTACTTTGGTGAATGTTCGACCTTGTTTTGCTTGTTTTTGCAGAGTGTGTTAGATATTTTTAGTAATGTCCCACTGTAATATTAATTTCTAATCTACTGTTCAGTTACTGTATGTTATACAAATACATATCTATACATGTGACGGATGGACGTTGGATACAAGCGAAGGATGACGCAGTCATAGTCGGACACCGTTGAAGCGATTACACAAAAAGAAAGATCAGTGACTTGCATATCCTTTGCGAGTTCTATTTGCATTCCGGATTTTTACATCCAACTTGCATTTGGCAACTATTTTGCTCATTTTCAAATTCATCTTCACATTCCGACAAAACCAGAGTGTTGTTTGATATTGCAATGATGTCAAGACCGAAACCTTTTGCCTCATACTATCCATCCATCCATCCATCTTCTACCGCTTATCCGGGGCCGGGTCGCGGGGGCAACAGCTTTAGCAGGGAAGCCCAGACTTCCCTCTCCCTAGCTACTTCTTCCAGCTCTCCCCGGGGGATCCCGAGGCGTTCCCAGGCCAGCTGGGTGACATAGTCACTCCAGCGTGTCCTGGGTCTTCCTCGGGGTCCCCTCCCGGTGGGACATGCCCGGAACACCTCACCAGGGAGGCGTTCAGGAGGCATCCGAATCAGATGCCCAAGCCACCTCATCTGGCTCCTCTCGATGTGGAGGAGAAGCGGCTCGACTCTGAGCCCCTCCCGGATGACCGAGCTTCTCACCTTATCTCTAAGGGAGAGCCCGGACACCCTGCGGAGAAAACTCATTTCGGCCGCTTGTATCCGGGATCTCGTTCTTTCGGTCACGACCCATAGCTCGTGACCATAGATGAGGGTTGGAACGTAGATCGACCGGTAAATTGAGAGCTTCGCCCTTTGGCTCAGCTCCTTCTTCACCACGACAGACCGATACAACGTCCGCATCACAGCAGACGCTGCACCGATCCGCCTGTCGATCTCTCGCTCCCTCCTGCCCTCACTCGTGAACAAGACCCCAAGATACTTAAACTCCTCCACTTGGGGCAAGATCTCTCCCCCAACCCGGAGGGGGCACTCCACCCTTTTCCGACTGAGGACCATGGTTTCAGATTTGGAGGTGCTGATTTTCATCCCAACCGCTTCACACTCGGCTGCGAAACGCTCCAGTGAGAGTTGGAGAGCCCCGTTTGAAGGAGCCAACAGCACCACATCATCTGCAAAAAGCAGGGATGCAATACTGAGGCCACCAAAACGGACGCCCTCAACGCTTCGGCTGCGCCTAGAAATTCTGTCCATAAAGATTATGAACAGAATCGGCGACAAAGGGCAGCCTTGGCGGAGTCCTACCCTCACTGGAAACGATTCCGACTTACTGCCGGCAATGCGAACCAAACTCTGACATCGGTGGTATAGTGACCGAATAGCCCGTATCAGGGGTTTCGGTACCCCATACCCACGAAGCACCCCCGACAGAACTCCCCGAGGGACACGGTCAAACGCCTTCTCCAAGTCCACAAAACACATGTAGACTGGTTGGGCGAATTCCCACATACCCTCGAGGACCCTGCTAAGGGTGTAGAGCTGGTCGACTGTTCCACGGCCGGGACGAAAACCACACTGCTCCTCCTCAATCTGAGGCTCGACTTCCTGACGGACCCTCCTCTCCAGCACCCCTGAATAGACCTTACCAGGGAGGCTGAGGAGTGTGATCCCTCTGTAGTTGGAACACACCCTCCGGTCCCCCTTTTTAAAAAGAGGGACTACCACCCCGGTCTGCCAATCCAGAGGCACTCTCCCCGTTGACCACGCGATGTTGCAGAGGCGTGTCAACCAGGACAGCCCCACAACATCCAGAGCCTTGAGGAACTCCGGGCGGATCTCATCCACCCCTGGGGCCCTGCCACCGAGGAGCTTTTTAACCACATCGGTGACTTCAACCACAGAGATAGGAGAGCCCACCTCAGGGTCCTCAGACTCTGCTTCCTCCAAGGAAGACGTGTTGGTGGAGTTGAGGAGGTCTTCGAAGTACTCTGCCCACCGGTTCACAACGTCCCGAGTCGAAGTCAGCAGTGCCCCATCCCCACTGTACACAGTGTTAGTGGTGCACTGCTTCCCCCTCCTGAGACGTCGGATGGTGGACCAGAATTTCCTCGAAGCCGTCCGGAAGTCGGCTTCCATGGCTTCACCGAACTCTTCCCACGCTCGGGTGTTTGCCTCGGCGACCACCGAAGCTGCGTTCCGCTTGGCCAGTCGATACCCGTCAGCTGCCTCTGGGGTCCCACAGGCCATAAAGGCTCGATAGGACTCCTTCTTCAGCTTGACGGCATCCCTTACTGCTGGTGTCCACCAGCGAGTACGAGGGTTGCCGCCACGACAGGCACCAACCACCTTACGGCCACAACTCAGATTGGCCGCCTCAACAATAGAGGCACGGAACATGGTCCACTCGGACTCAATGTCCCCCGTCTCCCCCGGAACATGGGAAAAGCTCTGTCGGAGGTGGGAGTTGAAACTCCTTCTGACAGGGGATTCCGCCAGACGCTCCCAACAAACCCTCACAATACGTTTGGGTCTGCCAGGACGGACCGGCATCTTCCCCCACCATCGGAGCCTACTCACCACCAGGTGGTGATCAGTTGACAGCTCCGCCCCTCTCTTCACCCGAGTGTCCAAAACATGCGGCCGCAAATCCGATGATACAACCACAAGGTCGATCATCGAACTACGGCCCAGGGTGTCCTGGTGCCAAGTGCACATATGGACACCCTTATGTTTGAACAAGGTGTTCGTTATGGACAGTCCGTGACGAGCACAGAAGTCCAATAACAAAACACCACTCGAGTTCTGATCGGGGGGGCCGTTCCTCCCAATCACGCCCCTCCAGGTCTCACTGTCATTGCCCACGTGAGCATTGAAGTCCCCCAGCAGAACAAGGGAGTCCCCAGCAGGAGTACTCTCCAGCACACCCTCCAAGGACTCCAAAAAGGGTGGGTATGCTGAGCTGCCGTTTGGTGCATATGCACAAACAACAGTCAGGACCCGTCCCCCCACCCGAAGGCGGAGGGAAGCAACCCTCTCGTCTACCGGTGTGAACCCCAATGTACAGGCACTGAGCCGGGGGGCAATGAGTATGCCCACACCTGCTCTGCGCCTCTCACCATGAGCAACTCCAGAGTGGAAGAGAGTCCAACCCCTCTCGAGAGAACTAGTACCAGAACCCAGGCTGTGTGTGGAGGCAAGTCCGACTATATCCAGTTGGAACTTCTCTACCTCACACACCAGCTCGGGCTCCTTCCCTGCCAGAGAGGTGACATTCCATGTCCCAAGAGCTAGCTTCTGCAGCCGAGGATCGGACCGCCAGGGTCCCCGCCTTTGGCTGCCGCCCAGCTCGCATTGCACCCGACCCCTTTGACCCCTCCCACGGGTGGTGAGACCATGAGAAGGGGGACCCACGTTGCCTCTTCGGGCTGAGCCCGGCCGGGCCCCATGGGTGTAGGCCCGGCCACCAGGCGCTCGCCAACGAGCCCCACCTCCAGGCCTGGCTCCAGAGGGGGGCCCCGGTGACCCGCGTCCGGGCAAGGGAAACTGAGTGCCATCGATTTTATCTATCATAAGGGGCTTTGTGAGCCGTGCTTTGTCTGGTCCCTCACCTAGGACCTGTTTGCCATGGGTGACCCTGCCAGGGGCATAAAGCCCCAGACAACTTAGCTCCTAGGATCATTGGGACACACAAACCCCTCCACCACGGTAAGGTGACGGCTCACGGAGAGGTGCCTCATACTATTTCATTCTTATTGCTTGTCGTTGTAAACAAGTCAGCCAGGTCGTAACCATTTCGCAACACACTTTGTGCATAACTGCGTATGTGATCAATCAGGCTTAATTTGAAAATCATGAGGAAAACAAAAAGGATAAAAGGCGACAGCTCCCTTAGCCCACATTAACATTTCCCGTACTCACAAAATGCGAATATGTTCCAAATTACAAGTCAAGTAACCTGTGCTGAGCAGAAAAAAATAGCAGATAACTACGGCTCGCAGAAGAGGAAAAAGAATTAAATTACAGCGAGGACACATTTCTTGGATGGGTGCTGAATAATAACCATAACCCAAGCGCAATTTGTGGCCCGTTTGAAATTCCCAAGGTGCTCCTGAGCAACGGCTTACGGAAACAGGCACGACCCCAAAGACTCGGCTTTTGCCCATCATGAATTCTGCACCAGGTGAGCCGGCGAAGCCTACGTGCTTTGTTTTCTGGTTTCAGTACAAATAGGATTAACCTTTGCCGCCACTGGAAATTCATCAACGAGGTAGAGATTCAACAGTCTTGCACTCGAGAGCATACTGGCTTACTGTCCGCCTGCAGACGGGGATTACACGCTGTCAACTTGACCTCTGGCCTCTCAGGACCTCGCATTCACAAAGCGCGAGGCGAGCGCAGAATCGTAGATCAAACACTCCGATGCAACCGAGAGAAAAGCCAATATTTATAAAAGGTGAAAAATGGCACACGGAGACAATCTTGATGAGGCTGGTTCCATACGGAATTTTTAGCTGCGCGAAAGCCAACAGACATTGAAGCTCTGTCGAGGCTCTGCAGTTATCCGAGGCATGACCATTCCTGCATTTAGCATATTGGGAGCGTGTGAGAGGTCAAACATGACACCAGCAAGACCCCCTTCCCGACCCCCCCTCAACCCTACTCATCATAGAGCAGGTCAGATCTTTCAGTTCTTGGGTCGGTCTCTTTCCACTAATGGACTTAAGTGGAAGATTGTCATTCATCAAAAGCTAAGGGTTCAAAAAAATTACAAATAAAGGCATGACCAAAAGATCACATCGATTCAAAGTGGAAGGTTAGACGAATTTGTGAAAGAAACAACCGCAGACAGGGATTAAAACGGGAAGGTCTGGATAATAAAACGGGAAAAGATGGTACAACCTGAGGCAAGGAGAGATGTTGGCACTTCGCACTCTCTTAACAAAGAATAATTGACATTAACATGAAACTGGAGTCGGTTGATTGCTCTCCGGGAACAAAACATTACAAGCGACGAAGAATTGCTATTTTGGTGAAGGGGGATATTTGGTCTCAATATCTCATTCGATTTCGCCGTGTACTGCTGTAAAACAAGAGAGTGAATAGTGTTCTTTGGTTGGGTCCACTGGACCCCCTGCATACACAAAATGTGTTTTTTTTTTTAAATCCACGTTCTCATCTTTTATTATTATTGGCATTGAGGGGGTCCGTTTTGGTGGCCTCAGTATTGCATCCCTGCTTTTTGCAGATGGTGTGGTACTGTTGGCTTCTTCAAGCAGTGCAAATCCTGCTTTTATTACAGATGCACACTTTCGTGACCTTCAAAATCCGACCTTATTTAACGCTGCCACCGCGCTGAGACGCGTCCACGGTCGGTTGAAAGTGCCAAAATTAGACAAGGGGGTGAAAGTGTCCATCTAAGGCCATCTGACTTTTAACGAGGGCGCAGGGGAGAATTAGTGGAGGTGAGGAAGTGTGAGAATAGCACGGCAGGGGAAGAAGCCGAGCGGACGTTAGGTGAAAAATCAAAAGTATCCTTGTATATCCGGCTGCGGTGACAGGAAATGCTGCTTTTAAGTCTATTCATGGTAAAGAGTTCAATGCTATCGTGATGTCACTCCCAGTGGGGAAACGGTAATTACACAAGACCATTTCCTGCTTCCCATCGGCCGTCTCTCACTTTGAGGGGGGGAATCCTGCATTCTGCGGACATCAGCCCCCCACCCCCCTTGCACTTGTGACTCAGGAAGAAGCAATGAAGTGAGACTTGCGGGTAAAGAGGAAAGAGCACAGAAGCCAAGAATGTAGTCATTCCTACGACGGACCTGTCAAAACGTGAGGAGTTGGAAAGAGAATCGTGATAACAATGCCCGCTCGTGTAACTCCTGACCGAGCAATTGTATGTCGGAAAAATGCAGGAACCTCAGCACTGAAAACATGCTGGTCTTTTTAAAAGGGATGACAAGCAGAGGAAAAAAAAACAAAGAAGTTATAGATACAACAATATAACATGACAAGTGTGGCATTTTCGAAACATAATAAACACGAATCATGACACGAGGAACGTCCTATCTGGCCGCAACATTCTCTGGTCGCTATGGTAACGTTTAAACGTGCCTTCAAAATAAGATACGCCACAAATAAAAATTGCATGAAAAATACGACTCACCATCGCCGCTTATTATACAGAGTAGGCTTGGTGCGTGTGAATCTCCCTTGAGATAAAGCCGTATTTGAAATAGGACTCCTGATACTGTCTATTAAATGTTGCCTTCTCTTCTTGAAAGTCGTAAGCTCCTCTTCTGTCTCCTGGCTGGGCCTTTTCCCATTCCCGAAAATAACTTTTCAAAAACGTTTGTTTTTTTAAATTCATTTTGCGAGCTGCTGTGTTTCATTTCCTATCACGTGACCAAGAAGCGCGCATTCACCTGCATCAAGAGTGGCATACAACGGATGTTACAGAGGATCCGGTAAATTTTTCAAGATAAAACATCTTTCAGATTCCAAAATGAATAAAATGGAAGGAATGTAAGTTATTTATTCTTTCTGTGCGGCCCGGCACCAAATGACCCGCGGACCGGTACCGGTCCGCAGCCCGGCGGTTGGGGACCCCTGCTTTAAAACACACACATGGTACTGCTTGTCTTCGAAGAATTTTCACCTCTCATCGGAACAGGCCTCATCAATTCATGCTATAGGTTAGTTAGGGAAGCCTGTGCGATTTTCAAGGGTTAAAAAATGATAATAACACACACACCATACTCCTATGTGAGTCATGAAATGACTCATATGGCGTGTGGATGGCATGGGCGTGGATTTCAGGTATATACAACCGGAGGGAGAATCCCAAATGGCTTTCCGCTGTAATAACGGCAACTTGTGATGATCCAAGCAGGAGATTTTATGGGAGCAAATAAAACTCCACAAATTACAGTTACACTGCAAACTGTACAGCTCAGGCTCACACAAAGAATCTCTGTCTCATAAACCCACCCGGTGTGAGGGGGACACGGGGGAGGGAGAGCAAACAAGCGAGTGGGTGAGGAAGATGGCAAAGTCGACAACGTGGAAATGAATATATCACTGCCAAATACTGACCCCTCTGTGGCGGCGACATACAATACAATACATGCTGATTTATGTAGCGCTTTCACAACAGCGACAGCTGTAACAAAGCGCTTCACAAAACAGTTAACAAAGTAAAATAATAAACACAACACATAACATAAAACACGGACAGTCTTGTAGTCCTAACCACTTTTCCGTCACACGCTTTGTTGTTTGAAACAGTTTGAGATGAAAGAGGAGACGAGAGTTGATTGTTTTCCACGATCATAAGATGCATTCCTCTCCTAATAAATGCAGTAAAATAGCTCCATTTTAAATGTCTGGCATCGTTTCACATCATAATTGGCTGGACTCAGCATGGAGACCAAATGCTACTTTCATGCGAGTGCGAAACAAATGCAGGCTCTGTGTCAAGAACTAATACGTTTATTAGTGACTGATCAACTTAGACCAAACAGACCCCGTGATCAGTAGATTGATACAAGGCATAAGGAGCTCATAAGAAAATTTCTACAGCGCTGCCTTGAGACAGGAATTTAATTCATTCCTTGAGCACACTCGTAACTCTAAAAAAAAAAATAATAATAATAATTAAAAATCCATTAATCAGGTTTTGGAGTCTCTTTGGTTGCTTTCAATACACAATGTGTGATTCTCTTTGTTTTATGTTTACTTTGATAGTAACCAGTAAGCGGCTAAAGTGCAGGCATGTCCAGCTCCGGGCCTGGAGGGCCACTGTCCTGCCTGTTTTCCATCTCTCCCGGCTGCAACACACCTGATTCAGATGATCAGCTCGTCAGCCAGCTCTGAAGCAGCGAATCAGGTGTGTTGCTCCTGGGAGAGCTAGAAAACAGGCAGGACAGCGGCCCTTGAGGAGCGACTTTGGACACCCCTGAGCTAAACAGTTTGATAATTCTATCGGCCAAACTGCCACTTGGGAAGGGAATTGGGCCAGCTGCCACCATGCAGCGCTCGTATCTCAAGTTTACTCTTGCAAGTCAAAGTGGGGAAAAAAATGATGGCTCATATCTCAAAACATTGTAAATTGGCTTACTTGTAACATGAAGCACCACCGTATAGCAAAAAGAAGTGAATCCAGATATGGCGTGCTATTCACGTCAGAATTACAAACCTCCTAAAAGAAAACACATCTGCACCACAGACACTTTCTTATATCGAATAATCCCCAAAAAATCCAGCCAATTCTAACTTCCAGCCGACTGATAAGAAAGAGACCATTTTCCATCTTTTAAAAGTCGAGACAGAGAGTGTTTGTTTGTTTGTTTGTATACTCATGTTGCTGGCAGCCTAGCATGACTCCTTCCTCTGTCCCAACACAATGCGCAACACACACGCATACGCGCGCAGTTGAACAAGTGTGGACAGACGCTCCCAGTGGGACCCGCGAGGCCCGAAATGTGCAGCTGTGCACTGCGCATGAACCCCAAGAGGGTGGATGGCATGCACAATGTTGCTCGCACGATGACGTGCGGCGCGCCAGCGTCAGCATGACTACACAACCCCTGCGCCGACTCAACAACGCCAAGGCACAGCTGCGGGCTCAACGGGCCACCAAAGGGTACTGTACTCTGAAAATAGATTTCGGCTGTCATTGAGCCTGCTTGCAAGCAAACTGGGAGGTCAATTACAAAATAAAAAAAACGAATAGAAACTCATGTAAACGAGTGGTACAAGAGGCCTGGAAAAGACACATACAAGACTAGTTGAAGAAAATTCTGTTCAATCTGAAGGTTGCATCATTTTAAGCTAATTTACAATTTGTTTATTTTTGCTGTTGGCATATAATGCACCCAAAATATTACAGCCACCTTTCAGAAGTGGTTCTGCACCATGGAAAGAAAAAAAACCTACTATTAAGCCTTTTTGTCTTTGTCAAGGCAGAAATGGCAATACAACTCTTCTGTTAGATATTACCATGTGCAGCTATACTTAATGGAGTGGCCATATGCAATAAAAATAAAGAATAAGAATAAGAATACAAGGTGCCCAATGATTAGAATTGAAAAGAGTGATTATAAGCTACTTGTACGAATGAACTGACTGGACATGAAGAGATGCACCTTATAGGAAGGAAGTAAAACGTCATGGGTTAGCTGTACTTAATGATGTGGCCAAATTCTATTTTGCCCGACAGTACTTTACTAGTTTTGAAGCCAAATACCAAATATGAGAAACAGCTGTCAGCATGGTGCGGTGCATTTCTACACCACAGTATATTGTCGCAATAAAGGTACTGTTCAATTAATCTCTCTCGAATCGAACCGTTATTGTCTTTGTAGAGGCAGAAAAGTAGATGAAAAAAAAAATATGGGATCGAAATGCAGTTTTGTGCCAAAACGTCGGCTGCCTTGCAACAACTTTTTACCTGCAAACTGAGAGCAATCTGTCGGATGTACATCATATTGAGGTCCTCCAATATCCACAGTTTCTCCTCCATGTTTGTCCGTTGATCAACCGGCATCCTTCAGATCACCAGAGATCCAGAAGTTTGTCCCTCTCGAACCACCGAGATGGAGACGTCACATCATCGGACCATCACGGTCCGACATTGCCCGGAGCCAAGACAAATCCACAATGACGGCGCGCACTTGCGTTTTTTTTATAGCAAGTTGGTGCGTAAAAACTTGGAGCGGCTCGTCCAAAAAAACGTGAGCGGGGTGACGAGATGTTTAGAAAATCCCGCTACTCATCCGCGTGTTCTCCTTCTCCTTCCTCTTCCAAGTTTTCCACAATGATCCACTCAGGGTGCTCGCGGTCACCGCCCAGCCGGCAAAGAATGGCGCTTTTGAAAACGCATCTTTCTCCTCTTTTGTGCGCCACTGTCACGACTGTGAATGCGAGATGGTGTCCCGGGCGAAGACAAGGAGAGCTCTTGACAAAAAGGCCATCGCCTCTGCGGGAGTGACCGGCACAACTGGCCCAGTGTGAGCCCTCCTTCTCCTCGTAACTCCCCTTCCCCTCCACGCTAAATTAACCCCTACGACGCGCCTCTGTCTGGAGATAAGAATAAACTTAAAAAAAAAAAAACGCAGACCGATGGGGAAAGGTGAGTGCGCTGCGAATGATTACTGCACAGCCCCCACACCCTTTTAAACAAACAAACAAACAATGTCGTGTTCCACTCAAGCATAGCGGTGGGGAAGGCTTTGTTCTTGTTATTCAAGAACAAAGCCTTGAATGAAGTCGTGACAGCTGGTGGTAAATTACAACATCACTTAAATTTAAATTGAGTCTTAAAACAAAAGTCTACGTGGATTTCTTCCCCCACCCCATATAGGCCTCCATTAAATGTTGATGTAAAGTAGTGCTGCGGCGCTGAAATATTTTGGTATTTGGATTAGGACTGCACATTATATTGCAAAATTATGGTCATTATGATGTTTGACGATTGGTTAACACATCTGCCTCACAGTGCAGCGGTCGAGGGTTCAAATCCAGGCTACGGCCTTCCTGTGTGGAGTTTGCATGTTCTCCCCTGTGCCTGCGTGGGTTTTCTCTCGGTACTCCGGTTTCCTCCCGCATTCCAGAAAACATGCACGGCAGGTTAATGGAACACTCTAAATTGTCCCGAGGTGTGATTGTGAGCGCGAACGGCTGTTTGTCTATGTGCGCCCTGTGATTGGCTGGCAACCGGCTCAGGGTGCACCTCGCCTACTGCCCCGAAGACAGCTGGGATGGGCACCGGCCCGCCCGTGACCCTCATGAGGATTAGAGGGCTCGGATAATGGATCTCCTCATCGGCATAGATTTTGGTCTCTAAGACGAGGTGACGTCAGAACCACAGTAGCCATTTTTGCAGACGACAACAACACACTTGAGTGAGCCTGGTTTGTTAAAAAGTGATCTTTTTTTTTTTTTAATGGCAACTGTGTTGGGCTGTCAGGCATTAAATTGTGCCACTTACATCGACTGCCTTTGAAAGTAATCCCAATAAGTGTGTGCTTTCACCGTCTTTCTCCATTTTTTTCTTTGAATTCAGACCATTGGCAAGTTCACGAAAGATACATCTGTGTGTCACGGGGCCACAGATTTTTAGGCAAGATCACATACATATTTTATATCACATAAAGCATGTGTGTCAAAGAGCGCTTCAATAATTTATCACAGCCTTTTAAATATTGATTTAATGTCATTCCGAGAGGCTGTGGCCATATCCAACATACCTGGCCCTGCAACTGATCCAGCGTTCCACATTGCAAACACCAAGACGTCGCACACACGTCAAGGAGTTGTTATTGCAGGAAGAAATATGTCACCTCAGAGATTAGGTCTGTTTCCTTTCTGGCCCACAGATTCTCCCCGCAAAACATCCCAAAATCCACACCATGTGCCTTTCAAGTGTTACTCCACTTCTATCCAGAGAGTGGAAACTAATTTACAGCTCCCATCTCAAGTGCACATCATAAGAAGGCGCAACATGAACCTGCATTCTTGTGTGTCACAGCAGTGATACAGATGGAGTGGTCCGGCCGCGCGTGTGCTTGTGGATGTGGGCAATACCAAGCATGTGCACGCCAGCGGCGGAACAGGAAACCAGACTCGCATATTTGCCTGAGGGTCCTTAATTAAAGCATACATTATCGACCACATCGTCACATGATGAGAGAATGGATCAGTGCCTTTCACTTAGGTGGATGTTGAACCTTTAGAGAACCTATCCACGCACGACAATACACTTAAATGCCTTTCCAGAGTCCGACAATAAAAACAAAAGGGGCTTTAAAAGCCTTTGGACCTGTGAGGAGGAGAGCCAGCCGTGCCGGTAGCAAGCTGGGTCATTTCCCCAAGGAAAGCCTCCACCCTCGCGAGCTTAAATCACCCAGCTAATGTGTCGCAGACATCAACATACACACACACACTAAGAGTGGAGATTTATTGTTCTTGGGGTCGAAAGAGAAATAGTTGACTTTGACTGCTCTGAAGGGCGGGGCGAGATATGGACGCTCAGGAAAACATTTTGAAACATGCCAAGGAATGCACATGAATGTGCAGGGGGAATGGGAGGGAAATGTGGAATCGGACCCCCATTTGGAGCTTTGACAGCTTCCAGGAAAACATTTGGAAGTGTATGTGTGGGAAATTCTCTCCAAACATCCAGAAGTCCATTTGAGACGTCAGAGCTCATTGATGTTGGTCTCTGATGGGCTTCCTCACAATCTCTGGTATTTGAGGGGCAGAATAGGGTCTTCCTCAAAGTGCTCCCAAAAAGTTACAAGCATAGGATTGTTCATGAAACAAGAACTGGGGAGGTTTGGGACCGCTGTGCCAACACTATAGATACTTTTTGATTAGACTGTACAAAAGTCCTGTACTTTGTTCAAAGACATATTTGTAATGGCATCTCGCCACCAACTTGTCCCATTTTCTTCACTTTTGCTACTTTTCCTCGGTGCTGTACCAGTTTGGCTCAGCTCTCGCCGCCTTGGAATGCAGCGGGGTTTTTTTCCCACCTGTTTCATAATGTTCAGAGAGCATCACTGAAAACAAGACATGCTAACGCACAGAACGAAGACGAGAACGGCGGTCATCTGTATTTACGCCGGGGCAAGATTGAGTTGGAGACTTTTTAGGAGGCAAGCGATTGCAACAAGAGAACATAAAGCGGAGACTGTAAGGCAAGGCCACCGCCACGCAAGCTAATGTTAGCGCGCTTATTTTTAGCAGTGTGTGCTCAGATGATATACATGTCACAATGTCAAATCGGATAAGCGTGTGACAGTGGTTTATGTCACTCATAGAATCTGCTCAGCACACATCCCAACGGATCAGGACCAGGACCTGGTTCCGCAAAGATAAAACAGCAATATTCTATTGATTTTGTGGCATACTAGGGTGGCTCTATTTTTAGCAATTGTGTAATAACAGTATCCCCGAGTCTCTGTGCTAGATGACCTATTTTGGTATAGTATTGTTTCAACCAGCCAGGACACCTTTCATGTTGTATTTGCACAAGGCTCGGTGTTAAAATGACAGCTTCAAGTTGTATACAGTGCTTGCACATTTACAGCAGACTAAGAAATTACATTTATCTCAAAGTTGCAAAGTGGATGAGTGAGTGGCACATCCGCCTCACAGGTCTGAGGTTGGGGGTTCGAATTTGAGCTACGCTCTTCCTGGTTGGAGTTGATCTCCCCCGTGCTTTTCTCTGAGTACTGCGCCTTCCTCTCACCCGCCACCCTATGAGTAAGCAAGTACAGAAAATGGATGGCTGGCTGTCAAGAATGCTAGGAGGATACAGATTTGTTCGTATATACGCGCGCATGAAACCAGAAGGACAGAGTGTAAATTAATTTCTACATTGTATGCATGAATTAATGGCGTTTCAGTCTGTGCAAATCTCCCTCCAAAACAACACACAGACTGACTGACAGAAAAAAATCGGAAGAGAACAAAAGCAGACCTAAGTCTTATGCCATTAACTCAATGGCAGGCCGGCTGGCAGGCACGCACACAGGCAGGCAAGCAGGAGACTCAGGCCAAGTGCAACAATGCCAGTTGGCCAGAGGCCACAAAAGGAGGCTAACTACCAAGAGGGCAGTCGATTAAAGCTTTGTGAAGAAACTTTCAGAGCTAAATGGGATTTGCCATCCAGAATGATGGCTGCCGGTCGAATGTGCAGCTTGGTGTGTGATTTTAGGAGTCCTCTGAACAGATCGATGGAGTCATGAAAAGACGCCTGCCTGCATGGTTCCTTCTGGTGTGCGCCTTGGCCACCAGGGGGAAGTATAATACATGCATTCAGAAGGAAGACTGTCACGACTGCTCAGCAAGCTGTTGGCAGAAGTAATTTTTTCACAGAGGATAAAGAATACATGCTTCTAAGTATTGTTATGTTGTCTGTCAACACGTGTTGCTACACCATTTGTGTTCAAATGGTTGTTGGTTATATGAGGGTTACAACATCAATGCTAGTTACAACAACCCGTCTACGTTGTTTTGCACTGTGCTTTAGCTTGACGATAGCGGACTTTCCTGAGGCAATTCTCGTCGTTGAGAAGAATTGTTCACCAGTTGCCAAATTGTTGCTTGTTTTGAAGTTTGCTGCCACTATCTGGAATACATATGTATTTTTTTTTTATTTTTTTTTTTAGCAAAATAGAACCAGAAAACAAAAACCCGTCGAGCCACTCATGAGTCGATGTACCACTCCATATTGTCAATGGGTTGCTATCACTAGAACGACATTTGCTATGAGGGGATAGCATTTATGATTGCAAGTTCTAGTTCTCTGGGGCATTGGACTGCTTTGTGTTTTGTGTTCTCAACGGATGTGCAAAGGAGTATGTACAATTTCCTGTGTATGCTCGTAATCAGAGGAACAATGCTGGGGCCAGCCTGCAGAATTAAGAGGTGCTCAGGAAACACAGCTTATCCTTTTTATACAGTGATAGACGAAATCACTAATTAGGGCTGAACGATTTATTGCATTGGCAAATATAGATTTTGAGGGAAAAAGAAATCGCAATTAGATTATTTCCCAAAAAACCTTCAGCCCTCATATTAAAACGGAGCTTTCATTGAAGTGCCTTCATTTAGTCCTCAGAATTTTGGTCCGTTCATCCATCTGCCTAAGAGCTCCATCCATCCAGCCTTCATCAAATACCACCCCCGTCTAGGAATTAGCATTTGACGAAATCTCCCATTTAATGAACAGTATTCTTCCACAAAACATTTACAACAATAGAATGCCCTTCTATACAAGCGCTGATGCATCCGGCCATTATATTTCTCTCTCAGGTGTTCATTTCCACAGCATAATCACGGCAGGCATTAGGTCACAACCGCCGGGCCCGATGACAGCAGCGGGTGATGAGCTGTAAAAGCAGACGTATCATGGAAAAATCCCCCTGGAGGTCAATCCTCGGTTACATCGCGTGAAAAGACCTGCGGCGACGGCTGCACAGTCATAACTCTGTCACCGTGGCAGAGCTATGACATCATAAATCTCATCCGCAGCCTACCTTGTTATTAGGTGTATTAGTTTCCCTCAGTAAATTCTGACCGATCTGGCTTCTAATTTACCATCAGATACGCGGCGGAGGTGTCGTGGCGAGTCATGTTGGAAATTATACGCCGACCCAGATGTACAAATCTTTCGGGGGAGTCCGAATGCATGAAAACAAATTCCATGTCAGCATAAGAAGGTTGGGGGAGGAATTTGGCTCTCGATAGATGAAGCAGTACATTTATCTCCATTAAATTTAGGAGGCCCCTCCAAGCAGCTTTATGTTGATTTGAGGGAAAACATTCATCCATCCAATTTCTAGACCTTCTTGTCCTCGTTACAATCGAGGGTGAGTTGGAGTCGATAAAAGCTGACTTAGTGCAAGGGGTCTGGTACACCCTGAAATGGTCAGCAGCCAATCACGGGGCACAATAATTCAGTCGTCTGCCAATGGATAATTTAGAGCAGCCTTCAAATAACCAAACGTTTTGGGATGTGAGCGGTTAGCCCAAGAACAAGGTCAAAACTCTCCTATAAGCACGGGGAGAGCATGAAAATTCCACACAGGGAGTCCGTAGGTGAGATTTGAACCCTTAACCGAAGAACTGTGAGAGACACTTGCTTGTCACTTGATCGCCATGTTGCATATGGAAAAACATCCATCAAAAAGGTGTGCTCTTCGAAAATTAATGTGAATGACTGCATGATAAAAACAAACCGGAGGGAAATTCTTTCAAAGTGCCAAGAAAGTTAAAGGTGGCGGTAACCTTCCACTCTAGCTGCTCTATAATGGAGCAATGGCTCCCTCTGTTGGGCCTGACGAAATAAACAAGATACAAAGCACAAAAAGCACAAGGATTTGTACAATCCATCCATGATCTGAGCTGTTTATCCGCACAAGGGTCGCGAGAGTGCCGGATCCAATGCCAGCTGTCTTCGGGCAGCAGGCGGGCTACACCGTGAACTGGTTGCCAGCCAATCGCAGGGCACACATGGACAAACAACCGTTCACGCTCACAATCACAACTCAGGACAATTTAGAGCGCTCCATTTACCTACCATGCATGTTTTTGGAATGTGGGAGGAAACCGGAGTCCCTCGAGAAAACCCACAAAGGCACGGGGGGAACATGCAAACTCCACACAGGAAGGCCGGAGCCCGGAATCAAACCCTGAACCTCTTCACTGTGAAGCGGACGTGCTAACCAGTCTTCCCCGTGCCACTGATGTGGATTTGTGTCCTGGCTTATTTAGACCATTGTTAAGACATGTTCAATTGATTTCTTTCCTTAATTTAGTGTGGGGTATATTATGCATGTTTTTGGGAATGTGGGAGGAAACTGGAATAGCCAGAGAAAACCCACGCAGGCATGGGGAGAACATGCAAACTCCACACAGGAAGGCTGGAGCTGGAATCGAACCCGGTACCTATGCACTGCGAGGTCGACGTGTTAACCACTCGTCCACCGGGTCACCCTATGGTGTAGTTAATTTACTGAAAATGCCGATCCTCACAGGACAATGTAAACGAGTTGTCAGCAGAGCAAACATCACATGTCGAAGTCACTAAAATAGATCGCGCTGACAATGTTTAGTCCAATCTTGTCACGCGGAAACATGCTTCTCGCCTGTGGGTGATCATGCTGATGACACAGATAAACAAAGTATAATGAACCCATGATTTCCTTAGTGGACAAAACAA
Source organism: Hippocampus guttulatus (assembly GCF_054856545.1). Taxonomy (NCBI): domain Eukaryota; kingdom Metazoa; phylum Chordata; class Actinopteri; order Syngnathiformes; family Syngnathidae; genus Hippocampus; species Hippocampus guttulatus. Next base: position 18,571,640 of record NC_141265.1, read on the forward strand.
TTGCGCGGACAGCAGGAACACGGCGGCCGTAACGACCAGAATGGAGAAGCCAGTTAGCCACCGGGGTCCAGTAAAGAGCGCATCAAAGCAGTGGCGCGCCAGCTGGGCCTTCTATCACCCATCTGCTCTCATGCACTCCGGCCCCTGCTTAGCAACATCACAGAGAAACCTCAATTTCTCCTTTCTGCAATGATCAACTGTAGATAAATACAGAAACACAAATATTGCCCTTAACTGGGAAAGCGAGTGACCAAAATTAAAAAAAAAAAATTCTTTAAATGTCCAATAGCATTTAAGAATGACTTTTCTGCTTGCCAGCAGTCGGTTTAGATAAGATAATAAGATAAGAAAACCTTTATTTGTCTCATAATGGAGAAATTCCCCAACTGAATCTAAAACTGAACAAAAAGAAACATCATTAAAAAAAAAATAATAATAATAATGGAAGAGTGGTTAAAATGTGTCTTTTGGGAGGTCGCCCTCTCGAAAACAGCATGAACATTCCTCAGTTGTCAACCTTGGCGGTGCATTCCTGTGTCCAAAAGAGAGGCTGGTGGTTATTTGATGAATAGCAGAAAAGCACAGCGGGCTCTTTGTTCTGAAGGGGGGGGGGGGGGCGAAAAGGTGTGTGACAATGATACGTAATCTTCAGCCTCCATGACTTGTAGTGGTAACGGGCTGACGTAAGACTGCACAGTCGTTGGAATGGCTCACAGTGAAGGTGACTACTGGTTGCTGTCAGTGCCAACCAATACTTTACACCACCATCAACCAGTCACCCATACGTGTGTGCGTGCGCGTACTTGCCTTTGAGAAATCCAAGAAAGGTATCAGAAAGAACAACTGAGCATGAGACTTGCAGACTTGAACAATAACTCATAGGGGGGCTAGCCATAAGTGTCATACACCGTAAATGATATCCAGACATTAGTACATTACGTGTGTGTGTGTGTGTGTCTTTGCCAATGTTTAACAGAGCTGCCTTCAGCGGAGGTCTTTTGTTCACACAAAGAAGATACCTTTGGCATGAGGCGGCAGAGCTCTCATTTTATAACCTGTTAACGTCGGGCCCCGACAGGCTTAAGGTCACTTGGGGGTGTGAGCTGAGGCGGAAAGAAAGAATGAAAGAAAAAAAAAGATGGAAAGATAAAATGTTTAAAAAAAGGAGACAGAACAAAAAGTAATTTTCTCTGACAGTGTGGAGGATAAGACAAAAGAGGACTTCCTGAGTGTTCAGAAAAGTGGGTTAGTGCTTTAGAGGAGGGGGTAGTGGGGGGGGGGGGGGGCATTTTACTTGTAACATCAGGGGACCTGAGCCTCAAAGCCGCAGATTGTCCCACATAATACATCTCTCCCGAGGAAGGTGCAGGCTGACAGGAAATGAATGTGGAAGGATGTGAATGATGAGCAGCAACATTGGGCACGCCTGAGATCCGATACAGGAGCCCTGCCTGTCAAAAACTCTCCTTGTACTAAGACAAAAAAAAAAAATGGCGGTTGAACGTTTTGATATTGCGCTTGGAATTTATTGTGGTGAAAAAGTGCACTGTTTCATTTTGAAAGGTGTTGCTAATATTTCGCAGCTCTCACATGACGGAGGGATTATTCACGACACTACTGACGCAAGTGGACAACTCAGATTATAATCTCGAATACCAAATGAAAAGGTCTTGCAATTCTAATGGATTGGATTTGTCAACATAGCCTAGTCTGTATATTGTACAAACCACATTCAGGTTTTGTCTACAGCACCGCTGCTGGACAGGTGAGGTAATTCACATCGATTTGAATTCTGCTGAACATGATTATGTTGCTATACAGCCAAAATACATGAATATGTACGGCGTAAATTAAGGTAACTGGTGTAATTTAACCCATGGCTACCATAATGGATTTATTATCTCCACAGCTAATATTTTGCTATTTTATGCTAGCTGCAATATCAAATGTATATCTTATCGAAATCCTAATTTAGGTATGAAACAAATGTAAAACCATGGACATCGGTCTTTACACAATGATCATAAACCCTATGATAGAATCAGCATCAATCATCAGTGAAAAACGTTTTTTTTGGAGGGGGGGGGGGGGGTATGGGAGGGGGGCATAAATGTCGAAGCCACATGCTCAACATTTTTTAAGGTTTCTTAGAAACAAGGGGTGGCTCAACATAGCCGTAGGCTCAAATGACCCCCACCCCACCCCACCGGCTTCCCTCTGAATCAAATATAAGCTACGCAGTGTTTTATTGCTCCAGACTCCTGAAACAGATTGTGTTCAACTTTGTATTTCCAGATACCAACCAGTACGGTCCTGAATTACTCAAACATGACAGTGATTTTCAAAGTCTTATTCACTTCCCGCTACGCCGTCGGTATGTTGATGCGGTTTTCCCGAGCAGCCAGGGAGTGTTCCATGATGCTGCCACACTAATCGATGCTTTCCATTTGTCTGCTCAAACATCAGGTGGGCAAAACGTGTCCGTTATTGCAAAAAATCGATGGACCTTGCGCAGTACAACGCCCCAGTGTTTCGTCGCTGTCTGAATGCGAGCGTGTGTGTGAGTGAGTGAGTCAAACAGTGGCTGACATAAGGAACAGCTGCAATGAGCGACTGGCTAATCAGTGTTGGGAGCACAAAAGGTGGAAATAGACGAGCGTGTTGCTCATGTGTAGACACGTAGGAACAGACTGTTATGTGTGACTCGCGTCTCCGACTCTGTGCTAATGTTAACTGTATCAACCGGACTTCCAAGAGATCCTCCGAGAGTAAATGAGGCTCTGATGCTGTTTTTACAAGCGCTGTAAACAAATATGACACAAATGTTAACGCTACATGAGCACTGACCTGGCTGGTCCACAAATAAAGAAATTTAAGTAAGCGATCGACATTCGATTCTTGACTGGCCAAATATTAAAATCGTATTTAACACATCACACGTAGAAAATATAATGGTGCAAGTTTGAAATGTATATTGGTTCCTATAGGAGCAATCACAGTTTGGTCAATGGCATCATAACATTGCGTCATTAGTCAGAATCTCCTCAACAAGTGATGCATTTGTAGATAGTCAAGTCTAAATGTAAGATTTTTGGAATTGGGATTTTGTGTATGTTTCTGAATTAAAACAACGACAAGGTCAGTGATAAACTTCAACAAAAGTTACACAGTTGCTGAGTGTGTGTGGAACGAGCCCACCTTCGGGCTTTCTGTGTCGCCACAAACAAGTGAGCTGAAATTCAGTCAGTCAGTGTGCAAAGATGCAAATGAGAGTTTGAAGGTTTGAGTGCTGCATTGCAACAAGGACATTACCACTGGTGTGTGAAATTCTAACAAATACATCTATTATCAATCTGAGTGAGTCAATGCCCCCCGACCCCCATTGAAATTTGGCCGTGAAATAAGTAAAATCTTTTGAGTGAGCCATGTTCTGTTTTCAAACAACCAATTCATTTCTATGCTTAGTAGTTGGACATGGCTGATTTGCTCTCATGGCTAGAAGGAAGTGAAAAAACAGATTACCCCCCCCCCACCCCCCACATTTGTGCAAGCACTCATGCAGAGGCAGAGCAAGATATATGGCCCCACAGCAATATACATGCAAAGCTTGTGTAACTATATAAAAAAACGTGTTCAACAGTTGCTGGCAAAAGTGTCCCCCGGCACGCCGGGAGAGCTTCCAAGCATGCAACCGGTTGAACTTAGTTTTGACTCTAAAAGGGGCTTTGAGCGTTTCACGACCGGCATTGACAAAAGGCATTTGGGGCACATAAACACACTTCCTAAATTTGACAACTAATGGACAGTCTGACTCGGGCAAATGGAGGATGAAAATTGTGCATCCACTCTTGAGCACCTACGGGGCCCGTTGGTTTGTCATTTTATGACGTCGGAAAGCGTTTGGGGCTCCAGAGCAGCGAGGGTCCATTGTTGATCGGGTACACAGAGTTCCTTTGACGCACTGAAAGAGCATTTTGTCATTCCTTGGACACCACTCTTTCCTCAACTGGCACATGGTCTAAGAGGTTTTGCTTTTATTTATTTATTTTTGGCAGAAGTGTTGCCGTGGCAACATCTATACGATCTCTTTCTGTGTGTGTGTGTGTGTGTGTGTGTGTAGGTGGACAGGCAAATCTACTTTTGTGAACTTGGTTCATCATCAGGTTTTGGCAAAGCCTCGTTGAACACTCAGCACAGAAGGCTGTCGGTCTTTGACGTCCATACACGTCACAATTTAGTCGGACTTCAAATAAAAACGTATCATGTAGAAGTACAAAACTGACATATGCGATGAATCTCATTTTCCTCCCAGCACTCATACTACCATATGATTTTAGACTCGGTTGAGCAAAACGACTCCGTTATTGTGAATCATCCGCTCAAAAGATTCCTTTCACGATCCGAGGTTGTTGCCCTTGGTTCAGAAAAACAAGGTAAAACCGATTTGCTTCGGCGTTGACAGTGATCTGACTTTTTGCAGAGAGATAGAGCAGCCAAAAGTTCAAAACACGACATCGTAAAATATGTCTTCAATGGCCAGCTCAAAGATCTTGGGAAGAACTGTGGGCAGAAGGGCGCGCCATCTTACACACACACACACACACTTTTTAGCCTAACCACTTTCAGGCCGTGCAAAGTTGGTGGTAACCACAGCGGAGTGGTTGGTGAGCATCACCGGGTTAGAAAATAACATAAGGCTTTAAAATAGAGTGCATTCCATGTTAATTATTATAACGGGTGTCTTGGCTTACTCTTGGGTGGCTTCAGCTGACAAAATAGATTTTAGAGAGCATCGAGGAAAGAACGAAAGGCCTGATGCGAAGAGCAGAGTTCTCTTTCGCGCCCATCGCAGGAAGCATGCAGCCGATCAACAGGATAGTGAGTGAAGAGATTTTGATGCAAACACTGCAGGTGCGCGGAATTGTTTACTTGGCTTCCTTTGCCGTTTTCGACTCCCTGACCACTATGACCCCCGCCCCCGAGGACCACAGATGGTGTGGAGCCAGAAAACAGCCACCAGATCCTCAATCAGACATTCCATTTTGCAATCAAATTCTAATCCGGTGACTTGCAAGCAGTTGATTCAACCCGAAATGGGCCATTCCCTCCAAATCCTCACACATAAACAGCAGCCTAATTCCACAATATTTTTCAAATAAAAATAGCAGCCATTAAGTTGGACGCAGCCGGGCTCTCAGCTCCATTTGCCACCCGCCTCCAGCAAAATAGCTAAAGAAAATGAATACAGAAAAAGATTCAATGCTCACTGGCCGACCTTCTCGGCCTTTTCAGCATTTTGCGCCAATCACGGATGATATGTCCAGTGACTGAGCAGCAAACCAATTTAAAGGTCAACTCTGCACACTTGAAGTTGTGTCCTAACAAGAGTTTTTGTCTATAATAAGCATAGAATTAAATTACAGAGCAGTCACTTTTCGAGGAACAGTGGTTCAGCCTAAAGCGGTGTGCTGATAATAAACCATTGATTCCCCTGCAAACTACCTCAAAGGCTTTCATTTAGGAGCGCACGCAAATTAGATATTCTTTGGCACGGTGCAAGAGGAGGCAGGCTGTTAAATCTGCTTCATTCAGACTTGAGTTTAGCATTCACCACAACGAATCCCCAGCGGCTCATACAAAACTCTTGGGAGTCCACAATCTCCGACTGTAACCATGTGCTCGACTTTTATCGAGGCCGTAACAAAAGACTCCGAGATCACCACCTCGAGTGCAGGGGCTCCACAGGGATGTATGCTCAGCCCACTGCTGACCTATGACTTTCTGCCAACCCACAGCACCAACCACATCATCGCGTTTGCACAGGGTGACTGTATGGGCCTCGTTACCAACAATGACAAAGCCGACAACAGGGAGCAACAGTCCGACTCGGGCAGCGCTGAGAGCTGATTTGCCATTATTTAACACAATATGTACATGTGAAGGTGAAGGTATTATTTTTGTCCACTTGGGGTTGCCATCCTCACCTTCTACTGGAGAATTAGCAATGTTCTGTGTGCACCCTTTAGCCAGTCTGCATGTCAAGTTACTCGGTGTGACAGGTGGCCATTGGCAGATCGTGAGAGAAAGTGCTGATGGCGCGTTTGTTTATTTATCGTTTGCTTGAGATCGAGCATGTACTGGCAGCTGAGTCTATCCTTGATCACTTGCCGGTCACAATAGATTCCAACTAGCCGATAGTAGACGATATTAAATTAGATAACACCGTTACATAACCTCGTGTTAGCAACGGTAGACCTGCTGTTGTGGTAAAAACTGCAATTTATCTTCTTTTTCAATAGCGGAACCATCCCAATCTTCAGACATTATGCGTCTTTTATGGACTCCTGGAGGGAATCTGAGCTGCTTCGAAGCAGCAATTTTGATTCCCCCCATGTACCTGTATGTACGGTACTGGAATTCTTTGATTAATTGTTACAGCCCTAATTGAGTGTCATCACTGGCTGCATCGCTGTATGGTACAGAGGCTTGCAGTGCCTCCTGACAAAAGACAAGTGTGAAATAAAGACAGCGAGCAAGCGTGTGCCCTTCTACCTTTCCTCACAGACAATTTCAACACCTGCCTGACCAACAGAGCCACCAGCATTGCAGGTGACACCTATGTGTCTCTGACACTTCTGCCTCCTGCCTTCAGGGTACCAAAGCCTCCTGGTTCACTCTACTTTCTGCTTTCAAATTACATGGGGGGAGAAAAAAAAAACCTTTTGTGCGGAAAATACATATCCCACATTTGTGGCAATGTGTCACAGCTTTCTCCTGACCGTCAATTTCAATTATTTTTGTACCGTTTCCGACAAACTTGCAGTGGGAACACAGTGAAAGCATGTTACCGCTTGACTTTGATCACTCAGCAAACCGTGTAAATCAAATCATCATCCACTCCTCTATAATAACCACGTGCTTTACCAACTACTGCACCCCCGGGAAATGCAGGGCTCCCCGTGTGTCACATGTGAACTCTGCAGTGTATGCGGCATGACTTGTGACAACAGATCAATATATGATGGAGTGTGCATGACTTCCAGAGGTTAAAAAGTTGGCTCCCTGTGGGATGAATGCACCCCCGCCAATAAATAAGCTAAAAGAAGGCGTGAATTGGTCAGAGACTTCTGGAAATGGAGAGACAGAATCGATGTCTTATCCTTCACCATTTTTTTCTGTATTGCACCATCAACATTCCTCAAGCTTCAATTTACAGTTCAGACCCAAACACACCTTCACACACACACAGACACACACACACACACACACACACACTACTACATACCATACCCTCAATAACAAACCTCCAGCACAGGGTGCTTCTTAAAATGTAAGAGACAGCCAGAGAATCTATAAAAATTGCATTGTTTTGGCTCACAGTTCTTGGGGGAAATATTTGAATGGTGTACAGCAGGGATCCCCAAACTTTTTCCTGTGAGGGCCAAATAACTTTTCCCTTCTCTGACAGGGGCCGAGTTCGGTTTGGAACAAAAAGTGTGACGATCGCAGGAGGTGTCGAGACATCAACATATATTGTTTTCCAAAAAGCCGCACATAACCAGGTATTAACCTTTTTCCGGGCTCTTGACAGGCACAATTTATGAAATCAATAATTACCAATCTTTTTTTTTCTTTTACTTAATCTTTTCGCCATTAGTCCATTATTATTTTTTTTTTTGACAGGAGTGCATCGCAGATTTTATTTATTTTTGGGAGAGAGGAGTTCCGATTTGGGCACCAACTGCAGAAGGGTGGAATAGAATGTTATGTCCTATGCATCTACAAGTCTCGATCACCTGGTCAGACCTGGAGGGGGACCCCCCCCCCCCAAAAAAACATAAAAAACACATCTTATTGGTATTGTTCAGGGGGCCTAGGAAAATGCAGAGGCGGGCCATATTCGGCCCGCGGGCCGTAGTTTGGGGACCAATGGTGTACAGGGTTTTCCTCATTTGATTTATTTTGCTGTCATTTCAGCTTCGAAACAGCATTTACTCGCGCGATGTGCACAACACATCGCTTTTGTTTATGACTGCGGAATTCCTAACCAAACAGCAGCTATGGAAGCAGCCTCAGAAGGCAGGAAGAGACCACCATGGATAACTTCCCATCAGAGCAGTCAAGAGAAGTTTGTGTAAAAGTGGTTGGGAGGTTTAGATTAGAAAGCCTTCTGAGACAATCTGTCCTGCTGAAGTACAGTAGCTAGCACGAAGCAGATGTTGACAGGGTGGACCGGAAGTGGGATGCAGCCGCATCTGGTGATCAACAGCTGAGTTTTGACCTAGTTCTCAACTTTTGGGGGATACAGTTGTATCCCGTGTCAGCAAATGTCAATGTGTTGCTACGCACATGCGCGCGCGTGCACATGCGCGCGCGTGCACACACACACACACACACACGCGCTTGAAGTCCTAATGGTATTTGACCATTGCAAAAGTGTACAAAAATTGCTGAGAAAAGGTATCTAGGAGAAGAAAATATAAGCATATAATTCAAAATAGACCATTATTACTTCTGGCGCAAGCATCCCAGCACAATTATATTACTAAACCAATGCGGAATATTAAGCAGAAGATGGAAAATGAAATTAAGTTTTAGTTTTTTACCAATCCACAACTGGACACCAAAAACACTCAAATCCCTGCTGGGTTATTACATTGTTTCGCTTAAGGGGAGAAAAATGCTAAATTCGGTAGTAGGAAAGAGTTGTCTAAATAGGAAAGGCAATTAAAATTTTATTAGGCGACAGGCACAATGCAGTGCAGCTCTCGAGTGTAATTAAAGCGAAACAGCAACAAAGCAGCGCTAAATGCACAAGTGTGACTTCGAAATGAGATAAAAGAGCAGGCCAAATGAGTTCGTTCAACATGAGCGAGACCTCCAGTTAGCTCAGTCGCGCCATCTGGCATCACCAGATGGCGCTATTGAGCATTACGCAGACTCATCATAATTGTGAACAAAATTGGTCTTCTTTCCAGATATAAAATATTTTAGCAAGAATACTAGTATTCAATCAACACCAATTATGTTACCAAGACAATTTCATTATAAACAATTATGCATAGTGCGTCGTGTTGAGGTACTACGTTTCCTAAACTTGTCTCCTTCGTTGTAGAAAGTATGGCAGCTTCCTGTAGGGGAGGCGCGCCCTGTGTAATATAATTAGCGATTACTTCATCAACAATTACATTTTAAAAATTACGCTGATGTGATACAATACTTTTTGCACATTATTGAAATTAATATCAGGATTTTGAAATAATTAACATTGAAAAATCAGTTGGGGTTTTTTTTTTTTACACACCGTCCCTTTAACAGAATCATTTAACACACAAACGCAACTTAAAATGAAGCATTTTGAATGATACATGATGTAATAAAGTACCGCAAAAGTACAATGATAGAAAGAGAGACATAGAAATAGATTGTGTACCCCCATGGCGTGTTGATGCATTGCCTACCTGTGATGTCTTCACGTAAAAACTCTTTCTGAACTTCCCTCGCCGTATCTCCATTTCAAGAGCCGAACCGCGGGCAACCGTGGCTCGGGTTGTTTGATTCCGACAAAACATACTTGCTGGCAGCCTCAACAAGCAGGCTCCCGCTGGGACTTTTTATCCACAAACCGCCGGGAGTCCGAAAAAAAGAGTTCAGTCCGAAAACGAGATGCCGAACTGGGATCCAGGTGGCGCACACAAGGGTGCCCCCACCGGGGAGCGAGTAGGTCGAACCGAGAAAGCTTCGCTTTCAAAGTGGAAGTTTGAAAAAGGAGTTTCGTTCCCCCCTCAGGCAACTTTCACGAAACGTGTGTCCTTCGTTGTGCGGCCACCTTAAAGTGCCGGAGCCCGAGAGTAAAGTTTGCCCTTCCCCGTTCAGCGTTCACAAACACTTCCACCGTGCCCCCTCACAGCCAATACTGTCGAACTTTTCCAATGAGAAAGATTACACTTGAAGGAGGAACTGAATGAATCCGCTCAAATCCAAATGATTGTTGCAGTTTCAAGAATTGGAATATTTACAAGGAAAAAAAACGGGGAAAAATGGTGCACTTTCGCAATTCAACCGGCTTCTTCATAATAATAAAGCACTTCTTTTAGACTTTATCTGTACATTTTGGCAATTGTTGGCAGTTATTTAGCACTTAGCAACACGATTCAGTTAGCAAGCTGGTTGTGTACTTTTTAACGAATATATATATATTTTTTTAATAAATGAAAGGTTTTTATATTCATTGATATTTGCAATGCTGCTATTCTTTTTTTTTCACTTGTTGGTTGCACCTTTTTTGGTGTAATCGTGACTAGTGCTGCTAATCTACTTTCCTTCACGGAATGAATAAATAACACCTGTAACACTTTCATCGTTTGAAATGTTTTTCCAGGCCTTTATTGTAGCCTCTTTCAGTTCTTTTTTGTTGGGCAGAATGAAGAATGGCAAATTGACAAGACAATAGTTTGAGAGAAATTAATCTAGGTGTCTCTTTTAACTGCCAGTGTAGTCTTTTTAAAGACATAAACAGTTAATTGAGAGGATGGAATATGTCTGTCGATCCTTGGCAGCACCAGCTATTTACTGGACCTGCTGTGAGTGGAATTCGCGGAGGTCAGAGTGTCAGGGAGGATCAGTCACAGTGAAGCAGAGGCCACAGCCACATGGTAACGGAAACCTGCTGGGTAGATGAAACCCCACAGGAGGAATGCATGCACGCTTGCTCGAGTCTCACAATAGAACAGGTCAATGTAAACATGCGGATTCACAAAAATGGACCTCAAGGTCATTTCTGGGGCATGTCAGCGTTCCCATAGCTACATTCATCCTTTTTGTAGCCTTCCTGTCTCAAAAGCAATTATTGCACTCTGCAGAAAATGGGATTCTAGGCCATTTCATTAAAACGTTACCACATTCTGCCTTGAGTGGCACAATAACTGTCATTGATACATTTGGTCCCTTGACACTTGACTTTTACGCCTTGATAACAGACCTCGAACAGTTAACTTGAGTGTAATAGTCAAATTACTGGCCTTATCCAGTAGGCCTATATTGGTGTGAAGTGCACATTTCGGGGACCACACGCTATCTATGTTCATATACAGCTCAAAGAAATAAATAAAGCATTAAATAAATAAACAGCACAATGTACCTCCAAATTTTCCCTTTATTTTTTGGAGCAGTTTATATCATTTACGGTTAGGCCCAGAAGTATTTGGACAATGGCATCATTTGTAATCATTTTACTTTTATACACCGCCACAAATGATTTCAATCTCTCCTATTGTTTTTTTTTTTAATCATTAGACTGATGGGACACCCTTTAAACAGACTTTAATACACCTTTCCGGTACAAATCATCTTGTTACTGCTGTCTGCAGTCAAGGTATCAATAAACACTACTGACAGTCTTTTTGACATATGATGTGGTATGCTTTGGATCATGAACATTTTATTGCCTTGATCTCATCTGTCCAAAGAAAGTGATTCCAAATAATTGCATGTCTAAATTTTAAATTCATGAAGGCATCCTGGTTGTTGCTTTGACACCGGGTATCAAAAGTCTACACACCTCTGTTCAAATGGTGGGGTTTGTGGTTTAAAAACAAATAAACCAAGATAAATCACTTGCAGTTGCCCCAAAATATGTTATTTAGAAGCAGGCTGTTTGTTGATGGGTGCTTGCGTAAATAGCTTTAGGCTGTGCATCTCATGCTGCAATGTGATCTCACTGGGAGGTGTGTGTGTGTTGCTCCCAGACTGTGTGTGTCAATTGCAGATTATGTTTACAGGTCTCACTCTCGCTGGTCAGTAGGGGGTAGACAGATATCGTGAGCTTGAGGTTTGAGGGACGCTTTCTCCAAGCAGACCTGCCCACCTCTCAACTCCTCTCGGAGACTCCATGTGAGTGAGCCCTTTGGGCAGCTCAGCTTCACACAAGCAATGCGCTTATGCGTGTGCTTTGTCATGGCACATTTCAAACCCGTCTGGAAGGAAAAGATAGGTTCGCTTTTATCTGCATCTTCTTTTCGTCAATCCCGCAAACTATATTTTCTTGGTAACTGCTCCATTTTACTCTCCGCTCACATTTCTGCCCACTTGTCGCAAAAACAAACATGACGGCTAGTCAACACTGACGCAGTGGCACGAGGTTACAAAATGGCATCAACAAAGGAACTGCTGATCATGGAAGTAGAAAAAAAATGACCGCGGAGCAGCTGAAGGAGGATGATCACATGGTGCAAAAAAAAAGAAAAAAAAAAGGATGAGACAAGCATGCAGGGAGACTTTTCCACAAAATACGATTTCACCCCTCTTCCTCACACTTGTATGTACTCTAAATGCACTGCATGATACGCCACCCATGCAGCTTAAATCCAGAGAAGAGAGAGTGAGCGAGTGAGCAACTGTCATCTCACCAGCATTTTTATTTAATCTTTTTTTCAACATTTTCCTTCCTTTTCAGTCAACCAAAGCATCGAGGACCCAGAGGAATGACTGTGGCTTTCGAGTCTGCAATCATGTGGTCGTCTATATTCTAAATATAAAAGGGAATAGAGTGCTTTCACAGCTCTTTTGACAATAGGAACCGTTTTTAGGATGCCAGATCAAGGGAAACGACAAATAACAAATCGCACTGAAGAGTGGAATTCAATCGGGTCAACGTGTCATTTGCATTCGTTTGCCTCGCTTTCATGCCATTCAGGGATGTTACCAATGGACAATATGGAAACGTGCACTATACTGTAACATCCTCCATTAACTTTCTCCATATATTTTCAATTTCTCTCTCGCTAGTAAATCACTTCGGTGCCAATGTCCTGAGGGTTTGTGGGATTACTTTCATTGATGTGTCTCCACACTGCAATCATGTCTACCAGATGTCCCTGCATAGCTCCTGATCCAGAGTGTAAAAGTGACAGATGCAGTGCTTTCTTTCTGGATTAGAGGTCGCAGAGATGGATGCAAAATTGTGACAAGATTTGTTTCTCTGCATCTTCTGCATACCCACTTCACGGTAATGTTTTGACTCCTTTATACGAGTCTGACTTCTGCTGGACAAGGCATGCCATTACAAGCTCATGCATATGCAAGTCACCTTCATTAAGTATACCACACAAGAATCAAATTATCGTCTTTATGAAGGCAGAATATTGGTAGTTTTGATTTGCACCACCAAAGTGTGTCCAATGTATTCATTGGAAACTTTTGATGAACCTCTTGTATTAGTTTGCATGGAAAATAGAGTGTAAAAGATACGGTCAGTGAAGCCTTTTAAGAGAAAATATTGAGGCAGTTACAGAGGGTTTATTTAATATGCTTTATTAAAGCTATTTACATAGAATACAAAACTGTCCTGCATCGTTTGATGTAAACTAACAAGTACATTGGCCACCATTCTTTTCTTTTTTTTTTTCATTTCTGGTGCGGCTTGGTCCATTTGGCAGCTTCATTGCGACCTTGTTTCAAACCCTACAAAAGCACAGTTTATTCAAATAAAAATCCCACGAGAAAATTATTTTAGAATGTACCAGATACGCATTACTCAATGAAACAATACATACCAAGTAGTAGCCTGTGTGGTAGCCACTCATGTACCAGGAGATGAGCATGCTGCCCATGGCCTCGTCGTCTCCCATGTCGGGACTCATGGGCGGAGGCGGAGGGATCATCTGACGGCACAAACAGAGAGCAATGGAAGAAGCTGACTTGCGGTAAATCCGTGCAGTGTCAATATTTGACTTCAATCACAAAATGTACACGTTTATTACAACTGTCATTAAACTTACTGGCGGCCCGAATTGCATCATAGGAGGCCAGGGGGGAGGTACATGCCCGCGACCACCAGAATGTCCTTTTCTACCCTGGGAGTGAAAAAAAGTAAGAAAACCATTTTATTCTGTACCCCTGCACAATGGGAGGTGGTGTACAAGTTGGTGAGATGTCTGCGCCACAAATATGGAGCACAGTAACTGAGAAGCACAATTTGGTGACTAAACTATTCATGGCAACGTGATCTTACCTGTCTGAATGGCGGCATGGGAGGTGGGCATGGCGGAGGGAATCCAGGAGCCCACATCGGGGGAGGTGTCTTGGGGAATTTTGCCTTTTGGCTTTTACTGTGTGGCTGTTGCTTGTGCTGGTTTGGTTCTGTTGACCGGTCACTCTCCTCTGTGGAAGATTCTGCCTCTAGTTTCTAAATTGTGAGAAAAATACATCTATACATCTTCATTGTCACATTTTTTTAAGTGGAGCACACACAAGCCGACAATCGGGTCTAATTTGACCAAGCAAATCCTGAAGAGAGAGATGCTTGCACAATCAAATCTCGTATTCTACCGTGGCTTTGGTTTCTTCATCGTCCTCAGAGATCTCCGAAAGCAAGTCTTCCAGGTTCTGCTCTTCCTCATTGCCGTAGTCTGTGTAGACAACGATGCATGTGCCCTTCTCCTTGTCGACAGAGGAGATGGTCGCCGAGTATAGTTGACTGTCTTCTGACCAGTACGCACAGCAAGAATCTCCAGCCTGCCACTGTAACAAGAACGACGATACATTAGGCTTGTATTATTAGGAAATGTAATTTCTTACTTTCTCTTGATTACCACCAGCAACAAGCATGTTTCATTTACATCCTCACCTCTTTATCTGTCAATGCATTGGTTCTTTTCCTGCTGTTCTTCGTTTTATTATTCTTGCGCTTTTTTCCTGGTGGGATTTTGCCTGACGCTTGTGGCTCACCCTCCCCCTTAAGGGCCGTCTGGCATGTCAACAAGAGCATATCTGTGAGTCTGATAACCAACAAAACAAGTAAAAAACAACCTGCATCAAATCATCTTTTTTTTGTTACCTTAAATGATGCAACAGCCTTATCATATGCTTTAATCAAGGCGGTATCATCCCAAATATCAGAGTCATCACTCTAGAAAAAGGAAAATAAAATATTTCACTTGAATAAACATTTGAATATGCATGATGATACGTATTTTTGCCAATGTGTGTCTCTGTCACTTGCCGGCAGTGGTCAGTCAATGAGCTACCTTCAATATAATAACCAAAATACGAGTACCCTTGAAAGCAATTTACATGGTTATTATATGTTTATGCGTTTACCAAGCTTTACAATTATACCAAATGTAGGATAAAGATTAAGAGAGTAAAATTGACTTAGAGGTTGGCCAGAAATTTACGCATTTTTACTCGCTTAATGTTTATGAAAGGAAAATGATATTTGTATCACTTGAATTATCTTTAAAAGATCTGGCTGTTAGTCGGTTGTGGGCCTCCTGTAAATTAATTAATCTTTCCAATTTATAAATACTGTATGCCGAAACAGTCCGTCAAAGCGGACAATGTGCAGGACACAATTTCAAAAAGTGGCACTTTGCAGTGGTTTCGAACTGTTTCCATAATCCAGTCCCTCTCGTCCAGCGAGACAATATAATAGTCTACCAAACCATAACGTATTTTCGGAGTATCTTCTATCTTGATTTTGTACGGAATTTTAAAATTACTTTAGCGTGTTGGTTTGTTAGCTTACCGAAGTCGCTCTCTCTAATGTCGTACACAAGCATAGCGTTCTTCGACGTGCAGATTATAATTTAATAGTGTGAATAATCAACAGTGTGACTCACCTGGCCGGTACCCCGCATGAATAGCGCGTCTTTACATCCATTCGCCATTTATATAAAACAGTGGCTAAATTCACAGCTAGTTGTTTAACAGCGAACGAGCTACACGCGTCGAGGATGTGACGTAGGCGCACGTAATGACGTATTTTTCATGCGACGCAGAGGGTTGGCGTAGCAACGCATGGTTGTTTGTGTGTTTGAGCGAAACTGCGCACCAGACCACATTTGGGATTGTATTTTGTCTTGTTTGTCATTCTTGCACCATGAGTGAGTCATCTATTCGTTCTCTGGGACTGAAAGTTGTTGTGGCTGCTTCCAACGATGAGAACCACCCGCCGGAAAATATGATTGACGGGTAAGGGTCTCCTCCTCAGTGAATTTTGTTTTTGTTATGACAGTACTGTTTTGCAAATTGGTCGAGTGCAGTCTGAGTTTTACCTGGGATTAGCTATTTAATGTCTTTGAACCAGAAACGCCAACACATTTTGGATGTCCACGGGAATGTTTCCTCAGGAATTCATCATTCGCTTTGCAGAAATGACAAACGTTTCTTCAGTAACCTTGGACAGCTATAACGGTGGGTTCATTTACACTGTCACCTTTAACTTCAAACATTCATTGAAAAAATGGTGTGATTTGTTTGAGAATCACTTTTTTTGTTGCAGATTTACAAGAATATTTGTCAATTTACAGATGTGCTAATTCTTTAAATCCAGTTATGAAACGTTTCAATAAATGTTAAGTGTTAAAACTTGAATGCTAAATAGAACTAAATGTTTAGACTAGTGAGGCTGCATACAACATATAATTGTAAAGAAATTCTTTTGGGGTTAACTTTCCCTTTAATGCTGAAAAGTAGATACAGGTTTTGGAGAAACATTTGCTGCCTTCCAAGCAACATCTTATTCATGGATGTCTGTGCTTATTTCAGCAAGACATTGCCAAACCACAGTCTACATGTGTTACAATTTTGTAGTAAAAGAGTGCAGGTACTCAACCGGCCTGCCTGCAGTCCAGACCTGTCTGAAAATGTGTGGTGCATTATTAGGCATAAAATACGACAACAGAGACTCCGGACAGTTGAATAGCTGACGCTGTACATCAAGCAAGAACGGCAAACAAATTCACCAACAAAAGTTTTTTTCCGGGTAATCCAGTTTCCTACCACATTCCAAAAATATGCACCGCAGGTTAATTGATCACTCTAAATTGTCCTCAGGTATGGTTGTGAATGGCTGTTTGTCTATGTGTGCCCTGCGATTGGCTAGTAACCAGTTCAGGGTGTACCCCGCCTACATGGTCATCTGGGATAGGCTCCAGGACACCCGCTACCCTAGTAGGATAAAGCGGATCGGAAAATCAAGTCCAACTTTATTGTCAAATGTGCTGTATACAGCACAGATAAAAATTCCTCCCTCATGGATGGATGGATGTACGGTATTCTGTTTATATTTACAGCATGTTTAACACAATGTCCCGACTTAATTGCAATTGGGCTCTCTAAACGTCAAATCAAAATCAAAATGTGAATGAGATTTAGATTTGACATTTATGATTATTTTTTCACTCAGGAGAGTGACGTCATGTGCATGCGTGTCATTCCGAGTCAAAATCAAGGTTGGTTAAAGCAGCATAAATAGTTCTATTCTTTTCGAGGCTTCAGGTGTTCTTAAAATGAGTTAAAATAGGGTCTCGCCTCTTCCATAATGATGCCCTCAGACAAAGCCTAACAGATGAGTCACGCTTTGTGGGATGTTCTCCAAGGCTGTATCCTAAATCTAAACACAGCCATTGTTCATTTCATTTTAGTGAAATTTGGTGATGAGTTAATTAAATCTTCTGGACAGGCCTGATGACTCTTCCCCCTCGCTTTGTTTGTTGCAGTCAAGCATCTAAAAGTAGAAAAGAACACATCGGAAAACGCCTCTCACTTTGAGTTTGTTGAAGAGAAAGGTAGGGATGATGACTATATGCATGTATTAGTCACTCACTTGCTTTACAAATCCTAATTAACAGTTTTCCTGCAGAACTGAAACTCACAGAAGGGCAGCTTCAGACGAATTCTATTTCAGTAGGTTCAACATGATCATATCAAACTTAATTTATGAAATGAACTTGGGGGCAAATCCTAACTTGTTTTCCTTACTTTGTGTTTGTTTTCCAGCTTGGCGGAAGCAATGCAACTCACCTTCGTTTTATCATCACCTCAGGATACGATCACTTCGTTGCGGTGCACAAAATAGGTGTAAATGTTCATTTGACATAAAAGTCTCCACACCACTGTTCACTGGGCCATCACAAAATCTTACTGGGAATATTTGTTCTGGTCTGGTGGTACAGTGAGGCAACGTAGTAGCTTCACCATTTTAGCTGTTTTTCTCTAACCCAAACCGGGTCTTTAGACAAGGTGGCAGGAATTAACGGTACGAACACTTTGTAATCGCAGTGTTAGCCCAAAACCTCCAGGCTTCTACTCGTAACACAAATGCCGGCAAAAGCCTACTAGAACACCTGAATTTGATTTGGGGTCAATCACAGGCACTTTGAATGTGCTGACTCCTATCTTACATGAGTTTGAATGTGATTGGTCATTTAAAAAAAAGTTCAAGATATTATCTTATTATACCACAAAAAGCTGGTCTTATGGGTGTATAGACTTTTGATATCCGCTGTACAATCCGTTGGAACGGAGATTCAGACACATGAAACTCTTGCTCCTCCGCACTGCTCTATAAATTATTTCTACCCTGGCCTAATTTGAAGTGAAAGCAATTTGTTGTTGTTGTTTTATCGAGTGACACAAGAATGTGGAAAAAGTCAGCCAGTTTGTGTTTAAGATATAAATGAAAACTATAAAGATTACATTTTGTTGAAAACATTGTGTAAACCAGTATCGAGAAAGAAATGGAAAACCTTTTAAAATGTGAGCGAAACATTTTATGTGACTGGCACACATGGTGGACTAGTGGTTTGCAGCTCCGCCTCATACTCGAGAGGTTCTCGGTTTGAATCTTCCATTCTAGGTGCTGCTGCTTCTTCATTGGTCGTTTAGAATGCGCCCGGTCCATATTCTGACTTAGTTCAACCCCAATTAATTCAAGATATGGATTCACAGAAGAGACCTTTCACAGCGTTTTCATCTGTTCCTGCTAATTTGGCAAAGCTTCAGAAAAAGCGCTGGCTTGCACGGAATGGCACAGATACAAAGGGCATTTCTTTCTCATTCTCTCTCAGAGAGAGACACAGTTAATTAACAAATTTTCAGCTGAAGGGGAGGGGAGGCTTGAATTGGCATCTGGACAGGCTCCCTCCTATGCATCGATATTGACATCCCAATAGAAAAGGCAATGGTGGAGGGGGGTGGCTGAGGGGGCATGGGTGCGGCAATCGGAGGGTAGTGGGCTCCAGATGGTTTCCCAGCCAAGCAGTTAAGTCTCCAAAGACTGCAAACCTATTCGCTTTAGCTCACGCATGCATGTGCACAAGCAACTCCCATCCTCCACACAGCCGCACTATACTTTGCCCCAATCTCCCTCCACTGCCATGTCATCTTATCAGGTTGAGCAGTATGCGTGCGAGGACCCTCTGGGACTCCCTCCCCAATTACTTTGCTGACTGCAGAGGAGGTCGGGGATTTGCTGAGGCGGCCCTGTAGCGCGTCTCTTTGAATAAACCAATAAAAGTATAAAATAGCGGGCTAAATAACAAGCCCCTTGATATTTAAGGAGCAACTAATTGCTCATGGGTATGGTCGCGATATAGCACATTTGAGTATGTGAGTGTAATGAGTAATGAGGTCATGGCAGCGACTGTTACACCGTTATTGACTCATTCATTATTTACCTGGATGGCTTATTTACAGTAGCAGGGGGGCTTTGGTCATCAGTCAGGATATTCCCCGTTAACACGCTTTAGAATCTGAATATGGTACGGTAAATATCGTGTGCAAATGCACCGCCCCTGCGCTAATGAATTCAGGCCCCCCTTTTGTTCTTGACTGTCAGCCGATGAGGAGAATCACAGCAGGATATGAGAGTGTCATTATCATGTCACCGCAGGGCAGGCTTCGGTTATCGGCCGGTGTCTTCTCGGGGCTTTCTTAACGGCCGTCCAATGACACGGAGATGCCCGCTGGACCGCAACTCATTATAGCACAAAGCACTACTTCTGGGGCCGATCCTGCGATGGGGGGTGGGGGAAAGCAAGCGCCGTGGAAAACGGATGGGATGAAGTTCTGACAGACTTCGGGAGAAAAAGTGTTTTTCTTTACCGAGGGGTAGATGCTTGGATTATATTTTCAGCACCCACAGATGTTAACATCGTGTTTGATTTTCTTACCCTCTACTCCTCAACAAAGAAACTGTCAATGGAAATAAATTCAACTGTTGATGAAAACCCTTCCAGGCTGGAGTAGATGTCCAAATGGTGAGCGCATCTAAAATCCAGATATTCCACGAAATGTATTGTGATCATGTGTTCTAACCAGGAAGACGCCTCGCCCTCTGCTCTGTTTAAACAGACTTTGAATGTGTCCTTATCAAGTTATGAGTAATCCTCCATGCATGCCATGAACAAAAGAGCCACATACTGGCAACGGGCTTTAATTTGATTTCATGTCTGATTTTGGTGCAATTAGCTCACGAAGAGAAGGAGATGATTGGGCAAGAGGGAAAACAATCTCATTCTTTAAATCCAAATAAGGGCGTGGGCATCATGAGCGAATGACAAAAGATTCGGAGCTGATGCTTGGAATCCATTAGTAGTGATCAATCAGAATCCAGCGTTTGCCTGGTAAAATATCTTTGAGACTGTGCTTCTATTTTTTTTGTTGTAATGAAACGCAGTGGTGAATCAAAGTCAGAACATTGAAAAAAATGATTAGACCACTTTTATCTCATCAGTTTCTTGTTCATTTTCAATTCCTGAGCTAATTCCTGTTTATTTATTGATTTATTTTTTCAATAAATGGATAGATTAGCGTCTGTTTTGGCGCAAGCTTAACGTTGCTCATGTCCAAAAGAACGCCATCCATACAGTGAAGCATAGTCGTGGCAACATCATGCTCTGCTTTTTTTGGGACGTTTTTTGAGCTGGAATTGGGGCCTCAGTCAAGGTGGAGCGAATTACGAACAGTTGGAAATAGCAGTCATACCACAGCACCTTAAGGCTTATGCTAGAAAGAAACAAAACACCAGGAGGCCGATAGAAAAGGCCTCATCAGAGGCAGTTAAAAAGGTGGCAAGTGTGCGCTGACTGCAATTTAGCTAGAAAGATAAGTTAGAAAAACATGTTACATCACACACAACTTAACGCCATCACTGCTAAACTTTCTGCAATTATTCATCTTTAACAGTTTTGCACTCATTCCAACATCCCTCTTTTGGCAATTTTCTCCCCCATTAAATGATTTCTGAATGTGCCGAAGTCAGTTGACAGATTTCTTTTCAATGAGCTGACAAATGTTTGGCAAACTATGCCAGTTTCTTTCTGTATTTACAGTATTTTTTTATTATTATTTTACCAGGAATATCATCTGACTTGTTTAACTATTATCTCTCAGTTGGATAATTAATCACCTCAAGTAACCTTATAAAAAAAAAAACATTATCCGCTGTTGCATATTAAAAGAGCGGAAACATGGTGAGACACATGGTTAGGATTTTTTTCAAATTAACAATACCATACAAGCAAATAAGTTGAATGCGCTGTGTTGGGAAAGTTTAAGTGAATAGATATAAACTGGGAGATAGCACTTTTTCAATTTCTTCTTCACTATATCCCTGGAATTTATTTCTGTTTTTTCACATTGGAACCCATTAATCTCTCCTTTCCACACACTTTTGCCGACACGCACACACATTATCTCAACATGAGCCCCCCCCCCCCCAAAAAAGAGATATGTTGTACTTTACTGCTATTACATGTCAGGAAACTTCAAATATTAGGGGCAGAATCAAACTGCACTGACTTACATTAAAACAGAATATTGAATGGTATATTTTATTCACGAGTAAAATAAAAATGCCTTATTAAAATCTTAAAAGTTGTATTTTATGCAGTTGATATTGCTTTATTAGTTTTCATGCTTGTGGAGACAAATGTTTAGCAACTTTCATAATAATTTGCGTTGGAATCATAATTTCGTCAACTCAACATGAAATGACCTGTAAAGTACAAAAAAATAGCATTCAAAAATTACTTTAACCTTCAATAAATTAATATCAGGCAAAACTAAATTATATAATTTTATATTTTGATTGGTTTAATTAAATGTCACCAAAAAAAAAAAGTTAAGCGCTACAATAACAATAATGAGCAATGGCAATGGCCTCCAGTGTCTGCTGTGAAGGCTTTAGTGTAAAAAATATATAATTTTTTAAATTAAAAAAGAAAAAAGTACAAGTGGCAGCAGGCAGTCATATCTCAGTGGCGATAACATCATCGTAGGTCTGCAAACCTGAGCTATACTTGAGATCCAGGGCCAGCCCCGCCCGAGCCTCCAGTTCAGCATTCAGCTCCTTCATGAGTCGCTCCAGGTCCTGGTTCTTCTTGTGCACCTGCAGGTAGTTGATCTGGAGCTGCTTCTGGTACTTGATGACCTTGTCCTTCTCCTTGTTCCACGTGCGTCTCTCCTGGTCGAAAGTGATTGCCAGTTTCTCTTGAGCCGCCTTTTCCTCGCCGAGCTGCCGCTTGAGTCTCTCCACTTCTTTGTGGAGGAGTTCTGTGGACGTTTGGCCCTCAGGCTCCTCTTTTGGCTTGTGGACGGTGGTGACTTGCTCTGCGGCTTGTTTTTGGACGCACGGCTCAGGGTGTGAAGTGCGCTGATGCGGCTTCTGGTCTTTGGCCTTTTCATCAAAGTCTTTCTCCAGTTGGCCCACTTTTTCTCTCAGCAGATCAGCTTCATTCTTCTTGCGCTGGAGTTCATTTTGGCACACCTAAATTGGGAAAGAAGAGACTTGATGAAGTATTTTGAATCATCATTCCCCATTGAAATGACGAAAAATGCAATGAATCCGTTCTATTTTCCCAGAAAACATCCACCAAATTATCTTAAATCCAGACGATGAAAATTTCCATTCCTAACGTAATCAAGGTTATTTTGGATTTGTCATTGTCGTTATTTTTTTAGTTTCGTTTTGACTTTTGTTTTTGAAATTCAGTTAGTTTTCCTGATTTTTTTTTAAAGCCAAGCGTGTTAGTTTTTTTTTTATTTAATTTTTTTCCGAAAATGCTTCGGTTTAGGTTTTTGGGGGTTTTTTTTGTTCATGACAAGATTAGTTTAATTTTTGAATGTGTGGAGTACAGTGCAAGATTAAAAAAAAAAAGACCAAGTATTGTGTAATAAACTATACAGTAATTCTCAAACAACTGACCTTGCTTCCTCTAGAGCACCGGTGTCAAACTCAAGGCCCAGGGGCCAGATGTGGCCCGCCACATCATTTTCTGTGGCCCGTGAAAGCAAATCAAACATATCAACTTCTACCATGATTGCGAAAATCTCGACCAAAATTGCAACTTCTCATTTGTAATAAATAAGAGATATTGTAAGCATTTTCTTCTTACCAAACGCCTGATTACAGTAACTTAAACAATCGATGAATCAATTACTTCTTCATATACTTTCAGAGTCATAACGGCCCTCCAAGGGAAACGGTCACTTCAATGTGGCGCGTGACAAAAATGAGTTTGACACCCCTGGTCTAGAGCTACGGATGTATAGCAATACCGAAATAAATACATTTAAAATGGCTTCTGAAAGCTCATTTATGGTATTCATTGACAAAAAAAAAAGAAAATTAAGTACATTTTCATGATAATTATAGTTAGTTTTGTAAACAATAAAATATAGTCTCAGTTACTTTTTGTTTTTTTAGGAGCATTTTCGTTATTTTATTTTTCTAATGTATTTTTTTCAGTTTTAGTTATTTTCATTTGTTTTTGTTAACTTTAATGAGCCTGATTGTAACACTTTTTTTTAACAATAAGAGCCTCCTGTTAAATACATCCTTCACACAAATTGTCACGATAGGGAACATGAAGTTTGTATTTCGGCATAATCCTGTTTCCCAATGAGTGTGGAAATGAATACTCTCAAAGTGTGTCAATCAAAACTGGGCATTTGCAGCTTTATCGAGCACTAGTGCAAAAGGTTTTGTCTGTTTGTGCTGCGGCTGGATTATTTCCCTGAAACTCTCTCAACGGTGGTGATGACAAGAACAAAAAAAAAAGTCCTTTCACTTTAGCTGAGGAGTGCTCTTGTTTTGGAAAAATGACTATGCAGGTGTCCCTGATATTATGAGCCGAGAGCGTGCTTGAATAAATTTTGACATCAAGCGGACCTACCGAAAAGCAACTCAACATTCTTACTTACTTAAGTACTTTTGTCTGAAATTAAAATAAGAGCAGGTCGTTATTCTCTGTTTGAATTTGAACCTGAGCGTGTAAAGACATTCCGAAAGAACCTAACCTTCACTTGGATGGTGCGGGAGCGTAGCCTGTCGCCGCCGTCTTTGTTCTCTTCCTTGAGCATCTCCGCCTTGGCTGTGATTTCTTTCAGCTGTGCCCTGAGGCCGACTATTTCATTGAGCTTGTGGCTGACGTCCTCCTGGCTGTCTCGCAGCTGCTGCTTTAGAAGGGAGATCTCGCCTGCTTTCTGGCACACCTACATTGGGACACAAAAGATCACAGTGTCCTCTGTTGTGTGCGTTGTACCCTTCTGGGGGCTGTTCAAGTATTTTAGCGGCAAATGTTCCTCTTATGGAGACCGAGAGATATATTTCTCACCACGTGCTGGCATTTTGGTATCTTTCCAGTTATGATACACATTTTCCAGTGTTGGATTTTTGAATGGATAGGATATTTCCTCTCTTGACAGGGCCCTGGGAAAAATTCCCATTGCCCATTGGGAAGATACGTCACATAGCAACAATAGCAACACTCTTATTCGCTGTGGTGTGTCAAATTCATAAGACGTGTTCACTTTCACTTCACAGGGACTTAAAAAAAAAAGGTCCCGTAATGGCACAATCATGTGTCACCTCCCACTGAGTTTCCTCGAGCGTCGGAGCGAGTTGCGTGTTCTCCTCCTCGTAGGCGCTCAGTCTTCGCTCGATGAGATCCCTCTCTCGGTTTAGCGTGGCGAGCTCCTCCTTGAGTTTCTCGTTTTCTGCCTGCGCGAGATGCAAAGCTCATCAAGAGGGAACAATTTAGTCCATCGTGTGAAGGACTTGAGGTGTTCTGACCTGGAGTTGGCTGACATGCAACTGCAGTGCTTGGCGGCTGTTGGCGGCCATCTGCGAGGCTTGTTGCAACGACGCGGAGCATCTGTGGTTCAACTCTTGCATTTCGTCCGCGCAATACTTTTGTTTTTCCTCCAAGAACTTGTAGGTGGCCGCTTCCTTCACCTCATAGCTGACCTGTTGTTGATTTGGGAGAAATCTCAGCAAACATGTTGATAGTGAGACTAAATCAGTCATCACACCTTGGACAAAGGAGAATTCGGCTTAACCGGAGGTGGGCAGTCTGTCAGTACTGACGGAAAGTCCGTCTGTCAGTCACTGATAGACGCTCGTTTTGCTGATGAATGACGAGAACATCGAGCGAGAAGACCAAAGAGAAGGTTGATAATCATGAGGGAACACGTGAAGGCAGTTGGCAGACGATAGACTTAGATGGAAAACGATAGACTTAGATGGGAAAGGTTGACTCGCCGTGCCGATCCTTAACGGGACAAGTGGGAAGGAAAAGAAGAAGTACAAAAAAGTAGCACGTTGAGGAAGTGACGAGCTCAACGAGGCGGCGTGAGAGCCAAATTCGGACCTGTAACTCTTGCAGTTCATTCTCTCTCTCCAGTAGTCTTTGTTCCAACGTTTCGATGAGTGACTCATCTGTCGTCAGAGGGGACCGACTCCCTCCCACAGTTTCAGAGAGACGTTTCGGCCGATGTGAAGATAGCGGGGAACCACCGTCGCTTTGAGCCTTTGGTGACAAGCCCCCAGGGCTCAAACTAGCCCTGTAGCCACCATCTCGACCCCCGCTGTTCACCCAGGGGGACAAATTGGGCTGAGCTCCCTTGAGGAGGTAGTTGGCGGGAGCGGAGCTGCCATCGCTGTGACTGACAGGGCCTGTGCAAGCACTTAGGCTTCCACTGGTGCTGTGGGTGGGGAGGCTTGACATGGAGTTGCGACCAGAGTCTGACAGATTCCCTGAAAGGAAAGTTGGGGATTGATTTTTGAACGCTTGTTTGGCATTCAACCCACATCATCACATTTTGAAGTTTATCGGTGTCGTTTAAGATATAGACCAGAGGATGTGTCTCGCTTGTGTCGGATGCCGGGACTCTTTGATTTGTCCACTTGGCTGAGGATGCGGTCCAGGCTGTTGCGCTGTGCTTCTGTAGAGGATACACTCCTGGGACTTAAAGGCTTGTATGCAGTGGATCGGACCAGCGACTTCTCAGCAGTAGTCTAGAAGAGTGAAATGACACGTTGTCAGAAATGCTCTGCCCGCCTCCCGCCCTTTTTTTTTTTTTTCCCCATAGTCACGAACTCCTTTCAGCTGACGGCCTTACAAAATGCACCTCATCCCATTCCTGACAGAGCCAAGGATGCACAACTTAAAGTCTCAGCAACTAACTTTCTTCAGAGTCTGCCACAATATCCATCCATCCATCCATTTTCTATACCATCTGTTCCGCATAGAAGTTGGAAAAGGTGGCGCCAATCCTAATTGATTTAGGATGCACTTAGATCAGGAAATTCACACCAGGCCTTGGACCGCTTGACACAGACTCTATTTTAATGCCCAACGCAAGTCTGGCACGAAGCATGCTCTAAATCTGTGCATGGGCGGGATCGACTAAGTTTTGGTATTTTTGCAGACAGAAAAAGGAGTTTTTGCAACATTGTGGGCGTGAACACAGCCGACTTGATTGACAGCCAGATAAATCGGCCCCTCTCATCCTTTCAAATCGCAAGGGAGAAGAGCGCTGATCGTCCTTGACCTTGACATGGCAGAAGAAGTCACTGATTTGAGTACCGCACCAGCTAAAGTCGGTCTCCAAGGAACTGCAAGCAACAGGCGAATGAGAGTGTTAGCTTAGGAAAATCACAGAGATGTCAAGTGGGCACTCGCAGGCCGCCTTCTCACCGGATCATACATGTCTGCTGATATTTTGGATGTTTAAAATGGGTTATGTAACATTGTGACTGAGAGTATGACTGGTTGTCTGTCCCTTACTGTATTGTATATGTTCGAACCAGAACACCAGTGCGTCTTGTAAACTTCCTAGCCCACCATCTTTTTGGATCGTCAACCCGATAACACCTCAAGTTAGCATTGCGCTGTAGGCTGTGTCACTTACTGACATCTGCCACAACAGGCATGATACGAAAACGTTGGATGCGGGACAACCTGAATGCCACAGTCCCTCTCCATCTGTATTGTTCAAGAAAGTGGAACCATACAGTAGCTCCCTTCCTTTTTCTGCCCCCCGCCCCCTCCTTCATTCTGTATACCACACCACCCACCCCTCATATGCTGCCAGAAGGAAGATGAATAGCCCTTTCCTGGGTTGTTAATAATATGGGATGCTGAGGTAAAGAAGGAACGCTTGTGAGCTCAGCATTCCTCCTCGCCGACTACATGACTGGGATATGGGGGGGGGGGGGCTTTTTTTGATTTGAAAAAATAAATCTCTCTCCCTATCTACCAAGCTCAATTGGACGCTGATCTATTTCCCATTTCTGCTTCTTCTGCCCCCCCAACTTTGGCCTGGGATCCCTGAGGCTTCTAAAGCTTTCAGAGAAGGTCATTTTCACCTCCTTATTGTCAGTGCACTCAAATCACTTCCCCGAGTAGATCAAGGTTATTCATTTGGAAAGGGGTAATTATGAAAATGAGAAGGTTCACAAGCGACAACTGTCCGCTACCTGCTGTGAGAGCTCTCGCTTCAACAGCTTTTTTTTTTTAAGAGTGCAATCCTGAAGTCTCTGACTCATTAATGGAGCATAATGGAGCACTGGGAAGTCAGATCTGGTGGCCAAAACTACTTCCTGTCAATTCGACAATACAGTACACGTGAACTGCTTCTACCCACTGCTGCGGAACTATTGGAAACATACTATATTTAAAATTATATTAGTTATACACTTACAATAAGCTCATTGTTATTCCTTTTTTTTTTTTTTTTTTTTGGCCGATTTGCATGGTTCTACTCAGCAGGGGTGTCAAACCCATTTTAGTCGCGGGCCAAATTGTGGTGATGGTTTCCCTCAGAGGGCCATTATAACCGTGAATTTTGTGAATTATATCACCTCCACATATTACATTCACGGTGGGCAACAAAGTGATGGATAGCTAGTTTTGAAAGCAGAAGTCAAGAATAATGGCTTGTTCGTAAGCATAAGTCAATAAGTCTGATGACAACAATCATGCGAACAGATTTGCGGATTCAATGTTTCATGTTTCATGAAACAAAGACATGTCAACAAGTGGACTGACAATAACTGCATTCTTACCCCATCAGTCCCTGACATTAGTTTGGGTCGCTCGTCAGATTTCTCCTGTCCGTTCCGTCCACCGATGTAGTCTTCGGTTGAGCCTCCTCTGTGGTGCGCTGACCTCGGTTTATGGCTCACCTTATGTCAAGCACATTCATTTTTCTCATCTTTACCTGACAGAAGATCACGTATGTGTCATTCAAAAGCACATGGGCCCACCTTGATGTAGAAAAAGTCCTCGCTTCGTCCCGACCGGGAGTGCGAGAGGCCTTTGGGGAGGTGGGTGGGGGAGGAGGAGGAAGCCTGAGTGAAGCTACACTTGAGTAAGTCATCAAGGCTGCAACCGCCATTGCGTCGAGGCTGATTCGTTCTGTTTTTCAACCTCAACTCTGTCGCCTTGCAGTGTTTACTGTTGAGTTCGTCGTTGGTGATGAGGCTGCTGACGCTTCCCATGTTCCCGCTGGGCAAGTGAAGGGTTGACTCAGCTCATGACCACCCCAGAGAAGTTCATCTGCAAACATAGCACAATGAAGTTTAAAAGATGTAAACTAGGTTTTTTTTTCTCTCATAAAATTCATGCCAGCACCGATTTAAAGCAATTTTAACTGTTGTTTATTTAACTTCATTGCTTCCCGTTCGTTGAAGAAGCGACATCTGGAGCAGGTGTGCTTTCATTTCCAAAGTAAACACAGTGGAATAAAAAAAAAAGCCCATGTTGGGTTGTGTGTCTCGATTTATGGCTTAACCGTTGGATTGGACTCAAAAGGCCTTTGTGTTCTACTTTTAAACAAATTAGGACATTGACTGACCACTTGCAAACATTTGATTTATACCTCACCCTCATTTTACTGAAAAAACATGCATGTATTCTTGATGTTTACATTCCCATTGGTAATTCCCACCCCCAAATAATTCCATAGCGGTGCGGGCGATTCTGTCCATCCGCGGGAAAAGACAATGAGGCCCCAGATGTAGTGTGACATGATCTGACCCAGAGTGGAGAGTGGTGGCTATCAGGCTCAGAGGCACCCCCTCACCAGCTGGTCCTCAGCCCCTCACCACTTTATAATTACCGCAGCAACAAAGGCTTGGACTATCGTGTAGTTAATCACATCACATCGGACTTAAAAGGGTCATTTAGCATTACTGGACGCATGGCTCGATATGTGTTGTGCGCTCAGCCGCAATGAGGTACACCTTGGAGGTACGCCTGCATCACAGGGTCAAAGGTCTTTATAAAGATCATAGTTTTTAATACAGAGTCAATACATAATATATTCAAGATTTTTATTAATATGATATCATGGTAGTCGTGTCAAGCTAGACCGGAATAAGCAAGAGTTATTTTCCACATACTGCGCATGGTGTATGATTGAACGTTGAATATGATCAGAAATATTATCAAAAGCTAGACATGCAAATCATCTAGAGCAGGGGTGTCAAACCCATTTTCGTCACGGGCCATATTTTAGATACCGTTTCCCTTGGATGGCCATTATGACTGAAATCATATAAGGAAGTCAAGAATTACGGTTTATTCAACTGTCGTTGAAGTTCCTGTAATGAGGTGTTTGGCAACAAGAAAATGCTTACAATATGTCTCTCATTTATTACATATGAGAATTCGAATTTTTGGTTCATATTTTAGCAAGCATCATGGAAGTTGCCCCGTTTGATTTGCTTCGCAGGCCACATAAAATGATGTGGCAGGCCACATCTGGCCCCCGGGCCTTGACTTTGACACCTGTGATCTAGAGTATGTATGGGACGAATGCAAATTTTATTAGTGTTGTTATTTTTCGCACCTGTGCGCTGTTTTACGCTAATGTGCCGAGAACACTTGAATTTCCCCTTTCACCTTATTTTATGGTATCTTATAGGCACCTCAAATGACAAGCAAAATAATAAACATAAACTCACATCGTCACATTTGTATGTTGCATAGTTTTGCATTTTATCATGGTTTATCTCCTTGCTATTTAAATGAACCCTTTCTGTCAATATTTTATTTTTTAATCAAATATGTATTTAATAAAGTCCACAGAAACATATTTAGCAGACATTTCATATTTGTTTTAATACTTTTGCTCCTCTGTTATTTAGACTTTGTTTGGTGCCCAGAAAGGCATGTAAAAATAAATGTACTGTATCATCATGATTGCTGTTAAATGAGAGTGCCAATTAAAACAGTATTTTTTTTTCTCACAAAAACAGCTCGCGTATTCGTAAATCATGGATTTAGTCCAGGTGTACCCAATCTTGCGGCCCGCCGGCAGCGTCATTTGACTTTCTTGTTTTGATTACAAGAGTAAAAAAAATGAATAGCGCTGATCAATTTTCATCATCTGAGAAAACAATAAGCAGACACGACATTGCGCTGAAATGCAATGAGGAGGAAGATAATGGGTGGCGAGCACGGCAAAGAAACCTTTTACACAGAAAGTCATTCGAAGGAAACAAAAGTCTGATCGCTGTCAAAATAAAGAAAAACAAATCCAGAATCTCATTATCTAATCCATGAAGCACGCAGATATTGCACGGAGCCAAACAATGGCAGTGAACTTTGCATCTGCAAAAGCACAAACAGTCATCGCTCCTATTGTGTTGCTCCAGCTTTCACTATCACGCTCACAGCACTCACATACATACACGGTGAAACGGCTTTTTACTTACTAAGCATGCGCCTCTAACCAGGCCTCCCACGAGTGATCTGTCCAGTCCTGCATGAGGACGCCCAGCCCTTTCACACACGCACAGACAGACCCGTATCAGAACACTAAAAACGCTACTAGGCCAACGGGGTCCGATAATGTGCAGTTGAGGGGTGGGGTTGGCTTTGCATTATAACTGACATGTAAATGGCATTTTCTGTGTGTGCGTGTGTTTGTTTTTGGGACCTCCCTCTTTACACCCCCTCCTGCCCCACCACCGCTCCCCGGGGGGAGTAAGTGTACAACATGTGCACCCTCAGAAGCGACGTGTGCCGCTCAAGTGATTAACTCGAGGCCCTCACAAAAGATCCGCCCGTGTACCCCCCTCCCCCCTCCTCCCCACTGTCACCCGGACACCTCCTGCTTCTGCATCGGCCTTGGATGTGCTAACCTCCCCTCCCTCGGTCCCTCCGGCCCGCTCTGTGCCCTGCACCCACACTAAGCAAACAAGCCTTCAGCTGAAGGAGGGGAAAAAAAGCTGCTTGCTTCTTTGTGTGTTGAAGTGTGCCGCTCTTTGTGTTCTACTCCTGTTGATGTATTCTACCCAAACGGCCCCGGACCATATTTGAGTGTTAAATAAAGGACTCAACCTCACAATGGAGAAGGAGCTGGAGAGCTTCACTTTTTGTGTGATTTACAACCTTGGAGCCACGCATATTCAAACGGAATGTTTCAGGGAGCGTCCCGCAGGATGACGTATGAGGTGTTCTCCCCCAAAAAACAACAAGAAAGAATTGAAGATGTACTGTATTTGGTGGTCCTGGAGTGGCGCGGACAAATGAGGTGTAAATCTAACAGGCCATAGATGTCACAAGTTGTCTTATATTTTCTTCTTAATGTGAAGAAAACAGACAGCTTTGCAGCATATCTGCTGATTGATTGTCATGGCCATGCACAAGGAAATCAATGGGGAGAACATTTGGTGACATCATGTTATCTGCCTAGAAGATTTTTATGTGCAGGATTTTCAATTTTCACGCTCTGAGAATAAGACACACTATCTCAGACAGTACCATTCCTTTCGGTTAATGTTTTCCCTCGACTATAGGGCCGCCTGAAAAATCTCATGACAACAAGTAAAGCTTGGAGGTTGAATCAAAAGCTTGGTACACACTTACTCTCTTTCCAGCAAAGGTCCAATTACGCCGCGTGGTCAATAGTAACCTTTTATCACAGCGGACTTTATGTGCCCCTAAACGTATTTTTAATGCTCATTTCAAAAATGTCTTGACCATCAGGTTTTTGAGATGTATTCATTTTTTTTAAAGTTAGCCTATAAAAGCGTGCGCAATACAGGTTTTACCATGCGTTGCAATTAACTGGTATGGTAATTTCAGAAAAAAAAATTCTACCTGTCGCTGAATCTAACTCTTAATTCACAACTAAAATATATCACTATATATATTTTATACAGATTATATTATTGTTATACGGGCGGCACAGTGGGCGACGGGTTAGCACGCTGGCCTCATAGTGCAGAGGTGCAGGGTTTGATTCCAGCTGCGGTATTCCTATGTGGAGTTTACATGTTCTCCCAGTGCCTGCGTGCGTTTTCTCGGGTTTATTGAAGTTACCATAGTATGTTGGAACACAAAGTGGTGTAGGTAGAGGGCAATGGAACACTTTAAACTGTCCCTAGGTGTGAGTGTGAGCGCGAATAGTTGTTCGTCCATGTGTGCCCTCCGATTGGCTGGTGACCAGTTCAGGGTGCACCCTACCTGCTGCCTGAAAACAGCTGGGATAGGCTTCAGCATGATATCCTTGAGAGGATAAGCGGATTAGAAAATGGATGGATGGATTTTTGTGAAAGAGAAAAATCTTGGGCAGATTTGGGCAAAACATTAAATTAGAAAAATTGAGTTGTTTTATGATCGATTTCCACCAAATTCTGCGTTGATTGATGAACTCTCCTAAAATTTCTAAAAACCCTACAAAATGAAAATAAGTGGCTTCAAATGTGAAATACCACATTGAAAAGTGTTAACTGTTAAGATCCCTAAATGTTTGATTTGTGAAAAAAAAGTGTTGCTGCTAGCCCAAAAAAGTAGCTTGTGAGCTAGCTGGGTCTCCTTGCCGCTGACGAACGGGCAGCGGGCTCGTCTGCGCCATCACCTCCTTGCATTCGTGTGTCAGTGTGTGGGTTCACATCACACACACTTCAGGGAAAGTTAACCATTTCTTAAACACATCATTCATCTTGTGGCTCACACACCCTGACAGACATTTGTGCGCATACTTACTGCTTGTTATCTACCTACACCACTTTGTGTTCCAACATACTATGGTAACTTCAATAACTTTTTAAATAACACCTAGATGTTCCCTAACTAGGAAAGATGCGTTTTGGGGCTATCAACATCGCTAACTGGCTAGCTAACTACAGAATACTGGTAGATATTAGCCAAGTGACTCATTTCTTTGTAATGACAGTTTCATTTCACTTTTATGAGTGTTAAAGTGCTCAATATTGATTGAGCAGTCGGCGTGCTGCAAGCGCGTCTGTGAGATGGCGAGGGATGACAGATACACGTGTTTGTCACTTATCTACACAAAAGTGTTTGCACTTCTTTGTGTCCCAGCAGGGGGCTTTCTGTGTGTGCAAGGGGGGATCATACTTTTGAGCACCCGCTGACCCGACTGACACAAAGCAAGGCCGACTCACAATGGACCCCCCACCCCCCACCCCCTTCCCCTCCACGCACATACACACTCATTGACATCGAGCATAGAGCATAGCCAATCGTTTTTACCGCAGCCGGTGGAAGGCAGCATTGTGCTACCACGTTGTAAGATTTATACCTGCCGCTCCCACACAATGACCATGGAACTTTCCACTGTACCTCCACATTGCCAGATGGCACCGCTTTAATTTTCACTGTCTGCATGTTAATTTTGAACAGATGCATGCATAATCTATCTGGTTCACGGTGTCTGTTTTTTTAGGTCACTCTCGACCACAGTATTGTTCTTTGGGTCGGGATTTCTTAAGCTTTAGTAACTTATTATTGTGGCTGCTGCACTTTTACTAAATTGCGATTTCACTACTGCCACCAAAGTTACGGTTTTGTCATGAGTTTGTCTGTTTGTTCTTTATTTGTTTTATCTGCAGTTTAATCCCCAAAGTGTCATTAAACTATATGTGTACGCGTTCTTTCGAGGATGTCCCAGATGAAATATTGTCAGCACTATGAATGTAACACACACATCTCAATTCAACACGTTTTTATTTCTTCCATATTAGGTTGTAATTTGCTCTGCTTCAGTCGGATCTTATTACATCTTGTTACTTCGGACTCGAATAACAGTTTGATATGGGACATCAAATTTGTTGTTTTTATTGGTTGACCGTTTTTCCTTTTGAATAGTTTGGATGGACATATTCATTGATCAATTGAAAGTCAAATCTGGATCAAGTTGAAATGATTTTTGATTTATCATGCCTTGCAGCAACTGAAGCAAAACGAGTTGCACAAGTTGACTGCAATCCGCAGAGGTACTGTGTACTCACACTCAATCAGTTTGCTTTCTGAAGGAGTACAATACTGTATAACATCAACTTGGGGGGAAAGGGGCATTTCTGGCAGTTTCTTGGGGCCTACCCGCCCAGTGCTCTTGTGGTGCGCTTGAGTGCTTTGGAAATAGCGGCTTTCTGGGTCTCTGCTGGTGTCTCAGTAACCCATTGACTTGTGTGTGTTGCGTGGGGGGCGGGATGGGCTTAGCACCGCTTATCACGTTCGGGGTCGCGGGCCGCTGGAGCCTATCCCAGCTGACTTTGGGCAAACCAGTCGACAAGCTGGACGACTCGCCAGTCAGTCCCATCTAGAGAGGGACAACCATTCGCATCATCACAGAATGGGAACTTAACCCACACTGTCTGCACCCAAGTCAGACAAACGTACCACTACATCACCAGTGACTCTCGAGCAGACATTTCGATTCAAATTAGACAGAGCAAAACTATTCCCATTTTGCCGGCATGTATTGGCGTGCATCTGATTTACTGGGCATCTGCTGTAATGTCGATTGCCTCAATGCAAAAAGCGAGATGTATTGCTGTGTTATGTAACACATTAGATAACCGGAATCAATCTGTGTTTCACGCCAAGTAACTGATGATGACTCCCGTGTAATGAAGCAAGCACTTCCCCTTATCATTGTCATGACACGGGGGAAATTAAACTCACAAATTAAACGGGAGCAAGAGGAAGACCAAGAGGAGGAGGAGGACGGCGACGATGACGGGGGGGGGGGGGGGGGAGAAGCGGAGAATGATGGGTTGAATTATTGAAAAGTAATACTCCATCACTTTCTCCGTCAGCCACTGCGGCCTGTCAGACGCACGCACACACGCGCGGATGTCCTGATCTGTGTTGCTGGCTGACGTGCAGGGATGACTAATATGACCCCCAGCAGCAATTCAAATGGGAATGAAGAGTGGGGGACAGACAGCCCATCTATCTCTCCCTTTCATTGCTACCACCGCCACTGTCCGCGCATGTGCGACGCACGCACACGAGCCCTCACAATGACACCAAATAGCGTCTAATTGGCTAATCCTTTTAGTGCATTGTAAAAGGAGATTGAGCATGAATGGGGGGGCTCCAGTGGTGAAGAGCAGAATAGCAGATAGTCATTAAGGGCCCCACAGCGACGAGACGGAGCGCCAGGTTCGGACTGAAAGGGAAAGACGTGCACCGAGTGTCTATGAGAAGGATTTACGGTGCGAGAGTGTAACGCCGCATAATAAACTGATGACTGGTACATTGTCCTGCATGCAGTTTTGTCTGTGAAAGGAGTTTAGATGCAGAGGATGAATGTTCTAGTTTAATCAAACAGCTATCACATCATCTGCGCTCATTGTCGCCGTCCTCTTTGATACCGGGCCAGCTTTTCATGACGTACCCCCTCTGGGTGAAATGAGATTGCCTTCAGATGAGGCATTCAAATGAGACAGCGGGTCAACCAAACAATCAAGCGTCTCACATATTAATAGATAAGGAAGTCAACCGGGTTTGTGCGTCTGGTTAAATACTAATTACGCAATAGCGGTATTTGCATAACTTCAACAGCCGCAAACGCATTGGGGTAAATGTGTCTTTAACGGGGCCTAACCGGCAGCTTTTCAAGCTCAATTCATGCTCAGTACGACAATAAAATCATTGGAATTTCCTTTTAAACACTCTTTACCATGAAATATGAAAATCCAGGTCCACAGAGTGAAAATCCGGCCACAATTTGGTTTTAACCACAGGTAAACAAGCTCCCGAGGAGATCGTTTTGTTCTTCTATTGCACGTTTTGATTCACTTAGCTGCATCTGGGCTCCACTGGAGGTGGCCCGGTGACAGCGCGGCCGCTGAGTTGTGCTTGCGACTTGTAATTAGTCTGAAAGCGCCACTCACAACAACTGCGGTCATTGGTAGCGATGGTGAGAAGATCAGTATAACTTCTCCAACTTCCTTTCTGAAAGTGTCGGCTGGAGCATTAACAGCCACCTCGACACATATGACTCCGCTCTTGTCTCGGATCAGATTTGACTGAGCAAGTACGCCTAATGTCGTGGTGTCCAAAGTGAGTTTTATGTCTTTGGTAAAAGTTGGTTAGTCTCTCATAAAATATTCAGCGAGTGGGCTTTTATTACAGAGTAAAAGCAGCAAAGTGGATTTTTAGCCGTGGAAGTACATTGGACTTTTTAAATTACTGTCCACCTCTTAGCCTTTTTAAAACACCTTCCGTGGCTTGTTTAATGCAGGCTGTCTTGCATGATTGTACCTCTGAGGCACAAATTACACATTAAAAAAAAAAAAGAAAGAGAAAAAAAAAGCTCCCAAATCGGCATGTAATACACACACAGCAAGGCAGTCTTGTTTGAAGCATTATATGAGCAAAGCGAGGTAGAAAAGAACGAGGCCTTGCCTGGCACGGGGGCCCATTGACCCTGCAAGCTGAGCAGCGAGTGATAAGGTTGTCATTCTGGAGCATAACCATCCTCCCACCTCCTAATCTGTTCACGCTCCGTGTGTGTGCATGTGTGTGTGTGTGTGTGTGGTTTGTGTAATGTGGGAGGAAGTGGACGTACAATGAGCTCACTTTTTGGGTCTGCGGGGGGCAAGGGGATGGAGGGAGATTTATTTATTTATTTTAGAACCCCGCTGGAAATATACTGTAAGCCACGGGTGCTACCTGTGCTCATCTCCAGGATAAAATCAGTTTGACCTTGTTGCGGTCAGTTGTTCATTACAAGACGGGAGGCCGCACGTTTGCCCGAGTAAGAACATCTGGATGGAATGCGCCGTAAGTGGAAATACTTTTGTATAATAATGAAACACACATACTGTAGCTAGCGTGAGGCTGCACGTCACCGACTCAGAGGCTTCACTCATGAGGGGGATGCTCTATTTGGGACAGCTATTTTAAGAAGTGTCTCTTCCTCAGTAGGTCAGAACAGCGTCAGTGATGGCGCCTACATTTAGGAAACGAGTTGCTAAGGAATTCCTCTTAAACACAAGGTAGATAATCGGGTTTAATTTGCGCATTTTTTTCCCTCCCCATCTTCTGATCAAAGTCGGTCGAGGGCCGATTTTCAGATGTCTTCAAGATGATCCTGTGGTATGGAGTGTGTTCAACCCAATATTAATTCCATTCATTCATTCTGCTTGGAAAATGGTTGGTAACACATTTTCAATATTTCCGATCAAAAATTGTTATGTGTACGGTCAACAGCGGCTGAGTTCGGCTGAACCATAGACTTGGTTGGTGATTGTGATGGGAAACGGAATGCTAGCCAAGTAGCTCAAATAGTCTCAAATGATGGCTTTCAATCATGTTGATGACGAGTTCAGAAGTGTGCATTTTCCCCCCAAAAAGACACATCATCGTGCAACAGATGAAGAATCCCGTCTAATCTAAATGGTAAATGGAATGCACTTAAATGCCACTTTATCTACAAAACTTGGTGGCTGCCCCAAGCACTTTACAAAGGACTTCACATTCACTTTTCTACTTATCTATTGAACTGGAAAGTACAGCGACAGCCAACTCTGTACCGATGGTTCGCTGCGGGCTGCCACTTTCAACTCGTAAAACTCATAAAAGTTTTTCTTTTTAGTTTAAAATGGCTTACTTTAACCAGGATCCCGCTCTGCATCATGGCCAAAGGCACGTAGTTTATTGCGCTTATCCTCTTTGACACACTTCAGATGCATCCTAAAACTAAGCTAGCTAGCTATCTTGCTAGGGAGATGCTCTCTGCCAGGCGAAATGCCGCGATTTCTTGCTGTGCGACATGGTCTGAGGGAGGGTGGCAGCAAACTAACGACAAAGGTATTGATACTCTGCCGAGATAGGCTTCATTGGCCGTACTGCTGAACATTCAATCTGATGCCGATTAGCTGGCTAGCTAACTATTCACATACCATTCAACCTCATCCACTTCATGCATATCGCTTGAACGAAACAGGTTGTCTCCACAAGATGCATATCTAAGTGCAACAATTATGATTTGATGTTTGTTTTTTCACAACCACTGAAATCCTCATTCATAACCAGCGATTCGCACACAGCCAAACTTTTAACAATTTCTTCGACTACTCGTTCTCCTTTTTTGGTATTTTCACTCATTTTTCACGCACTACGCTGCCTCTCACAGGTCATTCCTGGTATTGCATTGATCACCTTGAGTGCACGCACGATAACGACACACGTACCGATTAACTTTTTTCTGCATCTTTTGTGAGGTTTCAAATGTGTGTTCTATGTTTTAGATACCAGGTGCAATAACATCCTCCCAAAACCTGCCACACACCCAACGTTTTGTCAATGACAATGCACAGCAATGTCGAACATGCTTGGACGTGCCCATTCGCCTTTTCACACCCCAATAACGTGTATGTCTTTCACAAAGGCTCCCACTTCATTCCGCATAGTTTGAAAAGAGTTGAATAGCAGTGCAAACGGAACGTGTTCCTTTGCTGTCTCAGTCAACAAAATGAGAATGATAGACAGGAGTTGGGACCCCGGAGAATGATTGGTACTAGATGACCACCTTCAGGTCAGCACTGAAAAACCTTCCTGTTAAAAACAGGTTTGTCCAGTAACGGTTATGTTTGTGATGGGCAAATTTGATAATGCAAACTCCTCATTCACGATGTGTACATCCCGCTGAAAGGTACGCGAGGCAAACTTGTCCAATATTAATTGAATGCGGAATGTGAGCCCACGAACTTTGAAGCAAGCAAGACAAAGGAGGTCCCTTAAAGTTTGAAGTTGACACTTCTAAAAATGTAACTTTAGCACAAAATATTTGTGGGGAATTACCTGATCGGCCTCTCTTTCTAGTCCCAAACATGGACTGCTCCTCCCCAAAACGATATAGACGACCACGGCCGAGGAGGAGGAGGATGATGATGATGTTGGCGTGTTCCTCTTTGCCCCTCTCACCTTCTGTCAACAGCAGACTACGGTGCAATCAGCCCATCCACTGAACACTCACATTCCTCCATAAAGTCGCTCTGGCTCTCTCTGCCCGCCCCCTCTTTACTGTGCATCTTTGTAGCCTCCCCCCAACTGAATTCCCATCTCACTCCGCTCCGTCACTCATCGTCCAAACACGGCTCGACTAAATCCTCCTCCAGCATGCACTTCTCCTCTCTTCTGCTCACTTCCCACTTTAGTCCTTTACATCACAAAAACAAAACAAAAACATCAGCCCTTAGCCCTCGCATGTGGAGTGGCTGCTTTTGCGATGACACAACCCTAGAGTCAAACGAATCCATCCAATGTAGCACAGACGTGTGGTCGGCAAACCAGTGACCACTGACGGGCTGATTTTTGGAACATTGACTTTTTCGGGTCAAAGATCTCCTCTGTGATGTTTTGCTTAATTGTTAATAAAATGTTTTCTTGGTTAGCATTCACTTATTCAAGACCTCCCCTGCACCAAAGCACTTCCCATCTCTCCGTTGATGCGACGTGACATGTGGCCATTCTAATCATTTCACCTGGTCTCGCCTTCCTGTGCCAATCAATCTGTCAAGCTTCTTCCCTGCCCTCTTGCCCAGCTGTCTCTCATTATGAGTCGGAGTCGCTTCTGGTTGATTCCTTGTTTGTGCCTGTCACTGAGGCATCAAACGCTCTTTGAAGGATTTGCCTTGAAGATGTTTTTTGTTTGTTTGTGTTGGTTCCTGTCCCAGTGTTTTTGTTTGGAAGAAAACCTTTTGAGGTTTTCTGTACCAGTGCTTGGTCCATTTGCATTTGGATTTACCTGCTTGTGACGTTCATTCCATTCTCTGCAATCCACACTTGTGAATGTAAGTACGCTACATGTTTTTCAAGTTACGAAATTGGTTATTGTAAATGTCTGACATGCAAATGTATGGCAGCCATATTGGACTGGGCCTACTTGTTGAGCTGGGTTAACTAGTGGGCAAAAAAGGCTAACCTAGCAAGCAACTGTACTTTTTACTCAAGCTTCTAAATTATTTTGCACTCATGAATTGGCCTAATTTTTGCTGGGTTGAGTTCTGGTTTAGCTGATTAGCAAACAAGGCTGGTGAAAAAGTTGCTTCACTATCAGTTCTACAATGACAAGACACAGATGAGCTACATTTTACATGTTCTTTTTTTTAAATACATTAAAAAGTGCATTGTCTGATCTCCATGCAGTAAAGGATGTGCCAAGATGTAGACTAACACTCATCATATGCATGCAGGGGAGTAATTGAGCCTCATTTGAAGATTGTGGTATTATCTACTTACCGGTAAATGCCCGCTCTCTTGATTTATTTAATATCGGCATGTACAAGACCCAAGAAAGGGATTTGTATCTTTTTTTCTTTTTTTGACATTTTAATGATTGTATAATGGTCCCAGAAATGCCCCCCCCCCCATTTAAATCAGTCGTTATTTAGTATGTGTAGGACGTCGTTTTTTTTGTGACATTTGCAAGCAGCAGACAATAATAAGGCAGGGGGGAGGCCGGCTGTGCCGTGGTGTTTGGTTATGAAGCCCATGACAATGAATGGCAGTGCATTTTTAAACCCCAGTGGAAAATCTTGGCGAAAAAGGATTTGAGGCGTGAGTACATCCTTTCCTTTTTTTTTCTGTGTCCATCATTTCGCCTGTGCGCCTGCATATCTCTCTTGTTGATGTCGTCTCTTTTCAACTGTCGAGCCTCTTCAGCAGTCTCCCCTCCTCAATTCTCCCTCCTAGCCCCCCCACCCCCCACCCACTCCCCAAACTCTACACAAAGACTCCTGCATTGCAATTAGAAGTATCAATGTTTTACTGCTGTCTCACTGTGAATATCAAGTTTGGAA
The DNA here is from genome assembly GCF_054856545.1 of Hippocampus guttulatus. Taxonomy (NCBI): domain Eukaryota; kingdom Metazoa; phylum Chordata; class Actinopteri; order Syngnathiformes; family Syngnathidae; genus Hippocampus; species Hippocampus guttulatus. Next base: position 18,612,783 of record NC_141265.1, read on the forward strand.
TGAGTCAAATTTTCTGGCTGAGAGGTTTTTAGTTTTTTTTTTTCTTTTGGTCTTTGCCGTCAGGGCAATTTGGGGAAATTGTTGCAGACTTCCCTCTTTCATTCGACTGACAAATTGTCTCAAAATTACACACAACCCTCTTATTCTGGGTAGCGTTGAGCCTTTCTAATTTGAAGCTTGGGACATAGTGACAGTTGTTAGAATGCGTGATGATACGCACGTTGACCATATCGTTTGAAATACCTGCGTGATCGTCTGAAATCCCACGCAAGTGCAGTATCATTTATGCTGCCTTTTTACATAGAACTATGTGGATAGTAGCGAAATACAATGCTTGTATTTAATTTTGATATGGAGTGTATCATCCTGAGAACTCTTCCCAATGTCCTTTTGTCGCATCAATAGAAGGTAGTCCAGATAAATTGAATCACGATCAGAGGCCACGACTGTATTTGCAGAGTACAAGATAGGCTGCGGTTTCGATCGCGTGGCGTCACATCCGGTGCGCGCCGAACCTATGTGGTTTCAAAATGTACGTGAAGCCTGTTCAAATCCGCCACGATTTATGCGGTCTACACGAGGAGCAGCTTTTGAAGGCGTTGAAGCACCCAGGCTGCAAAGAGTCTTTCTAGCATTTGGAAGTTCGAGTTGTGCGACAGTGGCAAACCGTAAATTTCATATTGATCCCAAGTTTATTTTTTGTTCTTGACTCTTGCCGGTTCTGTGGTCTCCACCCGTCATTTTCGATATTACCAAGGTGCATTGCAATAATTGCAGATTTAATTCCATGGCATTATGTTTTTTTCCCATTTGTGATTGCCTGTCGTGGAATGAACTGTTGTCATGACTCCGTGTACAGAACACGCGTTTGCTCTTTGTTTTTTCCCGATCAGGTGGGCAGGTATTTAAATGCATGCCTCTGTAATTGCATGTTGTATAAAAGCGTATGTGCTTTGAAAGAATCGTGAGATTCCTCCTCGCTCTCAAAGCACATCTCATAAAATGGGTATTGCAATCAGAAGAAAGCAATTAAGAGTATTTTTCTGAAATGACTAAATGGCTCGGATTCTTTGGAAATGTTCTGTCTGCAAAAGGCTCCTAAGTACTTGGAAAGCGCTGCTCAAAGTCATTGTCTTGTATGTCAAAAGCATTCATCCTGAACATGCCTGTTATTCTTGGCCTAGGCTTGTCTTTCTCCTTTCACTTGTCCCCACCATGCACACACACATACACAGTCCCAAATGTTCGGGGGAAGATCAATACCTCGCAGAGTAAAAGGCTCATGCATAACGTTGCATAATTTTGTTGACCCAGCTGGCCCAAGGAACTGACCCCAATCAATATGCACACATGCAGCTCTTATCTAAAATGAAGCCATTGTAAAATAAAACAATTCTGAACAGCGACACAGAGTTGCCCTCTTCTCCTCTCGTGCTAAAATCAAGTTTTCAACCTAAACGCGACAATTATCTTTAAAGATGTAAAATGTTTTCGTGAGAGCATCTCTTTCTCCAAATAAACATCCGGGGCCTCTGCGGGAGAACTTCAACCTGTTAATCGCTAGTAATAAGTGAAATCCTCGCCTCCGTGCCGCGCGAAAAGTGTTGCTCTTTAGAGTCGTAAACAGGAAGCGGTGACATTGACGCCCCGGTTTAATTACTTCCAACTGCTCCCTTGTGCTTCCTCCATCGCTCGAATAGCATTTGCGCTGCTGTTTGATGGCCCTCCATCATTTCAGCCATGTATTTGTGCAAGATTCAGCCTTCCGTAGCTGGAACCGCTCGGCTGCTGTGAAAAGGGAACATATGCGTATGTGTGATTATAGATGTGGCTGCGCTAACAAGCTAAATGGCCTTCGCTAATCATTGCGCCTCGCTTGTTTCTGTAGATCTGAAATGGTCCCTCTGCTTTTGCTTCTCTGTCAAGGCTGACGACTCAGGTGAGTGTCTGCACGTTTCCCCCGGGGGCTGACATTGGGCCCGCGACGGCCATAAGTTGGAGTGAGATGAATGCAATTTGGCAAAGAGGACACACTTAGGCCCATGATGTACGGCCGCCTCATCTTCCGCCGTCACTGCGGAGGGAAACGAGTCGGGGCGGCGGTGTGGTGCTTGCATTGCACAGCTGGGAGCGCGTCTCATAGCAGGTCTAGCGAGTGAGACGCTCACCTACTCGTTGACATGTACGGCCGCTCATCTTGCGGTGAGCGCTGGCACTCGGCGTTCGAGCTACAGTCGAACGTCTTTTAGACGTTGGTAATCGGATGGCCACCCAGTTCTGGGTGTTTTCCGCGTCTGATTTAGAAGTCAGCTGGGATAAGCTCCGGGTGATTTGCAACCCGAATGAAGATGATCTGCGATTGGCTGGCAACCAGTCCAGGGTGTATGCCGCCTACCGCCCGAAGACAACTGGCAGAGGCTCCAGCATGCCCGCAACCCTTGTGATTTAGACAGTGGATGGATGGATGAGGAGAGGAGCTGTCACGGCAAAAAATAGAAATGCATTCCTCAGTCCTTTTTATTTTTCTGTATTTACATCCAAATTGATTTCTTTGTCGACGCACGCGGTGGCCCTGCGCAAACTGAACACAAGTGAGTCAGGTCCATGCGTGCATAATCCAGCTACTTAACAAACCAATCGGCGATCAAACGGCGAGTGGAACAATTCACATCGCCTTGCACGCTTTAGAGGCACACTGAGGAAATTACGGTAGTCCAAAAACAACACTGTAATAATCGAGACAACAAATTATTTCACCTCTCAGAATTGAATCACAAGCGCCATCAGAGCGATCTCCTCGAGGAACTGCGCCTACTGTTAAATCAAATTCAAACTTTTTTTTTAAATTCAAACCATACCCTGGCATCATGTTATCAGCAATCAATTTTTGTTCGTCAAAACAATTTGGTTAACCTCACTCTGTTTCGGCACTTCATAAGCGCTTGTGACCAACTCAAGGAAACCTGGCAGTCACCTGACAAACTTCTTTTTGTTTCTTCTTTTTTTTTTTTTTTTTTTTTTAACTCGGTGATCAGATTCAAATCCCGATCGCGTAAAGCTTACTGTTTACAGTCACCGTTCGAAACTAACGGTATTCTTAACTCGGATGCAAATTTTTTCATCTCTGACTGGCACACAGATGCTCTCACTTCAAAGCGTCTGATGGCTGTCTCTCTCTCTCTCTCTGCGCAAAGCCAATTTGCTCCCACTAAGTTGCCTCTCACCCGCAGCATATAAATAAGCCTGACAGCAAGTGGTCAGGGCGCACACTGAACCCCCTGTCAGATCGCGTAAGGGCAATAAAGTTGTCGGTCTCTCGCACACTTTCACGCCGACGCCTCACGACAAGTACAAAGATGCTGCGGTTGATGAGCCCCCGAGACGGATAGGAACGCAAACATTGAGCTCGTAGTATTGATTCAACATGCTCGACTCCTCTAAGCCGCAATTTGACGAGGCTTTCGTTCGTCAACGAACAAGCATTGTCTTCAGCGCCATAAAAGGATTAGGCCTGCCTTCATTTAACGCACGCAGATCATCAATGCACATCTTGACCCTCTGAGACATCTTTGATTGCAGCTCCCAGCTACTGTTTCACCCTCGTTTTACCTTTCAGACTGGATTTTCCTCATAATCCTATTAAAGTCTCGCAGTTAATCGCGGAAGTGGTGAGTGGATGATTTAAGTTTTTGATGTGGTGAGCGTGCGCGAGGCGCGGGGCGCAGATTGAAAACCGCCAAAGTCACCCTGATCTCGCCGCCTTGTCCTCCAGGTGTTGTCTGTTTCCCCGCGCGCGTGCGCAAATTTGACGAATAAAGCCATTCATCTCGCCATGTGGTTGGCACATCAGAGGCTAACAACAGTTAACCGCTTTGAGGAGTCTTAAGCATCTGTTAATCGGGATTATATGGGGTGTAACCGAGCTATCAAGTCAAGTAGCGTGGTTGGAATACAACGCAAACATCTCCTCTCTGCCTCGGAGTTACACAGCAGCCAGGCAATGATGATCGCGTTCGTTTCTGCTCGGTACGACTTGCGTACTATTTGCCATTCTGGCGAACAGATAGAGATGTTTCCAACAAGTGCCCCCGTTTGAATAATGATGAGGTCCGTAATCCAGAAGTTATTAATTTCCGAAGAGGCCAGGTTGGGGAAAAACGACGATGATATAATTAAGCCTGTGTGAGCACTATGGCAACGGGCTAAACAAATGTGTTAATACCGTCTAAGCTAATTAAAACTCAGCTTCTGCTTCACTAATGCACTTTGAAAAAAATAAAAATAAAAATCCAGCACTGGCTTCTGATTGCGGTTTAATCAGGCTGCTATTTCACCCATTTTGTTCATTCCTTCACCGAACATGCTCAAGAGCTGCTGCACGAGATAACCTCGCTCTCCCTCCACGTGACCCCCATTTGCTTTGCCCGTTCTCTCTCCACTTGTCCACATGCAGCGTTTTGACAGTGCGAACAAGTCCAATGGGCTTTATACAATTCTGCAATCATTTTTTTTTCTTTCTTTCTTTCTCAAACTCCCTCGACAACCACCATGGAGATGAGTTGCACGTGGGCTTTCACAAGGGGGCACTGTTGACATTCCCAATCATCAGCATACACCCCCCCACCCCCTCCAACGTCACCTGATGCATTTGCTCCCCAATAAAATGTCTCCTTCTTGCGCTTATAGATTATATCGCACATGGAATGAAATTATGTTATTCCTCATAAGCAGGAGGAAAGTATGAGCAACGGCCTCCCTCCCCCAACCACTCCCCCCTTGGTTTAGAATTAGATGTGCACTGACACTGGGGGCACTGGCTCCATTGTGCTCTCGGCGTAGAATGGTCCCTGTTAATTTCCTAGCTCAGTGGCGAGGCTGTCATTATCTGTGGATGGGCATCTACAATGGATAATAACCCTGGAGGGGTAAAAAAAAAAGATTTCAAACTGCGGAGAAAATATTGCCCTCATCAAAATCACTTCATCATAGTCTCTTTGCTTGTTTGTTTTTTTTCAACCCACTACCGTCCAGGTGTGATTAGGACCAACAAGACAATTTAATAAAAAAAAAAAAGCCCTTCCTCTCCATGTAAGAATTTAGTCCCTGGCCTAATTCCATATTACCGGTAATTATTTGTTCCAGATGTCATTACTAAAATGAACCGGCTGGCTGCGGAATCCAGATAATTGCGTGTTATTTGATTGTAGCACTAGAAAGAAAGAAAACAAGTACGGACACACAAACAAGCACACTTTGGCTCAGAGTCTGAGAAGTTGGAACTGTGTAGGACTGCGACTTGTCTCACACGTCGTCCAGTTGATAACAGTAATTACTTTCTTATGTCTGTTGGTCAGCTTCTTTGGAGGCGCATCGGTTGTTTTAAATTGTCTTCTCCTAGTTGGGGGTGCGGGCAGGCGGTGAGCATAGCTTGGCCCAATCAAAAAGTGCGAAAGGGTTGTCGACGTATCAGCAGACGCACTTTGACGTAAGCGCTTATGATTTTGGGATGAATTGGAAAGGCTACTCGACATGATAGGAATCAGATTTAGCTGTCAGTCATTTTATCACACGTCGAAAGGTAGTTTTGCAGACAAAATGTCATGTCAATGTTATCTGTGCCTCTTGCATGTGGATCAATTTTCTGTGTGTGAGGTGCGCTCTGTCGGGATGCTTAAAACTGAGGCCAAAGGTTCCATTCAATACGACATCGGGTGCTACTTGACCCCCAAGCACAGTAGAACTTCTGTTCACTCGTGTGAACCAGGCATGCCTTCTTTTCCTACTACAAATATTTAATTTCCACAAATTGTGACCCCTGCCCTGGCTCAATTAATTGCTCGGTGTGTTGCCCGCTTAAAGGCCTCACCCCAAATCTTTTTTTTCCCCCCACAAGCGGTTCTAATTGCCTCAACTATAGCCACGCCGATAGCTGCATGAGCCCCATAAATAGCTTCACATCCTCGAAGCAGGAATGTGGGTAACACATAACAAAGAAGAAAAGGGCGACACGTTCCAGTGCCGCGTGTGGACATTTGCGTCAACATGAAACAAACATCTTGAAAGCAGCAGCAGCTCTTGGTTAAGACAACAACGATTTATTCTTCAGACAAAGTAAGCCAGGAGAAACAAATTGAAAATAATTACCACGAATACAAACAAACATAATATGAATCGGAATGGTGATAAAGTCCTACAACAAGTGCAAACCGTTCTGGCCTTTATTCTTTTTAGACAAACTAAACAATGAGCCGTGGGCTGAAAAGAATGATCTTGAACAACACTAACAAAATGTGCATCAGCAAAGTCTCACAGCCATACATCAACTTCAAAGTGAAGGGATATACTGTATATTCATTCTCTTTATTCTTCTCAAACTGTGTCATGAGAAATGATTTGAAACAAACCAATTTACAAAATGTTGTCAATCCGTCATTGATCAGCGACCTGGGCACATATCCGTTTTTGTCAGTCCGTCATTTTTTTCTCCAAGCCGGACCAAACTGTAATCGTCCGTTGTTGAGTCAGTCATGTTATTCTTAGCGTGTTTCCATCAGTGAATTTCATCAGTCCGTCTATCGTTAGTTCTTTTTTTTTTTTTACTTACAAAAATGTAATAGTCCAACAGATGAAGAATCCAATGTGATTAAAATGGTAAATGGAATGCACGATATATCTCGGTGTATCTACATCATACGGTGGCTAACCAAAGAGCTTCACACACTCATACACTCGGATATATTTTGCATAAACTTATTGGCCAGTCTATTGAACTGTTGGTAGGAGCACACCGGTGGCTGCTTGTAGCTGTTTTAACTCTTAAAAAACCCCCGAGTGTTTTAATTTAAAGTTTAAAATGGCTTACCTTGGCTAGAATCCCGCTCCACATCGTGGCCAAGGGTAAAATCCAATCAAAGAAGCTTGCCGACTGACAGGTATACTTGATGATAACACTGACGGATGAAAACTCACCTTGGTCATTGCTTAGTGCTTTTTCTTGAAAGTTTCCCGTCATTCATCAGTCATCAGCAAAATGGCCGTCCGTCAGTGACGTACTGACGGATTGCCCACCTCTGCCGGTTACTATTACTAAAACAACATTGACATTGCGGATCTCACAGCTGTGCAGAAAGTGCCAACTGGAGTCCACAGTTTTTTTTCCCCAGGTCTTTAGCGGAGTGTGTAAACTTTAATACGGAACAAGTTCCACTTCTAACCGCAGTTATTAAACACGCGGCTGCTTGCGTGGCTCTACTTTTACCCACGGTGCGCATTTGTCCAAATGAAGGCCTCTTCTCAAATGAATAACTGATAATCACTGCAGTTGCCGCCAACCACCGCATGAGGAAATATTGCGCTGTATGTTCTTGCGCTCAAACTGATAATTGCAACGCAGTGTGCTGGTAAACCCCCAAATCGGCGAAATCACATCAGACCAAAAAGAACGTGATGATAGATTTGGAGGAGGCTCAAAGCGCCGACAAGCACTCCGTTTCCTCTCTCGCAGCCTCGGCGCTTATTGACCCTGGTGGGCCAGTGATGAAGGAGGCCCATCTCGTAAAACGCATTACACCCTAATGAGATTATCCCATAAACGGATAAAAGTTCAATAAAATAACATCATTTCTGCCTAGTTCAGGAATACGCAGATGACGGCGCTGATTTGTTTCTGCTGCTGGATTAGCTCAACAGAACCCGGGTGATTCAGAGTTAAGTGAGCCGGCATGGCCGTCTGGTCCAAGCTAATGCTCATACGCGAACATCGGATGTTTATATCAGAGTGCTGCAGGGTGTGAGCGCGGGGAATTGAAGAGGTGCAACTCACGGAGCCTCTTTTGCGAGTCTGGCTTTCCGCTCGTTCCCCCCGGTTCTCAGTTCCTTCAGCTTTTATGCTCCAAGGCCCTGGAACATCCTTCCTGAGCACTGTGGGCGCTCCAAAACGTCCGACTTTGGCATGTTAACGTGTTTCTTTACTTTTACTTGAACAAAATGGGTGATTTATGCAGCTGTTACGCCTCGCGCTTGATTTAATGTCTCCGCCGTGAAATACAAGAATCACTCTCGGCGGACCAAATTGGGCTTTTGAAAGTGGACTTTGACCAGAAATTATGTAGCTGTCTTATCACACCTGCACAATATAACAAGAGTTGTTAAAATCCTCCCTTTGCAAAGATAATAATCCTCGAGTTTTACATCATCGTAAGGCGCTTGTTATTTTTTTTGGCCCCTATGGTGTGTCTCCACACAATATAAAAGAATATCGCAAGGGCATTTTAACATCACTGCAATTGACCAACCCCCAATAACACCGCACTGTGAATCCAAAAATGAGCAGTAGGTGTTCCAAATTTTATTTTAAGCTCCATTTCCTCGTCCGCTAACGGCTATTTCTCAAATGATCTGAATTTTTAACACGTGTAAAACTCAGAGGTGGGCGGAGGAGCCAGAAATTGTTCTCAAATGAGAGGACGGTTACTTTTGAAAAATGTCACGCAAGCAAAAGTAAAGAGTAGCCTTACTTCAATAAGAATAAATAAGGACTCGGTGAAAAAAAGTCTTGAGTAACTAGTGAGTAACTGTTTTCAATCGTTGCATGAATGTCAAAGAGGGGGAAAAAATACATATAAAACAGGAGTGTGCACCTTCTGATATTTCACAACGACGTTACTTCGTGTAAAAATGACAAATTTTTTTTTGATGAAATAAATTATTATTTATGTACTTATAGCTGCTCTGCCATTGGCTATTACCTAGCATCTTCCTGGCATCCCATTGGCTAAGAGGGACTTTTGCCGTATGCGTTTACGTATAGATAGATATGTGTCTACGCAGCGTCTTTGTCATTCGCCCCTCGGGCCACGAAGCGTTCCGATAGTTTGACGAAAACATTAATCACCCAGAAAAAGTGTTCACCAGTCGGGCGATCGCTTACTTCAACATGAAACGTGTTTGATTCAATTTGCCTCGGACATGTCGTTACTGAAATGTTAATATTTCAAATGATGTCACATTTATATATTTATATTTCGGATTGCGCGCGCCACCTCGTATGACTGAGAGAATATAACTTCCATCTTATATTATAAAAGAAGCCTTGAGCTGCACTCGCATGCGACTCTTCGATACGGATTGAAAAATGAGAGAAGACAGTTAGTGAGAATGAATATGAATTTAAAGTCTGTCACACGGAGGATGTCATTTAAATACGCTGCTTTGGGATTTGGGGATTTTCTTACCCAACCAGTCACCTTACTTCCCCCGGGTTTTTTTTTTAACCTCCTTTTCTGTCTCAAGCTGCTTCACGTATTCCATCAATGGCATGTCCCGGTTGTCTATTGATGAAAGGGAACGATAGCCAAAAGAAACACACCGCACTTCTGACTACATCCTTTCAGCAGTGTACACACCGTTGCTCCATCCTACAAGGGCCGCCCGCATCTTCCATTTTGTAAAATCTGCCCCATATCCAGAGGTTGTTTAGCCTTTAAAACGAATCATTTAGATGGAGAATCCAGGCAAGATTTGAGTGTTTGAAGGCCATGCTCTTGGATTGTTCGCTCCTTCGAGTTCTATCTTTGAAACGCTTGAACTTTACAAAATAAAGCCTTAATCCAACCCTGTGGTCAGGGCTTTAAAAGCAAACTCCCAAGTGTTTAAAAAAAAAAAGCTGTTGATCGGAAGTATTTGGCCTCCTAGAGAAACCAGTCGCCAGTGTCATGTTTGTCCATTACCGCCTTTATTGCTTTCCTCCATTAGCCGCAACTATCAACGAGCGGGCGTCTTTCTCGCAACATACTTGACCTCATCAATTAATCACCCCGCTCTTACTTTTCATGACATGTTCACTCTGCTACTCCCTCCCAGTCCAGCTGCGTTTCCTTTCCATCTCACTGATATTTCCGCTGATGTCTTTTTGATAACACGCACTCATCATGATGTTGCTGTGGAAGGCGCGAGTAGTCATTGATGAGAAATGCATCACTTGGTGACATCCCGTGCGCATTTACTTCCATGTGAAGCCAGCTCTCCACATGGAACCCATCGTGGCTGTGAGGTGCAAACATCATCTCTCTGAATATGATCAATGGCATATTTACTCCCCCCACAATCGATACTAATGATCAGTCCCCATGCGATCTGTTATTTTTACAAATTAGTAACCAATCCAAAGTGTTGAAAATAAACTGCAAGCAAATCTATGAACTTTATTGGACACTTTAACTTAAAAAAAAAGAAAAGAAAATAATAAGGTTAAAAAATGCTCGCTGTGACATGTGAAGCTCATTGGCGCCGAAGATAAGTTTGCATGTTGCTTAATTTCTGTTGATTACACTGTCTAGTTGCTCTTTTTTTTTTTTTAATGCATCACTCATGCCTCTTAAACTTTTGAGTGTTTGGGAAGACAACAAAAGTCGGTTTGTGAAGTATTAATGCCTTTTCTCTGGTCGGGAGCTTGGCACGATCGTAGACTCGATGGGCTTGGCTGGTGGTAACGATGTGTCAGTCACGTTCTTATCAATGTGTGCATTTTGGTGATTCAGCAAATTAAATCGCTTATAATATCGACTTTAATGATGTGGTGTTTGCTAACTCACGCAAGATCGTTTTTATCTACTTTTTTTTTTTTTGGTGGGTGGGTGAAAACTAGTGGATTTGGAGATTCTGCCTGGCAACGTGTTATGCAAGAAGTCTTGCACTGTTCCAAGTGGTAAAATAAAATAACGGTAACCAGAGGGGTTTCTTCACAATGAAAATAATCTGCATTCAACCCGTGTCTCGAACTAAAACTACTCTGAAACCCGTGCCCATCATCAGATCAGGAAGCCCCGTTCCCCGCCGAACTATAGAACTCCGTCTTCTACCGAGGCTCCCTTGCATTAAGGAAATTAAGCTGCCTGCAAAAAAAAAAAAAAAAAAAAAAGGGTCAGAGGCAATTTATTTGCCTGAGTAATAATACCGAAAACAAACTCATGAATCAAATTTCATAGCACAAGCACAAGCCCGAATCATACGTTTTATTCATATGCACCTTTTTTAAAGACTCAAGGTTGCCTTACAAAACAAAGGAAAATAATAGAAAGGATTGAAAAAAAAGAGAGAGAGGGAAAAATTGGTTAAATAGCAAATCAGGAGTAAAACACTAATGGAAAAACAAGCAGACTCAATCTGCTTGTTTTGGTCAACTTTGGAGTCAATTTTCCATAAGGGAAAAGCATCTATTTATGATACTGATAACACTCATCTTTTCATTTGATTCCTCACTAAATTTCTAAATCATGAATGAAACGGGTCGAAAATTCAACATTACTACCAGAACCGAGATGTCTTCCCGGAGGCCCTTCAGTATTATGAAAATCACATCTGCAAGTGAGGATGAATCCATTTTATTCGTTCATTTTGGACTATTAAAATTCATCAGTGGGTACTAAACTCCCGCATGGGTCCAAAGAGCTTTGACTTACACTTGCTGCTGCTACTGAGGAGGATGTTAATTCAGTTTTGTTTTTTTTAAAAAATGAAGATACGTTCAATTTTCACTTCTGACAAATGTAACCCTAAAAGACGTGCTTGATTTGCACAGTTGGTGTTTATTCATGGAGAGAGTCCCTGTGCCAATGAGTCTTTGGTAAGGTCGCTAAGATGTGGTGCGGGGGTGATCGTTCCTGGGTTGGTTGAATGTCTTCTAACATGACCCCATATTCAAGTCATCAGTTGCACCAGTTAGCATAAATATGACAAGAATTTTATTTATTTGTTTTTTAATTTGTACCTCCACTTCCTTTTTTTTTTGGAGACATGGAATAACTTCAGGTCATAAATAGACTTACAGTAGACGGGAGCAGGCTGAAAAGCTTGCCAGCGTGGCGGCCATGTTGGCGGGGCCGACTGTCCCATCAAAGATAGTGGACAGCATGGATGCTAGCTTAGCATCACCATCGTATCCACCTATTCATATCGCTGTTTTCTACTCCAGGCGCTTGTCGAGTACGTCTCTTGAGGATGTTGTTTTTGGGACAGTGCGCAAGCACTTAGCTATGGCGTCTCGTCAGAGCGAAGGTGAATTCAGGAAGCGCAAACATTGTTGCTCACCAACACAAACCATTGCATGCCATTTAGCCCTTCTCCCAATACACGAGGGACAGAAGTTTGGATAAACTTTCAAGCTTTTCAAACACTTTGAGCCTTTTTCCCCCCAAAGTATATGCATTTATTTATATTTTTTGCTGTCCTGAGCATTTTTTTTTGACTACGACAAAGGTCCAAACAATTTTGTGCCATTTAGTTTTTTGTTTATTTATTTATTTTTTTAAGTGCACAACAAATTCACTCGGACGTAACAGACAGTCGGCTCTAACGTACGACCCCTTCCCGCAATTCGTTATATATATTTTTTCCCCAGGGATCAAGAGGTCATCCAGTAATTGAGATTGGATGGTGAACGGGTTCCCTAATGTTGTAACCAGTGAGTGGATGTCTGTGCAGGAAAGAGCAGTGAGAGAAAAGGTGCACTGGAGAACGCTTTTAGTTAAAAATAAATCAATCAAACAATCCGAGCATTTGCAGGCAGTTATGTTTTGTTTTTCACTTGTCTTTTTTCCTTTATGGTCTTTTCTCTTCATGCTTTGTCTATCTGCTTTGTGCTCTTAATAATCTCTCTCTCTCTCTCAGACCCACCGCTCCCCCCGCTTTCCTTTTCCTCAGTTTTCCCAACTCTCATTATGTCTCAGTATCCACATCTCCTCCTCCACCTGTCCTCTGTGTCTCCCTCATCTTTTATCACCTCTCGCTCTCTTCCCGTTTTCACTCCCATCTCCACGAGTGGTTGTAAGAGAAGATGTTTGGACCCAACATTGGATTTTCTTTTTCCACTCTGCAAGTGCTGGGGGGCGCCCATGGGGTCCTGTGGGGTTGGCCCTTGTTGATTGTGCGCTGTAGTCCTCCTGCTAACAAGCTCATTGCGAATCCAAACCCGGAGCTCCACTCCGAGTGGGGGTGAGGTGCGAGCGGGGTTTCGCTGCAGTTGTTTTTCTTCTGCACTCCCGTCATCCCTCTCAACGTTTAGGTCCCTCGTCTCTCCAGCACCCCCCGACCTGCTCTCCTTCCTCCTCCTTTTATGCTTCGGTGCTTCTACAATGTACACAAGCAAGGGATAGTCCAACAGCCCTGGGCTGAAACCTCAACAAAACTGTCACTGAGAGAGTTATTCCTCGAAGGAATATGCTCACCTTTTCCTCCGCCGTCTACACTTCAGCATTTTAATTTATTGGGCTAACCCTTTATCAGTTACACATAAAAAAAAACAAGATTAAGCGAGAGGCTAGATTCTGCCTGCTTTTGATTTTGTGGTATCATTTTCATTCTTAAAACTTTTCTGCACTGACTGGCTTCATTCTGTCTTCCCATTCAGAATCAAAATCATCTCAAGTGGCCAACTATGAAGAACACACAAGGAATTTGTCTCTGGTAGTACAGGCTGCACTAGTATCATCAATAATAATCATTGCACTATTTTAAAGTGAGCGGTAGCCGTATCTGTAGAAAAAGTTGAAGTGTGCAATTGTACAGATGTCATTGAGTGTCTGGTGCTGTGGAATAGAGATCGGCGGCAATAGTACAAGTAAATACAGAGCTGGCCATGCTTGCATTAAAAGACAAGTCATGTTAAAAATGCTCTTTACAATACGTGCAATGTTAGTTCCCGAATCTAAACATGGCATTCTGATTAATAATGCGTTTGTGCAATGTGGATTTAGCAGCAAAACCATTCAGCCATTTTAGGCGGCAGCCATTATGTTTGTGACGTGTGTCCTTTGGTACCATGATGTCATTTTCAGTCGACAGCAGGTGGCAAAATGGCTGCCACCTGGGATGGATAAAAACAACTGGATTTTTCGTCTTATTTCATATCCCATAATTGCAATATTGACCAAAATGCTTTGTTTAAACGAGTGGAGCCGCTTTGAAGATATACGAAAAAAAAATTTCTTTACTTGACTTCCCCTTTAATGAATAAAAATAAATATATTTTAAAAAGTTAACCACTTATATTATATTGAAGATGCAGGGGGAAAAAAATGTAAATACCAAACCCGTCACAAAGTTAGATTCCAACCGGAACCAAAATGTACCACCATGTACTGCCTCTTTGGATTTTATTTTTATTTTTTCACCACATGGTCCACAAGGATTGTCAGCCTCTACAAGAGGTGTTAAAAAATAGGACGCAATCTTCCCAGAAATGATTTTGTTTGACCTTCTCCTGTATTTTGACAGAATTTTAAAGTGATCCAAGTTTGGGTATCCGTCCATCCATCTTGTAGAGCGCTAATCCCGTTTAGGGTTGCTGAGAGACGGGAGCACATCCCAGGCGAAAAAGGCAGTCAGCCTGGACAGGTTTCCAGTCAATCACAGGGCACTCAAAGAGACAGGCAACCTTTCACAGTTATGCCAACCCCGCAACTGAGAAGGAACTGAACTCACGCAGGTCTGTCAGAAAAAGTCAGACGGGTGAAGTATCATTGACACAGATTAAGGAATTTTCAGAAAAATTAATATCATTTTTTTCCCCAAAATGTCACTTTCCAACAAAATAAAGCACTCTACTTTCCTACAAAATTCTAGTCGGAGTAGTTTCGCTATATCTGCATTTTGAGAGCATGACTTTATAGCCACTAATTCATATCAATATAATATAATATCCATCAGCGTGATGCATTTCTATCAATACTGTTTGATTTGCTTATCTGTCGTCTCTGGCCCGTTCTCAAGGGACATACAAATAATTCACGTAATTTTGACTTGGCCCTGATAGGACTACTTAAAAGCAGGGAATAAATAAGCTCAGCCGTACAGTTGCAGCACATGTGCTTGTACAGAAAAGAAAATCCCTCCATTTTAGAGTAATTGATATAGCACTGCATTAAGTAGCAGGCCTATTTCATATGCGGGGGTAATTTTCTAATTGGCTGAGGGGAACCGAGTTGTTGTGCTCCCCTGTGGCAGGCGCCGTGAGTGGAACCTGTCGCTCATCGGAGAGGAGCTCTGTTGACATTGAATTGTGATGAGTTGTCAAAATACAGCACAAATCGAATGTCAGCATTTTCAAGCATATATCTATATTTTTTTCACCGACACCCGTCAGCATACACTGCGCGCTTACTTTGCCTTGAATCTTTTCTGTGCGCCAATAATAGATTTTTCAAAATACAGCACGTAAGGGTTGACCTTTCAGATTCCTCCCTGACAATTTGTCGTCATACGCCAGGTTTTCAGCTCTGGTTCTGGTTGCCTCGGTAGTTGTACACCAAGATATCTACTAACAACATTTGATTATCGACTTCAACACCTGACTGACTTTTGTCCGATAGTTTTTCCGAATGCAGCCTCAACAAGGGATCTTAAGAATGATGTCCGCAAGCAATAATGTAAAGACATCTGTCAACTTTCTGTACTCTGTTCAAAACAAATGACTAAACGATACCATTTTCTTAAAATCATTTGAAAAGTGCAGGAGTCACATTGATGGGGTGCTGACGCTTCGTTTCCATGAGTTGGCGTAGAATGGCAAGTGCTTCGGTGCTTACGGACCCTCAAATGCTGAATTCAGGCAGTGACAATGTGAATTATTATTTTTTTGTTTGTTTATGGCCGACGGTAACTGCTCATTGCCTCCATAAAAGAGACGCTACAATGGAATAAAAACACATACTGTAGACACTGTAGACTTATTGGACCACATTACAGAAAGTTTATCCACGAGTTACAGAGGAGGGCTTCAGAATAAAATCTGTGAATATGTCAATTCCCCAAATGCCGATCCGCAAATATGTACCCACTGCATGACTCAAACTGTAAGTTGACCAGTGCCATGAAAAAGATGCTTTTGGCCCTCAGGGGTTCTGTTGTCCACCCGGCCAGAAGATGAATCACTTTTGAGTCGTCAATTCTTTTGAAAAGCGGATTCAAAGGGGAAAAAAAGTCATCCATGTGTTGCTCTGTCTTTTATTTAAAGCAGGCGTCCTGATGGTTCACCCTTTCTAAATTCTAATAGTCCAACTTTGCCCCGTTTTGAAAACTGAAATAAATAAAACAAAATAACAGACACCCACACCATTTGAAATCACCACGGGCAGCAGGAATAATGATTCTTTCAGTAGGTATCCATCGTCAACATGGAAAGGACCTGGCCCACCAGGCCGGAGAGAAATGTGAGGCAAGTCCAAACAATCCGTTTTCATCAGTGCCATTTTGGAGCGAATCCTTAAACCAGGTCCCTGAAAAGTGTATGCAGATATACAAATCTAGCATAGTTCTGCTCCATTTATCAATGGGAAAAAAAATCCTTGTGTGTCACTCCAGCCAGAACACAGACTGCATTTGCATTCAAGATAACCGAACCTGTCGTGTGAATTTTATACTCCCCGTTTGCTTTCTCGCTCTCCTGCCTTTCATTCCCCTGCCCCCCCCCCCCCTTTTTGGAAATTGGCACACAAACTCCTCCCGTGGCCACGAAGGCTGTTCATGAACCCAAGTCCAATGAAATATTCAGTTCCCATCCTATATTTGCGATAAATTATGCATATATTTGTGTTGGATTATCCACATTCTCTATTCTGTTTCATTAACACGTCTCCCCCCCCCCCCCCCCCCCCTACCCCTCAGATATTGTTGCATTCTGCCTGTAGTTCGCAACAACTCCGGTGTTGCACTGGTGGCCTTTTTCTTGAGGAACTCGTGTTCGTCTTTTGGCTTTTGCTCTTGCTTCCTTTCGTGAGTCAAATCGGGACGGAGTGAAAAGGCATCGTTGTCCGTCCCATTCATTGGGGGTAAATGACGACAACAACAGCAGAGGTAGTGGTGAGAAAGGTACAGCATACGATTGCGTGTCGTGCTGTGGTGTGTGCGTGCATACTCCGCATAGGGTGGCCTTGGTGGCTTTGCAATAAAGGCCAGACAGCAGCTGCATGAGAGACAGAGATCCCATTGCCAAATCCAATAAGAGAAGTAGAATTTCATTACAGATGTTCAGGCTGGATATGATGGCTCCATCAATAACCACTCCACATGTGAGGGGCCGTCGTGTGAGCACGGCGCAGTCAAAGTTGCGCCGCCGCGGTCGAATCCATATCGGATTGTTTGGCAATTCCTGCTCTCTCTTCTGCTGCCTCTGTTCCCGCTATTCCCTCTTTCTTTCATCCGTCCCCGTAGCTTTCTCGCACCTTCACTTTTTCCCGACAATCGAAACGTCCCAGGCTTGCCCCACCGGCGCACATCTCAAGTGGTCCGCTGTCTTCTCTGCTCGCCACACAACTAAAAGTCTTAAAAATAAACACCGTGTCCCCTCACCCCCTTTTTCTTTTTTCATTTCCAATCAATTACAGTGCTCCTGTTTGTGACTGCTGCTCTCCAATTTACTCTTCGTTGAGCTAACAGTATGTCAGCTCTGCAACAGTTTGCCTGAATCAAAGAGGGACATTATTTACAGTATGTATGTATTTGCCCTCAGACCAATCGGTTCAAAATCACAATCGTCATGGTGCGCTTATTTCTAAAGAACACTTTTTATTTTTTGCCATGGCAACCCTACTTGATTGTATGTATGTTATGCAACTCTCAGCAAGTATGTGCTCAAATATTCATTTTGTGTGAGGCACACGCTGAATGACTTTCCCTCAAGGGTCTCTATTATATAGACTTGTGCAGCAATATGACGGGCGAAGAGAAGACGAAGCGAACGAGCCTGCCGCTTGTCCGTAACGTCAGCTCATCGGGGGCCTCTGGTAGCCAGTTAGCTCACAAGCTAGCAGGTGGCTAGCACCTCTTGCTGGGGTGTAGACTGACGATGACTCGTGCGATATCCACAGTGGTCCAGAATGGACATGATTTATTCATGATTTTAAACTTCGTTTTGTGTACCTGGACAATTTTTCTTTTTCAATCATTCAAAATTGGCAGTGTTGTTAACAGTTTTCTCTCTGCTGTGTCAAATTGATTTTCACTTCTCAGGGAGTGTAAAGCTGATTTCTCATGTTTTGGTCCTTGAAAATTCTTTGTAAACTTCAACAATATAATAAAGCGCAAAGTATTATAAAACACTAAAATGTTCAACCTGTAATTGATATCTTGGTTGTTGTGAGCGTTAAGGGACCATCTGGATCTTTTTTCTGGCAAACATCGGAATCAGCGTTGGCCTATAAAAAAACTAAACAAAACAATATTGGTCAGATGCTATGGCGGCACACTCAACACACATTTTCCAACAATGGAACAGTAGTTGTTGTTTTTTTTTCTTCCACCCGATGCATACCAAAATGCTATAATTCTTTGGATACAGATTTACATTCTTTGATTTTCTTCATACTTGAGCTTCTTGCATCATTGACTGTATGTTGTACTGTCAATTTGAGCACTAGCATCTGCGCTAACTGTGCTGTTATATTCGGTGTTTTCCTCACCGTTGCAGTGTCCTATCAAGATCGTACAGTTTGTCAGAACATTTTTATAATATTGCAGATTGTTGTTGTGTAGAGGGGGTGGGGGGGGGGAAGCTTATGTTGATCGACAAAATGATCAACACAATCATCTCTAAGATGATTTGTTGCTTCACTTGACATCCTGACTCGTCATCCACAAGATAATGTGCGATTCGTCACGATGTGATGATAGCAACGGAATCTCACGTTTGATAAATATGCTTGCGTTGCCTCACAGTTTTTTTTTTTTTTTGGGCATCCTCAATCATACTCACTCTTTTAAAGGTTAACGCAACTTCCCCGGACTCGAGAAAGAGATTTCTCGACAGGAGGGGCAAACTTCTTTCAGCGTCTTTATTGAGCAATTCAATCAAAATAATCAAAAAGTTAAAGGAAAACTCATGCGAACTGTTTCTTCTATATTCTTTATACAAGACATTTTTACAGATGCATTTGACCGATTCAGATATCTGAAGGATTATCGCGTTTCTCTCCGAGGTAATGCTACTCAAATCGTTCCTGTTCTGAAGGATTCAAGAACATCAGGCTCGGCAATGTCAGAGATGTGACCTGCAATTGAGGTGTCTCACTGTTGAAGAGTGCCCCCCCCCCCCCCGCCTTTTTTATTTATTTTTTATTATATCATGTATTTCTTTTATGTAACGAATGACCTCCAACCAGAGACCATTTATCAGATTTTGATTAAAAAGTTGCTCGGGAGTGACGAGGACAACTGAATCAGGACTGCATCTACAGAGATACTTCGCCAATAAAACGGTCTCGTTCATATAAATATGTAATGGAAAAAAAAAGTGACCATGAATGTTTCCTTTGCATTCATAAATTGTTTATCTTATTTGTGCACAGACACTGCTTGGTTTGCATGAATGCAGGACATCTGCGTCTGCATTTTTTTTTTCCCGATGACCACCATTTTTGCTGCTTTGGCCAACAGGGCGTCTTCTTAACAGGATCATAGAGTTCTTTACGCTGTTAATTGAGCCAATTATCCCGAAAAGCCAATAAACCACATTTGCACTTTTTAAAAGGTTAATTTCCTTCCGGGCTCCCCTGCTGTCCTGAAGTGAGTTTTTAATTTAAGAAAAAGTGGTGAAGTTGGTATACGTGTCTGACAGAGGTTACAACCAATGGATGTTTCTGCTGAACACTGACAAAATGGAGCTGTTCATTTTCGCAAGCAGCAAAAGTTTGTCGAACAGCTGCACTCTCTCATGTGACATTTGTGGTGTCCTGGCTGGTCCACCTCGATGACAGACTTCTCAATACCATGACACTAATACACAGTCGCTGTCGTATTGATTAGAAGCAGGGGTGCACATGAACATTTTGCTGTGGTTCTCAAATGAGCACACAGAGGCTGTTGTTTGGCGCTGATCTCCCCTCGGACCGCATTGATGAACTTGCAGCACATCTGGGCAAGGTTTATCATGTTATGGTTTGTCGTTTTAATAGAACGGAATAAGCCATTTGTCTTCCGAACATGTGTGACGGGCTTTGTTCAAAATACCGCAAGTGAGCAACGGTTCATACTTCACCGATCAATAAATCATTGTACTACCTTCTTAGAAGCTTGTGTATTGCAGCTTTGCTTACCTTTTGGCTTCGGCATAACCACAGCTGTGGAGGATGGGGGCGTTTCTGCATTCTAGTGCAACTACATGGTATTATTTCAGACAGTTTAGTCAAGCAGCTGGACTCCAGCCTTGGCTTGAAAGTGACTCCGGATCTTCACCCAGTTGTGCTGACCACGTCATGGGGCAGTGAATCGCTGTGTACAGCCTGTTAATATGCAAACTAGTAATATTTGTCTAATTTACATACTCAAATGGCTCGTGCATAGACACATTCAGAAATGGGCAGATTACAAACGATTTACTTGGTTGGTTAATTTCACACTATTTTGGTGGGCCGGCACTCTTGAGACACAACTATTTGGATAAAAGCAATTTAAAAAGGCAATTTTACACAAGTCCTATTAACGACTTTTGCTACTGCGCGGGTTCTTACATTGCTGTAGACCTGGTTGTTGGTAATACCCCGGACACCCCCAGAAATGCTCCCTGTTGCCTTATCATGAGTCGCACCTTCCTCCAGTGCGTGTTTCATTTCCACTACTGTGATGGGAATGCAGCAGACATTTTGCTAATATGCATTTAAAAGTTGGAAGTGATGATAATAAAGATGATGATTCGTCTTTTGTCATTCCAGGCTCACGTCACTTTGGTTTCGAGCCATTGAAGCACGGCATACATATTAATGAAACGCAACAAATCCACCCCGCGTATCAAAGTGGATCAATCTGAGTTGATATCAAACATGCAGCTGTGTCAGCTGTGAATGGGATATATTTTTAAGCGCGTCCGTGTCCATCGCTAAATATTTTAGCCAGGATGTTTTCCAGCTGTCGGCATGCTGCACTTTCCCGCGGCACGCCGCCGCGAGAACTTTCCACATTAACGTCTCATTACGAGTGTTTACATCATTTCCTGTGCTAATCTCACAAACAAAGGCCGTGATGCGTGCCGTGAACTTTTACAACAGCAGATCCATCAAATGTTTCTCAGACAAAACTACTTGGCACCGTCGCCGACTCGAGGTGGGTCCAATTGCATTGGGGCGCATCCAGCTGTGGCATTTAGAGATGAGGAGAACCCCCACTGAAAAAAAAACAAAATAACAACAACGCGATGATGGGATGGCGATGGAAGTCACGTGTGATTGCAGTATCCCCAGCCCCAGTAAACCATCTCTCACCAACATGTGCAGAAGGTTGATAAGCAACATCATCCCACTGACTCATTAATCAGTTGTGAAGCTACAGCGACCTGATGCTAATTCTCATTCCCATGCCCCCGAATGATCACTACCCCGCCCCTTCCTTCTGCTACCTGCCTCCATTGCCGATGTCTCGACATGGGTGAAATGAGATGGACTCCACGGAGTACTGTAACTGAATTTAAAAATGTACAATAAATGGCCCTCCATCGCGGGTTCCAGGTTCAAAGCCCCGTTGTTTTGCAATATATTCTTTCCTAGTTTTATTTTGTTCTAAAACTCTCCTTTAATATGGGTTTCAGTTCACTGGTGACCACTAGACGGCGACACTTAGTTTAAGATGGTGTCAATTTGAAAGGACAACAAAACAGGAAGTACGGTATTTCAGCTTTTTATTTACCTGTATATGAATGGACGAACGTGTGAGAAGAGCAGCCACCAGCGGCCATGTTGCATTGCCAACGCGCTTATCGAATACACAGATTTCTCCGTGGCGTTTTTACATCATTTTCTGTCTCCACGGTGAAAATACCACAGTGTGAGGCATAAGGTTGTACAACTAAGTCTGGGAGACGTGCTAAAGACACATTTTAGACGTAACTTTGCAATTCAGGATAAAAATCTGAAACATGAACTTCTGTAAGGATACAGAGGCAATATACTCGGAATGGTCAATGCAAAAAGTGGGATGCGTTCTTTGAAAGGCTCTCATTACTCCATACAGGAATCTTTGCATTTAAGATATCCTTTATTTGTCCCGCAATGGGGAAATTACAATCAGACTTCAGAAAGGAAAACGCTGGGTAGGGAGAGGGAAAAAAAAATAAAAATTAATACACTGATAACAGTGTATTAAAAAGAAAAAAACCCAAGCAAAAAAATTGTCAGTACTGTAACATTGGCAACATAAGATGGCTGCCCTCTGGCTTCATTCGCAATGGGTCATTTGTTCGGCCATCATAAAAACACAAGTCAGTAATTTCAGCATTGCCCACCGGAAGTTTTTGTTGAAAGCTATTGAATGTCATCTGCTGTAATCCTGCTCTTTATGCCAACAGAAAGCAACGGCTGTTGGTTCAATTAATAATGTACATCTCTGTGTGTACGATTATTAATGTATATTGTGAGATACGTTTTATTGCAAGGAATGTGTCGAGCCACCCGAAATTGAACTGACGCTGGCCCAATCAAGCCAGTCCAAATGTTATGAACAAATATGATGAAATCAAAACGTTCTTGCTTAATATTAAAGATGTTGAGTTTTTTTTTTTTTTTATTTCCTAGCACACCTCTTTTTGTGCATTGGGTTAACTCCTTCGCCAAGAAGAATGGCTTGAACAAGATGTACAGTCCAGACAACGTTATTGTGGAGGTGGTCTGGAACTCTGGAACACACCACACCACACTGATTGGGGTGGGGGTGGGGGGGGGGGGTGTAACTGTGATTGTATTTGCTTTTCCCGCAAATTCTGCTTCAAGCATCCTTTCGCAATCACATCCACATGCACACCTGCTCGTACACGAAAGTTCACACGCTGGGAGGCGAGCGCAAAAAGACCGGCTTGGCCTTTGAACATAGGAAGCGACGCAAGGACACGAATATAAAAGGAACACCTTCATGTTTGTGCTTAAAAGTTGGACTCTTCTCCACAAATGCAGACGCATGCCCGTTGCATTTCTTTCTGGGAGCTTAAACTGTGCAGACACACATCCCTTATCAGTTTGGCCGCACATCTAACAAGCATACGCCGCCGTTAGAGAGCACTTTTTCCTGAGATAAAAGCACTTTATTTCTCTTTTCAAGCCGTCCGCTGCACTCCTGAGCGGCGTTAAAATGTCGGAAATGTGTCTAAATTGCGCCCGCTTGTTGTGTAACTCCTACAGAAGAACTCTCTTGAGCCATGTTACGGAACTGCTGATCCGCAATGTTTTTCACCTCGAACTTGGGCCGAGGAGAGGGCCGCCATGAATATTTGATTAGTATGTTTTCTGTGGGTCGGGACCCTTAATTCAGCGGCTGCTTTAATTACCTATTTATTTCAGCCAAACACATTTTTGTTGTTGCAGATTTGTTTTTTAAACATCCAAATGACGATTTATGGTCAAAGGCAGGAAAAAAAACCCATGTTCAGGAGAGTTTAGTTAAAAATATAAATACATTTATGCCGCTCATTGATGGTGTAGTGGTTCTCCACTGTGCGCTCTGTTTCCACTCTGTGATGGTGTGAATACGAGAGTGAATGGTTGGCCCGTCTCTCTAAGTGCTCTGTGACTGACTGGCAACCAGTCCACAGTCTTGTCCACCATTCGCCCAAAGTCAGCTGGGATAGGCTTCCCCTCCCCGTGACCCTGAACAGGAAAAGCGATTTAAAATTTGACTTTCCACTCTGTAGAAGACTTCCAAGTCATGAATGTTATCTCTGCTAAAGAGACTGTTGTTCATCGCCTCACAGAGAGGAGAACAAAAATTAAATATTTAGCAACGTAAAAACAACAACACAGCATTGTAGAGTGATCCCCCCACCCCTTTAAATTGTTGTTTTTGTACAGTTTGTTTTAATAAGACTTCTAATGAGTGCAATTTTGTCTGCCAGAGACCCAAAGCATTCAACTCACCAGATTAGAAAGTCTTTCCATTTCCCACTGGAACTGACCATTTTGTGTGTGTGTGTGTGTGTGTGTGTGTGTGTGTGTGTGTGTGTGTGTGTGTGTGTGTGTGTGTGTGTGTGTTTCGAACGTGGGGCTGCAGTCAATAATGGTATTCTGGTCACAGTCATTTTAAATCTATTTCTACCACAGAGAAAGCACATTTCACTAAGTCTGCCAGTATGGGACAATCAGATGTTCACTTTGGAGAAACATCATGGATTGCTTTTAGCTGCTGGTGTGACAAAAAAAAAGAAAAAAAGAAAAAAAGAACATGTTCTCATTTGTTGCTGTTCCGTAGGAGGTATTCAGCTGCAGGACAATTTACGAGGCACTTTACATTTTGCAGAATGTTTGGTTTCCTCAAGAGATTTACTGACCGTGCTCCGGGCGAAGCTCTGTTTTGCTAATATTTACGTGTTAGCTTCCGAACCGTTTTGCACCAAACGACAGCGCCGTTAGTGTGATTCCTTCTGAAACCAATTGCATACTTTGAGCACTCCTCTCTGTCTTATTCTGCCCGAATTTCAGTGTGTGCCTGCCCCCCCCTCCCCCAAATCCACTGTACTCTGCGAACAATAAACATCACTTTATCTAAAGGCAGTGCGACGCGAATAACGAACAAATTGCTGAACAGAAAACGACAGCCGTCATCCCAAACATTGCTATGCATCTGCTACTTGTGCACGAGAAAGCCCCCCCCCCCCCCCCCCCCTTCTGTCTGAGATGCAGCAGGCTATTAACTCCACCTCCGGCCTGATGTGCGACGCTCGGAGCCACTGTGCGAGTGCGGTTTCTCCCTAATGTTGATCAAATACGACCATTCAACAGTCGGCCGCAGTGTTCAAATTGCAATCGGACACCGTGGCCTGGTGTTTGTGCGGCCCGCCATGTTAACTCACCTCCCTACGCAACTTGCACCGTATGTCGACTTCAAAAAGCAAATTCTTCTAAAGCGTACATTAAAAAAAAAAAAAAAAGATGAAGTTGAAAGCGCCCTGCGAAGGATGTGCATCGCCAGCGCGCGCGAGTACTGCGAGGAAGCGGCGGCTGTTGCACAAACGAGCCGCATCATTAGTTGCCGTCGTACGAGATGAGAGTGGCCGCAAGAAGAGTCTTGGGCAAACGGAGCCATCGCTTTAAAGAGCAGTTGTTTCCTTCCACGTGTTTGAACCCTCCTCTTCTGCCAGCATGTGCCTTTCCACACCGTTTTGAAGACATCCTCGGTTTTACGAGTTCTGTTCGTATGGCGGTGATGTGTTCCGAATTTGTATGAAAGTCTGAGCGTGGTACCCGAGTTCATCATCATTACAGTCAATATTTGTCCGACATACACTTCTAGGCCATGAATATAAAACAGTCCAATGAAAAATAGGCAGCACAGTGGTAACTGTGTGTGTGCCCTTACGCATTTCAGTGACATTTTTTTGAACCCGCAAATGAATTCTTTGGGTACGGTACCGTTTTTGTAATCGCAAAATGTTTCGTCTCAGGAGCGTCCAGAATTACAGCATTCTTAGTGAGGATTTGAGTCCGGTTTGCTTTGAGACATCCATATGTCTGTAGTATGCTGCCTTCAGGTAGTCAAGGTGCACACAACCAAAGCAGCGACGCGCTGTCCATTGAATTGTGCCCAAAAAAAGCTTAATTTCTTTACATTCTCTTTAACTGTTGTTATTGCATGTTTGTTTTATAAAGTACAATATCAAAGAATGCTATTCTTAATTTTAAAAAATGCATGACGGACATTTTCATTGGGTTTTTCCAAGAGTCACTTCAATGGGGAAAGACGATTTAGGATCAAAGTGTGGTCACTGAACAAATTAAACTTGCATCTGAAGGCTGACCTTTCTTATGCAAATGAGCCACTGCTCAACCAGCTTGGCTCGACTGTGCAATGTGCCAATGCGAGTATGGCTTTGCGTTACCATGACGACCCCTGAGCGTGGCAGAAACTTGGTTGCTTGGGAAATCATTATAACCATATCATCACCTTCCTCAAATAATGGCCTGAGTAAACTTTTCTCTCCCCCCCACAAACACCTAACCCAATTGCTGATTACTGTGGTACAACAAGAGCGAATTTGAATGAGAAATGACCTTGTTAGGTTGCAAACAGTGCTCAGAGACTAGTTTGCGTACCAGTGAAGCACACATCCATTTCTGACTGTACTTCATTTGCTATCTTTATGTTTATGGCCTAGATACGATGTCTATGTGGTCCGGCTGTCACGTGTGAATGAACATTTTTTTTTAAAAATCCATATTGAGGGTGCACACGTGAAAAAAAGAGACCAATAAGATTCCAATATCCAATCTTTATATGCAGCTAAGCTCAGTAGCAACTACACTTGGGCAACTTTAGCATACAGATAAAACAGTCCATCAAACTTTGAGCGAAAGAAATAGCCTGACTGCAAAATACCTTACGACTCTTATCAATAAAATTCAGCACAAACATCAGATTTAACTGGACATTGAAAAATAGCTTTCCTTCCTTTTTCAATATAAGACTTTTTTTTTTTGTCTCGCCTTCACAAGCTTGTCTCATTGTAATTGATGACTCAACATTTTCTCAGGCATGTACAGTATAGTGGATATAGAAATGTTGACGACCTCCAATCCCCGTTCCGATGCCACGTTTTTGTGATATTGAAAAAAATGTGACAAATATTTTCACAACCTGTTATTGAATTTTTATAACTCCTTTTGAGAGGTGAAGTAAACAATTCGAAATGTGGCAGCACAAGTGTGTCTTATAACATTTTCACGTGTTTGAGAGATTTTGTTGTGGTCCAGTGAAACAAAGAATGAACTTTTTGCCCAAAATTTTCAAAGGGCGCGTTCGACACAAAACACTCCCTAACCTGAAATTCTAGGGGCACACACTGTAACTGGACTTGCGATGTAAATATTCCCGTTTTCACAAATTCTCAATGCATTACGGAGAAGTGGGCTGAACTGTGGAGCAGAAGTTAGTCAACAGCAAAAAAATATGCAGATACAAAAAAACTAAAGTGGTCACAGCAAGTCCCACATGCATGAGTAGATGAAAAATCTATTGCACCGTTCCAAGTTTTAGAGGCACTCTGGAGACCTGCACTGCTCACCCCCCTCCTCCCCCCAAAATAAAAAATACGCGTGTTGGTGGAAGCATCATAATTTGCAGCCATTTTTCTTCAGTGACAAGACGGGATGTAAGCAATTATGAACGGGTCAAAACAGCAGTCAATGTTCGCACAAAGACTTTAAATTTGGGGTTCATCGGAGAGGCACTTGAGATGGTGATGGGTGTGTAGTGACACATTTTTACCATCTTTGTAACTCAGTTGCTATACAGATGAATTCAACATAGGTCTCATAAGTGGCAGAAAACGTTTTGAAATGATTTTTCTCGTGCGTGTTTGTTTTGGGGTTTTTTTTTCATCACAAAGCCTTGCCATTGGAGCAGGGGTGTGCAGACTTTTTATATCCACTGTAAACACAAACACACACGGTGTCGTTGATTGTCTCGATGAATACGTTAAAGCACTCACACGTCGGGCTGTGGCGTTCTAAGCAGACATCTGATTTAATCTCATTCCTGTATACATTCTTTGTCATCATTCCTTTGCACAGACACATTTAAACGCAGATAATGAAGGCCTTACATAAGTTAACAAATCCAATTTCAAAGTCAACACACAGTCATCGTAGTTTGACAGAACTGCAGATACCATTTTGGCTGAGATCAAGAAAGCAAGGTGTTCCTTTTTTTGTTTTTTCCTCCATTTTTTTTCATTAAATACATTGAGACAGATATTCACGTGTGCAAGTGGATGCGTGGTGTACCGCCACGGTGGTCAACAGCAACATCTCAAATGAGCAAAGAACCATGAACAATGCTTGACTGTCTCTTGCCAAACCGCACTGGGGCACCTGAAATGAAAGGTTTATTTTTTTGTTTTTGTTTTTTTTCATGATCACAGATACTATACCAACACTTAGAACACTGAGTAGGTTTTCTAGATTACAGTTGATAATAAACAGGCTGTAATCATCATCCTTGGGGGCCCCCCCCCCTCAAGTCCGCAACCCAAAGACAAGAAAAACAAGACTGAGAGCCGAAACGCGTTTCTTTCAAAATCTTCCCGTTGACCGTTTTCTCTTTATCAGTCTTTGATCGTGTGGCTCCCTCCTTTGCCGAGACGTCTTTTGCGGGAAGGAGCTGGCCCTCATGCCAACGAGGGTCCTTTTTTTTTTTTCGTAAAGCCATGTGTCCCATCCGTGTGGTCCGTGGTCATATGACAACGAATGGAACGTCAAGCACTTCGACTCGTTTGTTGTTGTTGTTCTTCTTCTTCTTGTTTTCTTTAAATTTGTTGCACTCTCCCGGTCATTTTTTTTTCTTTCCATGTCAAATGTCCAGCGTTGCCGCCTTCTTAATATCAGTCAGAGAAATAACACCACCTGCTTTTGGGATCAGCTTGTGGGAGGGTGACCTCTTTTCCCCCTCCTGGCACTTCTATAAGGCATGTCAAGCCCAGAGCAAAGCCAAAGCCAGGCCAGGAAGCAGAGCCCAGACGTTGGCATGCACACAGGCGCAGTGATCCCCTGGCAGACCCTGAGGTTTGCCGGGCCCGCCATCTCTCGGTTCGGGATACTGAGCGCATGGAGGGACACACACACACACACACCCACACACAGAAAGATGAAAAGAGTTAGACATGTAAAGGTTAGACGTGACTCAACACTCGCTCTCATGTTGTGGCATTTGATTCGGGGCGCAGGTGACACTGGGCCGCCGTCGGAGCAGAAGAAGGAAAATGATGAGTCAGAAAGTCCCAAAATCTGCAACGCACGGGAGACTCATTTTGGCACGAAGGTGAAATCTTCGCTGGAGCAAATGTGTTGATTTGCATCCCGCGTCGCTTTTGTGCGTCGCCTCTTTCAGGTCATGCCAACCCGTTTCCTCAAGCTATCATTACGGAGTTTATTTAAGAGGGAAAAACACACTGGCAAGCCGAGCTCGTGAAGCTAGCCGCGCCCTGGGGAGGGGGGGGGGCTCGCTTCAATGTTTCAATCGGCATAAATTACCGTGGGAAGAGGTCAGAACGACATAGTTAAAAGGCAACTCGTCCTACGTGGTTTGATGGGGGCGCGGGGGAACATACGATGCTCACAGAACTTTTTGCATAGTGTGCGAAAATGAGAGAAATGTGCCACAATGGTCGAATTATAGCAAAGAGCAATGGGACCACATCAGTCCAGATATTAAAATGCCCGGCCTCTCGAGTTGCAATATTATTGCTAAACAGAACAATATCCTTATGGGTTTTTTTTCCCCAGACCAATTGTTGGCATTTTGAGAACTTTTCCAATTTTCTAGCCTTGTCGTAATACAAAAGCGAAACAGTTTGCCTCCAAGTTCAAATAGTCACACTCAATTTGCAAGCGGCATCATTTTCAGTGCATCGCAGCAGTACAGAAACGCATCATAAGGAACATGAAACATTTTGTACTGCGGCGTGGCCTCAACTCATCTCCCCCAATGTAACCTTTGCAGAAATTGCACTTCATGCCATTTCCCCATACATTGATAGAAGAAAAAAACCCCCCAAGCAAACGTTATCTCCCCGCAACTCATGGAATGAGGTATAAGAAGAATCTAAATAATGAGAAAATTGCGTTGAATTATCATTGCAGGCGGAGGGCATTTTTCTTTCCAAGAAAAGATAGAGAGCCCGCCACAACAAATGAATGCTTAACCAAAGGCTGCCAAAAAATGAAGAGGGTGGAAAAAAACAACAACAAAAAAGCCATGAGTAGCTTTGACAATGCACCAGGCACATCTGCAACTAAAAGCCAATTAATTAGCAGGGGCAGCGATGTGTGTCAGCAGCCTGTTGACATGAGGCCAGATCGGTGGCTGCAGCCAATAGCCACACATGCGCCGAGGCCTTTGACAAGGCGTAAACACACCCACGCATTTAGACACCGTGACCGAGCAGGCAACATCCAAACGCACTTGTTTACTTAAGCTCTCCCACCGACGCGCACACGGCCGCAGTTTGCCAACTTTTGCCAGGCCACAAATAGTTGACAAAAGCGCATCATTGAGAGGGTTTGTCCACACGGATTTTGACGTAATTCAGTTTTTTTCTTTCAGCCTGGACTTGCATCTGTTCAGGATCGATTAAATTCAATTGAGCTTTAAAATCAACATATGACTGTGCTCCGGCAGATGTAAAAAGTCGACACAACACTGTTCATATGTCAGTTTTTTTTTTTTTTTGTGATCTTCCAAAACTGTGTCTGTCCCCTTTTGCCTGATTGGTTGTTTTTCCTCGTGTGCGGTGGTTTCGAGAAAAAAAATAGTTACAAGTCGAAGCCATAGTGATTTTTTTTCCCCCCACAGATCTACCAGGTTCTACTTTTATTTATTTGTTTTATCTATTCACACGAAAGAGAGCTTATTTATCAACTTCAATGAGTTGACAACTCGCAAAACCGTTTTTCCTCGCAACTTTTTCTGGCAACTTTGACCAGAAAGTTCTACCAAACACGTGTTGTGTAAGCGTCGGTCAGCAAGTTCAGTTCCATCAATAATTCAAACAAACCACGTCAACTTTTCACATTTCATGAAGCAATATGTCAACGTGGGCTGCACTTCTTAACCATTGAACCTATGTAGATACTACATACATAAATGAATAACATATACATACATAAACCAAAAAAAATAAACCCAACCGACTGAAATGAAGCCCCCCCTCAACCCCCCCAAATTGCAGCCTTGGGAATTCGAAAGCGACATACCACTCCATTGCAATGTCAATTTGGATTTAAGCGTTCAGCCCTCATTTTAGCAACGGGAACGTGTTTTTATGCTATTAAATCGCAAACGCCTTCTTTAACTAGTTGCCGCTTCAGAAAACCGAGCACATATGAGCGCATTACATCTCGTGATGTCTACCTCTGAGACTTGCAAAGCTCGCAGGACCGAGCTTTCCGCCCACATGTTTACTCACTGAGCATGGGATAAAGCCCACAGTCAGAAGTGGAAGTGACGTGAGGAATAATTACGCATCTAAATGAGCTGTTGAGGGCTCAGTATGAGTGACCTGAGAGGGCTGAGTCACACACACACACACACACTTTCCGCACTTCTCACTGACTGCACTTCATATCGTAGGTCATCGTTTGTCTTGCTCTTCGTACATTTAATCACGCATCCGTCCGTCCATGAATCCATTCCTCTTTGCCATACGTGCGTGCGTGCACACACTTCCACATTCACGTGTCGATCGACGGTACGCTCGCAGCTCTTTATCTGCTCATTCGGTACTGCGAAAAATTCTGCCACCACTGTTTTTTGTTTTGTTTGGAGCATTTAACGTTTTATTTTATTTTATTTTAACTTGACTGCTTATTTTCTATTTGGCATTGCTTGGAGGAACTGTGAATACTTTATAATACTGTGAGAAATAATTCTCTTTGGCGAATGACATCTGACTTCAAGATGGCGCCGCAAGAGCGGCTGCCTTTACAGCTGCTCTTCGACTTTTTGTTCTTCTACTTTCTTCCTTTCATAACTTTGCTGCTGTAAATTGGGAACTTCTCCGTTGTGAGACGAATAAAGGTATTCTTATCTTAGTCTTATTCTTTTCAAAAGTTTGTATCTTGACATTTGATACATTTTTTTTTACATAACTGACCATAATGAGAGTCTACCTAAAATTATTAGGGCACAATTTTTTTTTTCCCGCTTTCCCAAGCTGAAGCCATTCATCAAGCCAACTCGTTTTAAAGACATAGAGGACAACAAAAAGGCCGTCACGATAGAGCCGCTGACCATCTCGGAAGATTCCTTCCGAAAGTGCACCAAGGCTTGGCAGAGAGGACTGGGAAAATATGTTAGACTCTGGGATAACTTGAAAGTGGAGAACTTGTCGTTAATGTTTGAAATATATCTTTGGTGACAGAAGTCCTGTCATTTTTCTGACTCACCTTTGTGAGCCTGCAACGGTGCACCTGTCAAAATTAGACCAGGAAGTAACCGCTTTTCAGATCAGTCCAGCATTGTTTTTGCCATTCTAGCAGTACAGCGTTGGTTCATTAGAATTCCGAAAACAACATCTCTAATCAGACCTTTGCGCGGTAACGTACGTCGACCCAACCGAGCATCCACGCATGCATGCATCGTACTATCATCCATTCAACCATGTACGCGTCCATCCCCCACGTGATGCGCTCGCTCGCAAGTCCATTCGCATCCTCTGCCATCAGGACTCAAACAAGGTTCTCCCAATTTATCTGTCATCCGAGTCGGACGAGTTTTAATTGCCGGGCGTAGAATGCGAGGCCGCCCAAAATGTCCCCGTAGCTCACTCACTAATTATAGACTTCCTGCTTGAGTAATCGCACGTCTTATTGTTTCCTAATTACCATTTTTACAATAAATTCAACGCCGCGCCGTTGTTAGACAGCCACACATCGGTGCATCAATACTGTCATGCGCACACAAATCCACAGAGGAAAACGTCGCCCTCGCACCCACCCAGCCGTGCACGTTTTTCACCGATGCAGCTCATTATGATTGTTTGTTCTCATTGCAACCGTCGTTCAGGTGACTATGTCTTCACAACTACGCGAGGGCGAATACGATGCCGTGTGACCGCGAAGGCCCTTGGAACGACTCCAAATATGTCATCGTACCAATGGCCGTTCATTCAGCATGCAAATTTGCATCGGTAAATATTCCACCGCGTGCCGAAGGCATTCGACTCTTAAAACCACACAAAAATAAAAGTAACATCAGCGGCAGCAGAATAATGGTATTGCGGCGAAATCGAATTTAGCTAAGATTTGTAAGCAGGTCTCCTGCAAAGGTGAGAAAACATCATCAGTCTTAAAGTAGAGGCTGCACGGGAAGGGGGTTGGTATACGTCGCCCAGCTGAAAGCGCAGCGTAAAATATTCCTTCCCTCTACCAGAGAAACAGTGGGGGAGTTTTTGGCAGTCGGCTTCTGTCACTTCTGTCACACTTTATTTGAACGGAAACTGATGCGGCGTTCTATTAAAAGACAAACATTGGTGCGCTTTTTTCCGCAGCAGATGTTGAACCCAGTTCCAGTCGACTTGACTGCGGCGTTGCGAGGAGACGGCATTCTGTAGAGTGAGAAGCCCTGGGCCAGTATTTGAGAACCACTAATCCAGATTAAACCCCCCCCCCCCCCACCTTCCATTTTCTTTCACCGTTCCTTTCTGTGGCGGGAGAAATATACGATTTCAACAGATGTCATCAGCTTGGGCGTAGCACAAACTGTCTTATCGGGAAACGTGGGGTTTGATGTGCCAATTGCTTTAAGATTGAAGTCGATGAGAATTTGGACGACGCGGCGCGCTCGGCTTTACCGCCGCAAAATCCTCCTTTCATGGTTGCCTGAGTTGAGGGGTGATTTTGTGGTTCTTCAAGTAATAGGCCTATTTTATTTAACCAATGCATGCAAAGAAGACCGGGATGTACCTGGTGCTATGCGCAGAGACGAACCTTTATTTCACCCGGAGAGATAAACTCGGCAGAATACATCCCCGCATATGAATGTGATGCCGAAAACACTGGCGGCGCTTTCATAAGAGGAGCGTTACCTTCACAATAGTCACAAAGGGAGGCCCGGTGGTTGGCGCCAAACGATCCGACGTCGTCTTCGCCGTGGCCGAGGGGTCGGGGACGGATGCGTTCTTGCTCGCCATGTAATCCAGACCGTACCCAAAGGCCTGAATGGCGTTTCCTGGAAGAGACACACATGCGCGGCTCGTGACGACAGGAAGCCGTTTCGCACCCGAGCCAACCGCTCCGGTCGCCCGCCCGATCTTTGGCAAGCGCCGCGACGAGGTAGGCGTGTGACGAGGGAGCGACGGAGGACGACGGCGAGCCAAAAAAAACTAACAAAAAAAAAACACGTTTTGATTCGTCGGTGGGATTAAGAGTCGCATGCCAAAACTCATCAAAAACAATCTGAGATTTGTGTTTTAAAAGCTGTCACCAGGGGAGGCCGCTTGCTATTCCTCCTGCGGAATAGCAAGCGCTGGCCTGCGTTCAATAACCAAAGATGTGCCCTCCTTATGTAAGCGTTCATGTCGTCAATTTAACTTTTCGGCAAAGAAAATCCTCAGCGATTCAAACAGACACGCTCATCCAATCTTTGGTTCGTGTCCTCCCGCTCAATAAGGGAGCTTTAGCGCCGCTCGGTCGACAGCAAACGGACACAATTGCAGCGACGCGCCCACACTTGGAGATGATGAACCCCAATTTGTTTGGCGATCAATGCGCGCACCACGAAATGGGATCCTTTTAAAACAAGCCAATCAGTCGGCTCTAACAGGGGCAGCATTAGCCTGTGAATGCGTATGTGAGGCGCTTCTTTGCCTTCGGTGCATTTTGTTGTGTCTAAGCACATGCGCGAGCCGCTGCAAGAATGCGATAAACTCCCGTTCAGTCGGCTTTTCAGACACGTGGCAAAATAGTGGCGGCCTACCTTTTTTTCCGCTTCTCAGCCGTTGAAAGCGCCACGCTTTTGTCTCTTTGTTCACCCGGGAGGCAAGAAGGCATATAATTGCTTGGCAACCACCTCCATTATAAGGTCAGTTTGGAGAGATGACTTTGAATAGATTTTATACCGCTGATCAAATTCAAAACGGTGCGGAACAAAAAGGTGAAACGGTCCCGCACGTCTAAGCCTGCTGGACATCAGCATTTAGAGATCTTCGTGTTTTGCACCAACGTGATACTGGGAAGTGATTTACTTAACGTGCATACATGCGCTGGACGCCACATGAGGATCATTGATGTGCTTCCCTACAAGAGCTGTAGCGCCCCCCCCCCCAAAAGAAATTGTCATGATCCTGTCATCTTGGTTTTTCGGTGTCCGACGAAACGTGGAGGGCGTTCCCTCCAGAGCCGCACTGGTTGCTAGGCTTCCTCGTTAACCAACTGCCTATTTAAACTTTGCCACGCCGACAAGTGGCTGTTGGATTATTTTGCCTTGCTCACGACTCTTGTCTCCAAGCGCCTGTTTATTCGAGACCAGTGGTTCTTAACCTTGTTAGAGGTACCGAACCCAATCAGTTCATATTCACATTCACCGAACCTTTCATTAATGAAAAACAAAAATATGACTTTTTACAAATTCGAGACATAAAAAAATGCATTCATTAAAAACGACAGTCACATGTTGACTACTGAGCGAGCACTGATTGGACAAACAATGTCATGTGATCACCTGCAGCCAGTGACGGCTAAGCGGGCGTGTCATAACTAATTGAAATGTTGAGTTGGGTATGTCTTAACCTCCATGACAGAGGCTCCGTCGAACCCCTGAGACCAATTCACCGAACCCCTCGGGTTCGATCGAACCTGGGTTAAGAACCACCGTTCTAGACGTACTTGACTTTTTGCCCCATAGCTTCTCACCACGTTTTTGTGCAAGTATTTTTTTTTTCATGGAAGTAATTCTGGTTGTTTATTCTCGTGTGTTGGATTTTCTTGTCCTTTCAGTGACAAGCAATTTACGTTTATCTTGTTCCTTGCCTTTTGCAAGTGTTTTCGGTTTGTTTCGCTTTTTCCTGGTTTGTTGTCTTTCGTTGTACTTTGTCGGTCCTGAGTTTTGTAAATAAACCTTTCTGTCAAATTATTATCTGAGTCCACGCTTATGGAATCCCAATTCTGAGCGCAGATTTCCTTAAACCTGAAGAAAATGCATCAAATAAAAATGTGCCTGTCACGAAGATTGTAGTGCTCACTTTTGATTGACCAAAAGAGATTTTTAAAAGATCGAGAGAGAAAAGTATTCATTTAATTTTTCTCATATTGTGCTGGTAAATACAGAGAATCATTTGGAATATTTTGCCCTGATATAGCAAAATAAGGTAACCAACCAAAATAAGTTTGACACAGCCACCAACAAGCACATCAATAATATGAATTTACAAGAAGACCTCTCGTGAGTAACTGTGTTGAAATGTCGTTGCTTTATTTGCGGGTGTTTTATTCTGAATTACATTTTTCGGGGGGTTTTACATGTTGTTTCCGGTCCTTCGTTTCCTGTGAAGCACATTGAATTGTCTCTGTATCCGAAAGGTGCTATAGAAATAAAGCTGCCGGGCCTTATGTGCGCCATTACATCGTTAGTTGCTAGAGATGAAGTCAAGCCAAGTACTAAAACATATTTCTTCGCGGTGTACAGCTCGCTTGCTCCCTACAGCGGATGTTCCCAACTCTTGTGCCATTGTGGGTCCCGAGGAAAACGATCCGATAAATAGTCTTACAAGTATATCTTTGTTCATCTTTCTTTGCCAGCGACGCCCAATGATAGGCAGAATAATTGAATGCTCTTCCACAAGATGGCAGAAGGTACAAGAAAGCTTTTCATCCATCTGTTCCTAATCATACATCGGAAAAAGTGTCATCCCGCGAGCAAATCAGCTTTTGCGTTCAATCAGAGGGGCCTGGATTTGTTTTGAATTTTTCATTTATATATACAGTGTGTCTATATATATATATATATATATAAAAAAATTTTAATGTCAAACGGTTGTCTTGGATTCATAAAGGTTGGGGAAAAACTGCCACGCAGATGCTCTCGGAGAAGGCTATTCAGTCATACGTGAAACCGGCAGATGACTACCGGTACCTCGCATGCCAATTGAAGACCCAAAAATACGTTGAAATGGGAGGCAATTGTCGTACATTTTGCTTCAACTACCATCTTTCACATTTAGCCGCCATTGTAGAATTGGATGCGATATAAACGAGTACATTGATACTCCATCTTTGGATTGTATTTTCTCCCACCCGGTGTGTCGGAGGTTTATCGCGCGTTCCCCTCGACTGCGGGGGGGGGGGGGGGGGCTGCGTTTTAGGAGTTATTTTTCAAGACGCCTCCTCAGCTCCGAGCCTCATCCCTCATCCTGCACATTCAGCAAAAAGGCAACCCCTGTAATCTATTGAAATGGTCTGAAAGCATTTTACCCACACGGT
This sequence comes from Hippocampus guttulatus, assembly GCF_054856545.1. Classification (NCBI taxonomy): domain Eukaryota; kingdom Metazoa; phylum Chordata; class Actinopteri; order Syngnathiformes; family Syngnathidae; genus Hippocampus; species Hippocampus guttulatus. Next base: position 18,649,715 of record NC_141265.1, read on the forward strand.
GAGAAGACGTTCAAGGTGTCGCGCAGCACCGTGCGCCATATCAAGGAAGGATTTTTTTTTTTCCGCTCCCGACTGAAAGTGACGCGAGGACGTTTGAGGGAGCCACCTTGTCGAGCTGCAGCCTCCGTCTTCCTGAGCGTGAGATGCTCAGAAGATATGTATTATTTAATTCTCTGCCTGGGATTTGTATGACGCGTTCCTCCCCGTAAGCGATAAGCCTGAGATTGCTCGTGAAAATGACATGCAAATAGTTTCTTTTGTGTTAAGGTCCGGGCAAGATGTGGCTCGAAGGAAGGATGAGCGGAGAAAAGAAAGTGACGTCCTTCCGACAAACTTAATTCACTAATTCCAACTTAATCAGCTGGCAAAGACATGTCTGTTGAAATTGAATGAAACTGTAGAGCTGACAAATTTGATTACGTCTTGACGTTACATTAATCCCCCCCCCCCCCCCCCCCGGCCCCCACTTAGCCTTTCCAACGTACTGTATTTTCTCAGTCGGTCTATGATAAATGGCAAGCATCAATTTGTCATCAGATGCATATTCGACTTGAATAAATCAAGGCAGTGGCTGAAGAGAAAGTTTCTTTAAGCCTTTCATGCACCCTGTAACCTGATGACATGATGAGCTGTCGACTGTCGTAACCGCCGGCCCTGAAAGGGTTGATTTTATTGAGTATCATTTTTTTTATTTAAAGCTTTACACGGACTGATGCAAGGCAGCAGAGTGGACGAGTAGTAAGCACATCTGCCTCACAGTTCTAAAGTTCTGCGTTTGAATCCTTCCTGGCTGTTCCAGGACTGGTGTCACAAACCCAAAATTACAAACGTTGAGTTTCTCCCTCCATTGTGGGACAGACAATCAGTGCGTAAGAAGAATTCAGAGCTGTGACAAGACAGGATCGAAGATCACCCCGCAGTCAGTTTCTTGCTAAGTCATTCACCGCCAACCAATTTCCCTGAAGCTTCGTTCCAACTTTGGCTTCTTTTTTTTTTTTTTTTTGTCTTGGCTCGGCTAGCGTTTCCACGCGCCACCCACGTGGCTGATTTCGGTGCGGAGGAGCGGACGCAACCCGACTTTAATTTGCTCATGCGCCACGTGAGTCGAGTATGAGGAAGGTGGGCTCACTCAGGCAAGTGTTGTCGGTGAAGCTCTGCAGGAAGTTGGCGCACTCCTCTTCCTGGTTGCCGCTGCCCTTGCAGGTGCACCAGGGCGAGATGGTCCAGTGGCTGAAGCTGCTGTCCACGTAGTTGGGTGTTATGTCCGTCCCTGCGAATACACGTGCGCGCACAAGCGCATCCAGACACATCCACGCATTAGGATGAACATCTACGGGTCACTAATGGACAATAATGGCCGACATTTATTGCAAATAGTTTCCGGAAAAACGCGGTGACGTGGGAACGCCACTGTCCTGTTTTAGTCGTTATGGGAAGCCAGCGCTCGTTGTAATACTTCATTTTCGATGTAAAGAGGCCTTTGCGCCCATGAATATTTTGGCAAAGCAGGCGCTTCAGCGAGCGCCGTCGGAGGAGAACAGCGCTGCGGCAAAACACTTCACTTTTGAAAGGTCTGTCAGCAGGAGTCAGCCATGCCATCCACTTTGTGTGAGCAGCGTGACTTATCTCCTCGCTGTGTGCAGTGGATACGCCCATGCAACTCGGGCGCCGGGGAAAAAAAAAAATTTCAGTTTTGCACCGCGTCTAATCTCCGACGAGCTCGGACGTCATCGCCAAGGTGCCGTTATCAAAATATGTATGCATTAGCCCGCGCGCATTGTTGGAGCAACATTTAATATGAGCAAACAGATGGTCATCAAGTCTTTTAATTAAGTCAACACTCTCTCTGTGCCTCCCTAATTACTTCTAGTAGTAAACTGATGGCCAGGCCGCTGGGGGAGATATCCGTAGCCGCCGGGGGAAAAGCTGACAATCTCACTCCTCCGCCTGCTGCACAGGATAAAAAAAAAAGAAGAAGAAGAAGAAGAAACGAAGACAAGAGCACTGCAGCGGCGTTTCTTCCTCTCTAGACCACAAAACTACCACTTCTGTAATCTCACAGCACTGCTGACATTTGTGAAAAATATTGTGAGATCTCCCAGCAGGTCTTCCTTTTCGCTTTCTCTTTCCCTTCAGACGCGCTCTCACTCCATCACAGTGATACTGACCGATGAGCCTTGTGTAGGAGGCCAGGCAAGCTTGGTGATTGTCTTGGTTGGGACAGGTGCTCACTGCGGGTGGGATGTTGCGGCAGTTTCCCATGAAATCAGCCATCCTGGATCTGCGCAATAGAGAGAGAGAGAGCGGATGCAAAGAAAGCGGTCACAAACAAACAAACAAAATATCCACCAAGTGAAGTCAAAAATGAGTCAGTGAGGCTGCGTCGTATGCCGTGGAAGTGACCTGTGCCAAAATTATATTAGCAGCACCAATGTTTTTGTGGCAGTCAAACAGGTGGACTGAATAACAACCTGGGCTCCCTCGTGACTCAGAACCAGTATTATTTTCTTCTTTTCCTTTTTAATGATTATTTTTCGTTCACTTGACATGCACCACAAACCGGGCAGGAATCGCATGATGCCCGATGAGAGCGTCATGCTTCCTTTTGAGCCGTTCTTCTACGATTATCCCTCACATCTCAGAGGTTTCCCCAAATTGACTCTGGGCGCTAACCTTGGGTACTGATAAAAAGTGTTCCGTTTTATTTTTTGGTGGTGGTTATTGTTGTTGTTGTTGTTTTTTTTTGGTGTGTTTGCGATAAGAGCTTTAAGTCTGCCGAGGCCCCCAGGGTGGCATTGCTAATCCACTTAAGTAGGTTTATTGGGAGGAGTGTGTGCAAAGTTACTCTGTCTGTGCTCCTCACATCACTGCTGCCCACTCCGTGAATCACAAACCATTTTTTTTTCTCTATCTCTAGTTGTTCTTCTGACCGCTTCCTCGAGCCTCTTTATACGCTCGGCTCTGCGGTGGATTTTAAGCAGCTATCTACCTAACGCAGGTAAATTTGAATTAGTGTACGAACTGAATAAATAAAAATTATGCCTATGCAGACACGCCACAAAATAGTGAGCAATAGAACGATGTTCAAAACAAGAGCTGTTAAAAAATAAAATTCTACCTTCATAACCCTGGAGAACCCAAGAACCCTTTTTTTCTTTGGAGAACGATGAATTCTACATTAATACTATATACTATAATACTATATTAATATATATAATATATATACTATATGTTCACCGAACACCAAAATGTTTTTTTTCTTTCAAATATTCAATGCCTTCATCCTAATTTAGGATAAAGGGCCAAATTTGACCCTTTGGGATTTAAGGGTAAAAACAATTCTACCTTCATAAAAACAATGATGCCCAGATATGACTGATGCTATGAAAGCGGAATTAATTTAGCAATACGGTGACAATACAGAAAGCTAATATTTTCACTGCCTCACTTTATCATATGAGAAAGACCCAAACATTACGGACAGGTATGGAAAATATAACAGCAGTATGCTGCCGGACTGTTTTTAAAATTCATCAAAATTCCCTTCGATGTCTTAGATGAGTTATGGCAATATATGATTTTGTTGGCAAATTCAGCATAGCTAATACATTCATTTTACTGCAACGGGAGACATTCTTTTGGAGAAACCTGCCTTGGGTTTTATGCATGCATGCATGCAAAAAAAAAATTCATACAGGCACAGCGTAGCTGGAGAAGAGTCCAGTTTGAATTTTATACAGGGCTAAAAAAACATCCAGTTGCAGCAACATTTGGAACAGTCTATGTGCGTGACATCAGCGAATCTTGAGAGACTTCTGCAAATATGATGCTAAAACACGACAGTCTGCATCAAAAAAAATTTTTTTTCTTTTCTACGACTTTGCAAGACCACCACAGAAGGTTGCCAATGCTGTCCAAGTATGGTGAAGACCAAACATAAATTTAGTGCGGCGGAATGACCAAACAGGTCTGTGTCCTGGCTACTCAACACAAAGGCTCAGTTATCAAGCTTCAGTTCCGAAAACATTCTTCTCCCTCTGCATATACGTCCTCGTCAGAGTTAATGATGCGAAAACTAGTTTTGCATTTGTGTGGCAGTTAAAAGCAATATAAACAAACAAAGACTCCAAAACAAGGGCTGAGTCTCATGCTGTGCTGAAAGCCAACGAATAAAATGGGTGTGAAGGCAGGTTTTAAAAAAGGACACTGAAGCTTTTCTAATGCACACCGGGAGGTCGTTCCATATTTTTGGAACAGCCAGAGAAAAAGCTTTATCTTCTCTGAGCTTCTGACTGAACTTGTTACCTCCCGGGAGCAGCTGGTCAGCTCACCTGAGGCACCGGGAAAGAGTGTTCCAGGGGTAAGGAAGACCATTAGGTGATTTGAAAACAAATAGAATCCTAAAGTCAACTCTTACGTGCGCAGTAGGGATGTTTGATGCCACTTTTTTTCCCCCCATACAGATACTAGTATGAGATATCATTTTCAAGCACTCACCGATACAGAGTGCCTTTAGTAATTTTGATATGTAAAATTGCATTGGTAAAAAAGTCTGACGATGATGATTTACCGATGTGTCAAACCGCCGCAGTTTAGCGCCAACTATGGCAGAGCAGGACTTATTCGATATCTGCCTTATTATTTTGCCAAAATATGGCTGCCTCTGCGATTACCTTAAAATATTGGCCCAATATTGAGACCTGGTAATCGGTATTTGCCCATCCCGAGAGTGCGCAGACAACCAGTGGAGGGAGGAGGAGTTCCAATTTGTGCTCCCTCTTTCGTGTTGCAGTTAAGAGGTCACCAACAGCATTTTGAACTGCCAAATTTCAGTTCATACAAGTTTTAGATTGGTAGTACGTCTGCCTCCTAGTGTTGAGTTTTAGTCTCAGCTATAGCATGTTCTCGCCCTGCCTACGAGGGTTTTCCCTCTGGTTTATTTGGCTTTCTCCTACATTCCAAAAACATGCTGAAGATGCTCATTTGCCCATACGTGTGAATGAATGTGAGTGCGAACGGTTGCGTATCAGTTGGTGACCTGGACCTCGCCACGGCCACAAAAAATCCGCCGCGGCAGACTCGGCCGGATGGAAGAGACATTTCCTGTCTTGAATTGTTTTGAAATATGACCAATTTGACTATTACCAGCATTCTTGATTGTGTTTGACTTGTACTTCCTCCGAAATTATCACGCGGTCCTGCTGTTCCCTTCCATTACCAAAATACAAATGACTTTTATCGTTACAAAAACCCCCGCTGTCTTTACAGAGCGTTTTAACCAGCACAGCCATCCAAGCTGAACGCTTTATGCTTCACTTATGGCTGATTTTATTTTTATTTTTTTCATTTGTTTTGCTGTGCAGCCAGTGTAGACAAATTGAGCCTCATGTGTGTTGAGGGGACAATATCCGCTTTGTTGATGTCTTTTACGTGGCCTTCTCGGAAGCACACCTCACAAAAGGGAAATCTTATCAGCGTGATGGTCTTCTCCCGGGCCGCTTAATCATCTTAATGCCTCAAAACGGATGTGAAAATAATCACCTTGTGCACTGATACTGTGTGTACCCCCTGAAGACATGCTGCCTTTTAACAAATGCGATGAGTTCATTAGCGAGAGGGAATAAAAGAGATGGAAAAAAAACGAAATGATGTGTTTCAAAATCCTGACCGGTGTGTGTGATCCATTTGTGGGATTCGCACGGTCCCGTTGTGAGATCCGAGAGATGAAATAGGATTGAAACAACGCGCCATCGGATGCGACCGCCGCCCAAACCTTCCGTCACCTTTTTAAATATGCGTAGCAGCTGTATCACCTTCACGCGGTGCGGCAGTGCTACTCGATCACGAATGCATCGCCGTGTGGCTTTTGCAAACATTTCTGAAGCAGCTGGACCCGCTTTGATGAATAATGAGCCCTCTGGTGCTGATGCGGAGCCACCCCGGTGCCATCAGCAGAGGGAATATTGTCATTCGTGGAAGTCCGCGAGCAGGATTCAGGCGGAAGTAAAACGGGGTATTTAAAGGGAGAGTCCTTGTGGTGAGTTGAAGACAAGTGTGCGCACCGTTCGTTACGCTTTATCCTAAATCTGTGGGTAAAAAGTGCACACAAATGGAATGGATTTGTTTAGGGAGGATTATGGGGGTGACCAGGTGAAAGTGTGTCCTTCTTTCGGCTTTTCACTGGAGTGTGGTATGATGTGATTGATGGAGAAACCAAAAAAAAAAAAAAATCTATATTCAACTGCATGTCCGCTGAGCGTCCTAACAAATCACCTTCAGAGCTTGCAAACAGCTAATTTATTCATTCATTAGGGCTCCTGCAAGCTGTCCCGATGCGTTGAGCCGACGGGCTGAACCGTTGCTTTTTCCGCCAATACTGCCACTAATGTCACATTTAAGGCGACATGGAATCGAATTTGGAATGAAACGGAATCCACTTTTTCATTGCACGTGCACAAGTACCGAGCAACGAAATTCACTCCACCGTGACAACGCATCCAAGATGCATCAAAAATAACGACCAACAGAGGGACTCAGAAAGAAGAAGCATGACGAGTCGCCCAGATTTTCTTAGATGAAAAAGGAAAACATAAGGGAATGGGTGTGGGGGGGGGGGTGGAGGAAAGAAGTTCCAGGCTTTGCCCTTTTAAGGGAGGGGGCACAGTATGGGTTTGGAAAAAAAAAACCCTCTGCCTAGCAAAATTCGGATGTGAAGCATGATATAGAATTTGACCAATTGATCTGTGCCTCTGTGAGTTTTAGTTTTAGAATGATTTTTTTTCTCATCTTTATGATTCATCAGTTGGTATGATTAATACCCTTGAAATCAATATTTACTCTTCGAATGAATTCGTCACCTTCAAAACGCCTGAAAACTCACCATGCTCTACCTTGGTGAAATCTATTTATTTTAGGAGTCGAGGAAACAACCTCTCAAGACACATTGAGTCGCGCCCCCAAGATGAGTTTCACAAATCAATGCAAAAGTTGCTGTACATATAACAAGTGGAACAAAAAAGTCACAATGCCCCCAATGCCTGGAATTGAACAGGAAGTCTGTTCGACTGTCACAGTTTGTACTTTTGCAAACTCATGCAAGGGAATTTGCCCAAACGAGACCAATTGGAAGAGATGATCAGGTGCGCCATGGGGAATTCAATCTCATTCAATTTGCCAGAAAAAAATGATTTATTGACAAATATATTTTCATTTGGCTGTGACGTTTTGTCCACAGCTGTCATCGTGAAGACAGAGCTCTTGTTGCCTTTGTGCGCAACACCAGTAAAGTCCATTCAGAAGTCGAAAAACAAATACATATACCCTGATGGAGGGTATTCAAAATATGGTTGTGGAGGTGTTATGGACAAAAAAGGACGACCAAGAAAGAGACTCAATGACGCACATACAGGGCAAAACATGTTGGGTTTTTTTTCTACTTCTTAAGGGTAAAGGTTCTTTAAAATTGCAATGCTGTTTTTTTTTGTTGTTTTTTTGTTTTGTTTTTTGTCAGGTAAGGCAAACATGAGACAAAGCGCTGTCTTTCTTTTTCCAAGTGAAATTCTCAAAGACAATGATGGCTTTCAAGACAGTAATTTAACGTTTACGGAGGCGTACTGAGTGTTGGCACAAACGGTGTTCCGACCCTGGGATGCAGCACGTTTCAAGGTTTCCACAGGATTTCCATTATAGCGCCACCGAACGTCACTCGCTGCCAAAATTACAGGTTGTCGAACTCAACAGTTTTTTTTTTCCTGGTCATTTCAGCCACTCAGCCCCCCCCCCCCCCCCCAAGAAAGTGGCAAGGGAGCCCCCACTGAAGTAGACTTCTTACAGCCAACCTGACACTTTAAACACAGTCATTCAGGCCGACGCCGAGTGCATGTCCGTCCAGCCTGGCAGTGAGAGGAAAACGAATGGCTTTTTTATATGGATTCTTATTCCGACCGCTTGATGGACATCACAAACAATGTGAGTCCAATCAGATGAGTGTCTGTCGAAGAAACTATTTCCTCTCTTGATGAGACACCGAGACAAAATAGCTATCAGCCTCCCCAAATCCTCTAATAGCTTCTAAAGGATGATTATTTCTGTTCCAATGAGAAATTGCCACTCTTCTCCCTTATCGCTCGTCTTCAGCATAGCGAGGCTGTCAGCGTTATCTCTCCATCATCGACACGAGGCACAACAACCGCGATGACAATGGCGGCCACTTAATGGGAAGGCATAATAGCACTCAGATGAGGCAAATGAAAAAACAAAGGAGGTGCTTTTCTGTTGCTTTCTATCCTTCGGCTTTCACCCCCTTACCCTCTTCTTCCTCCCGCTCTTGTCAGCCTCAAGTGGGCCCATTTGCAAACTTGCCATTAAGGAATTTGAATGCGCCAAAGCAAAATCCGCAGCCTTGTGTGTGTGTGTGTGTGTGTGTGTGTGTGTGTGTGTGTCGTTTTGATGCACATCAGAGGACAAAACAATGGGCAACATTTATCGTGGAAGCCTGCGCACATTGTGATGCATGGCTCATTACGTCAATAATTATTATGAAAAAAGGCAAACAAAGCACTCTGACCTTGTGTGGGGAGCAGAAGCGCGATTTGATTCGAGAAAAAAAAACAAAAAAATAAATAAATAACAATCATAATAAGCCCGCTACATCTATAATAACAATAATAATCATAACGCCCTTACATCCTTCGGAAATGTGGTTTCACACCGCCCATTTTCACTTTTAAGTATTTCCTTTGAGTCTGCTGCCTCACTGAACGCTGCGTGACCTTGAGGCTAACTTGCGCCAAAGTCGTAGGCCACTACATTGGGTACACCCGCACAATCTAACGAGAGCCGTTTCAAAATGGAACGATATGGGCAAGGCGGCGTGGTCGGCCTGGTGCTTAGCACATCTGGCTCATTCTTTTGAGGTTACGGGTTCAAATCTCAGCTCTGTCTTTCCTGTAGGGTGAACCTCAACATGTACTTTTAGTGAAAGACTGAAATTGTCCATCGATGTCCGTGGTCTCTTCCAAAGACAGATGAGCTCACTAGTGACCCGAATGACGCCACACGCGACAGAAAACGTATGGATGGATGGATGGATGGATGGTTGTTAAGTGGAAGAGCGATTTACAGCGACGCAAGCTCTCAGCGCGATGCAGCTCGGTGATGACTGCAAACAACCACAATCATACACACAAGACACATTTTTACCTCTTGAAAGTCCGATTTTTCATTCCTGTTGTATCTAATTACTGTGTCCAGGTATTTTCTCATGTTGCGGCATGTCCATTTATTTTCCATTGGCCGTGCTTGCACCTGCTATTTTTGGCACCGCCGCACTCGTTGGGATTCCCAGTCGGTCCGAAAAAGAGCCATGTGGACAGATGGTACTCAGTGAAAACACGAAGCATTTTTCTTGCCCATTTCGTTCGTTTTTTTTTTTTTAATGGTTTATTTTGAAAACATTTACCACAATTCTCCTTACGTGGTGGACACATTGACTTGCAGCTCATTCGATACCAGCAGCTGCAAAACGACTTCGGACCCCGTACTGAACGTGAATGAATGAATGCTAAATCAAGCATCCCGCTCTCACACACACACACAGCAGTAAGAGGTGGGTAGATTATTCAAGGTTATCTTAACTCACTAAATATTGTCCAAACATTGCAAACAGACCTTCCCCGCGCAAACAAATGGGAAACGTGAGCGCGAGTTAATAGTGCGCTACCGAGCTCTTGTCAGCGGTAATTAAATAACTATTAGTTGCACATTAAAGTTACACCTTTTTTTTCAGGCAGTCTCGCCCCAATTCGGGTTTCATATTTCATACGTCAAATTAAGGACGAAAGAAATAAATTCCAGTTGAATATCATTTGCTCCAGGATTTTGGTCGACCGCCAATTTGCTTGGATTTTGAGAATTTTTAGAGTTGGCGTCAAAGAACCTCTATTAACACTACACTGCCGTTTGTTTAATATTATTCCCAAGTCCCTTGCAGTGATAAAAAAAAAAACTTACCAAAACCGAATAATAAAATGAGAAGATAAAGCAAGCGTACAATATGTAGCATATGCTGTTCAAAAAGTTTACTTTTCATGGTTTTGAAGGAGTCTGCAAACCAATAACTATTAAAAAGAACTGTGAGAGGAAAGTCCTGAAATGCAAATCAAGGATAAGAGGGATGCATCATGTTTGTTCCAAACCACACACACACACTTCACGCTGTACATAAAGATAAGTCCCATTTGCATTAATAATAGATGTGATACCACCAGAGGAAGTGAACGCGAAGGAAAAATAGAAATGCCTCGTCAATGATGCCTACAGTTTGCATCGATACATATTTCCTTTGATAGTGTGGTTAAGACGGTCAGTGAGCATATGCACAAGCACGCACATGCACACACACACACACACACACACACACACGGCATATATCGGAATGAAATTCACTTTCTTTAGCAGAGACCTCCCTCGGTGTTCTTCCTCTCTCGTTTGCCTCTCATCTTGTTTACAACTCTCATGTGCAGCCAGCATGTCTCACACAGCCAACAGCAAAGGCCCGATCACTGCACAACACTGCAGAAAAACTCTACACACGAGGCAAAAGGTCACCAGTTGGCCCATGATTCATTTTCAAAATCGCAGCGTTCCATTTCGAGGAGACACACTTCACTTGCAATAGTCAAAGGACGGAGAAATGTGTTCCATTCATTCAAAGGTATTCCATTTGCCACCTAACCAAACATAGCATCGGGTACGTATCAACCATTGTATTTAGCTTTGAAATGCCATTTATTTGGTATTCTATAAACATGATGCACCAACTTGAAAAGAGAAGCAAACTGCCCTTTGCAAACCAAATTTTCGGATTCGAGTCGGAACGTCACCTCTGAATGTTTGAGTGGTCTCTGTTCTAACACTCTGGTCTCGGTATGTGTGACACAATGCCGCCTGGCAGAACGACATCTACTGAGAACAAAAAGGATTATTGTTGGCCATGAAAACGTCAAGACAACAACGCAACCCAGGGTGTATCTTACACTGTTATTTCATTTCTCCCTTCCCTCTGGCCCGCCCTCCAACGCCCACTTTCTTGCTACCTTCAGGCACTCCCAGACCACATAAAATCACACGACGAGCATTAAATTTAACTGTTAAGCAGTGAGTCAATAAAGCCTAGCTCCAACCTGTTGTTTGCAAGCTATCCCGTCGTCCTAGCGAGGGAGACAAAATATGAAAATACACCCACTAGCTTTGAGCTAGCTAGTAGCTGCTACGACGCAAGCGGACGGATTTAAAACCGGTCCAAAAGAACACCCTGAGTTCTGCCAGTGTACGATAAGAGTTCCTGGAGCTTAAAGTCAGTTATTTTAAACTAAAAAGCAGCCTTTCCGTAAGTTGACACAGCTTGCGTTAGCGTGTCGGTGTACGCTATATCTTTTCAAAAAAGTGAATGTGAGGCTTGCCAAAGTGCTTTGGAAAACTTCGGGTGTAAATCAAGCGCCACATGGAACATTTTTGGCATGCTTTTCGTCAAAAGTTACTAACCCATCAGAGTTGGTTCAAGATTATAAACGGTAAACGAATAGCAAACACATACTTTGGGTGTGAGTCTGAACTCTTAGGTTTTTGCTAATTGAGCAGAGTATGCCTACACAATCAACTCATTTATATTCACACCTATTGACAAATTGAGAGAGAGAGAAAAGAAATAGTTCTGGCCCAGTGGCGATCTCAAGCACATAGCGCTTTGGATTACAAGTAACTTTAAAAGAAGACAAAAAAATTGTTGTCAAAGACTTACTTCAGTACCAATGGCGTGCCCAAGAAGAATTTAGTGAAAAGAATAGGTTCATGGTTAGGGGGAGCCCCTTTGAGGTCGCAAGGAATTATGATTTGGGTCGCTCACTCTGCCTGCTGGTGTTTCTCACCAAACTGATTTTGTGTGCGCGTGTGTGTTTATGTCGTTATTTCTACCTGTTGGGTGACCGATTGTCACTCAGCGCTCCACCTTGTAAAGCAGTAAGCAAAGCATTCGATGAGCAAGCGACCACCAGTAAGCGTCGTGATGGGGGGTAAGGTGGGGGATATAAATCAAAGATAGAAGTGTTGCATTGATCCTACGGCCAATCAATAGACTCCACATTTACTGTGGGACTCCGTGCCGCTTGGATTCAACTCGTACAGTGACATTAAAATGGATCGGGAGCTTCTTTGGTTTGACGCGTGCCTGCGACTCTCCACCAGATACAATAGGACGTCCAAATCGAGGCTGCTGTCACCGTCGGACACGGCGGCTCTCAACGGAGCGCATTCATTTGAAGGTTGAAAAAGCAACAGGGGAAAGCATTGTCTGTTTTCGTTTGTTTGCGCTGGATTATGAAACAAAATAACATTGCGGCAAACTGCGTTAAAAGGACAGCCGAGTGGAAGAAATGAGTGCTGCTCCATTTAACGCGTGCTCGTCGTCCAGTCCCCAGACCTCCACTGAATAGCAACAATTTATCCTCCGCGGACACCAGGTAGAGAACGAAATCTCTGTGCACAAAGCCACCACAACCCCAGCCAATGTTTTATGCTTCAAGTCCACTCATATCTATTTTATTTGGTCTGCAGGGACTCTGGGCTCCAACCTGGAAACAATATGAATGTAATAATGACTTGAACAAAAAGTATTGTCATACTGCAAGTTGGAGCCGCTGATACGAATGAGCGTTTTTTTACACGACGTTTTGACTTGCGCAAGTTGTAACAGGAGCGCTTTTGGCTTTTGCCTTTTATTTCTTTTGGAAGCCAACCAAAAATATAAAAATAGGCCTCCGATACTGCACAAAAAAAGAATGTGGAGGTCACCATGCCTGGCAATACAAGACACTTGAACAAAACATCGTGAGCATCGAAAAGATGAACTCCAAGTGTTGTTTGATTTTTCTTTTTCGGGGTCTTTTATGGTCACTGATGTTGCAGTGGTGCGCTCGCCTGACTTGGGGGCGTTGAATCGGTTCCCGCTCAGTGATGTGGATATGATTGTGAAGGGTTGTTCGTCTCGATAGGTGCCCTGCGACTGACTGGCAAACAGTTCAGGGGGTCGTCCAGCCTGCCTTCCTCCCCCTACAAGATGGAAATTGTAGGATGCCTTTTCCCCGTTCGTCCTTCTCCTTTTGCTGCTTAGTCATCTCTGTTACAGTCAAGGTGTGATCAATCTCATGAGACCGTCTGCATTCTTTTCCTTGTCGTCCTGTCACATTATCGCAACATTTCCGTTCTTCTCCAAAGCTAGCCCCGCATTTGGAATGAAAGAGACTCAGGCGGGGGAGCTGTGTATCCTGTTTGGAGGTGGATGTCCCCGGGGGGAGACAGGCCTGTCGTTGAATGATCATCCCTTGCTTTAATCAACACATCTCCCAGAGGGAAGAGTAAAAAGTTTTCCTCTGGCATTTTTCCGGTGTGTATTGTTGAGAGTTAACTTTTCAAAAAAAAAAAAGTTTTAAAAGCATTGCCTCTAATTTTGAGAAGGTTTCTCTGCAGGGTTTCTTCACACGGAGCCACAAAATAAAGTCCTAACGCCTTGACGCTGTCTTCATTAGCATGACAAATGAGTTGAAATTCGATTTCCTTGTAGAACATATTGAGGGCGCAGCATAGTTTAGGGCTAATGCTGCAGCGTCAATCAATGATCCGATTAAATGAAATCAGTTCTTTGGATGTTTTCCGGGACAAATAGAGTGAACGGAGGACATCATATTGTATTGGTAAGCACTTGCCGCCATTTGGCTGCACGTGTGGACAAAAGTAAGGGAATGTCAGTGTGTGTACCGTACAATTATGTGCAGCTACGTGCTCATCGAACTGTTGACCTTTCGCGGCCGCAGATAATAAGCTTTTATGCTCGATTACGTATATCTCAAGACGCAGGTGAACCCCTGACACCTGAGTGCCATCGGGTCGAACAAATAATCTCGGTCTGAAAACAGATTACACAATGTCCGCGCACAAGCAATTATCGGGACAATCATAAATTGGAGGAGAGGTTTTAGCTGCTTTGGATAGTTTTAATGGCAAGAATGTGACTTTTGAGAATAGTTTCTCCAAAATGATGACGCGCAGACTAAATGGCCTGCCGCAAACCGAACTACGGGGCTGAACGGCTCTACTACTTGCTATCATGAGCGGTCGGCCATCAACGCTAGTTTTGCCGCAATTTGAAATTTTATATCTTTAATTTCATTTGTATCTGAAAAAGTGAAGCGTGGATAGTCTCTGTCACTGAAATGTGCAGGTCGTGAATTGCCTCTCAAATATCCAGTCTCCTTTGTTTCACTTCTTTTTCTTTCTTCATCATATAACTGTGCTTCTGCTTTTCGAATCGTGTGTCTTGTTCAATAAACAAAATAATTTGACATTTGCCGAACCTTAAAAAACTTGCTTCTCGTTCGCGGTTTTTCGATTGCCGCAAGTTTCCTTTCTGCGTCCGAGGTTCAAATGCACGTATGTGAGTCATCCATTGTTCCTTTTCCACAATTGGCCACTTCAGTCACGTTCGGCTGCGTTGCTCAGTCTGGAGAACTGAGATTACTTCAGATTCCCCCCGCCCCCACCAAAAAAGGGGGTGTAAACAGAGCATTTTAAAAAAGCGAGATAATTTAATTACACATCGATTATGTTACTCATATGGTGCAAGATGTAATCCAGTTAAGTGCAGAGGAAATTAGACCGTGGGGAATTTGTAGTTGCAGCTTGTTCAACCCACCGCTTATTGCTTTATTGTCACACTGAAGGCGTCTTTTCTGGAATTTTGTTAGCTCTGTAATTAATAGAATGTGGACATTTCGAGGTTACTTGGAAACATTGAATGCTTTTTGCGCTAGCAGTAGCTCATCGGTATGGTCGTCGGCTTTGGAATGGCAGGTGTCCCGGTTCGAGTCATGTTGCGACCAATCCATGGCAACGAGTTCCTGGAAAGAGGCTAGTTTTCCCCTGTAGTGCTGAGGTGCCCTTAGGCAAAGCACTGGCATCCTGACCTGAGCTCAAGAGGTGCAGCAACAGAAAAAGCAGAGTAAGTTGATTCTCCACTTGAAGAGTTGTGATCAGTATAATAAATCACAAATTTGTTTCGGAATGTCAGGAAGAGCGCGACACGTTGGGTAAATGGTGAGCACGCTGGCCTCACAGCGCAGAAGTGCGGGGTTCGATTCTGGTTCTGGCCTGCCTGTGTAGAGCTGGTATGTTCTCCCTATGCCTGGATGGGTTTTCTCCGGGTACTCGGGTTTCCTCCCACGTTCCAAAAACATACATGGCAGGTTAATGGAGCGCTCTAAATTGTTGCTTGGTGTGATTTTGAGTGTCAATGGTTGTTCGTCTATTATTGTCTGCCTTACTTCTTCCTTTCATAACTTTGCTGCTGTGAATTGGGAATTTCTCCATTGCGAGACTAATAAAGGTTTTCTTATCTTATCTTACGATTGGCTGGCAACCAATTCAGGGTGTCCCCCGCCCCCTGCCCGAAGACAGCTGGGATAGGCTCCAGCATGCCCCATGACCCTTGTGAGGATAAACGGATCAAAATGGATGGATGGATGGACATCAGGTAGCTGTATCTGTCAAGTGATGCACACGTGTGTCCAGTGGTTGTCGCATCTTGTCTGAAAATTTGACAAAATTCACCTGTTGAAGGTGACTGAACATTTTTCTGGAAAAAAAAAGCACCAAAAAAACCCCTGCTGTTGCCTGCTCCAACTTGCTGTATTCAACATGTAAATGCCACCCAGACGTGGCACTAATGGATGTCAG
This sequence comes from Hippocampus guttulatus, assembly GCF_054856545.1. NCBI lineage: Eukaryota > Metazoa > Chordata > Actinopteri > Syngnathiformes > Syngnathidae > Hippocampus > Hippocampus guttulatus. Next base: position 18,665,501 of record NC_141265.1, read on the forward strand.
CTGCCTAATCATCTGTCACAGTGGGGAAATGGAAAATTAGCCATTTATGGGTTTTTTTCTTTTCCTGTTGGATATTTCCCACACTGGCTTTTATATTTAGCAGTGGACATTCAGGGGTCTAGCGCTCCGTCGAACTTCATTAGGCTCTCAAATGAGCTTTTAAATACTTTGAATTATTCAAATGTCCCACAGTTTTCGAGCTATTAGACTAATGAACTGGCTAGACACACACCCACACGCACGCACAGAGCTCTAGAAAGTGTAAAGATCCTTCGACTTGATTGGGTGAACAGCACACAGTGTGTTTTGCCCAGTTCTCAGCGGCTCCAACACAAGTCGACATGACACGGCTGGCTAGGTGTGAATTGAAGGCGGCTGCCTGGATCCAACACGGTCACTGTGGAATCAAAGTGAGCCATTAATGGGTTTTTTTCCCTTTTTTTCTGCTTAATTGGGCACTGTCTCAACAACTCACCCATACAAGTTCATCCGGAACTGAAGAGCTACGGCATCCTTAAAAGTGGGTTTAGTTTGCTGGCAAAGTCACAGCAGAAAAACATAAAAACTTCAAAGATGCCACGGGAGGATCATCATTGCTGCGGAGTGACTCTGTGCAAGTCCCTTTTAGCTTATTGTCATCAATATAAAATAATAATGATGAAGTCAGACGTATTGCGGCTCTTTTTATACGTAGAACTGATAGTTAAAAAAAAAAGACCAGTTATAAGTTCCATGAGATTCGTGGGGGTCTCGTAGGGGCAACATAGACGCACTAAATAAATTAGAACTGTATTTCAGTAGCTCCATTCAAAAAATGGAAATGATATATTGGATTGATTCACGATTCACTGTTTGAAGTTGTAGATATTATTTTAGTTTTTTTTTTTGCGCTTTACCTTCCAACTAACCCAAACCTGAATTCTCTGTCTTAAGATATGAGAAACGTACTGTACGTATCCAATACAAATGATTTTAGAATGGAAATGAGTCTTCTTATAACACATCTCTACGTAAGCTTGATATTTTTGAAAGCTTGATATTTTCAATGACTGAAATTAATATATACTGTATATTAATTTAATTTAAAAAAAATGATATTCTAAAACATAGGTGTTAAACTCAAGGCCAGTGGGCCAGATCTGGCCCGTCACATCATTTTCTGTAGCCTGCGAAAGCAAATTATTCATGTTTCTTACCAAAATACCCGAATTGCAAATTATCTTTACTTTTTTTTTTTTGCCAACATTCAAATGCTGAGATTTATTTTGATCGTGTCAAAAAGACAAATTTTAACTTTGAAGCCTTGAGAGGAGATAAAAATGATCACGCTTCAGGGCGCAAACCTTTGCATCCCGCCCTGATCACTAAAGTTGGCCCCCTGATTTGTGGGCGGGCGAAGCTGAGCCAATTGTTATTCATGAGTTTCAGTAGTGCATGTTTTGGAATGAGTTGAAAGCGACGAGAGAATATTTGGTATCAGAAGACACTTACGGATGGATGATACACAATTTCCTGCCGCCATGGGGGCTCACGCCAGTGGCATAGTTTTGGGGGGCTGGCTTTGGAAAGTGCAGGCTGCTCCAAAGGATCATATCCATAATTGTTCAAAATCGGGGAAAAAAATCTACTAGTAGTTGAAGTGAAGTTTGTAAGATTTATTTTTTTAATTGTAATTTTGGAGATGTAAGGTCTCGATTCTTCTCACCATTTTCTTGATTCACTTTTGCATTTCCGAAAGCTAAATTGAATCCGGTCTTCCAAAGGGCCCAAACAGCTCTACACTGCACTGGTGGACCCAGGAAGCACCACAGACCCATCGAGGATGTTGCTACCAGAACTGCCCAGGGCCCTGGCAAACGCTGCTCTGCCCTTACTTCAGGCCCCACACCTTATGAGAGCTCATTTCCCGTTAGCTCCCGCAGTTTAATGTGCACCCTGACCCCTTCCGAACCCCTTCTCACACACCTGCAGAGAGAGTCCTGGCGGCAGACCCTCTTCAGCTCCAGGCAGTTGGGTTTTTCTTTCTCTTTATAGGAGCAATCGGGCACGATGGTCTGGCGGCGGCGCTCGGCGCAGCCCTCCGTCTGGCAGGGACAGAACAGCAGGCGGTGGCTGAACTCGGTGGGCACGCGGTCCAGAAAGAGCCGCAGTGCTTTGTGGCAGCGCTTCTTGCTGCAGGTTTCCCCCTTGTTGGGGTCCTCCTTGCTGCAGGTGGCGATATAGGACGAGCGGTGCCTCTTGCAGGTGCCGTTGAGGTTGCAGGCTTTGGCAGCGTCCAGGCAGGGGTTGCAGGTTTTCTCGGCGTCGGCGCAGTGGAAAGCCTTCGGGGCTACTGTGAGCATCCCTAATCAGAGAGGGAGGTGCAAAGAGAGACAGACTTTTATTGGTTTACATTTACACTATTTTTCTGTTATGTAATAAAGGGTCCAACTGTGCCATCTACCATCTAGTGGAAGACGATTTAATTGTTCTGCCATTCTCTTATATGCCCATCCATCCATTATGAACACCGCTTATCCTGAACAGGGTTGCGGAGGTTACTGGAGCCGATCCCAGCTGACTTTGGGCGTACCCCTTCAACTGGTCGCCAGTCAGTCGCAGGGCACACATTGAAACGAATAACCATTCACACCCACATCCACACCGTCACTGAGTGGGAGCTGATCCCAAGCTGTCCGCGAGTGTACCACTGCACTACATGTGTCAAACTTGAGGCCCGGGGGCCAGATCCAGCCCGCCAGGTCATTTTATGTGGCCCGCGAAAGCAAATCACGTGTGAACTTGCTGAAATCTGTTCCGAAATGTCAAAAATTCACATGTGTAATAAATAACGTTGAGACTTTGCAATCATTTTGTTACCCTGTTTACCCTCACTTGATTTTAATCAACTTGACTGATTTTAAAACTATTAATGTGTAAAAATAATAATTTTGTGGGTTCACTGTCAGAACGGCCCTCCGAGGGAAGACGTAACTCCAAATTGGCCCGCGACTAAAATGAGTTTGACACCCACGCACTACTCCATCAGCGACCTGCTTATTATATGTCCCCTGGCATAAATTCAAAAAGATACATTCTTTTTCTGATCAATTAACTAAAACCGGATCATTTCCTGTGCCGCACCTGATATTCTCTCACGGCAATATATATATCTTGTAGACACTATAGAAATAGTCAAGTAAGGACTTTTTGTCAGTCCATCTGTCCACTCCTCCACAGTTGACCACACTGGCTGATCATTTTCAGCGAGATTATTAACTGCACTTGTTCAGGAATTGATCCCGAGGATGTTGCAAGAAACTCAACGACGTGAGCCACAAAACCATCGATTTTCTGCATCGGTTATGCGCATACCTCTTCTGAGTCTCAGACAGCCAATCGAACTTACTTGGAAAGTCCTCGGTGAGCAGAACATACTGTACATATTTGTAGGTAGCGGGAGGAAGCTCAAGTACCCACAACTCCACCGGAATTGATTCAAGAGGGGATTGTCAATGGCAGCACGATCAAGTCGTGCCAAGCATTTCTGCCTCGCGCTCCTTCCTGTGTTGAGTTTGCATGTTTTCCCCGGGTCGTCCCCAGGCCCTCTGGCTTCCTCCCTCATGTCAAAAACAGACCTGTTCCGCTCATTGAAGACTCTAACTTGCCCGTCGGCTGTGAATGTGAGCCGGAATGTTTATTTGTCTTTACGTGCCTTTTGAGTGGCAGGCGAAAAGTCCGTGGTGTACCGTGGCTCTTGCCCAAATTCAGCTGCGATAGACTTCAGCTCACCTGTAACCCGAATGAGTGCAAACAATATAGAAAATGGATGGATGGATGGGATTGTCAGGTCGATGAAGTTTTTTTTTTTTTTACCACTCCATAAAACGTGGTCGGACAAACAAAACCTGGCCGCCACAAATGCAATAATAACTGAGAGATACACATCGATACACGGTCAACAGCAACAATCCACGATAGATCACAGGGAGGCTCTGCAGTAAAGTACGGTCCACAAACAAAGCACGCATCCTTGCGACTGTGGTCAGCAGGAACTTTATTCCTCAATAACATGACAGATTGTCTTTGCGAGTCACCGGAAAGAGAACACCTGGACATCTGCTGCGAGTGGAATATTGATTTCATCTGTCGAAGACCCCCCCGAGTCAAATAGAAATGAATTTTGTCACATTTCAAATGAGACGTTCAAGAATTAGCGATTTGAGAATAAGGGACAAAAATCGTCATCATTATATCATGAAGCAACACGAGCAACGTAAAATATTCTTCACTGTAGTGTTGCCAAGGCTGTTTGTTCAAATACATATTTGAGCTTTGACGCAATTAATATCACAAATGTATTTATTAGGGTACAAGGATGGGCGGCCTTTGTGAGGATAACGCGGTTCAGAAAATTGATGGATGGTACAAGCATGAGGAGGAATATATACAGTATGAAAACAGCAAATGGAAAATTCTCAATGTCCATTGCCCCAAATTGATCATGCATTTTTGTCTGAAGTAGGCATTTTAGGCAAATTCTGCCAATTATTTTGCCAAGCTTTTCTACCTCCACTATTTTGTGGGAGGAGCATGTTGTCGCATTTTAATCATTTGACAGAATTACGATGACAAGGACCTTTTGCGGCTCCATTCATCACTATTTGGAGGCCCCTGTTCATTTATTCCATATTGACTGTTTAGCATCAAGGCTAAAGTGCCAACTAAATAAAATATCACAGTTTCCAAAATACAAGCCTGAAAACCCCATACTTTAATAATCTCCCACTTGGTTCTAAAAGCCGCTATTTGAATGGTAAACGATGAAACCCGCCTCTGTTTGTCAAGTGCAACGACAGGCCCAAGCGCGGTCATTATCGCCGATATTTGTGGATCCCAGACGATGCCATTAGGTGTGCCGCTTCCGACCACGGGGTAAGGGAAAAAAAATGATACATATGTGTACCCCGTTCGCTTGTATTCAAGCAATATTCGAGGATTTAACCTCCCTCCCCGTGTAGATAATGATATTTCAGAGGTCACGGCGCCACGGTGACATCCAGAGATTCATCTCTTATTCAACAGAACCAATCTCACACTGTGTCTATCAGACAGCCTGCAGCAGGAAGAAGACCATTTGTTTTTGGAAGGGGGGTGCGCCCACGGCCGCCGCGTTGTATCGCACAATATCAATCCCGCAAATGGGCTTGCGTAGAACACCGGACGCTGCAAGTGGGAAAGGAAATAAGTAGACCCTTGAAATTAATTATTTTGTGCTTTCAGATCCTTCTCGGGGGAAAAAAAAATTCCCCCCTCCACCCTGGTATTGAGAAACTGCACAAGGAGGTTTAAGTATTTCATTACAGACTGGAGAGCGTACAGTGAATCTTTCTTTCCATTAACTAACTTTCATTTCGATGTATCAAGGTTAAATGGAGAAGGTTCTCTGGAGGGGAAAAAAAAGGACAGGAGAGAAGCGGCATGTTACTTACTGTATGTGCTTGCCTCCGATTCATCATACAGCAGGTGGAAAGTAGCAAAGTAGAACTACTGTGCTCCCTGAAAAATCGACTTTAGGACAATATCTGTTTGCCTATGTAGGTATTTGTCTGACAACCTTTGACCTTTACTCACTTATATTGGAAAAGCCAGATTTGTTATCACTACTCCTTTATCCAAAAAGGCTTGTTACTTTTTTTAAAAAAAGTTAGCACTTCCACAGCGTACCAGACTTTTATTTATTTATTTATTTTAAACTGTTCTTTCTGAAGTGACAATTACAAATATCAGAGATCCTTCTGTGAGCAATTGTAAACCCTCCATATCGTTGCACACCCTTGAGGGAGAGGATAAATCCTTCCTTCTCAAGGAGGTCATGTTTGCACTCGCTTACTTTATTTCTTATCTAGTGTCTTTGGAGGTTTGTGGGATTAGGGCAAAGAAACAAACAAACCAAAAAAAACTTCCTCCCTGACATGATAACTAGCTGTGCAGAATGAGCCAGGAACATACAGTATACATTAAACATTGTACTTATTATATTTTCAGTCAGACCTCAATCATCGGACCAAGTAGGACTCATTTCAATTCTCCTTGTACTCACATGAAATGGATCTAAATTTCATCAAATGCCGAGTCTTGTAATAGGCAGTGGTGGGAGTAACGAGCCAGTCGACGTGCATTTACTCAATTACTCTTAAGTAATATTTTCGAGAGATTGAATTTGTCAGTGTAGTTTTAATGCAATCCTACGAGTACTTAATTACTCCTGAGCACAATTTTTGACAGCTCTCCCCACCTCCGTAAAGAGGCTATTTTTGGTGAAGGTCAAGGTGTGACTATTGTCTGTCTCCATCGAGTGTCCTGTGACCAAGTGGCAGTTCGGTGTCGTCAACCTTCACCCTCAGTCCCTGTGACCCGAAAGAAGACAAGCCCGATAAAAAAAGGGGATGGTTCAGTCTAATTTTGGACACGGTTTGGAATCGGTTGGGGATGTGTTCATTGTCAATAAGTTGATAGATTCATTTCCTCTCCAATGAAGACCTGAGGAGGCAAGCCTACTGCTGTTTCATTGGTCCCAAGTGACATCAAACTTGTATAATGTATACATTCTTTTTTCGAATATTTACATCCATTCATCTATCCATTTTCTGAACCGTTTTATCCTCACAAGGGTGACACCCTGAACCGGTTGCCGGCCAATCGCAGGGCACACAGAGACGAACTACGATCTGCGCTCGCACTCACACCTAGGGACAATTTGGAGTGTTCAAACAGCAAGCCATGCATGTTTTTGGAATGTGGGAGGAAACCGGAATACCCGGAGAAAACCCACGCAGGCACAGGGAGAACATACAAACTCCACGCAGTAAAGCCAGAGCTAGAATTGAACCCACGACCTCTGCACTGTGAAGTCGACGCGCCAACCGCTCGATAACTGGGCCGCCAAAAACCTTGAACATGAAAATATACACCCGCGTAGCACCATAGAGTGATGGCTGGGACAACCTATCGTTATTTTTCCGGTGTTGTTTTACTACAACACAAATCGAAAGAAAGTAGACTCAAGCGGAGTTTAGTGGAGGGTGACAATTCTGAAGGTGAGCATAGCAAATCTGATTGTAAATATTGTTACCTTGTACAAACTGTGCTGACAACACAGGCGTGTGGAAAGTGAATTTTGGCCTGCCGGCGCCAGTTTGAGGTGTGCCCTCGGCTTCAGGGCTGATTTGTCCCCCTGGCTGCTTTCACACCGACATGTGGAGTCTGAAATTTTTTTCCCCCATAATTGTCAGTTTTTTTCCGGGCAGTGGCACACAAAGGTGGGCGGAAATGCAACGCCGGCCTGCGGCCATCCGCAACACACGCCCCCCCCCCCCCCCCCAAAAATCAATTATCTTTCCTCTTCAGAGCACTAGGGGTCGTAGTTTTTCTGATGCAGCAAGTAGGTTACAACCGAAAAATAAATCAATAAGAAATCATAATTATCATGTCGCATCTGGCGGTGTCACTTGGTGTATGGTAGGCCTCCGTATTACATTACAAAAATCGCAATACAACAATAACAGCTTATTAATCCATTTTCCCATATCATTGATCAAGGGAGTTCCTTCAAGTTCCCATCCAGTCCAAAATCAACATTTTCTGACAGAATCTGAGCTTCCAAAAAGTGTCTCGGGAAGGTTTGCCGACGCCGAGGGAGGGCAGCCGTCTGACTGAGGCCTGCCCACAGGGGGTGGTGGTCCAGCTGGATGAGAGCTTTCCGTGGCGCTTGTCCAGTTACATTGATGAATTGCAGCCCCTAAATCTCCCCTGACCATCTGCAAGCTCTAATGTTGGCTACTGGGGGGGTCCAAGAGGAGACGGATGAACTACAAAGATAGTTCCGGGTTGAAGCCGCTTCAACTTGTTTTTCTTTTCGCGACTGGCTGTGGAGTTGTGATTGAATTTGGTGTTCAAAAGAAAAAAGAAAAAAATGTCCTGGGGTGAATGTAAGACACAAAGCTCACTTCCTGGCAGTGCGGCAGTTGGGCACACCGGCAAAACACACACTCAGGAGGCAAAGGGAAGGAAGCAAATATTGCATATGGGTGGGGAAAAGTGCAGCATTGTGTTACTAATTGATTTTCCGAGTGCATCTCAAAGAAGGTTTGTTTTGCTACAACGCAAGAGGGAGGCGGTTGATAAGCTAATGATAAAAGACATATAAAATGGAAAAAGCTTTCAGCAGGCAGATGGCTGTTGGTCATGACAGATAGAGAGGATGTGATGAGAGAATTGCCACTTAGGCAGGCGCGCGCACACACACACACACACACACACACACATCCTAGGCGTTCAATTAATCCCGACTAATTCAGGAAAAATGTGCGACTCCTGCTCCTAATAATTAACCCAGCCCATCAGCAGTGCAATCAACAGCTCTCATCGCTACACTCCGCACATACCTATTAGCTTAGGTTTGCTGGCGGCTGTACCAAACATTACTGAGAAAGTGTGTGGAGCTGCCGGAATAAATGAACAGCAGCTTGACACTGAATGGTTAATGGATGCTCACATTAGCCCCACAAAAAAAAGAAAAAGAAAAATCTGGTTCCTTCAACTTTCACAGGCAGATATTTGTTTATTTTCGTAGAAAATAAACAGTAATATTGCAAACATGAACTGTGTAATTTGACTGCCTTGTATTTATGCAGTGTATGTATCTGTGTGTTTAATGCTGGATTGTTGATGGTTCTCTTCAGAACATATTATCACTCCATGATGATGATGCACCGATATGAAATATCATATCCTAATGTCGTTTACAGTTGTGATTCTCATCGCTAATGTGATAATTAAAGCAGCCATATGCTAAAATGCTAAAACTACCCCCCCCCCTACACACACAAGTTAGTTTAAACCAATCTGAATGAAATAATAAGAAGAGCATCTTTGTCATTGCCACAGAACCCTAGCCACCCTGCTTTAGTTGTCCAAAATTGTGGTTTAATGGAATGCATGTATATTCTGGGTGGGAGAAATTATGTATTGTACACACAGGATTACAGACAAAAAAACAAGTATGAATTTTGTCTCTGGTTAAAAAAAATATACATCCATATTGCTGTGTCATCATTAAATGTTGCATGGTATGTTATTCTTCCAAGTTCCACTGCTGATCTAAATAACTGACTAGACATAAACTGTTCCTGAAATAGAAATCTTCAGAATCATTGTGACTGTAATAATTAAAAAGGTCAACTTAGTCATTGGCACAGCAACCCGGCTTCATTGATTTTAAGCCCATCGGACACGGAGCCACGCGACCGTAATGGACTGAACTGTCATGCAGTTACTGAGATCTGCCACTTAATTTTCATGAATAGTCCACACTCGGCCAATAGTTTGGCTGCCAATATTGAAATTATATTTCTGGTTAAACGTGTCAATGAGACCCAGCCGGCTGGAGGCCACGGCAGTGCCGCCAAGCCGTACCCATTCCTGTGCCTTAACGTTCTACTTGCGGACCAGCTTGGTCACCACTTGCATCTTTTTTTTTTTTAAATAAAGTTTGCTTGAAATTATTCTTTGAAAAAAAAAACAGCAATAAAACGGTTTATTCCATGACAATAGAGACAGTGTGATTAGCAATGTTTGTTAGTGTTGGCAGCTCAGTGGCTTCGACATTAACTACACTTCTCTGACTGCTTGGACACAAAGCTAACAACTATTTTCTCACTGTTGATCCAACGCTCCCCCGTACTTTGGGGTATTGCGGCCATTTGACTCTAAGTAGGCTTTTCATGGGCATCATGCCAGCGTAATGGAAATAACCCTCATTTGCCTTTTAGTACACACGCGGCACACACGGGAGTGAAAGGGAGGCAGGCGACGATGCCGGGAAGCACGTAGAACAGTTAAAATGTGACTGGAGACCTCTGCAGGCACAGAGAAGGTTGAAAATAGACGCAAAGCTGTAGATGGGTGGGGCAGGGTACGGGGGGGGGGGGTCATCCCAGGTTAGAAAAGAGGCTATTGACTACGCATATGTTCTCAGGAATTAGGAAAGGTGCCAAAATTTGGATTTAATATGGCCCTGGGTGAGTACGCAAGAGCTTGTTAGGAAAGTCTTTAGTCCGGACCCTGAGGAGCATGTCAAGTGTTGCTGTGTCAAAGGGCTCATCAGTCATTAGCACTGCGCTTGCCGCCGCAGCGGGGTCTGCATTCGGCACAAAGAGGGTCCACGATGTTATCTCGCGTCAGCTTCAGATGGCAAATCATTCGAATACATCTCAGAGGAAGAGTTTAAGAGCGTCGACCAGCTAAACTGGAGTTCAGAGCCGGAAATGATTGCAGTGAAGCCAAACCATCCGCGTGAGGATCTTTCGACGACAACATTTTTGAAGTTTGTGTGGATGGCGGTTGGAGTGCATGGTTGAGATTGGGTGGAAAAGCTTGGATGAGTTCCTTTCCTCTTCACCCTTGTATGCGTGCGGGTGTGTACGTTTGACAGAACATAGTCGACTGCCTTGTCATACACAACATGTAAGGAAAAAAATAACCGCACAACAATGTGAAGAGACCGGCCATCACTTCAAACTGAATATAAAAAAAAAAGTCGAGCTTAAGTAAGCTTCAAAAAGCAAAAGCTGCTGCCAAGGGAAGAACTGATTCGGCAATCCGTACTAAAAATGAGGCACGTACACAAAAGCTTGACAGTATGCAAAGCCAATCACGTCCAGCCTAACACATTGAGATCCCCTCAGAGCCCCGTTGACGAGAAAGCCACGTTAGCCGCGCGTCTAAACGGACTTCTGTGTTTGCCTACGTAATGGTAATTGTAAGGCGGACAATGTGAAAATGTCAACCATTTCAACAGCATGGCGCGCACGGCCGTTACGCTGCTTCTTTTTTATCTCCCACCAGCCGCGGATAGCTGTGGGTATTTAATTGGATAGGAGGCACGCTGAGCTGAGATGAGAAGCTTAGTGGCGAGGGTTAGCAACTCGCACTTAAAGATGTTCAGCTTAATTCCCGGAGCGACCCCACTAGTCATCATTCTCAGCTAGCCTCTGCCCCTAATAAGTTCATTAGCTCAGCGTTGGGTCAGGAGAGCACAATATATTTCTTGTGGAGCATATTAGCAATTGTACGTAATGATCACTGAATGACTTGACTCTGCCTGCTGTGTGGAACCGGCCATTCGTTTCGGCTTTGGTGAGGTTCTGCCGCAGCCGCGTTGATGTCGAGCATTAATGATGGAAACCAATTTTAATTATTTGCGGACTCGGATTTGCATTTCTGTGTGCCTTGGAGCAGCGAAATGTCTGGCCGACAAGGTGACGCAGTGTACAACCTAAGCTGGTTGTGGATGAGAAAATCAGTTAACCTTGTGCTAGCTTCGGCTATTTCAAGGCTTTGCTAGTCTTGCAGAGAAGTTGTGCGAAACAACACGTACAAACATCGAGACACTTTACGACACTGAAAGTGACGCTTGGCTTTGCTGGTTGTATTATTTGTTCTGCCACAAAAGAAGACCAGTTAGCACACCTGCATTATTCTTTATGTGTGGCGTGTCTCACATTGACGATCTTAAGAATCAGTATGTGTGACAGTGTACAGATACAGGTGCCTCACTTTAGAGGAGCCAAGAGGGTCAATGAGCTTTTTTTTTTTTTTTTTAATAATTGAAGCATCTCCGGTACTGGAGTTATTCCGCACCAAGGACGCGTTTGTAGTCCACACCTGCAGTTCAACTCCACCAGAGTGCAAGCTAACCAACCAAACTTATCGAGGTAGATATGATGTTATATGTAGCCTTCATTGCAAAACCACAAAAATGATATGAATGCATGAAAGAACCGGCGGAGCTGCGGAAGAAAGCGGAAATGATTCATTTTCAGAGGTAACTAAACTCAGTGGGGCGAGACGCTGTCTGCCAACGCCACGTGCGGGACCGTAAATAAGACAAATGTTCCTTCCGATTGCACTCCCGCGTTTCATCTTTTTGACTTTGTCTGCATGCGGATTGCATGGCATTCAGGAAATGAGGTGAATACGGTACAGTATTGGCCACCACTCTGTCTCCTCTTTCATGGGCCTGGAATTGGATTAGCTGCCTATTTTCCCGTTTTCTGTGATAGGACTTCAGAATGGTCGCTCGATAGATGGATGGATGGATGGATGGATAGATGAATGAATGAATGAATGGATTTGAATTAATGTATTTGCTGTCAAGAGTTGAAGGTTTTCCTTTCATTCAAAAAAATGTGCAAAACATTTTTATTGCCATGTATTAAAGATGCGCGCACACACACACATACATATATATTATATATACACACATACATACATACATACAGAGAGAGAGAGACACACACACACACCATTTTGTGTGTACCAAGTACTGTATTCCATGGCGTGCATTGGGTAAATAGTTGGTGGTGCTTAATGGACCATCAACCTGATTTGCTAGCTGCCAAAACATGACAGTAAAGGAAAAGAAGAATGCAATTTTCATCCGAGACTTAAATTCAATTTTTTTTTGAGATTAACATCGTACTTACAGAACCATTTGACTGCATTACCCCTGTGGCATGGTGGCGACTGTTTTTTCTTTTAAGGACATCACCTGCTAAAAAATATTTGCGCGGTTAATCCGTGAGAAGCTCAGAGTTGAAGTTTCCCATTTTCATTGTTTGAAAAAGGTTTTGATTGAACTAGACAATTTTCAACTTTTGGGGCTTTCCGCTTTGGATTTGGATGGAAGGCACTCATGCATGGAAAATATAAATGTATGCCTCTCAGACTGTGCCGATCAAAAATGAGCGCTATTATTATTTCAAAGGCAGGATTTTGGCGGGAGAACAGCGGAGTCGTGGTTCGCACATATGCCACGCTCGAGCGGTTCTGGGTTCGAATCAGTTCAGGCCCTCCGTGTGTTGAGTTAGCATGATTGATTTTCTGTCCAGCTTCCTCCCACATCTTAAAAACGTTCAAAAGTTCATTGAACTCTCTCTCCATTGTCCATCGTGTGCCTCTCGCCCAAAGTCAGCCGCAAGCAGATGGAGAAAAGGAATGTTTACGTTCGGTACGATCTGCTTCATACTTTAATGACGGTATGAAGTTGGATCTTAAAGAAGAATGTTGTCTCATTGTCCACCACAGGGACTCATCAAACATGGACGGCGCTGCGCATTGTGCCGCTGTCAAATACATTTCGTACACCCCCTAATTTGTTACAACATCCTTGGCATCCGTCATGCGAGCGGTCATCAATTGGGTGATACCAGCGTCTGTGAAATGATGATGGGGAGATTAAGTTGTCACATCTCTTTCTCTCAATCACTCAGGCGCACTTGCTCCGCTGCTGGTCGCTGAGTAGAGACACATTAAGCTTTTAGTGCATGTTTTACTTTTGCCTGTAAAATTCTATGCCGTGCTTTTAATGTTTTGAGGGGCAGCAGTTTTCAAGGCGCTGCACAAAGCGCTTATAAAACTGTTGATGAAAGACCTGTCGGATTGATCGCTGCGGCTTTGTCTCCTGAAAGAACCCAAGGTGGCACTTTTAAAAGGACGATGACGCAAGAACATGGGTAATACCACAAAACATCATTGTATATCACTTTGGGCTATTATACAAACTGCGACGACAGCCATAGAGTTCGCATTTCCACAGTATTTCATCTCCTGAATTTTTATGGCTACTCCGACAAATACAGTGAACGTGAGGATCAACAAGCAGGGCACGGGCCAGCTAAAATGAATTCGAATGAACGTAATTCAACCCAAATTCCTGAAGTCCCGCGGCGAAAAAATTGAAATCATGCGATGTGAAAACACAGCAACAGCAACAGATGACTGAGTAATAATTATCACATTGAATTGGAATCTCTGCTCACATTACTTATAGCCTTATACTTGGGGCTGACTGCACTTCTTCCACTTGCGTGCAGCATCACGGCTAAATGCCACTTCACCATGTTTGCTTGGAAAAGCATCGTTTCTCTCTGGCTGAATGAAAGTCACACATTGCAGTATATTTGTGTTCCAAACCACACAGTGAACAAGATCACAGTTTCTGAGTTTGGTTATTTGCCGTTTGCAAGCTAATCCGTGCTTGGGCGTTACTGGACCCCTGAGTAACTCTGATGTCATTTTCGGTTGACAAGAAATGGCAAAACCGTGCCTGCGTGGGTTTTCTCCGGGTACTCCGGTTTCCTCCCACATTCCAAAAACATGCATGGCAGGGCTGATTGAATACTCCAAATTGCCCCGAGGTGTGAGTGTGAGCTTGAGTGGTTGTTCGTCTCTGTGTGCCCTGCGATTGGTTGGAAACCAGTTCAGGGTGTCCCCCGCCTATTGCCCGAAGACGGCTAGGATAGGCTCCAGCATCCCCCGCGACCCTTGTGAGTATAAAGCGGATCGGAAAATGGATGGATAGATGGATGTTCTGCCACAATTTTTCCAGGGTACTACTGTTGAGCTGAAGTTCACTTATAAGAATTGTATGCGTGGTCACTTGCGAGTGTGAGAGATATGCAGAAAGTACAATGCAATATGGCATGTCTTCTTTTTTTAGGATTGGCCTTATGCACATAATTTGGGAAAAAAAATAATTAGGCAGTCGGAGCAGTTGCTTTGCGACATGGCGTGCGCCTGCAAAATAGTGCACACAGTTGTCCGGCATCATCAAATCAAACGGCGCTCAAAAAAGAACATTGCCTTCATTTAGGTCAAGAAAACTTTTTTTTATTTTTATTGTGGCACTGACTAGAATTTTGCGTTCATTAGTTAATATTTTGTGAAGTCGGAATGCCCGTCGCCAACATATCAACTTGCCATAATTAGCCATTAAATGTATTTCGTGAAATATCAAATCGAGCGGAAGTAACGGGAATGTGATTGCTTCAGACCCAGCAGGCGGTTCAAATGATGAGGCGCTGATTAATTTACATATAATGACTTAGTTCTGTCAGATTGCAATGCCTGCAACCCTGTTGAAAATGTCTTTAACTTGTCAATTAATCTGCGCATTAATGTCTGCGGGACAGAGCAAAAAAAAACGCCCAGGCAATCTCAGAGCAGACACAATTTGCAGCGATTACACAGGGCGAACATGAAGACCAAATGGCTGCTTTTCTGGTTTAAATTTGAAAAGTGTGAGAGTGGCGACGGCAGAGGGAGCAGACGCTCCATAACGAGGACATTTTTGTCATGCAAACAACATTTGCTGATCG
Source organism: Hippocampus guttulatus (assembly GCF_054856545.1). Taxonomy (NCBI): domain Eukaryota; kingdom Metazoa; phylum Chordata; class Actinopteri; order Syngnathiformes; family Syngnathidae; genus Hippocampus; species Hippocampus guttulatus. The sequence continues at coordinate 18,680,701 of NC_141265.1, forward strand.
TCTGTTCAGCCGGCTACTGCAGTCCATCCTTGATTTTCCATGTCCTCTTATTTTGCTTTTGCCTGATTGTTTAATCTTGCAGCGGTTTCTTCAGTTTTTTCCAGAGCTAGATATTATCATCGCTCAAGCCCTGGATAATAGGGACCTGCATCATACAGCATCACAGTATTGGGTGGTGCAATTATGAGCTAAAGCACGGGTGTCAAAGTCAAGGCCCGGGGGCCAGCTCTGGCCCGCCACATCATTTTATGTGGCCCGCGAAAGCAAATCCAACATGGCAACTTCCATGATGCTTGCTAAAATATGTACCAAAATTTCAAATTCTCATATGTAATAAATAAGAGAGGCATTTTAAGCATTTTCTTGTTGCCAAACACCCAATTACGGTAACTTAAGTTAACTAAAGTTATTTTTGACTTCTTTATATGATTTCAGTCATAATGGCCCTCCAAGGAAAATGATAGCTAAAATGTGGCCTGCAGTGAAAATGAGTTTGACACCCCTGTGCTAATGGTTTTTCTCTTTGCATTGTCGCAAAGAGGGATTGGATTTTATTTCAGGAGTGCAAAAAAAAAAAAATTTGATAATTTATAAAAAGAACAACAAGAGCAACTAATTCAGTTTTCGCTGCACGTGGCTACATTTCATGTTTTGAAAGGAGTTGAAGCAGACGCAGTACGCAGCAGGCGCCACAGGGCTCCTATTTTTGTCGCTCATCTTGGAAATAAAAACGAAAACGTGCAATCGCACAAAGATTCTCAAAGTTATCAAAGCCTTGCCTTCAAATGTTTATGCGATGCATTTATCATCGGAATTCAATCTTTAATGGCAACTTTACCTGATTTAGACTTATGTGCCTCAGACTTCATTATGTTCATAATTCAAGGTTATCTGCATGAAGTTTTTTTTTATATATAATAAACGATGAGACGGCTTCCTTCTTTGATGGTGTTATGGTTTTTGTTTGTACTCAAATTGCATATTTGACTGCACATGTAGGGAGGCAGTGTTGACAGACCATGGGGGAGATTCACATTATATAAATTTGTCAAACTCGTCTGCATGTACATAAGCTAGCGGGTTTCAAAGCTAAGTTGTCATTCTTTGTTTGATGTTTAGTTTGACTGTAAACTTCACTTGGCAGTGGCAATAAATGACCCGAAGGCCCCTTTTGAAGAACCTTTCTGCCAAACTGCTGCTTGCTGCAAAGAGAGTTGAGTCATGCCACCATACTGTGCTCGCATCTCAAATTTCTGCTCTTGAGTCAAAGCAAAAAAAATCGTTTTTTTCGACCAGTTGCAAAAAAAAAATAATAATAATTAAAAAAAAAAATTTAAACGACATGCACGAAGGTATCCTCTCACTTTCGGCGCATATTTTTCAAAACCAAATCACCTTTTAACCCATTTATATTTCAGTATTCATATCGTTTGTGATGTTTTGTTTTGACGGTGCGCCTTGAGGTGTTTGTCACGTCAAATGAGTGCCTTGGCCCAGTCAATTTTGGGAGCCGCTGTGACATATTTCGGGCGCTTTATAGAGTAGTGGATTGGGAGTGATGCGGAACGCAGCTCAGCTCTCAACGAGGATGCATTTGTCAGTCCACACATCCAGTAAAGGGTCAGCTGCAATCACTCTAGGCCTGTGATGAAGTCATCCGTGGGCATGTTGCAGCTAATGCAGATGAAGTCATTGAGGGCGACTAGTGTTCTTGTTCAGGGGACGGACCCCGCAGCTTCAAGTGACTCATTGCCTCATTGTCTGAGTGCATGTGAAAATAACCGAAGAGATGGACAGGTCTGAGTAGAACAAATTGAAGTAATACCTGCGGCATTGCTTTAAAAACATTGCCTTGAAAATTCTTGCAGCACCAGTCGTTGATAGAAGAAAAAAAAATAACCCCACCAAGATTCATTTTAGTCCAACCAAATTAGAGAAATGGATTAGTTTGCATTCTTTGGAGAGCTGTAGGTCTATAATTTGATTTGAGAGATAATTTTGTTGAACAGGAGTGAATGAGAACCGTTTGTAACGAGTTATCTCCTATCATATAGCTACATAAGGCAACCAAAACAGCCCTGAAATTTGCTGCCAATCAGTCCGCCTCAAATCCATTTGGAGAGGTGTCAGCTTCATTGTGACGCTAATAAGGGTAAGTGTTTTCCATATTGATGGATGTACGCTCACCAAAAACATTAAAAACACCTGACAGGACACCATTCATCATGCATTCTATGAGTTTCACAAACAAACCCAGTTTTTATCACCACCATCCTAAAGAACAATGCCGAACATACAATTGGATATCCGCTCTCCCGTAGATTTCTTTCAGGCCCCCAATCAATTACTCTGCGAGCTCAGAAATGATAAATAATGAGCTAAGCTGGCAGCGTAACAAATTCCTGCGAGCAAATCCGATATTTCACCTTGGGGAAAATGAAGGAAAACAGCTGAATCAAAATGGCTGGCTTAATGACTCCCCTGTTACATCTTAATCAACCAAGTACGCCGTAGCATATGCTTTGTTCATATGCTGGCAGTGCTGCAAATTGGCATGCGATGATCACGCATTTGGCTGCGATTGACATATTGCCAACTTCGACTTTGATTCTCAATCATCGGGTCAGATGACATCACACCTTTGTAAACACTCTCACTACTTTGCTCTTTCATTCATAAATCACATAGAGAATTATAATACAGGGTCCCTGAAGGAAAGTTCCACCCCAAAATGGTCCAAGTGGAACCTCCACAGTCAGAACAATCGATTGCAGGCCACTTCGACTTCTGTATTTAATTACATTTTTTAATTATTTTCATAATGTTTACCATGCAAATTAGAGGAAAATATATAATAAGTGAAAATGATCATGGTTAAATGAGCCAGTCATAGCTTTGAGCGTGAATCTTTCGTCTGTAATCTGGACAGTGGCGGTTGGTCTATAGAGGGCGCTCGAGTGCCGCCGCACCACCGGAGGTGATGACGTTACTTTCCTTGATGACCAAAATAAAAATAAAAATAACCTAAACTAAAAATAAAAAAACATTTTGAAATATATTCGTCTATTTTTACATGTGCAGGATAAATAGTATAACGTATATTAGATGAATTAAATTGCTTTATCCCTGTTGACTTGTATTAAAATGTTGCCGTGCGCAGTAGCTTCTTTTCGATGCAATGGATTGGGCCGAATTTCGACACTTGATTCCTAGACGTCGCATCGAAACACAAACTCTGACTCCACAGATATCTGCGCGCACACACCTAAGTAAGTCTCTGGATGTCGACTTTTGTCGATGCTCTGTCTCTTTGCGTGCATCACTTCCGTCTTTTCTACTGATTTGTCAATACAAGAACGTCAACGTTCACTCGCTGTTACCTGATTGTCTCGCTTTTGGGTTATACGCCAAATTGTTCAACTTTAAGGACAATGCACACTCTGTTCCCCGTCATGCCCCCCAAATTCCGAAATAGTCTATGGCCAGACATCCTTTAGCTATTCCAATCATCTTTCATTCCTCATTTTGTCATGCAAACATTTAATGCGAGACCAAGTGATGCACCGCTGATTCCAAGCTAAGGGGATTATGCAAAAAGCATGCCTTTGTGCTGCATCCCTACAAAGTGAGAAACAAGCGAGGGGAAAAAAAATATGCTGTCGTTAGTGTTTCTAGATTGCTTTTGGCAAAAAAAACAACGGGGGTTTAAAAGTAAAAGAACATCCACTGGTAATGTCTTGACCGAAGAGGATGAAAGAGAACCACTGCATGTGTGATTCTGTAGCTTGCAAGGCTGCAGCGGGCAGAAATCGCTCAACCTATTGAACAGCAGCATCAACCCATGTGGCTTGAAAGCAAGATCTGCATTGATTAGTGGCACCGTGATGGTAACAACTGGTAAATTAAATCATCAGCTCAATGGCGCCTGCTGAGCCCAAGCTGTTTAATTAGTAAAGAGGAAATCAAACAGAACGCAGAATCGATACAATGTGGGCTAGCGCTCTAGTTTACCTCACATGCCACAAGATGTACCAACAGCATCAGCACCAAGCAAGAAAACGCCTGACCTCACAGACCCTTTGGCCCGCACTTTCATCCCTTCGGAATTTACATGCACAAAAGTAACCAATCAGAAGTGTCGCTGGAACCACTCGCTCGGATTCTGCGTACAACTCAAACTTTTTTGAGAATTAGGTGGTTCTCCTACTTGTCTCGGAACAGTTTAGTAAATCTCTTTGTGTGTGTCTGTGGTGTGATTGTGTGTGTGTGAGGGGGGGTTCTAAATGTGACCATTTGCATAATGCAAGGACAATAATAAAGCCATTCATAGATGAGTTTAGTGTAGAGGAACATTATACCTTTAACCCCAAAGTCATATCGTAAATGTATTCAAATAAAAATTGTACTTTCAAGCAGTATTTTTGTACTTTGAGTCCATTAAAGTGCGTTCCGAAATAAATGTTTCAAAACAAACCATTATAAAAGAAGAAATGAACATCTATTCCAAGTTAAACATAACTGACGTGTACTAAACAAATGTACCACACTGGATTAAGAAAAACAACCAAACAAAAAACTGAAAAGTAACCCTAACGCTTATCTAACCCTGACACATGCGGTGAACATTTAATTCAGTGATTCTTTTGCATACCACTAGAGGGAGCCCACACTTTGAGAATCAATTGGGTGCATGATCCTCCATAAATATGAGAAATATTCCTATTAAGGGTCAGTGAGTGTCAAAAGTTGGTTACCTGAGGAGATGGAGGCCAAGCGGAATGCATCCTGATGACGGCCGGGTGCTACAGGTTCATATGGCGATGAGTCGTCCATGTCTCCGTCTGAAGGAACAGAACAAATGGTTGAAGCGCCTCATTGAAACCACTTGTAATACTGAATGCGTCTTTATGAAGGAACATTTCTCCTTGAATTCACACTGACGATTTAGCGTGTCTGAGTAAGGTTATATATGCATTATATGTATGCTTTGATTATTTTAAAAAAATCTATATTCACGGTCATGTACCTTTCTTTTGGACCTTGGGGTTCAATGTACGTGTGCAACGTAAATAGCAGCACATTTTATTCGCTTACAAGATAGATGCTCTTTGGAAAAAGAACACGAAAAAAAAAAGGGTTCAAAGAATCTAATTAGCATCGCGAAGAGCCTCCTATATTCTCTCTGTCGTTTCTAATCCCGCATTTAACATTCACGGAGTGTGTCTGGGAAACTGTCAGCCGCCAGTGAGCAACAGTTTTGCATTCAAATCTTGATGGAACAATGAAAGCTGGGAACAGTAATGACCGGGCAAATGACCCAGCAAACGGCTGAAATTCTGGGGAACTCGCAACATCTAGCGAGGAGGGGACACGGCGGAAGAGCTCGCTGCCCGGCCGCCCGTCCGGAGGCGCCCCGGTTAGCTTACGTATGCTCAATAAAAGAATTAATCTGGTTAATCGAAAAAATAATCAACAGATTCAGCGATTCCGAATGTAATCGTGATTTGCAGCCCGATTTTGTTTTCATTATCCTGAGGGAGAGACGAAGTGAGTTTTGTCTCCATCAAAATGGCGGCCTCAAAGTCAATTGGCAACTTCGTGTTTATTTGACGGCATGTTTTGTACGTCTGGAGACGACAACACGCGCTGCCTGCGCAAACAATCAGAGAGGCAATCAGTCGCGACGGAATATTTTGGTTTTATTTTCGGGCATTTTACTTTTTGTACGTCTCCTCTGGGAACGCCTAATCAACAAATCAGTAAGCAGAATTGAAGGCAATGATGGCATCAACCGCGCGTTGATATTTCACAAAAACAGGAGTTGTAAAAGTTGAATGCAACTCTTGAAAACGGATGAAAAGAAAACAAAAACCACCATCGACAAGCTTGCTGTAAAAGAGAATTTTCAAACGTGTGTCCAGAGAGGAAAGAAAACAAATCTGTGGCATGTGTACGTCTGTAAAGTCATTGCTTTATGTGAAGCTCTCTGTCCCCCCCCCCCTCGACCCCCCCATCAATATTGACAATCATAACAAGATCGAGAAGCTCTCATGGAGCCGCTGGCAGCCGAGCACAGTGTGCGAACGCTAAGAGTGTGCGCGCGGGTGTGTGTGTGTCGAGAGGAAGAAATGGAAGCGAAAATGTAATCCTCTAATCCTAAAAGTTTGGAGTGTGTGCACTTTTCTCTTGTCCTCCTTTTTGTTTGTACATGCTGATCAAATTGTACATCTGAGCGTGATTGGAAGCGTACCCTGGCTTGCCTTGCTCGCTGGAAACATGGCGACACATCCCACAGTGTGTTCAATTACACTTGCATCTAAAGTTGTGCGACACTTCCGAAGCTTCTCAAGAGCTTCGGAATTAGCGCTCGCACGGCAAACGTTTCGCGTTCTTTCATGTCAAACGGCTCAGCGGTGGACGGTAGCTATTGTGTATTCCATGAAAGCGTAAAAAAAATGATCTCTGGGTGTGCGTGGCGATATGCTTTTTGCTTTACATCCAGAACATGTTGCACTGCAACTAGCAATCTGGAACAAAGGCCCCGATATCATTCGACAAGACTCACTCATGCTGCAAATGAAAGCCATCACCAGAGGAGGGTAAAGTTGCCAAAAAATGTACACTAGTAAGAGTACTCTTAATTGACAAGATGACAAGGTAAAAGTGAAAAGCTGTCATCGGAATAATTGTTTCCACCGTTGTTTCTGACATGCGTCGTGTCCTTTGGTCACTTTTGCAAACCGTGCTAATTTGTGAGGCTGCCGCGGTCATGTGACTTCCTGGCTTTACTCGATTGGTGAAATGAGTCAAAGGTTGCGAGTGGGAATGTTGGTTCAGTGAAGCAAAGAAAAAAACCAGAGTACCCAGAGAAAACCCACGCAGGCACGGGGAGAACATGCAAACTCCACACAGAAAGGCCATAGCCGGAATCAAACCCTGCACTTAGATTCGCAGTCATTCAGGTCATGGTCATCCGTAAAGTTTGAGACTGGACTCATCATATTTGTTTATTTTTTTTAAATGTTCTTCTTATTTTTTTATGAGGGGGATACGGATGTAGTTTAACCCAGAAAAGGATCGCCTCCGTTTCCACGCTTCAATTATTTTCTTTATCGGAGAAAAAAAAAAATCCTTTTGAGTAATTCTGTTCACATATGCTTCGTTCTGCAATCATTTCCGAGCAGTTAGACACAATGTTTATCACACTTTCAAAGCTCTTTCAAGTAGTCCCAAAATATGTCGATTTACGGCTCATTCCAGTGCATTTGCTGATGGAATTCTTATCAAAGGGAAAATGCGCCTTGATCACATTAAGCCCAACAAATTCCTTCAGAAACCGATTCCAAAAGCATTTTTACTCCAAACACGAACTGAATTCGACCGAGTCCTTACGCATGCGAGCGCAAATGAATCACGAGCGCTCAAATATCACTGCTCTTCGACCCACAGCCAATCATGCATCATCGTCATCATCATCATCAACACGCAATAGAAAAGTCTTCCGAGCTGTTTTGTCATATGATGTTTTTAGCTTCGGGGCGACGATTTATTGCTGTAATTAAGCCGCCATTTGCCTTCGTTTTCTCTGCCAGCGCAGAGCATGACAAGACCATCAGGCCCGCGCGGAGCCGCGACATCAGTCATCCTCGCGTATGCATTATCAATGAAGCTCAACTCCCGAGGTGATGGAGATTGTCCTTTTGATTTTCCGTGGCATTCTTGGCAACCTCCGAATGGCTGCGAGCAAAGTCAATTTTAATAAGTGTCATTCACAGCTCCTTTCTTTTGCTCCTGTTAGATTGATTTCGCATTCTCTGTTTGTCTGCGGGCCAATGTTGAGGAAAATTCACAACGTGGCCCAATCGTAAAAAAAAAAAATATATATATATATATACAGCATAATAGAAAAGCCGCCCTGTGTGACACCCAAAGACGAGCTCCTTGTGGCGCGCACTTCAAGAGAGAAAATAGTCCCAAAAAAAAAGTGACAAAAGTTTTGCTGTCAGAGCTCAAAAAAAAAAAAAAAAGAAGAAGCATGCAAAATTAGCTGTCAGAGTCAAATTGCTTTTGAGGAGGCAGCGCTGCAAAAAACGTCAACTTCATTACATTTGCGCGAGGTGCAAACACGTGCTTCTTTCTTGGAATTCTGCTCCCTCAAACGCATCTGGCAGCATAAATTCAGTTTACAGCGCCGCTTTTGATGTGATATTGACATTTTAAACTCAATTCCAAACCTGACAAATAGAATATTGGATTAACCCGTGATAATATTTCAAGTCACATATCCGAATGCGGCGGTGTGGCGGGGGGGCTTCTATTCGCAGGCTGCCCGCCCGCACCCCTACCCCTACCCACCCCTCCGCTCACATTTCCTTGGGCAATGTGTAATGGTGATACGAATAGTTACACACTCACTTAGCTGAAATCACAATTTTTATACATGCCTGGCGCTTGGTGATTGAAAACGGGTTTCCTCCTGAAAACTTTCATTTAAAAAAAAAAGTGAAATCATTTTATTGCGTCGCCGCAGGTCAGACGGATCATTAAAAGGGGCTCTGCAGCCTCGTCATGTCAGCCTCCCCATTTACATTTGATAGCAAAACCGAATTCGGGTTGTGACAAAAGCAAGACGGCTTAAATGTTGCCATCAAGCACTTCGATATTTCATGCAGAACGTGATTAGTGTTTCTTTATGGCTGCGCCGCGTACCCGCAGGAAAAGCATCCAAATAATTAATCCGTCTGAATAAGTATTTACAAAATAATTTAACCCCTCCGTGCGTGCGGAGAGGGGAGGCCTCCGCTGACAACAAGCGGCAATTTCAATTAATGATGAGCGAGTGGCTGCAGCCTGCTGCCAACACACACACACACACACACACACACACACACACACACACACACACACACACAGCCGTGATGGCAGCCTGCGGGTCTGAAAGTTGACTTGAGAAAGGCACATTCATTTCGTGGCGCTGTGAGGACTGAGTCTTAATACTCCCATCATGACTGCATTCACAGCGCAGGATGGACTGTCACTCACTTCCCCCTCCAGCCACTAAAACAGAACCTTGTCCACTCAACCCTCGGGGGAGTGGGGACGTGGGGGGGGGGGGGGGGGGGGATATGATCCTCGCATTTAGGGGGCAAAGCGTAAAAGGTGGCATGACGAGAAAGAACTGCTCTGAAATAATGTATTGATCGTGTCCCAAAAGCTATCGGCAGGTTATTTCTTATGATGATGAAGTAGAGTTGCCATGTCGGCCGTAGGGGGTTGGGGGTGGGGGTGGGGGGGATGAGGCTGAGGCGCAGGTGGGAGGACGTATTCAGCATGCAAGAAGGCTGCTTCCCCTCTTGAGCCGCCTGACATGAGGGCCAGCCCAGAAAAATGTTCTGCTTATGACAGTGGATGGCTCAGGTAATGGTCGGTGACTGCTACCATTGCTCATAGTAATGATGGTTTCACCCAGGAATACTATGTACCTTTGTAAACCCCACCGCCCTCCTCCTCCTCTTCCTCCGCCTCCCCCTTCTCATCCTCCCCCTCGCTTTCTTTTCCGTTCTCCTCCCTCATTCTTTCCCCCCCCCCCCCTTTCTCTCGGTCTATCAGTGCCGCCGCCTCAGAGCATCCCAACAAGCTGGCGGCAGCAGCGTGTGATGTTAACGTGATATCACACGTCATCAGCAACTTGTGATATTAACGTGATGTAATGGCCTACTCGGAGGGTGACCTTGCACTGTTGACATTTAAGAAAAAAGCAGAAAATAAACCAAGAAGTCAACATGACTTTTGTGTTTGCGAGAGAGTCCAAGTGCAGGGTGTTTGCATAGTCGCTGTGCACTTATGGATTTGTGAACAGACGCATTTCGACATGGAACGCATGTATTGTAGCTCCTGAATCATATATGAAAACATGTCCGTCAATAAAAATATAAATGCGTAGTAAATTGCCAAACTCTTACAGATGTGCTGCTGCTCCATGTGTATGAAAGTAGCAATTATTTAAGGATTTTGATTGCCATAACATCTATGCTAATTTATATTAGCCCGCCGATGAGGTTTCAATGTCAGCACGAGTTTGGCTGAACATTATAGTTTTCGAAAACAGCGAGCTGCCCTCCACCGCAGGCTTCACGTTCACAATTTCGTAATTAATTTATTTGTTTTTGTTGGAAATTGCTTTGTTTAGTTTGGGTGTAATACCACCGCCGGCCACTAAATTTTGCTCCTGTGTTTACTTAACACCGCGTAAGTTTGAAAGAAGAGTGAAAACAGGAATTTATTTCTTATGTCTCAATCCATCCTGCTTTTTACGCCTACCGAAAGCAACAGCTATTGGTTCATTTTATAATGCACAACTTTGGGCATGATTATTGATGTATATTGTGAGATGATAAGTTAGTTGTTTGGAAAAAATGGCATTTGTTTACTGTAAACACATAGGACTGGGGTTCCCGACAAGGGAAAGTTACTTCTTTTTAGAAAATGCTGGTAAACCGATAAGCTAGTAACCCATTTCTCGGTAGCTTGAACTCATCAGTATGGGTAGGTTTTCCAGCAAATCAAAGGCTCTTCCTGAGTTTTGGGAACAGCGTGTTTGTGAAGTTCGGGCACTGGCGCGTGGATGCTAATTTGCTTTTGAGCAATTTGCAGCTAAATTGTCATGTAGAAGATTGGGGTTGGTGGATGTGGGTGGCGGTCGTCTCTGTTCTGTCACTGCAGCTAGCTCTGCTAATTAAGGCACTCTGAAAGGTCCTCTTGAAAGCTCTTTCACGGCTAAGCCCAGGAAATAATGTATATCGGAGGTGTGCGAGTGATCGTTTGAATGTTCTATTCGGTCGCATTGCTCTGCAAGGCCACATGCATACCAGGCCCAGGGCGCTAATGAAAGGGAACCATGGCCGACTCCCTATTGCTGCTTGAGCTCATGGATCTTTTCTTTTTTTTTTTTTTATAATAATGACTCTTGTTGTACATTCGGAGCAAGAACCACTCATTATTTTTTGATGGCAGTTGGACTGAAATGTTTTATTTGCCGCCATTTCCCGTTGGAAGTCATTGTAAATAGCTTGCCGTTAGAACCACTGCGGATGGCTTAGAAACCCGCATTAGAACACTCCTGTCATTATTTCCAACTTCAAATGTTGATGAACTGTGAAATGGCGCGTTCACTGTCTTGCTGGCTGCAAAGGGAATTGAGGGATGGACAGAATGTGGCATGTCGGGCAAGTCAAAACGGATTGTTAGCGAGGGTGACCGCACAGCAAGCAACATGTGCAGTTCGACGTTTTGGCACAAACAGCTCATTTGACGGGGAGTTTGACAACTTTGTTTGTCTTCAAATAGTCACGACTCAGCAAAAAGTCTCCGGTATGTTTTCATGAACATACTTTAGTGTGCTGTGCGGCACTCGTTAGCAAAATGAGTGCTCGGTCTGCTCGGTTTTTTTTGGCGAGAAAATAGACACAGTTTGGACTGCATATGTTACAGCGTTATTGGCTAGTTTTGTCATTATCTCTTTTCATCTTATTAGCAACTCACCGTGATAAAATGTTTTATTTACGAGTGCCTTCTTACATTTATTGACTGTACGCTTTTAGTTTATTATCTTGTTTGAGTGTCTGGAGCTTGCGTCTTATTGCGAACGGACGTTACGAGCGCATCTTGCAATTTTAGGGCTGTTTGAAAGCCCGATTATTTGTTTTAATAAGCGCCGGTTATTATCGTAGATAAGATGGCTCAACCTTTTTCCAGTTAGCAGTTGTCAAAGTATATTACACCGCTACCATCACGGTTTAAAGGCCAAGCGTGGATGATTTCACGTCCAATATAATTCACAGGGTTTTGGGGGGGGGGGGGGGGGGGGGGAAACAAAAGTGATCGTGGTCGTTAAAAGCATTGCTCTTTTTTTACTTGTACCTCTTTATAGGTTGAGGAAGCGTGTTTTTTAAAGTTGAAGAAAAGGCACCACATGCCACGCTGTGAAGCGGCGACACCATGTGATCTCTGGGAAAGGCTTCAGCACACCCACACGGCCCTTAATGAGGGGAAGCAGTGGTAGAAAAAGGACAGATGGAAGTTCTCCGATCTGCGAGAAAAATCCAGCACCGGTGTCACAAACAGTATATTTGCAAAATGCAAACTACAAGTATTCCTCTTGGAAATGAATTCCCTGTGACGCGGCCATGAGTCGTCTTCCCACAAATCTTGCCTCTCCCACGCACTGAACAAAGCAGACGCCACATATGACCTCTGTATACTTGTACTGGCTGATCAGCTGGCTTGAAAGAAGGTACATCTCCTGTGAGAGCAGGCTTGACACGTTTCTGACACACTTTACATGCTATATGGAGTAAGGCAACAAGCATCCGACATTCAGGGTCCAATTCACCAAAGTATTGCGTGGTTTTGCGCGGCGTAAACGTAAAAAGCTGGCGTAAACTCAACAGATGCCTCTTTTGAGCAAGGGAACGCATTGCAATTTTAAGGAACACCCGGACACGGACAACACGTGTCCGCCAACCCCCACTTCCCCGTCGACCAAGTAATTTCGTGTCATGGGAGATGGCAGTTCAGCTCGGGCCGCTCCAATGACAGTCCTGTCAGGATCCCAAGCAAGCATTCTGATCATTTAATCTTTTTATAATAATAACAATAATAATAATTGCCTAATGCATTTTATTCAAAGACATCTTGCTTGGCACTGAAGGACACCGTACAGTATGTTGCGTTATGTTCATTAAAATCATAAAACAATAAAAATGGAGGGCGGCATGGTGTTGACAGGTTGGCAGGTCACAGTGCGGAGGTGCAGGGTTCGATTCCGGCTCTGGCCTTCCTCTGTGGAGTTGGACTGTTCTCTCCGTGTCATTGTGGGTTTTCTCCGGGTAATGCGGTCTCCTCGCGCATTCCAAAAAACATGTATGGTAGGTTCATGGAACACTCGAAATTGTCCTTAGGTGTGAGTGTGAGAAGGAAAGGTTGTTTGTCGATGTGTGCCGTGCAATTGACCGGCAACCAGTTCAGGGTGTTCCCCGCCTAGTGCCCGAAGACAGCTGGAATAGGGTCCAGCACGCCCGTGAGGATAAACGGATTAGAAAATGGATGGATAAAAATTTGAATGAGAGAAATAAATATTTTTTTTAAAAAGACAAACAACGGAAAGGGGCAGAGCAAAATGACAGCTTGATTAGGCGGTTATGAGCAGATGCATTTTGAGTTGTGATTTGAATTGAGTGAAAGAGTCCCTTCCTACCTTGCCATTGTTGTGCCACAGTCACGGGTGTTCTTGATGCAAAGCCTGCATTTATAATTTGCCATGTGTGCAATCAGTGGGAAAACAGGTGCAAACTGCAACCAGCCGTCAAACTTTGTAGGCGTGTTTGCGCAGCATGCCATTAGCGCCGTATTCCGTGTGAATTGGATATTAAAAGGCACAAACTGCGGGTGCAAGTAAAGAGCAATCAAAGGTGCTATCTGCGGCCGCTCTGTGTATTATCTGTAACGTCTGCAGCGATACAGTCACTTCCTCTTATTTCAGTCAACTGATGGGATCCCACTGCAGGCGTCAAACCTTGATAGGCAAACCACTCAAAAGGTGCCAAATCAACTTTTGTCAAAGTGAAAAGGCTCCATGATGACGGCGCTTTCTCCTGTCACGTTCCGGTTGAGCCTTAAGGTTATCTCAAGGTCATTTCAGATCCAAAAGGAGCTGCCGAAAATTGTCGCGTTTGAGGATACGGACTTTATCAAGGTCAGTTTCGATATCTATCGAGCTGTGAACCGATCTACCAGACGCTTTTATGTTTCCTGCTCCTTCAGATGGTAAAGTCACTTTGTTCTGCAGAATAAAGATGTTCGTGATGAGGTTACTTGCGCATTTGAAATGTATTTTTATTTTATTTTTTTGACGCTGTTAGAACAAATGAGCCGTGCTGTTCAAGCAATTCTGTCTGGAACTCCACTTGCCACTCAAACCTTTCCGCTCTAAGCATTACATTTTTTTTCTTTTTCGTTTCAAACTTTGTATATGTTATGTAGCCTAATGAGTGATTTTTTTTTTTTCACCTGCAGTCATGTCCTTGTAGCTTCCTCTCATCTAATTTCTACTGCTTGTTCTGTTGAGTTCATGAGTGACCTGGATTCAATCAAAGACTGACTGACTTTTTGGGCAATGGGCAGGGTAGCCATATCGAGAAACAATCACACACACACATACACAACACAATGGGTAACTTCATTGACCCAAGCATGCATGTTTTCAGATGCAAGCCTGGTACTCAGAGAAAGAGGCTCATTCATTCTCATTCCCCATTTCAGAGAACATATAATGGAGAAAAAGAAATGACAACAAATATTTCAACAAATGAATGCAACCAAAAATCCTGGTTATTCTTTTGAGTCAGGCATTTTTCAGGCTGACCTGAAAAATAATTTTGTGAACAGAATACTTGTTCTTAATATTTGTTTATTTCAGGGCGACTGAGTTGAACTCAACATGTTGCTTAGGAATGAAATATTGTGCTTAACTTGCATATCATTTCATTTAGAATTTTCACAACAGCACATTGATTGTGCACATATTGTCAGTTAATGTTGTTGTTGTTGTTTTGTTTTTTTTATGGCTTGCCAACAGAAGTCACACAATCGCAGAAATTTTCATATAATTCAAAACAAGATCTGCTATTGGCTGGCCACCACTTCAGGGTGTACCCTGCCTACTGCTCTGAAGGCAGCTGGGATGGGCTCCAGCACGCCCGCGACTCTCGTGAGGATAAAGTGGTTTAGATAATGGATGAGTGGATTAAAAAATATATATTTACAAACATGGCAAGAGTAAAAACATATCACCCATCCCTAGAGATAATCCTTATCCCTTCTGTCTTTCCCTAATAGGCTTCTCATCCATGCCTTCTGAGTTGGTGATTCAAGTAGATCCACTTAAAGGGGAGTTTGCAAATTCTATCTTTAAGTCACTTTTTGTAGCACACATTAAAACTGTGATTTTTGACCCGAGAGTAATACATGATACATATGATGTCTGAAAAAAAAAACCCTGCCGTCTCCTGTCCCCATTATTTGCCTTAAATATTACCGAGAAAGAAAGCACCGTACCTGAGAAAAACAACCAGTTCAGAGGCGGAAGGCGTGATTTACGAGGCGTCAATACGTAATAGTGTACTTGTACAAGTGTTACATTTTGAAGTGTTCCTTTCTTGCTGCCCCCCCCCCCTCACATTTATCATGTACTACTGGCAGGTCAGAATGACAGTTTTAACAAAGGTGATAATGTGTTGTTGTTATTTTTTTAATGACTAACTCTCCTTTTATCTCTTCTTTTTCTGTTCTTCTGAACCAATGTAAAATCCACATTGCATTTGAGTGATGTCACGTGAGCATATTTCAAGCAAGGGTCCAAACAAGGGTGTCGTAGCACGCGGATTGTTCATAAAAGCATACTCGAGTGCTCAGCGGATGATGATTTGATTAAAACTGTGCTTAGTTTGTGCTGAAGCTTCATCTCCAAGGGCGACGGACGGGACCAAAAGCAGGCCACTGCTGAAAAGCAGACTCGGCCGTGAAAATGCAACCTCTGCAAAGGACACGCCGAGGTAGCCAGATTCAAAGAAGTACGCCCCCCCCCCCACCCCCTAAAAAAAATCACTGAAAACACCGAGCTAACAACAACATCGTCAAGCAGATAGCGCGAGACGCGATGCCCGGAAGGAGGTGGCAGCGGGGGGCGGGGGGGCGTCGGCGTCATTCACTTTGCCTTGAACTCATGACAGGGACCCTCTGCTGTCATCAGTGTGATGAAGCGAAACTGGTGCTGTGAGCCGTCGAGCCGGGGAATCGCTTCACGGATCACGACGCAAAAGTCCACAACCCTCAAAGACGTCGCCACCATTAGCCCGCTTGTCACAACAGCCGAGCGCGCGCGCGTTCCTTACGCCGCCACGCCGACTCTGTGCTCCACCGGCAGGCGAGCGAGTCATCTTGAGGGCAAACCTCCTTCAGCCTCATCGACAGGACCACGTGACCCCGGTTGTCGTTTTAGTGGTTTAACACGAAGCGCCGTGGGCCGCTCACATGCTGAAGGACGGCATCGCAGACGGATGTCGGTCAAAGTGAGGAGACTTTTTCCCCACCCCGTCAAAGTGTTTTGCCGTAAAATCCAGAGAGTTGCGAGTTACAACAAGAGTGCTATTTTATGTGCCGCGTAAGTGGACACATAAGGGCCATTGGGCAATACAAGCGTAACCTAATTACATGGTAATATGGAACACTTTAGGTGAAAAACAATAAGTCTACCATAACAGGTCCTCCTAATGTAATCCCATTATGACTCCATTACCTTGGAGAGGATGGAGCGAGCAGGAAAAGCATGTACTGTATTTTATCCGGGGGCTCAAAGCATCTCCTGAAGAGGACACCAGGGTGGAGCGCATCAACGGGGGTGTGGCGCCGTACATCTTCCAAACCTTTCAAGGTCTTCGACGACTAAACGTATACTGAAAAATGTTGTTGTTGCCCTTTACTCAATTTTATTTGAAGTGGTTGCATTTCATAAAATCACCAGGATCCAGATACATTTTTTTTTTGAAGTCGATGCATAGTCGACTGAAAAAAATGTATCTGGATCCAGATGATTTATTTTATGTTATCCAGCCACTTGATAAAATCAAATTGAGGAAATTCAACACAGTGTAAAGTTTTTTTGTTTGTATAATTTGCATTTCATTCTTAAGATGGGTTTGTTTTTAATCTTCTATTTAGGTCACATTTTTATAATATGCAGACTTGCAGTATTTGCATTGGATTTTAATTGGACAAGTATTTTTTCCCCCCCGATTTTTAGGTGGTACTTTGGGTAAAAAGTCTGAGAGATGCTGACTTGGAGGAGTCATTCAAATCCCACTTGAATTTTTGTTCACACAGCTGTCATGCAACCCAGGCTTTGCAGAGCTCAGAACATAACCTTGTCTCCCAACTCAACTATGCTAACCAGCGGCGTCCGTAGGGGGAGGGTGATGAGGGTTCTCTCTCTCTCTCTATCTATAGACAGTATGTACAACGAATAATCATCCATTGGTATCCTGTAAGTCATTAAAAGGCAAAAAGAAATTAAATGAAAATCAATGGCGGATGAAGGAGAAGTCACTTTCAGCACAAGCCATTGAAATTGCCACAACTGCATTTGACTGTGACTCATGCGTTCATGCAGCATGAAGACATCCATCCATCCATCCATTTTCCGAACCGCTTGATCCTCACTAGGGTCGCGGGGGGTGCTGGAGCCTATCCCAGCCGTCTTCGGGCAGTAGGCGGGGGACACCCTGAATCAGTTGCCAGCCAATCGCAGGGCACACAGAGACGAACAACCATCCACGCCCACACTCACACCTAGGGACAATTTAGAGCGTCCAATCAGCCTGCCATGCATGTTTTTTGGAATGTGGGAGGAAACCGGAGTACCCGGAGAAAACCCACGCAGGCCCGGGGAGAACATGCAAACTCCACACAGGGAGGCCGGAGCTGGAATCGAACCCGGTACCTCTGCACTGTGAAGCCGACGTGCTAACCACCGGACTACCGGGCCGCCCAGCATGAAGACAAACTGGCCCAAATGATTGTGATTACGAGAAGCAGAAGTCAATCATAAGTCATAGGGTCCAACTCGGGCTCTACTCGGTCATGAAGATGACGGATAAATTGATTTATACTGCTACAGATAATGTGTCTTTGTTGAGCAATCTATGCCGGTGATGTATCGTGACAGGCAGGACAATGAACATGCTCTTCCAGTAGATGGCAGGAGGTACAATAAATCTCTTGCCAATCATCCAACCATTTGTGTCCACATGAACAGTCGCACATGTTGCCATCGTGACATTTGTAGTTTTTGCGGGATTTTTCGACATGTGCCTTGGCTCAATCGAGGTTGGGAAACGGGTGCTTGACTCAGTGAAACCACGTGCCTCCTACCTTCAGTGAGTCCCATGTGGATGGTCCAGTAGTTCTGAAGACACTGCAGCTCCTTCTTCATGCCCCTCTTGCAGCGGCAGTCGAAGAGCGGGCTGACCAGCAGCACCTGCAGGGCCGCTCGGCACTCCTGGTTGTTGTCCAGCATGGCTTCCTTCTCCTTGCCCACCAAGCACTGGCGCATCACACGGTACCGAGAGCTGCAGTGTGGGTTCTGGTTGCACATGTCACTCGCTTGGATGCAGTCCACCCATTCCGATGGCGTCCCGGCCACTTCGGACCCGGGGTGCCCGTCGGCCAACACCACGGGCAAAGCCGAGGAGCTGTCCCAGGAACTCACGGTTTCATCTACAGGGAGACAAAAATTGTTTGTGCAATTACGTTTTGGGGTTTTTGTAGTGTGCAAATTCAAACCTTTTGTGGCTTTATGGAGGCAACAGGTCGAATATGACAACAAAAAAAAAGTGCTTGATGGCCTGCGACAATACGTCTGTGCGTGCTCAAGCGAGACTGTAAAAATCTTTCATGGTACACTGGAGTCTTTATGCAACACTGGGTTATTTGTCACAATGTCATGCAAAAGCGTCCAATCATATTGTTTGTCCGGTGCTTCGTTTTATGCCACTAACCGCTCCGCACCGCACAACATCTTGTTCAATGTTTGCTGAACACGTCACACCAGAATCTTGTGCTGTATCTTGCAGGTAACGAGATGGGATCACAGGGCCAGACGCTCAGGTGCGTCCGGGTGACACAAGACTCAAGATCTAAACCCGCTCACACCTGCGCGCGGTGGGAAAAGGTCGAAGGACAAGAGCGACCCCCTGTGGGGATCCGGATAATGCAACTGCCATTGAATGAGACCGTATCATCAGGTACGACAGGGACATGAAGTTGAAGCGCGCATTTATGCGATCACTCTTATTTTTAGACGCGCGAGTGGATCACACCGAATTTAATGGACATTCGTCTCAATCGAAATAAAAATCACACCTTCGTGAAACAATTGACAGCGCGTGCATATGCGGTGACTTAATTTGTGCCGTCAAAATGGTCCCATTTCTCGCAGGTATTTATAGACGCACATGATAGTTTCAACACTGCAGCTAAACACTAATATAATCAAAAATGTAAACCCGCACGCTGTACCGGAGCACAATAGCATTATTTTAGACATGGGGTTGGACATTTCAACATTTCACCTCTCACCTAAAAGCAGAAGAAAGCTGCACAGGCAAATCCACGCCGTGAGGGACCTCATGATGGAGCGAGGAGATGTATCGTTTCCAATTAGGTGCTCTTAAATCTTTTTTTTTTAAATTATTATTCCAAAGGATAATCCGTGTTTTAAGAGTGGGGGTAACAGTATCCTCATTCAACTCCAAACGAACGACCCATTGATGCCACGATAATCCATTTTTAAATTTGGATCAATTATACTGATCACGATTGTTGAAAAATGAAAACATGAAAAAAAAGAAGTTTATGGAGAGGAAGGGGGGGAAAAAAGGTCAAATGCCAGTCACTGAGTCAATCCATGAACGCAGCTTGTCAAGGTCCCTCTGCGCTCACAGCGATCAACTAGTGAGACTTCTTCATCTCTCGGCATTCTAAACTCCTTCGACACTGATTTATTCCGTCTTAGAATTGTTCGCCTGGGATCAAAGCAATTAGTATCTCGCATGGAGTGAAAAAGTCCGTGCTGGACTGAGCGCTGGCAAGCGAGAGTGCGCCTCGCAGTGAACGCAGCACTGACTGCGCGCGTGTGGAGGCAAGGCAAGCGTTTTATTGGAGGGGGGAGGAGGACGGGGAGGGGGGGGGGGCGCTAGAGGGCGCTGCGAGGGTGAGCTGACCTCATTGGAGAACGTGTGGAATGCAAGAGAGACTTCATTCTACCTTTGCCTGCTGGTGGTTTAAAAGAATGCTCCCCGAGGAGATGACATCATGACATCAAGCGACGTTAGAAGGTACACACAGGGGACACTTTGTTAGGTACAGCTGCGCAATCCATATATTCATGAGCGATTGTCCTCATGACGGGGCCCTGGGTGAGCTGGACTCTATGGCGCGAAGTACGAGGGCTCTTTTTTCGAAGAGAGGCGTGCGGAATACATACGGGCGCATCTTCATTTCCGTGCTGGGCGAAGTCCAGTTTACCGTGTTTGGGAATTGGGCAGACCACTCTACGCCTCGCTGGGCGTTCAGGCTGAGCGAGGGGATTTTGTATGACACCCCCCCGGCGCATCTGATGATAACTTGATGAGCGAAAGTAGACTTAACTTTAGACCCGGTGAAACCAGGTCTAAATTGTGGCACAGGTGGTGCAACGTGATTGTGGTGGATTTGATCCAGGCATCATTTGAATTTAACGGACTAATTTTGAAAATAGATAGCAGCACTTTACGCTCCTAACATTGTTAAAATAGCCTTGTTACTTTTTCAACCTTGTTTGTTTGTTTATTGAACATAAAACATATATACAGTAATAATTTGACAGAAAATAAGGTAGATAAAAAAAGTAAAAAGAAAGAAATCAATCTTCATTCAACACAGTTATTATGTTCAAGGGAGTAGGAAGAAGTAAAAAACTTGTCTAGTCCTACCCCGTTATGTGATTGTATCTAATAAATCATTTTTATATCAATCAGAAAAAGAAGAAAGAAGTCTCCATTAAGGCTCATACTTTACCCTTTACCGTGATATTTTTACAACTTTTGGTTTGTATCGGGATTATATACTTCCACACCCTGACACTCTTGTGTCAATTTTCTCTTGTATTCATAATGGATATTTATATACCTTTCTCTATTTATCAACTTAGTTCTGATTTATCATTATATTTAATGTTTTGAATTTATCATTTTAACTCTGATTGATGTAGGTTGTTTGTACTATTTTTTTGAATTTGTTTTTGAACTCAGCAAGCGATTTACTCATTTTCAGGTCCGTTTCGAGATTATTCCACAGATTAACACCTTTGATAGATACACTTCTTTGCTTGATGTTTGTTCTTGTTTTGAGTTTTTTGAATAAGTTGGTACCTCTTAAATCATAGCTGCTTTCTCGAATTTCGAAAAACTTCTGAATGTTTTGGCAGAGCAGGTTATTGTGTGCTTTGTACATTAATTGGGCGATTTTAAAGTCAACCAGGTCATAAAATTTCATCGTATTTAATTTGATAAATAGTGGATTTGTGGGTTCCGTATATTTTGTTCTATTAATAATTCGAATTGCTTTTTTTTGTAGGTTGAGAATAGGGAGTGTGTTTGTTTTGCAGGCATTTCCCCATATTTCCACACAGTAGGTCATATATGGTAATAATAATGAAGTGTATAATGTGTACAAATGACTCCGCATAAAAAAGATGTCGAAGGCGAATGCTTGTTTGCTGATGCACTACTTCCCCTGTGAGTGACCGATGACCATTTCAGAGTTTACCCCATTTTCTTCTTACCACCATTTTGAGGCCGTTCAAGAACATGACGGCTCATGGCCACTTGGAAGCCTCATTTAGCTGGTATTGAGGGATTTCTTTGCTATGTTGTGATGTATTAACCACAACTAAAGGTCAGCCCCCCCCCCCCCCCCCCCCCGCTGTTTGTAACTACAAATCTGAAGAACAACAACAAAAAATTGAAGATTCATGTTTGAAAGACGTCAAGTGTTGTGGTCAGAGTTTGCAGTCTTGTTGAAGTGCACTGAGAGGTGTGGCCAACATTTTGCTGAACTTTTCTTTTTTTTTGCTATTTGACTGGCAAATGGAAAACTTTAGAAACGCACGGGACCACCTTGCTGTTTTTCAATTGATCTTTTATATTGCAACTTATTAGCTCAGCCGTCATCTTACGCCGTCTCCCATTGTCTATTTTATGCTTTCAGACTCAACTGAGAAACCGATGTAATTACTTACCTTGCTCCATTGCTATGACATTGAATACATCTTGCAAATGATGGCTTTAAACATCAGAAATGAGACCCACAAAATGTGTGCCTAAAGCGGTCATGTCAGGTGTTTCTTTTTTTTAAATTATCCATCCATCCATCCATTTTCCGAACCGCTTGATCCTCACTAGGGTCGCGGGGGGTGCTGGAGCCTATCCCAGCCGTCTTCGGGCAGTAGGCGGGGACACCCTGAATCAGTTGCCAGCCAATCGCAGGGCACACAGAGACGAACAACCATTCACGCCCACACTCACACCTAGGGACAATTTAGAGCGACCAATCAGCCTGCCATGCATGTTATTTGGAATGTGGGAGGTAACCGGAGCACCCGGAGAAAACCCACGCAGGCCCGGGGAGAACATGCAAACTCCACACAGGGAGGCCGAAGCTGGAATCGAACCCGGTACCTCTGCACTGTGAAGCCGACGTGCTAACCACTGGACTACCGGGCCGCCTTTTTAAAATTATTTTTAATGTAATTGCCATTCTGAAGCTCCACGAGTGGTTCAAAATGCAGCGTGTGAGAAGCAACTGTCAGTATGATGCAGTGCGGTGCCACGCGGCAATAATAAACGTATTGTTGAGCAAATACCTCTCTGACAATGCCAATGAAGCGTATCGCTTTTTCCACCAAAACTGGAGTTCACTTTCCACTTCCTCCACATTAAATTCATTTTGGATTGACAGAAAGAAATCAAAGCGATTCGGAGGAGATTTGTTACAGTTGATTCCGAGTCGGCCTGGCCAAATGACATCACTCATTTCAGCAATATCCTGGCAATGGCGTCTGTGTTTCCTTTGACGGAAAGGGAGATTAAAGCGATGGCACAATGCATGGCATTGTACAGTATTTGTTCTCGGGGAACGGTCAAGCCCACGGAATGTGCCATTTTTCAAAGTGGTTTCACATTAAACAAAATGACTTTGTTGTACATCATCGCTCAGATGGCGGCGAGAATGTCATAAATCTTTACGAATCTTGAAAACAAAAGTCTCCATTTAAAGACAGTGACAGTGACAAAGTGCCGGGCGACCGACTCACATAATGATGCTTGACTGTCAGCGCGGGCTCCCTTCCAAATTGTGAATTCTTCATTCCGGCCATGTTGGGCTGAGTTTCTTGTCATCTCCCCCAAGAGTCTGACGGTCTGTCATAGTGACGACGCTCGGTTATATTTTGCCCTTCTTCAAAATACGCTAATAAACATTCAACATACGTTTTGCTTGGATAGATTCATTTGCCCTTTCCACTCAGCCGCTAACGACTATATCCTAAATGTAACCGTTACCATCATTCTGCTCAGTTTTAATGAGGTAGTCGTTTCACAAAATGTTTATGTTTGTGTCTGCATCATATTGTTTCTAATTTGCTCATTTCCGCCACGTTTCACTTGCGTTGAACAATTAAAACACAACCCCAAACATCACCTCGCTGTCGGGTGTGACAAAGATGATGAAAGATTCAGTGAAATCTGTCCATCCATCCATCCATTTTTAAATTCCGCGGGTGTGCCGGAGCCCATCCCAGCTGTCTTCGGGCAATAGGCGGGGGGCACCCTGAACTGGTTGCCAGCAGGGCACATGTAGATGAACAACCATTTGCGCTCCCACTCGCACCTAGGGACGATTTTGAGTGTCCAGTCAACCTGCCATGCATGTTTTTGGAATGTGAGAGAAAACCCACGCAGGCACAGGTAGAAGGGTCCCCCCCACCCCCCCTCCAATATTTTAGATACCATCTTCAAAATATTTGAATAGTGAGCTTTTTATCCATTTGGAAATATAAATATATCTAATTTATGTGTTGTTTTGAAAAAATACATGCACATTGAGCAATCCTATTTGAATTCAATTGCCCACAGTTATGGGCTTATTTTGTCACATGATGACACGGTTCAGGAACGAACTGAATGGCAACCGGGGCACACAAACAGGAAATTGTCAATCCGAGATTCAAAACAAAATGACTATTATCCAATTTCACGAAACAAAAACAAGAGCACGATCAAAGCCAAAATAACATAAGTACTTTCAAGGCGAGTAAGTAGAGAGCCAAAAAAAAAAAAAAAAAACCCTGACAATGACGAGATCGAGAGGTCTCAAAAAAATAACACTTGAGGCATGAGCACCAAACAAGTTCAATAATCCAACAGAAATTTGAAATTTTAAATACAATTTAACACTTAAAACTTGATGAACATATTGGCAGCAGGTGTGCACGCTGGAGGGAAAGCCCTCCTCTGCTGGAGACGCACAAGTACACAATCATGACACAATGTGGTACACAAACTGTTGACTCTGAAGGGAACTCAGGTTCAAATCTTTTGGGGGAGTATTCACTGACGAGCACTGCACAGTTATGACCGAAATTAATCATTCCTGCAATAACTGCACAAACCCAAGATTCTCTTTTGTTGTTTAACAGTCTTCTGAATTGCTTAAATGGATAATGCATATATTTTAGTAACAAATTCAAGGATATACAGGGGTCGAGTATGTAAAATGGTGCTGATTTAAATTAGTATGGGGGGCGGGGGATGATTTCCAAAGGCAGACTTTTGCTCCAGCTCTTGAGTTGAGCCTTATGAAATGGTGTACCTAATATTGTGGCTAATAAATATACGGCTCCATAAAATATGCCTGTGCGTCTCTTTATATGGACTGCAAAGAGAGTTGCGTACACATCCATCTGCATGCCGCTGTGCTCATATATCCTATTGCGGGGAGGGGGGGAGTGAAAAAAAAATCACCCTATTGTAAGAATAAGCACACGCAGAATTGCATCTAATCAGCACGTCAGCGGTTGATGGAGATGGTGAAGATAAATAGACTAAGTGCGTGTGTGTGTGTGTGTGTGAGCATGTCGGCTTCAGCATCGAGCGGAGCCTGCCCGTGATGCTTCTGACAAGTGTGGCTAATATGCTGAATATGGAACGTATCGTGATGCCTTTGCGGGGGGAAATAATGATGGCGACAACAGTTAAGACTTCTTGTGGGTCAGATGAGATGAGTGTCGGCATTCAAATCAGGAGAGACACGCCTGCGTGCAAATTCAGTCACCCCGTGCGTGTTGATGTGTTGCGGCATGCGTAGTAGTGTAAGGGTTTACGCTCCCACAACTGCTGGGTCAAAAGTAACCCAGGACTGGGTCCAAAAAGGACCGAGCCAATGCTGGGTTATTTATAAGCAGTGCATTGGGTTGAGGATTTGACTCAGCATATTGGGTTAAGATTCTGAGGCAACATTGAGGTAAATATTACCCATATGGAGGAGTTAAATTAAGCTACCAAGCAAAGGGTTAGCATCTGTGGAAAAGACACATCTTATCAGTTGTGCGTGTGTGTAAATAAATAAATAGATAAATGATTTCATGGCCAACAAGTTTGAACAAGAAGAAGCAACTTTCAGAGAGTCACTTGCATGTCATGTTTGGCAGAGTTTTTACACCGGACGCCCTTCCAAAAACGCATTTTACGTGGGTGTGTCATCTGCGCTGACCGGGCTTTGAACCCCAACCCCTCTGTGTGACAAGTTTCCAAAGAATCTTACATCAAATCTACTTCGGTGCATGACAGTCAGCGACGACAACCGGTTTCAGCTCTTTGGGACGACGAAAACAAATCTCCAACGCAATCGGCTGGGTCAAAATAAGTATCACAACCTCAGGTAAAAGTAACTCAATCTGCTCAAAATCCACAGCTACCCAAACAAGCTGGTTCGGAAAACAAGCCAGAATTTTATCATGTGCATGCATTGTTCTCCCACAATGTTTTTTTTTTCTTAATTTATTTTTTTTTCTCCTAAACACATTAAATTGACCATTGATTCTTTTTAGCCCACAGTTCAAATGAACTGCATGCATGGCTCACTTGATAACGCTTTGCTTTGCTCAAGTCAAATTAAACTTCGGGTGAACTGAGTGCAAAGGTCTCCTGGATATGCCTGACACGCACATCACACTTGTACTTATATAAACTGAACATTACGCGCGCGTGCACACACACACACCGAGAGGCAGACTGTCAGAGAGAGGTTAAGCATGACTGATTAGATTAGAAATTATGAGCTAATTAATGCGTATCTTGGGAGACTAGTGCAGCATGCTTATTAGGTGGTCGGCAGCAGAGAACAGAGAACTGTTTCTAATTCCCGCTCTATTAGATGTGGCCTTACATCAATTGGAACAATATGCCGCCGCTCAGACCTGCCTGTGTGATGAATAAAAAGCATATGAAGATGAGACATCTGCTTGACTCCGCGCGGACACAGTCCCGAAAGTAGAATGGCATTCGGCTGAGAGCGTTCCGAGGCCGAGCGTTCCGAAATTGGATCAACTTCAGAGACACACACTTTTCATTTGCCTACATGTCATTAAAATTCCTTTATTTTTTATTTTAACTCAAATATTTTAGTTCGTGTAAGGGGGGGGGGGGGCACGTGGTGGTTTTCTGACACTCGCAGACCTTTTTTTTAAATATTTCAGAGTCGCCTTTTAAGCAAGGCAGCCTTATTTATATACCATTTTTCATACAGAAGACAACTCAATGAGCTTCACGCAAGCAAAGATGCAACATCTAAAAGCATGAACAAACAGCAGAGTTGAGTCAGAAGCAAAGCACAGAAAACAAACGTAACTTACCAAAATGACGAAAGGAGAGTACAATGACAACCTTTCAACCAAAAATGCTGTTGTGGACTATTGTGTATTTGTGTTCATTTGTTAGTAAGCTGGCAATTTCCATCTTCGAAGAAAATACCATAAGTGGTAATTGCGGCAAGCTTGTCTGCCTCATTGTGAAGAGGTTTTCGGTCGGGGGTCAACGACACGGTGCCTGCAAGTACCCCATGAGTATCCCGACAGCCTGTTGTAAAAAATAGCTCACCAGTGATGGACATTGCGATTTCCATGGACGTTGGAGAGGGGATCGTGAAGATGTGAACACTTGCAGCAATTTACAGAATTAATGTCATGAAAAAAAAATGGAGCAATGTTAGCTTTGCGCGGGGGGGGGGGGGGGGGGGGGTTAGGGAGGGGATCATGGAGAGTAACATGCGACGGTCGTATTGGATTCATGAGACGTTCCCATTTGCATTCTGGGTCTGGCTGAATGGGGCCTTTGTGACTCACAACAACGGCGTGGCGTGGATAATCTTTTTATTTTATTTTTTTGGGAACGATAAGACAAAGCAATTGCAGTTGGCACATTTCTCTGAAGGCTCTGGACGAGTGAGTCATGTAACATTTAGAGGGAGTCTTTGGTGGCCGTGTGAGGCGCAGAGCCTGAAGTCAGGTGAAACTCGTCCGCGCCAATCAATAGGAGGGTGAAAATAGCCAATGGAGTCGATGGTGAGGAAGGTGGAGTGACAGGCACCGCCACAGGCCACTTCATATTCAGTCCAGGCTTGGACATTCCCTAGTACGGTTGTTTATTTGTTGTTGTTATTGCGACATCAAAGTGCTCTTGTTCCCACATCAGGTCTGACATGTCGGCGTTTAAGTGAATGTCAACGTTGTTTTGCTCATTTCGACAGCAACAAGTTTGT
Source organism: Hippocampus guttulatus (assembly GCF_054856545.1). Classification (NCBI taxonomy): domain Eukaryota; kingdom Metazoa; phylum Chordata; class Actinopteri; order Syngnathiformes; family Syngnathidae; genus Hippocampus; species Hippocampus guttulatus. The sequence continues at coordinate 18,708,169 of NC_141265.1, forward strand.
GACGTGACTTCTGGCAGACTCTCAGGTGGCTATCGACCAGTCGGATCCATTTGTTTTCCAGCCATTTCTCCACGCCGTCCATTTCTATCACATTAACTTTGACAGAAATTGAATTTGCTCTGATGCATTTTGATGTCTCCTAAGTGCATGCTCCGCTCGCGCTGCAAGTGTCGTGTTTCAAGTGGCGCGATGATGCAAAAAAAAACCCCACTTCAGATTTAAACAGATTTCATTTTATTGTCTTCTGCTGACATTTGTTTACGCAATTCTGAAAAGGATTTGTCCTTCAAAGACTTCCATTTGGGTCAGAGCGAAATGCACTTTGGGACAAGTTTTGCTTCCAAAGACCGCCGTTCTTATAATTGCCGGGAGAACATTCTTTCCACATGATTTTGTGGACCGGACGTATTCCAATCAGTGGAATCCATAAACAGTATTCAAGCACTTATTTTTTTCTATTGTTCAGTTCAAGAGTTCCTTAATGTCACAGGCAAGTCGTTTGTGGCCGGGTTGACGGGTCCCGTACCAGTGGCACTTCTAACCCATGAGATTGAAGACACCGTGGGTCCCGTATGGAATATTGACAGGGACCTCCGCTCTGCCCAGTTCACTGAAGGTCTTAGCATCCAAAATGAGAAGGAACGTCCTTTTGTCCTGCAAGCAAAACCGGAACGCATTAGTGTTTGCCTAACAGTAATCGGTTGACATTATTTTTGCAAACGTGAACTCACTTCTCGTGGCGTGATAATCACTGACAACACAACGCCATCATCTTCCTCGGTCGCCTCGGGCGAAGCAACGAAAACAGGCTCAGACGGGAACAAGCCAGGATAGCGCCACACCTAAGGAGGAAATATTGCATTCAAATGTGCTCGGCACGAAGAACAACAAAACTCCTGGTCAACTGCTTCCCACTCCAACTTTGGTGTAACACAGTAGTTCTTAACCTGGGTTCCATCGAACCCCAGGGGTTCGGTCAATCGGTCTCAGGGGTTCGACAGAGCCTCTGCCATGTTGGTTAAGACACGCCCAACTCAACATGTTAATTAGTTATTTGGCCATCACTGGCTGGTTAATTTTGTGCACAATTCAAAAAGTTATATTTCATAATTATGATAATTGTGTTTACATGTTTTCTCTTGTGAATAAATGCATTTTTTAATGTCTTGAATTTATTTTAAAAATTATACTTTTTTTTCACATTTGGAGCTTATTTTAGGTTTTGGTGCGGATATGTTTGATATTTATGGGCAATGCGTGATCAGTGGAGACCTTAAGCTCCTTGGTGTGAACGTCCATTTTGAGCAGGGAGTCACTGAAGACATGTCCAAAACCACACGAGTAGAAGTAGCGATAAGGTCTTCCGTTGTAGTGCTCGTAGTTGATCTGAGGGAACTCGAGGCCGCCGTATTTCAGCAGTTCGTCATCGTGAAGTTCCTCGTGGGTCATGTAAACCTAGACGAGGTCAAAAGTTCACTCACATTGATGCAATTGTATTTATTTATTTTTACAGTGAGCAGTTTCAATTGATGTAATTGCGCCATTGGGGCTATGTTCTGTCTTCACCGTTAAGCCCCGGTACAGTTCAGACACCTGTCAATCAACCGAAGCACCTTTCATGTTAGGTTTTTATGTTTCTATCTCATCCAAACATATTCTAATGAATGATATCTAATTTGTGTTTTTAATGCAAATAAGATGTACAACTATTCCTCACATTTCTACCTGCTCTTATCCTGAAAATCATTATTCGGCGATGAAGGGTACCTCTCCAGGTTTGGTCATTTTGGCCGTGGCTTTGTAGTTTTGCAAGGTGACAAGGTTCTGGTCCAGGGGTGTTGATTTGTCGACATGTAACGGCAGAACGTACCTCCTTGGCAGGTTTCTGCACAGTGAGTTGTAAAACTGACCAAAGAAAGCACAAAGGAGTTGGACCCCTGAGAACTTAGCACAACAAAATATGCTTTGGAACCATGAAAAATATTTTTGTCAATACAGTAGTGGGGTTAGTAGTCATCAAATGTAGACGCACTCAATTTTAGAAATTGCTTGGTAATTTAAGGAATTAACGCTGAAACAGAAGTATTTACCACTTATTCCAAATGTACTCATTTATAACCTAAGTAAATAAAATTAAATTAAAAATGAAGCACTAATAGTGAATGGCATTTTTTTAAATGCTAATTGTTGCTAATTGGGATGTTTATTTCAATAGAAAAAAGACACACACATTCACATGGCCACAATTTTAGCTATAATATGTACAATCTCGATTGATCCAATAGAAGAACATTAGCAAAGTTCTTGTCGTTATAAAGAAACAAACAAACATATTTTATATCCAAAGTACATCCATCCATCCATCTATCTATGCATGAATTGATTCAAAGCAAACACAAACTGACCTTGTCCATCTCCTCTCCTGGGCCTCTGCGGAGGTTCTCCAAGGTGAAGTCTCCGATGACCTCGCCGTCATCCCCGCAGCACATGTCCATAACCAGTAGGCCGTTGTCCTCAAAGGCGTTGATCTGATGCAGCGTGAACATGGCGGCTGCACGGTACTTCACTTCACTCTCCTGTTTACAGGTACCACATCACACACAGCTAATTTAAGGTGGTGTTGTCATTCTGTGCATCTGATGGAGAGTTGTTGCAAGTGTTTCTGAACACAAGTGAATCTAAAAATGGTTGCGCATGTTGGTGACCCCTAAGACAGGCTAAAAAGACGAGATGGACTGTGTCGAAGTTCTAAATCGATGATGTCACTCACTTTCCCGGTGTGCCGGTTGACCAAGTGGAAGATGGTGTCGTAGCGGGGCTCCCAGCTCATGACTTTGTGAAAACTTTTTCCTTGGATGCGGTACAGCATGAACTTGAGGAGATCCAGCTTAATGGGCTGCTCCACAAACACGATGTAGTTCTCTGACATGACTGTAGGAAAGAAAGAAAACGATTCGGAAAAAGTACATGTTGTGTATTTTAAAACCAACCACATGCCCCAAGAAAGTCTGTTTAGCTTAATACTAAGAAACAATGTGAAAAGCCATAGATGAGAGCAAAAAATAGCTGTTATAACCCTTGAGGCAACCATTATTTGAACACATTTTATGTCCACCTATTTGTGTTTTACACTGCCCCCAGGTGGCCAAGGCATGCACATCAGAAGGAACGGCACAATGGCCATTGATTTGAAACAAAAACACTATGGCAGAAACCGTTAAATTCTTGACATTCTGTTTATGTCATGCCTGTGTTTTACTATAATACTGTAAGTTCTATGATTCTTGTTAAAAAAAAAAAAAAAAGATTTATCACATGATAAAGGCTTGCGTTCTGGGCTATGTGTTCATTGCTAAGCCTCAATACAATTATGACTCAGTACAGTTAATGCATTACAAAAAAGCTTGTGGGGGGGCTAAATTTAAAAGGACTTTACAAGAATATCTCCACTTGATGTAAAGTTGGCCGCTGTGGAGTCGGCACCTCGAGACCGCCTTCTAAAATGTGTCCGTGTCCAACAACCCCATCTCTACTCATAGTTACGACGTGATTGGCGGGGTGTTCTTAAAGATAGTATATTTACAGTATGACACTTTATCCGAGATAGTTATATGAATTTATTCAATGAATTGATTCTTACAATGATTCTGATGTATGAAAGAAATATGATGACATCCACCACACCCGTCCGCGGAGCTCGAAATCATGATCCGTCTGCCTCCATCTTGATCAAATCCATCGCATTACACCGCCTGCGCCACAACTTAGATCTGCTTTTAGCTGCTCTAAATTCTACTCTTCCCTCTATCATCAAATTGTCAGATGCACCAGGGGCGTGGAATAGAAAACGCATTCAGTCTGCCGTAAGGCCCACTGAGGCACAAAGCACAGCCCATACATAGTCTTTACAATATTTTAAAATGTGAAAAAAAATGTAAGGTGACATACCTGGAACAATTTGTGTTTGGCTTTCAACGTCCCAAAAATAGGAACAATGAACAATTGATTTCTGTCCTATCTCTTTGTCTTAGAGGAACACATTCCGCAGTCCGCACCCTGACTTCTTTGGCAAAACAATACAAAGGGTATTATGTGACACAATCAAGGGAATTGGGAGATGAAAATATGTGCTTGCGTACAAGCGAGTCAATGTGGAAATAAACAGCTGCTCTGCTTCTACTGCTAATCTACCAAGTGGGCGCCTTGAACCCCTTTGCAATGCTTTGCTCTTGGCAAAAAAAGTGTCTCGGTGCCATCCAGGAATAGCACGGTCTACACAAAATTGTATTGTTTATGTACAGAAGCAACCACGGAAGGAGGGCTATCAGGTCGCGTTACATATCAAAAGCCACACAAGCTGCTCTTGCTCGTTCCGACTTGCTTATTTTTGGCTTTTTCAATATTTGTTCGGAGTTTTGGAGGCGAACAACTATTGGGAATTGGGAGGAAGAGAGACAATCAAACGCGCACAGCTGGTGAGAACTGAACACCACACAAAGGCACTGTGATTGACAAAGGGAAGCAGGGTAAGACTAGAATTTGAATGAGCAATTAATAAGAGTCTGAAGGAAGAAAAAAGAAAAAAAGTCAAGTGTAGGCTCGAGCCTGTCAAAGCAGGCAGCAGCCAAAGCTCTTCCCATAGAATGCATTCGTTGGACTTATCCCTTTGGCGACGTGCTGCGTCTCACCGAAGCTGTGATAGTAGGAGGGTTTTCTGGGTTCGCTCGCTCGGATGGAGCACAGGACTTTGGCTCCGTACAGATCTGCGCAGTCCTCGCTCACCCCCGTCTCCTCGGGTGGGGGCACGCGGATGATGTTGTAGAAGAAACCTGAGGAGGTACACAAACACATCAGTGTGTACGCGCGCCTCGGTGGCGTACCGTAGGTGTAATAACAATGCGTATAGAAATAGAGGAGGCAGGGAATTGAGAACATGAAATTGGATTTAACACAAGCAAACATAATAAACGCGTAAATAAGTAATATTATGAATAATTAATATTCTTATTAAATACAGTCAATCCACAAAGGAAACGAAGATGCACGAGCAGGCACTCGTCGGCCACTTTATTTGGTATATCTGCACAGTGTAATGAGATTCGGCACAAAAGAAGCATTAAAAAATCATGATGCTCGGTTTCGGTTGAAACTGTCTCAGGGATATTTAGGGCAGCCTAGTGGTGAGCACATTTGCTTCACAGTAGTTCTTAGATTCCTGCTTTGAATCTTTTCCTGTTTGGAACTTGCACATTCTCTCTCATTTACTCGAAAAGAGGAATGATGCGTTTACACATATCCGACTTACAAATAAATATATAACAAGTATGCGGAACGCAACCGCTCTTAACCCCGAGTCTGGATATCCAATGGCAGCTAATAGAATCAATCGTCTTTAAAGCCAAAATTCAAAAGTGCAACACCGAAAATAGTGCCTCATGTTTGGATTCAGGAGACCGAATTTTTTTTTCTTTGTCAAATGTGTCCTAATTAGTATTTAGAATGAATACAAACACAAATAATTTCATTTTTTTCCATCAGGTATCATTCTGCCGGGTATCATTTGCATACTGGTATCGATATTTATGCAGGCGTAGTATTTGAGTCAACAACTTCCTCTACGAGTCATATTGTTTCTTTGGCAATCTCGCCATGTTTTTGTGGTTCAGTTAAGAAAAATAATACAGGAAAGTAGACCATATGTTGAGCCTCAGAACACAACACGCGGGTGCAGGTTTTCCATTACAGTATGTCAGTCGATGTGCAGTGCACAATCGCTTCGTGTGCAGCGAAGATATTTTCATTTATTTTATTTTGTTTTATTTTTTTGTGAAGGTGCACTTCACTCCAGCGAGGCTGAGGCCGAGTCACTCGGTCTGAATGTTCCGGGTTTGTTTAAATTGTGTGAGTTGTGTTGGGTGTTACCTCCTTTCCCGTAAGAGTTGCCCATGTTGTACGTGGCCCCTTGGCGGTCATAATGTGGGTGAGCCGTTGCTGCATTGATAGCAACATACTGGCTCCAGTCCACCTGAAATGGTGCAAATGTATTTAATGTGACCTCCAGGAGACCACCAAGGAGAGGCCGTATTGTCTCGCTACCTTTTCTTTCGTTTCCAGAGTTTGAGGATCAATTCTCCTCATGTAGTTGGTTTCTGTGCTGACGAAATAGTCTCCCTTGTACTTGACAAAATGCACATTTGCGTTGTCAGTGGCCTCTGTTCGTCGTAGAAAAATGACATAACAGCAGTGTATGGAAAAGGGAAGGATGATTTGGACTCGCAAGCGCAAGGCGATTTCGAGACTTGTATTTTGCCTGCTGAATAGATGACTGAAGGGAATAGCAGCCCTTCAACACAAACAACTTCAAAAAGCTCCTGGGGAATTTTGGGCAAACGTCAGAAATCAGCCTCTTTGTTTGAATGCATTTGGAGGGGTGTGTATCTATGCTGCGCATTCTAATCCCGATCAAACCATGGAGAAAAATGCAAGAAATGTGTAATTCCCTTAAAAAGTTGAGTGGGGAGGAAAAAAAAAGAATAATAGGCTGTTGAAAAAATATTCCTTTCCAACTCAAACATCTGCTGTTTAAACTGAAAGCAAATGTGCCGTGCTCCCAACGCGGTCGCGTGTGCGAGATGAAAGCCGTCGTCAGGGATTTTGAAGCTTTATTCTCTTTTTTTAAACACACTGATATTCTGAATAGAGCTTTATAGTAGCATCAACAATGTGGCTTCCGAAAGAATTAGAAGAATTTGGATCACCCCCTCAAAATATGTGTACAGTCATGGAACAGGGTTTTAAAATTTACCTCTGCCAAAGATGTTATGGATTATACAGATGATTGAGATTGTGATGTAATGCTTGGCTGCGGTTGGTGATTTAATTTTGTTCAGCAAGGTCAAGTTCAACGACTGATCTGTGCATCGTGGCCAATTGAAATCAATGGTTTGTGTTAAATCTGATTTTTTTTTTAACATGTGAGAATTGTAATGCACAATTTACATCTACGCTAATAACAGAAGAAAAAAATAGAAGGGGCTTTTTCATATGAATAGAAATTCTGATTCATGTTTTATGACCAAAAAAAGTCTGTTTTACTTTGCCTGAATTTCTGCTCCAATGATAACAATAATGCATTCTTCGATGGCAGGGATACATTAGGATGCACGAAAGGGACCTCCACTTTCGCGAGTATCTACTCAGCATTTGAATGGCACATACTTGGGATCTGGAAACGTGAGAAGAATCGCGCAAAGATGTTCTTGCAGGGATCCGGCATGGCCAGCGTTCCAAATTCTGACACCACGATGCGGTTCATCTCAGAGTTGCGCGCATACGAGTCACTTCTCAGGAAGCGGCTGCTGTACGTCACATTGCCCTCACTGATGTGAAATCTGTGCATCATGGCCATGCCGTCAAACCAGTGGGTGTATCTGGGCGTGGGGGGTCGGGGGGGGGGGGGCGTTTAGTTACAAGACAAATGTTAGGATTTTTCTCTAAGAGCCAAGAGAGGCATGCTGCCTTTACCTTGGATGACCCATCCATTTTTATTATTTGCATAAAGTAGTGCAGTGTGCTGTAATGTATACCTGTCTTGGCCAAATTCAAACTTCCCTGGGCCATTCCTCAAGAAACTCCCGTTGATCCATGTAGGGACAGTTCCCTTGATAGTGGTGGGAATGGGATCAGGGCTTTCCTCGACAGAGTTCACTAGTGGGGCCACACTCTCCAAGCCTTTGGCCTGGGGGCATCTCTGCCTGCTAGACACTGGAAGGAAATTGTCAACATAATCACCATATTCGTCATCATCATGATAAAAAAATGGGTGGAAAAATAATACAGAAAAAGACAAGAATGGCAGCATGCCTATGCTTCTGTAAAACGTTTATTTTTTTAAAATAAAAAATAATGCAGCATGCCAGCACTTGTGGAATTGTTCTAATGCTAGCGATAGTAGAACACCAGTGACTGCTAATCTGTCAACACTCTCGTTGAACTGTCCGATCAAAAAGTGCATACATGAGCGAACCATTATCTATTTTGTGCTTTGTGAGATTCTGAAACACCTTCCGCCACTGGCACACGGTGGCCGGGGTGACGCACGGTGAATGACACCTGCTCTATCTGCCGCCTTATTTGTCATCCAATAAACAATTCGTATTCATTGCCTGCTATTACCACACACAGTATCCCCGACGCTGCTTCGGATTCACACGGTAAGCAAAAAGCAAATCATTGCTGCGGTTCAGTAGTGCGCCATCATGCTAAACTCAGGTTTCACCTTTTTTTTTTTTTTAACGATGCTAAGTATTGGCATAAACGGCAACAAAAAAAAGGTTGTTCCTGAGATGCTAATAACATGGACAATTAAAACAAAAGCATATGCAAGGGAGAGATAAGTGCTGCAGGCTCGTACAATGTCAACGTGAGGTTCGGTGGCAATTACTGAAGCATGCTTCGGGGATGAAGAGGTAGCTGAAGTATTTGCCTGATCAAAATTCCCCCAGCCATTTCAGAAAATTAAATAAATGAGACCAAAGAAAGTAATTTTAAAATGTTTTCCTCATTACTAAAAAGCTCCGTGGAGCAAAAAATAAATATAAATTAAAAACTGAGCCGATTTGGTTGCACAAGTGTGCACACCCTTTTATAACTGGGGATAGGGCTATGATCAGAATCAACTAATCATATTCAAACTTATGTTAATGGGAGTCAGCACACACCTGCCACCGTTGAAAGTGCCTCTGATTAACCACAAATAAAGTTCAGTTGTTCTTGTAGGCTTTTATTGACATGTATGTACAAGTACAGCATCAGAAGGATGCCATTCTTCAAATGTGGTAATTGGGAGAAGGGTACGAGTATCATTTTTTTTCCCAAGGCATTTACATATGCCGTGAAATTTATAATGACCGTGAAGAAAATATGGCACGATGTCAGTGACATTTCCAAAAACTGAACATCCCTCCAAAATTGATGAAAAGATCAAATTTTGGGGAAGCTGCAAAACGGTGGACAGCAAATTTAAGGAAACGCGGCAACGACACTCTTTGTAGTATGTGACAACAATCTCCATTCTTCCTGTGTGTGTGTTTGGACCATCTGTCACATTAATGGCGGAAACAGTTTTGAAACTGTTGGTCTCATGTTTCATGTCACAAACACCTGGCCAATGAACAGGGGTGTGCGAACTTGATACATACATTCGATTTTGGAGAAGATTGCTCTAAAGCATACATTTGTAAATACAAGTATTCCGACATTTGCCCTATTGGGTAGACGCGCACCGAAACATTCAAGTGTCTCCTTTAACTCATTGAATGCCAAGTACGTTCCCCCCCCCCCCCCCCAGAATCCACCCATTTTATCCAAGGTACCTAATTTTTTCACGTGGTAGGGTACAGAAGGGTTTGAAAACGGCTGGCACTGAAAGACTGTAACAGTAGAATACACCATTTCATCCCGTCGAGGGTATTCAGGCTGCGATTCAGTGCTCCATAAAGTCAATGCGCTTCCTGGTATTTGAAGTTTCGTGTACGTGTTGATAAAATTCCAAACACAGCCTATGACCAGTGCTATTGTTATTCCAATTAATCCTAAATGCCAACCAAATACTTTGAAGCCCCCCCCCCTTTTTTTCTTGTCCAAATGAAGCTAGAAATTAATTCATAGGGCCCCAAGAAAAATGCTTGCCAATTTCATCTTGCTGATATAAGGCACGATGTCGTCTACTCACTTGGCTGTGGCTCTGTGGTCTCGGACATGCTTGGCCTGTTGCTGTGCAAATCAAATGAGACTTCACGCTGCACTTTTATTACAGACACTCTGAAGAGGAGAGCCTTTGGACTCTGGGATGGGTGCCAAGTTCAAGAGGTGATCGCTCGACATTAAAAAAAAAAGTACATCAGTCACGTTATCAAACAGCTGCTCGTAAAAATGTCTCAAGACTCTTCCTACTGTTTCTCTTGTATGGATAAAAATGTCAAGTTCCACCTGACTCTTTATTGCTTCAAAATGTTGCAGAAGGTCTTGCTGGTAGAATGGAAGCTTTGATTTCCGCATTTTACTGGAACAAATGATCATGCGAATCATTAGTGTCGACTTAAAAGTGCCAGGTCTGTACATAGTGTGCATTCTTTGTGTGATGTACGACCTCGAAGATCATGTTGTGAGTTGTGCATCGCATTTTTCTGTGTGGATCTTGCCTGCAGCTCTCACGTCAGAATGCAGAATTAATGCACGTTTGTTTTTGCGGCGTTTGTTTACTTTTTGTTTTTGCGCTGTTCACACCAACTGACGTTTTCATTTTAATGCGCAATCCGGTTATGTTTACATATTCTTTCAAAAGGTGCGGGACATGGACCGAATCTTAATGACCTGGGTTATACTCGCTCTGCGCCTCGGAGCCGCTTGAAAAGAAAATATTTTTGTTGGGTCTTCCTTAATGGAGTAAAACATACAAACGAACAAAAACACAGCGAGGTTCATTCATATTAAATGTAGCTTCACGTCCCGCCGCATGAGCCGTACGCCGACTCCAAATAAATATTAAGTCGCCATAACAGACAGCCTGCGTGCAGCCGTGTTTCCCGTTCTCCCTCTTGACGGGGAAGGGAGTGGAAACGCGGCAAGTCGGAACAAGACCTGCAGGAAGACCAGTCGGGGCACGAGGCCCCTCTGAAGATTTAATTAACTGACTGGTTCCTTGCTGCGTGTACTTTCAAGGCGTGAAATGCCAGCAAATGTTGAGCCCCAATTAAATCACAAAGGGGACGAGCCGATCTGATGCACAGCCAGTGACAGGAGGAGCCTATAAGTTGTCGGTTTCAGTAGCATAGCAATTTTATGATTCGTTATTAAGCCTCGAGTCAAGTATTCGGAACACCTCAGGGTAGTTGTCGCTGTCCACGACAAAAACAAAAACAAAGCTCTTGCTAAATTACAATAACACTCAATTAAGAGCAGACGACTGCCACGGTGAAAGTGTGAACCAAAAATAAGAAAAAGAAAGCACCGATGTTTGTTTGTTTGCCCGACCTCAATGTGGCAACAAGTTGTTTCTGCAACCGACAAGAATGAGGCAGTTATGGCAATGAATGGACTTGATGTTGCCAAGAATCTTTTAACTCCTTTCGCAACGTCAAACTTAACTGATGCTGGGAAAACCGTTGCGAGCAGGAGGGCATCCGACACCTTAATCAAGACTCTGGCGCTTTGGAACAAGAACAATGTCAAAAGTCCGAGCGGAAAAAGAGGCCTCCAAAGTGGTTCTGGTCCCGAGGAATTGATTTTCCAAGGCAGAAGAATAAATTGTTGAGCTTCTCCTGGGAGAGACTGAAGCACAAAATGCAAAAAATAATAATAGTAAAATCTCGTGCATAAACAAAACGATGTCGTTTGGGACACCTTCTTTTTTCTGATTCGTTAATCCCGGATGGGCTCGTTTCTAATTGTGTCAAGGCACCGACCATATTTGGCCAATCTGCCTTATACTTGTTCCTTTTTGGGGTTATACGTCTTGACTAATTGTCAGGCTGTGTGTAGCTCACGCACCTATTTTTACTGGTGCCCGGTCTTCTTGACATTTGCAATTTATTTATTTTTTGTGTCTTGTGTTTCACTTAATAGGGTCCCACTTGGCTTCATTGAAGGTCCTTCTTTAGCTTCAACCAAGATTTGCATCCAGAGCCTCTCCTGCTCCAAATGGTGCCACAAAATGTCAGTGTTCATAGTTGTTTGTTGATATGCGCCCTGCAATTGGCTGGTGACCAAATCTGGGTGGACCCTGCCTCTTGCCCAAAGTCACTTTGGATAGCCTCCATACTTTCCTGCCGCCCACCCGTCCTCACTACCAGCCCGTCAAAGATAAGAGGTTGGAATCTATTGAACTGTTTCCCAACCCAAGTCTTTCCCCGAGTATTAAAAACGTAATATACTGATGATCTTGTTTAAATAGACTCATCACCTACTCCAGTGGGTGTCAAACTCATTTTTGTCACGGGCCACATTGTAGTGACGGTTTCCCTTGGAAGGCCGTTATGACTGTGAATTTTGTCAAACCATAAAAATATTTAAGCACGTCCACATATTACATACACAGCGAGCTACAAATAGATGGACAACTCGTTTTGACATCAGAAGTCAAGAGTAATGGATTGTTTAAACATTGTAATTATTACATGATATATGAAAATTTGAAATGTTGGTTCAGACTTTAGCAAGCATTATGGAAGTTGACATGCTTGAATTGCTTATGCGGGCCACATAAAATGATGTGGCGGGCCAGATCTGGCCCCTGGGCCTTGACTTTGACCACCCGTGACCTACTCAGTGTGAAATCTGGGCTTGTCCTCATGTTGTGTGTTGTCCTCATAGGAAGCCATGACTTATTCTGTTGTATGAATGTCCAAACTGTACCTAAATGTTAAAGCGGTCTACATGATAATTAAATATAGTTTTCAGGGATTAAAATAATGTTCATGGTTCACAAACACATTGGCCTTCTTCCATACTGTATTTTAGTTTTGGTCATGATCATGGTACTAGGCGAGCCAAGTGTTTGTTTTTTGTTTTAGTTTTTTTAAAGATGATACTTGATGAACAACTGCATTAGATGATGAAGGTGTACCTAAAGAAGTGGCTGGTGAGTGTACATTGAGATAAAATGCACAGTATGCCGAAGTCGTGCCTGTTCCTCCTGATATTTCCAGATAATATCACTCTCTTTGCTCCGTGTGAGGAACTATCATCGAAGGGCAATGTTTACTGCCACAAGGAGATAGAGAGCAACTATAAACAGAGAGTCACCCAGAGTTCAGCACGAGTTCCTGACAGGTAAAGCAGGCTGGGACAAAGATGCTACAAAAGTCCAGAGGGGGGCTCGCGAGGTCCAGGCCCCTGCGGTAGATCCATCACATGCTCCGCGTTGCAGGTAGACACGAGTGCATCTGCCCACCAGCAGTGTAATGAATACGAGAGGTTTAATCATCACACGGTGGTAAGTGTGTGTGGGTGCGTGAGGTTGTGGGGGGGGGGGGGGGGGTCATCTATTGTGGACACCGAGCAGCGATAAGCACAACAATGTTTTACAGATTGGACAAAAAAATTTAATTAGCTTTCAATTAATTTCATATCTGGGCCGCGGAGAAGCTCACAGAGGGATGCTGGCTATCTGGGCTTATTCTCTTGTTGTCATGCTTCATCTGTCTCCGCGTGGCCACATGAAAAGGGTCGCCTCAGTCCAACTTACAAAACAGAGCTTTCGGAACGAAACTGGCAGACTTTCCTCTGGAACCAGTTTCGAGACATCTTCCTCTGTTTTAACAAGAGGAGGGAGAAAGTAAAACTAAACTACATGGATATATCGTCCCATCAACTGGTGAACTGATTGAATGGTTCAGGTGCTTTCTGTTTCATCATCATCATCATCATCACATCCATCCCTCCATTTTATCAACTGCTTGCCCTCATTAGGGCCTCATAAGTGAGCCGGCCGGGGTTGCATCCTGGACCGGATCAACATTGCCTTTGAAAACAATCATTTCAACAACATTCCAAGGAAATTCCAATGTCCCATAACTGATAAGATATTCTGAGAACAGGCCCCTAGGTTGTTGATAGAAACAACTATTTACCCCCACATTCACATTGATGGGAAATTTGAAATCTGGACTAATAAAAATAGTCAGGTAATCCTCCATCAAGTGTCTCCAGTTGGTCCAAAATGCTGCTGTTTGCCTCTTTCCTGGTACTCGTAAGAGGGAGCACGTAACTCCCACTCTGGTGTCCATTCGCTGCCTCCCTGTACAATTTAGAGTTCTCTTTTAGATTCTATTATTTGTTTTCAAATCTTGAAATGATCTCGCCCCGCCTTCCTTCTCTTAGCTCCTCCACTCCTGCGCACCTGCCTCAGGTCTGCGGACCAGACGCTATTAGACCAAGTGGAGGCTCAGAGGGGATCAAGCCTTTTCCATTGCCGGTCCCTTCTCTTCGGAAGGACTGTCCACGAAACGTTTGGCAAGCCCCTCACTGCCCATCATAAAACTCTTTTTTATTCTTCGGCTTTTGACACAGTAAGAGACTTGGTTTTTGAGACTTCGTTTTTGTGCTTTTTACTGTCTTTGTTATTAATTTATTGTTTTATTGTCTGCTGTTGTCTGACTTCTTTTTGCTCCATTTACAGCACTTTGTAAACAGCAGTCCATTAATGGAAAAAAAAATCCAACACCAATGGCATTGCATTGACATCTCAGCATAAATGTTCGCTTAAGATTTGCCCCATTTCCTACATTTTGTTTTCTGTTGCTGACTGTCAATATTAGCCGCACCAATGTCACAATCTGTTAATTTATTATTCCAATGCTTCCTTTGGTTGGATTTTCATTTTTGTGTTTCACAGCAAACACACCCACGCGCCAGTAATCCAGATGTTGGCTTCTCATGCTCTTATGCAAGCAGTTAATTCCAGGTTACATTGAACTGACATCCAATGGGAATATAGAAATGATGATTCTATTCAGGAACAATATTATAGTGCTTATGTGACTTCATTTTTTATGAACCCTTTCAGGGACAGCGGTTACTACAGTGGACAGCTTCCTATGTTACCAGGTTACAGGATTTCATTATTGCTGCATGAAAGTTAAAAAAAGAAAAGTCAGCATTCAACGTTAAATGTATTTAGCACAAGTTTCGCCAACTAAGGAGACATGAGCGCAGCTCCAAATGAAGGTCATGAGAAATGTTCCAGGAGAGCCACCTGCGTGGGCCGCTTTGCCATTGGCTGACCTCCATTCCTTGGGGGGTCACCGCACACCAATCGCGTGCGTTACTGCATTCCCAGTGGTGGGTTGCCTGCGGAAGAACGTTTAAAAGCGAGTGAGTGTTGAGTGGCCTCTTTAGAGACGCATCAATCAACATGATCCCCATTGTGTTGGCCTCCGTTCTCATTGCTGCTGGTAAGAACATCTGGCCTCCTTTACTCCTCTGTGTGTCGGTGTGTGTGTGTGGGTTGGGGGTGTGCTGCATGCCTCAGAGCAATGACTCCACATTAAGGACAGGGTATGCACTGCCTCCGTAACCAGCAGATGGCCCCTGATAGTCTCGCAGCCACCCCCATGTTTCATATTTTAATTTTTAAGGGCAGCATAGTGTACTAGTGGTAGCGCATCTGCTTCACAGTTCTGAAGTTCAAGTGTGATTGGCTGGTTTTCTGTGTGTGATTGGCCAGCGACCAATCCTGGGTTTACCCTGCCTCTCACCCAAAGTCAGCCGGGGTTGGCTCCCAACCCGTGACCGTGATGTGGTAGACAATTGATGGATGGATGTTTTTTTTTTTTGTACATGGTGATTCAATTGCAAAATTAATGATGTTTTTTGTTTTTGTTTAGTTTTTTAATTTAAAAGGCCTCACTGAAAAGAAAGTAGGACAAGTGAAATGATGTCATTATAATGGCAAGTCTTTTTTTGGGGGTCTTACTAATTTGTCATTCAAACAGCCTAGCAGCTGGCATGCTATATGTTGTTTGCGTGTTTTTTAAGAGAAAGTTCTGCCTAGCAACAAGTAGATAGTGCATGCAAATGAATGTCATAAAAAGGAATACAAAACTGAGCGACACCAAAAAGCAAACAGTCACCATTATTTTCCTGTGAAAAAGCCACTTGTCAACATTTTTTTTAATGAAACATTTTAATCATAGATGCAAGTTAACAATTCTCAAATTTTTTTTTGCACCGATTCCGTATCGGCCCTGCTTTTATATATATATTATTTCTGAAAGGTCACAACTATAAACTAAAACGCATGGTAAAATCCATTTTGTGCATGTGTAATTTAACATTTGAAAAAGGAATGTTTCGTCCAACTGTTGCCCTTCCCACATCCTCTTCCCACAGCCCTCGGGTGCGGCACCCCGCCCATCGAGCCCCAGACTTCCCGTGTGGTCAACGGCGAAGATGCCAAGCCTCACAGCTGGCCCTGGCAGGTAACATTCACGCACATCTGTCTGGCTTTTCAAATCCACCGTCAAGCGTCACGCGGCTGGCATCTGCTTCTTAGCTGACACACTCAAGGGCTGCTGAAAGAGCAGTAATTAGATGTTTGCCTCCGAAATGAGCTGCCATCCATCGCCGAAACCTTTTCTGTGTGTGTGTGTATTTGTTCTCTGTGCAGATTTCTCTTCAGTATGAGAGGGATGGAGAGTGGAGACACACTTGTGGGGGATCGCTGATTGCTGACAACTGGGTCATGACTGCCGCTCATTGCATCAAGTAGGAGTGTTAACATACAAGAACTCACGTATGCAGCCGCAAAGCCAGCGGGCACAAACGCGGCCTGTGACAAAAGGGGCCTTGGGTTCGATTCTCCCCGGGTGGCGGCTGAGGGGCTCTTGACAAAGCAAAACTACCTCAACGGTCCTTTCTTGGATTGGGGGAGAGGTGCCAATTCTTGAGCGTGATGTGAAAATCAAATACATGCATGCGAGTCAACGAAATGGCTTTCATTTCCGATGAATTAGAATGCTCCTGCATTCACGGTGGATGACTGGTTGGCACATCCGCCTCACAGTGCAGACGTCGAGGGTTCTAATCCGGGCTCAGGCCTTCCTGTGTGGAGTTTGCATGTTTTCCCCGTGCCTGTGTGTTATTTTTTTACGGGTATTCCGGTTTTCTCCCACATTCCAAAGACATGAATGGCAGGCTAATACAACATTCAAAATTGTCCCTCGGTGTGAGTGTAAGCGCGAATGGTTGTTTGTCTATGCGCGCCCCGCGATTGGCTGGCCAGTTCAGGTTGTCCGCCGCCTACTGCCCAAAGACAGCTGGGATGGGCAACAAGCACGCCCGCAACCCTCGTGAGGATAAGCGGATCAGATTATAGATAGATGCATGCACCATATGAATTACTGTAAATGAATGAATTCAAATTGCATCCAAATTAAATCCTCTAACAGCTTGTGTGTGTTTATGTCCACAGCAAAAAGCTCTCCTACAGGGTCTTTGTGGGCAAACACAACCTGGTGGAGGAGGAGGTCGGCTCCAAGGCCATCCTGCCTGAGAAGATCATTGTGCATGAGAAATGGAACCCCATCTTTGTGGCTTTCGGGTAAGACGTGCTTCATTTTAAACCCCCACCCACCCCTCAAAAAATGGGAGAATTAACATGGAGTGATTTCATTCCAAATTCGAAGACAAATTCCAAATGGTTTGTTTCCATTTAAGAGCCACTCGGGCCGTTTGTCTACAAAGCTAACATTTGGGAACTGGTCACAAAGTGAATAAATGCGAGTAAACATTGGTTACATTCAATTGTGAAAAGGCAAGAAATGCTTTCAGCGCAGTCATTCGTACGTCGTAAAAGAAGCAACAATAGTGGACGAAAGCTTCTTTGGTTACATTTCTCCGACCCATTGCAATGTGTTTCATAACTCTTCTCCAGTGGAGAACAAGCAGAGAGATCCCTATTGTACTTAAAATTTCTTTTTCTTTTTTTTTTTAATAAAATCCAGCCAAGTGTTTGATTAAAAGGTGGCATTCTGACCCAGCATGTATATGACAGCATTTTCATTTTTGCAAATCCACATGAAAGTAGTTTTGAGCAGTTTTGTCTGCACTTTTGGAAGCTTTTTCAAAGCACAAGAGCATACTCTGGATTGGTGTCCAAAGTAGCAGCAGTGTATTCACAAAAGTAAGTAAGGCGCGCCGCTCGCAAAGCGATGCAGCCAAAGGAAACTGAACTGAAAAATCAAAAAATAATGAGTAAATAATAATCATAATATTACAGCAGGCCAGTCCCCCTGCACATCAGGCAATTGACCCGCGCACAATCCAACTCACTGAAATTGAAAAACTGCGACTCCTAGTGGTTTTATTGAGAAACAACATTTTGAGGCTCAAAGTACGTATACCGATTGTTTTATTATTTTTAACAACATGGACATTGATAATAATATTCTCAAGGAAGAAGCCGCTGAAGACGTATAGCAATAAAAAGAGAGGGAATTGGTAAGAATAAAGGACATCTTAAAGCTCAACATTTGTGATAATAGCTTCTATTTCCATCCACACAACTGTATTGGAAACACGGCAAGCTCATGATGGGAAACGCCATAGGCAGGCTAACGAATAGCTTCTATGTGCCGAGGTTAATAGCGCTGAATGTAACATATATTTGTACACAAATGGTGCAGCAACAAATATAGACAGACAAGCCAACATATTTTAACAAATATTCTTTTTTTTGTTCGATTTCTGAAAGTTCATGCATTTTCATCTGTTTTGATTTGGACTATAATGGGCATGGTGTTCTTAATGCATGTATGGAAATAAAAGCTACTTGAAACTCGAGCTGGACTCCTACTTAAGCACACCACTATTTTTCTGAACACAACTTTGCTTCTGGTGTTGTGCCCTCGCTGTCCAGTTCCAAATGTACCTGCTAAAAACAATGAACTTCCCTCTGCGTGTCTCACGTAGAAACGACATCGCCATGATCAAGCTGTCTGAGCCGGTGACTTTGAGCGACCAAGTTCAATTGGCATGCATCCCCGCTGCTGACACCTTGCTCACTAACCTCTACCCCTGCTTCATCACTGGATGGGGTAGACTGTACAGTAAGTGGTTTTGTTTTGTTTTGTTTTGTTTTTTTGTGGGTTGTTGTTTTTTTTTGTCATCTTAGAGATGAGCAGCTCCTGACTCTTGCGCAGTCTTTTGGATAATATTTGGATTGAGGAGTGGCAGTATCCCAGGGAATCCTCTAGAGTTGCGATGAAAATAACGTGCGTTAGATGCTGGCAAATTTATTTCTGGCAGTTAATGCTCCTAAATTGAACATTTGCAATTGCCTGTGGAAGCCGCTGGCAGCAGGTAGTGTGAGCGGTGGCTCACACGGTGTGATGTGTGTTCTAGCCGGAGGCCCCATTGCTGATAAGCTGCAGCAGGCTTTGATGCCGGTGGCTGACCATCCCACTTGCTCGCAGCCTGACTGGTGGGGCATCGCTGTCAGGACCACCATGGTGTGTGCCGGTGGGGATGGAATCGTGGCTGGATGCAATGTAAGTCACTCGATGGAATGGATGTGAGGAGAGGACAATGTTAGGGGAATATCGCTGGTGTCGGGCCGGAACCTCGCATGTCACAATTCGGTAAATTATAGTCATATTTTTTTTTCCACACAAGTACCATTTTCAGAGCTTCCTGAAAAGTGATGATTTTGGAGGAACGCGGATTCCGCCTGACGACAGCGATATTTTCTCAACATAAATAGTTGTGAATAATTTTCACAAAGGAAATAATGGAAGTCTGAATATGACAATGTCGGTTTGAGTTTGGTGTGACCTTAGAAGCGTATTTTCCATGAAAATGCGGTGCACTTTCTGAATTGTATACATTCACGACTTAAAATTTTCCACTACAGTAAATACTAAATATTTTGGTTTGTTGACAGCAGTTATTTGACAATGGCCATTTCTGTAGTCATTGATTTTTTATTTTTTATTTTTTTGCACGTCATTAAACCCATTTTATTGGCCAGGTTTGAGCCAGTCCTTGTCAGCTTGCCTGTAACCATCAGCAGAAAAAAACATGTTGTCTTGCTCCTCAGGGAGACTCGGGTGGCCCTCTGAACTGTAAGAACATGGAGGGTACCTGGGAGGTGCACGGCATTGCCAGTTTTGTCTCGGGCTTGGGCTGCAACTACGAGAAGAAGCCCACCGTCTTCACCCGCGTGTCCGCCTTCAACGACTGGATTGATCAGGTACAGGTCACACAATTCTACTGTAGTTCATTTCATGTTTTTTTTCTTTTTTTTAAATCTAGTTTTTTTTTATCTTTGTCTTTTAGGTTATGATGAACAACTAAAGATAATAAAGTGTCAATAAATCTACCAAACTCTGCATTCGTCTTGTGTGATGAAGTCATATTCAGAACATGACACATGAGGTAACTGCCATCAATAGGTGTGTCCAGCCCATGTGGGGGGTTGGGGGGGGGGGGGTGCTGGAGCTTTTGATTGGACTCAACATGTATGAACAATGTCAACAATCATCCAGCAGGTGTCCTCACATGCTCATGTTGTAAAATTGAGCCTGACTTCTTCACACGCTCTGAGATTCGACAAGGTGAACAAATGAAAGACAACAAAACAGCTCTCCAAAAGTAGGCTAGCTACAATAACAACAGTGAATGGCGTCGGTTCCTTTATGAAACGGATCCTCAGTATAAAATATGAGACTAATATCCCTCCATGGCCCGTCTTTATGAAAACCATAATGCTCAGCTGGGGAATCCGCCTTCATCTTCTCGTGATAACGGGGAATGAAGAGGGTGACAATAGCAAAACTGAGATTAACACTTCGCTCGTTTATGTGCCGCACAGTAATGAGAGTGCCGTGTGTGAGAGTCATGGTCTGAAATAATAATATTGATGAGAAAATGAAATAGTCTCCTGCCCAGCGCATTCAATTGGTCACATTTGTAGGACATTTTGACAGGGGGATTTATGACGAGGGCACGAGAGGTTGAAAGAGCAAGATATGAGAATTAATTAAAGCTTGTGTGTGACTAAGTGAGAAAAAGAGACTAGAGAGGTGTCGATAAGTTTGGATCCCCTCAAGTGAGTTTAAAATAAAAGAAAAACTGGCATATTGATTTGAAACTAATTTGGTTCAAAATGCCAGTTGGACCACATGGTGCAGGAGTCATTCATAAGTGCAGTAAAATGCTTGATTGACATGTTGACATTCAACTGTTTTCAAAGTATGGAATGAATTAATCGTAAATTCTTTAAACAGCAGCTCCAGCAGCTCCGGATGAGTTTCTTTCCTTAACTTTCTCACTTTCAGTCTGAAATTTGTGGAGGAAGAAGAGGCTGTTGGCCTTGAAAGAATGCTTTTGTCTGCCGGGCTTACAGGGTCATGGTACCCCTGCTGAGCTCAAACACACACACACACACACACACACACACACACACACACACACACACACACACACACACGCATGCACACAAAGGAATTAGGACAGGGAACCATGTTGTTGTGCTGCATGGTAACCACAAAAAAAGGGGAGGGAGAGGAACTTAAGTAGGGGCAAATTATCTTCCATGCCAAGCTACAATGTTTGTTGTCGTTATATTTTGCAATGTGTCACGAGCCTGGTGGTGCACCATTATGACGGTAAAATCAAATGTGTACAATCGTCCAATCTCAACACACACACAACAAATGAATGCATTACTAATTGCGAAATCAAAAATCCAGGGTCGTAGTTTGTTCAATTATTGTTCAAGTGACTGTAAACAGCGTAACAAAACCTTGCAAAAATCTCTCCGTTGCTATTTATCAATTTGAAATTTCGGTACAGATTTTATCAAGGATCACGGAAGTTGACGCACATGCTTTGCATTTGCGGGCCAAATACAATGATGTGGTGGGCCACAACAGGCCCCCCGGGCCTTGAGTTTGACAACATGGATTTCACACTGTGAGGGAGCCCAGCATCTCTCCCGCCTCCAAAAAAAAAAAGATTATAGGAGATCACCTTTGTGGACTTTTACCAAGGTGTGAAGAGTAAAGCACTCTAATTGCTAATTGGACGTTCCAAAAGTGTCTGTCAAATAACAGCTCAGTGGAGAGCTGAAAAAGCAGCTGAGCGACAGAGGGAGGGTGTGTGTGTGTGTGTGTGTGTGTGTGTGTGTGTGTGTGTGTGTGTGCGTGTGTGTGTGTGTGTGCATGTGTGTAGTGCGGGAGGGACCGATGCACAGCCCCACGATGGAGTGACAAGCACTATCTCAACCCGCCGCCCTGCAGCCTGTCAACATTTACTGTGAAGCGACTGGGACACCTTCGGGGCTGACCGCCGGCATGCTGGCTCATCAAGCACACGCCCACCAGGGCCCAGGCTCACTTCCGTGACCTACTTTCACCCCTCCAGACTTTCTCACTATCCTGTAAGAGTGGACTTGTGGTGGGGAACTCTGCTGACTTTGCAGGAGAAGAAGACAACAAAGTAAAAAGTAAAAGACAAGCGGGAGAAGGATTTCTGCACCCAAAAAACAAGTAAGCTTCCTGCAAAAATATGATGCATTTTTAAAATTTTTGATTTTTAAAAAATATTTCTTTCCAAGGAAGGAATGCATGAAAGTGGATGAAAATGCCACCTGTTTTCTTTTTAATTACATTTTTGTCGCAGTTATTGGATAGAGTAAAACAAGACATGCGTAAGACATAATTTGAGGTTAAACTTTGACTTGTAACAACTTTTAGCCTGCGTGACTTTTGCCTTTTCGAGCTCTATTGTCAACGATCTCTTTTGTATTGTTGTCATTTTCAAACGCTTACAGTGTACACAATGAGACGAAACACGTTTTTCCGGGTCCTCGTTCAATATAGACATGCTCATGACACAAAACGAACAAGACAATCCATAGTTACCCTTAAATCACTTTTTAGACTGACAAATATTTGTTTAAATGGCTATTATAGCTTTGCTAAAACAACAATTCCAATGGTGGCCTCCAACCTTTGCACAGTTCTTTGTGAGAGAAAGTATTTATTAACAAATTCATTTCAGCACTTGTACACAACATTTTTCATCCCAACAAATATACAGACCACCACGTGATATTTGACTAAAGCAAGTCTCACTTTTGCATCTGAGTTGCATGCGTCCAGGTACTACTTCGTCACATGAGATGAAGTCGCAATGGGGATGCATTATGCAAAAGTTGACTTGATTAGCATGCTCGGCGCGAGAGCGGCGCACGTTGCATGTGATGCACATTCGGACAAAGAGGGCATTCTCGGTCACTGCTAATGTTTGCATCCCATTTCCATTCAATTATTGGCCTCATGTGAGCATAACCATACAAGCTGCTTTGTAAAAGTGGAAGAGAAACACGCACGCAGTGCGATCTCTTGCGTGTTGACAGTTGTATTGACTGGAGCCTCGGCGAGCACGCACACGAGTGACATTGCGCGTTTCTGTCAGACTTTCGGACTTTGAACAATGTATCAGTAGACGTGCTAGTTGAGGGGTTTGTTGTTTTCAATGGATGGCTCTACTTTACGAACGGCAAAAGGAGAGATGGAATCCATTGAATGCAGTTTTATTGAAAGGAGAAATAAAAGACGTCATCTGCACCGCAGCACGATCGAGAACACACTTTTCGCAACTAAAATCACTTCCGGGTTTCCCTTACTTCAACAGCCAATCAGAATCTATCAACATAAAAACATGTCTACGGAATTATTCAACAAGAAAATGCAATTTAGGTTAGCCTACCATGAAATAATATGACGCTCAAACCTAAAATGCTAATTAATAATATAACATGAGCTTGCAGACGTAAAATTCAGCACTTGTTTTTAGTTGGGTAATTTTAAAAATTAATAATCATGCTAATGTCATGTAGATCAGCTCGTGTTTTGGTCCCAAAGTTTATGGACAGCGTTTGTATCGTTTACCACAGTAGCCATTCATCCAGTCTCTTTGCCAGTGGTCCCCAAAAACCGGTCCACGGCCCGGTACCAGACCACGGCCAATTTGGTATCGCGCCACACAGAGACAGACCTGCGAGCTGTGAGCATATTTACTTCGTCAGACGTGGCGGAAATGTGCGCGACCCTAGTCAATCATATTCCTCCTTCTAACATCGGGTTTCAAGTTGAAATGATCAAAATTTGCCAATAAATGAAAGAAGAAGCGATAAACAGAAATTCATTGCGACAAATTGACCAATCGCAGAGCTGATCGCGCGGCTGACGGGCAGCCACGAATCCCGCAGATGAAGTTGTTTTGACAAGAGCAGTTCCTCCCCGAGCCCAGAGAGCTACGTGGAGGAGGAAGCTGTGGTGCACGCGAATGTCGTCAAAAACAAGGCAGGACTAGAAACCTGTTGAACACGTAGCACCCAAGTGATCAAGTGGAAAGCATGAAAAAATGCGAGCACTTGATAGTTTGCACAGCTAGCCCCCCTTTAATTGTATTTCACCTTGACGAGAAAGATTTCTTCATGGGCAGCACAGCGCCCTAGTGGTTAGCCCGGCTGTCTCACGGTCAAGAGATCCCAGGTTTGAATCTCGGCACCTGGCCTCCCGTGTGAAATTTGCACGTACTCTTCCCTTATTCCAAAAGACAAGCATGTTAGTTTTATTGAGGACTCCAAATTGTCTTTATGATAATGATGCCCGCAATCGATCTGACAACCAGTCCAAGGTGTACTGTGCCTCTTGCCAAAAACCAGCTAATGAGGATCAAAGTCAGTAAAAAATGGATGGCTGGGTGGTTTTCTCAAAAGATTTGAACCACTGCATGAGCTTATGCTGTCCAGAAGAAGGCCTCATTTGAAATGCATTAGGCTTGTGTGCGCATTTGTGTGTGTTCTGTTTTTTTAATCTTAAAGTACAGACGCACACACACACACACACACACACACAAGCTCTCTCTCTTTCTGTCAGGCATGCACACCTGTGTAACCTGATAACATTCTCATGTTCTCCTTAAACACTCTGCAGCTAAAACGTCCAAACATTTTGACAGTGCCAAGTGTGTTTTAGCATCTTCCTCAACATTTGTTACTTTTCATTTTTCCTTACATACATGCATGCCTATGGATGGATAAATATGATTTCAAAATGAGTCGGCAAAGCAATGCTTTTCAATTTTCTATTTATACGGAGCCGTTGAAAAATTCCCATGAAGATCTCATTCAGAGATTTTTCGAATAAAATCTTGCTCTACAAGAAATATCACACTTTCTCCCGCAATGCACATTGTGTTGTTCATTTTGATGTGCACCCAAAAAAGACAGATGTATGTACCGTACAGGAGAATCAGCTCCTCTTTCATCTTCTCAGTATTGCACAAATGTTAGTCGCTTTTTGCAGAGGATAAAGAATACACGCCTGCGAGTATTGTTATATTGTCTACACGTATTGCTGCACCGTTTGTGTTCCGATATCCATTGCTGAAAGGGGAACAACACTGCCACATAGATGCTAACTGTCAGCCAGTTTCCCAGTTTTCACTGTACCACTGCACATCAGGTTTATGAATTGTTTTCTCGCTTAACATAACGGACTTCAAAAAAGGGTCCATTGACCGTTACCAGCACAAACGCATTTCTCAAATCCTCAAACTAAATCTATGCAGATTTTAATAGTACAATTACACTTTTGGAAGTGTTCCAAAGTTTCAAAACTTTTGAAAACAACAAGAAAACAAGCAACACAAACTTCCTTTATATTTCTTGCAGTCCCTCTCGTGAAAACATACCCTGAGAAAGTTTCCACCCCATTGTAAATCGTTTTTATGCGGCCGAGCTGACACAAAGGATGTTATTGTTGTGTTGCTTCTAACATGCACAAATGGATTCAAGTTGAGTGTCTGCAGGGATAAGAGCACATTGGCCGTGTGACAAACTTGGCTGACACAAAGCAGTCGTTACCGAGCTCATCTTTCTTGTGGACTCAGCAGATCCACGTGACAGGCTAACCCTACCCAGACACGTCTTTGTTTGTGTGTGCTTGTTTGTGTGAGCACAAGCCTGGAAATGAAAGGCATTGTGTGTGTCTGTGTTTTTTTTTGTTTGTTTGTTTGTTTTCAGGCTCTCTCTCAGTGATGTGGCACAGGAAGTGAATTTTGCGGAAGAATTCCCCGAGCTCTTTTCCCCATGCTCTGGTTATGGAGCATGAAGTGAAGATGGGGCTGTCAGTGTGGGCCATCGCCGCCATCGTTTGCAACTCAGCAGTCGGCGTCCTCATCCTCATCCTCTTTGTCATCCTGTACAAGGCTTGCCAGGTGCCATCCAAACCGACGCCCGTCTTCACATCCGAACCGGTGAAGACGCAGCCGAAGCCTGAGCACAAATACCTGCTGGCCGCCTGATCACGGCAAAGTGAATCTTTGCGGCACGCCGGACAGTTCGGAAAGGAGCTCCTCTTTTGGCTCGTGTGTAAATGTCTCAAAGCGACGTCCTCACGTGCGGCAGCTTTGTGCGCAAATACTTGAAGCTAGACCAAGAGCAACAACAAGCTGGCCCAATCCTCTTATCTCTGCCGCGCGTCGCTGGGACTGTCCATCTGTTAGTCTATTTGCTCTGCTCCACGCAGGGTGGACCATGATATCCTCCGCTCATTTTGAGAGGAATACAACGAACTGCGGTGGGCAAGCGGAAAGTACACCCTTAAATGATGTCAACAGAAAAATTACACAAGGGTTAAAAAAAAAAAAATCATCATGAGAGAGAAGAGTTCAACTGTTCAAACTTCATCCATCCATCCATTTTCCGAACCGCTTGATCCTCACTAGGGTCGCGGGGGGTGCTGGAGCCTATCCCAGCCGTCTTCGGGCAGTAGGCGGGGACACCCTGAATCAGTTGCCAGCCAATCGCAGGGCACACAGAGACGAACAACCATTCACGCCCACACTCACACCTAGGGACAATTTAGAGCGTCCAATCAGCCTGCCATGCATGTCTTTGGAATGTGGGAGGAAACCGGAGCACCCGGAGAAACCCCACGCAGGCCCGGGGAGAACATGCAAACTCCACACAGGGAGGCCGGAGCTGGAATCGAACCCGGTACCTCTGCACTGTGAAGCCGACGTGCTAACCACTGGACTACCGGGCCGCCTGTTCAAACTTCTCTGTGATATTTTATAATTTCAGGAGCAAATATTACTTCGTCTTAATGTGCCTTTGTGTCATTGCCACCATTTATTTAGTGTAGTAGAAAGAACAGATTGAGCAAAGCAAAAAGTTGCTTATATTGTGCGTTAATGAGGACAAATTGTCATATTCATTGATAAATGACACTCATTACACTCGAATGTCATCCTTGAGAAGGCAGTTGGAAATTGTATGTCAAGTTTAGCCGTTTATGACTGGATTCCGTAGGAATTGGCCGCAACATAAACACGGCGGACAGCCTAAAAGATTTATTAAAAGCATTTTTTTCCCATGATGAAGGGATAAAGCATTTGAAACCAACTCCATGTTGTTTTTAAGATTAAACTAAATGATTCTCAACTGGTGCGTTGGGACCCCAAAGTGGGTCGGGGAACCCTTTTGGCTCGGTTACGGACAACAAATAATTCCCACATTCCAAAAGCATGCATGACAGGCTGATTGAACACTCAAAGTTGTCCCTAGATGTGAGTGTGAGCACGGATGGTTGTTCGTCTCTGTGTGCCCGAAGATAGCTGGGACAGGCTCCAGCAAGCCCTTGTGAGGATAAAGCGGATCAGAAAATGGATGGATGGATTATTTGGTGTGCACCGGTGAGTATTTGGTGCACACGAGCTGTAGCGTCAGGTGCAAACATGGTGAGATCTGGTACAGCGGCTTTAGTATCTGGTCCGCACACGGTGGGTCTCTGATGACCACGTGTTGACATTTGGCTCGTACGCGTTCGCATCTGGTGCACACTAGTTGGTATCGGATGGTCACTTATTAGTGTCAGGTGCCTACACAATAGCATCTGGTGTACATGCTGCTCTAGCCGGTGGGCACATGTTAGTATCTCGTGCGCACAAGTGGATTAACTTCCCGAGCACACCTTAGTATCTGCGGAACACGCGTGTTGAAGTTTGCTTCGCACGTGTCAGTATCTGGTGTCAACAAATTACCGTGAGCCGCATACAGTACGTAACAGCTTTGGTATGGAGTGTGCAAAAGTCAGTATTTTGGGAGCGTGCATATTCAGTTTTGGCATGTCAACGTTACTTTGCATTCTATCGTTGCAATTTCAAAGGTAAGCTTGCTAACAGTGGTTGCTAGCTTACGCTTGGTTTGGTGTTCATGTCATGTCGTAAATTCTCACACACACTTTGAAGGGTTCGGACTGTGCTGAATGACGGCGGTTATACTCGCTCGATATAGACAAGTGGAGCTGTCATAGCTCATATTATTTTTGTTTCAGGTGATTACAAAGCTCTCCATATGACTAAAATGTCAACGTGTTTGCTCATGTGAGTGTTGTTTATTGTTTAACAGACACGATTTCTTATGTTCATAACTCGAACGATGTGATGTCACTGACAGTGACATTCAAACTTGAATGTTGTTTTCTTTGCAAAGGCTGCTTCTTTTGGATAGCTTTACATAATATGGAAAGATACCAAGCATATTGCAGCGGATTTGATTTTTTTCCTCTCTTTGCCCCCACTGACTCGTTGCCCTCTCTTTGGCCTCCTCCAACTGCCTTGTAACTGGACTGGTGCCAGACACCTGCAAATGGGCCAGCGCAGCCAGACTCACTGATCTGCTTCAAAGTGGCACGCGTGACTGTGAAGGTCAGCACGTTCTAGCTCAGTGCAGTGCGGGAACCACTGCACTGATCTTGATAAATGCTTATTGATTCCTCGCAGTAAGAAAAAGAAATAGTTTATGATTCACTCTGGTGCAGCACCAATGGAGGAAAATTAGAAATGAGCATTCGTCTCTTCCTATGCTCCGTTGCACTGTAATCCCTTGGGAGAGAGCTATGCAGTCCGGATGAGGTTTATGGTGACTCGAGATCAGGCTCTTGCCATTACTCACCACTTCCTTACATCTCAAGAGCCACCCGGCCCACACGGGGCAATTTCTGTTGGGTGATGTGAGCTGAGATGAAAGTGACTCAGTGAACTCACAACGGCGTTATGTAATGATGAGGAGAACTAGCAACGTCGAGATTACTAATAAACATAGGACATAGGGCCAGTAATCTGCAGCTCCATCTGGACCCCTGGAGGGGTTGCATAACCCACATCAGCTCGTAAAACCATCACAAAAGGAATCAAAAGTTAATCTGTCTTTTTGGTCATGCATGTGCACGCACACCCCCAGGCGCATTGTTGGAAAGGCAATTTGTTCAATGTTTATACTAATACAAAAACATTATGGGTGTGTGGTATCTTATTTTCCCTGCAAATGAATAATTGATAACAAAACTGTATCGGTAATCACTTTTAATCAGATCTTAAAAGCTGCCCACCTACCCCACAGAGTTGCTAGTACTGATTCCACAAACAACGCTCTTCAAGTGATTTTAACAACAGCTCACGCAGAGAAGTTAATGAGATTCATTTTGTGGTGCCACGTATGGCGGTATGTCTTTAAATGAGACAAACTAGAATTAAGCATTTTTCCCCACAATTTAAAACCGTTACCAGTGGTTTTATTAAGATGTCTGTGTCACGTTTTGTCAAAAATATACAAGGCATAACGAATGGCAGGACACTTAAAATATGTTTTGGAGAGGCGGTTCAGTCTCCCGCAAAAGCAGAGTTTAGCTTGTGTTGCCATGCCAACTCGGGAGGAGCTAGAGCACGTGACAAAATGAACAGCCACTCTGCATGGACTAATTAGTGACTTTTCCGACCCTTCAAGCAACTATATAAATATTTTAAACTATCAATTTTATTTTTAAGCTCACAATGTTTTGATACTTTCTACTGATTATTTTTCATTTAGTTAAAAAAATATTCTCAGCAGAAATGTTTCCCCCCCTACTGTGCCATGTTATAAATTATTGCATTTCATAGTCTCTCGGTTTTTTCATACTTACAGAATTTATATTTTTACAGGTCTTTATTTTAAACTCAAATATCTGTATTTATTAAACACAGATTGCGAGTACATTTGCCACTTCCGTTGAAATCATATTCCCAAAAAATTGTAGAACAAGACTGCCGCCTGCTGGCTCAGATGTGAACTAAACAGTGTCGAGCGCAATTTCGGCTGAGAGTTGTGAATTCGTTAATGGCCCGTTGAACTGCACAGAACACGACGCTGCTGTCCTCTGCTGGCAAACATGAATGTGCACGCCACCCGAACTTGGTTTCCAACCATCCATCAGATTTCTATCTCCGAGGACCTCTCCGGTTGATTTGTGGTGGGTAAAATTTGACTGATCACCAATCAATCACAGCGCGATTGTGAATGTGGCATTGAGCTGACCGCAAGCCAGCAGTTTTGATTAGAATGTTTAAAATGAAGTGCTTTTGGGAAGTGAGCTGTCTAGGCAAATTATGACGTCTTCCATTACATTTTTGCGAAGCTTCCTTGCATCAGCACTCTCGGTATGACAACTTGTGAGAGCATCTTGGCATTTGGAGAAACTGTTCTACTGTTTTTGTTCATAAAATAGTTTTCTCATAACGTATTTCTGATTTAATATAAAACTTTGAATTACTGGTTATATGCAAGTGTCGGTATCCGTGCTGGTACTGTTCCCTGTTCTTAATTGAAGTTCACAGTAAAACTTACACAAAATGGAAAGAATTACACACTGTATATTTAAGCACACGGCGTCGTCTTGCAAAATTCCATTACCTTCATGCTAACGTATAATAGTAAATGCACTACGATGAAGCAGGGGAACAGCATGCTTTGTCTGAGCCAGTCTGAAACAACCAAAAAGGATAATAATACAATTGACAGATTTCTAATGAAATACGGTTGTATGACATTATTACTTTGTATCGTCATCAAAAGTACAATAAAATACAGTACGTGCGTGCGTGTGCGTTGAATCAGATGGCAATCGTAATGTCATCTCATATTCAACTTTAATTGTCTTTTTAATTGCTTCTTTAACAAAACATTTGCATTACTGAATGAAAACTCAGGACGGAAATTACTTTTGTCGTCTCAGTTATTTCGAATTAAGTCCAAAATTAATTATCAATACCAATTGGTTTCATATAAATATTTCCATCATACATAATCTCTCTCGAAAGCCCATGATTAATGTGAAAGTGTAGAGGGCCTCTGCCGGCTTCCTGGTCCTCATCTCGGCCCACCCTATCCGGAAGTGGGTGGTGGCCCAGCGGTCACCCCATCACCACCGTCGACGTTAGCACCAGCTGGGATGAAGCTCGACTTCGCGGGAGCGCAGGGGTTAGTATTATTTCACGTCTGATCGGAACCCCACGAACGTCACCTTCCAAACGCGATCTGGTCGTGGGCTGCGTCGTCTTGTTGGGCGGAAACGAGGTGGCATGATGGAGGAGATCGACAGATTCCAAGTGCCCAACGCCGTGCAGGAAGGGGAGATGCAGCCGCTGGTAAAAACACCATTACTGTCATGTTGTTTTCATGTGTCGTTTGTTCTGAAAATATTCCATCCGCAAAAAGAGAGAAGCACATTTACCATCTGATTGGAAATGCGCGTGGCCTTGCTGTGCACACGAGATGCGTTCTGGTACGGGTAAATGTCGGGTGAACGACCGGATGTGTCAAACATTTGTTTTTGTCACAATGCGAAAGTGGGAATGAGATGTTTTATGGTAAATTTCATATATGAGTTGTGTTCCTCCGTCCATCGGGATGTGTAAGCGAGCCGCAATCGTCACGTCCTCCTCCTCATCATCATCATCCTCACCCAAAAGCCACATCATCAGCATTCACGCAGCAAGTTATTCCGGCCTGTATTGGAGTTGATGATTTAGGGCTTAAAATATGATGGGCAATAGTGTGTGTGTGTGTGCGCGCGTGTGTGTGAGCGCGCGCGCGCGTGTGTGCGTGAGAGGAAGGGGCAGTTGAGCCACGTGATTGCAGTCCACAGACTCCACACGGTGGCCCATTTGTATTTTTACGTCATGACTCATGTGCAGTGTAATGTATATGTGTTTTCGCTTCCCTTGGATTCTCCATGACCTGCTTGGTTACATATATCAAATTAAAGGTGCCCTAAAGTAAATAAAATAAGAGTGTACATCAATGAAAGACAAGTCAGTGTTATCTGATCTCTTCTTGCTTTCTCCACAAAGTGCAGTAAAATGGATCTCTAAAACAATTCATTGCAATAATTTAAGCATTCCTAATCTCCATTGTTGCTAATTTAATTTTTATACACTCTTACAATGATTGAGCTGAAAGTAACCCAATGTAGGGGAAATGGCTAACCCAGCCCTTGGTCCAAAAAGGAGGCTGAGTCAATGCTGGCTTATTTATATTCAGCACATTGGCTTTAAGATTTGACACAGCATGTTTGACCACATCTGTGGCTTCATCACTTGAAATTTTCACGTCTCATGTTGGACTGTACTTCTGAAGCACTGTACTTGTCTAGACACAATTTTATGAACTAAATATGCGTGACTATGTAACCAAAATTATGCAGGCCCTTTTGGTTTGAAAATGGTATAGTATTGTATTCCACTAGATTGCGATGTTGATTCGACTTTGTTCAGTTCTCCAGCCTTAACTGAACCCAAAAATGTGACATTTCATCCAGACATGCTAACTATTGACTGATGCATCTTTTTGGCCGTATGTTGCCAGGACCCAGCCTTGTCCACGGCCTCGGAGGCCGACTCAGACAACAGAGAGGGCGAACCCGTCACAATCAACTACAAGCCTTCCCCCCTGCAGGTTAAAATCGGTGAGAATTGAAAGTATCGCTTGATATCATCATGTTCGTGTCTTGTTTTTGTCCTACCTTAGCCCCAATGTAATCCAATGATGGTTGAGTTTCTATAAATATCTATTTTGTCGTATCCAAATGTCTCAACACTCATCCAATTTTTTTTAGGACGCAAGCTTGATTATTCAGTGACCTTTGAAATAAACCAATTGAGCAACTGCAACGTCACAGACATTTCGCTCACTAGTTGGATTCGAGATACCGGAAATGGTTAATGAGAGCCAATAAATGAGAACCTGAAATTGGAAAAGGTGTCACAAACGCTTGGCTCTGAACTGCTCCAAACAACACTATTGATGGATTGCCTCAGCAAATGCAACCAGTATTTTGCTTGTCACAAAATAACTGAGACTTCTTTTCGAAGGGAAGTGGTTCAAATGCATCGCCCATGCTAACCTTTTGCTCCTTCATCCGTTTTAATGAGGTTGTTCAGGCTTTTGCAGACATCGTTTGCACTATCTTTCGGCTTTCCCGAACTGCCATCTGTGTAAGCAAAATATTTCCGCATCTGATTGTGTGCCTCGATTTTCTCAACAAGCTCAATCTTGTTGCCATTTTGGGAGGCGTCTACCATTCCAGAAAACATTTATCGCCTGTCTGAAAATATTGGAGAGGGAGCCAACCCCAAAAATGTCTTTACAATAATATGTTCTATGCAGCTCCACTGGTCTAAATACAGCATTCTGATTAATATTATGTTTGTGGAATAAGAGTTAAGCAGTAAAATCCACGTTTTTGTCTATCCCAATGGGCGGCCATTTCGCCACAGTTTCTCAGGGCTCAGGTAGCTACCAATCATAGCTCAGCTTCAGAAAACAGGTGAGCTGTGATTGGTCATTACCTGAGCCCAACTGTGAAGTCATTTTCAGTTGACAGAAAGTGGCAAAATGGCCGCCCCCTGAGATGGACAAAAACGGGTGAATGAATTTGCTGCTTAAAATATTAGGCAATCACAATATTACGTAATCGGAATGAAAAAAATAGTGATTAGTGACTTCCCCAGGTTCCTCTGATGGTGAAAATGACAGTTTATGATTCACAGCGTTTCACCTAAGCAGCAAGAGAAATGACACCCAATTTCCTTTTCTGATCATCACACTTCCTGATGAGCGCTCGTTTTAATTATGCTAATCTTATTCAGCGTGTGAGTAGTTACACAAGGGCAGAGGAGAAACATTTCAAGTCTGTAAAAAGACCAATGCTTGATGTTGGAAACTGGAGAAGCGCATGTGACAAGCCAAGCGCGCTGACCTTCAGGACTCATTAGACGTCTTTTGAAGCCAATGTTGTGTTTCTGTTGTGCAGAGAAACAGAGAGAGCTGGCCAGGAAGGGCTCATTGAAGAACGGCAACGGCGTGGGCAGCCCAGTCAACAATCAGCCCAAGAAGAACAACGTCATGGCCAGAACGCGGTGAGCAGAACGCCAATGATGGAAAATTTTGGGCTCTGGCTTCTTCTCTCGAGTTCACCGCTTCATAACTTGGGAGGAGTTCATTCAAAGTTGAGCGCTGTCATTGGCAAGAACTTGTAGTCAACAGATTGCAGGGGATAAGAATTGTGATATAATTTAATGAGACCCCCCACCCCCAAGCAGCTCATTGTTAATATGTCATGACAATCCTGGCTCTTATTTTATTTATTTTTACGAATCGGAGGCGAATCGTAGCTGCTGGTTTGTGCGAATGTGTTCTCATCTTTCCGCTATGAGACGCGCTTCCTTGAGTTTTAGAGATGCTATCTCACATCCATTATGTGGGCCTGTCACATGGGCTCTTAGGAGGAAGGGTTTTCATTGATTGAAGGTTTCCGTGACGCCGCCCGTTCCGTCTGCCTTCTCGCTCACTGTCTTATCGGATATTTTGTTGTTGATGCGTCCGATATTCCGCCTCCTCCCTCATCATGTTCTGCCCGCAAGCTTCTTCTTGATGAATCACCATCACTCGCTATTATATCCGCTTCTTGCTAACAGGTTGGTAGTGCCCAATAAAGGCTATTCCTCGTTAGACCAGAGTCCGGATGAGAAGCCCCTGGTTGCGCTCGACACAGACAGGTGAGCTCCGTCCACCATCTCCCTATTCGTGTTGCAAATCGAGGCCACGTTTCACACCGGTGCTCCTGTTCAGTGACGATGACTTCGACATGTCAAGATACTCGTCGTCGGGATACTCCTCTGCCGAGGTGAGTCGTAGTCTTGCAAATGGACGCCGTTCGCGTTTGGATCTTAACGCCACAAGAAATGATTAGCGGACCTGTGAGTAAAACGCCGTCGTGTCATTTCGACTTTCGATCTCGGCGTTGCATAACGGCAGACCGCAAGCGAGGCGTGCGCCGTGGCAACAAAATGATGAGAATTGTCGGTTGAGGAAGGCGGGAGATGCTGAGTTTCTGCGTCGTCATCGCATTACTCTCATCAGTCGCAGAAGTATATCCAAATAAAAGACGGGCACATTGGAAATGTGAGCACTTTCTTTAGCATCTGCCAAAACTAGAAACCTAAACTTATGAGCATAATATCTCTATATACGGTGGTACCTCTACTTACGAACGTCTCTTCATATGAAATTTTCAAGTTACGAAACGCCTCAACAGGAAAATCTTGCCTCTTGTTTACAAAAGACATTTCAAGATGTGAAAGGAAAAAATACAGTATGGGCTGCTCCTCGCAGCTCCGAGTTTCCTGAACGCAACACACTTATTGCCATTGCTCTGCCATTGGCTATTACCTCACATCATCCTGGCATCCCATTGGCTAAGCGGGACCTCTACCGTATGGGTCTGTGTGTGTAGATGGATAGATATGCGTCTATGCAGCGTCCTCGTCATTCGCTCCTCGGGACATGAGGCGTTCCGATAGTTTTACGTCAATGTGAATAACCCAGAAAAAGTGTTCACCAATCGGGCGATTGCTCACTATGCCGATGTTTGCAAACAAAAGCAAACGCCCTTGGATCAGTTCTTTACAAAACACCAGGCAAAAACCTCTTCTGAGACAGAACACGAACCAAAGAGGGCAAAAAACGATAACCATCATGTTTATTCTTTATTCTTTGTTTTACATGCACAACTCTCATTATATTGTGCAATCATCTAATTGTAACATATATTTGTGACATATTTTGATGCATTTTTATGCCTCGTAAAACGTTTATGTCTGAATTTTGGGGAGCTTGGAACGGATTAGGGCGTTTACATGGAAAACGCGTCTCTACTTCCAAAAGTTTCCAGTGAAGAACTTTCTTCCAGAACATATTAATTTTGTCAGTCGTGGTACCACTGTAATTGTAAAGCACATGAGCACGACTTGCATCTCTTGCAGCAAATCAACCAAGATCTCAACATCCAGCTGCTGAAGGACGGGTACCGCTTGGATGAGATACCGGACGACGAGGACCTGGACCTGATCCCGCCCAAGTCAGTCAACCCGACTTGCATTTGCTGCCAGGCGACGCCCTCCACCACCTGTCACATCCAGTAGCCCGCCCGTTTCTGAGCACAGTGTAACCCCGATGTTCATCTCCTCATCAGTTTTCTTTGTTGTCTAGAGTGACAGCGGTGACACACCGGTAGAAAATATATGCCCGACTCCAATGTGCTAGAATAGGAATGACCAATCCATTCATTCATAGTACGTTTTGCTTAAAACTGTGAGAAGGCAAAAGATAAAGAGAGTCAAGATACACGAGTCACAGAGAGTTGGCGACATTGGGCTTTCCGTGAAATTTAAGGATGTAACTCAATTTCATCTGCCTGTGAAAACCTTTGCATGCCCTTCCAACTGTTCATTGTTTCAGTGGTTTTTGCCGAACTTGCTGTTTTCAAACAAAAAGCCGACACGGCAAAATTCACAATTGTTCGTTCTTTGAATGCACTAAAACGTTTCCTGGTTCAATTCGAAATATTTTAACAGTCCTCTTCATCGAGCTGTTCACATTTTGATATCCTGAAACCCAGATGACGCCCAAAATTTCATCAGCAGTAGCTGGCCGTTGCCTGGCTTCAAACAGAATGCTCTCAGACCACTGAGCATCATCGGCAGGTGGAAACGGAAAGACTGGCGGAGTCAGAGAAATGCATAGAAGGAGAAATTATTGGAATTGTTTTAGTTTTTTGTTTTTTTAATAATCAGCTGTTCTGCTCTTTGTTTTTGCACAGCGAGTGACGGTGCTAAATGCGACTGCACTGGACTATTGTGAAAACAAACAGTGGCTAACTCACAGCCACATACCGACTCTCGCACAAATAACGAACATGCGGGAATGGAAAAACTGCAGCCCCTGCTGTTTTTATTGGGAGCGCATCGTTTAAAGGCGCCACATATATACTTCCTTTTTCAAGCATAGCCCCATTTACAGACTGTACTTATGCAACAGAGACTCTCCGCGCTTCACTTTTTAGCCACAGGTATGAATTATAACTACAGTGGAATATTGTAAAATACTGCATTGGTCAGCCTCAGTGGCACTCAGTCTTTGAACATTTGGACGTTTACATTTAAGAGTTTAGAGCACTTCAATATAAGTCCAGCTGTAGAGGTGATATTGCTATTGAGTTTTATCCTGAAATTTCACCCCATAGCTGAATATCCCTAGCTTTTTCTGACGACTGTGTATGTAGAGTATATACTGTATCTATACACAGGATATGAATGCCGGTGTTTTCCTCCTATGGTAGGACATGCACTTCGCCTCAACATGATTTTAAAACGGCGATGATGATATTGCTGACTCAACTGCTCCGCTTACCTAAAATATGGTTTACATGTGTAGCTACCGTTGTACTGTTTTTGTAGTCCTGAATTTAAGTTTAATTGCTGCGTGTTGATGAGACAAACGACTGCAGTCTTGGCGCTCCAAGTACTGTAACATTGTACTGTACAAGGTTGCGATGTAGCACAGTGTGGGCCACGCTTCCCCCACCCCATCCTCATCCAGTCCTCTGTCCTACTGGCTTCGAATGTATCCTGACAGGCTTTAGGGATGAATGTAGGGACACGGTTGAAGCGCAAACTGCATTATGATCACTGGACGAGATACAGTAACTTGAAAAACAGAAGTTCAGAAGGAACAATTGCACATTTCATTTCTCCCCTTCCCAGCATGTTATGTGTTGTATCATTTCAATTTGCACAAGTTATTTTCACCTTTTCAGGCCTGTTTCTTGCACAGCTGCGATACTGTTTTTCCCCTGAAGTAGGAAAAAAACGCATGAAAAGGGAGATTGCTCTTTTTGGTTAGGAGGCATGAGGACAAAGGACAAAGTACAGTATTTCATGTCACTTCCCCCAAAAAGGTTTAACGGTTTGTACATTTTATAGTGTCCATCATGAGACGCAAGAAGGATTTGACTCCTGCCTTTGCACACATACATGCATGCATGTACTGGACATAATCACCATGCCAATGTGAATAGTCGGTGGGAAATTGTGGGTCTTGCGGCTTCAGTGACTGATCTAGCTCCCTTCAATGAACTGATTATTTGCAGTTAGAGTTGCCTTAAGTACAAACAAGCAAACAATATGTTTATCTTTTTTTGGGATGATGTTGCCATGAAAAGTCACTTTAATAAAGCTGGTGTAACTTTTTTTTTAACCTTAAACCATTAGCGTTGATAATTTTTTTCTCTTAGAATCATTTTGGTTTTATAAACACTCCCATTATGGTATTTAACATTGTTATTGTTACATGTGGTCTATGAAAACAAATAAACACACAGCTAATAGAACATTAGCCCGACCATCGCTTTCATTTTTGTCACTGCTCTTCAACAGCGATAAAAGGACGTTACTTGAGTTTATTAGAAGCAGAACCTTGTGGTACATGTCATACATGCCTTTTATGTATAGTCCACACATCAAATTCATTTTTCATGGGCCATAATCTTTATGAGGTAACCAAAGTATTGGAATTAGAATGCACCGCCATTAAAACAGTGCTTATACTTGTATTTACATGAAAATCACAGGTGGAAGGTGGGTTAAATACTCAATATATTTAAATAAAAGAAAAATGTCATCCTGAAGTGGCATAAACACGAAACGATTCGCAAAAAGAAGTTTCAAAGTTGAGTGCACGTTGATTTTTCATTTTGGAGCTTATTCCAATTATTTTTTTAATTACCGGTAATTAAATTGAGCTGAGTTTTTAAAAACACTCATTTGTGGTGTGTCAAATTTACAAGACATTCCTTTTCACTTCATAGGGACTTGCAAAGCCAACAAGCGAACAAAACAAACAAGCTAGCTTGCAGCTAACTACCCAGTCAGCAAAATTGGTCTGGCCCAGCTCTGGGGCAGACACGGCACGTACGCTCGGCCCACATACCTCAATGAATGACGGTCCTGCAGTGGCCCACGTCTGGCATCCATGATGTGGGCCGCATTCGGCCCAGATCGGAGCCGCATTGTAATACCATATCTGGCCCTACTCCGGCCCAACGCTGGGTCAGAACAGGTTCCTGATATCAGCCTGAATTCAACCTCAACTAAGCCACATCTTTCATGACCCATATTTGACCCACATTAAAAAAAAGTCTCAAAAACGACAGTTATAAAAATATGTTTATTGTCATAATTTGTGAACCTCACATACTGTATAACTCCACATACACTGGAAAAATGGACTTTTCTTCATTTAACAATGAACACAAAGTCCAAATTGGAATGCAGCTTACTCTTGAACGGTATTTTTTCTGTCCATCAAATTGTTGCGCTCTGCATGTCCTCTTTTCTTCTCATGCTCTCCTTCCTGTCACCATCCCAATCAGGAGCCAGATGTAGCGATCTTTTGTTTGTGACATCAATTTCCTGGTCTGAGGCCCTAGAAAAAAAAAACGACAATGTATAGAAAGGTGTTTTTAGCTGAAAAAAATGACCATGTATAATAAGGCGTTTTTTGACAAAAAAAACGACCATGTGTATGTAGTAAGGCATTTTTCGACAAAAAAACGACCATGAATAGTAAGGTGTTTTGAGCCGAAAAAAACGACCATGACTAGTAAGGCGTTTTAACAAAAGAAAAAAAACGACCATGTACAGTATAGTAAGGCGTTTTTAGCCGAAAAAAATGACCATGTATAGTAATGTGTTTTTAGACGAAAAAAAAGACCATGTATAATAAGGCGTTTTTAGCCGAAAAAAAACGACCATGTATAGTAAGGCGTTTTTAGACATAAACAATGACCATGTACAATAAGGCGTTTTTAGCCGAAAAAAACAACTGTGTGTAGTAAGGCGTTTGTAGCCGAAAAAGAACCAACCATGTATAGTAAGGTGTTTTTAGCCGAAAAAAACGACCATGAATAGTAAGGCATTTTTAGCCGAAAAAAAGGACCATGTATAGGAAGGCGTTTTTAGACGAAAAAAAACAACCATGTATAGTAAAGCGTTTTTAGACGAAAAAAACGACCATGTATATATAGTAAGGCGTTTTTAGCCGAAAAAAAAGCCATGTGTAGGAAGGCGTTTTTAGCTGAAAAAAACGACCATATAAAGTAAAGCGTTTTTAGCCGAAAAAAAATGACCATGTATAGCAAGGCGCTTTTAGCCGAAAAAAACAACCATGTATAGTAAGGAGTTTTTAGCCGAAAAAAAATGACCATGTATAGTAAGACATTTTAACTCGAGAAAAACGACCATGTATAGGAAGGCCTTTTTGGACGAAAAAAACGACCATGTATATATAGTAAGGCGTTATTGGACGAAATTTTTAGCCGAAAAAAACGACCATGTACAGTAAGGCATTTTTAGCCGAAAAAAACGACCATGTATAGTAAGGCGTTTTTGGATGAAATTTTTAGCCAAAAAAAACGACCATGTACAGTAAGGCGTTTTTAGCTGAAAAAAAACGACCATGTATAGTAAGGCGTTTTTGGACGAAATTTTTAGCTGAAAAAAACGACCATGTACAGTAAGGCGTTTAGCTGAAAAAAACGACCATGTATAGTAAGGCCTTTTTGGACGAAAAAAACGACCATGTATAGTAAGGCATTTTTGGACAAAAATTTTAGCCGAAAAAAACGACTATGTATAGTAAGGCGTGTTTAGCCGAAAAAAACCGACCATGTATAGTAAGGCATTTTTGGACGAAATTTTTAGCCCAAAAAAACGACCATGTTTCATAAGGCGTTTTTTACCGAAAAAAACGTCCAGGTATAGTAAGAAGTTTTTGGACCAAAACAACGACCATGTATACTAAGGCGTTTTGAGCCAAAAAAAACGACCATGACTAGTAAGGCGTTTTAACAAAAAAACGACCATGTACAGTATAGTAAGGTGTTTTTAGCCGAAAAAAAATACCATGTATAGTAAGGCGTTTTTAGCTGAAAAAATGACCATGTATAGTAATGTGTTTTTAGACGAAAAAAAAGACCATGTATAATAAGGCGTTTTTTGACGAAAAAAACGACCATGTATAGTAAGGCGTTTTTAGCCGGAAAAAAACGACCATGTGTAGTAAGGCGTTTTTAGCCGAAAAAAAACCAACATGTATAGTAAGGCATTTTTAGACATAAACAATGACCATGTACAATAAGGCGTTTTTAGCCCAAAAAAACGACCATGTTTCATAAGGCGTTTTTTACCGAAAAAAACGTCCAGGTATAGTAAGAAGTTTTTGGACCAAAACAACGACCATGTATACTAAGGCGTTTTGAGCCAAAAAAAACGACCATGACTAGTAAGGCGTTTTAACAAAAAAACGACCATGTACAGTATAGTAAGGTGTTTTTAGCCGAAAAAAAACAACCATGTATAGTAAAGCGTTTTTAGCCGAAAAAAAATGACCATATATAGTAAGGCGTTTTTAGCCGAAAAAAAATGACCATGTATAGTAAGACATTTTAACTCGAGAAAAACGACCATGTATAGGAAGGCGTTTTTAGCCAAAAAAACCCCGACCATGTGTAGTAAAGCGTTTTTAGCGGGAAAAAAACGACCATGTATAGTAAGGCCTTTTTGGACGAAAAAAACGACCATTTATAGTAAGGCGTTTTTAGCCGAAAAAAACGACCATGTATATAGTAAGGCGTTTTTGGACGAAATTTTTAGCCGAAAAAAACGACCATGTACAGTAAGGCATTCTTAGCCGAAAAAAACGACCATGTATAGTAAGGCGTTTTTGGACGAAATTTTTAGCCGAAAAAAACGACCATGTTTAGTAAGGTGTTTTTTTTACCGAAAAAAAAGTCCAGGTATAGTAAGGCGTTTTTAGCTGAAAAAAACGACCATGTATAGTTAGGTGTTTTTGACCGAAGAAAACGACCATGTATACTAAGGCGTTTTTAGCCGGAAAAAACGACCATGTATAGTAAGGCATTTTTGGACGAAATTTTTAGCCCAAAAAAACGACCATGTTTAGTAAGGCGTTTTTTACCGAAAAAAACGTCCAGGTATAGTAAGGCGTTTTTAGCCGAAAAAAACGACCATGTATAGGAAGGCGTTTTTGACTAAATTTTTAGCCGAAAAAAACGACCATGGATATAGTAAGGCCTTTTTGGATGAAAAAAAAATGACCATGTATAGTAAGGCGTTTTTAGCTGAAGAAAACGACCATGCATAGTAAGGCGTTTTTGGACAAAAAAAATGACCATGTATAGCAAGGCATTTTTGACCGAAAAAAGCGACCATGTATAGTAAGACATTTTAACTCGAAAAAAACGACCATGTATAGGAAGGCGTTTTTAGCCCAAAAAAAAAAACGACCATGTATAGTAAGGCGTTTCAACCCGAAAATAACGACCATGTATAGTAGAGCGTTTTTAGCGGGAAAAAAACGACCACGTATAGTAAGGCCTTTTTGGACGAGAAAAACGACCATGTACAGTATATTAAGGCATTTTTGCACAAAATTTTTAGCCGAAAAAAACGACCATGTATAGTAAGGCGTTTTTAGCCGAAAAAAAGGATCATGTATAGTAAGGCGTTTTTAGGCAAAAAAAAACGACCATGTATAGTAAGGCATTTTTGGACGAAATTTTAGCCGAAAAAAACGACCATGTTTAGTAAGGCGTTTTTTACCGAAAAAAACGTCCAGGTATAGTAAGGCGTTTTTAGCCGAAAAAAACGACCTTGTATAGTAAGGCGTTTTTGACCGAATAAACGACCATGTATAGTAAGGTGTTTTTGACAACATTTTTAGCCGAAAAAAACAACCATGTATAGTAAGGCCTTTTTGGACGAAAAAAACGACCATGTATAGTAAGGTGTTTTTAGCCGGAAAAAAATGACCATGTATATATATAGTAAGGCGTTTTTGGACAAAATTTTTAGCCGGAAAAAAACGACCATGTACAGTAAGGCGTTTTTAGCTGAAAAAAACGACCATGTATAGTAAGGCCTTTTTGGACGAAAAAAACGACCATGTACAGTAAGGCATTTTTGGACGAAAATTTTAGCCG
The DNA here is from genome assembly GCF_054856545.1 of Hippocampus guttulatus. Taxonomy (NCBI): domain Eukaryota; kingdom Metazoa; phylum Chordata; class Actinopteri; order Syngnathiformes; family Syngnathidae; genus Hippocampus; species Hippocampus guttulatus. The sequence continues at coordinate 18,750,963 of NC_141265.1, forward strand.
AAAAAAAACAACCATGTATAGTAAGGCGTTTTTAGCCGAAAAAAACGACTATGTATTGTAAGGCGTTTTTAGCCGAAAAAAACGACCATGTATAGTAAGGCATTTTTGGATGAAATTTTTAGCCCAAAAGACGACCATGTTTAGTAAGGCGTTTTTTACCGAAAAAAAACGTCCAGGTATAGTAAGGTGTTTTTAGCCGAAAAAAACGACCATGTATAGTAAGGCATTTTTGGACGAAATTTTTAGCCGAAAAAAACGACCATGTTTCGTAAGGCGTTTTTTACCGAAAAAAACCGACCATGTATAGTAAGGCGTTTTTGGACGAAAATTTTAGCCGAAAAAAACGACCATGTATAGTAAGGCCTTTTTGGACGAAAAAAACGACCATGTATAGTAAGGCGTTTTTAGCCGAAAAAAATGACCATGTATAGTAAGGCGTTTTTGGACAAAATTTTTAGCCGAAAAAAACGACCATGTTTCGTAAGGCGTTTTTTACCGAAAAAAACGTCCAGGTATAGTAAGAAGTTTTTGGATGAAAAAAACGACCATGTATACTAAGGCGTTTTTGACCGAAAAAAAACGACCATGTATAGTAAGGCGTTTTTGGACGAAATTTTTAGCCGAAAAAAACCACCATGTATAGTAAGGCCTTTTTGGACGAAAAAATCGACCATGTATAGTAAGGCGTTTTTAGCCGAAAAAAACGACCATGTATAGTAAGGCCTTTTTGGACGAAATTTTAGCCGAAATAAACGACCATGTACAGTAACGTGTTTTTAGCTGAAAAAAAACGACCATGTATAGTAAGGCCTTTTTGGACGAAAAAAACGACCATGTATATTAAGGCGTTTTTAGACAAAAAAAAACAACCACGTACAGTAAGGTATTTTAACTCGGGAAAAAAAACGACCATGTATAGTAAGGCGTTTTTAGCCGAAAAAAACGACCATGTATAGTAAGTTGTTTTTAGCCGAAAAAAAACGACCATGTACAGTAAGGAGTTTTTAGCCGAAAAAAACGACCATGTATAGTAAGGCGTTTTTATCTGAAAAAAAACCAATCGTGTTTAGTAAGGCATTTTTGGAGGAAATTTTTAGCTGAAAAAAATGACCATGTATAGTCAGGCGTTTTTGACCGAAAAAAAACGACCATGTGTAGTAAGGCATTTTTGGACTAAATTTTTAGCTGAAAAAATTTTTAGCTGTTTTTTTGGACGAAAAAAACGACCATGTACAGTAAGGCATCTGGGGATTGAACACCCAACCGCTCGTTCAGGACATGGTTTCTCTACCCCTGAGCCACACCACCACATAACTTCTTGCTTGTTTTGTGTTGTCTTCAATAAAGCTGCAAATGGTGGTTAAAGAAAGATGTGACCTTGTTGCAAACACTGGGAATCAAACACCCAACCGCTGGATTTGGGACTTCAGCTTTCTGCCACTGAGCTAACTCACCACAACAAACCTTTGGGTTGTTTTGTTTTTTTCCTCAAATAAGTTGTATATGGTTGTTAAAGAGTAGACATTGTTGCAATAACCAGGGATTGAACACTCAACCTGTGGTGTGGCACTCCATCACTCTACCACTGAACCAAAGCACCACATAGAGCAGTGGAGTTGTGTTTTTTTATTAATCATGGTCGTTTCTTTCGGCTAAATGACTGACTATATCTGGTCGTTTTTTTATGGCTAAAAACGTCTTACTATATACATGGTCGTTTTTTTCGGCTAAAAATTTTATCCAAAAATGCCTTACTATACATGGTCGTTTTTTTCGTCCAAAAAGGCCTTACTATACATGGTCGTTGTTTTCAGCTAAAAATGCCTTACTGTATGTACATGGTCGTTTTTTTCGGCTAAAAATTTTGTCCAAAAACGCCTTACTATACATGGTCGTTTTTTTTCGGCTAAAAACACCTTACTATATACATGGTCGGTTTTTTTCGGCTAAAAATTTCGTCCAAAAATGCCTTACTATAGTAAGTCGTGTTCGGCCCACATGCATTATGCCAGTGCCGACTCAAGGCCAGCTGTGCCAGTTTCATGCCGACTCCGGGCCAGATGCCTTTGCTGACTGGGTAGCTTGCCAACGGGGAGTCCAAAAGAGGACCGCATATTCGTCTTAAAAACAAAAAGTCTCACTTTCATTTTGTTTTTAACGCTTTCTTTTCATCCCTTCCTCTAAACGCTGCACATGGCCCGATTGAGAAGTACTAAATAAAGCCGGGAATAGATTGTAGTAGATTGTCAGATCAGGTGATCGTGTATATAGAATTGTACAAGATAGGAAAGCACATTCTTTTTAATGTTAAAATGTCGGCGCCTTAATTATTACATTGCTATGGCTAATGCATTAATACGGGGTCTGCAATGACTCTCATTACACTGCAGTAGCATCATAAAGGCTTCAACCTGAAAGGCACCAACACAGAATCACAGCTGTCAAAAAACAGGAAAAGAAATCTTAACTCTAAGCATTGCTTTACAACAACAAAAAATATATACTGTATATATATATATATATATATATATATATATATATATACAGTATATGGCTCGTGTAGTGGATTGGAGCCCCCTCTCGGCCTCATTAATGACATAAAAATATGAACAAGAAAAACACAGTGTCCCCAATAAATACAAAGACATATGCTACAAGATGGAATTGATTTCTGAACTCAAGAGTCCCAGCAGATACAAAAGTGACATGTTGTGCTTCAACATCACCACTAGGAGGTGCAAAATGTTCATGGAAACATCCCTGAAATGAAATACATGAAAAGTACAACATGCGGATAAAAGAAGTCAAGTGTACAGCGCCTGACTGGCACTGTTGGTCTTGAGGCAAGTCACTTAATATTCACTCGACATTGCTGAATATTAGTGTGAACAATTTAACGATGATAAATATTCGTTTTGTTCGTGGCGAGGAGGGGGCGGGCCTCCACAAGGCACAGTCCTCAAGTGAAGAAGACAAGTTTGCTAATCATGTCTGATGAGCTTAACATTTGGCACGAAGTTTGCGTTAGCTAAGTCTCGTCAAGGTATTCTTCAAGCATTGATTAGGCAGGTTTATGCATATTTCGCGTTTCTTCATATGAAGTAACTTTGTAATTGGCTAAATTGTAATTGTCTCATTTCTCGCTAATAACTAAAGGCTAAATAATCCATCTACCCTCTATGTACATAGTAATACTGTTCTATTGTACATACGCATTATCCTTACCATATAAACATGTCTTTAATATTCGTTCTCTTTCAGTCATGAAGTGGAGCTGACACGTGTTCACAGACTAAACATTGTATTGCTAACAATGGTATATAAAATTAGAGTAAGGTATATAATATCACAAATAATCATTCACATTCTCATCCTTGGGACAATTGAGAGAATGTGATGAACCTAATATGCTTGTTTTTGGAATGTGGGTTGCGAGCATTGCTAACCCCACACAAAATTCGAAGCCAGAACCTCAGAACTACAAGGCAGTCTAATAACCACGATTCCATTGCACAGCCTGATGTTATATTGTTTGTTTAAAAAAAACACTAATACTAAAAAATCTATTGGAAATAAGTCAACCTGACAAGAATTTTTTTTTTATTATAAATACCTGTCACATTGGAACAGAAGTTCAACAGTGAGAACACCTCCACAATAATGCGGGCGGCACACAAGTGGGTGTGTCCATGTGTGTGTGTGGAGGCCTCCATTTTAGACCCCCTGAGGACTTTGGTCTCCGGAGTCGGACGACGACATCGAGACGGAGCTGCGGCGTCTCTTGGCAGAGCCGGCACCCTGGAGCATGCTGGGATGAAAGCCGGCGTGGCGGCGGGCGTGCTTGGTCAAGTGGTCGCTCCTCATGAAGCACTTGTCACACAGCGGACAGGTGAAGCGCTTCTCGCCAGTGTGCGTGCGGTAATGGCGGGTCAGCTCGTCTGAGCGGGAGAACTTCTTGCCACAGGCCGGCCAGTTGCACTCAAACGGACGCTCGCCTGAGGAAGAACATGGGAGAAGTTTTTTGAACAGAGGGCAACAGTTACCCCCCCTCAAGAACCACATGAGAAGCCCACGGGCCTGACCTGAAATAAAATAGCTCACTTGTGGGATGAGCCTAACTTTGTTTTCAATGTGCGTTGTGATTTCATATTGCAAGAGAAACATGTAGAAATTAAGCCAAAATCTAATATCACAGTAAGTTCTTATATCGTGTTTTTTTTTGTTTTGCTTCTTGAAAATGCAATAAAAACAAAAAAAATAATGGATGAAGCAATTTACGAGCAGGCAAAGTACGGTTTGATCTGTCTTAGGGCATAAACAACAATTTGAGGAAGTGTGTGTGCGCGCGTGTTTTCTCAGAACAAAATCAGAACACGTTGATTTTAGAACAAGTGAGTCACGATAACAGCCATGAGCATCTAAAAAAAAAAGTAAGAAAACCACTCAGTCTCCTCCCCCGCCACGTGCGCCACTCGACCACGTGTTTCTCTTGTTGACAACAAGGCGCACGAGGGCGGGGCGGATGACGTGGGCGGTAGTTAGAGGCTCGCTCGGCACGGGGAGGGGCGGGGCCTGGGAGTGTGGCTTTGTTTAATGTTGGTTTTGCTGTTTTACAAATTTGTTTATCAGTTGTCTTTTGGAGGGAAGGGAGAGTACAGAACGTTTCTAGACTGTGGCACACACAAGCGTATACCCACGCGCGCGCACACACACACACATACCACCACCACTTCCTCCTCCTCCCACTTGCTGAGCACGACCACCCCTAATGTCACGACATCCACTCACGAATCTTTATATCGTGACGCATTGGCGTCACTTCATGGCGTCGTGTACCCTTTTGAGCAGTCACGTCAACAATAGATGTACTGATGAAAGGGTGGTTCCGTAAAAAAAAAAAAACGACCAGGTGAGTTTGACTTACCGGTATGGACCCTCAGGTGAGCTTTAAGGTGGGACGACTTTCCGTACATCTTGCCGCAGCCGCTAAATGGGCAGCGGTGCCTCTTCTCGGATGACTCCTGCGGTTCCCCCGCCCTCCTCTTGCTCTCAGCCGGCGTGTCCTTCTCCTTCTTCTCCACGGCGTCGGGCCGACATTTGTTCAAGTCCAACAAAATCATCGCCACCATCAGCAAAGTTCGGTTCTCCGGGCTGTCTTTGAGCTCGTCATCTGTCCGGACCGCGGGTGGTCGCGCAGGGACGGGGTCCGCAAAGACCTCGGACATAACTGCTGCAAGAGTGCACTGGCGACGATGAGAAGTGTGGCAAAAAAAAAAAAACAACCTCACCCGGTGAAGAGGAGAGGGTCAGAGCGAGGTGGTGAGTTTGATCTTCCACACACGTGTCGGCGTCAATGTGACTGACTATCTGTATCGCAAAGAGTGGGCCGTTCAAACAATATTTTTAAAAAGCATTCAATAAACAGAGTTAAGCGCAACTTTGAACTGTGTCCTTATATTCTTCGTCAATTTCTTCGTTCCAACGGCTTCCACGAGATCTAATCGAATGCTCCTCCACACACGCGACAACTTGTCCTAGCTGCTTCTGTGTCCTCGCACTCCCAAGAAACAATTTCGCGGAATCCCTCGGCGTCATCGTGGAATTGGACGCCCATTGGCCCACGAGAAACGTGACCCGTTGTTTTAGGGAATTGAGATTCACGGAGGCAGCGACCGCGCCGTGTGAGCCAATCAGAAGGCGACGTTGGCGGAAAGGGGCTGGATTTGAAATATGCCGCATTCGGGTACGACTGTTGACTGGGAAAACGTGTCTTCAACGCACATAATTATGGAGTTGCACTAAAAATAGATGTTACGATATTGTATTGTATTAAGGAATACATAAAAAAAACTCAACAAAAAAATCAATAATAGTTTATTTTTCATTCAAGCAGCATTACCATGGTTTATATAGCAAGCATATTTAACATCTAAAAACGTGTTTTGACTATGCACATTTAAAAAATCTCAATTAAGTCTTTCTAGTTAGTCATAATACAAATTTTAAACGTTAAAATTCTCATCCACAAGTGATTCACCTTTGTGTTGTCAACCTGGAAGTTGTTGTGGCCTGCGACGAATGACGTCACTTTGCCATTCATTTGTAGGAGTTACTCATTACGGTTATCTACAATTTAGGTGCAGACAGCCAAAATAATCCCAGATATCTGTAACTCCAGTTTAAGATATCTACAATTTGATTCTGACTTGTCTTGATTCCAATATATGTACAACCTCCTTTCACCTAGGTAAAAGTTAAATGTGGTGCTCTTGCCAGCCAGAAGTACATGTGTGATGTTGGTCATAGTGTCTATATAGCTGTCTATAGTGAGCGCTGGGGTTGCTAGTCTACATCAGGATGCATTCGCCAACATTATAAGTGCTATGTGGTGTTGCATTGACCAACGTTATCATGGCGTCTGCATGTTCCTATGAGATGGGGTGATGTAATAACCAGCATTAAATAAGTAGCTAGGCGTTCTAATGAAGTAGTATGATGCATTAACCAACATTTTAGTGATGTCTGGCTGATGTATTCACTGGCACTTTAGTGGTATGTGGCGGTTGCTATGATACTCTCTTACATAATAGCGTATAAGTTTGAATGCACCAATACTACATAAATAACCTGAGGCCTGTTTGATACATCTGTTCATTGATAGGTTGTCGTGCTGAGCAGCTACAATGACATCATGAGATACACGTCACTTGTAAATGTGTGACAGGAAATAGATACATGCTTTGATTTTTCAAACGTAATCCAAGACACCTGCTATGATGGGCTCATCCAAATTAGCTCTCCAACATGACATGACTTGACTTAAGTCTGCAAAGAGGCAGACATCTTGTTTACAGGTCTAGAAAAACTTTGCCCCGTCTCTAAATGCTTCTTTTCATATCCCAATACATTTAATCTGCTAAGAAAAGAAATGACACCAACAAATCATCAACTAGCATTGATGTGACATTCTATTTGCTGACTGGGTTTGTGAGTCATCATGTGGACAAACAGGATACTGGTTCAGGACGTCCTTCCATTTCAACAGCATGACCCAGCCACACAAGATGCAGATTCGTGTTGCAATTTGGGAAATGTGTGCGGAATGGCACATACATACAATGTTTGAGTTGCACCGGCATGTGTATGCTGACCGCCACTGGCCAAAACTTTAGGTACACATGTGCAATCCAATGAAATGTCAAATAAGAGATTTATTGTGAAAATAAATATCTTGTAAATTTGACACCCCACAGAGAATCTTAACAACCTAGGAAATTTCGAATGACAAAAAAACTGCAGATTTATGAAATGAGGCTTCAAAATCAATGATTAAATTGTCTTCGTGAGCTCATTTTGTCGTCTTTTTTTTGCCTTTCAATGTCTTGAGCTGTTTGTTTGTAAATGCTCGTCGGTGTTGTGCTCTTGGTTGTGCGAAGCACAAACAGTTAACTGCCTTGTGTATGAAATGTGCTTTAGAAATAAAAATGTCTTACCTTGCCTATAACGAGGACTAGGACTGCAAATTCCAACCACAATAGTGAACTTAATACAGACAAAAATGGCATATCAAAAAAGTGCGTATTTTTTTAGCCTTCCAAATATAATATGCATGATATTTTCTGCTGTGATATACCGTGGTTCATATTCATGACCTAAAAACGAATTGGACGCATTCCCAAACACGTGCGTGGGCATGATCTGCTGGTTTTGTTTGACAGGCAAAACATACATTCAAGGTCTCGTCTATACAGCGCAGGCCGCAGAGGGGTGGGGCTGCTGTGTTGCTCAACAAGTACGGTAGGTTGTTCTTTCATGTGGGGAACATTCGTAGAAAAACCCATGCAAGATGACGGGGTTGTGTAATATTTAAGTGTGCACACATTTTAGACGTTTTGTGATGCGTTTAAATACCCCGGAGAAAAGAGAAGAAAAAAAATCGTAAAGGAGGTTTTTACTGCTTCGGTTGCACTCAGCACATATGAAGTGGCCATTAAGTGTACTGCGCTGTAGGCTATCACTAACCTACACTTAAAGGGAGTAAGAGTGTCATCAACACAGTCACAAAATAAAGAATACTTAAAGTTACGACGTTAACAGCGTGCCTTCTTCAATCAATCTGAGTGAAAATGGAGCACTCGCCTCCCCCCTTTCAGAAAACAGCTAACTAAAGCCCCGCCCCCTTTTGTTCCCGACCCCAGACTTCTAGGAATAACGCTTTGCAACCTGGGTCATCCTGCTCCCGCTCCTTTTCCTCCAAGGCTGTAAATAGTTCCTGGGAAGAGGAGGGGGAGGGGGCGGGCGACCTCCCTGCACCCCCCCCCCCTTTCCTTCATTCCTGGGGCAGAGTTGTGTGAGGCGCACATGTGGGTCAAGAAGACGAGTGTGTCGTCATCACGTTGCTTGTTGACTGTCAACACACGCTGCAACGAAGAGGAATGTGTGGTTGTGTGTGTGTGTGTGTGTGTAAAACGCATTGGTCCTTGAGAAGGGAACATAATGTCCTGACACACACACACATACACGTACACACACACACACACACACACGCATGCACGCGCGCACACACACACACACACACACACACACACACACACGTCGGTGGTATGGCTTTGTCACGCCGCAAAGTATGGGCTGTGGGTCCACAGAGGTCCCACTCAGTTCTCCAATCTGGTCCACTAAGCATTCACATGATCAAGATCACAGATTACAATATTAAGTAGAGTAAATATTCCACTGGTCAACAGCAAATTGTTATCAGAGATAGCTTTGTTTTGTGTGTCCCTGAACATAATTTTGATGTCGATTTAAAAAAAAATCATTAATTTATTCAATCACAACAGATTTTTTTTAGATATTTTTAATTTTTGTTTTTACCATACGCTGTAATGTATAGTTGCATCCTTTTTTAAAACAAATTCATCTGCTGCTGAACCTAATCCTATTCCATAAATATTATTAAATATATTAAATATAATATTGTCGTTATTATATTACTCTTATGAATATTTGAGGTGCTAGAGAATAAATAAGGGCGGATTCGGAATCACATTAAAAAAAATTATCCAGAAAAGTTTACTGACATCTCTGATTAAAACATTTACAAACAATGTTGACCAGTTTTATTATTTGGGATAGTTCTTATATTAATTTAGCCATCAGTTCCCCTTAAACTGGTTAATATATTGGTGACATTCAAGCTTTTCGCACAATACAAAACACAAAACAGAAGTCGTGGCTATGGATTTGGCAATCTATTTGTTTATTTACCAATGCATGCCTGACATGATCCTATTCACATGTAAGAATACAGATTTGTATTTGCATCCAAATACTCACTACTTTGATTTCATAGAATAACCTCTTTCTCTGTCGTCACAGGTTCATCTCTGTACACTCTGAGTGGAAGAACTGCATGCATCTCAAGGACTCGGTTGAATAAATAAAGTGAGAGCGGGAGGTCGGCGGGTGGGGGAATTTATTGCGGGGAAAGGACGTCTCCACTCGAGCATCACAGGGAAGGAATCAAATGTGCTGGTTATCGTCGTATAGGCTCGGGATTTCACAGGCGAATGTTTTGGGAAAATATTTAAGAAAATACTATACATGGAGAAAACGGGTAGATGCTGAGAGGTGACTGCACGCACATTTCACATGTATAGCATCATGTTGCTGTGAGGGTTCAAGTTCATGTCAGTCTCCACCCGGACATCTGTTTCCGAACTTGAGTGGAGCTATACGACGCCTGCCTCGAGTGAGGCCTGAGCTGTGCACGCTACATATCAGGAGAACACCACTCAGCTTCTTTGGCCAAAAAAAAGAAAAAAATAATTGCTTCGCTTTAGCACGTGAGGGGCCGGCAACGGGCGGACGGGCGTCTGTTCCAGGAAAAAAACGGCCTCAAACTCCCCCATTGTTGTTTTAGCTATTCGGATGGAAATGTCTGTGATTTCATCAAATGACGACGTTCAATTTTGATGTGATTCCCAAAGACATAAAACAATCAAGATTGTGATGTTATCCTTTCTACCACGCAAATAGCGCCATTTCCTACTCTATATCTTGGTGTAAATCAAGTCACATCACTCCTGATAACCTTTTGCTAGCCTACATCACTGAAGCATTCTTGTCCCTGAGCACTGCCTTTGGGTCCGGCTTCTCGCTTTCAATCTTGTACAGTGGAACCTTTAAAGAAACTCTTTTGCTCTTTCTTTGGCTTGACTTGAAACACTCGCGACGAGACGTGATCAAAGTTAAGCCGCGGGGGATCCTTAAGCACAAAACGCACTCGACCTCAGACTTTTTGGCAGTGACGACGCAAAACCCGCCATTAATTACGGGAAAAATACGGGGTTAGACCTATAACAAGTTGCAAATTTCCCCAGTGTGGGACAAATGGTTATCTTATCTTATAACGTCAATATGAATGGTATTTTGTCAGTTCATCTATCTATGCTGGTGTCGTATAGCGGCAAGCATGAATCCTAATTACTAATCCCCAAATATTTTTTGGGGGAAAGGATACATTGAATGTGCCAGCAGTGGTCAAAAACGGTACCGTATTTTCCACACTAAAAGGCCCACTGGATTATGAGGCGCACCTTCAATGAATGACCTACTTTGTCATTTTTTTCATATATTGGACGCACCGCATTATAAGTCGCAATCTACAATGCATCCACTAGATGGCGCTACGCTCAAGGAAATGCCAACAGAACATTACACTACACTCCACCCTGATTTATATAGCGACGATCAGATGTCAGTAAAACTTATTTCAAAAAGCAGCGACACAGTTCACTTAACCAACAGCAAGTTATAACATTGACTCATTAACGTTGAACTCGCTTGCCGCTGATTTATTTCCATGTTCAACTGCGAAACCGATCGCCTTAAGTTTGAACTCTGCGTTGTCAGCATGTCTCGAGGAAGGAGCCATTTTGGGGATGACATATTACCGTAATGGCCATACACAAGGCGCATCGGATTTTAAGGCGTGCTGTGAACTTTTAAGAAAATGTAAGGCTTTTAGGTGCGCCTTTTCGTGAAAATACGGAATGGAAGCTTTAGAGATCAAACGAACTGCGGCAGCCAAATGGTGCCCTCAATTTTGTCCCAAGACACAATTAGTCAACGATCAATGTTACCTTTAACTTCAACTGAACAATTTTCCCAGATTCCTTACAACTTTAAAGGTTCCACTGTACGTTCACAGTTATGTCGCATCTCCCGGGTAATAATGTTGTCTACTGGGGGGCGGGGGTTGAATATGTCGGAGGTTTTAGCTTTGCAAGAGAGTCACCATACAGGTTATTGTGTGACACAAAAAAAACGAATCACTATTCAACAGAGTCGTTATTACACTTTGAATTTGTCCGCCCACGCAAAAACATACGTGTTTGTCCTCGACGCTGTTCAGACAAGCAATGTTGCTGCCAGCTCATTCCAACAAGCATCCTCTTTGTGCAGTTCAAGAGCTCAAGCAGATGTCCGCGCTGAGGCCACATGCTGACATCAGTCATGGATATTTCCATTTTTAATGACGTGGGGGAACATATAAAGTAAAAAAAAAACAACAACAACATATATGTGCGACTGAACTCCAACATAATTCATACGTGCCCCAAAGGCACCTGAAAATTTGGTATCCAGCCAAGAGTTGCCACGTCATTCCATTTCTCACCGTATGATAAAAACTTTAAATATTTCTCATAGACACCTATGTTTTTCATAAATACATAAGCATTTAGTGCATGTGGCTGTCTTTCATTTCATTTTAAAAAATCAAATCAATATTAAGAGGTTATAAAAAGAATATTTGCAAATCAAACAGGTACTTTATTGTCAGTGATGGAAACGAAGCATTAAAGAGCGAGTTGAAATGTCGCACAGAATGAAACTTGATGAACGACACGATAACGCGTTTGGGATTTATTGGTTGGAAAATTAAGCGGAAAATTAAGAGTTATGCCCTCATTTGAATAATTTACATCCGATGAAAAAGAGCCCTTTGTATCAACAGAAGGTCCTCTAACACGGGGCCAACCGGGCTGCAGAACCAACCAAAAACTTTCCGGCACCATCGCAGTCAAGCACAGATCTGAGCCTTGCGCACGCAAACCTTGGCCAAAGTTTCTATTTCCAGCAACCCTTTAAAATGATGTCTAGTCCTTCCCATCCTCCATCAAAGCTTCGACCCGTCAGTGATATGTAGCGGTGTTTGGAAGGCACTTTCACGTGAGTGCGTGGCTCGCGTTTGCGCAATTTAAAAAAAAAATCGTTCACTAGCAGCGTTATATTTTAGCCTCACAACCACAAAATGTTACCTTTAATTTCGCCTATCAGAGCTTGAGCAAAAACTCTGTAGGAAAAAAAAGCAAAAGACGTAATGACCCCCCCCCCACCCCCCTTTCCTTCGTAATCAAAAACTCATCTATTGTCTAATTTTTATTGTCTTGTTGACAAGGGAGCCTTCCGATGTATCATCGGACCCCACCCATGGACAGTTCTCATCAAAACTCTTCGGCCACTGACATGACATGACATGTAGAGTCATGTTGCCCTTTCTTATTTTATGCGCTGCCTTTAAAAATCGACAACAGCACGAGCGCATGTGTTTTCCGCTGTCTTATCACGCGGCCTTTCGGCCTTGTATTTACTGCTCGCAGTGCTAGCAAGCGTAACTTGACACATGACATGCCATAAAGTCAATTCCCACAAAGTGTCCCATCACAATCCTCCAGTGACCGACAGGCCTAAACAGGATAAGCGCATGGATGGATGTCAAGTTAGTGGTTACCATGACAACTACCTAGTACTGCATGATTCAGAAACGATTTCTTGAGGAAGCAGCTACATGATTTTATTTTATCGTCGACGTGAAGACTGAGTGACATAATGAACGCTACGCTACGTTTTGTGTCATGTGAAATGTATTATTTTCCTGATCTTTGTCTTACCTTTGTAGTTCCAGCTTCTTACCTTCCGTGTTGTGGCACAAAGATGATGTAAAGGTAGTGTGGGGGGGGGGGGGGAAGACATACAGCACAAACACAACTTCCACTGAGAGTTAAGTCAGCTACAAGAGGGGGAGGAAGTGAAAGCTAATCTATAGCGCTTTATTTTTGACAGGTGCACAGATGGACCCGCTCACACGCTCTCTGCTGATCCCAAAAGCAGCGCAGATCTGTTTCAGGTGGAACTTTAAGGGTGAGGTTGTCCTGCTTTCATGCCTTCCCTTCTTCCCTAGTTCTTTCAGTGTATGCTGTGTGTAGTGTAGTGTGTGTGTGTGTGTGTGTTTGCGTGCGCGCGCGCGTGTGTCTTGTCACGTGTAGTTCTGTCTATCGAAGCTGCGGAATGCTGATGGAGCGGCCAGCTTCCTCATGGAGAGGCTGTCAGTCTTTGCTGCGTCAGGCCGTGCCCCGGACTTGCTCCTTAGGAAGGGGTTTCTGGTTCCTGCCAGACCTCGACCCCCGGGCCCAGGCCCCCTGTCTGCCCCCAGACCCGGTCCCCTCTCCATCCTCTCACTCACCGACAGGCTCTTCCTGTGCGGAGGGGCCGGCGTGAGCGAAGGATGGGAGTCGTCTGAAGAGCAGCTGTTCGCTCGCTCCAGCCTGGAGAAGGGGGAGCAGAGAGGGGCCCCGCCGGGTCCGCCGAGGGTCCCCAGACGAAGGGTGTCCGGGGCTGGGATCAGGTCCTCCGTATCAGACTCGGTGTGACTGAGCTCGGCCTCTCTCTCTGGATGAGAGGAGCCGATGTCTGGGGGCTTATCAAAAGGGAAAGACGTGGAGCCGCCGGGGGAGTGCGAGCGTTCTACGGGGGTGTACGGTGAGGAGACGCAGCGCGTGTCGATGCAGTCAGTGATGCTGGTGTACTCTGCGGCTTTTACCTGGACGCCCGCACCCAGTCCGCCGTAGCAGCTCCTCGCCGGGAACATCAGGCTGTGGGACTTGACCAAAGGAGGCTCTTCCAGGAAGGACGTGCCCACCGCGGAGAGGAGGCGGCTGCTCTTCGAGCGCTCCAGCGGTCCGGCTGAGAGGGGCGGCGACGGTTCCGCGTCCCAAGGTGGGAGGCCGGTGTCCGGTAACAGGTGGGCCGAACACAAGGAAAGATCAGCCGCCGCGCTGTCGTCAAACACGGCTCCGGCCGTCCCGCCGCTGGGCCCGCCGCCGTCCGAGCGCCTGTCACCCAAACCGCTGGCGGTGGTGCTGCTCAAGTCCCGGCCTCCCGGCAGCACCGCCTCCACGATGTCGGACTGTAGCGACGCCTCTCTCTGGAGGGGCGGGACCACGCGCAGGGAATCCAGAAAAACCTCGGCGGGTGCCACCTCCTCAGAAGTCGAGACGTAGATATCGATGCACGATGACGGACGGTGCTGCTGGGAGACTGACAGCGTCGCCAGGGGCAGGGGCTTCGACTCTTTGGTGACGGCGGACGACGACACAGACTGCGAGCTGTTGGCTCGATGGAGACTAAGCGAGCGCTCTTTGAAGAAGCTGTCGGCCCGTTCGGCGCCGCTTGCGCGTTCGCCGCCGCGACCGCCCCCGACGTAAAACGAATGGCTTCTTGTCCGCGGCGCCGCGTTGGTTGGCGATGGAGGGGACATGGAGCCCTCAGCGGTGCACTCCAGCGCCTCCTGCAGGCGGTACGTGTTCCCCTCGGTGCTGTTGAAGCTGCTTTGGCGAAGAATGTAGGCTGCGTCCGCACACTCCCCTTGACGGAGGATGTACGCCGAGTCGGTGCAGTCAGATGACGTCCGCGATCGAACTTTGTTGACTTCCCCGCGTTCGACGCCCGTCACGCGCTCCAACGCCACCGCGATTCGTCCGATCAGCTCCTCCATTTGCGCTAGGCGGATGTCAACGGTCTGCAGCGAGGCCTTCATAAAGTGCTCCCTTTCATTGACCTCCTCGAGACGCATGGCCATGTTCTCCACCCTGACAACAGTAATTATGAAAACATCAGTGCCAAGTCCCCCCCAGGAATCTGTAGAGGAAAAATTGTTGAGTCTGCAGAGGACAATCCTGATTCTGCGGAGAGCAAATCTGGATTCCGGGTCTTGAAAGTTGATTCTCCATGGGCATGAAATCAATTGACTGAAAACGATCTTTAAAAAAAATAATAAATAAAATTAATCTACTAAAGAAGTAGGAATTCTTTTTGGAAATTATCCGTCAAACCAAAACATTGTGGAAAATTGTGTTTATGAAATAATCAAATAATAAATCTGTATCCTATTTGTCCCTCAAGGACAGATGTATTTAATAAATACTAATGATAATTATTATTATCATTATTATAAATAATTGTATTTTCATTCAAATGCAAAACTGAACTAAACAGGGTTTGAGGCAGAACAAGTGATATTAAAACAATCTGTAAAGTAACACCTGAATGTCGTTAACATACAGCATAATACCATAATATAATACTGTATTATATTGACAATAAAGTTGACTTGATACTTGATATTATTACTGTATTACGCGGGCCAATCACGTGACGTCATCTTAAGTAGCCGTCAGCGATGCAAGACGTCATATTTACTGGACATCCGCATGAAATGAAGAAAAAGAAAACCGTCGCCTCATTCCCCCATAATGTTTCCCTCATACCACGTAATGCTCATCTGTCGAAATTAGATGATAAAAACACGCCTTTCTGCAAACACTGGCGCTTGTCATCGTTGCGTGTGCCACTCGACGTCGTGTTTTGTGCGCATGCGTGTCACATTTAGAACGTGTTCACTGAACATTAGAGGAAACATTTTTTCGAAATGTGAACGAGAACATAAAATGTGGATTTAAAAAACGGAACGGGGCATAGCGCGCTCCAGTGTGGACGTGGCCTGTCTCACAGCGACATCTAGCTGCCCGCATGAAAACTACACGTAAATGTAATATTCTGCAACTCATCTTTTTTCCGCGCACTGCTTTCAATTCCGCAGAAATCTTTGAGATCGCGGCAAATTCCAAAACAAACAAATTCAAACGAATCGCAAGAATCCATTAATGGCCCAGCTCTGCCACAAACTAGTCAGGGCTAAATTCACTGTGTTGCCGCTAGTTGCGGCAAAGTAGTCAATCAATTCTCTACAATGCACAATAATCCATGATTAGATTAGACCCGTCCCCAACAGGGATACAGAAATACCTGATAAACATCAAGTTGACAAACCTTTCAGACGTGACTCTGATCCTTTCGTCATTCGACGAGTGGAATCGGTCATCCTTCTCTCTGAAATATTCTTCGATGCACTGTTCTTCAAAGTCGTGGACCTTCTTCAGCTCATCCTCTGTGATGAAAAGCTCTGCGGATGGCAAACGTTTGAGGTCGTTACAAGGGCGGCAGCATATTAATGAACTATTTAACAGTGGCATGTTTAAAGTGGCCTTGAACAATAAGATTGCACTGATTGATCAGAACAAAGTAAGAGCGTTTATTTCGGATTTTTGTGTAAATGGAAGCTCTCAAAGGATGGCACTGTGATGTGAGAACTGGATTACTTTGCCAGCAAAGCTCAGTTGACATTTCATTTAAGACCTAAATGTTTCTGTTTTTGACTTCAGAACATCAGCTCTCCATCGCTACTTACTCAGTCCATAGTCCCTCTCGTCGTCATCGTGCTTGCGCCAGCGACAACACAAGTGCTTGAGTACCATGGTGATGTGACTGAAGATGATGAGCGGCGGAGGAAGGACCGGACGCTCGTGGAAGGTCATGATGAGCTGATAGCGCTGGAACTTCCAAACCTGGTTGGAGATGGACTTTACCTCGAAGAATGTGTTGCTATGGATAATACAGTCAGAGTAGGAGGAGGATGATTAGATCATACCGCATACATAGTGCAATCAGTTGGTTTTAACGTACAAGGCATGTTCAAAGTGCCCAGAGATAGCATCCGTTGTGAAATGGCACTCACTACAAGATACTTTTTAAAAAACAAATCTTATTGGTGCCTAGTCCTTCAGGAATTAACAACACGAGACATTTGGAGAGCAGCTGCGACATCATTTGGAAACTGTTGTCATTAACAGATTGATTTGTAACATGCACAAGATTAGGATGGCTTTACATACTTGAACACAGCGATGAGGAGATTGACCAGCAGTATGTTGGCCACCAGCAGGTAGCAGGCCATGATGGCCGGCACAATCCAGGCGCCCGTCTTACACGGAGGCAGGGCCACCATTACTCCACCCTCTGTGGTGATGTTCTGCCCACAAGGAGCTACACGACAAACAAAACGACGTGAATGCACAGGGCGCTTAGAGCTGAAGTATCTCAGATGACATCCGGCGATTGAAATTGCAAAAGGACACAGAAATAAGATAATTTAGCAAGACATGGCTGTAATGTTAAAAAAGGTGACAGAAGCAAGCAGGACAGAAAAAGAAATGAAAGAAAGACAAAATGCAGTTTCTCTCCCTCACAAACGAACAAGAAGCATGTTTATTTTTCACTTCTCTTAATGAGAGAGCAGGGAACCAAAAAAAAAATGTTGACAATATATTGAAAAACACGTTTAAAATATATTGTCACATCTGGGGTAGCTTAGCCATAGCTTCACTCAATGGCTGCTTTGGAATGTATTTAAGATACATTCGGTGTTTTTTCCATCTGTGATGGTTCAGTTGCTGTGGATTACCAGCGGAACATTCAGCCTCGGTTCTTGCTTTGTTTGCCTTATTCGGATTCATTCTCGTCATGCTCGTCAATTGTTCACACAGTGCAGCCCAAAGACAGAGAACTGAAGTAATTTTCTGCTTTCAAAATTTGCACGCTCAAAATCAAGAACTCGGACAACTGAACCACGTGAAAAAACAGTTTACACATGATGGCGGGTGATCATGATGCACTGAGTTGCTTATTGTGATTTTCATTTTGGGGAGGTGGGGGGGGGGGGTCTGGCTTGTGCTGCTCGGCTCCAGTGAGAAGCTGAGTCAGCAGTAAAAGAGACCTGTGGTCTTGTGTGAGATATTGGTTTGGCATGGCAACGCCATTTCTTACAGTCAAGCTACGTAAAGTGACGGCTTCAAACTGGTGGCAAGAAACATCAAGGGACTATCGCAAGTTTCACCTTTATGATGGTTCCCCTTGCTTTTGAAATGATTAAAAACAAGTAAATAATTTTTTTTAAAAAACCATGACAGACAGTGAAACGCCTTTTCTAAAAAGTGTTACTGTCACATAATAATGGCTATAAGGCAGCCCAGTGAGGGGGTAAAGTTGCACACAGGAGGTAGCCTTCGGTCAAACTACAAGTGGACCAAATAATAAAAATATGTACACTGTGTAGTCTTAATCTAGCATCTGGCATAATTCAAGGTGTCCCAAAAAACTAGCATCATTTTACAGTCGAATGGCTAAACCAATTTTCATTCGAATGTGCTTTTGGGTAAGATGTAAAAAAACTAAGCACTAGCTACCACTTCTTCTTTCTTTATGCATCAAAAATTGTGGCAAAATTGAATCAACGTCATTGTGAATTTGATTTAAAAAAATCTGTTTGAGTCTGTTGCGGGAATATTTTATAAATAAAGTCTATGGTTTGAATCCAATTTTCTTCTGACATATACCGCAGTACTCAGATATCGATATGATTGATGATGTCACATTTTTTTGGGACACCCTCTATTTTATGCGGTAGCTGACCCAAGACACCCAACATAAAGGCAACTTCAACCAAGTGTGTGGCGTTGCATGCACACTTGTGGCCTCTAGTGGCAAGAGTGGGCATGGCGTGGCGGTCAAGTGAGGATGATGAAGCAGGGGCGGTGAATTAAGGTCAATGTCATTATTCAATCTATATCGTGTAGATTTACTGGAATTTTGAGAGCACTGGGCAATGTGGGATGCACCACTACTACGCCAGGTTCCGAGAGTTCGTAAGTAATTTTCGACCAGCCAGAGTTTTTCATTCAGCCTTTGCTGTAACTTCCTACTATGAATATCTGAAACACAGAATGAAAACATTATTTCAGATCTCTTCTCTTTGGGCCACTCCTCCCGTAATGGACAAGCAAACATTTTCACAAAAGGAACAGCAAACAGATACACTCTCAAACAGACTCGGCACAGTCTGTACTACTGGGTTCATGTCTTTCAACAGCAGGGATGGGCAACTGGTATCTTGCGGGGCCGCACACTGAGTGGCTCCTTGAAAATTCCCTCCACCCCCACACCCCCCAAAAAAACAACAATTTAAAAAAAATACATAGTTAAGCGGTTCTGATTTTTTTCTTTTTTCCAACAAACCCTCCAAAATCACCCCAAAAATGCACCTAATCATGCATTATGTTTTCCATGAAAAATGAGGGCAAGTTTTGGTTTTTTTTTGGGGGGGGTGGTCATAAAAAATCCCAAATATGATTAAAAAAAAATTTGTAGGAAAAAAAAGTCAGCGAATTTGCAAAGCTGTCGGGCCAACTGTAGTTTTATGTTGTAATATCACCAATCACCACTTGATGACAGACATGTCTTAGTTGCACTTACACTTATACTCCCCAAACTTAGATGGAATAAGCCTCATATTTTTTTGCAGATTAAGTTGCCCATCCACACTCTACTGTGACATTAACAATTGAAGAGACAAATTGGTACCCAAATCAAATACTGATGTAGTAACTTGACAGAAATTGCACAGTTTATGGCACAGAAAACAGCATTGGATTATTTTCCTCCATGAACAGTCAATTTGTATACTTGGAGAATACTGGTGTCAAAATTCACTATTAGGTTAAAAAATATATAACTAAAATAAAATAACTATGACTTGTATCTCTCCCTAGAGTCAAGAACTCTTGGTGGTGAACTTACGGTCAATCTGATCAGCAAACACCTCCCCATAGATCATCCAGTACGGCATGAAGAAGATATTCCGTGCCAGCATCCACGAGGGGTCTTCATTGGGGTTGAGGATGGCCTGTCGCGCGACCCCAAAGCTCATGAGCACCACCAACATGATGATCACAAAGTACATCATGTCGATCATCTGACAGAAGGGGCGAAGAGGACAGTTAAAAGAGAAGGGAAGAACGAAAAGAAACAATTCGGACCAAAGCACTCACAACAAAGCACACATCTGAAACAGTTGGACCAAGGGTTGCCTTCTTTTGCACTTCATGCTTCTCATTTGTCTAGGAGTCTCGAGTGATCAATCAAACTACAAATTAATGACCACAGAAGTTATACCTTTACTTAATATTCGTTCAGACGCTCCATCGCTCCTGAAGCGATGAAGGAAATGACCGTAACTTCCTTCAGAACAATTAGGGAAACCCAAACAATCTCAAAGCCTTGAAGACTGAAAAGTACATTCATTTGTCAGAATTAGCAACCATGATTCACATACAGCACAGCAGGGGGACCGGTGACTATTTTCAATTTTCCAGAGGTGTAATGTCCCGCCTCTCGCTCAAAGGCTCACCGATAGCTCCAAAAAGAATGTTAAAATAATCATTGTACATTTAGGTGTACAATGAATGGCTTGTCACAGGGCTAGTACCCTCACAGGTACGACTTTTCTACACTTGACTTTTATGGCTTGGTAATCCTGTAATGGTTTGGCCCCACAAAAGGTACCTTGGAGTCCAGTAATTAGCGGCATGGGATACATTGGTGTGGATTATAAAACTGATAGCGGTGAGACATAATCTCATTTTGTACCAGTTTACAACATACAGTGGAACCTCCAAAACCAGAAATCAGTGGTACTCACAATCAAATCTTATAAGGGCACAAATAGTTATCTCAATGAGCCAAAAGTCCATTCATCGAGTTCGGGTTTGGGTTCATTTTCCATTTGGACATAAATTTGAATAAATTGTTGAAATTTGTTCTTGTAAATGACATATTCAAAATGAATAAATCCAGAGGGGGTAGAGAACATTTTTCTTTTGAAATATCAACACAAAGAACAACAAAGAGAAGGAAATATGGATCGGAGCTTCACATTTGGAGTGTGTTCCGAGAGTGATAAAATAACATACGGATGGTTAGTTGAACCCAAGCATATTTGATCATAATAACCAAATGAGTACACTTAACAATATCTATCAAGAACGATGTTAAGTTAGCAACATTTACACAATTAAGGCAGCACGTCCTAAAAATGCTCTTATTCTGAAAGACACAGCTCACCACTTCCAGAAGCGGAAGCACAGGAGCTGATTTAGTGAGCCATCGACTGTAACCTTTCACGTGTCAACGTCACGTAAGACACCGCACACGTGGTGGCGCAACATTGCAAACAAGGAACAAGTGGGTGTGACGCAATACCGTTGGAAACCGAGGACTCCTGCTACTTAGCTTTTATCAAATATCAGTTATCACCTCTCAGCAAACCCCTTACACATCGGCGAATCACAATCGCAACTTTGTCTCCGCTCCGCGGAAAGACTCACCAACGTATGCATTGATTTTGTGCCATCTAGGTGTTAGGGAACTACGCTGAAGTGAGTTGAGACATTTCACTGAGACATAGGTCGTGCTTTGCTTCTATTTCTATGTATGCCATTCTGCGTTGGTTTTTACATGAAAGTTATGGATGTTAAAAAGCACAAGATGCAAGCAATAAACTTTCCTCTCTGCTGTGAAATTTTCTTGAGTAATTTTCTCTTCGTATTATCATCCAGCAGCGCTCATCTTCCTTCAACGTTGAAGGCATTCCTGGGTACCAAAGATCTTTTCCTCTTCTGCCAAGTGGCTGCAACAAGAGACACTGGCGGCTTTTCAAAGTCAGCACTGTATTGCTTACTCATGTACCTGATTCGATCCTACAAAGTTTTCTAAATGACCTTACAAGTCTTTTGGGGGGGGGTTGTGTGTGTCGGGAATCTCCAAAAATGTTACTGGCTCTTTCCCACAAACGATCTGGCATGTTGGGTTAATTATGACTCCAATTAATTCAGAAGCCATTTGTGTTTGTTTTTCCTCTGTACTGCTTTGATTTTATGTACTTACTTTCATTAAGGCAGCCACAACATCATAGAGTACCTGTATATGCTAATTACCTGACAAAATGATTCCACCCCCTCTCTAAGTGCTGATCAAAGCGAGCTTGTGTACAGCACCACATAATCACCTCAAATCACCACTGTCTTGAAAAGTGAGTGTCACGAGTTCCGTTGCCTTCAAACAGAGCTACCGTGGTCGCCGGGAACATTGTGCAAAAGTGGCTTTCGAGGCTCAATTAGTATTCAGTTGCCGTAAGCAAACGAAACGAAATTGGCGAGCCTTATGTCAATAACACAAAAGGAGATCGCGCTCCAGCTACATCTCACCATCTTGCCAATCATCATCACATAGGGACCCAGGTACTTGTTGACACCAAAGATGTCGAGCAGCCGGATGTACCAGTAGATGATGTTGACGCAATAGATGACACGTCCATAGCTCATGAGCGGGGGCTCCTGGAGACGCAGAACCATGCCGACAGAAAATATGAGGATGGCCATGAGGTCTGTGATGTTCCAATACTCCTGAAGCCACACCTTGACCTTTTGTAACAACTTCCCTGGCTCTGACATAAGGATCTAGAAGAGGGTTGGAGAGGAATTAGAGCTGGGAAGGGAGACCAGAAGAGGATGCTGAAATATGTAAGAAAAAAGAAAATGTGGGTTAAATACATTTTAAGTGGATGACACAAGGCAAATATATACATGGAACAGATATAAAGGCTCAGTTTGAGACTGCCAAAGCAGCTGGCGTTAGGACATGTGCATTTCTGCGGAGGCAGTGGACAGTAACCACACATGAAGTCCGATGAGGTCGTAAGATTCTATTATATTGACATTTTCGGGGAAAAAATCTTGCACAAAGCATATCGTGCTGGAAAACAGCAGCACTTGCAAGATCTCTATTTGGCATGAATTAAAGTTAGTTTGCTTTTTCTGCAACTTATATTTGAGAAAAAAAAAAAAGAGCCATCACAACGGAAAATGATATGAAATATTTTCTTCGATTTTGTGAGACGGGGAATGCTAAAAACACAACATGAGTCTTTTATCGTGCTGTGTTTTGGTATGTTGCCAGTGTTTAAGTGTTTACACTTGAACGGTTGCAAACAAGTTTTAAAATAGTTTCAAAATTGAAGGTCAATTAGCAACCTTGACGTCGTGTGTTTGAACCCAATGTATTTCTAATATTTTGGGTACATTATTCAGCAAATCAAGGCAATTATGGAAACATCTCTTTCGGATGCACAACAGCAGCCTATTGTGTCAGTGAAAACTAGAACCACGATAAACTGCATAATGGCACAATTTGGATTTTTGTGAGCGCTGAAAGCGGTTAAAATGCATTGCAGAATCACTGCCAATAGAGGGCAGTGTGAGCTCACCCATTCGGAGATATCGTTCAGTCATGGTGGATGTGACAAATTCATGATGAATGCTTTTCATACAATACAACACAACACAAACGGGTCACAACCGGACGTGGTAGTCTCATTTTGTCCGTTGTTCAATTTTCTCTTTTTCTTCTCTCCGAAGTAGCACCCTGATCCCATTTTGTCTTCCCTCCTCATCATTAATCATTTGATGAAATGGGAAATAATGCTCAGCTTCAGCCCTTGGCCACAGAACTTTCTTCAGTAGACATGCATAAAAGTCATCAGTTCATTGGGTGAAGTAATTCTTTGAACGTACTGTATTCGTGCCTGTGTCATGTCAGCGTGCACGTGTGGAGTACCTCTCTCATCTTCTCAATGCCATTGGTGAAGATGTAAGCGATGACAATCCACTCTTGAGGGGAAGGCCATAGGTCCATCTTTACCAGGACAATATAGTTGAATAACATTAGGTAGCCCACATAGGCCATCTGTCGTGGAAAAGAAATACTGAGAATTGATAAAATGCAAACATGTTAACAGCTCTTTTGCTAACAAGATGGTAAGCCAGACAGAGAATAGAGAAAAATTTCGGGCACTTGGTAAGGGTATAACAGATTGCTCTGGATATTTCTGATGACATTAGATAAAGTGCTAACATGCTAACAGTTGCGAGGCTAAAATATCGCAAGATTGCAAACCGTGTTCCAAAAGCCCCAAGATAGGTCGAGAAGGACTTTACATCTTGCTCTCTATCAAAGTGCTATTAACGAACGTGCCAATACAAAGCAATACAGATTTTACATATTGTAGCCAAGTACCGTTTCAAACAACAGATACAATGCTAACATGCTAACACTTGGTATTCAAACATATAGTAAGCTATCGACATGAGTAATGAACACGGCAAGGCAGACCCAAAAAGATTGCCCTGTATTCAGCGAATGTTTCTAATTCGAACTGATAAAATACTAACATGCTAACAGTAGCAATGCAAACATCTAGCAAGACCCGAAAACACCGAAAACATGCATTGCGCGTATCCAGCGGCTGTGCTTCTTGACATCAGTCATCGACTGACTGATTTGATTTCTATGGCACTTGTAATATCGACTGCAGCTCATCACCATGTAGACCAGAAGAAATCATATTCAAATCAGACGTTAGGTCTTCTGCGGAAGGAAAAAGGGAAGCAAGGAATCTATTTTGCTGTCAGACATCATGCTATAATTCAATTCCAGTTAAATTTCTCTTCTGCTGTCATAAAACAACGGTAACTAAATTGGTAAAAAGATGTGTAAACGAATAGATTTGGCTGGGTGACAAAATTGCTGCCACAGTGCTAAGGGGTATACTACAGTAATGGTAAGCCAAGGAAGACCACACAAGTGCATTAATAGAATTCACAAAAGGAAACTGAGGAAAGTAAATAGCCAGAGGCGGCAAGTGGGATGAAAGAAGCATAAACGGTGACATCTCTTCAAGCAAAGTTAATGCAAGCTAATTTATGTGAGACATAGGAAGAATAAGATCAGCATGTAAGGCCATTAAGTGCAACCCAAAGCCACCCAAAAACACTCAAACCACTTCACACTTTGTTTTGGAAATCTGACACACAATTCAGAGATTCTGTGTGTAAATCTCCAGCTTCATTGGACATTCCACTAATGAGGATGATGTGCTTATTCCTTTTGGTATACATTATCTGACCACGACATTAGGTACACCCGTATAATTCAACAAATGTCTAAAAAATTCTGAATTTGTCAATTAGTTAAAAACAGGGCAGTGTATTTAAAGTAAGTCAGTGGTACCGAACAGGTATGTTTTAAGCTTGAATTTGAAGGTAATGAGAGAGTCTGAATTGCGGATGTCCAGCGGCACAGAGCTCCAAAATGGAGGGGTGATGTTGTGAATGGGCTTGAAAGTATAAAGCAGGAGTTTGAACTGAATCCTCTGTTTGAATATGAGCCAGTGAAGCAGAGGGTGTTTTGGGAATGATAGGTGTAGCAGAGTTCTGCACCATCTGAAGCCTAGGAAGGGACCTGTGTGGAAGGAAAAAAGCAGAGTGGTCTATGTTACTGATATGTGAAAGGAATGATAGTGTGCTTTTGAGGATGACACCCAGACTTTTAACCTGAAGGAAGGGGAGACTAAGGAGTGACCTACTGGTTTCGAAATGTAGATTTGGTGCCAATTAGGAGAATTTCCATTTTATCTAATCTAATTGGAGGAAATTTGAACCAGGAGTTAGTATCTGATAACCATAAATTGAGGGCAGTGGGTTTGCAGGAGAGAGAGAGCTAGAGGCCATCTGGGAAGCAATAAAGGAGAATCAAATTAATGGAAAATGACACTGAGAGGGAGGAGGTGGATGATAATGAGTAGGGTCTTCAGGACAGAGCCCTGGGGCACACCTAAAGTCACTATGGAAGGGGTGGATGAAAAGGAATTTGAATGAACTAAGTGTGGTCCACTGTAGGCGATGCCAAATGGAGGAGAGTCACTTGAGGAGGATGCGGGGGTGCGATGGGGTCAAAGGTCACACTCAGGTCAAGGAGGAAGAGCATGGAAAACGAGTGTGAGTCAGATACAACGAGGAGGTCATTGACAATTTTTATTATTTGGACTGAAAAAGCTCAGGTTAAGTAAATGTAGATTTGGTTGGCAATTATTTTTTTTTCAAGAATTTTGGAGGTGAACAGTAAATTGGAAATTTTATACAGCCCTTCTACTGGATCTCATTAGAATGTTCAGGTGTACCAAATGTTGTGGCCTGGACTCTTTACCAGTGTCCCCCATGTCTAAAATGTCCAATTCCAATGACTAAGGCTGGGGGACCTGTGGAGGCACATGCAACCAATAATTGAAGCAGCTCAGATTCACAGCGCCCACGCAGGAAGTCGAGTACATTGGTGTTGTCTTCTGGACCGCAAACTGACCGTATGGAACCAGAACTTGACGATGGGAGCGTTGTAAAACTCGTAGATCTTGCGTCCCATGGGAATGAGCCTGTGGCGGTTCTGAACCTCCTCAACGTCTTTCTTCCTGGACGTCTCTGTGGCTACCTTCCCCAGCATCGCCTGGGGTGCGGGAGGACACACGCGGACCCCACAATGAGCGAGGCGGGCGGGAAGGAGAGCGAGGAGGGACGGATAAAGGGACGAGGAGAGTGGGAGGAAAATGTGATGCGTCAGAAGAGGAGGAGGAAGGAAGACAAGCATGTCAAAGGAAAGCGGGTGGATGGGGAGTGTTGAGTACAAGAGAGAAGAGAATAAACACACAGAGCATAAATGGTTACTTTCTAGGCAAGTGCACAACTTTATCATTTATTATCATGTCAGACCCCAAAAAAAGCAAGCACAGGCAATGTCTTCATTCCAAAATGTGAAATGTGTGTTTGAGGTGAGTGTTGAGGTGAGTGAATGTTGGTGACACAGAATGACACACAGACACACACTCATGGATTGTGTCTCAGACAACAGGACGGGCCAAAGGAGACAGGTAGAAGACAGAAAGAGAAGACAGAAAAGGAAGACATTGAAATCCGGTTTGGGACACAATTCCTCAATCAATGAGAGAGGGTTCATGCCCCATTCTCATGATGGGTCATGGACTTCATGTGAAAGCAACACCAGGCCGCTGAGAGAGTTTATTCTTGGAATTTGTCGTAGGCTCATTGGACACTTTGTTCGGGACACCGACACAATCGTACGCAATCCAATACAACAGCTGTATGAAACATTTTGAGTGGAAAAAGAGCAGTTTTGATGGACACTGTCAGATTGGCACGGATTTAACATCTAAACATGCCTCGTTTATTTCGGGGGTAACGCTCCAGACCACACCCGCAACAGATTACGTCCGTGAAGAGGCGACCTAATATTTATTGTTTTATTTGTATACATTTCAATGACATTCAATCATATTATCAATTTCTCAATCAATTTCATGCACATAATACCAAAATGCATCCATACGAAGTGGAAGTAGTATTTTGGGCCATTGGGGGGTCGCCATTCAACACTGTTATATCTGTGACGTTGAATGTGTGCATGCCTTTAAAAGGTAAACTGTCTTGTCGAGTGACATGAAGTCAGTGAATGAGATTGGAGAGTGGGTAAGCTGTTAACTGTCGAAAGCGTGAGCCAATCTGCGTGCTGAGTGACGGTGTCAGTCGATGCCATCGGCATGTTGTCGTCGAATGCGCTTGTGCTGAATTTATTGCCCTTTTGTTCAGCGAAACAACTGATAGTGCACCGGTGGCCGTGTTGTAATTCCGCAAAGCATGCCGTGCACATGCACAACTTTATTGAGTGATTTCCTGTAGGGCTTGCGAACGTGCCGTCATGCCACCTTGCACCATGGATGTATTGACCATTCAGTTGTGGCCGGTCTCAGTGTTTGCGGTTACTTTCTATTTTGTTAGGCACATTTAAGGGATGCAGCATTTCCTCACACGAATGAGCGATACCTAGCGTCACTTCGTGCATTCATCAGAAGCATTTTGAAAGTTTGATGTGCTTCATTATTATAGTCCCGAAAACCAAGGTTCCACTGTTCCATACAGCCGTTCTATTTGGTTATACATTTGGTCTGTATACATGATTAATATCTGGCGCTGCATTTGTACAGGCAGAAGCAGGGACAAAATTGGAAATTTGTCCTCTACAGCAGGTGTCTTGTAGATCATGTCCACATAAACACAGGTCATTTTCTTTTAAGTGTGTGTGTGAACTTCACATATGACATTTTGACTTTCGAATGTTTGTATTACTGTTTTTCACTCTTGCCACTTTTCCTACACTGAATGATACCTTTTGATAAACCGACTTTCTTCTGGTTTCTGACTAAAATGGCTTTATGGTTAGGCGATACACCGATTACAGTTAGTGTGCATCCTAATCTGAATTGGGTGCAAATCATTCAATTTTTTTTTTTTTTTAATGAATTAGGTGCGTGTCTTGCAACTTTGCCTCGTCTCTTCTTGAGTCGCACAAGCTCCGGTCGGTTTCTTTGTGCCGGCTCGCTGGACGTGCTTAATGCGGATGGGAAATCGAGCGGTGCTGAAAGGTGCTCAACTTCAATGCAATCAGTGAAATGGACAATATAAGATCCAGCTTGCGAATCTCAACAACCTGGATCCCGATATATCTCCTCAACTGATTAGATTGAACTGGAAAAAGTCCACGTGCTGCCTGGCATCCAAGTCTAAATATGGCAACTCGATGGTTGTGAAAAGGTGCTCGCTCAGACTCTGGATGATTTCAGATGTGCAGCGGCAGGCACGCACGGTAACATAAATGCAAATCCCGGGGCCTGCCCATGCTCGGCAGCCCACATGCGGAGTGGCCCGCTGCAGCAAGCAATCGGCAGAAGGAGGGCGGGAGAGAGGCAGCTGTCAGCCAGCATTGTACTGTACCTCATCTTGGAGAGAGGGGGAGGGGGATGAAGGGAGGGCAGGATGGGCGGGGTGGGATTTTGGAAGAGAGAACAAGAGGGACCACGGGGAAAGGCGGAGAAGAGGAGATCGATGGAAGGAGAACCATTCACGAGGAAAACCCACAAGAGACGCTACAACTCCATGACCGATATCTTGGCTTGAGACAATGAGAAACAGGAAGGTTGGCCATGTTGTGTGCGTTTGGAGATTTGTACTGTGTGAGTGTGTGAGTACAACAAATTCTCATTGCAGGCAGAGCGAAACCGCGCTTGTTTTGGACATGAACCACCTAATGCGTTAATATTGTATGTGCACAGGTTCTGAGATGCAGGGCTGAGGTGGGTTCTCTCACCACGGAGTTGTACTGCGCCTCACAGTAAGATCTTACTGTGAACTCCATGTCCTCCTCCTCCTTCTCCTTGACAGGCTTCTCGGGCTCCTCTTCCTCCTTCTCCTGCAAGTAGGCCTCCTGGTCCTGGGGCATGTACGACATCTCATCCTTGTTCTTGAACTCCAGGCTCAGGATTGAGGGCGGCAGGAGCAGACCCAAGATCACCTGTTGTGGAAGGGAGGGGGGGGGGGGTTGCTTTTCATGACGGATGTGAGAGAAACGAGCACTTCCACGAGCGGCGATGCAGACATTATATCGAGAGAGATGCGGCTAGAGGCCGACATTGATCATCAGCGGTCATAAACTGTGCCGAGGCCACCGTGGAGGCCCTCGGTGTGGAGGTCATTGACAGAACTCCAAATGTGTCACCAAGGAAGCTTTGCTGCAGTCACACAGACATGAAGCAGAAACAGTACAGTGTGCTGAAAACGATTCAAACGCTTACTTAATGGTAAAACGGGAAAGAAGATGGATTGAAGTCGCCGGAAGCGGCCCTCGGAATTGGTTCCAGAGTGGATCTGAGGGCTTTTTAATGCGCTGAACATTCATCTGAAAAGGGGTCATTTGTAATGATTGGAACAAGCTCATGCCGATCCATCTTGGATCTTAATGGTTATATTCTGCCAGCAGCAAGCAGCACCCACTCAATGCCACATTACATCGACATCATTAGGCCTGCCGCACACCGAGCAACGCGGCCGAGTTGACCGTTGCCAAAAATGACAGTCGCCGACTCACACTCATCTTCCGACGCGCTGCGATGGAGAAACTGCGGCCCTGTATGGGATTTTGAGGCAATGTCATTTTTTTGAATCAACCACAAAACCATGGTGCGATTGTCAAGGAACAAGTTGATTGACACAAAGACAGGAAACAAGTAACAATAAAGGTAAATACTGTAGTTTTTGCACAGCTACCAACATATATAAAATTGAATGTTAAAAATCCGTACGGTGTAGAATGTGGCTTCTGCGTGTCATGACATATTTCTGTCCGGATCGTCACGCCGCAATATTGAGGAACAACAATACTGGACAAGCCAGACCATCAATCCGAAGGAAGGCATTCATTTCATTCATTTAGTAACAGTCCTACTCCAGGCTCGATGACAGCACACAAAAGCGTCTACGTGCATGTCGGCTGCACCCGGGAGCAAATATGTGTGTCACCGTCGTCATCAGTCAAGAGAATCAAAAGATGTCACACATGAGTCTGCCTTCAACATGGGCCTGAAATCGATATTGTCAACTCGGGTGATAGAGCTTTCACAGCCCGCGGTGACTCCATCCTGATGAGTTCCAGCGTCGGGAACGGATGCTCACCATTGTCGTCGCGCCCACATTATTTTGACAATATTTGGACAATGTTATTACGCGAGATGTCATGATACCCCGAGGGCACATCGTCTTGTTTGTTCAACTTGTGCCGCGCTTGCTGTCTTTCCACTCCCCTGAGCCTCAGCAGTACAACTCAAAGGTCAAGGAACAGCAAACCAGAAAGCAACTGCGTGTCTAAATGAATCCACCCTCTCTAATCTGCCTTCATCTCATTACCGCAGGACATTATGAAGTCAAATTTGACGAAAAAAAAAATCACCCTAAGTGTCTTGAAAAAAAAAAAAAATCCAGAATGCCTAAGACTAAAAGATCTCAGTTGCATTTTCAGCTTAGAGAGGTGAATTTGCACAATTATTAAGTAGCCGCTGAAAGTGAAAACGTGTCTGCGGCCCCAAAGGCTTGAGCCGAAGCCCAACGTTAAAATATGTGGGACACGGTTTGAAGGTTTTCTCGTAATTAAGGTCAGTTCTTTCGTTCCCCGTGGCTTCAGAGGAGAATCGGTGGTCTTCAACGAACAAAGTTAGAGCAGAAGGTTCACTGCTTGTGGCTGATTAGACTCATTATTCTCTTGAGTGGTCGACTTTACTTTCTCCACAATTAACTCAAGGGCATTGTCCATAAATTATGATCTGAAGTGCTGTAGCGACAAGTAAAATGGAGTAATGTGAAATCAAATGTACTCTAGAATGAGATACAACACACTTGAGCTTTTATACTTGATCTCATTAAATATACAGGTGTACCTAATGTTGTGGCCTGTGAAGATACGCTACTTGGGTTAGGTCTTGCATGGTTATCCTAAAAACAAATGACTCGAGCTCAAAAACCTTATCATTGTTTTTCGTGTTATATATTCCATACCCATTGCACTTTTTTTTTAAACCGCAAAAAACATTTAACCACAGACTTGCTGTATGAATTTCAAGATTTTGCTTTTCCTGTGAATCACTGAAATAACATTTCGTTGTATACACAAGCACGGGTTTTGAGAGCTGTTTCTCGTCGGGTGTCGGACAGCTTCTTTTTGGTTAAATAACAGAATCCTTTTGTCCCTGTTTACTCGACTACTAAAAATATCAGGAAGGGGCAAATAATATATTTATTTTTCCTGTACCTTCAGTCCTGAGTTCTTGCGCATGCGCAGACGTCCCATCCACATGTCGGTCAGCAACATCTGACTGCAGGTGTGGGCGATGAAATCGCGGTGCTTGGCCGCTACCGCCAGCTGCAGGCAGGTGGCGTTGCTCCAGTTCTTCAGCTCATACGTCAGGAGCTTCATGGCCATCTGCTCATCCTGTTTATAGGACTGGTCCAGAAGTTCCACAGCCAGCTGGCCAAAATCTCTAGGAAATAGTATACAGAACATAAACGCACGCATCAAGCCATGAACAGAGGGAGTGCGGTGTCTTGTCACAACATGTAAGGAGTACATGAAACTGGTCCAGGCATCACTGACCATCTGGTCCACATTCTAAATTAGATTTGCATATAAACACCCCCACCCACGAGAGGGGACTTTAAAAAAGTCAGCACAGGCGCAATCTTTACAAATGGCCGGAGTGGACACACAGGACATCATGCTGAGAGACTTTTCCATCACTCCCAGTCTGTGTTTATTATTATTTTTGGATGTCAGCAGTACTATAAACACCATTTTTCAACATTGCTTAATTTAGCGTGCTTCAGCTCTCCACCAAAATAGGACTCCAAAAACCGGCCCACATAGAATACAACAATACTCAACAAACAATAAAAATTAGGAATGGGCGAGTAGCATTACGCGGTGTTGGTTGTGGGCCGATGCTGGCCTTATTTTACTTGTGCAGCCGGCCGATACTAACCACCGATACTGAAGGCAGAAAAACAATCTGTCATCAAATAAGTCCTCGGCAGTAGTTGGCAATATACAACTTGACACATTGGTGAACCATCACCACCGGAAAGAAAGGTTTTCACAATTTCTTCATCATTATGTGAAATGAAATTGTATACATCAAAAGTACGAGCGGTATCGGTATTCAGCGAGTATTCAATGAGTGAAGACTTACACTGGTATTGGTCTGAAAATAATCCCTGTGGAAAAGGGGACACTGAAGACATCCATCCATCCATTTTCCAAACCGCTTTATCCTCACTAGGGTCGCGGGCGTGCCGGAGCCTATCCCAGCTGCCTTCGGGCTGTCGGCGGGGGACACCCTGAACTGGTTTCCAGCCAATCGCAGGGCACACAGAGACGAACAACCATCCGCGCTCACACTCACGCCTCGGGACAATTTAGAGCGTTCAATCAGCCTGCCATGCATGTTTTTGGAATGTGGGAGGAAACCGGAGTATCCAGAGAAACCCCCACGCAGTCACAGGGAGAACATACAAACTCCACACAGGAAGGCCACCGGGCCGCCTCGTCCTTTACATTTGACATAGAATTGCCACGTATATAAAAAGAGGCCTCAAAATCATGAAACGTCAAATCACGTTTGAGCTCCGGTGGCTGCAATACATCCCACGGCATCATTACGGGGCTTTTGTCAAGTGGGACAACGAGGCGCTCTAAAATGGTCAAGCCAGTGGACTATCCGAAGCGAAGATGCATTTTCGGGGTGTCGGCATAGCTAGCTAGCACGTTGCCACCGAGCCGTTTCACCGCTAATGCAAGTGAAGGCAACCCTTTGAAGATTCCTGCCCTAAATGAACAGTTATTTCTGTAAGCGGAGTGCTTTCCTCGAGGTGATGACTCTCGTCTCCAATGCATGTCCTTAAATAATGATGATGCATGTTATTAGATTTCTCTATGTATGTCGTTTCTACCTCCTGGGAATGAGCGGAATCGGAATCAGGTCATTTTGATGGGAAGGTGTGCTAGCGCGCTCGTGGGCGCGCGTCTGTCGCCCACCTGGAGTTGTGGTTCAGCTCCTGCGAGATGTCGTCCACCATGTCGTTCTCGGACGCCTCGTGCGCCATGGCTTTACACAGTTTGCAGGCGACCAAGGCTTTGGCCATGGCCTCTTCGCCGTGCTGCCAAAAGAAGAGCGCCATCTTCTGCCGCTTCATTAGCACGGCCCACACCATCAGCTCGTGGAAGGGGAAGGGGAAGTGGTTGATTTCAGGGTCGTCCAAATCGATGTCCACCTCCTCCTCTCGCTTGCGTGTCGTTTTCTGACGGCCCCTCCGAATGGGCATGTCATCCTGGCGGGCGGGGGAGGCGTGTGACATGTGACAAGGAGGGGAGGAAAAAGATAGACAGCCATGTAGATTCTTTCTGCGGGCAATGATTATGCATGATGCTCATTACCATAAATTTGAACTGCCCTGAACACTTTCAATTCTTCATACGGTAGGTTAACTCCTACGTATGAATGAAAATGACATGATGCTGTTTCTCCGTGTGACATACTGTATGTTTTTTATGTTGCTCATCTGCACATGAGTTTAAAAGAG
The DNA here is from genome assembly GCF_054856545.1 of Hippocampus guttulatus. Taxonomy (NCBI): domain Eukaryota; kingdom Metazoa; phylum Chordata; class Actinopteri; order Syngnathiformes; family Syngnathidae; genus Hippocampus; species Hippocampus guttulatus. The sequence continues at coordinate 18,784,898 of NC_141265.1, forward strand.
GTGGAACAATCTGCCTCGGGAGACCGTGAAGGAAATCGGAGTTCTCCGCCTTTTGTTTGAAAACGTTTCTAGGTACCGTTTTCCTTTGTTCACTTGCCGTCTCCAGAGAGAGTGACACTGCCGGTTGGAGCAGCAGGTCATCATGGAGGTATCGACTTCAAATCATGTCGTGAGTCAGATAAAGCTTCGATTGCAAATGTCTCAAGGCTAAGCTGTTGCGCTCTCGGTACGGTACACGCTTTGAAACAAAAACAAACGATCAAATATAATCAAGATTAATCAGTTGTAGTCAACCTGTAATAGCTTCCAAGCTACATTTTTTTCCAGCTTTTATTATGAACAAGGAAACATTTACAGACACACGTGAAGAAAGGCAGAAAATAGACAAAAAGGTCATGCATGTGTTTTTTTTCTTCAATACACGATTCACAAAAAAACTGCAGCTACGTCACACATGGAGTCAGTCATTGCTCATTCAGTTCAGCGCAACTGTGAGCTCTGACTGACATATTCTCACAAGAATTTAGTAAAAAGTTGCACAAAATTGTCAACTGATCTGCTCTGACCATTTTGGGACGTTGAAAGCTCCAGGGTCAAACTGTCAACATCATTCATCTTTTATCAAATGCAGCGGTCAGATAAATCGAAGTCTGGGTGTATCTGTATCTTTTTTTTATACTCATCTAGAAATAACTTGGCCGATCTGTGGCCCTTGAGCACAAAGGTTCACCCGTGCCTGAGCTAAATTGTGCCAGCAGGCACAGATCTGAGAATTGTATCGCTTGGTGATTAAGTGCAGCCGATGAAAATGATGTGTTTCATTAACGTGATTCCATTGACATGGGAAATGTCAAATTATCAAAAAAAAAAAATTCTAATAAACACTGAATGTGTAAAAATGAACCCCACGTGTGCTTTGTGGGCAACTTGAATCTTGTTTTTTTTTTTTGCTTTCAGACGTTTCTTGTCTTGTTTAAGCTGCTCTTGCAATTTGCAAACCATAACACGGTAAGCCAAAGAAAAATATCATGCAAAGGTCTTGACAGGTATGCTAATGGCTAGTGCTACATTGGACGATAAAGCAAAGGTTCTGTGCAACTTCAGAGGTAAATTTGGTCCAGTATTTTGGTTTTGTTGGAAAACAGTTCAAAGTACTAAGTAGAGTGCATGCCTTCTTTTGGATGAAATCCGACTAAAAACTCTTGTGAGAAGAGGCACCCTAGACATGTGCAATATTGGGACTCACATATTGAAACAGTGTGGAGCCATGAAACAGTGATGATTATTTTGGGAAAAAAAAAAGAAGACATTGACTGACAGAGGCGAAACACGGATCAGCACATATTTGGAAGAAGAACACTTCAGAGGAGGAGGAGGAGGAAGAGGAAGAGGAGGACGGGCAGTGAAGGAATGACCATGATGGGAACACTCACCTCCATCCCCAGCAGTTTCAAGGCTTTGGGCTAAAAAAGCAACAAGAACATGAACAGACTGAACAACACCTTTGGGGGGGGATGTATTTTCATGGAGCAATGTGTTGCTGGTGAAAAGACAGCTAGGCTACGTGTACAGCTACAACCTCTCTGGTTGTATTAAAGCAGAGTGGTGGATTTCGTACAGTGTATCCGTACGAAAAAAAAAACAAGGCCGCGTTTTGCATTATGCATTCGTGAGCTATCATCTCAGTTGGTAAAAATAGGCTCGGTTTCCTTGGGGGATTTTGATATCTGCATCTATTTAAAGGCTTTGTTCTTTGTTAACATGTTTATGTGCTCGCGTGCGTGAGCGTGAGATCATGATCACAGGTTCTGCTTCGTCTCGAAAAAAAAGGCAAAAGAACCGACTGCCTCTGCCTCCCCATCGATATGTCTTGGCATTATCGCCATCTTCCTCCATCATGCTGCTTTTGTCGCTTGCGTTGGAGACATGCAAATAGACGAACAGGCGTACGGCAACTCACACACACGCCACACGCAAGTACAAAGTGCACCATGAAGCAAAATGATGGCTTTTGATACACTGCGATGTTTTTTTTTTTTTTTCCCATACGACCCACGTATAAGGTAAGAAGCCGAATGAGGGGATGAAACAGGAATGCATCGCTCTTAAGGAAGGTGCGCATAGGACCAGTAATGACTTTTTCGCTGAATGGTTTCTAATGGCTCGGTGAGATTTCTGGTCCTGGCTGCATCGACAACACTTTCAATAATTATCAATGTGAGTTCAATGACACACATGCAATTGGAACAACATCGATGCGAACCATCAGAATGCAAGAGTTTGACCTCAATTAACCTTGTATCAAAACCACAGCTTCAAAATAATGTGGAGAGGCCACTCACTCGCATTTCTGTCGTTACAGCTCGGAGATGACAGATCACAGATTTTTGGGCGCTGTAAGATCAGTGCATCAGACTGGACACCTTTCAGGTTGTTTTAGAATTCACACGAGTGTCAATGATGAAATTCACAATACAAAGTTAAATGTTAAAATAATCAAATTATGTTTATTTTAAAAGACATTACATCTTCACGTTCTTCAAAACCCACTCAAATGCTATTAATGCGTGAGCTAAAAGCAACTTCCCCGAAACGCTCATATGACTTCTATTGCCTGCATAACTATCGGCTGGATTTGAACTTGCTGCCCATTCAAGCATGTCACAAGTAAAAATTAAATGCAGATACTAATATACCCTGGAGTGCATATTGTTGTCCCTACTGTGCAGATTAGTATTATGAAAATATAAAGCATCCACATTATCCATCATGTACTTGTCAAGGTTAATTTGCCCATCCGGTTTATTTTCCACAGAGTGTAAGTATCAATATTAATGATTCATGTTGAGAAAAAAAAAAAGAAAGATAAAATAATGAATGTTGAACGTTGAAGAACATGAATTTGCTTACCCTTTTGGGCCCAAACAAGTTGTGGTACAGAGTCCTGAATCTCTTCCGAGTGTAGTTACAACGATAAGCTCCGCCCATTAGGTACTCAATGACCAATCCGATGTCGATTAGGCTGATGCGGTAGTCTGGGGGCAGGTTTCCCTACAAAAGTGCGCGGCGTTAATGGGCAGCCACTTCTTGGCAAGGCAAGTAAAAGACACTCACTGCAACAACAAAAAAATCCACATCAAACTGAGTTTGGCTATGAAAGAAAACGTGATTATCGGATTCACCTTGAAGTAGATCCAACTGAACCCTGGATATTCTCGCTTGGAAAGAACACACAGTGTCAGTGAGTAAAACGCACGATAAGCACGAGCAGGGGAAATGAGAAACACAGAACAGGACGGACAAGATCTCTCTTCCAGCGCTTAGCACAAAATTGTTTTCTCAACAAGTCCGTGCTTTACATCGAAAGAAGAGAGAATTTTGGGGCTCGTCGCTCAAAGGATGAGACATAGACAAGATGTGCACGTCTGGCCATAAACAAAAATTCCCAAGCTATGAGTATGTAACGGTGCAGAATGATTTTAAAGAGCACGTTTGATTTCTGAGCGTAATTACAAAAGGTGGCTCATTTGCTTTTAGGGACTGAACGAGAAGAAAGACAGAAAAGTGTGAGACTGGCTGGCATGGACGGCTAATATGAAGAGAGAGAGAGAGAGAGAGAGAGACTATCAGGGAGTAAGTAATTAAAAGGAAGGATGGTGAGTGCCCCCATAAGTACAATAAGTAAAAAATATTTAAAAATACAACTCACCTTTACACGGAATGTAGTTGTTACAATTCGTGCGAGCACTGTGCATGTTTTTCTCTAGCCGGTCTGATCTTGCGTTCACTAGCATAGCTTGAAAAAATGTATATTTTTTCTGTTTCAGGTTTCTTTTTTTTTTTTTTAATTGTATTTGAAAACAGATTTGCTTGTAGCACAGTAAAGCCACATGCCGTAATGCGACAAGTGTTATGGCACATTGCTGTAAAGTGACCCGAGTGTCGTGATGTTGGTGCGCGTGTGTATGTGATCTCAGTGGAGTTGTAGTTAGCAAACAGTTGTGCAAGTGTTTATAGGACATAAAAGTTTGGCAAAAAAGATGGCTGCTGCCCTCGTTATTCACTGTCTCTCCCGTGGCTCCACTGGTATGAAGTTTTTCAAGACAAGAGGCGAAAGTTAGCGATGCTAATCACCTTTCCCATACCCAAGCAGCCTATTTACATACTCTGGGACTCGCACAGAATGAAGACTGCATTGCCTTGTTGGCTGGACATCTTGCGGTTCCACAGAGCATTGCAGTCAAACTCCGCTGTAAATTAGTGATTGGATGACATGATGCCAAAAAACACGTGATTAGCGATTAGACGATTTCAAATTTAAACCTTGGTGCGGAATACTCAAGTCAACGAATCAGTTGAGCCTCTGACACAACGCAACATGGTTTTTCCTCGTCACCTGTGGGGTCCGTCACATCTGAAAAATCGATTATGTTCAAAATTTGTGTTTTTCCTCCACCTTTATACATCTGATGATGGCCATAGTCCTTACTTACTATAGTAGCTAGTAGCAGACACTATTAGGTTATTTTGGACCTGTACTGAATAAATCCAGTCTAAAAACATGTTATCAAACACCTTGCTAACTTTCTCCTTTCCTTTTTTTCCTCCTAATTCCTTTTCAGGTCGAGGCTGAAAGGCTGAGAAGCTTCTGCTCTGAACTGCATAGAGCATCACTTTATCTTTCAACTCTCACAGAAACTTTAGGGAGGCCATAGCTGCTGAGAAGACAGTGGCGTATTATGGTACATTTACCTTTGAAATCGCTTCAATACGAATTGTTGGGTCAGTGGAGAACCAAGTAAATCTTCGGTTATCTGCTTTTTCTTAAAATGTATCTGTGGTCAAGCCGCTCTGCACTTCAGCCCCACTGTTACGAAACAGTGGGGCTAATTTACATAAGAACCACCCTCTACTCCGAATTTTCCGTCAAGCTCCAGAGCTTCAGTCAAGTCACACCGCCAGAACCACCAGGTTTTGTTGGTTGCACAGATTCGCATCAGCGCTTTTGATGAGCCCCACATTCTTCAATGCTTGATTAAAGGTATTGAGACGATGGAGGCCCGTTTTGTGTTTGGCGATGTGAAAACGCTGCCGACACATACACAGGTCTGCACCAGATTCTTGTTTGGCCGCTTGGTGCTGCCACCACAGGCAAAAATGGAATCTGTCTTAGGTGTAGAACAATTCTTGATCCTGGGGGTATTTTAGCGAAAGATTGTGACAGACGCCGGATCACTGTTAAAATATATCACCTTCAGGAAGGTAACCTGAACAGGCAATCATGCCATGTAAATATTTGCCTCTGGATTAGTAAATCCATTTTGATTGTTTCACTCGAGCTCAAACAGACAGGTTGCCTTTCCTGCTGAGATGTGGAAGCACAGTGACAACCAGCATGAACCGTCTTTGTTTATTTACTCCTCCAGAAAGTCCATTTCTGCTTGAGCAGCTGCAGCCCACAAAGCCAATCTGTGTGTGTGAGCTTTCTCGCCGTGGGTGATTGGAGCACATTACACCCGAGAGCAAGCTTCAGCAGCAGTTAGCAGAAGAACACCTGCTTCGGGATCAAAATATCAACAAAAGGCCACGTCCGCAGAGGTGAACGGGAACGGCAGCCACAAAGACTCAATCTGTGGGTGGCGTTGAAATCTAATTGACATCGGTGAGGTGCGGTGTGGTTCCTCACCACTGTCAACCACAACAATAATAAACATATTGCTGAAATCGGAACGCAAAGGAGCTTAGGTGTTGAGATTACTATTGAATTACTCCATCATCAATGGAATTAATTACCAGGGAACGTAACCGCTGTGTGACTTCATCTCATCGTTTCAAACTCATCTTACATTGCCCTTAACTCATTCAGTACCAGCCAATTCTAGACCAAGTCTGAAAAGACGTTTAAAAACGTCTTTGGGAGTGAATGAGTTAAAAATAAATAAATAAATAAATACACCAGATGTGTATGTGACGCAAACGGCGAAGACTCTTTGCAACTTCTGTTATCAAGCCAGGCTAAACTTCGCCATCCCCCACCAACCTACAAAGATCTTACAACAGCAACATACTTCATTGACACCGATGACAACTCACACTTTTCTGTTAGCCTACTCTTTGGCGCCACATTATGGCAAGTTAAGGCATGGCGGAAAGAGCTCAACACTACGCAGAGACTGCAAACGAGTTTTTCCCCTGCGCTAACTCCTAGCTCACTGTAAAACAGCACGGGCGGAATGTAAAGCTTAGATTGTTGTGTTGTTCATGTTGCAATCAAGTTGTGCGCACGACAACACAAACAAACCAAAAAAAAGTAGGCAAATGGTTTCAGTTCAACTTGCGACAATTCGATGGAAACATTTCATCACCTTCACGATGAAATTAACGTGATTACAATGCAGACAAAGGAAATACAAACTCTCGCCCGGAAAAACACACGCTACGACTCTAAAACACAAAACAAACACATTGAAGTGACTCCTTCTCAGCCTCACAGCAGTTCCACAGCTGTTTTCTCCAATTCAAAGTCTGCGGATAAAAGACTGTTTAATGCCTGCGCTGTTGGTTTGCAACGGTGCTGTGTGCCTTCGAGAAAGAACAGAGTAAATAAATAGGGAAGGAGTAAATGCAAGTCGACAGAGGGATGAGAGTCATGCACAGCGCTACGCAGCTACGGCAGCCTGCAGCTCCAGCTGAAAGAGAACAGCCAGCCTCTATTTTTGCGGTTAGGAGCAACTAGGACTCGCAAAAAAAACTAAACAAAACCAGACAATACAATGCAAATCAAAAGAAGCTTCATGTGGCTCTTTCAGACACAGACATTCCAGCCAACATTCCCAGAGGCTCGTGTTCTAGAATGACGGGTAGCGATGCTCGTACCTTTTTGACATCCCTGACAAGGTGGTAAAGCGTGTTGGACGGGCCGTGCCTCTGCAATCGAGAAAAATGAAACAGAACACTGCGATCAGGATGTCCGCCGCCGCGGGACGCGGTCCGCCAAAGACACGAATGATGTTCTCACCGTGTTGTAGAGCTCCTCCAGCCTGGACAATGTGAGGAAACGGTGCATACTGACTCCATTTTCGATCAGTAGCTTGACAAAGTCCACCCGGTCCAGAACTAAGGCATCCAACATGGCTTGCTCCAGGGAACCAACCTGAGTAATACAGCAGTGAGGAGTCGCACACTCACGTTAGCATAGTCACGACACCGCTTGGCTAATGTGACCGCTGACACTACTACCTGAAGATTTTTCGGCCCGAATACAACCAGACAGCAGTTAAATAAGCATCGTGGCGGCATTTGAAACACGGCGGTAATTTTCGGCTCATTGACGTCTACGAATTTTGGCCTGTACGAGTAATGGGTGGATATTTTTAACGGAAACTTGTCAGCCAATCAGAGAAAGTGTTCGCTGAGTAGAAGACGAAACGAAAGGCATAAGGAGATATTAAGTTATACCATTTTTTAAAACCAGATTTTCAATAGGCTCAATCACACAAAATAATTCCCCAAAAAGGCCATTTTTTTCCCCAATACAAAAACTCAATTTCTCGAGAACCCATTTTCCGATTTTCATGTGTTTTAATCAGATTGAAGTGGCCATTTTGAAACAGACTGCATTTTGACAGACCTGTCATTTTGGGAAAATCTTGTCAACATAGCCAATGAGTTTTTGTTGAGCCACACATGAAAATCTTGCTGCAGATTCTGAACAAATTAAGCACTGGACTGTTTTTACAATGTCACACATTCAACCCCCCATCCCTTTTTTTCTCTTTTCCAGTGAAAGAAGAGCAAAACGCAAAAGTGAATGTTTGCCTTTTGTGTCAATTTGATGTTTGGCCTTTACTTGGGACTGGATGACCTTGTTCCCACTTTTTCAACCAGTTTCTTTCAGTTCCTTGCCAAATCGACAACACCAATTTTCCGGTTTATGCCAATTCTTTCAATCATTTGAAAGGTTTCGGCCTGACTGAAAATGTCAGCCCAACTATCGCATGCTATCATTTGAGGTCCAGTTTGGGCGGCCTTCTTGCGAATGTTTGGTTCCTTACGGGCCACTGTTGTCCGTAGATGAAGATCTGACTGCGGGCGATGTCGACTCTGTTCCACGCGAGAGCCAAACTCAACTGGTCGGGAGCTGAAGCGTTGGCACCTGAGGGGAAAAATAGGCACATGTTTTGCTTTCGGGGTTGAAGCGATGACACTCTGACCTTTCTAAAAGCAATCGTACAACTCTGTCATGGAAATCTGATGAAGAGGCATCGGTTCTTCGATTGATTTTGAGGGGGAGAGGTTCCGTTTTGATGTCTATTGCTTGTCGCTGACTTTTCAAAGAAGGAACTTGATTTTCTCAACACCATATCGCAATGCATCACCAAAGCAGGTTCACCTTAAAGACCAAATCCCAAGAAGCAAACTTGGGCGCCGTGTTGGGTAAACCCATAGCGGCCTTCCAACAGGCGCTTGGCACGACATCGGCTTCATTGGGTCTACCGTCAACATTCATTGGCATCTTAAGAACAAGGGACATTCCTTTTACACTTATTGAATTTTGTGGTGTGTCAAGCACAATGACAATGAAGAAGCTTGAACCTCGAAAAGCCGTTTCCAAAACAGAGAAAGGAGGGCTGAGGCATCCCCAATCGTGTAACAAACGCCCTGACGGCCTTCCTCCCTTTTGTCTCATTCCAGCCACAAAAGCTGCCCTAAATGAGCTGTTTTGCCACCAGCCATTTGAACGCCTGATTGGTATGCCGGACGCAGTCGTTCGCCGCCGCGCTGAGCAACAACAACATTGGCATGTATAGAGAGATGCCACCCCTAAAATTGAGAACCGAAGAAACCTTTAGGATTGACGGTAAAACTTCCCCTATTACCGTAATTACAAAGTACAGTAAAACCTCTCCTTTCTCATGAGCACTTTGAAACCGTAATTCATGCCTTCGTCAACATCCCGTCTGGATGACTGTAATGCACTTTACTTTGGAGTCAGCCAATCCTCCATGAACGTCTCCAGTTGGTCCACAATGCTGCTGCTCGCCTCTTGACTGGTACTCGTAAGAGGGAGCACATAACTCCTACTCTGGCATCCCTTGACTGGCTCCCTAAACATTTTGGAGTTCTTTTTAAGATCCTGTTATTTGTTTTCAAATATTTAAAAGGCCTCGCTCCACCTTAGCTCTCTGAGCTCCTCCGCCCAGACAAACCTGCCCGGCGCCTCAGTCTGCGGACCAGACATTATTAGAGGTGCCAAGAACTAAGCGGAGGCTCAGAGGGGACCGAGGTTTTTCCATTGCTGGTGCATCTCTTTTGAATAACCTCCCACTGAAGGTTCGGCAATCACTGCCCATCTTCAAAACGCATTTGTATTCTTTGGCTTGACTCAGCATGACTCAGACTCTTAGTTTGACTGTTTTTGTGCTTTCTACTGTCTTTGTTATTAATTTATTGTTTATTGTGGTATATATGATATTTGCTCCGTGTACAGCACTTTGCATACAGCGCTGGCTGTTTTCAAGTGCTCTATGAATACAGTTGAGGTGAGTCAGAACTGTTGAGGTGAAATTCGACTTCAAGTATTTGCAGTCCGCTGATAACTCGAGCATTTTAAGTGACCTAATTAAAAAAAAAAAGAGTCTGCTGTGAATGAATCCATAATAATCCTTTAGCATTTAAACAAGAATATTCAACGAGCCCAACAGCATAATCACTCTACAAAGTGCTCCTAGTTTAAGGCCTGCACACGCACCACTGGAGCCTCATGCTGCGATTTCACATGGAGCCTTACTAATAAGGGGACAAGCTCGCTAATAAGCACTTTACCGGAGATTTGTGTGCATTAATGCGCAGGGTGGTCTTGTTTTATTCAAAGCACGTGACCTTACAGTGCTTCTCCGGGGAGGCCAAATTGCAGCAAATGATCTTTATGGACCGAATCCGCAACTCCCTCAGACAGCGCACATCAATGATTCCAACGTCTGCTTTGTTCAAGCACTTCCCGGAATCTCACAACCTCCCGGTTGGCTCTGCTGCCACCCCGCGCTTTGTATTCATGCGTTTGTCGCGCTTCGGGCGGGATCTCGGTTTGCGTCAGTGAGGGGTCTCATCCAGCGTTTTCAAATGCTGCTGGGCAGGATGCGACAGTGGCAGGATTTCACTTTACACTCAAAGCCCTCACGCGTCTTTTCTTGGCGGTGCGGTACAGAGGGAAACGCGCGCGTAAATGACTCGAGCGGCTTACTTCCACGTGCATATCTTTTTGCTCTTCCGCGGCATGACTTTATTGAAATGTCGTCTTCCCACTCTCAAAATACCGACGGATAAAGAAATGAAAGGCAAAGCAAATCAAATTCAGAAAGAAACGGCGCTGGAGAAAACGGAATACTGTACGTTTGTTTCCAGGCACAGCAATAAAGGGCCAACTCGCGGAGCGACGCTTGAGTCGAAGGAATTATGCATGTGGACGATGCTGCAATGATTATATTTCTCCGCAAATCTCCTCTAAACTCTTTGCGAGTGTGCAAGATAGAATGCCGCAAAGTGCTACTCACGCAGCCGGAGTCCTGCTGCACCATCAGAGCAACCGTGATCAATCCGAGACCCTGAGCCACCAATCGAAAGTATGGATCCCGTGCGTGTGTGTGTGTGTTTAAAGGAGAGGTATGGGAGTATGGTCTTGGGAAGCGTTTGAGGTGGAAGAAGAAACAACTGTGGTTAAAATTAGGGTTCAACACTAAAATTTGATTTTGGAAAACTACAATAAGAAACAATATGTGAATAAAAGAATGAGGCACAACAATACATATTCACACTGTATTGATCAAAATATCGGGGCTGACCTTGACTTGTCTTCTTTCAAATAGATTTTTATGTGATTGTCGCAATGCTAGCTGTTTGTTGATGTCTTTTTTTAATTTTTATTTTTGCATAAAACATCAGATTTTTGAAACAAAAACACAAGCAAACTCCCAATCCCCACACATTCGATTCCGAGTGAGCTGCATGAACATTGTAGGAATGGACTCAAGATCGGGCTGATGGAAAAGTGAGCTGAACAGAACCAAAAGGGGATTGCTGTTCATTTCGGCGCCTGGTTATGCTTCAGTTGTGCCAGTCTATGCGCGTGTGGTCCAATCCCAGCGGCCCCGACCGATCCCCCGTGCATGCAAACCCGCCGATGGTGGCGTTTATTTGCTTTGGCAGACAACAAATCAATAAGCGGCCGGTGAATAAAGTTAAAACACCTCGGCGAGCGAGGGAGATGGATGGTTTTCTCTGAGGATGGTTGAGCCCGAGGGGCCAATATGGAAGATTTCCTTCACCGTCTTTGAATATAATATGTTAACGGTATTAGGCCCTTTCCGCCAGGAAGCAAATAAAGGGCGCCTCCAAACGGACAACAAGCATGGCAACACGCATACGAATGGAAAACAGTTTGTGTGCCGTGGATGCTTTTAAAATCGAGACCGCTCGGGCCCACCGAATGTGCGTGCCGAATAACAACTTGCCTGGAGGGCAACATGGAAGCCGCTTACTGTCGAGTGCACACGCGCGCACGCACACACGGGCCTACCTTTTAGGAGTGCCGTGAGGATGGCGAGGTCAATGTCTTGATGACCCTCGGACCCCATTCGAAAGACTGTTATCTGGGAGAGACAGGTTGACAGAAAATGTGGTGAGAAATGGAACTGCTTTTGTGTTTTTCTTTTTTGTTTTGAAGACCACAGTCAAAAGGAATGCGCTGTATTCTTTATCTTGAGGCGGCATGTTTCGACGCCGGCACGCCTTGGCTGCGCCCATGGGAGCGTAGGTGCACTTACATGTATGTGCTCATCCGTGGAGGGCACCTTGAGGAAGCCAAGAAACCGGGGGAAGCGTGTTCTGAATGCCTGACGAGTGACTCCGATAATCCTGCAATCCAACCATCCGTCTCCCCCCCGCCTCCCCCCCCCCCCCCTTTCCCCGCAGCCCATCTCCCACCCTCTAAATGGCTTCATTTCATAGAGCGCTGTAAGCTTCCTCTGCATACTGCTGCTTCGGTGTTCTTTCGGCCAATGCAGCAAATTACGCAGACCCCCCCCACCCCCCCATTATTTTCATACAAACATGACTGTTGAAAAAGTCATCCCATCCTCATTGGTGATTTATGCCATCTATTATCTCGGCCCATTAATCATCCGCGCACCGACATGCCGATGACATGCGGACTCGTCCCTGTGAGAAATGAGGAGTGAGGCCCGGAGTAATACCTTCGACGTGTGTCACGCAATCACTAATAAGGAAAGCAGTTCAATACATGCGCGTGTGTGTGCGTCGAACACACACACACACACACAGGGCTGTGTAATCAAAATGTCTTTCTCCAGGTGGAATGAGAGTGCAATGGGATGCGAAGGTATCGATTAGTGGTCTTCATGAGGGTGAGCACAGATCACTTGTGTGTAATTGCGTGAATGCAGAGAGGCGCCACTTCGCGTCCAAAATATTTATTTTTGGCTTTCACCCTTCCATGCGCCAATCATGATAACATGAGTAACCGCTGTCCCTGAAAGACTTAACATGATCGCCCTCGTTTTGACAGCACCCTCGCTGCCAATCCCTCGGTCGCGCCGCGATCAATATTTCATCGCAATCGCCAAAGCTCACGAGGCCGACTGCTATTCTCATCCACGAGCAGCTTTTTTATGTACTCTCGGGCTGGCGCAGATGTATGAACACCGGAGCCTTGCTGCTCCACCGAGCATTATAGTCCATGACGGCAAGAGATGGGCAAGTCGAAATTTCTCTGTCAATTGGCCGATTGGAAAACGAGATGCCAAAAATGCATGATTAGCGATGAATCAACTTCAGGCTTTAAGGTCGATGCACACCGGTTAAGTTGACTTGTCAACTAAACGATTCGACCCCCGGCGTGTTAAGGCAATTTGTAGCATCCTATACCATCCCAGCTCATTGAAGCTCCGTGCAGAATTCCCATATCGATCTGATTTTCTGTTGCCTTCAGGACAGAAGATGGATGAAATTGTCATTTAAGAAAGAGCACGATAATTGAAGATCTTCATCTTAGTTCCTGTCCCCCAGATGTGTCAACCTTTAGCTCGCCTTCTCCCAGCCAACATCATCATGACCAATAAATCGAACCGTGAATCTTCCCATAGCCCCCCCCTCCCCGCCCCTTACCATTCCCCTCCTAGTTTCTTCCTCTCTATTCCCCTTCTCCAATCACGTCCCTAAGGTGACCCCCCCCCACCCTCCCCGCTGTCATTTCGGGATTCAAACCCACAACGTCAGAACTGTGAGGCAGACGTCCTAACCACTTGTGTCCACCCTCAGCTTTGAGCAGAGCAGAATAAAGAATGAGAGTAGAAATGCAATAGTAATGAAGCGGTGTTCGCAGGCGGTGGGATTGGGAAAACGGAGACGAGAGGAAAGAAGAAATAGGAAGTGAGCGAGGAGGGGCAAAAGACGTGATGGGAGACGTGTAAAAGGCAGAGCAATCTTCCTCCTGAGTGCAGGATTCCCTCATCTTCATACTTGCTAAGCTGGACGCTTTGGGGATCCATGCTGCAGTGAGTCAAGCTGATTAGAAAATATGCATCATTTCACTTAAAAAGGGCGTGCTGAATGTGACATGCACACACGCCAAGAGCAGCTCACATTTTGGCGGCCAAAACACCAAATAAAGGCAGTCAGCAAAAAAAAAACAAACAAAAAAAAACAAAACATTCTGGTGGGTATAAATTGAACTGTGAAAAGCTGGTGTATGTTTTATGTGAATAAAATCGCAATATACAGTACGACTGCCCAAACAGAGGGAAATTGGACACTAAATTTCTCTCCTCATACATTTTTAAACAGATAAAACCGCCCAACCAATAATAAACTGCCTCTTTGGCTACTTTGTCTGTTTTTTTTTTTTAACTCCCTTTTCTCTCATTTCTCCCAAAAGCACATTGTTCTTGCAGTTTTTTTTAAAAGTCACATTTTCTTCTTTAACTCCTCTTCTCCTAAGTGACCACTTTGCTTCCCGACTCATTCTTAGTTGCTGAGTCGAACATGAAGCCGGCGAAATACGGTTGATCCTCGTGAATATTTAACCGGAATTAAACATATAAGGGCTGTTCTCCGCTCAATTATTCATGCCAGGAGGGGAAATATCAGGGCACTCATTGAGTACCCCCAACTTGCATAACATCGCATTTGATGGGAGGGGGAAGAAGGCCCACCTCCTGCATAAATAATAAGACTTTTGGTTATAAGCTCGATGGGAAACAACAACCAATAAAAAGGGCATTTAGATCTTTTGGGAGTTTGCTTGACGGCAATGTAAAACGGTTGCCCTATTTTGCAAACCGATTGATAAGTGGCAAAGCGATTAATAACCATATCTGGCCAAACGCAACGTTATTTTTCGAGAGCTACCGGGCTGTTGACCATGAATATGCACTCGATGGAGTGATTTAATCAAAGTAGATCTCCTCCCTTGCATTTTCAGGAATCTTTCTTCCGTCCTGGCCGTAAAGCTTCCAAGCGTGTTGCATGTTCATGTCCAAAATATAAATGACAACAACCGTGCGTGTGCAAGGTCAAGCCACTCACCAGCTCCTTCTTTTTCATGCACTCCATGAGAATGATGAACAGATGTTGGGCCTGCGTGCGGCTGTAAGTGAAGGTTTTCTGGATGGTCACCAGCAACTGGTCTCTCAGCGACTCGTTAATTATGCTGGAGGGGGAAAAAGATGCCAGGGAGGAGCAGCATCAATGAAAAAGAAACAAAAGAGGGCGGTGTGGGCTGAATTAGATTTGTTGTCCATAAGTGAAACCAAGGTCGACTGGGACTCTCAGCTCTGTTAGGCCTGAGCGTCCCTGGACACGCGATGAGAAACTATAAAAATCGATGATGCAAACAGTGTCTCATGAGAAACATAATGCGTTATCAAAGTACTGCATCAGCACAATTTTCTCGTTACAATTTTAATTTGCTGCAATTGTTTTTATTCCAATAACCCGTTTTCCTTAAATGCATTCATTTGCACGGTCGTCGTTACACATGCTCAGCGGAATGCCAAATGGGGGTGTACGGTCTGCACAATCTAATGAGATTCAAAAATGTAGACAAAAACAATTGCCACATTATTGTTAGAGTTGGAGTGCTTGTATCGTGGCACCTCAACTTACACTGTATGAGTGACCCGACTCACAAATTTTGGAGAGACAATTATGGAGCGCCTGCTTTCTCTTGAGTTGTAGGCAAAAATTTTAGTAACCAGCATTTCGTGATGACAGCAAGTGGCAGATAGTAAAAATTACTTCCCCCCCAAAATTGCCAAGGGCTTCTTTGCAAGCTGGTACAATTTAAGTTTACTGTAAAGCTAAACATAAAACAAACAACGAATTGCAAGTTTTGGATCATACCCACATAACTTAGCAAGCTAGCTAAAAAAAACAACTAATATCAGTGTTGCACTCGTTATAGCAACTGAAGCAAATAACAATATTTACAGGCATATATTCTTTATCCTCTCTGCAAAACAACTGAATATGACTTCAGTTTACTGAGTTGAGAAGAGATCATTTTTTCCATTTATTTCATTTATTTGCCCAAGTCATGAAATAGTGCAACCGTATGCGAGTGCTTTTGATTCGGATGTTTTTATATAAGCACGTACCCTCCCTCCTCTGAGTATTTGTGACCAAATGCCAAGATGTCGGAGGCTCTGCCGCTGCCGTCACACACCACTACAGGGACTGGGGGGGTGTCCCTGAGGTACTCCAACACAATGGAGATCACATTAGGGCCTCCTTCCACAATGAGAGCCACGACTGGTACGCCCTGTCCAATCCCTGTCCACAAACAAAGGCGAGGAGGGGGAAGAACAAATGAGGAAATGCAAGTCGCACAATTGGGGAATCTGCAAAGCATTGAATGTGACCGAGGAGATTTGCATAAGACAAGCGTCAATTAAGTTGATGGTTCTGCCATGGCAGGCAGGCTGCGACTGGCTGGCGATCAGACCGGAATGGACCTCACCGCTCGTCCAAATTCCGCTGGGGATAGACATTCTGACATGTTTTTTTCCCCCCTTCACTCCAAGTTTTCGTCATAACACAGAATATTCCTCGAAGGGCGCATCAGGCGTGACCGCTCAATATCCCGCCCCCCTAATGTTCCAAGCCTCTTTGGTGGTCTCGGTCCAATCTATTGCCTAAAGCCGTCGCCCCGTGTTGTCCTGTTCAACATGCCATTTCTTTTTGCCGGTTTGACTCTTCTAATTCCAAAGCAGTGTATTGCCGGATCATCCCTGGCCCGCACTCTCATCCCCGGCTCTGCATAATTCAGGCAGCCTACAAAGACACGGGGGCCCTTCGGAGGCATACCCGCCACCGTGACGTTTTACTTCACGCAGCCTTGCGAGCGGGGACAGTTACATAAGGAGAATATTTTCGGGACCTCATCCTCTTCAAAGAGTTCAAACGTCACCGTGCCGTGACGCGTCACAAGATTAGACACTAGCAGAACAGAAAAAGGAAGAGGGGAGGGAAAAAAAAGAGAGAGCGAAGCAGAAGGAAGATGATCACGTCCGTGTTGCCGTTTGTACGTTTGGAGTAGTGTTGATGACTGCGGAGGCAATGTTGTGGTTTAAAAAGCGAATTGTCGTTAAAGTAAAAGCCACCATGGGGCGAACGAGGAGGGGGAAGCACAGCTG
Source organism: Hippocampus guttulatus (assembly GCF_054856545.1). NCBI lineage: Eukaryota > Metazoa > Chordata > Actinopteri > Syngnathiformes > Syngnathidae > Hippocampus > Hippocampus guttulatus. The sequence continues at coordinate 18,801,607 of NC_141265.1, forward strand.
CGGCAGCTTTAATAGTGTAAAAAGCATTTTGCCCATGCACACGCAAAACAAACCACAGAGTAATGAAATTACACTGAACTTCACTAACCACAAAACCTTTTGGTCATGACCTTTAAATCATTTGCTTTTATTAATTTCTAACATTGAAATCAAAACATTATCAAAATGAGGATAAGGCTGCAGTCAACCAATCGCATCTTTTGGAAACAATTTCCGATTGAAATCGTTTTCTGCTCCAGCCTGGCCTGGAATTCATCAGTTCACATTATGGGAGGAAGACACCCTGAGTGGGGACTGTCTTCACAAATCCTAATAAAACATACCGTTGCTGTTTAATTTATTCATTCATTCATCTTCCGAACCACTTCATCCTCACTAGGGTCGCGGGGGTGCTGGAGCCTATCCCAGCTGTCTTCGGGCAGTAGGCGGGGGACACCCCGAATTGGTAGCCAGCAGGGCACACAGAGACGAACAACCATGCACACCCTCACTCACACCTCGGGACAATTTTAGAGTGATCAATCAGCCTGCCATGCATGTTTTTGGAATGTGGGAGGAAACCGGAGTACCCGGAGAAAACCCACGCAGGCCCGGGGAGAACATGCAAACTCCACACAGGGAGGCCGGAGCTGGAATTGAACCCGGTACCTCAGCACTGTGAAGTCGACGTGCTAACCAATGGACTACCGGGCCGCCCTGTAGACATTGTTGCAACAACCAGGGATTGAACACTCAACCTCTGGTGTGGCACTCCATCACTCTCCCACTGAGCCAAAGCACCACACTGTTTAATTTATAATAACAATAATAACAAATATAAAGGTTTCTATTTTTCACCGCCACGTATATGGTAGAAACGTCAATGTTTGTGGAGCGACTTTTCTCCAGCAGTCCGCAACGTGTTGCTTTGATTGATTGACTTCTACGACTTTCCCTCTGGCTTGCCTCAAAATGATCAATAATGGCACGTGAAAAAGTACATGACGGAAAACTTGTGTGAGCAAGCCCCCTTCGAGCTACTTCGGAATATCTGATTGCTTTGACTCACATCAGACATCCGACATCCAGTAGTACAAAGTGTGCTTCTCGGTGTTGAATTAAATCAGCTCCTAAAGGAGCTGGAACACTTTTGAGGTGTGGTGAGATTAAAGGCAATATTATTTTCTCTTTTAAACAAAAAGATCATAACTCACTTTCACCTGCGTGTTATCCCCCCCCCCCCCCCCCAAAAAGAGCATATTATGTTAGTTCTAACCTTTTATCACTGGGGCACATGGCAAGGGAGTAATACACGAAGAATCTTCTGACCTTTTCATCTCTCTTGGTAAAGGTCTACGATTCCACAGTCCACACTGATGGCCATGCTCTTGTATTCTTTCCACGCTGTGTCACATTTTGCCATTCAAGCATGTGCCTCAACTGGTTCATGTGCACCTACGATGAGGCTCGCACACCCCAAGCTCACGCACATCAGACGATGATATTTCTGTGCCGCAAGGCAGAACACCTTGGCACCTTCCATTTATCACATGCACCTTAGTTTTTTAAATTGTTTAACTCCAATACTGGGGGGGGGGGGGGCTGTATGCGGCACTTGGTTGTTTTTCTTTGGGTGCGCCTTTCGCCCAAGGTCGGCCGGGATAGGCTCCAGCACACCTGAGACCCCGACTGAACGCAAGCATGACCAAAAGCTAAGTAGCAGCTTGCTTCCCCTTTTTGTGAGACGATTGTGTGGAAGGCACTTGGTGGGAATTGATTCCACACCATGATCAATACATGACAGCGAGTGTCCACACATTCATATAGAGACAATGCTCAACGGTTTTCAGTGACCTAAAATTGAAGTTGGCGTGAGGGCAAAAAAAATGGCCTCACAAAAATCACCAGTTTGCCTACACGGGGTCTGCATGTCAGAAAATGGTGCAATACAGTATGTTGCGAATTCTGTCAGCTTACTTCAGGGGTGTCAAACTCATTTTTGTCACGGCCCACATTATAGTTAGCGGTTCCCTTGGAGGGCCGTTATGACTGTGAAACCATATAAGGAAGTCAAGAATAACGGTTTATTCAACTGTAGTTTAAGTTACTATAATGAGGGTTTTGGTAAGAAGAAAACTTACAATAGCTTTCTTATGTATTACATACGAGAATTCGAAATGTTGGTATAAATTTTAGCAAGCATCATCGAAGTCAACATGTCTGATTTGCTTTCGCAGGCCACATCAAATGATCTGGCGGGCCAGATCTGGCCCCCGGGCCTTGAGTTTGACACAAGTGGGTTACATCAATTGCCACTGAATTGAACAACAACAACAATGGCGACAACAAGCAATTTTAAACGCTACTACACTGGATTTCGTTTTACTACACCCTAGAAGTAATTTTTTAAAAATTGTTTTCATCACATTTATTTTTGCTTGACGGGCAAAAAGAAAGTTGTCTCGGTGTTGACGGCGCTGAGCCCGCCCCCAAAAGTTTAGGGATCTTGACTTTCCCAGTGCCATTGCTTAGCATTAATCTTCCGCGAATGGGCCGGTCCACGGAGGAGGTCATGATGTCACGGTTAATCTGCAACGCAAGGCCCGATGCCTTTCCAGATTCAATTACCTCGCCTACTTCATTTTTTTTTTTGTACACGTGCGTTGTGATTAATGAAACTGTTTGGAGGAGAAAAGCCAGTGAAGGTTACCCGGAGTTAAAACACACACATATCCCCGCATTGAAGTGAAATTACAAGCGCCAGGCACTCAAGGTTCTTCGATCGTACCGGTAGACTTGATTTGAACTTGGTGAAATGTTCTTTGACTGGATCTGGCAGTGAGGCGGTTGCTGTGAACGGGAAGCTGTTTTCTTAAGTTTAAGGGAGGGAAAAAAAAACGGATGAGCCTTTGAGCAGACTCTTTTTCACTGAAGACTCCGCAAGGTAACGTGTCATCTCAGTGAATGCCTTCTGATCGGTTCCATGCTTCCTTTTCACTTGACATTCATATTCGTCCCCCTTGAGCTCACCCTGTCAGACCTTTCTTTAGTACTCATTTTCCCGACTCCCCTCAACTTCTGACTGACTTGAAAGTACACGACTGAAATGCAACTGACTTTTGGCTGACGCATACCAACGCTTGTGCTCGGGTTCGCCTCGCTGTCATTTTATTTATATGCTGTAGCTATCATTTGTCTCTCCCTTTGCTCTCCAACGTGTTCTCATTAGGACACTTTTACGCTACGTTCTATCTTCTCTTCAGTTGGAGAATGGTCACGCACCAGTTGGAGCAGCAGGATTAGAAGGACATTATCACATCATTAAACCCGAAGCAGGGAATCTTGTACATAGCAACCTCACTTTCACCACATGTGATTATATGTGATCCCCGAAACAAGCTGCAGGAGTATTGTCGCCAAACGTTATAATTTCTTCATTTCTTTAATTGGACTGCAGGCTACAGCGGGATGCTTGCAGGAAGCCATGCTGTGAGGAAAATTGATGCTTCCGATACCTGATTTTGTGGGTTTATGGGCAGGTATTCAAATGAATCAAAGAACTGTCTACTAACCCCGACAGTGAATGCGGAGGAAGCAAAAATAGAAATCGAGCGTTAGCTCAAGTCGAAGCACAGATTGTAACTCTAAAAACTTGCAAGTCGGCTCACTCCTACCTGAAGGCGCCACAGGTACTTCCGAAGTGCTACAATATATCAGCTATTAAAAGCAGAGGACGATTTGCATTCAACTGGACTACACCTCAGAACAGTGTCCTCAATTCAGCCAGAGGGTGAGATATACATTTCGGTCCTTCTGACAAACGTTGGGGAGAAAATTGTGAATAAATTGCACATTGTGCCTCCTTAAAATGTAAAAGATTGACAATCTGGTATGCTGAATGACAGATAAGCTTGCTTTACCCTTGGTAGCAGTATTGCTTATCTCGTCTGCAGATGCCATCAGGCTAAGTTTTCTCCTTGGATCGGGTTAAAAAAAAAAAAAAAAAAAAAAAGTTGAAGCGGGGCACAATTCGGAATCCCATCAGGCACTTTGCATGGCAGTAGCCTGGAGTGTCAGGCGATTGTGTGACGGTTGGGCATCCCTTTGCCTTCCCAGCCCCTTTGATATGATTCCAGGCATAGGATGACAAAGGGAAGTCCACAAGTCACATGACTCAAAGGTGAGCAGAGCGCAAGTCTGCCACGTGCATCGAACCATTTAACCCACAGGGCATTTCTTTACATGCTTGAAGCAGAGAAATTTAGTTTTAGAAATGATCCGACAATATACGAACCAAAAACAATCATATCAAAGGTAAGCACCACATCAGGTGATTGTTTTCAAAATGAATTGATCTCTTTGACTTAGAAATTAATGGAGTCATATCGGCAAAACTCTTTTGACATTTACAAATGTATTTTGTGTGCATGTTGACAACAAAAGGAGGGAGCGGCAAATAAATCATCGTTCAACACCGCTCCCCCCGATTCAGGTCTGTGTCACATTCTAAACAATACGCTGAGAGGCTGTTGAGAAATGTATTGGAGATGGAACGGGCGGCGGTGGTTGTGAGAGTGTGAGAGAGCACGAGCGAAAAATGCGAGAAATGCATTTTGTGTTTGTGATAATCCATTTGGGTTGCAGCCAAGACATTAAATGGACATTGAAAAGTGATAAATGCAAGGTGACAGGGGCTCACTAGCAAATGAAGACCGCGCAAATACACGTTAAGAATGTACACAGAGTACACGCACAAAATACAAATAGGCTATTGCTGCCCTTTTCTGAGCATGAGATAAGCTAGTAGCAAACATGCTAAACTGGATGACTAAAAGGGGTGGGAAAAAAATGACACGAATCAAGCAATATCTTATCGCTTGTTAATCACCTCGCTGACAGCTGCCTCGTACGCTGAAAAAAAAAAACCTAGATAGAACTGACCTTTAAGGATAGTGTGACATCATCCACAGTGCTGGTATGTTAGCATGGCTAAATTAATCTGAGCAAGGCAATAAATGTCAGTTTGTTGCGACGGCAACATATCTTTGCTCACAAGTTTTTGCTTTAAAATGCTTTGAGTCGTTTGTCAGTCACACACACAAACACACAAAGCCAACAAGTTGGCAAAGTTGCGTCACAGTGCTCCAAGTTATTCTCGGCGTGTTCGTCTCGAGCTTGACATCTATTTTGTATTTCCAAGTGCAGGTCTACACTGATGTTCTTTGAAGTTAGTTCTAAAAACTGATGTGGTGGGAATTCAGACCTACTGCTAGTTAAGATGATCATTGAGGGGCTAACCAACTAGCTTCTCTAATGCTAGGATTAATGGTGCAAACAGCAGCTTTTGATTGCAAAGTGTGGAACGCACCGTCGTCTCCTCGCAGGCTCGACATGCTTTACTAACTTACTCACAGACAACCCAAGCCAACATTTTGTTCATACCAGTGAGAAAAATCACCATATGTCTCTAATGTTGGTAAATATTGTGATGTACCAGAAACAAGAAAATGAGGAATATCAAGCAGGTTCACTTAAGGAAAGGGTTTGACTAAGCTGTCGGGAAGCTCTGGAAAAAAAAAAAAAAAAAAAAAAACCTTTCCTGAAGGAAGGGAACATTGCAAAAGGCTTGTGGAGTTTGCTAAAAATATCCTGTGAGTGTGTAACGTAAATCAGCTCCTGATTCGTCGAGCTGCAGTAGGACAATAGAGTGCAAACCCAATTGGTGCACGGTGGTAGGATGAAAGAGTCCAATGACTCAGGCAAAGTGGGTCAATCATGCACACTCACGTGTGTTGATCTTCTGTAAGGAGATGTGTTTCTCTAACTGTCGCCGTAGTTTGACCTCGGCGCCGTACTTCCCCGTGGTGCCGTTGTCGGCCAGGATGAAGTGTGAGTGGAGACTGTTGAGAACCGTCAGCTTGCTCATCGGGTTGGACATGGTCTGGTACGGACGTACCACCTGCGCAAAGCAACCATGTGAAAAGTGAAACATGCCTCAAAAAGCGGTGAGTGTCTGATCCTTATTAACATGAAAGAAAACAAAATGAAATATAAATCTGCTGAATAACTTAATGAACATTATTTGGACTGCCTGCACACACTCTGACAATATGAGCGCCACTGCCACCTACTGGAGTGGATGTGCAATTTCGCTTTATTCTTTCCATCCACCCATCCATCCATGTTCTAATCCGCTTATCCTCACGAGTGTTGTGCTGGAGCCCATCCCGGCTGTCTTTGGGAAGTAGGCAGGGGACACCCTGAACTGGTTGCCAACCAATCACCGGGCACACATAGACCAACAACCGTCTGTGCTAACAATCACACCTAGGGACAATTTGAAGTGTTCCATTAACTTGCCGTGCATGTTTTTTGAATGTGGGAGGAAGCCGGAGTACCCAGAGAAAACCCACCCAGTGTCTTTGTCGAGGAACGACAGTCTATGAGGACTCCACTTGCAGCTTCATCACTTACGTCTTTGCCAACGAGATCCTCCTGATTTTCCACAATGCCCCAGGGCGCAATACCAATGGTGCAGATCTTTCCCCTGGACTTGGAGGCATGGTCTTTTAGTGCATCACCCACATGGCGAATGACCCCTATTGTTTACATGTGAGGGCAGGGCCGACAAGGAAAACAACACAGCGTTACGCGACTGACAATCAAATCACATCTCCCCTGTTCACAATCAATAATTCATTGTATTTGGTGCAGCTGACTTTTGAAACAAGACAACATGGGATTGTGGTTCACCTGTATTGACGCCTCCGGTGAAGATCCAGGCTCCGGTCGTCATGGCAGCCTTGATGAGCCCTTTGCCAAAGACCTGCTTGAGTTTTGGTTGCAATTCAAAGTTCTGCAGCCCCCCGTGGACCGAGATGAGAAGTTTGGGGAGCTCCAGCTGCCACTCCTTGGTCATCAGATGCAGCAGCAGGTCCGGCTTGGTGTCATAAGACACTCGCACGTACTGATAGACAGACGGACGTGCGTCAGTGATCGTGCTGATATACGGACACCCGCCGCGGGGGCCAGTGTTGCTTGTTTTTTAGTCTCCAAAGTTCTGAGACAGATGTTTGCTAAAATTGGAGGCCACATGTAGCGGAATTATGAAAAACACCTGTTTATCTATCTAATTCATCCTCAGACAAGCGAGCGAGCATATGCGTGGCATGAATAATTCAACCCTGCCAATACATTAGCTACAATTCACCTGTAAATCAACGACGTGAACTGCATGGAGGCAACAATTACCGCTGACGGTGACTGTGAGAATCCGATGCAAAAGTCATTCGAAACAAACTCGTTGCACTTGTAATTATCTTCAAATTACTTAATTGGTGACCCAGTCTTGAATTATTCTGATGATCAAAGGTGATCCAAAATATGTTGTGAATGATATTAATGTTTTTCCTCATCACTGTCAGAAATTATTAACAGCATTAGTGTCTTCACATAAATTAATACCATTCATTATTTATGTCATAATATCACAATGAAAGGTAATTTTAGCAAATGTGTGATTACAGAAGCGCGCATCGAACTGGTCGCCTTTTGCATCGATCAATACCCAAGATGCACAGCTCTGACTTTCAAAAAGGCTGGCGAGCGGCTGATGGAGCGTATCTTGCAGGTGTGCGGTGTGTTCACCATGGCTTTGTTGGAATGTCCTCCTCCCTGGAATTCGATGGTGCCGAAGGCATCCGTGGGGCTGAGCTGAGTGTGTTTGCTGATGGACCACTTCTCAGACGGACTGTCGTTCTTGGCCGCTCGTTCCGCCTTGTCATTGTGACTGGATGAAATGCCGGGGGGAAGCCCCACGTGCTGTCCTATGAGGCGACCGCAGCAGCACCTACGTGAGATGACAACGCGGCAATCAACGGCGCTCTTTTTCACCAGATTGGATGTAGGCAATGGGATTTATTTGGCAAAACTCAACTCAACTGCATTCATAGAGCACTTTAAAACAACCGCCGCTGGATGCAAAGTGCCGGACACGGAGCAAAAATAATTCATACAACAAACAATAAATGAAGAATGAAGAAAGCACACAAATCAAGTCGGCTGTTGAGTCAAAAGCCAAAGAATAAAAATAAGGTTTAAGAAGAGTTTTAAAGATGGGCAGAGAAGGGGCTAGTTCTCGGTACCTCCTAATTGTGTCTGGCCCACAGGCCCGAGGCACCGGGAAGGCCATTTAATGATTTGAAAACAAATCATAGGACTCTAAACTGTAGAGGGAGTGAGTAAAGGGATGCCAGAGTAGGAGTTATGTGAGTTATGTGACGAGTATCAGTCAAGAGGCGAGCAGCAGCACTCTGGACCAACTGGAGACGCTTAATGGAGGATTGGCTGACTCCAAAGTAAAATGCAGTACAGTAAACTAGACGTGATGTGACGAAGGCATGAGTTACTGTTTCAAAGTGCAGTTGGATGTCTGCGAAGGACAAATGGAGATGATATAGCATGTGCGGTTGTAAAAAATGAAGTGACGGTCTATCAACAGAATTGTCTCTTCTCACAGGGTCGTCGACAAGGACTTTTGGGTTCTGCTGGACCTTCGCACTCCTTTATCAGCGCCTTCTCTATGCTCTGAACTCTGTCTGTTCCTCCTGTCCATCGACAAAAGCCATTAAAATTAAAATGAAAGTTACAAGCGGGCCGTCCTAATTTGGATGTTGCTTTCATATTTGTTTTCCAGTCCCGCAGGAGGAAGTAAGAGAAAGTGGCTCGGAATCTGATTCTGTTGACACTTCATATTTCCGTCTTCATTGCTTTTCCTTTGCCTCCTGCAAAGCAAGTGTTTGTTTTCTACTTGAAAGAAATGATGTGATCTCGAGGGAAATTGCCGCCACGTCGTTCGATGATAATCCTTCATCCGAACAAAGTGTAACATACTGAAGCTTGCCGCTTGGCATCAAGCCTGGTCGGAGAGGAATTAAAATATTGCCTTTTCGGCTCTCTCGTCGGAGCGGCGACAGCTGTTGTAACGAGAGGAATCGAGTCAAAGCAACCAGTTCGGCATCATGAGTGCAACGCACGAAATCGAGTCGCAGCACACTTGCGTCACTTATTTGGATGGTTGTGGAAATGAAAAACCTCGTACATGTTGACGAATTGGACGCGGGGAATAATTTCGCCGATCCAGAAGCAGAAACAATTGCAACGGTGACCTTTACAAAACCTTTCCCCATCTTATCCATATTCAAAGAGACAATTTGAATAATTACAATAATTAGTTCTGTTAGACCGCGCTTCATTGTCAGATGTTCTACTCATAAACCTGCAGCACTTTAACAAATTCGGGCAAGAAACGGCCGTCTCTTATTGTTAGTCGCGTCCTCAGACCAGGTCCTGGCTGTCCTTTTGAAGTTCCGAACATTTGACGGAGGCTGCTGATGTGACCAGACGCTTGGCTCCACAAAAAAGAGCGGTGTCCATCTTGACCTTGCATCATTTTTCAGCCAAATTTGGTGTCCCACCCAAACAGTTCACAGTCACTGACTCTTTTTTTTTTTTTTTGGGAGTACATATTTACATTTTTACTTTCGTTTTGTTGATGTATTATTTTTTTTTGTACACAAAATGCTGGCAAAAACGACAAAGCCTACGCTGCCAGATGTTAATGGGCCTCACATCTGTCGGAAAGATAAGTGAAATGAAATGGAAGCAAGGAAAAGGACGCGTGTAGTGACTTTAGGGCCACTCCGTATTTCCAATTTGTACACAGCTGAATCATCCGTCTCTACACCACCTGGGCACTCAGTAACACAAGCACAAACGCAGTCTAAATTGCGGCGCGGAAATGAACCGGGCCACTTGGTGGAATCTTTCAAACCATTATGTTCCAATGTGAGGGCAGACAGGGACTGTCAAAATGAATTTTTGCCAGTACTTAAAACCTAAAATACTGAAATGTCATCATTCAGCAATCAGGAACGCCGGTTTCAGAACGTCGAGGTAAAACTTGCTTTACAAGTTGCTATCCCCCCCACAAAATGCAGGACACCGCCACTGGATCGGGAAATTGAGGGGGCCGCGACTGAGTTCACTGGTTCGTCCAGAGTTTTTGGGCCGGTGAGAGCCAAAAGAGATTTACACGCCTTATCAGTGCACTCCTCATGCTTGTTGGTCGGTGACGATAACGGGGCAGCGTTGAGCTTCCCATCTATCCTTCCGGTCTGAGCGATCACCTCTCTCTTTACACAGAAGGTCATTCATCTGACGACTCCGCTTCTACAGATAACAGCGATGCCTTTGCACTCTGCTGGAGCGCCTCCATGCCTTCGGGAACTTGTTGGTCTTCACCCGCGGCTCACGTGGCTACATTGTTTGTGCAGTGACCCGCTAACGGCATTTGACTTCTCTTTGGACGGCGTGTGAACACCATCCGTCTTATCTTGGGTACGAGTGCTTCCCCGTTGAGGTGGGAAAAAGGGGGCCACTGGTGAGGCAGCGCAACTTGGAAGCAACTTGGAAGCAGCGCAGCTGTTCATGGTGCATGAAGGAAATGTGCGTGGCTTGTGGATGTAGTCGCTCGACGCATGGAAGCGCATCGCAACCTTCGTTTCAGTTGCGGACGAATGTTGCGAAAAGAGGCGGAGCATGTACGGAAATAAGAGCGTGCGTAAAGCCGTTACAAGTGCCCTCTGTGAGCTGGCCCTTGTCTTTGTTGCGCAATTTTAATGCCATTTTGCCTTTTCGTAGGAAGGATGTGCTAACGGGGCTGCTACTTCTCCGTTGTGCAATGACACAAAAGGATGCGTCTGGGAGTCGCAGAGGATTTGCGTGAACTCATAAACACAGGCTCGCAAGCGCACAGGTGACAGATATGTTTCTTTGCTTTGGGACAATTTGCTCTAAGCAAGCGTGTAAAACAACAACTGCGGGCAACGCGGCTTGGAAAGCTTTTCGCAACTTCGCTTTTCATCATCATTACCGTTTCACACCGCCTGCACCGCTGTGCAGGCAGTGTGCGTGTGTGTGTGTGTGTGTGTCTGCGTGTGTGTGTGTGTGTGTGTGTGTGAGAGAGAGAGGAATCGAAATTGAAGCTACAACACCCATCATTGAAAATCATGTTGAGGGAGATGGAGGCCTCCTAATTCAAATTAGGGTTGGAGTTTTTCCTTTGTGCTCCAATGGTAAACATAAATAACTTTTATTATATTTACATTTTTGTCGTGTAGCAAAATGATTCCCGCAATCACCATGTCATTACGTCTATGCACGCAACTACTTTCAGCACTTTTTGTGATATGAGATATGTCCCCACATAAGGAAAGAGCGTTGCAGGATGAGCAATTTAATTTCGTGTGTTGCATACCTATGGGGGTCTTTGGCGCTCACAATGATATGAACGCATTCTCTCTTGCTGAACGCTCTCTCTATCCATGATTTCTGTGCCTGCGGACACAAAAACAGAACAGTAAGGTTAATGTGGGTGTCCAAAAAAAAAAAACAAAGCAAAAAAAACCCAAAACAACAAAAATAGAGTTCACAATGCTTACACAATGGTCAATGGGACTGAACAGTGTTTAATACTTTAAGCATTGTGTACATAAAAATGCAAGTTGCCTTGCGAGGCAAGCAATTTGGCGACACGCAGGTTACTCAAGGGACACACACACACACCGCCCTCCAAACATGATTTAGAAACAAGCACACTGGAAAAAGCCCAAATCACTTCAAATGGAGTCCCTCACACATAGTTCAATCACTGTGACACAAATGCTTCATGCCGAGAGTCGAGTCCAAATTGGTTGAAAGAAGTTGCTGGGACAGAGAGAGAGAGAGAGAAAGCGAATGTTAAATGCAACGAGGCAGTAAATGATGTCGGTCCATGTTGCATTGCTAAGTGAAGTGCAGCAAGCAAAGTGTGTGTCTGCTTACTGAGATGTTATGCACGCGAGGGACCACATATGATAGAAATTTGCAGCAGCGAGTAACTGCGCTGCATCGTAATGAGAGCCGTGTGTAATATTTTTGGTTACCTCCGTTGCTTACATAAGAGAGTGGTTGGAATCAAAGGCACACCTCACTCAAAGCGTCAATGGAAACTGTAAAAGCGGCGCGTTCAGCTCGAGCTCCTGCTTCGCGTATCGTTAATATGCAAATCGTCTCGATGTGTTTGCGAACGCGTGTCGACAACATACAAATACGCAGCCGGCATTATAAAGTTGCGCTGGAATTGCGCATGTGGCGGTCGTATCCGTCGCACGTCTGAGAGAGCGGGCCAATTATCCTGCTGCACACGTGCACGGTGTCTCCACAGTGAATGCCTGCGGCACGGGATTAGAGTCGAGATACATCCATTTAGATCAGCTCCAAAATCCAATGCACAGATTCACGGGGAATAAACACTGGAGAAGAATCCACGCAAGACTCATCAAACCACATATGAAAGAAAAGCACGGTGCGCTAAGCTTTTTAGTTGCACTCACTTTTGAGATGCCATCAACAGTCAGTCAAACTCAAGGCCCGGGGGCCAGATCTGGCCCGCCAGATCATTTGATGTGGCCCGAGAAAGCAAATCAAAGATGTTAACTTTCTTGCTAAAATCTCTACCAAAATTTCTAATTCTCATTTGTAATAAATAAGAGCAATACTATAAGCATTTTCTTGTTCCCACATCCCTCATGACAGTAACTTAAACAATAGTTGAATAAATCATCATTTTTGACTTCTTTATATGGTTTCATTTATAACGGCCTTCCAAGGGAAACGGTAACTAAAATAAGGCCTGTGATAAAAATGAGTTTGACACCCCTGCTCTAGAAGGACTGGTGAGTGAGATATAAGCAAGTTCAAAGTCCCAAAAAAATGTGACTTTAGACTTGGCGAAAAAGGGCTTTTGTTTGAATTGAATACAACTTTATTTTGACCTATAACCTGCAACATTGTGCAATGAGGGTGGACGGAAAAAAAAATAAATCATCATAAATAAACAGCCACGAAGATGTGGTTGCACAAGCGTGCACGTCCGCTTCTAACTGGGATGTGGTTGTGTTGACAACCAACCAAACCCATTCAAATTTATATGAACCCTTTCATGCACAAATAATGATCAGGATTTTTTTCTCGTGTTTTTATTTTAGACATGGAAAAAAAATAATGCCAGCGAATGGCAACACACATAAGGGTCGGCCCATTGTAGTGGTTGGATGCACAACCGTGACATTAAGCTTAACATCAGAAAAAAAACAACAACATTTGAAGAGCTGTCCACTCTTGTCACCGCTGTCCCCTGAAAGGGTTAAATTTGAGTCAGCATGCACCTGCCAGGCTGCCGCCATTTCTTATTAACTTTTACACCACATCCCAAAAATCCAAATGTGTTTTCTGATGATGCAAATGATCCAGGATCCGGGAACGCTCAAGACTTTCATGATTGGCAAAGCCATTCACAGAAGTGAAATGACCTGCGTTGCTGTAATTGCATTGAAATTCGGATTAAATGTCCATGGGACGATCTGGCCGAAAGGAACGGCCAAATCCAAAGCAACAAGAAAAGGTCCTGCCTGCTGTTCGTTCTGGGAGAGCGGAGCTGGCTGGTCTCCCAGCCAGCAGCGCGTAGACTTGCTTGTACAAGCCTTTGACCGTCGCCGCCGCTACAACAACACACTACGCATCCGCCTGACTGAACCTGTCAAACCGCGGCGCCCCTAAACCCACCGCAAACCCGCCGCAAACCGGACTGGACCAAACCTGCATCGGCACACTTGCCCGAAACACAAGACTTGGATCTGTGGTGAGCCATCACTCTCGGGGGGGTCGGGGGGGGGGGGCTGGGGCTGGGGTTAGGGATCATTCTGTGATCACATTGGACTCAGTGGGCCACAAAAGCTAGCACCCCCAATTGTTTCTACAACGTGCTGCACCTGAGTATTCATCCACCAGCAAAACGAGACTGACTGCAGGTGGCGGAGGTCGTGGCATTGACAAGATCAAAGCGAAAATCAAACGCTGATAGGTTTGCCTTTCTGTCCGTCAACAAATCCTCGACCTTGATGGTTTACGTTACTTTAGCCAAGATGCAACACTGGTTCCCTGCCTGCCACCCGCGCCTCCTCAAAATACTGGCTTCTTTCAACATGCGCAAAAAGATGCTGCCGATGATCGAGCACAGTGGTTCCCAACGTTGATTGAGGTCAAAGGCTTGTACAAGCAATCAACTTTTTTTTTTTTAAAAGTTCGAAAAAATTGCATGGCGTACCAGAAAGAAAATTGGTCACCATCCTCTTGACAATTTCATCCTTCTGTCACTCTAAGTTGCTGGCATAGATAGATGTACAAAGATACATTATTTGTTATGAATAAATCATTTTCTCACCAATGAGGTCAAATTGAATAATTTTCCACAACACAGTTAGAGCTCTCACGGCACGCTAATGTGGCCCCAGGCACACCGGTTGGGAATCGCTGGATACGTATGCAGCTGTGCGCGAGAAAATGACTCGACTGCGTAAACGGAGGAGGAAGGTGAACGGTGAAGAAATTCATCTTTCCATCCGTAATCAATATCGATATCAGGCAGAGCGAACAACCAAGCGAATAGTTTAAAAGATATGACTCGGTCAAATAAAAAGGAGATTTAGATCTTTTCTGTCATTGGTTAAAAAACACAGGCCTAAAAAAAAAAAAAAAAACATTTGGACAGAATGGCGCAAGTCATTACTTAACATTCATGCGAACAAAATTCCTCAGGTGCGAAAGAGAAATAACGGGTGAAATACACAATCATCAACCAAAGAGCCAGATTTTGTTCAACCCAATGGACAAAAAAAAGCAAGTCCATCTTTGAAAAACCATTTGACCGACTCACCCGAATTTTGTGCCAGGCCGCATTCTTGCAGGCTTCCCCACATAAAGCAGATGGCAGGTAGCATTTTGACGCATGATTCTCGCCGGAAGCTCGAATGAGTGTATTATTTGCGCGCGCGTTCACGTTTACTGAGGGGCGCACGCTGAGCCAGCCCTTAACCGTTGCCAAAGGGATCAGTCTCCTCCCCGCCCCGACTGCCAAAACGGCCCGAGTCGCTCACGGCTCGACCTCGTCAAAGTCTGATGTTAAGCTCACCTTCATATGCAGCTCTAGAAACTGGACAGGAGATAGAGGTCATATCAGAGGACACAAACATTTTTTTCGTTGGACGAGCAGGATCGCAATAAAAATAAGTTAAGAGTTGTTTTTTTCATTAATTCCAGCTAGACGGCGATAAATTTTGGCAAATTGTCAAATTAATGGCCTTGTATTTATGTTTGTGATTAAATCCAATTTTGCTTCCGCACAAAAAAAAAATTGTGGTTTCAAATTGAGGTCAATGAAGAATTTATTGATCTTAAAAAGCACTTTACTGCCGATGATTCTGCATTATCGCGGGGCAACTGTCAGGATCACTTCATTTGATGATTTTGTTTTCTTCATTATTTTCTTCACATTCTAGTCAAGTGTGACATTTCAAAACTAACTCCTCTCGCTTTTGTGTCTGCTCACCAGTTGCCTCAGTGCTCAACCGACTTTATTGTTTTCATGCTTTTTTTCCCCCCCGATTTCACTTCTGAGCCTCTTGGCTAAAATAGCCTTGTGGTTTGGGGATCTTATATTAACAAGTGGCCCAGTTCAAGCACGTGCAGTGTCAATTCGGCCTTAAATAAGGAACATGTGAAAAAAAGAGTCACTCAAGCTCAGAGCCATTTTTTTTTTTTTTGCCTTGCCTTGCTCCCTCAAACGTACGCTTACAGAACTGAACTGACATGAACGTCTCCCAAGCTTGTAATTCATGTCCGCCGAGGCCAATTTCACCTGATCTCTTCATCACTGCTTCTCCTTATCCTTGCCCCCACTTACGACGGGATAACACTTGTGAGAAGCGTGCGGTTTGCAGTTGTGTTGACAAAATATAGCACTGTGTTCAAAGGAATGAAAGCTCAAATCCCTCAAGGTGATGTAAATCGCGGCACGGCGCAGAGAGAGGAGAAGCGACAGCTCAAGTCACCCAAGAGTATGTCCGGAGAATTTTAAGAGAAACAATGATTGAAAGGAGGAGAATGTGTTCAAGGAAAGTCGATCGGATTTGTGTTTGTCATAAAATATCTGGCCGTCTTTGACCATGGAAAATCAATGACAACTTGTGCAAAACGTTTGAGTAAAATGGCCTCATTTAAATATGATCTTGAGATGAATTTGCATGCTTGCATGAGAAAATATGGCTCTAAACTTTGTTTCAGTGGTTTGGAGGGGTGAGTTGAATTATCCTTATTCCTCTGTATAAAGTGGATATAAAAAGTTAACACACCCCTGGTCAAATGTCATTATTCTTTTCTGATAAAACAAAATGAAACTTTTCCCACCATTAATGATTTTTTTTTGGTGGTGGGGGGGGCGGGCCTGTCATAACACGGGATGTGGCTGTGTTCACAATTAACCAATCACATTCACACTCATGTTACATGTGAGTCAGCACACACACGCCATCATTTAAAGTGCTCCTGATTAAAGCTCAGATGTTCTAGTTGCCTTTTAGTTTGACATGAAAAGGGGTGTGTGCAGTCTGTTTATATCCACTGTATTAGAAATACGCCGACCAACCACAAAATTGCACAAAATTGGCCAATTGCACAATATGAGATGACGTATTAAACAACAGGTAATAATTATGAGGTCCCGACCAATTGAATCAACCGATCAACCGATTGAATTGGCTGATTGCGGTTAGAAAATTGAATAAAGAAAAACACCCAACCAATTTTACTCTCTGTTGCAAAGTTACCGGTAAACAAATACAGTATTACAGGACAAAGTGTTGTAAAACAATCCAATGTTCTGATTGTCATTGATATCTTTGTTGCTGTAAAAACCAGAAAAAATGAATGACATATTTTTGAAATTTATCGGCTGTTACAGTTGAGTAACCAGATGCCTTCCCTATCACTACATATGCAAACACTGTACACTGATCATAGCAGAAACAATTTTGTGACTATGCCTGACAAGGGTGTGTCACATTGCAAATTGCATGTCTGCATATGGTGCATGAATGTTTGCTGTGTTCGCATGCAGATATGTTCAATGTGCGTGTGTTAAGTGAGACGCTTGCTTATTTGAGCTGCCGTAATGGCCGACTCCTCTCCCGCGGACAGAATAAGCAGCTCTCTTTCCCACAGGCTTCGGTTAAGCCGAGCTGAGCATCTGGCCAAACAGAGGCTAATCGACGCTGGCGTGGCCATTCAGGGGGACGGGGGGGGGGGGGGGATGGGGTGGTGGGGTGCCATACTCTCACGGTCGAAGGGGCGGGCTCGGTGCACTTCAGGCGTCGCAATAGAAGAAAAGGTAATATGGAGAAAAGGGAGGATGGAGAGCGGGGAGGTTAATCATCACCTGTTTGACAAAGTGATTTGCTTTGTATCAGCCTTCTGCTATCAGTGTGTGTGTGTGTGCGTGTGTGTGTGTGTGTGTGTGTGTGTGTATGGGGTGGTTCAGGCCAAGTGCTGTGAAATTGCCTCTTATGCGCCCTCTGCACAAGAGCCCAAAGGGATTTTGGAGCATGTATGCGGAATAGAGAGTTAAAAAAGAAGCGACATTCACCAGGGTGTTGCGGAGAAAAAAAAAAAAAAAAAAGAAAGAAGCTAACATGGACTCTCCTGTACCGTCCATCCGTTTTCTGATCTGCTTTATCCTCACAAGTGTCGCGGGGCGTGCTGGAGCCTATCCCAGCTATCTTCGGGCAGTAGGCGGGGGACACCCTGAACCGGTTCCCAGCCAATCGCAGGGCACATGTAGAGATGAACAAGCATTTGCGCTCACACTCACATTTAGGGACAATTTTTGGTGTGTTCAATCAGCCTGCCGTGCATGTTTTTGGAATGTGGGTGGAAACCAGACTACCCGGAGAAATTCCACGCAGGAACGGGGAGAACATGCAAACTCCACACAGCAAGGCTGGAGCTGGACTCGACTGTACCGCAGACCAAAATCATCTCAGTGAGATCTCCTCCCTGACATCTTTTTAAGAGAAGGAAGACACTTCTTCTTGGGTCAACAGGGCAAAGCAGATGGTACGGCAGGGGTGGCGCGGTGAGTCGACATGATGCAATCCTCTTGCGTTCTCCCCACACTGACGTTGCTTTCTTTTATCGTTCCATGGCTGACTGATCATCAATTCATTTGTGATCAAAGATTGCACATGTGGAAAGAGAAAGAAAGTTCTGAAATGATTGGCGGATCAATGACTTCTTTTTTAGAATACGCACACAAACGAACGCACGTGGTCTCCATCTTGTGTCATGTGCAGAAGCAAAAGCTGGCAAGCTTCCTCATCTGGCGAGGTAAAAGTATTCGTTCAGGTACACACACCAGCTCCAGCAAACTCACACTCAGAAGCCTCGGGAGCGATCGTTGAGTATGTCGCACGACACGGCCTTTGAGCCGTCAAGGAAACTCAAAATCGGTTATCCGAGACACGATTGTCGGCGTCACGTCTGTCGGATCAAAACCGGGTGACACTCGCTTAGTCTGACGCCGGCTTAAAAGACCCTAAAAAGGAGGAATAATATTCATAAACAGTCATTCCAAGATGGCCTTTGCGCCTCCTGCTGCTTGGGCCATCATTGCATATCATCGCAACGGAATTCGTATGTGAACGGAGTAACGAGGGAGATTGATTGGTGTGACTTTTTATCCGCTTTTCCGTCGGTTAAAAATGATTGTAAATGTCAGGTGATATTTGAAAAAGCCGGGCAGCGTCGCCGGCTCTAATGACACTTTGCATTTGCCTTCATTAAACAACAATGATGACGATAAAAAGGTTAAGGTGTTTAATGTCACGGTGATTTTTAGAAACGAGTGATATTAATGATGGGCGGATGGTCTTTCGATGTCATTCGGTCTCAGTCGGCGGGTGTGTTTTTTTTTTTTTTTTTTATACGTTTCACACTCATGAGTCTCTTGTAGGACTTCGGCGTAATTGCAGATCTCGCAGAGGAAGCGATGAAGACGTCGGCTCTTTGTTGTTGCTGAACTTCAGTGGCGTTCGCTGCCTATGAACGGGATGACGCAACAAGAAGAGGAGACCTCGTTTTGGAGTAAGCAAAGGGGGAGAATAAGACATTGGGACAATTCCGTAGGATGCAAAACAACACCAGATAAAAGTAAAAATGACCATCATTTTTATTCTTTATTCTTTTTTTTTACAGTATATTAATTATAACATGTATTTGTTACATATTTTGATGCATTTCTATGCTTTAGAAGACATTTTTGTCTGAATTTTGGGGGGGGGGCTTGGAACGGATTAGGGCTTTTCCATGCAAAACCCATCTCTACTTTCGTAAGTAGAGGTACCACTGCACTTCTTTGTCCACTCACAATATATGACAGTTGAGAAAATGAAAAAAAAAAAATGTGCTGCATGTAGCCCATCGCCTTCAGCAAGCATCCCCTCCTCACTCGTGTCACAGGGCGACGACTACTTTAGTTTTGTAAAGCCGTTAATTGATTTTGACATTTGTATGACAGTTGGGTGAAAAACGTTGGTGTGATGGTGACCCCGCCGGGGTGGCTGGGGGTGGTTCCGCCTAATTTCCCGTTTGGCAGATCTGTATATTATTGTTTAAAGAGAATCATCCCACAAAGCCCTGATTAGCAGGTTTACAAACTCATAGGGTAAAGTGCGGCGGCTCCATTTTCTTTTTTTGTTTATCATAGTGTGAATAAGTGAAACTATTAATCTGCGTCTTGCATGTGCGCACACTCCTAGCCAAGCCTGTCATGTAAATCATCATAAAGCTCAGCCTCCCAGGCAGATGAGGAAATGGGAGGGGGACAACTGGTCTCATTAAAATGATGTGTCGTGTTTTTTTGCACGAAGCCGTCGAAGGCTCCTGAGATGCAACGCGGTCCGAAACGACACGGCACAACAACAACGGAGCTAAACAGATTGTGTCGCACCTGTCTTGTTTTTTGGGCTTGTTCGCAAAATGAAACCACAGTGTGCGTGTTATCCTTTCACCAGCTTGGGTCAGTCACGATCCCCTCAGCTGTGTCAAGAATAGTTGTGTCATTACACCGCAGCTAATGTCACATCATGTCATGGGTGCCACGATCCGACCTGAAAGCTAACTATAACCTTCCCATCTTCCAAAATTGACTTTCTGTTGCGCCGGTACCATGAATCATGTTCGCCCGTTCACGTTTGACATGAACGAGACGATTTCTTTTTTCCTCTGGAAATAACACTGAGAGACTTCGCTGAAACATACGTGAAATATCATTTCACTCACATAGACATTCCCATGATAACCGAATTGCATTTTATCCTGAAATTCAACTATCCCGACGGAAATCTGTCAAAAAGCACTTCATAAACTCATGAATGCTCGCCAGCCAGTCAATACGGCATCATGTTAATTAGACTCATAATACAGGCAGGAAATAAAATGAGCCCAATTTGACACCGAAATGAGGTTGACGGAAAGACACAGACGCGACGCCGGCTTCACCGTGGCTGCCTCGACGCCCAAGATGGAATTCTAATTGCACCGCAAACAGAGTTCATTAATCCTGCAATCATTCATTATACATGTAAGCTGCGTGGTGTGTGTGCGCGCGAGACAATGCAAGAGCGAAGGAGCGGGCATGTTCGGCTCCTGCGAGCCTCCTGATTAAATGCAAACATTAAAAGCGGTCAGGTGAGACTCGAGATATTATGTAAAGTGCTGAGCATGACACTAGCGAGAACGCTCACGCGTTTCCTGGCAGTAAATTCACGACTCCATCAACTTGGCGTCGGGAAACGATGCATTGAACGCAGCTTTCCGACTGTCCCTCCTCTCGTTGTTTTCACCGCGCATCCTTCACCATCATCGCAAGTGTCGTTTGGCACTGTTGCAGCCGCCATGTCTATGTCTGACCACGGGCACGGTCGGGTAATGAGGACAAATCATGCAGCCCATGTATGTATTATACATGCATGCGGTGAGACACGTGCATTAGCGACAGAAACGCTAAATGATGCATGTGCTTGTCAGACTAAGTTGCATCATAGAAAATTGGACCATCACAATGATGATCATGCACAGTTTGGAATGACACGATCCAAAATTGTCATTTAACCGTTTTTAAATTGCCAGAGCAAATTTGAGGACAAGTACTTAGGGTACATCCAGGAACCCGCCAAAACATGAATACCGATACTTCATAATGCCATCTTGCAAACGGTGACGATGGTGTTTTATTTTAATCAGATTTTGTTGACCCATTTTTTTTTCTTTGCTTTGACTTGCAAGCAAAAAAATTACATCCCACTGTTGCATGGTGGGAGTTCAATCAAAATAAGGCTCTTGGGAACAAGCAGCAGTTCGGCAGATAGTGAGAAAAAAAAAAAGAAAAAAGATGCCCATTTAAAGTTCAGCAAGTCTCCAGATGGGTTGTGAGTTGCTATTTATAGCAAAATTGAGTGTGTTAAAAAAACAAAATGTTCTGTTGGGTGACGTGTGGAAATAACCTTCAGGGACCAGGGACGGTCTTGACACATCTTTCAAACAATCTTAAAAACAAGCGACTGATCTCTGCAGGGAAATAAATATTTCCTAGCAAGCAACATCCTTCGCAGATAATGACTAGTTTTTCCGTCGTGTGTCCGTTCTCGGCGGGACTTCGCGTCTTGCCCTCGAACTAAACAAAGAGGAAGTGTGGATGATACATTAAATGGTGTGTATATTCGCATCATTATTTCGGCAAGAAAAATGTCCTGCAGTGGAAAAAACACAAACGCCTGCTAATTAGTGGGCTGACGAGGGAGGCGGAGGGGAGGGGGGGGGGCAAAGACAGTTTCAAAATTCTGATATTTTGAAGTACTCTAAGATCCACTATGGCGTCGTAACACTGATGCACCGCATACTTTCCAATCATATTCAGAATAACAGCAATGTAAAAAGTGACTTGAAGCGCAAAATCCGAAGAAAAAAAAATCTCCCCCCCCCAACAGTAAAGCAGAATCTTCAAGCATTTCTTGGGGATTTTGTGTCTTACTCGCTATTCTTCAAAAACACTTTGAGCGTTCAGAAAGGAACTGTTGAACATAATGCCTGTGCTTTTTTTTTTAATGTAGTCAGTTACATAACTAGTAGGCGGGGTTTGACTTCATTATAAATTTTAACAACCTGCGTGCCATCCAGTTGTAAAGAATAACGTTACAAGGAGGATTTCAGGTGCAACGGTAAGCAGAAGCCGCAATTAGACTTTGCCGCGCCCCAAATTCCTGTCCTGTAATATTTGTCGACGGGGATTGGGTGGGGGTTTCAGGGGTGAGAGGGTTGCTAGTACGCCGGCCGACATGCACCGATGACAATTCCTTTTTTTTCAACATCACAACCCATTTTGAAAATGTTGATTTATTTACCATCGGCATTCATGATTCTTTTCTTTTGTCACTTTAGTAACGATTAAGAATGTATTCCCCCCCAAAAAAATTGAGGCTCATCTGCAGTGCGTCTGGCCTTAACATTGTCATCTGGCCCTCACAAATCCACATGACTTGTTCATTGTTTGAATGTCCGAACACTAAAAATGCTTCTTTTTATAAAAGTGTTAGCAAAAGTGACAGGTTAACCCGGGATCAGACTGCATTTCTTTTCAAAGTACTCATGGATCACCATATGTTCATTTTTGTGACTCATTTCAAATGAGAGCGTTTTCAATTCCCGTCACTTCAGGCAAGAGCAAACCATTTTTTTTCTTTCTATCGAGCATTCTGTTTAAGATGGTGTAGAGTACGGGCACGCAAGTGACTGAAAAGATCAATGGTGTCAAGTGAGCACTTTGCCAAAGGAAATGTACCGAGGACAGCACCATTACCTCCATAATGAGACAATAAGAATAACACAGACACACACACACACACACACTGAATTAGTGGATTCTCATGTGGATTAGTGGACCCCTACATCTCACCCTAAACCCCCTAAATCCACTAACCCTACCCCTAAACCCAAACCCTAACCCCTAACCCTAACCCCAACCCCAACCACAACCACAACCCTAACCCCTAACACCAACACTAACCCCTCACCCTACCTTATTCCACAGGACCACTCACCTTGAAAAAAACAACAACACACTTCTCACTTCCAAAATACTCTACACGACAGCACACAAACGCTTTTTTTTTGGGGGGGGGGGGGGGGGGAGGCGGAATCCAACTTTTCATCATCAATCTATCCACTGTAATACCTTCTCGCCCACTCAATACTCCCCACGCAATTTTTCTCACTTCAGGCTATTTAAAAACATGCGAGAAGAGCGGAACTCTCTCGATTGCATCTCCACCAAGGACCAGAATTCTCCCATTGTGCATTTTCTATTCACGGTCACCACCAAGGCTGGAGTCCATCCCGTCTGACTGAGAGCAAAAGGCAGACTGCACCCTGAACTGGTCGATAGTCGATCAGAGGACGCTTGTGAATCGAGGGTTGAGTGGAAATTGATTTCAAACCAGTTGTGTAAAAGGCCATAATGTCAGTCATGACATTAGCAATGGTTCAGCCCCGCCGTCACCCTTCATTCAACCAACAAATCCGTCTCATTGCTTTCTTAATTTAATATCACGGAATTTGTCACTGCAAAGCATGCAAATGAAATCTGCAAACGGAATTAAATATATTTAGCCAGTGATGACAATAATATTACAGTAACTGCAAGCAGCTGAGTTTAAGGATCACTGTGCTAAATTTGACTTCACTTAAAAAAAAAAAGAAAAAAGAAAATCAATTTCTTTGTTGAGTGAAACACATCACACATTACTGGTTTTGTACATTGGGTTTGATGCACAAAAAAAAACTAAACCTCTGCACATTTCAGATGAGGAGTCACTGGTGTCTATTAGTTCCATTTCCATGCCACCCCCTTCCAAACACACACACACGCACACACGCACACCCACACACACACATTCTTTCCCATTCAAACTCACGTAGCGTGAGCAATATGCCATTTGAAATGAGAGACAGCTGATTTTTAAAGGCATTTACGATAAAAGTTCACGCCTGTGCTCATGTGAAAAAACAAAAAACAAAAACAAACCCAAATAGCACACACGCAGTGACTGATTTCCATCAGCGACAGTCACACCTGACACGGGAGACTGATGAACACACACATGCCACAAAAAAGGTCTATCCAGTGTGACCTGCGACTAAAAAAAAAAAATTAAAAAAATAAAGAAAAAACCCCCAACACCTGACGCGCTCAGACGAGCATTTTTCTCATGTGCGTGTTGGGAGACTTTATTTTGATCCAATGAAACCTAGAGGAGTTGTACAGGTCACATGTCACATTAATCGTAATCTTGGTCTCCGCTTTTATCGATCACACAAAACAAACCCCCCCCCCAAAAAACCCCACCTAGCTTCTGAACAGTGCTGCGTAGACTTTTTTCATATCCACTTTAACGATTAAAAGTCCTCGAGGACTGAAATGAGGTCATCGATTGCAATCACCACACATTTTGTGTCGATTTGAGGACAATTCATAAACGGATGACACAATCTTTAATTAATGACAGGGATGGTCAAAAAAAAAATTGAGGAACCACAACATGCATGAGTCATCACTGTGTCATTGTCTACATTGTATGTACATTCTGCATACAGTCCAACACGGACTTCTCTACTGGCTGAGCTGATGGGAAAGGGGATGAGAGGATGTGCATAAGCAGATGGACAAGAGCTGGGGTGCATTGCGGGTACATGTTTCCCACCCATGTCTGGACTCGCCTGATAAGGCAAATAAATAAATAAATAAATAACGAGCTGGCAAAAGACCAGGTGTGTGAAAGCTCATGTCTGTCTGTCTGACTGTCCTTCACCCCCTGATTTGTGAGCTGCTTCTCACTCTTCATTCTGACATTTCTACAGTTCCCGTGTTCCCTCACAGGAGTTAGACCCTGGTGAGAAATCTCTTGCCGACAGTTAATCATATGTCAACCCAGATATTTTTTTTTTTTTTACGAGCCTTTCCTCCAAGAATGGGCCCAATCTCACGTCTGTCACTTATCAAGGGCATAAATCTGATGGGCAAAGAATTCAATTAGGTCACAGCATGTAAAAATGTCTTGAGGTGTCAAAGGTTACAAATGGTCAAGCCTTGGCCGAGGTGTCTTGTCTTGTTCTTTTCTCATTGTCTCGGCAAGACCTCTTCACTCACCTCCCTTCGCTGAACTGTCGTCTACAAGCACCTTATTACTACCCGTAGCCTTGACCAGCCTCTCGGCGAAATGCATTTTCTTCCTTTCCTGTCTTTGTAGCGCAGTAGTACCGAATCATCTTCCTGATTACAGCTCTTCCCCGGAGTCCCTGTCTTTGGCTCCCCACGCTGCCTGACCACAACTGTCAGGTGGAGCATCTAGAAGACCCGGGTCGAGGGGCAGTTGAGGTGCGGATAGAGGATATGAGCTCAAATCCAAAATGCCCAGGTGGCTTGTATTGCCAATTAAATTAGACGAGGTGCTACAGTTCCAAATGTAATAATCCCGCTTTTTTTTACTAAGGCTTGCCAACCTGTAATTGTCAGGGGGAAATAATGGCAAGTCAAGTGGGCAAATGGGACAGACCACAATCTGAGTGCCGATCCCTGCCAAGAGAGCAAAATTAGACTCAACAGCTAGATGATCGAATCTGTAAAGCTTCAAGGAGGTTGTTTTCAACCAGATGCTGATTTTTTTTTCTTCTTCTTTAAGTTCTTAAAAATGGTACAGGGAACTCTTGGTTTATAACGTCCAGACTTTGGACATTTCAAAGTCATGAACAACACAAAATGAACTCGTTTGTGTAATGGCGCCGCAAAAAAAAGCAAGCACACCGAGCTACTGAAGTATTTACTGCTTTCATCCGACTGCTGTATATTTACGACCGAGAAGTGTTTTTTTTTCTTTATCAAATTATTTACTGACATTTTGATTTTACAACTTCATTAATTTAGGTTATAGTGTTACGACTTGCTATGACCAGTATAATTAAGAAGCTTTATGTCCATCGGAGTCAGAGTGCCGGAGTACAATTTATACTATCCACGACAAAACGGGATCTGGGCAAACCACTCCAACACCAGACTCCTAACGCAGGGCGTCCACATTTGCGCATTTGAGTCAGTTTATTTGTTTGTAAAAAGGGAGCATTGAATGAAGATGACGGCTAGGTTATCTGCTTGCAATAGCTGCTAGCTAGCTGTCAATCTAGCTAGCGATCTAGCCGCCTACTACTAAATCAGAATCATAAACCGAGAACCCCTCCAGTGTGCGAGTCTCTATTACATTACATTAGTGGTTAGCTTCATTTTATATATGCGGGTTTCCTCTGTGGAAAAGCACGTCACCAGACTGAAACGTGTTCCTGAGTCGTCATTAAAATGAAAAATGTTCAAAGCTATTTTGTTTACATTTCACGTGACGTGAATCTGTGTCAAAACAACCGTATGTGACGACCAAGCGCATGCAGAATGAGGAGTTAGCTCGCGCGTGTTTGTCGCTGGCACCGGCGTGTCACGGCGACACATCTCACAGTGTCACGGTGAGGGTTAAGTGTAATTAAACCGGGCACTGACTCCATCTGATGCTCGGCAGCACCGCTGCCATGTGACTGCGACTTTAATTGCTTTCCTCTTCCTCTATTCCCACCTGACTCGCCCGTTCTATCAATTTATTCAATTCCACCGGGGACATTCCTCCGCACAAACATGCAAATAAAGAGAATAGGGATAGTGAATTCCAACGCTACACATGACCTGGAGGAATTGTGCTATGCATGCTAAACCGTGTTACGGGCCCACAGTGTGATTCAGGTGCATTTCTGAGATGTGGAGTGCCCCTAAATAGATCCTCCTCATTTACAGGCTCACTGCAGGCTTTCTTTGTCTGCTTCCATTTGGCACAAGACATTCTCCTGCACCTGACCCTCTTATACAAGACGAACACGCTCCCTCACGCGTGCATGTGGGCCAGAACACACGTGCAGTTCAGGGCCAGAAGCCTTGTTCTGAAACGTTCTCATGTCAAAACATCTGAGGGCTCTTTTATGAATTGATATAAGATGGATGAGGTCTCTTCACAGTCTCGGGGAAAAAAAACGGGAAAGCCGTAAGGGATGGAATCAACGAACGTAGCTCTTTTTCTGGCCAACCAATCAAGACCACACGTCGCGAGGGTTGAGACACCGTTGGCATCAAAAGTGTGCCAAGGATTTGCTTTATGTAACCTGGGAGGATTGTTCCTGCACATTCGGTGGTATCCGCAGTCATTTAGATATAAGAAACGCCGAATGGCTTTCAAATGTTATTCCTTTTTGGCACCTTAAAAACAATGACATTGAGTCCAGCGAAATAATGAAGATCAAAACCGAAGAAATCCCATTTACAGAGACTGTTAAAAAAAAACAACGCAGACATGTAATTGATTGCTAAACTCTGCGCTTAATATATTATTTAGCAAAGGATCCAAATGCTACAGAAATGACCTTTAAAGTACATATTTGATGGATCTTCCTCAGAGAGAGCCTATTTTAATGTACCTGAGAAAGGTTTCATTCCAGTACTAAGAAACTGGCGATGTCGACGCCCCGGAGGATGTCGTCAAGTCCTCTGCATGTTTTGCAAAACTTCAACCCAGGTCGCATCTTTAAGGTCTCCACGGATATATTGAATTATTTTAGGAAGGCGAGCCGTAGCGGTGAGGGCAAAGAGGTGTGATGTGAGGACATCCATTGTACTGGAAAACTTCGATGCGATGCGCACGTCTCTGTCCAGGCTGCTCAGTAAAATTACAAAACGGAGTCAACAATTGTGCTCTAAGAAAGCGGAAGGGAATGTAAATACAACAAAAGGTGAGTTTTGCACACTCTTTGCTAAAGTGACTCCCCGTCAGCAGTGTCAGTCGCCGGTCAACATTTTTTCCTTTGAGTCATTGTGAACCACAGTTTATTCATTTTTACACTTGTATAAGCTGGGAATCGAAAACTGGCTCTTTTTTTTAACCAGTTCTCTGTAATTCCTTTTTTGGAAATTGTTTGTTATCTTGCCTAAATATTCTGCTTTATAACTATTCTTGGGGGAAAAATAAAATAAAAAATACCCAGGACCATGACCGGGGATTTGCCACTAGTGAGGTGGCTCAAAGCGGCAATTTATTCGCTTTGATTGGGGTTTCGTCACGGCCAGAATGACGGAATAGCGAAGAGGAGAAGAAATTTCGAAATCTTGAGAACCAAATGCCACAGAGCCCGGGGGGGGGGGGGGGGATTTCACCACTGGCAAGGTGATTCAAATTTCTCATCACCTTCAAATTTGTCAGGCCTCCCGTGTCTCCAGAGGCTGCTGTTCCTCCAAAGTGGGTTTCTATGTAGTGATGCATAAAAATATTTTTCCAAAACCAGGACCAAATGGTTTCTGTCTCAATGAGTTGTGGATCACGGTAATTGTAAAAGGAGCACTGTAAATAGTTCCAATTGTTAGCAGCCAACCTGTTATATCAGGAAACTTAGCCACTGAAAAAAAATGTGTGTATATGTATATACACACTGTATAAAAGACGAGAGCCAGAGCGAGACTCAGCCGTGGTGCTTTTTAAGGACTTCCTGCTCCACGCATCTTTGTCAGAAGGCAGAGAGCGCCGCAACAGCACTGCTCGCCATGATGGTGTGACAGCCATGGCGCTTCATTACATAAGGTTGCTGGCAGGGCTGGAGACACAGAACACCCGCCAATTGTCCCACAGAGCAGCGGGCGCGCATTCATCACAGCACAGGCTTCCCGAATCCAATTTGCCGTACCTCTCTCTGTTCGCCCGCTCATTCATTTCAACCTACTTGAATTGTCTTGCACTGTTACATTTCTGATTGCTTGTTTTTTTTCCCCTTCATACTTTCTTTTCTTATTTATTTATTTATATATTTTGCATTTTGTACTGTATAAAGATAAGAAAACCTTTATGTGTCTCACAATGGAGAAATTCCCATATAAATAATTCCCACATAAATCCCATCCGTATAAACCGCTTAAGACCCTTCTCATCTTATCTTTGCTGCATTGTATTTTGACAAATTGTTCTTTGGTGTGACAACATTCCAAACATTGTATTTGATCCTACAAGCCAATTCCCACCTGCTACCTGCCTATCACGCCACAGGGGACACGTTGCCCCGATAAAAATCGACTACTATTTTGGCCGAAGGCAGAGACTTGAGTCTACGACCGCAGATTCCGAGTCATCTGCTGCCCAAGTTGCTATAACAAAGATGAAAAGGAGTTGAAGGGGGTGTGGGGAGGGAACCCTGCATGACTTATGCGGAATTATCCTCCAGTGTAAGCGGTCTACTTTGGTACTGCATGAAGAGAGACATTTATAGAGATGGACTACATAGCCAAATGTTATGTAATAAATCAGGGAAAGACTTTGGGACTTGCAGACTTCCACAGGGCATTCAAAATGTTTTGGAGGATGGCAGCTTTGATTCTCAAAGACGGACGGCAAAGGAAATCATGCTATGACTGTTAACAAGTCAAGAGAGAGACAAATGCGTTATTTGCAAAAGTTTGTCGGAAATTGAAAAGAAAAAGGTGAAGCTATTTTACTATTATTGAACAGCGGAACCTCTCAGGTGGAACGCAATGCATTCCTTTGCTGGATGACCCATTTTCAACCCCCCCCCCCCCCCCATTTGGAATACTGAAAACAGAAAATATTATTTCAAGGTTCAAATTGTTACTGAGCCACAATAAAATCTGTATGTTAAGCACCACCACACCATGGAACTGTTTTAATTTGTAATATATATATATATATATATAAATGGCCTAATGTGTCTCCTTTAATAACCCTTGCTCAGCCTGGTGCTTCTTTTGGCATAAGTGTTGGCCTCAAGAAGTTCGCTGAGGTGTCGTGATGACAATGATCCAATAAGAATCTGTTCTCAATTGCCTTACTTAGTTATTTAAACAATAGTTGGATGAAAAACAGAAATTCTGGGTCATTCAAAGTTCTATTATTATTTATTTTTTACTCAGTAACATGAGCACAACAGTGATGGGATACGACAGTATCTAAATATATTGGCCACGTCGGGGAGAAGGAGAGACGGGGCAAAGAAGAATCGCGAGCGTGACAAAGACTGAGAGATGGATAGGAGGACGGAAATAGCGCTGGTGGCCATGCCTTTCACCTTCATTTTCCACATAGCAGTATCCAATTTGTAAGAGCCACATACTCACAATCTCGTTTACTTTTACGACAAGTCTTGCATTTTTAAAAAAAATGTAATACTTGCACATAAACCACGTTGTCATCCCGCATCAGCGCTGCAAGATTTAAAGCTTGTCGTTTTAGTTCGAGGGAACATGGCACAGTGGTTATAAAAATATAAAATGGCACACAAACTCAGAAAGCATGGACTGGACATTGAGAGAACCGTTTCAAAGTGAAGGCTACATTTGGGGGGCATTGGGAGAGGGGGGGGGAGGTGAGTGCCTTCTTGTTTGTACTGGAGAGGCAATTCATTTCTACGAAACGGAATTAGGGCTCTTAGCCAGAGTGCTCTCCTGTTTCGCTGGTTAAGGCAAAGGAATGTGAACTCTGAAAAGGTGAGCTTGTCTGTGCGGAAAGACAATGTTTAGTTTGTATTAAACGCACTTCGACTTCATTGATTTCTTGATACAGAGTGCATTCACTTTTCTCGGGTGATCTGCTCCACGGTTCTGCGCAAAATGTGGATTTCCACAGAGGTTGAAATTTTTTTTTTTCAAAATTAAATTTTTGCCTCTATCACGAACCCCCAACACACAGTTTCCTATTACCAGTTGCCTTTTAAGCTTTAACCAAAAGGCCCTTATCCAGTTCTTACTACTCAGAGCAAGCAAACCAGACCGCAATTCTCTCTCTGTGCCTTAAATTCGTTTTCTCCAACTAATTGCAATCAAACAACTTAATAACTCAGGGGTAATGAGAGTCGCTTGCATTTACTCCCTGACCTGGGACGAGCAAGAATAAAGTGACTGAGCCGAGAGTCAAACACAGAACCTTTCAACTATGAGGCACACATCCCGAGCCACGACCCCGCATTCTGCCTTGCCGCTGTCCATGGTGCTACATTTCGGGCCGTTCAAGCGGTCCTGCCCAAGCAGCGCAAGAGTTTGGGCTTCGCAAACAACATGAACCGCAGCTTGATTGATCACCTCCGTCTAATTCGGCGCACGGCTTGGGCTCTCCCCCAAAGAGCTCCTTTCAAATTTAATGTCCTGAGGGGGAAGCCATTTCAATCAGTGAGCCTTTTCATTACCTTAACAGCCTCAACAGATAAGCAAGAGCAAGTCAAAGGAAATACATTGACAAGTACATTTACTAGTGCGTGTATGGAGTGATTGAGTACGCATCGATCGGCCGTAAACAATGTCAAAAGGAGACGCGGGTGTACGCGTGTACTATGAGCAACCCACACAGGGCTGTGTGGCAGGGAAGAGTTTAACTTCAGGCGAGGAAAATGTTTAACTTAGTACACACGAGGACATTTTTAGTTCAAGTTTTTTGTTGTTGTTCTAGACCCCACACATTATGAATCCAGCAATTAACAGTTTTGATCGTCTGATGTGTGACGCATTGCTGATGGTGTCGCGGTACACACGCCGGACAGCGTGTGCGGGCACCGTTCGATCAGCTCACACTCAGTGACGGTGTGAATGTGGGTGTGAATGGTCGTTTGTCCCTATATGTGCCCTGCGACTGACTGCCGACGAGTTCAAGGGTGTAGTCTGCCTCCCGCCCAAAGTCAGCTGGGATAGGCTGTTCAAGATAAGCGGTGTTGAAAATGGATGGGTGGTTGGATGGAGGTCGCGGGTATCCGACCGATACATCATCAAAAGCGCCACGTGCAGGCAGAGGAGAGTGCTCGGGAGGGAGATTGTCCGTCAAATTTACAAGGTTGTTTTGAGTAAGGGTGTTGATTTTATATTTGTCTTTAATTTAATCCCACTTATCATGAAGCATAAAGTGGACATTTGTAGTGACAGTAGAACAAAGTAATTCAGTCACACAGACACTTTAGTAATGAGTCGACGTCTCCATAAAATGAGGAGCTCGAAAAGCCTTTGCCTCAATCCACCAAAATATTTCTACCTCCTCTCAAATGGATGAGCCCTTATGAGCTGGACCATATTTGCTTCCGTATAAGGTGCCGCCTGTCGTCATGGATGTGTTCGGTTCACATGAGAAGTCGCATTTGATTTTGTAATGTGAATGATGACATATAACGATCTTTGAGGGACGCCGGTTACTACGCTGGACACCTGATCCTGTTATTAGGTTACACGGTGCATGAAAGTGTGAATAAAACAACGTGGCACACCAGCTTTGCAAATATAGCAAAGAAAAAGAGATATCATAAAAACATGACGCCGTCCGAGTCAAAATCGGCGTATTGCTACATAAATGGTGCCGGCCCGCGCTGCACATACAGTACAATCGTCAGTGCTCCAATACCGTTTTACGACAATTTACTGGCTTCATGAATTATTAAATAGCCCTCCGTCGACAGTAAATCATTCCCGATAGGTGTTTAAAGGTGTGAGGTCGATGTTTAGACTTAATACATCCACTGCCGGCGGCCCGGTAGTCCATGGGTTAGCACGTCGGCTTCACAGTGCAGAGGTACCGGGTTCGATTCCAGCTTCGGCCTCCCTGTGTGGAGTTTGCATGTTCTCCCCGGGCCTGCGTGGGTTTTCTCCGGGTGCTCCGGTTTCCTCCCACATTCCAAAAACATGCATGGCAGGCTGATTGGACGCTCTAAATTGTCCCTAGGTGTGAGTGTGGGCGTGGATGGTTGTTCGTCTCTGTGTGCCCTGGATTGGCTGGCAACTGATTCAGGGTGTCCCCCGCCTACTGCCCGAAGACGGCTGGGATAGGCT
This sequence comes from Hippocampus guttulatus, assembly GCF_054856545.1. Classification (NCBI taxonomy): domain Eukaryota; kingdom Metazoa; phylum Chordata; class Actinopteri; order Syngnathiformes; family Syngnathidae; genus Hippocampus; species Hippocampus guttulatus. Next base: position 18,834,515 of record NC_141265.1, read on the forward strand.
CCAGCACCCCCCGCGGCCCTAGTGAGGATCAGGCGGTTCGGAAATGGATGGACATCCACTGCCGGTGTGACGTGTGTAGCGGTTCTCACGACAGTGTGGAAAAAGTAGGTGGATGGCTATAGATAGCGGGGTGATTTGCCTACTGGTGTGTGGGAACTATCCACAGCTGGAGGTGTTTTGCCAAATTTTGCATTTATTCAGAAACTTCAGGTCCTTTCAGTGTCTCATAAAAGATTCAGCAGCCGAGTGGTGAGCAGATTCATCCTGGACTGTCTGCGTGTTGCCTTCATCCTGGACAAATGCATTTCCGAGCACAAGCAACAACAACAACAATAAAAAAAAGAAATTTAAAAAGCACAAACATGCGTGACAACCGTTTGTCTCTTGGTAAAGAAGACGGATGTTTTAGCAAGCAGAAAAGTTAGGTCGCCATCTCTCCTAGCATGGGGAAGAATCCTAAAGGGGAAACTGCGGACGTAAATGAAAGACGCCTTAATTGGCAGCTTATGTTTTCGCTGCGGCTCATTAGCGGCATGATGATTTTATTGAAACCGTCCTAAATGGGTTCTTTGCTGCTTCAGCGAGATGCAAACAAGCGAGCGGTGAGGAGGCATCCTGTGAACCTGGTGCTTGCCACCCAATGGGAAGGACTGTGAAAGGGAGGCAAAGCCGAAAGGCGCGTGCGCGCGACAAGGCACTCTTTCCTCCACTTTGATCTGACACTCACATCGTATCTGCTCTCCAGCACTTTGGGTTGTGTCAGGAAGTGTGACAGGAAGAGCGAGCGGGAAGGCTGACCTCAAATGCACTACCACGTGTTGGGGAATATGACTGATGTCTACCTTCGAGCTATTCTGACATCACATCCCAACCAAAACCAGACAGTAAATCGGGTGCGTGTGTCACGTTATGATGCCACATGGAAGTGTCAATGACATTTCCTGTTTGGATTTTTGCAGCAACTTCCTGTGGTGGTGTTGCAGCCAGATGATGTTTTACCACCGTCCTATTTTCTTGATGTTGATGATTTTGGCGGCGCTGCTTTTGTTTTTACCGTAAAAATCCCGCAACACGGTTGTTAGTGGCTCGCGCATTTACCTCACGGTTTCGAGGTTCTGGGTTTTGAATCTTGGCTCTTTTTTCATAAATGTGTAAAAAAAAAAAGTGTGACAAGTAAAACTGTTTGTGAATGTCTTGCGAACGTCTTTACAACCGTTGGCATTATTTATTGAACCTGGGGGGAAAAACGTTTGCAATCAGTGAGCTATCATCTTCAAAGTTAGTGGGAGCTTGATTTGCTTGATTTTTGCCGCAGTAACTTTGGACGTGCTTGCAACTTGCACATTGTGGATGTTACTGTTCTCCCACCTACTCGACGGCTATTTTTGCTGCATGGCTGACTAACTTCTGATTTTAAATTACAGGTCGAAAACAAATGTGGCAATTACTATGATGACAATACGTCACGGAAGTAATGTCTTACTGTTACTGCTTGGGATTTAAACAAATAAGGCGGTGACACCCAACTATTACGCTCATGTTTTTTTGCGTGTGGTAGCCTTTGATACATTCCACATATGTTATGCAATGGTGGAAGTTTTTATGTCGCCCGTTTATTTTTAGCATGAGACAGATCTATTTATTTTTTAGCAGCAGCGTGCCTCATGTATTTTGCATAAGGCAGTGTTATATATGCTTTAGGGTTGTGTGGGAGGGAGAAACAAAGAGGAGGAAGAACAAAGGGACCCAAGTGTGGCTTACAAAAAGCAGCGAATCAAGGAGGACTGAGCGACATGATGAAATTTGTAATTTAACAGTCCAAAACTGGACTTTCTGTCAAACAATGGCGACGGAGGCACCACATTTCCATCTTCATGGCTTTTCAGGAAATACATTGCGCTTCTTTTTTAATCCCCTTGCATTAAAATTAACCACAGGGATGGCGGGTGTGCTGTTTTTCGGTCTCGACACAAAGATGACAACGCCAGATATTTCTCAGCACTCCCCATCAATACCTCAAAATGGGCCAGCGGAGGTACATTTTAACCAACAACATATGTCATATCATATCATATCATATCATATCAAAACGACGGGGAGACGTGACCGAGTTAAAAAAAAGAGCTTTTAGGTGCCAAATAAGGATGAAATGATTTGTCTGTTTTCCTTGATCTGTCAAATTTGACTTGTGTTCACTTGATCCTCTCAAATGTGAAGAAAGAAAAAAAAACTGTCTTAAAATTGTAAACGTGTCAGCCGTCAATGCTGCCTACACCTGAGAAGTGAGGCGCTTTCAAATCTCATCAGCGATGAGATTTCAACTGTCTTTGATCAAAACTTCAACGTCTGTCATATGCAATGAAGGAAATAAATGGAGGGGGGCAAACAAGAAGCGGGTATCAAGGCTGTCTGAGCAGCACGTTACATGAGCTCGGCACAGACAACAACAAAAAAAAAAATGTTGCAACCCTGTTTCTAATGGGGAAAAAAATACAATTCTGTAAATCTGGCAGGCATTAAAAAGCAAAAGTGACGCAATCTTTGCAAACCCGATTTTCGTAGACAGGTGCATATGCGCTCGGTGCCAAAACTGGCGTATCTTTATTATGATGCTGGGGCAAGTCTAGGTTACAGTGTTTGTGAATTTGGCAATCGACATTGCTCCTCGTTGGCCATTCCGGCAGACCGAGGGCTTTCTCTATTACACGTCCGCGGCGCACCTGGCAATCTGGTGACGGAAAAAAAACTTGACTTAAGAGCGGGTGAAAACAGGTCTAAGTTGTTGCACAGGTGGTGTAACGTAATTTTGGTGGATTTGATCGAGATTCTGCACTCCGCTGATAAGTGTGGTGGATGCCATTGTATTTCATTCATAAAATGTATGCCATTAATGTGCGTTTTCGATTGGCTGGGAATCAGGTCGGATGTGCTCACTCCCACAACGACGCAAGCGCCCATTTTTACCCGTCAACGAAAAATGCCAAAAGGAAGAAAACCCGTGTGCAACGGTAGACTGAATTTTGTGCCACACTTGAACACACAAATGATATGGGGGGTGCATGTCAGTTTTTATATTTGTCGTAAATATTAGCATTCCAACACATGCTACAGACACCTACAGGACTGAGGTGTAACAGCAACAACCAAGACAGTACAGTGCGATCAGTCATGTTGTAGCCCTCAAGCTGCTCATTATTGTGCGAGCGCTTCAGTCGTTAGCTTTGACTTTCTGTCGCAGGCGATTTACTCACAGTGTGAGTTGGAATTTAAACTTCTCCCAAAACCAGCTTAAGGAGGCCATTGCTCTTGTGCAGTGACACCACCCAACCACGGGTCGATGGGAACCTGTTGTGGTGCATTTAATTACTCGCTAGATCTTATATACCATGACAAATGCAGCTCATGGTGCTTTAAGCAAAAAATAATAATTAACACAAGAAAAAACAATTTGATTATGTTTTTTTTCCTTTGGACCTCCCTCACTGACTGACAAAGTGTCAATCAATCAAACGTGTTTGGACAGCTTTCGGTGCGGCATGATAAGGAGCCCCATTACCGTGACAACGGCAAAGCTCCGAAACAGAAATGAGTCCATTTTAAAATGCCACGAAGAATGTCGACTGCACGATATCTACCACAACGGACACAATTAAATTTTGTTCAAAGAAAAGGCATCTTTTGGCAAAAAAAGATGGCCAGTACTTGCCACGAAACCACAAGCATGTTTCGCTCGTTTCTTGGCTAGCACGCGTTTGAATTGCAAAGAGAATAGACACGAAGAACGAAGGAATAAACTATTGTTAGCTAACGCTAACATGCAAATAACGGCAAACACAGCCAAGCCTTGGATGTTGTTTGGAGAGCAAAGATTGTAAACAATGAGGATGCACCCCTGAGTAAATAAAATGATCACTATCTCAGCCCGCCTGGTTGGCCTTAAGAGCCCACACATGGAAACACACACACACACACACACACATACACGAACACATTTCCACTTTAAATCCTTAGCATCCACAGAGGATGCTGATATTTAAAATATGAAAGGATGACAATTTTTTTTAATTGACTATTGATTTGTGGCTTTTTTAAAACGGCCAATGTCGTCGAGGTGCGCCAAAATTCCGAATATCGGCCTAAACCAGAGGTGGGCAAACTACGGCCCGCGGGCCGGATCCGGCCCGTTGGTGTTTTTAATCCGGCCCGCCGAAGATTGGTGCACAATTAAGGTTTGATTGCATTCATTTCGTTCGGACTTGTAATGACAGGTATTTCAACTCCAGGTGGCGCAGTTACTTCAAGTTGCAGAGCATAGGGAGGGAGGGGAAGACGAAGAAAGAGGGAGAGAGTAATGACCGTGGAAGGGAAAGTGATATTTATCTGATTAAACGAAGCGGGTAACAAAGTACGAAACATTCTACGAGACTTTGAAAAACAAGGAAGCGATTCTTACTCAGTCCGATTCTGGCAATTTCCATGCTCAGAGTGAATTGCTTGTGGCTCGAGTAAATCAACATTTCCTAGAATGGTTTGATTGTTATCATGTTAAAAACTTTCCGCAAACTGGACCGCTAATAAGAGAGGAGGCGAGTTCCATAGCGCTAACTATGAGCATCGAAGACTTCGAAGCGTCCCGAGGCTGGCTTCAAAAGTTCGTTGCGCGATATCAGCTGAGCAATGCTGTCATGTGTGGTGATCGAGACGAGGTAAAGTTAGAGACCGTGAGTGAGAGGAAAGAAAAGCCACCAGGTTTCTTACTCGTCTCATTTTGTAGCAAATAGTCCTAACTTTGTAATATTTTGTATATTTTTTTATATACCTGTACTGTCTGCTACAGTTTTTGGGCAATATAGTGTTGCACTTGTTGCTTGTGTTGTCACACATGTATGTTGTTAACATACTTGGACGTTCATGTAGGACATATACAATTGTTGTTTCACTGTTTTCATTTAAAAAAAAAAAAAGTATGTTCACACTTTAATGCTTTTGTTCTGTTGATGTTTGGTGTGGACTGTCAACCTATGCAGTTTTTTATATGTACCGTATCTTGTGCTGACCCGGCCCACCTGTCAAATTTTAGAAATCCATGTGGCCCCCGAGCCAAAACGTTTGCCCACCCCTGGCCTAAACAATAATTGGTTAATCACTGTTAAATATACCCTGAAGACCTTATTTTGACACTTCATTACAATTAATTTAATAATCCCCCTGTACAAGTCACGCAAGTTTCACGATGCCAACCTCGTCGACCAACATTGTGTTTGACCTTGACAAGTTTCAATCAAACCAATTCCCATGAGAAGACAGTGACCAAGATTGACAGGTCAGCCTTTTATCACGCGTGACGTGTGCCATCAAATCAGTGCGAGTAGAATATGTTAATTGCGAAAAAAGGCTGTGGTGCTTTTAGTAGCACTTTGTCACTCAAAGTAGCTTGTTGCGTTCAAATGCCGGCGTAAGAGACAGGCCTTGCGTTTGCTGCAACATGAAGTGTATCAGCGGGACTGCAATCAAAAGGCACATTTATACTGGCTAAGGAGGACAGAGAACACATCTGACAGATGACACATTTGCCGCCTTCACACTCACGTGCGCATCAACTAGAGGGCAGCGCTGGGCAGGTAATATCTCGACACGGGAGGAAAGTGCTTGCCATGCAAAAATCTGCGTGACGGGCCTGTTGGATTCATTTCACACTGACACAATTGACGTCTGCCTCTGAGCATTTGAATATAATGCCGCGGTCACGCCATTGAGAAGCTACGCTATCTATTTTTATACATTTAATAACTGCATTGAGTTGAGAGTCGATATGCCTCAACACCACATTTTTAAACCAATTACATATGAGTGCTCCCCGATACCAAGCAACCGATACTTATATGTCTTGTAATTGCAGTTCACATAATAGATGGATAAATGGACGGATGTTTTGTTTTATTCAAAATTATATTATTATCTTCAAAAAAAAAAAAAAAAAAGAAGGATAAGGTTGTATTCATGAAGCATGTTATGCATAAACTCTCAAATGGCACAGAAAGGGCAGAGCGATCAAGGGAACCAATGATATAATGAGCCGTTCACGGTTTTACCGGTCTCGTGCACACATTCAAACTTGCATGTCTTAAATCTTTGGGATTATATATTAATATGCAACAGGCAGGCTCAACAAGGGAGTTCCCAGGGTTGCTGGACAGAGAGGTGCCGGCTGGCTTTTCATTTCATTTCATTCTCCCCGAATGTTAAGTGGGTGACAACGTTCGAGAAATCCCAAAAATGACAGCAGAAAGCAAGGCAGGGAAGCCCCGTCTTCTCAATAAATTACAAATTCTGCTATAGTCTGCATTTCACAGTTGTAGAGTTTTGTGATTGCTTTGGCATTTCTCACAGCGCCTTACGCAAACTGGCTGCAAACTCCCATTCATCATCTCGTATAATATTGTACACCTCATTTCACATTAATTTCGGCACGCACTCTGAGCAAGCACACACACACACTCAAGATAGCACAGTGTTAAATCCTCTGGCTGTTTTTTAAGGGGTACTGGACATTGGGTTGGAATATTTGGGGTGAGAATACAATTTTGAGCTCCGAAATTGAAATCCTTATCAGTTAAAGTCACTGCAGCAAATCCTAAAAGTGTGACAGGATATCGTAATTTATTCAAAGTAGAAATGAAGAACAAGAAATCTTGGACAACCACAACGTGTGCGACTGGACATCTTCTGGAATTTTGTTTGCCATGGCGCACAAAAGCCCAACGTGATCCCTTCAAAAAATGCTAACATTAGCCAAAACTGGCAACCCTGTCATTGTTATTGCCCAACTTTTCAGCAAGCTCACATAGTTTGCGGTTTGTATGTACATAGTAGGACCGGGGGAGGGAAAAAGTCCACCAGTTCGACCAAGTCAATCACAAAAAATGGTCGACACAATTTTTTTTTGCCCCGAGGAATTGCCGACACCATTTCCAGTCCATTGTACTTAACTCAAAACCACTTTAACCCCTTTTGCAGTTTATGAGCACTCTCTTGGTGGAAAATTGACACTGAAGTCGATGAGATTTTCCATGTTAGGGGCACGTTTCGTTACGTGTCGCCACAGTGATTACATGTTTGGTAGTTTTTAAACCGGATTTCCTTCCTGATGAATCCCACTCATTTTTATCCGGGTTTGGTTCCGGGTAACACAGGCACTGGTTTGAAATTAGCATCTGGCTAACCATTAGCATGTTCGAGTTGATGACAGGGATTTGAGCCATGATCTCCTGTGATTAGTCGATTATTCGAAGGAAGGTCTGTGATAGTCAATTCTAAAATGACTGGACGGTGGCAGACCTAGTAAAAAGTCTTCTTGAAGTTAATTTGCCCCCCCACACCCTCAAATTGGAGGAGCGTGACCAATATGCACCTCTAACAGCATAACGTCTACGTAATACAATGAATTTTCTTTTCTATAAGGGTTAAGTGCAATCATAAATCTCAAGATTTTTTTTTTCGATAAAATGGGGACGTTTTAAAGGCAGCTCATGATGATATTGACTTAGATAATCCTTGGCTGCTCTGCATGCTATCGAATAAGTGTCATGAAAATGCCAAAGAAAAAAACAAACCAAGAAGCCCGAGACAATCCTTTGATGCTCAGGACTGAGCTCCAACAACGTATGCTGAGGTCTCACATGATCTCAAGACACAAAAGCAGTTTTTTATGCAACTTTGCTGAAATATTTCATACTTAGACAACCTCAGGTGTGTTCGACTTCAGAGGTTTGGGCGAATGCACTGGGGACACACCAAAACACCTGGTGTGAGATTGCGGGATCACAGCAACTTGTACATATTGAGGAATGCTCACACACACCCACACATGCGCACGCGCACACACGTACTCACGTTCAAATCAAGTGTTACAGTGAAATCCTTTTAAGCAGGCTATACATATGCAATGAAGTGGGACACCAGCTGTGTGCTTTTAGATCAGAGCGAAGGACTTCCTCCAAGAGCCTCTCGGATCAAGAGAGGGCAAAGTGGCTCTTAAAATAAAGGTATGAAAATTAGCTATACACGTGCCTGTCAACAAGTAATACGGACTGTCACATGATTCACATGGAGAACTGACACACTGGCCCTGAGTTGAGAAAGATAAGATGTGCTAGGATGACAACTATAGCTTAGTTTTTTTTGGGGGGGAGGGGGCACACTACTGTCAAGGTGCGCTGTTGCTCTGTCAATTTAAAAACTTGTCAACTTTGGTTTCACGCTGCACATTTACATAGTCGAAATCGTGAACCTCCTCAGTGCACCCGTCAGCGTTCATTTAACATCTCGCCTCATCCGTCTGCACAAATCTCTTCTCGTCCGCCTCTCTCTGTTCAAATCAAGCTTCTACTTCCAACGCAACCATGAGCGAACCCAATTCCACACTCACACTTTTCCCCTCTTGTATCTTGCATCGTTCAGATCTCGAATCTTTGAAAAAATCTCCCCACTCCCCATCTTTGTCCTCCTCCACAACGGCACTTCTGCCACACTCGAGTATTACTGAGAACGTCAATTCCTGAGCGCATTCAAAGACGTCCAAAGACTTGACACAGTGCCCCCAGAGGCAGTCAAACATTGACAACCTCTTTTATGAATCCGATGCAGCTTTGCGCTCTTTTTACCTTGAGCAGGCGCACAGATGGCAGGAAGGCTGCGTGGCACAGTTTCCTGATAGTCCAGTTGATTGGCCGCGGCGCGTCCAGTTGGTTCATGGCGCCCACTCTCCTCGGTGCCTGGAACCTTCCCCCGGCACCAGGATCAAGGTGGGGCAGAAATGGGAGAAGATCTCCAGCTCCAAGCACCGCAAAGCGCACAAGTCCCAGGGCATGACCCTCCAGGCGCAACCATCAACCACTCCTGCTGGCGGCACCACTTTAGAAGCCTTTACTTCCCAGAGGAGATGAATCGCCCTGTCCTCAGGTCCCTCGTCCCTCTCTCCTTGCCCAACACAACCCCCCACCCCACCCCCTCCTCAGGCCCACACAGATCCACAGAGTCGGGGGCAAGGTTGGAAAACCGGGAGCATTACTTTCCGCTTCCACCCGCGGCCACGCAAGACAAGAAACAAGACTGTGCGGTATTTCCCCAAGTGGAGCAGAGCCGAGGAACAAGAGATAAGAGCGTGCAGAGCGAGGGGGATGCAGGTAGAGAGAAAAAGCAAGAGGGGGTTGGGGGGTGGGGGGCGTGAGAAAGAGAGAGGCAAGCAGCGCAGTGGCGAATAGCGCAGAAGGGAGAGCGAGATGGAGCGCAAAAACGGAGCAGCGTGACGGGCGACGGGTTACATTTTCAAGCTGCCTTTCCACCGCTGCCTCCCAAGATGAGATCGAAAGACGGAGCGAGCTGAAGGAGGTGACAGAAGGGGAACATTTGCTAATCAAGCTGAAATGAACTCACAATTGAGGTTGGGGGCGGGGGGCGTGTAAGAAAGGTTGTGTTGGAAAAAAAAAGTGATGAGACAGAAGAAAAGAGCACGATGAATTGGAAGGGAGTGCGGCAACCGATGTTGGTCAAGAGGGAACTGGAGGGGGGGTACCAGTGGCAGATCGCTGCCTTATAAAGAGAATTCTGGTGGAGCATGAAAATGGAAGGAGATGGAGAAAAAAATATATAATAATAATAATTTTAAAAAGAATCTAGCCACTGTGTCCACAAGGAGTGTGACCTACTTACTGACGTGCAGATACTCCTTAAATTGGCTACGCAAGATATCAAAAAGCGAATGTCAATTTTCTGTCTCAGAATCCTCGCCGGCTTCCCCCGTGATGCGCTAATCAGGCTATCCACAGCAGTTTCTCTCCCAATCTATCGACACATACGACTAGTTAGTGGACCGCAAGCGTTTTCTTTCAGTCAAGAAAAGGTCACGTGACAAGGCTACAAGGGCAGCACACTGGAAGGGATAACTACAGAAAGCTACATTTACTTAATGATACACTCCGGAATGTTTTGTGGACACGTTATAGGAAATTGACTTTTTACTGACTTATTCACAATTATCTGGTCTCTGGAGAGCCTGCCCGTCCATCAATACGTCGTCTTCTCTTTGGCCCACTTTAATTCAGCAGTGGGGCTAATTGACATAACCACACTCACATTGGGTTTTCTCCACCCATAACATGTTTACGAAGGCTGGGCTAAGATCTGAGTCCACTTTCAAGCTACAGCCAGAATCAGGAGCCGGATGAAATAGTATCGAGCAAAAATGCACACATCCCCCATGGCGGTGATGCCCCTTTGAAGTAAAATGGTAAGCAGAGCTGCAGTGCGTTTCATTGGGTGCACAGATTAGTGTAATCTTTTGATACACTGTAACTAGTTGACTACTCTGTGCAGTGGGTGACGTGGTGGTGATGGTGGAAGCATGTGTTTGGTGATGTGTCCATACATGTGTCACAAACGCACAATGTGGTGTGTGAAGTGCTGCCTACATGAGTGAAAATGCCTTAATAATTATGGCCACTCAAATTTTATGTTAGGTGTTCATTACGAAACACGGACAACACATAAAAATGAAAAAAAAAATGGACCTACGTGTGTTTCACCGGACAGCGACGATATGTGAAAGTGGAGTCACCCACTCACAGAACACGTTCGTGTGTGTGTGATGTGCTGTGTTGAGATGATCGGAGCGCACCAGATACCGTGAGATCATAACTGTTAAATGCCTGATTTTCTCATTTCTGTAAATGACCTTTAAAAAAAAAATCTCTCGAGATTGACCACATCTCTGTGTGTCTACCAGGCCTTCAACAAGCAACCAACTATCTGGAACACAATTCCATCCACGGTACAATCAATAAAGTTGTCTGAGAACGAGCCAGCAAGGAAACCATCCACATCAAACAAAGTCCTCTCCGAAGAGAGGAGGGGGGCTGGCACCCTCAACTATCGTCTGCTTCGAACAATGTTCTTCCATCCCACCCAGAAGGATTTTCTCTTTTAATGGGAAGGAGCTGTTTGGCCATCAGCAGTTGGAAAGTTTTTTTCCGTATGCTTTTTCCCTCCTATATCTAATAACGGCTTTCATGCAATAAAGTCAAACAAAGAAATTTCGGTAAATTCCAACACACTAGAGCCCATAGTCTATTTTTGCACCTTTTTTTTTAAAATGTGTAGCTGTTCTGTATGAATGGCACAAAAAATACCCCAACAACAACTGGTGGGACAAAATTAAAATTTTCCACGTTTGGAGCTTGCAACAAAAATGTAAAGCAGAGGCCGGACAACGATGCCTGTGCGAAAGGCAATTCCACAGTGACACGATGTTCACTTCTCCCCCCCGGTTGAAAGGGGGGCTAAATGATAAATGTCGTCACACAATTGCGATGACCTCATCCTGAGAGATGTGTCTTCACATCCTCAAAGCTTCAACTGAGGTGAGCAAATCAAAGTAAACATTTAAAAGCAATTCTTTTTGCAATTTCATGGAATATTTGGTTGTGCTTGTCTGTTTCAGCTTCTGATTACGACGTGGATAATAAAACACTCACCAAAACAAAGCCAGAGCAGAACATAAATGACCAAAGTGTGACGTGAAAGATGATTTGTTGGGAAGTGAGATAAAGTCACTGAGGGATCACACATGTTGATGACTGGGGAGGGGATTGTGGGGGAGAGGTCCCTCTCTGCATGCATGCATGCACGTGTAAAATTCATCTTAAAATTACAAACCTGAAAGGGGAAAGGAAAATGAAACTAAGCCGCCAAAGAGCAAACAACTTTAAGCGGTTGTTATGTCCATTGAAGCACGACGTGTAATGTCCTAACACATCGAGGACCATCCTCCCCTCGTGTATGCCATTGGAATAACTGGATATCAAAATATATCCCAATTTATCTTGAGGCCAGCACCACGTTGTCACAGTGGGTGTGTTGCGCTGTTGACGGTCAGCGACTGACATTAAGAATCTTCACCTGACCACCTCCCCCGGGGGACCTGCAAGACCTCAGAGGGGCTGTCCATCATGTGCATTGCATTGCTATTCACTGGGGAGACATCGTGTGTGTGTGTGTGTGTGTGTGTGTGTGTGTGTGTGTGTGTGTGTGTGTGTGTGTGTGTGTGTGTTCAATATAGCACCTTTGACTTGCCACCTTTTGTGTGTGGATCTTCCGTTTTGTGTGGCCCACACAAGAAGAATGCTGCCTTTCCCCCTATTAGACCGCGTGTGTATGAGTGCGTTCCTCCTCATGTCAACCCTGAGATAGGACTGAAAAACATAACTCAAATGGCTTTTCTTCCCTCCTGACTCTAGATGGCAGCCTCTTCATGCAAAAAATAACCACCTGAGCCTGGGCTCAGAGAAAGCAGAAAAAGTGTGAGATGTGAAAGGAACTGGTCGAATAAGCATCGCTGTCTGATTGTTAAATTCACTGAGAATGTTTGGAAGCAAAATTATTGCGCTGCCTGGGCCTAAACAAAAAAATGAAATGAAAAAAACCCCCAAATTGTTTCCTTGACCACAAGGGGGCACTACACACATACACTGGGCTCCTCTTCCAGTTTCAATATTTATCAGCTTAAGTATTTGACGGGGTGGTGAAGGGGTATAACTAATTCTGACAATATTAATATATATTCAGGCACTTGCAGCCAATAAGACAAGGCAAGATGGGATCACAAGTGATTTATTCCCCTCACGGGGAAATTAACTTGGAAGCGCCACAATTTTTTTTTTCTGAATAATTAAAGGGTTTCATTTCTGTGGGCATAAATCAAATACGGGAACAACCATTTTTTAAACCGCATTGCTTTAAATTATTGCCCTCTTGAACAACAATCAAGAAAGCAATTCTTTGCTCTTATGGTTTTACAGAATTTGCATTTCCTTGTTCCATGGCAGGTTTTTCCATGCAGTCATCATGTGAGGCATGCATATCGTAAATTACACAGTGAACTGTGGAGCGGGAGTGAATCTGTGTTGCTGAGGCACAGCGCTGCGCGACGTGCTGACCCTGTGACATCATCTATCTGCCCAGTGACAGGAGTGACAGCAAGGTCCTTTCCCACGTGTCAATCAAACAAAACCGAGCTGTTTGTTCCCGGGGGAGACGGCATGCACAAAGTGGTTGAAGTTAGAACCTTGGTCGACGCATTCTTATGTCATCAACCCATCTTTGTCGAAAACGATGTCCCTGAATCAGTGAAACAGGGTGCCGCACTGTGAATTTAGAGCACTGATCAATGTCTTCCGGGATGCTGACTCACTTTTTTTTTTTTTTTTAATGGGAGAAATGGGAGAAAATGTAATCCGTTTGTGATAGCCAATCAGAAAAGCAGGCAATTTAAATTCACATTTTGACATCCTTTATCTCTTTGAATGAGAGCGCGTGTTAACGGTCACATGACATTTTTATTTCGGTTTATTCCGACTCCTCGAGAGACATATCCTGCCTGTTTTAGAGTCTTCCGTACTCCAACATGCCTGATTCAATAGTTCATGCTGGTTTCGGGCCTCTACAGAGCTTGCTGATGAGCTGATCATTTGAATCTGGAGCATTGAAGTAGCTGCATTTGGCTGGCAACCAGTTCAGGGTGTCCCCCACCTACTGCCCGAAGGCAACTGGGAGAGGCTCCAGCACCCACCTACCCCTGTGACCCTTGGGAGGATAGAGTGGATTGGAAAATGGATGGATGGCTAGATGGATGGTGTTGAAGTAGAGAGAGAGAGAGAGAGAGAGAGATCTAAAATGGGCATGATATGGCTCTCGAGGAACCGGAGTTCCCGATGCCTCTTTTAGCACAACGAGCAGGGGACATTTGAGAGCGAGGACAATAACTTGATTTCTCATGATTTTGAAGCCTCGTTTTCTGTTTTTGCTAGTGTATGGTATATTTTATAGACTTGCAGATTCAATTTGTTCCGTCTTTCCAATCCGGTGGGTGTTGGTTTGTAACAATACGTTTCTGATGTCAAAATTTGGCAGTAATATTTCTTTTTGCCATACAAAGACTAACCTTCACGACTCACATTCCCGTTGGTTTTGTACTGTACGGTATGTTATGGTCGTGGTTCAGAGGAATATCACCTCGGTGATTGACCGGATCCATCAAAAAGTCAATTTTCCACACGGCAAGTAACACGGTCAAATTTCTGGAAAAACAGGTGACTGAAGGCATGCGCTGACAAAGTTGTCCCTTATGTATGGATGGCGGAATAAGCTCTTATCTAATTTGGCCCGCCTCTGTGTGATGCTTTCTCCCAGGAGGATGCTGGGGATGTGACAGTTCAATACCGCTCTGAATACACACACGCACAGCAGCCCTCTCCTCCCGCTGCCCGGAGGAAGCAGGAAGACCTCTGCTGAGTCGAGTATCGTCCTCCATCTGGATAGAGGCAACGATTATGAGCCTGCATACGGTTTCCGCACCATGTCCATACACACGCATGCTTTCTCTCTCAAATATCTTGATAATTTCTGTGCATTTCTTTTTTAAGTTCTTAACAGCACTTCCTGCAAATGTCTCAAGTCAAATTTCAGTGCTGTGTTACGATGGTGTAATCTTGAGCTTTTAGCATTTGGTAAGAAACAAAATGTCTGCAAATGTTTTGTTGGGTGGAAAATATCTGATATATGGGCAATGACATGCATTCCTCACACGGTTGGTAAAATTTCAGTTTTGATTTATTTAACACTTCCAAGCACAATAACAACAACAAAGCTCCACGAGCCTCATTGGAGTAGGCACAACCATCCACGGTCACACACACACCTTGGGACAATTTAGAGTTTTCAATCAGCCTGCCACGCATGTTTTTGGAATGTGTGAGGAAACCCGAGTACCCGCAGAAAACCCACGCAGGGAAAACATGCAAACTCCACACAGGGAGGCCGGAGCTGGAATCGATCCCTGCACTTCTGCACCGTGAGGCCGACGACACGCTCACCACTGGACCACCGGGCCGCCTTTTTAATCATCTATAACAATAATTGTTATGAAGTGATTATTTCAAAATAGACACTATTTTGGAGGAATGCAGATAAATGTCAACTCATGCCGGAGCGGCAGTTCCCCTTAGAAAATGACGTTGTGGAGTCAACTGGAACAATAATTGCGTTTAAGACAGCGTTTCCCCATCACGAGATCATCCCAGAGCAGATGATGTAGTTCTCGACGCTACTGGGAGGCCGTTTAATGGAGGCAACGGAGGTCCACTGGGCTGCGCCATTAACTTGTTAATGCTTCCTTGAAAACGATATCTTTAATGAACTGACAAAATGACTACCTTCGACCCACGTTTTACATCTCTGCATGTCAAAATGTGCCTTTTTATGGCCCTAGTCAAGTAAAATCATGACGGCATCGCCAAAGAGCAATTGTGAAACAACTCGTGACACCTTAACAGCACTCGAAAACTGCAACGTGAAATGCTGCCACATCTGTCCATTTACATCTAAAAGTGTGGACTGATGGTGGAGGCGCCATCCCTGCTCTTAAGGACAAATTAAGGGTTGAAGGTCTTGCTCAAGGACACTTTGCAATCGCCTCTGGAGGAGGGAGTCACTGAAATTCCAATTATGTGACAACCACTCTACCTCCTGATCCTGGGTAGAGGGGAAAAAAAAAGAACAAAAACAAAAAACAAAGACGGCGCGACACATTATGGATTTGGGGAAAACAAGTGCAAAAAGCAAGTTCGCTACATTTCTGTTCACACCTCCAAGTTGTTTGGAAGAATTGCTCTTTTTGCATAATCTGGCTGAGTTAAAACAAGTGAAGCGGCAGGAAGCTTCGCGGAAATGGCTTTGAGGAAGAGAACGCTTGCGCTTATTTGTACTTAAAACCATATTAGCAATTCACCGGGGCATTGTGGAGAACAATGAATATGCTGAAACCAAATCCGCGCAAATGGTGCATTTTTAAATTCATTAGTCTCTTCACTGAAGGCTTACGACTGCATACAAATGACATGCTTATTGATTTTGGAATTGCAATGGTGTGAAACGCGCGTTCTCAAAGGAAATGCGCATTTTGATGGGATTCAAGCCAAGCTCTAAACTTGTTTGACATGGCACTATTGGGGACATTACCATTTTTTCGGAGGCCTCTGGAAGTGCCGCTAAGTTTCAGTGGTGAAACCAGTTAACAAGAAAAAGTTCCTCAAACATTGTCAAAAGTCACACGTGACCTCCTCCTAACCTATCGTTGTGCCAACTCACGTTCATCAAGAGGAGAAACATTTATTTCCTCCATTTGACCTTTACTGTCACTTCAAAACAATCAGAAGCCTGACAAGCTGAGAAATGAAGCCGCCCCTGCATCAAAAGATCAAGATTGTTATCGCGATGATGACAGATTGGAAGGCGAGGAAATCCCCGATTGAAGACTTGGCCAAGGGCAAATTGAAATGATCTAGCCAGGCACACAACAATTAAACAATCAGTGAACAGCTGATAAATGAAAACATACGAACCCAAGAGGATTAAAAGAAACACCTTGGACATTTCCGGGGCTGTGTGGGCCACACTCGAGCTCCACACGAGATTTTGAAAATACATTTCACAAGGGTAAAATCTGTTTTTGGGGTGGCGGGGGGAACGATGAGGGAACATTTAAAGGCCTTTGTTTGAGAGCATGATGGTCCGTTGGCACAAGTTATTGCCGTGCCGACCCAATTTAAGAGTAGTCCTACAGTATGTTGCGCGCGAGACAGACATGAGATCACTTCAGTGCCCATCTGTTAATACCCTCAGCTCCCCGGTCTATGCTGTCAGTTCAGGGATCTGCTGGGAGATAACACACACACACACACACACACACACACACACACACACACACACACACACACACACACACACACACACACACACACACAATCTATAACTGCTAGATTAGCTTTAGCACTTGCCAAGCTAATCTTCTAAGTCAACAGAGCAATGCAGACACGGCTCAGTGTCAGAAAGCACTAAAATGAACAGTCACTCTTTTGACTTGAATTCTGCACAGCCTACTGGCATCTTTAAAGCTCCTTCTTTGGACCCCGTGAGCCTTTGCTATGCCAGCCATCAGGTTCACGTCCAGTTTTAAGAACACACTGTAACATGGGCATCAATAGGAAGCTAACCACGGGACTAGTTGGAATATACTTTAAATTGGGAGTGAAAGGGGTTTATTTTTAGGTTCTCAACACTTAGTTCAGATAAAAAGATTGGGGAAGGGGATTGGGCCTGTGACGTTGTAGAAAAGAAAATTGCCACGGGGATAGGCAAACATGCTAAACGTGGCCACGGGTCGAAGAGGGAGATTCCAAGAAACAACATGGAGGAATGTCATAAGCCGACACGGTTGGCAATGGGAGAAAATGCTGAAGTGTCTTGCATCTGGCAAAGAATTAGCTCAGCAGAGCCTTGAATAGATGGGCTGACTGACTGACTGGCAGAGTGAAAGCCATTAGGAGAGCACAGCATTTACTCCCCGTGGCACTCTGCCAGGTAAATTAAAAAAAAAAAGTGTACCGGTATTCTTTCATTTTCTTAAGTCATGCCAGTGTGAGCTGCAAGCCATGCAGATTCTGCTATTTTAAAAAGAGACAGATCTTTAGGGGTGGGGGATCAGTCAAATTGTAGATGTGAACTACAACAGCTTAAGTTCACAATAAAATAAAATAAACTCTTCCCTCGCCCGATTTTGAATCGGTCGACTTACTTTTGAATCATGGCCACTTGAAGGTCATGCCAGGCATCCAACGGGAAGGGATCGACAGCTCGGATGAATTTTTGACGTGTCAAAAAAGTGGTCAACTGTAGCGATAAGATTTCTCAAACTCTGAGGTTTTATCTCATCTGTCCAAAAAATGGACAGGATGCCAGAATCGTGTCATAAAGTTAATCTTTCTTCTGATTTCTTTTTTTGCACAGATTATTTTTGAGCATGAGCATTCATGTCCACAGACTGCTAACCTTCACCTTCTCCCCCGCAAAAGTCAGACATTTTTGATTTCTAGCACTTAATGTACTTTACCCTTTGAGGGACAGCGGTTACGACAGTGGACATCTTATCATGTTATCAGGTTACAGGATGCATGAAAGGGTTAAACTGAACAGCGGTGGCCCTACCAAAGAGCCAAGAAGTCAAGTCGTGACTCTCAGGTGGTCTGTAAAGAGCAAGCAAGCACTTGCCCAGCTTTGGTATTTTCTATCGTATGTTTACGCATGGCCCTAGAAAGTGAAAAAGGCACATCAGATATGTGGATTAAACTAGTCAAGTGAAACAGCGCATGATATAGCCGTCTGGTCACTATAGCAACGTGGATATACCATAATGATCATCTTGCGCTTTGGAGTTATAAAAAAAATAAATAAATAAAAATAAAAAGCTATACCATCAGCTCAGTGGGTCACAAGCATTTGGCGATTGCTTTTATGGGAATGAGGATTATTGCAACACGAAGCATGTGAAGTTCCAAAGCAGACAGCTCACGGCATCAGACGCTTCGACTTCAAAGCAGCGGTTGAAAGGGAGACATCGGCGGATATCCATTCATCAATGTGTCGCTACATTCAAATACAAAAAAAACAAAACAAAAGATGAGCCTCAATCAAGAACACATCAGTCCATGTTTCGGCTACCCTGCCGCAAGGTGAGAGCTGCAGGGTCGTAGTTTAAGATACTGTCCATAAAGGGGGCCCACCTGTGTTTTACGGCATTCGGTGGCATACAATGTCTGGAGGTTATGAACAAGTGAAATTAGATATAATTGTGTATTTAAGCAATTGAGGATGCAACCAGAAGCGGTATGATTGATTTCGTTTGTGGTCCAAAGAAAAAAAGAATAGTATGGTATACTATATTCACATATGGCTTAACTCCTCCTGGCAGTATTATTCAGCTAGTGATATTCCCACAATTTAGTTCAGAACATTTGGAGAAAACCCCATGATGATTCAAGAAATACAAATTCCATGATCAATCGAGGAAATGTGCTTTGTAATTCAAATGTCAGACCCCCCCCCCCCCCGAGTAAAAACATTATAAAAATTGAAGAACGAGATCCAATTGTTGGCCCACATTGAGGTCTCAAGTGCCTTCCTCTCTGTCCGCTATTATGGAAATTTGCAGACTGTCGTACAGTGCTGAACAGTTTGTGCAAAATCCACTAAATACTTGTTAGAAGAGAAGCAATGATGCAAGACTTTGGACAGATTTTGGATTTGGTATTGTCCGATCAGTGCCCACACACAGCCACAAGAAAAAATAAAATGAAAATTAATGAGGGCTAGAGTTTTTGAAAGACAGCAGCAGGAGGGAGGCGAGAGATCATATTTCTGCATTGAAAAATTGAATGGGAGCCGTCTAAATGGCAGCTGTCTGGGGTTGAAGCATGACTGAGCATCTCTGAAACATTTCTCTCTCTCTCGGGTGTCTCCACTGCTGTTCCTCTCCTCCTGCGCCTGAATAAGAATGCATTAGACGAAGAAACTCCAATTACAAAGCTTTGATCAGAGCCCAGGCTGGAAATCTGACAAATCCATTTGAAAAGCCACTCATATGGAGAGCGTGTGAAGAAACACGATTTGGAAACAGCACTCCGGGTTAAGTGCCTTTGCCACCCAACGAATGCAAAGTGAGGGACTCAAAAAAAAAACTCATTTATGTCATTGGTATTTGGTGGAAGAGCTGTTAGATGACAAATATTACTTCTGTATTCAGTTCACTTGGGCAATGGGCTAATTTTTGGGTAAGCTCATTTGTGACGTTACAATTCAACATTATATTACCAGAGGGAATATAAAAGATTACAAAGACCGTGTTCTGTTACACGCTCGGTCACTCAAACAGAACCTGTGCAGTGCGCGTGCGCTCCAAGATAGTATGAGTTATTCTATGAGAAGCCCTGCATCTCGGGTTACGGTCAAAATTCAGATTTCTGAAACATTCGGCACCACCCGTTGACATGCGTGAGCGGACAGAATTATTCCGACATTTGAAAAACTCGCTTTAAGTGGCGACGCATGGACTCCTTGAGGCAAACTGCTGTCATTAAAACACATGATATTCCTGTCACTCACCACAGGGATGAAGCAGTCAGATTCTTTAACATTCCAAAAGTGTGCCGTTGTGGTGCGTCTCTGAGTTTTGCTGTGATTGTTCACTTCTGCTTGTGCATTTTCGGCGAGTTGGGCGCCAGACATATGAACTTGCATTCATCTATTCATCCATTTTCCGATCCGCTTTATCCTCACAAGGAACGCGGGGGTGTGCTGGAGCCTAACCCAGCCGTCTTAGGGCAGTAGGCGGTGGACACCCTAAACCGGTTGCCAGCCAATCGCAGGGCACACATAGACGACCAACCATCCGCACCAAGGGACAATTTTGAGTGTTTAATCAGCCTACCATGCATATTTTTGGAATGTTGGAGAAAACCGGAGTACCCGGAGAAAACCCACACAGGCACGGGGGAGAACACAGGAAGGCCGGAGCCGGGATCGAACCCACAACCTCTGCACTGTGAGGTCGACGCTTGCCCACCAAGCCGCCCACATACGAACTTGTACACACATATTATGTGTGTGTCTATATACCCACTGTGTCATTTTCGCCATAGAGACAGAAAATAAGATTGAACACACTGCAGAAAAATCAATGGTGATGTGAGGGTGTCGGCATACAAGAACTTCCTGTACTACAAAGTCCAAGATTCCTTGCAGATAGAGCAAGAGCATGCGCAGAACACAAACCAAGGAACGAAGGAACTAACTCAATCATGTTTGACCCAATGACCCAATGCCTGGGTTCGAAAAGGAGGAATTGCAGGGGTCATATCTGGGTTTTAAAAACCCGAATAAGGGCATTTTCCATTTATTTATTTTTTTGTTGCGCTTGTTGACATGTTTTTTAAAAACCTGAATACTGCCAATATTTGGGTTTTTAAAGGGTTATTAACTGCATGAATACACTGTCTTTGCTCTCTAAACCTAATTGATGCTCAATACTGCTACTGACAGACTTTTGTTCTCTGTACTCTTTTCCTCTGTATCAACCATTTACAATACCCGGCGTATTTTTTTCCCTTTGCTATTGATAGAAAGTTTCATGCCCAGATGGCATCATGGTCAAAACGATCCCCATTCGCACGGACCCGCCGAAAACACAAAACCATTCTAATGCGCGTCACGCAACTAAATGGCGACTTTTCCTCACACCACGAATGCACGCGATTCCAACACCTCCCACCACATTTGCTGCTCAAAACAAACTCTTCGTGAGACCTCCAGCTGTTTCCAAGTTACCGTCGCTACGGGTGCCAGTCAAGAAACCCCCCAACAGACAACATCAGTGCCGTCAAATAACCATCACAGTTGTCCAATCAACTGAAACATGTTAAGCGGATTACATGCCAGTCAAGTCTCAGGTTCTCTGACTCAGCTAACCACCTCAGTGAAGGAACTGAGGATGAAAGGTGGGGCTTGAATGCCACAGAGGCAGGCCAATTACTCGGATCTCTCTCACGCACACACACACACACACACACACACACACACATTTTCTAGCTGTCCATCATGTCTGATGATGACACTTGCTCCAAGGGAGGGGAGGATGGGTAGGGTGAGGGGGGCGGGGGGGCTCAGCGACTCTGTCGCTGGTGCCACTTCTCGTGGGCATAGAGACCGATTCTTGAGCCGCAGACTCGACCACAGATGGAGCAAGGGAAACCGGATACCAGGGGGGTACCAGCTGCCCGCTGGTGTCATTGAATGCGTTTCTCGGTTCGTCTGGCTTGGTTAATTTTGTGTATTTCAGAGATTGCAGTGGCACAAGTGATCTGCCAGGTTGGTCTGTTGAGTGCAAGTGTTTCAAGCTGCGTGGGGTTGACGTTGGCTCGCTTTAGGAGGTCCCTGCTGTAGTCCTTGAGGCGCCGCTTTTGCCCCCCAGAAGAACGCTTTGCACCTCTCAGTTGGCCATAGAGGACCTGGCGGGGCAGGCGGTTGTCTGGCATGCGAATGGTGTGTCCAATCCACCGAAGATGTTTCTTCGCCACGGCCGGGCGTGGTCCACTACGTTTAGTGGAGTGCCATTAATGTGAAAGCTGGGGGATGTGGAAGTTGGGGTAGCGAGTTGGAACATGACCTCAGTTTTTTTAATGTTGATCTGAAGACCAAAGGATTGGTACAGATTGGAAATGGTGTCCAGGGCGTGCTGCATAGAGTTTGAACTGTGAGCTAGTATAGTGCAGTCATCAGCATACTGAAGCTCACAGATCTGACAAATTTTTGTCTTTGTGTGAGCCTGGAGCCGTCTGATGTTGAAGAGGCTTCCGTCTAGGCGGTATTCCATATGGACACCGTCTTCATGTCCCATGCCACGGTGGAAGAGGATGTTAAAAAGCACTGGAGCCAAGACACAGCCCTGCTTCACCCCGACTTTCATCTTGAAGAGCTCTGACTGGAGTCCTCCGATGAGCACTCTGGCTTGCATCCCATCATGCAGCTGCTGGAGGATGCAGAGAAACTTGGGTGGCACCCCAAGTTTGGAGAGGTGTTTCCAGAGCAACTCACGGTTGATGGTGTCAAAGGCTTTGCTGAGATCGATGAAGGCTATGTACAGGTCCTTGTGATGTTCTCTGCTTTTCTCCATTAGCTGTCTTAAAACAAAGATCATGTCAATGGTGGATCTAGTCTTCCGGTAGCCACACTGGGTTTCTGGAAGCACACCTTCTGAGATGTGCTCGACCAGCCTGCTGAGCATGATTTTGGCCAAGACCTTTCCTGCGGTGGAGAGGAGAGAGATTCCTCGGCTATTCCCACAGGCTGCTCTGTCCCCTTTCTACTTATAGATAACAACGATGTTAGCATCCTTCCAATCCTGCGGGACGGTCCCATGTTCCCAGATGTTTTGAATCAGGAGGTGCAGTCGGCGCGTGAGGAGATAACCTCCGTGTTTGATAACCTCTGCAGGGATGCCATCGGGTCCAGCGCTTTTGTTGTTCTTTAGGCCCGCAATGGCTTGTTGGGTTTCAGAATAGGATGGTGGGGCGTCGAGGCTCATGATTGTTGGCAGGTCTGGAAGATTGTCCAGAATGTGTGGGTTGACAGGGTTGGTATGGTTGAGAAGATGTTCAAAGTGGTTTGCCCAACGGGCAAGGATCTCATGGTGGTCCTTGAGGAGTGCAGAGCCATCAGCTGATCGGACTGGAGCAATTGCCCGCTTCTTGGGACCATACAGTGCTTTGATGGCATTGTAGAAGCCCTGGGTGTTGTTACAGTCTGCCAGATTTTGGATCTCATTTGCCTTCTGCACCCACCAGGTGTCCTCCATGATACGGAGTGCTCGCTGGGTCACTGTTCTAACTGCAGAAAAGGTGGCTACGGGTGAGAGATGTAGGGCAGGACAGGAGAGCTTTATGGGCCTCATGCTTTGCTTTCAGAAGTGTATGTATCTCGGTTGAGTTGCAGTCAAACCAATCCTGGTGGCGTCTCCTTGACTGGCCAAGCACCTCCGAAGCTGTGCTCTGGATAGCCTGGTGCAGAGCTGGCCAGTCACCTGATTCCTCCGGGATCTTGTCAAGGTTTTCAGCAAGGAGTCGCCGGAGGTTGGCTCTGGTGGTGGGGTTGTTCAATGCTGCACAGTTGAGCCTTTTGTTGGGAGCTGTCCTTGGATGACGGGGTTGAATGCTCATGAGGAGTTTGGATCTGACCATGAGATGGTCAGTCCAACACTCAGCTTCGCGCATGACACGGGTGATGAGGACATCCCGTATGTCCTTTTGACGGACAATCACATAGTCCAGGAGATGCCAGTGTTTGGAGCGGGGGTGCTGCCAGGTGGTCTTAAACCTGTTCTTTATTTGGAAAATGGTGTTAGTGATGACCAACTGATGTTCTGCACAGAGAGAGAGGAGCCGAAGGCCGTTGTTGTTCATTTTTCCCACTCCATGCTGGCCAATAACTTTACTCCATACCAGGTGTTCCGTGCCCACCCTAGCATTGAAATCTCCCATGACTATGAGCTTGTCCGTAGCCGGTGTTTGCTGCAGGATGGTGTCCAGAGTTCTGTAGAAATCCTCCTTTATATTGTGCTCGGCATTCAGAGTTGTTGCGTAGGCACTGATGAGTGTGGCAAAGCGTCCCTTTGCCAGGGGAATGCGCCATGTCATCAGCCTTTCATTGATGCCGGTGGGGGATTCTGGGATGCGCTTCAGCAGTTGGGACTTCACTTCCGGTGGGGCCTGTCAGGAGTTTCAGCCAGGTCCAGCAGTGTGCGGACGTTCCACGAAGCTATGCATAGATTTTTTCTATTTCGTTTATTATCCTTTCGACCGCAAGGGGGATGCTCCGACGATTGCGGTTTACCGTCCGGAGTGTGGAGAGCAGACAATTTTTAGACCATTTTTTCTAGGTCCCTCCCCATCACAGGGGTGAGCAGTGTGGAGCTGCTCAGTCACAATGGAAGCTGCCGAAGAGATGCGCTGCTCCATCCCGCAGTGTCAACGACCATCACTCCATTGCCGCCTGTGTGCATGGTTTGGCTAGGCACTCCCAGCCACATCCTTGGCCTGTGCCCACCGCCATTCCACATCGCCACAGGACTTTGGGACACACACACACACACACACACACACACACACACACACACACACACACACACACACACACACACACACACACACACGAGCGCTGGGCCATCTACCACATGCTGCCTACCTCCACAGGACATCTTTCCACTTGCCTTTGCTTTGTAAATTAAATTCCCTCTAATTAGAGTAAGGGGCATTGTTCAGGTGACGCTGATGATTTACAAATAGGTGGCGGGCAAGGATCGTTCTGCCGCTTAGTTAGGTCGTACCACTGATTAAGTAAATGATGCCATAGCGGAACGAATATGATGCCAACTATGCGCTCGAAAAAAAAAAGTACGATCAATCAGATATTTTCAGTCCAGTTCTTTTAATGGTGTCACAAATCGCTGAGGCGCTATACACCCTCACTGGTGACAATGTGACAAAAAAGGTGGACTACAGACTTGTGTTCATGCGAGAGAAGTGATGGTTTTATTGGGTCACTGACAGAAAAAATATTCTGCTCAATTACTTCTGCTGGCAATCAGCATGGAAAACGATAGACCCCGGATCCATCACAGAGTGCAACTCGAAGGATAGCCACGTTCCGGGAAACCGATAATGACTTTGGCGTGTTGCGACAAACTGTCCCTACGTGTACGGCGACATGCGATCCGATTGCCATCTCCCTACCTGTAAAGTGTTGAATAACTACATGAACAAGAAACAACAAAAAAGCTCATTGCTTGATGATGTCTGTGCATTCCATACAGGCTGAACATTCCATACAGGATGTAATGCAATGATATGTGCCATTTGAACCCTTTCACGCACCCTGTAACCTAATAACATGATGAGCTGTCCACTGTAGTAACCGCTGTCCCTCAAAGGGTTAAGAGCCTTCACGCTGACGGGGGATTTACTGAAACGACTCCTGGTTGCCAGAGAAAAAAATAATAATTGTACAGTTTTCTTTCCATGTGCAAACGTTTGTTGTTCGAGGACCTGATCATTTTCAACCGAAACGAGACATTAAGTTGTTTGATTCAAGCAAATGCCATTCGCAGACCATCTGCGCTGTTGATCGCCGCTCTTCCCACTTATTATTTAATACTACTCTGCCGCGATGAGCCACGTCACCCACATATGTCTGCCAAACAGCAACTGTTAATCTCCATTTGTAACAAAACCGAAATCTCGCCCCCTGTTTTGCGCAGCGACTGTGGAAGAACAATGCCCTCGCGCTCTCAAGTCCCACCGTAAGAGCCGCAATGGGGCACCTAAATGACATGACCGACTGAATGAATAGTCAAATTAATTAGCTTTGCTAATCCCTTCCCTAAAATCTTCGGAGAAGCAATCAAAGATGGGATACGACGCTTGAACACAGGCTAGAGGAAGTGGAAAGTAATAAATAAAGAAAACAACGCTGAATAAGAAAAGCTGTGAATCATAAAATATGACTCTGGCGACTATTCATTCGAGGCCTTCCTTCATCTAGAGTGTCACTCGGATGAATTCAAGCCGGCAAAGAGAGTTTATAACTTTGATCCTCGTCTCACACTGCCTTTGCAGCAGCAGCAGCACACGGACAAACGACACTAGCAGGGGAAATCTGTGTAATTAGTCTGACAAAATTCATTATTTGCAGTAAAAAAAAAAAAAGTAAATGGAAACTAGTACAGCTGTGTAATGCTGTGGCCACGTATCGAGTGAAAAGCTCACGACAGTACGGAAAACATTTGCTGGACAAACAAAAGACCTTTGGAACTAATAATATTTTTAAAAAGACTCTCCAAAGGCTGTGAATGTAAATAAAGATCCTTTCTATGAGTCGTGGAAACACTTTGAGATGAATCTTTCCTGGAGAGAAGGCACCATCCTTTTAGCGGGCATCAAAATCTAAGGTCAAAACATTTTGGTGAGGACAAAATTTGCTTGCCGATTTCACTTCAGGACTCTTGATAGAACGCCAAGACGCTAGCAGATGTTTAACTACAATTTACAGGAGTCTGTCAGCAATATATATGCTGCAGCATGATCTGTTTCCATAGAAACCACTAAGAACTCGTCAAGTATACCATTGTGCTCGGATTAAATTAAGATTCCGGTAAATTTGTATTCTCCGGGGACATGACAAGCAAGTCTTTAGCATGCTAACAATCACTGTATGCAAGATGTCAACAGAAGGGTTAGGAGAAAGTTGGAACCAAATGCACAGTCGCACTGTTTTTATTAGGACTTTGTTTTTCTTCAACTAATGATCCATGGCTAAATGATGCTTTGCGCTTATTTAATAGCTGCCGGCGGCTTCATCTCATTTGCAACAAAGCTAACCAGCGCTGACACTTGGCAAAACGAGCTTCCGAACACGCGGTGAATGTGCGCCTTGTAAACAACGGCATTCGGGAACGGCGGCACACGAGCGCGTGATGCATTGTGACAACCTAATTACTATATACTGTTTTGATTAAAGTGTGACATAATTGGCTATTTTCGTTTCTTGACACAAGGCGGCCTTAGCAAGAGGGAAGGGACATAAATGGGCCAGCGCAGAGTTGAAAGTGGGGCTCGGGTGCCAGGGGACGGATGACAGTGGGCAACGTGCCTGTTTTCAACACTACTGTGGTCCAACTGTGACACAAGATGACAGCCAAACAACACTTGGTCGGTGGTGAGCCGCAAGGGTGAGACTCCTCACAACATGGCGGCTCACACAAGACAACAGACACGAGCTGAAAAACCCTGCCCAAGTCAAATTCTGGTTGTTGACGGGAATTTAAGCTAGCCTCACTTAGCACACTTCGCCCATGACCTGTGGATGGTTTCGTCATCGGCAGGGCATTTTCAAACAATGAATCTCCTGATAAACCCTCAAAGAGGTGATCCGTTATCCGTTCAGCCACGCGCTTTCATTATTTTGGTTGAAATTGAATAGAAGTAGAAATGCTCAGTGCCTTAGTGCGCTAAATTCCACTGGCATCCAACAATGTTTACAGAGAAATGCAACATGCCCCCATAACTTGTACATGTACGGTTAGGCGGGCATGACCACCTTGAAGGGGAACTGATCAACGGAATGCCAAACGGTTCGTAAAGTTGATCCCGTTGTGGAGGAAGTAGCACAAACAGATGCCAGGCTCTGGAATAGCAAAGCTTAAACTGTCACACATTTGCTGCATTTTGTGCAACTCACTCACTCACTGGCCACTAGATGTTTCACTATATGGCAAAGAACTCTGAGGATTTGAGAAAGAAAATGGTTACTCTCCATCGGTGGCCTCGGAGAAGATTGGTAACATCTTGAAAGCTCAAGCTTAGTTTCTATTTGGTAGCACAGGGGGGGGGATATGCAACGAGACCAACACTTGTTTGCAAAACCACACCGTGTGTCAATTACCTTATCAATTCTTCAGTCCAAATCTTTGTAAACTTAAGATGTCTCCAGTCACACTGAGCGACCGATAACCCGAATCCATAAATGTTGGCAGCGAGCGGCCAATTCTGTACGCTCTGACCTTCATTAACAAACTGCAGTGATGATTTCAAAAATAGAGCAGAGGTTTCATCATCACCCAGGCTGTCTTTGGGGGAAACGTATCAAAGCAGACATGGCATTCCATCTTCTCAAACCCGGATCGCATGGATCGCTAGCACTATGTGCGCAAATGATCTAGTTACAAGTGTTCCGGCATCATTTGAAATTGCGTCCTACCACAGATGGTATTATGTCAGTGGCAGCGCAAAACTGTGAATTATCGATGCCATACTTGAAGGAGTCTTCAATAGTCACCGAATCACTCACCATTAGCCAGTAATTGTCATCTGAGAAGAATCATGAGCAAGACTTTGGAGATGGCTTGACAATGTCGAACACCACCGAAGTCACCATTCCGAGTTCACTCACATCATTTTATTTTGCAAAATATGCCTCTCAAGTTGAAAAATCATTGCCTTGACGGAAAGAATTCACTTCCTTGGTGTGCCTTTTGACTCGTGCGATGCCACCACGTGATGGCAAAGGGGACAAGCGTTAAAACGACCAAAGAACCAGAAAAACTGAACTGCCGCGTTCCCTTGAACAGGCTCAGTTTTGCCAACTGAATCAGTTCATTCGTGAGCAATTTCTGTTAAGATCCTGAATATTTCATTCTTCATACATCTTGTGACTTTTTTCCTTTGGTGGTGTGCGGTGACATTTTTTCAATTGTAAAATAGGTGCCTTGGCTCAATAAAAGTTGGGAAACACTGGGGACTGGGATGGCAGTTCATAGACAATGACAGTTTTACTCCTCAGCTAAAGCCCAGTTTCATCGTCACTTTATTTGAAAGTGTTTGCATGATTGGCTAATTGCTTTAGTCTTCCATTGAATGTTGTGTGTACGTATGTAACTTATGTGCATGTTTCTAAGAGGAACTGGCAACTGTCAGGAATCCTACTCTGATTTTTTTTGTTTGTTTTTTTGTTCTTGTCTTGGAAGATATCGTCAAAACGTTGTCAAGCACGTATAGTGATCGGGATGTTGCTGGAGTTGCTGAACCGAAATCATCTCAAGATTAAAACTTTGTGCTTAAAAAATATACTACGCTCACTTGTGGAAAAAGAGATAATTCGGCATCAGGGGATGCCTTAAGACGGACTTAAATTTGAGCCAGAATTTTAAGAGAGACTATAGTAGCAAAACAAACATAAATATTTTTTCTTCAAGAATACTAGTCAAGAACTATATTAATAATTATATTCAATCATATACAATCGTGAACATTAACCAAAATGTTACTCTTGAAAATTCCCATATTCCTTCACAGCTTGACTCGCCGTCACGCTTTACTTAGTTGACAGTCCCGGCCGGGTCCTCCTTGACCCTCCCAATCGGCTGACTGATGTCTGGGGAAATCAATGGAGACCAGCGTGTGTACGTCCTCAAGAACGTCTTACCGGTGGCTGCTGAGAGCCCAGCGCCCCCCTTTTGGTGGACCCCCCTCTGGAGCTCAGCCTCTTCCAAGACTCGGAGAAACGCCCCCTGGCGGTGGGACGCCCCGGCCCCGACGCCCCAGATGCGACGGACGCATCATCGCGGGTGGAGAACGTTTGCTCCTTGCGCGTCTCCCTCCGCTCAGCCCACTTCTTCTTGGAAGCCATCGCTGTCGAAATGTGGTGAGGAGGATGTGCGAAGTCGGGCGGCCTTCTTCATTAAACTGGTGCCACAGGTGGCATGCCCATCTTTTTTCTAAACTCGCCTGCCAACTGAGCCAAGCTGACAATGAGTGTTTGTTCTCCTCAGTCCAGGAAATGCTGAAAGAGAAATCTTCCTTTTCCTTCCTTGACTTTGGTCTCAGCGTCTGTTTTGTGATTGGGTGGGGTGAAAAAAGAAAGAGCAGAACAAGTGCTCACTCGGTGCTGCACTCTGCTGCTCTTCTCATCTGGTAGCCCGGTCGGAGAGGAGAGGAGAGGCGGCGACACAGAAGCTGCACCCTGTTGCATGTGCTCGGAGTGCGGCTCGTTTTGCCTCCTCGCAGAAAGAGGGAGGGTAGGAGGGAGAGGGTAGGAGGGGGTCTGAGTGTTTCTGAGATCCAGGTGGATGATTAAAAAAAGAAAAGAAAAAAAACGCGCCCGAATGGTTTCAGAAATTAGGAGATCCGCTTTGAATGACAAAGAGCAAAAGATAACGAACGACACAGGTAGTGAGGAGAGGAGGAAAGGCTCCTGGAAAAAGGGAGGGGTGATTCTGGGGAGCCTCGGTGTTAGGTTGTTCACTCTCTCCCTGAGACCAATCTGAGCTCCAAAACCTGAATGCTCGTCCTCCTCTTAACACAGCTCGCATGAGCCTCGTTTTGGTTCCTGCAGGCAATTTATGACGAACCCGACATATGAGACATCGCACGGCACAAGAAGGCACCCGAAGTTACCTTCTGCCTGACTTGCTGTTTTTCATTCGGTTCATACGAGATGTTTCAGGATTTGTGTCACTTTCTCCTTTCCAAGTCCTCTCCCTGGAGTCGACTTTCCCAGCATTTCTGCCTTTTTGTGCACCGCTGGAAGTGTTCTTGTGTGTGGTCACAACTATCTCGATATCGTACATGTCTTCAAACTCGATCTGCTCGATCAATCTTTTGAGGATGGAGAAGAGCGGAGGTGCGGCAACACACAGAGCAGGTCAGCTAAATAGGGAAGTTGCTCCAGCAAGGTGACGTTCTTCTTGGCCAGGAACTGTCTGATGTTCAGGGCATTGTGTCATGGTGAAGCGATGCCAGTTGTCCTGCCACAACTCTCTCCCTCCACGTTCTTCAGAGTCCCGAAATATTTTCACATAAAAACAATTAAATGAGGAATCACCCATCCCATGCTCCATTGCCCTCTTAAAACATCTTTCAATCATCCACAGGCTTCTTGACTGTCACCCAAACATTAAAATAGGTCAACAGCGAATGTAAAATGCAAAACACTCTCCCCTTGATAATAATTAAGCCAGTTGGTGGTGAAGGATTATTTAAAAGTCAATTATGATCACTGGTCTTTATCCTCGCTTCAGACTCCAGATCTTGACCCGCCGCTGCTTGTAATTGATTGCTGATTAATCATGTCTTGAAGCAATTGAGACTAAATGGAGAGCATGGCTTAATTGCATCCGGCAGAGGCAGCCTCACTTAGCTTGACATCAAAATGAAAAACAAGATATAGATGACATAATTGCTGGCGACCAGTCCAGGGTGTACCCCGCCGCTTGTTCAAAGTCAGCCGGGATCGGCTCCTGCTCACCAGCTAGCCAAGAGGAAATGCGAAATGGAAAATGGATGGATGGGCCGTAACAGTGCCCATACGTTGGCATGAAAGCAAGAGTTCTGCTACAACCATAAAAATAGAACACACAAAAAAATAAAAAAATAAAAATAACTCAATGAATTCATCATTCCTTTGCTGCTGTTTCGTAACTGTACAAATATTTGGGAAACTCCAGAGCAATTCTCTTATTTCACATTGCCCGGGTGTTCCAGATAAAGTATCTCTTCTCCAAGCTCTCAGTGGGAGTCTCAGATTTGGGCAGCGACGATGTAGACATTCTTCTGGTATAACGCAACAAACTAGGGAACGGACAGAAACGTGTAAGAAGAGGCGGCAGCGTCAAACTCTGGGGACACTGTTGCCGTCTCCCACAACAACCATTCGACACCTGGGAGATAGGCTTTTGACAAGTGTGTGTGTGTGTGTGTGTGTGTAATACATACAAGAAAATAAAACAACACAAACTCCCTGAAGGCAATGAATAGAAAGAGTCAAGTGTAGGAGTAAAAAACAAATCATATGCACAGGCAAAAATTGATTATGACCACTGGTAGGATCTACAGTACAGCATATGGCTACATAACCATAAAAATAAAAAAAAGGCGCATTCTGTAAACGCTTCACGAGTGCTTCAAATAATAAGAAATCATGCCGCATATAACACATTTCTGTATAATTTGTACGAGGAGAGAGGCTGTATGCAAATGTCAAAAGGCAAAAAGAATTTTCACTGAAACACTTGACTCTGAAATTCACTGACAGAATGACAACTGTCGCCATAGCCACACAATGTTTTGCCTGCCTGACACGTAATAGATGTTGACGGCCTGTATTTTTGTGAAAATGTTCTCTGAATTTAAAAAGCGGCTCAGAGGCATCGGAGGTGTTCCATTGTGGCAGAATCAATCCCCCCCCCCCCCCCACTTGAGGGAGAAAGGGTCCCAACTCTGCTGCAAATAGTGATGTGAACAATCAACACCCTCATAAAGTTTGCATAAAAGCACTTTAAAACGAAAGGATCATAAAGCATCAACACCCTGCTGCATTCACAGACATGAACCCAAGCTCCATAAAGGACTCTAGTTAGCTGATAAAGGATTCAAAACAAACAAACTAAAAAGTCACATGAGGCTCATCTATAGTATTAGCACTGCATTCTAGATACACAAACGAGCAAATATGCACACGGGCACGGCACAAATGGCATCATAATACCAGTGACAAAAATAGAACATCGATTACACGGGCTATTAATCGTGAAAATTTACTGCATTTGAGGACCACCCACAAAATGGGCAGCTAGACCGCAGATAAAACTGCGTCACTGAATGAAACCGAACCACAACAAGATTCCACCAGATGGCACCAAAATAATAGATAGATATATTTTTTTTTATTCCCTAAACATAATTTGCAAAAGTATCAAAAGAAATGCACTTTCGCACATTTTCCAATAGCCGACGGTCTGTTTAAAGAGTTTGGGACACTGTGTCGTCTCCCACACGTCCACCCCGTTTCTTTACCATCAAGCACCCGCCTCCACATGGTTTCCATAGCAACAACGCAGAAAACTTTGATGTTGCATCATCGGCTCTTGATTAGAATCATCCCGTGCATGTATCACCTCGAGCAGTCATGACCTATTTCTGCACACTCGCAGCAACCGATTATGACGTTTTCATTTACCGAAGTTGATGAAGCCCAAAGAAAAATCCATGCATTACAAAGTATGCCGCATTAAAACTTCATTAACGGTCACAAATATGAATATAAGAGGTCATTCCGGGTCGATACTAACAATCTGTTTTTCGGGAATCTTTTTTTAATTGGCCTGTCGAGGCACAGCGGCTATTGTTTCTTTCTGGGGGTGCTCTGTCCAATTGTGATGAAATAAATACAAGAGGAAAAAAACAAGAAAAATGTGTCCGTGCAAAAGCGGCTTGCGAGGTCTGGGAGAGCAGCACGACACTTTTTCGCGCTTTATAATAGATATTGTCACAGAACGGAGAAAAGACATGGATTTTCCAAAGTGACACTTGGCATGCAGGTGTAATAATTTCCATCAGTAACCACTTGAAAGTGCGCTGGAACATTTGAGTTGTCATGACTTTCTCCACATTTAAATACAGAAGTTAAGCTGCTGGTCGGGAGGCGGGGGGGGGGGGGGGGGGGGAATGATTGTGCGCTTCCTAATCCAACTTTTATAAATCCATGGCTTACTTTTCCGGCCTTAAATCTGAGCCTTTGAAATTGCTGCCTGAAAATCTTGAGCATTTATCACCCACCTACAGACATTGAAACTCAGCGACAATGATTTTCCTCTCCCTCGGTTGCAAACATTCAAAACGCAACAAGTGCAATGATTCTCGAGCGCAGATGATTTCGAATGCAAAGGAGCATAAAGCATCAACACCATGCTTCTAGTACGTAGCCAATTCTTTCTTTCAGTGTAGTCAGTCCTTAGACAAACAAAAAACTGAAGTTTTATGTGAACATTTGTCAATGTCAATTTCAGAAACAAACGTTAACTTTTATGAAGAGAAAGTACACGATCATAATATCGACAATATAAATACGATGCCTTTCCCGGGCAAAGATAAAGTTGTTTCTTACCTTGATCTCTGTACACAATGGGGTGAGAACTCTTCTACTGTGAGACTTCCTCGCCATCTTCCTCTGAGGAATGAACCCCCTACCAAAAAGAAGAGAAGTTGGTAAGAAAACATTTGAGAAAGAAAAACGCTTCCAAATCGTTTTTGTGTGATGTGAAGAACACATGAGAATATTACATTTCAATCTAGACAAGTGAATGCTTAAAAACTGAGGCCGGAATGGAATCTTGTGCACTTAAGTGTGGAACGATGTGGAATGGTATCGACCGATACCATGACACGGTCAAATGTTATGATGCGGGGCTTTTGTTTTGAAAGAAGTTGAACAGTAAGAAGTTGGAATGGTTTGAATTGATGAAGGTGTGTGGAAAATAGTGATGAATTTGGAAAAATGCATCTGTTAGGGTCTTTTATTTTGAAATCTTGTTAATGCGCTGAATTGATCAAGAAATGTGGAAACTGAAGGTAAATGTGATTTTTTTTGAACAAAAATATTTATTTGGGGCTTTTATTTGGAATGTTTGGGGAATTGGGGGGGGGGGGTGGAAATAATTTCCTAGATGTCCTAGATGAGGTGAACATTTGAAAGTTGGAATGATTTGAATCGGTCAAGAAATGCGGAAGTTGGGAGGTAAATATGTTCTATTATCTTTGCTCAGAAAATGAAAAGGATTCTCGAAATGGAAATAGAACTGTAGAGGTCCTCAATGAGATGAACATTTTGAAGTTGGAATGGTTTGAATGTGTCAAGAAATGTGGAGGTAAATAATGTACAAATGGACTCATTTGGGAATTTGACATTTCGGGAAATTGGGTAATGGTTTGAATAGTTCTAAAACGTGGTTTGAATAAGATGAACAGTTTGAATTTAATACTTTTTTTAAGGTCTCACTGGGACTGAATGATTTTTTTTTTGTGGAAGTTTTGGAATGTGAAAAATAGCACAATTGTCCTGCTTTTCGGGGATATGTTGAATAGATTTGAATCAGTTGAGAGTGTCTTCAGCAATCGATAATCTGTTTCCAATGTAATTAGCTGGTTGGAAGTGTTTCAACAACATCAATAAGAGCGTGCATGAGTGTTTGGCGAAGGAACCTATAGGTTCTCTTTGCATATCCCATTAAAGCCTCGCACTAATGTCTCATTTGGATTCATGAGCAGACATCGACATTGGCTCAAATACTAACAAATGAATCTCATGCAAGTGGCCGAAGTGATGACAACTCTCGCTCAGGACTCTTTGTGCTTCTCTCCCAAAATTTCACCACATCCATCCTCCTTTGTACTCATCTGATTTATTTATCCACGAAAAAAAAACATGTGTGGCCGCCTTCCTCAATGAATAAATATAATCAAATGTATTTCAGAAAATGACTCGGATGAATGCCGGGTGGCCTTGTCCGCTGTTCCATAAGTGGCTCATTCATGTCTTGTCTCCAATTTTGTTTTATGATTCATTTCATGTTAACAGATAACTCGGCTTTCGTAAAGCAGGGGTGGGGAATCAAGAGCCTGTCTGCATAGTGAGATTATTTGATGTGGCCTGCCCAGCAATTTAAAAATAATAATAAAATTAAATTTTTTTAAAACTTTTCACAATATGCATACAATGTTTTCATTTTTTGAGTATGGCAAAGCAAAGAATCAAAGAGAAGTATTACATGTGGAATACAAAAGTTGGAAGGTACTATATGTCTGATGGAGGACTCAATGCGACTATACAGAAGGAAATTTGAGTGTCAGAAGTGGACTGACTGAATCAATAAATAGGTAGTAGGAGGCACCAATGAATTTTTTTAGGGTGTGACTTTGATTCAACACAAGGCGCCTGGCACAAAGCAAGGTCGAACTGTGTCCATGGGCGGAGTTTTCTTTCTCATGGTATTTTTCGTAGACACGTGCTAGTAGAAATGGGCGTTTGCGCCATTGTGGGAGTGAACACAGCTGACTTGATTCCCGGGGCCAATCGAAGCTGCTCATCTCATTCCCTTTAAATTCATCGCAGGAGAGGCGTACGGTCTACATGATGCACAATGAATAATGCATTTAATGGAGCCGTGTCTACAATGATTCAAAGGGTTCGACGCACACAGTTGTCATATGTATGAATGAAATATGATGACATCCACAACACATATCAGCGGAGCGCAGAATTTGTCTGCCTGAACTTTGATCAAATCCACCAAAATCCCATTATACCAACTGCGCCACAACTTAGACCTTGCTTTAGTCTATTAGAGGTAGTCTACTTTCTCTCACCAAATTGTCAAGTGCATCAGGGGCGTGTACTAAAAAACATCATCGTTCCACTGGAGCACCCAGCATGAAGTCGTGTGATTTGCCAAAGTATGAAACACGGTAAA
Organism: Hippocampus guttulatus; assembly: GCF_054856545.1. NCBI lineage: Eukaryota > Metazoa > Chordata > Actinopteri > Syngnathiformes > Syngnathidae > Hippocampus > Hippocampus guttulatus. Next base: position 18,870,810 of record NC_141265.1, read on the forward strand.
TTGAAACGGAAATGAAGAGGCGCTATTTTTCACACCGAGGGCACAATTGTCGAGCTTCCAAAATGGGGACCTTGTGGAGCTGCTTTATTATTTGGGGTTGAACCAGTAAGTCAACGACTTTTACTGGTCCATGGTACAAAAAAAGGGGGCACTGTACTGTGATGAATAATATCAACAATGTCATAAATTAAAAACTTATTTACTCCCAAAGACATATTTCTTTTCAGACACGTTCAATCCCAGGTACTTATTTATATTATCTTTTCAAGACCTAGGGTAAAAAAAAAAAGGGTCTGAAAATGGCTGGTACTGAATTAACTTCAACTCAACTACGATTAAATTAAGGTCGACTACTATTTAGTCATTTGATCCCATGAAACACATGAAGTCAAACAAACAAACATCTATTTCTTATGCATGTTTAAAATATGGTCACAATTGGATCCCCGCCAAAAAGAAAGAAAAAAAAAGGACCCCTGAGTTTGTTGAAATGGTCGCTTCAAATCAAAATGGCATCCAACAAATCTTTTCAGGGAGTAGTACTGCACGATATTAAAAGCAAAATGGCCACCAAAAGGAAATCGCTTCTTTTGTAAACCAACCGGTTGCTGACACGAAACCCTTCATGATTACGATTCAAAACTTACACTGCTATAAAAGTATCCGCATCTGATGCCTTCGCCACCGCAACATCCCCACACTAATTATGATTTACTCTTTGCGGTTGACGGAAAGGTTGGGGATGCATTTTTAAGCAGGCTGCCGCCATCAATAATTCATGTGCCGCCTCTATATACAGACAATGAGGGCGGGTGTTTCTCTTTTGCAACTATTTGTACATGTATCCGAGTTCGCCGGCTTTGTTGATCGGGTCCATGTTTACACAAAATACTCGAGGGGAACGAATCCAATCAGAAAGCAAATTGACTGTGCAGCTGGGGCCATTTCCTTTGAACGTATTAAGAAAACACACAAATACCTCCAGAGCACAAGGTGGGATTCTAGATCAGCGCAAAGCAAAGGCGGCGTTCGACGGGGGAAAGAAAAAGGCCACGTTGCTTGACTTCCATGAGATATGATGGACTCACCATTGGGCGCTGGTAATTTTTTTTTTTGTACATATAAATCAGAACAGACCTCAGACTCTAATGAGGGAACAACTTGTCTGCAGCATAAAGCCGCCTGGAGGCATAGTCCCATGTCAGTGTGTTGTGGATGAGCAGAGAATGTGCAAACACACCAAAGTTGTAAGTTAAAACCTTTCAAGAACAAGCATGCACTACATATGCTAGAAGGTGATTAGCAAAGAGAGCCCAAAGTGTAAAAGTACAGCAAATCTTTGGAAGAAGAAGAAAAAAACTGAACAAAACAAACAAAAAAAAAAACATAGTTGTTGGATGTATTTATACTTTATGCAGCGGGCTACTGATAATAATTTATACATGTTGAGCATATGGTCGCGCCTGCATCCAACAGCCAACAGATGGAGGGTCAAATCAAGAAACAGAGAGAGTATGGAGGCAATTATCATTTATTCAGTACATTTGACAACACTCGTTCCCGACCACTGTTTGTCAAATTCATTTTTAAGGCCAAGTTGGTGAAAACACTCGTAGAAATCATTGAGTTAAAACCGGCTGGTTTCTTACCACACTCAGTCACCGAGGCTCCTTGTAGGACTTACTCCTTGACCTTTTGAATCCTCTTCTGGGGGAGGGAAAAAAGGTCCCTCTTGTCTTCAAATTCGGTGGGGAAAAAAAACAAAACAGGAAGACTTGTGAAGGATAAAAAATGGAAGAGATGAGGAGAGAGGAGAAGAGCACACAGGTGATTGGCAGAGGAGAGGAATGGAGGCTAGAAGATGGCTGGCTCCAGGAATCAGGAAAAGCCACAGGTGGTCAAGGTGCCCCTGTGTGTGTGCGCGCGTGTTTGTGTGCGTGTCACACTGTCAATCCGTATTAAAACACATCTGTAGGTGCAGGAGACCAACTGTGACAACTGCGCATTTCCCACACTCCTCCTTTTTTTTTTTTTAGCCTCATCCTCATCAAATGGATCTCAGTCACTAATCATTGGATTGGTAAAGTGTGGCTGACGGACAAGATTTGGGGACTCGGGCCTAAAAAAAGGAAAGTGACCTCCTTTGGCTACCATGGAGACCACATGGATGATTTCGTCTGTGCTATTTGGTCATAAAGTTCGCGGCACGGACCCATCAGGAGACTCGGCCATCTTGTAAGGTGCACAATTGGAGAGCCAAGTGTGTGCGTGTGTGTGTTTTCTGAACATTTGAGCATCTCTCCAGGGCCAGTTGCTAGGTGAGGAAGCTATGAAGCTCACCATCTCCCTCCCAAAACACACACACATACATAAACCACACAAAGACATGCGGTTTGATGGGTAGGAAGGTTAATGCTTGCAAATAAAGCAAAGTCAACAGTGGGTGGCTAAACATGTGTTAATTTGTGCCATGAATTAATGACGACATCCCTGGGATGATGCCACAGCATCTCAGGAGAAGGATTCACGTGTCGGGACGGCCATGATTGGTCTCACTGATTGTCATTTAGAGCCCCTACATGCCTCTGCGTTGTCTGGCAACAGGAGTGTTATGTCATATGGAGAGATATTAACATGGAATGATAAGGCTGTATTTTGCCAACCATATCAGCAGTATCACGATAATCAAAGCAATAATAATAACCAATAAATAAATAAAACAAAAATAAACCAAAGGTGACGGTGTGGGTGGCTTTTAGCTTTGATGGAGAACAATAATCAGAACATCTGTGAAGGACGGAACGATGATTTTCTCCACTTTCCTTCTTTCGCCGCACTTCATGGTCGCCTTGTTTACGGCAACAAAAATTGCAAAGGAGAGAGAGAAAAAAAAAAACGGTGGCAGCTGCGGCACACAGAGACGAGCGTGTCCTTTGAAGCACGCTGAACACTGAAGTCAGGACACCGAGACGATGATCGACCACCGCAGCACAATGTGTTCTGAGGAGAAGTCAGGAAAAGTAAAGCACTCTGTCGGGTCTGAACTCAACTCTGAGTTCCAAACCCAAACCCTGCAAACGACAGTCTACTGCCCCGCAAAAAAATATATATGATGAGCAGTTAAGAGTTAATGGGATGAAATACAAACATTCCAAAGCCACTGCTAGTAGGGAGGCCCTGTGGCCGTTTTTTTTTTCCCGGGACCAAGTAGCAGCACAAGTTCTTATATTTAAATCGAAACGGAGTACCGATAAATATGATCTAAATGGAACCTCTCTCTAAGTGTTGTTTGTACAATCGTTTCAATTTTGGCTTCTCCCGATCCGTAAAACGTTAGCGAAGAAAAACAATGAATGTGCAGAACAGCATGGCGGGTTGACAAAAATCCGCACGTTGTGATAGTAACATGAATGCACCAATGTAACAGTTTGATCATACTTCCACAAATTAACTCAGCAATGTGGTTACACTGCGACTAAATGACTTCAGGAGGGCCTTCATAAGTCCCACGCTGGGTTGTAGCATTTCAACACCGCGGCTGCCTCATGTCCTAATAACCAAAGTCAATTGAAGTCCATCGTGAAAACACGGCGTAAGCGCTTTGGACGACAAACAACTACGTCGTAATCCCGTTTTTATTGCATTACTCCGGGCCTGATTACAAAAGCGCCACGCCGTGCGGAAAAGTACGTCGCACCGCTGCTAAGAATAGCACAGACCACAGGCATCCGCATCCATACTTGCTCACGCGCAGGTTGGATGAGGTTGACGGGTTGAACTCCATCTGCACCTTTTTTTGGGGTGGGGGTTTCAATATCGCCAAGCTCAGCACAATAGCGTGTCACATTGTCATACCGTGAGGTTCATATCACAATAATTTTGTATGGTGACAGTTTGAATATCGCTACATCCCTAATAAGCGGCACGTACTTCACTGCTCAGTGTCGACTCGCATGATTCGTCCATGCTCCGCATACACACACAATGTAATGAATGAAGTGCTGCCTCTTCAAGTGAAAATACTTTCCACGACATCGCTTGCTTGCTTGTTCAATCGCATAGCTCCACCCATGGTCGTCATCCTCTGCTTGTATAAGTGTCATGTTATCACTTTTTTATACCTCTTTGCACTTTCCCTTTGTTGGCAGGATCAGAACAAGAAATAGAAAAAAAAAGAAAAAAAACAAAAACCTAAGACCTGATCTTAGAATCTTACGAGATGTGCTTTGATCTATGCCTTTTTTTAAGGCCGTCAAGGTGACAATAAGTAGACAGCAGATTGACATCACTCCTCGGGGAGGAGGTGTCGCCATGGAGACAGACCCCCGTGAAGCAGTCAGAATCCTTTAATTATTCAGGAACGGCATCAGCGGGGGAATCAAGTGGAACCGCTCAAACCATTAAGGGGTCATATCATGGGGTGATTTGCGAGAGGGAGAAGATAAACGAACCTGTTGAAACAGCTAGGAGGAGAACCCCGTCTCCATTATGGGGGCTCATCAAATAGCCACTGGACTTAACATCAGGTATACCATTGACAAGAATTTTTTTTGTCAGCCAATTCTATACAATTGCATTTAGTTAGTAGTAAAAAAAGAATTGTGAGATATTAAGCACATACAGCATATTGTACATTATCCTTTTATTCTATTTAATTAAATACAATCAACAGGTTGACAAAATATTTTAGAGTCACTATACATATTGTACAAATATCAAGTTTTATAAATGTACGATAATAATGTCATGGTTTCAGTCATCAGGACGCCAGCCATTATGTGGGTTATCCCTCTGATAAAACCTTCCTTTTTCTCTTTTTTGTTGTACACCTGACTCTTCTGGCACTTACATAGCATTTGCAAAGAGATATACACAGTAGCTATCAATAGGTGAGCGAATGAATATGGACAGTATGTATAGTAGCAATCAAGACAGCGCAGACACCCACTTTCTCTCTCTCTCACTCACACACACACACACACACACACACACACACACACACGCCTTACAGTGTTGTATTTTTAGTCTTGGCATTTCTCTGATTGTGTTTGCACAGTTCAAATGGTTGTGTGTCACTCTACATCATTAACGAAATGAAAAGTTAAACAATCCTCTTCTGTGTTTATGTGAATTACATCAATCATCTTTCAAAATAATGTGAATAATGTGCCAGTATTTCTACGCAACTATGTGAGCCATGCGGTGTGTGTGCAGTATGGAACCTTTGCGCTTCCTTTTATTCTTTTCTTTATTTTTTTTTGTAATGGGCTGAGTTGTGGAAAGACAGTCGTTTCTAACCTTATGCTAGAAATGCTAGGCTGCCCTCATGTGGTCAACTTGATTAAGACAAACGGTTGGAACGATTGCACAAAATACAGTTCTTCTCCTGTCGGTTTATCCCTTTTCAGGGGTTGCCACAGCGAGTCGTTAGTTTCCATATTTCTCTGACTCCAACTACCTGCATGTCTTCCCTCACTGCATCCATGAATCTCCTCTTTGCACAAAATACAGTCCAATACAATATATATTCATTTATATAGCACTTTCACCAGAGCTTCAGCAGTCACAAAGCGCTTTACAAAAATTCAAATAGTTAGATGTTCGGCACTGTACATGGAAAGTGTTAAGCGGTCGATAAAAATGTCCCCTTCAATTTTCACTAAACACTTGTATTGATACAGTTGAAGTCCCCGTAAATTTACAAGACATTTAAAATGTCTTGTAAATTTGACAGTCCATAGAAGAGAATGCCATGAACAACCCCAACTAATTAAAACGATTAATAACACTAAAAATCACGCAGAATATAAAATTAGGCAATATATTTATATATATACAGTAAATTATCGTATTAAAAAACTGATCGGAACAATTAATAAGAATAAAAAGTATATATTAATCGTAGATGATTGTCATTGTGACATACCGACCTACAAAACAAATAGAGTCCCCCCCAAAAAACCATTTTGAGACCTCCAGAAAGGGGCGTTGTGCGCTGGCGAGAAGTCCCGTTTTAAAGTAGTGATGCACGATTTAGATTAATATTTAGAGTTTACCTCCCAGAGGCGTCGTCTTTTTGCATTTTTCAAGAAACGATGTATCCTTCCTCACGCCTTGTCTGTCCACTCGAAAGGGCCCCAAACTGTCCGAGACTAACGCAAAGCATTGCTGGGGGAAAAATTGCTGGGAATGACACAACATGGCGTCCATTAACCATGCAAAGTGCATTTTGTGCCCAGGCTTGCAATTGGTAGCCTCTACCAAGGATGGGCAACGATAATAATGACACCGAGCTGTTCTTTACTTTAAATGGTGGCATCTAGGGAAAATGCATTAAATTGTGCCAGGTAACAGTCGATGCTAACGAAGCACACTGGGTCTTTAATAGTAGGGTAGGGGCAACTCGTGCCGAAGCCAAAGTGCCTCACTCGGCGCCATTTTAGCCACGCCACCTACAAAAACACAAAAAAATATTTAATACTATCCCCACAACTGTATGCTACATAATTCTCAGTATATGCACGTTTTCATAATGTATCTTAAATATTCGCTTAGAAAAAAATATTTTAATTCATTTTGACTTGTTTTTCGAATTTCAGTTATTTTAGTTTCCTTAGTTTTTACAGCAGTAATAAAGTAAACTACAATTCCCCAACAGTTTTTGCCATACCGTAGAAACAAAATAAATCAATTTCAACTGAAGTCCGAAGGCTCATGTATGAAATTATTCGACAATGTTTTTCATTAGTTTTGGTGAACTACAATAACCTGTTCTGGAACAACCAATCTTACTATAATGGATGTTTTTTGGTAAAATAATGATGTAGACTCAGAAGAACTTTACAACAAAGCATACATGTTTATTTCAGTAACATCCTCATAACAAATGCCAGGTATCCATATTGAAATAAAAACACTATAGAAAACCAGTTCACCCAGAAGTTGTACAGAATGACTTATAAAACACTATAATTACAGTTTTTTAAAAACAATTCTCTCATGGATTTGCCCTTTTTAAACAGTAGAGTGGTTACAAGGCCACACATAGTCACATATTCACACACTTGTCGTCAGTCACTCATTGGCACGTATCACTGCGCAGTGGGGGAGCCCTGCTCACATCCAAAATGGCCTCTCAAAAGATTTACACTCAAAGGGATACGCTCAACACAAAGCACAGCTGCTAAATTATTTTCAACAATCTATTGTGTACGCCAGGGAATGTCTTCACATTCCGCTGTGTATAGATATTTGAGAAGGCTCTCACGGCAGCTCACGTGGCCTACACTTTAAATATCCCGTTAAGACATTCACTCGAAAAGGTGCTTCACATAAGGCTGCAGTACAACATCAGGTGGTTTTCCAGTTACACAACAAAATGTATATTGAAATAAGGCAAAAGCAGAACAACCTCGCCGGAAATGACTTGTTTAAATATGCATGTGAATATGGCGTGTTGTTTTGCACACCTAAGCCCCGTCAGCTTTATTTATGACACGATGTTGGCTTCTCGGTCGCAGTCGTGTTTGAATTGATTGATCCCGAGTATGTCTCGTTCCAGTTTTGCTCCCCGCCTAACGTGATTTCAATTGTTTTCATGTTGTGACAAATGCACCGCGCTGAGATTCCCGTTCTCATTTATTAAACCATAAAAGAATATAATTGCTTGATTTGTCTTCTCGTTTGTTATTCCAAGCCTTATTGCAAAAAGGTCCATTTGCTCACCTGGGCTTGTTTTGCCTTTTTTTTTTTTTTTTTTTTTTTTAAATAAAAGTGCATTGACTTATAGGCCCATCCTCACACATACACACAACATACCAAACACAACATATATGCCATTGTTAATAAATTAAAGTTCAGCAGTTCACATTCATCAGCCAGGTGTGTATGTTTGTCTAGTTCACATTGGTTCATTGAGGTCCCATGGCTTGTTTGAGCAGCTCCAGGTCCCTGCGTGTCTGCTGAGCCGCGGATGGCGGACAGCCATACGCTTGGAGAGCGAGCGGCAAGAAGCGCTCCTGCAAGCCCAGGACGTGGTCCCCTTGGCCCGCCTGGAGACACACCCACGGAGGCGGGGAGGTGCTGCCCTGGAAAGCCCACAGTGCCACACTCTCTGCAGGGAAGGAAATATTTGCTTTTTGGGTTTTGTGATCCCACCACATGCGGGTAATAGTCAGAGTAGAAGTCATCGCCACAGACCTTTATTGTGCAAGTCGGCCGCCTTGGCCAAACCGAAGGGGACGAGATAGTGAGCGACATCAGGCAGACCCTCAGGTTGGCCTCGGGTTGCCATCAGCACGATGGACCTGTTCACCAGGACGACAAACAAGTCAGCCAGATTTCCAGCCGACAAAAACTTTAGGTTTCGGCACTTGCCTCTTTGGTATTCCGGTCGTTAGGTGCTGCTTCATCTTGGCGTCCATCTTGACAAATGATGCTTTCTTGGTGACTTTGCCAGAGCAGGCGTCTACGGAGACCACGAGATAGCCGGGCTGAGTGAAGGGCATCATCTCCTCATTTACCTGATAGAGAGATAAACATAAACAGCAAAAAAAAAAAAAAAAGTATTCATTTTGTCAGCGAGCAATATGCATTTTTTAACAGCATGACAAATCTACATAATTCAATGTTTAATGTAAGAGATCAGATTTGCGAAATGGAGAGGTCTTAAAGGCACCTAATGTTCAGATTGACTCAAGGAGCTTAGAGGCGTTATTAAACACTGGCAATCAAGGGGATTTTGTGGGAACTAATGGGAAGAAAACAGGAAATTACTAAATTTAACTTTAGATATGAATAAAGGATTTTAACAAACCCAGGAAAATATCATTCAGCATAATCCTGGAAAAAATGATTTCATGCAAGTACCGGTGAACCTGAAGAGCATGTTTCACAAAAACACAGAGGCTTAAGTTTGAGGAAAATGTTTTTTTTAAAATTGCATTCTGAATGGGACATTGCTGGTGTGTTTTTGGATGGAAGGGGGGGAGGGGGGTGCATTTTGGGATGAGGCGTATTTCATTCTCCAAAGAAATTGACCACGAAGCAATTGAAAGCTTTGATAATGTTTTGAGCTGTAGGATTTTACATGGATCTTCGCGTCTGACAAAACAAAAGGTTTCTGTTCATACTTAATATTTCCAAATTCCCCAGCTTAACCTCTCGTGGAAATTTTCCACCCTAATTAGTGGCTGGCTGAAGTGTGATGTGTGCTCACAGCAATGAAGGACATGTTGTCGCCTCTTTTCTGCTCCTTCACACTGAGAGACTTGACTTGCGTCTGGAGGTAGGACGTCCACGGCTCACTGGTAAACACACGCTGAGGAAACACAAACAAAAAGTCACTGGGGCCGACACAATGCACGAAAATCATGCTACGGTGCTCCTCTGCCATATTGCCTCAATCTGCAGCTTGTAGCGGTTTTTACTCGGGCTCAACTGATTGAGTGGCTGATACCACAATTCTCCAATAACAAAAACAAAACCGAACCTGTTTGGCTCCGCAGTCCATGCAGGGTTGCGTGTCTGGCGCCGGCATAGGCAGGACAGCTGAGGGGGTTTTGGCATACTTGGGGTAGGCGTTACTGGTGCAGTTGCACGTCCGCTGGGAGGACGTTGTGGCCATGACTTTGACTCTTTCACAGCCTTTGAACGAGCAGTAGCTGTGACCATCACGACCATGGCGGGCCCGCAGGTACAGCCACAGCAGGCTGGGGGGATTGGAGGGGGGGGGGGGGATAAAGATAAAAAGTAGAGGATAAAGATGTGCAAACTTTACAGTACTCGCACATCACGCTGATGCAACTAAGCAACTTGGCCTCTCTCACCCGACATTTTGGTCGAAGTAGTACTTCCTATCCATCGGTCTAGACTCCAGATCAGACAGAGAGAACACGGGCCCATAGTCGGTGATGTCATCAAAAGTATTGCTCTGCCTGTCGTTGATGTCGGCCACAATCTGGAAGGTGGTCGCCGGTGGGTAGCACAGTCCGAACAGCACCCAGTCATCTCTAATGGAAAAGAAACATAGGTCCTCTTACATACTGGATGGAAAAAAAGGACGTTGACTTTTCTTATTATTATCTCCCTCATTTCAGAGTGGTAGCCCGAAATGTATATTGCTTTTAAAAAGTTGAAAATATAGCTATTGATCTCAGTCACACGTTTGTGGTCTCACTTGTCAAAGTTGATGAGGGAGAGGACAACCTCTCTGGGTGCGGCTCCGTTCCAGTGCAGTGTATAGCTCTTGCTCATCATCAAAACAGGCTGATACTGCTGTGACAGCGCCCCCTGGCTGTTAATACCCCTCAGAACCAGAGGAGCTGCGGGGTACTCGTCTCTGTTGATGGATAGAGTGAGGCTGGGAGCACCTTGGGTCTGGATATACACCTGACAAAAGGGTGAGGTAGAGTGTCGATTATACAACGGCGTATACATTTTCCATTGGATGCGAGTGAGGTGCGAGTGTCCTCTGCTGCACCTGAGAGTAGCGGCCGCTGCATATCACTCCATTCCACGGAGGCTTGTGAACACAGCTAGGATGCTGGATTAGGTAATTGTCAGCCCTGCCCACGTAAGTGTCCTTGTAGCCTGTCACTGAGCCGTCCACATCATGGAAGATTGAATTCTTGTCTCCATCCAGGTCATTCTCCTCAAACCACTGCCCCGGACGACCGAAAAACGACCGCAGACCCACCTGAGGATGGGGTATGCGGAGGGCGTTTGCGGGATTGAGTGAGTAAACGTAAAAGTGGATGCGAGAGTGCTTACGGTGGCGTGGAATTGGAGTTGTGACATGTTGTTTCGCGGGGTGAGCTGCCAGGTGTTCTTCAGGCTGAAGCCAACTGCGCTGGTGTAACGCTCGGGCGTGGGGATGAAACCGCGGAACGTGCTGCGGGTCAGCCGCACCGGGCCGTCGTAGATCTGGAAGCCTCGGATTGGGAACGTTCTAAAGTGGAGAAGCGTGCGCAAGTTGGTTGTTTGGTAACAGTGGATGCGCAGTGTCATTTTACAATTCAGAACAAGCTAATACATTAATTGGTGAATAATTTAAAGGTTCGAACATAGTATTGAAGATTATATCATGGCTTTCGAGTTTTTACGAGTGATGTCGTTTAGAATTTGGATGCTCTTAAATTCCCTTCCAGGAATAATGGAGGAAACGGTGACATCAACTTCATTAGAAATTCTACACAAGGAGAAAAAAAAGAGGCATTTTGGATGATGTCATCAAAATGCAGCCATGAGTCATGTCATTCTAGGAAGCTATATGCGTGCTTGAAGAAACCAGCTCATTAGTCTGGCAGTAAATCAGCAAAGAACTTCCTTCCACAGCCTCATGCAATACACAAGCAACTGCAGTACCGCCCGAGTTCCTTGTTTATTTTTTTCATCCACACCTTCCTTCCCATTCTGTACGTAGATCTGTTTGATCTTTTCACTTCTATAGACCCCCGTCTTGCCTCACCTGTTTCTCGGGAGAGTTCTCATCTTCCCATCGGTCCCTCCTAATCCCCAGTATTTATTCTGTCCTCCGTTGGTGCCCCGGTTTCGACTTTCTCCCACAAACAGAGACTGCGTCACCTCCTGACTGGAGCCCTCGTCCTTTGGGTAGCTGCCATCACTGCAACAGGAGTGGGAAGTTAAGACAAAGTTTTAAAAAAAATTTTAAAAAAACCGAAAGCATGGCTTTCGTCTACAGCAGTGATCCTCAAACCTGTTCCAGAAAAGGTTTTATTTAATTATTTTTATTCTCAATGTTTTATTCGTAAAAACAAGTATAATTTAAATTCGATTGAATGACGTGATATTTTGGCATACCATTTGAGGGAGTCATACAACGACCAGATTTGAGACTCATTGGTATAAAGAGCCAAAAGATGAATGTCGTTGAGTGAGTGGTGAGGAAGTGAAGAAAACAGCTGCCTGAAGCCTGATACGGGCTCAGGGTTCCCATATGTACGCACCTGGCAAAGGATAATCCCACTCCATTGTCTGCAAAGCTGTTCACAAAGACAAAACAAATGACTTGATAGAGAAATGTCATACTTTTGGCATTCCAAAAAAATCTTCAGAGTATTTCAACACGGTTCATGATTTCTGCGGTAATTGTCTCACCCGGAATTCTGGATGACGATGTCGCCGCCCCGTATCCACGCCCCCATGTCGTTGTTCTTGAAGGAGACGAGCGTGTCGATGACCGCCGCCACTCGAGGTTGGTTGGGATCCGCATTCCGGTGAGGTCGGAATCTGACAAGTCAAGCAGAAAAAAAATGGCGTCAACTTTTCACTTTTCAACCATCATCTGCCTTCAACAAATCCCTTCGCGCATAATGCGAGATTGTGAACAGATTTAAAGCCTGACAGCTCGAGAAAATGAGCTCAGATAATAACTAATAACTGGCCACGCATAGATGAGTTTATAGAATGCAAGTATCAAATCTTGATGAACCATGAAGACTTTTGTCTGCAAGCCTTCTTTGCTATGCCCTGTGGGTGGCACGAGAGGGCAGATTTATTTGGGGTGAAGATATTCATGGCTTTGGTACGGGGTGCCAAACGAGATTACGAGTGGTTATTTTGGCCAAAAGGGCAGCCATCAAGAAAAAAAGGGGGCACGTCGTATTTTCAGCCCTTTATGATTCTGATCAGTGCAAGCTGTGGGCACCATGAAAACACACAAATATAGACCACAGTACTCTGCGTGCAATTTTGTTCATCTGAAATCATATTCCCGGTGTCACAAACCACGCTCTCTTTTCACGTGTAATATTAGCACTGAGCACACATTTTAACATTTCCAATTCCCGCCCCAACTCAGCATGGCCAAGAGTCCCAGTGGATACGTCGGATTTTTCCGTGGAGCCGAGGGCCGAGTTTGGGAAGAGAGGACACGGTTATGTGTGAAACCTTGTTATTTCTGTCAACACAAACCTGTCGGGACCTCCGCTAAAATGCGACACTGTAGTAATATGACCATCCAGCATACCGACAGCTAAGGCCGCAAAAAATATACTGCTTTGGAGAGAGCTATAAATAACTTCAGGCATGCAGACAAAATTAAGTAGGCCAAAAAAAAAGATATTTCGGAAGAAAACTGTGAAATACAAGCAATAAGATGTAACACAACCTGTTACTGGACAGGAAAAGCACTAAGGTCAAAGAAAATTTGCTCAATGACGTTGAACCATCTCCGCTTTGCTTGATTTGGATTCCCCCCCATAAAAATGAAAACAGAGATGACCTGTTTGAGAGTCACGCAGTCATCATCATCATCATCAAGCCTTTAACGGTGGTGCAGACAATGTTTCACGCAACAGTACATGTTATTAATGGTCATAAAACAGTAAAAGCAACACGACCATTGTGAAATGATTTTTTTTTTTTTTTAATTAGCATGAACTTACCCATAACTCATTTCAAGAGATGACTGACAATGCAATGCTTAAATCCGAGTCTGCATCTCGGGCTGTTGTTTTAGCAAAGCACTGCAAATATGTCAAAAGCTAAAACGCACTTCACAGTTAATCCTTTGATCCTCACTCATCTCATTTCTCAGCAGGTCCGCTAACATCTTTTAAAATGAGGGTGCAAAAAAAAGTCATAATAAGCAAATGAAAAAGCACAACTCGCATCCAGAGGTCTCTCAGGTGACGCACGGTTTTAGAATCATATCGGTCTGGATTGTATGACCTTGGAGGCATTCCAACATTAGAGGCTCAAGTGTATTTGTATGAAACAAAAGAAGAAAATCTGAAAATAAAATTAACACACCTGGCACTGTTGTCCAAGCAAAGGTATTCTCTGGGGTCTGCGGCACTTGCATTGGAGGTCTTTACTCCTTTATCAATGAACAGCCCAGCCTGCATGGTGACAAGACAAAGGCAGTTATTGACAAAACCGTACAAGGATCCAAGTTCTGCAGTATTTCATAATATGGTATATTTTTACAGCGTGAGAGCACAAGTCAACTGACTTCCAGAGCTCACACAAGACCACTGTGAGTTATGGGGGTGTGGGTAATTTTATTTATACACACACAGACACACACACACACACACACACGCTTAATAAGATAATTCGTTTTGTATGGTTTAAATGTGCCTGAATGTGCGTGTTGGGTGTAAGAAAAAATGCTGTGTGTCAATCCTGCGGTCTGTGCAAAGTATAGTTGGGCCGCTTCCTCTCGCTCTCTCTCTCCCTCACTCGCTCCCTCTCAGAGCGGACAAAGAACTCACAGTTCACCTGACGACCGCTGTCATTACACAACAGAGAGGCTTGTTCTACAGCCAGTTTCTGTGTGTGTGTGTGTAAAACACCCACGCAAGTCAGCAGAGGGTTACGCACTTCATGTAAAAACATCGTATTTTGCCGCTCACCAAAGTCAAGTAAGACTTGAGTGAATATCACCAAAAGGTACTTTTGAGACTCCATTTCACCCCAAAAATCATTGAGATTTTGGATTGAACTTCATATCCATTGCGTTGAGGAGATGCTACACTCTTGGAAATACAGACTGGCCCAGCTCCCACGCATTTTTACTTTGTAAAATGGACACGACAACAGCGAAATGTGCGTGCTTGCTGACGCGGTGGACGTTTTCGCTCATGTTAGCATTTAATGAGCACATGTTGGACCCTCACTTAGCAACATTATTGACTTGGCAAGCTGAATGTGTGCTGCTAAACGAATATTTCGCTGAACAAAAAAAACAAACCAAACACCCCCCCCCAGCTTCATTTAGTTCACTATGCAATGTGAATCTTATTCTAATTTAAGCACTTAATAGACACCGAGGAGTTAGCAGAGCGACATCTCAAAATGGCGTACATCCATTGGAAAAAAACATCATATAACATGTCGGAAATACATTTTAAGATTCATATATGCAAATGTTTTCAAGTTTCATTATTCCGCTACCTTTTCATGATGACCGAGTGATTCTGATAAGGACACCAAAGCCACTTTTCTTTTTTTTTGGTGATATTGACTCCCTAATTAATTTGAGTATGTTGTCCTTGCGCTACCTTGAAGTTCGAGTGAACGCGGTTGTTGTAGAAAATGCCCAGTGGGGTTAGTTCTGCTTTCGTTTCTGGTACCAAGCCGTGAGAGTCTCCTGTGGAGGAGCTGTGGAACACAAACCATATGCCAGCGTCCTGGAACAAACAAAAGAAGGTGACAAGGTCAATTACATTTTGGAGCTGGTATCTAACATGCTTGTCAGTCAGCCGCAAAGATGACGACTGAAGGAAGGCAGAATAACCAGATGCGGAACTCCGCGTGAGATGTGGTGCTCGACACGTTACGATGTACAAAAAAATATCCCCTACCTGGGAGGACATTACATACGGTACCTCTCCGCATCTTCTATTTTATTATATCAAAGCGCCTCAGCGGTGTAATCGCGCCAAATCCGAAGAAGGACTCTTAAGTCCTTTTATATTGACAGATCAATTTGTTACACGCACGAAATGATTCACCACGGGGATCTTTTCATTTATGTAGGGATCTTGGTATAATTACCTGAGAGCCGGCAGCAGCATTGCCGATTAGATTGTTGTTGGGGTTTGCGATCCAGAAGGTTGAAACCGCCCTGGAAAACAATCACAGCACAAAAGGATATGAAGAGGGCAGCGGCGAGGCACATGGGAGACGACCAGACTATGAAATCGGTGATCTTTCTCAAACATTCCCCAATAATCGAGCTCTCCAACATAAACCCTGGACAGGAACGGCCCAGCCAAAACACACAAGCACAGAAAACTGCTGGAACCAGACATCGGAGGTTCTCTCACAGTGGCACTTCTCTGACTGTGATGGAAAAACATCCGTTCGAGAGGAGTGAATGTTGTTTCACAGATAAAAGTTGTGCCTCTCATGTGGAATTGGACTGACTGTTGTCCATCAAAGTGCGTCGACGCCATCTCTTCCCACGGTGACTCCCTGATTCAACAATTAAGTTTGCACATGGGTATCTTTTAACTCCTACGATCTCATTTATTGATGCTACTGCAGCAGTGTTACCACATCAGAACCATCTTAAAATTCAGAATGAGCTGCTGGGATATAGACAGGGAACACTCCCGTTTTCATGGTTCGGCATTTGCAAAGTTGCATATTTGCTGATTTCCGGGTCAAGCTGTTATGGACTGAAAAACTCTTCCATGTCTCCTGTATTCAATTGAGGGGAGGCGCTTCATATTTGATTATTTTTGCTAATATTCGCTTACTTGCACTCCGTGCTCGGGGAGGGAGTGTAGCCTTTGTAGACTTTGTCTTTAATGCTGAGGCAGAGGGTCTCATTGCGGTCAGTCGGGAGCAGAGTACCGGGTCGAGTCAGCAGCCCGAGGTTGCGGTAGAAAGTGTTCCGCTGCTCGATGCCGTCCTCCAGGAAGAAGCAGTGGCCCAGGGTGTCATAGCCCACTGTGTTCTTCACCTGGTCAAGGAGACACAAACCATTTTTTGTTTGGCGACAATCAATTTTAGACAATGAACGAAAAGCCTCAAAATCAAGATAATAATTGCTATCAATCACCTAATCAATTGCCTCCTAAATGCTACAGATTATATGCGGAGTCACTTTGACATTTGAGTCAACTTGTTACCAACTATCTAACACAATTGATTTATTTAATACTTTTTTTTTTTTTTGTCAAAAACTGTCATGCGCCTCTTTTCTTTTGTGGAATCCATCTGAAGCCAGGTGGCAGATGAAAAATGCTCAGCCTTAGGGTTCCTGTCTTTTCAGGAAGTCATTATCCACAATAGTTTAGTTCAAGGTTCACATAGGGGTGTTTTAGCGCATTACTAATCGTGTCTGACTTCCTCTTTTGCACAAACAAAGAGCTGGGAAAGCGTCACCGATGACGGTGGCGTTCCCACAAAAGGGTTTACTGATTAGCGCTGAGGGAAATTGGCTGGCAATTGCTCGTGGCAGAATGTTGACAGGAAAGCTCTAAGGATGAGTTGAGTTCATCTTGGCATTTTGTGTACAAAACAACATTGTACTTTCCATTTCCTTGATGCTGAGAGAAAAACGATGGCCATACAAAAGCCACAAGGACGAAAGCCAAGTGAGATGATGAGCCATTGACGTCAAGACAGTGATAATGTCGACAACCGCCCTCAAACGCTTTACGTCAATCAAAATGTGCTTTTGTACATGAGCTTGGGGAGTACCGCAATGTACAAATTTAAAGTGGAACCTCGGTTTTCATTTTTTCACGCTCATCAGAAGCATTTCCTAAGTCGTGTATATCAACAGAGGGCAAAGCATATCCTTCAATCCAAACTTTGTAAACAACTCAAAGCAATAATCTTCCTGTTTCCTCTGCAACATTTGTGGAACACAATACATCCTGTCAAAAGTCAGACATTCAAATTAAAAGTATGCATTATAATAACACTATCACCACACATTCCTGGGCAATATGGCAGCTTATTTAACTATCACATTCAAATAGCAAGCACAAAATGGTTGTGTAACTGATGAAAAAGCCACAATAGTGCCAAATAAAGTGATAAGCCTGATGCGCTTTTATTTTGAAGGTCTGCATTTTACACAGTATGGCAGAAAGTTCTCAGTGGCAGCCATTTGATGAAGAATGTGAGAAAGACAAGTGTCAAAATAGACACGTTATCTTCAACAGTTTTTATACCGAACTACTGACCAGCAAGCCATTGGTGGCATGGATGGTGAGGCAGCGAGAGAAGGAGTGGTGTATGGAGAGGCCGTCCACATAGGTGGGCTCCCAGTAGCCTCCCTTCTGGTCCACGTCGCCACACATGTGGAAGTGGATCGGGTAGCGACTCCTCTCGCTCTGCTGGCCCATGTTCTTCAGCTCCACGTAAGACAGATGCACCGAGGAAAAGTTTCCAAA
Organism: Hippocampus guttulatus; assembly: GCF_054856545.1. Lineage (NCBI taxonomy): Eukaryota > Metazoa > Chordata > Actinopteri > Syngnathiformes > Syngnathidae > Hippocampus > Hippocampus guttulatus. Next base: position 18,888,689 of record NC_141265.1, read on the forward strand.
GATCTGACATAGTGGGGGAGAGCGGGGGAGAGAATCCGATTGTGTGTTACAAAAGTAGACCACATTGGCTCTGTGAAGGCTGATGATTAATATTACACAGACAGCAAAGTTCAAAAGCATAAACCACACGTACGTAATAATGAAGTGCAAACAAACACTCTAAGAGGTCTTTGGTCTGTGTGTGTATGTACTGGTAGTGCGTAAACCACATGGTCTGGTTTTCGTTAAGGGGGATTGGTAAAGCCTTCAAGCAAGCGGTAACTCAGCACACATGACAGCTCACGCTCTCAGTTCTGCGCTGACACAACTGCAAAATGGTACATGTTGTACACGCCAAAAAAAACCAAACAAACAAACAAAACAAAAACATTTTATAGCGAATAACTATGGATTTACACTAGGATGCTGTTTTCCTAATTCCAAGAGATTTTTAGATTTTGATTTTAGATGATTAGTGGTCGTGGGTCAAAATGTACAAAATAAAAATTGTCCACATTTTTCATGGTCTGGAGCTTGTTAGTCTTTTGCCATTTTATTGTGTCATTTACGGCCAGAAGAAAAACAATTCAACAAGTAAACATGCACTTTAACTGAAATATGACCAGGGTGTGAACAATGTGGGTCTAATGTGTTCATCAATTTGATTCTTTCACTTAATTATCACAGTATACAATTGTATTTTGTCATTGCAGATTGGATTTTTTTAATGATGAGGCGCATTCCCGGACAACGTTAGCCTCATTGCCGCTTAACCATTGTCAATGGAGCTATTTGCAGGGAACCGAGTTTCAATTTTGAGCCAGTTGAGTACTTTTCAGAGAATGGAATTAAAACGCCAACATGTCAGCTTTACAAATATTTAGAGTACCCCTGGGAACGCAGGTGCATAAGGTGAGGACCGATGTTCCCTCAAATTTTCCATGCGTCTTGAGCATTCGCACAAAATCCCCTGAGCTCAGTGAGCTGTGTCTGACATGCACGCGCAAAGCTTAGAGGGAACATTGGTGAAGACATTAAGATGAGGCCGCCTTGTGCATATTTCCAGATGGAGCAGACAGAATGGTAATCTAAAGAGGACATGGGAAGATGGAGGATAAATGGCCATGACAGAGTGTAGAAAAAAAGATACAAGCAAGGAAAATGAATAATGCCCCTCATTAGCACCAGAGGTAAAAACAGAACATTGGCAGAGTTTCACCGAGAATGTAATGTCAGTCTCAAGCAGGCAGAAACCCTCAGCCCAATTTAGCACCTCGGAACACAAAGCAAGTGGTCTGCGCTATCACATTACAAACCTTGATGTGGCCTCCGTAGGTGTCGTGGCTGTAGAACTGACACAAGTTGTTTCCGTAGCAGGAGTTTTCCATTTCTCCGTGGATAAGAATGTTCCTGGAGAGCAGCGCCACCTCAGCGCGCATGTCGACTCCATCGATGATCTCACCAACGTGGCTGTAAAGAGGCTTCCCTGTGCAGCACACACATGCAGTCAGCAGGAGAGGATTTGGCGAATTGGCAGAACAGGAGAAACGCTATCAGAATGTGACGGGCCGGGAAGGGATGTACTGGCAACCGTGTTGACCCGTGGGCTGAACCGTTCACCTAGGTTTCTCACCGGTACCGGCGCAGTACTTCCAACACGAAAAAAAAAAAAAAATCAAATCACAATCCCACAAATTAATTTTATGCAACAGATGCTAACATAAATAGCATAGAGCAGAACTCATAATTGCTAATGACCAGCACGGAGATACCAGAGAAGCTTTTTTCTGTTCCTCCTGAGTAACATGTCTGTCCCAATCTTCAAAAGATGAGTCATTTTACTTAATTTTATTTGTACAATACAGTTGCTAACTTCGCTTTATACGTGTATGACGGTTAAGAATGGGGATGTTTGATACCACTTTTTTAATACCGGTATATATTTACTCTTCGATCAGTACCTGCCCATCCCTAGTTAAGAATGTTGAAATGTTACTTCAAACATCCATGAGACAGGAAATTAGGATTTCAGGGGGGGAAAGAGTTTGAGCCAGGAGCAAATTGCTTTCCTCAAAAGAACAAATTATGGAGAACCAACCAGTATCACGCATTGCGTTGAAATTTGGACGATCCATTGTACGAACCAAAAGTGGAGTATTCCAAAGAGTTAAGTTAAATATTTACTGCCCACTACAAAAATATGCTTAGCCGCAGCCACACCTCACACTCGATCCACTAAAATAATATACAGTTGGAAGAGAACTTGGTCAGACGCTTACAAAAACAAATCAGATCCCAAAGTGCTGTTGGCAGTGACAATGCAGAGCAGCTGCTTGGTTTTAACAGAGACTCAAAAGTCAAGACCCGCGGTTTATCGCATCCTTTTCTGCAGGAAGGGAGTTGGTCTTTGCCGACAATGGAGCAATGAAAAATATGTCTGACATTAGGATGGACAATAACGTTTGGGTCAGAACATTAGGGTGAAGTAAAAAAAGAAAAAACATCCAAAGGAGGAGCTTTTCGTGATAAATATTGTGTTAAAACCAAAGTTTTAAAAAAATTTAAAAATTGACTATCTATCGGAGGATAATGCAAAAACTAAACCACGTCTTAGGGTTGGCGAAAGCACGCCGTCTCACCTTGTATTCGGACCTGCGTGCTGGTGCAATGAGGGCAGGGTAGAAGGGTAAACTCTTCAGCTTGATGCATGGAATAATCTGTACTGGCAATAACAATCTGATTGCCGGGGTGCCAGGTTTGCTGCACCTCATCCTGGAGATTCAGCACCACTTGGTCCACCGCATCCACCTGAAAGCCCGAGATTGGGAACCCTAGGAAAGGAAAATAATGAACTTCCAATTTTTAAAAAGGAATGACGGGGATTTGCCATGCAACATTTTTTCTGGGAAACATCACAATAAAAGGGGGAAGCAGAGAAGCCTCCTGTCTCTATTAATGTTTGACGGGGTGTGCATATGTACAGTCGCCTTGAATAAACAGCGCAAAGGGAATGTTACGTGATTTAAAAGCCTCGTATTTGTCATAATGATGTGGTCACAAAGGCCTAATCTCTGTGGGTCATCTGACACACCTCTTTTTTTTTTTACCTCCGCGCCTGCTGAAGAAAAACCCATCACAACTCCGCATTGCGAGTTCATCAGGCCGATAAGTCAAATTTCTCAAAATATATGAGTACATAAGGCGTTTCTACATTTCATTCAAGGTAATATCCAGGACTTACACTGAAAATAAGTATCCACATCCTTGTTCAAATGACAAGTGAAACAATTCATCGATTATCAAATGAATCAATCTTGTTTATAATCGGTGAAATTGTTTCCAGCCCTTTTTTTTTTACCCATTTCAAACTGTACAAATGCTTGGAATTTCAGCTATTCAACAGTAAATATCCAATTTTTGTAGCACGTTTGTGTTGAATAAACAACAAAATCAAAAACAACAAAACAAAAACATTTGCTTTTACTTTGGAAAACCATGATCAACATTTTTGCCCATTTTCTGATGTAAGGGTCCAAACCAGAAACTGTATCCTAATTAATTTTCATCCCGTTTTCAATAAAGGGATGGGAATTTAAATGTTTTTTTAAAAATCCGATGCAAACGATTCATTGCATTCTCTAATATCTAAAAAAAACTAAAAACTAAAAATTCACAGTACAACGACGATAGTCTCTAAGAATAGCTTATGCTCGACACAACTATACCATTGTGCGCTCCTCACCGTTCTTCCACTCGCTGTAGGCCGAGACGGAGAAGCGCACGCCGTTGACGGTGGTGAAGTTCCGCCTTGCCACGGCTCTCCCTCCAGTGTCGTGGTTTTCGTGTTCCCTGACGTCCTCCGAGCATGACGTGTTACCACCGCCCACCACGGAGACCAAAGCCCATGCCTGCCTGCAGAGATCCGGGCGAGGAGGAGAAATTGTTTTCTTCTAAAAGTCAGGAGCTGACAAAAAGTGTCATCACATGTGGCGTCACAAAATATGACATCAGCAAATTTCAACCACACAAGTGTGACGCCACCACGAGTACCGGTGATGCAAGAACATAAAAGGGTATCAAAGCAACCAAAGAACCAGGAACTGACTTTGGGAATGTAGCAAGGTGGCACACACATCTCAGTCGTGATTTCTGTATACAATGCGTCAACAATCGGCTGGCAATAAGGCGACAGCATATTTTGTACGCAAGTGTTTAAAAATATACACCAGATGATATCATCCGAATGGTGGCGCCCGAAGGGTGTGGATGCTGTCAGACTCCTGTCCTGAATTTCATATGTCGTAATTATTTTCGTTTTGTCAAGATTCCAAACGAGTATGAAGACTTTGCATCTTATGGAGGAAGATAATATGTCATAAATCATCAAACACGCCTTCACATGTCCACCCACTGGAGGACTGTCTCTGAACTAGTAGAGGCAGATTTAGATTCTCTCAAAGTTCTGCATGGAAAAAAAAAAAAAAAAGAAAACAAAAAAGTTAAATCCTGGTTAAAAAAAAACACTGTCTTTTTGAGGATGAAAGTGGTACAGTGCATCCAGTAGACACACAAAGTGGATCCATGTGGGGCACCGCACTGTACTGTCAAAGTGGAGATCTTCCCGGGGGAAAGAACCTTTCACCTCGCGCCGTGTTGCGAGTGCTGATAAAAGCGCGAGCAGGAAGCACAAGGGAGAGCGCAAACGGCGCACTTTTCCCTTCAGCCTCGGCCACCGGTTGATCTTCACAGCCTTTAAACTACCTCATTATTGCTGGGTGTGTGAAAGTGTGCACGGCTCTCCTGGGAGACAAAAACATTAAATACAAAAGGCCTACTGAAGGACGGTTGACTTTGGTTTCCAAAACAAGTTCGAGCTCATTTTCTGTCCCAAAAATGCTTTGTTTTTGTTTTTTTAGCAACCTTATTTTGGAATACTTAAGCGGAGTGAAATTATTTTGTTGAAATGACTCTAAATTCATGACGCTCTGAGGTTGAGAGAACGCAGCTCCACAAGATGGATAGCTTGTGTTGCCGTGACAGTCCCACGCTATTTGTGCAAGCGTTCATTGTCCCACTCAGTTCTATGGATGGAAAGACTTCTCAACTCGAGTGAGACTTTGAACTGCACACTGTGTAATATACGTCAGCTGGAGTTCTCCTATCAGGCAAATCCACAGAGAGCTGCGGTTAAATCCCTTCAATAAATGCTGAAAGATTAGAAAGTGTGCATGTAAGCAGTTGTGTATACACACACACACACACACACTCGCGCACACGCACGCACACGGGGCGCTATCATCTGAGCCATTTGAAGCGCTGTGTTGTGGATTTGAGTGGATTTCTGCGAAGACCTCTGTGCTGGCTCGGTACCCGAGAGTGAAACGTGACACTGGAGAAACTGGCTTAGCATTTGACTTGACTGCCAAGAGGCGACCGAGCCGGGTCCGGCTCCAAATAATCCAGAGTACCGCTAGACTCAGACTGGAAGAAACATATGTGCTCATGGGTGTTAGATACATAAAGCCCAATCGAGCAATTCAACAATCTACGTCAATATGTTTGTCCTTTAAAGAAAGAGGAGAGATGGACACTACATTTCCTGAACAGCCAATCTTTTTGTACAAATCCTGGAAACTTTACGACTATAACCTTGATATCTGGCGTGTGCTTCCTTTCCTAGCAGAGAGCGGAAATTTTGAGAAAACAGGATGAGAAATGCCACGGAATTTTTCAAGGTAGAATTCCACATGGGACAGTATAAGAGAGCATTATTCCAAAGAGTAAAGCCGACACAGCAAAGAGTTGTTGTTGGTTGTCCACGTAGTGAGGTGTCAAAAAGTGAGAATGTTTCAAAGGAAAATAAACCAAATTGAGTCTGAAGGAACCAAGAAAAAAAAAAATCCTCCCAATGACGCACAACAAAAGTCCATCAGCACAGCAATTTCCCCCTGAAGCTCAAGGACTTCTGGACTTATTTTTTTTCCTAAATCAACATTTTCACCTGTTTCTGTTTCTGCTGACCGCTCACCAGGAAAATTAAGACTTCAATATGGTATCACTTGAAAGTGGGAAAACCCCGCCACGCTGAACACATCAGTGGAGGGAGACATGCAGGGAAACAAATACAAATCAATGAGGAGAATGAAAGTCTCCGGGATTTATTCTGGGCATGAGGGACTTGGTCATGAAAAGTACACAAACTTAATCCGAGAGGAAGTGCAAGAAAACTGTTCCCTGTCACAAAGTGGAAACTGCGGTAGTAAAATACCGCAGTGTCGAGAGCTTTCTCACAACACTCGCTAGGTCTAGTAATTGAGCCAGTTGCAACAGGCGCTAGTTTATATACCGCGTATGATAGTAGCGTGGCACACTCAAAAGACCAACTGGCAAAAAAACGTTGGCTTCATGTTTATGTTTTGTTTTTTACCCCATAGTCGATTCAGTACATGCGCAACACGCGTCCTCACCTGTATTTGAGATCGTAGACGTATCTGCTGCCAAGCGTCTCTTCAATGGCCTTCTTAGTTTCGTCCAGAAGACTTTTGACGGCCGAGTCTCCGACGGCAAGCGTGACGATGCGACCCGCCGGCAGGGACCGCAGCAGCTGGGTGAGCCGGCGACTGTCATTGCGGGATTCGTGGGTGTCGTAACGTTCCCTGAGTAGGATGTCGGCCGTGTCCTGATCCACCACACGCAGGTTGATGCCTCTGCTAAAGTTTCGCTGGAAAGTGTCGCCCCCTGTGGTCAGGCCAGAGGCAGGCACGCTTTTGGTCAATAGAGACCAGGAGACTCGTTCTGTGCCATGGAGCTCCAGCGTTCCACCGCTCATGACAGCAATGAACTTGCGGCCAAGACCGGGTACTTCAGGGACATCCTTGCTGTCGGAGCGTCCCGTGAGCACGATGGCAGCGTGGGAACGGTAGCGACATTTGGCTGCACCGATGTGAAGGGCTCCGCCATTTTCAATCAGGATATGTCCTGTTCTCAAGGTGATGTTCTTCGAGCCGTCAGCATTGTCCGCAAACACGACACGACCTGCGACGGAAAGTTGGAGTTTTAAGTTCACCTATATGGCAGCACTCGCAGGCTACAGCATCAGGTCTTGGAAAACACCCTGGTTTATGCCGTTGGGCGGGGTCCGACGAGAGATCTTGGAAGTTGAAGTAAGCTATTTTAAACTAAAAAGGAAAACGTGTTCATAGGTTAACGCCACTCCGTCAACGTACTGGTGTACACTTTGGTTCAATACATACAGTAGATACGTTGTCAAATAAGCGAATGAAGAGAGTTCTGTAAAGCGCTTTCGACACGATATGGTGCAATCCATATCATTTACCATTTTTAACAAATTGGATTTTTCATTTTTTGGACTATGGGGCGTTTTTCGGGAAAAGTACAAGAAGTAACCAATTGAAGTTCATTCAGTAGTTGCTTGTGAACACAAATAGTGAGCACAGATTTTGGGGGCGGGTCCAAGCTCGCCTGGCATAATTTTGTTCAACGTGAATCTGGCACCAGAACCTCCTTAAAGAGATTCTAATATGTCATTAAAATGATCATTAAGCTTCCACCTATTTGGTATGCCCGTTTCCAGTGGAAATGTTACAATTACATACAATGTTTTAAAAAAATGTTTTATGGTGTCAATCAAAATTGCACGTTACTCTTAAGACAGTCTGTTTGATCCAGACTGTTTTGTGTACCTAAGTAATTGCCCAAAAAGAATCATTCGTGGACATTGAATGTGTGTAGAAAAATAGTGCTCATCATCTGAAGTAGCTCCTTCTTCGGCTTCTTACCTTCTGATTGGATGGTGAGTGAACGGAAAGTAGCAGAAGACTCCAATCGAAATAAATCTCCCCTCCTCGCAACAATGGCCTTGTCTGGCTGGTGGCCTGGGTTCCAATTACTCAGGGACGGGTTGTGATCGGGACAATTCTCTGCAAAGGATTCGGTGTAAAGCACATTGAACATTAACTTATTAAGATATTTATTAAAGGGGTAGCACGGCTCAAGGGTTGTCTCTTATTTTGAAGGTTGTTCATCTGCTGTATTATTGTTTGAACTGTTCGTCATGTTATAATGTCTTACCACACCATTAAATGTACTTTATTGCCTCGTTTTTGATGAACACTTCGACCTACTACACTACTGTTGGTCATGACGGTGACACTTGAAGAGCCAAGTATTTTTTTTTCATTGTTTACTTGGTGTAAAACATTTGCCAACCGCCGCTTTAAAGGATCTATAAGGCTTACCGTCTAAAATGTCACCACTCGTGAGACTAAGTACAAGTATGAGGCTGAGGAAGAACGCTCCCATGGACACCCCGAAGCAGATGAGCGTGTTCTTTCTCAGCCGGAGGCTCTGAGCCCACTCCCGACGCTGGCTCTCCTCCGACAGGCTGAGGGTGGCTTGTCGCTGCGGCGGCGGGCCATGAGGTTTGATGGGTGGCGGCGGTGGCGCTTTGGCCGGCGGGGGCGAGCGGACCGGAGCCACCCGACCGGGGACGTAGCCCGGCGAGCGTTGGCGATTGCCTTTGGGGGGAGCCGCAAAGACCGGGAAGCGGCTCGGACCATCACTTGTCGGCATGGTCGTTACGTCGGCTGACGCCTGCTGTTATCTGAAAGGAAACAAAAACACAGAAGAGGAGGGGGAGGTTCAGACAAACAATTGTCATTCAACACTGCATGTTTAAACAAATGAGTCATGTCGGCGCTTAGGAAAAGATTTTGGGGGGGAAAAGTGGCAAAGAGAAGAAAAACAAAAGCATGGAATGTTTTTGGGATAGGGTTTGTGTGAACATGTAATTTGAGTCACATTTTTGCGTGTGCACTGAATGAACCCATCTGATGGAAACGTATTAGCGGTGGTAAAGAGTGAATCGAGACTGTTATGCGGGGGTCATCGGTTTATGACAGTGTTCCCTTTCTATAGCGGTGACAGAGACCGCGGTAGTCACTGTAATGCAAGTAATCTTGTACCTTGAGCTGCAGCTATGAAATATTTTTTAAATTAGTTATTCTACAGATTATCACATAGATTCATCGAGTAATCAAGAGAAAAAAAAAGCCAGTTTGTGTATTGGGCCCGGCCGGGCGTTAGTTGTGGCCGTAGTAGCTTGTGTATGAATGTGCTTATGATGAATTACATGTTTCGGTATGTTAGTTGGACACTTTGAACTTTATCTTCTGTTTTAAGTATAAAATGATCCCCAACTTTGGACATTATCTGAACATTCTATTTTCTGCACTCTTTCCTCCTGGCTCGCTGTCATCACACCAAATTATTTCTACATGGAGTGGTGCATCAGTCTGCAGTAACAAAAGGCTGTGTGGAAATATTATTACAGCAAAGTTTTAAGGCAGGGATTTTGCTTTGCCTTTTTATTTGGGTGGGGGGGGGGGGGCTACATTTTTCCAGTCGAGCAATTATGAGTTTCCGACATACGCTGCTGTACAAACCAGTTGAGGACCCCATGTCTAAAGGCATATGTCAAAGGAGGCAAGTAAAAAAAAAAAAAAAAAAAAGTCAGACAGAAAAGGTCAGCAGTGAGGAAACGACACTAAGAGAGCTCATAAATGAACATATAAACTACAGGAGGCAAAAAAGGGAAAATAAAAATTTACACTCTGTGACTACGTTTGCTTTTTAAATCTGACACGCAAGCCAGGCCTCTACTATAATAAATGAGCTAAACATATAAAGCATGTAATATATTAAACTTATGTGGTGGACCCAATTAAGGACTCAATTACAGGAAATGTGATTACGAAATTCTAATGCAAAACATTATCAGGTAACTCAATTGCCCCCTGGCTGCAAGGTATCCCAAGTCCAAAAAGGTGGTTGTAAATACTGGACGATGACAACATTCCTGAAAGTAACACAGTTGAACCAGATGGCAACAATTACAGTCGGGCAACAGCGTTCTACTTCCAGTGCTGCTACTAAAACACGAAAGTAGCACAAAGTGGGCTGCACTCACACGCATGTCAGCAAATACAAACCGACATATCGAGCAGACAGTCACACACCTGCACACACAAACAGAAGCAGAGGAGATGATGCTGCAGAAACAAAAAAAAAGGCCTCTGAACCACTGAAGTGACATCACCTCCCAATCATTAATGTCTGTATAAACAGAATTTCAGCAAAAACGCGAATCAAAACGCTGACCATTCGGCTTTGAACTGAACACACCTGCACTGCAGTCAGGCAAGGTCATCACCACACTTTCACTGACTTCATTTAAGATGTTGTTCAAACACCCAGTGGACATAAAAAGTCGACACACCCCTGTTCAAATGCTAGGTTTTTGTGGAGAAAAAAAACAACAACAAAAAAACAAGACTAAGACCAATAATTTCCAAGCTTTTTCCACCATTAAGGTACTCTATTACTGGTACAAACCAATTGTGGGTAACACCCACCAAAATGTTTACTATTGATCATCATCACAAGCAGTTTCAGAAAAAAAATCATTTCTGATTTTAAATTTAAAAAGTCAAGTCAACTTTATTGTCAAATGTGCTCCACGTGCACCATACAACACTGATTAAATTTCTTTCCTCTCAACCACAGGAGAGAGAGGAGCCGCTGCAGGTAAAAAGAAACAATTCATTGATGATTCATGGCCCAGACCCTATGTATTACTGCATTTTAATGTTGTTCATGATGGTGATACTTTTAGAGAACTGCATGTCTTTTGAGGTGGAATTTGGTGCAAAAGATTTTTGAACCACTGATCAAAGTCAAAGTTGATTAATTGGAGACATTCCTTCCAGTGAAAACAGGCGAGCTGCTGCTCCTGTCGAGGTGAAAGCTTCAACATCTCTCGGTATTGAACATGACACTGAGCACAAGGCTACACACGCGCGCGCAACATTTCCCGGAGCTCCTGCTACTGAATATCAAACAGATGTGTGCGAAAGACCCTCACACGTTGATCAGTTTCACAAGAAGTAATTTTGCTACTAAAAAAAATACAGCTGAGCGATTTGTTGTCTTGTGCAGCCCACAAATGGGCACGACACAGATCTGACACATGAAATGACACAAACGTGTAATGAATGATCCGTGGAAAGGACAGGACAGTATTCTCCTCATTCTTGGAAAATGCATCCATCAGTAACAGCGGCATCAAGGAAACTGACTTGGATTCGATTATGACTAAACAACAGTACAGATAATTTACGGTCTTGTTTTGACCACATCTTCCCAATTACAGTGAGTCACTAATAAGTCAGAAACAAAAAGAGGAAATTAAATGTGAACGCGTGCTAGCTTAGCAGACCCTTTGCCATTTCTGACAGTTTGTTTTTAAAATAACAAAAGAAGGACATGACATGCGCAGACAACACCGGGGATCGTCGTGAAGCTTTCTCGTAGCTCGGGGGAATGTCTGGTTCTCACGAACCCCGGCATCAGCTGACACAATGTGAATCCTCTCCCGGGCGGCTTTGTGATGAGTTAGTTACCTTCGGTGTTGGTCGGGCTGTCCCACTGCCGCGCTCGTCCATTCGCTCCGAAAGCCAACTCGGAGACGAAGGAAATAGCTCTGATTCACCCTCGACGTTGGCTGTCAGTGTGCCTTTTATATACACCTTTTCTACACATGGTCGATTTTTTTCTATGGCTGTTGATGGGCAGTCGTCGCCCCCGCCTCCGACGGCCAACCCGCTCAGCCACCAAAAGGAGAGGACCAGCGCAGGCGCGGCTTGAGAGGAAGTGGTGATACATTCATGATAGTCAGTCATTACAATATACCTCAATGATTGGTAAAGTAATACTGCAATACACCACGTACTTAAGGCCGTAACACTAGGTATAGTAACTTTTAAATATTTTAATTGGAGTTTCATGAGAATAGTAAAGCTATAATGTTGAGTGGTATCGATTTTGTGATGTAATTTTCTGTTGGCAAAGTGTTATTGAACGTTTCAACAGGCAACGGTGGAGCCCCATTCGTGAAGGGGAGGGGCTTGTTTAAACCAAGGACACACTGCCACCTGCTGGATCAAATGCAATACAACATTATCGTGAGCCTGTGAGAAGGGAGTTCGAATTCAAAACCAGTTATGGGGTCCTCCTCACTCGTGAATCGTAAAGGTTTTGGATGTTAATGCTTACCATCAACTACAATGTGTGAATTTAAGGACAGGGATGTAGCTAGTCATTTGGGAGACCAAGGGAAACTCAGTCTTTGTCACTACAGGACATGGATGTGGAAGCTGCAAAGGTTTTTTTAAAAACCTATCCAGTTAAAACTCACCTATTTGCAGTTTCTACTGAAGGGAGTCTAAGAGCTTCGTTTTCACAAAAGCAGTCATTTGCCACCATCTTGTGGCATCTAAAGAGAATTGCAATTCAGTATAATTATTTTCTGGGGCAAATGGTCAATTACTCATAGGGTGGGTGGCGGCTGTATTGCATTCCTTTTATTTGACTGGACAGAATAAGGCTTATGCAACATTCAAATGAATAAAAGTCAGCACAAACAAGAGTTCTTCTAAATGACCATTTTATTTTCACTAGCCACATCTGATTTACTAAAGTTAATATTGTTATTACAGTTTGAGTCCCATTTGTATCGAAATATGCGGTAGAAAAAACAGAATCAGAGATGCCAAGAGTGCTGAGCAGTAGAAAACAATGAGGGCTGTAACTTGATCTGACAGGTGTCACATAAAGTATAAATGTAGAATAACAGAGATGATGGCAATTCGGTTTTAGAAGGAACAAAAAGTACAGGCGTAATATTATGTCCTATTTACAAAGCGCACAAAATAAAGAGTACTCTTACTTAGACAGAAATGAACGGTGGTCTTGTAAAAGAAATTACCCAGCACCCGATAAGACGCCGAATCCTGAATCAGTCAATGTGAAGAGTTCTACTAGCACCCATATCTTGAACATGATCCAGCGTCAGACATGACTTCAGGCTTGTAGGCCAAAAAACAACAACGAAGAAATGGCATTGCGTGAATGGTGACATTTGCTAATCTCAGCTCTGATAGTGAATGGAGTCATTAGTGCATTGAAATCGCTTGTTTGGCCTTATTCGGCGATAAAAGGGTATGTAAACCATCAACAATGGAACAAAAAATGGCAAGCAGGCAAGAGCGTGAAAGTAAAGCACAAAAAGGGTCCCTGGAACGCCGAGCTATGGCATAATTTATTGTCGATGTACATGCATGGCAAGTTAGTAGGTGTGGTGTTCATTCAATCTCTTTTCAGATATTCGAAGGAAAACAAAACCTCTTCATTTTTAATCTTCCTGAACAGGAAATAAATAGACTCCAGGCACCACTAAAGGCCTAAGGAGGCGTTAGTGATATACGTCTTCGGCATACTAAAAAAGACAAACTAAATCTGTTATAGTTATATCAGTAAATACAAGCGATATATTTAATGTAATCTATCGATATGGATCCTTTAACATCCTAAAAACAAAAAGAGGAACACTTTCAGAATCAGCAGTCTTCTTGACATGTTCTTCTAAAAAGACACAAGATTTCTGCATAGTGATGCTAATCTGAGTGTTACATTGCACGCTAAACTTCCCGAAAAAAAAAAAACTCAGATCAGAGGAGGCAACGTAATCAAGTGTGGAGATGATCTCTGAGAGTCTCTCACTTTGCGATATATTCTACTAAACACTTGGAAACACAGGCCAGCACAGGAGTTTGTCCCACACAGTTCTTCAGTGACAGTTGATATGTGCAAATATCATGTATAATGTACTGCAACAGTAATAATAATAATACAAAAAATACTAATAATTCAACATCAGCTGGATTGGAGAGTACAGTCCAGTTTGGATCGAGGCTGTTAGAAACAATGTCATGATCCTTGTGGCCTGGTCTGAGGTTTCCATTAATAAGTGAGGAACGCGTCCTTTGTAAAAGGCAGCAAAAATGTCACATACACACTTGTACACAGGCTCTTCTTTACAAGTATGTCGTTTACTCTCTTGCATTCGCATACTGTAGCAATGTGCAATTGTGCGGCGTGTTTAAAAAAACAAACAAAAAACGGCTAAAGACAAACGCTAAAACAATAAGGTTTTAGTTTGTGTATTGTTCAAGGTTCACAGTTGCAGTGGAGTGGACGGGACTGAACTGGAGCTCCAAGTAGCACAGGTGGTACATCATCATTCTACCACTAACACATCCACAGAGGCAAACAATGTTTGCGTCTTAGCAAAAAAAATAAAAAATAAAATAAAAAAATTGCCATGAAAAGAATAAGAACAGAACCAAAACAACCATCAATATTATCTCGACAGCTTTTCCATCTTCTACAAGTTGACCAGCTCGTGCGCGATAAACTGCTTGAGTCTCTCCAGGTACTGTCCGTAGAGTTCGACGTCATTGTGTCCCGCCCCTTCCACCCACAGCGGCTCCACAGGGCGCTGGCAGCGCTCGTACAGCGCCAGGCCGTGGGAAAAGTCGATGACTTCGTCGTCCGTGCCGTGGATCACCAGAACCGGCGAGGTTACCTTTGAAATCTTGTCAATGCTATGGAGAGAGTATGAAACAAATTAAAGACACACAATTATAAAGCGCAGCCGTGATAATTCAGCAAGTCATCGAGGGTTTGACGAAGACAAAAAAAAAACATCTGTGCAAGTTTGATAAAGACTAGCTGTTAAATCTGTCATTATAAAAATAAATCTCGTGGTGACTTTTGCTCAGTACTGTGTGCTTTATGAATTGATTTTCAGGGTTTGGTGAATGCTGTGGGCTACAACTGAAAGGCTGTTTGCGTTTCTTGTTTGACACAGCATCCTGCTGCAATGTCGTCACTCTATTTACAGAGCTCGTGCTGCTACCAGCTGCTATAAGCTGATCAGCCAACAGCTACACACCCACTGACCAAATCAGGGTGTCATCCACCGACCACAAAGTCCACGTGAACCAAACCAGACCATCGTGAAAATGGAGCTAGTCATTAGCGCTACCTAAAAGAGGAAAAAGGAAGTGTCTTGGACAATGCATAGCCGCTGAATAACTGCAGCAGTGCTATATTAAAGCGGAAGCCAGAACAGTGGCATCTCAACTGACAAGTTTCCCCCGACTTAAGAGTTTTCCAAGATTTGAGTCATCGCTTGGGCAATGTTTTTGTCGTGAGTCGAAAGCAAAAAATTGAGTAACGAACACGTGCCAGCCAACTTCACAATAAGCAGCAAAGGGGTGAACGATTGCTTCAAGATGTTTGTTTGGGTTTTTTTGCATTCCCATTTCAAGTCGACAATAAAACTATACCTAAAAGAATGAAAATTACGTGTTCTGTATTTAACCAAGCCACATAACTTACGAACGTCTGCGAGTTTAATGCTGGCACACAGTGCAAAACACGATAGACAGGCTAACAAAACTAGGGTCAATGTCACTAGTTATAACCCTTCAAGCAAGGAATATTTGAACAACTGTGCAGCAACACATTCTACAGGCATTCTACACCACTTACAGGCATATATTCTTCATCCATTGAGAAGAACGAATCATTCACTAATCTGGTGGTCAAACCACACACCAGATGGCGCAGCACACCGGGGGCATTGAAGCATGAAATGATGCATCGTGTTTTCTTTTTAATTCTATTTATTTGTTATTACTAGAATTTTTATCAACTACAATACTAAAGAGTGCTATTTAATTTTTCTGATCAAAAAAATAATAATTCATGAGTGCTTTTTGCGAGGCTGGAACAGATTATTGTCTTTTACATTCATTTCAATGGGCAAAGATGATTTGAGATACAATAGTTTAGAGTTAAAAACAATGTTACAGACCAAATTTAATTCATAACTCAAAGCACCACTGTATGAGTCTCCCCCCCCCCCCCCCCCATCACATCCACCAGTGAACTCACTTGGGAAAGGCGTCGAAGCAGTAAGTCTTTTTGGTGTCGGGGAAGGCCACCCTCATGCCAGAGGTGAGCGGAGAGTGCAGGATCACTGCGGCACTCTCGTAGCGAGAGGCAAGGTCCACAGAAGGCACTGTGCCAATACTTTGGCCATACACAATGACGTTTTCTGGGCGGATGCCGTACCTGCGAAAGGAGACACGTTTGGGTAAATCGTGTTTGCTCTGCCACACATGCTGGTGGCTCTCCAAATTGGCCATCTGATATAAAAACAAACAGCTTGGTGGGCAGGTGGGGGTTGCTGTATTTTGGAAGCAGCTTTGCATGTTGATTTAAGCAGGGAAGAGGAAGGCACAGGGCACTCTTGTTTCTAATTACAGTCCTCCAATTAAACAAAGGTTAGAAATATACATTCAGTAAGACATAAATGCTGCTCCGTGAGCCACCACCCACCCACACACACACACACACACACACACACACACACCTAGGGTCAAATAACTTACTCATGACTCACATTTTGTTGCCTCCTAAATCAAGCACACAATCATGCAATGACGCTGAGGTACTTTTCTATAACTGACTCAGCGGGGTGAAATATCAAGAAGAAGAGCAGATAGAGCTGACGAGAGAACACTAACGCTGGATTGGTTTGCACCAAAAAAATGAAAGTGAGGGGGAGGGTAAAACAAAGGCAACAGAAGACATTCCCCGGCAGATTACTAGATTAACCCTAGGAAAACTAAGGAGTTGGTTGTGGATTTCTGCAGGAAACAGTCCTCACCAGCACCGATGAACATCCAGGGTATGGACATAGAGAGGGTGACCTCCTACAAGTACCTAGGTGTTCTTCTGAACAACAAACTGGACTGGTCTACAAACACGGACACCCTGATTAGGAAAGGACAGAGCCGACTCTTCCTACTCAGGAAACTGAGGTCTTTTGGGGTTCAGGGGTCGCTCCTTAAGACTTTCTATAACTCGGTGGTGGCCTCGGCCATCCATTATGGCATTGTCTGCTGGTCAGGCAGCATCTCAGCCCGGGACAGAAAGAGACTGGAGCGACTGGTCAGGAAGGCCAGTTCTGTCCTGGGTTGCTCCCTTGACACTCTGGAGGAGGTGGGCAACAGAAGGATGCTAACTAAGCTAAAAGCTATGATGGACAGTCCCTCCCACCCTCTCCAGCCCGCCCTGACAGCACTAGGTAGCTCCTTCAGCCAGAGACTGTTACACCCGCGCTGCAAGAAGGAGAGATACCGACGCTCGTTCCTACCGACTGCTGTCAGGCTGCTGAATAAAAAATAGCAACAATAATATTAATAATAATTAAATGATGTGGAAAACAACTGTAAATAGCACTGCGATTTATCCATTTTGTATTTATATTGCACTTAATTGAACGGTGTTTGTTTGTTTTTTCTTCTTCTTTCTGCCTACATTCTTGCTGCTGGAGGCTGTAAATTTCCCCAGTGTGGGACAAATAAAGGATATCTTATCTTATCTTATCTTATTATCGCGAACGTGACGCACTCTCGTGAGAGTCGGCTGACTACCCGAAATCCTGGCTCCAAGCTCTGCTATTTCCCGTGGTTAATGATGCACTGCTTTTGCGGTTAGTGGAATTTGAGAAAATGCTCTCGAGAAAATACTGACTATCCCAAAGTAAAACAAAGACCAAAACTGACTGTACCCAACTCGGCACTGCTGACATCACAGGCCAGATGTTCCGAGCTCATCACAAAGAACACATGAACAACTGATATGACTCACATTTACAGCGCTAAAGTGGATGGTGACAAGTTGAAAGCGCACACGCGCACACACACACCCACACACCCACACACACACACACTCTTAAAGTGCAAGAGACGTAATGTAAACTCAGGATCACATTCTTCAGATTTGACATAAAGAAACACACCAACCACAGCTCCAAGACGGTCATTTACAGGCACACACAGTAGTAAGCGTGAAATACGTGTGAGTCAGCTGGCCTCAGAGTATAAATAGGGGTGAAAAGTCTGACACGATTGCAACGTTCACTCTCAAGTGTGTAAAAAAAATCAAATTTCCATTCAACAAAACTTTAATTAAAAAAAAAAAAAGATACAGTGCAGTAAAGATTTTTCTTTTTTACGTTTCAATTGTAAGAGCGCGACCCAACTCCGTTGATTGGTTAACAGAAAAGTCAGAGATAAAAGAACAGGACAGATAAAGGCTAGTTTGCGCTTTATTTTATTTATTTTTTAATAAAAAAAAAAGTGAGATGATACCTCCGAGTGGACGGAGGAGGCACGAGTCAATCCACACACAACCATCTGAGACCTGTGTGTGAATATCTTGAAAAGCAGCATGACATTTGTCTCAAAAATAAATGCGCATGGCCACCAAACGCACATTAAACAACTCACAAGCAGAACTTTATATTTACAAAAGGTGAGTCACGATGAATACACATGCAAACTTTTTAAAAAACGTGAAAATCACAGATGGATTCATGGCTCTGAAAAACATGAAATAGCAGACATGTTTAACGGATGTAAAAATCGCACCTCTGTTTGTGCGAACAATTTCGAAACAAAGCTCTCCCCTTGAGTTGCAGCACGAGTCAGACACGAGTGGAGCAACCTGATCCGCCGTCAGCGTCAACCAATTGGCAGCAGAATACTGTATGTATAATACACAGATGACTCATCTTTGCAAAAGGTGAAACGTACAAGTTGTCCATTTCAGCAAAACAGTCAACAGCAAAAAAGTCTTGGTTTTTTTTTTTTATATGTCAGATCAAATTTGACATTGCTTGAAGAGGAACCTGATCCTTCCGCTCTCTTGCACTTAGACCGCACTGTGCCTTTTCCTTTTACCCAGGCTGGCTTGTATTACACAGTTCACTTTTAAAAGATGTTTACATCGCTGCACATTGTTACGGGACATGTTTTAATATTACATCATAAATAATAAATGACTGCTGCTACCTGTGAACTGCACTCACTGTAGTAATTTCTTTTTTAATGGTCATAAATATCCCAACATTTCCTCAACGATGATTAAAATTAAGGTTAAATGGCACCCGTTCCTGGTCATGGCCAAAGGTCACCGTGAAGGATAGTAAAGACACAATATGGAGATTGCTGGTTGATGGTCAATTCATGCTCCTGTCAGGAGGCCGATAAATGGATCGCTTTGTGCACCACAGTTGCCCGCTTTGCCGTAACAGCACGCCAGCATTAGAAATTCTGAAAGAGTGTTGACCTTTGGACTCATGATGTTTTCCTTGCGCCACAAGCAACATGATTCTCTCCAGTTTCTCCCTTGTTTAGAATGAATATTTTGTCATCGTGCGATAAGGGTATATTATCTTGTGCTTATCAGGGGGTTTGCCAGTTTCACTCACTGCATAAAACCTCCCCACTTAGATGTCACAAACAAGTCCATGTGACAATACCGTCGGAAGGTCCTGGTGACAGGATGCATTATGTCCTTTTGAACCAACGGCGTCATTGCAAATGAGGAAGCAACGAGCACACGTTGAAAAACAACAGATCAAACAAGATGCCTTCCGTCTTGGTTTGAGAGCTTCTAGGAAAAGCAGCTGTGCTTGTGGGAAGTTGGCAGCACAGCACACAAGCCTACAATTTGCTGTGGTAGGGAGACGAGGCTTGAGTAGACCTTGCCGTACCATAGTCAGCCATGCGACCATGGTTACAGCCCTCCCCCCACAGCCCCTCATCAATTTTGTCTCGAGACACAAATCCAATCTTTTATACCTCACATCCTCCCTCGTTTCTCGATTCTTGGCTCTTGAATGCCTGCTGCCCCCCCCCCCCCCCCCCAGGAGTGAGAAAACAACCCAGAGAGAGCAAGTATAGCAATAAATGATACTTTTAGGACATCCGGAACATATGCACAGACACATTTCTCAGATTAAAGTGCCATTTGTTCTGCTGATGGATCAAGTCAAACATTTTACGATTATGCACTGGTGGGTAAATACGTGCTTTTGTTTACCAATTTGTTGTGGGACCATGATAACAACAATTTTAAGCTACATGTAAGAAAGTCTGCTGGGGGACCGCGATCCCTGCAGTAGACCATTGGTCCTCCACCGTTGTCATACAGCGACGTGCATTTTGTCGATTGTAGCTAAATTGGAACCAGCTAACAGACATCAAGAACAATTAATGAAACACACTGTTTTAAAACAACCTTTAAAAGACATTTGTGTATCATATTTTAACAATATGTTCAAAGTGCCTTTAGAGTGCCTTATCAAGAAACCATTTATGAACATGACAATTGCAGATCCAAAAAAATATATTCTTAACACTGACGTCTGGAAACAAGAAACATCATATGTACGGACTGCCGGAACCGGTCTGCCATTCACCAGTTGAGAACCACTGCTGGAGACATTTTAGTCTTTAAGGACAAGCGGGTCCTATGGCGACCAAACAGCCAATTGGAAAGAGTGGAATTTGACATCGATATGCCGATGGACCAGAAAGTGAGTTGCTCTTGTTTGTTTTTCTCGACCACAGAGTAAGAAGGCCTGGGTCTGAATGCTCATTGGAAATCAGTTGCTAGGCTACCACTGAATATTAGACTGGCATGTTTGACGCTTGGCCCGCCTCCATCACAGAGGGCAAGGAAAATGATACCATTCAGCCGAGAAAAACACACACACACACACACACACACACACACACACACACACACACACACACAGAGGAACAAATGTCACACTTTGCACATTGCACAGCATGACATAGTCAGTTTTAATCTTTAGTATGATAATTAGGGCTTTGCGTTTGCGTCTGATGACTCAACAACTGAACCACTCCCTGCTCAGGTGAAAGAACCTCTTTGTCCAGCGGCTAACCAAACCACACGCAGGAGGAGATTGTGCGTGACGCAGGAGCAGTGGTTGCGCTTTGTATTCAGAGTAGATGGCATCGCTTTGTCCACACTCTGCCTAATGTTACACTTACTGACTATGGCAAAGTAACAGCACACACCTAGGGCAAAGTAAGTGAAAGAGAAGGGGAACTTGACGGAACAGAATGTGGTGGCTTCCAAAGACTGTGTCAGACAGGACCACTGTGCGGGGGGTTGGAGGGGGGGGGGGGGGGGGGTCGGTCCTGAGTTTGTGATGTATTTCCTTTTGAGCTAACAAAGAGATGTGCAACAGGGATGAAGGCTAGGCCACGCACTGACACGTCTTTGATTCAGTCAGCAGGATCGCACAAAGTGGGACGTTTGACAGTGGACGCTCAGTTCTCATTGTTGCTCTCCTACAAGCGTTTCATACATATACATCAGACTGAGATGTGAAAAATATCCCCCACTGACACTGACGTCCACACGACTGGCAGAGGACGAGACCTGGCTGGCTGTTAAAAAGTACGCAGGGTGGCGTCAATATCATGCCTTTGCTGGACTGTGGGTAATTGGCAAAGGCGGCTGGAAGCTAGGGTACTGACAGAGAGAAACTATCCCAGAAAACTGAACCTTAAATGTATAACACTAAACATATTTACGGTGTCACTAACAAAACATAATGAAAACAGAGTATTCTTTGATAGAAAAGTTGAATTGATTATCTGATTATTAATCTATTATTTTGTGGACGAGAGTGGTGGTCGGAGTCGCTAGCTTCAGCTATTCTGACTGCCGCTATTCTGACTGCCGCTAGCCTTAAAAATATGAAATATTTCTAGCAGTGGGATCTCAGGATTGGCGGCAAGGAACGACGACGGACAGATGCCGCGAAGCCCGATCTTGGTCGGCGAAATCTCACGTACGTCCAGGAATGCACGGACAACTGTGCTAAGCGGAATTTTTTCAGCACGGAAGTTGGATGAGCCAACACGCACCAACATCACAACACATGTCGCTTCATGACACTGAAAGCGAGTAATCAACTTCAGCTCGACATTTCAGCACATTTTGTGTCGACTACAAAAAAAATAATAATAATAATCTGATGTCATTCAACTGCTACAATGGGCTACTTTTCTCAGCCACGGTCCTACACTGCTTTCGCCTAACAGTGGCCTCCATTGTCCGAAGAGACCAGACATAAATGCAACGTAAATGAACATTTGCAACTGGGAGACTGACAGCCTCACATCAACTTTCTAACGTTGCTGCAGGAAGCATTCTTAAACGTCCGATTTTCTTTTCACTGAAGAGGTACGTGTGACTGACACTGATCAATAACTTCCCTTCATGAACACTAACAGAGGCTCAAATTCTTGCTCCAGATATTGTAGTCTGACCCAAGTGGAAGATTTCGATGGACTCCACCAGAATGTCATTATGCCGCGCATCTTATTGCTCACTTGCCAAGTTCTTTGTACATTCAAATGTATTGTGACTACTCCAAATTGAGCCACGCAGGAAATGCAAAGAACACGCACACATTCACAAAAACATTTGCCAACGGTCAGACAAATGTCAACGGAAAGAATCTTCTTGGCAGAGGTAACACAAGCACACAACTCGGGTCTCATTCAGCTTTTTTCGTTGAAGCTACTGTTGGCCTTTTGTCTTATAGCAGGAAGCGCGTAGAACATTATACCATTTCCCGTTGCTCCTCCAAATAAACAATGGGGCGCAAAAGTGTTTGACACACGGATCGCACATCACATTTAAAGAAAGAAGGAAAACGAGCGACGCAATAAAACGGTGTGTTTCATCATGCTTGCCGACATCCCCGAAGAAGTCATGAACAAAAAAAAACCCACAATGTAACAATAGGGGTGTTCACACGGCAAGATTTGGTCCGGTGCTACGCCGGGGCTGCCCCAGTAGAGCGTTCACACGTGCAAATTAGCTCCGGCGTAGCCCCGGAAAAGAGCTTACACCGGACCAAATTTGATCCACCTCAGGGAGGTGGTTTAAAAATTTGCTCCGGAGCAAATGCTCGTTAGCGAAGCAGCACCGATGTAAATTTGCACGTGTGAACGCAACTGGGTTAAATTTGCTCCAGAGCAAATGCTTGTGAAGAGTTTACGTACGGCGAGAATGCGTTGCTTTCGCGCTCTGTTGGACTTCCGTCATGTGTTTGTTTAATAACGACACAAGACTTGGCTGGTAACATCTTTCCTTTTGTAGGAGACTGGACTGTCTCGGAGTTGTTTGTGTAGTTTGTTCCTTTGTTGTGTGTCCACAACCCCCCGGCCCCCATATAATTTATTTTGTGATTTCCTCTCTTGATTTTCTCTTTGGCGCATTACGTATTTGCTTTTCTGAGTGTCATTGAAGTCATCGTTGATTTACGTTTTCGGGGGGTCACTCTCGAGCAGAAGGCACGGAGACCGAGAAGGAGAAGGACGTGCCTGTCCAGTAGTCGCTTGAGTTGTGTATACGTTTTAAAAAGAACCAACACGACAGCTCATTTGTTTTCTGTCGTTTTGCTCCGCTGCAGAAACTGCCGTGTGAACGCAAGTGGGACTGCACCGACGCTGTGCCGGTGCAGACACGCTCAGCGGCTTTGTACGTGTGAACGCTCCACACAATTTGCTGCGGTGCAAAATATATCGCAACAAAATACATCGGTGCAGCGCCGGAGCAAATGATGTGTGCCGTGTGAACACCCCTAATATCATCGCATGCGCATATAGCTTCCTTCACTCTTAACTCATTCACTCCCAAAGACGTTTTTAAACGTCTTTTCAGACTTGGTCCAGAATTGGCTGGTACTGAATGAGTTTTAAGCATGCTCATCCACCACACCAACACGACTGACAGACGTGATCCTACAAACCAAATTGTAATCGTCAGCCACACCAAGAGCACTGCGCCCACAACCAGTCCACCACAGTTTATCCTTAAATGGCCACAACATTAGGCACATGGTTCTGAAATCCAGTACCAAATGTATCATGACAAAGACAATACAATGATGTCTTGACTGTGACGCTGATAGTAGTCGCGTTTTAAAAATCTGGGGGGGAAAAAAAAATGCTTTTTTGGCAAAAAAATAAAAATAAAATCTCAATGTGATTGTGGGATATTATAAAGGGAGCTTAAGAAAATGTTCACATTATTTTGACGTTTAGCAGCACATACGTAAACAAGGTAACTCCATAGGCTTGACACAATGTCATTTTAAAGCAGTTACAAACCGAGTTAGATTTCAAGGCAAAGTAAAGAAATACAAAATACCTTCATAAAATCAAACACAGATCAAAGAAATGAATTTTGACGTGGCTTATTTTACGGTAATATTGGCCACTTCTACTGGCCAGCCAATTTGGGCCCTGATGTTTGAATCATCTCAACCCCATCTGAATCAACAAAAAAGGTCATTATTAGAAACCTCTCAACCTGTACTACAACTCGGCAGAATTTTGATACAGCTCTTGTTGTGGCGTAGCTGATGCAATGTCCGTTCAGTGTCTGACATTCACGCCAATATGTGTCCATTACTTTCAAGCCTCCTTACCGTGAGCGGAGTGCCTGCCAGGCGGCGTCCACATCAGCATACAGGTTCTTCTCAGAGGGTTTCCCAGAACTGGCGCCGTAACCAGAGTAGTCATAGGAGAACACGTTGCAGTTGATCCGTGAACCCAGTCCGATGTAGAAGCTGCTCATCTGGCCCAAGTCCACCGCATTTCCATGGGAGAACAACAGCGTGTAGCGGGCGCTGGGCGAGCAGCGGACGAACATGCACGCGATCCGGTTGCCCCGGGAGGTGCGCGTCATGAAGCACTCGATGGCTTCCTTCTCGCGGGACGAGTACTGCCAGTCGGCGCGCTCAGACAGGTGTAACGTCCACCGGCTGCCGCTCTCGTCGCACATCAAGCTGTAGGTGGGCTCAGGGGGCAGGAAAGCCAGCTTGGCCGTTATCTTGCTGGGGCACGGCGGGCAGCAGAAGAGGCAACAAAGCTCGCTGAAGGATAGGTGGTTCATCCTTGAAAAGCAGGAAAGATTTGTCTGAGGAAATACTAATGACTCATTAAGAACAAGGTGTGTCAGAAAAGTACCGGGACTGACGTCACAAAATATATATTTAAGTTTTCCCATTCAACGTATTATCCCTGGAGTCAAACACCCTCTCAACCTTGTCTGTCTTGTCATATCTGCATGCACTGATGAAAGGAATCTTTCGGGATCCTCCACAGCGTCGTCATCACGGTCGTCTTGATGTCATCCACAACTTCAAAATGGGTCCGCCAAAGCCGTGCATATGGATGGGGAAAACCGATTGTTTTGCCTTGAAATAACCAGTCTTGGAACTTTTTTTATCATAAAGGCCTCTTTTACAAACTTGAAAAGAGAAATGTTTATGTTGTTACACAAATTAACACAAACAAACAAACAAAAAAAACTTCAAAATACAACAAGGAGCAAGAATTAACAGCACATTCCTCCATTTCTTTGAACACCCCTGTTGAAATGACAGAGTTTTGGTTCGGCTTCTGTGGTTGAACAAAACGTCTACTTTGTGTGAGGGGAAACTTGCTTTGGTCTTCTCGTTAAGTAGAAGTTTGGACTGTAAGGAGAAAATGATACTTGGGCATTTGGAGATGCAAGGCTCTGTCAAAGCAGGTCGATAAGGACACAGCCCCATCTGTAAATAGCGTAGCTTCCCTGTCTGCCTCAAGGTTTTACAAGCACTCAGGCATCAGTCAGCTGGCACCTGGGCCCCACCTAAGGCTGCCTTTTGACTTATGTGCTGCTCCTGAGAAGCAGAGGTGCCTGCAGTTAAGATTAACGCTGCACTTTGTCAAAATCTGGTTGGTTGAAATGCTACATTAGCTTCCGGGAAGGCGGCGTACATTGCACACGTCATTTCCAATGTAGGCTTAAATGGCCCCTTTGTAATGACACTCTGTGTGATGTATTTAACATACATGTCATTGGTTTGGCAACTGTGTCATTGTCCTGATGCGTAATGGAAATTTTGAGATGACTTCCGGCTATGCCAACCCTAAACCTGGTACCTTCACCAGATGGGTATTATGATGTTTGTGATGAAACTGAGAACTCACCGTACTCTTGCCAAATTTGAGCAAGTACTCTTTTACTGTCCTTTTGTGGATTTGGCGTCAGCGCAATTCAGAGTATGAGGTTCTTTCTGCTTCTGTGCTTCACTGAATGTGTCAGATAGGAGAGAAAGGCTTTCTGAAGCATTTGCCACATGCCTTCGGGCCAATGCTTGTCCCACAAACATGTGAGTGCCCCCCCCCCCACCACCATTTTTGAAAGCGGCCATCAAATGCAAAACTACTTCAACTGGCCAGAACATTGGGTAAGAATGAGTTGATTAGACCCTTTTTTTTTTTTTGGGCCACGACATTCATCAAGGAGGAGACTCTGTGCTTGGTGGTTGCGCCTTCTCGGCAGCATGGGTATACCAGCACTGTTTTTGACTGGGAGAATGTCGGCACCATTTGACTGTCGTTGCTGGACAGTCCCGGGGCGCTTGTGTCTTGCGCCTGTAATGGGCAGCATTTTTCACAGCCCCCCTTTGTTCAGCGGAGAGATCGGTGCTGTTGAACGGTCTGCGGCTGGAAGGATGTAAGTCTTGAGGAGCCGACGATGAGAAGAAAGGAGCCTTAGCCTTCCAGCAGCTCCTATATTTTGTTGTTCTACTTCTTCGTTTCATAACTTTGCTGCTGTGAATTTGGAATTTCTCCATTGCGAGACTAATAAAGGTTTTTCTTATCTTTTCTTATTCATTTGTGCCATTAGTGGGGATGCACTGCAATAAAAATTGTTGGGTGAAACTGAAAACCAGAAATGAAACCAAGGCCAAACACCTTAACGCCTAAATATATACAGCATACTCGTCAAACCTGAAAGAACAAGACGAAGGTGTTTCTCTTGAAAAATACATTTAAATTGGAAAACGCTTCAGGAGAGTTGCGCAGTTCAGGCATGTCTTGTGAAAACACCAAACCACCAAAGCAACACTTTGATATGGTGTCAGTCTCTTCCTTCCTTCCTTGCCTGCCACCCCGCATGCATGTTCAAGAGTCTCTGATGGTGTTGTGCAGCATTTCCCTAACCTGTTCGGATTAAGACCACCATTGAGTACTCAAATATAAATACAGTACTGAAATTGTACGTACTCAGTCTATAAAACAGACTATTAGTGCATCCCTCGCGTGTGGTGTGATGTATTGATGATCTCGAGTATCTAAAACTGGTTAATATGATTAAAAATTGGTTAAGTGTGCGTGACCTGTGTTTAAATTGTTTTGGTGCCAATTATCACCAGAAAAAAATGATCACTTTACATTGATGAGGTATCAGATTAGAATTGGTAATGAACCGGAGCCTATTGACTCAAACTTGAATGGAGGGTTTGGATGGGTGACGAGTGCCTGCATTTTAATTACAGAGAGGTAGTCTTCTTTTATTTTAATTTAACAGAACCTAACTAATGTCCCCTGCTCTGGTCTAGTGAAGGTGCAGTGGCATCTCAAAGCAGCTTAATACATAGAAGGGGGAAGTTGTTCGTTTTCACATTTAGCCAATCCTGAGTCCATCATCTCCCCGGCTAGTGGGCAAAAAAGCGAGCCCTGCACGGTGGTGCATTGCCGGGGACTCTAAAATGGTGGGAAAGGCAGCAATGGGCGAGCTTACACTGATTCTAAACTGGTTGGTTGAGGTTGCAGTGACTCGTCAGTGGTGGAAATTAGCGATACACGCCTATATGTGTGTGCGAATGTATTTTTTTAAACAAAAACTGAAGATGAGAATGTCGGTCTGTGACATTACCTGGATGTCTGCTGTGTTTCCCTTCCAGTCTCCAGACGATACTCGGGCTTTGTTTTTGTCGTCAAGCCAATGAATGTATTTTCTTTTTCTCGAAGACAGGAAGATGTGAAGATGTTATCCCAAACGCGGAGTATCCCCACTGTGCTGTCGGTCGTCTTGTAGATTGGCGATGCTGTATGGTAGAGTCACTGGCGTTCAAAAGGCTTCGTCCTCCACTTGAGGCAGCTTCCGTGGCGGCTCCTTTTCCTGCCTCCGCTCGGTTTCTTCCACATAGGATTCTGAACGTAATTTAACGAAGTCGATTAACATAAAAATCCACACGATTTGAAAGCGACATGTGTTACTACAAACAGTGGATGATATTTGAATTTATTGGCGGTTTGGCATCAGACCGTGTTGAGTATTAACAAGCAGTTGACACCAGTATCACTTGACTCACGAGACATCGCCACTCAGATTGCTATCTTGCCTCCGGGCGGATAAAGGGCGGTGATGGACAGCATTGTGAGCCAATGGCAGCTGCACCATTATGTTTACTCCACCTATAGGACAGTTTGTAGGCGTTAAAAAGCGGGGAACGTCATCATTGAGTGGCGGTCACTGACGTATTCGATTGACGTTGACAAGAACCAATACTGTTGGCGGAACTGCCGATACTACAAAGT
The DNA here is from genome assembly GCF_054856545.1 of Hippocampus guttulatus. Taxonomy (NCBI): domain Eukaryota; kingdom Metazoa; phylum Chordata; class Actinopteri; order Syngnathiformes; family Syngnathidae; genus Hippocampus; species Hippocampus guttulatus. The sequence continues at coordinate 18,916,939 of NC_141265.1, forward strand.
ATCATATTTTGTCCGATGATTTACAGCTTTTTTAATGTTTATCGTGAGTTATTTGTTACATTGAAATATTCTACAAATAAAATACATGAAAGAAAAGACAAAGATCACTTTGAGCATTGCGCCAGTGGGTGGCGACAAATCTCCCCAATTCCTGTGGCGAGGGGAAACTACTTCCGAGTCAGGTTTTCCTTCTCGTGTAGCACGGTGGTGAAATGATACCATGTGTGAGCTAGTAACACCGAACTAATCTCATTATGAGTTCGCAGAAGAGTAACACGTCTCGTTCGCGAGGCCAGAAGTACCAAAACACCATCGCCTTCAAAAACGACAAATATGGAGCGAGTGTACAAGTAAAGGTAAGACTTGTTTACTAGACCATCGAGGGCAGCAATATACTGTACTTGAATATGCATAGTACGATTTTTTTTATTAGTCAGTAGCTTTGTGTAAATTGTAATCTATGTATCTTTAACATGCTGTGAACGTAGAAAGCAAATTCCAAGATCCACGATGGACTCTGTCAACACTGCAAGGATGTTCTTGAGTGGAAAGTCAAGTACAACAAATATAAATCTCTAACACAGCCCCGGAAATGGTAAGTTTAATGTAAATGTACAAAGGGGTCATCGTGATGACCCCAGGACCCACAAAATATGCCGTATCTCAGACGGATGACATCCAATCTTTGCTTTGAGCTGCTCTTGATTGAGTCCATTGTAACCGCTGCAATAAACAGAGGAACAAAAATATAATTACCGGAAATACTTTTATGAGAAACACTACTAGGCCAAAATTCTGGAACAATTTAATAAAAAGATGTACGTACGATGTTGACTGAGCGTGCTTTCTCGTCTCATGTGACTATGTATTCTTACTTCACTTTTCAAGCTAATACAAATACTGTTCATAAACGTCCAGGCCAGAAATCTCAAACTATCAGATGAAAAACAGTAAGTATGGCGCAAACTGAATGTGTCTTGTGCCACGTGACAACGTATTCCTATGTCGCGCGCTTGTTATAACCTTAAAATGACCCAGACCCAGCACCTCTTACAATGCTAGATATTTTTTTTTTGTTGTTGTTACAAGAATATATACGTTTTCTTATTTCAGTGTCAAGTGTTCTCAGAAGACTGTGAAGGATGCTTATCATGTCATTTGTAAGCCCTGCTCTCTTCAGCTGGAAATATGCTGCAAATGTGGGAAAAAGGAGGACATTGTCATCCCGTAAGTACCCCTTGACTATGAAGAAATGCAGAGAAACTTTTACCTTGTTGTTTGATCTAAATATCAACCTATTTTCAGTCTAGAATCACGGAAATACAGTATGTCTTAGTAGTGGACAACATCTTCAATGGACATTAGCCAAATTATGTTTTGAAATAAAATTAGTGTTGTGGTTTCATTTTAGGGGAATTTCTTCAAACAGGCCGGTTCAATTTGTTATACTCGTTGAGCAGTTAGTTTGAAAAGGCGAGTCAGAGTCGCTACTTTGCAGTTCACTTGATTTAACACTGGAGGGAGGCAAAAGGAAGTGCTGTCACTGTCATCACTGGAGTTAAACTGAAGGTCAAAGTGCCCAATCAATGCCTTTAACAGGCTTTAACGTCTCGTCTCACTGCCACCGTGAAGCACCATTCAGTAAATTATTATTATTATTATAATAATTATCATGGGCGGGGGTCTCACCTTTCTTCTTTTCCTTTCGGTAATTGTCTAATGACACTGGTCAGCAGATTTTACCACTGTTTGGGACCATATACCATACAAGTTATTTGTTGACAGGATGGCAGCTAAACATTGATGATGGTGATGATGGTAATGATTTCTCTGCCACTATTACAGAGTGAACTCTTATCTGGACCAAAAAGAAGAGGACACGGGCAGCAAAAACAAAGGCAAAAAGTGCAAGAAGGACATAGAGAACTTGGACAGTGATGATGACTTTGATGATGATGATGATAATGATGATGATCATGAAAAGGAGGACAGTGACCTTGAGGACAAAGAAGATGAAGATAGTTAATCAGTACCCGAAGATGACGCAGAGCAAGTCGCCTTCACTCCCCAAGGTTTAAAAGGTGGAGACCTTATAAACCTTGTATTGAAGTTCAAACACAGCCGTCAAATGTTCACACCATCTTACCACAGCTCGCTTGCGCAAGACACCGGTTCTCATTTTTCATACATTTTTTTTATGCTGTCGTTTGCGTTTTGGCAACGTTGGCGTGCCGCAGATCTAGTGCTCTTGATCGTTGATCATGTGGCATTGATGCAACTATCACAGGAGTTCATGCTTTTCCTTCCTCATGGGCGAGTCACTGCGCTCACAAGACTAACTTCAATAGCATTTGATATCCCTCAGACACTGCTTTTGCCTGTTATGACAATGATCACATGTTGATCTGCATCTAAGTTGTTCAAATCCACAGGCCATCAACCTTTTTGAAACAGAGCTCCTTCTTTGCTTCTGATGAATGCAAAGGGTTACCAGTTTGATACACCCTTCTGAAATAATGCTCAAATGATCTTTCATGATTTTATGTTCAGACACTGATCCCGTTATCGATTTCTCACAATGACGTATCAAGGTCGGAAACAGATGGATATCAATAGACAACACTTTATTTCTATGTTGGTGACCCCTGTTCAGCCCAGTGCTCATATCTGAGCCGATTTGTAATAAACCTTGGTTAAGTTACATAAGTGGTGACTCATCAACTCACAAATTTCACTTGTCGGCACATTTTTTTCACCCCACAACACCACAGTGCTAAGCCTACAGCCCTACTCTCATCCTGTTTTTCCTTTGCTCTGACTGTCTCTTTAATAAGCCGCTCTTGCACAACTCTAGAATCTGAATCACCAAAATACAGTGTATTCCTGTTTCCACCTTTGCACTTGATAGCCAAATCAAATAACAGCCCAAGAGTAAAGTAGGACACTAAAAGTCACCCTAAGTAAATATATTGCTGTACAATCTACTTGTTGGTATACAGTAGCTCATTAAACATCAAATAAAATGTTGAGAAACAATTTCTTTTGGTCCAATGTATCACAAAAAACTGGCCTGTGAACGAGGTGTGTCAACTTTTGAGCACAGTTGTCTATATTTTTTTCTTTTGAGTGAGTCACTCTTCTTCCTCGTTTTCATTAACCCTTTCATGCACCCTGTAACCTGATAACATGATAAGCCGTCCACTGTAGTAACCGCTGTCCCTGAAAGGGATAAGTAAAATGAATTTAATATTGAAGCTGATCTGCTCTATATTATTTCTTATACATCATCGTGGCTAAGGAAAGTATCAATTCAAAGAAGCTTACATAATTCAGATGAGTACAGTGAGTTATGGCGAACACATTGCAACACCACACCAAAAAGGAAGTGAAAAGAGCAGACAGTTCGTAGCCTGAAATAACCTTCAAACAACTGGTGGGGTTCTTGAAAATCTCATTGTATTGCTTAACCATACAAAAGTCCACGTTATAGATGACGTATAAACGGTATTGTGATATTATGAAGATAGAACACGCACCACACATTATTTTTGAAATTAAAAGAGTAATTAAACTCGACAACATTGCTTGTTCATTTTGAAATTTTTTTGTATGCATATTCCGTGAAAAATCTAAGTTTATTCAAAATATTAAGAGAGCTTTGGATGCGGGGTTTTGATCTAATCACAATCTATTATTATTAAATCCTTTATTTGGGTCCGTGACATCCTAATTGGTCACTAAAACAACCATCATCCGTAGCTCATCTGTCAATCAAATGGTGATATGAGCAAAACACCCTGTGATTCAGTCAAATACCCGTAAAGAGCAAACTCTTTGAAACTAATAAAAGGAACTTTAACAATGTGTTACAACAAAACTTTGAATGGAACGAATGTGCAAAGGTCTTTGAGACCGGTTGTCCGAGCAACAATAATAAACACGAGGCTCCATTGGAAGTTTCTCTTGCGTATTTATTTGTTTATTTATTTTTATTCGTAACGTATTGGATCTCGTTACATTGTGCAAGTGGATACAATGTATCATGCAGTAGTGTCAGTTCCTTCCTTCCTGAATGTTTGGTGCGACTTGAAACTGGCCAAAGAAATGGAGACATAGACAAACACTGTAGCCACACCCATCTGCTCCTCGCTCTCCTATTGGCTGAGCACTTCCTCCTCCGTCAGGTGCGTCACCATCGGCCACTTCCTCGCCCATCCCAAACCACAGGAGTCGACCGTTTTGGTAGACTCTCGACTCAAAGTCGCAGTTCGACGCAGGTGAGTGCGCGATATTCGTGTTTCTCTGAAATTGTGATGGCGAACCCGGACGGAGCCGCTGAGACGAAGCGCGTCTTCAGGGGGACTTTGATCCATGCCACCCACGAAGAAGCAGTCAAGGTCCTGGAAGATGCACTACTAGGAGTTGATGCCGACGGGAAGGTATTTTTTGAAGTATTCGGTTGTATTTTAGGCACTTACGTATTTTAATTAAAAACTATTTTTCCGATTCAAATTGCACTTTTGTATTCATTTTTTCTCATTGTAATTTTTAAGCACTCTTTGGATTGCAATTGTATTAATCACTGGCATCATTTTTATGTAGTAATACATTACCAAATGTATTATTTTAGGTATTCGTATTCATTTTTATTTGTATTTTATGTATTTGTAGTAGTTTTAGTAGGATATGTGATATGTTGTACATAATTTTACTTATTTTTCGTGTTACTGTTATACTTGTATTGTTTAACATTTATTTTTTGTATTATGTCTATTACATTTGTTCCTATTCATCGTTGTTGTGTTGTGTTGGTATTTTTATATATTTATAATTATAAAATGTGTTGAAAAAATGTAATCCCAGTAATTCTTATTATATTAATAGCAATGAAACACTTTGGGGGGTTTTCTCCCCCCCCCCCCCCCCCCAATTTTGCTGCTGTAGACTGCAAATTTCCCCAGTGTGGGACAAATAAAGGTTATCTTATCGAGTATGCATATGATGATGCTGATGGGACAGTACCTTCTCACGTTCACTGAAGCGCATGAGCTGAAGTTGAGAATTCTTTTTTTTCCTCATGCAAGCCTTACTGTTAGAATTATTTGCCAATTAATCACGGTCCATTCTGTCATCAGATCGCCTTTATTGGTGAAGGCAAAGAGCTGCATCGACTCTCAAAAGAATTTGCATTCAGTCCATCCTCAGTAATTCAGTTGGAAAAACAGTAAGTACAAATGCTGTATTTATGCCTACGTTTCACTTATGACATCGCCTTCAAGACAGTATGCGTAGTGCAATAATCCAACTAAAAGGACTGTGGATATATGACCTAGAAATAATATACGGTGCACTCTGCGTTGTAGTGAATTCCTCATGCCCGGAATGGTGGACACCCACATCCATGCCCCTCAATACAGCTACGTTGGCACGGCTCTGGACATGCCCCTGCTTGACTGGCTCAACACCTACACGTTTCCGGTGGAATCACGCTTCAACGACCAGAATTTTGCACGGGAGGTCTACACTCAAGTCGTGGTGAGCGCCTTGAAATGTCTGATATGTACATTAGATTTGTATGTACACAACCTGCCATTTTAGAAACGTATGTACTGCCCTTGTTTTCAACAGTGTGTAGGCACTTGACAAAACACAAGTCTTAATCCTTTAATTGGGTCTGTGTCATTTGCAGAAAAGAACTTTGAGAAATGGGACAACCACCGCTTGTTACTTCGCCACAATACATACTGACTCCTCTCTCTTGCTGGGTCACATTGCAGGTATGAACATCTTTGCCCACTCTTTTTTTTTTAAAGGGTGAAGCAAAAATAATAATTGCAATGTTGAATTGTCATTAGTATTATGAAAGGGTCCTTGGTAAAATGTCTCCCCTGTAAGGGATCCCAGACCGAATAAGTCGCTCTGGAATGAGTATAGAATAGAGGCGTTTAGTGGTTGTTATGACATCCCATGATGTGTGACATAAACTAGCGTCTTTCTCATTTCAGCTGATGCGTCTTTCTCTTTGTAGTCTCTCTCATAAAAGCTATACTGTTTACCTTGTCCTTATCACAGGTGGTATGCGAGGTGTGTAAAATGAATAAAACACGGGCTTTGGCAGCTTGATGGTCATTCACCCTCCTCGAAGTCAATGAATCCTCACCTTTGTCTCTCTTGGATTGACTGCTGTGTACGGTGTATTGGAGGGAGGGGGGGGGGCAGTAAAACAGGCCAAATTCCAGATGTCGCAGTGAGGCAGGGCGAAAAACCAGTTGGATAAAACACATTGGAATATGTATAATTCAATAACACTGTTGTTTGTTGTATTTTCGTTTTACGCACCAAGACATTTTCAAGGAAGGCCCTTTTCGGTTGGTGCTGTGCAAAGCGGGTTCATTTGACAGTGCGGCTAGAACTGTTCATCACAGTTAGCGCTGTTGATAATTCCATGCCATCGTTTTTGACATTAATATAGTGTACTTATAACCATTCAGGGTTGGACCCATTTTGACATTTGGATAGCAAACACAGAAAATATAATTCCTTCTGCGTGAAATATGATTAATTTTACTAAAGTGACCCAAATTACATATAACTGAGACATTTTTCAAGTCTTTTCTACAGGTTCCATTGAGGCTATTCTTGGTAAAACTTGACCCGTGTGTAGCCGTCATCTCCAATGGATTTTAGAATGATGTACCAATGTGTGTTGAATCAAAGAAAATGGTGGTAATGAGAGAACCTTCTACATGCCACAACAGTGTTCATGGAGGAGTTTGAAACAGTCCAGACAAGTGTGGGTGTTTCCACACTGAGCTGGAAAATCCTAAGTGTGCATGGAAACTGACATAGCAGATGAATTTATGTGATGCAGACGATGGGTCAAGTATCACCCTAACGTGCCTTGTTGCTGTTAGCTTCACAAGTGTCAGCAGGTGTCTGTACAGGGCTTGTGTTATGTCATCTGCTGCTGACATGTGAATGAAAAAATAAAATGGAAGGTTCAACAAAGTTGGAGCATGTGGACCCACATATGGTGTTTTGCGCTTCTTTGATAACAAATTATTAGCCCACCATTCATTTGTCACTGTCAAAAAAGAAAAAAAAAAAGATCCCAAATCTTGAATTTGCCACTGTGAGGTGTTGTGTGTCAAAGTTTGAGAATTGTTGAGAATTGTTAAACCCATTTTGGAATCAAGCAGTGGTGAGTTGATGTGAGTAAAGCAGACGGCTACTACGAAAGAACTTTTTTGGATATGCATGACAGCTAAAATAGGAGCAGAATTTTTCTTCCTAACACTGTGAGCAAGAAAGATAATTCACTTTCAGAAACAAACATGTTTTCCTCCACTTTCTGCCCAGTGCCAAGGTCCGATTTGTGAACCTTTCACGTTAACTCATTCAGTATCAGCCATTTTCAGACCTGTGTAAAAAAAAAAAAAAAGTCCTTTAAACTCATTCAGTACCAGCCATTTTCAGACGCGTTTAAAAAAAAAATAGACTTTCAGTCTATTTTTTTTGGACGTGTCCTTTAAACTCATTCAGTACCAGCCATTTTCAGACGCGTTTAAAAAAAAAATAGACTTTCAGTCTTGGTAAAAAAAAGCTCGGAAAAAAAGAAAACCTAAGCATATGGGATTGAATGTGTGAAGTCTGAAAAGACATATAAATATGTCTTTGTGAGTGAATGAATTAATGATCCTCCAGTTTTCCCCAGTGTGGGACTAATAAAGGATATCTTGTCTTATCTTATCTTATCAGTACGGGCAGCTTTCTACAGATGTCTCTCATTTAGTTTCCGAATGCGGAGATGGGATTCAGCTGCTGCTCAGTGGAAGGGCAAATCTATTCAAGTGGGATAAAAGGCCGCTCCCAAATCTGAAACAAATCCATAGCTACGCCTAGCGGAAAGCCTTGATATAGCATTTTTTTCCCAAATAACTAGATTACCGGTAACTACATCATATGAACAACTTATAATCGCTTGATTGATCGATGGATTTTATCTCTGCCCCGCCGAGGAAAACGGTTGGACACCCCTGGAATAATGCTTCTTTTATCCGATTGTACAAAAAGTTAGCATGCATGCAACAGAGTGAGATTGTGTCCTTTCTTCTTACAGACAAGTTGGGACAGCGAGCCTTGGTGGGCAAGGTGTGTATGGACCAGAACGATTCAGTGAAACATTACAAAGAGACCATTCAAGAGTCCCTGGAGGAAACCCGTCGGTGTGTATAAAACATTGACTGATACGCATCAGTGTGGTTTGTCATTTGTGGACGGTACTGGCAAATAATTTGTTTGTCTTCCTCGAGGTTCATTTCTGAGCTTTTGGAGAAGAAGGTGAGTGTCTGTCCGAGCAGGAATCTTCCGAAAAATCCCTAATCGAGTGTTTTACCCATTTGCTGCTGCGTTTGTGGAGGCAGTGTAGCGGTGTAGTCTACATCGATAGAGGTTTCTTGTCAGCACCAATTTCAATCTCAAATTGTCTGCAATTATTCTTGCATGGCCGGTGATCGACTGGTTAGCACGCCGGCCTCACAGTGCAGAGGTGCTGGCTTCGATTCCGGCTACGGCCTTCCTGTGTGGAGTTTGCATGTTCTCCCCCGTGCCTGCGTGGGTTTTCTCCGGGTACTTTGGTTTCCTCATACATTCCAAAAACATGCACAGCAGGTTAATGGAACACTCTAAATTGTCCCTCTGTGTGATTGTGGGCGCGAACGGTTGTTTTTGTGACCTGCGAGTGGCAGGCAACCGGTTCAGGGTGTCCCCGTCTCCTGCCCGAAGACAGCTGGGATAGGGTCCAGCATGTCCCGTGACCCTTGTGAGGATAAGCAGATCAGAAAATGGATTGATGGATCTTTGCATGGCAGAGTATGAACTCTTGTGAATTTGGCACAGTCGGCCAAAGACAGTCCTTCATGCTTTCAGTTGGTTTCAAAGTAACTGCAATTTGACTGACACTTGTGTTTCTCCCCGTTGGGCAGTATGCTCTCGTGAAGCCCGTGGTAACACCTCGCTTCGTCCTGTCATGCTCGAGCACCTTGTTGGGACAACTGGGACAGCTCGCGAAGAATAACAACCTGCATATTCAGGTGAGCTCACCGTGGCAACCAAGCCTGGCGTTGTCCCCGGGAACAGTTGCCAGAGAGCTCAAGTGACCTGAAGTCTTTTGGGATTCAATTTTAGTTGTACACACAAACCGTTTTAAATTGCTGACATGAAATAGCCCAAATGAAACACTACAAAAAAAAAAATAACACAAGCAACAACACACCTTCATCGAAGACTTGACGTATATGTTCCCGGTGAATGCAAATTTAACATGTGTCTGTCTGACAACCGTATTCACTCCCAGAGCCATATCAGTGAAAATGTCGAAGAGGTGAAGATTGTCAAGGAGATGTTTCCCGATTCCGATTCCTACACAGATGTCTACCACAAACACAACCTGATGACCAACAAGGTGAAAAAAAAAACAATTCCCGATTGGTCTGAAAATGCTCTCATCGACACTCAATTCATTGTGTTGTGACTTCACAGACAGTGATGGCGCACGGCTGCTATCTGAGTGATGAAGAGTTGGCCTTGTTTCGAGAGACAGGCGCCTCTTTGTCTCACTGTCCAAACTCCAACATCTCGTAAGTGTGACTGATTCGTCTTCGGATGCGCCTTTGTCATGCATTTGTCAAGCAAACGCAGACAAATGATTTGGTGTTGTAACAATTCATCTACTCAGGTTGTGCAGCGGACTCCTCAATGTCCGTAACGTGCTGAACCACAAAGTGAAGCTTGGCCTCGGAACGGGTGAGAACAGAATTACGAGACCGACTCTGAGTTCACTTCAAAAATGATGAGCCAAAAAGTGTTTCCCTGTGCCTGCTCTTGACCGTGTGATTGATCCCTTTCATTACGTCCTACGTCAGACGTGGCGGGCGGCTACTCGGCCTCGATGCTGGATGCTGTGCGGAGAACCTTGGACACGTCCAAAATACTGACCGTACAGGACCCGGAACATGTGACGCTCACCTTTGAGGAAGTGTTCCGCTTGGCGACACTCGGAGGCAGCCAAGGTACAATACAAAGTTGCATTCTGTATTCGTCATGTTGATGAAATCCATTTTAATATGCGAAGGTTGTGGTGTTATCTTGATGAATATGTCTTTTGTCTCCAGCTCTGTCCCTGGATTCCCAAATTGGAAACTTTGAAGTGGGCAAAGACTTTGACGCCTTGAGGGTGAACGTAGTCGTTCCTGGCGGGCCCATTGACTTGATCCAGCAGGACAAACCAAAGGTAGTGTACGTTTGAGCGTGAAATACTGACTAACGCTGTGTTCCCACTTGTCCGGTTTGCTTTGGGCAAGAATAAAAACTCTGGCGCAGTAGCTGTTCGTGTGGTTTTGTCCAGTGAGAACATCGTCATCACCCTTGTCACATTTGTTTTGCTTAATAAACAATCATGCCGTCTGTTTGGTCACACGCGAAACCAAACCTTGGTGCTCATCAAACAAGCAGGCTGGAACAAATTGAAAACGCTGACTACATTTGACTGTGAAGCGAGTCTTTTACGCCCTCATGACTTCTACAGTTTATCACCAATGCATCTTGTTTATGGATTTTCCCAAATCCTGTAACATTTTAGTCATAGCTTCTCTTTAAACCACAAATATCATGTTTACTGTTCAGAATTTTATGGATGAAGATCCATGTTGTTTGGTTAACTAATTCAAGTTTTTTAAAATCCACTCAGCACAAACTGAAGCATTTGGATCGGTATAACAAAATTTGAAAAACATATTTTTGTTAAAGAAATCCAATTAAAATGAGAATCCTTTTTTAAAAAAAAACAACATAACCAAAATAAATACATTTCGGTTTTATAAGACTAACTGTAACATAGCAACAAATGCTACTTTCAGCTTTGTCAATTTAATGGTTTTTCAGAGCTTTCGAGTTTCGTTTTCAATGTTTGAAATGTATTTTTTCTGGTAGTACCGCTTGGCCATACAGAAGAAAGAAGATCAAGCAGTCCTTTGAGAACAGTAATTTACTTTACTACACGATATATATAGTATATATTTGTTTGTTTATATAAACTAAAGCTAATACTAAAACTACCATAAACTAAACTACTACATTAAAATCAACTGTATTTTAAATACTAAAGTCAAAACGAAATAGTAATGAAAAATCCCAAACTATTTCAACCCTGTCAAGCACACACCCTCATCATGCCGAAAACGGCAATGTCAAGCACGATGCAGCCTTTCAGTTGAAGGCCATCGGCCAGGGCATGAGACAAGCAAGACAAGTTTTTGTCTTTTCTTCTATGTGTGATATACAGTGCCCAACGCAAAAAGACTTATGTGCGGGGAAAAAAAAGTTTGGCATGTCTTTGGCTTTAGAAGGTGCGGCTTGTACATTGAGATGCTCAATAGATTGAGCGGACAAAAACTTGTTTACATTTTTGAACCGCGACGTAACTCATGTTTCCAAAACAAAAAGATCCAGTCGGGCTAACTGATTTCTCATCACTTTACTTTCAGATTATTCTGGAAAAATTTTTGAATTTGGGTAAGTGATCAGTTACGATTAATTCTCAGATTATTCCTTTGTGTATCACATGACATCCTCGACATGACAGTTTGGTTCTTGTTGCACAGGTGACGATAGAAATATCGTGGAGGTTTATGTGGCTGGAAGGAAAGTGGTCCCATCCTCCGAGAACCTCCTCTACGAAACCTCACATCACTTGGATCAAATTGCTCGAAATGTTGCTTCCCCTTAATAATTGATATTAGAAATGAGTCACGTTCAGGCTGTCATTTGATTATTTGTAGTGGCCAAATTTTTCTATTCATTTACAAGGGAAATTTTTACAACTTCCACACACCAGTTTGGCACATAAAAAAGCCTGCAATATATCAGCAACTCTGCATTAACTGCATGTTTTGTTTTGGGTTTTTTCCTGTAAATTAGCCCACAGTATGGCTAATTCTGCTAGTGCTTGTGCTAATTTAAAAAAAAATGCACTCTATGCCTTGCCATTTAATACAATATGTGTGGTTGTAACCTTAATTTTAGGTGTCATAAAACCTCTTCATTCCCCCCCCCCCTTTTTTTCTGTTTTGTTTTGTATGTTACATTTGTGTGGCCTGAAATATGGCATAAAACCTATGCAACAATTTTATGAATATACTCCTGTCATAGTTGTATCTAGTGTGCTTTAAAAGTCACCGTGTTTTGATTTCAGATTGCAAAGGCACATGAAAAATCTGTCATCTGTCACTGTCAAAAAGATTGTACACTTTTGGAAACCTTATTTTCAAAACAAATCTAGCGCAACCAATAGATTGTATTTTAAGTGTGTATTCTGCTCATATTCAGTCATGCTGTATAACTTTCCCAGGCCCGCAGCATATCTTGGCGTCCTTGAATAATCATCACTTAAAATTGGAACACTCCCTACTGGAGACGCACAAACATTGGAATGCGCCAGTTGATACAAGCTAAGAAACGGTTTAGTAAAAACGAAAGTTATGATGTCACACCTTGTGTCTCGATACTGCCCTTCTGATTATATAAATACATTTTAGGATGGGGCCATGTTACAGCCTTTGTTTTTGTTTGGTGGTGGGCCATGAGATTTTACTGATGTCAAATATGTGCCTTGGCTCAATAAAGGTTGGGAAACATTTTGTTCGAGAGATCCACAATTGGCTGAAAACCACACACACAATGGATTTTATGGGGCTGTGTTGGGTCAAATGCCGTTGCAACTTGACTTTGACATCAGGGATAGCACCTCTGGATTACCATACTAGGGAAATGGTCCCCCTTTTTAAGAAAGACGGCCAGGCTGGTGCTGAAGCAGAGGATCGGTCTGGAAGGCGAATCTCATCTTCTCCCAGAGCAGTGTGGGTTTCATTCTGGCCATGAAACAGCAGACCGCTCAACAGGGTCTTTTAAGGGTGCACTGGAGTTGGCCTAACCATTCCCACTTCTGTTTTGTAGAGTTGGAGAAAGCGTTCGACGCATTGCCGGTAGTAAGTCAGGTTCCTTTACTGTTAGGCTTGGACTCCAAGGATGCCGCGTTCATCGCCGATATTGCTACTAACTTTAATGGACAGAATTTCTAGTTGCAGCAAAGACGTTAATAGAGTCTGGTTCGGAGCATCAAATGTTATGTGTACGTAGATGTGACGAACACCTCTGCATTACTAAAATTTTTTTTAAAAAGTTTGGCGTTGCTGTCCGGTTTGGTGAATGTCAAATGACCTTGTTACAGCTAAAGAAAATATTTTACTACCTTATCATGGTTTTCAGCTGTGATTTTAGTTAATGTTCAACCACAACGCTATGACGACCAGGTAGACTCCAAGCTCCAAGTGGGAGATTTCCCAGCAGTCTCGAGTGCAGCGTTGACTTTATAAGTCTGTTGGGGAGATTTGTGTGTGTGTGTGTGTGTGTGTGTGTGTGTGTGTGTGTGTGTGTGGGTAGACTCCAAGCTCCAAGTGGGAGATTTCCCAGCAGTCTCGAGTGCAGCGGTGACTTTAAAAGTCTGTTGGGGAGATTTGTGTGTGTGCGTGTGTGCGTGTGTGCGTGTGTGCGTGCGTGCGTGCGTGTGTGCGTGTATATGTGCGTGCGTGTGTGTGAGTGTGTGTGTGAGTGTGTGATATGCATGTGCGTCGGAATAGTGGGTTGGGAGTTTGGAACTTGAATAAATTTGTTGAAGCCAGAGTCCTCACTTGCTTAAAATATGATCACACCGCCCTCATCTGTTCGTTCGGGGGGGAAAAAAATACTGTATGCCTGAAAGACGAAATTCGGGGCTCAAGCATTATAGTCAGACAATCCGTTAGCCTTACAACCAGGAAGTGATTTTGTTTTTAGGAAGTGGCTTTGCCCAAACTTTCAAAAACTGGTTCCTATTCTTCAACCTGACAAGTAAGCTCCATTGAACGATCGCATTAATTGATAAAATCATTTAGCCAATTTGATTATTCGTGCTGAGTAGCAAGTATTTGCTTTTACAGCTAATGCTGTGTGAGAAGCAACTCAGCAGTGTACATTACTGTGTAATATGCTGTTTATCAGAGCTACTCAACTGTCTTCATTTTTTAGCAATACACGAATGTCTATTACACACTACTGTGTTTTTCACTCATGCGCTTGAGTCATTCATGACCTTTCAGTGCGCTCGATTTTTTTTGGGGGGGGGGGCGTCCATTTTTGAATTTTTAGACAGATGCGCCTTGCTGCCCAATAAATAAGATAAGATAAGAAAATAAGAAAACCTTCTTGTCTCACAATGGAGAAATTCGCAATTTACAGCAGCAAAATTTGGAGGGAAGAAAGTAGAAAACAAGTATTTGCATGCACAAAATAAATGTTAAAAAAGGAATTGTACACAGTACAGAATGCAATATAAAATAACATAAAAACAAAATACAAAATAAATTCAGTGTCACCAAGTAACGGGATAAATAAAAAGCTTTAACACGATAAGTTTCACTTTTTAATCACTGAGATAAGCTTCAACAAGTGCCACACAAAGTGGATAGATACATTTATAATTATGTCTTGTAAGAACTGTTCTGTGACCTGGGAGCCCCACGGATCTGATTGGGGTCTGCAAAGATGCCCCTGTTCCGAGCCTCTGAGGACCGGAGGGTGAAAGCTCAGCCCAAGTGGAGGAAGATGAGGAGCAGTCGGGTGATGGATGAGGATGACTCTGTGCCGACACTGACTCGGCTTTGTCTGCTGAGCTTGGCTGACAATATGAACAAGGTGTGGGTGAAAGATTATGCTGATAACTACATGGATCATTATTCTTTCCGTCACATCATGGGACCTTTCAATTTGCTCTGTGAGTAACACGCTTTACATATGCACCACACTGATTAAAATTGCCACAAAAAGCAATTATGATCGCACCCATGTAACTCTCTGCTGTGCCCCCTCCCGCACTCTCTAATAGCTGGCGCGTTGGTGGAAGAGCTGACACGTCTGCTGTGCTCGAGAAGGAAGCTTTCCCGTGCTGCCCTCCATCTACTGATAGTGCCCCAGCTGAGAGGCCTAACCCTGGAGACGTGTCCCGGCCTAGTTACCTCTGCCCTGTGTACCATGATTACTGCACGCTGCCAGGTCAGACAAACTTGTTGGTAAAACTGTACAAGTTACCTATATACTGCGTCATACTAGATACTGACATTGTAAAAAAAATAGTTACCTAAAATATCAGTGTCTCTGAATTTTGATGTGGGACACAAGTTTTATGAGTTGCTTAAAAAAATATAACCTTACATTTAATTTGAATACTGATGATGGCAGGTGTGTGTTGACTCATATTTAACATGTGATACGTTCATTTTGAACGCAGCCGTAGTTATTAGAGGATCTGCACACTTTGTGCGACCGCATAATTTCAGTTGTTTGGTTCACTTCCACCCTCCACTCAGTTGAGTTGGCCAAGGTTGTCAGTCACATTAATGGTGGAAAAAGTTTAGAAATGATATGTCTCTGTCAGATTTTTTTTTTATCACAAAAACCTGGCCTTGGAACAAGGGTGTGTAGACTTTTTATATTTACTCCATGTGCTATAACACAAACAATAGTCTGTCTTCAAAGAAGTTTACTTCCTTATGAAATGCTGTGTGCCCAGTATAATCTCACCTGCCCATACAATTCTCCTATTGGGTCATCGTTCTGGCTTCCCAACTACCACTTGTCTCTCATCTGAGGACAAAGTATGAACGCAACTGATGTCTTTTCATACATCCTGTAGGGCCTGCGCAACCTCAGCCTATCTGGAGCTCAGCAGCTACCTTCCAGGGCACTGTCAGACACCCTGCGCTGTCTACCTGCCCTGCGTTCACTTTCCCTGGCGGGTACTTCATGTGACGCCGGTGTCATCAAGACCATCGTCCTCTGCTGCCCTTTACTTCGCCATTTGGATGTATCCGGATGCCACTTACTCTCCCCCGCTGCGCTCCTTCCCCTCGGCGGTTTCAGTTCTTTGTCTCAATGTTCGCCTTCTGGCTCTTCCTCTTCCACATCTGCGTCTCCAATGCGCCTGTGTAGTTTGCTCGCTCTTGATATCGGCTTTGGGGAAGAGGAGGGAGACCTTC
Organism: Hippocampus guttulatus; assembly: GCF_054856545.1. Classification (NCBI taxonomy): domain Eukaryota; kingdom Metazoa; phylum Chordata; class Actinopteri; order Syngnathiformes; family Syngnathidae; genus Hippocampus; species Hippocampus guttulatus. Next base: position 18,933,066 of record NC_141265.1, read on the forward strand.
CCGCGTTAGTGGCGTACCTGCTCCTCGCTCTGCCTTACCTAGAGAGATTGGCTGTGGAGAACCTCTTGCAGGCTTGCTGGCTGATCCAGCACAGAGACTTTACAAAGGTGGATGCATTCGCCGGTAGAGAAAGACTGCCTAGGTTGGAGGAAGTGTGGAGGGAGAGCAGGCGCGCACAGCAGACATCTAAGATGGCGAGAGTAGAAGCGCAAGATGTGAGTGAAAGTGAGGATGATGAGGAAGGTTGCACTCAGAATGACGCAAAGGAAATAGGCAGTGATGAACGTCTAACACTGCGCTTAAGAGATGTGAAGGGTTTAACATGTGAGTCTCTGGACAGCTTTGGCTGTTTGTGCCCAAACATCACCTCTATATCTGTGAGAGTTGAAGAGGAAGAGAACGATGGAGGAGGAAGTTTGCCCTCTCTTTTGGCCACAGGGCTGCAGTCGTGGTCAGGTCAGCTGAGGAGTCTCTCCGTGCAGCACCAAGGCCCTCTCCAGGATCTCCTCCCTGCCTTGCAAGTGTCAGGTTCCTCCCTCGTGTCACTCACCTTGGAGGGAGTGAAAACGAACCCTCAGTCACCGCTACTGGAGCTCATCCGGGCCTGTCCCAAACTCAAAGACTTGCTCATCCGCGCAGAGCCTCCCACCCCGGCTCTGCATGGAGAGCCGGATGAGCGCGAGCTTCCAAGTCTGCCCAACCTTTGCTCTCTGACACTCAAGTAAGACTACAAATGATATTTAGCACAACGGAAATTGAACAAAAAGTTGAAGACAATCTTCTCTGTGACATTGGTTGACCTTCTAGTTGTGTTACCGTAATTTCACATTAGCTGCCAAAAGTGATTTTTTTTTTGTGCTTTCTAAAAAAAAAAATTAAAAAATTCACACTGTCAGCTCAAATGAAAGAGCAGTGGAACCTTGAATTACCGGCCTATCTTTAGATTGTTTGTAACATTGAAGTTTTTTTAGGGACCTAAAAACACCCAGCACAAAATTACTGTTTTGTACTTTTTTCATAGCCTAAAAAAAAAGCCCAGCGTAGTATAAAATTATTCTCAATTTATGGAATTAAAAGACGTCAAGCCGGTGCAAGGAAGGCAAATCAGGAGTGATGTAGCTGAACCAATGAGATCACGCAAAAACCTCGTTGTGGTTTCTGGACTAATTAGAGCTGGTCTAGGTTTTGTAGAGACAGGTTAGAGTTCCAATATTCACGACATGAGGAGAGAAAAGCGACAATTCAGAAGATATCATTGGACTCAAGTTTAGAATACGTTTTAGGTTAAAAGGCAGAAACGGTACAGTTATAATGTGTTCATTGATGTGTTTTGTCTGCAGTTTCTCATATGAGCGTCATCTAACGCGGCCTCCCATGTCCTGGATGTCTTTGATGAGGGTGATCTACTGCCTCCTGACTGGTTCTCCTTTACTCCAGAGGCTCTCCTTGGTCTCTTTACCGTGTCCACTCAACCGCATTCTGCAAAATGTACTGTGGTCTTGCGTCCAACACCACTCTTTAGGAGCTTCTGCTCACTGTGTTCTCAAACCACTCGAAAGGGTGACACACCTTGACCTGCAAAGAACCGATGTGCAGATGATTACTGTGAAAGGCATAATGCAGCAGAGCAAGAGACTGAAGTGTGTAGACGTGAGTCACTGCTGGCAAATCAGTCACATGCAGTGGACAGAATGCAAAAGGTCAAGTCGAGCGCAGGTTTTCTGGGTGTAGTGAGGAGATGTGCAACTTGCTAGGCAATTGAAATGACAACCATTTTTAAAGGCACTGTTTAACCTGCAAAGCAGTCTTTTCCTCAAATCTTAAATCCTGCCGTCAATATGTCAACAAATTTTCTCCTTGAATGTTCAAATCACGCAATGCAGATTTTTAAATTCCCTATAACGTAACGATAAATATTTTAGAAATTTGAAATGCGACAGAAGAGTGTTGAGGTGCCACAGGCCTCTGACAGCTCACACTTGTCTTTGTAGATATTGTTTAAAATAAATCAGCCCTTTGTCCCAAACAGCAAGTAGCGCTCACCACTTTCCCTCCATGTTGCTTTCAAATTAGCCGGGTGTGTGGAGAAGACAAATTTGAGTAAATGTGCTTGTAATCGAAATGTTTTTTATTAAACTGTAACAGAATTCAATTACATATGTTTTGTATCCATAATACGTTACTCCCCAAGCCTGATATCATATACCAATTCACATACTATACTGTGCTACTGAATACTATACAGACTTCCTGTACTGAAACAGAATATCCCATCTGCACCAATTTGTTGATTTTTTTCCCCCTCCTAAACATAACGCTTCTGTTCTGAATAAAAAAGCTTTACATCATGTAGCTAACAGCTATTCTAATAAACAGTGCGTTCAATTGAATATTATGAGGGGAATGTTACATAATTAGAATGAATAATTTCGAATATTAATTTTTGCATGTCCATTTAAATAACATATACGGTATTGATCTAGTTCTAGTAGATAGAGACAACTTTTAATTTGCACCCAAACGAGAATGACAAAGCTCTAAGTTGAACTTCCACAGACGCCGATGGGCGGTGTTGGAACAAGTTGTACGGTGTGATCATTTGGCCCTGGAACATTCGGCTAACACAGAACAAAAATCAAACGCACTAGCTGGAGAACTATAATAACACGTCACTCGGAAGGCGACTTGCCACATACTCATTCACATTAGCCGGTTAGCAGGTTGATGTCACACGCAGGACGATGGTTAGGTACGCAAAAATTTAGGAATTTGTCATTTTTAAATGTAAGTATGAAACATGTTCAATGTCGCGTGCAGATAGTTACCCTACCGACTCCGATGAGTGTTAAATAATGATGACTTTCACTCCCAGCGTTGTGTTGGAATGATGACGCTAACGCTAGCAAGCTCTGCGGTTAACTATTACAGTGAGACCTTCTTCCAAAGGAGCCTAAAGAAGGAGAATCAACTATGAACATCCGATTTTTGCCAATGCAAGGTAATGGGAAGGCGTGAGCAAACCGAGATGGAGTGGTCCGAAAGCTGGAGTTTCTTCGTCCATCCTACAGACTGACGCCTTCACACGAATGAGACCAAGACGCTGAGCACATTCTTCACCATGGGCAGGTTCGTTTGTGTGCTGAGAATGTACAAGGTGTGTCACAAGAGTACAATGACTGGTGCCTCAACATATGTCAAACCCACGCTACGAATTTTTGCACAATTAATATAGACATCCCGGGGCGTTTGCTTTGGTAATTGCTCAAGAAGAGGTGAGATATATCTGACAGGATAACTAGTGGCTGCTTCATGCTCATATTGCCCTGAGCCTCCAACAGTTCCCCTCCTGTTCGTGATAGAGAAAGCTCCCTACTCACCTGAACTATCTGTGTGATGTACAGTATGTGCACCCCGCCATTCCCAAACTCTCAGGGATCATCAAGGGGGGACCTGTTTTTTCGAAGATGTGAATGACATTGAGATGACTGTAATGGAGCAGCAGAGGATCCCAGAAGAATCCTTTTTAGGAGCCAGTGAGAAATGACTCCAGAGGGATGACTCGTAGCTTAGCTTTGAATTATATCTCTTTTGACTCCAGTCCTGGAACTTTTCCAAACAAGCTTTGTAGGAAATATACACGCATGTTCATCTTCTTTTATCTGTCCTTTTAGGATCAACTTTTCCTGCCTTTTTCCAGCCTCCTGGCATTTCAGTCTGCCATCCCAGATCCTTCCTCGCCTTTTGCTCCCTTCATCCAGGCAGCTGTTCTTTATTGGCCTGCTTTTCTTTCTCCTGGGAGTACTTTACCTGCTGCTGGTCACTGGAAAATTGCCCGCCAGCTGGACTACCAAGGAAAACCACTTCCACAGGTTGAAGCTATGTTTGTTTGTGTGGCCAGCAAGTGTCACGAACGGTCATGTTAACTGTACTCTGCTCTTCATAGGCACTTGGCTCGAGTGACAGATCTCGACACAACAGACGCAAGCAATCCTGACCTGAACTATGGGTTGGTAGTGGATTGTGGCAGCAGTGGCTCCAGAGTCTACGTGTACTGCTGGCCCAGTCACAACGGCAATCCCCACGAGCTCCTGGACATTCGGCAGATGAGGGATCAAAATCGCAAGTCGGTGGTCATGAAGATCAAGCCAGGCATGAGATTGCATTTGAAATGGATGACAGTAATAATTCTATGTGATAAGCAGGATGGTGTATGTTGTTTGGTCCGTCTCAGATGTTTCATCTTGTTGCATTCAGGGATTTCTAAGATGGCTCAAACACCGGAGAAGGCCAGTGATTACATCTATCCACTCCTGAGCTTTGCAGCTCAACACATTCCCAAAAACAAGCACATAGAAACACCTCTTTACATCCTGTGCACAGCTGGAATGAGAATTCTTCCTGAGAGGTATGCTTAAATCTATCTGCGCAAAATTCCTTCCTGGAGCGTATCAACTTTTATGCTGTATGTGGAGCGATTTTTAATTCCTTCTGTGAACACCCTCATAACATAATGCATTTCTATGTCAAAGTGACTTTCCCCAGTGAATAAATAGACATATGATCTGATGATGACACAGAAAAAGACCACAAAAATTTGTCGTTTTTATGTCGAGGATAAAGAACGTGCTTGTGACTACTGTTTTATGCGCTGTCCCTGTCGTGCTTCCACTTGTGCTCAAATGTAAAACTATATATATATTTTTTTAAAGTTTTAAATTGCAGATGACATCAATGCAAACTTTATGTAATTTCTTTATTTTTCTTTTTATAGTAAACTTACACTGGGAGTAGGAATAAAGAGTTCTCTTTTTCTAAAAAGGGTTCAGTCTGCCAAACTGCAACTTGTGGAGTTCGCTGTCACCATAGCTCACGGTGTGACTCAAATTATTTCGTGCAACTCGAGTCGAAAAAACTTGGCGGTACAAGTGACGGCACTTACTGTAGCTTGAAGAACTCACAAAGTCAAAGTGCCACTGTAATGCAAAATGTGTTGTTGCCTTCATATCAGTCAACAGGAGGCAATTCTGGAAGATTTGCGAACAGACATCCCAGTGCACTTCAACTTCCTGTTCTCAGATTCTCACGTCGAAGTCATTTCCGGAAAATTGGAAGGTAATTCAATGCAAATTGACCTGGTAATTTTCTTTCTCAATTGTTATTATTATGATTATTATTATTTACAGTATTAGAAAGAGCTCTTATAATCCAGGATAGTTATACACCACTGGATACTACTACCACAGTAATAAACATATTAAGAAAGTAATCATCTCTAACTCTGAAAATCAGAATTGAGCATTTATTCTTCTCAGTTGTCAGTTTGATGGAGCTCTTGAATTGGATTCTTTCTGCATAACCAGGGCTCACCAAACTCATTCAAAGCAAGCTCTACTTCTTGGCTACTTATCAATGCAAAGGGCTACCGGTTTGACATTTCTGAAACGTGTTCAAATGAGCTTTTAATTATATATTATTAAAAACTCATGATATTCATCACGGTGAAGCCACTGACCATGGTGATTCCTTACAATAATTTTCAACGAGGACCTGGTCCCAGCGAGCGCCATGCTGGTGACCCACAGTAAATAGTGTCCATCAATCAGGTTTCTCAAGTGCTTATCCTAGCAGGGCCGCAATCTTATCTCATGTAGGGCCCAAGAGGTAGCTTCCGTCTTTCTCAAATTACATGCACACACAATGGGTCATTTAATGCTATATGGGCCCAACGTGTTATGCATTCCTAAATGCGTCAACTTCAGCGGTTGTCACAGGTGAAGTAATGAGGAAGTCTTTCACGTTCAAAACCCTGCTTGAGCTGATTTTTTTTTGCGCATATGTTGTCCACACAAAGTATATTAACTCAAAGATGTTCTCATTGATTTCAGGGATCTATGCGTGGATTGGAATCAACTTTGTCCTTGGAAAATTTCAGCATGCGCATAATGGTAAGGACACCAAGGAATGGTGTTTTACCAGTTTCCCAGTCTGTTGCCTTTTTGTTAATTCCAAAAATGTTGTGCAACATTAGGATTTTTTTTTTTTTTTTTGGTGACCCAGTTATCACTTGCTATAGCCTCTTTCTGACCTATGTTCTGCTCTCCTGTCAAGATGGAGACGCTGTTGTAGAGGTCAATGTCCCGGGCAGTGATCAACAGGCGGCGCTGGTGAGAAAAAGGACTGCTGGTGTGTTGGACATGGGCGGCGTTTCCACACAGATTGCATTTGAAGTCCCCAAAAGTGTAAGCTTTGCATCTCCACAACAGGTTATTATCCACGACCAATTATGTTTTTTTCTGATCTTTGGTTGTATCACTCATTCTTTCTTCTGCTCCCTGGTTGACACTGTGCATCATTCTTGTCCCGTGGAGACCATCTACTCTCCATGCATCACTTACTGTAAGCCTGTTGCATGTATCCGTATGGATGGACAGGATGTTTTACTGAATTTTTGGGGAGAAAGACCTTCAAACAGTTTTTTTTTTAAATACAGTTTAGGAATTTTAAAGAAATGAAATTAATTTTTATTACATTTTTGTAAATGATTTTAATTACAATTTAAAGGTGATCTTAGGTGTCTTAATAACGTTTAGAACTTTTTCTGCTATTTGAAATAAATTATAAAATCTCTCCATTTGAATATGTTGTATACGTTTATGACTATATCATCTACTGAATTAAATTTTTTTTTTGACTGGGTCAAGGACAGCATCAGATGATCATATTTCAGACACTTTTTAATAGGTACATCTGCACAATTTAATTGGATAAAATCCAACCTCTGTTTTGGAAATGTTGCCTTTGAAGGATAATAATGGTATGTTTGGATTAATAATGTGGATAAAGGAGGAAAATAACATTTGTAATCTGCAAAATAGCACTCTAATATTGCACTTGAAATTATGCAATTGAATACAATGTAAAGAATTCAACAATCTTTGCTATATTTTTGCTTCAGTTCAATGGACATTGTGCTGCTCCTTCTGATGTGCATGCTCTGGCCACCCGGGGGCAGTATAATACAGGCACACGGCAAAGAGTTTCTTAACCGACCGCGTAAGGTGCTCTAATATTAGTAGTTCTTCAAAGAGGATAAAGAATATATGCCTTTGTTGATTTGTCTACCTACACGTGCACTGTTTGTCTTCAAATATCTTTTGCTTGTTTTGAAGGATGTTAACTTCATTGCCACCGTACAGTCGCCGCAAGTCAAAGCAGAACTCACCAGTCAAGTCACATGTATCTTAAGACACCACCACTAACAATTTTGTTTCAATGGGTACATTTCTGACCGTCAGCACAAACCATTTGTCAAGCAGCTCTTTTATCGGCTCTCATTAGATTCGTGTACCTGATGAAAAATCATGTTGTAATCGGCATCTTTTTTTATGCATTGTGAGAAATTAACCCACGCTGTGATCTCATTTAATTGTCTTTAATTGTCTCATAGGAGGAAGTGGCCAAGAATTTACTGGCCGAATTTAATCTGGGATGCGATGCCCATCACACTGATCATGTGTACCGTGTGTACGTGTCCACTTTCCTGGGTTTCGGTGGAAACGCAGCACGCCAAACATATGAGGAGAGCCTCATAAAAAACACCACCACGCAAAATAAGTGAGTGCCTGACCGTCGGACTCGTTTTCCTTTTTCTCTTTCGTGAACATCTCTGACCGATTTCACCAGGCTGTTAGGTCAGCATGTCGGCGAGACAGAAAAGACGCCCCTGCTGGACCCCTGTCTCCCCACAGACCTGCGGGATCAGATCGGCACCCCTGAACAGAAGCTCCATGTGCTCGGCACGGGCGACTTTGACCAGTGCCGACTTAGGCTTCAACCCTTTCTCAACCGCACCAATGAGACTCAGACGTCTCTGAACGGCATTTTCCAGCCGGCCATTGACTACAACAACAGCCAGTTTTTTGGTTTCTCTGAATTCTACTACTGCACAGAGGATGTGCTGCGCATGGGCGGAGACTATAACGCTTCCAAATATGCCCAAGCTGCCAAGGTAAACAGCAACGTGCCTCGTTAACAAATCAGTTGAGAGTAATAAATAGCAACAGATGTTAGGAACACTGTTGTAGGGGGGGGGGGGGGGGGGTTGTTTTGTTTTGTTTTTTGCAATTCAAACAAGCGTCAAGCATATTTAATTTGACTTTGGTGGTGCCGCTATGAAAAGGACAGAAAAGTAATCTCAGACTCATTATTAGCAAAACCAGTAATTGAAGAGCAGCAACCAATCTTAAAGTTGTCTACCTGTAAATGTGATTGTTAAAACATTAAAATCAAAAGCAAAATTGCAAAGCGAAACCCATAAAAAAGTGTCAAAGTTTTTTGTTTCCACAAATTGGCCTCAAACGATGACTGTTAACAAAGCTTAATACTCGACTGTCAGTGTGCACGCATTTTGCATAAATACACAAAATAATCCTCTTGAATTAGGAAGATTTCTTATAACCGTTTTGTGATGACTGGCTGATAAAGTAGTTTCACATTTTCAGAGTTACTGTGCCACCCAGTGGAAGACTCTGAGGGAGCGCTTTGACTCGCGTTTGTACGCTTCCCACGCTGACCTCCACAGACTCCAGTAAGTTTCTCCCTCCTAAATTTGCCAACGCAGATTTTGTGTCTTAAATGTTGGATTGGATTGGATACAATTTTATTGTCAAATGTGCTGTATGTGCATCAGCAATTAACACGAAATTTTTTCATCTATGTCCGCAGGTATCAGTGTTTTAAATCTGCATGGATGTATGAAATATTACACTCGGGCTTCTCTTTCCCGCCCGACTATAAAAACCTGAAAACTGCATTTTTGGTCTACGATAAGGAAGTCCAGTGGACTCTCGGAGCTATTCTCTTCCGAACACGCTTTTTACCTTTGAGGTAAGCTCGGCTTTCATTTGGGTAAAGTTGCATTCCATTCTTTCTATTTTCTGTTCGTTTGGTCAAAAGGTGGCGTACATTACCACAGGGCACGCACCGACTAAACATTTACACTCATATTCATACTTATAGACAATTTAAAGTCTTCAGTGAACATAATATCCATGTTTTTGGAATGTGGGAGGACGCTAGAGTTGACCAGAAAAGAAAAGGGGGAAAAAAAACATGGAAACGTGCAAACCCCTCAAAGGTGTCCATTTTCGAACCTGAGAATCTCCCGCCGTTGAGGCTGACGCTCTCGCCATATTATCCAGGGAATTGTTGTTGTTTTTTTCTTCATTTTGCTGCACTTATGACATATTTAACCTTCTCTCTTGTGATATTGTTTTGCTATTTTCAACAAGTATTGTTTATTTAGTGTCTCTGCGATTTTGGAGATTTTTTTTTTAATGTACTTATGAAAGCTGGTGTCTTTGTTTTCAAGTTGTTCATGTTTATCCGTGGTAAACATTGCGCCGTGTGAGCCTCTGAGGAAGCGTTTAGTTCTCTGTATGCTGAGAATTTAGTTCTCTGAAGTCATGAGCTTCATTTTTCCTTCCCCCCCAGAGACATCCAGCAGGAAAGTCTGAAAGGAGTGCACTCTCACTGGCGGCACAGCTTCTCCTTCGTTAACAACCACTACTTATTCCTGGTTTGTTTCTTCATCGTTCTCCTGTCAATCATCTTGTACATGCTGCGACTTCGCCGAATCCACCGGCGCGCCGCACAGCGCTGCTCCCCTTCCTCTGTGCCGTGGCTGGAGGATGGCTTGGGATCACCGACACTCCCAATCAACCTCTAAAAACTCCGGTGCAAGCGCTTGCCATTTGGTTTTCGAGGTTTGTTGGCCAGGAAGCTCCCATTTCAGACTTCAGGCCTTACTGAGCCACAAAAAGTGTCAGTTCCTGTATTTGTGTCATGTTAGAAACCGGGTGGAGAAAATAGTTGTATTTTCCTACAGAAGAAACTAAACAGTATACAAAGGTTGGACTTTTTTTGTGTGGGTGAGCTCTTCGTTCTGTGTTTTTAAGGATTTTTTTTAAAAGCTTATCATTCGCATTTAACGCCAAATAATCCATCTTTAAGCGGCAGGAGCACTGGAATGCACATGCAAATGTTTAACACTGCCCGTGCCGGTACAGTTGCGTGCGTGCGCATAAAAATCGGACGCAACACTCGTGCACATGTCTTGTCATTGTTGGACTCCTTCAAAACACTCTTCTATCCAATAGGCCTGCTGTTTTTCTTATGTCTCATTTATTGCTGTAACGTCAAACGTATGAGGGCTGGTGCGGCTATTTATGGTGCGCTTCATTTTCAGAAGCTGTCATAGGACTCATGATGATTATAAGTGCATGTGTAACATGTTATTTATGCACAATTTGTGTCATGAAATGTTTGTTGGACTGCGATATGCCAATAAAAAGGTTGTGGTATGAGTTTTCTCTTGCCCGAGGAGCTGAGAAAAGACAACCATTTGATTTGCCTCTCCCTTGTCCAAATATGATCCCTCAACCATGAAGTGCAACGTTTCTGGAGTAAGCGTTGCTCCAGTTATTGTTAAACTTTCTTTACTCGGCGCAATGTTTCCATAACCGGTCATGGCAACTGATTTAAGTTTCCTTACATAAGAAAAGAAAATGGGCGGACACGTCACAAGAATTTGCTGCCACGCCCACAGAGTTACTACTATCGGTTTGAGCCAGTGGTAAGTGAGATTCTGTCGATTTCCCTTCACCCCCTTTTTTTTTTTTTTTTTTTTGGTACAACTTGTTCTCATTATTGTCTCTAGTGAACTAGAGCCTATCCTAGCTGACATTACGTAGACAATCATTCGCCCTTTTTTGAGCCTATCTTGGATGTTTTGGAGGGAAGCTTACACAAGCATGATGCGCAATTCACAAAATAGGCCAGAGTAGGGGTTTGAAAACAACCTCACAAATGAAAGGCAGATGTGCTGCCCAATTGGAAAACTGTTGAAACAATTTGCAAGAAACCTTGCAAAATGCACGAATTGGACAATTTGAGAATAAAAATGTTCATTTCAAAAGTAAAGTTATGCATGCTAATTAAGGTGATGTCATTGTTTCAATGTGTTCAGTTATTAAATCCACAAGAGCAATGTTCTTTCCACTCATTTCAATACTTTTTGTTTTTATCATTATAGATGTAACAGTTTTCCATTCATTGCAAATATGAATGTCTATTTTTTAGTCATGACTGAAATAGGTTTGCAGATGATTTCACCCTTTTAATTACACGCATACAATTTTTCCATTCCCCTTTGCATTCCATTTACACAGTCGTTGGACCGGAGAAAGCACAATGTTGCAGACTTAATAGAGCTGACTACTATATGTATTACAATCCATGTTATCAGGCTGTCTCCTGAGGTGACTAACCCCATTTATCTATTCCAGTAGCAGTGTGTGGTAAAACTCAATTCAAAAGTCTCAGAAAATACCAAGATAAAACTACTTTTCACCCAGAAAGTTCCCCTCTCCCTCTATCTTATTTAATTTTACTGTATGCCACTGTATTATCAGTCATGTAACTCATTTTTAAGTCTTTCGTTTTGATTTATTGTTTGTATAGTACAACAAAAGTTATTGGTTTTTAATTTGAATTTATTTATATTTTAATATAAACACATTGTGAATAAAAGGTGCATGTAAAAAAAATCGACGAAAATTCCTTGAAAAATGTTGCTCTTTTTTTCACTTTTTAAAAGTCACAGTCAGAGATTGCGCGATCGCGGGGATAGCCAAGTGTCAGAGAGAAAACTTCTCATTGGCCACCACAAGTCCAAAAGCCCGCCCCAAGAGCAAGTATCCATAATTCGATTGGTGAATTTTGTAGAGAGCCGCGCCTATTCGGGGAAACGTCACTTCGGCTCTCCGACTCCGGTGAGTGGTGACGACCCAAGATGTGGCCGTCCAAGCTGCGGATAACTCGTTGATAAACTCGCCACGCATGGAGTTGAGCTCAGAGCGTGTGCTGGCACCGCTAGAGATGTCGCAGACGGTGAGCCAAGGCGGCCAGCCCAGTGACGGCGACTACGAGAGCTTGCCGCCTCATGTCTCGGTGACGACGCACATGACAGCGGGCGCTGTGGCTGGCGTTCTGGAGCACACGGTCATGTACCCCGTGGACTCCGTCAAGGTAACCGACGCACTACCTACCGCACCGCCGCACCTCCCCCTAACCCGTCTCACACCACCAATTTGGACGTTATTCTTCCGTCTGAAGGTCACGGCACCGCAGACGGTTTGTCGGCTGACTACTTAGCTAACAAGCATTAGCCTTAAACTATTCAACCTGCCTGTCCACAGTTAACTTGTGTTATTTAGCTCATTTCAGGAAGCGAATTAAGAGAGAACCTGCTGTCGTGGATAGCATTAAAAAAATTATGTCTTCATTTTTTTCCGTTCGCGTGTCTCTTCATTTACCCGCTGTTAGTGTGACTTGAAAGTTTGCTTGACAACTAGTCTCCATTGACGCCCAGCAAGAGACTTCATAAACAATCTAGTGATTTAAATTAACTTTGTACATCTTAACGCTACCCAGTACAGTGCTGCCTTGACTTGCGAGTATAATGGCATTTAATGCGTACAACCTCAAATCACTCCCATCTCAAATCAACTTTCTCCATTGAAAAGCATAGAAATTACATTAATCCGTTCCAGCCACACCAAAACTTCCCACATTTTTTTGTTTCATGTTTTTAGAAAAGAAATATTGCACTTTATCATGTGAATGTAATTCTAAAATAAAATGGAAAGTAGGCAAAAAAGTGTTCTTACTAAGTGTTATTAAGCTTCGTGTCTCGTGTGCGTTTGTTCGCAAGGGGAATTTCACGGATGGTGCTTCCTGTCAGCGGAGAAGAGTATATGCTCCTCCTTCTCCTCTGACAGAGGAAAAAAAATAGTTTGAACATTGCCAGTCTGGTGACTGGTGATTGTGTACTTTGGCTGCCAAATCCTTTGAGTGACAGTTTAACAGCAGTGAACAAATTAATCCACTCACCAGCTTCCTCGCTCCCCATTCTCTGAGCCTGTTACTTTATTGGTTCGGGCCCCGGCCATTTTTGGAGGCCGGCTGCCTACTTCTCAGCCCCTCAGTCTGCAATGATATTGTCTGACATTGTTTTATTTCACCACATTGTGTGTGTGTGTGTGTTTGTTCCTGTGCTGGTGCAATATTCTCAATGGCGATTGGCTCTTAGTGACGCAACAACATGAAACGTTCACATTTGCAAAGAAGCAAACCTTTCGCTTCAAACGTTTCATCTGGCCACCCAGCACGCATCTGTACCTTACTGCGTCAACGGCATAGGCTAGATACGGAAACAGAAACGCTCAGCTCGCATTTGTTCATTCAATAAAGAAACGCAGTAGCAGATATATTTAACCTTTCCATTAAGTTCTGTTCGCACAATCAATTAAACTATTTTAGAGAGAAGGCGAAAAGGAAGCTTCACCGGATATACAACGCCAACACACCCCTGTTCAAATGGCGAAGGGCCACAGTTCTCACAATAAGATCAACAAAATTGACAATCGTGAGGTTTCTTCCTACGACTAGCCCCAAGTAGAGATGAGTGAAGAAAAAAAATGGCTCCAGATAAAGCTTACTTTGCTCATCCGGCGCAAACGGCTGGTGCAGGAACACCACTAGCAGTCTGTCTTTGCATGTATGACATATAGGAACGTTTAAAAAGTGACCAACACCTTCATTATTAAAAGGTAAGATTATCTCTAAATTCTTACAATTAAGAATGCACACAAATCACATGTGACTTCAATCAATTGCAGTTAAAACAGGTTTTGTGATGCACCTCATACTGACGGACATTTCGTACGGTTCAGTATAAGTATTTGTTGTTTCCTATTCGTAAAAAGGTAGGGCCGCCTCCTCCATCTATAATGAAGATAAAGTTGTGGTTTTGCGTTGATCAAGTGGCGTCAAGAACTGTCACTCATCAAGATGATATCCTCTTGTGCCGTCTTGCCAAACTGTCCTCCGTTACTCAAACTCCTTTTGCCATTTCCTCTTGAGCTCGTTTGGATTTTTGTTTCAGGCGCCATAAACTTCTGCAGTCATAGCTGAGCTTCTGATTTCAATAAATGTTAGGTGTGTTTATTTGGAGTCCGGTGGACCTGCCGAATAATGGTTTCACTTCCCCAGATATCAGTCGAGGGCACACCTAGTGCTTGCTTTTACGCCAGTAGTGTGAAGGGTGTGTACGGGGGCGGAGGGGTGTGCTTATCTGTGCTCCACACTCTTGAAATCGGCCTCACGCAGTGAAGGGTGTGTGCTCGTCAGCACCCTTGTGCAGTATTGATTAAAAACGGCCGGGGTTGAGGTACTGCGACAACTTTCACATGGTTTAACACTGGGTAGTGGAAGACTGCGGCCAGAACTGTATTTCATATACTTTTGCTCAAACAGACAACCTGTATCAGAAAACTGAAGACAAGTACCATTTTCAGTCTTTTATGTTCTCCCCCTAAGTCAAACAGCAAAACAATGAAAGGGTGAATGTCACGATGTAGTGCCTTTTGCTCTCCTCGTTAGAATGACTCTGTCATCATAAGATGTGGCAGAAGAATGAAATTATGAGTCATTGTATTGCAAGTAGCCAAACATTTGCGCACTGACGCGTACAATGCGCAGTCTTTTAGAATGCATTTCCTCAAACTATTTTTACCGCTGTTGGTTCTACGTTATTTCGTCATGTCCCACGCACTACTCGGCTCACTGGGGTGTGCGTAATCAGTCAGTAAATAATAATAATAATAATAATAATAGATTTTATTTATAAGCGCCTTTCAAGACACCCAAGGACACTTTACAATAACAAATAACACAAAACAATACGGGTTGAGCAGCGGCAGCCAAAACGCGCCAGCGTTCACTCAACCCGAAAGTCAGAAAGAAACAAGGGAGGGAGAGGGGGAGAAAATGATACTTTGTTCATTAAAATTTACAAGATATTGGGTTACGGTTTTTTTTTGGAAGCGATGTCTAATGTCTAAATGTTCACAACTGTTTTAGTGCCAGTGTTTCACTGAAAAGAATAACAACTACTGCCTGGAGGAGTTGTGTCATAGCGTGGATGTAGCGTCACTCCCTGTAGTTATGTTTTTCATTTTGGGACTATCGGTATTCTCTGTTCAGTATAGATTCTCATTCAGTTTATTTTAAGGACTTTGATTGGATCTGAATCACAAAGTGACTCATTTCTCTGTACCATCATGTGGTTGGTACCGCAAAGATCGACACACATCAACATCAGCCAAGATTTGTGTTGCCGCAAGTTCCCGCATCTGAATTAAACGGAAATGTAATTGTAGTTCATTGTGAGGGCGAAAAGGAAGGAAACGCATTAGAACGTGCCGCGGAAGATGGAGCGGGGCCTATCTTTCCCAGCCAGCGGCGGCTTCATCTCCCTGCAAATAAAAACAGGCTTTGTGCTGTGCGGATAACTTGGCATGCTGGACGAAAACAAAGCGATGCTTCGTCCTCACACTCCAGGTCGTCATCCCTCCGACTAAAGAGCCCTCAGCTGTCACAACGATGTGACTACTTTTGAGGCAACAATGCGTCCAGAAAGTCGTGTTTGGCTGACAGCGGGTATCCAAATTCAGCCCTTTTCTCTTATTTGCGATCCCCAACCGCAACTTTATTTTTGTACTGGGCCTCACAGTTCTATTCAAAATAATAATAATCTTGTTTGTTTGCAGCAGAGCATATATGTCCTAATCGGGAATGTATCTTATCACCCCAGGCAGGTTTCTTTCCCCCCCATTTGGAAAAAGTCTGATGCCCTCATGCATATCTCAATTGTGACACTCTCCGGGAAAAAATAAAACAATGATATTGAATGAGTGCCTTTTTATTTATTCCAGACAAGGATGCAGAGCCTGCAGCCCGAACCCAATGCCCAGTATCGAGGTGTGTACGAAGCCCTGAGAAGGATCATCCGCACAGAGGGCTTCCTCAGACCGCTAAGGGGCCTCAACATCACCATGATGGGCGCCGGTCCTGCCCACGCGCTCTACTTCGCCTGCTACGAACGGGTCAAGCACTCCCTCAGCGGCATCATCAAAAGCGGAGGAAACAGCCACCTGGCTAACGGTACAAAGCCTCCCACCCCGAAAATCTTCTTTTTGGCAGCATGTTGAACCAGGCATATTGTGCTTTTTTTTTCCTCTTCAAATTAAAGAACTTAGCAGGAGTTTTTGTTGTAGCGTCCATTCAAAAGACCATTTTCTGTCATTTGTCCTTTTTTATAATCTGTAAAAAAAAATTATTGTCTTCACAGGTGTGGCAGGCAGTGTGGCCACTGTCCTTCATGACGCCGTTATGAACCCGGCTGAAGGTAACAACACAACACAACATGAGCCCTTGAAAATATAAATACAAACTATACTTTGTCTTGTGGAAAGTATAGACTAATATGAATTATTAATAGGGCGTGACCAGAAAAATAGCCTAGTCCAAAATTTGTGGTCATGTTTCAGTCATAATAAAATCAAAAATACATTTTCTTTTAATGTTTAATCAATGTGCGAGTAATGTTTCTTTGGTTGGTTTGTTTATTTGTTTTTACTGTTTTGGTGTGCAATCTTATGCAACACTCATCAGCTGGTACAAGTCCTGAACAAAATTTCTGCTTTTACGAGGATAATTATGAACAATTATTAATTGAACAATGTACGTTGCACCTGGCAGTGGTAACAGTGGTACAGGTATCTAATATTGTGAAGACATAACATGTAGTGTACTTGTACGTCACCCCAACAATAATTGCTTTTAAATGAAAGCAAAACATAGATTTTATACCAATGAATTATCACTGAAAAATTTTCAGAGTGCTAAATGGACTAAGCTGTAAGTCGGTAATAGTTCGGCTCTTCCACTAACACTACCAGTTCCATCGTTTCAAGCTTCATTTTGCGCTCGTGGTGCCTTCTCAAATGTTCCCGAGTGAAAAGCCAACAGTGCTACTCAAGACAAAAAGTATTTAAAAAAAAAAAAAGTTAACAATTCAGTGAAGCTTCCTAAATCTGTTTCTGTTATCATGGCTCAGTGGTGAAGCAGAGGATGCAAATGTACAAGTCACCCTATCGTGGACTTTGGGACTGCGTTTGCAAAGTGACACGCACGGAGGGCGCGGGCGCCTTCTACCGCAGCTACAGCATGCAGCTGACCATGAACATCCCCTTCCAGGCCGTTCATTTCATCACTTACGAGACCATGCAGGAATGGCTAAACCCCCACAGACACTACCACCCCGCCACGCACATCGTGTCCGGGGCGGCGGCCGGCGCCATCTCGGCCGCCGTCACCACGCCGCTTGACGTGTGCAAGACGCTGCTCAACACGCAGGAGAACGTTGCGCTCAGTTCCATGAACATCAGCGGCCATTTGTCGGGAATGGCCAACACTTTCAGGACAGTGTACAAGCTGGGCGGCGTGGCGGCGTTCTTCAAAGGGGTGCAAGCCCGAGTGATATACCAGATGCCGTCCACGGCCATTGCCTGGTCCGTGTACGAGTTCTTCAAGTACTTCCTGACCAAGCAGGAGGCGAGACCCGCTTCCAGGAACGAAAAGTGAACATGGTCTCTCCGAGATGTTTGAGGAAGTAGCCAAGCAGCGACACGCCTCCTTGTTCCCGCACTGATGTCTGCATGTTTTTTTTCCCCCCGTGATGACGTCACTCGAGGGCAAATTCAGACAGTCATCGTTCAACATTCTTTCCTACACATGAGAGGGCCATGTGTGTACGGAAGAAAGAACGTTGTCTTGAATGATGTTTAGACAGCTTAGTATTTATTTATTTGTGTGGCTTATAATTTTTACCGGCTGCAGAAGGAAGCAGCACAACGCCGCTTTGTTTGCTTTAATGTGTCTATTTATAAGGAACGAGCGGACACAGAGAAAAGAATCTTCACTCCAACTTCCAAGTGCCTCTTTTGCGCCAGTTTTGTAAGCATATTTTTATTTGCGCCCCCAAACATCTTTGCTTCTTATATGTTTGGACATTTTTATTATTACAGATGCTTATTTGACTAAATTTCATTGATCCACTATGAGGAAAATTAGTGTATGAGGCATTGATCGGTACCACTGTATTTTAAAGCAATTTACAAAATAATCTCTCCCAATGTTCTCAACTCCCGTGTCCATGCCAACGCCGCGTTGAGTCAAAAATGCCATCGTGGATGTAGCTCAACTTCCTATAGCTGACGTCATGGGACTGGACTTTTCAAAGCAAACTTGTCTGACTGAATCAACGGCGCTTGCTTCTGCTGGTTGCAGCCAAATGCTGTGCTCCATTCTACAAATGGACGGGCAGAAAGACTTTCATGACGCATGGCGTCGCTTCGCCACCCTTGTATGTCAATTCATTGATTGCTATGCCATCGCTGTTCATTCTTGGAGTGTCTGTACAAAGTTGTTCACTTGGACCCGCCTGTACTGGACCACATGGCGGCAGTACACCGCTATTGAATCACGCACACACACGATACGGTCCAATGTAATTGACATGGGGCAGCTATTGGAGGTCCGACTCTTGTACATAAGTGTTGCAGATTTTTTTAAATCAAATATGAAAAACATATTTTACTCCGTTTTTTTTTTTAAAGACATTTCCCTGTCTGAAGACAGAAAAGCCCCATTGGAGTGTTTATTTTGGTCATTGTGTACTACCCACCAAAGACTATGGTATCGAATGACGTTTTTCTATGCATCTGCTTTTTCATTGTGCCCACTCCATTAGTCCTACCGTAGTCAGAGCCAAGAGGCTTTTTTTTTTTGTTTACAGCCACATTGTGGTGACCACTGTGTGTCTCTACCTGCCTCAACATTGTTTCAAATGTGGAAGGTCACTCGAGGGCAAAGGAATCGGGGACCCCCATCCCCCCATCTTTACGAATCTACCCACCGGTGCAGTGGCAGTTGAAGAGGACTTTTTCGTTATTGTAGGTTTTGTTTGGGTGTTTATATGTGGCATTTTTTTCATTCATTCTTTTTACATACACTATATAAGCCATAGTTGCACTTCCCATGAGGTAATGGGAATTATTTTTCTGAGCTTTATCCATTTGCGTGATCGATGTTTCATGAGTCTCATGTCTAATCCAAGTGAAGAAATATGCTCACATTGTCTTTGTCGGTCACGAAACTCTTAATAAAACATCAGAGTGCAGAGTAGTGGCATGTGAGTATTTTTGGATGTAAATATGTGACACTTTTTGCGCACAAATAACTGAAATGGCAGACCGAATGTCAGACCATGCATATATGGAATTGTGACGATGCTGCGACAGCATGTAACACTGGAGCTGAAATAAATGAGTGAGATATGATGGCTTGGTCAATGTTTTTTTTTTGTATTTTCGAAGCTTCAGTCATAATTTAAGTCTAACATAAATTTGTGTTTGCCAAGAAGGAATATTTTATTTACATTCACATCGCTTACGCAGGCCCGTTGTCTAATTTGTGTCAATCCAATATAGTGCCAGCAGAGGGCGGTATTGGATTGCATTCTACTTGAAACGGGACCCGGTGCCTTACGGAACAATGAGAAACGGAGTCACATAACTGAACCTTATTAAACATTAGTGAGACCTAAATTTTACTCGAATAGGACTGCCTTACTGTGGAGTACAGCATTAGAACTGTTGCACTTGCTAGAGACCTGAATCGCCCATGAACTAGCTTTAAAATGATTGACCAGGGTACAATTCTCAATCAAGTCCCATGACCAGGGACATGTTTGAGAATTTTACCACTAGATTAAAACCGCGAAACCGTATTGTCATCACCAAATTATGACTATGATACTATACCTGCATAAAGTACTTCAATACCAATACCGAAACGATACCACAGTAAATGCCAACTGGGAGTTGTAACGTATTGTGGATTAGACTTCAGTCTTCCACAGCCCTTCAGGCTGTCTCCCATTATCGCCTGGGGGGCCTGGAAACCTGAATAAAGTATGCTGCAGTCTACTGTACGCGCTTTCATTCTTTCGCGTACAAATACATATTTTTCAGGAGCGCCTAATCAACAGTTTGGAGCCTCGTTTTTGGTGGGGGGAGAACTGCTGACTAGCAAAATTATGCAGCATTGTTTTATTTTTGACGGCAAGGTGCCACGGTACGTTTTCAAATATTGTACATCACCACGTGAGTCCAATTGCACCTCTAAGATGCCTGAATCCTATAACCTTGGATTTTTCCTTCAAGAACTTACTCGATGTTGGACTCATTTTAAGACCTGGATCACATGATCTTGAACTATGTTCAAATCTGAGTGGGACTCCTTGGTGAATTTAGATCGGTGTTCCTTTGCATAGAGCTAGAATGAGACCTGCACAAGTTGCATGAGACCCAAATCCCATGTCCTGAAACTTTTACAAATAAATCAAATGACCCACCTGGGACTACATTCAACTTGTCACATTAAACCTCGAATCATCCTAAAACTGGTCGGACTTGCTTGAAACCTTGAGACCATGATCTTGAACAAGGATCAAAATGCATTCACATGATTTAATTATTGACCTAAAATGACCTGGGACGACTTGTCAGATCACATAACCCGGTCCTAGTTCAAGACCTGGACTAAATAGCCAAGATCTTAAGACCTGGACCAGACAACCACAGAAACGGGTGCGACTTTCCATATCACCTCGGTCAAGCTTGAGGCTTGGACCATGTATGTCCTTTCAATGACCTCAGTGTGCTCACAGTAATTCTGCTACTCCTTCTTCCTATGCTGGCTGTCATTTATTGGACTGTTTACATGAAGGCAGATACTTGCTGATATGCTCCAATGGGACAAAAACAAGACTGATCTGATGTTCTTATCGAGATGCAGACAGTAGCGAGCTTCATTCAGAGCCGGCATGTCCCAGCACACGTACACAGGTGGTGTAGAAGAGTTGTCCCTGATTTGTCCGTGATCATTTTGTTTATCCGAGGCCGACAATGGACGCTCCCATCTTCTTCTCCTTGTCGGCTTCATCTGCAGCCCATTTGCTTGATGACTTTACATCTTTATACTGAAGATAAGAGCTGGAAAATTACAACAGCCTCTTCTCTCAACGCACGCTGGTCTTGGCACACATTCACACAGTGCTAGCGACTAGAGGCGCAGGATTCAAAAGTATGTTCATTGCCTCTCTGCCTGGTAACATGGGAGATCCAGTTACATTATCCGAGGAAGTTTATGATAGCGGATGAAAAGATGAAGGCTGGTTCAAAACATCTTATCGGACCCACCAAATTTGTCAGACAGTCACGGCACATTGCAGTCCTGACAAAGGCTACCTTTGTGGTCAGGTTTGGTTTTCTACTCATCCCTTGATGGAGATCTGCTGTGTCTTCAAAGACACATTTAACCCTTCATGGGGCACTCGCACCCGGAAGGAGGAAAAAAAAATCAGCCATTGAAAATTGTGGTCAATTGTAAATAAGACCTTTGAAGAATACCTGACATCCTTTGCTTGAAAGGTAACAACATCGCTACAGAGATGCTAACTGTTATCCCATGAGTCTCTGGAGTTTCCCATTGTATGTTAGCATGATGGTCGCGGAGGCTATGTGGCTATTTTAAATAATAATATGTAATTCTATGTTTATTTAGACAGCAACATTCAGCCGAGAGTGGCAATAAACAGCATCAACCCTATTTTTTAAATTTTTATTTTTTTAGCGGATCACGAAAAACCTCTGTTGCATCATAGTGAGAGGTACACTGTTTCCTTACCCGGTGTTTCCTTACAATGTACCCGTTCATTGTACTATTAACCGCACTTTCAAGCCTAAATAAACAACATGTCACTCCTTCGTGTTCCTAATAGGAAGTCGTTAATCTAAAGGCACACATACTAATGCCTCAGTGCTTCTCATCAGTTACCTCCAAATCCAGTTGATCCAGGTGTTGCAGGAAGAGATTCCAAGGTGCCAAAGATGAGAGGATAACGGAATTGGTGCTCCATGTACCGTGTCTCTTTGAGTCACAAGAAGGCGCAGGTATTTCAAAATAAAAGTAAAAAATCTCTAGCTTCACTAAATTTCTTAAATATACATGCTAGAAAACAATAAAATGTAATGCAGTACCCAATTAATGTTACCAAAATAAAATGCTAAATGACACATGATCCCCCGCCTCGCAATCATTTAGCACAATGTACTGTTAACTCGCTTCTGTGCGATTAGTCTCAACATGCTATGCTAATCAGTAAATGACCACATTATATATCTGTTTCCGGGCAGCATAGAGGAGTCTTAACTGTTAGGAGCGTTTATAGAGATTGCAGCCTGCCATGCATGTTTTTGGAATGTGGGAGGAAACCGGAGTACCCGGAGAAAACCCACACAGGCATGGGGAAAACATGCAAACTCCACACAGGAAGGCCGGAGATGGAATTGAACCCTGTACCTCTGCACTATGAGGCCGACGCGCTAACCACTCGTCCACCATGCCGCCCCAGCCCAATACGATAGAGGCTAAAATCAAATCCACCACCAAAAGGAACACGCTGATATTCGGAGAATAGACTGTTGGGAATACATTAATACGATTTCCTGGCGTGCACGTTCGGATCGAGGCTGTACTTGTCGGTCTTCTGATGGTGTTTAGGACAATATACCACGTCTCTGTGCGGGCATAACAATGACAAATTCCTTTATCGTATTCAACATGTCCGCATGCGGCCCGCCCGCTGAGAGACACGGCTAGATCACTGTCACATTCCCATGGCCGTCAAAACAGACGCATCTGCCCTCTTCATGTCTAATTACCTGTTTACGCTGAGAGCTGCGCTGATGATAAGAAGTCGTCATATGGATGTCTCGAAAGTCAAGATGGTCTCCCCCCCGCCCCCCTTCCCCCACCCGCTTTGACCGACTGGTTGGTCCACTTGGAATGGTCGCACGGAGGAGCGGAGCCAGTTGACAGGTTCTGCGCTTCATGCCACGTTGACATCTTGCGATGCTCACGCGCAGAGATAAGAGGAAGCTCTTTAAGATGTTTGTCAGTCGTGTTGTTGGCATGGTATGTTCTTGTGTGGGGCACTCGCCCTCCTATCAAATCGGCGACGACTAACCCGTGTGAACTCGCCACTCGGATTGAACTTTCCCGACGGTTGCAGCCAATCGTGACGCAGCCGTACCGCCTGACCCTGCACAACTCACTGTACTATGGCGTTATCGCCGAGTCATCGCATTAGTGCTTCTTGTCATTCCTGCGCGCACAGTTGCTCTATCAGCCGCATCTCGAACTGGCCGCAACGTTAGATTCAACACAAAAATGGGGCTAAAGTCCTCGTCCACACCTGATGAATTTACTTTGTGGTGTTCTGTTTTGCACGTTTTGCTTGCAAGTGGGTTTGGTCAAAAAGCTTGATTTACACTCTTTAAAATTTTCATTTGGTATCTTTTTATTGGAAATCACACAAGAAAGTGCTAAAATTCTGTCCACCTTTTTTTTTAACATGAAGACAAAGTTTCATATTAGAAATAATTCAATAAATGCACAGCGGGGGTTTTTTTTTTTTAAATGAGAGCTATTTCTTGAGTACTGGATGCTCATTTGCGAAGGCTCCCAGTTGAATACACACTTTTGAAATCACAAATTTGATCAAATTACTCTTCGTTTTACAATATATTGTGATTAATATGAACAGGATTGAAAGAAAAATTGTCAAGACATTGATGGTGTTCATGATTTCCCACCATAACTCGAACTCTGATTTAACACAGCAAGCAACAGATACCGGTAAATACAAATTGTAACAGTTTATTGTTCTAAATCACTGACAGTGTTTACATTTTCAAACGGAAATTAAATTAAAATTTTCACTCTGACAACATTCATAGGAAATCAGAATGCCCTATAATTAGAGAGCTATTTTTAAAACAGGCCCATGGGCTACTCATTTGGTCCGGGGGGGGGGGCTACCTGGTGCTCAAGGAGCCGTTAGAATGGTGGTGGGGGGGAGCATTTCATGAAAATTTCCAACGCTATGAATTATTTCCATCATGAAAGCAACTCGGAAATATTCTCGTTAATAACTGTTGAGACCATTGAGAGTATTTTGATGATTTTTTTTTTTTGGGATTGGCCATAGACGAGATCATTATGCAAACAGTTTTTCTTCAAAATAGGAACCAATACAGACTATTGTGGTAACAGCACTCAAAAGCCACATAGGGAGAGTCAATCAGGATTTTAATTTGGTTCCAGTTTTTCACCACAACGCCGGACTCCAGGCCCCGCTGTAGTCCCACAAGTGCGGTCTGTACTGGTACGCCCGACAGAAAGAGCTGAAAAACACGATCGGGTCCAGTCTGTCCACATTGTACGTGTCCTTGAGGAACTCCGACGCCTGCTGCTTCCTTTTGGTTTTGTACCTGCGGTTCTGAAACCAGATCTTCACCTGGGTCTCGGTCAGTCTTAACATGCCCGCCAGGTGGGCTCTCTCGGGGGCCGACAGGTACTTCTGATGGTTGAACTTCTTCTCCAGCTCCAGCACTTGGAGGTGCGTGAACGCCGCTCGAGAGCGTTTGGGTTTTTCCGTGGACGCGAAGCCACCCGGCTCGGACGTGCCGGGACAGGATATGTCCAGAGATGCTGTGAATAGGGAGATAGGATCAGTCAATAAATCAGAAGGGAACAGCATGCCGAGCCAAATAATTAAGCAATGAATCCCAGTCAGATATTGAGCTCACCAGTGTGGTCCACCAATGTGGACTCTGACAACGTTTTGGCGTCTTCTTGCCATTCTTCCCTTGACTGGGTGCAGCATTTCCCCACAAAGGCCGCGTTGTCTTTCAGGGAGAGAATGTCCTCGATGAGGAAAGACGTCCGAGGTTTGACCGGATCAGACATGTTCCCATCCGCAGGTCCACTTGTGAGAGAGGCCTCTTAGTGTCAAAGGGTGCTCAAGTGCTGCGTTCTCTTCACGCGTGCGCACGCATACACACACGCACACGCGCACAGTCGCTTTTTATACAAGCGCGGGGGCGGGTTTGTCAAGGAGGTGTGTACTCAAGCTCACGTAGTAACTTTGGCTGCAGTTGGTTGGCACAATAATGAAAAAAATGTTTTAGTGACTGGATAATTTTTATTATTATTTAGATTTTTAAAAAATGTTTAATGTATAAAATAATGAATGAAGAAAACATACATTAGAACATTTCTTTAAAATAACCTGTAAAAAAATAATTTCCCTTTTTTTAAAATTTTTAAAAATATTTCAAAATGCATTAAATGAATAATGTTTCAAAATATGTTGGTAACAAAAATAATGTTATAATGAGAAAAAAAATCTGTAAAATATCAAATGAAGTGAAAAAAATCAGTGGTCAAATATGAATATGAAAAAATAAGCATTAGGTCAAGTTTCAGACAAATGTTTTGAAAGATACTTTTAAAAATATATTCAAAAGAATTAAATAGTTGAAAAGATGAGGGTAACAAGATCAGAATGCATTTTTTTAAATCTGTAAAGTGTTGGATCAAACATATCCAAACAAACCACTTTTCAAATATAAGAAAAAATAAAGAGCTAAATACTACTAGAGCTAAATCTATTTTCACATCACTGAAATTCTTCTATATTATGCAGCCCGAAGCTGAGCGTCTGCGACTTCCGGGAGGAAGGGTGACCTGTCCTGGGGGGGAAGCACAGGTCAGAGTGGGTGGTCGTATCCACTGGGCTGCGCTAATGACTTCAGCACATTTTGACCGGCTCCTGGACGGACGGACGCGTTCATTGTTTGGTTGTGGTGGTGGCCCAAGAATGATACACTTACTCACGGTGTCCTCTGGGAATTTGTGCTTCATTTGGAAATGGGGCATTTCGTCGTGACCAACAGGCCAAATGAAGTGATAGGGGGTTGTATCTGAAATTTGAGAGCTACCACTTAAAAATATATATACATGTACAGGTATATATATCAAAATTAGTGAGAGCGCCCATATCATGGTTAGTGTTGTCACAGTTTGACGCAGCCTGGTCGAGAGACCTTGACTCAAGAAGAGAGAGAGAGGTGAACAGTGGATAAAAAGTATACACCCCTGTTCAAATGACAGCTTTTCGTCCTGTCAATAAAAACAAGAAATCCAATGACAATATTTTCAAAACTTTCTCCAATGTTTATGTGACCTCCAACCCGTACAAATCAATTTAAAAAATCAGTGCAAGGGGAAGAAAAATAAACAGCTGAAATAACGTGGTTGCACAAGTGAGCACACCCTCTTCCTAACTCGGATGTGTCTGTGTTCAGAATGAACCAATCACATTCAAATTCATGTTAAATGGGAGTCGGAACACACTTGCCACCTTTTAAAGTGATTTTTCTAGCACAACCGCCAGGCGGCAGAGGTTTTTTTTCAAGACAAGAATCCATTTTTGTTGCTCAGAAGTGATGCTTCTTGCAATTTTGCTGCGTTGGCGCTTGAAGGGTTAAGTTAAACACAACTGAACTGTACTGAGCCAGTGATTTGTTTGCATACCACTAGAGGCAGCTCGCGTATAGATATGGCTTTTACACGACAGAGCCCCCTGCCCAATCCTGTGAATTGTATTAACATGTTAATGCGACACCTGCTTGCTCTAAGGCAAATATAATATTTGTTTTTCCTATTACGATTTCATCTTACCTATTTTGGACCAGCCAGGAAAACCTTTCATGTCATGCTTCGTGTTATATCCTGTGCTTTGATAAGACTTGCTAAAATGAACATTATCGTCAGCGATTAGTGTTGTGTTGGATATGTTAAGAATGATTTCCCATCTCCGATTTGCTCGGCAAGTGATTAGTACAGTTTGCTGGACGCAAATCAGGACTAGCTTCTTGTGTTACTTTTTCTTTCGACGACTGTTACTTCTATTAGCTACAACTTCTCTTTCTTCTTCTTTGTATCAACTGGATGTCCTGTGATACCACACTGCCTCTCAGAGGTCAGTCTTGGTACTACAACAGGCATCTTGTTTGAGGCAGGAGACTCACGATTGTCAGTGGTGACATACAGTACTTCTGTGTACAAGCTGATTCCTTCTTCGTCATGTGTGGGGTCGCTCCCATTTAAAAAAATAAAATAAAATAAAAAATTGGTTAAGATCTTAAAAATCGCTCTGTCTGTCGTATGTACCCAGTACTTGGCTATTTCTTTGCTCTGCAAGGTCACTAATAACTGTATTAGAGCATGTGTTTTCATATGGATTAACCAAAATTTCTCCCCATATTTGTTGTGCATACATCCTAATCACACTTTCACATCCTGTCCCCCTGTTCAAAAAATGGGACAGCAAGACGCGAATGACTGTAAAAGCATCCGCTTAGAACCAGAAAAGAGGTTCTTCCCAGGCTTTAGCGATTGTCTGGTCAACATAGTATTAAGATCGCTTACGTGATAAGTTTCACCTTGACTCTCTTTCTTTCTGCCTGGGAAAGTGTTGACTTAGAGGCACAGGCATTTCTCTCATTTCAAGTACCTGACAGTTACTCTTCTACCAGGGTTCTCACATGTTTGACACTGAGAAATATAATTTTTCTTAAATTGAAAAAAAAAAATCTGAAGGATGGATGAATATCACTCTGTAAATCATACTTAGGCCCGGTAGTCCAGTGGTTAGCACGTCGGCTTCACAGTGCAGAGGTACCGGGTTCGATTCCAGCTCCGGCCTCCCTGTGTGGAGTTTGCATGTTCTCCCCGGGCCTGCGTGGGTTTTCTCCGGGTGCTCCGGTTTCCTCCCACATTCCAAAAACATGCGTGGCAGGTTGATTGGAAGCTCTAAATTGTCCCTAGGCGTGAGTGTGGGCGTGGATGGTTGTTCGTCTCTGTGTGCCCTGCGATTGGCTGGCAACTGATTCAGGGTGTCCCCCGCCTACTGCCCGAAGACGGCTGGGATAGGCTCCAGCACCCCCCGCGACCCTAGTGAGGATCAAGCGGTTCGGAAAATGGATGGATGGATGTATTTTACACACAAAAAAATCAATAAAAATGGTTCGTACATATTTAAAAAACCAACACTTCTTCAAGATTAAATGCAAACGTATTGAATTTAAAATTGAAATACAACTGAACTGCACATTGGCAGCAGTTGTTTTTCTTACCACTAGAGGGAGCCTTACCACACTTTTAGAATCCCTGCCGAGTGTGCAAGCATTGGCAACATTTGTAACTGCCGTGAACATGTGCAGCAACATAGCTCAACTCGTGACCTTTCACACCAGGAAGCTTTTTATCTTGCACAAAATGTTTTCTTTGAGCCACGCTGACTTGTTTCGTCATTAATCTTCTGTTGTTTTCCTGCCGACGTCTTTGTCCGAGGCCGTGGCGTAACGTTACATGTGTCAGCTTGCTCCGCAGCACCCGGGCCAGCCTTTAGACTCCTTATTCACGCCACTGACTTGAGTGGAGTTGTAAATTGCTGTCATTTGGCACGCTATGTGGATTTGTGGCGTGAGCAAAATAAACGTAGCAGTTGGGGACAACGTAACACTTAGGGCTCCATTTTTGTAGGCATCGAGCATACGCTCTGTGTAAAACTTTGCACATCTTGATTTTCATGCAGGGGTGAGTTTAGTTTGCCCGTTTGTGAATTTGGTAGACTATGCTATCGCCATGTTGGGCGATCTTATGAACTGAGAGCAGAGGTCCCGGGTTCAATTCCAGCTCTGGCCTCCTTGTGTGGAGTTTGCATGTTCTCCCCGGGCCTGTGTGGGTTTTCTCTGGGTACTCCGGTTTCCTCCCACATTCCTAAAACATGCATGGCAGGCTGATTGAACACTCAAAATTGTCCCTCGGTGTGCGTGTGAGCGCGGATGGGTGTTCATCTTTGTGTGCCCTGCGATTGGCTGGCAACCGGTTCAGGGTGTCCCCCGCCTACTGCCCGAAGACAGCTGGGATAGGCTCCGGCACCCCCCGCGACCCTTGTGAGGATACGCGGATAGGAAAATGGATGGATGGATGGATATTTGGCATCGCAGAGAATCATAGATATTTGATTAAAATATCTATTATGTAAAATCTATTTTACATTCCATAAAGCACCATATTGTGTGTGTGTGTGTGTGCGCGCGCGCGTGCATGTGTTTTTTATAAATGTGAGGGTCTTACACTAGCAAGCACTAGAGACAGAGTCAGATAACGTACCAAAAGCCAAACTGCAGCATGTACAGGTATGTCGTCGTGCCACACTGTTCTTAAGCAAATATTCATCTTGGGAAAGATTAAGATGATGAGTCATGTCGGTTGAGGTGACGGAAGAAATCCCATTTTTCCAGCGTCTCGTCAGCCTTCAATGGTACGGCGAGATTGTCAAAGAGGTGCACCATTAAAAAGCATCCGCGTGTACAGATGACGTTATCTGCTTTTTACCTCTCGCATGCCCCCCTCTTTATGTGATGAGCGCACTCACGTCATCCTTGCTACGAGATGACCCTCATGAAATGTGAATCACCGCGTTGTAATCAAGTATCTCTTCACTCCCCTGTCACACACAGACACACACACGCGAGAAGATAAAGAGGTGGGTGCCTAATAGGCCTATCTGATCTCTTCAAGTGTCTCTGGACTCCACTCTGTCTACATGTTCATCCTTATCAAAAGAGCTTCACCTCCTCTCCACCTTGAGGGGGTTTTCCCCACAAGCAGGTCGGCTTAACTCATTCTCGACTCTCGTCTGAACAAGACAGATTTCCGTGTGTATGTCACTTCTCTGCTCATGTTCAAAATCCACCATTTCTTGTTGGGCTCGCACAAGTTCCGTCCAGTGGCAAAAAAGCTCTGGGATGGAAGTGAAACGGTGACTCTCAGTGGCATGTCCATCAGTGAGTGACAGTTGAATGGAAAGCGTTTCCCAGTTAAAGAGCCTCTCAGTCTGCAGGTTTGTTTACCAAGCAAAGCTGGAGGACGGGACGGGACGCTGAGCTCTTATCAATGGATTAGTCAATGGGACAATGATGAGCTCCTTTTGATAGAGCGCCTCGCTTCAGGTCGAATGTCACTTCCTCCTTTGACTCTGGACTCATTTCTTACTGAAGCCATAAAAATAATAATAATAATAGTAATAAATCATACTGCCGTCTTCCTATTAGCACCTGT
Source organism: Hippocampus guttulatus (assembly GCF_054856545.1). Lineage (NCBI taxonomy): Eukaryota > Metazoa > Chordata > Actinopteri > Syngnathiformes > Syngnathidae > Hippocampus > Hippocampus guttulatus. The sequence continues at coordinate 18,963,132 of NC_141265.1, forward strand.
TTGCAGTTGTCATGGAAAGGTGTTGTGAGACTTGACAACGATTGAACTGAAACCAGCTTGCCTTGAAGACAGCCACACACTCAAGAGCAACATTATAGAAGTAGATGTACACTAGCATGAGATCCAACACACACGCTGTAGCAAAGATGATGTCTTTGACTAACTAACTAACTTACTGAATGGCTAACTACCATTTCTGCAACTAAGCAATTAACTGCTTGACTGTTTACCTCCAATGTATTAGCATTCATCTGACCGGCGTATGACTAACTAGCGAACTAAATATCTATTAGCATTTATCTGACCAACGTTTGACTAACTGACTGACTGTGTCAACTAAGCTATTAACCGAATCACTAACTATTAGCATATATCTGAGCAATGCGGAACTAACCAGCTGACTAACTACCACAACTGTTTGTGTAAGTAAGCACTTAGCTGTTTGACTGCCTAACTATTAGCATTCATCTGACCAGCGTATGACTAACTAGCTACCTAAACATCTATTAGCATTTATCTGACCAACATTTGACTAACTGACTGACTGAGTGTGTAACTAAGCTATTAACCGAATCACTGTAACTATTAGCATGTATCTGAGCAATGTATGACTAACTGACTGACTACCACAGCTGTTTGTGTAAGCACTTAGCTGTTTGACTGTCAACTATTAGCATTTATCTGGACAATGTATGACTGACTGACTGCCTGCCTGCCTGCCTGACTAACAGTGTGTTAAAATAACAACACAAATGAAAAGTGAAATAGGAAATTCTCCTTTTATTGCAGACATTAAATTTAAAAAAACAATCTAATAACATACAAAAAGGGTTCTATCGAGGTGTTGTTTCTGAAAGCAGTCTCTTTCAAAACAAAACGGACACTGAAATCAGTGCAAACGATCTTTCCTTCTGTACAAACGTCACTTATTACAGATTTACGCAAGGATTTGCTTTGAAATCTTTATTTTGAGCGCGTTGTCAGCAGCCTCTGAGAGTGTCCAGTGCACACGTGAAGGCCCTCCTCTGCATTATTGACATCAACAGACACACTGTGATAACCCCAACCGCACACACCACCGTTACCGTAGCCAACCATGCCATTATAATGGCCAATAGTTGGATTCCAAGCAGGGGGGAGGAGGGAGGTCGCCCCGCACAGCCTCCCGTCCTGGACCAGGACTGGCACAGGCACCCTCCTGGGTACCAGCTCCAGACTCCTGTCCTGACATTGCCGCTTGCACTTGTACCTGCGGTTCTGGAACCAGATTTTGATCTGGGTGGACGTGAGCTTGATGACCAGAGACAGCTGCTCCCTCTCTGCTGCCGACAGGTAGCGCTGCCGGTGGAAGCGACGTTCCAGCTCGCTCACCTGAGCCCGGGAGAAGAGCACGCGTGGCCTCCTGCGAGAGCCCGCGCCTCCTTCGGAGCCGACCTTGCTCTCGATACGTGTGTCTGTTGAAACACAGCAATTACAAAAGGCAATTACAATGCTAGCAATGCAACACACTTTTTAAATGGAACACCTTTTTTTTAAACATATCTATTAAAGAGAGAGCGAAATATATACTGTATAGAAATTGTGTTTTGCTTTTTTTGGTTTCTTTAAAATGATGCAAGACAATCGTAAAAAAAAACATCAATAAATTACACAGGGCAAAAAAAGATGCATAAAATGAATTTAAAAATACACTCTGCAATGTACAAATTTTACCTGACATTGATTCCAGTAAAATAAGTGTTGAAACTAACTGGTGATTGTGCAATGCAAATACATTTAAGTTATTCAAGAATTTTAGACTGTATTGAAGCCAGGAAGTGTCATTTATGCTATTACAAAAGCTCACAGACTTATAAAAATGTTCTACTGTTCCAGCTAATGTTTTGTCTTAATTCCATTTTTTATCGTGTCAGTTCCAACTTAATGTACAAAACTATTGTCAGCAGTGACGTGTGAATATCTGCGTTGGCTTACGACTCTCTAAATTGGCACAGTTCAATAGAATTCATCAACTTGTACAAGAATAATTCATTAAAAGCCATGACACAAATTCTGCTGAAGCTGACAATGTTACGTTGTAAGACTGGATCATAATCGTTTTGTTTCATTTTACATTTTGATAACGATGTGTAACCATGTGCATTCATTTACAATCGAAACCACTATTGACATGCTCTATATCTATTTATGTACACTAAATGTCCCTTCTATGTATTTTGAACACATTCGGTCATATTTCCATCATTATATAGAATGACTAAAAATGATTTCTAAAGTTTAAAGGACTACGGCAGGTCGTGTTCCATCAATCGAGGTCAGTTAGCAGAGGTGCAACTCGTCATTCATTATCTTACCAACTTTCTTCAACTCGTTGTCCACCTCTGCTTGGTGTGCGAGACGCTTTTTTTGCATGTTGCGGTCATGCACTGGAGCAAGTTGCTCAGACTCCAAAACTTCATTTTCATAGCCACGCTGCTGCTTCAAAATATCCTCGACTGAAAATGGTGTCGACGCGCCAGGATGCGTCATCCCTCTTTTGTTTGATCTTGTAATTTTCTTCTTGCTCCTTTGTGCTCGATGCCGCCTGACCCCTGACACTGAGTTGCAAAGTGGTCGCCCGTGCAGCTTTAAATGCATGCTAGGGCCCAAGAGGGGAAAACAAGAGATGTCCTCTGTCATACCTTTTCCCCCCACCAACCCCAAAAAAGAAGCCAACAGACAGGCCACACGCTCTGATCTCCCGCCGTATGCTTCTCACCTTACACCTGAACACAGCCCACTCGGAAGACTCGAGTGGGTGGGGGGTGCTGGGTACGATAATTGACAGATAAGTGGGCTCATTGGCGTCTGACAGGCAGTGAGAGCCTGATGTCAGAAGCATTTGTCTGCCATCAGTTGCTCATCACGAGAAAGCTAATTCAGTCGGACACGTCATTGGGTCCTCCTGTTCATTCTGATGAAAATGCTCGATTTTTATTTGATGCTGCCAGAGAGGTTTTGTATATTAAATATAAATAACTATATGTTAAACATCTCTCAGCTGATTGTACACCAGTGCCAACTGCAACCGCAGGAATTGACATTGTGAAATTAAACTCTGACAAAGTTGGAAATTGTACTTCAGTTTGGAGAGTAAAAAAATATTAAAAGCACGGTTAAACGTGTAAACGGTGCCAAAAGTACTGAAATCGATTTCCTCGGTCTGTTCTTTCCTTGAGATTCAGGTCCGACCAATCATTTGCGGCTGATTTCACCAGCCAATTTAGCTCTTTTAAAATGGGCAAAAATCGGGCAATTTTTGTCACTGATTTTCACCGATATATACAGTATATACTGTATATATATTTTTTAATACAACGCACAACACAAAAGAGGCTACAAGCTAATTAATGCCAATCTCAGTTGAAGTTCACTGTCAAATTAAACAAAGACAATTAACCCCTATGTATTGTTCAGAAAAAAAATAACATTTGGCCTTAGGAAAGGCTACTGAGCTTTATATGAATAAGTAACGCCATTAACATGGAAACGGGTAACAAGCGATGGATATTTGAGCACAAACGCTGGAGCATCACATGCAGAGAGATAATATATTGATCCTCACACGCATATATTCTTTATCCTCTATGAAAAAAGTAATGTTACATCATCTCTAAAGTACTATTCTTCATTTAGGTTTGCATGATTGGACTACACTGCCTCCCAGTGGCTAGAAGAAGCAGCAGAGTGAAGTGAATTGCTGCAGCAAATCATGATGCACCAACTATTACATTATTTACCATCCATCCATCCATTTTCTGAACCACTTTATCCTCACAAGGGTCACAGGGGGGTGCTGGAGCCTATCCCAGCTGTCTTCGGGCAGTAAGTAACCCTGAACCAGTTGCCAGCCAATCGCAGGGCACACAGAGACAAACAACCATCCGCGCTCACACTCACACCTCGGGACAATTTAGAGCATAGGTGTCAAACTCAGGTCCTGGAGGGCCGCTGCCCTGCATGTTTTCCAAGTCTCCCTGTTGCAACACACCTGATTCAAATGAACAGGTTCAATGTCAGGCTTGCGCAGAGCTTGCTCATGATCTGATCATTTGAATCAGGTGTGTTGCAACAGCGAGACTTGGAAAACATGCAGGACAGCGGCCCTCCAGGACCTGAGTTTGACACCTATGATTTAGAGTGTTCCATTAACCTGCCATGAATGTTTTTGGAATGTGGGAGGAAACCGGAGTACCCGAAGAAAACCCACGCAGGCCTGGGGAGAACATGCCAACTCTACACAGGAAGGCCGGAGGTGGGATTGAACATACAACCTCTGCACTGTGAGGTCGACCGTGCGAACCACTGGGTCACCGGGCCGCCCCTACATTATTTACATTCAGTTTAATTCTTATTGCTTTCTATTTTATTGTAACGGACAATATTACAGAGGGTTAAACATGTATCTGAAGGAACTATGTACTTTTACTTCTACTTAAGTACAGAGTGTCACTACTTGTACCCCTTTTGGTTAAAAAAAATGTTTACTGGAAAGTAATCCAAGAAAGTCTCTTCAGTCCTAAAGTTGTTTAAAAGGGCAGAGTGGAGGTAGTTTGGGGGGGGGGGGGGGGGGGGTCACTAATGAGTGCGCGCGTCCCAGGAGGTTGGAGGCAGGGGTGGGTGGTATGGAGGTGGGGGTATTGTTGATGTTAGAGTGACGTCTTAGGTGATGTTGACCAGCTTTGCCATCCACATTGTTGTGCAGACACGTTATTAGTGTTGTCCGAGGCCACAACAAACAGAAACACGACACCTCATGTTGTGGAAGTGAGAGACGGCGGCGCCAGCCTGCAATGCGTGACTGACGACGCGCGCGCGCGCACACACACACACACACACACGCGCGCAGGCGGGCAGTGAATTCTCGTTTTAAGTCAATGCAATGACAACACCTAAAACTTGGAGGGCCACCCCTGGCAATATTTAAACCTGATGATGCAAGTTTAGAACTTTCTTTTTGAATCAAAGTAGCAGTTCTGTATTGTTATACTCTCTACGGAACCTCTTTTGACATCCTTATAATTGGCGGTGTGATTCTGCTCTCATGTTCAGGGGGTGCAACCTGCGTTTCCCCACTAGGTGTCTCTGTCACACCAAGTTAAGTCCCTTCATGCAGCAAAGTGTAAAGCAAATGAAACACCATTGCTCGTGTCGCTTTTTGTATCATGTCGCACTAAGTTACATGTTTTGTTTTGTTTTTTTCATCACATCCAAATGCTTTATTAAACAAATGTACACACACACATGGAAAAACGGCCTTCCAGTAAATACTGCACGTAGCCATCACCAATTCCTGAAATCTATTCAGTGGTGTTGGACTGTACATTAAAAGCCTGTCAAAACAATACACAAATTTACTTTCAAAACTCCTTTCTTATGCTTACATACATCGTTGGACTGGAAGCAAGGTCAATGACGTCAACCTTTTCCACCATGTGCCAACCTTTTTTCTCCAAGAACCACCATCATAAAAAAACATGTCCCGAAAAGCCTACTAGACCAGCCAAACTTTATTTGGAGGCACTTTAAATGCTGGCATTTGTAAAAATGGTGGAGAAAGTTTAGAACCCATTTATCTTAGTCTCATTTTTTGATATCCCCCAAATCTGGCATTTGAACAGGGGGTGTGTCGACTTTTTGAATCCAGTATGTTAAAAATCTTGCCTTCCAAATATGAATGTGCTCATGTTTGATTCACACAATAAATTCTAAAGCAGGATGTTTCTTGCGGTTATACTTTGCACTGCGTCATACTGAGAGCCACTCCAAATAAATATCCTGCTCTCTCATGCACTCGAGCGTCATCACAAAGCAAATAATGAAGTGTCGCTGGACAATCATGTCATGTGTCAGATGCATTTAGCGCAATGCACATTGCACATCAAGTCTGAACCCAGAGACAGTTCCACGTCTTTCAGCTGCCATTCCGACACTTTCTGCAGTCAAATGTGATCTAATTATCTTGGCTGTCCTTGGGTATTTCCCCACAGAACTGAAGGGGATAGTGATTGCTGGCGAGATTGGAGTGGATCTAATCTTTCGACGCTATTCCATTTCACCGCACATCTAATTTGTCACAGTGCTGATGAATATGCCACAAGTTCCAAGGGAAAGAGAGGGGACATAATGAATGTCAAACACACAAGAGGCAGTGCAAAAACAAGGGAGACCGTTGCTGTGCTGTGCTGCGCTTGACCACAGTGCAATTATTCAGTTGATTCTGTCTAATTGCAATCGCTGCAGTCAAGCGTGGATTCGTTGCTTGTGCCTTGACGGTCAGATTTAAGAGCGCAGTTGTCAGAGCCGTCTGTGTCACAAATGTCAAAAGCAAGCGAGACGTGATTGCGATCAATGTGCGCCGAGGGGGGGAACATGGCCAAATAGTTAGCGGCACCAGCCTGATGAGATCCAACGCGAGATGTATCAGCCGATTAGCTGGCTGCCCGATTTAATCGGTCAGTATGAGACCTTTTAAAATCTGGCGGGGGTTTTTGTTTACATAATTTATTTATTTCTTTATTTTAAACACATTAGCACAAAATGTACCCTCCTCCACCCAATTTCTCCCACCCAAAAAGCTGTAGATTTGTGACAAATTTTTCTCTGTTGTAAAGTTGAATATCAAAATCCACTTTGGCCTCACATACATGCATACATAAATAATCCATATCGGGAGGGATTTATTGATCAAAAAACAAATTCAATCTACATCTCGCAATTCATAAGAAATAGTAGTAATTATTCAATATAATTATTCATTGCAATGTAATTTGGATATAAATGAATATTGGTATGGTAAAATGATATATTTTAATATCATATCCTACCATACCACACCAATATCATACAAATATTATACCATCCACATAAAATCCATTCAAATATTATTAGTATGTTGGATCTATTGGACTCTTATTAGTCTCCGGCTCTACCCTTGCTGCTAACTGCAACCACAAACGTGAAATGAAAATGAAGCGAGCATTTTTGACACCTCTCCCATAGTGGATGTCATTCGGCAGTACGGTTGTGCGGCCTAACGCTGTGTCGCAGGCTTTATTTGTCATCGAGGGGCAAGTGAAATCAAATGAGCACATTTTCATGAGCGGCAAGCAGATGGTAAGAATCACATCTGCATAATGATCCTTTCCTGTCATCATTATTCGCAAGAGTGGCGAAACAACTGGGCAGCGTTCCAAGCGACGGGCATCCAAATGAACAGGCAGGGTCAAAAATCTGTTTCCAGGCAACAAGGTGTTTCTGTGTATTTAAAGCGCCATGCCAGCTGCTATTAAAAGTGGCGCAGGCTTGGACGCGCACATGCGCGCACACACACACGCAAGGTGCCACGCTAAGCGCGATCCATACACAAATGCCGGAAATCGCTCCATATCTTTTGCATATTTCCTCACTTCCGACCAAAGTCTGTGAATGCTCGATTGGTTAGATGCCTCTAAACCAGGGGTGTCCAAAGTCGGTCCTCAAGGGCCGCTGTCCTGCCTGTTTTCCAGCTCTCCCAAGAGCAACACACCTGATTCAAATAATCAGGAACGTTCTAACGCTGCTTCAGAGCTGGCTGATGAGTTGATGATCTGAATCAGGTGTGTTGCAGCCGGGAGAGCTGGAAAACAGGCAGGACAGTGGCCCTCCAGGCCCCGGAGCTGGACATGCCTGCTCTAAACGGTGATTACGACGACCGTATGCGGCAATGCTCTCACACACGACTCGCAAATGTTCTTATGATGCCAATTCATTTTTCAGTGGTTTGTTGTGAGAGCGTGTTAGTCATGTGATGCGTGAGGTCATCCTGAATTATGTCACTGGCCCCTCATATGTGCCAATGTACTGTTTTCTTATTCAACAGGGCTTTGGCTCCATCTTGTGGCATTTTATGCCGTGTGTGTGTGTGTGTGTGTGTGTGTATATATATATATATATATACTGTATATATCAGATAACCTTTATTTGTCCCATACTGGGGGAAATTTGCAGTCTACAGCAGCAAAATTGGGGGGGGGGGATAGAAAAGAAAAAAACAAAGTGTTGCATGCACAAAATAAATCAATGTTTATAGAATGCAATATAAATCTAAATTGCACATAGGCATCTTATGCATACATAAGGTGGCTGTGCTATTTACAATGGTTACAGGTTTTCACGGTATCTATATTGGGGACGTGTATGTCTCCACTAAAACATTCATTTCATTCCGCATTTGATGTTCAAGTCAGTATGTTTGCATCATGCATCTTTTTTTTTTTTAATGAGTGAAGGTCTCCTGCAGGGAGGAAGATACTAGAACTGGCGCGTTTCAGTTGCAGCATCACCTATCCGCGAGGCAGGCTGGGTGGGGAGCGGGCTGATGAGAAAGCCCCCCCAGGACTCTCCTCTAAATAGGCATGAAATTATATCTGCCTCTGACTGAGATTATGTGTCCATGCAGCCTCTCTCACTCTCTCGTCCTCGGGCCCTTCCACCAAACAGCCACTTTGCAGTTTCAGCTCGCTTGCATTCAAGTTGAAGAAAGTTCATTTCCATCAGGAGGTGCTCGGCGTCCTTGATCCGCCTTCATGGGTCCTGCTGGATTTGTCACACATACCGAGCGCTCAGAGGATGTGGTCGACCACAGCCATGTCATGCGCGGATAATTTGCGCTTAATAGAAAGGCCCGGAGAGCGCTGGATGCACTTTCAGTTTCAGCGCATACGATAGATTTCGCAGAACTTATTGAAAGCCACTCACTGGCAAGTCCACCGGCTGCGCCTGCACAATGTAACACACGTCAGCCCCGCAGCAGCCTTGCACTGAATTCTGCTTTTAAGACGCCTATAAAAGTCCAATTGTTGTTGACACTCTCAGAACGTGGCTAATTTGTCTTCATTTTGGGAGGTCACGGGGAATGTGCCGTTAGAATGAAGTGCATTGTGTGTGCTTTTTTCTTTTCCTCTCCCTCTTCACTGTGCATGAAATTCTCCACTCTAGAGCTGGCACGGCCAATGGTAGTGATCAAGCCATCCTGCACAATTAGGACAAAGAGAGGCTTTTACAGGACATTGCAAAGAGCAAACGGACGCACAGTTGAGAAGCTTTCCTTTTTCTTTTGTTTTGTTCCAACCAGTCCGACCATTGTGATCACGTTTACTTCTAAGGCAGGAACTGTGCGCAAGAAGCAGGATCTAGCTCCACTCAGGAGCACAAATACAGTACTGTATTCGCAAGGTTTTCACTTTCAGCGACTTGCCCTGATACAGTGGATATCAAACGTTTACACACCCCCTTCCAATGCCAGTATTGTGTGATTTAAATGTGACCTGAACATTAGAGGTTTGATTGGTGGTTTTTTAAAAGAATTTGGGGGGGGGGGGGGGTTCTAAAACAATTAAATTATTGTGATTATTTTCTCAATTTCAATGCATTTTAACGGCCGTCAATGCGGATTCTCATTGTTCACCGGCAGCACATATTTTTTTTTACAAATACATAATCGCCTATTTGTCATACATGTGGTTAGGAAGTGCTTGGTCCTATGTGCCGCCCAGTCGGGCTGATGAAAAGTTGTGGGCCCCCTCCATCATTTAAGTTGCCCATTCCTGTGAGTGCCCCGTCTTTCACCTTCCTGTGTTGCTTCTAACTTTGGCTTCAACTGGAACTAAAATAATAGGTCAACACACAAATGCTAATAATTAGCTTGTGGCATACACAGCAACAATATACTGTATCCATCCGTACATGTACACATACAGCTTATAGAGAGAAATTCATTCTCGAAATAACTCTGGCTAGCACCTTCATTTAAAAAAAGAAAAAATATATATTTTTAAAAGAATTGAAATTGAGAATCATTGAGACCTGGAATCAAATTGAGGAGCCAGAGTCATAAATGGAATCGTCGATGCCCAACCTTACTGCAGTCTGCTATTTTTTCATCACATTTAGCCTACTTGGAAAAATCTTTGTTTATGGAGTGTGTTGTGGCAAGACTGACAATTTTTTTTTTTTGTGGTGAGCTCATGTTGCTGGAAACTAGTCCAGTTTGAACGTGATACAGGGTATAGTGTTTAACGTTCCAAAGTATACAGTGGTTCCTTCAGATGCGAGTTTAATTAGTCCCGTGACCACACTCGAATCACAAATCATTGTTCCCCATTGAAATGAATGGAAATGTAACTAATATGTTCCAACGATCCCACAAACAACCCAAATTTGTTTTTCTTGCGTTACTGAATGAGGCAAATATTGTCCCTACACTGCAAGAAAAGCATTGTGAATTGACGGTGGCTGGATGAAGGTTATATTGTGCACCGTATAAAGCGATAAAGCTCTTATTAGATTTATGGAGAAACTGGCTAATTTCAATGAATCACGGTTTAGTATTAAGACACCTAGGAATGAACAAAAACAAAACGGTGTCAGATATGATAAATATTTTATTTCAGCAAAAGACACACACTTGATGCATTTGTATCTTTCATGACTTGTCAGTACAGAGGAAAAACCCAAACATATACACAGAATGGGTATATATGTATGTGGGTATATTTTAAAGTGCAAGTCATTTACACAAGGTCAATCATGCGTTACATAGCATCTGTATCAGGAACTTCAGTTCAAACCTCAATAACCTTGAGTGTGCTATTGGAATAGTAAAATAACTGTCACTTATATATATCTATATCTATATATATATATCTGTATTTATATAGATATATATACATATGAATACAAAATAAACTGAAGTCACTGAAGCTTTTTTTTTTTTTTTTTAATTTCCCCCCGCTTTTGCTGGAGCACACAACGACAATCAATCACGATCAATTTGTTTCAAGTCTTGAGAGGAAAGAGTACCATGACATGTCAGGAGAAAACCGTTTTCGCACAGCTCACCGCCGTGACGCCCTCGTCGCTCGAATCTGCAACGCAAGCTAACTGAAGGCCCGCGACCACTCTGTGTGCGTGCTACGTGTTTGTTTGCTTCTTGGTCCCTTCCCATGCAAAAGTAGCCTTTGCGTGTCACGTGGGCGTGGCCTCCTGCCAGCAGACATTCAGTAAACAGTTACATTCTCTGAAAACTACCGTTACACTGGACTTGGTGAGGGAAACAGTCACTTTGCCCGAGAAGTAATTGACACACAGGAATGTCCAACAGGAAGTCACCATGACGACAGACAAGACACGTGGGTGTCGCCAATAAGTGGGCAGCAGCTGTTTGTGTTGAGGGATTAACCCGTGACGGACGAAACACACACACACACGCACGCACGCACGCACGCACACACACACTCACACATATGTATCATGTATGTTTCAATGCCCTTTATAGTGGTCAAGATGGAAAGGAGGAAAAAAAAGTGCATATTGAACATAAAATAGTAGGATAGCATTGGACTACAGTGTGACGACAGCTCTTAGATGCTCAAAGGACAGGCCGTTGACTGAGCTGAACAATCACCGTGGAGCGCTTTCGTTCACCGCGTGAACAAAAGGTCCATTTCTGTGTCGCCGCGAAAGCCTTTGCGTCGGAGATCATTGCATAGTTTGGAATTCTCAACATAGTCTTGGAGTCTGCGCTGAAAAATAATCATTCCGAGTGAGACAAAATGAGATCTTGTCACATTTGTGCTTCCCCCTGGTCACTGACGGTCGCTTCTTCACGCAGGATTGCGATCAGCTCGTTGATTGTTTTCCTCAATTAAAATCTGCACGTCAAATTGTATCAAGAATTTTGGTCTTGATGGGTGTAGTCATGTCTGATTTTCAGTTTTGATTGACACTGTCAAGACGGGTCATGGGTTTATTATTGCGGGTGTCGTGTGGAAAATGGATTTGATCAACAGCAGTGGGCCTAATTGAGTTGCCTTGTGTGGCCCAAATTGTCTATAGATGTGGTATTTTATGTCTGCCCAACACTTAGACCGACTGCACAACTGTATTTTTTTCTTGATGGTCATTCTGGTGGTAATCGGAGCGCTCACTATTGTTTTTTTTGTAGGCAGCATGACAAGTGGCAACTATTGATGCGGAATTTTCTTAAAAAAAAAAAAAATGGAATTGGTACTTCAAATCCTGTAAAATCCTCCATAACAAATATTCACAAAAAACCCCCAAAAAACTTTCATATTAATATTTTTAGGTAGGATTTAAAACTTAAAAAAATGGTCTAGAGGTTCCCCACGATTGACTGGCGACCAGACTGCCTGGCCAGTCTCGGTTATTGAAAGACCCTAAATCACCCACAGGTGTGAGTGTGAATCGTTTGCCTAGATAAGATAAGATAAGATAAGAAAAGCTTTATTAGTCTCGCAATGGAGAAATTCCAGATATGTCCAGCGTCAATCAAAACTGAGTGTTATTACCCATGTTAGAGGCAGAATTGTCGATCCAACTTTTCTGTTGGCTCAATTAACCTACTAACCTAATTTCATCAAATTGTTTTGAAAGGAGCTGAACCCAAGCCTAAAGATGAAGAAACATGCCCCCCACTCCCACTTCCTTTGAGACAATGTGACAAACGCGTGAGCTCAAGGCTCCAAGACTGCCTGCCTCCTCCTGTCGACAAGGTAACGGTGCCAAACAAACACCAGCATGGGACTTCCTATCAGGGGCGATTGTCTGCATGGGCTATGAAGGGCTCCACAGACTGTATTTGTCAAAAGGGGGAAAAAGAGCAACTTGAAGTGTCAACAGACAAGAGCGTTACCAACAGGCCAGCTGCTCACTCGACTGCGTTTCCAATTCTTCAGTGACAAATGGACGCATGGATTCCGTCATCCAAGACGTCCATGCTGATGTTTGCTTGACCCCCGATGCATCCAAAGTGCTTTGGAGCAGCCGCAATGCAACGCGTCGCCGCGGCCCCATGTGAGTGGATCACCTCACTTGAATGACCAACTTTGTTCCCCTATGGCCAGCACAGAGTCATGACACGGGTCCCATTCAGTCTTTTTTTTGGCATATAGATGTTCAAATCAGAGCCATAACTGAACTGCTTGTTTGAAGTGAATTCAACTTACACTATGTGCATTGAAATAAGACATTAAATAATATAGTAGGAAAATAAATATAATTCCAAGAAGGCTTTTTTTTTTAAGTGCTTTTTTTTTTTTTAAATAGTTACTCTAAATCTCGAAGCCCGGGGAAGCGAGCGCACGTCGTTCAGCACGGACGCGCGCGCCTCGCCCTCAGTTTAGCAACATAAACATAGTGCCTTTGACGCCGCAGAGCTCAACAGTCGTATGCATTGTAATGATATGACGGACAGATTTGGCCTAACGAGCCTCGCGATGATTGCGAACAACACATGCCACGACTAATGGCTACATCTGTCATCAGAAAACAAACACCCTAATAATATGTGCTATATCTGTACACGAGTATTTTGGTATTTCATGAAAAGCATTCAGGGCAGTTTTGAAGTTGGGTTTTTTGTTTTCTTTTTTTTTTTTGGTCAGTTTACGGTAACCTTTCAAAGGTTCCGGTGACCCACGCTCTCTTCGTAGAAGGCTAGCTATGGCTGTCTCAGATTACCTATAGGATACAGTACATGTAAGAGTTAGCATCGTTAAAAAATACACGTGAAGGTGATCTTCACATCTCATGCTCACAATTTGACTGGTCTCATCACGAAAATATTGGATACATCTAAAGTAACACAACCCCCCCCCCCCATCTTCCCCTTGTGGATGAACCAATTAATCTATCAATGGATGACTTTTACTTGTGCTTGGAGGAGCCGAAAGGGAGAAAAGTGACTCGAACAAACGGTCCCCGTGACTGCCTAGGACCGAGAAAATCACTATTTCAATTTGCAGCATTAAAGTGGCGGAGTCCAAAGTGATATATGCCTGTTTGTGCTCTCGAGCAGTGGTTCTCAAACTGGAGCCTGTGAACCGGAGCTTGGGCTCAGCAAAATAATGAGCAATAAATTACGTTGTCTTACATTTTAAAAAGTGCATACCGATGTGGCGTGTCTGAGAAGTTCCAGGATTGGTGTCACAATCCGTATGCCAAACTATAAATTTTCCATTTATTGTGGTCCAGATGATCAACGAGCATGTCTAAAGACAGCAAACAGGACAACTCCTGGCTTATTCACCATGACAATGCACCTGCTGACAATGCCATGAGCATCTGACAGTTCCTGGCCAAGAAGAGCATCCTCGTGAGAAGAGCATCCTAGTGCTGGAGCAACCCCCTTTCCAAGCACACGGGGTCATCAAGAGGAAACCGTTTCAAGATGCGAATGACATCAAGATGGCCTTTCAGGAGTGCATGAAGTTGTGGCAAAGAAGACTGGGGAAAGTACGTTCAACTTCAGGGATACTACTTCCGTTGGGGAAAAGTGTATTTGGGATGCCAGTCCTGAAACATTTCTGACACACCACTTCTCGACCTTAGCGCTGAGCCAATTGAAAAATGGTTATATATACATACATATGCCAACTAAGTCACTTTTGTAAAAAGAAAGGCATTGTATCACAAACTCAACATTGCATTTTTGAAATTCACTTGTTAACATAATAATATGAGGAATTTGGAAAAATGTGAATTTGTTCTCAGAAGATTACGACTTCTTTCATCGACAAACGACGTCTTTTTTTCCCCTCAAAAACAATTCTCCTATTGTGACATTTGTTCTCAAAAATAGGCATTTTTTTTTACTTTGTATGGCATTTAACACACATGGTCGTTAGTTTTAAATGGCATTGGAAATTTAAGGGGGGGGGGTCTCTTATCCCTTAGAAGTTTGAGAAACCTGTACTCTAGAGATAGAAACCACAATGGCTGTTTTTTTTTCTTCTTTTTTGTACTTGGCATCAAGACCTTTTTAAGGATTCATCTCATCTGGAGCAGATGAAGAGTGAACAAGGCTGCGGGAGTGATGAATGGAGGGGGTCTCTCAAGCCTTAAACGTTGGATATACAATATAGCAACAATCGAATTAACTCTCGGGGCGGTCCAGCATTCCCTGGAGGTGCATATTTGTATAACTCCCAGACGAGTGGGGGAATGAATGGGTTCACCCCGAGGGAATAGAGGAGCGATTCAGACTTGGAGTGCAAAGAAGAAGTTAGGAGCTGTCACTGCCTGAGCGCTTTTTGCCAAAATGACCGGCAGGGTCTCTGTTTCGCAGATTAGGCTGGATCTTGTACATAGGGGGTCCCACGGACCAGCGCCAGCTCCCGCGAGCCTCCGCTCCGGTCGGGGTGGCGGCGGCCGCCGCTGCGGCGGCGGCGACCGCCTCGGCCGTGGACGCGCACGGTTTGTTCTGCAGGAGCTGAATAAGCATGGTCATCTCCGGGCCCATCCGAGACACCATGCTGGCCCTGACGCGCTCCACCGTGTCCTCGTCACAGTCCATCAGGCTCTGCAGCAGCCTCCCGTAGAACCTGAGACCATAAAAACACGTTCATCGCTCAAGGCCGAGGGGGGCGCCGGTGTCTCGTCCAAATGTCCGATTCCCCCTTCGTACAACACACCGACAAACGAGACACGCCGTTGAATTCTATTTGCCTTTTTCCCGGCTGCATTGAGCAGATGGTAACCAAAACATGCAAGTGAATACAACGTGAGCCATCTGTTATGCTACATAAATCCAGGTCAAAGGGGCATTCGGTGTACAACATTTAGATTTGCTGAACCAACAACAGCGCTGTAACGCTACTTTTGTGGTGAGGACTCTCCAAACAAGGGCTCTATCTAGGGCACACATGGCCAATAGGCGTCTAATAAGGAGTAAGGCCAGGAACGCGTCTCGAATTGACCACTTTTTTTCAGTAAGGACCCAATTCGTACCTTATTCTCGTCGCTGTGCATTACTATTGCGGAAAAGATGAGTTGCTTACGAACAGTCAAGGCTTTAATGAACAATCAAAAAAAAAAACACACTCAGTAAGTCAGTAGAGATGAACAAGATGTCACTCCACCAAACACACCCTCAAGTCAGAGTGAAACAAAAATCAAATAAACATGCGACATAAATACAACCGCACGGGTAGTAAGTTGGCACACACATTCTCTGACTAAACGCAAACAAGTAAACCATAACCATACCAATTAACATTATTTCATGTGTAGAAAGGGCTGTTTGTTTGTTTTTTTTCAATGTTGTTGAGGGTACTATTTTTTTGTGGGTCCTTTCGTGGGAAAAATAGAGTGATAAGTTATGATATTGCAAATGCCACAGTTAATTAACCCTTTCATGCACCCTGTGACCTGATAACATGATAAGCTGTCCACTGGAGTAACCGCTGTCCCTGAAAGGGTTAAGTCAGGGAGCGAGCAGTATTTTTGATATCAGTGGAATTTATCTTGTGTATGTCAATGATAAGTGAGTCGCCATTTTGTGTGCGTACAAATTTAAGTCTGTACAAACATACTATGTGCTAAGTTAGCATGGATACGGCGTTTGGTGCTACGTTAGCTTAGCGAGCGCAACAATTTATGTCTGTAAGTAGGGCTGTAGCGGAGCGGGCGATTGCGGGCTGGCGGGGGTTGGTGGTAGGATGGTGCGCTCACCTATTTGGGAAGTGGCTCGGCAGCTGAGCCACCTCGCCGATAGCGTCTGGATTGGTCCGGGCGACCGTGCAGATATCCAGTTTGCTGTAGCACTCCTCTTGGACTTCGGATATCATTCTTTGGAATGTGGAGCAGCGACGGATGGTCGGGAACACCTTGGAGGTGACGCCATTGGCAATGCACTTAAGGCTCTCTTTCACAAATGCTTTACCCTGAAGAAGAAGAGACTTTGACTTATTTTTTTTTCTACTTGGGTCTGCCATCTTCATCTCCCACATTACTGTAGTATCTGTGACTGAATGAGTGTGACTTGAAACTGCAGGGCCTGGCCCATTGAGGGACTTGGGAGTGAAAAACAGCAAGCAGAGGTGGGCAACCCCGCTATCCTGTATTTTTTATATATTTTTTGTGGCTCCCTGCTTCAACACACCCGATTCAAATGATCAGGATTGTTCTCCTGCTTCTGTGGAGCCGATCATTTGAATCGGGTGTGTAAGATCAAGGAGACGTAGAAAATATGCAGGATCCCGTGGGGATTCCCAATGGGAAAACTCAAATTCTCCACTTTCCTAGAATGCCGCATGTGTGATGTTGGCATTTTTCCAAAATGTGCACTCAAGATTTTCACGTTGCACTTTTCAAGAAAAACTGTGAGGTGAGGTCAATCAAAACCGTTGCTGTGGCTGGCTTGTTTCAATCTGGTAAATTATTTTTGCAGGGCTCTTGGAGAGCAATATGTGAGTGGAACGGTTAGCTTACACTAAGAGGATTTCATATTGAGATGCTATAATGCAGTGCAGAGATTCGGAGGTGATACTGGAAGATAGCGGAAACGGTGTCGTGCTTTTGCAATCATGCTTTTTTTTTTCATCCTCAAATCTATGAAACGTCTCCGTCTTTTCTTTCATGCCACGCATAGCTACACAGTGTTGTCGGACATTCTTTTGTGACGTGATGGTGTTATTAAGAGCAGGATTAGGTCACCTCCTGTAAATACCCGCTGAAGGTCGCCACTGCTTTTTTTGGAATGAAACCTCTGTCTCATTTTTGATGACTACTTGGGCCTCTGCTCTACTGTATTTTCATGCGGGTCATTATAGTTGGTGGAGCCGAGTATTTTTGAGGTGGTAAAGAGTTGGGAAGCACTGGGATGCATTATGTGTGTGTGTGTGTGTGTGTGTGTGTGTGTGTGTGTGTGTGTGTGTGTGTGTGTGTGTGTGTGTGTGTGACTTTTGACGAAATTACAACTCATGAATCCATTTTTGTGCTTTATGTCCTCTTTAATTCTGACGATTTCGCGATGCAGCGCCGCACTGTATATTTTCCGAGCCGCACGGCCGCGACTGGAGGCGTCGGTGGAGGGAGTGTAAGCGTATACCTGAGTGTCAAATTTAGCAGCACTGTACAGGAAGGACTTGCAGATGTCATGCATGCCATCTGTGTCGCACGTTGAGTTTTCCAGGCAGGCGAAGGCCCCGCAGCCAACTTGGAGGGCACCGTTGAGACAGCGCGCCACATCTGCTGTGGGCACAGAGATGATGATGATGATGATGATCCATCAGCGGCGCAAGCCAACAGTAGCTCGACTGCACACTCTCACTACAGTTGCCAGGCTCCGGGCGACAAAAATGCGGCCGACAAGGGAGAATATTCATTCCATCACGCTGTGGCGCTTGACAAAGGATGTGCAGCCGCGAGGGGCAAAACTGCAGATTGGACACCTTACAGCTCCCAGAGGCTCCGACACTTTTTGGCGCCGCTTGGCTTTTCCCTTGGCGGGACCGATATTTCTCAGCATAGCTTTTGGACCAACGGCACCAGAAATACCAAAGAGTTTCCTGAGAATTGTTGGCGCGCCTTTAGACACGCATAAACTCACACACACGCACACACACACACACACACACACATGGTGCCCTGCCACCAGCCTCTGTCTTCAATTATTTTTACACCAAGTGGTAATTGTTAGGCCACATTTTAGGACTCCGACCACTTCAGTATTCCTGACCAGAGAGTCGCCACACGCCATAGCGCGAGCAAATATGGATCACGACACATGGAAGTAATTCCCCGTCCATGACAGCACAGCCACGCTCAACGCCATGCAAACAGATAAGAGACATCGTCCAGTCGGCCATCCACCCATTTGTCCTAATTCGGGCCTCGGGGGGGAATTGCAGCCTATTTAAATGGCTTTGGGTGTGGTACACCCTGGACTGGTCGCTGACCAGTCGCGGGGGGGGGCACATTTAGACAAACAACCATTCATGCACATTTGCAAAAATGGGCAATTTAGAGCAGGGGTGTCAAAGTCACTTTTGTCACGGGCCACTTCTGGTCTCCTTCGGAGAGCCTGTATGACAAAATCGATCGGCAAGTTTTGAACTCGGATCCCAGTAAAAATGTTTTGTTCAAATAGTAACAAAAAAAATGCTTGCGATATCTCAACGGTCTTAAAAGTGAAGACAATTTGCAATTTGGTATTTTTGCAAGAAGCGTGAAGTCAGTACACATAATTTGCACTTGCGGGACACATCAAATGATGTGGTGGACCAGATTTGGCCCCCGCACCTCCAATTTGACCCTTAAGTAAGTTGTGTTAAATGCTTAACACTTTAACTTCCCACTTGACCAATCTGTTGAGCACAGTGAGAAAGCAACAATTACGTTGTAAGAACCATAATCATAGAAGCCAGCTCAACGGTTTGGTCGCCCGCTTTTACATTTTGACCTTTTATACATTTGTATAATTCAAATAAATGTGAGCTAAAGCTACTGCACACATGACTCGAGATGACTCTATATACTGTTGTCACTATATTTCATATGAATTTTCCATATATTGAAAAAGCAGCAAAAAATAATAATAATAATACAAACTACCCCATCCAAAAATATAGTGGACAAAATGTCTCCAAACCTTTTAACTGTATATTTCTCAGAAAAAAAAAGGTTTCTTTCTTCCTCTGTTTGTTTTGACCGCCAAGTGGAATCTCAACCAATTTGTAGCGGCTCATGTTTTGAAAACGAATAGTGTTTGTTCTGCCAAGGGAATATGAATCGCAAACTATTTGGATTGGTTGTTAAAGATGAGGAATAAGTTAAATTTTGGTGAGACAGGGAAGGTAGACCCTGGACGGGTCGCCGATCACCCTCATACATCTTTTAAGAAATGTGACAAAGGGGCCCTAGCCCACCTCAGGCATATCGCAAACCATTGAAAGGATTATGCCGTTATTCTTTTGGACGCCAAGATGTCTGCCTCACAGTCCTGAGGTTCTGGGTTTGAATCTCTAACTTCCTGTGAGCATCTTCGTATTGTCATTTGGATTTTTCTCTGTGTTTGCGGAAATTTTCTGCAAGCCCCACATACGCAGAACATGCACTGGTGTCGATGGTTGTCTGTTAGTGCCCTTTGATTGACTGGCGACCGGTCCAGAGTGAAATCTGCCTCTCGCTGAAAGTCAGTTGAGATAGGCTCGGACGTGGACCCTTTTTGTGGCCCCTGATATTATTCCCCCCATGCAGTCCTTGAAAGGTCACACGAAATATGCTGTCAGAATCCGACAAAAGTATATTATCGGGCACCATGTGCACTTGTGGCTTCCTCTGAGGCTCGATTGGATTTTTAGAATTTCACGGCTCGCCTGATTAAATGCTCCCACGGGCCGCAGGTTGTCCACCCACGTTCCACCAATTAGTGCAAAATCACCACATTAACAATGCATCTCATGCTTAAGCCGTCCGTTTTTATTTTCCTGTAAAAATCGAATAATCGTGCAGCTTTATATTGTTGAACACTCACGAATGCACAACATCAGAGGGGGGGGGGGAGCTATGCAGCACTAGCGGGTCCAAGATCATCTGTTGCCGGCTGGACACCGGCAACCAAGTCAAAAAAAAAAAGAGAGAAAAGAAATAAAGAAAATGCACAATTCACTGCACTGCAAAACGGCTGCACAGGCCAAAATGATCATAACGAGAGAAGAAATGTGCATGTGAGCGAGCAAGGAAAGCTGGCACACACACACACACACACACACACACACACACACACACACACACACACACACACACACACACACACACACACACACACACGCGCGCACAATAGATGCCCAAGCATGTGTGTGCTACTTACAAGGGCTGTTGGCCGAGAAGCGTGCTCTCCTGGACGGATAGGATTCGTTTTGATCCAGTTCGTATGCAGATGCGTTGAGCAGCATCAGGAGGAAAAGTCCCGTCCTCAGAGGCATCGTCTCCCCGGCGAAGATGTCACAAGTGATCGCAAAGAGACGGCCGAGCCTCCGCGAGTAATTCAAAATAAGAAGAAGGAAAGAAAAGAGGAAGGGGGGCTGAATGGAAAGAAATGAACGAGGAGTGAGGCTGCTCTTTTACAAGGCTGCGCTACTCCCTCACTGTGCTTTGGACTCGCATGTCAGGCAAGACGGCACCGATGCTCAGTCCGAGTTTCGGTTCGCTCGGCTTTATATAGGAGCTGAGAACGCCACGAGCTGGACGCCTGCGCCAATCACGAGGCTGCCTTCAAGCATCGGCTCCTGCACCGCTCCACGACTAATTGATAAAAAGAAAAAAAAAATCCACGTCAGTTATTCATCACGACGTCCATCGGGAAAAACGATGCATTCATCTTTTTTTATGAGGGGCCAAGTCATCATCTAGATACCGGCACTACATGGATGGACACGCGTATCGGGAAAGCCGCTCATTTTACAGGAAGGGAAGATGGAAGAAAATAATTTACAGCCACTCTCCTGTTCGCACTTGCTACGAGAAGTTTGCGGGAGAGTCTGTCTGAGGGAGTTTTTATTGGCGAGGGCAGGTTTTTTTTTTTTTTGGTGTGTTGCTTTTCCTTCATCTTTGAGGGATTTTTTCCCTCATGCCGCCGCAGCAGTCGTAATTTTAATTTATCCATCAGTCCATCCATCATCCCCTCTCCAGCATTCATCCATCCATACACCCACTTGTCTCACTCATTTGTCAACCATCCATCCATCCATCCATTTCTCCACAAGAACTTAAATTCAAATTTTCATTGTGTTCTTCTGCTTTTTTTGTTTTGGTGTGATGTCATCACCAAATCTGTCTGTCCACCCATCCACCCACTAATGTACCCAACCAACTGCCTATCATCCATCCTTTTATCCACATATCCACCCTTGTCTCACCTGTCGGTCCATCATCTCAATCATCTTTCATGAAAATGAATGCATTTGTCTGCTACAGGCCCTCAATAAAGCACCAGCATGAAAAGAAAGACTTTTTTTCAAGATACTGCAGAGATAATAGCACGCTACACTCCTTTGGTTGACAAAAACATAAATTAGTTAAATACCGTAGCGATATAGAATGTAAAGAATTGAATAGTTCAAGCATCTATATTTTGTTGTTCTACTTCTTCCTTTCATAACTTTGCTGCTGTTAATCGGGAATTTCTCCATTGCGAGACTAATAAAGGTTTTCTTATCTTCTTATCTTATCATGATAACTATATTGTGTGATGCCTTCTGGGCTACACAGTTTGGCCACCAGGGGGCAGTTTAATATACACATATGGATACCACTTCCCCATTCAGGTAGAGTAATATCACCAGTTTTTCACAATTGAATATAATACTGTGAGTATTGTAGGTCTGTCTACGCTCGTTGCTGCACCATTTGTGTTCATATGTCTTTTGGTTCAAGTGTTACAACACTGCAAAGTTGGCGCTGCTTTCATTGACCCATCTCTGGTGTTTTGCATTATGTGTGAGTAATAAGTCAGCAGACCTAGAAGGAAAACCCTATGACGTTGTTTTGATGACACCAGATACTGTTTAATCTCTTTGCTACGGGAAAGACGGTTTTGGAATTTGACCAACTTGGAAGTGAACCAGCATCATGGAACGGAGTAGCCGCTGCCCACCGTATGCAAATGACCTCTCATTTTATCACATGACATTTTCCCACAGCGACTAAGGCCTTTTGTTGCTTCGGGTTATCATCTCATCTTGGTGTTGAGCATTGTTGACGCCGAGTGCGTACAATGTCTCCAGTTGACCTCATTTTTCAAGAAGTCCACCAACTTGCAACAGCATGTGTCTGCACACAGAGGAAGATGTGTGGGACATGACCGTTTATCTCACGCCTCCTCAGCGGCACAGCAGACAGAATGAACAACTCATCCGACGCACAAAGAGCAGAGTGATAACATGTCAGCGTGAAGCGACATTATGCACTCATCTGACCTTATAATAACAACTTTTACAGCATTGTGATGGCACAATAGCTCGTAATAGGGAGAATTTCTCATTGCCGTGGCAACGCCAGATAAACTCCTTTCACGGTGTGTAATACCGGTGGACCCGCCTGGACATCTCATATTTATTCCAAGTCATGAAACGTTCTGTTCATGAGGTTCTGATTCCGTAAAGTCTCATCAAGACTTTGTCTTGAATGGATGCACCTCTAATGTTAACACCCTGGTATACAATTATTGAAGAAAATACCCCAAACCAACAGCAGAAAGGTGATCCGAATAACAAAAACATTTGACAAGATTCGGTGTTTGAATTTTTAACCCGCTTTCCTGTATGGAGTTTGCGTGCCCTAAATCAAAGGTGCCTATCCTACACGTTTTAGATATTTGCCTCCTCCAACACGCCCGATTCATACGAGGAGCTCATCAGCCAGCTTTGCAGAGGCCTGATTACCATCCTTATCATTTGCATCAGGTGTGTTGAAGCAGGGAAACATTGAAAACAGGATGGGGGTCTTAGGGGACCCCTGCTCTCAATTGCCCAGAGGTGTGAATGTGTATGCGAATGTAATTCATCTACAAGTGCCCTTCTATGAAAGTTTGAAATCAATTATAAGAAATTGAGTGCAACGACTCAAAATTAATGTGTGGTATCCGTCAATCCGCAAAATAGCGGCATCGCGAAACTCTGAACCTGTGATGGAGCGGGGTTTACTGTATATTGTTTTGGCACTATTACAAATGGCAGCGGTATTGATGGTTCCTCATAGTTGCGTTCAACCAAACTCTTTTAACAAATGAGTTGTAGAGGCGTGCGTGACCAACATAAATCATCCCATGGCGTCATGACGTTCACTGTACTGTGCTCTATCAGAAGACGTCCTCTTCATATCTTTGTGTTCTGCTTGTCTTCAGCACATCTTTTGTGCTCGCAGCTTGCCCCCCCCCCCCACCCCACCCCACCCCTCCACATCATTGTCAGCACTTGTTGACAAGCACTTGGCACCTTTTCTCCACCGGAGAATCCAAATATGAGCCCCTGTCTGGTGCATAAATGTGGAAAAAAAAAAGAAGGACAGAAAAAGATTTAACGTTGATCCTCACAATCAATCACGATCAGCATCCTTGTCATTTGAGGACACGGCTTACTTCTACATACCGTCGTACGACCTGAGAGAAAACGTTTTCATCGGAGCATCCAAAAGGAAAAGACATGCTGTAGATATATACACCCGTGAGTATAACATCTTGGAGACGCGACAGCCCTCGACGGGGCCATATTGTTATTGTAAGGCGCCATTACATCTATTGTTTTGACCGTTGCCTAATGAACCCTGAAGTTTGCACAATTTGCAATTCAGGCATGACGTCCACAAAATATGCGATAATTCAGATCACAACATCATAAAGCATGGGTGTTACCTGCATGTGTGTGTGTGTATATATATATTGTATATATACAGGTATATACTATCTCTAATAAAAGATGATTCCATACATGTCTTAGTACATGGGGAGTGATGATACAATTCAAGGATGATCCATTTTTAAAGTGGAATGATTCGAGTCGGTTCGCGCTGACGCACTCACATCTTTTCAATCAAATCCAGGTTTTCCCCTTCAAATTGGTTGATATTACACCCCTAAGCATATCGAATTTTTTTTTTTTGCTTTTGGTGTGTGCACTGTGCCCGAGCTTGAGGGCAAATCTGAAAAGCACCATTCGGACAAAAAAAACATATATGTTCTATATATATATATATATATATATATATATATATATATATATATATAGAACTACATCAACGAGCAGGGCGCCAATGACGGGATCGTTTTATGTTGCATCTCCTAACCTTGCCAAACCAAACGACTTCTACGGAAAACTCGAAAAAAAATAAAGGTTTTATTTGAGCCAGCGACAAGTGCTGCAGACATTTTACTGCTTGCTCGAGTCATCTCCTTTTGAAGCCAATCACTTGACTATGAATTAGCGTCATCACGCATATCCACCAACATGTCTGCGCCCATGACTTTTTGCTAACTCTCCGCTAATGTAGCTTTGATTGTGCTTGACAGTTAATGTAAAACATGATAATTATGCGCAACAGTCCAGTAGCGGTGATGTCATGAGAGATTGGCGTGAGTCATCATTTCCGCACATTCGACAAGGAAGCATTCGCCAATCTTGCTCACAATCAAGTGGCTCTAATAATAATACTAATTCCCATTTTACCCGAGTAGACATTTCATCCGCTTCTCATCAGCACTCGTAAGTCATTTTACATTTGAATACTGTCCACCAAGGACATTAAAAAAAGAAAAAAAAAGAAAAAAAAAAGCAGTTGTTGATTGTTTTGCCCAGACGCACACGTGTTGAATGAGCACACACATTTAACACATGTAAAAGTGTCATAAAGTCCAGCAAGGGGTTCGGCGGGCTACTGGCAGGCAACACCGCAGGTGTCATTTACACACCAGGCAGGTGTGAAATGCATGCGAGTCAGACAGAAAAGGTCACTTGCGATATTGCCTGCTTCACATTTTGCATAACGATATTTGGGCCATTGGAGGTCAACTTTTACATAAGGTGCGGCTTGTTAGGTGTCATCACCCTCACGCACATTTACGACAAAAAAAAACACACACACACGCACATTGACAGAAAATGTATCTCATGGTCTGTTGGTGAGTTCATTAGTTAGCATATATGTCATGATTCGGTTTGGGACCAACAGGTGGCACTGTAGGGCTCCCCCTGCAGCTGCACACCTGTTGGTCATTAGGTAATTAGTGCTTTAAAAGGACTCCCAGCCCGACCACTCATTGTCGGGTCATTGGTGCTCTTTGCTGTTGGCTTCTGTCATGTTTATTTCAGTCATGTTTAGTTCATTGTTATGTTTTAGCTTCAGTCATGTTTTGGTCACGTTTTTGTTATTGAGAGTTTTTTAGCTTCTGCCATGGTGTTTGTTTGTTACTTTGGATTCATTTTGTTTTCATGACTTTGTTTTGGATTTAGTTTTCTGTGTTTTATCAATACACTTCTTCAAATAGACCCTGTTCCTCTCTCCTGCCTGCTTTTTGGGGTCCACCAGATTTAGGCTCCGTGATTTGCGTTCAAAATCAAGCTCATCCATTCTTTCCGGCTGCCTCGCTTTGAAGCGAACGCGCGCCGCCGATTGCAGAAACTTAGGCTTGCCGCAATGTGGGTTGACAGATTCAAAAAACAATTTTTTTTTCCCCCTCACGTTAGCAACTTTGACTAAGGTCTGCACACAACTGATTTGATTCTGTTTTTCTGTTGTAGGACTTTAGTGCGCCCGTTTATGAGCACGATATAAGTCACTTCACAGAGAGCTGGAACGTTCTTGCCGATAGGTGCCGTAAATGCGGACCTTTCGTTTATTGACCAAGTCTGCCTTGTTTTCCTTACGTCCCGACGTCGGCTGGTTGCCGACGTTTAACGTCGCCTTTATTGAACCCGCCGAAAATGCCTGGATCACATTGATGCCGCCGGCTGTTCTTACTCAGGGTGGAAAATCCCGCTTTTATGACAGTGCACCTGCAACCTGGAATAATATGCAGAACAAGCGAAAGCTTACCTCACTTTTATCCTTGGGGCATTCTAAATTTTTAACTTCTTCTTATTTCACTTGCAGATGTTCCAGTTTTAGAAATCTAATTGACTTATTTTACTTACCATTCCACACTACTATTTTATCTTGAGTCCAAAAAAATTGGGGCTTTGATAGGTCAATAAAAAGCAAAGGCAATGAGCTTGCAAAATCCTCCATGTGGAAAAACGGCATAATGAGGTTTTCAGAATGAAAACCGCATATGATTTGTAATTCGACGCTTGCAACAACAACAACTAATGAAGTAACGCTGCGTTGCATCACTTTGCGAGGGGACCGAGAACCGCGTTTCCAATTTTGGGATCATCGACTGCACCAGTCTTGCTGCGAGTTTGTCGTCGAGTTTGCGCTCGACATTGAGAAGCACCGTGATTGTTATTTTTCAGAAGTTTGTATCATGCTGGCACCACATTCACATGAATCGGTACCCAAGAAGTCGCTCTGGCTTTCAAAAAGGTTTATGACGCCGGGAATGGACCATATAGAAGAAACCCTGCTTGTTTTGCCAGTAAACACGGCGGCATTTGCCACACATTAATAGTCACAGCACCTCGTTTCATTTTTGTGTGTGAATGTGTGTGTGTGTTTGTGTGCAAGTGTGCGTGATAAAATGAATGTATGGTTTTTGTCTTCAAGCAATACTGAGCAGATGTCCAAACGTAACACGTCGACATGCTCATTCCTCAACCTGACATAAAACACTGTCATGGCTGCCAATGTGTTAAAGCATGACTTTGAAAAGGGAAAAAAAAATCAAGAGAATAACTAATTTGGTGTAGCTGAACTTCGTCTATAGATAGTTGTTTCTCTCACTTGATGCTCAGGTTAATGACAACGGCTTCCCTTTGCGCTACAACATTCGGCTCCAATTAGTTTCCTTTGATCATCGAGCTGCACATATTATGATTGCTTGTACCTCAGAAAAATACTCGATCATGACTTTATCCATCCATTTATATCCTCATGAAGGTCGCGGGCGCGCTGGAGACTCTCCCAGCTGTCTCCGGACGGTAGTGCTTTATTAACCTGCCATGCATGTTTTTAGAATGTGGGAGGAAGCCGGAGCACCCGGACAAAAACTCGCACAAGCAGGGGGTTACATGCAAATTTCACACAGGACAGCTGGTAGGCTACACTAAGTGTTGGTATTTTCACAACACAACTTGGCACAGTTAGAAAACGGGTGATTTGCGCCGTTGTGGGCGCGAACACAGCTTTGTGGCCAATGGAAGTGGCGCCTTTACTTCCTTTTAAAATCGGCTTTGTGGCACTATTAGAGAGTGTTCGACAGAGCTGGCATGGGATGTTAACATTCGAATGATTTAAAACACAGCGAATAATCACTTCATATACCACGGTATACATTGTACTATCAAAGGCAAATCACTTTGTTAGTCTCATCTACATCTTCATATTGCCCCCCCCCCCCCATGCTGTCACATGCTCACATTTGTATCTGATACAAGCATGCACACCGTTGTGAAGATTCCAGAGATACGGTACAGTCAGTGTGTGTGTGTGGGGGGGGGGCATAATGTTTAAGCTAGCTTAGCCTAGCTACCTAGCCTATGTTACCTTCAGCCAGCCATCTGGTTGTAGTTCAGACCCATCTGGTTGTGTCTCCAGAACAGGCATCGCAGGAATACATTTTGGAGGGGTGCCCACATCCGTTCGCACGGACAAGTGCTCTCAATCACTCATCTCAACGTCCTTAATATATGTTTTTGTTGTCGTTTGTCAAACATGAATTCAGGCATGCTGCCTGTGATTTCAAATGCAGAAACCAAATGATGCGGCGCTATGTTTCACTTCACAGGTTGCATGAGTGAGAATTCATCTTTGCCTTTACGATTGTAGTGGCTCTCAAAAATTTGAAATGAAGTACCACTTAAAAAAATTTAAAATTCAATAATTCGCTCTCTAAGTACCACCATTATGATCAACCATGAAATAGAGAGACAGAGATTTTATTCCTAAAATATGCAGTGAACATTACTGTTAGGCACACAATCATGGTCACGGTCACATAATCTTTCATCCTGATTTTGGTCGTGTTTTGGTGCTTTTTTTTTTGTTTTTTGTTTTTTTGATTCGTTTAAATCTAGATTTTTTTTTGGGTGGGGGGGGGGGACACACCTTGTTTACCTTTTTTGTGTGTGTGAACCAATACTTTTAGCGACTCTTGCACTCATGTGTTGCCTCCTTGCTGCCCTGCACTTGGCGTCTCCATTTTTTTGCCCCCATAACCACCACAGAATCCCTCAATCCTAACATTTCTGACATTAAAAAAAACATTCAATTCAATTGGACTGCACATAAAAGCTAAATTGTACCTAAATAAATGCAGTATAGTCGATTAACTACATTGAACATAAAAGGTAAATACAACTGAACTGTAGTTAGTGATTCTTAGGATTACCACTAGAGGGAGCTCTTGTACCACTAAGTATTTGTTGTAATGTCAGTTACTCGAATGGCTCACTGAGAAGAAAAGAACTGTTGAACTGCTCACAAACGTGGGTGAATGAAAAAAAGTCACAAAGCACAATATTTGTAGTCGTTGGTGGGCACGTCAATCCGTCAGTCATCCCTCCGTCATTATTTCAGGCCAAGCTGTTGTCTGTTCGTTGCTGGCGGCGACAGCCAATCTGCATTGAGAATCTTTCCTTGATGGAGTTGGCATATTTTCACTGTGCTGGCATGGATTTGGTGCAGGTTCTGCATCTTGCTGCTGCATTCCGTAGACATGCACGCTAGTTTCATTCAAACTGTCCTTCAATGTGAACGCTCATTTGGAAGCGAACAGAAGGCTTTGATTTTGTGGATGACTTTGGGGTTGTTGTTTTTTTTTTTTTTCTGGTTCCAGTATTTCTATTAGACAAGGAGGCGATTATGCAGCATGTTTAGGTTGGAGACTTGTGGGACCAGGCATTGAGAAATATGCACTTTTAATCACCAAATGACAAACACGTTTCACATTGGCATCCATTCATTCAAACCTGGGAAGTTGTGGTGTGTCATTGTGTGTCACTTTTACCTAAATCCATTTCAAAGAGTCACCGGCAGCACATCGGAACGGACTGGAATGACTAACAGTGTCTCACGGGCATGTACCGTACTCATCGAGCTGTACAATATTTCACCACGCTGTGTGATAAGACCACACTTGGATATTGTCAAAGGCAGTGGCGGTTCAATTTGCATGCTAATACCGTTCCCGCTTGAATGTGATAGAAGCTGCACAGCGCTAGTCCTCATATTCTGGACGCTCCGCAGAAGATGTGCATCCCCTGTTGGGTCGCAGCCATCCATCTTGTGTGATGAGAGCTCTCGGTTTCCTGTTCTTTGTGACATGTTGCGTTGATGTCGACAGGTAGCTGTAAACTTGCAGAGTCCTTCTCAAGGCTCTCCCATAAAACAAAAAAAATGGGAGGGGTGGGGGGAGGGGGGCGCGACAACCTGGCTAGGATTCCTTGTAACTTCCTACGCTGAGATGCTTCGTCATGGTGCAGTTTTTGCCCCACAAGAATTTAGTGGGAAATTGTACAAAGTAAATTGTGCATATTATATGATGACCAAACTGGCTGCTGTTGCATATTGCAACATCACGCCACAGTGTGCAAATAGAATTCAAAGGAATTACAACTTGAGTGTTTAAATAACGTCCAAGCACTGTTTTCTAGCTCAAGTGGAATTTTGTGCCTAAATATCATTGCTCAGCAGGGATTTTTGCTGAATTTTTTTTTCTTTTATTATCGCCTAACTTCTCCATTCAATTGAGTTGCAAAAACTCCCCCAAAATGTTGCTGCTAGATTATATTCAAACTGGGCTGGGGTGAAAAAAATATTCGGATAGTTTTGAAGTAATCATATAAACAAGTAAGTCTTCTTATCAGACTTAGTGTGAAATTGAACGGAAATTTAAGTTGTAAGTGCACTCCATTTGCGATATATATATATATATATATATATATATATATATATGATTATGGGTGTGCAGCTCTCCTATAAAAGATGATTTCATACATACCTGGATGCATGGCGTTCATTTTAAAGCGGAACTAATTGATTCCGTTCGGTCTGAGTCGATGCACTCGCCAGTTTTCCAATTCAAATGAGTTTTCATAGCCTCTATCGAATGTTCCAACTACGAATCCCAAGCATGATGTGTCCTTTTGTTACAACACAAGCTGAAATTGAGCAAAAGCAGGAAAAAAAAAACTATCTTACATGATCAGGTTTGTTTCTTTGAAGCTCCATCAAAGTTTCAATGTGCCTGCATGTGTAAACTCGTAAAAATATCTCACACGCTCTGCACCGTTTTACTGATCAGATCTGAAGAGAAGCATTGTGGTTTTACATTCACGACAGGAGCTCTGAACATCCTGATTTTGAAAAAAAGGAAAAAAAAAAGTCCACATCCTCAACATGAGGAGTTGAAGGCAAATGGCCGAGATAATCGAGCCTAATGAAAGCACGATGGCAGTGAAAATGCATCGGTGAGAAGGCCCCCGTGGATCGGACGATGGGCTGGTGTTCTTGCTGGGTGCTGGAGGCGTGCCTGGTCGCGGGAGCGCTCTGGACACGCTGCGGGATCCTGGCAGTCCGTCGCCTCGCTGTCAAGCCTCTCATGGGAGCGGCCAGAAAGCTGATACGCCATGTGGCAGGTCAGGCCCTCAGGCAGAATGTAGCATATCAGGGAACTCAGCAAATTGGGACGCTTAGTTGATGTCCACTCTGTCATAATGAAATATCCATTATTGTTGTTATAATTTTTTATAAAATCTGAATATCAAAATATGTTGTTCAACAGCACACAATTAGCTTGCTAACTGAATCAACTGGCCGGGTCGGTCCAAGTCCACTATGTGCTTCCGAAATGCTAACGTTAGCCAAAAATGTCCACCCTGTCAGCAAGAGCTCGTCTTTATCCCTTTGCACATACTTGTACATTGTCTGCTTGCGGTTAATTTAGTCATAAAACAATTCATCTCTTTTACTTTGTATTATGACGAGTATGCTCTGGGCTGCTAAACTTGACTTTAATTGTGTTGCTGCCGCCTCTCCCTGTCCTTTTTCTGTGAAGCGTTGCTGCGGATTTCTCTGCTTTCTCTCTCTCTCTCTCTCCCCAAGTTGCCAAGGAAACATTATAGTGAGTATGATTGGTATACATGTATTCATTTGATCGGGTTTTGGAAACAAAAAAAAAGCCTTATACATACAGTTTTGTTAGAAAGTAGTTCAACACATGATGCTGCTTGATGCTTTTTCTTGCTTTTCTTTTCTTTTTTGTCATGATATCATTGTCATCTGCTGATGTCACCCATCTTGTGTTTCAGTTCTATTGGTGGTTACATATCATATTGAACAGTAGCAGCATGGCTGTGCTTTCACATAACCAGCCCACCACTTTCTCCTCAGTCCACTTGTCAACCTCTTCAGTCTGAGTTACATAATCTTAATTCACAGTCCAAGATACAGATCTTATTGTGTGGAAAAGGAAAGCAATGCAACATCTGTTAGTTTCAGTCAACACTTTTCACTCACTTTTTTTATGATGCTCTTCTCATTCGAAATGACCTTCTGCATAGATTCCTGTGCATCACCAATTCACTGCTTGCTGCTGTAACTTGTTTTTGTTTTTTTCAACCGCACATCATTCCATTCACCCTCAGCATGTAGCCTTAACCATTCACTTTATTTTGATAAAGTGCACATGGTTATATGAACAATATAAAAAAATAATTCTCAGTGCAGGGATGAGTCAACATGAGCATTCACTCATTGGCAGGCCAAATGAGCTTTCAATAAGACCTGCCCCTGTTGGTAAAGCAGGATACACACACATAGCGAACTTAACTGATTTGAAAATGTGAGAGATGCCATACATGATGCGCAATAATAATAATTGCCAAATGCGCTCTTCTTGTCCTGCACAGCGCACACGTAGTAATGTCCGTCGTAGTACCAAGCCTGACCTGCGAGAGGCAGCATTAAACCACATCGTATCCAGACTGCTGGAAAATGCAAAGAAAAAGAACAGTTGTCGGAAAAGAAATCAAAGAAGCTTTGCTACCTGCTAGCTCATCTGACTACATTTGCGATCGTACATATTGAACAGCTTTACAATTGTCCGCCGCAACTGTTTTTCCCAAGATTGACAGACGCCACACTACAGGATAATGGCTCATGATATTTTATATCTGCTAATCCGGCACTCAATGAGCAGCACTTTGGCAAATAGTGAACACGTCATTAAAAAAAATTAAAAGGTGTCAAGTTGTTTAATGCCACTCCCAGTTCAAGTTTACAGTCAAGCTGAACACAAAACAAAGTGTATTTAAAACAACTACATAGCTTAACTTTTCAGGCTGCTAGCTTCCTGCTAACATGACGAGCATCCATGATGCGGTGGCACACAAACGGTGTAACCTATAGACGGGCACTTCTCACACTCATAGGTTTTCTCCTCGGCATAGAACAACACTTATTATTGCCACACTGATGAGGTGAGAGAGCACTTCAAACGTTAATGAAGCGTTATTTTGAATTCCATTCCCCTGCCATAATATGACTGGTCGCTGCATTATTTGACTGCCTCAAATTTAAGTGGATTCATCATAATGCCTCAATGAACAGTATTTCACTGTTTTATTGTGCCTCCAGGTCCACCAGAAGGAGTAGCACCACGGTCATTCCATTGATGTGGTGGTGCTGGGGTACTTAATATGGAAATTATTTAGGCCTTAGTTAAAGAAGAAGAAGAAGCAGTAGTCGTAGTGGTAGTAGTAGTAGTGGTAGAAGAGGAAGAGAAAGAAGAAGGAGAACAAGAAATCGGTATCTAGGAGCAATGTTCTGTGAGACGTTTTCTGTTGAAACCAGGTAGGAACCTATATTTTGCATTTCTGTTTTTCCCTCTTATAAGTGGCCAAATGAAAGACTGGTCAGCTAATAGGCTCACATCAAATAGTTGCTTCCAGCCTTTGCAAAAATATCCTCCGCACGGCCGTCAATGTGACATGTAACGATATCAAAGTTGCTGAGCATTTTCCACCAATCTATCAAGAACTTAATAAAAGTGTGCGAGCAGGAGGAGTACAAACACGGCTGGGCCGGGGGTCACGGTACTCTTCCTCTTGTTCACAGGATATTAAATTAGCACACAAATAGGAGATGGAGCAAAGGCAAGGTTATTTTTGCTTTCATCACTTGTCACCGGAACCATCTATGAATGTGATGACACACACAGTGCAACTTGGTTCTGCATGAATCCTACAGTAAATAAAGCAGTAAACCAACTGCTCTTAATACACTAAGCTCTGTTAGAAATTCTAAGTTCACAGTCCTGCTATTTCAACATTTTGGGGGCTCGGGGTGGGAGGTTTTTATTTTTTGTATATTTAATAACTATTTTCATCAAACGCTCGTCTACTTTGGGTGTAATTCTGCTGTTGACCAGTTGATGGCAGCACACTATCTTGTTTGAGACTGTACATTTGAAAGCCAAACAAAACCGGATGTATTCCGGTATAGCCCAGCTTTTGTCGGAAAATTATTTAACGTCATGTTTTGTAATCCTGCTTTTTACGCCTACAAAAAGCCACAGCTGTAGGTTCATTTTAAAATGCAAATCTTGTATATGTTTTTAGAAAGTAATAAGTGATAATACATTTGAGTAGCTTGGATCACTGTCATGTTTTGCCGCAGGAAGCAGAAAGAAGCATCAGAATTTTTATTTTATTATTTTTTTTTTTCTCAAGTGTTTTGATTAGGGCGGCCCGGTAGTCCAGTGGTTAGCACGTCGGCTTCACAGTGCAGAGGTACCGGGTTCGATTCCAGCTCCGGCCTCCCTGTGTGGAGTTTGCATGTTCTCCCCGGGCCTGCGTGGGTTTTCTCCGGGTGCTCCGGTTTCCTCCCACATTCCAAAAACATGCATGTCAGGCTGATTGGACGGTCTAAATTGTCCCTAGGTGTGAGTGTGGGCGTGGATGGTTGTTCGTCTCTGTGTGCCCTGCGATTGGCTGGCAACTGATTCAGGGTGTCCCCCGCCTACTGCCCGGAGATGGCTGGGATAGGCTCCAGCACCCCCCGCGACCCTAGTGAGGATCAAGCGGTTCGGAAAATGGATGGATGGATGGATGTTTTGATTAGTCTTTAGGCATGAAAAAAACCCATCTTGGATGGCAACACCCGTAAGGGTCCACTGTAGTGGTTGATGCACAACTGTGACATTAAGATTTAGTAATGGAGGAGAAGACCACATTTGAATAGCTGTCCACTCTTGTAACCGCTGTCCCTGAAAGGGTTAAAGTGCAATTTTCATGTTACCTGCCATACATTTGAACTAAATAGACATATAAAGAACTTTTTTTTCTTATGTCTCATTTTTGAAGAACATTTGGGCCTACTATGCTACTGTATTTTAAAATTCATTATTGAAAAGTGGTCTTCGGTGTAAAAAGTTTGAGAAACTATGGTCCACCTAATTGAATGAAGGTCAACCACGATGAAAAGAATGTGCTTGCTTATTTCTTAAAAGTACGTCCTGGGACTACAAAAAAAAGTATTTTGTACTGTGCAGTCTATCTACCAGAGATCTGTTCGATCACTTAGTACTTTGTCCACTCATCTGAGGTCCCAAGTGCATTTCAACGAGGAAATAAATCCCTCCCGGTCATGATTAGTCACCTGCACTGTTTCGAGATTGATCATGTTGCAGTCAGACAGAATATATGAAGCACATGGGCGTCATCAGGCTTTGGCACAGCTTTAAATGATCTTTAAATCACATTAGAGGACATATTTTGGAAAGTTTCCCTCCAGTTTATGACTGCCTCTCCACATTCATTAGCCTGGAGTATAGTGTGTGGTAATCCCCCCCCCCCCCCCCACACACACATATGTACACACAAAAACACCCCACATGGCTGGTGAAATAAATAAATGGCACTTTTGGTCGACTGCCTTTTGTGGAACCGTCACAATGCGTAACCACATCGAACGCTCGCAGTGAGTGGGATGAGGAGCCGAAACAAGAGGGGTCCTCGTAACCTTTCTTGTGTGAACATTCCTGGCAAATCCACGCTCGCTTCCCTCGCCGAGACGTTTTCATTTTCAGCTGCCCAGCTGGGGAGCTCTTGAAAGCGCTGCTTGCTTATGACACATCAACTGGCACAGAAAAAAAAAAAGGCAAAAAAGCGCCTGCTTTCTAACCTCACATCCTTCAGTAGTCAGAAACGCTGCGTCACACTGGGGAGAGCTTCGAATATTTCAACCCTCCCTTCCAGCGAAATCCAACCCAAATATTTGAAACGGCTCGCGGTGAAATGCAGCGCGGTTTGAACATTTTGGACCGAACAATTCAACAAATTCAAATCGACACTGCAAGTAGGAGAATGCGATTTTCAAATCACAATAGCTGCAATTTAGGGGGGGGGGGGGACATTAGATGAAAAAAAAAGAGTCCAGTGCTTAAGGAGTGCAGTCCGCATGTTTACGTGTCATTTTCTAATGAAACATGAACGAATAAAGTCCTAGATTGACCGCAGTAACTGATTTATGGCTCCCAGATTTATGTCGACACTCCACTTGGTCGAATTTTAAATTGTCCTCGTGAACGTTTAAATGGCTGCAAGTCAAAATTCAACCTTCACTTGCCTTCATTTGAACGGAAGCCAAACTTTTCAAATGTATGAATAATGTTGTCTATTGTAATAAAGATGAATTTAGTTGCTTGCATGCCCGAAGTCGGCTGGCAGAGGCTCCAGGATGAAACTGTTCAGATTATAAAAAAAATGGATGGATGGAAGTTTCGAAATCACTTTTCGTTGATGAGCAGTAATTTAGTAATTTTGAGGAGCAGCGGTTTTTATTTCTTAAATTCACATTGTGCATAGCAGCATTTTAGTGTCTGGATAGGTTTTTAGCGAGGCAATTTCAGACAAACTGAACATTTCTTCAATCAGAAAGATAAAGGTATGAAAAACATTTTTAAAAAGTGTTTTGCAGTCTTTGTGCACCTTCACTTGCGCAGCTCGCATTTTAGCATTCCACTTGAAAATCCAGTCGCTTGAAGCCTGTGCCATTTATGACCTGGCAAAGTCAGCTGACACACGCCACACCGGCTTGCGCATCGATGAAGAAAGCGACGAGTAGCCCGCCAACGCTCATGTGAATTGCGCAACACGGCTATGAGGGACCCACAGAGTTTCCCGTCTCCCGAGTGAGCGGAGGGGCATCTAAAAAGCCCTCTGATGATATATATCCTTTTTTTTGTTTTGTTTTGTTTTGTTTTTTGGAAAGATTCGAAACAATCACAATGTGTTACGGGCATCACGAGTTTAGCGCTCAGGGAACTTCACTGCTTCGAGACACAGCTTTTATGTGGAAAATTCGAGGTATGTGTGTGCATGCTCTGTTAGACATCCAGCCACACTGGTGGTGACTTTGTTGGAGGTGAATATTTTCCATTGAGAAATTCATGAGCTTGTAAACAGCTCAAGTCCTGGGAAGCATCGCTCCGTCTGGGAGTATAACCAAGCCCGTTTTGACCAAATAGGACGCATTTTTTTGTTTTCATCGACGTGCCCTTCTCTGGCAAGAACAGCTCCCGGCTTGTAAGTTCCTTCCAAGCTCGATGACCTCCCGCTTGTAATATTTGGAATACCTGGAACACTCTGGTCCTGATGCCAACCCCTTAATCCAGCATTCCTTTTTTCTCACGGCGCTTTGTCCTCATTCGGGTCACGGAGGGGCGGGAGCTGACTTTGTGCATGAGGTGGGATAAGTGTGTGTGTGTGTGTGTATACAGGTGTGTATATATATATATATATATATATATATATATATATATATATATATATATATATATATATATATATACACACACATACATATATACATACACAGGCGGCCCGGTAGTCCAGTGGTTAGCACGTCGACTTCACAGTGCAGAGGTACCGGGTTCAATTCCAGCTCCGGCCTCCCTGTGTGGAGTTTGCATGTTCTCCCCGGGCCTGCGTGGGTTTTCTCCGGGTACTCTGGTTTCCTCCCACATTCCAAAAACATGCATGGCAGGCTGATTGAACTCTCTAGCATTGTCCCTAGGTGTGAATGTGAGCGTGGATGGTTGTTTGTCTCCGTGTGCCCTGCGATTGGCTGGCAACCGATTCAGGGTGTCCCCCGCCTACTGCCCGAAGACAGCTGGGATGGGCTCCAGCATCCCCCGCGACCCTAGTGAGGATTAAGCGGTTCGGAAAATGGATGGATGGATATATATACACAGAGAGAGGTTAGCACGTCGACCTCACAGTGCAGAGGTCGTGGTTTCGATCACGGCTCCGGCTTTCCTCTGTGGAGTTTGCATATTTTCCCCGTGCCTGCGTGGGTTTTCTCTGGGTACTCCGGTTTCCTCCCACATTCCAAAAACATGCATGCGTGTGTGTGTGAGAGAGAGAGAGAGTGTTCAAGGTTCACACTGTCATCATCCTAAAACCGCCACCAACTGTACAGACAAATTTCTCGAATACCCCACAATAATAAACCCCACAAACGGATGCACAATCGGAGAGGGAACGGGTAGCTGCTCACAGAATGAGACTAGGTCTTGCTGGAACGAATGAGTGTACTGTACGTCTGTTGCCAGCATGGGAACAGTATGTACTGTTTAAGTAATTGTCCATTCAACTTGGCATCTGTTGGTTGCAATGATTAGTCGGAGGTCTTTTTTTTTTCCCCTTTTTTGCACATTTTACAGAGCAGCTGTTACTCTTATGTCACGCTCAGCAATATCTGGATCCTTTTCCGCTTCTGGTTCTCTGGTTATCGTCTCGGCCTCGCCGGTTTCCTTCCGCGGATAGAAAGCGATGGACGAGCTCGTACGGCAGTTGAGAAACGCATCGATGTGACTGACGACACGGCGCCTTTCGGTCATCCAGGTGAAACGGCCTACCGCGCCAGCGTTTTGCATGCGTGCCGGCGCAGGTGCGCATGCACGGGCCTGTGTGCGAGGCGAAGATGACTCGGGGCAAAGTCACTCGACGGCAGCTTTGCGGCGCATGTTTGTAAACTTTAAAGGGCCACCTGCGAGCAGGCACACAGCTGTCATTGTGCCGAGCACGTGTGAGCTGAGTCACATCGTTTTGCTCCGTTTGCGTCTCTCGCATCCCATCGGATGACACCCCCGCCCGCCCCCCCCCCCCCACCTCGCCTTTTTTTCTTTTCTTTCTTTCCCGAATTCCACATCAACGTCTGCATCGGAGCAAACAAAAGAAGCTCATGACAATAAAGTCGCGATCTGGCTGACAAACAAAGTCTACATTGCAGAGTAATTACCGATGCCAGTGAATATTTTTATGCTTTATTTTCTTTCTCGGTTTTAATACCTTTAAATTGGGTGCAAACGTCTGGCAATCATTTTCTGTTCCCCCCATCGCTATGCGCCAGAGGTTTTTCAAGTTAACCTTCATGGAAAGCATCAGCGATTCTTCAGAATTTTAGGCCCGCTGTTATTCATTGTCCTGGGTCGTATGCACTTCATTTGTGCGCTCTGGAAAGGATTAAGATCAAAACTAAAGATGGGTGTTGAAAAAGAAACAGTGGAGGAAGGCCCAGTCATCGCAAACTTGGGGGTCCGAGGCAGCGGACGTTTCGGAGAAGTCCAGTCCGCCACTCAAAAGAGTGACATTGTCACCACGACGCGAATGGAACACGGGAAAACCCGCAGATTTCTTTTTCCACCCTATTGAATATCACCAAAACTATTAGCTGACAAATGTACCTCTTTGAGGCTATCTGCAGGTTTTTTTGCTTACCGTGAGACAAGCTCAGGCGATTGCCGGAGGGCCGCAGATTTCCAGGGGCTCACAAACGTCCCCATCATGCGTTTGCTTCGCGGCGCATCAAAAAGCTAATCGCGCAAGGTGACTGCGTTTCCTCCAAAATAAAAACATTTCAATTCAAAGGCCGGTTGGAGAGTCCACTTCCACAATGGGTACGACCCAGCGCGACGAATTCTGAAAATCGGATGAAGCCTTCCGGAGAAATGGATCGTTTTGCGTGTGGGCAAAGACCCTTTTTAGGGAATGTTGTCGTTTAGAAAATCGGGTGAAAAAAAAGCCCCCGCCTTCAAATGAGAGTAAAAATGGTCCAACTTCCTTATTTCTCAGCATTCTCCTTCCTGGATTCACTCATTTCCATCCTTTACTCGGGGAAGCCCCTTCTCCGATGAGCTGATGAGTTTCAGTTAAACCCACCTGCCGATTTTCCAGGCAGACCAAAACTCCAAATTCCAAATCAGAGTTACGTTTCAAAACTGGAGGTAACGAGCGTTGATGGAAGAAGATGACTGGCGAGAAAAGCAGCCTCAGTTTGGCTTTAGCCGCAAGTGCTTCCACTCAACCGACACATGAGCGAGCTTGCTTGCCTGGCAGTTGACTCCAAGCACCTGTGGCCAAAGCCCAACTTCGCATTCTGGACTTGGATTTCCCGTCTCTGGTAAAATGTCAAATTTGAGAATTTTGGAAGCATTTAAAGTGCTCATTCCATGTTTTTTTTTTTTGTTTTGATGGCAGCCACTTGTCACGTCGCATGACTGTTTTGAGTGCCTACTTCTCATGCTGTGGACTCGTCCGTTTCTTTACTGCGCATGCGCAGAAACAGATTTGTTGGCGCAGGGAAACGAAAACGGAGCGCAGAAGAAGAGAGAAATAATTTTTTTTTTCGCAAAATGACCAAAGTTTTCAACTTTTTTTTTACGGTGACACAGAACAGCAAGTCGCCAGATGCAAGTAACGCTTCACCGCGTCGGCCGAGGAGAAGATGATAGCGGTGACGTTCCCTTTTTTTGTTGATGCGTCACCAAATTCATATTTTGCTTGAGAGGGTCACAAAAGCAAACAATGTGAACAACAAAGTTATTGTTCGACTTGACACGTTCTACTCATTACTAAAGTACAGGAAAAAAAAAGAAGCTAGAAACAAATTTTTTTTTAAACAGTGACAGAAGAGAATCTACTCTTTGTTTTTGGTTCCGATGTTGTTGGAGAACGATTAACGCTATTTTGTGGGTTTTGAAAGTCAAAAAGTCAAATGTTTGGCAATATGCTTTGAAACGAGCCGGCAGCGAATGAGTTAAAATGTAGGAAGGGATATGACGGATGTTTTCCGCAAACACCGTCACTTGAAAGGAAGTCAGAGGCACAGCGCAGGCCCCGATCGTCACCTGATCCGCTTCTCCGTCGTAATTTAGAAGCCGTCTGCGACATATTTCGTCTGAACAGAAAATCCTCTGCTTGAATTTCAGTCTGTTGAATTTCTTGGCGCTGGTTTTTGCATAATCCTGCTCTTCCACTAACAAACAAATGTACCGTAGAGCACATTTTCCCTTTTTCCATTTTTTTTTTTTAAAACTTGCCCCTGGATCTTGACTCCTAATCTTTCCGAGACATTTTGGACAATTTAATTGTACAACTATGTCGAAACTATTTTGAGGAGGCCCTTTTCCTGTTTCAGCCTGACCGTGTCAAGCCGAGTCTACAAAAGTCGGCTTGAATGACTTTGGTCTGGATGACCCGTAAAGGAAAGAGACCCAGTAATTGTTTCTATATCCAGTTTGGTTGAACCCTAAAAAAAAAAAAAAAAAAAAAAAGGGACCTCTTACAGGGACATCAGAGGCATCAACGTATGTCCTGAATTCTGAATCGTATGACCTCTCCCCCCACCCTCCTGCTGTAGTTCCCGTTAAATAAATGAGTGAACATGTCGTCGCGGCCCTCTGGCCTCTCGGCCACCCTGAATCTTTAATTGCTATTATTTACAACTTGAACGGGAAGTCGGCTACCTTCCTGCGCACTTGACCTCCTTTCCTCCCGTCGCCACAGCCGTCTTGTTTATCCGGTGTTTTTTCCTCGACGCCGCCTGTTCACACGTGCGTTCGCGTAAAGCCTTGCCGAGAGCTGCCTCTCCGGGAGGCCGTCCATCCGTCGCCGAGCACTTCAAACGACTTACCTCTCCCTCCATCCGACCGACGCCTTCCGCTCGATTCCCGCCTGTTTGGAAAACAGTTCAATCCTCACTTAGTCATTCAGGGACTCGTCAGCATTTTCCGTGCTTTTCGGAAACCCAATCTTTGTCCACATAACATTCGCCGTATCGTCTGTTGACTCAACGCTGAAAAGCCAAGCCTTGTCTGCGCAGCAGTCAGGGTCCCCGGTGGCTCCGAGGCCGTTTAAAGGGCGGAGGATTCCCTCGCAGATGAAAGGATAACAAAGGCCTTCAACGAGCGCGGAGAAGGATGAATATCCGCAAGAAACGGGAGAAAACGGCTCAGCATTTTGTCTTCTGAAATGATCTTAACGTTGTATCGTGAACTACAAACGGGCCGAGAAAGATCATAACGGACATCGCATCCG
Source organism: Hippocampus guttulatus (assembly GCF_054856545.1). Classification (NCBI taxonomy): domain Eukaryota; kingdom Metazoa; phylum Chordata; class Actinopteri; order Syngnathiformes; family Syngnathidae; genus Hippocampus; species Hippocampus guttulatus. The sequence continues at coordinate 19,004,984 of NC_141265.1, forward strand.
TTGGACCATCTCCGTATGAAGTACACGTTCTCTCCGCGCTGGCGTCGATTTTCTCTGGTTATTCCATTATTATTTTCCTCCCGCCGTAATGAGGAGCATTGAACTTGAATATGAAATTGCCCATAGACGTGAAAGTGAGTGCGAATGGTTGCTTGTTGATGCGGTATGTGGCCGGCAACCAGTCCAGGGTGTACCCCGCCTCTCGCCAGAAATCAGATGGGTTACGCCGCAACCCTTAGAGGAATAAGTGCTATACACAATAGATGGATGGATTTATTATCAAAGGAATAAAAGTATTTTTAACCCTTTGAGGGACAGCGGTTACTACAGTGGGGGCAACTGATCATGTTTTCGGGTCACAGGGTGCATGTAAGGGTTCGCATTAGAAAGCCAAAGAAATCAAGGCCACCATAGTTAGAGGTTGCACCGGAATTGAAATCTGAAGCGGAAACGGAAGCCTATCGGGGGATTTCATGACACGCGAGTCTTTTCCCACACGGATCCGACTGCCACCTGGCAGCGAACAAGACCGCCGTCGGCCATGTTGTCCCGCAAACCTTGACCGCGAAGGGTGAGGAAACGTCTCAGGACGCCCACTTGACGGCCCGTTTCCGACACCCCCAGTTGTGGAACTCGGCTTTCGGTTTGGGGGTGGCGTTAGGGAAGATAAGTCAAATCTGGCAGGCAGATTGTTGGAGAAGCAGCGCAAAACAAGCGTCAATGGGAACAGGCAATTCAATGTTTGGCATCGGCAGGGAAGGTTTTGGCTTTTTTTTTTTTTTTTTTTTTTTTTTCTTGGGCGCAACCCACATGCTCGGTTCTCAAGCTCATCCCACAAATGCGTGTTCCTTAAAAATGAGGCATCATGTTAAAAGTGTAAGCTTCCCAACCGAATGTGATTCTTTGCCAAAGAGCACCATGACAACAAAGGAAATCATTGACACCGCAAACTTACTTTGTACTTAGTGCGGTAAGTTTACTTCATTTCAGTAATAGACTTTTGAGTCCATATCTTATACGCTGCGATATCTGTGATAAAAACATAAAATGCTTTGTGCACTGACAATGGAGAACATGTCAGGGTAGGACGTTACGGCGTCACGTAGCGAGCCTTCCTCACTGTTCTAGGGTTCGAATCTTGGTTCTGACCGCCGCGTCGGGAGTTTTCGGATTCCTTTCACATTCCCAAAACATGCACTTTAGCTTTATTGAAGACTCTAAATTGTCCATCGGCGTGAATGTGAGCATGTATGGGTTTATTTGTTCTTTTATTTTTTATGGGGGATGGTGGGGGGGGGGGTGGCTAGCGACCAGTCAGGGGTTTACCGGCCGCTTCTTCTCTGCTGGATTTCAGCAATAAGCTCACAAGGACTAGCCTTCGGTATAACCTTAGACACATATTTATTCTTTGGTTTTCGACTCAGCATGAGACTGTTGCCTGTTTTTAAGTTATCAAATTATTGTTTTAAATGTCTTCTCTTTTTTTTTTTAACTCAATGTGCGGTCCTTTGTATGCAGCTGTGGTTCTTTTTAAAGAGCCCCATGAAGTTGAGCTAATGGTGATGTTGCTGGTTTAAAAAAAAAAGAAAAGAAAATGGTCATTTGACTGCGGTTTGATGCGCAGCATTCAGTGCTTGACAGGATGAAAACGTGGGAGCAACACAGCACGTTTACTTTATCTTGGTCAGTCGTTGCTTCCAAGAGAACCACAATGAGTTATTTGTGGGGAAACATCCTTCCCCCATCCACTGCTTTGTGACTCAACATGAATGAGGTGGAAGCAGTACAAAGCAGAGGGGAATGGTGCTTTCCGCCGGGGTTATGAGCGCAAAACCTCTTGTTGAGTCACAGATACATTTCCAATCCAAACAGGACCCGGGCTTGCATTACATCCGAAAAAACCCGTCGCACAAACGACTTTCACAGCCTCGCTTCAGCCTCTGAACGCTCTCCAGCACACCTTGCAGCTCCACATCACCGCCCGGGACTTGCCACCGTTGCGTCGTAAAGACCAGAGCTCTTGAACCGGCTCCCGTTATAAAACGGTCTCGAGGTGGACTGGAGAAATCTCGCTCCACCTTCTGTTCGTTTTAACATCGACAACACCCTTTGCGATAGTCCGGGAGCCCGAGTGCTTTGCTTGGCATCATCTCACACTCGGGGAGATATTTTAGGCCGTCCTGTATGAATTAGGCTGTGTTCTCTCTGTGGGGCAGTTCAGATCTACCTGATTCCGGCAGTGCCATTAGCCCTTCTCATAAAGGCCAGATTGTGGGAAAACTGGCAGCTAATGGGACTGGGCTGCGGCTTGCTGACAGACAGTCCCACCAGCGGCGCAGGACACAGGCTGCTCCATTTCCCTACCGCGAGAGAGCGAGACAGATAGACAGAGAGAGAGAGACACGCTATCAACTGCCTCAGTGCCGCAGAAACTACAGCTTGTAGTCTTTTCCCATGGAGGGGTTGAAAAGCCTTCCATCGTTTCGATGGTACACGATTCAATGACTCCCTGTTCAATGAGTCCATTCAGTGGTTTTGTGTCAAAGAATGGCGGAACGAGAGCGCTTCAACTAAGTCCCTTATGAACGAGGACGGTCCTATTTTGCAGTTCCTCTCCGAGGTCTTGGGGGGCCTTGACACGTGATTGTATTTAAGTACAGCAGATGCTCATTGACAACAACTTCTCAAACATCCACATTTATTTCTTGCCTGTTTCTCTGTTGATGTATTTATTTATTTATGATTGTGAAGCAAAAATTGATTACCGGTACTTTTGTACGATTGCACAATTTAGTTGCTCAATCATTCATGAAGATAAGAACGTTTTTGCGTGCACTGTTCAAAATAACAAGCTTGGTAATGTTCCAGCAGAGACATGTGCCCGTATTTTCCGACTTATAAGGCGCTTCGGAGTATAAGTATAAGTATAAATTCAATGAATTGCCTATTTTTAAAGCTGTTTTCATTTATAGGGTGCACCGCATTAAAATGTGCATAGAATAGAAGCCACAATAGTTGCTGTGGTTGCATTGTGAATCCACTAGGTGGAGCTACGCTAAAGGGAATACAATACAATACAACTTTCTTCATAGAGAACTTTTACAACCGCTGCAGTTGTAACAAAGCGCTTTACAGAACACTTAAAAGGCGTCCAAGAAATCAGAATATTGATCAATATATAAGGCAATCGGATTATAAAGCGCACTGTCGTCTTTTGAGAAAATGGAATGCTTTTAGGTGCGCCTTATCGTGCGGAAAATACGGTACATTTACTTGGACTTCCCTGGGCTTGAGGCAAATAGCAGCTGGCACCCACGACTGATTGCCAGCCGTTCGCCGGACACATGTAGAGACAGACAACCAATCGCGCTCACATTCACACTGTCACTGAGTATGAAGTGGAGTGAACCACAACAACATCTGTTATAGTAGTAGAGTTTTAAAGACGCTTTTGGATAAGACCCGGCAGATAAGAGACACCACAAGGAGATAATACACTGATGGGATCCGATCTGCAAAGGGAGATGGTGTGTTTTGAAACTGGTCAATTGTGTCATCTTCATCCATTTCGTCACCTCCTTTGCTCCTGTCTTCTCATCTCAAACATGCTGACACTCGTACTGTTCGTATTCAACCCAGGCGGGCTCGTCAGGCTCTGACCAATATCTCAAACATGAACTGTCTGATGTTCTCATAGATCCTACCGGGATGGAAAATAATCCAGAGTCGTGAGAGTAAAATGAGATGGGATGTCAGGGATGAATGGAAAGTGTGTTTTGTCAAAGCCAACCTATAGTACGTTGGCAGTGAGAAAACCGCTGGACTCCCAGCTCCTGCCCCGACGCGACCTCAACCGCTTTACTGTAAAAATGACAATTCAGACGCAAAGTGAATAGTTGTGTCATAAAACATGGAAGCTTTTCCTAAAGAGACTTTTTCATTCAAGCTTCTGCAGGTTAAATGTGTTTGAAGTTGCTTAGCAACAGTATAGCAGGTGAAGACGACACAGAGCCGGAACGTCCTGCCCCGATATCCACAGCAGAGCTTGACCCATTGCGCGGCTGCGGTCGCTTAATTTTCTTCATAAATCAAGACTTAGAACGGCGCTGGCATGTTGGAATGGATTTCATTGGAACGTTCAAATAAACAGTCGCATTTTCCGTCATGTCATTGAAGAGTCTTGTCTGTGTAGGGAAACGTGGTACGAAGCCCGAGTGATTTGTTATGAGGTTTCTCTCCTTTGTTGTTTAAACACCAGGGAGGGAATTAACCACACTTTTCAAAGCTAATTGGCACCAGTAGCTGGATGACTGAGTGACTTTTTTTTTTTTTGGACACGCAAAACAAAGAGAAAGTGGCGATTCATGTCTAGCTGACGTCAAGAAGAAAACAGTCGGTGCTATAACTCCAGCTGCTGTGTTTTTGCCTGTCTACTCATAAGCGGCATGAAGAATTCCCCAATAAATTAGATTTTCGAGTTGATTATGTTCATCTCCCTAACGGGTTTGATGAAGTATCTTCAAAACAAAGTTCTGCTATGCCCCAAGGATGAAAACACTTGTGCGTGGTGGTGGTGGTGTTGTTACCAGCGCTTCTCTGTAAACAACATGGCATCACCGCAGGGTTTGGTCTTCCAAACGGTTGCGTTCACAAATCCATCAGGGAAACTATGTGATAGAAACGGTTTCTTTACAATAGATGCAACGTAGTGGACATTATTGGAAATTTTTCTTTGTTGATTACAGTCGCTACCAATCAACAGTTTGCTGTCGCAATTTCATGTTTTCCGTGAAAACACACTGTTGAATACGCAGAATAGCTCCTGTTATGGTTATTCCGTGTCTTCCTTTGTAATCTTGTATCTTTTTGCAGGGGGCGGGGGTGGAATGGTTACTTTCCCAATTTAGTTTTTATATTCTTGTAAATTCCTAGCATGGCTTTCTTTTGTTTTGGAAAATAAACACAATTTTTCAGACGTCTGCATTCCCCGCCTGGCCTTCCCGCTTCCCTGCATTTGGGTCCTCTGCATTTTCCAACTGCACCACGCAAAACAGTGTTTGCGACACAAACTTTGGGCTCCCGTACAGAAAGCTAGCCAGGTAGCCGTGGCGCTTGAACAGTGGAGTGTACAAGTGTTAGCAGCATAGAGCAAGCGACGGGAGATTCAACCCGCTCTGTCATCTCTAAAATCCTCAGTGTGGCTGCACTTTGGGGTTGTCTCAGGGCAAAGGGAGTTTGACGTGACTACGATTGTACCGCGAATGAGGTACACGACATGGCAAGTGTTTACTGGCTCTTTGAGCGTAACATCACTCCAAGCAGCTTAAAGTTAAACGCTGAAAAGCAGCCAGTGCTAGCAGCGGACCAGCCGACTTTACAGCAATGCAATAAACTACCAGCTAATTCTGCACTCAAAGCCCGTGCAGCATTTTGCCAAGTCTGTCACCTGCTTCATCACCCAAAAAAATATACAACCATAAAGCTGGGCCAAGAACAAGAGACTTCCATTTATGATGATGATGTATCCAATATACTGTACGTCATACCGTAGCACTCTTATTTAGTGATAAAGTTCTGCCTCAATTTACTTTTGACGCCGACACTTCACCCATTTGCTTTTGTCATGTTTGTTACAGATGTTATCACATATGATTGGCAGCTGAATGTGTGTGTGTGTTGCAAACCTTTGCGATGGTATGAAAGATAAATATAAAGATCTTGAATCAAAAATTGTCAATCGATTCACAAATTCTGATTTTTGACCCCAAAAATTGGAATCAAATACAATCGCTTGAACTCTGGGCTCCACTAATGACCCGAGTCTCAGCGTTGCTTATGCCACGATCCTGTCTTGTTTGTTCTTCCTGTCTGGCGGGATTGGAGGGTGTTCCCTCCAGAGCCGCACCTGTCTTGTATCATCACTGTAATCCTGCTGCCTTTAAAAGCTGAGCCACGCCGACAACTGGCTGTCGGATTATTCATCTGTCGTAACGATACCTGAAACAAAATAGAACAGCCTGTATACCAGTTTGCCTTTCTTTAAAAAATACATAATTAAAAATCTAAAGTGATCCAAACACACACACACACACACACGCACACACTCATAAAGTATTTGTGCATAGATAAATATCATCTGCTCACAAGTGGTTAGATTCACAAATAGAACAGAAAAGATGATATCGTCACAATCCACGCTCCACAAAACACACGGTATTCTCTTCCAAGAAATCAACAAAAAGTACCGAGAAATCTTCTGCACATGGCAACAGTGTGTCGAGGGAAAACTCACCACATTGGAGCTGAGGCAAACGCGTTCACTGTGGCTGCGCAAGGACAAATTGTCACCTAAGATTTAGATGTTTTGCCTCATTGGAAAAATGAGTTCATGCTGGAAGACAAGCATTGATTCTGTTCATCAGTCCAAGCAGTCAACAGAAGAGTCAACAAATATTTGGGGAAAAAGCTGTTGCCTGGTTTACTGAAAAACGATGTGGTTTGATTTCCAAATGTAAAGTCCCCTTGCTTCATCTTGTGCAGCAGCAAGCTGTGACCTTGAGGATGTTCAAACGCTCAAACCAAAGTTAATTTATGTTCTCATCGCTGACAAATTGGTTGCGGCGTACTTCCTAACATGGAAGATAAATATGTGGGATTCCGTCCCAGCTTTCACGTGAGTGCATGAGCCGATGAAGCTCGCTACGGTGAGAGCGAATGCGATCAAACTCAAAGAAATGCGGGGCGAAGCCTAAATTCTGTAGTGCGGTGTCAGTCTGTCGCACATGTGTAGGACCCTATATTGCGGCTGCAGCAACCCCGGTTTGAAACAAGGTCACGGCATGTGCAAAGAGCGGTTCGGTGGTCCAGTGGTTAGCACGCCGGCCTCACAGTGCAGAGGTGCAGGGTTTGATTCCGGCTCCGGTCTTCCTGTGTGGACTTTGCATGTTCTCCTCATGCCTGCGTGGGTTTCCTCCCACATTCCAAAAATATTCATGGCCGGCTGATTGAACACTCGAAATTGTCCCTGGGTGTGAGAGTGAGCGTGGATGGTTGTTTGTCTGGGATAGCTGGGATAGGCTCCAGCACGTCCTGCAACCCTTGTGAGGATAAAGCAGATCAGAAAAAGGATGGATGGATACAAGAGCGTACGTAGGTGGTCTCGAAAATGGATAACATGAAGCGGGATGAAAACTATTGTTTCGTATGTCAGACGATAATTGTGTAGTGATCGCTCCCAGTTCCAAGGCTTCTGCATTATGGAAGCTGAGAAACAGAAATCCGGAACAATATTTTTTGGCTTTCCTGATGGTTGCAATGAACAATGTCTTGGTTCTATTAAACTAATTTTATCTATGAAAACACTGTAAAAGTACATTTGGCACAGAGTTATTTGTGTGTCTTGCTCGAAGCCCACTGTGAATAATAATATTACCTTCCTCAATTTTGCAAAATTACATGGCACACAGTATAAGGTCCTTCATCTAAATGTGGTTGTCTTTGGCTTTGGGGGACCGGCTTTTGGCAGGACAAACTGTAATAGTTTGCTTAATGAATACAGTTTTTCAGGAGCCAGTGTCTTGAGAGCGGAGAGTAGCAAGCGCGGTGTGTAGCCAGCGAAGGGCAGTATTCGAACAGGGGCAGCAGTCTGAACGTGTTCCTACAAGTACAAAGACCTGTCAATCTACTTCTGTCAAAAGAGTCTGTCCTGAGAACAAATGAGATCCAGTACAAGGAGATAATCGTGCTCTTGACTAAGATCGGCACTGTTAACAATGTGCTCCTGAACGTACTGGATTCACGATTGAAGTACATTTAATTTGTATAGAGCAATACATTCTACATTTTACATTAGAGTCGAAACGTGTTGGACAATAAACTCCGCGTTAGAGTGCCTTAGCGTCTCCAGTTTGTCCCCCTGACCGGGGCAGCCCACCCTGTGCCTGCCTCCGCTCGGCATTTGAGCAAGTCCGGACCTCGCCTGGGAGGAAGCGCAATGTTTTCACTGGGAAGTTCGGGATTAGCGGACCGTTGCAGGATTTTCATTCCATCTCTTGGTAGCTGCACTCAGGAAAGGAAACCCCACCGCCAACCCCGTCCCCCCACCTTTTTTTTTGTTTTGTTTCTTACATAAGTCAGCAGATGCCTGTGTAGATTCATGAGCTTTATCTCCCACCCTAATAGTAAACTTGACTGTATCGCAGACACTTACACTACAGTGTGTCCATAGCTAATGGTAGCATGACATAAAAATATCCCAGCGAGCAATTGTACGTTGTTCGGGAACCAGAGTGCATGTACGTTTCACCTCTGAGATGTAAGCATCCTGATGCTGATTTTATCTTCCAGTTATCTTCCAGCAAATACGATGCAATCTACCCTGAGTTCATTCACATCTTCGTTATCATGCACTGTAGTTTGGAGACTTAAAAAAAAAACAGAACAGAGGAAGAAATTGTGCAGGTGAGATCACAGAACCCAGATAGGTTTTATAAACTCCGTCTCACCTCATTATACATCTTGATCTACAGTAAATACAGACAAAAACAGCCACTAAACTTGGTACATTGAGGGCACACAAGAGGAAAACAGGGATATTTTCTTACAACGGGAGACAGAGCCAATTTGTATATTTTGTATTGAGCTTATGAATGTCTCCGTTGAGCTGGGAAAAAAAGCTGTGAAGGGCTGAGATAACTGCAGGAGACTGAATCAGGACTGTGTAAATAAATATGCAGATTCTATATTTATTTATGTTGAAAATTGATAAGAGCTTATTACAGTATACAATAAAGCTCAAAAATAGATTTGTATAATCTGCAAATATTATGAGAAACCAGGTAGAAGTGTCATTAATATGAGTAAGGAATAATGGAGGTCCCAGGATAGAACCCTGTGGTACTCCGCATGTAAAAGTGGCATGGTCTGATGGCCATCCATGAATATAATTTGGAAACCATGTCCAGTATGTGTGATTCCAGAAAAATATATAATGTAACCATTTCTGAAGTAAGATATAATGAACAGTGTTGAAGGTTTCAGATAATGAAAAAAATTCTCAAGCTAATTAATTATTGTTGAATGCAATATGAACTTTGCCAACTAAATGAACTTGTTATCATTTTGTGACTCGGATGAGAAACTGTTGTTAAGATGAGCGTGTGGGCGCCAAGTGAGGAAAGGTGACATTAGCGACAAATCAGGAGAGGAGGAAGTCAATCAGCGCTACGAGAGGGAGGGCAACAAAACACGTGTGACGTGAAAGCAGAGCCAAGTGGGGAAAGTGGGAGTCAACACGCTGACAGTTAGGAAGGGAATGTGGACCTGTCCGTGCATGTGCATGCACGTGCACCCAGTTGGGCATGGCGTGCGTCTTTTCATTTGCATGCGTGTGTCTGTGTGTCTGTGTGGGTGGGTGGGGGGGCTCACAGTTGTGTTTTGCACCTGGCTGTGCTCGTCATGCGTCAACAGTGGTGAGTCGCATTCGCGCAGCGCAGAGTTGTGCTAACCTTTAAGACAAAAGGCCGTGACGCCTGTAGGCCTCTGCTTATCCTGTGACGAAAGCGCTTTGAATGTCACGTATTCTTCTGGCCGCCGTCAAAATCTGATTTAAAAGTGTGCTCCGCTCACGTTTCTTGGACAACCGCTGAGCAAGTGTGAGGTTTAAGAGCATTTTGGTCAATAAGAATATGGTCAAATGCCCCACATACGTAGAACGATTTGGAGCTCAACCAGTGGCAAAAGGCCAAAAGAGGGTGCTTCTCCACCAGAGGGCGCCACTCCACCATCACCACATTACCTGAATAAAACCTGAAAAAAAACCAAAGAATCAATAAAATTGGAATATTTCAAAATATATCTGCAGTCGTTCCTTCGTATTACATCGTACTTACATTCGTTATATAGAAGGAGTTTACGGTGATATTTTTTCCACACAAGACTATTACTGCAGAGCAATAAACGTGAGCCAGGAGGAAAAAGTCCATAAAAGACGACAGCAAATGTTCTAAGTTTGGGATCATTTCACACTTAATAAAAGAAACTGAAGTGCAGAGTGCCTTTTGCCAAGTTTGCCAGTTGCCTGACTTCAGTTACACACCCGCATGTCGACGTTAGGGTAAACATCATTAGCTAATTTATTTTAGCATACCACAAGTAACCCCCCCACCCCAAAAAAAAATAAAACTACACAAGCACATTTTTCCACATGACCTGCCGTCTGCCACAACTGACTCCAAGTCACTCAACACGCATGTGCTAATGGTTTAAGCCGCTTCACAGCTAGCCATGTTTACACCGTCATTCGCTAGCTCCCATGTCACTCAACAGGCCCCGCCTTTTCAAAAATCAGTCGGGGGCGGGGGAGAGTTTACCAAATGCACGGCCGTTCCTATTACAAAGATCGTACATGGCAAGTTGACAAGACCGTACTCTGCATTCTTCATATTGGGAAACAGGCATTCAGACAGAGACAGGCACAGATACGACAGTACTGTAGATTGTACAATGTGAGGACGGCAATCCCAAATGGATCAAAATAATCCCTCAACCTCACATGGATTTTGAAATAGGATTATGCATAAAGTTTTTGAATATATTTAAATCATAATAAACATATGGTCTGAAGAAAATTGTTTTGACTCTAACTCGTCATCTCCATTCAAATAGGCACCAATCAGGATCAAATCCAGCAACCCATTTCAACAACGCATCAGCGTTCCACGTGATGTTAATGCCACACTGACATTGTTTTTCACGCCATCACCGAACTTTTAACACCGGCCAAAATTGCAGTTTGCCGTGGCAAAAATGAACACACAATTAATCCATCAGCGGTTCAATTATACTGAAATATAAGCGTGAAGCAAAATGACCTGTAAATCAGTGCGCCTGAAAATGTTTTCTTTCAATCTGTTCCCATTGTATGATTAAATCTCGGTCCTCTTTTCAGCCTTTGAAAAGCGTCACTTAGTGACTCATCAAAACGTTTGGAAAACTATTTTCAACGATCAACAATCTCGTCGCGTATCCAGCTACACCCTGCACTTTACAGGAATGCCCGGAGCAACAGAATCAGATGCCGAGCTGACAGAATCTGTGGAGCATGCAAACTCCACATGATACTCTATCTACATTTGATTTTAAGCATTTATGCAGCCGCGGAGTCGCTGACATCATCTGATCTGGTTCATCAACACTGGCAACAACGGTAATCCTACACCTGGAAGAGGCAACCCTTTCAAACTGTGAACGTGACAGGTTTCGCTCGTCTTTCATGTGGGCACATAGTGTCAGTCGAGATTTTGGGCGAGGGGTGATAAAATTGCTGCAGGATGACAACACAAAAAGGCCTTTAATGTGCTCTAACAGACCACATAAGTGATGTGCAAGGAAATGCTGGCACAGAGAATGTCTTTGTAATGCGGTTACCGTGGAAGACGCTCCACGTCTCGAGGTTCTTCAATGGAAAGTGTCCAAATGTTGGGGAAGGATGAGTCACACCAACCTGGAGGTGATCAAGCCATTAGAGCGTTCTTGGGAACGCTATATCCATAGGAACTGCAACCCCTGAGGTCAACCGTCCTGTCTGCTTTTCAACTCCGTTTACTCCAACGGCAAAAAAATAAAAATCCAGAGGGAGTGAGAATCAGTGTGCTGATTATTTTGGCCCCCTTGGAACAATGAATGTACTTTTATTCGTACAAAAGGCCTTCAGGTTGGACACCTCTATGAAGGAAACGGAACGTTGACTGAACACAAACTGTATCAGAAACGTGAATGAATGAATTGTGACAATGTGCCTGTCCCGTGGGTGTGCAGTCCTTGACACCGATGCTGAAATCCAGATGTCGCCCAAAGTCGCCTTCTGTACTGTACATATGGCTTATATTTCCCGACTCTCCAAGTGAAATGCCGGCCAAAGACAATCAGTCCAGAGGCAGCGCTTAACATTAGGCAAACACAGGTAATTGCCCGGGGCACCGAGATTTCCAGGGCCCCTCAAACGTCTCATAAAAACTTGGTTCAGAGAGTGTTTTTCAATTCGAAACAATTATTTGTTTTTGTCTTAATTCATGTGCTTATATGAAACACATCCATCCATTTTTCAACACCGCTTATCCTGAACAGGGTCGCGGGGAGTTGCTGGAGCCTGTCCCAGCTGACTTTGGGCGGAAGGCGGACAACACCCTGAAGTGGCCGCCAGTCATCTAGAGACAAACAACCGATCTCACGCTGCCCGCACCCAAGTCAGGTGAGTGTACCGCTACACCATCAGCGAGTCACTACAACACACACGTGAACGGCCAATCCATCACGACCGCTTTAAATGGTTTCCCCTTTCATATGCAAAGGATTAATCCACCTTCTTACTGCACATGTGCAGATTGATTCAGAAAGAGGGTAGCAATTTAGCAAAACATAGTTGTCACCTTGTTGGGAGGAAAATGAAGCAGCCTTATACCAGTGGAGCACAGACAAGAAAGCGGGAGGAAAAAAACATCTTTTTTTTTTTTTTTAAACCAAAACTACCAAAGTCAAACCAAAACCGTCAATTGCAATGCCTGTGATTTCATCACTCATTTAGAGGAATCAATAAATAAACTTTGCCAGCAAGCAAGTTCTGGGAACCGGTTTTCAAAACAATACAATTATCAATTCAAGTAAATATTTGGATTTAAAAAAAAGTTTTCAGCCATAAATTAGAGATGGAAAAAGGAAGCTTCAAACTTGCCTCATGTAGCAATTGTTGTTGTTGTTTTTTGACTCCTCTAGATGGCAGTGGTGGTTTAAATAAATGAGTTGATAAAATAGCAAATCAGTGTGTTTTCAGACCAATGTTGAACAGAAAGTGCCATTTTGTGCCAAACTATTATTTTAAATATCGAAATAAAACCGAAAATATAAACAACGAACTCGATCCGCTATATTTTCAGTGTTTACAGATGTTTTTAAAAAAAGAGGTATTCGTGCTAAAAAAAAAAAAAAAAGACAGAAAAAAACATGCGTAGAGAGTCTTTAAATTCTGTACTTCAACATCGCAGATTTTTGGGGTCTTTTGTTGAGCTCAGAACTTCTTAGTTGATGATAAAAAATCATCAAAATCTTGTCAGGGCACGAATATGGAGGTGTCTTTGACTAAATACGCCCCTGGACCCACGGATATGCACTTCTTGACAAAGATGCCGATGTCCCGATGACACCCAGACTCACCTTCTGTACTGTACACACGGCCCATAAATCCCAGCTGTGCCGGTGATGTGCGAGCCAAATACAATCACTCTGGAAATGCTGCCAGTGCTGCTCATTTGCAGCATGAGTAAATGCGGCAGTTTTGCTTGGCATGCAATAAACAGCACCAACATGAATTCCATTTTTGAAAAGACCCCAGGATATCTTGTGGTCAACCAGCAAGGAACCGATATGCAAATGTCTCTCCAAAAGCAGACACGAATGCCTGCTTGAATTGATGGATTAAGGATGTTGGAGTCATTTTCAACACAATTTGACGGCTGTTATGCCAGGGAAAGTTGCTCAAGCTAGGAATATTCCTGTTTTTCAAATGATAATACGTTTGACACTTGTGTTTTGTAATCGCTCTCGCACAATTATCATGACTGCAAACAATTCCACGTCTTGACGTGTGCGAGGCGAGTACGCACATGCGTCTGCGCGTGTGTCATATCCTACATTGAAACCAGCCGCTGTTGTGATGGCGAGGTGAAAAGTTAGCGGCTGCCCAGCCCCGGCTACACAATGAAGACATCCTTGGAGATGGTCTTTGTTTACTGTCGGGTTGTCAAGGAGTCCTCCCCGAGTCAGGCAATAAGGAAAGGGATTATTTGCTTTGGCAATGGAAGAAGGATCTAATCAGATAGCTGCGACATGTGAAAACACAGGCGTCCGAGTCTCTCCATATCTGCGTCAGTTTCTGCTCACCTTTCCCACCCCTCTGACCTCGGGGACATTTTTACAGACCGTTTCTCAGGTTGGAAAGCATGTCCTATCACCCTGTTCTCATCACAGTTCGGTAGGATTCACAACACTGGAATTCATTTGTTATGCCCTTATCCCCAGTTGCTTTCAATGTATCGCAAACGTGGCATTTTATATAATAAACATGAGAATCAAATACTGGCTTCCAGTCAACAGTAGAATAGATTTTAAAGTTATGCTCCAAGTCTATAAATCACCAAAAGCCCCGAATACAAGAAATGTTCATGGGACATAAATTGGTTCTGAGCACAGCATTACGAGTGCATTAGCGGCACCCAAGTAAACATGGTGCATCAGCATTTCACTGTTATGCTGCACGCAAATGAAATCGGCTCACAACAGGACTGAAGTCCCCCCTGCCCCCACTTCCATCATCCCACAGCATCTCGAGATGTGTTGTCTTTTAAATGTATGCTGCATGCGCGGAGGTTTTTATTTTTTCTCAGCCTCAAATGAGGCTCCCATTCAAGGAGAATGGCTAGACTATTTCGTTTTTTACCCCCTCTTCCCTGTTATTTTCCTTTCACATAGAAGATATTAGGGCGCTAAACAGCGAGCAGCCAGGCTTCCTGTTCTGTCTCCCCCTGTTGGTCATTTATGTTCCTCTGCACGGGTTGTAACTGGGAAAGTAAATTCCTTATGTGTTCCACATACAATAAATCTGATTCTCACTCTCTCTTTCTCTCTCTCTCTCTCTCTCTCTCTCTCTCTCTCTCTCTCTCTCTCTCTATATATATATATATATATATATATATATATATATATATATATATATATATATATGAGGGTCAGAAAAATAAAGGGAACACTTGGAGTTACATTGTGTTGTTTAAGTGCATGTGTGTAAGTGAGAGAGAGAAAGAGAAATATTTATAGATGCTTTTTTGTTGTAAAAATGTGTCGCAATATTATATACGTTCCAACAGTTACCGGTACTTTGGTTTTACTCATTTCTAGGTTTGAAAAAGTTTTTTTAGAGTTGCTGGAATTCATTTTACATGTGCTTCAGCATGGGCAAAACTTGTTCGTTTAGTTAAAAACACCTGCAGCGAAGGGCATACGTTCATGAATCGGCATCTCTTGTGAGTACTATGAAATTCATTTACATTTTTTAAGCTTTTGGTGTGTCATTAGATAAGTATGGATTTTTAACTCTGCAATTGCGATGTGATAGTGGTGGTATAAGAGGTGGGTTAAGTCAAGGAAGTCCTAACGGGAATTGCCATGGCAGGATTCATAAAAGCGTGTTCTATTCCATTGAACTAACTGCAATTTTTTTTATTTCTCAATATGGCGCGCTAAGTCAGTCACACGGGATGGCCAAATTGCCACGTCTAATTGCCACATCTCGCTTGGGTGTCGTTGTAATGGAACACGGCTGGCCAAGAGCCAGGAAAGGTGAAGATTACACAGCGTGAGCCACTCATGGCACAAACCATCCCCACCACTCCTTTTGTGTTTTCCACACTCTCAGTATCAGGAAGTATTGTGAGGGCTGAGGGATGACAGCAGTGTTGAGGTAACCGTTATGCTAAGTGATGCATCTCAGCCCCGCATTGTGCCTCAACGCGATAATCCCGCTGCAAAGATGTGCAGATGCATGAAGAGGGTAACAAAGGCTGATTATTTCATGAGATGGAAAGTTTCGAGGGTGTGAATATTTTAGTGTGGGACATTTTCGCGTGGGGATATCTGATATCGCCGCACGTCTATAAATAGCCATACGTGAGGAGCATGGAGATGTTATTGCTATGTGATTAAAACAAGAATGAGTGGCCTGTTGAGGCGTTTCCCAACTGTCGGAACTGTTTTTTTTAGGGCTGATGGCATTTAGAGTACTGTAATTTTTTGGGTGATACGCCCCCAAAAATAAATAAATAAATCGGGCTTCTCCAACATTCCCAAAATGTGCAAGTTAGGTCAATTCATTCATTTTCCGGTCCGCTTATCCTCACAAGGGTTGCGGGGGGTGCCGGAGGCTTTCCCAGCCGTCTTCGGGCAGGAGGCGGTGGACACCCTGAACCGGTTGCCAGCCAATCGCAGGGCACACAGAGACGAACAACCATCCGCGCTCACACTCGCACCTCGGGACAATTTGGAGTGTTCAAGCAGCCTGCCATGCATGTTTTTGGAATGTGGGAGGAAACCGGAGTACCCGCAGAAAACCCGCCCGGGCCCGGGGAGAACATGCAAATTGAACCCGGCACCTCTGCACTGTGATGTCGACGCGCTAACCATTGGACGACCAGGCTGCCCACAAGTTAGGGGAATTGAAAAGTGTAAATTGATCCTAGTTTTTGGCTGGCGAGCAGTCCAGGCTGCGCCCCCTCCCGCAAAGGAGAGTTTCCAGTTCGCCCATGACCCCAAATAAGACACGTGAAACAGAACATGCATGAAGGGAAATGAATATACTTTATTTACCTCATAGGGCAAAATATAGCTATAATTTTGAGTTTCAATGAAATTGCAAACATCTTTGGTCGTTCTTCACTTTATTTGAAGTAAATCCATAAATGACTTCCCAAGAAGTTTGGGTTTGGTAATAACCTATTGTTACAAGTTTTCCGGGATCCATCTTCACGGATCCGGACAAGACAATGTCATTTTGGGATTCAAGTTCAAATGAGAGGAGTTCTAGTGGGTGAATTGAAATGAGCGTCACAGCAATGTTTTGAATTATGGTTTGGACGAAATAATGCGTATCACTCATGGCTACGCTGCGGAGGCTTGTTGACAGGCACAACAAAACGTGAAGCGCGCCAAGCGCATAAGCTAGTACGTGGCCATAAAGTAATCTTTTAAATGACATCTAAAATCGCGGGCTGAGTTATCACTTGTGATTTACTGCTGATTTCATGAGACGTCGCTGACACCGCATCAGCTGTTGTGCTTCATCGCTTTGCTTGTTTCGGGCAGCAGGGTGTCTCTTGTTTGATTCCGCACAGTCTTTAAGAAGCTCATGATGTCAGTGCCGCCGGTGCCCCGTTCCTGCAGCGCAACGGGGGCCTTGCCGATCACCTCTGCTTCTGCCTCCCTGCTCTGGTTCCGTCGCTGGCGGGCTTTAGCGGCGGGGATGGTGATGAAGCGAGTGACCACGGTGATGTGATAGCTGCGCAAAGCCAACAAACGGCTGACGCATTCCTGAAAGGCCTCGGTTAGCTGCTCGCTGGCATGTTGCTGCACAAACGTCCTCAGCGAGGGTTGCAACGAGATGTCCCGGATGAGTTGTCGGTGAGCAGGTAACATGTAGTTCCTCATGGTTGTTAGAAAGGCGCCTGCGTGATCAAACTGTCGTCACACACAAAGAGGGCCTAAAATCATTCCATAGAAAAGTGAGGCGCTTCTCTTACCACTTTTGGTCTCATGTTTAACTCCCAGAAGTTCATCGAAGCAGTGTAACAAGCTGCTCTGTGCCGCACTCCCTCCGGAATACTCCATCGGTTCCGTCCGGACACCTTCATAAACCAGACCTTTTGGCATACATGGGTTGCCTTTCCATCTAGGGTAGCATGTCCCAAAAAAGAGTGAATTAAAAGGACTACATCCCTGCCCTGTTCAAATGCGAGGTTTTTGTGGTATCAAAATAATGGAAAAAAAATAAAACGGGAGAGAAGAAATAAAAACTAAATTGAGATCAGTTTTACTTCCTCTCTTAGAATTTCTATAAGAATTAAGTTGAAATGATTGGGCATAATTTATTTGTATATACCACAACATCCTGGCATTTGGACAGGGGTGTGTCGACTTTTTATACGTACTGCCACCCCAAACGGGATGCAGCGAGACATCGAAATACCCAGATAGGAAGATCCTCATGATGCCATAGAAGACTAATGGATCCACGTGCACTATGTGAGATAAATACAGTGCAGAGCAATGAAATGAACACGTCGGTTCAGGGGTTAAGGGAGTGATGATGCTTTAGACTTCAAGAAACTACCATGCATTTGTTTGAGGCAATCCACCATGCTCTGTATAGACTGGTTGATGTCTCTCAAGGCTTTGGCCACAGCGTTAGTATCACCACATCGGACGCCATTGACCACTTTAGGAATGCTCTGAAACATGGTCACAATACTACATCAGAATCGTGTTGCCTCCTGGATTTGAAGTTCTGCTTTTGCTACACCATATGGACCCAAGTATTGAAACGTAAATGGGGAATTGATGGATGAATACAACTTTTCATCACGTTCTGGTCAATTCTGTTTCCGATTCTGTGGAAAAACTTGACCACCCCGACCGAAAACATTTGCAATCATTCGAATAATGTTTTTTTTCTGAAGTCTCACAGACACGTCCAAAATCTGGAAAAGTCTTCCCAGAAAAGTGGAAGCTACGAAGAAAGGGACCACCTAATTATTTCTATTCCATTTGCACGTTGCATCGATGAAACATCCCAATACTTTGGTCCATATATTCTAACTTTAAGTTTAAAATGCAAACACTGACTACATCTTCACCCTCAGAGCAGGAATTGCTGCGAGCTCCACCATTAACGTGACAATGAAGAAGCCTCGCACATTTTCACCACCGGGAATGCTGACCAACAGCTCCAAGTTCCTGCATGAAGTAAATCAAAGCTTCAGTTGACTTTGCACGCCACCGAATGCAACTGTAGCTCATGTGAGGATTTAAAAATGTACTCACTCTATTTCTAACGGCCTGTTATGGAAAATGACAAAAAAAAACAACAAATGGAACATTGGTAGATGAGAGTTTTTAAAAGATGCAAGAAAGATGTGCTCGGAAGTTATTTGGTTTCACCCCTCTGGATCCTTCTTGCGCCAGTTCGCTAGCACCGCGTCAGCATGGGTGAGAATTGGAGGAAGTCCTAAGCGTTGGGACAGCTCCCAGTATGGAACGGCCAGAGTGCGTGGCAGCATCTTGGAGGGAGATTTTGCGCAGAGAATACGTGTCAGCCTTCTTGTCGCCGTAACATGTAAGCCTCATTGGCATTTTCACATCTGAGCTGTAACAGATCCACCCATCCATTTCCCGGCCTATTTTTTAACACCCAGAACCCGGTGAAATGCGAGATTGACTGCTTTCACACCGTGACATGGCCTCCCGCCTTCAGATAATTCGATACGGGATGACGTCGGTGCCGGTTGTCTTTCTGGCGTGTACGCACGAAAGCGCCAATTGCTTAAATGGGTCTCGGTTGCCAAACTTGACACCTCTGTCCCGCCTTTCTGGAATTCCTTACACACAAGTTGCGTCCAGTCTCTGTTACGTCTCTCGTCATACCTCGGAACGCTGAACATTTCCAAGGTTAACTTTGGCTCCTCGTTTTGTGACAGTGCCGTTCATACAGGCAGGTACTGTCTGACCAGCTGAATCTTTTTCTATAGCTCAAAAGAAAAAAAAAAACATGAGCTAACTCCGATTTCACAACATCAGCAGTGACCTACGATCGGCTGCAGCAAACTGAGGACTGGAAATAATAATAGTGTGTTGGTATTAAAGCTAAACCAAAACAAATGTGCCATGTATCCTGGTTTAAGATGAGCACTTATGCCATAGAGAAGAGAGTGTATTGCTGTGCGTAGATAGAGCGCTGGGAGCTGTCAGGGCAGCTGGGAGGGATTCGTGTACATATTGAAGACCAAGACATTTTTTGGGGGCAACTGTGTGTGGTGGGGCGACTTATATTGGTTGCCGCTTGTTAAAGCCCCTCTGGAGTCTGGAATAAGATGCAAAAAACATCAACAACAACAACAAAAGCAAATGCAGAGTTGATCCTGTTGCATCGGTTCTCAAAATGGGGTGCCCGGGACATGCAGGGGTCTAAAAGCCAAAAAAAAGAAAGAGAGAGATACCTTGACTGTGTCGCTCTCACCCTCCTGCCAAACATATCCCATGGTCATGACACCGAGGGCTAGGTGGGCTAGTCGAAGCTCCCTATGCCTCTGCAGGTACTGGATGCTCAGTTGAGGCATCTGCACAGATACTACACTGAGCCATGACTCCATAAACTGGCTTTGTCAATTCATGGAGCCCACTCACCTTCTTAATTTGGGAACGCAACTCATGTGCCTCAACAAGCTCTGGGACTCGCTGGGCAATGTCCATCCATGGTTGGTAGTAAGGTGGAAGTTCTTGCTTTGGACACGAATGCCGAACAAAATGCACTTTGTTAGAATCGGTAATAAGGGTTAGATGATGGCTGAACACACTCGGTTGCTCCATTGGGTAACCTGACATGTGCTGTATAGAAAAAGGTTAATGCAAGAGTGATTTTTTTTCTTCTTTTGAACAGACGCAGCCTTTTGAAATAAAGTTCAAGACAAAGCAAACAGCAATGATGCCAGAATTCGGCTTCTCCCAGTCAGTTTGTCTAAATCAATATCACTAGCTATGAATTCAGTTGTCTAGCTGCTATGTGAGCAATTTAGAGTCTTATCTAACAGGAAATGTATCCTAAATGTCTTTTTTTTCACTTGGATATCATTTGACATCTACCAGACGCCGTTTACTTCCAATCTGCAACTTCTTAATGGCTACTTTCACTCGATACAGCATGTCAAAGTGGGGGAAAACACCACAGGCATTTAAACCTACCAGAGGCTCTGGTAAAATGAAGCCCAGGTCCTCAGAGAAATGGTACACGTCCAGAGAGAAAGGAGCTGTGGAGTCATTGTAAGCAGCCATTGACAAACTAAGACGGCAAGAGTTCTGCAGCACTCCGAATGCCTCACAAGACCGCTGCCTGTATGGACTCCAGCACAGAGTTCACATCAGCGTCAAACCCCGATCGTCAATAATTACGCAACGGCAAAAGTAAAAGAGAACCTCTCGTTACACAACGGCACGAAGAGTGGAAAATCAGTGCACATGCTTCATTTTTTTTAAAAATGGGGGGAGCGGGGATAGGGGCTTTGTCCGCAGCCATCTGCAGCGAGAGATAGAGTGCCACATCGAACCGCATTAGTTGTGCCAACTTGTACTGAATTATCCTGCTTTCACTTCTGCCCAACCTTATGTCATCTGTGATTTATTTGTACAGGTATTGTACTTCTTACGCCATTATTTCCCAAATCCTTCTTCCTCAACATGAAGTTAGTTCTATTTTTTTTTTCCTCTTTAATTTCATGTGTGTCCCTTGAAACAAATACATATGCGGTATACGGGGATCCTCAGTTTACAACAGAGCTCCCTTCCAACGGCACTCTCATAGCTCGTTTCCATATGTACGTCAGTTACTCTGGTTTTTATTTAGCCCCCAAAAAATGTCTGATGCAATTGCTCAGCGTCCATGTGATCCAGTAGCCGGAATGTTTTGTTCTGGTTGTCTAGCAGGCGAGGAACGGATCTCTGCGCAGAAAATCAATTATTGAACAATTACCCCCGTTCTTTAATCTAGACAACGCGTGATTGTGAAGCACAACGGTCTGGGTTACAAAAAAGAAAAATAGCAAAAACAAAAACCAAACAACTAAAAACTTAGGTCACAAATGACAAACAAAGAGGTGGGAAAGCGCAACTGTGGGTGGAAGGTACAGGAATTACCAAACAAAAATCCAACAGGTCAAAAGTGAAGTCAAACAAAATTTAAGGCAGCAACTCAAGCAGCAAGATAGGCAATACTCCGGCACCTTCCTTCCACCGAAGCTGCACCTATACCAAACAAGGCCGATTGCAAAAAAAAGGCAGAGGAGACTCCGCGACCCGATTTACCAGACGAGACTTTGGACAAAGGAAAATATCGTAACCAGCAGGCAGAAATATAGAACATGACAAAAATTATTAACCCTTTCAGGACAGCGGTGACTACAGTAGACACCTTATCACGTTAAAAGGGTCACGGGTGGGTGAAAGGGTTAATCTGTTTATTCACCCTGTTGATATTTTTGGGATCAGATCATGGATGTATAATTAGAGCTCTATCAAAGATAATGATGCTCAAATCAAAGCTGGGATTGGATGCATTGCAAGGATCATTTAGGACAGCACACCTCTAGTTCAAAAATGATCGTTACCGGAGTTGTAGTTTGCATGGATTACAACTCGATTTTGGATTATATTAATCGCTCGTGCGGGGCTCTTGGATAATTTATTCTGATTGGCGGTCTGCTTCGAGGCAGTAAAAAAACTTTGCTATTCTGTTTGCGTACTATACCCGTATACTCGAGAAGGATTTTTTTTTTAGTTTAGTTTTAGTTTAATTTACTCTGTAGCTATCAGTTATATCGAGTAATATCCTTTGATATTGGTGCTTCTTGTGTGTAATATCGAAGGCAGTTTTTCAAGCATTTGCTTTGCCGGACGTGAATGGAACACAGCAGCGGCGGTTTGACGATAACTAAAGTGTCAGCATCACCTGGTGGCACAGCCTCAACATTGCAGCAGTAATTCTGAAACGGCTTTCCACAAAAAAGTACAGTATTTTCTATTTTACAACGAAAAGAGAAGCTTTTATTGTTCTGTATCCTGTTTAACGTAGTAGTCGTTTTATGTACAGCAGCACTTGAACATAGCACGAAGGATCTTGCGATGACAATGTCAATGTAAATCTACCACGAATGGCCTATTTACAGTACTTGCTACTTTTTTTGTTGGCGAGACTTGAATACACGGACGACACCTTGTAGACCGTTATACATACAATTTGTTTCAAGAAGGGCAGTCTTCTCTTTGACTATCCGTCACGTCTACGCCTTTCATAATCAAATGCCGTTATAAATAGGTCGTGTTTGAGAATGTGCTTTGATCATCGATCGGGTTGAGCTGAGAGAGAGGTCTGGGAAATGAGGCTATGTTCAAATCTCAGAAGCCGTTTTCCAACTGCAAACTCCCTTGTTAAAATTGTCCGTTATGTTCGAGTGGAATTTTGGAATAAAATCCCATATTCGAACACTTGGGCCAGTTATTACAGTTTTTATATATTAGGTCCAATGGTGGTAATAAATGTTGTATTTTATTATTATTTTCATTCATTCATTCACCTCCCACTATTATTATTATTATCATTATTATTATTATTATTGTTATTATTGGGGCAGCCCGGTAGTCCAGTGGTTAGTGCGTCGACCTCACAATGCAGAGGTACCGGGTTCAATTCCAGCTCCGGCCTCCCTGTGTGGAGTTTGCATGTTCTCCCCGGGCCTGCGTGGGTTTTCTCCGGGTACTCCGGTTTCCTCCCACGATCCAAAAACATGAATGGCAGGCTGATTGGACATGCTAAATTGTCCCTAGGTGTGAGTGCGCATGGTTGTTCGTCTCTGTGTGCCCTGCGATTGGCTGGCAACCGGTTCAGGGTGTCCCCCGCCTACTGCCCGAAGACGGCTGGGATGGGCTCCAGCACCCCCGCGACCCTAGTGAGGATTAAGCGGATGGATGGATCATTATTGTTATTATTATTATTATTATTCATATATTAGCTGGTAGGCTACCTGGCATAAATAGTTTATGAACCATCGCAGTAGTGTGTTTGTTGAGCTTAGTGTTAGCCAAGAACATTATGTCACAATGAGCTGGCATGTGATTTCCAAAGCACCCCGCAGAGACAGATTAAAGAACATGTGCTGCTCTGCTCTTTCTAGGCCACCGAGGATCCGTGGAATGAGATTGATGACACTTGAAAGTGGATCACTGTTTAGTATTGGACGGGTGTAGCTCCCCCCTCTTTCTCCTGCCTATTATTAGCCACGGAGGCCGAGTGCGTGGAGGTGGACCCGTCCACATGACGGTCACGGTTGCAGCTCCGTGCGGTACCGGAAGGTGTGATCGAGGAGTGAGTGAGTGAGCTCGGCGTCCTCGGCAGTTGGAATTATTTTGTGTCATTACATGAGATCCAGCCGAACTAGACTGTTTTTGAAGCCTTGGCCACTTCGCCCACGAAGATGAGGTTAAACAGGGGTTGTCGCCAGGTGCAAAGCCGCATCCGATGGAGTCGTGCTTTGTGTCTCGTCCCTCGACCAACCCCATGCGGCACTTCCTCGCCTTACGGTAAGCAGGAAGAAGGAAGAGGCGGAGGGCGTGCGTGTGTTTATTATTATTATTTTTTTTTACCCC
This sequence comes from Hippocampus guttulatus, assembly GCF_054856545.1. Lineage (NCBI taxonomy): Eukaryota > Metazoa > Chordata > Actinopteri > Syngnathiformes > Syngnathidae > Hippocampus > Hippocampus guttulatus. The sequence goes on from NC_141265.1 coordinate 19,028,993, forward strand.
CTGAACGTTGTTGTTTTGATTGTCTTGCGGTGGTACGAGATAAACATGGCAAAGAGTGCATGGCGTGGGTTACATAACGCGTAATGCAGCACAGCCTCGCAAAGCCTCGGTTGCGTGGAAATGGCATTGTGGTCGTCTTTGACGTGCATCGTAAACTCCCCACAATATTCTGCATTATCATTGAATCAGCACGGAGTTCATCCGTCCGTACTGCCGATTTCTATAGGGCAAAATATTGAAAAATATAGTTTGGATTGAGTCGTAATAGAGGCCCAGGGCACGTTCACAGTAGGAACTATTTTATAATGGATGGCACCTTCAGTGAAGTCAAGATTTCAATGAAGACTGTTTTTTTTATGAATGGCTGAAGATGCTTTAATCCCTGTGGGGGGAAAAACATCAACAATGAGGAATAAATTGTAAACAGAGACGCTATCTGTGTTTTGAATGTGTTGAAATGGAGGAATACTGTCATGAACTGAACAGAAGAGTCCCAACGGATCTAATTCAGACAAAAATAGCACCATTGACAATGACTAACCTAAACCGCCCTCACTCTGGTTCTTTCATCAGAACAAGGACTGTCTGTATGCTGTCCTCACAAACATGAGTTACACTCGCTTTCTATTGTAGCCTAGCCACAATCTCCATTTAGCAGCACCAGATAGAAGCTGTGACATAAAACGAGAGGCTACAGTTACCTTGGAAACCACCCCTGGCCCGACAGTCACCATTTTCCAGATGCACAAATAATCAGTTTATACAGGATGTTCCCCCCCAGGCGACATAGTAGATGAGCAGTTAATGCATCCGGCTCACAGTTCTGAAGATGGGTAAGGGCCTTTGTGTGTGGAGTTTGCTTGTTACATATTTTACACAGTGTGCAACCACATTATAGCAGTTTTTAAAAAAATGGCTGTTCAGGTTACAGCTCACATTTCATGGTGGTAAAAGTTTTGAAATGACTTATCTTGGTATATATTTTTTATCTATACTGTCTACTTTTTAGACACATTAAAAAAAACATGGTCATGATGGCCATAGAACTAAAAACTGAGGACACTGTGACATAGAATGGCTCTGACTGATATCATATTGTTAACCTACAGTTCATTACACACACGCACACACACACACACACACAAACACACACAAACAAAACCAAGAACACATGAGAGCAAACAAAATAAAGCAAACACAAAAATCTGATTCTGAATAAACCCAATCACAAAATGTAGAGTCTGAGATTTATGCATCTGAGGATTTGTCGACAACTGCGTTGCAAAATGTAAACGAGCGCTTTCTATTTTTGTCTCGCTTGCCCCCTTTAAATACTAAATTGTGACATCATGACAAAGGACTTGTGAATGGGAAGTCACGAAACCATTCACCGCTCGCTCTGTGTGCAGAGTGCGCAAGCGGAGGCACAATGTCTCCTATCCACTTCGATCCAAGGATTCCTCGTGCGCTGATGCGACAATATGCTTTGGCCTTTGTTCCGACAGGTCGCATTTGACAGATTCTGATATGGACTATGAGAGGCCGAACGTTGAAACCATCAAGTGTGTGGTGGTCGGAGACAATGCGGTGGGAAAGACCCGCCTTATCTGTGCCAGGGCCTGCAACGCCACACTCACTCAATACCAGTTACTGGCGACACATGTGCCCACAGTCTGGGCTATAGACCAATACAGAGTCTGCCAGGAGGTGAGGATGCCTACCCATAACATCATTTTGACTATTTGAATAAAATAAACCTTTGTGGTTACTCACTCTTGATTGGGAAATGTATGACTCGATGACACAGTTGATCTTTTTCAAGGTTTTGGAGCGCTCCAGAGATGTCGTAGATGATGTCAGCGTTTCCCTCCGTCTCTGGGATACTTTCGGAGACCACCACAAGGACAGACGATTTGCATACGGCAGGTGAGGATGAAGGAAATTTGTCTGAGCAATTCACAAAGGTTTGCTCTGTTTTTATTCAAGCGTTTTCTTGCATTCAGGTCCGATGTGGTGGTACTGTGCTTTTCCATCGCCAACCCGAACTCCCTGTATCACGTGAAGACCATGTGGTACCCCGAGATTAAACACTTCTGCCCCCGTGCGCCCGTCATCTTGGTGGGCTGTCAGCTGGACCTACGCTACGCAGACCTGGAAGCAGTGAACAGGGCGCGGAGGCCTTTGGCAAGGTATGAGGTATCCGTAGAACAACATGTAAGACTTGGAATAATGATTATGTCGACGGATGGGCAATTGTTGACGGCTAATCATGGACATTAAAGCAATGAGGTCACGCCATTACCCAAAAGCAATTGATGCACTCACTCAGATTGCTCTGATGTCATCTTTACCTTACAGCTCAATGACTGCCAACTTCCTGAATGCTATTGATCTGATTGTTTGCCGCAAAGATTTGAATATATGTGATGTATTGAACTGTACGATTATTAACTCATTCAGTACCAGCCAATTCTGGACCAAGTCGTTTAATAACGTCTTTGGGAGTGAATGAGTTAATGGATGTATTGCGATGCACTCATAAATCCTATCGTGATTTTTGTGTCGTGTCAAAAATTAGATAAAAATGATCACGGACTGTTATCTGGCAGAGTCCGAGTTGACTTGTTATTTATGCTTTTCAGACCCATTAAATCCAATGAGATACTGCCCCCAGAGAGAGGCCGGGAGGTGGCGAAAGAGTTGGGAGTGCCGTATTACGAAACCAGTGTTGTTGCTCAGTTTGGAGTCAAGGACGTTTTTGACAACGCCATCCGAGCTGCGCTCATCTCCCGCCGCCACCTCCAGTTTTGGAAGTCTCATCTCCGAAATGTGCAGCGGCCGCTTCTGCAGGCGCCATTCCTGCCGCCGAAACCCCCGCCGCCTATCATCACTGTGCCGCCGCCACCGACGACCACAGAAGAGCACCCGGTCGGTCTTCTGGAGGACCCCCACTGTGCTGATGTCATCCTGGTGCTGCAGGAGCGCCAAAAGATCTTTGCGCACAAGATATACTTAGCGACATCCTCCTCAAAGTTCTATGACCTCTTCATTATGGAAACGCAAAACGAGGAGAGCGAACGTCCCTCTCGCGGTCCCCTCTCGGGCCGAGAGCTGCTGATGCGCGCCGCCAGCTTCGACGTGTGCGAGAGCAGCGACGAAGGAGACAGGGCCAACCTGCGAGCCTGCACCAGTGACGGAACTCTGAAAGACTCAGAGGGAGGCCGTCGGGGACGCTTGCTTTCCTCGTGGAGCCGAGCGTTCGTCAGCATTCAGGAGGAGCTCGTGGACGACCCCGTCACGTACAGCCCCAGGCCCATGACCGTAGTACACATGGACCAGTCCATGCAGCCGGGACCCTTTCGAGCAGTGCTTCGCTACCTGTACACGGGGCAGCTGGACGAGAACGAGAAGGAGCTCATGCACATTGCGCACATCGCTGAGTTGCTGGAGGTGTTCGATCTGCGCATGATGGTGGCAAACATACTCAACAATGAAGCCTTCATGAACCAAGAAATCACCAAAGCCTTCCATGTACGCCGAACAAACCGGGTCAAAGAGTGCTTGGCTAAAGGAACCTTCTCTGGTAGATACAAACCTGTTTTACTATCTTGCCGACGCGAGGCAAATCAACACAAAAACACGTCGCCCCCTCCCCATTCTGATCATATTGTCTCCAACATTAAAGTACCTGGAAAGTGAAAATATGATCATACGAGGTTGGCTGTCGTAATCTGGTTGTGTCCGAATTTAGCAGACATGCACATGGTCAATAGCACAGTCATTACATTATGTCCGAGAAAACAGTCCAGCCAAATTGCGCTTTGGCAAGATAAGGCAGTTGCTGGCGTTACCGAGTTTGCGTTTCGTGACCTGAGTTCAAAGAACAAATTGGCCTGTCATTTTTGTCGTGCAGATTTAATTTTCAAGTTAGACGATGGAACCATCATGGCCCACAAGCCTCTGCTCATCTCAAGTTGTGACTGGATGGCAGCGATGTTTGGTGGACCTTTTGTGGAGAGTTGCACAAAAGAGGTAAGATGGCAGTGTGCTCTGAAATGGGACTGCACTTCTTTCTGCCAATTATCACCAATTCTACTCCTGGATTTTACTGTTTCAAGACCCTGATGCGATTGTAATTACTGGCGAATCAAGTAGGGCACACCACTGGAGAAAATTTCGCCGCTCGGCCGTGTGCTCGATGCGGACAATGTCATTTAATCAGAGGCTTGCAAATGTGTGGTCATCGAATTACTCTGGCTTCTGTGCTTCAGTTTTCAGCTTGGTCGAAAAGGGAAGGATTTATGTGTATCGCTTTATATGTGAGGTTGAAAAACCTCTGATTGTCTTCCTCATGGGTCTCCAAGGTGCTGTTTCCCAACACCACTCGCAGCTGTATGAGGGCTGTGCTGGAGTATCTTTACACGGGCCGCTTCTGTTCTCGCACGGACCTGGATGCCATGGAGCTCATTGTTCTTGCCAATCGTCTCTGCCTCCCCCACTTGGTTGCACTTACAGGTCATACATTTACATATGCAACGCAGTTTTTTGCCAGACTAGTTAATGAAAAGCTTAAATGACTGGATTTAACATTCCTCGCAGAACTCTACACAGTAACGGTGCTGACAGAGGCAGCGATGATGGGAGCCGACATTGATGGCGAGGTTTTGGTGTATCTGGACATGGCCCAGGTATTGTGACACTGCGATCTTCATAAACTAGAGGAAGTCATGTCTTGCGGAAGGAGGCATTGCTGTGTTGGCCAGCTGACCATATCTGTACTGCATGCTAGTTATGAAGACGGCTGCATGTGAATTAAAAAAAAACCACACAGTAATTGATCTGTTTATGTTGTGCTAGTTCCACGGTGCCCAGCAGCTGACTGGCTGGTGTCTTCACCACATCTGCACCAACTACAACAGCGTTTGCCGCAAGTTCCCCCGAGACATGAAGGCTAAGTCTGCAGGTAACCGGCAACCGAAACAGTTGCATACTCTGCATACTCACAGATTCGAATATTCATCATTGTCTTTTTTTCTTGTATTTTTTTTCCACCATTTTCCACCTCTTTTTAGGAGTTGTTCTAATTTGTCTGTTTGTATAAAGAGACCGTTCATATTAATTAACCCTTGCAGATTATAAGACTGAATATATATATATATACTTCTGAAGGCCCATTGGTAGTCTTGCGGTCCATATTGTGTGCCATTCACTATCACCGAGCATTTGATTGGTGAATGGTAAAGATGACTGATATTCGCACCAGCCTTCCTCCATCAAGCCAAATCCATCCATCCAACCAATTGTTCGGATTCAGATCGTGGGTATTCCTGGTCCTATTCCAACTGACTTTGGGAAAAGAGGATTGGCTCCTATCTGATTATGGGGAATGACGACATCCAATCATGCAGTCATTTTCCATTTCCAATGCAGATAACCAAGATTACTTCGAGAAACATCGCTGGCCACCAGTGTGGTTCCTGAAAGAGGACGACCACTACCAAAGAGCTCGGAAGGAGCGCGACAAGGAGGACTACCTTTACCAGAGGCGCCAGTGTAAACGCAAGTGGCTTTTCTGGAACCTTCCTTCATCCCCCAACTCAAACTCTTCTTCTTCTGGTTCATCCGCTGTCATCTGAGCAAGTGGTAAGACTATGTATGCCCATGTGAAGACGAACAACTAATTATCGACTGCGGCCGCACAGGTTTTTCCTCGTGTTTGTTTGCGTTCCAATATTCACCTTTCCAATATCGGCTTAACGTGTCCTTTTTCTTCATCTATTGAAAGGATTTCTTGGTGCCCACAGGACTGAAGTGTCAATCACCCAAAAAAAAAAAACTCTTCTTGCAAATGACCCAGATTTCAAAAGAGAATAAACACAGTAAAAGAAGTATTCAGCTGTACGATAATGACCTTCATCCAACCTGAACTGTCAACCAAGTGCTGCTTATTAGCTGCAACAACCAGCAAATCAACACACAACCCGAGTCTCAGAGATAAAGCACTTTGCCCTTAAGTGTTTATACAATCTACCACACAATGAGTACAGTCTGTCATCAACAACGGGACTGTCGCTTGTCCGCCATGTAAACAAGTTTGGTGTCTAAATGTGACACTGTCGGCACGTGTGTTCGTTTCCTTGAATGTTTGTATTCACCTCGCAGAGCTAAAAGTGAGTCTGGATAATGCTGAGTATTTATTATGATGTGTCGTGATCTTGTCTGTGTCCTCGCAAGGGCTGTCGTTTACATGAATGCATTCATTGTCCTGAGACACAAGAGATGATCTTTTCTTTCAAATTTCAGACACACACACACACACACACACAAAAGATCAAATCACATCACTTATCACAAGGGATGGTGAAAAATAATGATTTATCCGATTAGTTGATCGTTAATACCTGGCTAGCTCGCCTTTTCTGGACTCTTCATCACACACGAGAACCCTCTCTTTGAACATTACAAGACAGGAAGTATGGTGTCATTGAAAGCTGCCACTTACGGGGAAGGAAAGATTCCAGTGGGATATGAACCGATTTATTCCCAAACAAAGATGTATTGCTCATTTTTGGTCATTTCTCACACTTTGCACTACAGTGGATGTTTGACATGTTTTGTGTTGTGTGTGATTGTAGGCTCGACTGCGGCATTACATTGGTTTGCAAACATGATGTTTAGTGAACAAGGGAAGGATTATAAATTGTACATTGAATGTTAGGTTAAGCGCGTTGATGTAATGCGCAGTTTCCTTATTGTTGTGCACTGCGGGCAGTGAGCGGGACAGCATTAATACGTTACAGAATATGGATGTGACTAATCGTTTATGTGCAGCTACTTACCGTTGAGGAAAAATGACCCAATGAATCATTTCGCTGGCCTCCGGTCACATCGATATGATATACTGTAGTGTATACTGTAATTATAAAGTAGAGATGTTTAAATTGGACTTATATTGCAACAGGGACACATTACTATGAAGGGTTATTCAATAGAATCAATAAAACACATTTTGATTTTATTTTTATGATGAAATATTTGGAGTCGCAACAAGATCTGAAAACCGGAAAGGGATATGAATCAAACGAATGTGTAAACCGATTTCCTGCTTGTGCCGTACTCCATAAGAAAAAAAAATGGAAAAAGGTTCCCCACCACTGTTGTACATTAAAAAGAATTTATCTCCTCTCTCAAAGCAACAAAAATATTTTGTTTCAAAAAAAGGGAAAAAAATGCTCCTAAAAAATCTTTCACGTGCTTTTCATTGAACAGCAACAATACTGCATGTGAAATTCAACGGAGACTCGACATTGTTAAGGAATAGTTAATTAGCAGAATACAAAAGTAAGAGGAATTGATATTTTCTTTCCCAGTGGTGTGTTTTCATTCATAAACATGCATTGAATGCCTCTGCGTTTTGCTTTTAGAGAACCTTCTGCTGATGTTTTGCATCAACGACACCTCATGCCTTAATGTACAGTACAGTGTCCGTGTATGGTATTGAATGTAAAGTAGTGTTACTTTGTTGGTATCAGTGTTCATATTTCAGAATGTGGATGTCAAGCAAGTGGTGTGCAGTTTGAGTGCTTTAGTTTGAACTCGGCATATCTTCTGTAATGCTCACAACACAAAGCAAATTTCATATTCTGGCCAAGATAAAGTGAAGTAAAAACAAATGTTTGCAGCATCTAATGAAAGCAGTGATATAAAATTAGTTTGTTCCATTGACGCCTGAATTATTCAAGAAAAAATTTTTAAAAACAGCGTGACCGTGGGAAATTACACTGGAAGTCAAAATTGTAAATAACTGCAAGCACGATGACCTGCGTATTTAAATAAGGTTTTCTACTGTGCATATTGAAATTTCTGACTTTGAATCTACAAATTTGCACTGCTTTGTAGTGAAAAGTTCTATTCAAATGACATGAATCATCAGACATGTAGACACCTTCAGGTAAAATAAAAAAAAACAAGATAATCAAATTCATTCTAGGGCCCTTTTTTGTGTTTGGGTGCTAATATCCCCGCTGCAGAGAAGCACAAACCAAAGGGAGCTTAAGCAGCACCAGGAATATATAAATATCGATATGCTGCACAATCACTATTGCATAGTTTAAGAGGCCTTGTTTGGAAATTCAGAAAAAAAAACTTTAAACAAAAAATAAAGAACTTGAATGTTTTGTCAGTGTTCCAAGCCTCGGTGACGTTTTCCTTAATATGTCATCGGATGGTTTTGGTTCTCAAATAGCTCTTTGTATTGTTTTATTGATCTGGAATTCTGTAGCATGTGTTCTTGAAAATATGTAAATAAATTTACTACATAAAACAATGCAGTGTTTGTTGCAGTTTGTATGTACAGTATGATGATATTCTTGGATATAGAGGTCACAAGACACTTGAAACTTTTTTCTATAAGACCAAAAACGTTTGAGTGCGTCCGCACGGATTCTTGACCGCCTTTCTTTTCATTGTGTTATTATTAATTTATGGTTTTAACTCTTTGCTTTTATATGTCTGATTTTTACTTTATGCACAACATTTTGGATGCAGATATGGTTGTTTTTAAATTTCTCTAAAAATGAAGCTGAGTTGAGAAATGAAAACAAAGGCAAGTGAAAAAGAAGAGGGTGCTGCGACAGTTTCTCAAGCCTATGCCCTTTTTACAAAACAAACAAAGAAAATTGTCCAAGCGCCAACACAAATATCATCTCATTCAGTGGAATTAAGTCATGAAAACAAATATATATATTTTTTAAACAAACGGGAATGAATAAACAAGAACGCTACACCCAATTAAGCCAAAACGAAATACAGTATGCAGTTTATTTTAGTCTAGGTTCATCTATTTAGTCAATACTGTCCTTTGGGGTTAAACATTCTTTTAAAAAATGTAATTGACCACACGTGACCTTTTCCTTCCTTATATTCGGTGGTTTTGGTTTTGAAAAAGCTCTTTGTATTGTTTATTGATATGGAATTCTTCTGTAGCATGTGTTCTTGAAAATATGTCAATAAATTTACGACAAAAAAAACGGAGCGTCACTTTCTATTTGTGTGTATGACTCTAGTCTTTTATTTAAAGCCCACAAAACACTTGTAACTTGTTTCTTTTTTTTTTATGCGACATGCCCAAAATAAATACGCAGAAAAATAAAATCATCGTTACTTTAGACTTACACGCCTTTAGTGATAAACAACCCAACACTACGCAACTTTCTCAACACTAAAATGGCGACAAAGATAACATGAAAATTAAATCATAATAAAAGATCCGTAGTTTTTGATGAAGAGAGCCGCGCTTCCGAGAGGTGGCACTAACAACTTGGTGGGCGGGCTCGACTCTTTTTTATAAATAAAAAGGAGGTTACGCCGTGGTGCGACAGGTGTAAACGTCAATCAACGGACGTTTGAAAGCTTGCTAGCAATTGAAACTGTTGCTGACGAGGAAATCAGCTGCAATGCGAAGCAACAACTTCGGAGCAATGGTATGATTACACGTCGCACATGAAAGTAAATTAGAAGTTTTATTGCGTCGTGAACAATATTGGCAAGTGGAGTAAAGCGCGATGTTAACGATAGATGCGAACTTCCGGGATGTTTCCTGCTGTCAACAAGGGCGTAAATCCGTCTAAATAAGATATCTTGGTTTACTCTTTTCGACTAAGAGTTGTCGTATTACTGTTGTCACTTCGTCTGTCCGACCCGTTTTGAGGTTGATATGGAAAATAATCAGCGAGCTATGCGATTTTGTTTCAATTTGCAGGTTTTATTTTTCCTGTCAAGCGCCAGGCTCGCGAAGACAAACAGCTGCTATTTATGTCACAAATGAGATAAACATATCGGGAGCCCCTGATGCACACTAAAACAAGTTAGCCACTAACGCAACGGTTGACAGCAATGTTCTACAGGTGTTTCCTCAAGTCCCCGAGTCACAATTGCTAAACGGTACTGTATGTCTAATATAACTGAACACTATTGTATTTTGCAGTCTTTGTTGCCCGTCTTCCTGCTCTTATGTGGCTGCATGTCGGGGTCTCACCTCACGGAGGCCTCAGACGACACCCTGAGCCCTGAAGATGCTTCTTTTTGCGAGTAAGTACAATAAAATAAGCACCGTATTAGCATGGTCCAATAACTGGTTCGATAGTTTCCCGTGGTTTTAAAAACTCCACATTAATACTGGTTGTCACAGGTAATGAGCTCTTATTTTTGAGGGGACGTCTAAGCAGGGCACAATATGACTGAGTGCTTGCAGAGTTGAGTGATGCCACCAAATATTTTTTTCCTCCTGGATGAGCAGAGAGGAGAGGGGTGAGCAGTTACAAACAGAAGCGGGAGGGAGCCAGATGAGAGACCGCAAACATGGATGCCTTTTTGCTCTGATTAATGTGCATCATCCTAAAAAACATATTTGTTGAGTTTTGACATTACCAAATAGTCTATTGTTTTTAAATAAATAAAATGGATTGTGTTCAATGGAGGAAAATTGCAGTTTTCTTTACACAAATGTTTTTTTAAAAAGTCATTTCAGAGCGGTCATTTTATTACCATGATTCACAATATTTTTCCTACCATTTTAAGAATCTAATATCAGCCTATGCCTACATGAATGACACTCGGAGGGAGATCTTAATTTAACACTGTGTTCATTTTGGGGTGAATATAGATTCATTAATTTATTCTTTGAACTGTCCTTGTTATATTTCTGTTTTTATTTTTTTTCACTTCATGTACAGCAGTTTGTATGCAGTTGTGGCAGTTTTAAAAGTGCTCTATAAATAAAGTCGAGTTAAGAATTACAGAATTGTACAAGAAAACAAATGCCAACCAAAAAGGCATAGGGTGAAACCGCCTCTTATCAAGCCGATGCCTTTTTCCCCCAAACAAAACATAGAAAATCATCCAAGTGCCAACACAAATGTTATCTCACTTTTTTTTTAATCACACAAAACTCATCCATCCAGTTAAGCCAACCAACATTGACAATATTTATACACTTTCCTTCATGCTTGGTTTGTACTGTATGTTTATTCAATACTTGAAATATTCTTTTTTACAATGTAACTGAACCATACGTTTTCATCTTGGACTCATACTGAGATCCATGTATCGTGTACAACACCAGTGCCGTTAGAGAGGGTAGCCAACATATTCGAAAAAGATCATCCATCTATTTTCTGTAGCATTTGACTCCTCATTGGTTCGAGGTGAGCTGGAACCCATTCCAAATGACTTTGGCGAAGAAGCAGGCGACACTGTGGACTGGTTTCCAGCCACTCTCAGGGCACATAAAGACAAGCCAGCATTCCCACCTTGGGAAAATTCGTCTTCAATGAACCTTACCTTACCAAACCGAGCCATGTTTTTGGAATACAAAAAGCAGATGCTAGCGCTACACAGGAAAGCTTAACTGCGATTCGAACGCCAAACCTCAGAACTGTGAGGCTAGCGGGCTAAACTTTAGTTCACCTACTCACTGCAACTACAATGATTCAAAATGTGTCCTTTAACCTGTTGTGGCTGACGAGGGTTGATGCATTGTGACTGACGGGACTATCATTTTATGTAGGCCATAGCGTATAATCATGCCACAAAAAAAAAAAAGAAAATCACTGAATTATCCAATCAAAAATTTTTTTTTTGTTCCTTTAAGCGGCGACCTTGAGGTCCAGTACCCAGAGCTGCTTGTTAATAGATGCCTGATTGTTCCAGAGGAATTTCGAGAGAAACTTACCACCATCTGGGGAGCTCCACTTATTCGGTACCCTCATGCACAGGAGGTAAAACATGATCCGTGGTGTGTGTGTCAAATCCAAGAGAATAACAGTAATCATCAACAATCACATCTCAGATTATCTTGTAATTTCTATCATCTTGATCAAGAACAGATCGTTCAATTCAAGTCCAAGAGGGATATTGATTATTTAACAAGAGTGAACGACTGAAAGTGTAAACAGAAGAACTTGAGGACTGGAATTGCCTCCCGGTCGAGATGGTGAAATATAAAAACATGTGAAGTGATTTAAATTTCATCTCAATAGTCAAAATGGTCATCCCCCTGTTTGAACACCAGAGTGCACTAATGTTTCATATTTGTTGTCATGTAATTATCTTCTGTACCAATCTAGCACCAGTGGGTGGTGCTACCACTTCATTGTTAGCGCCATAGTGGCAACGGACAAATAGACCATATTGTGATTTTTCAGTAACTTTATTTTGTAGGCAGAATTTTGCATCCTATGAAGATATCTACTGTTATTTGAACAATTTAATTAGCACACATACTTATTTAAAAAAAAAAAAGAACAATGCATGAGCAAGATCTGAGTTTAAAGCCCAGTTATTATGGCAAATAATTCTTAAAATGCAGAAGCAATTTGTTTTTGTGAATTTGTTTAAAATTTCTGTTTCATTGTGGATGTAATTTTTAAGTGTTACATCATGCATGCTTGTGTTGAATGTAATAAAAAAAAAAGCTACAGTAGCATCATGCTGCCTCACGATCGAGATGTCCCAAGTTCAAAGCGCAGCTCATTTCTTTGTGCGCTTCGGCCTTCCTCCCACATTCCAAAGCATGCCTGTTGATTTGAATGAAAACTCTAAATCGCCCATAGGCGCGAAAGGTTTTTTGTCAATATGCGATTGGCTGGCACCCAGTCCCGGGTCTATGTAACTGGCCCCTCGCTCAAAGTCAGCTGGCAGAGTTTCTAGCTCGCACACAATCCAAGGACTATGGAAAAATGGAGAGAAGTCGGATGATAACTGCACCCTGTCAACTTTTTCTGGGTCCCTGAAATGTTCCACTTGACTAAAATCGTTGAATTCTAGCTGTACTCTTGACGATTAGCGCAAGAGTAATTTTCCCATCGTAGTTTTGTGTTGAGAGCGCTCAAGCGCCCTATTGATGTTGACGTTAAAAAAAAATGTAATTGAAATCCAGCTGGATGTAATATCTCGTCTGTGGATTCAAAAGCTAAGCAGTCCGGTTTGAACAGGATCTATTGCCCAAACCCCATTTGATCTATGATCCTATAATACTGTCTGGACTCATTCACTGTTGTGACCAGACAGCAAAAACCATTACACGTAAAAAGAAATCAATACAAACTTTCTTCGCTTTGAAATGTAATTCCCCCGTTTCCCTGACACTCAAGCAAATTGGCACCGTTGAAGGGGGCTGCGATTGTCGCTCGTGTTGTTGGTGTGCCAGTTCACCACGCTTTCTGTCAGTGTGCCACTGCTATTCTCCGCCACTCAGCCTTGCAAACCTGTGGCAGCCGTACAGAATAGTGGCTGCTTCGGCTCAAATCCACCCACTGTGACACCCACTTCATTGCTGAGAAGGGAGGCATGCCTGCTGAGTAATTGTAATGGAGTGTCTTGGGCACTCGGCCTTTAAACACACCCCTAAATACACAGAAACCGCTTAAGTCCAACACTTTGAAATTCACAACATATGCAGCCGACCACACTCTTTTTTATTTTTTTTTTTTTTTTTTGAAAAGTAGGCTTTGTCTTTTGGACGTCGACTATCATGTGCGAGGAGCTCATGTGCTCCTGATTTAAGCCAGAATCAAGTGATAAAGTTTGTGTTTCATGCTTTTTCTTTTTGGGACTTTTGACCCTTTCAAACATAAACGTGTTGGTAAGAAAAGAACATGAAATGAGAATGCGAATATGAACAGGAAGTTACTGTGAAGCTTCTGTTAAGACGTGCTACCAGTTTAATTTGGTAGCGTCGTACATTTGTTATCGTTGCCCCTATAGGACACCTTAACCAATCTTTTTGTGGTCAGAGTATTGGTGTGTGTCTTGTGTTGCAAGTGCCGTGCATTTGAGTTTCATCTGTTTGTGCTCTTTGTCAAGAGAGTACCGAGTAAAAGCATGCTAATATTAGCTTCTCCGGCTAGTTAACTAGCTTGCCACCGACGAGTTAGCTGCCATAGTGTATACGTGTGCTATGTTATAAAGTTGATTGCATTTTCCACTTGCTCGTGTTTTACCGTTTACTTTTTGTTTCAGGAATTTAGGTGTAATTCCAAATATATTTTAGTGGCAGTGGGAAGTTTTGTTTTCAAAACAGAATATGCTCAACTGATCAAACTCAACAAATCTTCCCCTGAGTGTGAGACAAGGAATAAAATGTTAACAGTGGGACAAAAATGGGGGCGGGGGGAACGTTGGTTCTAAGGAACTGATGACAGAAGATGCTTTTTAGTGAGGTGGAGAGGTATTTTGATTACTTGGGCATACAATTGAATCCGAACTTCAAGTGTAACGGATAAAAAGGCCTACCTTGATTTTTCTTTTTTTAGCATGGGTTGCATTTTTTCTCCTATCATGATAGAATGGAAAGTCACAAATGTATGTCCTACAACACTGAAACTTTAAAGTCACTCTAACACAGGAGTTTTGAGTCGGGCTCAAAGCCAAAAGGGCTTTCAAATGTCTTTGCTTTTGGTCGACATTTGGATGGATGCAATGAGGGTTTAAAGCCTGAGTGTGATTAGAGCTGCCTCAATGTGATGATCTCTTGAGCTTCTAATAGTGTTTTTTTTCCTCTGTCTCTTTCTTTGCTGCTTTTCGCTCTCTGTGAATGATTTTTATGCTTTGCTAAAACATGTGGGGGCGTTGAGAGAGGATTTAAATGCAACGATCCTCCTCTTCTTATTTGTGTGTGTGTGTGTGTGTGTGTGTGTGTTTTGTTTTGGTGAATCTCGGCGTTCTCTTCTGCGAGCCTCTGATGACGACAGGGCAGCTTTAAGCCTGGCAGTGCCCACGGCAGCTTGCCGTCTCCGCGCTGCCCACTCTCCCCCATGTTTGGCATGCCGTAGACGCGAGGGTGGGGTTCCTCTCGCGCAGACCCTGTCATTCCCAGGAAAGCCTACACGTCCACCCATGCAGGATTCCTGACAGGCCCCCACATTGGGACTGGAACACCTTGTAGAATGAAAGTTGGGAAGACTACGGCGTTCGTTTAGCTAGGCTAGCAAATATGCATGATACATTCGTTATGACCACAAGGCTCAACAAGTGAATCATGTCCTGTAATGTTTTCCAGTGATCTATTTATTGAACTGAACTTGACAATTGTTGATAAATTTGGCTTGGAGGGTGACAAAATGTTTGATGTGTTACGTGTATAATTAACTTGAATACAAAGTTGATATTTCATTGTTTAAATTATACTGCGCAGCCAGAATTGTTTCCATGTTGCACGAGTTCCATTTGCGGTTCTGTGACTATCATCACACCATCATCTTTGTCATCTCTATTGAAAATATAATGCCATGGAGAGGATAGTAACAAGTCGTGAAATTGATATTTTTTAATAGTCCATTACATATACTAATTAGATGCCCCCCCCAACCCCCATTCAGTAAAGGGAAAGCTGGCATGCACGGCTAGAGATGGCAATTAGTCAGTAACTTGACTGATAGTAACCTTAAATTCTTTTGCTTCATATATAAACTATAACAGAAATAATTCCATTTTTGCAACTCTCCTTCAAACAAAGGAGGAACAACTCTACCGATGATGCTCATGATAAGATGCAATCATTTTAATAACATTTGCCCACCAAGTTTACCGAGCTTGATAGCAAAGAGAAAGCGGCAGGTCCTGATTGGAAATAAAACGCCAGCCTGTGCTTCCTGGTTATTATTCAGTCGTCACACGGAAAGTCTTACCTTTTCAATTCGTATACATCGACGGGAAGCTCTGTTCAAACTCATAATGTGCAGAAGGAAATGCAACTGACGCTTGGATCAACATGCAAGATTAAATTTCTATTTTTAAGATTTACAGGCACGTAACATTTAGCAGGCAATCATTTTGTCGACTGCTCGGTGATGCTGTCACGGTAAAGTTTTGTTTTAATCTGACCTTCCCAGTAAGCAGATGTGACCCAAAATATCAAACTTCACTCCTTGTTAATTTGAGCGTCTACTTCCTCGTGTTAATTTTATTTTAATTTTTTATTTTTTCCCCCCTGCTTAAGAACATTTCAGTCCTCATCTAAACTCTCTTATGTTCATAGTTTGCATAATAACTGATTTAAAAACTAAACGTAGACAAAACTTTTAGGAAGGATTACTGCGGTGCTTACGCTTAAAACTGGGTTAATTTATTTATTTTTCAGATGCTTGACAGCCTCTTTTCTTTTACGAGCACGTAATCCCGAAGTGAAGTGATCACATGAAGTTTACTTTAAGACGCACATGCGTGGCTTAGTGGCACTTTGCCCAAAATGTTTTGTGGTCCGGCACAGGGTTTAGTTACAGATGTGTCCCAATCCTCTGATTCACCTTCTTTAAGAACAGCTTCGGGGCTGCTCATTATGCTTAACGCTCCATAATGCCTTCCCCTTCATCTTCCCCAGTGCTCTTATTGTCTTAACTCCGAGCGAGTGTTAAGGGAAAAACAGGTTAATACACATTTGGGAGATAAAATAAGATGTTTGGGGGTTTTTTTCCCCCCCATGGGGAAAGTTTTTCATTGGCATATGAGGATTCTTTCATTTTAGTTTAGTTTTTTTTTTTTTTTGTCCTGTAATTGCTGCGGAATTTTTTGACATTGCAAGTGGTGCTACTAATCAGGCCCATTGATCAACGTAAGGACAGTCGATGATAAAATTGCTCTGTCTATACTATTCTATACATTAGAAGCAGAGGAAATGACGTGTGGATTCATTAATCCACTTAAATTAATCGTTCCAGTTCTCATTCTTCCATTTCCTTGAAGAGCAACACTCGCTCGGATCTGTAAAAAACCCGACCACCTCTCTTGATTTTGCAAAATACTTTAATTGCCTCGAAGGACTCAATGAAGAGATGATTTTTCACTTCTTAAGCTTTAGTCTCCTGGTCGTCCATTCACTTTTTTTTTTTTTTTCTTGCAGCAGCAGGTGTTTAAGAGTCTCTCAAAGTAAATGGTGACCTACACAAAATTGGCTACATGGAACCGGCATAAATAGGATAAAACGGCTGTTGAGCATTACTGTGACCAGTGTGTTAAACCGTGGTTTTGTTGTCCTAAAGGTTGGTGTCGATGAATTATTAAGCAAAAGGTGGGATGGTCTTAGCTTCAAGAAGCTTAAATTGTGAAATCTCAAAGAAGCTTGCGTTTTCATGAGCCAATCGCATTGAATTTTTGTGGTGGGCTTGTTTGTTGATCACCTCAACTGACTAATGCAACTCCCCTCCCCGAATTAAAAAAAAAACACTAGAGATTTAGGTGGCTTTTCAAAAACCTGTATCTCGACATTGATCCATCTTAATCTTCTTAACATATTAAAGTGATTTTTCTTGACGCCAGAGTAGCTGAGGCGCTCGGCACCCCTCATGGCACTAAGACCGTCAAGGCATTGTGGACATCTTGTGCTGTTGAATAAGAAGAGAGGTGGGCACAAGTCAACCTGCTTCCACAGAGCTGTGCCCGCTGTGAGGCAATTTCATTTTGATCATATATATATATATTTTTGTTTTGGGTTCGCTCATTAGTCCAACTGTTGCACGCAGTCAGTGTTCTTAGGATCGGCTCTGCCAGCATGCCCACACTGTGGTGTGGAGGTTTGGAGCTGAAATGAAAGCTTCACGGAGTAGGTGTTTGCAGGATGCTTTCTTTCTTTCTTTCTGCATTTCTTTCTGGGAATGTCAGGAGAGCTGTCCATAATGAGCGACGACATGATGTCGCCGAATGCCATTGCTGGAGATGAGGGCTTTCTCCGACACTGTAGATGATGTGTTTAACCTTTTCTTTCGCCGTGATGCAAATCTGCATATCCGCACTGACTGTTCCAATGCGTTTTTCTGAAAACACAATTTCAGCGAGCAGGCAACTCAAAGGTCCCGGTCAAATTCCAATCCGGCTCGAGTCCTTATTTGTCCTCGTGCTCTGTGGAAGTGCCGTAGGGATAATGTGTTGGCTCGTTGCATCAGTTGCAGTGAAGTTTACATGTGGGGATATTCATCGTGGATGATGTCTGACATGGTATTTAGCCTGATGTCTGTCTGCGTTAAAGCGGAGATGATGGGGGTGGGGGGTGGGGATGGTCCAATAAATTGTGGCAATAGTTCACGGAAAGTACAGCTTCAGTTATTCGTCGGATTGTTTGTTTGTTTTGGATTTCTCATTGCCGACGTTAGTTTTCATGGGCAACTTCAGTGTTCCACCGCTTTTCATATATCACATACCTCTCGGGCTTTGTTCACTTCTGATCTGCGTACAGGTAAAGCCTAAAACATTGACTTACTTAATTTAAGTAGCACTCTGTAGTTGGTTCACATCCAGCCGTTCAAGTGTACCCATTTCCTCCTAATTTGAGGTTTGGAGAGCTGCTAAGTTGCCTACCCGGTCGAGTCACCAAACGTTGTACTCAATTAAGAGGGCTGTACTTGGTGAAGAAACGAGTTAGCCACTGAGTAACTGCTGAGTAGCTTTTGATTGATTATTTTGAAGAAAAAAAAACGGACCGTAAATGGGCAGTTTGCAGCGTTAAAAAAAAAAAGGTCAAAACAGTTCATGACATGACGGAAGAATATTATTAAAATGATCTTTGCGGGGGGAGACATCCCTTTCTGGCCCCGTCCTATGCTGAAAGTGAATTTTGTTAAAACTTGTCCCGCCACGACAGGCAGAGGGGTGTTGACATTGTGGGTGGGGGGTTGTGTTTGACAGGAGTATTGACCCACAATTGGCAACAAAGTTGAAAAGAAGTGGACAGCTCTCAAGACAAAATGAAGGTACCATCAACACAACACTTCATCATCAAGAAGTCATCCTAGCGACGTAGCAGCCGTTGCTAAGAACGTGCATATTCTTACCGTCTGCATCATGTGCAAGCTTGTGAGTCAGGAGCCATTATTGTTTCAACGGCATGCTATTTTAAGTTGGCGCCTGCTTGGTCGAATAAATGCGTGCGTGGAATTGAACTGTACAGTATTCTTCTCTGACATCATTGCTATCCTTCTGTGGTAGTGTCACCAGAAAGCCAAATGAAAAAAGTAACACATTGTTTCGTAATTACTACTATTTTTATTCAAAATATATCAAAAATATAATATTTAACTTAAAATGTACTGTATATAAGCAGCAATTAGCACAGCCCATCAAATATCACCAAAATTCTTTTTTTTTTTTTTTTTTTTTTTTTGGAACCTGGCCTGTACTTTAACTTAACTTTGACTGAACAGCCGTCAGGTGTTTAGTCTTAAATTGTGTTTCCATATATGAAATGTTGTTGAACGCAGACCAGCACTTCAAGCAAACCATGAAGGCTTACTTCTTTTCATGTCTCATCCAATACAAGAAATTGATTGGAACTGGGTGGCTTAGGACTGGATTTTCCTGAACCATCATATTTTACTGAACTTTTTTTTTCTTTGTCCAAATCCTATAGAGTGGCGCTTCAGGTTTTTGTTCTCTTAAGTGAAAAGTTGATATTGTTGTAGAAAGGTAGAAAGGAGTTTTTTCATGTGTGCGGGAATGTAGATTTTCTTCCTTCCGTGAAATCCTAATTGTGCCTCGGAGGCCTGCTAGGCTATCTGCGCTCAGCTCAACAGGATTTGTGCGTGCCTGTGTGTCAGAATGTGTCTATTTGCTTCAACGTGCATATAACCCCTTTCATTGCACATGATGCAGATTTATTTATTTTTTATTACTATACACATTTGCCGATAGGCTGATCCTGCACATCTGCTCTTTAGATTTTTGCTTTCCGTCAAAGGTGTTGAAAGTTTTGACGTTTGTCATCAATCATTTGTGAGAGGCCTATTTCAGGCCAAATTTTTCTGGTTGAGCTTGTCGATTAGCACGAGTTCATATTGCGAGGACAAGGAAACGCGTATTGGGTCACAGCAGCCTGTGTCTGGGTTATTTCTTGAATTATTGCTGTACATTTATGCAAATCCAGGATAAAATCCTGTCTGCCTGCAGCAACATCTCCTGCTGTATTCAGTCTGTGTGAGAAAGGCAGGTTGCGGTTGACAGTCAAAAAGGAATTGCGACGACATATATGCCAAGATTATTGCTGTAGTCATTAATTGTTGCTTGAAAGGGGGATTAGGATTACCACTCCTATAGAACACTCCCAACACCTGTCCTTCCTTAGATCTAACCACATATTTTATTTAATTAATTTATTTTTTTACCCCTTATTTCAGTATCGGTTCAAGTTGGCAAAATACGAGAGGCTGATTTATTCAAATGAATCATCTGCGCTGGAAATGATTCAATATGTGCCACATTCAGATGGGTGATATATTATTCCCCTTGGGGAGAGGCAAAGATGGAGCTGGAGCGCTTTTATTTGTGTTGTCTTTATCAGTGTGTCAAGCAGAAAGGCTGAGCTTGTTCTCTCTGAATGTATGGGCCCTTGAACCATAAACCTGTACCTCCTCTGATAACACTTTCTGCATTGTGATTATAAATGCCATTCTCAGTCATGTCCCCTGTGACGGCACTAAATATATCAAGACGCACAAAATGATCTGTCGGATGTTTTAACTTTTTACGTTTCAACCGACTGTCCAAACACTAAAGCTTGTCAGTCCGGCATGCACAATGCATTTTTTAAAAGACATGTTGGGGATTTTGTGCAGAATTAAAAGACGATTTATTTATTACTTGACACAGTGAGGCAGGAATGCACTTTTTTTCTTTTTTTTTGGGGGGGGGGGCGTGTAAAATGCAGAAACATCACTATCGTAGCTCGCGTGTACACCCATTTCCCCCGGTACCCCCGCGGTCGACTTGAGACCAGTCCGCGGACTACCGGTCAACTGGTTGAGCACTCCTGGTCTAGAACATTTTTGACCTGATTTCCCCCTTTAAGAAAAATTACATTTTGGTGACACCTGACACAAGTAGAGAAGGGCCAGGGGCCAGGAAGGTGTTTGCAGAGCAATACTGTGATTGATGACTTAAAGCTTTGTCATATGTATTGCGTTTCTCCTGTAGTTGAATCGAGTGCATTTCTAAAGTTGCCTGTAAAGTCTACTTCTATGGTATCCTTCTGTGAGGTCATAACAAAAAAAAAAAATCAACCTCAAGATGGAACACTGTTGGGTTTGAATTCCAACTCGTTTTAGCTGAGTGCTCATTTTATTTTTAAATTGTGAACTGTATGACTTTACCACCGCATTTTGGTTCAAGGGTCCCACCGACTTGTATGTTTGCAGCAGCCTCAAAGAGTGTTCCCTGAATTAGTCGGAGCCCAAGTGATGACATGGCCCTGATTGTCAGACGGGTGGGCTGGTGACACTGGAACACAGACGGCGCTTGTCTGTTTGAAAGATTCTCTTTCAAGCTTCCAACCCTTGGGCAGTCCTCGATCCGAGTCTCCCAACACCCAGCTTCGCCCACTGAAACGAGACTCTTCCATACTGGAAAATCGGGCCCTGTCAACTGGCAGTCTGGACTACGTTCAGATGACACAACCCACCCCCGCCCCCATCCTTCCCCTCGCTCTCCTTTAATAATCACGAGAGTTTTGCCACCCCGTGTAGATGCCTTTTGGTCGGCATCCATGGATGGCGTCAATAGCATCTTCCTACACAACACTGACTGCACGGAGGGCACTAGCAAATGTGGGAATAATTTACACTTTCTCACTGTACTACCATCAGAAACCATAATTAATCATGATAGAAAAAATGTGGAAGCCATCTTGGCTGGTGAAACACACAGTGCCTGTGAACAGCCCTGACGCCTTGAACCACTCCGAGGGCCAAATAGAAATGGGTGTCAAGAGCACTTAGGACTCAACTCGCAGCGAGATTTTGTCTGCGACATGTTGTGTAAATTCTTGAAATCCTCCGTGCATGAAGCAAACTGCGAGTAAGGTCGACATTACAGCACACTTTTAAATTATACACAACGTGACTCCATCATGGCTCGACTGTATAACTGGCAGACAACAAATGTTCTGATGTAGATAAATATCAGCAGTGGGAAACCTTTTTTCCCCCCCTACCAGGCTTCCGAGGTTCATACAATCAGTCCAATTTCTATAGCATAAGTGAATGACAAAAATAAAAATACTTCTATGATGAATCAGTTAAAATGTATTGGACATAAATGTACATGCATTTAACAACAATTCTTGGAGTTTAAATGAAAAGTATTGACCTTAAAAGTTAAATACAACTGAACTGTATTAAAGCCGTGATTCTTTCATGTCCCACTAGTGGGAACCAACATACCACGAGTAGGACTGGTCACTGTTCTTGCTTGTCGTCATCAAGGTCGCTGGTGAGCTGGAGCCTGTCCCAGCTGACTTTGGGCAAATGTAGCCAAAGAACGATTCATGCTCACATTCACACGGTATTAAAATTAATGTGCATGTTTTGGGAATATGTGAGGAAACCGCAACACCCGGACAAAATCTCCGCAAGCGCGGGCGGGACATTTACAGGATTTGCAGGACTCCGACCAAAGACCTCTTATCTCTGAGGCCGGGAAACGTCCTGACTCGTCGGCTTTGCTGAAGGGCTGAACTAAATTCACGACCAAGGAAACGGTGCCAATGTTATATGATGAGCATTTGTGAATTCAAATTGAAATTTTCTGTTGACATGAGAAGCGATCAAATACCGTATTTGGCTCACAGTCCATGAGTTCGTCACCTCGGTTTTATAACATTATGACAAAGTTTCTCGTTAGTGTATATTTATGATAACTTTCTGAAGTGATTGTTGCTTTTGAATTAAAGGAAAAATATTCAATGTTGATGGAACAGCACGCTTTGACTTCAGAGCACGCTGCTTGCTTGACAGGGTAATTACGGCCACGAGTCCAAACGTTATAATTTACCCTGTTTGAATGTGCTCTGTTCTGATCGGCATCACTGCCGGCGCATGTCAAAAAAAAAATACGTTGGCCTCATTTAGCATGGCGTTGATATGAAGTTCATATTCCTGTGCGTTGCCTCTCGAGCACCTGTTAGTGGTGGTTCACCGTGCTTGAGCGTGCGCATTTGCAGGGATTCGCTTTCACGCCAGTGAGTAGGTGTGCAAAGCATCCACCAGAAAGTGTCGGAAGCCACAGCTAGCAAGATGCCATCCAGGGTGACTAATAAGCTTAACATGAGCACTGCTGTGGTGAAAGAAGTCGTCAGTGTTGAGAGAAATGCAGAAATTGTTCCCTAGGCTGATACTAATTCCTTCAACCCCCCCCCCCCCCCCCCCCCCCCAAGCTTCAATCATCACACTATAAACCATCTTAACGTTTAGGTACGGCTTCAGAGCAGCAGTACCCCTGAATGCGCAAACTGAGTGAATTTAATGCTAGCAAAGTAGTACTCCGACGACCTTAAACTGAAGACAGCGGTCAAGTTTTGATTTATTTATTTATTTTAATAATACAATAACATCGATTTGTCATGAGTTACCCATGTGATTCCAAGCAATCAAATTGTATCATTGAAATGGTGTGATTATGCAATTATGGAGACTTGAGTTATTATTCCCAGTGTGATTCCTCTTGAACCGCTGCCTCCTCATAGCTCACCGCTGTGCTCGGCTAATATAGCGGGAGGGAGTCTATTTAGCCCTGTTGATTTTGGCCCCACGTTATGCCTTTTTATATCAACATGTGACTTTCCCTTGACCATGTGGCTCCTCCAAAGTGTGGATTTATAAGCCACTTCACACTCCGCTCCTGTGTGGGAGGCAGGCTGAGTTTAAAAATAGGCGGGTTGGTAGGTAGTGAGCAAGCCGTGCCGCACGAGGCACTTAAGAACACGCTGAGCTTTGTTGGCGTTCGCTGTACTTACAAAAGTTGTCAATACTCGGATCTAAATGGTGTTGGCATGACTGGCTGCAACTTGACACTCATTTAAATTGTTCCACTGGAAGTTGCTGATTAATTAGCGCTAGCTTCCTTTGCACAGAGATGCAATTGGTTGCGTCGAGTTCAAGTTTCCAAGAGAGTGAATCGACACCAATGAAAACCCAAACTAAATAACGGCACTGAAAGCATAACGGATTCCGAACTGAGAAGCTAGTCAATGAACACATTTTTATTTGTATGTATTTTATTTATTTATCTGTCAACAACGACACAACCACTCAGCTCGAGATGTTGCACCACCGTCTTTTACTTTACTGTACTTTATTTTTATTTTTTAAATGGTGCTCAACATTTGTCTGACAGTTACGAATATCATTGTGGTGCGTTCAATGTGCCGTGGTTTTTGCAATTTACATAGTGCTGTGG
This sequence comes from Hippocampus guttulatus, assembly GCF_054856545.1. Lineage (NCBI taxonomy): Eukaryota > Metazoa > Chordata > Actinopteri > Syngnathiformes > Syngnathidae > Hippocampus > Hippocampus guttulatus. The sequence continues at coordinate 19,053,206 of NC_141265.1, forward strand.
AAAAATGGCAACATTTGTTCTGTGGCTTGTTTCTGATATTCCCAACCGTGGAGGCTTTCATGATGCCAATATCCAGAGGGGAAAAAGGAAGTTTCCTAGCTTTTGAACATAAAAATGGGATCACGGCTGTTATTAATGAAAACGAGAGCCATCTCACCCGTAAGGTGGCTGAGTGACCTCTTTCATCTCCTTTTCATCTTTTGCTGTTCAGGCCCCATTTTTTGATCGGGATTCAATTACTGCTGCCTGTTTGACCCGTTTTGACCAGAACCACTCAGATTGACTCCATTTTGTGACCCTTACAATAGTGCAGACGTCAATCTCCCTACTCAGTCGCACCGCCAGCCTCTCACCGGTGTACTGTCTCCAAATTGAGACTGTATACAGTGGTGCCTTGAGATACAAATGATCCGACTTATGAGTTTGTTTATTTTTTTGCTTTGACTTATGAGCAAACATTTTAAAATTTTAGAAATGAGAGCTGTGTGGTGGCAATGAATCCAACTCAATTCATAATTCAAGCAGCGTGTGTGTGTAATATCTGTGTGAATGGTTGTTTGATTGTGCGCACCCATAATGTCAGCTCACCCTTGACCCGAATGAGAACAAGCCCTGGAGAAAATTGATGAATGGATATTAAGGTTGTGTAGAAAAAAAATTAAGTGCTACCTTTTTTCATCATTTGAAATTCTGCATTACCTTCTCGCGTTTTCCAGTATTTTATCTGTATGAAGTGATCGATCTTTTATCCTTGCTCTAAGCTGCATCAGATGCTAGTTAAGCCCTCGCTGTCTCTTTAATCACAACACGGATACCTGTTAATTACCAAACAAGTTCAAATGTTTTTGAGACTTAAACTGGGATTTCAGAGTGATGCGTTGCCAAGCCCCGGGTCGAGCAGCGTGCATGGTTGTTAACCATTTAATGAAACGGCGGCTGGCTCTGATTTAGATGAGGAGGGAGGATAAAGCAACGGGTGTATTAATAGGCCGCTACGTGGACAACACTGTTTGCTTATCGGGTCAGGGATAAAGCGTGAACTTATAAACTCGCAGAGGGGCTTTCTCCATTCCTCCCCTCGTCTCGCTACCTCACAATTGCCCTTCGTGGTGTCGTCACTTAGCAGAGCTGGGCTCGATAGCATAGGCCGCTCTATGAGGGGAGCGATTAGACAACTCTCTGATTCTCATCCCCAGCAGAGTTCACTCAAAGGTAAGTCAGGAGTTTACATCCGGGGAGATACTGAACTGCTCTTTGTTCTTTATTTATTTATTATTATTATTTTTTTTCTAGTTGTCATTAGTGGCATTGGGTGGGAATTCCATTTTTTAAATCATTACACTATAGCAATATGGGCTGCAAAACTATTCACATATTGACTTGATTCAATTGAGTGCAATATTGTGCAACCTTCATTCCAAAGCCCCAAAACAAATACAAGACAGACTTCAAACCTCCGTTGTGGAATGCTCATCAAACACCTGTTTGGAACATCCCGCAGGTGAAGAGGCTAACTGGGAACAGGTGGGTGCCACGATTGGCAATAAAAGAATCTTCCCTTAATTGCTCAGTTGTTTACAAGCAAAGATGGGGCGATGTTCGCTTCGTTGTGAACAACTACATGAGAAAATAGTCTAACCGTTTTAAGGGCAATATTCCTCAACGTACAATTGCAAGGAGTTTGGTATATATCGTCATCAAAAGGCAAGGCCGAAAGCCAACATTGACTGCACGTGACCTTTTGACCCCCTGTCCAATGTGTAAAGGATATGACCACATGGGCTCAGGAACACCTACAGAAAACCTGTGACAGTAAATTGATTTGAGATGAGCATATACCACAGGTGTCAAAACCCAGATCTGGCCCACCACATCATTTGATGTGGCCCGCGAAAGCAAAGCAAACATGTTGACTTCTGTGACGACTGCTAAAATTTGTACCAAAATTTCATGTGTAATATATACAAGAACTAAGTTTTCTTACCAAAACCCTCATTACAGTAACTTAAACTATAGTTGAATAAGATAAGATAAGAAAACCTTTATTAGTCTCGCAATGGAGAAATTCCAGATTCACCGCAGCAAAGTTATGAAAGGAAGAAGTAGAACAACAAAATAAAACCTTATTCTTGACTTGGTTTCACAGTCATAACGGCCCTCAAAGGGAACTTGTAACTATAATGTGGCCCGTGACAAAAAATGAGTTTGACACCCCTCGCGTACACTGTACGTGTATGGCATCTAGTAAGGTTGAACAAAAATAAAGCAACCCTTTAATGTTAAGGGTTTTACGATATTATAATTGGCGTCTCAATGGGGAAACACATTTCAGTTCAAAGTTGGAAGTGAACCAACGTTCCACTCGAAAGGTTCCACTGTATTTCATAGTTGCACACCTTCAGCCTCTCAGGAAGTGCCTCACAGGGATATTTCTTGAAGTGATTAGTACCCCTCTTAAGGGTAAAGAATTTAAGCAACCAAAGGCAAGCCTGATAATAGGATAATGGTGTATCCCCGAGGTGATTAATATGCTTTATTTGTGCACAAATCCTCATTTTTCACGATATGCAAGCTTCAACATGCAGAAGTGTAGCCTTCAACTTCTTAGTCAAACCTTGGCCCGGAGGAGAAGGGTCTTATGGGATTTTTATTTTATTTTCTTAATAAACATGCAGCTTCCGTAACCCTTAATGCAAAGCTTTTAGGCAACTAGGAGCCTGGCTAAGCCTAACGAGCTCTTTTATCACCAGTTTTTTTTTTTCTTTTTCTCTTCAGCTAGCTGGTAACGGATGTTTGGACACGGACCGTACGGTGTTATTCCAAGTTGCTTTTTTTTTGTTGGGGGTGGGGGTTAATCCCGAGAGGATGCACCCTGCATCTTTCCCACCTCCAGTTTGCATTCAGGGCCTTAGTATCACTCGTAGAGCTTGATGGTGCTGAGTGACACTTTGTATACCGTATATCCTCAAGTAGGCATTGTGCCCCATTTAGTCATGTCAAAAAGCACATAACCATGTTTTTATACTTAGCTTCGTTTTACATAAATTGCATTTCATGTTCAATATTTCAAAAAGATAGCCCTCTTACCTCAAGAGACGATCCTTCCCATCTAAATAAAAGTCCCAGGCCACCAAAACACACAACTACTCATCATTTGATATCGATCAAATGAATAATAGCATTACAAAAAGTGAAACTTAATATAATTGCGTGGACTATAATGATGATTTCTCATTGGTAACGATGATAACAGTCCATAGAGTTTCCGCGATACATTTTTTTCAAGAGTCTGTCCCTCCTCCAGTCTCCACTTCTTTGAATGTGCTCTGTTCAAACATATTTTGATACAACATTTAGTTCATTTGAGCCCTGTTAAATTATTTCAGATGGCAAAGCATGCATCTGTTTTTCCCTGGAGTCTTTCACACATATCTGTGCGCAATTAATGTGGATTTTGACAGATGGAGAGGGAAAAAAAATGTCCTCGTGCGAGAGAGAGAAGGGTACATGCCACAATGTGTGAAGTGCAAGCATGCAGGGATCCTCTCTTGCATTTTCTGCTGCCCGTGCCAGATGGACCGGGCGCAATTCTACCAGGTAGAAATTATTCAAGAGCCAAATATGCCCAGAAAGCATCAGGAATTACAGTTGACACAACAATGTCAACTGTTTAAGAAAATGTTGTCTCCATCCATGAAATATGCTGGAAATGGCTATTTCTTTGCGTGATAATTGTGACTGGGAGTCATGTTTAATTCCAAGTGTGTGTCTGTGTGTGTGTGTGTGTGCGCGCGTGCGTGTGATGAACACATCAGACTCGGAAAATAAGTCCATTATCACAGCGTCTTTGCCTGGTAGCAAACGTGTTCAAATAAGGATTACAGAACTCGCGAGAAGGCAACAGGTCATGGTTGCTAAGGTGCCTGGGGGGGGGGTCACTGATATAGAGTCACTTTTGACAGGCTGTGGAGGAGGCTCCATTGTTGCCGGCGTGTCTGTGTGTTACCTTGCAGGCGCTATCGCTGAGACGACAGTATTATCCTATTATTAGGCTTAGTTGTTTACGCTTATTACTGCTTGTCAGGTAGGCAGAGAATCCTTCTCAAAATGAGCATCTAAAGGAAAAAATACATGACTGCTACTCGATCATAGGCTAGTACAGTGGATTTGGATTAATGCTAAGAATGACTTGATAGGACAACAACAAAACGGAAATTTAATTTCTTGTTGACAGAAACGGCTAAATAATTTTTTCTTTTTTTTCAGCTCAAAGTACGATGCGGTAGGAGAGCATCGCGGTGAGAAACGGCTGCAATTCATGTGTCTGTTTTGTAGAGGAAGTGAACATTAAAAAAAAAAAAAAAACTATCATATGGTCTGGCAGATTTTGGGCGCAGGACCAGAGATGACAAATGTGCTCTCGCAATAATTCAATCTGTTCTCATAAGTCTGTAACTTTTTAGGGACAGACAGAATGAAAATGTTCCGGCAATTAGACCGCCAAGTCAGCGTCCAATAAGTGTGATCAAGTGTCACTTTAGATGCTTCTTTTCTCACTTTATCGAATGACAGATTGAGGGGTATTAAGATAGTTGGTAAGTGGCAGGAAGTTAACTGTGATCGTTTTGAACAAGAGGATTTGGCTTTATCCGACTGGAATTGTCGGAACGATTTTGTTGCCAAGCTAAATGATGCCAGGTTTGAGAATACAGCGGAATGCCTCAGAAGTGGGCTCGCGAACCGCAACAGAGAGACCAGCACATTGATAGCGTTCTTGATAAAAATGACGCCAGAGTGACATTTGAACCAAACCCGAGGTGATAAGAGTAAATCATTGTGGTGTAGTAAAGCAATCTCTCATTGAGTTGAATGATGATGATGATGACATGGATCTCTTGTTGTGTTTGCAGTTTATCAAGTACGTTCTGATCATGGTTGATCCTGATGCTCCAAGTCGCTCTTCACCAGTGATGGCTTACTGGAGGCACTGGGTTGTCGCAGACATAGAGGTACGTTTTGCCAACAGCTTTTCATGATATGATCACGTGATGGGAAATAGGGCCCGGTCTTCAACTTCTCCTCCTCAATGCTTTGCTGAGGTCTCAAATCGGGACTTTACTGGCAAATACTCAAAATCAAGTGAATTGTCCCAGGGTGAGGGGTGGGTGGGTGACCGGGACATCCTTACTTTGAACCTCATGTGCTCAGATGACTTTTTCTTAGCTCATGTTTACATGTGCGCCGGGGCCGAAAATTATGAATGGTCCCGAGGCCCAGATTGGTGAAAAGGGCGATGCCAAGTTGCAAAATGTAAATTTTTGGTATCGTGCATCCGCCGCCATAAACGCCTGTGACAAAAGTGTGGGAGTAAGTCTTTCTAAATGGCTGTGAAGTTTTGCAAGGGCCTGTCAGCAGCAATTTCCCTCTCGCTGCACGCAGCCTGAGACGTGTCAATGCAGGCGTGTGAGACTGCGATTGAGGAAAGCAGCATGCGAGGCGCACACTCGTTCTCCCATAGAGCTCCTCCACTAACTCGGTTGCCCCCCTCCAGTGAAGAGATCTTGGCACAGTGTCCTCCCTTCATCTGTTCCCCCAGGCAGAGCTGCTCCCCCGATGATCCACACTTCTCCATATTTTACACCCCCAAATTGGGCACCGCTCCGATTCCCCTTTTTCCCCTTCCTATTCCGTTCCTTTTTATACATTCGTTTTTTTGGGTGTCGTTGCATTCCAAATGTGTGTTGAGTTGCCGATTGCCTCAAATATTTGTCGACTTTTTTTTCTTTTTTAAATCCTAAGAGAACCAGGAGATCAACTCCATAGATTAAGACGAGTGGTCTGAAAAGCAGACGCACAAAGACGCTTCTGCTGCTCCCATTTTGCTTCAGACGGCGTCGCTCTCCGCTAAATATATGCATCATTGATTCAAAAATCCAAACGGAATGCATCTGGGATATGTATTCCTTGTGATTCAGCTTCAATAGTGTGTTTAGGATTTATAGAGCTGCGTTTGTGTTTTATTTCAGGTCTGCAAATACAAACCTTGGCTCATTTATGAGGAAAAAAAATATGCATGTCTACAAAAATGAAAATAAGCATCACCTTTGCTATTAGCTTAACCATGTGCAACTAAACAAAGTGCCCAGACAGACTAGCGCAGAGTCTCTCGAACAATTCCCTTCCATGTCACTTGCGTGGGTGTTGACCTGCTTTGCCCATGTGGGGCTTGGCCAGTTTGACGGCATGCTTTTCTCATGGTGACTGCAGTTTGGTCAGAAAGGTTAATGAGCCTTTTGAGTGATGCCAACCCATAGTGGGAGGTGTTTAATTGACCAGTGACATCACACAACCTCAGGTTTGTCATCGTCGTCCCCCCTCCGCAAGTGCGCACTGGATTTCATTTCATGTCAAAGAGAGCTGGACACTATTGTGTAGGCTTTACACAATCAGGATTTTGAAGCCGATGATTTTATTTTTTTTAATGAATAAAAATTAACGGATCCAATCAGAAGATGGATCAACAGAAGGGGTGTTCACACGGCACACATTTGCTCCGGCGTTGCACCGATGTATTTTGTTGCGATATATTTTGCACCGCAGCAAATTGTGTGGAGCGTTCACACGTACAAAGCCGCTGAGCGTGTCTGCAGCGGCACAGCGTCGGTGCAGCCCCACTTGCGTTCACACGGCAGTTTCTGCAGCGGAGCAAATCGACAGAAAACAAATGAGCTGTCGTGTTGGTTCTTCTTAAAACGTATACACAACTCAAGAGACTACTGGACAGGCACGCCCTTCTCCTTCTCGGTCTCCGTGCCTTCTGCTCGAGAGTGACCGCCCCCGAAAACGTAAATCAACGATGACTTCAATGACACTCAGAAAAGCAAACACGTAATGCGCAAAACAGAAAATCAAGAGAGGAAATCACAAAATAAATTATATGGAGGGCGGGGGGTTGTGAACACACAACAAAGGAACAAACTACACAACTCCAAGACAGTCCAGTCTCCTACAAAAGGAAAGATGTTACCAGCCAAGTCTTGTGTCGTTACTAAACAAACACATGACGGAAGTCTGACAGAGCCCGAAAGCAACGCATTCTCGCCGTACGTACTCTTCACAAGCATTTGCTCTGGAGCAAATTTAACCCAGTTGCGTTCACACGTGCAAATTTACATCGGTGCTGCTTCGCAAACGAGCATTTGCTCCGGAGCAAATTTTTAACCCATCTCCCTGAGGTGGATCGAATTTGGTCCGGTGTAAGCTCTTTTCCGGGGCTACGCCGGAGCTAATTTGCACGTGTGAACGCTCTACTGGGACAGCCCCGGTGTAGCACCGGACCAAATCTTGCCGTGTGAACACCCCTATATTTAAACAATGTACTTGCTGTACAGTCAGTGAGTGGGACCGACCCGGCCCACAAATACGCCTAATTTCGTTTGTGATTGTTGCCTATTGAAGTGCATGGGGAGTGGAATAACAATTCCACCCAAATAATTCTCCCAAAAATGGTGATCAACACTCAATACATAGAAAATGTTGGTGGAGGGGGAGCCCAACCCCCTGCCCAAAAAAAACCTCCCAAACCCTAAATTTAAAAACATTGGGGAATTTTTTAATGATTTTTTTTTTAAATAAATCAGACTGTGCTGAGAAACCTCGGATTTTTAACGATTGCAGCACAGAACGTCTTTGGACTGAACGATATTGTTTGTCATGTCTTATTTTGTGGATCCGATCAATGATTTCATTGATCGATCAGCAAATTATGACAACTGATCACCGATTTTGCATAAAATACAACATTTTTACACAGATCTGATTGCCGATATTTTGCATTACTGTATGTCACCATCGTATAGTATGAAAATGAATGCACTGTAGCTTCCCCCCCCCCAACCCCTCCCTTGACATTACAATTTTCTTTTTTTCATAAACTGTCCACTTTTCCTGGCGAGTCCACCGATTAGGAGCCACTTCTACCCCGCTCCTTTGTTACCTTTAGTCTAGATTCATTCATCAGTCCAAGGTCATCTGGGCTTGCGGTTCTTTGTAGATGTTGCCATAATTAATCGGTGTTCTTCATCCATAGCTGCAGTTAGGAGGTGCAAAGATTTTCTTAATTCAGCCCGGTATGAATTGAGGTCAGGCAAGACTGAACAACGGGCCTCATTAGAGGCAGAGGTAGCCGAACAAGGACGATGGGTTTACCTGTCTTACTTCATGCTCACCTTGATTTCAGCGACAATCAGTAGTTGACTCTTCACTTATTAAAAGACCGATGTGTGTTTCTTTGCTGGCTGCCATTGACAAACGGCTCTCAAGCATTAAGTTACTCCTCGGGCGTCCATTGCAAAGGGGAATTTGACCAAACGTCAGAATTAGACGTACCGGCAGTCTTTTACATAAAAAGAATATTATGGTGGAACTTGTCATGTTGAAGCTAATCTTCCAGGACACTGAATAACTTACCAATTGTTTGAATATTGAAATATGTTTCCCATCATCATGGAAATCGAACTAATTAATTGCAGGGGCAAAACTGTCACCATTATTAACACAAAAAAGTCTCCCTGAAGCTGATTTGTGTGAACCATGCTGAGCTAGTTTATAAAAGTTCAATCAGTGTTGCCAAACTAGTGATTTTTTTTTCCACAATATTTGTAACCCCCCCCCAAAAAATGAAATCCTTCTAGGACATAGTCAGCATGAGCGGGATAATTTTCACATTGTTCTCTATGTGACAAAAAAAAAAAGAGCCAAGCGGTGGACGTCAATCTGAACATTGCCAAAGATTCAGTACCCACTGATACGTTGCCAGGCGGTTATTTATCAACAGGTGGAAACTTTCGACCCGAGGTATATTAGGTATTAACTCTAATAATTTTGCGGGGATCTAACGTGATGGCAGTGCCACGAATGGGGAATGTATTTCTCCATCAATTTATGGTTAAATACCAAAATAAGCATCAACAGATTATCTTGCTCTCTTAAGTGAAAATCCAGATTGTAAGCCCCGCCCCCCTCCTCACCGGCCTCCCAGACTTTAAATCGATGCAGATGTTCCAGCATGTCTCACAGCGATAATTGCTCTAACAAGTAAATCATTAGTTTTGGAATAGACGCAGTTTACGCACACAGCACTTGCCGTTACTTGTTCTCGCTAATACTCTCTCATCATCATTTCAGTGGCTCGTGAGTCAAAACTGATGCAATATGAACTGCGGTTCGCGTAATGCTCTTTCCCGCTCTAAGGTGTTCATTATCGCTGTTAAATCCTCCTTAAGAAGGATGTAGAGCCCGAGGTTTTCGTGGATTTGAAGTTAGCATGAGGATAATTAGTCAAATTTATGTGGGCTTTTTTTTTTTTGGTGGGGGGGCTCAATAATTCCTTGAAAATTCATTAATGCGCGCGCACACACACACACACACACAGATGTAAATTGACATCTAGCAGGCTGTAGCACTTTTTCTTTCTGGCTATTTGAAGACAGCTGGACAGTTTCAAGCCTAAGCATTGCTGTGCTCATTAATATGGCGCATGAGGGATATGCGTGCTTTAACATGCATCTCTCTTGTATATCGGCTCCCGAGGGAGCGACAGAGCCTGTGTTCTGCTGCTGGTCAGGCAAACAGTGAAGTATTGTGATTGTCTCAGACCAGCTGGCTTGGTGTTTGTCTGAGGCCTGCGGAGATCATCTGCTCCACACCTCAAGATGTCCTTAAAATGCAAACTATTAGGCGTGTAACTTCTCACTGCTATTTTATTCGCCAAAACCACATCGATCGTTTAGACGAGTGCTTTTGCATCTTGCTCACTAGAACCTCCAACACAACCCCATTTAGTGATGCTGGGTGATTTCCAGGTTCCTCGAATTTCAAAGACCCCCCCCCCAACCCCTCCAAAAAAAGAAATGATGGAAAATGAAGTATTTAACCAAATCTTTTTTAATAGTCTGCATGGCTCAATTGCCATGCAGAAAAAAATTTTTTTTCATTTCTGACGTGAGTCGTTTTTATACATGACATCCATCTTTTTTTTTTGTTGTTTATTTATTTTAATCGGGCAATGCGATCCTAGTCTGAATGGCCAGGTCGCATTTATCTGACCTTCACATCTTCCTAAATTCAAAATGTCTGTGCGTTTGTTTTGATTCTTAGCACGTCCGCATCACAGTCAGGAGATCCTGGTTTTGAATCTTGGCTTCAGGCCTTCCTATGTAAAATTTGCAGGCTTCCTCGCACATCCCGATACTTGGTTCATTGAAGATTCTCAATTGTCTGCCGGTGTGAGTGGTTATTTGTCTATTGTCAGGTGTGTAACCTGCCTCTCACTTAAAGTCGGCATCCAGCGGCGATAGGCTCCAGCTCACCAAATGAAGACCGGACGGATGGATTGTTTGTTGGGTTTGCTAGACGGCTAACATTAAAACAAAGGGAGGCCTAGGCCTTTTCTGTTTTGTCACAAAAAATAAAAAAAAAGCTAAAAGTGAAACTTCTTAATGTTCGTCCCAGTCTTCTTATGTACATGAAACATTTCAATTGGTAATCTATAGTGGTAGAAGAGTTTTCATTTTATCCTATGTTACAAATGAACAAAACAGCATTGTTCTTTACCATGTAATTATCCCCGAGCCTATTTGTGACAGACAACAGTCCCCATATGGTAGCCAAAAACAACTTCCCAAACGCTAAGCAAACCACCGTGAGAACAAAGAGCCAATGGTATTATTCATAATTAAACTCTTATTGTGCATTCTGCAGAATATTTCCCTTTTTCTTTTCTTCACTGAACCCCCCCCCCCCCCACCCCCCCTTCGCCACTTTGCACCTGGCGCTGGGAACATCTGTGTGGCGTCAGAGTGGCGCCTGGCTGTGCAGATTGGTGCAGGTAGAGGAGCACGCCGTATCCCGGCTAATGATGAGAGTGTCTGCCCTCTCCGTGCGAGCAGACGCAAGCTGCTGCTTCACGCTACTCGTACGCCCAGGGAAACAGATTTCCAAACATATGCAGTGTGTTTTTAATCCAGTTGAGCACTTCATTTCCAGGCAAACACAAATAACCTTACGGGACATCCATATATTATGACAAGGGGGGTGGGCGCGAAGGAATTGAACAATTTTCATAGCCAATGTGTACCGCTTGCTTGTGGCTGCTTTCATAAACTTTGTTGTACAGTGGCGCGAGCTACAGTGCATATGGGGAGCAACTTCAATCGAACCAAACAAAGCTTGGTTTTATCGGACCATATCAAAATTTCCCAATTTTTTCAGAGGGGTGTTGAGATAAGGCATCAGTCTAGTCCCCCCAGACAAATGAAGGTAGATTGTTGTCACATCATGTCCTTGTCAGATATTCCTGCAGCTCTTTTAATGTTGCCCTCAGCCACTTAGCATCCTCCCTGGCTAGTTTTCTTTTCGAATCGTCATCCGTTTTGGAGGGTCATTCAGTTCTCGGTCATGTCACCGTTGTGCCATATTTTGTCTTCGACTGATAGTTATGACATACAACAATATGGACACATTGACAGAGTTATCCATTGATCTTGCAAGATTTTCTGCAGTAATATTCACCCCCCGCCACTCCCATGTTTGTCAGTTTCCAAGTTGTTTGACGTTGGGGACGTTCACGTGTAAATGTTCCACTGCACCTCGCTTGGTGAACATCAACAATAGTCCTTAACATAGAAGCCCAGCTGGAGGTGCTTAACATGCGCTCATCCCATTGTCGACTGCAGCCAAACTAAATGTCAGAGGTGCTACTACATGAAGTTCATTCTTCTCTCACTCAGCCCTCCAAATGTCTGATGATTACACTGCGGCTGAACTGGCAACAACAACAAAAAATGTTTTGCTCTTACTGGTGTAAGAGCAAAAATGAATCACTACTTACTGTAAATGAAATGTGAAAACGTCAACACCGCTATAATCGTAACCCTCAACATAAAATGTCCGCGTGGACACATGACGTGACTGTGACAGATTGTCCTCAAAAATAAATTTGTTTTAGGCTGACGAGGCGAGCCGGAACTTCTCCGCCCCACCTGGAACTTGTCCTGGCCCCTTTGCAACACATATCAAGCGCCTCTGATACTTGCAGCTTAATAACAAACACGTTCCTCGTTCGTGTGGGTTGATGCGCTCACTGTTCTCCGCCACCTAAAGGGAGAATTACATAAGAATCCTCCGCTCAGTAGTCAGCGCCGTCCTCTGTCCACACGTGCGCACAAGTACTGTAGCTGATGAAGCATCTTCACCTCGCGAAGTTTTGGTTGATCTTTATATTTATTTATTTTTTGAATGATGAAGCAAATCTCTGTTTCCAAAAGGTTGTGCAATAGTCTTCCGTTATTATTTAAACAGCACTGGGGATAAAACGTAGGTGATGTACACTGAGCAGCCACAACATCTTGCACAATATAAATCGGATACACCAGCCGCATCAAATATTCTGCCTTTAGAGACAATAATGTTCAGCTTTAACTGACGCGTTTGGAGATGTATTCAAAGTCACCACAAGATTCCTTTTGAGGCTTCTCCATTTGTCATTTTTCCTTTTGAACTTGACGCTCATTAAAATGCATATTGGTCAAGCTGCCACACTGTTTTATAAAATGAGTACAAGCGCACAGTGTATGTGTGTAGTGCAAAGTTGGGCAGGCGAGATATTCGATACACCTCTCGCATTAGTTATGTTGCGCAATCGATTAGAATGTTGCGGCAGGATGTTGGAACACTGGATTTGTCGAAAGCCCAGTCATGTTGCTCTGTATAGTACACAATCGTACATGATCCTCGTTTTATCCAGATGACTCGAAGAAAACGAGGACAACCTTGAAAAAGCCCTCTTGGAACGCTTCTGTCACGAATATATATACACTGTGTATATATATATATATATATATATATATATATATATATATATATCCTCCTCGGGTGTTGTCCGTCCCTCATTCAGCTCGGGTCCTCTACCAGAGGCCAGGAAGCTTGAGGGTTCTGCGCAGTATCCTTGCTGTTCCCAGCACTGCACATTTCTGGACTGAGATGTCCGATGTTGTTCCCAGGATCTGTTGCAACCACTCATCTAGTTTGGGGGTCACTGCCCCGAGTGCTCCGACCACCACAGGCACGACTGTCACCTTTACCTTCCAGGCTCTCTCCAGCTCCTCTCTGAGCCCTTGGTATTTCTCGATATATATGTGTATATATATATATATATATATATATATATATATGACCTCAAGAGGGATTTTTTTTTTAAGCATGTGAGAGAGAAAAGAGCAGATTGGACCTGCTCCAGGCAAATGCAGTTAAACGCCGATCGCTCGGCACACATAGACACTTGTCTTAATATGAGCCCCTTTTCTTCACACCCACGACCATTGTGCATCAAATCCTTTTTTTTTTCCCTGAAAAGATTTCCAGTCGCAGCAACCGCAGACAATATTCCCCCTCACAAGCTGTCGTCTTTGTCGTATGCCCCCCCCTTTTTTTTTTCTTTCTTTTTCCTCCTCCTTGAGTCAAAAGCAGTATCTCTGGCACTGGGCCCTGGATAGGATTTGGTGTTTCAAGGTGGAGTGCGCCTTTGTCAATCGCTGCTTACATTTCCTGTTGTAACCTGTCACTTTTTTTTTCTTTTCGGATTGACATGGATGGAGGGGAAAATGTGGTACATGGGATTCAGAGGGGCGTAAACAAGCACAAATGTCACAGTTAGTAGGGGGTCGTCAAGGCCATGGCTTCCACTTAGTTGTGTTTTTCCGAGTATGGTGAAGGGGAGTGAGGCATGCTGTTAAAAACAACTCGATAATAATCATGCTTTCCTAGAATAGCCCTTATTTAAGTATATGGCATGCTTGTCAGTGAATAATTGTACACAAAGACATGACAAAGGACCTCATAAAGCCAGTGTGTATTTTTTTTGTGGGGGGGCATTGAAATTCTGACAGCTATGAATGCAAAATTTGGCAGAGATAGCGCCCTGTCTAACTCTCAACCCTTTTTTTTTTTTTTCAAAAGTTATCATGTACTGCAAATGTAATATGCTGATGTCAGGATTAATGATGAACTGGAAGCATTCTACACTTAAATTATATGGATTTAAGGTTTTTTTCCCCCCCTTCCATCCTTCTCCTATTGGGGCAGGGTGCCTTTTAAAGGGGCAACCACAACAAGGTTTTATTTATTTTCCCCCAGACTTTTTTACTAGAAAGCTATTGATCAATTTGAAGCTTCATACCAGTTAGATTTTAGTATTCAATTCATTGTGACTCCTTTAATTGTTTTCTACCAAGCAACCCAGTAAATTGGGTCAAATTGACCCAATAGTGCATCAGTCCCTTTTTGACCCAAGTTGGCTGATTTTATTATTATTTTTTGATCCAACTGTTTGAATGTGCCATGTTTTTATTGTTGGAAACTGCTTGTGATTTAACGAAGGGGATTGTACAGTTTTCTGGTGTATGTGAATAATTAGTCTACTGTTGCAGATTTTTTTATTTTATTTTTCCTGCGAATTTGCTCAACTTATTGATGCTGTTGGACTAACAACCGTGCATCTAAGACCTCTGATCTGTACTATTGACCATTATCATCACCAAGAGGTTTGTTGCAATGTGGTATTTTTATGCTACACTTGCTAGAAGAGGCCTGTTTACATTTCAGGGTGATGTATAGTTCACTTCGCTCCGTGGCACAGTCGTATTCCGGCGCGCTGTATAGATTTCTTTCAGCTGACGAAATTAAAAAGACAGCAGTGTGTGTGTGTGTGTGTGCCTTGCAGCAACACGATTTGCCTGCGAGTTCACGATATGGGTTGAGAGGGGAGTTCCTTTGGGGGGGATTAAATAGCTTTCTCTTCCTTCCCTCCTCCCATGCCCTCCATAGTTATAGTACACAAACAGCTTGCAGGTCTGTACAGCGTTCTCACTGCATGTTTGCCATAGTGCCGCTCACAGGTAACAATAAGCCAAGGCCAAAGGTTAAGAGGGATTGCGGAGCTTCTCTGGCAAACATTATGCATGCAGGCGAGGCGGCGCGGCACCCATCGTATCCCTGGGAGAAGGGGAGAGAGCAGGTCGGCTTGCAAAAGATGGCTCTCGGAGAGAATTGGGCCAAGACAGGTATCGGCAAGGTTAGGACAGTCTTCGCTTTGTGTACTTTTCAGAAAACTATTGCGGCAAACTCAAACTCGGCACGCAAGAAGTGAGTTGCATTTTAATCAGCCCATCATCAGACATGCAGACTCCTTGATTGAAGGCATTTGAAATGGCATTTTGAACAAGCATACAATTGAAAAGGTAGCCACCAGAAAAATAAAACAGAAATAATGGTGCCCCAAATTTGGGTTTCAAAACCAAACAAAACAAAGAATCAGTCATTGAACATTTTAAAATAACCACATGACTTAACCCTGCTAGCTTCATGCTAACACAAAATCGCAAATGCCATAGACCTGAAGGAGCCAGACTGAATCGTGATTCGCAGTCTTTACATTCTAATAGATTATTAGAATGTTTTAATATTAAGAGTGCATTTTTCTTCATTAAAAAAAAAACGTTTTAAAAATGCAGGGGTTTTGAGGCGGGGTGGGGGCAGTAAACTGGAACAGGTCTATGGCCTATGACAAGTTTAGATGTTTTGAGTTACGAGCAGTGTCGCGGAATGAATTCAACTTTTATCTCAAAGTACCTCTGTATTCACCATTCGAACAACGTCCACGATCTGTTCACTTTTTACAGTGCTTGTCCCAATTATGTCCGATAACTGCAACTCTTGGCTAGCGGACGTCATAGCTAGCCATCTGCTTATGGCGGTATAGCAAAGGCATTGCTACATACTGTACTTATTTTCAAACAACACCACCACCAACAAAAATGCTTTATTGTCCTTAACGTCTATAAATTGGGTCGCAACTTTAAAAGCAATAGGACATGAGCAAGATGCGGGTTTCAGGGTGACAGTTGAAAACCACCGGGCTACACTTCACTAGATTTTATAGTATAGTATAAAGGTCCATCATTCCCATGGACGAATTAAAAATGAGAGCCTTCCTTTCCCAACTCGATTTTGGTTACTGTACATTTTGCAGTATCTGCCCCCAGGCCCCAGCCCCCCACCCAAATAGGAATAAATAATGAAGACGCATTTTGGCCTGAAATGGCCACGCAAACAATTATGTACTTAGTTTCTTCCAGCAAATGCATTCTACGTGATTGTTTTTGCCTCACAGCAAAGCACCCGAAAAGACTAAAACCTTTCATTTGGGAAAAGGCCGCTATTGGTCACCGTCAATAAAAGCATAAAAGCATTTATTTCCCACGTTTGTCAAATTAAGAGCATACTCCATCTCCCATAGGACTTGCGAGATTTATTAACCTCTCTGTGAAGTGGGACAGGTTTCCAGCGGTGAGCATAACCTCTGTCTCGCTCCTGCCTCAATTATAATACAAGAATTAAGCATGCGGCCATTCAAAACAGTAATGCTGCCTCTTAAATCCCTTTGTGCCGGCTCCCGCTTGTTAATGACTAAAGACACTGAATGAACCGCCGCCGATCAACAGAGGACGGAAACAAATGAAATGGCTGCTCTTAACTGGAGGGATGACTTCACTCTGGATGATTCTGCCACGCGGTGATCAAAAACGACTGTTGATGAAATACTGAAAATCATTTCCGAAAGATCATTTAGAATCAGGAAATGCAGAAATGGTCCCGTGATAGTGGACCGTCTATTTGGAGGGTGGAAGGCTTTTATTTGTGCGAGAATAATGTTAAAAAATGGTTGTTCGTCTCTGTGTGCCCTGCGATTGGCTGGCAACCGGTTCAGGGTGTCCCCCGTCTACTGCCCGAAGGCAGCTGGGAGAGGCTCCAGCACGCCAGGCGACCTTTGTGAAGATAAAGCGGATCAGAAAATGGATGGATGGGTGGACTTGTACGTGCTTCGGTTTTAGTTCGCAACAAGAGTTCAGATGAGCTAGTCGAAGATACTGTACCCATCTAACTTAAGATCAATTTTAGCACCGCACTGGGAATTCTTCCAAGATGTGGTAAGACTCTCCCACAGGCGCACTTTGATTTCATTCTGTGTGTGTGTGTGTGTGTGTGTGTGACTTCAGGTCCGTATTTGTTGTACAATTTCCGACTGCAGTATATGGCTCGACTGTTCCCCCTTTCCCAATCGGTGGCTCCATTTGCATCTTTGCAAACAAACCAACTCCTCAAACCGTTCACGTTGACTTCGCACCTTTGGCGCACCACCCATCCAAAGTCAAAAGAATAACCTGACCTTGGACAAACTTGAGTGGTCAATTACACGCCTGTTGATCACTTTTAATTTCTTAATAATTACATTCTCGTCATCCTCCTCCTCATTCTCTGGCTTCTTTTTGTCCTCCACCTCCTCCCACAAGCTTGCTATAGTCATTTAATTTGTGTCACCGTTCACACGGGCGCACTAAACTTTCATGATCTCTGCCATTAATAGGCCTAATTTCCACTCCCACCGCTGTGTGCTCATGCATTCATCAAAATTTAGCACATACTCGCAGGCAATTGTAGACATGATCCCCCCCCCCCAAAAAAAATGGATGGATGATATAATTTTTACCCATTGACCAGAAAAGCGTCGTCATGTTGTTACCGCTTGTAGTTGTAGGCAGGTACAGGCTCGGATTTTTCCAGTGCCACCCCCGTCAGTGGGAAGCCCTCTGGCGTGGGTTAGTTTGGGAGGGCGCCGCATGTCAGTGTCTTGTTTACCTTATTTGCCTGATAGAGCTTCGGGTGGGCAGCTTTGTTCAGGTTCCAGGATTCCCTTCAAGTGAGTCATCCCCCTCCGACTCCAAGCCACCGTTACCTTGGGAACTCGAGCCTGGGCTTCCCTCAGCATTGCTAAAACCGAGCTTCATCAGCATCCGTACTCTCATTAGCGCTCACGTTGGATGGGATTAGTTTTTTTCGTCTACACTCATTTTTGGCCTAACGGGGCAGCACAGGCCAATCTGCTCTCTGAGGATTAGATGACCGGACCAGCGCGGCCATTTTGTCAAGGCCCATTTGTAATGTATGCAAAGAAGACAGAATAGATGAGGGTGATAATGGGCTTTGGTGGCGAGTTTCTTTAACAAGTGATTTGAGTAATAATGAGCTTCGCCACTAATGAGCTGGAGGCAACGACGACGCTGGCCGGGCACATGGGTGGTGTGTCGGGTGATGTCGATGAAGACTGGAGTCCACTTAATAACTGGACTGTTTACGTTTCAAAGTCAGTTCATTACCGACGCCAAATGAGTTCCTTCACTCAAGCCTTTAGTCCAACTGGCAATTGTTAAATGGGTTAATTTGTTGATGCATTGATGCAGAGCCGGAGTGACTCACCCACTGGTTGTCACCCTTGACTGGGGCCAATTCACCCTGCTTAGCTGATCACCATTAGGCTGCGCTACAACATGAAATGCAATTAGCTGCCCCCCCCCCCCCCCACGCTGAACCAGAAGAGATTTTACAGGAGTCCAACATTGGATGATCCTTATTAAAGTTTGTCACTGTTTTTCTTGTATATGATGAAAAAGAGTGTTAAATGTATTTGATGAAACTGAAATTTGTTTGATGTGAACTCATTCACTGTCGTCGACGTTTTTACGCGTCGATTGGAATCCTCCAGTTCACTGCCACAAATTTTAAATATTCATTAAGTACGTTTTTCAACAGGTAGAGGGTCTTGCCTCACCTTGTTTGTAAAATCCCGGTTTGTGAACCACTGTACTGACGAATGGATCCTTGCCGATGGCAGCATCGCATCACTCAAGTTGAGGTCAGCACAGCTTTTGAGTTGACAATTTTGTTTGGATTCTTTTCACATGAATTCGGAAGGAGAAAAATGCCAACAAGTTCATCAGACAAGTGTGTGTGTGCGTGTGTGTGTGGATTGGGTTCTCTTAAGCGGTTCAGAAAATGGATGGATGGATGTTGTCGTCATAAGTAGATTTTGCATTGTTCAACTATGTTTCTACGTCCTGGTGCCAAGTCAGAGCAGCCGTTCGGGTTCCCATACACATTCATTGTCCAAATACTCGCAAGCACGGACATTCGACGCCAATTAATAAAGGTTCCTTGTTTGGTTGCGGTAGCTGATGGGAATCGATTGTTAAATTAGCCTAAAACCAATCCTGTTTCAGCCACAGTGCGACTGGCGCTCCCATCACACGGGTTGCTCCAGTCGACCTCAATCAAGTGGCAGATTATGAATCTAGACTCCAAACCGAACGGGTCTGTCTTCGGTATGAACAGAAGTTTGCACGCCATGACACACGGGCAACTCGGCGCAACGTGAATGTAAACGGAGAGTTTTCTCGTCAGCTTGAATTCACAACCAGCCCGCAAATGAATGAGCGCCGAGGCGACGACGAAGGAGGCACAATCGCGAGCACTTGGCTTCAGTGGAATTGGCGGGAGGCAGGCTACAAGTCCAGCCTCAGAAATAGAGCTGTGAACACCATCTGTCATGCTCTCTCTCCCCGTCTGTTAGCCTGACTGCAGGCAAAAGGGAGAACGATGCGCTCCGAGCCGCGCTTTGGACGGACGTGGGTGCTGATTATCGTAGGTGTGGGCTTGCGGGGTGTGCATAGGAGGGAGAGGCAAGAGGTGGATGCGTGAGGAGGTGCATGAGGAACTCGTGCCGATAAAGGGAAGTACTCACCCACACACGAGAAGGAAAAAAAAAAAAAAAGCAAAAGGGATGTTGGGCTAGCGGGTATTCCTGTTGAAACCGCACCCGTGCACCGACCCACCGCCTCCCCGCGGACTGCTCCCGTCTATTAACTTTTGCTCCAAGAGTCTTGCCGGAAGTCTTGGACATACTTTTCTCTAACCATTGCTCATCTTACCCGAGAGTAGTTATCACACCTGTATCTGATCAAACATTTTACATGGTCTGCCTTCAGCTGCTCTTTGCAGCAGTTAGTCAAAAGCGACTTCCTCCAATTGAAGGCTATATGGGATTTATGTATCGGACCACATTTATTTCTCATGAATATTGTTTTGAATGGTATATTTGAATGCGGTTTTCAATATCGGCCTAATTTTGCGGTATCGTAACGATTAAAATTGACGTCATTTTTGCCAGTATTGGTCCGAACCCATTGTGGTGGTGTATAAAAAATTTGGACTCTGCCATTAAGCCCCCCTCCCTTTGGGAATTGCAGAAGAAATGCACCTCATCGTTGGTTTAAACCTTTAACTTGAAAAGTATAATGTTGATGTAATTTATTGTTTTAATATGCAATCCATCATTTTAATGGTTCCATTTCCTGTTTTGTTTTGTTTTTCGGTTTCCTCCCTCCTACACGCCCTGTAATTTAAGTATTCCCAAATGACAGGGTGCAAGGTGGCATCACATTGTTTTCTTATTTTAAAGCCTTGTATATATGCTTTTTTTAAAGTCGTGAATCATGTTGAGGAGTTTTTTTGTTTTGTTTTAATACCTCCAAAAAAGTCGTGTGCTTGTTTGTGTGGACAACACAGAAACCACTTCAATGATTTTCACGAAGTCTTAGAGCAGAGCTGGAGAAAGGTGCACATCCAGCATTCTTTCTGTGGAGGAAATTGTCGTAGGTGTCGCGTACGCTGGGAAAATATCACAGTTTGATTACAGCTCACGCAAAAAACATTTTTCAAATCGATAATTCTGTTGATTCAGAATCTCTCCTTCACTTTGCAGTAATACCCAAGGCACCATCGTCTTCCTTCACATTTGGGCACATCTCATGTCACAATTGCAAAATCCGGAGCTCCTCGCTCCTAAAAACATTGAAGTCGCGCTCCATATAGGAGGGTGCAAGTCTGGAGTAAAACCGGGGACCTCTACTATGAGCACATGAATATAACAGCACTAAATTGACCAACAAACTGGTGGTGGCACAAGGCGGCCATAATTCTCTTAAGGCCAACGGCACCACTGTGTCCCGTAGATGTCTTTTAGTTCAACACACAACCCACATCTCTTACTACAACCGAAACTTTTTATTTTTTCAATCAAATAACTGACGCTTGCGATCAATGAGCAGTCAGAACTTTTTTTTTTTTTTTGGGGTGTGATCTGCATCCCGCCTCCACAGTGGGGTCCCCTGAGGTAGGCCACCCACCACGTGAGAATGTCCTGTCGATGAGTGTGAGCATCACTCCCCTTGTGACCATCACTGAACTGTCATGTCTGTCCGAAACAAGTGCGGCTTTATCGCAACCGGTCTGGTGTTGTTTTAATGGGAATACGTCGAAGAGAAGTATGATCACGGCGCAGGGATTGAGCCATCGAGATTCGAGAAGCTGCACGCGCAAATGTTGACTGTGTTGCCACGGCAACGGGCTCGCATCTGACAGGCCGCAAGACTCTCGCTAGTTCTAAATAAAGCTTTTTGTTCTGGCTGATCACGGGGCGAAATGATGAAAATTCTCCCCTGCAGAAAGGACTCTTCAGAAAAGCGCCGCTCGTCGCCGTGTGTAAACAATGGCAGCGTACACTTGATATTTAGCACGCAACCTCCCAAACAGCGGCAACGGGATTATCGACACAATGACTAGTGCGCCACATCACGCAATAATTAAATTTCAAAGCCCTCACTTGAGTAAATCTTCACCGTTGCGCCGTTACGTTCAACAAAAACACGATTTATGTCATTCATGAATGCATTAAACTGGATGAAGAGGTTCAGATCATCTTTGCAATCGTGTCATTTTTCGAGCAATTTTTAAGGGCTCAATAGGTTCGTGCAAAATGCCTGTCGTCCCAATTTTATCGTGAGGGTTTCTGGGTAAATATGATCCGGAAAGATTGATCATGATAGACCTACCAATAAATAATGGGAATCGGTACACCGACCACAGTATTCTGAGGCCTGTCATCAGGCAACCAACCACTCCAATCTATCTATTTTTCTGAAGACCATTTGCATCACAAGTGAGTTTGAGCCTGCATCAGCCAATCGTCACGCACATCAAATGTCAACTTTACTCTTCTCATATTACACTTTTTTTTCTGTCAAAAGAAATCTCTCTCTTCTCATGGCACGCTATTATTTGTCTCCTGTTCCGATTTAGTTCTTGAGCTGATAAGGTCGGGTCAAATCCGTCCCGTGACTTTCGCCGCGCGCCCTTTGTGGCCTTTCACGGTGTTGCATCACAGTACCTCGGTCACCCTGCGGGGGGAGCCTGCGCGTGCAGGAACGGGCAAACTCGGCCGAGGCTGCTGAGGCGAGATACTCCATGCCGCTGACGGGGACTTCCATGTTTACTTCAAGTGCTTTTCGGGCCATTTCACAGACGACATATTTAGCCCTTTACCTCCCACTCGAGGATGCGAGCGTCTCGTCGCGAGCAGCCAAGTCTATTAAACAAACGTTCCTGTGAGCAATTTGCATGGCGTGCAGCATCTGCGCGCTGGCCCGGGATGAGGGAGTTGAACTTGACGTGCATAATTATTTTTGCAACTGCACATGTGACATCTGATGAAGATGCAACCTGCTGTCTCCAAGCGCATTTCTTTTCCCTGGAATTAATTCATTAGGTTGAGGTTTTAATTTATGACAAAAGCGGCGCCATGCAACAGCCTCGACCATTATATTTGTTTTAGCAATGCTATCATGATCATTGCCATGGATATGAAGTCGACGCACACCTGTGCAAATGCCAAGGTTTTATGATGTGATGCAAATGTATAATTTATTTTAATCTTGTGTAGCTTTGGGGCCTTTTTTTTTTTTCTTCAGATGGAACCGTGGCCTCAGTCAAGGTGCAAAAAAATTGTAGGAGCAGTTCCAAATACCAGTCAGTGTTGGCACAAATGTCACAATGTGAATGATTGTTTTGTTTTTGTCACATGCAATGTTCCAAGAGTGCAAGTCTGTGATGAATTAATATTTTACCATTTCTGTTGTTACTACGGATGTCCGGGTCCAATCACGTGATTGGAATTTCCGGTCCGACATCCCTAGTTTTTGAGTATCAAAATTTCCTGCGTGTTTTGATTGAATTGAAATATTTGACGACAGCACCGATGCAAACTAACACGTTTTATTTCATAGTGGTCTTCGCTGAAGAATGGAGTGTTAAAAGGGACCATTATTAATGGTAAGTGTCATTTTTATTCATTTACTTTTGGAGTTAAGTGATTCAGTTGACAGTGGACGCTTCAAAGTTCACCAAAAATGTTCTGGCGGGTGTTGGGGGGGTTGGAGACGAGCTCAGGTGCAACTTTGCATTGCTCTTTTTGTGATGCCAGCCAAGAAGGATACCAAAAATGGCAAAAAAGGTAACATGTCATGTCAAAGTTGAACTCTGACCCCCAGAACAGTCGCCGCTCGGCTGCCCTCAACAGTATGAGCGGTACAATTTCGTTTCAATGCAATTTTGTGTAACGCAACCAGCTTGTCGCCGAAAGCGCACTGGCTAATGACCAGCATGGAAGGATCAGAGAACCTTGCCAACACATCTTCAAGCGAGTGAAAATGTTTTGGTATTAGAAGGCCTTAAAAGTTGACCGGGTTGTGTTGCACTCATAGAGGCTCTATTATGCTATGACTGATCTCAGAGGATCCATTCTCTTTACACGACTCGCTCATCAATGACGTCTTAACCCAAAGCGGTAGGCGGCCTTCCATTGCCATATTTAAAAAGGATCAATAAAAAAAAAAAATGTCTTACCTGACTCGATTTGCAATGACAATTCACACAGTTTGAGCTCAGACTTGCATCATTGCTATAATCACATTCAACGTTGTGTATGTGTGTAAGAGACGGCATTCATCAGCCTTCGCTTCGCTAATTCCTTTGTTTTTTTACTCCCCCCTTCCGCCTCGCTCACTCCCACCCATGCAGACTATCATCCTCCAACGCCACCAAGTGGGACTGGTTTCCACCGCTACCAGTTCCTGCTGTACCACCAAGGCGACGACATCACGCCCGACAGGCTGGACTCAGCGAGACGAGGTAATGACTCTCAGAGGTCGCTCGCCCTCTGACCCCCGAAGCCTCATCTATCATACGAGGGCTAATCAACGCAACTGCCAACATGTTGTTGAATCAGCAAAAGAGGCAAACGCGGAAAGCGCAAAGCATAACATTTCTATACATATCTAGCCCACTGGAAATGATCATCTTTGAGTCACTGTGGGAGGTATTTAATAAATAATGAAGTAAGTAAATGAGTCAAAAATATATGTATATAATTCTTCGAGATGAAATACAAATGTGTTGAACTTAAATGTTGATTAAGTTTTATGAGAAAAGACCGCAAAGTTCGGGATCCATCCGTTTATCCTCATGAATTTCACGGGCGTGGTGGAGCCTATCCCAGCCGTCTTCGGGCAGTAGGTGAGGGACACCCTGAACCGGTTGCCAGCCAATCGCAGGGCATGCAGAGATGAGCAATCATTCGCGCTCACAATTTCACCTAGGGACAATTTTGAGTATTCAATCAGCCTGTCGCACATGTTTTTGGAATGTGGGCGGAAACCGGAGTACCCGGAGAAAACCCACGCAGGCACGGCGGAGAACATACAAACTCCACACAGGAAGGCCAGAGCTGGAATCAAACCCTGCACCTCTGCACTTTGAGGCCAACGACGCACTAACTACTCGACCACCGGGCCGCCCCCTACAGGATCTGTATAGAAATATTCCATGGAGTGCAGCAAAAGCAGAATTTGAAGTTCAAATGAAATTTTTGAAGAAAAAAAAACCCATTCACTTTACCTACTGTAATTCCCTTTGCTTAAAAAAATAGTTTTGAAAATAGACCAACTTGGGAGTCAGTGATGAGTAACATTATGGTGTGTCTTTTGAAAAGACGTTTGTTTAAGGGTGAGCTGTCTTTTGGATTATTTTCCGGAGGTTTTTGTAAACCCCCCACCCCTACGGCTCCTGAAAAGGTGGGAACGTGCGGGCGGGATGCACAGAGCCCGCGCCGGGGAGGCGTGTCTGGCTGTCTCTTCTCGTCGGGTCCCGACTGAGAATTTGAGGTGCAGTTGAGGGTGGTTTGAGTCACGAAGGAGTGCAGCTGCCACTGTTTTTGGAGCTTTGACACCTACGTCACTAATCAATGCAGGCACCCTGTGTGATGTGATGGCTTTGGAGTTGCGCCGAAGCTCAAAGGATTGGCGAAGTATTCATCATGTCAAACATGGTTAATACAGAGAAATCGTAACATGAATAACAGCCTGCTGTTTACAATATTTTATGACTTTTGTGCAAGCAGAAGAAGACATTTTCTGCCATCGGCTCCACTCCCCCCGCCTCCCATTCCCCCTCCCCATTTTTCTCATAATGAAGCTACTGGACCCACCCATATTTACTCTGGATTGCTCTAATTGGCTTGGATTATTTCCTCTCCTTAGCAAAATCTTTTTACCGTTAAAAAGAAATCAAGTTACAAGTTTCATTCATGCATAATGAAGCATTTTGTTTGTGCCACTTGTTGAAGGGATAATTGTCACTTTTTTCTTTTTTTTTTTCTTTGATCATCGAAAGTGCAATGATATGATGTCAAAATTTAACAGAATTAACTTGGGATGGACATAATCATTTGAAAAAATGATTTTTATTTTTTTTTTGCTGCAAAATGGTGCGCAAGTTTTAGCGACGGGAACTTGAGCTCCATCAATTCTTATTCTGCTCCTTACAACATTGGCCCATATGCAGGAGTTCAGAACGAATCGAGGTGTCTGATCCATTTCAAACAAACAAATAATTTGTCATCTTCCCCTGTTGTTTGCCAAGATTTGCTCAAATGCCTGAATAAGCTTCTTTTGGGCGGTCGTATTTTGATTGAACCCAAAAGATCATCGCTCTGCTTCCATTAAGGGCCA
Organism: Hippocampus guttulatus; assembly: GCF_054856545.1. Lineage (NCBI taxonomy): Eukaryota > Metazoa > Chordata > Actinopteri > Syngnathiformes > Syngnathidae > Hippocampus > Hippocampus guttulatus. The sequence continues at coordinate 19,079,059 of NC_141265.1, forward strand.
CAGAAATCCGAATATTTCCTATTGTGAAACCGAGATTGGAGGATTTGGACTATTTTCAGTTCAAGAAATGGTGAATCCATCCAAATATTTTTGGGGGATGATTTGATGACCTGTTTTGGCAGATCTTATTCCACTCACTAGTTCATTGGATGCTGTTTGTAAACCTCGAAACCCACGAATGTCGTCAACAGAGGACCTCCTGTAATCGAATAATAATAATAATAATAATAATACATTTTATTTATAAGCGCCTTTCAAGACACCCAAGGACACTTTACAATAACAAAAAACACAAAACAATATGAGAATAGCTGATTATGCCCATCCCGAGTTGTCTGCTGCCACGCGTTTGCACTTTTGTCTCGCTTCAGTCGTGCACCTGCCACAATTGGACTGGCCTCCACTTGGCTTTGACAAGGTTATCCCCCGCGCGCACACGCACAAGCGGAGGGAATCCCATGTCTCTCCACCTCCTCCGTTAAGTACGTTCACTTATTAGCGTCTGTCCTCCCTCCCATGTGCTGTGACACAGAGCGCATTTGTCAAGCCTGTGACATTAATTGATGTGATTTACAATGGGAGAGCATTTAGTCGTGGGTGGGAGACTCCTAATGATCATTTTCCACTTCCAGCCGCGCAGCCACTGACTCAATTTGATTGCAAATATGTTGTCCCTTTATTTATTTATTTTTTTCTTTCATCTGGGGCCACGTCTTAGTTAATACAGGGAGGGGGGGGGGGGGGGGCGCCGTCGCCGCTGTGAGGAATGGTGGGAGTTGCCTGCGTCTCCTGTGTTCAAGTTGTAAATGTGGGTCAGTGACCTGACGGAGACAGTTGGCCTTGTCGCACAAGACACCGCAGGGGGGCGGATGGGGTGTGTCGTTCTGCGCTCTTGGCACCGAGAAGAGATCATAGAGAATCCCCCCGTGCCAGGGTGGGGGGCGGCCATTGGGCTCCACGGCCCTCGTGATGCTTGCTAGCCACTTTGGCAAGCTGCTCGACATGCCGTGCCACCGGGTTTGTGAATACTGTAGATGTAATGGCAGCGGGGAGGGGGGGGGGGGGCTTCTCGTCTTTTGGGAACCCGACATCGGCATCGTTGGCTGAAAGTGAAGGTTTCAAAATGACAAGATTCACAATTCCTTGTTCACAAAATATGAACCTGATGATCATACGGCGTGAATGAGTGCATCGCAGTGCCGCGGCTTGTGTGGTGTTGCTCATCTTGCCTTCTCAAGCCCACACTGCCAGCTCAGCACACTCCACAGTAATTGAAGCCATTTGCAATGTTGCAGTGTGGTAATGGGCAGATCCATGTCTACCACCCACCCACAGCCTCGACCATTAATCAGAGCGCCGTGCGGTCGCACAGCCAGGAATTTTGGCTTGTGCAGCAGAGAACACTTTGACGTTTTGGCTTCTAGTTTTTTTCATTTTTTTCATCATATATACTGGATTTGTCAGGTCCAAATTTTGCTCCTTTAGCTTCCCTATGTAATATTCGCCACTCCAAATAATCAACTTAATTACATTGAACAGTTCCTCTGTTAGACATATGATTTAACTATGGAGAAAAAGTAACACGGGGCGGGGTAGAAAAAATTTAATTTGCGTTCGATTTTTATGCCGATTTAAATTAAAATTTACATGCTGATTCCAAAATTGCAGTCAGTTTTTTTTCCACCCAAAAAAATATACATTTTTATTTTTGAGGGGGGTTTTTTTTCAAAAACGGGGACCCTACAGCTGAAAACCTGACGTGATAGAGAAAAACTGAGATCAGTTGTGACTTTTGCACCCCAAAGTTAGTCAAGAACAGCTGACACGCCTAACGCGACAACTGTGTTCCCTCGGTGCAACAATGAATTGTTTCGGTTCTTATATTTATAGGAATGCGAGAATCTCCTTCTTTATGAATGTTCGGACCCTCCCCTTTTAATGCCAACTATATACAGTAAATATTCCCATCCCCGGAATTCTATGGAAAGGAATATCCTTCACCCGGAATAAAAACCTATGCATTAACATTTTGACTACGATATTACGTGTTACCGGAACTTGCGTAAGCGGAAATTCCACTACCCGTAACCCGGATGGAGGTGTAATGCCGCGGGAGCTTAAATACACACAACGCCCACCCGATGCGGCGGAAAAGACACAACGCTGAAACAAGTTTTCACTTCGTGTTTTTCGATCATCACATTCTAAACGACGACGTGTAAGTGAGTTTTTATTGCCGTGCGTTTTACTGTAATTGTGAATGATTTTAACTTTATTCACTTACGTCCTGGAGAACGCGGCACTAGCTTAAAAGCAGCACCCACTCGACATGACCGAAGAAACGTGTTCGCTTCGCCGTTTTCATTCATCAAATTCGAAACGAAGACGTGTAAGCCACTTTTTATTGGCGTGCGTTTTACTGTAATCGCGAAAGATTTTAACTTTATTCACTTACGTCATGTAGATCATCGCATCGAAACGTAGAAGAACTGTAACGACTGGAGCGGAGCGAGTGAAATGCATCCGTTTGAGCGAGGCTGGACACAAAGTTAAAAAGATCCAGCAGACACTTGGAGTCGGAAAGACGCAAATCTATGAAACTTTAAAAAACAAGGCATCGATTCAACTCCTGATGACAAGCCACCATCCAGCAAGGAAGCAATGCAAATGGCAACAAAAATCCTTCAGTATGCACAAGAATTACCAGACATCGGTGATCAACGGGACAGTTACTTGCAACTAGCAAGAAAACTGTATGACACGCAGGCAAACATTGTCATAAACCAAAGAATGCATCCAACAAAACAATCCAAAATACACATTTTTTTCCCAAGACAGAAAAAAATAAACATTAAAATACTGTACGTATTTTACTGTTGTGATTTTTTTGGGATACACCTGTATTGCAGTTTTTGTTATATAAACAGTTTTTGGACAGTATATTTTTGTATTTTATTGATTGTGTTGTTACACGTGCATTTTGTCAACATACTTGCAGGTTCATAAAGGACATGTACCATGCTCATTTCCCAAATGAGGAATTTCTGTTATCAGGACAAATTCGACAGAGCAAACACGAGTCCGTACTAGAGAATATTTACTGTACCACAGAATCCTGAGTGGAGTTGCAATTGCTGACTTGGTTGAACTTCTTGAGACAGCAGACTCGTTGTGAATGTACAGCGCCTCTGCTGGTTGCACCCAAGTACTGCACTCTATTTTGCCAGAGTTCAAGACTCTGTTCATCAACAACTACTTTTGCATAATCAATCTATTGATTCTTATGCCCCCAATTGCATAATAAGGAACTGACAGAATAATAACTGTGAAATGATTTGAGTCTCAAAAAACAAACAAACAAACAAAAAAAACCAAGCCCCAGTTGCTTCCCTTTTCTTGCGGCTTGACAGATGACATCTGACTCTGGTCAGGTGACCCTGATTTGTCACCCTTGTGTCATTTGCATTCGATGGCTAAAATTAGCCATAAATTAACCCCCAGCGCCCCCCCAAAAAAATCCCTTTCAGAACAATCGCTTGAGACATTTGGTACACCTGCACAATCTCAGGGTTCGCCATCACACCGAATCATGACAGAGACAAAAGAGGAGGCAGGAAGACACGCACATCACCTTCAGGATGCCCCCCCCCCCTGCCCCACCCCACCCCTATCTGTCCTTTCCATGAGCGCTTAGATGGGAGCGGTGGAAACATGCTCGCCGCACTCCCAAACACACGGGCAGCCTATTTTAAGAGTGCTCGGAACCAGCCGGTGATAGCGCAAGATACTAAAAATTTGGATGGAGGGCCACGCTTGCAGCAGGAGAGTCTTTGTCATTCTCCGGCAGCCTTCGCCAACGTCCTGCATCAGTGTCAACGCACCTCAAAGTGTTTGTGGGTGTCAATGGAGTCAAATCTACCACTTGACTCGTCAACTATGTCCTCCTAGTCAGAGCACGCTCGGTGCCCATCCGATATTGTGTTCTGAGAGTGAAGGGACCTTGTTCCACACCTGCAAAGGGAATTTAGGCATCTGCGGGGGTGGTGCGCTATCTCCAACGGACGCGGGCGTTACAGGCCATGCGCAGTCTTTCGGGGAGGTCACTGGGCTCCGTTGCCCTCGCATGATGATCGGAGCCCTTTCTGTCAGATCAGAGCAGCCATTTTTGTTTTCTTACCATCCAGTCCATTCATCCGTCCGTTCGTTTTCCACAGCATTTACCGTTGCTCACCATCACCACCACCACAATATAATTATCCATCTCTTATTTAATATGCTAGAAAATGGCTATGATTTTATTGCACTACCATTGATTAAAATGGTCGAAGTTGCTTCACCAATGCTAAATATCCCCCCTAGTCGGCGCTCGCACCAATCACCTAAACAGTCACAAAGTTCACGAACCGTCAGAAGACCAAACAACTCCGGTTACATCATCTTTCCAAATTCGATTTTAAAGTCTTTAGAATCATGAAGGACCCAAAAAAATAAATAAAACTACGAGATGACTAAGCAGTTTCATAGGCAGAAATTAATCTGCACACCCAAAACGAGCCTGCTGAAATGGCCATAACCTATCTTTGACTCGTTATCGTCTCCCAAAAAAAAAAAAAAATCAAGACTTTTTCACTCTTGGTACGACGTCGCCCAGGTAACCGCAAAGTGAGAGAAGAGGTGGTTTTACAACAATTTTCATACAGCTGAACATTCGAGAGCGTCAATAGTTTTGTTCTCAAGCTTTTTTCTAACACGTCAAATGGGTTAGTCATGAGTCATTGTCGGTTTGTGTGTGGGGGGGGGGGGGGTGAGATGGCTCGTGTTTAGACATACAAAGTTTTGATACAGCTGTCATTTCCCCCACCTCTCTTACCCGCGTCTCTGTTGGTATCAACGGCACTGACTGCTCTCTTATTTGCCGGGTCTCTGTGTGAAATCATTCAACAATGCACTAGCAAAGACAAATAGCATCCAAATACGGTTGATGATGATTGCCTTTATTGGACGATACTTAAAAAAAAAAAAGCCATGGCTTAAAGGTGCCTGAAATCTGAATGGATGGCTGTCCGGGGAATCTTTCCCAGATGTCCTTTTTGTGATGCGGGCGGATGTGGATCGTGTCTCCCTGATGGTGAAACCAGCCGCAAACGGCGGAGGCAACAAAGAGTTGGCCACAGTAACGTTTTGTATCTGAGGCAGAGTCCGACTGAACTGTGAAAGTGCTCTCTCTCCAGATTTGCACCACTTCAATCGTTGGCTCACTTTGTATTAGATTCTTTTCCAATGGTGTCCAGCTGTTTTTTTTTATGGCTCCAAATGGAACTAGAGGAATGTCAGCAATTTACTGTACAGCAGAATATGCACCCGTATAGGTCATTTAATACTCTCTGTGTTGTGTGTGTGCATTTGTAGGGGTGACTGCCACAAAATGGCGACTGTGAATTGGTACTTTTTTTCCCCCTGTACAGGAAAAGAAAAACTGTTGGCAATTTAGGTTTCCAAAATCTTAAGCCGTGATATTGTCATACCAGCCGGATGGCCGTCTGGTGTTTGTTTAAAAGGAGAGAGGGAAAGGGGGGAAAAAAAGTGCAGGCGACTGAATCATATCATCTTCCCACCTCCATCATTACAGCAACATGTTTTATTTTCAGCAGTGCTGTTCTCTGTGACTCACGGCTCACTTAGGCCTTGGGTGCCTTCAGCGTAGACGAGAGCGCTGTGTTACCGTCCTCGTGAATGTTTGCGGAACATTGGTGCCTTGGTGCCTGACCGCAATCCGTTCTGCGACGCCGGTTGACCCCATTTGGTCGTCTTTCAAAACATTTTTTTCCCATTGAAACGAACTCTTTCGGCGTTAAAGCTCACCATCAAAACTTTTAACAGAATTGGCATTTTGGAGCTAATATGCTAACATTCCCATTTAAAGACTTGCTGTCGACTGAAAAGCACACACACCCGTGCCAAAGGGCTCAGCTTGCAAACGTCACATGACCAAACCCAGAAATCGGGTGACCCATGATTGGTCGCTACGCGAGCGACTATTCTGTCATTTTCGGTCGACGGTGAGTCACAAAATGGCCATCCCCTAAGATGGACAAAAACAGGTGGAGTGAAGGCAGCACCATCACTGAAACGCGAAATTGAAAACCTACAAAAGCTCTTAACATCACCCACAGCAACACTTCTGCTCAGTCACTTCAACGCACAGTTATGCTGCCGGGGGGGAGCGGGGGTCACTTGGACACCACGGGAGTTTTTATTGCTCGAGTTCTACTTCATGCTAATTTCCCGTAAAAAAATAAAAATAAATCAATAGACTCAAGAAAAAGCCAAATAATAGTTCTTTAATGCTGGTTGAAATGAGGACGAGAATGCTGTGCCACAGGGCTCGGCTGGTGGGCTGATGTCATCAATTTCGATAGTGTCCTATGGCCCTACTTTTTCCGGAAGGTTTTGGGTGGAGCCACTCCAAGCTGAAATCATGTCGCCGGAGATGTCCAGTCAAAAACAAAAACAAAATGTTTCTTTGTGTCTCTCTCTGTCAGGTCAATGGAGACTGGACGCCTTTGTCTCATTTTTTGAACTGGGAGAGCCTGTGGCTAGGGTGCAGTTTCTCACACAAAACTACAAAGACTGAAGATCCCCTCAAAGGTGTCCTTGACCTGTGGTGATGCGCAGTCGACAGGAATTGGAATCACTTTCAAGCTTATGAGTAGTATGAGTCTGTTTATCTTTCTCGTCGCATTGCAATCCCGCTTCCTCTTTTTGTTTTCCCCTCTTGGTGGCTTTTGATGATCACATGATCCCGTCGTGCGAGATTTGGGGAATAAGCTTCGGCCTCACTGGGGATTTCTTATTAGTTTCCGACCGCCGCCTGACAAGAAAAGGAAAAGGGCCCGTGATATCACAAGCCGGCGTGGAAAGAGTTGCTTCTAAATCAGGGGCGGAAACACGTCACGGCGCCCCAAAAAAAACAACAAAAAAAAGGAAGTAGGAGGTGAAACCGAGACCGCAACACAACCGGATGTTGCAGTGGAACTAAAAGTGACAGGGTGGCAGGGAGGGGGTTGTGGACTCTAGTTTATTTGGTGAAGGGGACTTACCATGTGTTTGTTTACATATTTCCACCCGGCCCGCTGTCAATTGGAAACAGTAACTTGGCGATGAAACCTTTTGATTGATTTCTTGAGGTAAAAGCCCCGCTATCTCAGCGCGTCCTTGACTTTGACGTGACCATCCCATTTTGAACTTTGGAGAGTCGCGGCAAAAGATCCACCTGGCAGGTCAACTTTATAAGCCTTCCACTTGCGGATACTTTTCTGACTCCGTGCTGCTTTGTAGCAGGGTGGCTCAGCGTAATCGGGAGGAGTATTGGTTTCTAACCAGCACTTCTCCTCTGGGATGGTTCTCGTATCAATACCCCAGATGTCTGGATTTCCATCGCCGACTTTGATGTTGTGATGATCAATCTTTGGTTGGGCTTTTGATTGACCTCGGTTCTGTGTCTCCGCAGTGGTCCGGGCGGGCGTAGGTAATGTTCCTTTGGTGGATAAGCCAGCCTCGGTAAACTCCTGTGTGCCCTTCTGATGAACCCTCAGAGATCATTGATCAATTTTGTTCCGTGTCCGCTTTGTTTGCTTCCTGGACTTGGCAGTCAAAGCTCCGCAAACATACACAACAACTGTTAAGTATCCATCAGGTGGAACATCATCACTCTCCACCTTGATTTTTACCTGTCAAACATTTTCACAATCGGCAAATCAACTATAATCCCACACTCATTGTGTAACATGCCAAGTGGAAGAGAACTACACCCCCCCAACCACCAATCCCCACATAAAAAAAACAACAAAAAACATCTACTTGGACTGCATTAGCAATCCGGTGCATTGCCAAGATTTTGACTTTAAAAATAAAACCGCTGCTTTGCTTCCATTCATATCTCGGCACCGCGCTGCCAGAAACAACTGCATTTGTCACCCGGCTTCCTCGAGTGCGTTTTTTTATTTTTACTCCCAAATGTCAGCGGTGTTGACAGACTGACAGCTGTCGTTTGCCGACAAGCGCCACCCTTGAGAATATTGCCAATGTATTTAATATGTTCCTAATGTATTCCAACTGACATTAATTAAAACGAATTTATTTAATCAACTCTGTTGCCTAACCGAGACAAAAGTGATCTAATAAAGCGCAATGACTTTTTCTTTCTCACCGTTTAAGAGTGCTGGTTGATTTCACTGGAGGATTGGGAACGGAAATGCGACATCAACACGCTTTATTGTGACGCTATTGTCTCACTGCGCAGTGACCTATGTTGGCTGTGCCGTGGGATTTCAATGTTGTCCTCAAGGTAAATTCACTCACACTACCGCTTGTTTGTTTTAATCAACATTCAACACTGAAGAATGCAATGCCGGCTTTGACTTGTTGTTGCGTTAAGGTGTCTCCCCTGGCTGTGTTTGTGACACCAAGACTCCTCAGAATATGAAGAGTGAAACACATTTTTGGGCCCACAATTCCTCAAAGAGTGACTCCTTGCCCTGATTAGTCAACATCCACAGAAACGTAAATTTGTCCCTCAACTAGATATAATTTCTCATCAGGGATCCGAATTTGTTCAAGTTCAAGTCAACTTTATTGTCAAATGTGCTACGTGTGCAACATACAGAACATATGAAATGTCATTCCTCTCAACCACAGAGGAGAGAGGAGCCGCTGCGGGTGCCCGCGCCACAATCAAAAGAACAGTTCACATAAAATGACAAAAGAATACAACACAACACATAAGGAGAGGCTTCATGTCAATTTGGACACCACCTGCGGTCGCGTCGCACCGGAAGTGATGTCATGCGGCCGGAAATGCGGCCTCCCGAGGATGCGGCATGTCAATTTGGAGACAGCCAGTATTCAATTTGTTCTGTTGAGTCAACTCCTGTTTTGGACATTTCTCTAAATGTTTCATTTTATTTGGCTTCATATCCCATTTCCATTTAAATTCTAATAATCGTTCAGGATGAATTGGTTGATGCACCCGACTTTAGTTCCCACTCACTCAATGTGTGAATGCGAGTTTGAATGGTTGTCACTCGATAGGATATGATGGCGTCAACTCCAGGGTGTAGCCTCCCTTTTGCCCAAAGTCGGCTGGGGTAGGCTCCAACTCCCTGCATCCCCTTAACAGGCCGGATAAACACTGCCCTCCATCTATAGTGGAGTAAATAAACATTCCCGCCCACTGTTTCTGTAAATACATTAATAATAATCTGACAGTAACAAAAATTAATTGTTTCAACCATCAATTTTATTTTTGGGGTTGAAAAAACACCAGAGGAACAGCTTGAGCCTCCGTTCTGAGGCTTGGAAAAAGAAATGGTGATTTGACTATGTAGCCCTGGGTTTTCCATGAGCTGTAGATGGTGATTACTTCCATGGAATCCCTGTGTGCAAATGAGCCAGGACTGTGCCGTCAAACATCCCACGTGACACTGTGTTGGAAATGGTCTCTAGAACAGGAACAGGTACAGGTCAGGTGGACCATCTGAGCCAGCCAACTTTCCAAGCAAACAATTACTCGGCCGCGCATCTCTCCTGATGGATGATGACGATATGGGCTGCACTGGATGTTTATCATGGACAAAGGGCTCTGTTTCATTTGTTTGCATTGATAAACACCGCAGCGCTCTTTTATCAGGTTTCCTCAAGTGGGGTCTCCTACTCTAAGCGGGGTCCACTTGAGCAGAAACACCTTTCCTCGAATAGATACTTCCTCTCAAGGGCAAGAGAAAAACAAATACACACACACACACTGTCAATCACAGACGCTGAGCTGACATGAGCTCGGCTGCTAACTAAAACGACAGCACCTGCCAGAGCCAGTAAACGCACTCAGATGAATGGATGTTGTTAATCAGTTCTCTCCCTGGTGTTATAGATGATCTGATAGAAATTAAGTAGACATGGCATATTTTCAGCGCAAAGTCAGATTGCATAGAGAATGGTTGTAAAGAGTAGTGCTGTTGATGGTATTTTAAGCCAGCCTTATTTTCATTGTTATAAAGTCGCTCGCTAGCTCGACTGCTTATGTGTTAGTGTACGCACAAAGGCCTCCTCCAATCCACCTTGCTGCTATTTAAGGAAATCTTTACTGCACACTAGCGTTGCATAAGAGTTTTGTATGCTTATGTTTTTGTGACAGATTCGCACTGTAGCATCCACCTACGGTATGTTTAATTCAATCAATATTATTAGACGCCAATAACCCCATAACTGAATTTAATAGCATTGTTTATTTTGCTGTTTTGAGTGGCCAGCCTGCGACGGGGAGAAGGATACTCCACACACTGGCCTAACTGGTAATCAGCACACGCGGCACTACAACAGTGTGTGTAAGGCCCCAAAACACAGCATGATTCAGACCAACCTACACTCTTTTTACACACTCGTGCTTCATTCAGAAGCTATTATTAATTTCTTGGGTCTGAATATTCACTTTTCCTTTTCAGTCTTGTGGTGGGTATTTTTTTCTATGCAAAGCTTTTTCATCCCTAGTCCAAAATAAAATGCATCATGTACAGTTTTGCCCTTACGTTGACATGTACTGTTTATAAAGTATATACAGTGTGGTAAAAAGAGAAGTTGTTGCGATATTTTTAACTCGTGTTTCCTTCCCACAACTTTGCTTGGCAAAATCGGCGCCGTGACGTTTTGTCTACAGCCTTTTTTTCCTGCGGCTTGAGATCACTTTTCCACTACAACTTAACCCGGAACTTGTCCATATAGGGCAGAGGAAGGCAGGGAGGGGCGTGACCGGACGCCTCCTTATTTGGAGTTTCCACGTTGTGGCGGTCACGTGGGTCGACCTAACCCCGGCAGCCGAAGCAAGCGCGTCTTGCTGCCTTTGTTGACAAACCGGTGATGTGCGTCAGCTGGCGATGTCCGTGCATGTTGGCTGTCTTTTTTTTTTCTGTAGCGAAACGCTCCACTTACAAAGTTAAATGTGTCAAATAAGTCAAATTGATGGAAGAACAGGAAAGCCATGCAAAGTAAACCTGGTATTCCCCATTCATTGCCTTATTTAAAAAGTAAACAAAAGAGGAACAATGGACTTATTTTGCGAGAAGTGATTTTTAATCAAAATGGCTATTATTTATACATACTGTATATATAATTTAAGTTCAAACAAATAATTGATTTCAGCATTGGTGGTCTTCCATGAACCTTTTGTAAGCACTCGGACAACATGCAATCTCCACGCAGGATTCAAACCCGCAACCTCTGAAGTGCGAGGCGTTGTGATAACCACTCGTGCCGCCCCACTTACCCCCCGAAGCCATTTCCTTCTTCCACTTGCAGTTTCCACGGGGTTGTCTGACGCGCGGGGAGCCTGGGGAGCCGAGCTCTCTGTCCTTATATGGGCATCTACGTCACGCCAAGGTTCCAGCCCACTATTAATGCCGCCACACTGAAGTCTCCCAGCCAGCTCCAATAGAGCAAGTACACCGCCACCACTCATTTTTTTTGCACAGTCCACACTGGAACCACAAGCAGCCCACAAAAGGTATCCACGTCGCTCCCGAGTCATAACACAGGAGCCGCCGGGGTACGCGGAAGTGGCGACGCCTCTGGAAGGAGATAAACAAAACGACAACAAAAACTTCGGAAGGCACCAGGAGCCGCTGCCGCTGCCGCCGCCGGACCCCGACTCTTCGCAACTGAGGGGGATATACGGGCACGACGGTCCCCCCTCCTCTCACCCATGCCGGAGTGACTCGCAGTGCTATGACCGGGAAAGTGGCGGAGAAGCTTCCTCTTACCATGAGCAGTCTAATAAACAACATCCCCGACAGCCTGTACCCCGAAGAGGACGTCCCCACGTCGATGAACATTTTCACCAGCACGGAATCTATTAACCACTACTCGCAGATGAACACGGGTAAGAACAAAGTGCCGTTTCATCTTCTTGCAATTATTTTGTCTTTTTTTTTTTAACTGAAGCCGAATTATTTTTTTTGAATGAGAGAAGGAAGTACGCGAGAAGTTGTGCCGGAGCACCTGTTAGCGCGCTGCTCCTCGCGCGCATTCCGCCGCTCGGTGCTCGAGTGTGACCCGAGTGGCGCGCCGGCCCCAGGCAACAGCGCGCACCTGTGGAACTCCGTCACTACTTAAATGTAGGCTGTAGTTTTTATTTATGACGCGGCATAAATAAAATTACAGATCATTTAAAAAAAACCGCCTTTGACAATATTTAATACCACATTCCTGTGATTACCATTTGTAAATACTAAAGCGAAAATTCCCACATAGACCCACACCGCCGATTTATGGCAAGCGACGGAAACGTGACCGTTGGAATGACTTATAAATAAGGGTTCATTCACAATTTAAAATCAAGCTATTATTGACACCGACTTCTCAAATCACAAGCGCTGACGTTTGACGCGCTCGTTCCTCCCGACAAGACTGCACGCAAGGCCCGCGCGAAACCTCCTTTCGTGCACCGAAACCGCGAGGCCCCGTTTTCCACCTTAATCCAGATGATCGTGTTTATTTTCTATTAATTCCGTCGACGTGAATCGTCGCAGTTGGCGCACGCTGGCAGGAAATCAATCTGCAACAATTGTGTGCGCGTCTTCATCTCCGCGCTGCGCACAATCCATGCACGTCAAGATTTGAATATTTACGCCCACCTAAATTGTGCTGACAAATAAAAGCAACGTCTTGAAAAAATAAATGCGTTTATTCGCGCGCGCACACAGTTTCACGTATAAATATCTCATACGCCTACACCCTATGTATAATTAATGTTAAATTAAAAGGTGACGGCAAATTATTTATACGTTAGACGTGCCTTTTGTCTGTCCTAAATAAAAGAATAAAACATGAGACAATTACAAAAAAAGTTCAGAATTATAAAACGGCTTTTACAAAGCAAGTGCGTTCTCTTAATTCCCACCTAATGCGTTATTTTTCCAAATATAATGGAATGCACCGTATGATCCATATTGCTGTTTAAAAATGTCCCCCGTGAAATGAGGCATCCAGCATAAAAAACAGCTTTTAAAATAGCAAGGGTCATTCGGTAGTATATGCTTGCATTTAAGGTTTCCCGTTGGCCACATTCCTGTAATTTACAAGGAGTGATATTAAATTGCATCCTGTTCATGCATTTTGTGTGTGTGTGTGAAATGAATGCCTCATATCTTTGAGATGTAAGATGTCAAATTCATTGCACATTCATGTTCCAATCTCGTGAAGCCCACGAATGCTTAAAAGTCCCTCACTCCTCCTCTGTTATGTACAGATGTGTGTCAAATAAGTGAGCACGCATGGTGCAGGAGGTGTCCCCCCTTCGCGCCCCCCCCCCCAAGGAAGTCAGATGATGTTACCACTGAGCTTGGCTGCCCTCCTGAGCGACACAATGGCTGGATCAAAGGGGGTGTTTAGGTTGTGATTTATGAGGGCTTGTGGGATTGCAGAGGGACAGTCGCCGCGGCTTTAGATGCACAATTCACTTCACTTGACTTTAGTGCTCGGACGGCAGTCGCCTTTCTGTATGAAACTCGAACTTCTTTTTGATTGAGGACAAACTTGGTGGACTATCACTTTGACTTAAAAAAAAAAACGTGCGACGTGAATCAGTGTTACTTTTTACAGAGTGCGCCGAGTGATGCTGAAGGAACCCATGCGGATGACCTCTTTCTTTGTTTTGCTCTAACCTAGACAATATCATGGATATCGGCATGGGAAGCGAGAAAGCCGGTGCGGAGATTCAGTACGGGTCCAGCTTCCAGTCCAACCGGAGTGGGCAGACCGTCACCTACCTGGGCAAGTTCGCCTTTGACACGCCTCCCTCGGGCGGCATCGGCGGCTCGGGCTGGTGCTCCGACAACAACATCATCAGCCTGGTCAGCGCGGGGATCCTGGGCGTCTCTCCGTCGCCCGGCACGGTGAGCGCCCAGACGCCGTCCTCGGCGGCCGGCATGGGAGGACAGAACTCGGACATGGAGCAGGTTTACGGCCCGCCGCTGCCTGCCTACTCCACGTGCGGTGAGCTGTACCAGGACCAGGTGTCCTTCCACCACAGTCCCGCCACCAGCACGGCTCTGGCGTACCCCGCCAATGACTATCACTCCACGTCCAAAGCCTCCATGGACGGCAGCCTTTTCTCCATGATCCCCGACTACAACCTCTTCCATCACCAGGGGGAAGTCGGCGTGATGGAGCACAAGCCCTTTCAGACTATGGACCCCATCCGGGTCAACCCTCCGCCCATCACTCCTCTGGAAACCATCCGAGCGTTCAAAGACAAGCAACAGATCCACCCGGGTTTCATCGGCGGGCAGCAGCACGCCCCCTCTCACCACCCTCCCCCGCAGACTCTGACGCTCAAGCCCATCCGACCGCGGAAGTACCCCAACCGGCCCAGCAAAACGCCCGTCCACGAGCGGCCGCACGCCTGCCCGGCGGAGAACTGCGACCGGCGCTTCTCGCGCTCGGACGAGCTAACGCGCCACCTGCGCATCCACACGGGCCACAAGCCCTTCCAGTGCCGAATATGCATGCGCTCCTTCAGCCGCAGCGACCACCTGACCACGCACATCCGCACGCACACCGGCGAGAAGCCCTTCTCCTGCGAGTTCTGCGGCCGCAAGTTCGCCCGCAGCGACGAGCGGAAGAGACACGCTAAGGTTCACCTGAAACAGAAGGACAAGAAACCCTCCGACAAAGGCAACGGCGTGGTCGGGAGCCACAGTTCTCCGCCGAGCGCCTGCGGGGGGCCCACCATGGGGCCCTCGTGACCATCACTACCCGCGCACGGACTGGAGTCTGACCCCAACGCGGACTCGGGACGATGGGGCCGCGTCCAGGAGAAGAAAAGCAACAGGTGACTCTTCCTCTCGCTCACATCCTCTCCTCACTCCCGTCCGTCTGTTTTGAGATGGAAGCCGTTGGTCCGAGCAAAAGGGGGGGAGGCTACCGTGCCGACGTAAGAGAATCTTAGTACATTCCGCCCAAAAGGCTATTGTGCATCAAGGCTGGCTTTGCCCCGGTTCCACTTTTGTACATTTCTTAACTGAGAGCAAGCCAAAATTTATCACAACCATCCGAGTAAATAATGAGAGGAGCAAAGCGAAAGGGTGAGTTGTCTGAGATGTATGCATTCATTTTACTAGGCTGTTGAAAAGTGCAATTTGGTTGTGTTTGTGTACTGTCATGGACACCGAATTAGTGGCACTTGTCTCTTTTTTTTTTTTTTGGAATTCTTTTTTTTTTGTTATTGTGTAGTGTTTTTTTTTTAATGTTGTTTTCTCCAATGAATGTGCCAAATGTATTGTGGTAACTCAGCCAAGCTTGTTGTTCTTTTTTTATTGTGCCTGATATTTGCCAAACATAACATGAGCGAGCTCGGCTTCCACGCGGGGTTCAAAGAAAGGCCAGACTCCAAACTATCTCCCGTTCTCATTTGACGACGTCGAAATATCCAGCGAATGGTTCATGGATCGTGCCGGTTACGTGGCTGCGTGCCAATTTAGAATTCCTTGCTGTGGCGCGAAAAAAAACAAACAAAAACAACACCTCCGAATTATTTGAGTTAAAAAAAAATCGGAAAAAACAAACACTCGTGTTTCTTTTGGATCCATGCTTTTCATTAGACAGCATTTTTTATTTTAAAGGGGTGCCTTTATTGAACTTGCACCAACGCTTTCCATTCTTAGTTCTCCAGTGACATGACACCACAACAAATATGCGACACTGTGTTGCAAACGAGCAGGATATTGAATTTTTCCCTTCTACTTGCCAGTGTTGACATCCACTCTTGAAAAGCACATTTGCTGGTTTGAGAATCCAAATGATGGGCAGCTAACAGAAGAAAGAAAAAAAAACAATTCAATATCCAAATCCCTTTTTTTTTTTTAAACGTGACGACTGAGCTAACAAAAGGGTTTCCTTGCTTGCTTTTGGACCAGATTTACATTTGTTTTTGCGGTCCATGCCATGTGCTCAAATGCACCAAAAGCTGATGGAGGATAGGTTTTAAAGTTAATTCAAAGATGTCATTTAATATAAGAGGGGGGGGGCGGGGGCAATTGCACCCTCCATACAGTGGTAAACTCTTCTTCCACTTTGCAGAAGGCTAAACGACTGCTTTGTCTCCTGAACTTCTGCGTCACCCCCCCCCCCCCCCGCCCCCCGCCGCCCTCCTCCAAGTGGTTTTAAGTTGACCATTGTGCTTGAAAGGAGGTTAAAAACACACATCACGTATTCTTCCACAAAACCGTCCTCACATTTGGAACAAAAGACACACTGGGCTTCTTCCACATATTGGTTTCTATATCACCGGTCATCAAATGCTGACCCCTTTTCTTTTCGACTTATGTAACGAAACAATTAAATCAGCACGGTTTACTCAGAAAGGGAAACTAACGCCAGAATCCGACGTCGGTTGCCAAAAGGCCACGAGCTGTCAAGTGAAATGACATCATTTCATGACGCTTAACGCACATTTTGGGCTGAATAACCACATTTGTGTGGCAAGACTACTTGTCATTTGATTCCTCGAACTTTATGGATGATCAAATTATCGATGTTCTCAAGAACCATCGAGTTGGGCTGGCAGATATTTTCTTTTTTTTTGTTGAGCAATCAGCAGCGCTTGTAAAATGACAGAGTCCTTTGTGCTGGAGCGAGACTTTTCTACATGGCGTCATCAAGGGCGGGCGAGTGGATCGAGAAGTCGGGATGAAACGTGGATTGTGGACAAGCGCTCTAACAGAGAGCACGTTGTAGGAGAAGCGTCACTCTCTGCTGGAACAACCAGTTTTCACTGCCGAGCTTCCTGGCGAGTGTCCACTGACTTTCCAATTATTTGGGCCTCACGGGGTCTTTTCTCAACTCATCTGCGTGGATAAATGAACAGGAACCCAGAGAATTGAAGATTAACTATACATTAAAATGTTTTAAAAACGGGGTAGGGGGGCTCAATTTAAATCACTGAAGTCACCATCGGGTCGTTGGCGAGTTCCATGAAGAAATGTCATGTAGCAGCTATTCCCATGCAGTACGCACAAAGCAATATCGTCTATGATGTGAGTAGATAGAGAAACTATTTATGTTCAATGTATTGATGTTTCGAGCATTAGCCAGTGAACAATGCAGCGGGGGTGGGGAACCTTTTTTTTCTGTAAATTGGCAACCAAAAATCGCATTTAACAATGGATTTAATATTTGTTTTATATACTCTGAGCATGTGCGGACGAAATGGAGCTTTTTTGATCGCAATCCCTCTGATGGGTTTCAGTTGGTTGGAGAATTTCACAGCCTGGGTCAAAGGTGCTCGCAGGCGATTGGTTCCCCACCTCTGTGAAGAGATTTTTGAATATATTTGACCAAAAAGAAGAAGAAGAAGAAGAAAAAAAAGCTATTGTTAAATTGACACTTAGTGAGAATGGAGGTGTGTAATTATATCGTGACTGCGGCCTCCTCGCCGTTGCATTGTGTTGAGGAATGTGGCGCGCTGTTTTCTTTCCATGACTAAATGAAGCCATGTAATTACAACCTCACATATTCAATATGTCATTGGTCGCATCCTCTTGACTGTGTTTGTCTTTTTTTGTTTTTGTAATGAACAGATGGATTCATGCTCTCCCTCATTCCCACCCCCTCACTTCTACACTTTGGTGGCAGCAGGAAAATAATCCCCCTGCGTGAATCCTATAGATTCGTTTTGTTTTGTTTTTAAACAGAATATTAAACAGTCCCTTTTCCGAGAACAATATTGTTTATATTTTTACAAAACTGGAGGGTGGAATATGCCTCATCTTCCTTCTCGGCTCCATGTTGGAAACGGTCCAACATCAGCAGCCATTTTGGTGCCAAACTGGGTCGCAGGGTTGGCTGATCAAAAACAATATGCGATGAAAACTCCAAATCACAGAGAAAAAAAAATAATAATAATAATGTGACCTCAGTCTGCTTGCGAGTGGAAGGCAGCCGTATGCTAATGTTTGTGTTTTAATTGTCCGACTGGGCTTGTGTGTAGATAGTTCAGGCTACTCACGGGGTGGCTTCAGGGATCTCGTGGCTATCTAGGCCAGTGTTTCTCAAAGTGTGCTAACCCCCCCGACCCCCAAAAAGGACTTATCAATTTCAAACCTGCACAACCTTTGAAGTTCAGCCAGTCCACTGGATTCTGTTGGGTGTAGTTACCAATGGTTTTGGAAGAGTAGGTGCCAAGCAGTGCTTTTCCTGAGGGGGGTAAAAAAAAAAAAAAAGTTTGAAAAACACTGATCTAGGGCAACACTACGGTGTTCACACGCGCACTGTTTTTTTTTTCTGTTGTGTTGTGTTCCCTTTTCATGGCAGTATATCCACATGTCTGCATGTGCACGGAAACATTCCCAAGCGCTGCCTGCCCGATGGTGTGGGCGGTGTTCATTTCTTTATTATGCATGAAAATACAACGGGTGGGAATAATGGGATAAGAACCATTCCAAGTTGGACAATTTGAGACGCACACTGGGATAACTGTTCCGTTAGGGTTTGTTTTGGGGTTTTTTTTTTGTTTTTTTAAAGAAAAACAAGAAGTCTTGTTTGACATGTCGTGGATGTCTTTGGACAATTTTCATGTTTCTATTACCTTACAATAAGGTCCTTTTATGACGAGCTGAATATTGAAATGAATTTTACTCTATCCTTGTTTACTTGTCATGCAAATGTTTTGTCATTTCTATGTAAGTACTTGAATAAAGAAAGATACCGCATACTGAGCATTTGGTCCACTACACATCCATTTATCCACTTTTTTTTGTATTGCTTATCCTCATTAGGGTCTCGAGGCACAAATACGAGATGATCAGAAAAGTTCCAGGACTTGTGTCACAAAAGATACATTTTAAATCGGAATCGTCTTTATTGGCTGATTATGTTAAAACACACAAGGAATTTATCTCTGGTGGTTTGATCCAAACGACAAGTTTTTCCCTTTTATGAAATCTGCCCAGCAGTTGAATGCATTTTCCCAGCCTTCATGCATTCCTGGAAGGATTCTTATGACCAGCTACGCCCTCCACGTCTTCAAAACAAGTCCCCTGATGATGCCCTCGACCTTGTGAAGAGGGTTGGGGGGGGAAGGATGACACAGCGCCAATTGCCAATTCTCGTGAGGGGGAGGTTGGTCCAGCATGGCAATGTTCTTCTTTGACAGGAAATGCCAGATGTTCAAGGCATTGTTAGCAGGTACATTGTCCTTCCAACATTCTCACTTCTTCTCTCACACTGCGTGTAACAAATGCCACAGGGTCTATTTGTAGATGTGGTGGTGGATCGTCTGGCCACTACTGTCTCGAGAATCGAAATGACATAGTTTGAAATGTATCTTCAGTGATGCCAGTCCTGGAACTGACACTGCTTTGAACAAACAACCATTTACATTCGTGCACAAAACCAAAACGATTCATGCCATGGTAAAAATGAAAAGTTTTATAATTTGGGTGAATTTACAAGTTTGATTCGCGGTGCTTACTTCGGAGGAAACCCAAGTGGCTGATCCTCCAACTTCCTGTTCCATGCCCTGTAGTTTGGCCGTGAGGGATGAGTTCCTTGGAAGATAACAGAGTAACTCAATGAAACTGGATTAAGAATTCAAGCCAACATGAGCTGGTAAGTCGCTTTTCCACCCCAACTCGAACGATTGGATTGTGGTTAGTCTTAATACAACCCGAAACGACACATTAAAGTAAGCCGAGCCGGGCTTAGGCTATTTCCTGGTAGCTCTAACAACTTCAAGCTAAATTAGCGCTTGCTTCGACGAAAGACTTACACGCCGTTTATATATTCTGTACAACTTAACATATTCAACTAGTAGCTGTCGTGTGGATAGCTAAAGCGGTGTAACTCCAGGGGACCACTTTATTTATTAACCGTGTGAAAACAAGTTCGTGCTAAGCTAACTCGGCTTTGCTACACAGACGAACTGAGGAAATAAGCCAGGATACGTGTCAGTTTATGCATTTCAATTTTATTTTTCACTCTGTGCTTGGTATTACCACGACTTTAATAAAACGTTCAACTTAACAAGCAAGTTAAGTCGTAAACAGCTCTCGTCATCTGTTTACATTAGTGCAGCTGTTCCTAGCTCACGTTAGCACGCTCGTCACAGTAACGCTGCGCATATGATTGCAGTAATAGTTGTATTTATATCACTATATCCTTTTCGTATTGTTATCATTCGCAAATACACAACGTTGAAGAACATTACTGACTGAAAATAGTTTAAAAGTGAAAATAAAGTAAGTAAAGTAGGGCCAGGTGGGAAAGGGAAGTTGGTGTATCGATATCCGGTACAAAATAAAATGTCAGCAAATACTATAGTTTTCGACACACAATTCGGTACACTTGCCTAACCCGATGAGACGCTATATCCAAAACCCTCACACCTACACCTACAATAGCATGGACAGAGAGTAGGAATTTCCGAACATCAGTGCTGGCTTTTCTCTTAACCTTGTGACCGTGGGCATACAGTTGTAAATTGTATTTCATTTGATGCTGTTTTCATGTCGGTGCTTTATTTACATACGTACTTACACATTTATTTTGTATGTTTGAAGAAAACGGGTGTGCTCTGGCTTAAAAACCTGACGTGAACGAGGAAAAAATAGTTTTGGATTCTGCACCAAAAAAAATGTTAAAAACAGCTGACGGACTAAACTCAACAAATGGACAAAAGCACATGGATTACTTATAGATAGATCAGTAGATAGATAGATATCCAACCGTATGTTATGTTCATGAGCGCAGTTTAAGGATTCAATGGGAGCAACATTAACAACCCTTTACATCCTCGGATGTATCCACACACAAATCACTTTTTATGACACTTGGCACATTGTTGGTGAAAAACGGAAGGGCGACGGCTATCGAGCAATCAAGTGACATGGCGTCATTCGGTTCAGTCGGCATCAATGGCTGGCAAGCGACGCTTGGGCCAGCACGCACGGCCAAACACAAGGTCAAGAGTGGGGTGAAGCCGCCGTGAAAAGAGGTCTTTATGGACTCTGCTGAGGGCTGCATTCCAGCACAGCCTGCACACTTGCTCCTATGACGTGACAGCTTTGACTTTGGGGTCACCGGCGGAACAATTCGGCTTCCCACCATCTTCAACCGGCGCTCTGTGCTAGCTGCAAGAGGCGAGGTCGCCATTGGCTCTCGCAGCCCGTGCATGATACTCCAGAAGACTGTCACATCTTTGTTCATGCCTACGTGCTTTTGGACGGCGGTGACGTCGTGCCCGTTGCAATAAATGTTGAGTGCGCACTTTGAACACATTGACAGCTCAGTTTAAGGACCCGACTTCATCCTATTGGGTTCCCATGATGCCGTGATCACATCAACAATACTAGAACCTTTAACACCGCCTGCAAAATTGGACATTTTTTCTCACTGTTTTTCTGGCACCCACACATTATGGAGGGACAAAGCTGGCAATGTTACACATTCAGAGGTACGATCAGAGTTAAAAAAAAAAAGTCCTCTCTTTTTTTGTAACTTTGAACATAAATTGTACATGTGAAAGGAGCAGCAACAGTCCCATTGTCTCAACATTGGTTGGAATTAAACTTTTAGTACATCTTAATATCACCATAACATCATGAAAACAATACCCAATTGACATCAGTAAAATACACTCATTAAATCTTTCTGTAATAACTGTTAGCATAATAGTGATCGAATAAATACCTGAGTGGACACTTTTCCTTCTTGGCTTTCCTTAGGGGAAGCAGCTATTTTTTGCCCCCCCCCCCCCCTCCACATAGATAATAAGGTCATCATTGAGCAATCATTTGGCATTGGCTTGGCATTGCTGCTTTATACTCTGTTAATTGTCTTGTTGGCTGCGATGTGTGTCAGTTTTTTTTAAATCATTTTTTTTTTAAGTCATCAAATGGAAATCTACCTCACGTGTGATTTTGCATTCCTTCCTGGTTGCACAACGCGGCCCTCCATCACACCCTCTCTGTTCCATCTCATTAGACTACACACCTTTCTTTTGACGCAGCTGCTGCCTCACCCTGCCTGTCAGACACAACTGTCCATCATATCGCTTAGATTTCAGCCCATTAGCGCTTGTATCAATGACAACCCGGCAGCTAGCGCTTTGGTAAGGCACTGTTGGCTTCTCAAAGCACTCTGATGCTGCGGAGGTACTTATTAAAGCTGGCGCTCAGGGTTTGAAATGGGGATAAAAGAGTGTGTGTTTTAACTAAGGGCGAATAGTGTTCTGCCAAAACTCAGGTGGAGGGGGGCTCAGACTTTATCCAACAGTGTAGAAAAGTTTTAGTTCATGTTATTTACTCAGCGGCACAGAATGACTGGCATTTATGAAGAGGTGCGGCGTTAATTAGACAACCTTGATTGCGCCAAGGGATACATTTTACGTTAGAAACATGTCACCACATTTTACAACCTTTTTAACCAGTCAGCATTCTTTATTGATGGCACTGAAATAGAAACGGGGGAGAAAGTCATCTCGGCAATGTTCCTAGCACCAGACGTAGGTGGGTATGCGAAGCAGGGGAAAATTCGCATGCACCTAACTTTTGCGTTGATGCGCCAAAGAAAAGAAACAAAAGTTGGACGCACCAGTGCAAAAAGTTCAAGTTCAAGTCAACTTTATTGTCAAATGTGCTCTATGTGCAACATACAGCACAGTAGTCGAGAGCCCTGTCATTTGTAAAGCCTTTGAATGTTGAAATTCTAGTATGGCGTGGCATTTTCACACATAAATGAAGTTGTTACTTTGGAAACAGACTTGAGAGATACTTTTCAAAGAGCTGTGAACACCCTGTGCAGCAGAGCCCGAACACGATCACCTCTTGCGGGTCTGCTGTAACTATTTTCCACGGTGTCTGTGTTTAGTTTATGGGATTTAGCATTGGTCTGACATTCGCGTTCCTCTATGAACACACGATTGTCAGCAAAGGTAATCCATTAAAGTCTGCCAGAGAGAGAGTGGGAGTGAGAGTGAGAGTGGGAGTGGGAGTATCAGGTACATGGTTCATGAAGTCACTGTACGTGGAATTAACATTTTTAGGTTGTTCTTATGAGACGTCCCAATTCCTGTTCAGACCTTCAACTTGCACTCTCCACCAGTTGCCCACCCATCATGCAACTGACGACAGATTGGCATTGTTTACTCATTTCAGGATTCCTTTCAAGATCGGGCAGCCCAAGAAGCAGATTGTCTCCAAAACTGTAAGTCGCCGCAAGAACCGTACCTACCTGTAGTGTGTGTATTTTACAAGATGGTCATTTACCGATAAAATATGCTCGCGCTGCAAAAGACTAAGTCGATGGTGATTGGCCCAAGTCTTATAATTGTCCAGAGATGCTTTCCTTGAAGCAACCATGAGTAGGTGTTCCAACTTCCCCTGTAATGGAACTCTGGTCCAAGAAATCACCGGCAGCTTCCTGTTTTGTTTTAGACAAGATCAGGAAGAGGTTCTGCGGCTGTCCCTTTGTCAACCACCTCCTTCGTTCGGGCCGCCGTATTTCCATCCAAAGGCCCACAATGACCACAAGTTGGGAAGCCAAGCTGCCACTCTGGATGAACGACGCTTTCTAGCCAATGCCTTTCCCAAGAGCACTGAATTAAAATGAGCAAACCCAAGCCCCATAAGAACTGACAAACAACTGTGAGCATGTAATGATAATAATAATAATAATAATAATAGATTTTATTTATAAGCGCCTTTCAAGACACCCAAGGACACTTTACAATAACAAAAAACACAAAACAATACGGGTTGAGCAGCGGCAGCCAAAACGCGCCAGCGTTCACTCAACCCGAAAGTCAGAAAGAACACGTAGCATATTGCATATTAAATTTAGTATGTCGAGTTGGTCCAAATATCTTTCCTCAGATTTACGTGTGCAATCGAAATTCAGCCCTAAAATGAGTTTCCCGCCTAGTGAGGTTAAAAATTAATTTTTTTTTCTTTTCTAACACTGTACGCTCAGACTTTGTGATTAGCCATCTAGTGTGATCTCATCATTCAAATGCTGTTAAAAAAATCAAATGACTGATTAAAAAAAAATGTATTCCAGGTTGAAAGAGACTTTGAGAGAGAATATGACAAGCTGCAAAAGTAAGTAACCATTTGAAATGAAGATTCATTTGAGTTTTTTTTGTTGTTGTTGTTGTTGTTTTTCCCTTAATTTAAAATGAGTGAACTTTTTGTACTGTAATTACTCCAAAGTTTACTGACGTTGAAATTCAGGTTTTTCAGCATGAAAATTAGAATTCACATAGTATCTTTTTCTTGTTGATGTTACCATTTGTCCTGTTTTTTGGCAACAGAAAAAAAAATATCAACGATCCACATTTAAAAATGTTTACTGGCCGCAATACTGTTGCTGTAACAAGGCACCCATGAATCCTTAAAAGATCTGACACATGAGATTTTTTCGATTTAAATCAACAAAACACTGATACCAGCAGGTTAAGTTTTTGGTGGGGGCGGTTTGGTGGGGATTCCTGAATACCCAAGAGCGCTTTGGAACCAGAAATTCCGTCAGGGTCGAGTGGAACCAATGGAATAGAAACAGAGTAGGAGGACCCTTCATCAGTTAGAGGTGTGGTGCCGATAGACCTCACACATGAGTCAGAGGAGCAAGCTTGGACTGGCATTTTGGTGCTCCACCCTACAGATGCTTATCTTTGCATCAAGGCAAATCTTTGTCATAGAAAGCAGTGATTTCACCGAGGCTCTGGTCGCTGGTCAGGCTCGTGCTTACCTGCTTTCTTGTTTTACGAGGTATGATTAGTCAGTAATGGATGTGACATTACATTTTTGCCCTGTTCTTGTTTGCCCTTTTCTTTTTTCGAAGAATAAATTACACTCTTGTTCAGACACACACCCTGTCAGGATAGTTCTTGAAAAGAAAGAGATTCATTGTCATTTCATAAAGATGTCGAACCGGCAGTTTTATCATGGCGAGTTCCCCCACGATCATTTGAAAGATTTTTGCAATTCATTTTGAAGAAAGGAAAAAAAACCCTGACCATGGTAAAATAACCTTTTAAGCATCATACTCTGAAAACGTCCATATAAAGTGACGGCGTTATGAAGGGTTGCACCCGGACATTGTCGAGACATATCGGATTCATATTCACATTTCGAGGAGGCCCGACTGTGATTGCATGCATTGTTTTATTCGATTTGACCGCTGCGTTCTTTGAGGGAAGCCATATTCTTCCTTGTCACAGGCGGCGATCGTGTGGATTTGTGTTGTTGATTTTCCCAAAAGTAATTTTTTTTTATAGGAAAGTTGCAGCTTGATGGAGGGTAAGATTTAGGGCAGTGGGTCAAGGAGCAGCAGCTGTTCCATGAGGCCAAGCTATTAGCACCTTTTGGAATACGCTTCAAGCCTCACCTGACTCTCCTCACCCGCGCTCGCTTGCTCTCCGTTCGGTGCTGAGAGCCGCAAATCAACGACAACAGCGCTGAGGGCGAGAGCCATTGTCAAGCCAAACACAAATTCATCAAGTGAGCCAAGCGAGGATTGGAAAAACACACGCTGGCTTGTTTACCGGGTGACATGCTTTCGAAAATGCATCACCACGAGGATGTCAATCAGTCGAGCCTTGCTAACCGTTTGAAGAACACTCGGTGCAGTTTTGTTTTGTTTTAATAAAAAGAAATTCCTCCGTTCGCAGCAATAAGGGGTAATGTGGCGTGTCCAATCCTCGCAGAACACACAGGAAGCTGCTCCGCAATGACCAGATACTGATTAAATCCTGCCAAAAGTATTGCTAATAATGTTGGCTGTAGCGTTTTGCCGCCGGAATCACAAAAGCACATTTGTGACTATGAGAAAACGAAGCTTGCGATTGCTTCAGAGGACATCTGATGCAGCCCGCGAGACCCACTTGCATCTAATTGGTGCGAGTGATATAAGAAGTTACTGTGGAGATTGTTCTGACAGAGTTGCGCCGTGAACAATAAAGCACCACGTTGCATCATTTGTCGCGCATGACATTTTTGGAACAAACCTCCATCTGGTCGCCGGCGATTCTCTGTGAAATCCTTGAAAACGTCAAGAGGCTCAAAAGCGTGTTATGATAGGTATTAATTAATGAATTCTCCCTACCTCTGAGTCCACATGTGTCAAACAGATGGCCTGCGGGACACATCTTGCCCACGCTGTCAAAAAAAAAAAAGGAAAAAAAGTCCAGTCTGCTACACGGTGAGACTATTAATAATTATTATTGATGCACGTGATTCACAATGTGAGACACGTTTATGGTAGCAAAAGAATAAAGAAACTTTGAGTTGAAAAAGAAAAGTTTTTCTCCCCACTGTCATTTTCAAAACCTGCTCTAGCTAACATACGCTAGCTTAAAAAAAAAAGCTATGCTCTGGACGTTGAAAACGCAGTCATGGAACAAATTTCTGAATTCTCGAAACGCCTTTTTGAATTTTGATGCCAAAGTGTCACATGATCACACCCGATGGCAGTTGGCTGTTGGTTTTTGTGCAACCTTTGAAGGCCAATCTTGAAAAAGAACAACAAATTTGAATTGTTTTCCCGACGTTGAGGTACATTTTCAAGCCATCCAACTACCACTCTATTCAAGAGTGATTAAGGAAAATTAGTAACAACGTAGGCGCCTCTGACCCTCCCGATCTTTTGGAGTTTGCATTTCAACCCACTCAGAAAC
Source organism: Hippocampus guttulatus (assembly GCF_054856545.1). NCBI lineage: Eukaryota > Metazoa > Chordata > Actinopteri > Syngnathiformes > Syngnathidae > Hippocampus > Hippocampus guttulatus. The sequence goes on from NC_141265.1 coordinate 19,105,778, forward strand.
GAACAAAACGCAAGCAAACAAATCCATCGTGTTTTAGTGACGGCAATGCGGAACTGTGTGGGTAACTCATTATGTAACCGAATCAATTTTAGGTGAATGAGCCACGGTGCTTATTAGGCTGCAAAAAATAAAAAAATTAAAAGTCTAATGCATTTTTGCCCGTTATGTACGAGTTCCATATTCTTTTTTTTTTTTTTTGCCATTTGGGGAAACGACTCTTCACTTGCACCTTCACTTTTGATTTGTGCTTGCAAGGCCCGCGTTTGTACGCTTTACGCTCTTCATGTCCTCGCCCGGATTTTGTCCTACCCCGTTCCCCCCGCCCGCCATCTTTCCACGGATTATTCAGCTTCAAATGAGAAATCCTACAAAGCACGAGCTGGAAATGAAACCCCAATTTCCTTGTTCATCAAACCAGGAGGAATGAAGTGACAGCGGTCTCGAGGGAGATTGTAAACCCCTCGTTTGCCTCAATTGATGTAATGAGCACCGTGTGTTTTCAACCTCCTTCGACTCGTAATTGCCATTTTGAACACCCATCAATGGAATATGTACAGCGGAATGATGAAACGCTCTAAATGCTTTTGGAGCAAATATAGTTGATGTTAACAAGAACACTTTGCCATGTCTGGTTAATTATCTGAAAGATGCCATAATAACTTTATATGCGGAGTCACTGAAATGTGTAATTTCTTCTCGCAGTGCACTTTCCTTTGTCCAACTTTAGTCAGACTCTTAATTTGTATTGTTTACAATAAAGCAGTTCAACTCTCATACTTGGATTTTTCCGACCACTGTTTCCTGTTCTGTTCTCTCTTTTAAAGCCACTGACCCATATTTGCGGCTCGTATTGTATCGCCGCAGCAGATTGTTGCCGATAATCATTTTCCATTTTGTCGCGCAGGCTGGAGGATCAGACAAAAAAGCTTCACAAGGACATGAAGAAAAGCACGGAGGCTGATTTAGGTTGGTTCCGCCTTTTGTATGCCATCGATCGCTACACTTGTTGATTGGCAGGTTTTTCAAGGCTGCAAAGATATTTGTCTCGTCTCGCTTCGTTTGCCCATGTGCCAGATCTTGGAGCCACTCAACAAATGTGATGAAAGAATGCAGAGCGTCACCTTTATGTTTCAAAGGTTTTTTTTTTCCCCAGGCTTGTTGTGTGTGTGCAATTGTGCTTTTGCATGAACTCCTAAATGTAGTTTTTTTTTTTACCTTGTTCCGGTTTGGTTTTGATTCACTAACATGGTTGTTAGCCATAAGTAGAAGGTTTTGTGATTTTTTTATTTTTTTCGTGTCATCGTTTCTTGTTCCATTATTTGCAATAGAGCGGGAGTCGTACATTGACTGAGATTTCAAAACCATTTAACCAATAGGAAGTTATGGAAATCAAAATACTTTCAAGTCAAACTATAATGGGAATGTTTATGCAGTTCAAGTGTGAACACTCTAAACCAGGAGCGCCCAACCAGTCGATCGCTGTCGAACAGTAGTCCGTGGACTGGTCCTCTTGTCGACCGTGAGGCGTTTAGGAGGACAATAGTCTTATGTACACAATAAAGAATTAAAAAAAAAAAGTAGGTTATCCTTAACCTATGGTGGCGCGTCACAAGAAGTCGCTAGCGGTTAGCGGTCCGCAATTGCAGCTAGCTATCCCAGCCGTTGAGCTATATCTCGTTTTTTTTAATTTTCATTAAGAACTTTTTTGTTCGATCTGCGATACAACGATGCCAGTGGTAAAAAAAGGAAATCTGTGGTGTCAGGAGAGGCGTTTTAGAACGGCACACGCGAGGTAGCATAGTGATGTTTCTGCACTTAACACGCTACAGAAGTTCCCTGTGTCAGGTCTCCTCCCACTGAATAGGCAGTGATTTCCTTTTCACAAACTCGGAGATCTAGCTGTCTTGTATCTGGTGTATTATTCTGTTTGGTTCGTGTCGGTTACGGCTGTTGCTCATCGTGCATGCGTGACGTGCGCGAACGGGTCAATTGCAGGAGGTTGGCTGCTCAAAAGTGTCCATTGGTGTGAATGGTTGTTTGTTTATGTGTTCCTTGCGAGTGGTTGGCGACCAGTACAGGGTGTAACCATGCCTCTTGTCCAAAGTTAGCTGGGATAGGCTCCTGGCAAACCTTAAGAGCCTATTGAGGCCAAGCGCGATAGGAAATGGTCCACTGTATGGGTATAATAATTCAAATCTTTGTGTTTGAGTATCCTTCATTCACAGCTCATTCAAATAAGTAATCACCTCAGTCATCGCTTGTCCCTCATCATGCACATTTCTGTCGAGGTCACAATAGTATCCAGCGGCGTGTCACTTGTCAGCTGGTGAGAAAAGCAAAAAACGCCACGCCGAGGTAATTAATTGGTTGAAAACGGCCTCCGGAGAGAAGTGCGAAAACAGACCAGTGACTCTTCCGCATTTGGAAAAAAGGCCATTTTCACCACGGCCCCTCCTGTCATCTCGCGTCTCCCGCAACGCAGCTCATTAGCGTGCACAGCGAAGCCATAATCTGCCGTGTATGCCACATGTCGAAACAAAGTGCGCCTTAACAGTAATTGGTGCCGTCATGGCCGAGATTCTCGGTGCCTTGGTGAATAACCATCGTGGCGGTCGGCCCCCTACGACCTCCTCAGATTTGGACAAAAGGGGCAACAGTGTGCCATCATTTGAGATAACTTTAATATTTCATATCCTGCTCTTTTTTTTTTTTTTTTTTTTTTTTTTTATACATATTTTGCATGTGATAATCAATGAGCTCAGATGTGACGAGATCCATTCATCTTTATTTGTACATGTTCCTCAGCCATGTCGAAAGCGGCGGTGAAGATCTCGGCCGACCTTCTGAGTAACCCGCTGTGTGAGCAGGACCAGGCCTTTTTCGAGTCCATGACGGCTTTGGACACAGCCATGAAGACGATGGACTCTTTCAACCAAGAGAAGGTCAGAATCGCACTCGATCGCGCTCGCGTTTGTAATCCTGGCTCTTGGAACTGGCTTGGCACACCTCACGCACATACGTGGTTTTTATTTTTTGGTCAATATTTCTTTTCATACATACAGTACATCAACTCCAAACTCTCCTCTATGTTTTTCCTTGACTGCTTCTTTTTTAAATTTTTTCTTTAAAGCGTCTTTGGTATCATCCCCTAAGGCTGTTTGTTTGACGTGACTCACAATTCTCAAACGCGACTCAGACAATTGAGGCGTTTGCTCGAAAATAGGCGCAACACAACTCGGAAAGCCTGTAAGGTTGTACAAAATTCACATTCGACATTTTTATATGAATATTTCACATATTTATTCTTTTTCTGGCGTCTGTCTCCTGGTTTTACTTGCTGCGAAACACGGAACAAGGAAAGTTAGAACCTCTCAAAGTACAGGATGACTTTTTTTGGTAAAAGACGAGTTTGGTGCGTTTCATTTTTCTCTTGTGTATTATTTACATAGAATTTAAAATTGATCGTAATTTCCTCTCTGAAAAACAGTCAAAATTATTTCTTTTTATATATATATATATATATATATATACACAGTATATATATTTTTTTAATTAACTAATCTATTTCTAATATATGCAATAGAAATTTGGGTTAAAATGAACCCATTTCTTTGCTTCCAAGTCTTCCCAAAAAATTATTTTCTATACTGTCAGAAGCGGGAGTTTCGTCTAACCGGAACTCATTCGCTACCGTCAACGCGCACCCCTAAAATGTGCTTGACATGCCTACGGCATTGACTATATCGTTCATGGAAATGCAGCGCCGTCTGACCGCAGCACAAAATTGCACTTTGCAATCTGCCGTCGTTTTTTCCAGTCGTGCCGAGACAGACACAACAATAGCGACAACGTAGGGTGAGAATCTGAGAGGAAGTCACTGATAAAAGGTCATTTCAGCTCGCTTTATTCCTAAATAAATACGCTGGCCTACTCTCGTCGTTTCACAACATTTCGTCTCCCGTCTCAGAGTGTACGCAAGTTTTTGAGGAGAATCACGGCCAATATCTTTGTTTTTTTTCTTAGTTTTTTCTGTTTTTGCTTTTTTTGTGGGATCACATGATTCAAACTCGTGATGACGCAAACTTGATCAAGAAAGCAAAAATTTTGAAAGTGCCACTGTTCTACCGTTTTAAACACAAACCCATAGAAGACATGTTGACTGGGCTGAATATTTGTCCGCATTCTCTGTTCCTTCTTGATTCTCAACCTTGGATACGAAAACTGAAGTAATGTCTCCCATAGGGAATAATGGAAACGCAATGAATGTGTTCCAGACACCGACAAATTGCCATGCATTTCACAGAGACTGTAGTTTTACACACAGAACATCATATCAAATAAATATAAATCATTTGTGCGTGAGATGCTTCATGTCGTTGCTAAATTTGGAGGGGGGGGGGGGGGTGAGTGGCCGACTCCCTTGATTTTGGTATAAAAACTCTGCAGCTGTACGAAAACTGTTAAACTGTGAAATGGATTAATGATGAGCTCACTTGTATGGACTCTGATTTGTTCTCTTGCTCAACTAAGACCGGCAGTTTGGTTCAGCTAGCACATTTGGCTGCTTTAGATTGCTCATCATATTTAACCCAACGGCAATCAAACGAGTGCACACGGCGCCGTGTGGTCCATGACTTGTTTTGGCTTGAGTTCAATCCAATCACTTCTTTTTTTTTCCTCCCACTCCCTGCGTTTCCTCAACATCCACACAATCAAATCGTCTCATCTCCATAGCAGCCGCGTTCATGTGTCAGTGAGCACAATGCGCAATTTCTCTGTAGATGAAAAAAGGTTGTTGATGCTCAACAGAGTGCGGCGTTTTGTTTCGATCTCAAGTCAGCCAGACGCTGAGCCCAGTCCAGTTGATGGACAACCTTCAGCAAGACAGGAACTGACAGCTCGTCACACCTGATATTCCCCCGCTTCTCCCCGTCTGACTAAATAAACTTCCAAACCTTCATTCCGTGTTGACTTTTTCTAAAGTGGCTCAACATGCGCTCGAGGCAAGAAAGACACGGCGAGCACTTTTTTTCCGCCGCGCGGAATCACCTCAGCTTCGCTCGCCGTTTCGCACATCGGCGCCGCGCCTGTGCGTATTCCGACGGCACCCACAGCGAAAACCCCGGCGCTCCTGCGAAAGCAGACACAAAAAGCAAAGCCACCCTTGGCTCGGCTGCGCGCTGAGACGAGAAGCAGCGCCGCGGGGCCCGCGAGTGAGCGAGAAGCATCCAGCGCATGAAACGTGGAGCGATAATGAAGGCAGCAGTGGCCCGGGTCCATGTGTTTATTTCTGGGGCTGAGGAAGGGCGCGCAGCCCCGCCGGCGCACCGCTGCCGAAGCTGAGCCCCAGTGTAGATGGCGGCGGCGCGGTAGAGGATGCTCTGTTTGGAGGGATATTGATTTCCTCTGCGATCTGCGTGTATTTTTGGGAGGCCTGTGTGTCGGGCTGGCCTCTGCCCCGTGACTCACTGATGGAGACTGCTGCTTGAGCGCCGGCCTCGGGCTCTGCGGGGCCTCCGAGGAATAGCGCTGCCCCCCTCCTCTCTGTGGGAAGGGGCAGAGGGTAGAGGGCACCGGCATGCTTAAGCAAATCTGCCGCTGCTCTTCTTCTCCCTCCTCGCCGCATGCTCTCACCTTTTAGAAGAAGCGGCGCCGGGTAAGAGCGGAGATGGGGGGCGGGGGGTTGTTGGTGTGAATATGTAAAACAAAAGACCATGTGAATTCCCATGCACTTGTTTGTTATTGCTTTTTTCCTTTTCCCCCCTCCAACCACAATCAGGCAGTCTGCACTTGGAAATGTGCCTCAGCATTGCAGTGCCTTCTCATAGCTGGTCGGGGCATTTTCGCATCGCGCAGCTGCGACCTCGCTTCCGTTTGTTAGATTGCCGTATCAGCTGGCCTTCTTTCGATAGCGGGCAAACGTAGGATAGCGCATCGTCGTTATCATCATCACACGCAGTCGACGCCTCGCAATTGTTCTTCCGTCCCGTTCACGTTTGCCCTTCTTGATCCGCTTCGGCATGTTTGCGGATAAAGCTCCCAACTGTCATTTGGAGTCCATGAAGAAACTTGATGAATCCTTTGCCAAGTTCTTGTGCTGAGGCTGGAGGCCTTGCAATGAGATGTTCGTTTACCTCCATTTAACGCACACACACACGCGCCTCCCTCCTTTCCTCCCGACTGTAAATTCTGGCAACCATAAAGTTAAATGTATCAAAAATGTTATTGCTTAAAATGTTTGTCTGCAAGGAACTTTTCATCTTGAATGGCGGCCCACCTTCCACTGGATTTGAAATCAGCGGGGCTTTGCTTTCATGTCCGTCCCCTGACAGGTGCATCCTTTTGTATATCAAGCTCGATGAATATTCAGGGGTTTCACCTCGGGGTTTGCAGGTAATAAAACAATCACCAATTTTTTTTGTTGTTGTTGTGTAGTTTTTTTTTTTTTGAAAGCTACCCTTGACCCCACCCCCTACCCCCACACACACACCTTTTTTCCTGAGTGCTCTATTTGAAGTGTATGTTGCCATTTCTGCCGCGACATTGTTGCGAATGAGCGAGAAGTTTAACTGCGAGTGGAGCTCAATTTGACAATTGTAATTTGACACTGACGTGTTTTCATCTTTATGACACTGCAGGTCAACCAGATCCAGAAGACCGTTATCGACCCTCTGAAGAAGTAAGTCTTGTTTATTTGTTTGTTTGTTTGTTCTACGAGGGGTTGGTTGGCTTGTTGGACAGTCTGAAGGGGGCTGTTACAGGAACCAGAGCCTTCTTGCTTTGTATGTTGCCCCTATTCAACTGCCTGATACCCACTCAACTCATCGTGGCTCTGCTTTGCAATTTATACGTTCCCATTGACAAACCCAGGTTCTTTCAGGTTTTTTTTTTTTTTTGCGTGTCAGTCTGAACACTAGCAACCACTGTGTAAAAGCGAGTACAATACAGCACCGTATATAATAGATGAGGAGAAAAAATAGGAGGCAAAGAAGAACATGTCGTCCGATGCTACGTTAGCTCTGTGTGTTAGCCACAAAATAAAGTGACTAAAAAGAAAATACAAAACCCGCTTCTTGACAATATCACAAACTACTAAATCCAAATGGGACAGGGCAATGAAGTCATAGTTCATGGCACGGCGAAGCTGGCGACAGAAACTCTGTGCTTGCCAGACGCCCCCGTCTGAGCATGTTCATCATCCATTTTGCGGAGCATCATTTGCAGTCGGCCAACAAAGTGTTGGTAATCTCATGACCAACTAGAAGTTTCTCCACGGGGCTGAAATGGCTCCTACGACACCTCCCTGGAAGTTGTGTCAGGCTGGTTAAAATGGTATCTGTGCCGTAGTATCGGAGCATGTTTTTCAAGTCAGCTTGTGAGTACCAATGTATCGGCACCGATACTGGTATCGACCATCCTTAATGCTGAGGACTAATTCGGAACAAAAGCAATGATTTTGCACAGAGCCATTTTATGTTTTGGTATCTCAAGACGTACTTTCCAACGCGATAAGCGCAGTCAAGCACCGGAAGAGCTACAGCGTGCTCTTGGAAAAGAGAACAAGCGTCGGCGCATCGCTGCTTTGCTGGACGTGTGTCTGGAAGACCGTTTATACGGTTCTTATTCCTAAAAGTCGCCCCCATCTGAGCAGGCAGAGAGTGCTATTCCATTCCTTCAGCCGCTTAAACAAACACACACACGCACGCACACACACACACACACACACACACACACACACAGGCATGCAAAGCAGAGGTACTTAAGGGAGTGGTTGGATGCTCCCACTCATCTTCCGGAGGGCTTGTTAAGGTTTTGCTTCCTCCTGTGGCTCCTCCCAGGACTTTTAAGCATACACTGCAGAAGAGAGCTCTGGCACACTTGATTTTTCTCACAGGAGCATTTAATATAAGTTGAAACGGTCACCAGAACATAACAAAAAATAAATAAGCTCAACAAAGTACACATGATCCTTTTGAATCCACGTGGGTCAGTGTTCGTGTACGACTACTTTCTTTTCTCCTCCTTTGCTCCGGTGGCGTAGAAATGACAGGATGGAATGGTTCTAATTTCCCCTTCCTGGTGGGCGGCAGGCGGACGTGTGGGCCGGCTCTGAGTATGGCAAAAGGCCCAGCTTCCTGGGCCCAGAAGCCGTGAATCGGTTGAGAAAAGAGAAGCGTCGCAAGATGGTTGCACGCCGATGCCGTGAAGTTTGCCATTAATGCCATCGCAGTCCGGAACCCTGTTAATGTCATCTCTTCATTCATTAACCATGCGCGTCGCTTTACAAACATTACTACTGTGCGACTTATTAATTTATCCAACAGTCCAGCTTGCCTAAAAGCTCGATTTTTTTTTTTTTAAAGCTTCCATTAAGATTCCATTAGTCCTTCACTAATGAACATTAGCCCCATTGTTTGATTGGCACCCAAAAACTATTAGCGATTTTGTGTTTGTCAAGAATTAATGGAAACGGTACCCGGCCTTAATACTGAAAAATGTGTGGTAAACACACAGGTGCTCTTTCCTCGGTCATCTCGGCCTCTGTCTTTTCTATCTTGTCGCCCAGATGTGCACTTAATCCACTCAGCAGGGTCCCTGAATGACATCACGGTGTTTGTTTGAAGGGAGGGGAGGGGATGGGAGTGCGTGGGCACGCAGGCATTCGTGTTATCTGAGCCTCCTAACCTTACCCTTTTGTACACTTTGTGGCAAGTCGAGTCTGTTTGGAGATTTGCGTTTCAGCTTGGGCTGGGATTGTGCCCGGTGTAGGCCCACAACCAACTGGAACCTTGTGCCTCAATGGCTTTGAGGTCTAGGGACTGAGATGGCCACACGGGAGGAACTTGATGGACCATTTTTGCCCTTTTCTGTATTTCAGCTTCGGCAATCAAAATGTATTTTGGCCTTTAACACATCTTAACCGGGGGTTGCATATAATTATGGAGGGCACTGTATTTTTGGCTTCAAATCTTAATAAATGCAGTTTTCACTTATAGGGGTGTATCACTTCTCACATTTTAGCTTCTCTAGGTCAGGCTTGGTCCATAACCACGCAACCGAAGAGTTGTATACTGTGTATTTAATAAAAAAAAAAAAAAAAAGATTTTGAAATGAAATGTCATGGAATTAGGGACACCCAAAAATGTAAGTGTCAAAAATGTGTATTTTTGTTAAGGAAACTTTTGGTACGAATTTCTTTTTATTTATTTTGGGTGACATAATGCAAAGAGCAAATTAATTTAACAAAAAACAAACAAACACAAATCGTTGGCTTTAGTCTGCCCCAAAAAATGCCCAGATCTTTCTTAGTTGAGAGACTACATTGAGCCTCAGTCTCATGTTTGATGACTGTTCAACCTCAAATTTTGGTTTCAATCTAGTTTATTTATTTATTTATTTTAATAAGTTGGTTTCCAAAGTTGCCCTGCAACAGTGTTTTGGACCTAAGGGTGTTTGCTGTTGCTTTCTTTCCAAACTAGCAGCATGTGTGAGTTTTGATCAACAAAGCATAAGGCAAGTTGCGGCAGATCAAACTCCCACTCATGTGTTCGTCACACACACACACACACACACACACTCACTCTCAACTGATCCTGAAGCAGGTGGAAGCCGTTGTGCATGCACACCAGCACGTTGACTTCCCTCTCTCTAAAGCTCTTCATTTTTGGAGCTTAGCACGTAAACAATTGTCCTTTTGTGGTCTTGTGTGTATTTTTTGCACTCGTGAGTTATGTGATGGCACTGGTCGCAGAGGGACAGCCGGCTTCCTTAGACCCGAGGGTGTTTCGTCCAGACCTTGGCTTGGCTCGCTGGCCCGACTGCCCCCATTTGTGGACTGGCACCGCTTCCGAAACACGCGTTCTCAGCCAGATGCTATTTCCATCCTGTCCGTTCACCACACCCTGACCCGTCACATGGACAGCGCCGTGCGCACTCCTGGCCCTCGGGTCGCCTCATTTCCACCGAGCCGACCGCATATTGAGGACCCTGCCAGCTAACCGCTGTCAACTACAGCTTTACTGTAACTAGCGCTGCTTCGATATACTTTTGACGCCAGGAGTGCACAAACATTTGCTGGTAGATTGACTCTGCTAAGTTGTTTTGAGTAGAACTACATTGACTTTCTATTGAAATTTAATTGACCTGACACACACCGAGCATAAAGGAGTACATTTATGGCGGGAGTAGTGAATTCAGCAACACACAATGTCATTTTTAGTTGCCATTTCCAGAGATCGAAAAGCCTCTCGTCAATTCGCCCCCCAAAAATATCAATACCTCCCTTCGCATCGCTCCTCTGTAGATATGGATGATTACAAGATTAGGCGATACACGCTGGGCCACATTAACTTCCACAAACACGTTTGTGAGCGACGTCGTCTCTTCTTCTGCTCATGCAGATCTCTTCGGCGATGCATTTGGTTCATACGCCACACAGACTGCGGTCGCTTGAATATGTACTGTGAAACGCTTACACACACACAAAAAAAAAAAATATATATATATATATATAATATGGAAAATCCTTTCACTATTTGCCTAAACACCTGAAATGTAAAATTGTGACGTGCGAAACTGGTTTGCCAAACTTTAGCGTGGTAGTGCACTGTACTGTATCTCATGTCTTTATCTGCACCTGTTGTTTCGTAAATGAAGGGTGAAAAGTGCCACATGGCCCTAGCATTGTTGTCTTTTTACTATAGGCGGACTCTTGTCAAAAAAGGTTTGCACACCCCCGTTCTTAAACAGCTGAGTCACACACGGAGCCCTGAATGTCGGCGTCAGACGTCAGCATCCACGGGAGAGGGCACTTGAAATCCTTTTTACATGCTGACGAATGAACGCCAACAACAGGCAAGCGTGCGGTGTGTCATGACAAAATTGGCCCTCGCTGACAGGTGTAGCGCGCACGTGAGAATATGCCGAGCCCCGGCGCGGTTTTGAGATCAGTTTTCCTTGCTGTGTCATCAATCGCTCATTGTCGGGGTGCCGTCATGCCCCGAAGGGCTGTTGCGTAATGCCCTGGCGCGGCAAGCATGTGCACACTGGAGCGCAGAGAGTAGACTTGAGGATCAACATCAAGCCCTGCCACGAACTGGGTCAAAGTGGTTGTTTATAAATAGTGTCGGAGCGTGGGCCGCGGGGGCCGGGCAGAGCTCTGTGATGTCACTCCAAAAGGCCACTCCTTGCTCCGCTTCCTGTCGGGAACAATCCCCGCTTGTCTGAAACCCAGCGCCGGCGCTCATCTCTCTTAACTCGGCCTCCTTTAAGATGTGTCGGGGAGATAAACTTGTAATTTGGCCAAAGCGGGTTGGTGGCGGTTCCCCACATCAGGGGCAAGGGGCTGGCGCGCAGAGAGGAAACATCAGTCAGGAAGCCCACATGTTGAGCGTTTAATAACAGCACGGGGCAGCACACGGTGATCTCTTGTCACAGAGCGAGAGCTCGGCCGATAAAATGCTTTAAATGAGTCATTCGAAAGATAAATACAAAAAAAAAGACTATTTGTAGGTTTTGGTCAGTGACTCACCTATTGTAGACACCTCCATGAATCATTTTGTGTCATTTTTACACTCCTACTCTAATCTAGTACAGTATCTTGAAAATGATGCTCATCTGTATCAGTTTTTTTAAGCATTCGTTGTTTAATACGAAGCAGTTATTTCTGTGTATATGTATGTATGTGTGTATGTCTATATATATATATATATATATATATATATACTGTATATATTATCCCTCTGACTCTCAATTCCGCCTCTAACTACGGACATGTTTTTGCTTCTTACTTTAAAATGACTTACCTTCACTAGAATCCTGTGTCAAATTGTGGCCTGTGGTAGAATCCTGCTCAGTTATTGCACCTTTCAGGGTTGTAAATAATAAAACCTCATTGCGGAGGATGCTGCTTGCTAAACTGGGGAGATGGTCCTTTTGTTTGTTGCCGTAGGGTCACAAATTAGTCACCTTGACTCCTTTTTGTTTTCTTCATTTTTTTCTTCTACTTTCTTTTGGTGCATGACCTGAAATAGATTGCGTGTGACAATATTCCGTGATTTATTCTGATTCAAATCCGATTTTGGTTCGGTCAATTAGTGTCCTGTGATTGACTGGCGACCAGTCCAGAGTGTACGGGGGTCCGCTCCAATTCTCTGGCTCCCTGGACAAGATGGGCAGTGTAGATAGAGAATGGGGTGGCTGGATGAATTTGATTAGATCATCAGTAATTCTTCTCAGATTTCTGTAGTCCTTAATCAAAGCGGACTGAATATATTTGTGGGGGTTTTTTTCCAAAATAGGAAATTGACAAATATCTCCTTTTAATTTGAAAAACAATGATGCTGATTTCCTGACACATGACGGACCAAAGCCGTAACTGAATTGTAATGAATTTACATGTTTACATTCATACAATTACAGCAGCGTAGTGCAAGTAAAAATTGAGTTTTTATTTAAGGTCAGGCATTGATTTGCACATGATGATTAATCGAGGCATGTTAACTTTTAAACTTTTTTTTTCCCTCATCCACATACTTGTCCATTAACGAATAAATGAAGCACAACTACTTTGAATTTCACAACGGGAGGACTTGAGTATCTTTGCGAATTGTTAAACAGAAATTAACACCGCAATACAATCAATCCATCTTGCCAAATGATGTGATGCACAATGTGAGCACCCCCCCCCCCCCTCCCCACCCCCATTCAAACGCAGCATCAAAAGCAGTGCAACAAGTCCAGCGATGAAGCGGCCAACTCTGTTGCTAAGTTACAGATGAGTCTTCTCCTATTTTTAGTGGCCAAGACTGAGATTCTCATGGTAAGAACCAGAAAGGATGATCATTGTCTCAAAATGAAGAGTGTCAGTAACGGGATAACTCATGCAGAGCTGTCCTCCGGGGTTAGACAAATACCTCGACGAGGAACGTTATTTTTGCATAATGACTTTTATTAACATCTTTTGCAAACTGAAATTCACATCTGCGTATTTCATGGCGCGGTCACGTTTCTGATTTATTGCAAGCGCACTTGCTGATCTTTTCCCAGGTACAGCGCCGTCTTCCCCAGCCTCAACATGGCCGTCAAACGTCGCGAGCAAACCTTGCAGGACTACAAGCGCCTGCAGTCCAAAGTGGAGAAGTACGAGGAGAAAGAGAAAACCGGGCCCGTGATGGTCAAACTGCACCAGGTAAGGCGAGATCCCGGGCCCGGCTGGGTAGCGCCCCCTGCCTGCGAATCAGCAGGGGGAGGGTGGGGGTGGGGGGCACCACCACCGCTGACTGGATCTGAGCAAAAATAGTTGAGCACATGCGGGCACAGTCCATGCGTGCTCCTTCACCCACGCGAGCTAGCAATCTCTCAAGTTTTCAAAAAGCCAATGCTGCACATCTACAGGCACGTAATTGAGAATTGGAGACACATACACACGACACACGTGCACACGCCATGCCATTACCGCGGCGCGCACATTCACAGATAGCGTTGCCTAAGCTATTGCCGCTAACACATCCTCACATGGAGATCCACCCACACACATTGAGAAAAGCAGCGTCAGGGGAACAAAGACTTGAAGAGGCCCCTGCACGCCTGCCCTTTGAATCCCCATGCACTCAAAGAGACGATCCGAAACAAAAACACACGGATGCCATTTCATTTTCAAATCAACTCGCTGAGGTGAAGAAACCATGCCATCGTAATGCAGCCCCCGCCCTATTAAAAAAAAAAAAAAAAACAGCAGCAGCAATATGCTCCATTTTAAATATACCGTCTCTCTCCCCTCCATAAGTCTCACCCTCTCGCATATTCATCGTGTGTTCGGTGTCTACAGTAGACTGACTACCCACTAATACATTCATACACACACCGAGCTCGGTGGTGCTGGAGTCCACTCATAGCCAAGTCTGCCCACATTACCCACTCCTCCTCACTGTGGTCGTGATTACAGCCTTTTTTGCAGCTCTTCTCCGTGGGAATTAGGCAAATATCTTTCTCGGCAAAAAGCAGACACCAGTGACTTCGGTGGCTAGATTTTCCATAACACTACCATCCAATGTCACTTTTTTTGGGGGGCGAGGGGTGGGGGGGGCAACTATTTTATAATGATGTCTAAAGATCAATCCAGTGGTGGCTTGAATTGACCCGGACTTGACCCAAAAACGCCTGCAAAAAAATGGTCACATGCTTTTTTTTTTTCAACCAAGAAAAATGACACTCTCCTGTATTTGTCTTCATGCAAACATACTGTACAGTAACAAGGTAAAAAGAATAGAACCGTGTGTGCATCATGATAAGTCAGTAGGCGTTGTGCTGCTCTTTCTGATGTAAATACCAGAGTCAGTCTGATCCATGCTTACTACATGTAGATTTGATGCTGAAACAGAGAAGACCTTTGCAACTTTGCTGCAATCGATTTTTTGTAGTGGATAAAGAATATATGCCTCGGAGTATTGTTGCGTGCCATGTCGCTAACATTTGTGTTCACAAGGAAGTTGGTTAAAGGAGTACTGCTACCTCTGTGCTAGTTTTATTAGCCCGTCTACGGTGTTTTGCATAGAGCGTTAGCATTAAGCTAGCAGAGTCTAGAAGGCAAAGTGATGCGGTTTGGTGAAAATTCAATTCATGCTTTTTTTAATAACTTCAATAAGGAATCACAATAAGAAGTTTGAAGCCTCTTTTGAGTAGAAATGATCTCGATGAAACGGTCCATGTTAAAAAAATCATTACACAACAGCTGCGTGTTGTATGGCGAATGACAATTCCCGGCGTCGTCCCCGCAGGCCAGAGAGGAGCTGCGACCGGTCAGGGAAGACTTTGACGCCAAGAACAAGCAGCTGCTGGACGAGATGCCCAAGTTCTACCACAGCCGCATCGACTACTTCCAGCCCAGCTTCGAGGCCCTCATTCGGGCGCAGGTTAGTGACTCGCGACTCATTGTCACGCCCCCCCGAGCAGCAGTTAAGTAAGTGAGCGTGTGTACGCCTGGCGGCACGTCTCCTTCGTAATGCGATTAACCCCCCCCCCCCCCCCCCCCCCGGTGGCGGCCCACGCTCGGGCGTTTGACTCGAGAGGGCCTTGTCTGTCTGGCTCCGGCGTGGCCCCTAACGTGAGGCTTTTTTTTTAGCAGCTGCCCTCCCCGCACCAGAGCCGCCCCGGCCGTGTCATTTCCTCCATGGCACACTCCTGATTAGCAAACGAGATTATCTCAATCTGCGCTTTGAACTTTGCAGGACGAGGACAATCGAATCTTTCAATTTGCTCCATTCCCAAAAAAAAAAAAAAAAGTTGCAAAATGGAAGAGGGGAAAACGCGCATCGGATGAGTGAGGCGGTCACCCTGGAGGAAATGTAATTGACCATTTGAGTCTCATGAATGAGCGGTTACGCACATAACGCACGTGGGTGGCCGGCGGACCTCCCTCGGTTCCGTCCTCCACTCCCTTTTCTCCTCCAGTCCGCCGCGCTCGGCCTCTCCCGGCAGCGTCAGCGCAGGCACAAAGGCCGCCTTTGTTTGCTGCCGCGAGTCCCGTCCAGCGGCGCTTGTTGGGTCGCTGGGGTCCGACCCGTCCACCTGTACGCATGCCGATCAGATGTTTTGCATTTTCCTGCAGCGTGTGGGCTCAGTTAAGATTTTAAAAAAAAAAAAACAACAACAACAAAAAACAAAAGATTGTCTTTGTTTCTTGAAACATGATGAGCACATGCTGGGAATTGACAGTAACTGCTCCAAAATATGAGGCCCGGTTCAAGTTGTTTTACAAACACCAACATTTTCAATGTTTTAGGGCTGCAGCTATCAAACATGTCTGTGTTCCGAGCACGATACATGTCTGATGCTGATGTGGAAAAGTGCACACAGACGCCGCGCTATTCCGCCCTCCGTCGGTTGTGTGTCAAGGGCAAAAAGGTTCCATTGAAAAATACCTTCACCCTTTGGCTTGGTGTTACAGCAACAAGTTATTTTTTTGGGGTGTTTTTTTTTTTTTTGGTCATCATTTTAGTCTCCTGGTACAATAGCATCAGCATAGCACATCAACAAATCTTGCAGTCTGCGCAGGGTGCTGAGAGCTTTCTGGTTCCTCGTACTTCCCCTTCAGCCTCCTCTCGTGTTGCTCTTGTAGTGTGCTTAAAGTCTATTAATCATCCAAGCCGCTCTCGAGGGAGCCTCGCTCATGAACTCCGGGAAGAATGGGAGGTGGGAAGGGTCGGAAAGGCTTTTGGCGAACGCTCAAGCTGACCCTTGTTCCGACTGGGAGGGGCAAAAAAAAAAAAAAAACTGGGTTCACTCATCACTCCGTGTCGTTTGCTGTCAGCACTCTGCGTCGTCCAATGGCTGATCGCTTCTCCTTAGTGAGGTGCGAGGCCATCAAAGCCAGATTGCGTGATGCCATGGAGGCCCTTTTTAGGCTCATTAAGGGACTGACCTTAGAGCCCTTTTCAAAATAATAAAAACCGGATGCAGTTTTGCCGAGTTGTGCCTGATGTTGATTAAGTACCCTGTACATTTATTTCCCCCAAAATATCTAATCGGACCTACGTCAAAGTTCACTAAAATTTTCACCTCGATACTTTTTAAAACAAATTTTGGTTGACACACAAACCCAGTATGTTTTCCATGTCGCAACCGAACAGTGATCCCCCCCCCCCCCCACCCCTCTCGGCAGGTGGTGTATTTCACGGAAATGTACAAAGTCTTCAGCGAGCTGACGGATCAGATCGACCAGGCGGGCCTGACGGACGAGCAGCGGCAGAGGGAGAGCGAGGCCAAGCTCAACGAACTGCGCGCTCTCTCCATCGTGGCCGACGACTGAGACGTCGGACGCTTCGCCAAACGGAGGCGCCGAACTAAACCGGTTAGTCCTTCCCCACTGCTTGTTTTGTCGGAGGCCACATTAATGAAGCCATCAAGCCAACGCGACTTTACCGCTTTCCTCGAACGGTGGCCGTCCCGCAATCCATGTCCTAAATATAACAACGTATCTTCATAGATGTCGTATGCCCGTTTGAATCGCCGGTTAGGTGCTTCTGTGTTGGTTCGCAACGGTATCAGTAAAGTCATTCAGATGTGTAGGACGTGTCATTCTTGTACAATAAATTATGTTTCTGACCATTATCTCAGCGATTGCTATTGTTCTCACACAGACTGTGTGAGCGCGCGCCCATTCCAAGTCTGTTACCACCCAAAACAGCAGCACCTCAGTTATCACTCCATCGTTGTGTTCCACTGTCGGGGAGTCATGCTTTTTGTTTTGAACTCCAGATCAATTGACATCAATTGTAAGACAGTACGATAATTCTGTTCATTATTATTTCCCCCAATTCTTTTTTTTTTTTTTTTTTTTGGTACTTACAAGGTGCCTTCAGTTGACTACTGTTTGATTTTATTTATTTATTTATCACGTAAAGCAGACGCAATCACTCTTCTGGTCGAGACTTTTTTTTTCCACACCGGACGTTATCTTTTCGTTCTCCGCGTTGACATCTTTGTGGCGCACGAAGCAGCAAAATGGCTCAAAAGTTGACTTGAGGAAGCGAACGGACGGTGCAGTCGGCCTCCGTCAAAATCGAGCCAAGTGCTCCCTCTAGTGGGGGAAAAGCATTTGCTCCAAAAGCGGCCACTCTGCTAAAAGAGGTCAGAGGTCACAGATGTACACCGGGTGCTCTTACTTTCCCTTCTCGTGTCATACAATTTGCCTTGTCTTTTACTTATTGTGTTGTTTACTTTAACTTGAGCTAACTATTGATGAATGAAGGTGTCTTTCGAGCTAATGAAGGCGGGATATTTTCAAGCATTACCAGGGAAAACACCCATATGTCTATTCTCTTAACGTGAATTTACTTGACATGTTATTTTGGTGTAAAATCATTACTTGAAAACGGAAAACATGATTGTAATGTCAGGATAGATCAGGTTACTAATAATTTTATTTTCTTTCTCCAAAAATACCTTACTCAAGTTACATTTTTCTTGCATTTATACTTTTTTTTTTTTGTTTTCAGTGTGACAGTAATAACCCTTTTAAGCAATTAATTGTTTGTTTGTTTTACACCAGTAAATACTTTTACCACAGAGAGCTGGCTTTATTTGTTTGTAAACAAATATGTTTTGTTTTTTGCATACATTAAGAAAATAAATGAGAACTGACTTTGCTCTTTTTGTCCTTTTACTGCGTTCGACTCATGAGTGCCCTGGAAAAAGGACAAAACAAGGGAGAAATCTTGTTTGTATTTGCTTTTTATTTCACTAAACGAGTCAGTAGTGTCCACTTATTAGAAGCAAAACCGTATTTACATCGCATACATCTCTGTCGCTTGATTTCAATGGATCAAGTGAGGTTTATAAATCCAAATTGAGGAAATGCACAACAAAGGCCTGTTACAAGTGAGACTTGGATAAACTTGGAGGAAAAGAACATCAAGTAAGGCAACGTGTCTCTGAGGGGTACAAAAAAAATAGTTTTGCCATTTTTTAAAGTACAACACCGGGCAGCAGAGCAACGCTTTTGGTCCCATTAGATAACAATGTACACGTTAAATGTTGAACAGATGTCTGTAAACTACAGTGAAGTCAAAAATGTATACAGTATTGAGGCACTTCCCCGGTGTTTCCAACGTTTCGTCTTTGCTCACACGGCCGTCATGCCATACATGTTGGCGATCTGCTCCTGGAACAAGCGTCTGATGTCAGCGCGTCGGCTCTTCAGCGTGGGCGTGAGGAGGCCGTTGGCCACGCTGAACATCTCGGGGTGCAAGTGGAGGTCTTTCACCTGGAATGCAACACAAGAGCAGGTCAGTACGGTGGCACCTTGCTAACTTTTCGTGACAACAGTCTGCTAGCTTTACGCTAACACAAAGGTCGATGATGGCAGCGTCGTAAAGCTTCAAATAATGGAAATGAACATGAGCGCTCAGGACGGCTCTCAATTTGAAAAGCGCAGGTAGAAAGTGTGCGTGGTGTGGGCTGAGCGCTCGCTGGTTATGTAAACCTTCTTCAGTACTAATTGCTGGAACTAGGGGGGAGGGGAGAGCCAGAGAAGAGGTCAAAGGTACTCTTTAGGCCTAACAATTTCAAGGCACAACACGAGTATGTACTGCAGTGTTTTGGAATGTGTGACTTTTGGCTGAAACCAAGTGACGGGTTCCTCACCTGTTCAAAGGATTTGAGTCCCGCCTCCTTGCCAATCTCTCTCATGTCCTCCAAAACTGCTTTCTTTACGTCCTGCAAGAAAGACGGTTGATATACAGTATATTTATTTATGTGTTCAAAAAGTGTGACAAAATGTGCACAATATTTCATCTATTACTTACAGGAGTTTGACACAGTTCCTCATATGAGTCCACGAATCCTCGCTCCTTAGCCCAGACCACGAAAACCTCACGGTCGGGGACAACAATGCCTACCAGGTAAGACTGACCACAGGGGAAATGCAAGTAACAATCATTAACGTTCAAACTTTGTTTTTAAATGTCTTTCGCTCATTTGTTTGTAAATGCTTTTGAAATGTTGTACTTTTCATCGTGAAGCATATTGAGTTACCTGGTATATAAAATGCACTACATGAACCCTTTTTTACAAAGGTATGATAGTGAAAAATGAGAAAATAGATTTGTCCGCATTACAATTTCGTCTCAACTTCCAAATATTCCCCGTGGACACCTTGGTGAAATTTGGAAGGAAAATTGAGGAGGGCTCAAGTTAATAAGAACCTAGCGTGAGCAGGCTGCGTGCAGCACACGGTACCTGTAAGCTATCTCCATGCACAAAAACCTGCAGCACAGGCGTACAGCGCGTGTAAATGTTTTCGATCTTCTCCGGGGCGACGTACTCTCCCTGCGACAGCTTGAAGATGTGTTTCTTCCTGTCAATGATGCGCAGCGTCCCGTTCTGACGGTGCAAAAACAGCAACAACGGGATTCGGGGGTTTTGTTTTGGTTCACTATAAATGACCAAAACTATAGAAAGAAGAAATCAAATTGACGTCTTGAGTTTTAGATGACAGACTTACTGGAAGCCACTGTCCAACGTCTCCACTGTGCAGCCACCCGTCACTGTCTAAAGCTTCTGCCGTCCTTTCGGGGTCCTTTAAGTAACCTCGGAACACGCTGGGACCGCGGATACAGATCTGGCAATCAGAAAAACCCAAGAATCCGTAGTCAGCAGGCGCTGCCATTTTGTACATTTTTTTTTTCAGGGCATGTAAAAACACAACTGAGATAATGTGGTTGCCAAAGTGTCCCTCTAACTGGGAAGCGGCTTTGTTCAGAATTAACTCATTCAGTACAAGCTAATTCTAGACCAAGTCTGAAAAGACGTTTAAAATCGTCTTTGGGAGTGAATGAGTCCCTTTCAAAGTCATGTTAAATGGCTTGTCTTTGCGCCAAGTAGACCTTTTGTAAATATAGGGTAAGTTAATGTCGGGGGGGTGGCGAGGGGATGTTATTTTGTAATCAACACAAAAACGTGATATTTGAAGAGGGGTTTGGCGACTTCTTCCATTCACATATAACATATTCTCACCTCTCCCTCTCCATTCTTTGCAAAGTAGTTCATGTCTGGGATATCCACCAGCTTGACTGTAGCACAGGGCAGAGGAGCGCCAACGTGTCCTGACAAACACACTAAATGTCACACCAGTAAAGGAAAAAGTCTGTCCATTAAAATAAAATAAAAAAAAAAATATATATATATATATATATACAGTATATATAACTTATTTTATATATATATTTCTTGTTTTTTTTTTAAAGTAAATAAATTGTGTGTTTTTCGGGAACTATAGAGTGCGTGTGTGAAAGGTTATACTTAATGAAAACTAACCACGAACCTACTATGTCACTAATTGACCTGAAATAGCCGTTCCCCAGCCTAACCTGCCGTCCAGTCTCCCGGCATGGAGAAGGTGCATCCTGCCGTGCACTCTGTCTGGCCATAGCCTTCAAAAATAAGACATCCCATCGTAGCTCGCAGAAAGGAGAGCACCGTGGGGCAAATGGGCGCCGATGCGGTCAGGGCGAAGCGCAGGTTTCCTCCAAAGTTGGACTGGAACACAGGCAAGCCACGTGACTTTTTTTTTTTTTTTAAGCAACAATAACGAGAGCAAGATCCCACTTCAACAGCAAGTCAGACCATATTTTTCCCATCGACCTCCGTCGAGCCAAAATGTTCCGTTGCCAGCGTGCGCGCGCGTGTCTCCAATACACTCCCACAAGCGCAATATGCTGCGTTTGTTTTTGGCACCGCTCACTGGAAGAGCTCAGCTTCTCCGACTAACTTTTCATGCAACATGGTAGACTCACTGCAAGCTGCTTCGTGCTCTCTGTCTGCTTAAAGGCTGGGTAGAAAACATTGTTTGCTCTATTTCTGAAGTGAATGTAATTGTAATCACGCTAGAACAGAATTTTAGTGCTGAACTGGCAACATCTGCTTTAAGAGCTTAGCTTAGCATCTAAGGAGTATATCGCCTCTTGCCCAGTGCACTGCAATAGACTCTAGCCAAGAAAATGAACAAAGTACCTAAAACTAAACTACAAAAAAGAAGAACATTTCCGCTAATGAAATTTAATAAAAAATAAATTAAAACTAACTGTCGCTTCCTCTTATGTTTAAAAAAAACAACTAAAAGTGAAAGCATACTTCTCTTTCAATTAATGTCATGCATGAGCATTTGGCATTCATTTTAAAAGTATTCATTTTGGAATTATACCGTGTCTGGGCAGAGGAAGGGAGGTCAAAGCATCGTTTGAGATTTGTAATTTAACAAAATGTTTTAGATAATTTTCAGTAACCCCTTTTTCAATCTTGCACTTGGCAAACGCTTCAGAAAAAAAAACGTAAGTAAAAGCCAAAATTAATTTTTAAAAATCCCAAACTTTTATAAACCCGACTCCAACTCACGGCGAACTGAATTACATAACCCGAGAGAAAAGAAGACTGTAAAAAAAGGTCATTGGCTCCACCGACCTGAATCCTGTTGAAGACCAGTTTATCCCAAAGACTGTTGTTGCGTACGAGGCCGCTGCTGAGCTCGGCCTGCTTCCTCCTGACTGCAAAGTGAAGCAAAGCTCGCCTCAGCGGAGACGTCACTGAGCCCAGGATCTGAACAGGGAGCGGACTTGAAGAAAATTTTTAAAAACGCAACTGCTGATCTGGCGGATGACGGGCGTCATCTGTAAAGCAGACCTTATCGTAGATGCGGTTCAGCACACGGGGCACGACGGGGAAGAGGGTGGGCTTGAGTGTTTTGATGTCGTCCATCAGGAGGGAAATGTTCCCTTGGTAGAAGCCCACTCGAGCTCCGTGGCAGAACATGGATACCTGACATAGGAATAGTCTTCATTTAGACGTCAGAGCAGCCGAAGAAAATAAAGACTAAGTCTAAGAGTCTAAGTACGAATGGACATTTGACCACAACGATGGAGAAAAAATTTACAACCCATTACCATAATTTTCACAATATTGTAGTTTTCATTTTCTTTGCCTTGAAATGTTTTGACACGTTTTTTTGGAACTGAGTTTAAGTGTTAATTATGTGAAGCACATTGAGTTATCTCGTGTATGTTGTGCTTGTGTATACGCTGCCCAAAAACTCAAAAGAAAAGTAAGTCGAATGACATCTGGTGTCAGGAATAAGAATAGACACTCGGTAATGTACCGTATTGTCCGCACTATACGGCGCTTGCGAGTATAAGGCGCACCTTCAATGAATGGTCTATTTTAAAGCTGTTTTCATATATAGGGCGCACCGCATTATAAGGCTAGAATAGAAGATAGAAGTTACAATAGTGGCTGCGTTTGCGTTATGCATCCACTAGATGGAGATATGGTAAAGGGAATACAATATAATACAGCTTTATTGATAGAGCTTTCACAACCTTTGCAGCTGTCACAAAGCGCTTTAAGGAACATTTAAAATACTACGTCCAAGAAGTCAGAATTTTGATCCATATAGAAAGCGCATCGGGTTATAAGGCGCACTGTCAGGTTTTGTGAAAACGGAATGCTTTTAGGTGCACCTTATAGTGCGGAAAATACGGCACATGGAAAACCGACATAATTCCACACTGTCCCACATTACTTAGCAAAGAGAAACAATCATTCGGTGACCCTACAATATGCAAACAGCTCACCATTGTGTGCGCAAAGTGAGTGCTGCAAATGGCGGTTTACAATGCTAGTAGGCTAATGGCGCTAACTGATCTACGACCATACGGGGTATTATAACTGCAGGATACAAGCCCATTTCAGGTTTTTATTTTTGTCATGAATTCATACTCTCATACACATTGAATGATCCCTCTTACACTCCATCATAGCTCACATGTCTTGCTTCTAATGGCGAATAATGAATAAACAATTAACGCACTTGCAGCTCAATTGCTACAAGACACCATTAATTAACTTGTTGATGAGTTGTCCTGCGATGAGCCCACCTGGACCATCCTCTCAAACATGTGTGCCAGAGGCAGGTAGGAAATGGAAACGTCTTCTTGTCGGATGACAAAAGAACCCTGGCAGAGGGAAAATAACGAGAAATGTATCAATCCTCCGGGGAGACATGACGCCTCGGAGGCAATCAAACACGTTACGTCTTTTTAACCCCCCCTCTCGGGCATTTAGAACGCAGAATGTCTTTAAAGAGGCAATTAGTTTAAGCAGCTCGCAGCCACATGGCCAAACACTCAGTTAATCATACCATTACACACAGCGGGGAGGAAATCGAGGGGGGACCGACACAAAATAGACATGAAGAGATGCTGTGGGAGGAAGCAGGATGGAAGACGGACCTCCAGGATCTTAATGACAGAGGAAGTGTTCGAGGCGATGTTGCCGTGGGTGATCATGGCTCCCTTGGGCTTGCCTGCACATAAACAAACGAAGACATTAGTGGCGCGTCCCGAGCGCTTTGCGAGCTGTTACAGCGTGGGTCGTAAAAGACGCCGCCTGTGGGCAACGCTGCCGTGATGTGAGCAGGGGATGATTAGGAGGTACCTGTGGTTCCACTGGTGAAGCAAACCACGGCCAGATCCTGAGGCTGGGGGGGCTGAAGCGCAATGGAGAAAAAAAAAAAAAGATGAATACCGAACACCTCCACTAACTCCTGAAGCGTTCAGGGGGAATTTGCACGGCTGATCTTAATGGACAATTCTGATTTAGTTTTTTTTTTGTTTTGTTTTTTTTAAGAGAGAGGCATCTTTTCACAAATAATACAAAACAATCCCAGCAGATCTCATGTCGCCGAAAAAAAATAATCAGCCATCAAATAATTTAATGTATGTGGGCACATGTATGTATACACTTTATTCTGCTTTTTGTGGATTGATGAATATCTCGGCATGGTACTAAAACATGGAAGTGTGTCACTCACATTGTGCAATAGGGTGAGCGAACCGAAAACTCACCAAAGGCTCTTTGAGGTTCTGCCTTCCGAGATCCTACCATATGCACAAGGAGGATGAGCGTAAATATGATAAGTGAGAAAAAAAAAAACAAAACCTTGAGTGTACACTGTCTGCTCACCATGAGCTGTGTCAGTGTGAGAACCTCCACCTGGCAACCACAGGCCCTCTCGGCGAAAGCCTCGCTGAAGTCGTCGAAGAGAACCAGACAGCAGAGTTTGGGAGTGACGCCCTTCTCCTTATTCTCCAACAGGGAAGCGGCCTTCTCTTCACGGTCGCACACCACCAGGGAGATCTCCGCTAAAGTCCACCGCCACACGAGCACAACTGTGAGTTCTACCGATCGGCAATCAATATTACAAATATAATTATTATCGGTCCGATATGTGCTTATGTTTTTATATCCCCCACACAGGACGTCTTACCCAAGTGGAGAATATGGACCATGGCCTCCAGCCCCAGTGTGTCATAAAGAGGAACCAAGGCCATGGAGTAAGTGTAGCAGGCCAGCTCTGTAATGACCCACTGCCGCCAACAGAGGGAGACAAAGCAGCACATTTACACTCGCGTCCCCCAAAGCACTTCCTTGCTCGGTCACTCAAATAACAGCTTTCAAGATGAACTAAAATGTCAGACAAACGGACAAAGACACTCGGGGAAAATTATAATTATGGTTTTGGAGCTAATCTCATTGCTGAAATGGAGCAAATAATAGTTTTTGCCCTTTTTAGTCTGTGAAAATGGTCTTGCCTGTCGGGTGTAATAGAAATGATGATTACAGCAGCCGCCTTGAATGAGGAATCGCTGTCTGGAGACGCACAGTGCCTGCGGCCTCCACATATCGATTTATAAAAGTAAATACACTTTAAGGACACAAAGAAACGGCAAAAAATGAACTTTAGAGCATCATTCTGGGCTTCTCAGACATGTTTTGTAGTGGACTTTGGTAGAAGTACGCTATGCCAATGTTATGAGATCACAACAAAGAAAACTTGGCAGTTCATCATCGTGAATTTGGGCCTTAAATATAGCATATAGCAATGTACTGGGTTTTTTGGAAACATACTGTACCTCCGGTCTGTTCTGTGCAAATATACCAACAAATTGCTCGGGGTTGGGCTTGCAGCCTCGAGCCAGCAGACCAGAACCCATCATCTGCGCTCGTTCGGCCACCTGGAGGGTCCAAAGACAAATGGTTGAAACGTGGGCTTGAGAATACAAACAAACATATCATACCTCAGTGTAGGATATCCACTGGTAGGGTTGGCCTGGCTTCCTGAAGCCAAGACATGGTGCGTTACCTAAAAAGTAACACATAGTACTGTTATTGGTTATTTGAGCCAGTGATCACCACTTTTTTTTTCCACCCCGAACAGCAGTGTTTTGGGGTTTATTTTTTTTTGTGCATTGACTTGCGCAAGAGATGGGCGGGTCATGTTTTTACATTGTGCGTTATTTTAAGAGGGATGTGCATTATTTTAACAGGTTTGTGTTCAGTGTATCTATCGGAAACATTTCAACAGTTTCAGTTGAGTAGTTGTTGATTGATGGGAGTGCCGCCGCTGAGACAATACCGATAATACAGTTGAACATTCCTGCCCAGTCCCAAATGATCCCATTGGTTCCTATTTTTTTTTCTTCTTCTTCAGCAATTAAACTGAAGAGGCTCTGAAGGTATAGATTGATTGTTGAGCGGTGATCTTATCTACCCCCTCAATGTCGCAATGTCCTTTCGTCAGTTTACCGTGATGACCTGCGGGGCCCAATCACCAACTGATTTAATGTTGCAAACAACAGCAACTGTGGCTGCTGATGGGGAGACATCTGTGCAATGATGCTGCAGGCTCAAAGACAAGACGGGCTGATTGGTTATTGATTCATCATGTCTTGAAGAAATGGAGACAGAATAGGGTGCCCTCGTTGGCCGCAACTTAGTACTGACTGGAGATGATTCACTCTAAACTCGTTTGCAATCTAGAGACATGAGGTACGGGAAGTGCAACATCCAGTTTCAAACATGATGGTACAGTGATGACTTCACTGTAACATTCCGTGTCCCACCTGCAATCCTCAGGCCTCTCCGGAACATGTCATAAACCGTCCTGGTGTCGTCATGGTAGAACTCCAGGAGCGAGTCATCTTGAAGGAGAGCTGATCGTCTGCAGCTGGGATCCCCCTACGGCATAACACCGTGACAGTAAGTTCCCCGAAACGACACCGAGCGGAGCCGCGGCCACTAACGCACATTGACAGCGACAGATTGGGCTTGAAGGTCACAGGGAGGGCGCATGGGCCGCGGACGGGTCACCAGCCAGTATGCGGTGAGCGAGGCAAGGGCTCCGATACCCAGCAGGGACAAGGAGGACAGCGAGAAGGATGAAGGCAGGGACAGCGGACACCAGTCTCCAGCCCGATCTGATTCAGAAAGTTGAAGTCCCGTGTTGGATCGAAGTAACTGTAACCACTCCTGGAAATTCATGGCTGAACGACAGACAGAAAAGTACAGTTAGTCTACCAACATCATATTTGAAAAAGAGGCTTCAAACTGTTTTTATTGACCCTCCCGGTTGAAGTCTGCTGCCAAACAGAAAATTACACGTTGTGTATTAGAACAACCACGTAATGTAGCTTTGCTTTGCTATCCGCTCGCTGAATGCTAACGCATGATAGGAAACGTTTGAGACGGGCTAACGGTTAGCATCAGCGTCGCAGAGTTATAACATTTTAAACAACGGATATTTCAACACAAAGAGCGCTGCATGTGTTGCTGGATGGGAAAAAAAAAACATACTCACATGCATATATTTGTGATCCTCTTGCAAAGAACGACTACTATTACTGCAGCTTTTTGAAGCTCTAGAGGGCCTGCTCCATGTACTGTATCGCCGAATGTCTGAGTTATACTGCCACCAGGTGGCAAAGGTGCGCACACCAGAAGGAGCAGCACAACGTGCTGGTACATTGAAGTGAAACCAAAAAAAAATGGTGCAAAAAGCCGAGAGTAATTCAAAACAATTTAAGATAAGATATCCTTTATTTGTCCCGCAATGGGGAAATTACAATCAGACTTCAGAAAGGAAAACGCTGGGTAGGGAGAGGGAAAAAAAAACCACACTCGAACTATCCTCTTCTGAGGATAATTTAAGTCCAGGATAAAAAAGACCCTAGCACATAAATAAGCATATGACAGTTACAACAAGTCACAAGACATAACATGTAATAAGGGGGAGGATGAATGGGAAGGGGGTGACCGCGACGCGGCCGTCCTGACCAGCTGCATGGCACACGTGCGCTCTGCAGATCGAACCACGTCACGGGGGAAAAGAATCGGAGCGATGAAGACGGTGATAACAAGGATGTGTATGCGCGTGTGGTTGTCCAGTTGTGTATGTGTATGTGTGTACAGGTCATAGTGGCAGTTATTAAGTCTACAAGATATTAACAATTCACTTTTGCGAGAGTCATTTCTGTTAATTCCCACCTTATAAATAAATCAATTAATTCACACACATTGAACAAGTTTCCAATATTTGAAAATGAGTGACATTTTGCTACCCTAAACTCAAAGGGTTTTTTTTCTGAATATTTTCAAGAGAAGGCATGCTTGAAAAATGACTGAATTAATTGCAGATTCAAAATGGATCATTTTTTTCCATCTTGACTCCTGACTGATCGCACGGGGTCAGGGTCGGGGGGGGGGGGGGGGATGATGCACGTTCCACAAAAGTGAGCTACCTCCAAGCTTCTATGAGAAACTGGGTGAAAAGAACAAGTCATGCTGGGACACACACTTGGCACTGCGCATCGACTAAAAGACAAACTGGAGCAAGACTCGGAAGTGATCATGACACCAATGGCCCCCCAAAGCCCCCCACCTCCCTTTAGCCTTGCCGTGCCAATTTTCCAACGTGAGGAAAGCGTCACCCTGCGTACGCTGTTTGGTAGCGAAATAGGGGGATGACCGTGTGCTGACCCCTCCTCCGCGCCCACCCCCGTTTTGACATGTCACATCATATTGTTCATATTCCGACTGAATAAAAGAGGACGACCCCAAAGAGGGGAAAAACATTTTAATTGAGACTATTTACTCCAAAATCTGACCCCCTCCGCCCCCACCTCAAGTATTTTTCCTAATAAACGAGCACACACACACACACACAGACAACCCCTTTCTCCAACCTTTCACCCACTTTCTTTCTGTTTGACTCAGTAGGAGAGGGAAAGCTTTACAACGACTTGCCTCTGTGGACAAAGTGGTGCCCACACTCAGCTTGGCAGGATTCACAGTCGACCACAGCCATTTTAGAACATTTCGACTGATCTTTCAAGTCCCACTGAATGTTGTGTTCAGTGACATGATATAATAACCGGACCGACTCAAAGGAAGACGTGCATCAGTGGCTTTTTTTTCTTCAAATGACGTTCCTCACCTAGTGAGTGGGGAAAAAAATGGCACCTGACTCCAGTGTCACTAGTAAACGCGAAACTTTGTGGATGTTAACATGACAGAAAATGTTTCAAAAATCCATGCCTGAGGGCTAGCAAAACGTCATTTGCGTATCCTTGAAGCGGCCATTTTGGGTGAATATTAAGAGCGCCTGAACTGAACCACCGTAGGGCCATGTGATTTATTTTGCCATTTTTAAAAGCTTTGAACAGATGCTTTCTGAGTGAAGAAAAAAAAATGACGGTTGAGGCATCCACTCCCCCGCTCCCTCACCCCCCGTATCTGACCACTATTGCCCTCCCCCCTCTTGTCACCCCCATCCATAAAGACAATTGTCAAGACCTCGACAGGCACCATTGTCTCACAGCTTCGACTCGCAAGAAAACATCAGACAAAAGGCAGAGGGAAACATTTTGCCAATCTGTTTCTTATAGAACTGAAATCTATCTATTCAATGAACAGAACAAAACACGGTTTGACCAAGATGTGGTTTTACATAGACAGTACACAGTTATATTGATCATTTAAATTTGCATTTTAACGTGCTGCTGTTTCTGCTGCAGTGGCACTTCAGAAGTGGCGTAAAATTTGGAGTTGCATCACGACATATTGTCGACATATTGTCTAAATTGGGATTTGTGGTTGAGTCACTTTGCTGAAATGACGACAGGGAAAATGAATCCATTCATCAGTTAATTGTTGTGTATAGCGTTACTTTCAATGGGATGTGGGGCGGGGCTCTCTCTTTCGGAATGTTCTGAACTTCTGTGTCACGAGTGCGGCATCGAGCAGAGGCAGCAAAGTAGTTGAGAGCGAATCAACAGCGCCGATTGCGGATTCGTCCATTTTGCCTTGAAGCGCTTCAACAATTAACGTCGGCAAATAATTGAGACGGAATCTGTCAATTGATTACAGAGCTAATCCACATGCGTGACTGCCGCAAACCGAACTAGTCAGCATCGGAAAATGAACATGCAGTCATGAGTTTTGCCTTTTAGTCGGAAATTTTGAACAAATCGGAGGTCAACAAGTGCTACAAAACAGATGTGTGGTCCGCCTTGGAAGCTCCACTGCATTTTTCTCCAAATATTAGAAATGCCCATTTGTAAAGCTTTACAGCTTGACACCATGATGAACAACAAGCTCAATAATAAACATCGCTAAAGATTTACACTCAATTGACTGTGCCAATCCAAAATTATTCAGGAAGAAAAGAGTTATACCCACTCATGTAATTACAACTAATGCAGATAGCAGAACACGACACACACAAAAAAAAGCAAAGCCACAAACTTAAACCCAGACGAAATAAAACTAGCACGCTAACAATCAGCTCCCCAAACAGGGCATACACACCTTACACTTTTTTAACTCCCCCTAAACCTATCTGGCTTCCTTCTGCTAACTATGCCGTGTTACCTTTTGTCGGAGACCGTCTGGAAATCCAGTGGAGTGCAGCCACCTCGTAAAAATGACACGTTACTAAAATGAAAGAATGCAGCTTCCAAGGCACACGCGTAAGAGCCCGAGGCAATCTGCGGGTCTGCGCACATCCGCGCATGACACCAGCCCAGAGATCAACATCGATATCATATCTGCAAGTCGTTGTAATCTGACGCATTCGCATACGGCTGAGAAGACGGCCGTGGAATAACCCGGTTGGCGGTCGCCAAACTTTGGAAGAAGACATCGGATCATCAAGTTGAACTTATTCCGAAATATATTTTAAATGCCAACCTGCCGTTAATGAAAACATTAGTTTGGCTACTAAACAGCATTGAGATAGCAGTCAACATCGACTTTTTCCAAGTTCAGCAACGCCTTCAAAACGCCACTCGGTGACAGTTTAACCACGCAAACACCATCCTGTGCCCAACTAACATCTTCAAGGTTGATCGGTTTAACCCTTTCAGGGACAAGCTGTGACGACGGTGGACAGCTTATCATGTTATCGGGTTACAGGGTGCATGAAAAGGTTAACCTTATAGTACACTACAGTGGTACCTCTACTGACGAAATTAATTGGTTCTGGAAGAAATTTCTGAACTCGAAAGATTTTGGAGGTAGAGACGCGTTTTCCATGTACAGTAAATGCCCTAATCCGTTCCAAGCCCACCCCAAAATTCTGACAGAAATGTTTTCTAAAGCATAAAAATGCATCAAACGATGTCACAAATACATGTTCCAATTACATTATTGCACAATAAATTGTCATTTATTGTGCAATAATGAAAAAACAAAGAATAAAGGATAAAAATGATGGTCATCTCACCTTAAACTGCATCCCCATCGTTTTTTGCCTTCTTTAGTTCATGTTATGTCTCAGAAGAGGTTTTTGCCTGGCGTTTTGTAAAGAACTGATCCAAGGACGTTTGCTTTTATCGGCTTTTAACAAGCCTTCGAAAATGTCCGTGGCAAACATCAGCATAGTGAGCGATCGGCCGACTGGTGAACACTTTTTCTGGGTGATTCACATTTACGTAAAACTATCGGAACGCCTCATGGTCCGAGGGGCGAATGACGAGGATGCTGCATAGACACATATCTATTTATCTATCTACACACACAGACACATACGGTAAAGCAGTCTTCCTCAACTGGCGGACCGCGATCCACGACCGGACCGCCGACCTCCTCTGTCCGGACCCTTGGCAAATTGTATAAAATAAAAAAAATATATAAAGTGATTTTTACGTTATACATTTTATATTTTTAGACTATAATCTGCGCATTACCGCGATCGCTTGTTAAAATTATCCATTGTATTCTTTGCGTGCACTAACAGATGTAATGCAGAGGACCGCAGCAGCGCGACTTTGAGTGTATAATGTTTGACTAACTGGAGACCCTAGCTGAGCAGGGCATGTCGGCGATAATGATGCGCGCTGATTGGCTCCTCTGAACTGAAGGTGTGCCCATACATAAGCGTCAGCACGCGTCTATCCCAATACACACGCATTCAAAATGGATGATTGTGTCCAGAAACAGACGCATGAGCGACGCCACAGTGTGCTCACAGCTTCAGCCCAGGAGAGCCGCACACAGACAATTAGACAAGACGAATCGCGGGAGGTTTCGATTGTGTGCAGTTTTGCTCCCGTCTACCCGGGGATCTTTGCAGCTGTTTAACAGCAGAACACCGCAACATGGTAAATGAACATCGCAATGGCGTCCTCAAATAATATTTGCATGCCTCAGCCATTGCATTCACCTTTAGTGGAAGAACAGCACTGCACATTCCTGTGCTCCCTTGTGTCGGTATTTAAAATGGTTCTTAACTCCTCTTCTGATATATTTTTCAGTGATTTCAGAGGGGATGTGAAAAGGGGAATTGTACAAATGAAAAGGATATTTTTCTTTTCATGTTTAATATTTATTTTGGTAAAATTAGTATTTTGTTTTGTTTTTGTTAGCCTCATTAGTGGTTGCGCACAAAAGACAACTACTGTTTAACAAAGTTAAAGTAAAATGTCTTATTTACCTAAAAGGCCTATTTCTATTATTAAGCAGGCACAACTTAACAAAATAAGAGAGTTCCTGTGCCTCAACACAATACCTCTCATTATTTGCTGTGTACTGGCAAAGTGAATAATTGTTATTTTCATGCACCCCATTATTGGTTGGTTGTGAGGAGTGTTGATTTGTATAAGCTTGGCTTCACCATACTAAATGGGCATATAGCCCTGCTCCCCATGACCGCCGTGCATCGGACCGGACCTTGGTCTTATTAAAAAAAAAAAAAGTGGACCTACAGCATTTCTAGTTGAGGACCACTGCGGTAGACGTTCCTCTTAGCCAATGGGATGCCAGGATGATGTGAGGTAATAGCCAATGGCAGAGCAGCAATAAGTACGTTGCTTTCAGGAAACTCCTGTATTTTTACCGTTCGTATCTTGAAATTTCTTTTGAAACAAGAGGCAATATTTTCCTGTTGAGGCGTTTTGTAACTTGAAAACTTCGTATGATGATATTATATCACAGAATCGAATTCGCTTGATACTTGAATCCAGTTTAAAGTTCAACTTTTTTTTAGAGCATCGCCTGTGCAGTTTGCAGATTTTTTTGTGTGTGTGACAAGTACTTCTATCAGTACAAGAAACAGGGACAATAAATGTTTGCCTGACGTGAACGCCAGAGCTGCATAGTATCTGACTGACAATGAGAGCAATCCTCGGGAAGTCCTCCCCCCTCCGCCCCGACCCAGAAAACTGCAGTTGACAACACTGGGAGGGGGGAAGTTTTTAATGGGCAAGAGCGTCAGCAACCCAAGGGCAAGCTGGAGAAACGAATTCCGCGCTCCGTGCACCCGCAGCATAGCGTGGCCAAGGGGGGGGATGAATGAGGTCGATGGTTCGAGGGGACAAGTGAAGCTGGCTAGTGCAGCGGAGGAACAGAAAAAAACAGGAGAAAGAATGGAACGCTCCGTGTTTTGTAACTGCCATTCCCAGATGAAGCGTGAAAAAACAGACACATTCGGGCAAGTTTGTCTCTGTGAGAAGGGAAGACTGATTGACTGGTGAAACAAAAAAAAAAACAAATCCCTCATCCAGAAAAGCGCTCCACTATAAGCAGGAGTTATTTTTCCCTCCTGATGTGATCTGGGGTTTGGAAACTAGCAATGTTCATTAAAAGTGGTGATTTTAAGAAGAGAAAAAAACAAAAGCAGGAGTTACTTATCAAAAACACTAAGACTGGTTATCAAGACTGCCATGCTTCTGTACTGTACATTCAAACGTTAATGTCTTCCACAAACTAAAAAACTGATTTTACCCCCAAATCTCAATTGAGCACCTGCAGAGTGAATTTAGCCTTTGTTCATTTGTTCATTTCCACATGACTGAGAGAGAGAGCGCTCGTCTCTTTTGAATTTCATCCATGTCCATTATCTCATATTCCCATTAAGATGACAGTTCTAAAAGTAGAGGTATGTTTACAAGGCTTATATTCATGTTTAGCATGCATTATTACGATATTGCTACCCATATTAGTGTTTATTTGTCAACAAAATTTCAGCATGGCTGACAGAGGGCTTTTCTCCTTTGAAGTGCATCCATGTTCATCCTCTCGTAGCCTAATGCTATGAGTGCATTAATATTATCTCAATTTTTTCCCTCTGGATAGTTGTGCATTATTCTTTAATCCATTTGATATTTTTCTTATTTTTAACAGGTAAAAATTAAATATTCATCAATATCGGCTATACTTTTATCGTGGTAATTTTTTAAGCATTATCGCCCAGCCCTATTTGCCAATTTCATACTGTCATGCTTATACAGTTAACAGTAATAAATGACACAGGTTCCTGTATCATTTTACTCTAATTTGTTTGAAACTTTAATTCTGTATTGCAAAGTGACTGTTGGGCCTTTTCTCAGAAATAAACTAGTGTTTTTTAATTTTTTAATAATTTATCATTGATTTAAATGAAAGGTGATCTATCAAACGTACTCGTTATTTGTTCCGACACAGATTTGAGTACTCGAACTGGTATTGGTCGGGAAAAAGTGGTACAGTTTTCCTATTGCAGCGCCTCACACAAATCCGGACGACAGTAATTGACAAATTGCGAAATGACGACCTTGCTGGCTACGACGGTGCCAATCAAAATGGCAGGCAGGCTCTTTGTAACGGATGCCGCTGGCTCATGCAGGTGTACCTAATGTGGAAATACGTTGCAAAAGTCTAACGGTCACGTGTGGGGTTTTCGATCAAACGAACCGACGAAAGGCAATGCGATAGTTAAAAAAAAAAGCTTGGAAACACGAGAGGAAAGTTCGTTCATCATCCAGTGCGACTTTCCAGTCTGAGCAGGCGTCGAAGGCCACAAAGGGCAATCTTTACCAAACATTAGTGAAGTCTCATAACAAGAAGAAAAGATATTACGCATGGAGGACAAAAGTAAATCACCTGTTATCCTCGAACTCCGCGCTTGATGGCTTCGCGCTCCAAAAGTATTTCACCGTTCATCCATCGGAATCTGCTCACTCCAAATGTTTGCGCCGATTATCAACTGTTTCCTGTGGCAACTTTCAAACCAAAAGCTCGATTAACTCGCGTTGGCGAAAAGGTATTTTGAAAATAAAATACTTTATTTGGTGAGTAAAATATAATTTCTTTAATCAATGAAATGTGAAATCTGAAACTAGTTTACGGAATTCTGATTTTATTCTCAGAATACTGACTGTGAGAATTCTCACATTAAAGTCTGATTTCTGTGAATAAAGTCAGTATTCCGACTTTAAAGTCAGAATTCGTAGATAAAAGTGAATTATTGCCAGCGTTGTTTTTTCTTCATTCGCCCTAATCCTCTTCCGTAGAATATAACTGCATTTCAATATAAGAAATAAAAATTGTCTTCAAATAATTACATCAAAATGTACTGCACACAAAAGTTGAATAACAAAACCACCTCAATAAATATATATATTAAAACAATCACTTCTCAAAAACGAAATGCGATGGACAGTATGGAGATGAATTGACCTTCACTGTATGTGGACAGTGATTATTTTGTTTACCACAAGAGGGAACCCACATACCACAACCCAGTTAAGAGAATCCCCCACTAAACGGTGTGGTCGCG
Source organism: Hippocampus guttulatus (assembly GCF_054856545.1). NCBI lineage: Eukaryota > Metazoa > Chordata > Actinopteri > Syngnathiformes > Syngnathidae > Hippocampus > Hippocampus guttulatus. Next base: position 19,141,200 of record NC_141265.1, read on the forward strand.
ACACTAGCATAGTACATATACATGTAAATCTTTCTCTTTTTTTATCGTGACCAGTATAGATCCAAGTCCATTCCTTGATTTGCTGAATATTTCAAGCGGTTTCTTACTTTGTAATTTTGTAACAACGACTTTGTAATTTTATAACAACCTTTCAAAAATGTTAAATTGTGAGTTTTCCCCATTCAACGACATCATTTTTATCTTGAAATCTATTTTTAAATCCCTCCCTTGCCAAAATGTGTTAGCTATCAATTGATGAGCTGAAGGCCGAATTGTTTTACGATGGAGCCCTTGCTTGTAGTGTTATTTTATTTATCTTGAAATCCAAATAAAAAGACTTCCTGTTCTTTCATTCTTACATTTTTGATTCTCCAAATGATTTTGCCAAGCTACAAGAAACGGTTCCAATTAAAATCTCAGAATGTGGAGCTGGAGTTGTTTATTGCATCCGACTGCGATGACATCACAAATATGAGTGTGTGTGTTTGTTTTTAACAAAAGAATGAAACGTGCTCATTGGGGACAACCATGTGTTCCTTATCAAACAGAATTTGGTGATAATATAAAATCTCTGTTTTTCCTGGCAGTGAGTGAATTGTTCTTGACGATTACCCCCCCCCCCCCCCCCCAAAGTTCATCCATCATCAGAAGTCCTGCCATGTTGTGCATAGCTCGGCTGCATCTCCTCTATAGTGAGCACATGTACCGCTGCTATTCCAAGTGTGTTTAACCTTAAAGACAAAGCAACACACAAAGAAATTAGGACAAAATATTTCACCCCCCCTCCCCCACAAAAAAAAAGAATGCTTACTTTGGGGCTGAGCGGTGGACTTAACGTTCTTTTACTTAGTCCAACCCAGTTGAATCCTTCAAACCATCTGATGAAAGACAGGACAGTGTTTTTCAAGTACAACATTTAAAATGTACTAAACAGAGAGGTGGGTAGAGTAGCCAAAAATTGTATTCAAGTAAGAGTATTGTTACATGGAAAAAAATTGAGGGAAGTAAAAGAAACAAGGTTAAAAATGGACCTCCAAATAATTACTTGAACAAGCTGTGACTATACTCAGTAATTGGTGAGTAGCATCGTATTATTATTTTTTTAATCAGCGCATGTTGTTACACCATAATGGAAATAATGAAAATAAGATCACAAGGCACCACTCTACTCTGAGTCTCAGGCTTGCGTCTGGCGCAATATAACCAGTAGTCTTACTTGTGCTTCTGAATGTCCTTGGCCCCGTTTCTTCGACTGCCTAGCCTCTCCGAGGGATTGTGCCTTGGCAACGGAGCAGAGAGGACATAAAAATAAGTACACCAGCATGATTGTGTCAGTCAAGATGTAGCGCTGCATCTTTGGTGCTTTCAACACCTGCACAGCATCTTTATGAGACTGGAGGCAATCTTGCTGATTGCTTTAGGGAAGTCGATGTTATCAATGCCGCGCACGGTCTCGCTGAGGAGCCTGATTGGGTCATCGTCGTTGAACGGAAGCCTGGAGATGCAAGTGGAGACACAGTTCAAATTCTAAAGTGGATCAGCCCTGAGGTTTAACAAATCAGAATTTGACCAACATTGACCACTGGTTGTGTCAAATAGCCCTTGTTGTGTAAAACAGGCCCTAAGAGTCGGCGAAAATCACATAGAATATATAGTTAGTTATAAATCACTTTTCTCGGCATGATTTTGGTCATCTTTTTGTCATAATCGTTGAAATATTTTATTATCACATAAGCTGTATATCTCAAAAGGGAGCTGAGTGATTGAACAGAAATGACATTATGATAACTGCTTCAACCTTAGGTCAGTCCTGTCTTCTCGTATGAATATATTTCTTTTTGAAATATTTTCAAATGTAATGGAGTGTGTCACCCAAACCAATGCAACCCCATCAGCAAAAGAAATATTTGTATAAAAGTTCTTTTCTTTTTAATTCATGCCAATTAACAAAAAAAAACGTTTCTTTGGGGGGGGTTGTTTTTTTTTGGAGGGGGGAGGGTATTTTGGATGATGGTCTGGCCCACTCAATAAAAGGGAAGTTGAGCAGTTTAGGGGAATAGATAGTGTATTGTTTCACTCGGTTTCAACCGCATAAGATAATAATAAAGTAACGTGTGAAACTCACCCACCAGTCAGGAGCTCAAACACAAAAACACCCAGAGACCAAAAGTCTGCAGCTCCACTGTGGCCTTTGTTGAAGATGACTTCAGGGGCCATGTAGCCTGGAGTGCCACAGAAGGTGTACGTCTTTTTACCCACTTCAATCTTCTTCAAACATTTGGAGCCCACCTGAGGTTGACAAATAAGTACAGTCAGACTCAGAAGAATGCGAATGAACTACGTACTACTAACCAGCTAGCTTGCGCGGCGGCGTAAGAAAATGTCATTATGCACCACAGGAGGACATGCTCAGTGACTGCCTTAATGGCTGTTTTCGTTTAATTGTTTTATATTTATGGCTAGAATTGGACAAATACAAATATTTATTGTTATTACGACTTTATAGTCGGGACTGCGCCCTTCCGTGAAGAGTGGCAAAAAAGTCTAGTAAGCTAGCTAGCTCATGTCTTTTTTTTAACTTCACTGTTGTGGCCACCTTATAGTGCCATATTGTTGTATGCGTTTGTCACTCAGAGAAAATCTGGAAAGAGAGGAGCAAAAAAAAATAATAAAGTTGGACTTTACAGTCAACGTGTGGCCAAGAGCTTGGTATCGGGATGGCTGCATTACAGCCCCTCACTGTTGGCCATGAGTTTGTGCACGTCACTGGGAGAAAGGCGAAGGAGCGCGGGGGGGAGTCTAATGTGATAGCCAGCTTGTCGACAAGGGCTTTGTGCCGCCATTGCCGTTTTAGAGTGCCTCATTGTTGTGGTGTGGAAAAATAGGTGAATTTGCGAAGTAGTGAGCCACAAATAAATGGAGGATTGCTGTCATACTACATTTCCATAGCTCAGTGGTAGACTACGATACTTTCCAAGGTGCAAATTGTGGTTACATCGCATTCGTGGGAAAGGAACTTCTTAAAACAGAAAAAAAAACTTGAACTGATTATTCTTTGGTCCTTTTACCAGTTTGGCATATCCTCGCTCATCCAAAACAATATTTTCAGGCTTGACATCTCTATAGACGACATTTCGAGCATGGAGAAAGGTCAAGGCCTGCGTCACGCAAGCCGTGTAGAACTTGGTGCTGCTCTCGTCCAGACAGCCTCTGTGGAATACGGTCACACTTTAGCACTTTTTGTTCAGAGGTTTGAAGGTCTTGATCAACTTACACTTCGAAAAGTACATACTTGTCTTTGAGCAAGCTGTAAAGATCCCCGTGGAGACAAGCCTCGGTCAACATGAAGAGGCACTCTGCATCTTGAAAGGTTTTGTGCAACCTTGGATTAGCAAGAGAACATTCTTTATAGATTGGTGCTCCTTTTGTACAGTACATTCTCCCATTCCAGGCATTTGTTCATCCAACAAAACACAACACTTATCAGCTTCTATTCCACTACAGACCTTCATACAACTACTTATCATGCTGCAATTATAAATAAGAACATGGCTAAGCATGAGCACAATCACATTATGACATGCAGGTTGTTGTTTTTTTCAGTAATCTAATTTTAGCATTTTAATCTGAACCTAAAATGCCCTACATAAGTGTACATACCCATCTCAGCATTTAACCGTAGTAATAAACTTTGTCATCACATTTGGGGAAATACATTTGGTGTTGCCATTTTTAGAAATGTTGTGGATCCTACTGGAGCATGCAGGTGTACCTAATTTTCGAGATGCACTTTCCTCTTTGATGAACACGGCATGCAAACAAAACAGTCCTGAACAGACAGCCTCTGAAGCGTGGCTACCTGACTAGGAATGGACATGCGGCATCCATTAGGATATTCCGTTCTCTCACGACGTGCTCTCGCAGGCCGTTGTGGATAATAGCCTTCTTGTCGAGGACCCTCATGGCGAAAAGATCCTTGACATTGCTCTTGAATTGCACCTGGAAGAGGCACCAATCAGGAGATAACATTACAGGAACACCGAAAACGCAGCGGGCATCGAGAGAGAATCTCACCAGGTCTGTGTGACCAAAGTCCCCTGCTCCTAGAGTGCTGATTATCTGAAAATCGCTTAAGGTGGAGGATGCGAGCGAGGCAGGATCCTTGACTTCTGGCCTGCTCACAAGGGAAACAAATTGAATCGAGATCCTTCTTGAATGCGGTAGTGCCTTGTAGTTCCATGGCAGCTACATATCAAAAAGTGACATTTGAAGCGTGGTGCCAGCTTCGCGACTTTTTTGCTACACTTCGCGACCGTTTTTCAAAAACAACAAATGTCGCAACTATTTATGAGCTCTTCACCCCAATATCTGATTAATGCCCTGAGATTGAGCTGCAACCGGTGTGCGGTGTGGTTCGCCCAAAGCTGGGTTAGGCTCCAGTTCACGCATGACCCTAAAGAGGCCAAGAAAATGGATGTATGAAATCCAGAGGCATCAAAATCCAGCAAAACTAAAATGATTTTGAGTTTGACCAAAATTCTGGTGAAAAACATGCCACGCCGTATGACGCGAGCTGCCAGCACACCTCAGTCGATCGCATTTCAGACAACATCAAAGGACTCCCCCATGCCTGTTTTGCTTTTACTGAGAGACTCTTTGGCTTTTTGAGACATTTGTTCTTTTATTAGGACAAGAAGAGGGTTGCCATGAAGGACGCAAACTCAGAGGGTGTCCGAGTACTTTTGTCCAATACGAGACGGTATTTCAGTGTCTGAATAGTATGCAGATGATTGCCAGTCAGCAGAAGTGTTGCTTCGTTCTGGTTTTATTTTGGTAAGTTTCTACTTCCTGTTTTATTGCCATTCCCTTGAAAGGAGTAGAATAATGACCACGCTTTCTGAATAAAGGTCCTTTCAATTGGATATTCTGGGAGTCGTGTTGTGCATTTCAGTTTACCTGAAAGTGCCTTAAAAAAAAAAATCAAGCTGATTGAAACGCTGATTGGCTAGATCAAATCTGATTGAGTGTTGCAGTACATTTTATTTTATGATGTCGTACATTCGTGGTTGAGTTCATTTTATGCTTATTAATATGAAAATGCTAGATATTTGGGAGGCCCATTTGTCAGGAATGGGGTTTTAATTGTTAAAACAGATCAACACAGATTCATACTAACTGGTTCAGGTCGAATCGTCCTTGTGTGAGGAAGAAGAAATTGCAAGCACTTGAATTTTGGCACGTCCAGGTAATAAAGGTTTACGACTGTGACAGTTTGGTCTCTAGAAACAAGTAATTAATCAAATTCTCCTTACTCGTCTTTGCATCCGGTCTTCTGTTGCGTCTCGGGACTGCTCTCGAACACCATCCCTCCAAGGATATCTCTGAAGGTCCTCGAAAAAAAAAAAAAAAGAAGCAATCACTAGACACTTTTTGAACTATTCCCCGAACGGCATCCATCCTTGGTGTGATATCTTACTCTCTGTCGATGAGCAGACACGCAACGTCACTGACCGCGATGACATTCGCAGCACGCACATCCTCTCTGATTAAGGAGAGGACATTTCATTCCATGAAATTCGATCACAAGCTTGTGATTACAACTTAACCGATATCCCGCCTTTACCCCCACAAAGCTTTCTCTCCAAACCACTGCCTCTCCGAGAGCTTGGAGAGGATTTGCTCTTCATCCCCTGCCTTTTCTGTGATTTTCACCTGCGCAACCAAAATGGCAGTCGCAAAAAGCAATGAGGAAAGGCGACAAATTCGATCGGCGCTTATTCCAGAGACATTTCCTAAGCCGTGTTGACATTTGGCCCTCGTTGCGCCCCGACTTTACCTGGCCTTTGTTAATGACATAAAAGGTGTCCCCTGAGGCGCCTTGCCGAATGATGCAGTCGCCTTGAGTGTAGCGAGCCTGCGGAGAGAAAGAAAGACGAGAGAAACGATCAAACTGAACATAAAAGCTTGCTGATGAGAAACGGAGTCCAAAGTGAAATGAAGGAATTGGCGGGTGGGGACCAAGAAATGATGATGGATAGGCAAGGTGACGTGTGTGTGTGCATTGAAAGTGACACAGCCGCCTCCTGTGTACCTCCTCCATGAGATCACACATCTTCATGATGGCATCCTTTGGCAAGGACAGCAGCGAGGGAACACTGCAGACACCAGGCGGGATTCAATTACAGAGAAGGCAACCTCACTACAATAACTATTTGTTATTTCCCACCACTCACCAGTTAACACTGGTGAGCCAGTGATTATGAAACATTAACTGAGCTCGGATTTAAAGGAGAAAAAAAAAAGACATCCATTGTTGACATCCACCTGCTCAGCAGCTCCGACGTCCGCGTGAGGCTGTCGCGGCCACTCTGCATGAGCACGGTCTGGTAACTCTTGCGCTCGATAACCCACAGCTTGCTGTCCGACTGTGCTGAGGAGCAAAAAAAAAGTGGGATAGACGACAAAGGCCACACAATAAGTCGACTTCCACTCGAGAAACTTGCGCAAAGGGCCTCGAAAAAAAATGTGAACACTTATTATTCATAAGCGGACATTATTAATAGAGAAGAACATCTACCATAAATCTGATTTCCCTAAACTATAATTAAAATCTCTGGATGTCGGAACCGGATGTTTGAATTAATAATGACTCTCACACCGGTTCAAAGAAGGTGCCTCTGAGCGGGGACGGCAGATGTCCACTATCTGAACTTTCAAATTGCGTCCACGATCTGATTGACAGCGACGGTCGATATCTTAACCGCGCCATTAGAACACAATTATTAAGAGAGCTGTGCAGGATAGTTTCATTTCCTGGAAGGTGAAAGGCATGCAGCTGACAGCTCTGTCTCACGTTCTGTTTTAAACCGATTCTATGAAGTAAAGGTAAATGTTCACTGGAAAGAAAAAACTCAAGTCAATCTTTTATCTGGCAACCCAAACCGAGTTTCTCCATCCATGACTTGATGAAAGCTAGGCTGGGTGAAGATCCAAAGCCAATTTTCAGCTAGCGCAGGACGACTGCAAAATATATTGTAAAATTCTGCGACTGGTCTATAAAGCACTAAATGGTTTGGATTTTGAATACATAAAGGAATGCTAACTGAATGCGGATGGAGGTCAGTTCATAAAGCCCAACTTTCAAAGGAAACACGGTGAAGCACCGCTTAGCTGTTATGCTGCATGTAAGTGGAAAAACTGCAATGAGGCAAATACATGAAGTGCCGTAATAAGTAAATCGTATTTACATAGTAACACCCACATGCGCGCACGCACACACACACCCACCCACACACACACACACACACACACCACATACATCGAGTTTCTCAAGCCATTTTCAGCTAGGCTAGGAGTAGATCCAGATACATCACTGGTCCACTTTTTCTTTTTGCCGCACCCTGGCTGTACTTACTTACACAAGACAATCTAGTCACTAGTCTCAGGCTCCGTCCCCCAGTAGTCATGGTGATGAGAGCAGTATATTACTGAGAATTCGAGTCATCATTATATCATTATAATCAGCAGTAAAATGTACCTTTTTAATCTTGGTATTTTTTTGTCACTACATGGTCTTCAAACAAGCAAGAGTCTTAATGTAATGTATTAATGATGGTTGCAGATTGCAGTTTTTCTTTTTTTTTTGTATTGAAGTAAGTATACTTCCAGACATATTTCCAAGGTCAGTTGAACAATGGAAAGTATTCCTGTGGATGAATGATCACAAATGCATTCAACAGAAGGTTAAGCACAAGTGGAGGCTCATTTACATTCGGCGGTCACAACATTAGGTACAATCGCAGGTTAATGACTACGCCATTCCACGCGACTGCAATCTGCAACCCCAGTAATCAACATTAAGTTGAATTTATACCGCAGTGACAGTGTAAATCACAACTTTCACATAACATTTGAGCTCCTGTTGGTATGTTGGCTTGTGCTATGCTAATGTGATCTTCCCAAAGGTGACATCTTGTTCCATCTGTCAAGATCACAGATGGCAAACAAATAATTCTGATGCTGATAAAAAAAAAAAAAGAAAAGCTATTAGAGAAGGGCATGCTGCAAAGGGCGTTCGTGCAGCGTTGTCATGGCGTCTGGTTGCCAGATAAAGAGGGCAAACAAAGTTCTTTTTCAATTTCGGATGATCCGCAAGCAGCCTATTTCCTTGCGAGAGCGGGTCACATGCACACCGAGTTGCTTGACACAAGGTCCCTGCAATCCTCTGTCATGATAGCTCGTCATTTACCCAAACAAAAATCCTGTCACAAGTGTGAAATTCATGGACCACCTTTTAGATTTTCTCTTTTTATTTTGTTATTTCTGAATGTGGCATCGCAGGGTACAGATGGACTGTTTTAAATTCAACGCATACACTATGCCAGGAAACCATTCAGTCGGCGTGGCGTTCTCTGTGACCTCCAGCCGCAATACCCCTGCTTCTTATAATCCCCTTTCCCAGAAAATGAATCGCATCCATACCTAATCTAAACATTGAAATGCCTCAACAAGCTGACTTAGTTATAGCAGCCTGAATATATAAAAAAAAAGAAAACAAGACAGACATACATACATGTTTGGTACCTGTGACGGAGTAGATTTGCGTGCAGTTGTAGAGCAGCGCCACCTCTCCGAATACTTCCCCTGCTTCGATCGTGAGCAATTTTTGTCCATCTTTTGTCAGGTCCAGCCTCCCCTCTGTGATGACACACACTCGGTCAAGAAGGCGATCATCGGCAGTGCGCTTTACATCCAAAAACATCAAACAAAAAGTGATCTCTGCACCTCAAACTATTCAGCTGTCAAGCGGCCGCGTTGGATATTAGACGCTTGTTCAAGCAACCTGAGACAAGACGGGTCATCTTCATCCATTTGCTTCACTTCGCGCTAGGGTTGAACAATTTTGAAAAAGAATATAGTCGAGATGATTCCCCTTTCAATATTGCAATTGCGATTTAATATGCGATTCTTTTTTTTCAAGGTCCTGAACCGACAGTATCATCTACGTTTTTGGAATGCGGTCGCCGAAGTAGAAAATCCACACAATTGCGAGGTGAATGTGAAAACTAAACACATAAAGCTCCGAGATTCAAACCCCAAACGTCTCGACTGTGAGGCAACTGTCCCAACCACTCGAGAGGTGGCGATTCATCAAACGTGGCATTATTGTGGTTGGAGTTTGCAACGGTTTGGAAAGGCAAAAATGTTCACAAAACAGACATCATCTGTGAGCAATGAGAAAGAGAACGTTTCATGCCAAAGCAGGATTCTTGAGGACGGTGTCTGCGTTCGTTATTAATCATTTCAAGCACCCGGCAAATCCTCCGACGTGACAAACATTGCCGCGCGATGAGCACGGCTTTACCTTGTACAACGTAAGCCTGCGAGCCGCCGCTGGTTCCCTGCTGGATCAGGCAGCAGCCGTGACGGACGGTCGTGAGTTGCATGCGGGCCGTGACGGCTCTCGTTTCATCTTCGTTGAGGTTCCTCAACAGGTGACTTTTCAAAAAAGCGGCCTGGATCAACTTCTGACTCCTGGAAGCGCAGAGGGAGGGGGTGCTCGGGGGTCATTGATGCGTCATCAGAGTCAGCAATTTGGGATGCAATGATTTCTGTGACTTGAGGTACAACCGACATCATTGACTGTCACCCGCTTCGAGTCCGTTTGTGGAGTGCAGTTCGGTTGTGTGTGTGTGTGTGTGTGTGTGTGTGTGTGTGTGTGTGTGTGTGTGTGTGTGTGTGTGTGTGTGTGTGTGTGTGTGTGTGTGTGTGTGTGTGCGCGCGCGCGTGCGTGCGTGTGTGTGTTGATGCCGCCACGGAAGGAAATGAAAGATAAGGACAATTCATTTTGCGTCTCCACCCTGTTTTCTGACACTTCCCATGGGAACATTATAAACTCAAACGAATTGGAGGTTGAGGTCCTTCAAGGATCTTTTGCAGCAATGTCTCCAAGCCACCTCGGAGACCAGTTATTGCACCCCGGCCATTTTTTTTTTTTACTCTTCCTGAGGAGAAAAACTGTTTACTCACTCCTGATTTTTGTCACACAAGGTGAAGCAATTCGTCGAATCCAGAGTGAAGGACTCTGAAATGACAGTCTTCTTGTTGGCAACTCGCAGGTCAGCACCATGACTAGAGCAGGCTGCAATGACAAAAAATAAATAAAAATCATATTGGTGTCTCAAAAGAGGCAAACCATCCAAAGAAGAAAACTGTACACCGACCGGCTCTGGCTGCAGAGGGTCCCGGCAAGACAACGGAGGCTCTGTAGCGATCCAGTTCCTCCTGAAGTCTCCGAATGAGTTCATCCTTGGTGTCGAGTTCCAGCTCCAGCTCATCGATCAGGGTGTCCCTCTGACGGAGCTCCTCAATCTTTAGTTGCAGGGCGAACTGAAGGTCTCGAAGCGTTCCCATCACCTACTTTTAATGGGCAGTCACACGTCACGTGTAAGTGTTGCATGCAGCCGGCCACAAGTGCATTCAATGCCGCTCAAAAGAGGATGCTTCCCGCTTGAATTGGATGGATGGATGGATAGATAGATAGATAGATAGATAGATAGATAGATAGATAGATAGATAGATAGATAGATAGATAGATAGATAGATAAATAGATGAGCATGCACTTACCCTGTGGAGACAGTCCATTCGACAGGTGCACGCAGACGTCCTCTGCAAGTGAAGAGAAGGATGATGCTCCCTCCTCTCCGGTCTCGGGGAGGGGGTGTTGGGGGGCGGGGTGGGGGGAGGGGGTCTGGATTGAGACGGCAGCAGCCAGTCACGTGACCAAAGAGCCAGCCCGGGAGGCTGAGATGAGATGAGAGGGGAGCTAGGTCAGATAGGCTCTTTGGGATAGATTGGAGGGTTTTAGAGAGGCGAGACAGCATGAGAAATTGACTTTAAACTAGTGATGGCTGAAGCGATCATGGTTTACTGTAATGGTTATTGTAAAATAAAAGGACTGTAAACGCAAGCCTGTTTACCGTTTTGTTTGCAGTGTTTAATGATTACGGGAGTGTGTGGTATGGTTTGTAAATGTTTATTTTCGACTGTAAAATAGCTCTGAGCTTTGTAGCCTTGTTTTTAAGTGAACCGAGGGTACTTTTTTCGATTTAGTTGCAGTCAAGCTTTCTATTGCGTTGCTGATTGGTCATTTATTTATTTCTATTTCTATAGCCACGCCCCCAAACCTCGTGAGTATCAGTGGATCAGTTAATGGATGGATATTTCTATTGCACTTGTCCTCATTAAGGTTGCGGTGGGTAAGCTGGAGTCAATTCCATCCGATTTCGGGCAAGAGGCAGGATACTCCTGGACAGGTTGCCATACTATTGAGCCAATTGACAACCAACATACATACAGGTGTTATATACAATACTACTACTACTACTAATAATAATAATAATAAGTTCCAGTTGTAAAAATACAACTTTTGTGAAAAAAATACCTTCATGGCTCAAAGTTAAAGTATGGAAGAAGTAACTGGTTAAGTATGTTTGTTGTGCTGGTCCTAATGTATAGTAAAGCACTTTTTCAAAAATGATCCGACATACAGTAATTTGTCGCATATTATGTTGCTGACTGCTAAACTACGGTCCGTGGACCTTTGCGGATCTGGGGACCGTAGTTTGATAACTACTAACTTGCGGACAGCCCCCAGCAGCCGTAGCACATCCCGACCAGCCGAGGGCGCTCAAACGCAGCAGCAGAACGTGGGCCGCTGACGAAGAAGAAGAAGCCCGAGTCTTCCTTAGGTAAACTAACCGAGAGATTTTGTCGCCTAATCTCCAAAGCGGTCGCCGTTCACTTGATAATAGTTCGATCCAAAATGATTCTTACTGTGAAGCCGCTTCAGGGAAAAGAATGCAGCGTCCACGTAAGTGTCTCGGTGTCTTGCTGCTGACGTGCTAAGCTAAGTGAAGCTACAGGCGGCTAACGCTTTTGACCGGTGTCTGTAGCCCCCCTAGCCGCTAACCGCTTAGCATGGTCCCAGTCATATGTTGGGCCACTTTTGACAATGTTAACCATCATTTGATTGATACAGAGTTATGCTTTCTTATTTTCATCAATTGTCGCACCAGTGAAGGGGTGGCGAGTTATAAATCTGGGCACTCAACCGTGGCTTGCTAACAACAGCCAGACAAAGACGCAGACTAACGTTAGTGCCTAATCATGTGCTTAGGTCGGTCAACGTACCGCTCTCCTACATAGCGGCAACTTATTTGTTTTTATATGTATTAACTTGATGTCTGGCTAAGAAGGGTTCTGCTAATAATAATAATACTTATTATAATTATAATAATCAATAAATTTGTGTCGGAGGGCAGGAAGTAAAATAGTAGCTAGTACGATGAATTTGTGCTTCCTCCTTTCTTCTGCTTGTCATGTTGTACTTAAACTATCAACAATACAGTGCTGATAGAATTCAAACAGGGTCCAGATATGACTGATAGTGTCCTCATTGTATTTATAGTGGTAATAATGGCTGCAGGATTGAACTTGTGTGGTAACAACGGAGAGAAGACAGGCGTCAGCTTGAAATGATGAGATTCTATTTGGGAGTGATGATGGACAGACAAGAGCAGGACTGATCTCATCAGAGGGTCAAGACTGAAAGTTTCAGGTACAAAGGTAGAGGCCGTGTTCACAATAGGGACAGTGGAAACGTCGTGTGGGAGGATGCTGAAAATTGAGTCACCGGGTAGGGAGGCAAAGAGAAAGAGCAAAGATTTAATTTATGGTTGTGGCCAGAAAAGTCTTGCAGATAGCTGGAGTAACAGCAGAAGATGAAGAGAATGGTTTGTTGTGGCATATGCCTAAATAGGGATAAGTTAAAATTGCTGAAATTCAGAGGCACCAAAAGTATTCACAGTCTGCTTAAGTAGAAGTACAGATACTTGTGTAAACAAAAACAAATTTGGTGAATTACAATGACCGATTGAACCATTTTACTGCAGTGTAAATAAAGCAGAGTACTGTTGAATACTGTGGTTTAAAATTTCAAATTTAGAGAATAAAAAAATTCATGAGGAAAATAAACACGCAAGTAAAGATACCTTGAAAAAAATCTACTTACGGACAGTAACGAAGCATTTGTACATCGTTACTTCCCACCGCTGTTTAACTTATATCTCGGTCTGTAGTTCTTTGACCATGTTGTGTGTAATCTTACAGGTGACTGAAGATGAAAAAGTTTCCACAGTGAAAGAGCTCGTGTCGGAACGTCTCAACATCCCAGCCGATCAGCAGCGGTTGCTTTATAAAGGCAAAGCGCTTGCAGGTACAGTACCTTTTTGTTAACCATGGTGCCTGCTCCATCAAACCAACTCTTTTTTTTTTTTTTTTTTATCCACTGTAGATGGATACTGAAGTGCATTATTCATCCAAAAGGAAAATTCCTTCTGTGTGATTGTGACCATCACTTGTCCCTTTAGATGAACACAAACTAAGTGACTACTCCATTGGGCCAGAAGCCAAATTAAACCTGGTCATCCGTCCAGCGGGCGAAAGGACCGGGGTTTCAGGGACGACGGCCACGTGCAGCAGCAACGGCAGCATAACACAAGCGGGAGTGTGGCAGAGTGTGTCCACTATCCTCGCAAAACACTTCAGTCCCGCAGATGCTGCCAAAGTCCATGAACAGCTGATTAAGGTACTGTATCTGTTTAGTTTAGGACATGGGAATTTAACAGCAGTTCAATCGGCTTACATTTATAAAACCAAAGGTCTGTGTAGTATGACAAAAAATAGGCTACACTTTTGTAAAAATATGTAGAGTAAAACTGCCTAAGTCAAAGTACCACTGTATTTGGATACAGAACAAAAGTCCAACAAAAAATTATTTGTCTCCTTATTATACAATCCAATACATCTTTGCTGATTCCATTTATTTAGTCCGTTGTCCATGCAAGAAGATGTGCTTCAACTTTTCATTTCCCTTTTTCGAAGGATTACGAGCGTTCACTCCGACAACTTAGTCTGGACGACATTGAGCGCTTGGCCAGCAGACTGCTTCACCCGGAAGTGGACGACATGGACACAACGTCGTACATGGACTGAGGGACAGCCGTGCCAGAAGCTGTCTGCTGTGAATGCTTGGACATGCTTAGAATGTGATGGAGAAAGCGCGGTGTGCCTAATCGGTGTGTGAGTGAGCTTTGGATATAGCTTGTTACTTCTGATACAAGCACCGGCGTATCCGCAGAGAGTTGGTCTGTGTCATTAACACTGCAGTAATGTCACGGGGCCTCATCACACAATATTTGAATACAAAGGAATCATTCATGCTGTGGGTCTCATGTTTTACACCTCCCAGGAAAACAACTTTGAGGATATTTATTTTTCATGTGTGGGTGATGCGTGTTGTTCAGAGACAAGGCAGTACATTTCCTATTTGTTGACTAATGACTAATGATCATGTATGCATTGTAAATATTCTGTTTATATTCAGATATTAAAAGCCAGACAACTTATTTCGGTGTACAGTACTCTTGTGTTTACAAAGCTGATCAACTCATGCAAAGGTTGACATATGCACGTTCAGAGGCGGGCTTTGGCAGGCGTACCAACCAATCAGACGCCGGCTGAGGTTGTGTCTCGTCTTTAACAACCAATCAGATTAAGGAAGACTACCGTGGTTGTAGCCAATATGTGATCAAACGAATCGGCGCTCGGATGTCGCTTTGGAACCTAAAACGAACATATTTAAACCTCTGTGTGTTATTTCTACGAACTATGACACGTCGGATGAGACGGGATATTGACGTTTTACGCCGGTAGGTGAGAGACGAGCTCGTTTTGTTACCAGGGTTAACCGCAATGCTAGGACAACCTCTCACTTCCTGGCTGCGGACGTAGCAAGCTAACGTTAGCTGATGTGAATATCGGCGCCCCGTCGGCCTTCTTCTGACGCCATTTATCGTCTAATTGCGATGTCATATTGACGTTGCGTCAATGTAAGTATTTGTAACACAGTCCGTCAATACTGTCGTAGAAAATATAAACATGTAGGGGTGTTCAATATCATTGCGCTTGGCTGGACGATGTGCTGCAGGGCTGCTGAACCCTCTCATCAGCACCACTCCTGATAGTTCCATGAAATTCTTCCCTCCTCTTATTGCACTGTGATTTTTTTCAACATGCTCACGAGTGCGCGTTTTGCTGGATTTCTGTCTTCAGCTCAGTGAATCCACTCTACTCTTGGAAGCAGGATGGAGACTTTGATTCCCACCATCAACCGTTTACAAGAGGTTTTCCTCACAGTGGGCGCAGAGATCATTCATCTGCCTCAAATCGTCGTGGTCGGATCTCAGGTGAGATGCTTCTCTTTTCATGTACATTTACTGGTCATCACGCAAGGCTCTCTTGCAAAGGGGTGGAAAATATTGCTAAGTCTCCATGGAAAGTAAAGTTGGGGAAATTTTAGAAATACTCCAAATCGGAAACTTTGGTGCCATATTCATATATAAATATGATAATTTTTGTACATTTGTCACCATCCAGTTCTACATGTTCCATTCAGGGTGTAGGGTGCAAGATGCGAATTACTGTGACTGCGGTTTATAATATAAACATCTCTAAGCGGTTTGCAGTGCTTTTCTTTTTACCAACTATACCCGCAATACCAAACATACGGTCGTTAAATTTATACTGTTCTCCAAGTTTGCATCGCTACTCCTTTTTTAGTCTGCAAAAGATAGTTTGCAAAAAAAAATACAGATTACTAAAAATCAGAACGGAGCTGAGCCATACATCAGATTTTGGTCAGGATGTGGAAAAAGGCAGAATCTGATTTCTTTAAGTCTTAAACAACATTGCCTGGCAACTAGTTTTCTTAATTTCAATATGAATGCTACATGAATGGCAAAATGCCAGCGTGAGCAGTACAAAAGCAGAATTTTTCATTCAGTTCTGTCGGGTGGCGTGTATGTCATACGAATCCTATAACTGTGAAGCGATGAGTCAAGAGGTGGTGCCCATGCAAGTGTCACTGTGGTATGGTGACTTGTCTCCAAACAGAGTAGCGGGAAGAGCTCGGTGCTGGAGAGTCTCGTTGGACGTGATTTCCTGCCCCGAGGCTCGGGGATCGTCACCAGACGACCGTTGGTGTTGCAGCTTGTCAACGTTGCAACTCTGGAGGAGCGGCTGAAAACTGAAAATGGTCTCTCGTGTCGTCATCATAAAGCAGATGAATTGAGAGAATGTTACAGAATTACACTTGACAAACATTCTGTCAAGTCATGATACTCATCCTGTTGTATAGTTTTCCTCCTGCTTGGAGTAACTTTTTATCTTGTCACTTCGTAATTGCTCACTGTTTGATATTTCTTTTCAGGCTTTCATCTTTTCGTACTAACACTCTTTTTTCCCCTTCTTTTTTTGTCATGCGTTCCAGGAAATGGGGTTAAACAAACTGCACAAAACAACTACCAAGGTCTCTTCAACTTCCTCTGTGCTTGTATTCTTCCTTCTTCTGTCTCTGTCGCATTTGGTCTTAACAGTACACTGGGCAAGCATAATATCAAACATTTTTTGATTGTCTGATTCTTTGTTAAACAGAGAATCAGAGCTTCTTCTACATAGAGCTTCTGTATTTGATCTCATTTGGTTATGCAGGTTTAGCTAATGTTGTTGTTGCCAGTGGCTTCGCCTGTGTTCTTTATTTTTTCTTTTTTCTTGATTCTAAACGATTCAATTACATTTTTTCTCATTAGGTGTCAAAGCTGAAGAATGGGGCACCTTCCTGCACTGCAAGAATCAGGTTTGCTGCCAGCTGCTGATCTCTGTGCCGGACATTTGAGCTTTTCCTCATTGTATTCCTTTAAAAGGTGTTCACGGATTTTGGGGAAATTCGCCGGGAAATTGAGGCAGAGACCGAACGTTCTTCAGGCAACAACAAGGTGGGCAGGAAGCGCCGTCATGATGCGCAATATGTTTTTAATCTCCGCGAAGGGCTGGGGGATAGGCCGCAGCACGCCCGCGACCCTCGTGAGGATAATCTCTTCATTCACTGGTGTAACAAGTCTGTGCTCGTGTCTTTACCAGTCTACCAATCCATTTTCTAATCCGCTTTTACTCACAAACGGTCACGGTCATGCCGGAGCCTATCCCAGTGAACCAGTTGTTCACCGGGCCACCCATTCTGTCTTTACCAGGTTCAGATATAATAGCTTGATTGTTATTTTGACGCTTGTCTCCGTGTCCACCAGGGAATCGCTCCCGAGCCCATACATTTGAAGATTTTCTCCCCCAAAGTCCTCAATCTGACCCTTGTTGATTTACCCGGCATCACAAAGGTAAAGTCACGTGTTCACACATTCGCATTCACAACCGAAGCTCACGTGATGAACTCGAGCTGCTCGCTGTGGCCGCAGGTCCCTGTCGGGGACCAGCCCGAGGACATCGAGTCCCAAGTGCAGGAGATGATCTTGTCCTTCATCTCCAATCCCAACTCCCTCATCCTCTCGGTGTCCGCCGCCAACTCTGACTTGGCCACCTCGGACGCTCTGAAACTGGCTCGTGAGGTCGATTCAGATGGTGAGAGATATGACGCGCAGCAGCCACTCACATTTTTTTTTTTGCTTCGATATTGGTTTTTGTGTTACGTAACGTGCTGAAAAGTAGGACACAAGCCACTATAGGTGATGACAGCCGCTGGTCTCGTCATCTTATTATGAGCACAACTAAAACGTGTTCACAAGCTGTAGTGCACATGTCAAAGCAGCAGATGGTACTAAATCTCCCAAATGTTTCCAATAGTCTTACAGTGAAACTCCTCTTCGATGAAATCATGTTTGCAGCAAGAAATCTTTCACAACAGGGGGTTTTTCACTGTAGCAAATTTGATCACAGATAAGATAAGAAGATAAGAAAACCTTTTAGTCTCGCAATGGAGAAATTCCAGATTCACAGCAGCAAAGTTATGAAAGGAAGAAGTAGAACAACCAAATATAGGAGCTGCTGGAAAGGCAGCCACTCACGCGGCGCCATTTTGAAGTCAAAATGTAAACACACACACACACGTATGTGTACTCTTTATTTTTATTCCAATAGTGCATAAGTATGAGCATACACTTATTTGACACTTCATATAGTCAGTGTAGAAAGAAAAAAAGGGAAAGAAATTGCGAAATTTATGATCAGCATTCACTTTCACTTACATCAATTTCTTGGATAATGTCTTTTATTTTGCTTCCTCCATCTTTCATTTTGATCACTTTTACCCTCTCTTCCGGCGTCAGAGCTCTTCTTGTCTTAGCTGCTTGACATCCAAAGGTCCGTTTTATATCCATTTTAGCAATGCAACGTTCTTGCTGCGTCTGAAACTAACAATAAATACTTCCTGGACTACTGCGCATGTGTAAACCAGTGTGGTGGTTGCTGTTGTCGTTTCCGAACGAAGCAGTAGAGGTCGCTGTTGCATTAGACTTTGTTGTAGTGAATCTCGTCGCGAGGCAAGAGCAGAGAAAAAGATTTCGTATAACGCAATCGTTTTTTTTTTCGTTGTATGGGGGGCAGGAGAGTGGGAATGGTGTTAATGCATGAAGATTTTTTCACACTAGGGGGCATTTTCACCCATGTAGGTTTCATTGTAGAGGAGTTTCACTGTTGCTGTGTTAAATCATTTCAGACCAATTAGGTGAAATTCGTATTGTATGCGGCGGGATTGGGAATTATTGCCTTCCATTGCGTTCTCGTGTCCCATCAGGTCGACGGACTCTGCTTGTTGTCAGCAAGCTGGATTTGATGGACGCGGGGACAGACGCACTGGAGGTACTTCTCGGTCGAGTCATTCCAGTCAGGCTCGGGATCATCGGGGTGGTTAACAGGTTAGCAATAACGATGAGCCCAATGCCCCACAATTGCCCACAAATTCATGACTTGACTCTTCCAGGAGCCAGCATGACATCAACACGCAGAAGAGCCTGGGCGACAGCTTGAAGGACGAGCAGGCCTTCCTGCAGCGCCACTACCCGTCGCTGGCCTCCCGCGCCGGCTCGCGCTACCTGGCCAAAACGCTCAGCAGGCTGCTCATGCACCACATCCGAGACTGCCTGCCGGACCTCAAGACCCGCGTGACGGTGCTCAGCGCCCAGTACCAGTCGCGCCTCAACAGCTACGGTCAGCCGGTGGAGGACCACAGCGCCACCCTGCTGCAGATTGTCACCAAGTTCGCCAGCGATTACTGCAACACAATCGAGGGCACGGCTCGCTATATTCAAACCTCTGAGCTGTGAGTGTGAGAACGGTCGCTTGTACGACGGTGTCAACAATCTCGTCTGTCAGTCTGTTCTTAGCACATCAAATTCCTTTGAGGAAATAGCACCGGTGGTGTAGTATTATGCTTCTGCCTTTCACGCACGCAGGTTCGATTCCAGGTCAGTGTCTCAATAGTCAACCACTACCACTCCTAAAACTGCATTTAAAATAATGGGTGCTTTGTGTCAGGAAGGACATCCAGAAGTCAAATTGTGCCAAATAAATAATTCAAGTGATCGTAGTGTTTATAACCTTCAATCGGAGTTATTATTATTATAGTTTTGTACATGAGTCCCATGAAATGAAGGGATTCATATTGCCTTGCAGCTGTGGCGGAGCTCGCATCTGTTACATCTTCCACGAAACCTTCGGCCGCACTCTGCAGTCCATCGACCCCCTTGGAGGACTGACAGAACTCGATATCCTCACTGCCATCCGCAATGCTACCGTACGTTCCCACTTACTTGTATGATGTGTTCACAATAATGGGGAGACGGGGTGGCGGTTACTAATAAAGCACGTGTGTGTTTTTGCTCTTCAGGGTCCACGTCCTGCACTTTTTGTCCCTGAGGTGTCCTTTGAGTTGTTGGTGAAGCGTCAAATCAAGCGTCTGGAGGAGCCCAGCCTGCGTTGCGTGGAGCTGGTTCACGAAGAGCTGCAGAGGATCATCCAGCACTGCTCATCATTTAGCACGCAGGTAACATGAGGACCCCCCACCCTCCCCGTACAGGGAACACAGTATTTGAGATCAAGCTCCCCATAAATGAACTTGATGTCTTTTGGTTGGTCGTTGCGCTTTTATCTCCGGCGGAGGTCGTTAATGATGAGAAAGCGCTCTTGAACTGATCTAAATTCACAAATGAACAAATCAAGTCGAATGAGTACCGGTAGTTATGAAACTAAGTCAAGCTATCGCAACAGTAATTATAGTCAACACGGTCTGTCGTATGGCGATCTTGTTTGTTTCTGATGTTTTCCAGGAACTTCTGAGATTCCCCAAACTTCATGATTCCATTGTGGAAGTAGTGACTGGGCTACTGAGAAAGCGTCTGCCAATTGCCAACGAAATGGTAATCCTCCTTTTAGTTGTTTTAAAAATTAACACTGGTGGTCCAGTGATTAGCGCGTGGACCTCACAGTGCAGAGGTACCAGGTTCAATTCCAGCTCCGGCCTCCCTGTGTGGAGTTTGCATGTTCTCCCCGGGCCTGCGTGGGTTTTCTCTCCGGGTACTCCGGTTTCCTCCCACATTCCAAAAACATGCATGGCAGGCTGATTGAACACTCTAAATTGTCCCTGGGTATGAGTGTGAGCGCGGATGGTCGTTCGTCTCTGTGTGCCCTGCGATTGGCTGGCAACGGGTTCAGGTTGTCCCCCGCCTACTGCCCAAAGACAGCTGGGATAGGCTCCAGCACCCCCCCCCCCCCCCCCCCGCTATCCTTGTGAGGAAAAGCAGATCAGAAAATCGATGAAATTATCACTTGCTTTTAAAATCACTTCCACTTCTGCTCTTTTGCCAGGTGCATAATTTAGTAGCAATCGAACTTGCCTACATCAACACGAAGCATCCGGACTTCACGGATGCGGCGCAGGTCTCGGCATCAGTCAACTGTCAGCAGGTAGTTGATGTATCATCTCATATCCGTAAGAGAGTTCCGCCTGACTGACTTCCTGTGACCATTAGGCAGAGGGCCTGGATGGAACCAAGCGCTGGAAGAATGACAAGGTTGCGGAGGAGAAAGCCCCAGCGGCGGGCTTTGGCAGCCCCAGCAAAGGGCAGCCTATTAACCTTCTTGACACAGTGAGTGATGGCAAACATTTTACGTAGCAGTCACCCTTACACCTTTTTTGATGAATTGGACGTATGCTGCTCTTGAAGGTCACGTTTGCAGCGATGCCTTCAAACAAACAATAAAATAGTTACTTTAAATACAAAGTGAATGTTTTTCTGTTTAGGCTGCTAGTTTTTGGGCTTCAAGAAACGATGCCCTCTGCTGGTTGTGGGTAACTAATACAATCTATGCGTCCTTCGCCTCCTTGGTCTCTGTATCTGTCCAAGCTGCTTCACTTTCACAACGTATGATAGTTGTCTGCCGCCATCTAGTGGCGGAGAGGTTAATGCTGACTTTGGAGTCAACTCAAAGCAAGTGTCACTATACCACAGCATGTTTTTGACTTTATCTTCTCTTCTAGGCAGTGCCCGTGTCCCGCAAACTGAGTTCCAAGGAGCAACGGGACTGCGAGGTCATCCAGCGCCTCATCAAGTCTTACTTCCTCATTGTCCGCAAGACCATCCAGGACAGGTCAGACCCCCCCCCCCCCGCCTGGTCAGTGTTCGGCTTGTCCGTCAAATTGCTATAACTTACTAGTGTGTCTGCGTGCGCAGCGTGCCCAAGACCGTCATGCATTTCCTGGTGAACTATGTCAAGGAGCATCTGCAAAGCGAGCTGGTGGGTCAGCTGTATAAGCAGACCCTCCTCCAAGACCTGCTCATTGAGTCTCAGGACACAGCGCAGCAGAGGACGGAGGTCGCTCAAATGCTGCAGGTAAATCTAACACACCTGTGGGGTTTTTTTCCCGTCCTCTTTGGCCAAAAGGCATTTATTCAACTCTTGTCTTTCTCTCAGGCGCTTAAGAAGGCCAATCACATCATCTCTGAGATCAGAGAGACACACCTGTGGTAGCTAAAGGAAGCACACACTCCTCACTTTCTCGACGTCTGTCTGTTAGTGTGTGTGTGTGTGTGAGTGAGTGTGAGATTTCTCCTGGATCAATGAACATTTTTTTTTTAGCATATTTCAATCCACCGCTGCCCTAAAGCAGAACCGCCAGGGCTCCTCACTCAGGCACTAAAATGTTTTGTCACTTCACTGGCAATGTGAACAAACTCTCAAACTCCTTTGTGTCATTTTATCACGCAATGTGTGTGTCTGCTTGTCATACGTGTACATTACATTTGTAATATTTAAGTTTTGTAAGTGCGAAAATGGCCAACAGACGTTGAGCAGGTGCTGAATCTGCGATTGTGCATTGCACTCCATTTTAAAGCCATTTGCTGGCTCACATCTTGCTGACCACAAGGAGACAGATCACCTGTTGATTTGCTATCGTGGTCCAATCCAAAATGTTTGAGAAAGTCATGTCAGAGCACGAGGTTTTATTACTTGTCCAAGTTCAAATAGAGTAGGTGTAATTTCAACTATGTCAAGACCCCCCCCCCCCCCCCCCATTGATTTTGATATTCTATTCTTGTTACAGGTAATTTAGGAGCACCTTTTTAGGACTCTCGTTTGTTATGTCAAGCTATCTTTTTTTTTTCTTCTTCAGGGAAAGAAACTAATTTATTTTGTACAATATCTATCTCATTTGGTACACGTTTCTGTTTCACAACTGTAATAGGTGCAACTTGTAAAAACTGAGCATCAAGCTTTTACTGACAGGGAATTGATTTTGTATGAGACACGATTTTAAAAAAAAACTTGAAGGTTAAAGGTTAAGTACGTGTTCACTGGTCAAGCTTTTAGTGGTTGTTAAATGCCAGAGAAGGAATCCTACTGTTTTATTACAATGTTCACTTTGAGCGGCATGAGGCGGCGGCGGTGTGAATCTCGTTGTGGAAGGCTCACATTCCTTGTCACAGTTTTGCTCGACATCATTTTCCTCCTTGCTTTTTATAGCTCACATGTCAGAGCAAGTTGATTTTGGTGCAGTATTGCCCCCCCCCCCCCTAAGTTTGGCACATGCCTCCCTGGGACCGTATACGGTCTTCTCCCATATAGAAAGAATGACACCGCACATTCTTTTCACGGTGATTGAGTGGAGCTGGCATTAATTCAATTGTCCGTCGTCCTGAAAGGGGAAAAAAAAAAATTCTTAGAGGAAAGAGAAGCTCTTCGCTGCTTACAACTGAGGAGTCCAATCGTTCTCATCCGAATACACCCAGCATACAGTACAATACAGTATTTCCTCCCACTGTCCACATTCCCCCCGCTGCCTTCCCTTTAAGAATTACTATAACAAAACATGACCCGACACGTTTCTTTGACTACCCGATGTATCAATGTTGCTTGATTTGTCAGCCAAACCCGGTGTTAAGGATCATTCTTAAATCCGTACCTCAAGCGGACCGTGAAAGGGCGCCATCCTCTAAATCAGGGACGTTATGTGAAAGGGTTGTGTGTATGTTTTGCATGCGGTGAGAATGCAAAAGAGGAGCTGGTATGAACGATTGGGAATTTTGTGTGATTTCACTGTAAA
This sequence comes from Hippocampus guttulatus, assembly GCF_054856545.1. Lineage (NCBI taxonomy): Eukaryota > Metazoa > Chordata > Actinopteri > Syngnathiformes > Syngnathidae > Hippocampus > Hippocampus guttulatus. Next base: position 19,164,710 of record NC_141265.1, read on the forward strand.
TTATTCACAATGCGTGGACTGCCTCTTGAGTTCTTGCCTGCCAATATTTGTGATTAATGTTTTACTCCTGGAGGCCATTAAACTTCGGTGAAGGACAATGTACGGAGTGGGGACTTTATTGACGACGAATATACACACACACACACATGCACACGTGCTTAGCGCATCTTTTCATGTGTCCACTTGAAAGTGTTTTGGCACCACATTGTCAAAAATAAATACTTTAGTACTTGTACTCATACATCTATTCATACTGTATTTTCCCAAAACTGCTTAACGTTACGGTCGCTTACAAGAAAATATCATACTCGAGTTCCTACTGTACATCTTGACGGCTGGAATTCGGTCGCAGGCACAGAGCTTTTGTCGAAGAGTTCTGAAAGTGCCATCTATTAGTTAACAACAATAATTATAATAATATCTTGAATTAAAATTCCAACGATTGAAAAATAATTACGACCTGTCAGAGAACCGTTATTGATATTTACGAGGTTAATTTGAGTTAGTCAATCTTAGCTTTGAACCCATTCACTGTCTATCCAGTTAAAATGAATTTTTGACATATATAGCTGTCAATGGCAGTTATGATTTAAATATTAAAAACTATACTTATACAATGTATATTAGATTTGTATACTGAGTGGCATGGTGATTGGCTGGTTAGCACATCGGCCTCTCAGTGCAGAGGTGCAGAGTTCGATCCCACCTCCGGCCTTCCTGTGTGGAATTTCTATGTTCTCCCTGTGCGTGCGTGGGTTTTCTCCGGGTACTCCGGTTTCCTCCCACATTCCAAAAACATGCACGGCAGGCTGATTGAACACTCCAAGATGTCCCTCGGTTTGAGTGCGAGCGCGGATGGTTGTTCGTCTATGTGTGCCCTGCGATTGGCTGGCACCCAGTTCAGGGTGTCCCCCTGCTTACTGCCCGATGACAGCTGGGATAGGCTCCAACCAAATGAACTGTTTCGAACAGCTCTACGGTGACACGATATTTAAAATTGCCAGTGCTGTACAGTAAATCCTCACTTGTAGAGTGACTCAAGTTCAACCAAATAGCTGAGTCAGAACAACCTGCTGTATGAAATTAAATGTGCTCATTTTTTGATGAACACTTTGGCCTATTATGCTACTGTATTTGGGGGCTGCTTCTATCTTTTCAAACAATTTTCCAGGTGGTGCTCCTCTGTTAAAAAATGGAGAACCACTGATGGAGATGATAAATAACATTACACTCGATGTCAAGCAGATCCGCGGGAGGGAAGGCTGAGAAGTGAGCTGATGGATAGTTTGCTTATGTGGAGTCATTAATGTTAGATGAGAGGCCCTGCAGGGTAATGCGGAGCCAAGACAAGGAACACACACACACACACCGTGAAATGAACCGCTTGCTAATAAACTCTTATTCCACATAATTATGCCCAACTGCCTGCACTTTTATTTCCCACTGTAGCCAATCATTCTGATCACCGTTTTATAAGCGCGCCTTCGCTTCAACCACGACCGGACTGGATGGTACCAACTCAGCCAAGATACCAAGGGGTGGGGGGTTGTAGGGTGCTCTCCTATAACATCCCCACTAAACAGCCCATCTTCACCCTCTTTAATCAGGTGAATCTGGTTGTGAAGATTTTTTTTTTCTGCATTCCCATCATATTCTTGTGTGCTCTCTGCTGGCAGTGTGTACATAAATGATTTGGTACACTCCTTGCCTGCCTTCCACTCAGAACAAAGCCACGAGAGAGAGAGAGAGAGAGAGGAGGGGAGAAATGTCTCGCTGACTCTGTCGCCCGGACGACTAGCGGCGACGAGAGGAGAGCGGCGAGAAACGCCAGTGCAAAAAAAAGCAAAACAAAGGGAAAGCCAAATATTTGTCTTGTAGGAGTTTTAGTGTTGGTGGGTATGCTTGATGACTCATGACTATAAGCGTCACCTTTCAGGAGAAACAGGAGGGGATGATACCCCAAAGCGCACATTGCGTGTGGACCCAGAAGGCCTGAACGGACCCTGAGTGCCCCCTCACCCCCTCCCATCAGCCTCATGTAAGTGCTGCTTGGCTAACATTAAATCCTTTTTGTGTGACATGTTAAGGAGATTTCCTACTTGGACTCAACATAAAGCTTCTTATATGAGAATTGTGAGAGCTGTCCTGAGTAGAAATGGGCACAAAATGAAAAATAACAGCCAAGTAGAAACAGGTGTGAGTGAAGGCAAGTAAAGGTCACGAGCATTGACAAAAGGCTGTCGGTGTGAACTCTCACTTTATTGTTGCAGCGTAGCCAAAGAATGGCATGAAGGATTTTCAACCTCTAAATGGTCAGCTAAAATATATTTCTTCATTTTTATGTACCGGTACATTGGAGCATCTTTCCCTGTTTAAATGAATGGAAATGCCATTAATCTGTTGCAGCTCCACAAAACCATACATTTGTTTAGAGCATGTTTTAGTACAAATAGAAACCTGCAGTTTTGCACTTTGTAAAGAAACGTACTGTAAAAACATTGTTAAATGGAATGTCATAAAACAGCAAATTTGGGGATTTTTAAAGTTATGTTCCCAATTTTCAACACTTTGGGATCGGTTAATAAATTGGGTCAATGGCAAATTTTAATCAGAGATGACTGGAAAAAAAAAAAGTAAAATGTTGACCAGTGTTTATTTAAAAATATAGATTTCTCTTTCTCTATTGTTTTTATGGGCTATGGATCTGAAATAGTCTACAATACAGTAGTGTGTATTTACAGTATATATGTTTTGTATATATTTTATCGCATGGTTAAAAAAAAAATTCAGTACATTTAAAAACCACTAAAGTTACATTAAAAAAAATTTCTATGGAAAGGCAACTTCCGTTTTTCATCCAAAGCACTTTTTGGTGGTTTATCCCCTATAATGTAATAATTTTTGAGGGTTAAAAAAATATATACAGTATATACGGTTCATATTTTTATGTGTCTATTGGCTGGCATCCAGGGCCGGTTCGACCCGATGTGCTGCTGGCATAGCCACCAGCACATCTAATGAGGATAAGCACGATAGAAAATAGATGGACATCTAATCTCATGAGAATCATAGGCATGAAGATTACTCGTATAAATAGAGGCATCGGAGACAGAACGACTTTTTTTTTTGTTTTTTTGTTTGCCCACACCTACACAGCTTGTAAATGGACTTTGTGTTGCTAATGCGTGCTGAAAAATGGAAGTGTTGAACAATGATGGCAGGCGCTAAACACAAGGTAGTTAAGCCAGCGGGCACGTTGCTTTGCAGACCTCCGCGCCTCCTTATCTCTGTTCGCAGCTTCACGACAAAGCGCCAGCACTCCTACGAGTCTGCGCGGTGGCACTGTCTCAATGTGCCTCTCGGGCTTTTTAATCTGTCATGTCTTGTTGTCACTTTTGAGGCTGTTTGATGTTGGAGTGCAAGAAGACGAACAGCTCGTCCTGTCATTGCAAAAGCAGAGAACATGGATTTTCTTTCAACAGATGATGCAGCGACGCTTGCGTGTGTGTGATCATCTGTCTTCCCTTTATTTTTATCATCTTGTACATCTTCACTGTTGGCCTGTCATCATTCAGCACGATCACGCCTTTAGGCTAATCCCAGACACTCACAGTAATCCTAATAGCATCATCGCATTGGTCTGATTGGAAGAATTTGGGCAAGAAAAAAAAATCAACAAATCGAGCAAACACTTTGGTGTCGTTCATTGAGGCATGTCGATTTTAGCTGACGATTAGGCTAACTCCAATGCAGCTCGAAATGCCCATGGTTCAATTTCGTCGCAAATCATATGAAAAAGTGACACACTCTCCTGCTTAGGGCAACATTACATTGTCCTATGATATCGTATTAATGAACTCTTTCACTCCCAAAGACGTTTATAAACGTCTTTTCAGACTTGGTCCAGAATTGGCTGGTACTGAATGAGTTTAAAAGGTTTCCCTCCATGTACCACCTCAAAACGATTAGCCACCCCGAGTACCACCATCATGACCAATATTAAAATACAGTAGGGTAGTGGGCCTTCGTGTTCATAATCAAGGTTTTTATGATTGGGCGCAGCAGATAATGTATCAGACCTTAAACTTTCCACTTTCCAGGGCAATCACTGGACTCCTAATTTCATTTGAAAAACTTATTTGGTTTGAGCAGAGAAACAGATCAATAAGTGGCTCGCCGAACCTGTCGCCCACTTAGAATACGAAATGTGCACAAAGATGGGAGCCTGCACATTTCCCCGTAACGTTCCACCCCGCTTTTGTCGGTAACGAGACGAGTGAGATGATTGAATTTGCCAGCGCCTTGCTCAGACTCTGCCTGCATTTGGTAATGTTTTGTACGAGCCGTCAGAGAGGGGGAGAATGAAATCAATCTGCTTGATTAGTATGCTAAAGCGGGACTCGGCAGAACATGAGACAGAAAGCGACGGTCTTGTGCGCTCCTCACACATGTACATTTTCTGCTTCGATTTGAATTATTTCTTCAAACTCCTCTTCGTTATGCCGATGAAATGTTTGACATCATGAGACCGAGATGACACCTAACAAGTGTATTAGCCGTGCTATGGCGAGGTTTCAAACGTGATGCTCTCGGAGCCGAGTGGCTCCTGAGCTCGGAGTGTCCTCAAGAAGGTTGCACCAGAGAGACTCGAAGAGTCACGGAAAGGCATTGAAGTGGACACTCTCGGAACTTTATGACTTTATTGGCCCATAGACTCGATGCATGGACCATTTCCGCATTTGGGGTACGACGGCGGTCGCCAGTCGAACACAAAGCAAGAACATTCATAGCATCAAACTCATCAAGTTACCAGAAGTGACTTTTCACCTCTCGAAATGCTCCAGTTGTTGGCGAAGCGATCCAACGGCCACAGCGTTTGAGAACAGAGATGACGGAGACATTTTTATTTTTTTACTATTTTGAAGTTTCATTTGATATAAATGCAGATTTATTTATTTATTTTATCATTGAAATTTGACAGATTTGTTAACAACGCTCATCTGTGAAACGTTTTCATGTCCTCTTCATCAGCCGAACATCCCTGACTATTTGTGTGCAAATGCATTTGACTTTTTACTTGACTTTGTTGATCCCTTCCAGACAACAAGGATGGACGCGGACGACGAGGCGCTGTTGTTTCACACAACCCGGGGAGGAGAGGAGGAGGAGGAAGAGCAGGTGGAGGTGGCGACGGTTGGAGGTTTGAGGCATGCGGTGGTAGGCGGGCCGTGGAGGCTTGTGGCCTGGGTCTACACGCGGCCCTGGGCCAGCGGGGCCGTCCTCGGGGGGTTTATCGTCCTGCCCTGCGCCTTGTTTGCCTTCATGCTCCTCTACTGCCCGCCTCTGGACATCGACCTCTCCTACGGTGCCTTCGAAGTGCACAGTCACTTCTCTGCCGAGCGTTTCGACGCCCTCGCCGTTGCGTTGAAGACCCAGCTGGGCTCCTGGGACAGACGCAAGAGGGACTCGGAGGGCGGCGAGGCCGAGGCTCTGGGGGAGCAACCGATGGAGAAGCCGGTCAACAACGGGACACTCGACGACGCCCCCGAGACGGCCGCAGGCCATCAAGCGTCAGCCCACCGCGGACGGCGCTCGACCCCCGACTACTACCTCCAGAGTCAGGCCTTGTGGAGGATCGAGCTGGTGTTCGTGGCTCAGGGCGAGGGCGACGGCAACATCTTCACTCCCGAGCGCCTCCGCACCATCCACAAGGTGGAGCGTCTCCTCATGCAGCACCCGCACTTCCCTCAGTTTTGCTGGAAGCCCGTGGAGGTGCTGAGGGACCTCCCGCTGGGGCCCTCGTACTGCTCCCCGCCCAGCTCGCTCCTGTCGTACCTCTACCCCAGCGAGCGAGGTGGGAAGATCTACTATGACGGCATGGGTCCAGATCTGGCCGACATACAAGGTGAGCACACGGTAGCATCAAACGCCACCTTAACGCCTCTTTTCCGCCAAGATAGAAATCACAGGTTTTATATTTGGAGAATAGAACAACATATATGATGTGAAAGTTTGGGCGGCGGGGCTCTCGACTGGTAAGCACGTCCACCGCAGAGGCGCAGGCTTCCTTGCCTTGCTGTCAGGAGTTTGCATGTTCTTCCCCGTGCCTGAGTGGGTTTTCTCCGGGTATTCCGGTTTCCTCCCACATTCCAGGCTGATTGAACACTCCGAATTGTGGCGCTCGACTGGTAAGCACGTCCACCGCAGAGGCGCAGGCTTCCTTGCCTTGCTGTCAGGAGTTTGCATGTTCTTCCCCGTGCCTGAGTGGGTTTTCTCCGGGTATTCCGGTTTCCTCCCACATTCCAGGCTGATTGAACACTCCGAATTGTCCCTAGGTGTGTGTGTGTGAACACGGATGGTTGTTGGTTTCTGTGTGCCCTGCGAGCCGGCAACCAGTTCAGGCCCCCCCCCCCCCCCTACCCCCTGCCTGGAAACATGACTGCCCCAAAGTCCACCTTACTTGTCCCTGCAGGTTCGTTGAGTCTGGCCATCACCCACCCTCAGTTCTACTGGTACGTGGATGAGAGTCTCTCCCCCGATCACCTCTCCTCCTCCCTCCTGCGAAGCGAAATCCACTTCGGCGCCCCTCTCCCGTCCTACTACTCCGTGCAGGACCGAGCCGACGAGCAGAGGAGCCACTTCAAGGACTTTGCGGTGCAGTATGCCGAAATCCTGGCCAAGCAATCCACCAGGTCAGACCAAGTCTTGTCATCGGGTTGACAGTGGTGCGAGTTGACCCTTAAGTCGTAACCTGCTCTCCGTCTTGGCCGTCTTTGCTGATGTCAGCCAGGTGAAGGTTCTCTACGGGGGAACGGAGCTGTTTGACCATGAAGTGAGGCACACCTTCAGGAACGATATGATGCTGGCAGTCATCAGTGGGGTCTGCATTAGCGCGCTGGTCTACGTCCTGACCTCTTTCTCTGGTATCGTTGATAGTCACGCTCGTATATCAAACCGTTTGCGGTCGGGCGATTCATCGTCCCCGCGCCGTCGGCTGTTCTACGTGCCCCGCCCACTGTAAATGGCTTCCACTGAATGAGCTGGAAACAAAGAGGAGCTCATTTATAGAAGCGCGATGTCTTGTTTGATGTTTTTAGCGACTTTTCCAACCCCGTTCGTGATTGTGCATATGAATGTCGTACTGGTGTGGGATTGTTTTTTTTTCCTTCTCTCCCCCCACGCAGCCTTTTTGACGTTCTTCGGGTTGGCCAGCATCGGCGTGAGTTGCCTGATGGCTCTTTTCTTGTACCACGTGGCGTTCGGCGTCAGGTACCTCGGGATTCTCAACGGAGTGGCCGCCTTCGTCATTATCGGAATCGGTAGGGGAAATAAATGCAATTTGGAACTGACTGGGGGTTGGGGGGGAGGCAAATGATAGCCTGTCATTTTCTTTGCTTCTTCGCTCAGGGGTGGATGATGTGTTTGTGTTCATCAACACCTTCAGACAGGCGGCCCATCTCGGCCATCCGCGGCGGCGTATGGTCTACACCGTCAAGACGGCCGGCCGAGCCACTTTCTTCACCTCTTTCACCACGGCGGCCGCCTACGCCGCCAACGCCCTCTCCGAGGTCGTCACAGATCAAGCGTCCGATTTCCGGTCTAGTTGCGTTGCATGAATAGAAAGTGTTGTTGTTGTTTTTTTGCTCGGCGGTCACTTTCCCGCAAAGTGAACGTTTCAAGGTTCTTTGACACAGATCCCAGCGGTGCGCGACTTTGGCCTGTTCATGGCCCTCATTGTCAGCTGCTGCTGGCTTTGGGTTTGCATCCTGATGCCGGCCGCCTTGTGTATCTGGACGCGGAGCGTGGAGCCGCACGAGAACGACGGGTCCCGCTGGTGAGCGAATTGCATTTGCACAGGGCTACAATGCGTCACTTGTGTCATGAGATGTTTTGGATTTTCTTTTCTGGAAAAGTTTATGATCCATTTCATTACCGGTAGTCGAACTACAGTAATGCTTTGACTTATGATTTGATTTGTTTCATGACCAAGCTTGTACTGCAAAAAAAAATTGCATTAAAAAAAAAAAAAAAAAAAAGACAACAGCAATCTGTAGATCGAATCCCCTCCGCTGTCTCGCTCCCTAAATGGCCTCTTTCCTCACAAGCTGCAAATCGTTTGGGGGCTTGTCATCGAGCCACGGCCCTCTGTCGGACGACGACGACGTGGCCCTGCTGTCGGTGGAAACTGAGCCAGGTGAGATTATTATCCGGCACGGACTCGTAAACGGCCGCTCGTGCACACGTCCGCAACTCCCCTTTGTCGTCTGTGTCCAGCGGCAGATCTTCAAGAGGCAGACGGCGACGAGGGCGTTCTTTCCCTGTCGGTGGAGGCACCGCTGAACCACGCAGGGCACCGGCACCAAGGTGTGGTCAGCGCAAAACTGCAGCGGGCCCTCCAGCATTTCGTAGTCCGGCCAGCTGTGGAAAGGAGGAAAACTGTTCTAGGTAAGGCCATCACAGAGTGAACTGGGCTGGAAATTTCCAAGGAGCGCGCTGACCATTTCTACGTTCCAAAAACATTTCTCCGCATGATTTCCGAGCTGTAAATATTTTACCAAGGTTGTCTTACCTCACCTGTGCGAGTCTACATGAGAAAAGAGCTGGAGAGAACTGCGGGGGCGGCGGAAGGGGTTCTGCTCGTCAACAGACATGAACCAGCCAAAACTTGCACTTTGATGGCTCATTTTATTCTCTTTCACGGTTGAACATTTAACGTGTTAACTTTTTACGACAAGATTTGGACAAAAAAGTAAAAGTGCCGTAGAACATGCATGTATTTGCGACACCAGCATGATAAATATGGAAAAAGAACAAGAACAATTTCAGGGTCCGGCTGATTTAAGCGGATGATATTAAAACGCTTTTCAAATCAGCAAAAATCAGCAATATTCTGGATACATTTTAATGATTTTTAAAAAAATGAAATACAACATAAGACAAAAGAATGTACGGTAATTCTGCCAAATATCGAAATAAGCCATAAATAAATGAATAAAATCCATGTGGACTGATGCCTAATTAATGTGGAAGTGCACTATCAAATATGCCCCAAAAAAAAAAATCAACAGCTGTTAAACATTTTATGCATTCTTATGTATGCTTAGTACACCAGTGATGCTTTGAGCAAATACTAAGTAGTACTTGTATTTTGCACCTAACAAAATCTATTGTTCACCCTGATTGTCACCCAGGCGTCTTCCTCGTGGTCTTGCTGGTGTCCGCGGGCTGTTGCTGCCTGCTGAGGCCAGCCTCCCGCGGCCCCTTACTCTTCCGCCAGGACACCAACCTCCAGACTCTTCTGGCTCTCAGGAACAACCTCAGCAGTCAAGGTATCTCCTGCCCCATGTGCTCAGGTAAGGCCGCATCAGCTGCTCCAAACCAGACATTTCTTTAAATTTAAAAAACAACAAAAAAACAAACAAGCACCATGTATTCTTCAGGGGTGTTCATGGAGAAGCCGCACTCTTTGTCCCGTCACGCGTCCTCGTCAACATTCGGGATGTCCGCGCATGAGCCGTCCAACAGCGCAGCACCTGCCTCAATGGCGCCTCCAAATGCGGCACAGCAAAATGCGACCAGCAACCAAACAGGTAAAATGGGTGGGAAAGAAGGAAGGGAAGACCTCAGATCCAAAACAGGCCGAATACAGACTTGCAACTTTGACATTCTTTTTTTTTTTTTTTCCAACAAATGTATTGCCTCAACAAAAGATGAAATAATCTTTATGCAATGAATGTTGTGACAAAATGAGTTGGGTTTTTTAAAAAATGTGGCTGTGGGTTTGTAGGAAGGTAAGAAGGCAGGCGAGTACCTATGACAGGTACTCTACACACCCCTGTCTGTTTTTTGTGATGTAAAAAAAATCGGACCGAGATAAATTCTTTCAAAACTTTTCCACCATTTATGTGAATTATAACCTACAATATATCACTCCATTAAAAACAGCAACAGCAAAAAAGACATCTTTTTTCAAGGAGAGGTAAAACCGATATCATCTGGTTGCACAAGTGTGCACACCCTCTTTTAACTAGTGATGCGGCTCTGGTAGAATCAAAAAATTGCATTCAAATTCAAGTTAACATTCTATGGGAGCCAGCGCATGCGCGACACCTCTGATCAACCCCTAATAAAGTTCAGCTGTTCTAGTAAACCTTTTCTTGAGCTACCAACCCATAGATAGAGACGAGCCTGTGTCAATGCATTACTAAGCCCTTCCTTTATTTTTGTAGGCTTCTTACTCACGGTCTTCATATCAAAGTTGGAGGCGAGAAGCTCGGCCAGCGTTTACCGCTTTTCCCTTAACGCCAGTACTCCTTCCCCGTGGACGCTGTGCAGCACAGAGCGCGAGCAGGTGTCTTCATTTCAGGTAGGCGCACGTGCCCCACACACCAGGGATGCAAGCAAGTGGCACGCGGTATGCATAAGTCCGAAGTAAGTCTCAAGTCTTCACCTTCACGTTTCAAGCAAGTCCCGAGTTACTGTTCACAATTCAATTCGATACACCATAGGAAACTAGCGTCAACTTTGCGGTAATGTTAAACCTTTAAGCAAGCGCCCCCCCCCCCCTCGGTGTGTCTTTGAACAGAAGTTGTCGTCTTATTTCTTGTATATGGACAGGCCTTCAATCATCCGTGGCTCAACTACACCAAAAGAATGACAGTGTGCGTCTCCCACGACTACTACCCGTATCCCGGCTGGATGATCACGTCTGGATCCTGTGACCGCCGCCACAGCTGGATGCCTGAATTTTCCTTTTATGTGGCGGCATCGGCGCAGCAGCACAGCAGGTAAAGGCATTTAATCAGGCTCTGTCAAGTACATTTCAGTTGTATTTAACTTTTTAGTACATGCCATTTGCATGGGATCTTTCCGAACTGTTTGTTTTTCAATTTTGAATTGGTAGGAAACTGCATTTTGCCCAGCACAAACTGCGGCCTCATCCGACCCGCGTGTGCGTCAGCCCGCCTGGCTGCGGCGTCAGCGGCACCCCCGACGGACCCACACGGGGAACCTTTTACGCTCCTCTTCCCAGAGGTGAGACCGAGGCGCAACTGACACGCCACATGTTGTCCTCATGACAATTTCTTGTGCGCTCCCATTCAAGATTCCGCCTCCGCGGCACCCGAGAAAGCATCCAAGATGTTTGGCTTCAATCCGTGCACAGGCGGCGCTTGCGGCCGGCCGGCCGTGCGTCCTCTGGTCGACACGGGCGCCATGGTCTTCGTGGTCTTTGGCATCTTGGGAGTTAATCGGACGCAGCGCCGAGGCAATCATGTCATTGGAGACATTGTGAGGCTCCTGCAGCTTCATCACATGTCAAGTCAACGGAATTCTGTGAAGTCAAGCTGCTCTTTATTTTCTCCCCCCCGAATAGGGCAACGTCATATTGGATCCCGATTTTGACATTTTCCAGGAAATGGGACACTTGTGCAAGATTTGCAAAGCCGTGAGTGCAAATAAACAACTCGTGAAGCCCGGAGGAGCGCAGTGCTTGCCTTCAGGTAACATCCGACGAGAAATTGCTTGCCTGATTTGTTGCCAAAGCTTTTTAACGTCTACATCACAGGTGTCAAACTCAAGGGCCGGGGGGCCAGATCGGGCCCGCCACATCATTTTATGTGGCCCGCGAAAGCAAATCAAAGATGTCAGCTTTCATGATGCTTGCTAAAGTCTCTCCCAAAATTTCAAATTCTCATTTGTAATAAATAAGAGTGATACTGGAAGCATTTTCTTTTCACCAAACTCCTCACAGTAAATTTAACGGGAGGTGAATAAACTGTTATTTTTTTACTTCCTTATATGATTTCAGTCAGAGGGGAAACTGTAATTAAAATCTGGCCCGCGCTAAAAAATGAGTCTGACACCCCTGGTCTACATGAGGTCTTTTTTTTTTTTTTTAATCACCAGTTCACAAAAACAACCATAACGCCGTCTTTTTACATACACACATAACTACTTATGACTGTAACACACACACGAGGTGCAATGATTCATCAACAACTAATCAATTATGTTTGATTATCGAATACTCATTTGGAGACCTTCTTTAGCTTCAAATTGTCCAAGTCGTTGAGAATTCAGTTTCTCAACAGAAAATGTTCTCTGTAAATTATGAAATTATAATAAAAAGTATCATATATTTGCTTTGCGATGAGGTCACAAGTTGTCCTCCGTCCTGCCTCTGCTGCATCCGGAATGTCACGCTCTGCCCGAGCCCAACCTGCTCCCGGGCCAGCTCTCCCACGGGGCGGTGGGAACGCACGCCGGGAAGGTCCGATGGATCTCGATGGCCTTTGAGTCGGTGAGTCGCCTTCTGGCCGCTCGGCGCTTCGGGTTCATCCGTCGCCCTTCAGTCCCGCGCCCTCTCGTTCCAGACCACGTACAAGGGCAAGTCCTCCTTCCAGACCTACTCCGACTTCTTGCGGTGGGAGACCTTCATCCAGGAGCAACTCTCGGCTCTTCCGCCGTCTTCGGCCTTAAGGCGAGGCTTTCAGACCTGTGAGCACTGGAAGCAGATCTTCATGGAGATCATAGGTACGGCTGCGGTGTAGGTGTGTGTGTGTGTGTGTGTGTGTGGCGCTAGTTGGGTAGGTGGGCAAGTGCGTTTGTGCGTCATGAGGCAACTTAACGGGAGTGTGTTGTAGGTGTTGAGAGCGCCCTCTGGAGTCTGCTGCTGTCCCTGCTTATCTGCGTGGCCGCCGTCTCGGTTCTTACCGCTCATCTTTTCCTACTGCTTCCAGTCCTCGTCACCATCCTGGGTACCGTCATGAACCTTTCAGGACATTGAAAGCTCCTCAGGCCCGCTTGGGCCACAATGGTGCCACTGTGGTCTTCTTTCAGGAGTGATCTGCGTGGTGGGCGCGGCCATGTACTGGTTGGGCTGGGAGTTGGGAGTGGTGGAGGCCATTTCTCTGTCCATCCTGGTGGGATCCTCAGTGGATTACTGTCTGCACCTGGTGGAAGGGTACATGCTGGCCGGGGAGACGGCACCTCCGGCTGCGGGACTCGGCTGCGTAAGCCTGGATCGTCTATCTTGCTTCAGGCATCAAGCCCGTCTAGCTGCCATTCATCCACTGTCGTCGACTATACCCATTTTCCTACTTATCTACGTCGCCATCGTTCGTCCGCATATTCTTTACACCTACATACTGTATGGTACATAGTTAACTACTTATTATCCTTCCACCCATCTTTCCTATGTACCTCCAGACCTATTTAGCGATCGTGCATCCACCAGTGTTTCCCATGTTCAGTAACTACACACCTCCATTTTTTAGCTACAGCTGTAGATACCATCCACCCATCCTTCCTATGTACGTATACACCTCTGTCACAGTAATCTATCCTTCAAACATTCATTTTCTCAAGTATCAACATACCTATCTAGTATCCATCCACCATTTTTTCCAGATTTACCTTCATACCTTTCTAGGTCATACATACCATTTTCCCATGTGTCTCGAGTACACACCTCACATCCACCCATTTTCAAGTTTACTAAGGCCTATCTCCCTTCCGTCCGTCCACAACCCGGTTTTCCTCCCTGCATACCTGTCTAACTGTCATCCATCCATCTTTCTAATATACCTCCATCAAATGAGCCATCATCCATGCATCCATTTCGCTGTGTTCCTGCACACCTATCCCGATGCCATCCATCCACCCGCCACCTGTCTTTCCAATTACATGCCCGTCTAGCTGCCATCCATCCACCCATCTTTCCAGTGTAACTCGTCCGGCTGTGTACCTGTATACCAACCTACCTATCCAGTTATCATCCACTTATCTTTCCTATTTACCCGCATACCCATTGGGCGTAAATACGTATACGCTCCATACCTTTGTATCCATCATTCATTCACTTATTGTACAACTTACAAAGACCAATCTATCTGTCATCCATAAATCAATTGTTGTATCTATCTCATACAATTCATTCACCGCCTGTCTGTACTATTACATGCACATTTAGCTGTTCTCCATCCACCCATCTTTCCGATATACCTAAATACTCATCTGCCAAAAATATATTTTCCCCATACCCGTCTAGCTAAAATCCATCCATTTTCAAAATATAGCTATGGTACATACCGATGTATCTATCCTTCATCCAGCCATTGTACTGCACATATCTAATACCATCCATCCAGCCGCCCCTCTTTCCAGAGATCCTACTGTACTCTGGCTTGAGCTGTCATCCATTACTCATTTCCTTGTGTTCCTACATAGAGTTCATAGAGTTCGCTATCTAGCTTGAGGTGCAGCAGCTTCTTCAAATCACCAAGTTCATCAGGCATGGGAGAATAACGGCCAAAAGTTTGTGCGGTGCCTTTGAAGGAGGCGAGTTCAACATGAAATGAGGCCCAAATCACCATGTGGCATTCACGTCGCCTTTTGTTGGCAGGAGGCTGCGGCTCGGAGGCAGCGACGCAGCGTGGAGGCAGTCAACCATGTGGGTGTTGCCATAGTGTCCAGCGCTGTTACCACGGTGATCTCCACGCTCCCCCTCTTCTTCTGTGTCATCGTGCCTTTCGCCAAGTTCGGCCAAATCGTGGCCATTAACACCGCCGTCTCCATTTTGTTCACCCTGACCGTGACCGTGGCCACGCTGGCCAGCGCGGCGCCTGCCGACTTCAGCCGGACGCCCGGCGGCGTGCTGAAAGCCGCCGCCGCTGCGCTGGCGCTGGCGAGCGCCGGCGGGGCCTTGTGGTGGGCGTTGAGCCGCGCGGGTTTGCCGGCGACCTGGCTGGCTGACGGTGTGCAAACGTGATGATGTCATCGAGGAGTGAGTCTCAGAGAGAAGAAGCACTTCTTCAAGTACAGATGAGTTGGATTTAACTTTCAGATTTAATCTTTACTTGTTCATTCACATACATGCTTTATTGAACTTTTATGTGCCATACATTTTAATGATTCATTTAGTTTCTTTTTTTGTCGTTATTGAAGGCAGTGTTTGTTTTCTAAATGCTTTATGTGACTATGGCTTTTCATAATGTTAAATGTACTTTTTAGGGATGAAATCCTTGCCTTTTTTTTTTACACACACTTAGACCGACTAGGCTATTGTATTTTATGATGTTGGTACCTGGAGAGCAGTTATATGTCTTTATTTTTAAGTGCTACTTTGTGTCAAAAGTTTGAGAACCACTGTCACAGAGGACTTCTCATACGAACACTCGTTTGCACTCAGATCAGATTTAAGTACAGGTTCCACCCCCACACCCCCCAAAAAAAACAGGCTTGAACGCCTCATTTGTGGAACAATATCAATATTTTTTTTTCGATAAACAGCTGAGAAAACTTTTCCTTTGCCAGTTTCTACCAAATGTTAAGGAAGAGGAACCCATTATAGTTGTTGGTGCAAATCCAGAAAAGGGAGACATGTTTCTGCTCTCGTTTGGCAATGTAAGGGTTGCCATGGCAACAAAAGATTCCTTTCTCCTCATTATGAGCGGAGTCGTAATTTTGGACTGGTTCCGCTGTTTTGTCAGATGTTGTATTTTTTTTTACATAATTGGAACAATAACCGACCACTGCATTTCTTTGCTGGACATTAAATGTCATTCAATTAAAAATTGAATTCAACCCAGTCAGCAAAATTGGTCTGGCCCAGCTCTGGGGCAGACACGGCAGTACACTCGGCCCACATACCTCAATGAATGATGTTCCTGCAGTGGCCCACGTCTGGCATCCATGATGTGGGCCGCATTCGGCCCAGATCTGAGCCTCATTGTAAAACCATATCTGGCCCTACTCCGGCCCGACACTGGGCCAGAACAGGTTCCTGATATCAACCTGAATTCAACCACAACTAAGCCACATCTTTCATGAGCCATATTTGACCCACATTAAAAAAAAAAGTCTCAAAAACGACTGTTATAAAAATATGTTTATTGTCATAATTTGTGAACCTCACATATAACAACAAAGTGTATGCAGAAAATTGGTGAAGATCCCTCGACTGTCTGTGTCCTATGTGATGTGTTGTGTTGTGTTATTTTTGTTATTTTGACTTCAAAATGGCGCCGCGAGAGTGGCTGCCTTTCCAGCAGCTCCTAAATTTTGTTGTTCTACTTCTTCCTTTCATTACTTTGCTGCTGTGAATTGGGAATTTCTCCATTGCGAGACTAATAAAGGTTTTCTTAATAACTGAATCTGAATTGTACAATCTGAATTTGAAACGATAGACTTTTTTTTCTTTGAAACTGTATTTGATCCTCACTGAAAATTAAATTCTGTTTATTTTCATATTCAGTCTTACAAATACAAAACGACGTTTTTTTTCAATGTCAGATTTTGTTTTTGAATTGAGGTACTAAGTTTTAAATTAACTTTATGGTCAAGTATGAAGTATCCGGTTTGTATTGCAGCAAACGGAATCAAAATTAATTTCATTGTATTTCAGTGCAGAAAGGGTTCTTTTTGGCAGCACCTCTGACTGTTCAATCACCTACATTTTCACAAGTGATGTGTCGGTCGCGAACGAGCCGGTACAAAGAGTGAACGACTCTTTGAAGTGAACGATGAGCCATTTTTGGCCCAAAAAAAAGACCATGTATAGTAAGGCGTTTTTAGCCGAAAAAAACGACCATGTGTAGTAAGGTGTTTTTCGACGAAAAAAACGACCATGTAAGGTGTTTTTAGCCGAAAAAAATGACCATGAATAGTAAGGTGTTTTAACGAAAAACAAAAACGAGCGTTTTTAGCCGAAAAAAAGAACCACATATAGTAAAGTGGTTTTAGCCGAAAAAAACGACCACGTATAGTAAGGCGCTTTGAGCCGAAAAAAATGACCATGTATAGTAAGCCGTTTTTAGCCGAAAAAAAACGATCATGTATAGTAAGGCGTTTTTAGCCGAAAAAAACGACCATGTGTAGTAAGGCATTTTTCGACGAAAAAAACGACCATGTAAAGTGTTTTTAGCCGAAAAAAACCGACCATATATAGTCAGGCATTTTTGGACGAAATTTTTAGCCGAAAAAAACGACCATGTATAGTAAGTCGTTTTTAGACGAAAAAAACCGGAACATGTATAGTAAGGCGTTTTTGGATGAAATTTTTAGCCGAAAAAAACGATCATGTATAGTAAGGCCTTTTTGGACGAAAAAAACGATCATGTATAGGAAGGCATTTTTAGCCGAAAAAAACGATCATGTATAGTAAGGCCTTTTTGGACGAAAAAAACGACCATGTATAGTAAGGCCTTTTTGGACGAAAAAAACGACCATGTATAGGAAGGCGTTTTTAGCCGAAAAAAAAAGACCATGTATAGTAAGGCGTTTTTAGCCGAAACAAATGACCATGTATAGTAAGGCCTTTTTGGACGAAAAAAACGACCATGTATAGGAAGGCATTTTTGGACAAAATCTTTAGCCGAAAAAAAACGACCATGTATAGTAAGGCGTTTTTAGCCGAAAAAAACAACCATGTATAGTAAGGCCTTTTTGGACGAAAAAAACGACCATGTATAGGAAGGCGTTTTTAGCCGAAAAAAACGACCATGTATAGTAAGGCGTTTTTAGCCGAAAAAAAAACGACCATGTACATTAAGGCGTTTTTAGCCGAAAAAAATTACCATGTATAGTAAGGCCTTTTTGGACGAAAAAAATGACCATGTATAGGAAGGCATTTTTGGACGAAATCATTAGTCGAAAAAAAAGACCATGTATAGTAAGGCGTTTTTAGCCGAAAAAAACGACCATGTATAGTAAGGCGTTTTTGGACGAAATTTTTAGCCCAAAAAAATGACCATGTATAGTAAGGCGTTTTTGACCGAAAAAAACGACCATTTATAGTAAGGCGTTTTTAGCCGAAAAAAACGACCATGTATATATAGTAAGGCATTTTTGGATGAAATTTTTAGCCGAAAAAAACGACCATGTAGGGTAAGGCGTTTTTAGCTGAAAAAAAATTACCATGTATAGTAAGGCCTTTTTGGATGAAAATAACGACCATGTATAGTAAGGCATTTTTGGACGAAATTTTAAGCCGAAAAAAACGACCATGTATATATAGTAAGGCGTTTTTAGCCGAAAAAAACAACCATGTATAGTAAGGCGTTTTTAGCCGAAAAAAACGACCATGTATAGTAAGACATTTTTGGACAAAATTTTTAGCCGAAAAAAAACGACCATGTATAGTAAGCCATTTTTAGCCGAAAAAAAAAACGAGCATGTATAGTAAGGCGTTTTTAGCCGAAAAAAACGACCATGTATATTAAGGCGTTTTTGGACGAATTTTTTAGCCGAAAAAAACGACCATGTATAGTAAGCCGTTTTTGACCGAAAAATAACGACAATGTTTAGTAAGGCGTTTTTAGCGGAAAAAAACGACCAGGTATAGTAAGGCGTTTTTAGCTGAAAAAAAACGACCATGTATAGTAAGGCGTTTTTAGCCGAAAAAAGTGACCATGTATATAGTAAGGCGTTTTTGACCGAAAAAAACGACCAGGTATAGTAAGACGTTTTTAGCCGAAAAAAACGACCATGTATATTAAGGCGTTTTTGGACGAATTTTTTAGCCGAAAAAAACGACCATGTATAGTAAGCCGTTTTTGACCGAAAAATAACGACAATGTTTAGTAAGGCGTTTTTAGCGGAAAAAAACGACCAGGTATAGTAAGGCGTTTTTAGCTGAAAAAAAACGACCATGTAGTAAGGCGTTTTTAGCCGAAAAAAAACGATCATGTATAGCAAGGCATCTTTGGATGAAATTTTTAGCCGAAAAAAACGACCATGTATAGTAAGGCGTTTTTGGACGAAAAAAACGACCATGTATAGTAAGGCCTTTTGGACGAAAAAAACGACCATGTATAGTAAGGCATTTTTGGACAAATTTTTTAGCTGAAAAAAACGACCATGTAGGGTAAGGCGTTTTTAGCCGAAAAAAAATTACCATGTATAGTAAGGCCTTTTTGGATGAAAATAACGACCATGTATAGTAAGGCATTTTTGGACGAAATTTTAAGCCGAAAAAAACGACCATGTATATATAGTAAGGCGTTTTTAGCCGAAAAAACCAACCATGTATAGTAAGGCGTTTTTAGCCGAAAAAAAAACGACCATGTATAGTAAGGCGTTTTTAGCCGGAAAAAAAAAAAACGACCATGTATAGTAAGGCGTTTTTAGCCGAAAAAAACGAGCATGTATAGTAAGACGTTTTTAGCCGAAAAAAACGACCATGTATAGTAAGGCGTTTTTGACCGAAAAAAAACACCAGGTATAGTAAGACGTTTTTAGCCGAAAAAAACGACCATGTATTGTAAGGCGTTTTTGGACGAATTTTTTAGCCGAAAAAAACGACCATGTATAGTAAGCCGTTTTTGACCGAAAAAAAACGACAATGTTTAGTAAGGCGTTTTTAGCGGAAAAAAATGACCAGGTATAGTAAGGCGTTTTTAGCTGAAAAAAAACGACCATATAGTAAGGCGTTTTTAGCCGAAAAAAACCCGATCATGTATAGCAAGGCATCTTTGGATGAAATTTTTAGCCGAAAAAAACCACCATGTATAGTAAGGCGTTTTTGACCGAAAAAAACGACCATGTATAGTAAGGCATTTTTCGCCGAAAAAAACGACCATGTATAGTAAGGCGTTTTTAGCTGAAAAAAACGACCATGTATAGGAAGGCGTTTTTAGCCGAAAAAAACGACCATGTATAGTAAGGCGTTTTTAGCTGAAAAAGAACGACCATGTATAGGAAGGCGTTTTTAGCCGAAACAAACGACCATGTATAGTAAGGCGTTTTTGACCGAAAAAAACGACCATGTATAGTAAGGCGTTTTTAGCTGAAAAAAACGACCATGTATAGGAAGGCGTTTTTAGCCGAAAAAAACGACCATGTATAGTAAGGCGTTTTTAGCTGAAAAAAAACGACCATGTATAGGAAGGCGTTTTTAGCCGAAACAAACGACCATGTATAGTAAGGCGTTTTTGGACGAAAAAAACGACCATGTATAGGAAGGCGTTTTTAGCCGAAAAAAACGACCATGTATAGTAAGGCATTTTTAGCTGAAAAAAACGACCATGTATAGGAAGGCGTTTTTAGCCGAAACAAACGACCATGTATAGTAAGGCGTTTTTGACCGAAAAAAACGACCATGTATAGTAAGGCGTTTTTGACCGAAAAAAACGACCATGTATAGTAAGGCATTTTTCGCCGAAAAAAACGACCATGTATAGTAAGGCGTTTTTAGCTGAAAAAAACGACCATGTATAGGAAGGCGTTTTTAGCCCAAAAAAACGACCATGTATAGTAAGGCGTTTTTAGCTGAAAAAGAACGACCATGTATAGGAAGGCGTTTTTAGCCGAAACAAACGACCATGTATAGTAAGGCGTTTTTGACCGAAAAAAACGACCATGTATAGGAAGGCGTTTTTAGCCGAAACAAACGACCATGTATAGTAAGGCGTTTTTGGACGAAAAAAACGACCATGTATAGGAAGGCGTTTTTAGCCGAAAAAAACGACCATGTATAGTAAGGCATTTTTAGCTGAAAAAAACGACCATGTATAGGAAGGCGTTTTTAGCCGAAACAAACGACCATGTATAGTAAGGCGTTTTTGGACGAAAAAAACGACCAAGTATAGTAAGGCGTTTTTGGACGAAATTTTTAGCTGAAAAAAACGACCATGTATAGTCAGGCGTTTTTAGCTGAAAAAAACGACCATGTATAGTAAGGCGTTTTTAGCCGAAAAAAACGACCATGTATAGTAGGGGATTTTTGGACCAAATTTTTTGCCGAAAAAAACGACCATGTATAGTAAGGCGTTTTTGGACGAAAAAAATGACCATGTATAGCAAGGCGTTTTTGGACGAAAAAAAAGACCATGTATAGTAAGGCGTTTTTGGACGAAAAAAACGACCATGTATATAGTAAGGTGTTTTTGGCCGAAATTTTTAGCTGAAAAAAACGACCATGTATAGTAAGGCGTTTTTAGCTGAAAAAAACGACCATGTATAGGAAGGCGTTTTTGGACCAAATTTTTTGCCGAAAAAAACGACCATGTATAGTAAGGCGTTTTTAGCCCAAAAAAACGACCATGTATAGTAAGGCGTTTTTAGCCGAAAAAAATGACCATGTATAGCAAGGCGTTTTTGGACGAAAAAAAAGACCATGTATAGTAAGGCGTTTTTGGACGAAAAAAACTACCATGTATATAGTAAGGTGTTTTTAGCCGAAAAAAAACGACCATGTATATTAAGGCGTTTTTAGCTGAAAAAAAAAAACGACCATGTCTAGTAAGGCCTTTTTGGATGAAAAAAAACGACCATGTAGTCATTTAGCCGAAAGAAACCACCACGATTAATAAAAAAACACAACTCCACTGTTCTATGTGGTGCTTTGGCTCAGTGGTAGAGTGATGGAGTGTCACACCAGAGGTTGAGTGTTCAATCCCTGGTTGTTGCAACAATGTCTACTTTTTAACCACATATTAACCTACTTGAGGAAAAACACAAAACAACCCAAAGGTTCATTGTGGTGGGTTAGCTCAGTGATAGAAAGCTGAAATCCCAAATCCAGCGGTTGGGTGTTCGATGCGTGGTCGTTTTTTTCGGCTAAAAACGCCTTACTATACATGGTCGTTTTTTTCGGCTAAAAATTTCGTCCAAAAACGCCTTACTATACATGGTCGTTTTTTTCGGCCAAAAACGCCTTAGTATATATGGTCGCTTGTTTCGGCTAAAAACACCTTACTATACATGGTCGTTTTTTTCGGCTAAAAACGCCTTACTATACATGGTCGTTTGTTTTCGGCTAAAAATTTCGTCCAAAAACGCCTTACTATATATGGTCGTTTTTTTCGTCCAAAAACGACTTACTATACATGGTCGTTTTTTTTCGGCTAAAAACGCCTTACTATACATGGTCGTTTTTTTCGGCTAAAAACGCCTTACTATACATGGTCGTTTTTTTTCGGTCAAAAACGCCTTACTATACATGGTCGTTTTTTTCGGCTAAAAATTTCGTCCAGAAATGCCTTACTATATACATGGTCGTTTTTTTCGGCTAAAAATTTCGTCCAAAAATGCCTTACTATATACATGGTCGTTTTTTTTTGGCTAAAAACGCCTTACTATTTAAAATTTTGTCCAAAAATGCCTTACTATACATGGTATTTTTTCGTCCAAAAAGGCCTTACTACATGGTCGTTTTTTCGGCTAAAAATTTCATCCAAAAACGCCTTACTGTACATGGTCGTGCCCACAAGACGCCCCTCCCAAAAAAGTTCAAAAGTGCGCTTGAAATGTTTTCGTCTTCTGCTGTCACATCTTTCGCGATTTGCTCACACATGGATTGCATGTGTCCCTTTTCAGACCCTTCTCTTCACACTTGTGTCATTTATTTGTTTAAAAACGTTCATTTTTGTCTGTTGTTATGTAACACTGCCGAGAATGGGTGGTGCCGGATGGCCTCTGCTTTTTTTGGATGACATCACTGGATGGAGCATGGTGACAAATAAGACTTGTCATTTATGATTTTATATTTGTAATAGAAACTTTTCTATCATCTTCAAAATAATGGGACGCCCTCGTAAAACAGTAATCCAATATAAATGCAGAAGAGAGCGCCTTGAGCACCAGCATATGATTCAACATAGCCGAAAGGCTACACGAGACGGCGGCAGTTCTCGGGCTTATTGTATGTATTAACCGTTTACATTATTTACGAAACGACTACAATAAATAGGCAGGCTCATTTGGTTCTTGAGGAATACTTCATTGGAGCAAAAAAAAAAAAAAAAAAGACTTTTTTTTTTCACCTGGAAAAGTGTAAAAACACGGACACATAAGTCATATCTTTATTACCCCACGTCACAGGGCACACACAATGTTCAAGTATGCCTGAGGAACTAAAATGGAGCAAGTGGTGGGTGAGTGAGGGGGGGGGGGGGAACAATTTTGAAGAGAGATAAAATTCATTTTTTAAAATAAGTGAACCGGCATTGCATTTCACAAAAATCCATAGACGCTCAATGATTTTGGAACAATTCAATGTAAAGTGCTCGCTGGTTTGAGTTGACAAAAACGAAAAAAAAAGCACATGTTCCCTTGGAAAGATCGCAAGCACACGCGCGCACACGCACACACACACACACATACACACACTTTACAAATGGTGGAGGTACAGTAATGACCAACCAGAAGACCATGGACCACATTTCATTGATTAGTCCTTTAATAAGAAAACTGCTTCCTTATGTTCCTTGGTTAATGCTAACAGTGAGAATGTGGCCGTCGCGCCGCCCGCCCGTTACACATCAAGCCGCTGTTGTCCCCCGCGTTCACTTCTTCCTCTCCCACGACATGGCCCACATCTCCGCTCAAGTCCTTCGTGATGAGAATGATGATGCTGATCTGTTGCGGCGTTGACAAGAGCAGGGATCGATCCTGCTGATGCCTGCCTTTTCCTACAGGTCCTGAGAATCCACTGGTTTCCTTGTTGTGCCGTATGTTGGGAGGCACCTTTCAAAAAAAAAAAAAAAAAACTCAGAGTGAACCAGAATGGGAGGGGGGACGTCAGGTCAATAAACTCCCCCCTTCCAGCGCCGCTGTCCGCCAAAGCCCAATCCTAAGCGTAAAAAGGTCAAAAGGTGTATTGGAGAATGGCTTTACTCCTCACAGTCTGCGGGGGGAGCTGGAGCCCCTGGGAGCTGAGGTGCGCTTGGTGGCGGACTTGCGGCTGTTCTGCGGCATCTGATTGGCGTTGGTGGCCGAAGGTTTCCGAGCGGTAGGCGGGAGCCTCCCTTTGGGGCCCCTCCGGGTGGCCCTCTGCCCCGCGCGGCCCCTTGCGGCCCCCACTCGTCACTTGCGCGAGTGCAACGTGTCCTGGAACTTGGTGCTGGTGTAGCGCACGTGGAATCCTTTCTTGTTGATGGTGTCATCCGAGCGGAATTTGATCACGATGGAGTCGCCGGCTGAGTAGATCTCCTCGGGAGGCTGGGGAAGGAGTTGGTACAGACACAATACAAAAACACAGTGAATTGGGGGTGGTGGTGGTGGGGGCGGGGTATCCTCAACTTGCAGCTAAAACCAACAATTTAGACTTTTTTTGTTGTAATTGAGCTGTACAGGTTCTGGGAGGTGGTGACAAAAACCTGACATTTCAAGAGTGATGTGTAGACTTTTTAAATCCACTATCCAAAAACGAAGTAGACAAGAATTGTTCCGCTTACCCCCGAGCCACAGTAGCGTCCGAGCCGCGGAGACTTGGTGTCAGCCCCGTCAAAGAGCTCCATGTAGTCGTAGCCGCAGTCTGCCTCCTCCTCGATCTCGAAGGTCTGGAAGATGAGCTCCACGCCGTAACCTTTCTCGGCCGAGATCACCCACTGGCAGTCGGAGGCTCCGGGGTAGTTGTTGTCCCCGAACTGGGCGTGGGAGAACAGGTCCTTGGTCTTGACCTCGGCCTTCAGGCGACCGCCGCACTCTGCGCATGGAAAAAGTCGAGAGTTTAACTTTCAAATCTATTGTGTTGCGCTGTAAAATGCGAAACTCTAATTGTGTGACGGTACGACGATGCGGACCTGCGCTGTGGGACGCCTCGAAGCCTTTCTTCTGCACAGAGTTGTCGGAGAAAAAGCGGATGAAGAGTTTATTGCCGCTGGACGTGATGGGCTGCGGCTTCTTTGTGCCGCAGAAGCGACCGAGAGTTTGGGCTTTGCCGTCTTTGCCGTCGTAGATTTCGATGTGGTCGTAGGCGCACTCCAGATGAGCCTCCATGTCGATCTCGTTGAAAGCCTACGGCGGGAAGAGGAATGGTCACGTTACATTCACGCGCTTCTTCTTGAGGTACAAGGGACCCGACGTGCATGTTTTTCATGATACGAGAAATGTAACAATACTCGTAGGCATACATTCTTTATCTTCCGGTAAAAAAACGACCAATGCTACAGCATGTTATTGAGTCTCACATACTGGAAGTGCACAACAGTATTATCCTGCGACCCAGTGGCCAAGGCGAGCACACCAGAAAGAGCATCACAATGATTTGAATTGCAACATTAATTCATGATGCACAAGATGACGTTTAAGTCTTGACATTTGTCTGTATTGCGCGAGCTTTTACAGGTCACACTGAAAAACAAAAATTGAACATCTCTCAAAAATCTGATGTGCTAGGGGAAAAATAAAGGAAGCATTTTATAAAAATCTGCGTCAAAATACGAGACACACAAAAACCATCTCTGTTTAAAATTTGCCGTTGGCCTGCGTTATGTTATTAGTTGATATTTTACATTACACAGTTTGTTCTTTTTCCTGATTAAAAACACAAACAAAAATGCCATTTGGGGGAGGGGGGGTGGGATGCTGTCACGGATTCATGCCCTTTCCATTCATTTCAATGGGGAAAGATGATTTGAGATGTGAGCGTTTTAAGTTACAAGCTCGGTCATGGATCCAATGAGCAACATGTGAGACGTCCTGGTCGGCAGCCAATCACAGGTCGCATATGGGCCAAAAATCACATTCGCACCTACGGACAATTTTCACTTCATCTAACGTCTTTGGGCATGTGTGAGGAAATTGAAAGCACCGAGGAGAACATGCAAACCGCACACACTCAGAAACCCGGATTAACCCCCCACCCACCTTCACCCGCACCCTCAGAACTGTGAGGAACAACGTGTCACATACTATTTTGATGCGGTGGCCGGGCGTGGTGGTGAGCGCCCAGGTGCATGCCTTCTTGCTGGGATATTTATCTGGCCAGTTGGGACTGGTGATGGTACCGCTCACACTGGTCACCGTGTGATCGCAGCCGGCTGCAATGAAACCCCAGCCCCCGCCCCCCCGGAAAAAAGCGTAAGAACCTTTGCAGAGGAACTCAATGCTGAATTTTGTCAGGATACCCTCTTTGCAGTCGTGCTTGTTCTCGTGCAGCACAAAGCCGCTCCTGCACTGGCAGCTGTAGCTTCCGAAGGTGTTGACGCATTCGTGCTGACAGCCGCCGTTCTCCTTGGAGCACTCGTCTTTGTCTGAGGACGCACACGGGGGCGACAACGGGTGTCAAACTCAAGGCTCGCTAGCCAAATACAGCCCTCGACATCAATGGGTGTGGCCAGTGAACACGTGAGAGCATTTTTTTCCACTTGCCAGAAAAATAAGAATCAAAATGCAGCTGCAATTATGTAATATGATGGGATGATTATTGGACTTGCCCCCACAGGACATATGAGTGTAAAGGACAAGACGTGTCATTGACTTGTGGCTCTGGCCTGGACTGCAAACAAACACAGAGCAGCTCAGCTTCTGGCGATTGTCAAGGCTCGCTCAAAGTTTTTGAAATTTCACAGTCTGTTTTTTATGAATCACGAAAGATATTCATGTGAAGAAACAGAATGACAGTGATTTGTCACAAATAATTAGGATGAAGAAATATCAACGTGTGTTTTCCTTTCTGAATTCTGACTGTAATTTCCCCATTGCGGGACAAATAAAGGGATATCTTATTTCTACAAATCTCTTTAAGTGTTTCCATATTTGAACATGTGCTTCTATAATAAGCCTAGGTATCTTTAGAATAGGCCCGCAGGCCACTCATGGTTGTAGGGAGCCAACTGGTGTCTACAGACACTGCGGTAGTGAACACTGATTTAGACAAAAGACAAGCAGTGGCTTTGTTTTTCTTTGTTTTTTTTGCTTTTGCTTAATGGCATGTGATATCAATTGAAATCAATTCCGAACTCGATGAACTCACCGGAGAAGAACTGTGCTTTAAATCCCTTTTTGGACACCGTGTTGTCCGACTTGAACTCGATGCGCATGTTGTTGTACTGGGAGGTGATGGCTTCGGGTTTCTCGGCGCCGCAGAACTTGCCGTGTAGCCTCGAATCCGCCGAGAGCCCGCTGCGCACCTCCACGTAGTCGTACTTGCAAACCTGAGCGCGGACACGAAGCCGGATGAAGTGGCGGCGACGTCATTGACGTGAGACGTGAGTTTTACAGCGAGATGCGTAGCGGTGACAAAAACAGAACAAACCCACCCAGCGCCGATACATAAGAACCCCAGTGCTCACGTCATTGCCCTCAGTCTCAAAGACGTCAAAGAGCAGAGTGATGCGGTATTGCGTGGGGGCGACCAGTTGCCAGATACAGTTCTTGTTGGGGGGGTATTCCCTGGGCCACCCGGGGCTGGTGATGGAGCCGTTCAGCTTCGTGATGAAGCCTCCGCAGGCAGCTGCACATATAAAGCAAAAAAAAAAAAAAAGATTGCTATTAGTTCTGTCTGATTGTTTACTTGCGTGTCGTCACGGTTGTCAGCATGGCAAAGGTGACAACGCGCTAGTTCCGAGCGCAGAAAAACAGCATCCGACATACCCTCACAGCTGCGCTTGTCAGCGGCCAGCTCGTAGCCCGGGTCACAGGCACACTTGTAGCTGCCCAGCGTGTTGACACAGCGTTGCTCACAGCGACCGTTGTCCGGCTTGGAGCACTCATCCATCTCTGAAACACAAAAAGTGCGTTAGGGAGCCTTTTCGCTGGGCCCCCTTCGCTTCCATGGCCGCCGTGCGAGACATCCTCCAAACAAGGAGGTTCACACACAACCCGGTGGCGCAATCACATACGGTGCGACCTTCAAACTCAAACGCCGCAAATGTCAAAACCTTGACTCGACCTTGATTTTCCCCAAATGAAATTCTATGAATCCATTTCAGCCTCTCAAAAACCATCTGTATTTTTGGGAGGGTTCTGCTTTAAGCAAAGAAGAAAGAAAAAAAAAACCTCAGTTGACAGCTGCCAACTGGCTAGCTCAGTGTTTTCCAATTACTGTTCTGCGGCACAACGTGTCATGAGAGATTGTTCGGTCTAATCAGGGGTGTCAAATCCATTTTCGAAACGGGCCACATTTTAGTTACTGTTTCGCTCGGAGAGTCATTATGACTGAAATCATCTAAAGAAGTCAAGAACAACGGCTTATATAAATTCAACTATTGTTTCAGTTACTGTAATGAAGTGTTTGGCAACAAGAAAATGCTTACAATATCTCTCTTATTTATTACATCAGAGAATTTAAAATTTTGGTCGAGATTTTAGCAAGCATCACGGAAGTTGACGTGTTTGATTTGCTTTCAAGGGCCACGCAAAATGATGTGGCGGGCCAGATCTGGCCCCCCGGGCCATGCGTTTGACACCTGTGGGTTAAATTATGCAATTTCACGTCATGGATTGAAAAATTGTGCATCTATGCTAGCAACATATAGTGACCGTCACAACAATGAAATCATCATGATCACCGTCATCATGATCATCATTTCCGTATTTTTTGTTTGGTGGTGTGCCTTGACGGCGGTCAGCCGCAATACTTGTCACCACGTCTCAAAAGAAGAGTGTTTCATTCATCACTTTTTTTTCTTTTTTTTTACGTTACATCACTGTTTTGCTTCTTTCTATGCTTCCGCGACAGTTCATGTCGAGGGTGGGGGGGGGGGGGATTGAAACGTGAGGCACAGCTGTCATGCGGTTGAGTCAAGTTGAGAGTATTTCAAGAGTGGTTTCTTACGCAAATGAATGTCATAATTTTGTGTGCTGAATGAGTCGACGTTTCGGCGGACTCGACAGTCTCGAGAACACAACAAATTGTGTGAACCTCAAGGGCCTGGAGTGATATTTGGACTGCATCTATTTGAGGGGTCCTCAACACAAGACACTCAGGAGCGCCATGCCGATTTCACCACTGAACACAAATTGGGAAGCACATCGTTAAAAGGACACAAAAACGTCTCAAGGACTTAAGCCTGAAATGGAACAAGAAGGTTTCACGGTAGCAACCTTTAACTTCCAATATTTCCAATCGCGGGGGGGGAAAAAAATGAGTTTGACCTTTAAGGATCTCCCTGCGATTTCGAGCGCTAATGCCAAACACATTACTTCTTCCAGATGTACACGCAGAAATTCCCCGCGGCGTTCACGACCTTTCAACCCTGACCTTTGAAAAAGTTGGCTGCAAATCCGGCCTTGTTGACGGAGCCATCTGAAACAAATTTCATCCACAGCTGGTTGGAGCTGGTTTTGATGTCATCCGGTTTGTCATAGCCGCAGAAGCGGCCCAGCAGGGGGCTGTTCTCCGAGTTCCCGTCACGCACCTCCAGGTAGTCGTACGCGCAACTGTCATGTCTCTCGATCTACGTGACAGAAGGTTTGCTTTTTGGGCCGGCTGTCAACCAAAAGTGTGCGCGGCGCTTCGAGTCAAGGCCTTACTTCAAAGGACTGGAAGGTGAGGCCCACGTGGTAGCCCTGAGCTACGGTCACCTTCCACACGCACGCCTTGTTCGGCCGGTAGTCGTCGGGGTAGTTGGGGGACTGGATCTGGCCACTGTCCTTCTTCACCTCCCCACCACAGATGGCTGCACGTGACGGGTAGAAAACAATAAAAACTCACTTGATAGCAAAATCATCAACGCGTGCCTTAAGAAAATAAAACGTGCGCACGCTGTTGGGATTTTCGCAATGTGGATTAGCCGAAATGGCTCACACACACACACACGGACAGACACACAGTGACTAACACGCGCGCAGGCTTCTGCGTGGCCTGGAAACAATAGAGTCGATTCTGAGCGCCGGCCAAAATCTGATTAATGCAGCATAAAGTGGCTGACACATCAGCAGTGCGGGCGCCAAAAAAGGAGGAGATTCCTGCAGCTTGGAGGCGGATGTGCGAGTTCATTCGGCAGAGCGATATCGCCCGTGCCGAAAAATGGGCGCTTACCCTCATAAACGGCGGAGAAACCTTTTCCCACCCAGTTGCTGCTGCTGCGGAACTCGATCCAGAGCCGGCTGTCGGTGGAGATGATTGGCTCGGGGAGTTTGTCACCGCAAAAACGCCCTGGAACACAGGAGGGGTTTGAGGTGTGTGTGTGTGTGTGGGGGGGGGGGGGGGGGGTAAGTATCATACAATTTGAGCAGAATTACAGGATGATAAAACTGCCTCCAAAAACCTGATCGTCGCGCTGCTAGTTGCACTTCATGTTTTGATATACAAACAGTGCAACGTCACTTTCCTCTGCCTCGCTGGCTTTCTTTCTCTCTTCCTGAGCCATATGAGTGGAAACAAATCAAAACCATCCCGACCTCACCCCCCCCGATATCGCTTGAGTTGCCAAAACGTATGCTCACGTGGGACACGTCGGGAAGTAAACTCCTCAAATTCCAGATGGAAATTTGGTTGTGATGCAAAATCAAACGAATGACGACAGACATTTTGTTGGGAGGAGAATCGTGTCAAAATAGGACGATATAAATGAGCAACAACTCTTGTCTCCTGAAAGGCAAACTCCTTGCGTGGATCAAACTGACCATGGAGCGGCGCCTTCCTCCAATAGCCATCGCGGATTTCCACATGGTCATACCAGCACAGGTGGCTCCTGTATAGATCCATGGAGGTGAAGTTCAGAATGATCTTTAAAAACCAAGAGAGGGATGATTATTGACACTCCACGGGGACAAAGGTCACACAGCGATAAAACCTTGGAAGAGAGACAACGCGGGTACACGGAACCGTGTTTGTTGAAGAGCGCCGCGCGGCCGATTGGGCTTTTTAGCGGCGGCTCACCTTTTCTCCGGGCGTGACGGATATTCTCCAGATGCAGTGCATGTAGGCCGAGTAGCCGTTGGGGAAACCCGGAGAGGAAAAATTGCCGCTGCTATCCTGGAGACTGTCGCCACATCCTGTCCGCGGAGACAAACACACGAGGGGACGCGCGCGTTAAGGTCTGAGCCGTGAGCCATGTGGAACAGCAAATCAGTCCCAGGCCAAAACACCTCAGCCGCAAATTACGACCATCCACGCCGACACCTGCACAGGAACCGCAGTGCCGACGCCTATGTTGAAATCATAACACCAAAGAGTGACGCGTTTTCGGTTTGTGAGGCACTGACATTAGTCAGACTGACGCATTTCGAAGCCAAATGGATTGTCATATTTGCTAGTGAATCAGCAGCCTGACATTTATATTTTGAAGAAAAAAAAAAAAAAACGGACCGGTATTTTCTGACCTGATGTTTGAAGCAGATGTTTAAGCGACAGCGTTGGTCTTCATTTGTTAATTAGATCCTGTTTGGATTGGTAGTGCAGGTTTGAGAAATGTTCTAAGGTTACATTCCAACATTTGCCAAGTTTGGCTCTGATTCGGTGCAAAGGTTTGCCAATTCACAGCAGCTGCAGTTTCATTTTCCTCACCAGCATTTTAGTTCAATTATCTTAATGAATAGTCCATTGCATGAGAAGGCTTTGTGGAAGATAAAAGACTGGGAATTGTGATGGGTTTTTAAGCATGTGACAGGTTTGGAAATGTCAGAGCGCCAGCATATTCGACAAATGCTGAATCCGTCCGTCTTCGTGTGGCAGAATTCTGTCCGCCTCACCTTGCACTCCCTTAACTGCGTTTTTCAGCAAAACTCAATATTTTCCTCACAAATATTAAATATGTCATCCTGACTTTGGAAAAAAAAAAGCAGCATGCACATATTCAAAATGTCAGCGCGACAGAAACGGGCACTTCCCAATTCCGAGCCCCGTCAACCAGGTTCGTGTGGGATTGCGCAATCTGGAGTGAGGCTCTGCCTTCCCTGACCTTCTGCCCCTAAGAGCGTTTGAGAAGGAGAAAGGCAGATCTTTTATGTGAAACATATGGTGAGGCGCTCAGTCCGGATCAGGGGTGTCGGAGTTTGGGATGTTTCAGTGGAGTTACTTTCCATTTGGCTTTGACTTTTGTCCTTTAAATTGAGTTAGATTGAATTCGTTTCGAGAGCGAGTTCAAGTTTTTATTAGTTGGGTTTTTTTTTTTAAAATATAATTTGTTTCAGTTTAATTCATACTAGATTTATGTTTTGTTTTAGTTTTTCGTTTAATACATCGGGTTTGTTGGGTGCAAGATTTTTAAAAAGCTTTTCAAAGGTCGCAAAATGTTGCATAATAGAGTGAAATACAGTTCTCAAACAACGGTTTGACCCTCCTTCTTCTGTACGGACACAGCAATACTGAACTAAAATGAAAAGATTTCATTTTCCTCGTCGTTATTTTCGTGAGTTAAAATAACCTTGGTCCAGATGACGAGCTAAGAAATGAATCGATATGAGACACACTCTCTTGAAGCCCGGTCTGAAAATAAAGCCGGCCCTCTATAAATAACTCAGCTCTCGAGAGGATGTGATACATTATGTACGTGATGCTTCTGCTTAACTGGCAAAATTAATTATGCAAAGACTCGATGTTAATGCCGGCGCCGGGGGGCAAAAAAAGGGGAGGTTCGAGATGTATTTCATGAAGCGAAGTTACGGAGCGTAGATTTGTATCTCTTGTTATTTTAACTCACTTTGGAGAAATGAAAACACCTCCCCAACTTTTGACGCGAGTGCCTTTGCTCAACAGTGTGCCGGCGGCGAAACAAGGAACCCCCTTAATGATGAGTCGCGGACAACAATCCGAGAGGCTTAAACAGCACTTCGGGGCCCGGCGTAGGCGGTGATTAAACATTTCCAGGAACGCGATACACGAATGGGAGATCCGCGGCTGAGGAAGGTTTCTCTCGGTTTTCCTGGAAGAACATCGCTGCCGCCACATCATAAGGGGCTTTCCTCCCCCAACGCCCTCCTTGAGGGAGATGACGTTGAGCAAACACAGATGCACATACAGTAATCTGTGGATATATGCTGTATGGCTCCGTTTAAGGTTCAAAACCGCCATCTCGGGCCTCCGATGTAAAGCCCCAGCAGCTGGTTCGACTTTGCGAGCCCTCGCCGTGTTTGACAAGCGCCGCTATCCTGACCTGACCTGTAATTAACTGCGTGACATCAAATCGACACGGCCGACGTCTGTTCCTCGTGTACCGACGTTAAACGCCATCCGTTCTGTTTACACCAAGCGCAGTGTCAACAAAGTGCTTCGCCAAAGCGGCCGGCTTACGTAACCCTCCCTCGCCGTGTCGCGCTTCACTTTGTTAGCCATTTGTCCTGTCATGACCGGCGGGTATCTGGGACGACTTCTCGTCGCTGACCGGTGCTTGCGCTCCCTCTCCGCTTGGGAGTCTGGGACGCTGTAGTCAGGCAGTCGCACCACATCAATAAGTCGAGGATAGGCTATTCCCATCCAGTAGGAGATACATCGAGGGAAAGCAGGACAACTGCAGATCTCTCACGCAAGTGCAAAAATAGACAAGGGAGGGGAGAGAAAAAAGAAGAAGAAGAAAAAAAAAGCCCACAGCAGACAGGATCTGCCGTTTTGGTCTTACTGGAGCATTTGTAGAGTTTGCGTGCCTGTGCGATATCCCCTTTGCTAAGTCTGGTTCTCTGGCCAATGGGTGGTCGCACACCGTTCACATCGTAGCGCGGCAGGATGGTGTCCAGGAAGATGCCCCTGCGACGCATAGAGAGGGAGACGGACGGACGTTAGTGCCACATGACCCTTGAGAGCCCGTTCCGACAAGAACGGAGGATTTTGTGCGTGTGCGAGGGGGGAAGACGTCGCCTTCCGGTGTGGTTTACGAATGACTGGAAACAATGCGCACAGTATAGAATGTGCACAAAGCCTGCTCAGAAACGCTGGATTTTAATCCAGTTTCAACCTAAGACCGCTTAACTACGACCAAGTTGTTGTGCGAACCCGGTGACCCCGACGCGCACTATTTATCCGTCCCTTTAAAGTGATGTAAATATGAACAATAACGGATTGTTGTGTGCATTACTTTCATTGTTTGAATCCGCTTGAGCTTCTCTCCTCGTGGTGTTTTTGCTTTTCATGCATATGTTGTCTTTTCACAGAATTAATTTTTATGCAATACAGTGGTGCCTTAAGACATGAATACGTTCCAGCGCCCCCCCCCCCAAAATAGAGGATTCAATTGGCCAATACTACCAGTTACCCCCAAAATGGCCATTTTTTTAAACAACATATTACAGCATAAGACAAATGACATTCAAACAGCCCCCCCACCCCCACAAAAAAAAAAAAACCCCAACAAGATCAGGCGATTGAATCGTAAAACAAATTCTACAGGACAAAGGACTGGTATTGTAAAACAGTCAAATGTTCTGCAAGTAGTCCTCCTCTTTATTATTGTAAGCATGAAGGGAACAAAAACAAAGTTATTTCATTCAATATACATTTGGTGAATTTATCGTCCGATTAATAGGTTAACTGAATTTGATTCTGTCAAATATTAGGAGGAAGTATAATACAGTCATGCAGACAAGAGTGACTCAGTAAGATGGAACGTTATTCGTTATTTAATGCAGAGGATAAAGAAGACACGGTTGCGACAGTCAGTTTTGTTCTATCTTCAGTCTACAAGTGTTGCTGCACTGCTGGTGTTCAAATATCCATTTAAAAGCCTTTGAACGCCGCCACGCAGATGCTATTTGATAGCCCGTCGATGGTCTTTCCCATCGTGTGTTAGCAAGAAACGAGCGGACTTTAAAGAAATGTTGTCTCTTTGTTTTATGTTTGGTGAGTAAACTTTAGACATCTTCAAGTCTCTTTGTGAAAGAATCGTTTTCTATCCGCAAACGTGCCGCTCGCCGTGAGCGGAGTTCAAAGCCGACCGTGCTCGCATTTCCAATTGTTAAATCGCAAGTCAAGGCAAAAAGTCCGGTCGCTCTAATCTCAAGGTGCCGTCAAACTTGCTCAAGGATTCAAGTCATCCACGAATTAATTCCACCATAGACTCACCACAGAAAAGAGTCAAATCACAAAGCACGACAAGAAACTGTTACCAAACTTGGCACAACATTTCTCTCACCTTACTCATTTGTTCATGACAAAAAGAAGCCAGTAATCACATTCCTGGCTTGTACATCGCAACTTATCATTAACCTGAATCAACACGCACAGCCGCACCTCTATCAGCATTAATTACTCACACCGAGAGTTGGGTCGAAAAGAAAAATGCCATGAGACTTTCCTCATATAAAGGAAAGTATAATTGCAGCGGGGACCGTTCGGCATATAAACCGTATACAGTTCTGGCATTGAGGCCGCCCTCTTCATAGGAGTAATAGTCATACGTACAAAATCATATCAGTCTAAAATGAAAGACGTCGAAACCAAAAAGGTCAGGTGCAGCATATTTGGTTGGACAAAAGGCCACGAGAAAAGAAGTACGTCTTAAAAGACTCTTTTCACACTGCAGTCTCATTTGACACTTTGCTCGTTTCTCATCTCCATTTTTTTTTTCCTCCGAATATTGGCGAGCAGCGGCCCGGTTCCCCTGATCGTTCCCATGGTGACGTGCCGATCAATGCCAGGCATGTGCAAACACTGCCGCCTGAGCTAACAGTTTTTAGACTCTTCCCGCTTGCTTGTCTCTCTTTGAGCCTCCGCAAGCCCGTATGCTGGTTCTCTGAGGGAAGGGGGGGAAAAAAAAAAACTCCACTCGAGCCAATGTCAGAGGAGACAAAGGGCACACTGGCAGGTCTCTATTTGAGTTGGCAGCGCTCCACGGGCTGATCCAAAAAAACAATTTGGAGTAAAGAACTCTCATCTTTGGGGCTAACGCAACACAGACAAAACCGATGGCGTTGAGGCTCACTTGTCCCGAGAAGACAGCAAAACATTAAGAGGAAGCATGAAATCTCGCAAACAATAGCCCAGAGTGAAAGCCTCGGCTTCCCACGGTGATTTACTGTAAAAAAAAAAACGGGCTGCTCGGGGATCGACAACGAAAGACACTGGCCACAGGTGGATGAGCCAATCGGCGCTCGGGAAAACGCGCTCGGGGTGATTCGTGGAAAGCGAACCGTCTTCAAGCAGAATTGCGCAAAGCATCCCTGAGCAGCGGCAGTCATTCCTCTCACGTCTTGACTGATCAACACAAATCCACCAATTGGGACGGGATCCACGCCCAAGTGAAACCGGACCAAGGGAGATTATCAGCCTAACATAGTTGTGTTCAAAGTAGCCAGCGAACTTTGGGGATCGCGAGGTTAAATCCACATCTTGACCCAGTGGGAGCGAAAAGACTGCAGGCCGACAAAGTTGGATCAAGTATTCTGCCAAAGGTTTTCCCGATTCATCAGCTTGCAGAGGCTTTTCTTCGGGGGTGCCGCAGCCCAAGGCTCGCTGGATGTTTTGTTACCCTCTGCCAACTGCCGCTTCCACCAAGGAGCTCATGTTTTCATCCTGGCTTGGTTTTACATTTGTGACGTGCGACAAAAAAAAAGATTCCCTAAGTTTTCGAAGGCCAAGGAAAAGCCCAGGGTGGAAAATGTGGCTCCAATTTGATGCGATATGAAAGTCCTGATTTCTTATTTTTACACTTGATTAGCGCAGCCAACTTGAATTTGGAGTCATCCAATCCTCCCGAAAAAGTCTCCAGTTGGTGAAGAACACCGCTCCTATTCTGGCCTTTCCTCCATTGGCTACATGGGCGCAATCAAATTAATTTTAAGATTCTGCATTTTTATTAATTTTTTTCAAACTCGTTAGAGCATAGGTGTCAAATTCAAGGCCCAGGGGCCAGATCTGGCCCGCCACATCATTTCATGTGGCCCGCGAAAGCAAATCCATTTCCATGATGCTTACTAAAAGTTGTACCAAAATTTCAACTTCTCATATGTAACAAATAAGTGAGATATTTTCAGCTTTTTCCTGAGACCAAACCTCTCATGATAGTAACTTACACAACAGTTGAACAAACCGTTATTCTTGGCGCCTTTTCTCGGGTTTCAGTCAGAACGGCCCTCCAAGTGAAACGGGAACTAAAATGTGGCCTGCTACAAAAATGGGGTTGACACTTTAGACACTCTGAAAACTAAACATAAGATTCCGACAACCCGCTAACTGTCCGATTAAATTCACAAAAAAATAAATGGCATTACCTTTGTCTTTTGTTGTCATTTGTTCATGTGTAAATAAATAAATACAAATAATCAGCAAAAAAATGGCAAAAAAAAGTAACCCCAAAGCCGATGCTTGCCAATTTAAATAAAGCTAATATTGGCTGGCCGATTAATTGGTCAGGCCCTAAGATGTCATGATCAATTTTATTATGCGTCATATTAGATTTGAGTTACGTGCAGCGCTATGTTTCAGTCGTGATTGTTTTTAAAGGGCTTTAAAATTCCCGTCGGTATCTACAGTTCGATGAATCCCGAATGGGGCCTCCGGTTTCTGGGAATCCTCGTGCTCACGTGAGAAGGTTCCGTAGGAACCGAGCCTCTGATGACACCCGTCAAGCGTCATCGGTGACCAATTTGTTCTGCATGCTCGAACGGCGCATGCGCTAAGGGAACATTCAGTGCTTTTCAGCAACGCGCCTGGCAGTCAGCAGGGATGAAATAGAACCGCGTAGAGTTCATCTCTGCTGAATATCGCCGACTATCATAAAACGACCGTTACGTACGTAACTGCATTCCGTGCGGCCTCGGACGGTCAGTAGGGACGAAACAGAATGCGGTTCGCGTCGATGAAATTTGGGTTGCTTTGAACTTGGCTGAGGTCAAGCGGTTTCATTTATTCGGCGTTCTGCGACACAGACGGGGGTCCAAAAGAGTGGGCCTGCTCCACGGCTTCGCACGTCGGTCTGTGGCCTGCCGGTGGCGGGGTCGTTTGGCTGGCGTGCTTTCTGTAGAATCTGCAGAGGAGTGAGGGCCGCATCTGACACTCAGACGGGACGCCTCGGCGTTCACGCGGCAGGCAGGTCGAAAGCCAGACTGACCTAGACAGTTTTTACTGTCTAGGTCACTGTAACCACAAAGAGTGCAATTCAAAAATGAAAAGGTTTCCGGTGCATAGGGGACGACAAACCTGTACGTAGCGAATGCCCTTCGATGCCATACTATTTTCCGATAAGTCTAGACCATAAAAACAAAACGCAGCCAAAGCAAATTTCACCTCGACACTAAGCGGAGCGCATTCCTGACCTATAGCCACGGTCGGGCGGGCGGCTCGGCGCATTGGCTCGCGCCCAGCCGCAGAGTGTGTTTAGACAAAGATTCTCTCTCGGCTTCCTGGAATCCGTCTGCTCGCAGAGAGCAGAGCAGCTGATTTGAGAGCAGGCGCGTACACCGGGAGACTCGAACACAAGGCACTGGAGAGACATTGTGGCTCTTGGAGAACAAAAGAGCAGCTCACAGCTGGTTCTCATATCTGGCTGGGGTCGTGATGATCATAGGCCAGGCTCACTCATTTTGTTATTTTGAGTTGCGTGTGACCAGATATCACATTACACCCACTCTGGCTGCTCCACGTCAACCCTTTTTTTTTTCTTTCTGATTTAGGTAGAAGCCCGCATCATCTCGAATGATTGTCGACTGCAGCTGCAGCCCCGCTTCCTCTTTTTATCTATACAAGAGGGCCAAGGGTCATCATGTGGTTTAAATATGCTGGGGATATTTGTTAAAAAAAAAAAAAAACTTCTACCTTCCGTTGCATGACCTCTAATCTGTCAAACTGAATCGGAAAAAATTATTTAATATTTTCGAGAGGGGAAGTAAACACACACCTGCCAGCATTTAAAGTGATTCTAGCCGATTAAAGTTCAGCTGTTGGAGAAGACAGCTCACACCGAAGTCACATCCGACGGTCAACAGCACAGATGAGACTCATTTGCAACACTTACCATCCAATGACACGTTTGAAAACGCCACTTTGTGGTGAGCTGCTTTTCTGAGTACAACCGATGACTAAAAAGCCAGAATTGACTCATCTTCTTCCTACATGGCGACTTTGGCTCGACAGTCAGTCCTCCAAATAAAGAAACACTTAAGTAACAAACCAGAAGCGATTCGACATCAGCGAGTTTAGCAAAGTGGATGGAATGCGGCCCACCGGGTTGCAGTGGGGCTTTCCCCACGCCGAGACAACGAGGCACTCTAAGTGGCCATGCCATGTCAGATTAAAATAAAAGCCCCCCCCCCCGCCTCGCTTTTCCATCTTTCTATGTGTCGTGCACACACTCCCAGCCAACAACGAGGCACTCTAAAGCGGTCACACCGATGGAATTATCTAAAAAGAAGATGGATTTTCAGGGTGTAGACATAGCTAGTTAAATTTTCAGCACATCACAATTGGAGGGGCGACTCATGACATTAAAAAAAAACAACAACAACAATAGGAAAACCGAAACGCTGGAAACAATCTCATGCCATATCGCCACCCTTAGAGACCACATTGTTTGTCATGATGGTGATCCTTGGAGAGCTTAGTACAGGGGTGTCAAACTCGTTTTTTGTCGCCGGCCACTCTCACGCAGTTACGGCTTCCCTTGGAGGGCCGGTGCAAAATCTCAACGTGATTTATTAGCCATGACTATTTGACATTTCGGTTCAGATTTCAACAAGAATTATGATAGTTGACACACATGATTTGCTCCCGCGGGCCACATAAAATGACGTAGGGGGCCGGATCTGGCCCCCGGGCCTTGACTTTGACACCTGTGGCTTAGTATTTCTGCTGTGGTACGTGGCGTAAAATGTTTGTGAACATCCCTTTTCCATTCACTACCACTTTAATTGGATAGGTACCTTGAAAACGAGTTTTCAGCCATCGCCTTGCCACGATGTGACTGATCATCAAAAACCTCGTCAAAAAGGTTTTTACTGGATAACGAGTCAGCGGACCAACTTTTACGAGAGACTGCACGTAGCCCTGAAATTGGCGCACAAAAAAAGCGAGGCCGCCGTTGCTATGTGGGGTTGATGCCACTTGATGAGGGGTCTGCCGCCACAAAAGCAGCACGAAAGCGGGACGGTGGCTTTGATTTAAACTTGCTGCGGCAAGCGGCTTGCACATCCCAGATACTTCGTATAGAGCTCGGAAAACTTGGCTTTTACTTAAAAGGGAAATTTCGCTCATCTAGCTTTCTAGCTCCGCAATGCGGGCCCAACGTGGAAACGCTCGAGTATTGATCATTTTACTCGATGGTTTCATCGACCATATCGTCCGCTGGCTCGGGGACACATTTCGCAAAAGTGTCGAGTCTGCACCCCATGCAGGACAATCATGACAGTGTTTTGTCACCAAGACAGCAGTGCAACAATTGCCGGAAGTGCTGCACAGGGAGGAGTCTCGGGCCCTTGCCTTCTAGTCGGCTTTTCTGTTTTTGGTACAAAGTGAAGAAGAAGAAAAAAAAAGACAGGATTTCTTCTTTTAATCAAGACAATATATTACTAGCGTTGGAATCTGTGAAAAGGAGCAGCTGTCCAAATATCGCACAAATCACACTGGTTCAGTGCTGTGCTGGAGGATGACAAGAAAATAAAATCCCAGAGAAGAGGAGACGGGCTCTTTTCATTTAAAAAACAACCCACCTACTTTACTAAAATGTTTTCATAGACGCTCTCAATGCTAATGTGCAAGCACTGACAAAAGAAAGCCGACACGCAAGTTGGAGTTTCGAAAACTCGATATCTTCAAAGTGGATCTTTTTTTTTTTTTTTCACGTGTGCCTGCTTTCAATCTCAGCGATGCTGCCACGTCCAATGGAGAGGACACCGATGCATTTGCAGACATTCTGTATACAGCTATGAAACACGAGGTGCACCCACGGAAAACCAGATGAGAGCCTAAAAAGGTTGCTGAGGGCACAGCATGACTTGACCAAAGACGAGTTTTCATGCGAGGTGGAACGGAGCGCAACTTGGCTTGGCTCGTACCTGGAGAACGTATTCCGGGCATAGTGCATGATACTGTCGAAATCGTAGACTTCTCCTAAGGAATCCACCTCCCCGGGCTCCATTTTCAAAAAGTTGTACTCCTGTCCTGTGAAAGGGCAAAAAAATAAATAAAAATTGAATTGACCACATTAGGTACACATCGAAAAAAAAATAGACAAAAGTCCTACTGGGTAGATAACGATCAGGTTTTTTTTTTTTTTTACACTGCCAGAGCAACATTGTGCAAGGAACATGAAACAGCACTTAGCTCTTGCTGTTCTTGCCAATGTTCTAAAATGTACCTGGCTGAATGTTGTCTCTGATAATGCTGACGTGTTCGTCTCGATCGGGCCGCGTGTGTTCGTGCCAGAACCCGATCACGTGTCCCAGCTCGTGCACCACGATGCCAAACTTGTCGCAGTTCTTCCCAATGGAAATGGCCTGCGGGCCTCCTCCGCGGCGGCCCACGTAGGAGCAGCACCTGCCAATCATTGAGACAGACACACAGAGGCGGCGTCAACGGGATAAGATTATCGGGTCGCAGACTTGGCGGCTTTGGAAATGAAACAACACCGAAGTGAAAGCGACGGAAAAATGAGAATTGAGTGATGTCATCGATCTCAATCACCTTTCCTCTACTTATGGAGCCAGATGAGGATAATTCATATGTACAGAGCGGTGACATTCAATCATTTATCGGTGCGCCGCCGCAGATGCGGAGGGTCTAGCGCTCCCTCTCCGCGTGACATTAAAAGCTTCGGGAAGGGGAGGACGGGCGCACGCATGGCGGCCCGTTCGAGCCAGACGGCGCTCTCTAATTACCACAAGGCCAGCCAGGCTCTCATGAGCCACGCCTTGAACTTTGCAAAGGACAGAGGGGGGGCCTGCTCAATATGCGTCAGACTCGGGCATTCCCGCTGCTAACCGCTGCCGCCAGCGTGGATAATGCCATCCCTGTTGGAACATCGGGGCCGCTTACCGAGCTAAAAATGGCTCGCGACCGCTGACTGGAAAAAAAATAATAATTCTGTCTGATAAACGACGTCCCCTTTCCGTCGAGCGCTCCGTACGGAATGACAGGCAGTTCGTCAGGTCAGAGGGTTTGACAGTCCAAAAGTGTCGTGTTGTTAAAAACCGCGCTGTATTGGAGACAAAAAAAAATGAAAGAGAATGTGAGGAAACAACCTTGGCCATTGTCATTAAGGAAAGCGCCGTCGGACTGAATTTGCGTGTTGAGTGTGGTGTGTTGGTGTGCCTTTAAGGGGCGGGGCCCAGTCAGTGGCATCATCAAGAGTCCTTGCATTTTGTATTCCTATGTGTCTCCGTGTGGTCCTGCGATTGGCTGGCGACCGGTTCAGGGTTGCCGACTGCCCGAAGGCAGCTGGGATAAACTCCAGCACCCCCCGCAAACCCGTGTGAGGATAAGCAGATTAGAAAATGGATGGATATATTTATTCACTGCAAAAAATAAAAAATTTAAAAAATCTGCGCAACCGACAGCTCGTAACTTGTACATTTATAAATCATGGTACTACTGTCGTCCTAAAATGAAAAGACCCCATCCAATGAGCTTGTGAATGGTTTCTTGGCAACAACAAACTTCCCGTCCTGTTTAAAGGGAAACGCCAAGTGGACACTTTGAAGGTCATTAGCCCATTTCATCCCAAACTTTTCCCAGACATTTAAAAGTCAAAATCAGGTGTCATTGGTAGGTAGCCCTTTTAAGTCATCACAAAGAAAAAATGTTAGAGCCCTACAAATGAAATCATTGTTGTCCTTCACAAATGTGACCGGTGGGATTAAATGGGCTAAAACGGTGTCAACAGGAGCGAGCGGAGGCTGCGGAAGTCTCCCCCCCCCCGGCTGGGTGCGGCGGTGCGCAACATGCATGACACAAGCGCCCGGTGATGAAGAGATACGGGAAGCGTTCTGACAGGCCTCCCTTTCTCTCTCTCTGAGGGCCGGTACAAGTCTGAAAGAACAGCTCACACAGAGACCGGGAAGAGAGGAACAATGGTGAAAAGGCCAGCGAGCAGGGAGCGAGGAAACGCACACGGGCGTGAAATCATTAGCCGGCAGCTGAAGAAGGCTGAGCGGGAGCTTTTATCGGAGCGACGAACCCCCCACTGACTCACCCACATGGCCGGTAGGTGAAGACAATGTAGCTCTCCTCCTGCGTCCTCTCGATAAAGGTCACGCAGGTGTGTTTCTCCCAGTGCCGCATGGCTTGGCGGAATATCGCCCGCTGACTGCCTGGATGGGACGAGACGGAGCGTGAGACGCCCCCACACGTGGACGAAGAAAAGCCGGCGTGCGGAGTC
This sequence comes from Hippocampus guttulatus, assembly GCF_054856545.1. Classification (NCBI taxonomy): domain Eukaryota; kingdom Metazoa; phylum Chordata; class Actinopteri; order Syngnathiformes; family Syngnathidae; genus Hippocampus; species Hippocampus guttulatus. The sequence continues at coordinate 19,207,618 of NC_141265.1, forward strand.
ATTTCACCTTCAGCGGCTTGGTCAGCGCCGGTGGTCGCAACAGGATTCTAAACATACCGTCTCACGAAGGATTTTTTATTATTTTTTTCCCTTTGCGCGGTACATTTCGAACTTAAAAGTTGTTTCTCGCACGTAGCCGTTTTCCCTTTCATCGGGTTGAAATGAAATGACATCTCCAGATACACAAACATCTGGACCGCATTGGAAGCATGTGCGATTATTTTCACAAGAAGTTTGAACTTACCACTAAAGTTACCGCTGATGACATACGGAATAACACCTTCGGGCCAAACGCGCTCAGGTCTGGACGTGGCGGCCCGTTTCCTGCGGCGAGAGCCTTGTCGGCTTTGGCTATTCTGATTGCTTGATGCTGAGAAAAAAAAATTTAAATTGGAGATTCAAAGAGAAGCCGGACAAATTTGTTGACCACAAAAATGCTGTTGAGGGAATGGAAAAAAGTGCACTCCCTACGATCACAAAACTATGGCGAGAAAAATCACAGCTTGCTGCGTTCTGCTCTGAATTAATGAAGCCGAAAGCTATTCTTTGTTTTTTGTTTTTTTGCTTTTGTCTGTTGTCTCCTCCGTTGTGAACGAGGAATTGTGACACGACATCGGTTCTGGATACAAAATGCATTCGGGCTTGTTTGAACGAGGTGGTGCGCCGACTCTCGTCTCTTTATGAGATGACAGACGAGCATCGATTTTGGATTTTAAGCTTTTCAAGATACGCTGACCACTTGCTTAAAAGATGCCTGATGAAGAATAACGAGCCCCGTTTATTTCTGAAAACAATCATCTCATCCTGCTGTTTTAAAGGCGTTGGAAAGCTACATCAGCACTTTTTTTCAACTCATATATTACACCCCCCCCAAAAAAACATACACATGGCGGCCACAACATGAATGTGCTTGCTGGAACATGTACGACTGTAGTTGACACCAATTTGAATCTCCCGGCTGTTGTCCAAACAGCAGTTTTCCATTTCGGCGCCAATCCCACCGAGCGGGTGAACAATCGCGAGTGTTTTTTCGAAAGGCAGCGAAAGTTGCGCTCACGTCAGAGTTCGTCCGGGTGCGTTCAACGTCGCAAGTGTTCGCCAGATGTTTTGGCAGACGCTCGCCTGTACTTTTCTTGTCGCGAGAGAATTTTGAACAAATCACCTGCGAGTGTGATGCAGTGCTGCTATTTTTAATCAACGGTGGACCATGTTATGGCAGAGCAGATGCTTTGAAACCCCAGCTTGATTTTGCATAGTTTTTTCTTTTTGGTTTGTTTTATTTTTACCTGCGCTTGTACGATTAACGCTCCGGACGGTCCTGGAGGCCAAATCTATGATTCTATCCACTTTAAATGATCGTAGGTCCTCCTCATCCAGAGCGATGTCTCCCAGAAAGGCGGCTGAAACAGACACAAAAAAAAATACGGCACAGGTCAGATGACTGGGAAGTAGAAAGCGCGCCTCGCCTGAGGCTTTTCCTGCCGCTCAGACTGAGTGGGCTACATGCACGGCTTGTCAACAGATCAAAATAAAAAAATCTTCATTGACTGCTTACGGACCGAGACACCGAAATAGAGACGTGAATGTTTGGTTCGCGGGAAGGCCGGCTTGTCTGGAGGAGAGAAATGTAAGCAACATATTGCAAAGGGGGGAGGGGGGGCGGCGGCTTCATGGAAAAAAAAATGTATGAACTCAGTACGCCGGCTATCCGTAAAACTAATGCAGACAAGTTCAGACCAGATTCGCGAGAAGACTACGTACTGCGTGCCCGGATAGTTAATAAGAGTCATCAAATATGAGGTGACACATTGACACCGCCTCCACCAAGTAATGTGGGGCACCTTGAACACGTATTAGCTTTTTAATGAGGCCAAGGAGAGGGGAAAAAAAATAACCAAACGGTCCCACTTTACGAGGAATGCACTTTATGGGATTCCTGACTAAATGCCCCATTTCGATGCAGGAAAGGGCTCGGGGTTTTCTCCTCAGAGACAAGGCGCTCACTTTAACAAGCTTTTAACACCAGCACGTTTCCACAATTTATAGCCTGACTTGTATGCAGGCACCGGTGTGGGGGAGGTGGCGGGGGTTCTCGGTTTGAAGCAGCAGAGGGTGGGCGGGGGGGGGGGGGGGGACAACGCTCTGATGTCCATGACTGAAGCGGAGAGAAGTACGAGAGCGGAAGGCAAGAAAGATGGCACAGGACCCGCACCGGCGCCGTGAATAGAGAAGGCAGATGTGGAGCCCAAAAGAAAATGACAGCCCTCTGCGTGCACGCTTCCGGGCCACTGAGGTGGACCAGAATCCAGAGAGATTATTCCATCGAAAAGCCAACGCCAGTGATTTTTCCCTTGGTTGATTTTGAACTTCAATGTGTCATCCCCTGAAAGGAAGCCGACTTACTGAAGATGTAAGACAGAACTGGCAGATCTGTGGATACATTGGCTTTCTCTTAAGCACAGAGAGAGAAGATATGTCAAGGTTGAGGGAAAAAAAGGGAAAAAAAGAAAAAAAAGGATGCTTCTGGATTGCCACGAAGAACAGCTTGGAATTTCTTGCGGGCAGTTGAAATCACCACATCAGTGGATGGTTGGAAGTGACAGCAGAAAACAGCGACAAAATCAGGTCATAAAATTAAATTGAACCGCAGGGGCCGGTTCTTTTGTTTCACTCTGGAAATAATGGTGAATAAATCAAATCGGTTTCAAGTCAAATGGGGGAAATAAAAAAAAATCATCCTGCATGGTGGGGAAAAAAATAAATAAGTGATTGACACACTGTCATAACTTGATCATTTTTACAACACTAATTAATACTTAAATTCTTCTGTACAGTGGTAACTCTACTTACAAAATTAATTGGTTTCTGGAAGAAATTTCTCAACTAGAAAATTTTGTAAATAGAGACGCGCTTTCCATGTCATTGCCGGAATATGTACAGGATGTTGCGTTCAGGAAACTCTGAGCTGCGAGTAGCAGCCCATGACTGTATTTTTAACCTTTCGTATCTTGAAATTTCTTCCGTAACAAGAAGGCAACATTTTCCTGTCGAGGCGTCTCGCAATTTCAACATTTCGAATCAAAAGCCGTTCGTAAGTAGAGGTACCACTGCATTGTTTTTCCAACGCAAAACTATCATCATAGAATGATTGAATTTGGCATAGGCTCGTCCATCCGCTCAAGTACAACACAACAACGTGCGACTTTACACAAACACCGACACCGTGATCCTTTTGCACCGCATTGAAAAATCATTCGGGTTTTCATTCCCTCGTAGAACAATCGCTGAAGGCCTCGACAGGATCGTCGGGAGCAGACGAGGAACCCGGCGATAGCCTCGGGGGAGGGGGGTTCGCCTTTGCGCGCTTCGACGGCTTTGAGAGGAGATGATAATTCTCTCCAAGAGTCAAGAGCAAACGCGAGCAAATCGTTCGCCCCGGCAGGTCGCGGGGGGGGGGATGCACGTGACCGAACGACGGCGTTTGGAAGGAGAGGTGAACGGCAGCAAGAAGACGAGGAGGTGTTGAGGCCGATGACAAGACGGGGCATGCTCAGGGCAGGCTTGAATTCCAGAGGTCAGAAACCATCTTTCATGTGAGCTTGCACTTAAAAGACACACCGCTCACACAAAAATGACACGAGGGGGCAGGGGGGGGGGGGGGCGCTACCAGATGACAGAAACACAAACGCTATCGTTTCATCTTCATTTTGGTTTGATTCCTGGAAGGGAGTGTTGAAAAGAACAATCTGTACTTTTGTTCCAAAGACGCGAACAATCGGCTGGCATTTTATCGATCGCCGGGCAGGCTGAGGACAAACCACAAGTCCAGGACGCATTATCGATTTGCAGCGTGTCGGACATGCTGCGCTCTGCGCAGACAGAGGGCGGGCGGCCTGCCAGGTTCGCGTGGGGCCGTGCGCGCCGCCCGTGGCCGAAGACCAAGCATCCAGCGGAGCGCCGGGGACGCGCTCGCTAATCCGCCATGTCATTGTTCTCAGACAACAGCGCTGATTGAAGTGAGCAAACGAACGGCAGGGCGGCATTAGAACTCATTCCGAGTTCCCCCCCCCTCCCCCCCTTTTTTCCCCTCCCCCCTCCCCCCCAGGCGCGGCAGTCGTCCTGGAGACACAATGGCGGGTTTAAAAGAAGGGATTTCAAATTAATCCCCTTGTCGCCTCGTTTTAATTATCCACAGAGATGATTTTTAGGCAGCTCGCACTCGACTGCGGGCCGGGATTGAGGACAGGCTCCGGAGAAAGCTTGATGGAGCCGCCATCTCCATACAAAGCCTTCTAATGAGGGGACGTGTCAACACAGAAGAGTCGGCGCAGATTGGGGCCCTGCAACAGATGGCTTCCCACACATTACCTAAATGACAACATCTGGAGTTATCATCCTAATATCTGCACTGATTGGCACTATTCTCGCCAATTTTTGCTCAGTCCTCCAGTTTCACACACGCTTTTTCGCCAAAGACCTTCATACGATGCCATTCGATTGAACTCAAGTCATCGATTTTTGGAAAGCACAATTTCACATTTCTGCCAATCCCAGCCCCCCCGACCCCCCAGTTAATCTAGACCGTCATAATCCTCATCTCGGTCTCTCGCCTCCCTCTCATCTTCCATCATATTCAGTCAGATTATACGGCAGATCTCAATCAAATGAATCCCATTTGATTCATGTCACGCCAAAAGCCGTCGACCTTGGCGGTGTCAAACACAAACACACCGGGATTCCAAATAAATCCCCTCGCTTGAATACCAGACTGTGACATCTGCCACTGAAACCTGCCCAAACGTCAACCCTAAGCCTATACAGACACTAAGCGGCAGACTATATTTAGAAGATTGGTTAAAACTGCTCCGTGACTTGCAAGCCACTCGGCATGCGAGACCCACCGACGAAGGATGAGCCAGCCGGCCGGGGCAAAAAGTAAGGCAGGAATGCATGACAATAGCCTGGCACCGCCTTTCGCAAGCTGTGTTTGATAACAAACGCCGCATTTGAATCCCAATTGGAGCCAGCTGTGTGTTGCGTTAAGGCGATTAGCATTTGATGACGGCGTTAGCATCGCTTTTTCGCTTCCATTCCGTCCACCTTATTCCCGAGGGCTCTCATGGAGAAGCGATGATGAGTTGAGGTGTTCGCATCAACTTTGGAGATTGATCACGGGGCAACGTGAAGCTTGTTGACAGCAAGCGTCTAGTTTTACTGAGATAGAGATCATGACTTTTGTCAACAGTCCTACGTGACCAGCAGAAACGGATGTTGTCTGTAAAACTTTTTGAGGTTTTAAGATGCCGACAGTTTAAACACCTTGAAGGACATTTTGATGTTGAACTTGAAAAGTCAACCAGCATCATGAAACCGATCGTGTCGGACTTCAGACGTCCCACTGGACATATGCAGTAGTTAAGATGGCAAAGTTAAAGCCCCCTTCTTGGCACAAGAGTACTTCGAAAAAGGCATCCTTCATTTTGGAGCTGGCCTGGCCTAGCCCAAACGTCTCCAGTTGCCATCTTAACTGGAGCAGATAACTCCGAATCTGTCCTCCATTCACTGGCTGTCAGTGCAAGCTCATTTTCTTCGTGTTTAAATCTTGAAATGTTCTTGCCCCACCTTATACTTCTCGGAGTTGCTCCTCCCCTTTGCTGCCGCCCAGGTCGACTGACCAGCTACTTCTGGAAATGCTGAAATCTTCGCAGAAGATCAGAGGGAGGGTGTCGAACTTTTTCTGCTGCTCGGCCTGCGCTTTGCAATGACCTCACTCTGCATATTAGCCAAACGTCATCGCTGTCCATTTTTAAAAAAAAACTTGTCTTATAATTCATTTTCACTCCTTGGCTTTGAACAATGATTTTTTTCGATGATTTTCTCTTTGGTTTTTTTTTTGAAGGCCTGATTGTTTTTTGTTTTTTTTGTTTTGGGTTTTTTTTTAGCATTTTTGCTCTGTTGTTTTAATACATCAACTCATTCCAACACAAGACAAAGAGAATGACATCGAAATGCGTACGGCATTTTGTTACGCGTGTTGTTTTGGAAGCGCTCTATAAATAGGGTTGTTTGTCAAAGCGGCACCTGCGATTTCCTCCGCAATTATTTTGCTTGACATTCGCCTAACAAGACAATTTGAGCGCAAGGTGGGAGAAACGAGCCAATTTGCTGAGCTGCTCAGTTGAGAAAGGTACACAAGGTATAATTAGAAAAGAAGCTCTGGCCTTGGTCTCATCCGCCACAGTCGGAGATTCGAGTAATTATCTTTGCAGAAGCCTCGAGTCTCATTCGCCAAAGCTGAGATGGAAGACCGTCAGCGCAATGCAGCTTGGAGCTTAATGACTCGAGTGAGAGCGACCCGAGCTGCAAAGGGCGCCCACGTTGCCTTCAAGGTTTCACGCGACATCAAGCCCGTCAGCGGATTGAATTTCACAGCTCATCTCCGCCACGAATTACCGATACGCCTCCTAGTCCAAGCAACCTATCGACTGCTTATTTGGAGTTTTTCAAGTGCGCAAAACGCAGCACTCCAGCACCAGTATAGATGGCTGCAATGTTTCATTTTGAGTTCTAAAAACGTTTTAGGATGAACTGCCTCGGCGGCTCTCGCGTGTTCTTATCGCCTCACGGTTACCGGAAACGGCATCAAAGTGGCTGTGAATAGTTTGAAAGAAAATCACCGGTAAAGAATGAAGCAATGACTGTTAAGCTCCTCATTAAAGCAAGCTAATTAGGCATCCGTTGAGCCGTTTTAAATTAACCCCACCCCACAACCCAACCCCCGACCTCCACCCCAACCATCCGAAGCATTTGTTCCTGCTCGGGCTCCGCCATCAGACTTGTGATGCAAGATTAGTTATGACTTAGCGCTGACGACAAACATATTGTTCCGACTAATGCACTGAGACCACGCCAATAGATCGCGGGCCCTAATCACCTCAACCCTGCCGAGAGAGAAGCGGCAGGGGTCCTGTCATGTAAAAAAATAAAATTAAAAAACACCCTGAGTGGGCTCCCTCTCTATAGGGCCTGCGTTCCATAATAAAAGAAAAAGAATCTGCTCGAGTGATGCTTGAAAGGCCCATCAGGAAGTTCGACAGACAGCCCGATGGCGTTAGCTGCGCACCGCCAAGGAATGGAGCTGCATTGTGGACGGAAATAAGCTGTGCGGTTGTTTTAAAACAGGCGACGTGTAATTCTCTTTCTTTTTTGGTATCAGTTTTCACCAAGTGTATCTGCCAAACTGCTGCTTGTCGGGAAGTGATTTGAGTCACTGCTGACATTACAACGCTTGCATCTCAAAGTCAATGCTCTCAAGACAAAGCAAAACAAACAAAAATAATCGGTCAAAAGATGGCTCGTATCTGGGGAAAAAACAAAAAAAAGAGAATCAAAAGTCGAGTCATTTCAATCTCGAGGCAGCACCATACTTCATACGGTCTGAAAAAAAAAGTGGTATGGGGGCTTCCCGACTAAGCACATTAAAAGGTCTTGTCTTCTGATCCCGTCAACGTGTGATCATGAAACAGTGACAGTGAGGCAAAGTGGCGCAAAAGGAGTTGTGACCATCTCACTGGAACACGTGGCCAACTGGAGGGCTCGTGTGTGTGTGTGTGTGGGGGGGGGGGGGTTAATAAAATGCAGCTTTCTATAGGTTCCAAGTGTAGCGTATGAAGAAGTGGCTCCAGTCGAAATATTTTGATCACTGTTTGCGTCAGCAGGTGCCGAAAAATGTCATCGCTGGTGACGGGAGGAAGCCTTGCCCAAAAGTCTCACTTTTCGGGGGGGGGGGGGAACAAAAACAAACAACAACGGCATGTTTGTTGGGCCAATGGGGTTGCATTGTCAAAGGCAGCCAGCCACTTTCAATGCCAGCATTATGCATACAAGTCGGGTGTCATATAGCGAGACGTGATTTCATAACTCTGAAAGGTTTATGGGGTCAGTGAGAGGAAGTTTTTAATGGGGAACATTAAACAGAGTGTGACTTTTCTTTTTTTAATACACCTCAAAGGGGAAAAAAATTGTATTTGAAGAGGACCAAACCAGGTTGAGCGCTGACCGCAAGAGGAATGACATAAGTCACCGTTTGTCTGGCCTGCAACTTCCAGCCCCGCTTTCCTTTGGCACAAGGTGAATGACCTACAGTCAGCGTCGGCGAGTCCAAGAGCAGGAGGAGGAGGAGGAGGAGGAGGAGGAGGAAGAGAGCTGAGGGGCTAAGAAAGGCGAGAAAACCAAATTTCATGAAAGAGAAAGAAGCGAAGGACGACTTTGGCTTAGCCGGTCACCAGTGCAGATTAAAAACGTGCAGGAGCCAAAAAGCATGTCCAAATCAACTCATAAATGCTGAAGCGAACGAGATTGTGTTTGCTGTAATGCACAGGTGTCAAACTAAAGGCTCGGGGGCCAAATCTGGCCCGCCACATCTCTATGTGATCCAGCCGATCAGATCTGTGTCAAATCTAGTTGTTGCGATGACAAAACCAAAAATGTTTTGCACATGTGCGGCGGTTTGAACATATTACGCATAAAAATAGGAGAGAAAACAAAAACTATCCTCGATTCATAAACTCAAAGCTCATGTGAAAAAGGCTAAAAATTCCTGAACATTAAACACGATTTGGGGGAACTAAAGGGAATCCAAGAAAAGACGAGAATGTGACGCTCTTGTGGTTGTGAAAATCCACAAATAAATAAATTTAAAAAATCCAGCCGAGAAAAAGTTAATAATCCGGAATTTAATGGTATGTTAAAACAACAATGGCACCCCACAGTGCCATATTAGCATTGCCTATAACGCTTCTCTAGCCAAAGGTATATTTGGAACATCGCTAATCGCATCCAGCGGAATAACATTACTTACGAAAGTCTTCAGATATGACGCACATACGCTGAAAAGTTACTTTAAAAGGGTTTTGTGCATCTCCACAACATTTTTTGGTCTATTTTCCCGCGGGTCACTTTGACAAAGACACGCTGACAAGGTTGCTGTCATGGAAGTCCGCTTCATCAATGTGCACGACTATTCACGTCAAAGCCGCCGCCGCCCTCACGATTATCACCAAGTCGAGCATGACTGCTTCTCATCTATTTTTCATTTTGAAAAGAAGTGGATCTAAACTGCCTCCAGTCTTAAATGTCTCCTGGGGCTCCTGCCAAGTCGAGACCTCCAGGGGTTGGCTTCCCAAAGAGGCGCTCTTATATCATACTTAATGCCTCGCCTTACGCCAGTCAATCCCATTCTACATCAAGTCATCTTGTCATTTAACTCTGAAAGTGGCACGGTTGAATTATTGGTGAAAACGGAGTTGTCTAAAATCTAAATCTTAGGGTTTGGGTCTGTCTGTGTAAAACGCTGTAAGCCATGTTTTATTTATCATCGAGACAAAATGAGGTTTCTTTTTCCAGGCAGGAGACGAGAAGATATTGTCTTCCCATTATATTTTTGATGTTTATTTGTGGGACCAAACAGAAGAATAAGGAATACTTTTTTTTCTTAAATTGGGGAAGCCAAGTTTGCTATTTATATTCAGTCGACGAGAAAACATCACTTTAGCCCTAACTTGAACATTGTGGTCTTGTTGAAATGTAGCGTGAAGGCTAAGGTGACACTCAAGTTTTGCTTCAACAAGACCACCGGGGACTTGGAAGACATTTTTTTTTTAGATGTGGAGTTTGGAAGACATTTTATGCAATGTGTTTCAACAAAAGGAGCTGAAGGTGAGTAGTATTTTTAGATTGGCCATTTTGTTGCAATTTCAACTGTTTTTTTTTTTTAATAAAGTGTGTTTCTCATCCCTCACTGCATCATTCCTTGAGCACCTCATATCTAACCATAGACTGAAAAGGAAAAAAAACCCAAAAACTGTGACCCTGTATTGTTTTTTGAGGAACTGCATACAATATTCGTATATTATTTCTTGAAGCACAAAAACATGGCATGATTGTCAAGTAAGAAGCGGATTGCCACAAAGACAAGAAACAGGCAAGATTAAAGGAAGGGAGTGTGGCTGTTTTCAGTGGCTGTTGGGAATGACTGACTACATTCACTCCATTTTGGAGACAGAGACTCTCCGCGCTTTGCATTCTAGCAACAGGTCAGGTACATATACGAAATCGCTACAGTTGACTTTCATTTTAAAACACAATATACAGTCCAGCCAGATGGATTAATTGGCTGGCCCATATTAGCTGTTTGAAAATCTGCCAGTTTTTTTTGGGGGGGGGGCAATATTTTTATTTCTTTATTATTATTATTACACATTACAACATTAAACTACATTTTTTGAGGGATGAAATTTCATGTGCATTTTTGATTTCCTCGTTCCATCTGCGACATTGCAACACCGTTCAGTGGTGATTCAAAGTTTGAACAGCGGAATAACGAGTGGCTGAGGTTCCGCCATTCATGAAAACTATGGCCAAACCCCACCCACCAGCGGTGCCACAGTCGGTTTCAGTCACGCGCCGGCTCAAAAATCATCAATGCTTTTCTTCACAGATCCACGCCTGAATTCCGGCATACAAGATACATTGAGGGCAAACAAGCAAAACAGGATTTTTCCCAGGAACCATCCAAGAAAAAAAATGGAAACAAGGGCAGCAATACAGAGGTCAAATAATGAGGAAGCAGAGCAAGCAGATAGGTGTCATGACCGTCTTCCAGCTTTCCAAGATGTCAACCACATTACCAATCACTATAACATCCGCCCACTAGTCACACTTTGACATGACACAAAACACAGAATCACAACTTCTCAGAACAGGACATCATGTCCCGGAAATCAATATTTGTGCGTAATCACATGTGAAAAAAAAGAGTTTAAAGAGTTAAACAATAACAGGAAGTAGCCCATTCGCCGGCTATGGACATCTGCAGGCTACCTTGGTTGTGTTTATACAAGGCTTTAATACACCCTTTTCTTGGGCGTGTGGGGTCGTGGGGTCAAAGATGAAGACATCAGATTAGCGGTTTGATGAAAGTTGCGCTTTCCAGCCAGCTGCCGCATCAGAAATGGTCACAGGCATAATAAGTAAGCTCTTTGAGGATATTGGAGGGCAGTGTAACAGGAATACTTTCAGCAGATGGGAAAAAAAATCCCCAAAAGGGATTTGGCAAGACGTGGGAGTTCAGAGTGCAGGAAAATGATTATCATGACAACTCAGATACGTCTTGGCCAAATAATGTGAGCTTCAGCAGGCCAAAGCACTGTCCAAAAATGATTTTTTCCGATACTGACACCATCCAAGAAAGGGAGCGGACATTCTTGAAATGGATTTTTCCCTCATCATTCAAAGCATGCTAATCACGATCACAGATAGAGGAGTAAAAAAATGTATGCTGCAACTTTTCAACCAGCAAAAACTTTTTGGGTCAAACACAGCCACTTACTACCTGCCTTTTAATGTTTCAAACTCAGTCCCCCAAAGCCAAACGAATGCACACAATGTCCCTTGGAGCCTTTTCTCCAACTCGCACCACTGTCATCTCGGATCCCCCCTCCCGCACCCCACACCTCCTCCCCACACGCGCACACAAACAAACACAATCGTGGCACGTCCACGCATACGCGGAAAATCTCAGCCTACACGTCGGTAAAAAAAAAAAAAGGCTTGAAAATCTCACTCACCAGCTTTGCAGGGATCTTTGTAGTCGATCACATCTGATGTGGCAGCGGGCTCCACGAAGTAGCTGGGGTCGATCGCCTCCAAATCGAGTGCCAGTATCACGGCGAGGCAGGGAAGGAGAAACAAACATCTCGCCACGAGATCCATGATTGTGCTGGGGGAGACGGCCAAATGCGAGGGGTAAAGGTAAAGGAAGAGGGGACAGCGAGCGAGAGGGCGAGAGAGAGAGAGAGAGAGAGATAGGTTTGGGGGGGGGGGGGCGAGATCCCTCCGGAGGGCGGGTTTTAAATCCAACCTCTCTCCGGTGTCTTCTTGGTTGGGGCGGGGGGTGATTCAAGTGATTGCTGTCCTGTACCTGAAGCTCCAGGCGACTGCCGAGAACTGATTGAGAAACTTTGATGATATGGCAGCAGCTCCTGGGGGGGGAGACACTTTATTTTTTTCTTACCTGGCTGCATTGTTATGGCTCTTATACGCTTTACTGACCATAATTTGTATTGTGAGAGATTTTTTGAGAGAATCATTTCCACAAATGAGTGAGCGAGCGAGCACAAGCAACCCCGGTCCGAGGTAGCCTGCTTTTAGCAGCGAGTAAAAGTTGCCCAGACGTTCAGTTTGATATTCGCACTTGGTCTGAGTTAGGGCCAGTCAACAAATTTACGTGTTCTACGGAGACCTATGTGGGACAAATCACACTCAAGCTAAATGTTTGTAGTGTAATGCAGTAGTAGCGGGAAATGCTAGACCACTTACCTGAATGATGAAATAAGAAACATTGAAGTCACAGTAATAGTCATAAATTGACAATGTATAAATAGTAATAGTAAGCAAAAAAACTGTTGATTTACATTTCCCCATTCTGATTGCTGTAATAGACGGCAAAGATAGACATCTAACTACTGCATTTCAAACATTTATCATAAATGTAATTCTGGAGGGGTGGGAGAAAAAAAAATCAAGAAAACCACATTTTCTTATTGATAGCTGTAGTACATGGCAAAAGGAGGCCAGAAATTAGAAATTAAACAACACGAACAGGTAGAATCTGCGTTTTAACGTTAACTGAAGTAAACACAGTTGATTTACTGCGGTTGTTTTGTTAGATTTAGCTCCGTTGGCCAGTTTTATTAGGCGCACAAGAAAAACGTGGAACGCTGACGTACACGTGTACGCACACGCACAAGCAAAACATACAACAAACAGTTGTTGAAGGTCACGTCTGTACCGCCACCTGTCGGCAATATAGAACCTCGGCAGAGAAATATACACAGACAACATTCTAAATTGACTTATTTAAAGAAGGAAGAGAGGGATGAGAGGATGGAGGCAACGAAACCACGACAATATGAATGGAAGGAAGGAATTCTTCTCCCCCTGCCCCCAATGTGAATCCCTAATTACAAACCCTAACTCGGACTAGCCCTGATTTACAACTCTGACCGTAAATCTATCTATCTATCCATCCCACGGGTACTGAAAGCTCATATCCCACTAAGAGGCGAACAATTGCAACTGTTGGCGAAAGTAGCAAAATGTACGATCGTGTCAGTTTGTCAGGTTCACTCAAGGTCCGAAAAGCGTTAGCCAGACGTCCGCCAGCATTTTGAGTGATTTTTCTTGTCGCAAGGGAATTTTGAACATGCTGACCTAAGTTATACTCGTCAGTAGTTGGCGCTATACTGCGGCAGTTTGACACACGTGGTTGAATTATCAGCTGTGTTAATGATGAATGAATTTTGCATTTTATATTTAGTTTTCAAAAGTACTAGAAGGTATCGTGTGCTCTATCAGTGAGTACTCAAATAGTGAAGACTCGTACTGGTTTCGGCCTGAAAATAGGGGTATCAAACATCTCTACTATCTATCGTTACATCTCCTATTATATGTTTTGGAGGTACAGTAGTTGCTTTATAAAACCAGAGCACGGTCAGCAATACAGTATACTTTTGTGGTGTAGGCCTCTATAGGATTAAACTACAACTGAAAACAAAGATGCTTTCAGTAATAAGAGGCTTGAGAGGCAACTGCCAGCAGGTTTGCCAGCAGTGACAAACAAAGCGTGCTTTATATAAGAGGGAAGGCACACAATCTTCCTGGCCTTATCTGCGTGCAGAATTTAAGACAGGATGTCTGCTCAGATGAGTGGGCTGTATTTATGCTGCTGCTGTAAACACGCCACTTGAGCATTAGATCAGGCTTTCGGGGAGCTTGAGAAAAAAACACACGGGATGGCTTATGTAGAATGGAAAATAGCAGGGCAAATTGGTGGGGGTGGGGGGATGTTTTACTGAACAGCACACAAACTTGTAGTGTACACATGGGACATTTGGTGTTAAAGAGAATCAGCCTTAAAGATATGGTAGTCATCAATAAACGTAAACATATATTTGGAATGTTGGTGTCCGTGTTGCCACCAGACACAAATATGCTGCTGCTGTCACATGGAGAAAAAAAAAAAATCCTGCGCACACAAGCAACATTAGTTTCTACTGCAGTCACTCCTGTAAATGTGACAGGCGTTAATTGTGATTAAGATTTCAGTCAACGTAAATGTGCACTTGTACAGTCATGATGTTCCTTGGAAGCTCAAGCGAAGTTATAGGCAGATGAACGCTTGTTGAAAGAGGGCTGCAGTAGGTCGGGGCCCCTGAAGTATGCCGGTCCCGTTTGGCTTCTGAGCTCACTTGTAGGGAGGAGCCGCAAAAAAAACTTGATTACTGCAAGAAAAAAAGTCAGAGATATGAATTTAAATCATCACACATTTTCTATTTTTATTTTTTAAAGCAAATCAATCCCAGTGCCTATTGTTTAAAGCATTACTAAAGGGTCTAGAGAGCATTTTTAGAAAAGTCCCTCTAAAGTTTTATTTGTATTTAGAAATGTAGGTCAAATAAAATGTCCGCCATCCATGCTGAAAACAAAAGCATTTTTTGTATCCACAACATGCAAAAAGCTCCCGAGCTGCAGCTCGAAACAAGCTCAGATAAGATTGAGCAGAAGCCATTATGCCACTTGTAATTTTTTTTTCTTTTAAACTCAATTACACAACGGGAGACAATGAAAAAGGGGCAATTAAAACACTTGCACTTATCTGGATGTTCTAAAGCACACATTTTGTCTTTGCCGGTGAAAAATAGCAACACTCACTTTGTTGTCTGTCGAGGCCTGTCTACATTCAACCTCCCGTCCATCCATTTTCTAGCGCACTTGCCCTCATTAGGCTCATCTGCGTCTGGGCAAGAGGCGGGGTACACACTGGACCGATAGAGACAAACCACCAACCATTCACACCAACGGACAATTTAGCGTCTTGGATGAATCTAAACTGAAAAGTCTGGGACAGGGACCTCGACCTGAAAGGGTCGCAAGGGAGTAGTAGCTTGTGTCAAGTTTCATCGCAGCGCGTAAAGTGACACGAGTCGCCTTCGTCGCGTTATTGAAAGCCTCTCGCCAAACTTATACTTTTGAAGACAATCAACAAACGAGACGTACCTGAGTCTCACTGTTCTGAGCGGGCGTCACCTCCGCTGCTTGGCTGAGCGATCCCACTCTGCTTGCGGGTTGCGCTCCTCGAAGCATCACTGTTATGGACGTGGGGGCTTTCTGCCCTAATGACAAGACACAATAAAATAAGGCTCAGCACGACATGTGATGGAAAATGCAGGCCAATAAGAGGACGCGAATGGTCTTACTGTTCCATGCAAGTCAAACTGGCAGCTTGACAAAGAAATGAGAATTACAGCAAATGCGTCAGGTTTAGTTTAGGGGAGGGGGTGGGATGGCAAATGCAGTTGAAACTGAAGACATAAGTGTGTGTGTGGGGGGGGGGGGGGGGGGGACAGAAGCATTTAACAGCCAGTATGATTCCAGTTTTTATTGCAACAGGGACAGAGGTTGTATCATGTCAATACATGTCAGCATTTGTGGCATTTATGGACATTACATGCGGGTGATTGAATGGAGCGTTTACAAAACAGAGTATGGCATGACGAAACAAATAAACATAAAATGACCGCTTCAACACTTGGGACAAAGGCTGGTCTTTCAAACACCAAAAATAGCTGACCAACTTGACACACACAATTATTTTCTGTCATACAGCTTCATATATTGATACGAGCGCCCTAAACGGGGCACGGAAAACAAACACTGCAAAGTGAAAACCTTTTTCGCCCTGACTTTTCAAAAGGTGTCACAGTACAAATTCTATTGTACTCCTAGTCTGTCCCCAGATGCTGTCTTGGTCATCAGAGCTGCCCTCTTACACAAGCATCCTTGCTCAGCGCGTGTTGGATGAACACCGCTGCCATTCAGCGTGGCCGTCGCCCTTTGGCAGTTCGAGACATACCGGCGGTCTGGTTGGTGATGTGGGCCAAGCCGGGCAAACTGCTGGCAAGCTTGGCCAGTCCGCCATTTGTGAGCAGTTGGTGGATCGCGTTGGTTTTGGCCACGCCCCCTGCGGTGACCACGGGCACTGCGCGGAGCAGAGTGCTGCTATTGGTGGTGGTGGAGATGGCGCTCAGGACCTGACCTTGAGGCTTGCCACAGAGCGTCTGGAGAATAGCAGACAATGTTGCTTAAATGTCCGAAATTTGACTTCCACAAACCTCAAAAAGGTGCAATGATTAACCGAGAGCGAATCAATCACCAGATTAATCAAAACATATTTTGATAAATGAGTCATCGTTTTAAGACCTTGTAATGTCACTACGGTCAATTTTTTTCGATCTTTGCTAGGGGTACCATCATTTCTGCCCATTCCTGTTTCACTATGCTTGTTTTTGTAAATAATTCCTTTGAATCAGAATTCCAAAGTAATGTCTGATTTTCATTGGTGAGTTTTGGTTTGCTATTGTTCGTTGTATTTTTAATACTATTGTTTCGTTCTTTCATTCGGAAGGATAGTGACAATTTGTTTGTCCATGTGTGTACCAATAACACGACCCCAGGTTATCACCCATTTGACGACAGAGGCCATTTTTCATTCCAATGGCGTCACAGTTGCTTGGAAACATATTGACAGTGGAAACTCAGGGAAATTAATAACCCGTGCGCCGATTTAAAGTACAGAGCTGGCCCATATGCGGCTCACAGGCCGCCATACTTTGAATATTCGCTGTCATACCTGTGTGCTTCCAGTGCAGGCTTCCGCAAAGGGCAAGCTAGGTGCTTTGGTGACGATCTCCTGAAGACTGAAACTTAGGCCTTGTAGCAAACTGCTGACGGAAGATGCTGCACACACAAGACACAATTATCAAAATCTTTCTTGAAAAACTCTCCCCGTCACAACCCACGCGGCCCTGCGGCAAGCAACCTCAAACTGGGGTGGGCGCACACCGCTCGCACCACATGTCCAAAAGGGTAAATTCAGGACAAGTGACAAACAGTGATGGTGTAAGAGGTGATCGATGACATTTGGTTAAAAATGCTCTCACACACAGATTCACCTCAGTTAAAAATGGCCGGAGGCGCCCTTGGGGGTGGTAAGGCTATAGTAGCACTGCGCAGCGGAAGCTATAGTGGCACAGATGCTAGTGCGATCAAGCATGGAGGGTGGAAGGGGATGGGGGGGGGGGGGGGGGGCAGGGCAAAGATACCTTGGGCAGTAGCCGGAGCTTGCACCTGGATTGGTGTGGACGACCCTGACACCATGCAAGGCTGCGCGCTGTTGAAGGAGCTGGAGCCTGAGGACAGGGTACCAGACACCTCTGAGAGACTAGCAGACCTGCAGTGACACACATAACCACCAGTCTACTCAAGAGCCACCTCAGAAAGTGCTCTGTGGTCATAAGCCTCCGTTTTATTAATAGTGCGCAACAGCCCCTTTGCACCAGACAAGCTATTTAAAAAATATATAAAATTGTCCGGCTACGTGGGAATGGGGCATGGGTGGGGTTAGGGAGTTTTCGTACTCGACTGGTTATTATGGCTAATGTACAGCTAAGCAGACTAGCTTACCGTTGGCCTGTGAGAAGTCCGGAGAGCTCAACCGCTCCGGCCACGGTCTGTCCCATTGTCACTGCTAGGGGCTTTGCAGAAACACCCACTGCACAAAGACAACGTCAAGGTCAAAATTCCATTAGTTAGGGGGCACATTATCCACGGCAAGGATTCGCAACCACTTATGTGCCGCCGAAGATGAGCAAAAAAACCACATCGTGAACTGTAACTTGGTTACAGTCCCATGTGACCGAACTGGGGAAAAAAAATGCGATAAATTAATACGATAAATTTGGTAATGAACAAAAGTGTCAGTCAGGAAGTAGTATGGAAGAGATGGTATGGACACCGGCACATTTTAGACTGAAACCCAAAGCGAGCCTCCGCGCAATACAGGCTGGAAAACATTGATCTGCGGTATATAATGTGGACAATGTCTCTGCTGGCTGTGCCAAACAGTATAGAGATAAAGATAAAGTTGATTTGTACCTTCCTGTACAGATGGGCTGATGGTAGCCCCAGCCGACTCGCTTTGGGAAACAAGCGTGACCTTGATTTTGGCCCGCTTTGAGGCTTTGTTCGGGGTGGGGCTCGGGGTTAGGCGCCTCTTGCCTCGAGCTCTCAGTTCATCTCTGTCCAGGGCCTCCATTTGATCGCTTGTCACTGCAGGACAGGACACGGTGGGTTTATGAGGGATACCATTTTGTTTATTTATTTTTATTAAGTATGGTAAATAGAATGGATATGGATAAATCAAAACACAACCACACAAAATTCACAAAGGAATGGAGATTTTTTTTTAAAGTAAGGCTGTTGGGGGGGGATCACAAGTGGCCTTTTTAGGAAATATACATTATACTTCTTGAAGGATTATATATATATATTGCATCATAAGGTGGATCAATTATACACTGTAACTATAAAGCATGTTGTATTGCAGTATTCGAATTATATCGTGAAACGGCATGTGTCATGGCAAAATGTAACGTACAAATAGATGATGAATTCACTAAGCATCATACTCATTTGGTATTGAGGCCGAACGTAATTACTGTACACCAACCTACTGGCACGACCACTTTTTTTGATGAAGGAATATTCAACAGGCGATGGTTTTGAGGCCTGTGGTCGTCAGGGAAGTCCCTGACGCTTCATCTTAAGAGTTGATTTTCTCTGACAGTCATTGTGGAAACAGTGGGGCCCCGATAAGGGCAGTGGAAGCCAAGGAGAAGAGGGGGACAAAAGAGAGGACAGAGAAAGGAGGGATAGCCACTTACCAAAAATACAAGGAGGAGTACCAGGAGGAAGGTTTTTCCTCACAAGCATGTTTTGTTTCATAAAAGCAGCGAACTGAGCTGTGAATGAATCGGGAAGAGAAAAGGAAGGAGGCCAGAGAGGAAGGTTGTGGAAAAGGAGATAAGAGTATTTCAGTCACGTTCCATCTTGCCCCATCAAGATGTTGTGACGTGAAGAATATTTATAGACAAATTCCATCTTCCTTGCTCGTTGCTTGGACAACACCCTGTTTCCTCGGCTATGTCATCCGCCCTTTTTTCCCCCCTCCAGTTTTCTACCCCAAGTTGTCAGTTTACATGAGGAACTTGGTTCAAAGTGAGAGCAAAAGCTTTGCGCATGTGAAAATGTGCCATTCAATGGCAGTCTCTTCTAACCTTGAGCCTGCTTGTGTGACAGCACTGTGCCAGAGCGTTGCATGTGGGTCTTGAGGAGCTGCGTGGCTGTGATCAGACTGGACTTCTGTGCTGGGGACAGGCCGGTCTTGGGTTTAGGACTTGAAGTGGGACTGCTGCAGACACTGGACAAATCCTGTCGAACACAAGGGAGAGGATATTTACCACCAAGTGGCTCTCCATATAATTCAGTTCTACTGTCGTATCTGTGACTTTGAAAATGTATGGCTTTCAAAGGTGGAGGGTGTGGCCTGGTGAGTGACGGTGGCGTCTGCGAAGGAGAGTGTAGAGCGGCCGGCTGTTAATTGTGAGTGTGCTGAATGACTCAGCGTGAGTGCTAACCACTAGTCCGTCTCACTGTACCACCAAGTAACGTTTTTTCTGAAAAGTATCTACGACGACGGTCAGTGTCCAGCACGCAGGGAGAACTTCCATTGTGAGCCAATAGTTGAGCCTTTCGTGAAAATCCTCACCACAAATAAGCTTTGGATGAAGACTCATACCTTCAGCTGTCATTAACTGACCTCTGAACCTGACGGAGAAATCGGGAGTCTGAGCGCGGGCGAGGAAGGCCGTCCTCTCTCCATGTCAAAAGGGAACTCTCGTCGAGGCCGCCTCTTCTTCTCCGTGTCTAGGTCCCTCGTTTCCCCCGAGCCATGACCGTGGCTCTCTGCCCGTGTGAGGACACCAGAAAGGAAGTCTGCAATCTCATCCTGCGGATCAGTGAAACATCATGGGAAAAAAAAAACGCATTGGCATTTTGGGTTTAAAAAGATTGTGGAAAGCACAGGCAGAAATAAATTGCAAGCACCAACCTGAATGCAGCGGTCAACCATCGTCTGAGTCAGTCCCTCCGACTTCATTTTTGCAGAACTGATTCTGTCAAAAGAAAATGGACTGATTGCGGTTGTGAATGAATTTGGAAGGCATTCTGTCAGACACGATGACTCACCTGACGTTATCGTCGGCTCCTCCCACCACCACCATGCTGTTATCGGTCCTCAGTTTCTCTCGGAATTCCTCCATTCCTTCCACGGTGCACTGCAGACCGTTCTGACCGACAACAAACAACACTGGGGTCTTCATGTCCAGCAGTGGGTCATCTACATCCTGCGAGTCACGCAGACACATGATATCAACCAATGAGTACAAGGAGAAAAAAAATACAGCATTCAATAACTAAGGAAATATGGAAAGGCTGACCCCTCTTGGACCGTTGACTGTAAGCAGGGGGAAGCCGAGGCAAATGACGGCAGTCAAGTATTCCATGAGGGAAACCTGTCGAGTAGTCACCATTAAATCGGCTGAAAAGGCCTCCGTCAACAGAAAAATACAAGAAGTTTAAAAATACGGAAAATCTTACATGACAAGCTATGAGCGCGCCGGCGTTCCAGCCGACCAAGATGATGGGTTTGTGGGGGAAGTGCCTGTTAACCTGTAAGTTTGACAGGCAGAGTCAATCTTTGTAGGAACATCGGAATTCGACACGGTCTAATTGTTTTCATGGTGGTAATCACATCAACACTTAGTCAACCTTTATTTATTTCAGTAAAGCAATTGAGCACAGATTCTCATTTTTAAGGTTGAATCATACAACAAAGCAAAAGAGAATGTTTTGAAATCTGGGTGCCCTATTAGAAAAATACAATCGATCATACTGACAACAGCACAAATGGAAAAGTGCCCCCCCCCCAAAAAAAGCGGATAAACACAATTCTCTCTACCTCAATGACCTTTGCACGAACAGTTCCCAGCATGTGTTCCAGACATTGGGTAATGCCAATATTGGCGCCACTGGTGACATGAGTGTGTATGGGGATGACCTGACAAACAGCCGTTATCAGCACTTTTGGAGAGACAACAGGAGCAGAATTACTTGTAACGTGAGTAAGAGGTGAGACTATACACGCGACACCTTGCCAAAACAGGAGAGCTGCGACTGCCAGAATCTCATTCGTCGTGATGTTGACACGGCTGGATTGGTCGGGCTTGACGGTGCTATTAGGATGAGTGGTGACCCGGGAAGCTTGCTCTGGAACATTGAACAACAAGCATTTATTTTTGGGGGGTGGGTTGGATGGGCATAATGCACTACACCAAGTTTTAACAAGGGTTGAATTATACCGGCTTGTTTTGAGACAGAACTCCTACAGCTGGATCCCACGGACGCTTCAGTAGCAGTGAAAGGGCCTCGGCGCTGGGAGATCCCGTCTTCGCCGCCGGAAGCAGCATTCTGTCGATCAGCGATGGCAGCTTACGAGACAAAAAAATGAAAATGGCACGTCATCACAAATCCTATAGCGGAGAGTCGCGCAATCGTCTGAAAATGAAGCCACCTTGCTTTTGAGAGTCTGCAGAACATCCAAGTAGGCAGCCAGCATGGCGAGACTCAGCGATTCAATCAGGGTGGTATGCAACCACTGCGTCAGCTTGGTCTCCCAGTTGACACTGGCTAAGGCGTGACGCACCTTTCTGGCACATTTGTCCACTGCAATTCGGCGTAATATTGGCTCATTGGATGCCTTTTGGGAATGGGATCACACACACAAAACTCAGCATGACACTGCATGGAATTGATCCGTCAAACGCAGCTTGATTTGTTGGCAAAAAACGTATCAATCTTTTGCTACACACCTGCCACCAGGTGGCAGACTGAACAACTACACAGGGAGTTGAGTCATAACACGAAAGTCAGCGACAGCAAGTTTGACAAAAAGCTTTGGCTGGTTACTACCAACTGCTAATTACATTGTGGCTTCACTCCTAATTCAGTCACCGCAGCTCCCATCATCTCACCTCCACGTCAGCGAATAAGCTACACTTACACTGAAGTATCGTTCTCACGAAGGGATTACGAGGAGTAATTAACAGAGGGAAAGCCGGAGAAGCCACGCTACTGACAAAGGTAACGTTATGTCATCGTGAAAGACCGGAAGTAAAAGTGTTTGTTGAGTGTGTACATTTCAGACAAAATAAAGTGAGAAACGGTGAGTGAGCAGTCAGTGTGTGCATGTATATATATCATAGAATAACTGAACTGTATGTCATTATCATGATATAAAATGGCCTATACCATGACAGAATATTTATTTTCCATATCGCCGAGCACTCACTACAACAGGACTAAAAGGTCAATCTCTATAATTACATTACAGTTGGTTTCAAAGACATTGGGCGCTGTCTTGTCTTGAATTATATAAACACACAAAACAAGCACAACTTACATGTTCATTGGCCAAGCGGGCTAATCTTTCAGCCTGAAGTGCTTTTAGGACTTTATTGAACAGTTTGGTCTGAGCCACGGACCACATCGTCCTGAGAGAACAATACGGTCGTAAACACACAGTTTGATAGAGACACGTTTCTATGGGGACTTGCCCCATGGGGTTGGCTTACTTGTTGATATGTTCCTCCCAGTCATCAGGAGGAGGGGGACTCTCCGCAACAGTGCGAGCAAAAAGGACGTGCCGCTCGCACTCCTTCATCACACTCAGAGCTTTGTGGTTATCATACAGCGGAACCGGCGTGGGGGTGACCGTCTCCACATCGATTACAGTTTCTGAATCTCTGCAATAGAAGACAAAATCAATCACAGTGAAGATTCTTGACAGCCCTTGCGGTCATTTTTTAAGGAATTAGGGCTGGGGCTATTATATATTTGCACCATCAATTCTACCCAAATGATTAGTCAGATTAATTTTGATGTTGTATTAATAAACAAAATAAGCAAGTGGGGTGCATGTGTTATTGTACACATTTGCAATCCTGACAACCCTGACACCAATATCTTTGACTTTGCGAGTGTGTGGCTTTAATAGGTGGAGCCTAGCCTGGTGAGTGACATGGGAGCCAGTGAGTGAGACAGTACAGTTGGCTGTTCAGAGCTCAGGTTAGCGGGTGGCCCGGTAACTTGGTGGCAGCAGCCAGTCTGTATCTTAATTGCTTGGCCGTCAGTTGTGACTGTAGCGGCTTGTGTATAAATGTGCTTATGTGTATATTTTGTAACCGTTTGTTCAGTAACGGGTTTTAAAGTGCAGCGGCTTGTATCCTGGACCACATGTGGGAACATTAGAATACGTTAAACTGGCGGCGGTAGGCTACATTAAATTAGCTAATGATGTTTACTTAAACTTGTGTAGGTGCTCATACACATGCGGCTGTGTTACATTACTTATTTCTGCTTTAAATTGAGACCAACTCACTGAGAGACTTCTGGCTGGCGCCGAGGAGTAACAAACAGCGTTCTTGTGGGCCGCGCGCTGCTGGCGTCCGGGTGAGCATTCCAGGGCTTGGCGTAGCTATGGTCGAGACACACCAAGTCCAGCTCCCGATCATGAGCCGACAGCTGGAAGAGCAAGGATGTCCCCATTTTCCGTGCCGAAATCTGGTAGTCCTTATCCCATCCGCGATGCATCCTCCTCCCGGGCCTTAGCAGACCCTGGGAAGGGTTCCACAACCTCTTGGGCTTGGTGTGCAGCTACAGGAGAGTGACAAGGCAAAAAACACTTTACAGAGGGGTCTTTGGTTTACGAGGTTTCCGACATTCATTGTTTTGAGGTGAAGAATTCCCACTTTGGTTAGGAGGAGAGCAAGAGAGAGAGAGAGATGCATGCTCTGGCGTGCAAGCGACAAGCCACTCTTTGGAAAGGCCACGCCATTTAAAGACACACACACACACACACAAACGTTATCAAGTGTGTGTTAAACTTTGGGCTTTCACATCATTAATCCAGTTTATTCTCGTTCATTATTTGGTTATATTTTACAAAACAGTAATGTTTGCTTGTAGGTAGATGTAGCTAATATACCTTAACGAATTAATCTCATAAACCATGGTAGCGCTGTACATATAACAGGACGTACTCAAATGTGGTGTGACAGTAATCTGACCCAACTAAAGACATTCTTGATTTACAAAACAGTCCTCATTAACATTACAGAAATTGAATTATTTTATTAATACTGAGAAAGAAGGAAAATGGAATTTATAGTAATTATCGTCCTTACCGTCATTGAGTTGTGAACGTGACGCCGTTGTTTGGGCATACATAAACACCTCAATATGAAAAGCCAATGCGGCACTATAATTGTTACGATGTATATGACAGCTCCAATTACATTTAAATCGAGTTTTACAATACAATCAGTCCTCTATCAACGAGGCTGTGGAGAACTCTCAGGTTCGTGAGATACAATCATCAAAAACCATTTTCAGAAGCTTTGCAGGTGCTTTGTCTTCTTCCCCGAGCACCACCCATGCCCTTAATCAAAATAAGGCCATCGTAATTAAGAGGTTACGTGACTCTTTATGCGCTTGAACGTATATCGCATGGCACCACTAAATCAAACGGCCTCTTGCTCTGTTACTAAACACTCGATAACCGCCATAAAGAAAGTGGGTGACTTGTGGGTGTGTTGGCCTTGCTTGCTAAAATTAGCATAGCTGGCTAAAAGCTAACAAACCCCGCTTATGCCACTCACCTTTGCCTCTATCGATCCATTTGTGGTCACGGTCGTTCAAAGTCTTCTTGCGTGCCTAACTAATACGAACGTGTTCATATTTAGGCGTAACTGATATACATTACACTGACGACACAGGCTGGAAGCGTTAGCTTGCTTTCGTTTTTACTGTGTGCGGTGTTGCCATTTACAAGCGGCACCGTCCGTTTATCGTCTTCGTGGTGAAAACCACATTGGCTAACTAGGCTCAGTAGGCTGCTTTCAAACGGTAACTGGCAACCCGAGTTATGGCGCGTGAAGGCTACCATAAAACAAGGGCTGGATTACACTTTGTTGGAGTGGAGTTTGTCCCCGTCACACACACACACCCTAAAAAAAAACATTGTGACTGGTGTGTCAGTTCACTACATTTCATACATCATGGGGAATTGGAAAAAAACGTTGTTTTAGTCACTGGTCTCCAGTATCACATAATTGTGTCAAAGCTAAAGAGGAGCAGCTATTAGTTCAAGAGGCAATTTGTCATTGAAAAATTATTACATTAGACATGCTCAAGGGATGTTAATCTTCTACTAGAAGAAAGCTAATGTTGACAGTTACCCTGTGGAGTTAACCCTTTCAGGCACCTTGTGACCTAATAACGTGATAAGCTGTCCACTGTAGTAACCGCCGCCCCTGAAAGGGTTTTAAACATCTGCCAAATGATCTTTGAGAGCTTGGTACTCTCACTGCCGAAAGTTTCTTGCAAAAGGTTGTTTGCTTAAATCCCAAGCCTCTTTGGAGTCTGATGAGACGCATTGCAACAATGGTAAGTTTAAAGTACGTGGGGTTTTGGGGGGGGGGTCCTTTATATTTTTACCTGATACAACCAACTTTGGATGGCAAAAACGCCGTTCGCTATTGTCAAAATATACTAAATAATCTTTTTTGGTTGCCCCTAGAGAACATACCCAACTCTGACTTTGCTACTATGTGCAGTACTGTCACTTGGAAATGGTGCTTGCTATGTTAAAGTGCATGATACAGGTAACACGGCAATACTTGGTGCTCTGTGTTCATGAAATAATTGCTGTAGCTCCGCATGTTGTATTATTCTTCGTTAGGCGCAGCATTTTGCCTGGACGACGTTGATAATAAAACGCACCCAGTCGGATCATCTTGGATAAACAGTGACTGCATGTATTGTACCTGCAGTAGTTGCTGCACCACGTGAGCAAAATAATAAATATATCAAAAATCTAGCATTTATATTGGAGTATACAGTTATGGACTATGTATTTACTGTTTGTTCCCAGGTACAGCATTCCCAGACGAATTCCTGGTGATTGCGAGGCCGTATTTAACAGATCAGCGTGTGAATTCAAAGTGTTCAGGCGGGATGACCACTCTGTTGAATGCCCAATTTTTTCTGCCGTGGGAAAGTGATGTTGCAATGACACACTTCACTGACCCTCGCCAGGAAATAAAGCCACGTATTTAATATTACATACCGGCAGTTGGACTCCTCTTAACCTGCAGCAACCCAAACTGATGGAGGAAAACAACATATATAACAATGACGTAATTAAACATTGAGGTCAAATGTGACAACTGAATGAAACACGCAATCCCATTTTGACGCCACCCTTATTTTTTCGCATGCATCAACCAAAATAGCAAGCTCAGCAAACAATAATTTTGAATAAGGTGTGTTAAGAGGGAAACAAAACACACCCAGATTTTTCCCCCTTCCCAAAGTGCAGCCTGTGCGATTTGAAAATTGCATTCTTTTACACCTCAATGTCAATTTGAATTGAGTAAATTGTTCAACCCTACTTTAAAAAAAAATATCTAGTGTGTATTTTGCATCACCTGGTGGGATCTACTGCCACACCAGTACGTATCCCTCACCGTCACACACGGTGGTGAGCAGTTTGTGGCGGAGCGCAAAGAGTAAAGAGAGAAGAGAATCTTTTGTGGCGAGCTGGACGGACTCACTTCAATTAGAGCTTCATGTATACGAAAAAAGGAAGAATCAAACGTACCTTTTTAATGGATGAGATGCAGGTCGATTAAGTTCTTGAGACAACTTGGACCTTTTCAGGTATTGAATGGGAAAGCGTTACTGTGATGGAGCAGTCGTAATCGTGGTTAGGGGAGGAGGCAGTCAAACCGCTGTTCTAGTTAACTGGGGGGGAGGGAGGGGGGGGCTGAGGAGCACTTGCTTCACTAGCAAGATTGTGAGAAGACAAACAAAAAGGCAAAACCATTAAAAGCGAAAGTGGGGAACCTTTTAAGTCCAAAGGCCACACTTAATTGAAATGCATGGTGCCTCATGGGTTCCACACCCTCGCTTCCAAGTATCTGAACGTGACAAAAGCAAACGGACAAAACAAGCCATGAGAAGACTAAAAATAAATAAAATGTGACTTTAATTCAATTTTAAAATCCTCACGTATCAAAATAAATAGATGGCATGACCTCAAAAGGTATAAAAATCAAAAAGCAAGATGAAAATAAAAGGAGACCAGTGTAACACAAATGGCGACCCCATGCCCATACAATCCGTTTCGATAAGACACCAACGACAAATGCTCGCAGTAGTACGAGAGCCCTTGGCCTCTCTAGTGTTTGATACAAAAGTAAAGTGCTGTTGGTGGTTTGCTGTCGGGTGAAGAAGCACTTGTAGAGACAGACGAGAACACGTGGCATTGTCCGTCAAACCTTGGAGGAATGTTCTTTAATGGCGGCGCTCGGTGGTTTACATTGCATGGTGTGTGTGTGTTTGTGTGTGCACCTTTTTGTCTATGTGTGGCCCAATGGAGAGATGACAACAACGCTCTACACATCAGAGATCTGTTGTGATGACAACGCGCACATCAACTCAAAATTGACAGCACGCCACTTAGCAGGAAAAAAACACAACCAAAACAATGCCCCCCCGACCCCCAAAAAAGCATCATGTCTGCACCAAAGATCAGTAATCTCCCTCATTAGACACCCCTTATAAAAAAAAGGGATTTTTAGATAAATAAAAGTAGTTAAAATGACCGCACTGTTCAAGTTTTTTTCTTTGCTATACACACGCACACAACCAGCGGGCATTTTCATAGGCGGTTTGATCGGTTGATGAAGAGTACCACGATGTGTTCAAGGCCAAACAATTCCCCGGATGCTGTTAACAAAACAAAGAAGCAGTTTTTTTTTGTTCTTTAAGTACTTTCTGGGAGGACAGAAGTGGCACCATGATTCCATGAATCAGGAAAGAGTGTATCCAATTAAGTCTCTGTCACCCGCTTCAGTGCTGTGGCGGAGCTGATGAATACGTCGTGTAAATCACGCATGCGCCTGAACGCATCACACAAGGCAAAGAAGCCAATCCAGGCAGCGTTTCTCTTGTTCGGCAAGCAACTCTCCTTGGGAAAACCGTGCACGCCGGCGAGCATTCAATGTGGGAAACAAAGCAAGATGGCGCTAGATGATTTGGGGTGGGGTGGGGGGGGGGGGGTGCTCAGTGCACCCCCGCCTGCTATTTTGCACTTTTCTTGGACACATTACTTCTCTTGGCCTGCCACAGGTGGTTGTGGATGGTCAGAGCATCCACGCTGACCGACACAGTTTTGGCGGGGATGACGGTGAACTGCTTGCGGTCCGAGCTGTACTTGTACAGCTTGTCGATCATCTTCTTGGTGATGCTTTTGGGCCCCGTGCCCGTCAGCTTGTGGATCTCCTCCGTGTCCGGGAAGTAGGAGTAAAGCGCCCGGAACTGGCAGCCGCCATCGCGGAACAGGATCATCATGTGATTGGACTCGCACTTCTCCAGCTCCTGCGGAGGGAGAGATCAGTTAGAATGATTGCGCAACACATACTATGGGTATTGATATTGTGTACATCCAAGGAGGACGTAGTTGAGACTATACTGCGGAGTACTACTGACACATAGGCAAATCATTATTTGTGTCAGATAGAAATGGATTTGTATACAATGATTTGACTTGGCGTTAAATGATGACATTTTATATATTAAACGTACTACAGGTCTCGGTACTTAATGAGGACTCAAAGAGCAAACAGTCGTACTGGTATTAAGTGTCAGTTAAGAATGCTGTGTTATTCGTTGTGTTATGTTATGACGTTGATCAAAGTTTTACGGTGGCAACAGTTTGAACTCGGTACAAATGATACAAATACAACTGACTTGATTGCAAATGGGATTAAAAATGAGAAGGAAATGAACCTGACCTCAAGGATTTGATTCTTCTGCGGCTCGTTGACTTTCCCGGCCAGACAGCAGTGTGAGATGGCGTTATGGATGATTGGCTTGTTGGATTTGGCACTTGGCTCCTTGAAAAGCTTTGGACCTTTTCAAGGCATTTCAGAACAATTCTCAACATATGGGAAATACGAGATAGGAAAAGGATGAATATTATCAACTAACCAGTGTACTCGGCCAGGGATGCGATGGAAGACGCGGTGGAGCCGTTGTCCCAGTCTCTTTCCGCAGCCCGACTGTGGTTACGACTTCCGGGGAACGACTCCACGGAGTCGCAGCTAAAACACACGACAAGAATGAGTGTTGCGCGACGGCACAAGCCGAGGCATATATGTGACTACGGTGCTGCATCTTACCGATGAGAGCCTGCACCCCCAGAGTGGACGCTGTCAGCCTCATTGGTGGCAGCAGAGGCCAGCGACAGACTCGATCCAGACTGGGCCGTGCTCAGGTTGTCAGCTGTGAGAAAAATTGACATTTTAGTTTCGGGAGTGACTTTTGACCCCCGTGGCCCAAAGGTTTAGATATATATTACTCCCATAAAGGGTGTGGTGTTGGGCTTTTCGGGTTCAGGTTCAAGATGAACCTTAAACTGGTCTCTTACTTTTTGCATGCCCTGCCACTCTCCAATAAGCATAATATTGACAACAAAATGTTGAGATAATTTGGGGAGAAAAAAAAAGTTGTTCTCCCCTGTACAAAACATGTATGGAAAGCGTGGTAGTAGTACTGTTGTGCCACGAAAATAAATTGACACTCTGAGGTAATTAACTTTTTTTTTTTTAAACCCCGACGCAGATTCAACTCAAATGTTGTTTGACACTAGGAAATAACTATGTTTAAGAAATGTGTGGAAAGAAAAAAAAAAGAGAGGCAGTGGAAACAACGAGGCTCTGAGCTCAGGTAGAAATATCCAGTTGAGTAGGTTAACATGGCATGCTATAGAAATAGGGTGTGGAAGGGTGCGCGCGTGTGTATTCCTTCGTGCACAATGGGACGTAATGCAGAGGACGCGCCACCAGAGGGCAGTGTCTACGCGTGGTGGTTAATGAGACGCCAAGGGAGAGACAGGTGGAATGTTTTGAGGTGAAACCTGAGCCAGTCTTACGTGTGGAAGAAGAGCACTTGGAGACGTTGTCGCTGGATGACTCCTCCCTGAGGATGGTCTTGGGTCTGTGTTTCTGCTTGGGTTTGGGAGTCTTGGGCTTGACCAGACCTTGCTCCTCCAAGATCTCCTGCTGCTTCCTCCGCAGGTACTCCTGCTTTATCAGCTCCCGCCGCGTCTTCTCATCTTCCTTACGCAGGCGATCCTCCTCAGCTTTCCGCCTGGCGTTGATCAAACGCATATGAGTGGCTGTATCGCGGGCCAAAGCAAACACCGATGCTGAAGAATTTTACCGGGCCTCGTCGCGCTTCAGCTCCGTTTCCGCTTCCAGCTGCTGCTTGCGTAGACGGGCTTCCTCTGCTTTCTTTTGCTGCTTGAGCAAGAATGCCGCTCTCTTCTTGGCAAGCTCATCCTCTGCTTTCTGCTCATCCTGCAGCGTTGCAACAGAACGAGAGCATTAAATTATCAGTACGCCGAGCCGCGATTGGCCGTTACCCGGGCAACCGTTTTCAGTCAACAGCAAAGTCTCGCATTGATAAACACGCGGGTTTATGTCACCCTATTTTAATCTGGTGGTGCTCAGAGAGTCCAGCAATTTGGTATAGTGCTTGGTGTTAAAAGTTTGATAGGCAGCAATGTAACCGCAGGCCACCCTGCAATATAAATACGTGGTCTTATAAAAATCTTTGCTTGTGTAGGCAAATACCTTGAAGAAGAAGCCCATGACTGACTTTTGCTCTCCATCCGCTTCATTTGCGGTGCCGTCAGCAGCCTCCTCATCCTCAAGGTCTTTCAGCTCCGACATATCGACCTCGATCAAGTGAGCTTTGCTGCGCTGCACTTCCTCCGACGGCACGTTCTCTTTCCCCGAGCTGTCTGAGGAGTTGTCTTTGAGGGTGCTGGACAGGCAGTCGTCAAAGGACACTTCAGGAGCAGACAAAGCATTCAGGTCCACCCTGGTGGGTAGTCGCATGTTCACATCGTCGTGAAGCCGAAAAGCGGCGCTGCGTGCCTGGCTCGAGGCCGTTTTGTTGGGGGTTTCTCCCGCCGGAAGGTTTCTGAGGCTTTGCGGGTCAGGATGCTCGTACCTGGGGGACCTGCCCCCAGCCGATTGCCTCGGATGCATTTGCGTCTCCGGCCCACTGTGGGAGGGGGCCGCGGTCCGAGCGGTGTGCCGGCTTTGCTCTTTGCTCACCTTGAGCTCCGCCGGCTTGGATCTGGAGCTTCGGCCTGAGCTCAGTTTGGGGGGTTTCCTCGCGGGGGCGGTGGCGGTGGCGGGGAGGTGTTCCGCCTCGTGTGTAGTGTCCCCGGCTTTAGTGTCACTGTTTTTGTCAGTTGCGAGTGGGTGAGGAGCAGCACCGGCAGGGGACAGTACATTCTGCTTCATCATCATTTCCTGCTGAAGGGACAATTGCATCATCTGCTGCTGGATGCTGCCGATGGCTTCATGCAGCAGCTCGATAGAGCGGTTGCACTCATTGAGGTCCAGCTCTTCTTCTTGGTAGAAGCTGCCATTGTTTCCCTTCTTGTCTGCATCTAAGGCACCTGAGGGCGTAGATCCCTCCAGCTCTTTGTCCCCTCTCAGGGCATCCGCGCACATATCGTCTTTCGATGACGGCGTTACTTTCTGTCTATTGCGCTCATCTTTGGAGGGGTCGGCTTTGAGTGGATTGGGCAAAGTGTCCCCCTTGCCGCCGCCGCCCTTCTTCACTATATGCAGGAAAGCAGCCTTACCCAGCTTTTGTCTCTTCCGGGCTGACAGCACTTCCATCTTCTTCTTTTGATGCTCGATGGCACGACGCTTCTCCTCGAGCTGCATGCGCAGCTGTACAATCTCGGATGCAAGGACGTTGGCACCGCCGCTCCCGTCGCCGGCACGGGGGCAAAGACCCAGGGGTGACGAGGGACTCTGGTCTCTTTTGAGCCTCCAGGAAGACGACAGGGGCCCGCTGCTCTCGGATCCATCTGGAGTGGTCCTCTGTGAGCTGGAGGCACTGGAGCGTAGGTCGTGGTTACTGCCGAAGCGCTGCTGCTGGGCTTTACGCTCAGCAAAAGAGGTCATGCGCACACTTCCGCTGGCCACGCTGCTGGCCTGAGAGTAGGCGCTACGGCATGGGCTGGAGCGACCGCTGCAACCGTTCATGTCTTTGTCCTCGTGCTCCTTGACATTCATGTCCTCCTGAAGTTTGGCGGATTCCTCTTCATCATCCGCATGAAAGCATTTACTTGGCCAAGCGAGGTCTTTTGTCGGGACGGCCTCATCCAAATCCTCATCCTCTTCGTCCAGGTCTTCAAGATCCGGATCAAGGCTCGGGCAAGGCTTTGTCTCTTCCGAATCGGAATGCAGGTAGAAGCCTCCGCCGGGCTCATTCGATGAGGTGTCCACACTGCTGGTGGCAAGGGGTCGGAAACCCGCCTGAGCCTGAAGAGGCTCATCTGATGAGTCGGGCTCGTCAGCCGTGGGAGGAAATGTTTTGTTCAGGCTGAGGGGAGCTTTCTTATGAACTGCAGGAGAAGACCCGTCCCCCCTGCGTGAAAAGCTCCTTCCTGTGGACCGGAGCCCCTCGCCACTCTCCTCTTCCTTGTTCAGGCATACAGACTTCTCTTTAGCTGGTTTCAGCACAGCAGGCATCAGCGGTTCTAGGTAGAAACCATCTGCTGCAGGTTTGGACTTGGTCTCTGCTTCTGCTGCGGCGGACGCTTGGCTCCCATCAGGTTTTTTGGAGATGGAAGCAAACTCCGTCCTGGCCACCGCCACCAGAGATTCTTCTTCGCAATCCGGGTGAACTTTTCCCATGAGGCCGTGACCATTGATTCTGCGCATCTGGGCTAGCGTGGGTTGGTGAAGTGAAGCTTGGTGTTTCGGCGTTACGTTGATGACGTTGGACGCCAGGCTGTCTTTACTTATTGAGCGGGCAAGGCTGACACTGTCGCCGGAAGCAACATCCGCATCGCTGTCAGCAGTCGAGTGGCACATGAAGGGGTTCAGTGTGGACACTGGCCTGAGGAAGGGAAATCCAATACATTTATTCCAATTATTTCTCGAGGCTTCTGACAATTGAATGCACCACTTTTTCTATCTACTACCTACACTACTGTTCTAGTCGTGCGGGTCTATGGTCTATAAATAGCTTCAAGTCAATACATTCAGATTAGGATCAGCAGAGAAATGCAAATTCCAACCAACTGTTACTGGCACATCACACTCAGGAACTGCGCTTGACACTTCTGAATTATTTTTACCTCTGTCTCTTGTCGGGCCAAGCGACAGCAGAACCTCGGGCCTGTCTGTCCATCTGGGTCAAGGAGTTGGAGCGGTTCCTTAGACCTTATCGAAGGGGGAAAATATTGATTTCAAATGTTACAAAGAGGATTCAGACGCTCATCAATTCTGCAACGTGATGCTTTTACCTGCGCCATCATCTCCTTGAGGCTTCTGTTGTCTCTGGCGCAAAGGCAAGAGAGGATGGGAAGGGCTAAAGGGCGGACCTCCTCTACTAAGACACAACAAAAACAAAAGAAAACCGTTTTCTTTTTCATTTTTTGTAGCCGACAATTTCAAATCGTGTTTTTTCTTGAAAAGAAGAAAGTCCAACAATTCCCTAAAAAAAAGTATAAACTCCAAAAGGCAGAGGAGCCTAAGGTACTGAGATGAAACTCTTCACTTTCAATTGTATTTTAGGAGAATCGAGAAAATAAAAAATGAACTAACTTCAGCCATCTGATTCTTGTTCAGAAATATGACTAACATGTCTAATGGAAACGGCACATATTGAGAGTGCAAGTCCGCCAAGAAAACAACCAAAGATTAAAAGAGATCCGGGCAGGTTGAAACACAAACTTCCTCACTCCAGTCACGAAACACGAGTCAATATAATATGGTATGATGAAATCACCTGCTACAGATTTCAGGGCCGCTCTGGTTTTCTGACACGCCGGGACTGGCCTTGAAGCTCCGTTTGGTGGCGTTGGAGATGGGCACTGATGGACGAGAACTCTTTGGCTGGGCAATGGCTCGAGCTACAGGAATGGACATGAAAAAGACTTTCAATGGTAAAGTTAAAGGTGAAGGTTTCAAGATGAACACTTTCCACTTGCATCAAGTGGGCAAACGTACCATCTTTCGACTCTTGCAGATCCCTGGGCAGGACAAATTCTGGTTTGACCGTCTCAAACCACCAGAAGAGTTCAGCAATGAAAACCATCACGTTGTGCTGCAAAGACAAGCCATGATTACTGACGGTGTCTAATTTTTGTGGTTGTCGTTACAAGTTTCATCTTTATATTGTGTAATGAATCAAAAGAGTGGGTCATGCCACCTTGAGCACAGGAGGCGAATAGAGTATGTCTTCTGTTGTCAGATAGAAACTTTTATTCAGATACTCGTTGGCAAACTCTCGGAGCAGATGGATGTTGTACAAGCTATCGGCCATGGAGGGAACTTCCTTCAGGCAAATATCTGATCGGACAGGTACAGAGCAGATCAGATAAGGACTCGACTGAATGGCGCATTGGGAGTTTATGTCATGCTAAATCTTGAGAAAAAAAAAAAAACATGTTGTTAAACACAAATTCTTCAGGGGCGTTGAGAATTTTGACTTCGACAAACTGAACGCAGTGTGTTTCGCAACAGGATGTTATGGGCATACCCTCCAGTTTCATGAGGTCTGGACAGTAGTAGTGGACAACCGTAAGCAGCGCCGCTCCATCACAGACATCTCTCATCAAATCTTCCAGCAGCGGGAAGAAGGGAAGATGGCGGCCAGACGCATGCTCCCGACGATACCGTACCTTTGAACATAAGAGAGCCAAAATCGAATCAGACAAATACTATAACAACACTATCAACGGAAATATGACTACAGGGGCACAGAACAAATCTTTTGCACGGCTGAGCCAGTCAAAAACAGATTTGACTCAAGGATGTTTGATCTTATTTGTTGTCTGAAGCCTTCTGGAGTGAAACATCCCACCAAGGTTCTCCCTTCCAGAGCACAGGGTTTTAGTTGTATTGATAAGGACTGAAATTCCAGGATGCGGTTCAATGAAAAGGCCCTGTGGCATCAGTTGAGGGAGAACCCTGAAGAGGGCTGTTTGCTGATGGTGGGATGGAGGTGCTAACGCAGTGAACAACAGGGAGCCAGAAGCCTATGCGGCAGGGTGGCAAGTGATGGAGCCCAATCAAAGGGGGCAAGAAAAAGAAAATAGCATAAT
Organism: Hippocampus guttulatus; assembly: GCF_054856545.1. Lineage (NCBI taxonomy): Eukaryota > Metazoa > Chordata > Actinopteri > Syngnathiformes > Syngnathidae > Hippocampus > Hippocampus guttulatus. The sequence continues at coordinate 19,242,902 of NC_141265.1, forward strand.
GGGGGCAGATGGGTGATCACAAGCCCACGTACGCAAAACGAGTGCACAATTTCAAGATGTAAAATCCCCATTTTGAATCTGTATACATGATTGGGCATACGTCTCTCTACTTTAATGCTTCTCCTAAATGTGGTACGTTCAGCGAGACCGCACTTGGAGGATATTGGATACAAAGAGCAGAAACAAGGAATTAGTGTCCGTAGACATCAAGGAAACAATCGACGTCAAAAGGCATGAAATATCATTGATACAACAGCAAAATATTTGTTCCAATACGAAAGTAAATACCGATCTATTCACTGCCATTACGTATTTACAGCACAGACAAAGGCAACGGACCAACCAGCTTTTACAAAATACACAGCAGCCCAATCCGACTGCTTTATGTTGTAAATAGATGCATGTGGACACGCTCAGCGGTAAGACAAAAAGATACCACACCCGGTGACACACTAAAGGAGATCATTTTGTTAAAAAGGGTAACATCTTCAAAATCACTTTGCTATTTGTTTGTGTTTAATCTCATCATCCGCCGTGACTGCGTGAGGCTAAACTTAATTGATATCCCCGACTGCCGCGGTCAAAACCATTAGGAGAACGGCGTTTCGCTTCAAGGCACGGCCATCGACGAACCCGAGGCTCAAACAGTCTTGTAATTCTTTACAGGCAGTTTATCAATCATGCCCATGCCGAGCAAAGGTGTGTCAGAACCGTTTGAGTTATGATCAGACGAGTGTGTGAGCAGAAAAGCGAGAGGCGATGACAGAGCAGGTCAGCGTGAAGGGCGAACTGCAAAGAAAAGGAAACGTGCCAGCAATGACTTTCATCTGACTCTATTGAAGCAAATACAAAAGAACAAAAACCAACAGGGTTAGCTTATCACACACTGTGTACTTAAAATAATGTCATAGAAATTTGTGCCAAAATGTGATTTAGAATTTAAAAAAAAAAAAGCAAGGATAGGGTTTCAACGGCTTGACATCCCCTCGGCTAAAAGAGGCATAGAATGAGTTCGAACAAGCCTCGGTGAGGTGCGCGCACACATCAACACAAAACTATGCGTGCGTGGAGGAGAGGGAGGGTGTGTGAAGGGGTGGGGTGGGGGTGGCTTCCAACTTACAGGGACAAGCTTCCAATACCATTTGGAGGGAGACTATCCAGTTTTGCAAGGATAAGAGAGGGAAAGGAAGTACAGATGGGGAGAACAGGAGCAGAGATATTAATTGGTCAAAGGTATTAGACAAAGGACTGGCGCTGCATCCAATTTGAACAGAGAAACACAGATAAGGGGACAGAGCAACACGCAATAATATAGTCAAGGAGCGAGACAAAGAGCAACGCCTCTTTACGAGACCTTGTTTTACCTTTTGGTGACTGGGGGATTCCAGAAGGTGGTGCTTGACTTTGTGTTCCTTTTCGGTAATTTCCCTCATTTTGGTGTTGACCTGCAGACATTGTAAAGCGGCGATGTCAACGTACCTCCCAAAAACAAGAGAAAGAGTTTGCGCATGTGTCCGATTTGACTCATTCCACACAAGACAAACGGTTGATGTACTAATGGTGTCGTCAGTGTATGATTTGCTACATATAAAGATGAAAGGCGAAAAATTCAATTGACAGATTTTCTGGATTTCCTACAGGTAAACAAGTTTTTGACCACAGTATTGTCACTTTTTTTTGGTCTTTTTTTTTTAAAGTTATATAAAATAACTGACCTGTTTTGTCAGCCAATGCTTGATGCAAACAGATTTGCTGTTACAATAAAATATTTTTCAAACATAGCTTCAGTCACGATCAATTTTTACATCATAGAAAACTACGGTCTGGCAATTGAGGTGACCGTACATCAGCAAATATGGTCACGCTGTACAGCCCCAAAAAAGGGCGCGACCTTTTTTTGTGCGTTTGTCCGACCGGCTGAAAAAGCAGGTCACACCAGTGCTACCAGTCCAAATGTTAGTCAAGCCCTGCATTATTCACTCATGCGAGCGCTTCAGCTGCACTTATTTTGATGGTTTGAATTTGGTGATTAAATTATATGACTGTTAATTGAACATCTTAATATAATAATGGGGTTGCTGTGGTTGGAGTGTAATATATGATTTCAGAAAAAGCAAGACGTAAAAAAAAAAAAATCCATAAAATACAGGCAAATGTTTTTTGCGCAGATGTTGCCATGACACCGCTCAAAACGTAACCATCTCTGCTTCAATCGGAACCGGGAAAACCCCCGGTTGACGTGTGCCTTCTTGTGTTACACTGACTGGTTTCTACCTTATTGATCCAGAAAACCATGGCATCCTCCAAGTCAAAGGGAAGCTCCTTGGAGGGGTTGAAGGTAGAGAAACGCTCCACAGAGGTGACCACTTTCTCAATGCTGATCATCTCCACTGTGTAGGCCATCATCAGGGCATCAATCATGGGGATGTGGGCACTCTGGAAGAGGACAGCATGATAATTCTGCGTCGTGTCAAACACGCGCAGTGAAGACAAGCAGATGGCTTACAAGTATCTGCTGTGGCACTAAAACGCTGATGGGGGATACTGTGCGCAGGAGAAGCTCACGGTGTCTTTCGGGTTTTCGATGAACATGCTTTGTCAAGTCAGCAAAGCCCGACATGTGGGACAAGCGCTATCCTGCCCAGGATTTTCCATCCCCTCGCTGGGCTTTGTGTGGATTATGACATCATGCCGCAAGCGGAAAAAGCAGACTCATACTGGTCTCCATAGTAACAAACAGGAAGGAAGAGCGCTGAAAGCAACTCAGCCGGTGGTCAATGGACATTCTGTCCAATGATGAATTCCAGTGCGTTAAGACCAAAATCATGGAGCCACCGCAATCTTGTTCTGAGACGCAAGCTCAGTTTCAAGTTAAACTAAGCTCATTTCAAAACAAATCATCCCATACAAAAGAAGGCTGACTGAACTACAGTAATTTGTTTCAGGCTCAAAACAAGCTGCCAAAAATCAAACAAAAAAAACCCCAACATAATTGGGCAAGCAATTTTAAGTAACAGCTTAAACTCCTGTCATATAAAGTTGAAACAGTTAAGGAATATGAAACCAGTAACTAAAAAAAGGTCAAGAAAATAAAAACAAGAGTGCCAATTTATAAGACTAAAACGAAGAGTTGAAATCTCCTTCGCTTTCAACTTTGTCAATGAATGTTAAAAGTGCTTTCAGGGTTCATTTTAAATCTCCGTATTTATTTCAGTAAAACCGTACAGTTGTACTGAAGAAGGAAGGTCAAACAGTCCTTTGTGTGTGAAAGTGAAGTAATCGTGTTGAAAGCAAAATGGAGCGTTCAACTCGGCTGCATTCATCAAGGAGGCTGTTGATTCACTCTGAGCTGTAGTTTGTGGTCTAAATACGAAGAACGTGACATCATCTTTGGGAAATGGAGCTGCCGCTCTTGGATAACACTCCTCCAGGAAGCAGTATTCTGCCGAGTACTCCACTGGCGTTGAAACAAAAGTGCTATCTGCAAATCTGCTTTCTATAGTTTTTAACATTCCTCGTAAATGTGCACTCGGGCGGCATGGTGGATGACATGCTCAGCACATCCGCCTCACGGTGGAGAGGTCTTGGGTTCGATTGCGGCTCTGGCCTTCCTGTGTGGAGTTTGCTGTTCTCCCCGTGCCCAGGTGGGTTTTCTCCGGGTACTCCGGTTTCCTCCCACATTCCAAAAACATGCATGGCACGTGAATGGAGCACTCGAAATTGCCCCTCGGCGTAAATGTGAGCGTGAATAATTGTTCGTCTACGTGTGCCCTGCGGTTGGCTGGCAACCGGTTCAGGGTGCCCCCCACCTACTGCTAGATGACTGCCGGGGTAGGCTCGGGCTTGCCCGCGACCCTTCGATGCTAAGCGGTTCAGCTAATGGATATATGCATGAATTGCGCAAATTGTCCTGCAGCATTCAGACACTCCTAAGGTTGCATTTGACTGCCGTCTTGAATGGCATTCCGAACCCGTTACAGTAAAATTCCTCTCAGTCACTTAATTGTGATGATAAGAACAACCTCAATAATCTTGGCAGCCATCTTTAGCTACTCGTAAAGGTTAAATGTAATTTCAAGGCGTGCACACATTTGCAAGCGCCTCGTGGCCAACTCTTTCCGGAGTACGACTCACCATTTTAATGGGCATACCAGCCAGGTCCTCCTCCGTGACGGCCGTGTCGTCGCTCTCCACGACGTAAATGCCCTTCCTGTCCAGAGACTGGATGACGGAGTGGTGCGACTGGAGGGACGCGGCCTGCTCCGTCTTGAGGATGAGGGCGCAGACGCGACAGTAAAGCTCGCAGGACAGCAGCAGGCGGATGACGGGTGGCTTGATGTGTTCCTGGTCGTACTGGTCTGTGTAGAAGGGATCCCTCAGGTCCTCGGGGATATGGTCTGAAATTACAAGCAGGTACAGGAACGCAGCAGGAAGCTAGGTGGCCTTTTTGAGTCATATTTGTTCACACCCCACTTCAGTTTACTCTGAGCAACATTTACAAGTGCAAGTTGCAACCCAAGAGACGTGGTTTGAGGTTTGCTGTGGAGCCGAACAAATGCACGCATGCACTCACGCAAGCCTCAAGTGATTCCATTTGTGTGGATGTGAAGTCACACCAAATCCAGACATTGCAACCTTATAAGGAGCCGGTACAAAGCACTGGACCTCAGTGTGCCAAAACCAAATGGTTGTACTCAAAATAGCTTTGAAAAACTTTTACAAAATCGCGTTTTACAACGCAACAGCGGCTTGAGAAATAACCTTGTTCCACTCAATCAGATTTTACACCAAGTGTGTCCTTTCATTCGAAAAACACTGGCGGAGTGTGCGCGAAGTGTTCTTTTCTGACGGGATGAAGGAGGGCGGCCGTCAGCAGTGTCACTTTCACAAAAACAAGGCAGGCGGCTTCTTCCCGCAGCTCGCCAAAAGCACTTTGGTTCAGGGAGGATGATCCAGACCGATGTAAGAAAAGGGAAGACTAAATACAGAATGTCCACGGAAATGAGAATCCATCCAGATGTGGCCAAGATTCTCCTTAGGAATATCAGACAACTGTGCATCTTTTTTTCATTTAAACAATTGATAGATTCATACTGCTGAATCTGAGCATCACATTCTTTTGCTAATGCAACCCAGGAATCAATATGAGCTTGTGCTTGGAAGTACTGGGTCTCCCTCCTCACAAGTGAAATGGAGATTTAATACCGTACAACTGTTTCAGGTTCTTGATTTATAAATCAATATAGATGGCCTGAATCTGCTCCAGCACCGCATTTTGTTCCTTGTTGAGTGTGCGCCTTGCTCACCAATGGGGAGTAAAATCCAGACAGACATCCGTATGTACACGAGGAGGACACCACTGCTCAGGACTGATATTTGTTTCTCGCAGAGGATTAAAAAAAAAATATATATATCTGCCCGTGAACAGGCACAGGTCGATTACCAGTTTGATGGTTTAGCAAGTTTTTAAAAAGTCACGGTTTCAATAACCGCGAGCAGTGGCTGGGACCGGAAATGAGCTGTTTTTTTTGTTGTTGTTGTTTTTTTAAATTGAGGGAAATTCTAAGCAGAGCACAATATGATTGCCTGCTTGCTGAGTTGTGTAAAACAGCCGCCTCTTTCAAGTGAATTGCCTCCAATTAACATTTCTCCACAGGTGACTATTGTTTTTTTGGTGTGTCTACTTTTGCTGAAAGGTTTATGACACCACAATACATTCATCGGCCCATGTAGTGTTTCACATTGTGTGTTAGCGTGAAGCTAACAGACTTTATAGTTAGGCAAAGTGATGTGGTTGTTTTAAAGACATAATGTGTCATTATTTGTTTTGTTCAGCTGGACCGTAAAGTTCAACTGCAAGCGGTTGAGTTTGTCGCCATTATCTTACGCCTGTGATTCTGAGAAAGTTTGTAGCTCTATAAACACTGAAAGTGTGTGATTGTGTGCGCGATAACAAAGGAGTCTAGACAGGAAAGTGTTCACGTTTGACTTAATTCCGCAGACGATGACACCGCGTGGCAGCTGCACCCTCCTCTTTCTGATGCCATTAGGACAGCGCTGGACTTAAAGTGTAGCCACTTACGGGGACGGGGGTGAGCACGAGATGAGCTACATGAGAGTTAGCCGAGCGTATTAAGAAGCACAAGCAGAGTACAAGCAACAAGGCTTGGAGTGTGACAGGTGCACACTGTGCCTGACGCCGTGTCTGGCCGTCTGCCACTCAGGCTTGGGGAGCAGCTGTGGCAGCCTGAGGGGGCCAGGCAGTCAACATGAGTACACAAACAAATACGAGTGGCACAGTGTTTGTTCTTGAATGCCACGCGACCTCCAGAATCATCAGGCATTAGTATTTGCGTGCCCTCCCCCAAAAAAGCACTTTTGCTGAATGTGATGCTGCTCAGCTGTGTCAAGAAAAAAAAAAAAAAACGGGCAAGTAATGATGACTAATGACATTAACAAAACGTCACATGAGCCACCAGTGCGTAGATATTCAGTTCCCAAAGGAGACTAGCATCCCGTTGGGTCAATTAAGCTCCAAGGGGAAGGCTTTTGTGCTCTATTTGAGCAAAATCCCCGTGTGCATCGTTAGCCATGGCCCACCCTGAAACGATGTTAATTGACGGATAGATGAACAGATGGGATGCCTTACTTTTCATCTGTTGTTTGCCTTCGACAGTCCGAATGAGTTCGTTTCTCAACTTGGTCCAACGGCCTGCTGGTTTGGAACCAAAATTCCTTGCCATGAACCACAAGTGATTGCTTTCGTCTTCTATTTGTTGCAAGATTGTAAGCAGGAACGTTCGGCAGGCCCCTCGCTCGCTCCCCATCTTTAACGCTGGCCTTAAATTTCATTTTTATTCTTCGGCGTGTGACTCAGCATGAGACTTGATTTTATTTGGACTGTTTTTGTGCTTTCCACTGTCTTCATTAATAATTTATTGTTGTATGAATTCTTTTTGCTTCACGTATAGCACTTTGTATACAGCGGCTGTGGTTTTAAAGTGCTCTATAAATACGGCTGAGTTGAGTTGACCATTTTGTGTTCGCTAAGCTAAATATGGCTATCCTTGTTTGTTTGTCTCATCATCAGCCAATCAGAAAATCCCACAGATAAGAATGTGTTGTTGCTATGGGACAAGATGTAAAGAGCATTCATACAGGTGTGCATGAAGACACCGAGTGGGACGAAAGGGAAAGTATTCCTGGAGTGGAACAACGGCTACACAGGGCGATTTAATCATGCGACTTTGCTCGCTGCTGTTGATTGAAAACTCTGCCAAGCAGTCAAGAAATTTAGTTGGTTAGTGGTATGTGTTATGTCAGAAGCGGCTCAGGAAAAGTAGGCCAACTCGTTCCTATAATAGGTTTATTTTCCATTATTGTTGGAATCTAAGTGATATAATAATAGGCAAGCGGCTCTACACTGCCCCTTGCCACTCTGTCAGAGCAAAGAGCCACTCTGTTGAGGCAGCAAATGCGGTGTATTGACGTTTTGTGTTAATGGGACAAACAGGACGGTGGAGCAGCTCAATTACGTCGGACAAAAGTCCAACTGTTATGTAATCCGTAACCCGATTTAGAAGAAATTCCGCTGGCCAGGTTACAAGTATGAAAATGGTACTGCCAGCCAGGCATTGGATGTTAAAGAGGTACAGTATTCAGTGTTGGCTGGAGCGCAGAAATACTTCCTGCCTTTAGACTCTAGCTGTCAATGTTTCACCAGCAAAGCTCAACATATTCTGCTGACTTTGAGTGTCTTGAGAAGAGGGTTTCTACTGGTCCAACACCAAAGCACCAGAACAAAAATGTATGGCATTGGACTGAACAGCTGTCAGACCTCATTTCCAAGGCTAACGTGACACTTCTACACGTGAACGTTGTGAAAATCATCTTCGGCATTTGTTCTATTTAAATACAGTTTTAAGCCTGTGAGGACAGACTGATATTTCGCCGGTGAGAAATGCAAGCCACAACACAATCTACATGCCAATTAGAGTTTGTTGAATGGAAGCAAACGGAAACACTCACCAATGCCGTAGGCTTTAGCAAATAGCCACCGCAGGTTGGCAGCTATTTTGGCTCTGGCAGAGTCATACATCTCCATGGGGACGACATCCATGGTGCCTTCTGCAGATCCAGTCAAGTCCACCTTCCTTCTTGTACTGTCCCCGGCACCCAAATCAACATCCATCCTTTGGGAGTAAAACGATGATATTAGCTATGCAGGACATACATCATGATGCAAGTACTAGTGTTTTAATTGTATTTAAATGTAAATGTTCTAACTGAGCATAATGTTACAGCCATTCAACTACATTCTAACAGTGGTTATGATGGTGATCCTAGAGGGCCAGAGTATTTATTACGATTATTATTATTTAGATGGCAGGCCAAGTTGTGGCAAAAGAACAAGAAACAGTGTAAAGTCTCAAGAAACTCTCCAAATCTACCTGTAAAAAGGGAGGACAGTAGAACAAATCATTGGAAACGGTGTGAAGCAGTGCAAAGTTTCTTTAGGCACACTGGCCCAAATTTAAGATCACGCCAGAGTCCCACAATCGTCTAACAAAGTTCCATTACCTGTAGCGCAAACACAACCCAGTGTGAATGTTACCGTGAACGGCCCAATGCTAGCTTGACGGGCAGGCTGTCATTGCCACCGAATCAATTCACCTTTGCTTATAAGCATTTGTATTTCACGGTGAATTCTGAAATGTGGATGTGGATCTATCTATTTACCGACGACACAGCAATTAGCTAGCAACCCAATTGGCTAAACGGGCATGCATGCAAATGCACGGCCAGCTAACCAAGCTAGCTACGTTAGCGTGCACTTCAGTATATTACAAAAAGGTAGCTTTATTTTACCTTCAAATATGTAACTCCAAGTCACCCTACGATCCAAACGGGGTTAATAATCAACCAAGAACCCGCCTTGCTTTCCAGTGGACCGCTGCGTGGAAAAGCCCCCGCCGCCTGCAGCACATCGTAGCCGCCAGCTAATGGTGCTAACAGGGGAGGCGAGTCAGAATGGTCTCCCAGCAACAACACCCCAGTCGCGGCCTTACTGACAGCGACCCCACGGTAAAAATGTACGATGAAAAACAACCGCAAAGCGGGTCAAACAGAGGCGCGACCAACAACGGGCCCCGGGTGCTCAAAATCTGCGATGTGAAAGACGACGGCGCATAAATTGAACACCGGGGCAAGGAATAACACAAGCAGTGAACCAGCAGGGCGTTCGCGCTCCGCCAGCGGAAAAAAAAAAAGTTATCACAATGCCTACTGCGCATGCGTGATTACTCAACGGACTCAAACTCATCCATCATATCACTATTATGTTAGATTAGTACTAGCTTGTATTCGTGTTTATGACCTGTTTTCATGCAGTCATTGAGGACAAATCTGTTCCACAGTCACACCAACTGGCACAACACAAAACCCATGTTAACTCCACAAGCAGTGTTCCAAGTAAAATTTTAGCATTCTTAACCACCATACACGTGTAAAAATAAGTTAACCCCTATGTAATGGAGCAAAAATAGAACGCGAAATGATGGGGGAACGGGAAGGTGATTAGAGAGCAATGCTGTTACCTAGTGGCCTATGGTAGAATAGGCACAAATTAAATTCATAAAGCCTTGCAATATTCCTTGAAATATATTCTGTTAACTTGGAGGTACTTTAGGAGACTTCAATTTTACACCATAAGAGTTTTCGGTTACATTGTATTAATATGTAAACAGAAGTGAGCAAACAATTGAAGTAAAATGCCCGTCCACAGTTATTGTGTGTCAATGTGCAAACATTATATGACTGTATCAAGCATCTCTCTGACAGTATTTAGAACTAGATGCATTGACATTTAACTTTATCTATCTATCTATCTATCTATATATATATACATTATATATCTATATCTATCTATCTCTATATCTATATATATATATATTACACATATTTCTAATGCCACTCAATAGAGTTCAAAGAGCAAGCAAAAAAAAAAGAGCACTTCAACTTTTTTTAAGTGAGTAAAAATAAAGTGTGTCACCAGACTGAAAAAAATAACTGCAGTGAAGGACAGTAGAAGAACCTTTGGACTTAAATACGATAATGTCAGGGTTGGTCAACTGGTGGTCATGACCTCTTTATGTGCAAAAACAGAAAACGTCGCACATTAAACCACATTTCTGGCACCACTTAGTCCTACAACATTTCTGAACTGTGCAGACGGCACATTTTAACATTCTTTCCTGTCATACAAGTGGGACAGTAGTTCAGCTGTATCGTCCGAGCATACAGACGCTACACACAAAGACTCCAAAGGGGATTGATGTTTTATTCATTTCCACTTTTGATCATTTTTTTCTGCCAAAAATTCACTAAATGTCCTCGATTATATATAGTATGACACAAATATCATTGTTGTTGTAGAGGAGTCAGTGACCGATGCCGTTGTTCTGTCACTTTCCTATTAAACCCATAAATGGACATTCAATAGACAGGTCATTCCTTTTGAGCACTTTGTATTCACATGCCTCTTTGTCAAGCACAGCTACGCAGTCATCAGGGACGCCTGTGGGAACGCCATACCTGCAAATAAGTAGTGCGCCCATGATAAACAACTGCATTTTTTTTTTACAGAGATAAAAACACAAAAAGGAAAACGTGCGTTGCTTCAACTTACACAGAGCAACAACCGCTGCAGGAACAATCCATGCATTCACTGTTCCTCCAAGATGCTCCCAGCGGGTGCCATTCATTGTCAGACGGATCCTGGCAATGTGTTGCACCTACACATGGGTAGAAAGAATTATGACGACACTTCATTTTTTCACTTTTGATTGAGAAGACATTGGAAAATAATTTAAGTCACTTCGTGAAAACAGACCAATAAAGATTTACAGTTTTGTCTTTACCTTCTTCCACTTGAATTGGATAGCAGTGGCCGTTTGCCAGTGACAGCACTGCACACAGCACTAAAGCCAAACACAGGTATGTCCTCTAAGGGAAAAGGGGGGAATGTAACTGGCGCCAAGACTGAGTTGTTGGTTGCCATGACAACGAAAATACAATTTATTTTAGGCTTGTTGTTTTGCAAAGTATTTTGTATTTCTATGTGAACTTTCATATATGTTTTTTCTTTGAATCCTCTGAATAGGTTATTTGGAATGTTTTGATAAGAATCACTTCCGGGTCACGTGCCGTGGATAACGAGGAATGAGAGAAAGATCGAGAAGACAACTTGAGAGAGAGAGAGAAAGAGAGAGACAGAACTACGATACCGTGTGGTCTATGTGATTTACTGTAATTTGATCTAATTTCGGTTTACCAAGGTGTTAAGATGTTTTTTTATTTAGTTAGAATTAGTTAAGATGTCAAGCAAGAGCGTTGCTGCCATTTACAGTTCACACAAACCAAACTCACCATTTCTGCAAGAAGTTTCATGAAACCGGAGAGAGGCTCGGGTCCCAAAAGTGAAGGACAGCTGAAGATTTATATCGGGCAAAGTCGGGGGTGTTTCTGGTCACCACCTCTTTATGTCAATAAAGGCATCATTCACCGGGAAGCATGTTTGGCAATCACATATTACGGGATTTAAAAAAAAAAGACTCAAAATTCCTTTGGCAAAACTTCGTTCTGCAAGCTACTTGTCAACATAGCATTCAGGCAGTTGAACATTTACATATAATCCTCTAGGAACGTGATTCCAGACTTTTGAAAAAAATATATACATGTTTATATATTGTGTGTGTATATATATATATATATATATATATATATATATATATATATATATATACACACGTACACACATGTGTAGAGAGAGAGAAAGAGAGAGAGAAAATATTTGAAAATTTGGAATGATCCTAAATTTTGGCACTGTATAATCGTTGACATTTTAAAAATTAGATCGATCTAAATTATATAAACTAGCCTTACTTCCGCAAACTTACATAAGATATGTCCACTAACAAACTTCAGCCAAAAAATCAGCCAATTTTTATTTTGCTGATTGTTGTTGTTGTTTTACTTTTAAACATGTCTGACAGATATCGGAATCGGCCTTAAAAAAAAAATCCACATCAGTCCGGCTCTCACCGATTCACCAAACAAAATGTGGAATTTGTGCGTGAAATAAAAGCATGTCGAGTGTGGAGGTGGCTGCATGCAGCTTTTATTTGTTGATGACCTTCAAACTTGACCTTCCCATCATAAGAAAAACAGTACAAAATACATGTAGTCGAACACTGAGGTGGCAAACGTGACACGCGGGCTGCTGACACGTAAACAACATGCATGTTCCGTTCATATCAGAAAGACGGCGTATCAAATGGCGGTTTCGACATTGGCTAACAGGGACACTTATTTATTCTTGGCAAGCTTGGATATATTAAAAAAAAACATGCTGTATGTTTAAAATCCTTTGAACATGCCCTTGAAAGACTGTGGAGGGAAAGAGAAGCACGTGATGGGGATCACTGTGGAATGTTGGGAGGATTTCAATTCCTCAGGTCCCCAAACCTGTTAAAATGGACCCACGGATAAAGTTGAATAAGACAAAATAACCTTACAAAATAAAGAAAAAAATTCACATTCATGCTGGCATGTTTGCTGCTGTTCGTATTTGCCTGCGAAGGAAACAAAATGTGTGAAATGTTTCACAAAGGACAAGAGCAGTGATGAGCTTGGAGATTAAAGGGTCACGCCATAAAGATTCCATTGGTGCAAAAATAGTTATCTTTCACGTCTCCTCGCAAGACAAACAGGGGTGGGAGATGGGGGGTGGTTCGTGTGCCTATCAAGTTATGCACACGCGCGCGCACACACACACACACAGAAAGCAATCAACGCTGACACTTGGAGCATCACAATAATTAAACAAACCTTATGCCCTCAGTCGGAATTCAAGTTGAAAAAAGACATTTGAGGCGGCAAATTTAGTGAGCCATGATATGATTCCAAAACTGCAAAGCCAAATTCAAATGCAAATCGGAAAAGGATGTGTATCGTGACTTGTGGGACACCTTCTACTTTGCGGACAGAGTTAATATCGTAGTTTTTATGATGGTGACAATTTAAAGTCTGGAACCAGTTTGAGCCTGGAATGAATGAATTCATTCATTTTTCCATTGGAAACTATTTTTAAATTACAACAATTTGGAAGTCAACCAGCAATATGGAACACAAAGTGCTTAACGTCAGAGTTCCAGTGAATTTATTTCGGCCAATTCATTTTTTAAAAATGTATTTTTAAAGACTGAGATGAGAAAAAAAAAGATCTAAGAAAGCCGGCCAGGCTCTGATCTTCCCTAAAAGGGATGAGAAATGGCACATAGTGTACAAAAAAGTATTTACAAATAAATAATGGCACAAACAGCAGATCATTTGAGGACACTTAAAACACTGAAATCATTGAATAATACTGTTGTTTTTTTTCCCTTAGCACAGCAAAAATTATGTTTCGAAACACTTAAAAAACAAACAAACAAACACACACACACACACACACACACACGATATGGCTGATAAGCGCCACTTGGTCTTTCTCTCAGATGTGTGCATTCTGATAGCCAGTGGGGGACGCTGAGAGAGTTCCGTAAACATTTCCAGTGCTTCAATATCGCTCTGGTCAGGAGTCCAATACAGCAGGTTGTTGCCGAGGCGACCAGTCACTCGCCATTGAATCAGAGTCCACCAACCTGCCATGACGTCATGGCAACTATTGTCCACTTCTTTGACAGTCAATGGCGCCCCCTACAGAGCGGTGGCGTAAGATGCTTGTGCTCCTAAACGTGGTGTTGACTACAAAGCAAAGTAATCGTTGCAGTTCTAATAAAAAGATGAGTAGCAAATGCATGAGTGTTAAGATCGAGTGAATTTCAATGCCGGCTGCCCTGATGGGTGCCCCACCAACGCAAGGCACAAGGGCACAAAGCGTGCGTGTGCAGTTTAAATAAATATAATATACACTACTTACAGAAAGGTAGCGATATCGGGCTTTTGGGGGACATTTCAGGATGAGCCGAATATACCTTCTCAACTCGTGTACACAAAAAAATATAACTGTATTCACAGTCATATAGTCTTTATCCTCTGCGTGGAACCGCTGATATTCCAGCCACACTGATGATTTGTCCATCTGTCTGTTTTATACAAAGTGGCCAATGGAAATTCAATCGGTGCAATGTGACAAAATCTTTTAACAGTTTTTTAAAATTGCATTTAATTATGTCATCACTGTATGTTTTTATCAAGTAAAATATTTTTGGAGTCCCACGAACAGCTCTAACTTTTGCGAGTAGTGCATATTAAGGAGCATTTATGGGGGCTTTTTCATGACAGTTTCTCTGAGGTTTGAGTTGTTTTTAGAATAGCACGCTGGGCCAGATTAAATGCCGCATACAGCCCACGAGCCCTAAATTGCCCACCGCGGCTGTCCTCCAAGTGTTAGTTGGCAATGTGAGGTGCGGTATCGACATCTCTGGATGTCGAGGCACTCTTCATGCATCCTCCCGCAAATGTATGCGGCGGCTCAGTGGAAGCAAGTAGCAAACGTCAGGCTGCCGTGCGTGCGTGTGCATGTGTGCGCGCGCGTGTGTGTGTGTGTGTGGCTCATAGGTGCGTCTCGTCTCTGGTTTCTGAGACAAAGTGCGTCTGGTTCCGAGTGCTCCGACTCTGGCCCATTTGGGTTTCCTCGGGCATGTGCGCCAGCGGGTCGGAGCGGATGATGTATCTGAAAAACATGTCACTCGACTCAGTTTGGGACGGGGTTCACAAACCTAGAAGAGAGTCCACTGAGCGGAGCTTGGGACTCAGAATCTCAGCAGGATTGGGAGGCAAATGTGCTAATTATGTAGCCTGTGTGGATACTTGATTGATACGAAAACGTTGAGACTTTGAATTACCCAGGAAATGCCGGCGTTTCCAAAAAGTGAAAAATCAATCCGCTGTACGATGGTGTAAAAGCGAAAAGTACAGGCGGCTTTCTTACACGATGTCATTAAGCTCGAGCATGGTGTCCGGAGGCGGGTTTATGAGCACGTAGGAGAGCGTATTCTGGTGGTCATTCATCTCATCTGCGGAGAGAAAGTCGGGACGGGTTTCAGGGTGGCTCGTTGGGGGAGGGGGGCGTTGCCCCGCACTCTCCCCACACGACAACGGTACTGCTCGTCACATGACGGAAGGAAAGAAATCAAAGCGCCAACATGGTGACTTGATGCGCTGCCATAAATGAACATAAATAAGGAGTATTATACAGGACATCACTGAATGACAATATCACAAATTATTTGTTTTCATTTCTATCAGGGCAAGAAAAAGCATGGATTAAAAAATAAGAAAGAAAATCATTGATATCACCTCATTAAATTCAATCACTAATTGATTAGATTTCCTGATAATTTATCAACAATTTGCGAAAAGGTTTATGGCATTGTATTGATTTTTAAAACAATTTGATTTATCCTTATGCAGTACATGTGCATGCCGTTGCTCGATTGCTTTATCGGAGTGGAAGGAGCTAATTTGAATATTTTCAAGTGTGTTTTGCCATTTTTAACATGTCTGAAACAGGTTCGACGTGTCTCCACGACAACCCACCTGCTTGTGGCTCTTTACAAAGAACAAAGGGTGAATGGGGGGAGGCGGGAGAGAGAGAAGGGCCAAGCGTTACTGACAGGCACTGTGACACGGACGGGGGGCTGGAGGGGGGGGGGTGCGAAAGGGAACCAGAGGCGCATGCACAGCTTCAAACATGCACACAGCGCCCGTAGCCACACATCATCATCACCATCATCATCATCGTCATCATCCCCATCATCCCCATGGCATTCCACGCGAGATCTGACTCCATCCGGCGAGGCAGGAGGTTGCCATGCCGACACACACTCACGCGCACACTTGTAGAAGACATGCTCCAGCATCCGTCAAGACTGAACCAAACGTTGGAGTGCGGATAAAATTAAAAAACAAAAAACAAACAATAAAAACAAGCTAGTGGAACAGAAGGCATCTGGAGTGCTAGGGCGGAAGACGCCGTCTTGGACCTGAGTGCCAAACCTCACTGAGCCTTGATGGCCTCCACCTGCCACCGCACTTGTCCGGCTGAAATGGTCAACTTACAACAGGATTGCTGTTGTTTTGCTTCTGAATATGGAGATGGTATGTGGCTTCTGGTTAAGGTAAGCCAATTCCTTTTTGGCATTTTCGGAGTTAAAACAACTGCAAGCAGCCACCTAGCATGCTCCCACTGTACTTATCGTTTCAACAGATTGGCAAAAAAGTGGATGTGAAATGTATGCGAGTGTGTAAAGCTCTTTGGGCAGCCACTATACGACGTAGATACACTGATAGCGTGCGGCCTATTCACCATTTGAATCACATCTGAGTTCTCATCTGTTGGAATATGATTGACTTGCTGCGTGCAAATATTCAATGGGTCTTGGATGATCAGTCAAACTGCACTACAAGGGCTGGCACCAAATGAGTTGATATAGTCAAGCTGAAGAATTTAAAAGTGTCCCTTGTATCCTTCCATTTTTCTGTGCGTTGTGCTCAGAGGAAAAAATAAAAAATTCGACACTACATTATCAAGAGTCTAGGAATATAATGTATGTGTTCCTGCATGCATTGTGTGGAATTTCTACAAGTGCTCCAGCTTCCCCGCACCTTTCGCCGAAAACAGGCTCGAAATTGTCCATAAATGTGAGAGTGAGTGTGAATACTTGACTGACGACCAGTCAATGCAGTTTTGTGTGTGAGATCCAAGATGGGCTCTTCCATCCAAAGGCCATCATGCGTTCTGCTCCAGAAAACAAGCCAAACAGACGCCCTGCGGGACTCCATCTTATTCTTTTTTTGGGGGTGGGGGGGGGGGGGGTGGGGGGGGGACGCCATCTCACTCACGTGAGCACGATGCAGAGAAGGCCAGAGAAAGAAATCGAGAGAGTGACAGGAAAGTGAGAAAACCTGCTGCAAAGCTAACTATGAAGGGCAGTCAGGGACATAATTCAGGATTAGCCCTCAGACACACTCGTGTATTATGACGGAATTTTATTCGGCTACTCCTGAGGTATTTCGGTAGTGAATGGGAGAGCATTTCAACCATGTGTGAGAGTGAAAAAAAAAGTCCAGTAGCGTCAGAGTATTTTTAGACTGCGTCTGAGGAAGTTGTTTCTGTGTTTGTGTGTGTGTGTGCATAAGTGCAATGCAGTAGTGTGTAAGCAAAAAATGTGTGGGAGAACATTCCCGTTGTGTGTGAGAGCACTTTGGGCGTGCGTGTGTGAGAGTGCTTCAGTAGTGTGTGTTAGTCAAATAAATTCCATCAGAGTGTCAGTGTTTCAGTATGTGTGAGAGAGCATTCCCGTTTTATGTGAGAGAGCATTTTTGGGTGTGTGTGTGTGTGTGAGAGAGAGTGCTTGAGTAATGTGTGTTAGTCAAGTAAATTTCATCAGGGTGTGAGTGTTTCAGTATGTGTGAGAGAGCATTCCCGTTGTGGCTGAGAGAGCATTTTGTGTGTGTGTGAGTGTTTCAGTAGTGTGCGTTAGTGAAATACATTTAATTAGGGTGTGAGTGTTTCAGTACAATAAGAGAATTTCAGTGTGAGAGCATTACAGCAATTCCTATGAACAAATTCAGTCGTGTGTGTGTGAGAGCATTTAGTAGTGGGTGCGAGAGTATTTCAGCGGTGCCCTTACCTCAAAGAACCAGGTGTAAGCTAATGATGTTTACAAAAGACTGGTGCGGAAAGTCCCAATTTACAAACAGCGTGATCCAATGAGTCGCCTAATGGCGGCTATCAGTGACTAGTCGACGAGCAAAAGAGTTGCGTGTGGCAGCCTTAGAACGAGAGCATTTAAAAAGTTTGTTGAGAAGTCGTAGTGGTAGTGTGTGAGAGCGCTTCAATAGTTTGCATGTGGATAAATTCAGCATAGTGTGAGTGCGCTTTGGCCGCACGTCAAGAATGTTTCAGTCGTGCGCGTGATGTGCAAAAGAGCGCGTCAGAGGTGATCCTGAATGATATCCCAGATGACCTGTCATATCTAACGCTCATCCACATTGGACACACACCCACTCTCACTCACGCGCTCACACATGCAATACAATAGAGTGGATGGACCGGCTAACCTGACGGCCGGCTCCCGTCTGTATACGGCTGCTCTGATATGTCCTGCAACTCTGAGCAACGGTATTTACTGTTAACTCGACCACACAAGTGTCAACGTGAAGCACACACATCTTGTAGAAAGGAGGATGCTGGTGAAAGGACGAGCTCCTTTCGCCCACACGCTTGCCCCCTTCGACACTCACACGCCGCACCGAGTGGACAAAGAGCACACACGCACGCGCGTGCACACGTTACCTTGCAAATATCCTAGATTTACTCGATTCATCACATCGCTCGCAGTGAGATTAGAAACATCCTCTTTGGGCCAAAAGGGGGGGGAGAGAAAAGTCAGAGAGAAAAAGAGAGAAGGAGGAGGAAAGGAAATAGAAATAAAAATCAGGCAGGCAGCGAATGCATTTGCGCTTTGACAATAAGAAAGGTTCAACAGGTGAGAGGATGCAAAAAAAAAAAAAAGTGAGAAGAAGCCATGCTTCAGTATGCACAGAGTCACTTCCAAATGATTCATCTGTTGTGGATGCTCACTCAGAAGATCAGGAGCGTTTGGGCTTCTCCCTGGAAGCAGCGTGAGCGACACAAGTACACAAGATTCAGCCAGCACAACACATCGGGGTTAGGCTTCTTCTTCTTTTTTTTTTTTTTTAACTTCACTTTGTTTTGGAAGCGTGACACAACAACAAGTGAAAATGTGAGCAGATGCCAAGGCAAAGCAAACAGAGAAGCGTGATGCATTCACATGTTGCAGGGTTTCTACAGGTGTCGGCTGGGTATGGTCAATTGGATATATATCTATTTTTTTTATAGGAGTTCTCAAATGTGCCACATCGTGGGCAAAAGCGACCAACTACTTTTGTTCATGATTATGTTGACCTATTTGCAATGAAAAGGTTATTAACAAAGTTCATCATGAGGATTCGCCCCACTCCCCGTTTCTGTTACTATTTATCGTCCACAGGTGTGGGTGTTATTTTTATTTATTGATTTTGAAATTACTGAACAATTTAAAGTGTTGAAAATTTCTCTGATGATGCAACGTCCACGACTGAAATGTGTCTTTATGGGCTTCTGCTGCAAATTATGGTATTTGTCTCCTAGCAACACACCATTTTTTGTTAAAGGTTTTTTTCCCCATTCATGTACATCAATTGCAAGAAATGTATGTGTTCAAGTTATTCAGCAGCAAATATGCACAGCGAAGGTCAATATTTTGGTACGAAACCCAATGATGGCCAAAAAGATGAACTAGAATTTTTTTTTCCCCATTTGCCATGGCTATGGCCTGGCTAATTGAAGCTCCTCCCGGCATTTCAACATAGTTTCTTGGCCCCAAGATGCCATCAGAGGCGCAAAAGAAATATTTATTTTAGACAAGGCTTTGGCCTGAGCATAATAGCAGTGAAAATGATTTTTTTTCTGGTAAATAACAAAGGAGAGGTTTCCCCAAAAATCTGTAAAAAGGCAAATTTTGCAATCGCTGAGTCAGGAAATTGCAGGATTTCACTGTTCAAAGTTTGCGTTCAAATTTATCTAAAAAATAATCCCAACAGCCCTAACCTTCATACCCTTCATTTTGATTGTAGTGTATCATCCAATTAGTTGGATTTAAAATTTTTAGGCATAATCCTCAGATTTACTTCTTGGACCAGTGGAAACCCGAAGTGGACATGATCTTGATGATGGGTGGCAGATGACTGCTTATATGTTTTTGTTTTTTTTTTTGTCGGAAAAAATGGTTGATGAAATTGATGCACGGTCTTAATGCTAGTGGAGTCTGACTGTGGGCCATGAAGACAGGCATGTCCCAAAAGGCCATGAGATGAGACAAACACAAGCACAGATTGGAGTTCCACAAGAATACACAAAAATAAGAACAGTGGTTGACATTACTGTGGGTAGAGGCTATATTTAATCGTAACAACATTAAAAAAAAAAAAAAAAGAAAAAAAAGTATGTTCCTGCTTTAAGGGGCTTTTTACAATCTCTAGTTCCCGATGTGGCAACTATAAATAGGCTCGGTAACATTTTACAATTTCCTTATTAATAGACAGATAGTCGCATTGAAGGCTTAGGACTTTTTTTTAAGGCCACTACCATTAAATTTAAGACCTCTACCTCACTAAATTTGATCATGAGGAATGGACAGTAAGACTCAAAGTTGCCACAATATTTCAAGAAATGTTGCATTCATTTTGTATCGTGCTTGTTCTCTCATTTTATTGTCCAAATTCATTTGAGAGAAAAACCCTAAAAAAATAGTGTTATATTAATATTAATTCACATAATGTACAATATGTATAAGTGCAGTATAATGGTAATTGTACAAGAACAGTAATCCTTCGTTTATCGCGTTGGTCACGTTCCAAAAAGAACCCGCGATAAGTGAAATCCGTGAAGTAGTCATCGTTACTTTTTTACAATAATTACGTATACAATACAATAGTGTAGTGAATGAAACCCAAGATTACACCCTTTTTCAGGTCCATGCATAAAAAAACAAAACAAAAAACTAAAATATCAAAATTTTTCCGACAGTTTTTAGAAATACTGTACAGAATGTGTTGTCAACATTGTGGCTTTTGTCATGGAGAAAATTTGTCAAGCTGAACAGCGACGAGGCGCTCAGCCTGTTGACATTGGTCTACAGTCCCTTAGCCAATCAGGATGCAGAACACAATGCACACTAAAAAAAAAAATCAAAAAAAAATCTGTGAAACAGCACAGCCATGATAGATGAACCGTGTTATAGCGAGGGATTACTGAAAACACCTCACCAAAGGCCCCCAGCCATTGTGAGCCGCCCTATACATATAATCTTATCACAACTAATTGCAAATGAAGGCTTTCGTTTTGGAAAATGAAATGACACTTTTTTTAGGATCGGTGGATCCCTATTCACATCCTATAATTAATTACACAGTCTCAAAAAATGTCGTTCAACCAGAATTTTAAACTCCACCCCCTGAGATGAAAGTCAGTTTTCTTGTCTGAAACTCCAATCTGCAAAGAAAATCTATATTTTGTTTCCTGAACGAGAATCATGATGCAATGGTGAATCATTGGTAAGCAAAAGCAACAATGTGCACCAATGAGATCACGTTTACAGAATGAATGAGACCGTATGTGGTTCCGATAATGCGGGTGGTGGTTCTACTGACCGTATCCCACGGTGGGCAAGCCCAGGTGCTTCATGCGGTTCTTGACCAGCTCGGACAGCTCCTGGCGCTCGGAGCGGCGGTACAGGTTGAGGCGCTGCTGCGAGATGCGCTCGGCCCGGCTGGAGGGCTTGTTGGTGTTCTTCCTGCTCAGGCGCCGCGCCCACTGCATGCTCTTCTTCCTCAGCAGCGGATGCTCCGACTGCTCGCTGGCGCTGGAGTTCCGGTGCGCCGTCTTCTCCTTCCACGACTCCTTGCGGTCGCGATGCTGCTCGCCTTGATCCACGTTGATGGACACCTGAGACTGGGATCGTAAAGAACCGGTTGGAACGCCGTTTTGGGAACCGGGTGATGGCCATGACGCACGGGTGTTTGATGCCTGCTTTGAGCAGAGCGGCGCATGCTGACAAGCTTACCTGCACGTAACTGTCCTTACACTGAAATAAGAGAAGGACAAACACACATTCCAAAAAATAAAAATAGGAAAGACAGGTGCATAAAAAGCAAAGCAAAATGGTTAAAACAACAAAAAAAAAAGTACCTGAGAAAAGTAATTACACAACTCACAAAAAGTTCGACATATTCAGAGAAGGTTGCTCTTGAATTCATTGTTGGAGAGCAAAAATGTTGTGCCAAAAGTAGAAAAACACGGAACAGCTAGACAGTCATGATTTAACAAATTTAGAGAAGGTCAAATTAAGGTTAAAGGTTACTCGCTAGAAAAGCACCCAAAACCCCCCGCCCCCAAGATGCTCATAAAACATCAACATCACCCTTCTAGCATGTACACAATCACAGATGGCGCCAGAGTAACGCTGTAATTGCGTTGCCCCGAGTACAAGCACCGCGAATAGCCGAGACTTTCAGTGACTATCTAGCAAAAAACAAAAACAAATCTGCAAATTCACAAATGTTGAACCGCAGATTTGCAGAAGTTCACTGTCGTGCATCGTGAATTTTCCCAAACTTTTTGTGAGTAGCGTAAGCTGTATTTATTGGCAAAAAATGTTTCCAAGAGAGAAATGAAGAGATTTTTGCAAGGGATGACGGCCAAAGCAAACGCGAGTCATATCGTCAGATCGTAGCAAACTCGCCTCGGATGTGGAGAACATGTGCGACTCGGTGCGGTAGATCCCGATGGGGATCTCGGCGCTGGAGGAACACAGTTTTTGGAAGAGTCTGCCGTATGTTCTGATCCACAAGTCCTCCTCTGTGATCTTCATCTGAGGGGAATTTGGGAGAGAACGGGGGGTAGCGCGCGGCAAACAGAAAAAAATCTCTCCTTCGAAGCTTGTGTGATAGTCGCACTTACAACGCATAGATACCCGGAACCCGGTGTCGTGTCCAGACCAAGAAGAAGCCTGGCGATAGCTATCATGTAGTCTTTCACGAATGACTGTCAACACAGATGGAAAGGAATATTCGTCGATGTTGAAAGAGACAATAGTGGAGCGCAAATACATTCATCTATAGCACGCACTCACATTTTAAGCTTTGGACAATTCAATGAAGCTAATGCTACGTTTACGCAATGTGCCTGTTTGCCACGGCAGCCACTTGGGGTTTTTTTTTTCTCTGTTCTCAAATCTTCCTTACAGTCAGTGACAAAAACCGACTGAATCCCGGAGACTCGAAAGCACGCGATGTTTCGGCAAACGGTCTTCCACGTACGCTGGTGTGTTACATTCCGGCCCGTCATGTTTAGAAAGCGTCCCATCACGTTTCTCCTGTTCTGATCAGGGTCAAACACATTTGTCTGATTTTGTCATGGCTTTCTACTGAAATGCGGGACATTGGGCAGCTTTGGAGCAAACTTACTGTGCGAATAATAATATTGTATTCACTGTCTGCATGACAATGAGATACAGGTGAAATACATACTGGACAGGTTCCGACATTAACAGTGGCCCGATGGCCCGGGGGCCACCACGTCTGATTGTACATGCTTACTGTCCCACTACAGATCACTTCCAAGTTTTGTTATCTCCGAGGAAATCCCGAGAAAAGGTTTGTTGCATTAACCCCATTTAACTCGAGCCGAAAAAGTTTGAGAGTGCCATGCCAATTTCTCAGACAATTAAAAATTTTTGAGCAGGCATCCACGGCAACTTGCACACCACAATCCCACTATGATCTCTAGCATGCCTCATATGAATGCTTTTAAAAAAGGAGACACTTGGCAGCAGGTAGCTGGGCACGCTTGGAACCTACTCCAATGGAACGGCGTCAAAAGCGCGTCGATCGGGTAACGTGCAGTGGAAAAGGGGCAGAAGTCGTGTTGTTGTCCCACCTGGTAGAGCAGCGTATCCAGCATGCTGATACTGAACACCCGGCCCGCTGCAAATGGCAAGCGGAACATGAAGGCCAGATTGGAGCCCTTATCTCGTTCTATCTGGAAAAAAAAAACATGCCCAAAATGAAATGAAGTTGAAATGCCTGGATTTGCGGCAGTACTGTTTTTGTTTGTCTTCCGCACCTTTTCGAGTTTAGAAAGCGCGAGCGAGTAGCAGTCCTTGGCTCTGAACTGCATGAACCTCATGTTGGATGGATGCGTGAGCTCAGTGATGATGCTGAGACTCGGGAACAGTCTGACAACATCGGATGACATTGATGAAGCCAGGTCGCGTGGACTTCAATGTTGATTGTGTTCTACTCTCTTTTCCCGCTACCTGAACATCGTCTGGACATTGACGATGGTCTTGGCGTCGGCCATGTAGTCCTCCTCGGCACTCATGGTGCTCTCCTTGTCCACGACCACCAAATTGTCAGCGTAGATGATTCCACACTGCAGCAGGTTGTCTAAGCTGATCCATTAAAAAAAAGAAAACACACACACACACACAAAAAAACAAGCAAAACTTATTTCCACAACATTTTATTTTATTTAAAAACAATATTCCAAAAGTAAAGTTGCAGTTGCCCAAAGAAAGTCATAACCTTTCAAGTTTACAGTATTCTCATCATTTTATGACTACATTTTCATCCACTTATGTCCACTTATGACTTCATTTTTAATGGTACGTATCATTGTGGAGAACGAGGGAACTGCAGTTCACAATGAAACAAATGATCTCTTCTTCATTACAAATTTATATTTTATTTATTTATTGAGCATTTTATTGTGATTATTATTTTTGGATTACCATGACTTTATTTCGTCTCACTTTTTTATGTTCAATGCACAGCACTTTGATACGGCTTAATTTGACGTGACGTGAGGGGTAAAATAGTAAAAGAAGAGTTGCTGTAAAACGTTAACGGTGACATATCCCGAAAATGTTTCGATGTTGCCGTTCATGGGCTTACAGATGGTCAACAATGAGCCCGAGGTCAGGATGGACATTTTGCATGATAAGGACCATGACACGCAGCATGTTTTCACCGACATTGTCGTGACTGTGACTCCACCACATACTTATCGATGGTGCCGGCCATGAAGTAGACCATCGGGAAGCAGCAAATGGCCTCTAAGAAGTGGTTGTCTGGGCTGAGGTAAACAGGAAACATCACCGGTTAGCAAGCCGCATGAATCATGGATCACTTTTGGAGAAACCCGGAGACATTTTGAGAGGCACTTCCTGAAGTATTCAAACTGTGATCGGTCCCTTGTTGGCACTCCATTCATGTATTTTGGGTTTTTTTCCAGTTAACTGCCGTTATTCACGGGGAATCGGACAGAATAGCAAAAATCTGCTTATGATTGCCTATGAATGCCAAAAGATGGAGGCAAAGCACTACATGTGTCTTAATTTAGCCCCTTAACTTACTTCACGACTTAGTTCCTGGGCACCAAGATGCCACAAGATGGTGACAAAGCACTACTTTTGTCGAAATTAAGCTCCTCAACTCACATCGTATAGTTTTGATGCCATCAAAGCACGATGTTTGTCTGAATGAAGCGCCTCAATTCACTGAGACATAGTTCCCGGGTAGCAAGATGCCACAAGATGGTGTCAAAGCACTACATGTGTCGAAATGAAACTCATCAACTCACATCAAGATAGTTCTTTGGCACCAAGATTCCAGAAAAACACTTTTTAAGAGGAGAGGTACACCCTGAAATGGTTGTTTGCCAATGGCATCAAGAGAGAAACACTCAGACTTACATTCGCAGCTTTGGAGAGCAACACAACTTACGGGTAGTCCAGCAGAAGCACAATGGGGTTGAGCTCCTTCCGGGGTCGGTAGTACGCTCGGAGGGGTACGATGAAGTTGTACAAACCGTTGCCCGCCGTCTCAGCAGACACGATAATCAGCTTGTTCTTGAAGCCGTACGCTTTGGCATCTTCGAAGCTGTTGTGCGTACAGCCCTGCGAGGCGTCGTCACATGTGAAGTGGGAGTTGTACTCACGTTGATGTTCGTGCGTGTGAGTGACAAGTCGCTCACCTTATCAAGGCGCAGGCAGCAAAATGGCGCCTTTTGTGGAAGGAGGTGGCACAGTGTCGGCGAGCTGCCGATGTAAGGGGAGTTGGGAGGGTAGCCCTTCACGAAACTGCCAAGATGGAAGCAACATGATCAAGTCAAGTACAACTTTCTTGTCAGATGACATTTCCTCCCTCTTAAACAGACAAAAGATGGTGAAATGATGTGACAGTAGATGTGACTGCAATATAAACTGTGTATACGTAATCATTTACATAATGTCCTGTAGCATAGGGAGACTTAATCGTCTCCCTGATAAACGCACGATGGCACTGTGGTGCTTTTCAGGCATGAGCATCCAGAGAGCTCATCAAGATGAATTACTATCCAGGCACCGAGAAAATAAACAAGCAAGGAAATCCATTTACCATACTTAGACAAATAAATGTAATGAAGCAATGTGGTTTATGTTCTTTGCGGAACATTTAGTTTGATGTATGGCCAACCAGACGAATTCAACGATGCTGTCAGCGTAGAATAGATGTGAACAAAAAAAGAAAACAAGTTTTTGTGAAGAGACATTATTTTATGCACAACCCTGATGCCTCAAACATCTGAACAGTCCTTATCTTCTATAAAGTACAAACAGCATGAAAATGTGCTTTTGATGGATAAATCATGTAA
Source organism: Hippocampus guttulatus (assembly GCF_054856545.1). NCBI lineage: Eukaryota > Metazoa > Chordata > Actinopteri > Syngnathiformes > Syngnathidae > Hippocampus > Hippocampus guttulatus. The sequence continues at coordinate 19,269,228 of NC_141265.1, forward strand.
AGTTTATACAAATATCACCAGCGTAACCGTTTTACATTTGACAAACTTTACAAACTATTTGCACGCTATTTATTAGTAGTAGTATTTAGTAGTGTGTGTGCGCATTCATCATGCCATGCTCTCTCTTGTGACACTGTTTTTAGTCGATTCAATGTGACAATTTGATCAATCGATTTCCAGAGGTCCGCATTGTTAACAAGCGCCAAGCACATTCGTCGAGCGTTGCTTTTGTTTCGGCAGTTGTTTGACTGTTTCAAATACACCTTGTGTAACTCTGTTTAATTTGATGCTAAACTTCAATGGAGGATAACATTAAATGGCTGGAAGCACTTCTGTTTCTAGGCACCACTGTAGTCGGCTCCAGACACATAACAGTACACCTAACGTGTCCACTGGAACTATTGTATCTATATGATGGTTTTTAGCTTGAGTGATCGCGGCAATGATGGGCATGGAGAGTGGCGGCCTTTCTAACCTGCTGAACTCTGCTACTGTCTAAGTGTTTGCTCGACTGATCAACGACCATTGAGATGGAAAGTCGACCGTGTGTGTGCTGAGCTTGTGGATGAGCTGCAACGCATGATAGGAAGTTCTTCCCTTCCTTTCACGGCACATGTGTTCATCATTGTCAGGGTCGACGCCTTTCATCACCATGACGCACCGATTACACGCCAAGCTCATCGATCTCACCTTACAGGTCCCCGTGACACTTGAAGAGGTGGAGGACATCAATCCTTTAGCGTGTCTATTATGCTAAGCTGAGGCTATAGGGACTACATGGGCAGATGTAGTGGATTTGCATCACAGCAGCGGAATTTATTACTAACCGCGCCACTTACTCTGACCCGACGGAGCCCTCCTCATCCGATTGGTTGGTCTCGTCTTCCGACTGGTCGCTGAGGAGGTCGCACGGCAGAATGGCGGAGGAGTCCGCGATCTCGAGGACCGGCGCGATGCTTGGCCTGCGGCTACCGGCGCCGTTCTCCGTCGGTAAGGTCAGCTTACTGGTTTCTTCGGGGGGATCCGGGTTCTGGAGGTCGATGGCCACAGTGCCTGGACGCAACACGCACATCACGAACGACTTAGTCACATCCTGACGTGCGCTTGACTGTCTGTCAACATCAATGAACACACAGCCATTTAATCTCTTGTGAACATTGTCAACTACAATCCTCTTGCAACGTACTCAGGAGCAGTGATGCATGCAGAACATAATGACTCATATTTGTCGACAAATACTGTGAGGCTGAGGAGCTACCGTTGGGTCTGTCCCATGCAATGAAAAAAATGGCGCTAATACATTTATGGACTGCAAACTGCACTACAGCTGTAGGAGGTGATGTGTTATGTACAAACTTACCATATGAAGTGGCCTGATCAACTTTTATAGATCAAAGAAAAAAAAAGCACAAGACAGTGAAGTCAGCCAGGAAAGTAAAAAAAAAAAAAAGCATGGAAGGAAAACAATCATGCACAAGTGAGCAAAAGCATCAGCAATGCATTCACACTGAACGCCATTCAAGCTTCAACGGATCATGCCGCTCTCACCCATGCTGGCAATGATGCTGTGCACGGGCAGCCTGGAGGGGGCGTCGTAAAGCCCGGCGACGGACAGGCTCTTGTTGTGCTTCTCCTCCTGTTTGAAGATGAAGGCTGAGTTCTCCTCCTTGGTGATGTTGATGTAGTAGCAGGTGTCGGTGGCGGCCATGATGTGGCGCGGGCCGGGGTTCAACAGGATACTCTTGTTGTCCTCCCGCTTAACGCCGATCAGGCACACGCCGTACCTGGCAGACCGCAAGTGCAAACAAATGAGAGCCAGTGCGAGAGTCAACCAAGCTACACCACTGACAACTATGACCACAAAGCAACGAACGGGGAAATTCATCTTCATTATGTTGGAAAGGAGCGATTGTATAATCTGAGCAGGATGGTATGGAAGTGTCAAAATGACCCCGAGAAAGTTTTGCTTACTTCTTATGCGCATGGAAGGAGGCGTAAGTGAAGCTCTTGCCGTCATATTCCCCGAAAAACTTGCTGTCACACAATCGGATGTGGTAGACCTCGTTGCCTGAGCAGCGCCCGTACATCCTTTGCCACTGCTCCGGTGACAACTGACCTTCCCTGAAGAAATATTGGCAGAAGGATGACTCCAGTGACTCTTTCACAGGTGATTGATTTGTGAGTGGGGGGGGGGGGGGGGGTCAAATTGACGTGTCATCGCCAAGTCAGCAGAAGTGAAATGGATCTTTTCTTCTGTGGTAATTGATCAGATATATGGTTCGGCTTCATTGTGAAACGCAGCTGGATTTAGAACCTGACTATGAACGGTGGAAGAGTTGTCGTGATGAGATTCTCATCGGAAATCGGAAAGAAAATAATTTGAAGGATGTACAAGCATTCTGCTGCTGTAATGAATGGCTGTCATTGATCGAGAATGGATGTCACTGTAACGAATGGGCCTACTGAACCAAGAAGTCAAATCGCAGCAACCTGGCTCAGCTACAGCATAACACTTTTTAATACAATCATATTAATAGTCCGGGCACCCTAACGCAAATATCGACAAGTGCAATTGAACGGAGATGGAGTCACAGAAGTGTTTGCGCACTTACTGTCCTCTGGAGGTGTGAACGAGGAGCGTCACTAAGGTGGACATGGCCGGACACACGCAGTTCAGTGCAAGCATGGCGTACTTGAACTCCTCTTCACATACGACGTGGTCTGGAAATGCAGACGGTAGGGAAATAATTCGTAGGCACAGAATTGGATAGCCTTGTCATTCCAACAATAATTGAGTTCAAAATGTAAGGGAGAGCAAGCCTTTCTTCTTTTTACTTTGCAGATGACTTTTTTTAGTACAGTATATTTGAAAATGATGCCTTTCCAAAATTCCCCAGTTTGACTTCCATCGAAAAGTCCTGAAAACGTGCCAGAAAATGTACCAGAAATGTCCCACTCCACTATGGATTGATTATTTTCTTAAGGTGCCCATAGGATTTTTTTCCAAAAAGGAAATCTGTAGGTACTTACCGGCAAATTTAACATGGAATTTGTTTTCCGGCTTGAGAATCTGTACGTAGAGCGGACAGTTAGGAGCAAAGTCCTTTGCGGCCCAAGCCCTCAAAATAGTCTGATGGTCCTGTGGAGGAGAGGCACCCAAGTGAGTTCAACAGAAAACAATCATAAATAATCCAATAACTGCACCGAGCAGTGTTTTCCTCTGAGGTGCAAAGACACATTTTTACAGTGTGTCGAGGTACAAAAAAAATAAAATCAATAAATTGCTCCATTGTGTGATGTGTCACAGTTTGAGATTGACAAATGGTTTTGTGACTTACTGCAGCAGTTCGGTCGCCCTCGTTCCTGCTGCTGAGGATGAAACAAGCCTCGGCATCGTCCATTCTGAAACAGATGAAGACAGTGTCAGAGGCGGCTCTATCTGAGATGGTTGATAATCATTAAAAGCAACTAATTCTATATCCCTAAAATGAGATTTCAGTGGTGCCTTGGTTCAACAGTTTAATTAGTCCCGTGATCACGCTTGCAACTCAAAACGCTTTTGCATCTCAAATCTTTCCGTATTAAAATGAATAGAAATGCTATTTATCTGTTCAAACCCTCGCTAAAACACACATTTTGTATGGCACTCTACGGTATTGGACTTTATAAAAAAAAATATACACCACAGTAACAACATGATTAAATAAAATGAAAACAATCAAAAAGTTTGTGCATCATGATTTCATTCAACGATTGTAGACTCCGGCTGGTGTGTGTGCCTTGACCAACAGGGGGCCGTATTACACATGCGTAAGCGTATATACATGAACTCCGGAAAAAAAAAACATGAGGACTACTGTAACATTATTTAGAGTTTCTGATTTTAAACTGTTGTAGGTTTTGTTCTATAAAAAAGGGGGCACAGGCTTGATACGATGTAGCTTAAAATAAGATGTACATGACACCTTTTTGATTGACTTGTCTCCCTAAAAAGAACTCTGTATGAACTGTTTTGTTTTGTTTTTATTTTTTATTGAAACTCATCAAATCAATCAATCAGTCGATCAATTATAGGTATGTTTCATCCGCAGAGAATTTGATATTTTCAAAGACAAGTTAAGTTACATGTCAGCGGTGGCTAACGCGGCATCCTTGTAAGACTCACTTGGCCCTCATCAGGTCCTGGTCTTTGAGGGCGGATCCTTGAAGGTAGATGACCCTCTGGGACCACAGCGGTATCTGGAGAATGCGGCGAACCTGAATGTCTATATCGGTGGGACACAGGATCACCACGTAATAATCCTGCAAGACAAATGAAAGTTGTAAGTGTTGCCATAAAAAGAGTAAACAATCATCGAGCAATATGCGAAAAGACAAAGCCCGCGATTGGCTCTCTCTAAACTGTACCTGCAACCTGGGATGAGCATAGAACTCATTGAGGAAATCCATCAGCAGGTCTATCTTCAGCGAGCTGACGCACAACACCACATGCTTCTCCGTCTGTGCTCGGTGGCGACTGTAGTTTCCGCCTAATTTCTGGCTCTCCATCCACAGGTACGCAAGCTCTTCAAACTGACAAACAAAAATACGATTTTAAGGCCGAAAGCCACGAAAAAGAACGAAGCACCGAAGCCCCTCGAGACACCGGTGTTGGCTTGCTACCTGCAGCGGGAGCACCACCAGGGCCACACAGATGAGGATGACCACCAGTAGCTGTGAGGGCCAGATCTGAGGCGTCACATCTCCGTAGCCCACGGTGGAGAAGGTCACGATGCAGAAGTAAAAGGAGTCAAACAGGGTCAAGTGCTTTCCAGCTCTCTCTAGGTGCTGGATGCCACAAGCGCTGAAGACAAATGGAACAACACAAATGTGTTCTCAAAAAAAAAAAAAAATGAGCTGAAGGAAGTTGCTCCTGTAATCAAAATCAAAGTCTGATTGATTGAAATAGCGACGCCATTTACAAATTGACCGCTTGTATCAATACGATTTTTGGTGATTTAATGTGTGCGATGGGCGAACACCACTGCCGAAACATTTTTAAAGTCTAAATTGGCGGCTATAGTGTCCCCACAAAGGAAAATAGATTGCAGCAATACCAAAACTAAGGTAAAGAATCAAAACAACAACAACAACAACAAAAACTAAAATATGATTCATACCGCTTGACTGGTTGCATCTCAAAGAACATATTTAGTATTTTTGTATTCTTATTGAGAGGTAAGATATTTACCGATGTAAAAACCAATTGTGGCAAAGAATGAGGAAACCAATGCAACTGGTGACAAGACATACTTCTGTTTCGAAACCACCCGCTGCTAAATTAATGCAAAACTATGGATGGGTATATCTATTTAGCTCCATTAGCGTGATTTAAAGATTTAGCCCTGAAAAAAAAAGTCAAATGCCAGACGTCAAGATAATAAATGTCAGACGTTGAAACAGGTTGTTATTTTACTGGCAATGTAACAAAATAGCACAGTGAGTTCTCTATTATGTTGTTGTGGCAATATATTTATATGCACTCACCCGGTGAAAACCAGACACAGTAAAGTGCAGAAGAGGATGAACACCTGGTTGAACATGGCCGAGTGTGTCCTTTGTATGGCACGGTGGAAGTCATTCTGAGGACACGACACAAGAAGCGAATTTTCACCGCTCATCTTGACTTTTTTCCCCCCCGTTACATCAATCGTGGTTGTTAACAGTTGTTCCATGTTAGCATGCTTGAAATCTCGCCACCTGTTGGGCATGGCCTTATTCTGCTTGGCAGCAGTTTACACCAGCTGGCTGACAACCCCACTGGCCGGACGCGCTTCCTCAGAATCTCATGCCACTTTTTACCTACCTTACATCCTGAATGTGGTAAGTGGATGCTCCACCAGCAAGGGTGAATGTTAAGATTTTGCAAAACCTTATCTTCAACAAATTAATACATATTTTAGGTGCGGCCATGATAATCAATTCACTGAGAGGGGGCGGCCATTTTGTCTTGTACTGCCACTTGCCGTCGACCCAAAATGACATCGCAGTGCCAAAGTGCTCAGGTTGCGGCAGTCACCTGACCAAACCTGTGACCCCTGGACGACCCTGGACGGGTATATGTTTTGGTGTCTACCGTCATAACTTTTGTTTTACTCTTTCACTGTTTTGAGATTCTCTTACACAAGGGTCAAACTGGATCCGGAAAAGCCTCAGTGTACTCAGCCTTTGTAGTACTTGTATGTTTTAAAACATTTAGATTTTTGTGTATGTTGGGTCATTTTAGGAAACATGCTCAAGATTCAGGATGAAAGAATGATTTAGCCCCCATATCTCAAACGGATACTTACGATCATGTTTTCCAGCGCTCCTTTGGCTAGCCAGCAGTTAAGAAAAACAGGGACAAATATGTTTCCCAAAGGAGGCCAGAAGATCTGGAAAAAGCACAGGCACAAGGTCAGTCAGTAAATGATGGGGTGTTTTCTTCCACCGATCGAACACAACCATGAGATACCAAACAGATTTAGAGACGAAAGAAAGGCCCGCGCTCATGACTTACTGTGATAATAAATGGCACTGTATTGATCATCTCCAATATGAAGGATATCTGGAATAGCTGCTCCCAAATGTTGCCCTGCGGAGCAAATTGATGATCGGTAAATAAATGTGGTGCGAGAGTTACAAAAAATAATAAAATAAAAACTGTTCCACCTTCTGCTATTTCGCCCAGATTATTTTTCTGTGTAATAACAAATATAAACGATCTACACCAAATTACTGAAGATCCATAATAATGACGATGATTACAAAAATACTGAAGTCCACAATAACTCAAATACTGTGCTAGCCTGACTTAGGCTAGACAATTTAAGCTTGAGTAACAAGCACAAGATGGTTGCGGCAATCTTCTGAATAAGCAGCAGTTTGGGAGGAAGTGAACAATTCTTCAAAAAGGGCCAATGCTTGCTTCAAGCTGTTTTATGCCACAGTTAAAGTTCTCTGTCAAACTAAACATAAAATAAAGAAAATTACACATTGCATATTGAACCAAGCCACATCTTTTTGCCTTACAGAGGTACGCTAGATTAATGCTATCACGATGTACAATGCCACATCAGTACTGTGGTATAATCCTTAGGGAAATGGCTATGTAAACACAAACGGCACAGCAACACATGTAGATATACAATACAATAACTTTATACAACAATAAAATTCACGCAGGAATATCTATTCTTTAACCACCGCTTAAAACCAACTTACTGCAGCTTACTGGGCTGTTGCGACCCTTATTTTTGAGTATTCTGTTTCACTGGTGTAAGAGAATTTTAGATGCAAGTTTCTTGATTTCGGAGTCTGGTCACAAAATGAATTAAACTCATAAGTCAAGGCCCCACTGTGCTCAATGTGCACAAGTGAATATCAGAAGTCAGTGAATCAACATGTCTTGCCCAAATTTGAATCTGACATGATGTCATTAATTCTTGGTGTGAGGTCTTTAATTGTAGCCGCGCTAAAGGGCTTAACAAAGTTGGGGGCAGGCATCAGGACACGTTTGGAAGCCGCAAACTGTTCTTTTTTTTACCTTGTAGCTGAGATATGTTATCAGCATGGTCTCCAAGAAACTGATTAAAGCCACTGTCACCTGAAGTGCAACAGAAGAAGAGTTCAGTGAAACTTTGGAATTAAAGATATGTGTTGTGCTGTTTAGCCTTCACAGGGCAACAATTCCTCTTCGCCTTTTGTTTAATCAAGGTTGTGTAACAGAGCGTGATTTATTGTTTAGGCGATTCGGGGCGAAGGCAGCAGGGAATCTGTTTGAGTGTTTGTGGACTGTGTGTGTGTGTGTGTAAAAGCCACATAACACAAATACAAGTCAGAGAAGATCAAAATTGAATATGATAAAATAAATGCCTCCATCCATTTACTTAAGTGCTTGTCCTCATTAGGGTTAGAGGTGAGCTGGAGCCGATCCCAGCTGGTTTATCGCCAGCCAAGCGCAGAGCACATTTAGACAAACAAACATTTATGCTCACAGTCAAACTTATGGGCCATTTAGAATCTTCAGTGAACCTAAAAAGCATGTTTGTTTTTCTGTAAAATTAAAATTACATGAAAAAAATGTATACACTCACCTGTATTGCCCACAATGGATCAGGTCTCGTCACCCATAAAATCAACTTCCTTTTAAAAAGTACAAGTCCATTAGTGCAAGATACTATACATGCAGTGCATCTTAATGCTGAGCGATGACAAGCACTTGATGACATTTTCAACATGAAAGGGAGTCAGCGTTCCCACTGCATGTACAGTTAAAATATGTAGCCAAACAACCAACGAAAATATGCTTTATCGTGCCGTCTTTTTAAACAATTATCTTGATTTACGTCATGCCAGAACATGTCTGCTCCTGAAATGAATGCATTTTCAGTTTTTTTGTGCAGTTATCTTTTTCTTTCTTTCTTTTTTTTTTAAACCATGTGAACAACGAAAGTGAGGAAGTGGATGATGTTCATTGAATTAAAGCTTGAAATCAAAATCAATGTGAGTGATGTGTGCCTGGCAAGGCTGTGCATGGGTTGCACATCTACACATTATAATGAGGCGTAAAGAGTAGATCAAGGCCAACCAAGGGTGTTAAATAATTTCTAAGTTGTCTATGAAAAGCCAAAGAAGTTGCTCAAAGTGGGGAAACCGGCGGAAAAGCCAAAACAAAAAGCGGATAGAGGTCAGTGAAAGTAAGGTTTCTGTATGTATTAAACTGCCCCCTGGTGGCCAAGGCACGTACATGAATCATGCTCACTGAATTAATGCATGAACTCATGATGCATTATTGACATCATGTTTTGCGTCTTTCTTGTTCCAAAAAAATAAAATAGAACAACCCGCAAAGAATTAATAGGATTTGTATTTATTTTGTTGATTTGTGAAATAGAATGAATTAAAACTCGAAAGTCAAGGTACCACTGTATGTTGCAATAGAAGGGTGAACGTACCAGTTGATTTCTGGTGACTCCGCTGCCGAATTTGGCCAGCTGGCATTTCGAATGATTGCAGTGTGACTAGGAAAAACAAAAAACAAAACATGAATACATGACTCACATCAAATATGACCATGAGTTAATGTGCACTTCTTTAATTCAGCTGCTTGATCATACAAAATGTCCCTTTTGTCCAGTCAAATCCATCAGTACAAAGAGGTGACGAATGAACTTAGGTGACCCTCACCATGGGTTTTCATGAGTCTCCTTGGGGTCGTCCAGGGTGACTCTCACTGTGTAGAGGACGCAGGTGAGGATCTTCAGGAAGAAGTTGAACAGGCGGATCCTCAAGCCTGTGGAAACGCAAAAACACTTGACCGTGCTCAACATAGGTCCGCTTTAAGCATGCGTCAACTACATTTCCACCTTTATGGGCTCAGCGTTGTTATTTTGTGGTGAGGTGTGGATAATAGAACTTCCCACTGCCCTTGCATTCCGTCACCACTAATTTCCATCAGGAGATTAGCTTTCAAATCCTAAAAGAATAGCACGACATAACTCCGGGGCTTTCATTGTGAAACAAATTCAGTGATTGATGACGATTAATCAGAAAGTGGGCGGCAGTAGCTTTTGCTGACCAGATGGCGGTGCCAGCTGTGTTGCCCGATTGCTGAGGCAAGGCTGGCGTCGATGTTTACTCATTCCGTGCCAGCCATTTTCAGAACCTTCTCTACCTTACCATGTGAATTAAAACAAAATAAAAAAAAATAAAAAAAACATACCTGGGATTGAGTGCCTGGATTCTTGAAAAACATGAAAAAACATCCTCGGCATTGAATGAGTTTTCAAATGATTTGGCAGCGGCTGAGCATCGATCGCTAACAATGTGGCCCCGCGGCAAACAATGACATTTTCATTAAATTCTGTCGCCTTTAGTGGAAGGGCTCCATTAATGGAACGGATCCTGAGAGCTTTACCGAAGGACAACCGGTGTGAGATGTTTTGATCCTTTGTTTGTTGCATTTCCTCATTAGAACAATTTGCCACCCTTCCTCTCAACAACGAATTATAGCCGCAATATGAGGCCTAATGTAATTATCAAAAGCCCAAGTGAGACAGAGATTGGATGCTTCATCATCGAGCGAATATGCATTGTGAGCCCTCAACCATTTGCTTTGCCGGATATTGCGTTGGCTGCTCTACTTACTTGACCTTTGGTTTTTGATGAAGAAAAGCTTCAGCCTCTCCTTGAAGGTGTTTTCATTCACGTAGAACTCCACCTGCACCCTGTCGGGAGATCAGTCGCATCTTATCTGAAATGTTCATATTCACGTTCGAAAGCCAAGTGCGATGGTCTTCGAAAGAGACAAGCAGTTCATGAAGTTTTGATTTGGTGAGCACTCAGGTCACGTTGTTTCTGAGTACACATACGTACAGTAGGCGCCAGTGCATCCTGCCATCTTCAAACTGACACAAAGGTGGTTTCCTACAACCGTTTTGGATCCGAAACAGCCCAATTTGGCAATGAGAAGGGGCGCAAGCGCAAAAGGTGTCGTTGTTATTCAGAACATATTCATTTTCAAGACTTGTAGTAAGAGTTTATATCCATCCGTCCATCCATTACCTGAACCGCTTTATCCTCACGAGTGTCGCGGGTGTGCTGGAACCGATCCCAGCTGTCTTCAAGCAATAGGCGAAGTGCACCCTGAACTAGTTGCCAGCCAATCGCAGGGCACACAGAGACGAACAACCATCTACGCTCACACTCGATTAGGGACAATTTAGAGTGCGCCATTGACCTGCCATGCATGTTTTTGGAATGTGGGAGGAAACCCACCTGGGCACGGGGAGAACGGCAAACTCCACAGCCAGAATCGAACCCAGGACCTCTCCACTGCGAGGAGGATGTGCTAAGCAGTCGCCCACCATTGCCGCCCGAGTGCACGGGCGGCAAATTTACGAGGAAATTTAAAAACTATAGAAAGATGATTTACAGATCGCACTTTTGTTTCAACGCCAGTGGAGTACTCGGCAGAATACTGCTTCCTGGAGGAGTGTTATCCAAGAGCGGCAGCTCCATTGCCCAAAGATGATGTCGCACTCTTCGTATTTAGACCACAAATTACAGCTCAGAGTGAATCAACAGCCTCCTTGATGAATGCAGCCGAGTTGAACGCTCCATTTTGCTGATTACTTAACTTTCACATAAAAATAAACAGTAATTTTAGTGATCAAGAAATTGATGATTATACCTATCCCTGAAATACATGGGGGTGAGGAGGGCATTTTCCCACTATATATAAAACCAAATAATGGGTTGAAATGTGTAGGTATTTTTTTCTTTGCTCAAGTTGTTGAATCAGACACCCGTTTTCTGTCATTAACAACAGAAATCTAAAGGGAAGGAGACAGAACCCATTTTAATGACCCTGGTGCAGCGAATGACCACTTAAGCTGTGATGATGATGTCGAGGCTTCGCTCCGATAATGCAGGTTCCGTAATGCAGTACGGCTCATTGTCGCTAATGAACACGGAGGGAGTAATTAAAGGAACACGGAGCTGACAAGATGAATAAAGGGCACACAAGAGTCGGGGAGGAGACGAGAGAGCAGCAGGGCCATTGTCGCCGACGACCTGAAGTGTAGGAGGACGACAATAAGAAATGCAGCATTCCCCAGGCTAATTCCCACCGGTTGCAACCAATTGGCTCTGTCGCCATGGATACAGCTTCCAGGGCAGGAAACGCTCACTCACGTGTCTGTGCGCTTTCAGAACAAGGAATTAATGGCGAGCTGACAAGCTGAAACCCACAGGCACTCCCATTCCCCGGGACTCCATCCCACCCGAACACACAGCTGTGAAATCACCTTTGATCGCATGATGAAGTGTCGTGCAGTGAATTGACGGCGAATCGGATCAATAATGTATGCAGGCCAGGTGGTTTCTAATGAAATCACCTGTCAGACTAGACATATGCCGCAGCAGCAAAGGCAGAGAGTTTACCGGTCTTTGCGCACAGCAGCGTGAGCATCCACGCAGTTACGCACAAGAGAGCACTCCAACTTGAAATCGGACTCCAAAATAAACTCCCATCTAATAATAATTGCTGTGATGTCACGCTTTGTTTGAACTGGCTCGAAGATCGTGCCGTGTGTTTGTCTGCATCTCCGTGTGGGAGGGTGAGACGAGAGTAGTAGCACACTGCTTTGGATGGCAAAAAGAAAAGTGCTTGGTGTTGTGACAGGCTTCAAATGGGAATGAAACATTGGGTTGCATCCATTCGTCGACATGTTTTTTTTAAATTTCAAATTGACAGAAGAAGCTGGACCTTGGACTGCTTATGAGCCAGTCAACAACCACAGGGACAATGTGAAGAACACAAAGAGTGGGACTCGCAATTGTCAGATACATGAACACTACCAATGGAATACGAAATTGTTGTGATAATTGAGTTGTCCGCTCACACAAATAGACATTGAGTCTTAAATTAACCTACCGTGCATGTTTTTGTAACGTGGGAGGATGTCAGAGTAACGGGTCAAACCCAACACGAGAGAGAACATGCAAACTCGGGGAAGAGATTGAAATCCAGGAACTCAGAAGTGTGCGTAAGACGCGCTAACCACTTGAACACCAGGCCGTCGTGATAAATGATTAACAGTGAACTCCCACATATTCGCAATTCAGCAGCTAACCTTCACCATTTGCGAAGGAATTTGTCTATTTGCCGTTTTTGTTCTCGATCCAAAGCAAAGTATTACTTTGGCGCCATCTACGGTAAATTAATCTAAGCGTTGTTGTTAGCTTTAATTTTTTGAAAGTGATTTTTCATTTGCGTTTGAAATATGCCCTGTTTTGATGGCATAGCAGCGTCAAAGGTCAAACTAAAGTATGTTTCTACTTCTTTCCAGAGGCAGCAACTAATAGCCAGTGTCGTCTACTTGGCCTTGAAAATTTGTTCGTATTCCCTAACATAAATTATTCCGTCTAAATGCATAAAGGTACGTTTATTGACGAAATACGGTTTGTTTAAAAGCTTTGTTTGTGTTTAAATATTTTATACATATATATTTTTTTATCCATGGGTGATGTCATGTCAGTTTGTGCTAGCGTGTCATTAAGGCTAGTACGCTAGCTAATACTACTGATGAGCCTCACATGATGGTGGCTTATTTGTGTCGAATAATTTAGCTACTAAATTACTGTTCATGTAACACAGGTACATCACTATGAATACCAGAAGCATGGTTTGTTTGCGTTGATATATTTTATAATTTATTTGATTTTTTTACCCATGTGTGATGTCTCAGTGCTCGCGTGTCATTGAACAAAATGTCGTGATTATTTACTGTATATTTAGGCGTAAACAATAACTGATTAAAAACCCAGCAGTGCATTAATTCCAATCGAGGTCACAAAAAGAGCACATCGTCTACAATTCATGACCATAATCCCACAGCCTGGCATCGCCAATCTTGCCGTAACGGTTTCCAGTGGCATGTTTAATTCACTTAAATTGCGTTGTAAGCAATATGGAAGCTGCACAGCGTCACTCTTTCTCCTTCACCGCTTGAACACAGTTTTATTTATAATTTGTTTATTCTCTGTGGCCAATAGGCAGGCACCATACCTCAGATGTGATTTAAAGGCTGCAGCCACGCTAAAAATATGCCTCGCTGTCCTGAATATTCAAAAGCCTGTATTGTCTTTTCTCATATCCTCCTCCCCCGCCTTCGGAGAAGATATTACGGAACTGGCTCAAATCCAGACTACCAAAGAGGGAAGTACATAAATTTGGCATAATCACTGAAATTGGACCGTATTGGCCAGCGGCCCAAAGATATCAAGGGAAAAGTGCAGGTGTCAGTCACTTTTGGTCCTCTAAGTCATTGTTACCTGCTGTAAGAGACTATAACAAAAACAAGGGGAGCAGTGGAGACGTAACAGGCACAAAATGCTGAAGCACCTGGACCAACCCGCAGAATTATAATATAAAACTCTTTGCGGTAGTTTCCTGATGACTGCGCATTTCAAGTGGGACGAGTGATATAATGCAGTTGTCAAAAGTCCTTCAAGATTCATCGTGCCATTTGGACTCAAATGTGCAGTAGCAGCAAGATGTCACCAATGTCAAGATTTTGAGAAGCCAATTTGAATAAAAGGTCAGTGTGCAAGACTACCAGTGGAGCTTCAAAAATTGAATACAAGTTGTTGCAGGATAATGGCAAAACTCAGATTTTCCTGGATTATAAAGCAGAATTTCCCATTCAAAAATAGAAAAAAAATCATTTCATAACCTAACAGGTGTCTTTTGCAATAACATTTTAACATTGTATACAAGTGTAACAATAAGTTAACCAGTTACTATCCGTGTGTGAACTTCAAAGAAAGAGTGATACCGTGGCTATGAAAAGTCTACACACCCGTTCAAATGCAAGGTTTTTCAGAAATGAAAAAAAAAATGAGACCAAGATAAATAATTTTTCAACCATTACGATAACATATAACCTGTACAACTTCATTAGAAAAAAACATGCTGCCACCACCGTGCTTCATTGTAAGTATAGTGTTCTTTTGGTGTTTGTGCCAAACATACTATTTGGAATGATGGCCGATGATTTCAATCTTGGTTTCATCGGACCACAGCACATTTTCCCACATTTGGGAGATTTTAAATGTGTTTTTAGAAAATGAACCCATAGTGTGATTGTGTGAAATTTTGGATCAATTTCAGTCTTGTAAGCCAACAGGGGCCTCTGACTTGAGAGGTTTTACTGTATATGCGCTTGTAGCACCAATTTGTTGAGATTTAATTAAAAAAAAAAAAAAAAGAAAAAAAGAATCCACGTGATGCTAAATTACAGCCGATGCTTTTTATTAGCTCCCAAAGGAAAAATAGTAAGCGGGATATCAGGTGTTTGGGGTTGCACTGACCGCAGCCATGTTCAAATATTTATGAGACTCATTCCAATTGCTCCTGTGATTCCTCTCATTCAGAAAAGGAGGTGCCAATAACATCAGTCAGCGTTTTGACAGAACCAGCGCCGAGAGTCCAGGAGTGAAGGAAAAGAGTCCACGTCAACATGCTAAGCACGCACCACTTAGTATGCCCCCGGGGGATCAAAATCCATTTTCTACCACCCATGTTGTACGGCATCGTAAATACATGAATGCTGTCGTCAGCGGAAAATGCAAAACAAAGAAAGTCATTGGTCCGAATACAATATATAAGGAATCAACCACTCCCAAATGCTGCTTCGTTTAAGTACGATTGGGAAGTTGTAACATGCAAAGTTCACGCAACTGTCTCGCTTATGAAGGGATCAATGCTCAGTCATATTGAGAAATGGAGATGTGAGGAGCAACTGACAGACAAATCAAAAAGAGTCTGCCATTTTTGACCCGCATGCTGCCTTTTCACCATTTTGTGTGGTGTTATTGAATAATAAAAAAACAAATCTGTCAATTTGCTTTCTGTTCTTTGTTCTTGTACGTTTTGTCACCACAGCAACTGTTGAAAAGGTAGCCTTGAATGGCAGCATCATTATCAGTGTTGTGCAGCAATATCACTGCTCAGGCAATAATCAAAAAAAACACCAAAGATGGTCGTGGTGATAGTTAGACAATCGGCGTATAAAAGTGAACAGCGCGACGAGTGCCTCTGTTTATTTTCCCGGTGCGTCCTTTTGTGCCGGTAACCCTAGGAAGACATAATCCATGCCATGCAAGCATGATGCTGCCAGAGACTTACTGGGCATTGGTTGAGTCCATACTGTACTCCTCCTGATACCTGGACGCAGCACACACGGACACAGATAGGCACCGGTTAGGACAGCGAGGGTAAGGGAAGGACACGATGGGACAGAGAGAAGAGGATTCCGCTGCAGATGGCTTTGGTTGGCTTGCGCACAGGAGCAACAAAAGCTGATGGTATGTATACCCGAGGAGCAAAAACACACTTCATGCCAACCATGGGAGACCAGTGAACACACACATTGCCGGCACACTGTCCCGATATGGATGGCCGGGAAGAAAGCCACGAGCGGGGCAAATTTTACTGACAAACCACTATTGTTAAAAGCTGATCGTCTTACAGTTGAGGCTACGCGGTTTAAAAGTTTCTGACAAGGAGTCAACGCATTTACGCCTTTCGAAATGGGCTAATGGAGCGTCCATTAAAGCCGGGAAGCAAGCAGCTAACTCACAAGGGAAGGACCTGCACATCCCATTAATCTGAAACATCTCCCGCATATCGACAACATGGCTGAGTCATTGAAGCAATACTAATGACTCAATAAAATGCCCAATTGTGGCCGTTCGTGAGCAGCAGCTGCTTTAAGCGGAGTTTCTACATCACTGAAATGGGCACGGCGCTCATTCGCTTCCAATTTGTTGAATCTATTCACTTCAGTCGGTCTTTGGCGTGAACAGTCTTGCCTTGAGTCTCACTCGTAACAAGGCATTTCGGTTCAATTGATCTGATTCAGAAGCAAAACAACAACCACAAAACAAACGTAGCGTACACCTGATAAAGTAACAGTGGTCTTTTGACACGCTACGCGTGGACAATAAAGCTGATCGGTAGATTGTTAGACAGCCCTGCCAGGGCTTCAGTACAAGCAACAACAACGTCTATGAGCTCACTGAAGGCAACGCTCGCACGGGTAATTTACAGCTGAAAACGCATTCGTGATCCATGCAAGAAAATAGGCTTGCTAGCAAAAACAACATCAATCCATATTCATCCAATTAGCATCTCTGTGCCCTTCGGATATCATCCCTTTGATTTGAAACGTTGGATGAAGCATAGCGCGCTCAGCTCACCTCCTGTGCGGTAGATGTAGAAAGAAAAAAAATAAAACAAGCTGGTGCTGAGCGAGCGAGACAACAAGTGGAAGGCAGCACTTTGGAAGCACGCTTTCAACCACATTCGGGACTCTAACGGATCTGAAGAGGGAGGGCCTCGGCTCGCACAAGGGCATTATCTCTGCGGCACTTTCAAGGGCAAATGGGATTTGGACTTTCATTTGTGGGGGGGATGCCACTACTGCAAGAAAATGTGACCTGACACTGTTAAGGTATATTTAAAGACTAAGTTGGTAATTGTAATTATGTACCGTATTGGCCCGAATATAAGACGGCCCTGATTATAAGACGACTCCCTCTTTTTCAAGACTCAAGTTTGAGAAAAGACTTTTTGGACACCAAATTAATTTTCATGCAGAAAATAATTACAGTACATCTGAAACAAATGATTACAACAATATATTTGAGAGGAAAATCATGTTATTTTGCCTCATTTAAATCTTAATATGTGAACATTTAAATATTGAAACTAAAGTGCAATCACATTCGTAAATGAATGGCTTCTGGTTTTTGAAATGTAAATTACATCATAACTTCTCCTCAGCTGCCGGTTAACCTGGCCGATTTTCGACCCACTTTTCTCCAGATTGTCGCTACATTTCTCCATTTTCTGTTATCTCTTCTATTATTTTCTTCTCTTTTCTTTCTTACCGCTATTTTTTATTTTTCTTCTTCATGCTCCCGCCATTTTTATTTTTATTCTTCGTGGCACGGGTTCGCTTTGGCCTGGGGAGTCAACGTCATCATTTGCTTCAATGATATCTGGCGCCATCTAGCGTCGTGAATGGGTATAATGTCTAGACCCCGAATATAAGACGACCCCCACTTTTTCAGTCTTATTTCAATGCAAAAAACACCGTCTTATATTTGGGCCAATACGGTAGTTGAGACAAGTTAAAACTAAGCTTGCCCCATGTAGCAATATTGTTGAGCCCACACGTCATCCCTCTGTGTGGGCATGACTACGACAGGGAATCGACTTTCTTGCGCATCTGTGCCGTTCATGAAGCTCCATGGCCGTGTGTCAATCGTTCTGGTATTCATCATCTGGTATTCAAACTCGAATCTGTGAAGGATTTTGCAGGCGACATCCTTGAGATCAAGTCAACTGGCCAAACAGGTCGTGAGCTTCATGCCAGACTCTTTTGGGCTGCCCACCAAATAGAACATCCGTTCTCCCTGAGCATCGCTTTAAAATTCAATAACATTTCTAATTACATTTTCTTCTTCCTCTTAGAAATGCTCTGAGCTTTCTGGATGAGTCAGATGTCAAATGGAACATATATTTAAAAAAAAAAAAAAAACCCACTGAGATAATTACTCATTCTCACTTTCCCCGAGCCTCCGAAATGAATCCATATAAAATATTGATCTCAGGGGCGCAAATGAAGGAGACTCATGAAACTCACTGCCTGGCATGTATTTGTATCTTCATTTACTCATGACTTTTTTTTTAATTAGTTCATTTTAAGGCACGCTCATCAAGGGAATCTTCAGTCCTGACTTCATTAAAGACGACGACGCTGCTGGCCATTGTATAAGATAATCAGAGGAGCGCTTGAAAACAGCTCATTAATACCCGGGGTGGGATTAGATCAAATGAAAGTGTAATTGTTCTGTGGTGGACATGAGGGCACAAATGATCATGAAAAGCAATGATGCATGACTTTGTATTACAAAAACAGTGGAATCATTTGCACAGACGTACCCACTATGACTTGTTCTGATACCTGTGCACAACGGAGAGTCAAATTTGGGATATTTAATAGAGGGGACTTGACACCGAAAGTCATGTCCAATTGAATTATGCTTTATAATTCATGATATGCTTACTTGCTTTGCTTGCAAATAATAGCTCAGTCGCAATAACTCATGTCGGACATTTCCCTCCGGATCAACCTTTTCTCGTAAGAGGTACGCACAAAGTGGGAAATGACAGAACCGATCCATCAAGAAGGTGACCGCGTGATAAAATGTGGTTGCCAGGAATGAGAAAACAAACAGGGAAGCAAATAATGCAAGTTGATCAATAGCAAAAGTGATTCAAACGGGCAGCGACGGCTGCTCTGCGAAAAGATCAGCTGAGGGGCGGGATGCGGTTCGGCCTTTCTGTCAATCAACAGCCCCGATTTGCTCTTTGTCAGATTGCTTCTGAGATGCTGGCTGACGGTTTGGTAAAGTGCTCCAATCAGTCAGCGGTATACACAAACTGACCATTCAAATGTTTTGGGGTTTTTTTGTACAATGTATGGATCCCAAATAGAGTCCTCCCAGCAAGGCAATAAGCTGGCAGAATCAATCTTTCTGTTTAGACCACATTCAGCTGTTGAAGATGCTCCAAGACTCATTAAGCCCTGACCAATACTGAGCAGTGAAATATTGCGCGGGTATTTTTTTTTTCCCTTCCACTCAGAAACAATAACAGGGTGAATAATTTAAGTCAAAATACGTGCATTCTGCTGCTGCAGAGGATCACTTTATTGATCGGCCAGCCATTATTTATTTATTTATTGCAAACACAAATCCCAAGGTGACTGTATTTCACGAGCGAAACAGCCTCGAGTCTGGTCAGCATTCTGTGGCTCGGCTTTCAATTGAACAGACTGAAAGCTGAAGCTAAAGTAACGCCATGAAAATGGCGTTGAAAAAGAGAATCAGCGTGGCTCGCGATTCATCTAAAGTTCTAAACAGTAGTCACCATTAAAAATGTTCCTGGGGACCCCCCACCCCAAAAAAAAAAAAAAAAACGCTACATGAGGACATCTTAGGTATCAACCTCATCTTCATCTCGGGCCACGTTGTAGTTGTAGTTTCACTCAGAGGGACCATATAAGTGTCTAATCTCATTATATTAAATGTACAGTGCACTTATGCCCCTGCATTTGATTGACTGGTGCCCGGAGATGAGAGTTTAATTCGTTCCTTGGCCATGCTTGTAACTGAAATCACTAGCAACCACATAAAGTAATAACATCATTAATCAGAATGCAAAGAAATAAGTAGCTTGTGCATCATCATTTCATGCTGCAACCTAGCTCATTGTGCTGCTCCAACTGGTGTGCCCGCATCGGGCAACAGGAGGCAATATAAGACCAATAAGACCAATACTTCTTCTATTACTACCGTAAGTGACTCAGTAAGATTCTGTAATATTATCCGTTATTTCGAAAACCGCTATTATCGATGCTAATGTTAGCACGTCAATGCCGTTTCCTATTGATTGTTAGCAATAAGCCAGGGGTGTCAAACTCATTTCACATGGTGGGCCACATACGGCCTCGGTAGATGTCAAGTGGGCCGGACCATTAAAATGAAACCATACTTTGCTATAAATAACCAAAACAATATGTCTTTCCTTTGTTTTGGTACAAAGAAGCACAAGAACATTAGGAAAATGTTGAAATTTAATGAACATATCTTTTACAAAACATTTCACGAAGCACCTTACATTTCCTTCGACAAATGTGCAATTTACTTTTATCATTCACATATATGCATTGCAACGGATCCCACAGATTGTACAAACTTTAACAAGTAATTGGTATTGAAAAATACAGTAATGCACTTTAAGATTAAACGAGATTTATGAAGAAAAGGATTTTTAAGCCATTTACACATGCATAAAAAATCTAAATGTAATCCCTGCCTACACCTTTCAAACTAAGGAGAGTGCTATTAAATGTGTAAATCTGAGAGTGCTATTGATAACGTCTGCTGTCATGGGTCTGTTTCAGTGACGGACTGAGGCTGCTGTTGTCTTCTCTGATCAAAACAGTATCTCTTAGCGGATACTCAATGACTTGCACCTTATTAAAAATATTAATTCTGTGTCTTTTATGCATTTTTTTCACTTTTAAATTATCCTGCGGGCCTGAATGAACCTCCTTGCGGGCCGGTTCCGGCCCGCGGGCCGTATGTTTGACACCACTGCAATAAGCTTTCCTTAAAGCTAATGCCAACAAAGCTATGGTTGTTCTAAATAGCTCTTGTTTTACGTGTACAGGACTTTTGTTTGTTTTTTTAGACAAGAAGTTGAATTTGAAATCAAGTCTTGGGATATGGGTCATTCAGGAATTGACGTTTTACATCCCTCCCATCAAATTTTAACAGCAAAAAAGCTAGCTTCTACTCTTGAGAGAAAGCTAACATTTGTCAGGTTTTGCAACCCCGTTACTGTGATTACAGTGACAGATATGGGAAACAGCAAATAATTCATGTCATAAAAATTGGACCATTGATCTGTGCGGAATTAATCAAGCATTTGGTAGTTTATTTGCTCTTATTGAAGCCAAAATATTCATCCAGTTCCAGAATGACCCATATATCCATCTATCCATTATCTGAACCGTTGTGTCCTCATGAGGGTCATATAATGCCATGCAAATATTTTAGTGCACAACTATTGTTGAATTTATGTTCATCGAGATCTGATGAAAATGAATAAAGTGAAAAGAACGTTGCAAAATGTTGTTTCATCTCTGGTCCCTGGTCTTAAATTTGGACATGAACGGTTGATTCTCAATGGTGCTTATTTTTCCCCACTTTGTCTGGTCACTAGTCCAGGGTGCCTCTGCTTGAATCGGCTCCAGCCCATCCATGACCCGAATGAGGATAAGCGGCGATAGAAGATGGATTGCTCATTGGATGAAAAAGGACTAAAGTATTCATCATGTTGTGGTTAGCTCAGTGAATCGTTGCAGCAATCGTGTCGGCATATACAATGAGACAACGAGACCGAAATCAACACTGTTAAAAACAGTAAACGCCGAGCGATGCTGGAAATACTCTCGACTCCCCACTGCAGCAGCAGAGTTGAGCAGTGCTCTCTGAAACACAGCCAACCCCTCCAAAAAAAGCCCTACATTTGTATAGTGTGCTGCCAAACTGGCTTTAAATATCCTACAGTGTTTTGAGTGCAAAAATGATTGTATCAAGCCGATTTGCTTCTTTGATAGCTGTCAATAAAATAGTACATCACTGTCCTCTATCATGCATTTGCTTAATGCCAACAATATCACCCATGGTTTGCATTTCACATAAATAAGGTTGCATTACGTTTAAAAAAAACAAAACTTGTTGGAGAGTCAAGTGGGAATGCAGCATTGATGGAATTATATAATCACGAAAGTCAGCCTTAACATGGAATGCATGTGACGCCGAGATGTGTTTGAAAAAAAAAAGAAGAATGACAGCAGGTGCCTTTGCAATATGTCATAAAATTGCCTCGCACAGAGGCTGTCAGGCCGTTTTGTCGAGCCCATGTTCCTCCTCGCGTAGCTAACTATCGCGGCATGGGCACGGGGGGGGGGGGGGGGGGTCAGCATTAAACGGTGATTCAATATCAATCAACAGTTCAAGTTTGGCCGCGAGCTATTTGCATGTAAAAGACGAATGTATGTTATGTGCATGGTCGTGTCCGTATCATGCTGCAGCGCGATCTCTACCTTTGGCCGACATCGCTCCCAAACGAGTCCATGCTCCTCAGAGGGTTGGACGAGTGCACCCAGGTGGGCTCGGGGGATTTCCGCACCTCGGTCTTCACGTCTGGGTCGATCTCCGAGGGCGAGGGTGTCAGCTTGGCGCCCGCCATGCTTCTGTGTCGAAACCTCGCAGGCGCACAGCTCGCTTCAGCGCATCTTCGCCTCGCTCGGGCAGCACGGAGGAGTCACAGGAGGGCGAGAGGCGCCCTCCCTGTCGCAACGGCGGGTGTTCTCGGGAGAGAGGATGTGAGGAGCTCCCGCTCGCTTCCTGCTTGTCGAAAGCTTGTCCATCCCTGACGGAGAGGAGCGCAGTCTCCCCGCGTCGTCACGACGTAACGTCAAAGCTGCCTCGGCCAACGAGTCTCTCAGTCTTACGTCACTCGGAACTGTTTTCGCGTCTTTGTTTTCATCGCGATTGAAGCGCTGTTCATATTCCAAGTAAGATGTTTAGGACCCTCGCGAGTATCGTCCACATACATCTCAATTATTCAGACACTCCGAGGCTTTCGTTGTGACAGTCGGCATGAAAAGCAAACCGCAGTCAAATAAGCAGGTGGCCTCTTCTAACACGTTTGCATGGCAGCAAGGTAATACGATAAAGCGAAACTTTTTTTTTTTTGCATGGACCACCTTGTACAGTAGGTATGAAGTAAAGTAAAATGTTATGTTCAACTGCCAGGTTTGTGTGATATTTAAAAAAAAAACATTTAAAATCTCACAATTCCGTGTGGGAAAATTACTGGGCGATAAAACCCTGATTTAACTTTCTAAATAAAAACAAACAAACAAACAAACAAACCAAAACCCCCCACACCTCAATGGTGTCCAAATTACGGCCTGGAGGCCATTTGTGGCCTGGCTACTGTTTTCTAACAGCCCACTGCAACATTTAACATGGTCCACAATGCTATTGATAAGTTTATAGTTAAAATAGTCATAGAATTTCTGTGCAGAACAAAGATTACTGGTATACAGTTTCAGAAACAAACTAAAAAGTTTTTCCTCAAGTATGGTCAGCTTACTACAGATTGCTTTTGTCTTGGTTCTGAATATGGAGGTAGGATTCAGCTCCTGCTCAGTAGATCCACTCCCCTCCCCAAAAAAAAACAAAACCCTATTTGCCCGATCACCTTTTGGCATGTTCAGTCAGGTAAAATAAAAACAAATCATTAAAACTGGCCCCCGACTTCCTTCTATTTTTCTG
Organism: Hippocampus guttulatus; assembly: GCF_054856545.1. Taxonomy (NCBI): domain Eukaryota; kingdom Metazoa; phylum Chordata; class Actinopteri; order Syngnathiformes; family Syngnathidae; genus Hippocampus; species Hippocampus guttulatus. The sequence continues at coordinate 19,292,739 of NC_141265.1, forward strand.
TATGCGGCCCTCAGAGGAAAAAGTTTGGATACCCCTGGCATAACTAAAATGAAGCATGGTTTCTGCCAGAACTGGAGTCTTATTCACGGTACGGGGAATTCAAACCAGTTCCAACTACTGGCAAACAATTCCATCTTCATTCAAATTGCATATGATCTGGAGCCTCATCCAGCTGGCTGAGAGAAAGAAATATGACCTCACTACTGATCAACAAAACCGAGCCTCATTTGTCAAGGCAGAATTTCTTCTCTGTTGATGTGTCCAGTCTGTACATCATTTGAATGTTCGAAATTTCATGAAATGAGACTCACTACAGAGGAGTTAAATGACTTGAATAAGCATGAACCTGTTACAAGGTGTTTCCAGTGGTTTCAATATATGCCTGCAGCAAGAAAAAGGAAAGAAATAATACAATTAAATGTCCTCTTACTGATGCATTGTTACAAAATGCTGATGCCTTGGAACACCATGCTCATATCCTTTGTGTCTTTTAAACAATCTGATCCACGTGAACTTGACTACAAATCAAAAGGCGGGCACACTTCTGGCACAAAGTTGGCAATGCTTAAAAGACATCTGCATGTTCTTACTTTTCATAGTTCTCTGACATTGAAAATTGAGATAATTATAAAATGTGAGCAAAAGAAGGACAGATGCCAAAGCATTGTCCTTTGAGGAGATAAGCGCTGCCCCTGATTTAGATTAGAGAGCCAAGTGAGAGGTTTGTTTCAAAATTTTGATCAGGACTGACCTCGAAAAATAACCTGTATCACACCTAAATTGAAAATGATAAATCAAATAGCAATACACATCGATGGTCACAAAACCCCATGAAGTACAAAGAAACTGCTGAGTAAAAGGAACAGGCAAAGACTGTCGGCTTGGTTGGATGAGGGCATGGAAGGCCGATGCACAAGTTGGAGCCGAGAGACATTTAGTGGCGTGATGGGGAACTGCAAACTGAGGCGCACTCAAGAGCATCTGATTAAAAGGACGCTGCTCAACAGACATTCCAAGCTTAATGCATTCTACAGCTGAAGACACAGGTGGCAGTAGAGCCACTGTTTTGGAACCAAAGGCAACCCCCAAAAAAGACGCTTTTCAATTAAAGAAGCACAGAATAAAAAGATCCCCACAGCACAATGCTTGGTTGAGTCAGTGTGCCATCCATCCACAAATCATTATCAATAAAAAACTAAAATAAAAAAAAGAGACGCATTACAGCACACTCAGCAGTGCTTGCCCCAAAACGTAGGATTGTGCAGGTTTAACAACACACAACAATGTGTGTCGATGACATTTATGTGCCACTGCTCTCATATGTCAACTCACACACACACAGATTATATTGCAATACATTCACTTAAGATGGAGACACACAGTAGTGATGGGAATTCCGACTCCTTTTAGAGAGCCGGCTCTTTTGGCTCGGCTCCCTAAAAAGAGCCGGCGCTTCCGGCTCCCAAATGGCTCCTCAGTTTTTTGTTGCTTAAATAAATTTACTATCAAAAATAACGTTACATTATGTGTAAAATGAATTACTAATGCAAAAAATAGACAGTATATCAAACATTTATTATTTATATGGCTTTATTTATATTCTTCTGAACATACTCAACATGGAGTACAACATGGAGTGCTACAAAAATAAAAACAAAGTACAAAGACCCATCTCAAAACAAGGTCAACAAAAAGTTCCAATCTCTGAATGTGTATATTTATAAGCATTTAACTATTTACTGTAAAACAACATAAGTAAGATTTGAATACCACACAACAAATTATAAATTAAAATTTGTAAAACAAAAAGAAAAAAGCAGCTTCCAGGTAAAGGGTTTAGCTTGTCTTTAGCGGAGATTGACATGAAGAAAAACCAAGTGCTTCAGCTTTGAGGGGTTGATCCTGTTTCTCCTCTCTGTTAATATTTGCCCTGTTTTGGAGAAGATTCTCTCTGAGGGGACAGATGTTGCGACAACACACAGCCAACACAAAATGGCTGAAAATCACTTGCAATCATAATACCCAGTTCCTCGTCAATTATGTTCTGTTTTGCTGGTTTATAGCTTTTTGCATAAAGTGGCTCATAGAGCTCTGGGTTGTACATCTAGGCAGTTGTGACATTGCAGCAGCAGCAACAGTTGCAGACACACTAGCACCTTCATTAATAGCTGGTTCCCTTGCTTGTCTTTTCTCTTCAAATTGTACTGATGGGTGGACTTTTCTGATGTGCCTGTGCAGGTTATTTGTGGAGCCTGATCGATGGGATATTTTAACCTTGCACAGTCTACATGCTGCCTTTGAACTATCAATTAAATTGAAATGAGTCCAAATTTCACTGCGTTTCCTATCCATTTTCTCACCTTTCCGCTTTCCACCGTGTTGTTTTTTTTCGCTAACTTGCTCTCTCGTCTCCTCGTTTGTCTTGTTCGCGTGCTGCTCAGTGTGCTGCTGTCTTCTCTAACCCCTCCCCCTTCTCTAAACTGCAGCGTGTGTGTGTGTGTGTGTGCGTAACCCTCCCCTTCCTCTTCTACCACGGATCTTGACCAATCACGTGCGGCTTTAACCGAAGGGGGGGAAAAAAACCGGAGAAAAAAAAAGTCGGCTCCTATTCGGACCGGCTCCCAATGAGGAGCCGGCTCCCATCGTTCACTTCAAAGAGCCGGCTCGTTCGCGAACGACACATCACTAACACACAGAGAGTTGGGGAAAGACCAAAGTTGGATTCTTTCCATGGAAATAATCAGAAATCTACGGTCATTAAAGGGAATAAACAAGCAATGTACTCGTTTGAAAGTTAGGCTCTTAATGAGGAATTTAAATACAGCTAACGTTGGGCAAGCACGACCCACCGGTCTCGTCGTCGGCTCATCACGTGGAAGAGAAAATCAAACGTTCACACCCGATGACGCTAACACGCCTGTCACTGCGAGGAAGCCCCCGACACCGTGTACCCGATTGAAATGACAAAACTTCTCTTCCGGAGCAACATTATCATCATTTGCGCAGCTACTTTGTTTCGGAGCAGCACAAGCCTTTCCCTTGATCAAGCTGTGATGGGAGCAATCGCGACAAAATGTCTGCGTCCCATAAAGCTCCACATGACAGGACGCTGAAGCTAGCATGCGCTACGCAGCAGATGGGCACTGAGAGCTACGATGATGAGTCTTATGTCAAAACATATTAAGGCAGCAAACTGGCGCCGCTGTAGGCGAGCAGCAGAAGTCTCCTTGGTGCCACTGGCTAAAACTTGCACACGACACACACACACACACACACACACACACACACACACACACACACACACACACACACACACACACACACACACACACACACACACACACACACACACACACACACACACACACACACACAAACACATTCCCTCCAGCGGTACGCAAACATGACTACACTGCTGTTTTGCCATCAGCCGTTCTGTTCAGAAAAAAGGTCCCACTAGCTATTTCGTGATTGTCGGTTACCTTATGTTTGCTCCACAAATGGAAAATGCCGGAAATAATGGTCACTACAGACGACTTGATGGTAATTCAAAATAAATACACAAACGAAAACCGGAGCTCCCGAGTGCATTTTCGTCGCCGAAAAACCCACTCGGCCATCGTCATACGTTTGGCATGTTTGCTCATAACTAATACAGCGCACCGCGACCCTAGTGAGGATCAAGCGGTTCGGAAAATGGATGGATGGATAATACAGCGCAATTACTCCGACCATTTGAAAGCACAACTCAAATGTATCTTAAGGCCCTTTTAGCTTGCTTTTACCGAGAAGGTGACGTCTCGTGGAGGGGCACGTTTGATGAACTTTTCTTCATGAAATAAGCATAACACAATACTATTTTTTTAAGACGTAGCTTCCAAAATACCTCTGTTAGAAGTTATTTAATTTAGCATAAATCTTATTCCAAATGTAAGCTTATGTTACATTATTGATTGTCATTTTATGTTTGAGCATCATATTATTTCATGCTAAGATGACCTAAATTGCATTCTGTTGCTTAATAATTGTTTCGCCATGTTTTCAGGTTGATCTGACTGGCTGTTGAAGTAAGGGAAAGCAGGAAGTGATTTTAGTTGCCGATGGAGGTGTGTTCTCGATCGTGCTGCGGTGCAGACGACCTTTTTTTTTTCTCCCTTTCACTAAAACCGCATTCAAAGGATTCCATCTCTCCTTTTGCCGTTCGCAATGTCGAGCCATCCATTAACTCATTCACTCCCAAAGACAATTTTAAACGTCTTTTCAGACTTGGTCCAGAATTGGTTGATACTGAATGACTTAAAAACAACGAACCCCTCAACTTACACAACTAAAAAGTCCACAGTCAGGGCGTGTGTGTGATGTTGCACAAACTAGACCAGGTTGCCTGTGGGTGACATGAGCTGCATGCCATGGTGCATCCGTTCTAATAGTTGCTAGTTCAGCAAAACAAAATACCGAACACAGTCAGCTATGTGGCGTGCTTGAATTAAATTTGTTCTCTAAGAAGACGGTTACTCTTCTCCAGTTTAAAAATATATATAATAATTGCATTCATGTGTCACAAACAAAAGAGGATTTATTAATCATAGACCATTGTCCCGATTGCTTTTTCCTGGCAAATCCCAAATGGAGAAATCATCTCATGATCTGTGTACATCATGAATGACTGATGATTAAATAGGTGCAGATTTTTAATAAGCATTTCCAAACGGGCACACCACTCAAATGCAGCTCCAGTCTTCAGCATTAGTCTCATACTGCTATTCTTGCATAATTCTCTAAGTAACAACACTGGAAGAACATTCCCCCCCCCCCCCCCCCCCCACACCACCATCCCCAAATGGCCTCATTCAAATGGCTGCATCATCAACACTGCTTATCAAAATTTAAGAAGCCAACACCCCCCAACGCTAATCAGGCAAGCGAGACAAAGCACGGAGGCTGAAGAATAAACACAGAAGGGGGTTCTCCGAGCAAAGCTGTAATAGCTCAAAAGAAAATGATTTCTCTCGGAGCATCCATCTCATCGTACGTACTCTCTGTAGTTTATCTTTAATTGTCTGCTCTGTTTGAGTCCTGCGTGCTTAGTCCCAATAATGGTCCGGATAATTTCAAGCAATAAAAGTGCGGCAAGAGAGCCGAAGGATTTACAGTCGGATCTGGTCGATGCAAACTGCGACGCGGACTAATCCCCGGATGGAACGAGGGATCGATCCCGAGCCTAACGTTGCATTTTGCGATTACACGTGGCCTCGCGGAAACGCGAGAAAACAGAATGGCCGTGTTTGCCGCCTGCACTTTGCCACGGCAATAACAATCATCATCAAGGCGAGAGCACATCACAGCCTCTCCGAATGTGGAGTGGCCCACGAGTGTCGCCCACCCACTCGGTGCCATCAGCGGCCCAAAGTGCAAACTCGGTGGAGCCGAAACGCGCACGTCCCCGAGAACAACGTGAGGTCTGTGAAACATGTCAGAACATGATTTGAGGGAAACTGCACCAACGCAAGATTCGGAAATGTGTCATCCGAGTCCATGTGCAGTTATAACACATACTCGCTAAGTCGCTAGCAGGCTTCATCCAGCGCCAAACGTGATTTATCTCCCTTGCCTTTCGTTTAGTCTTACGTTTTTCTGTTGTCTTCTTCTTCCTTTTTGTTTACCAGGCCATTTATCAAATCAAAACGCTACCCAAAGATCACTTAAGCAAGCAAAATATGGAAGCATTTTCGTTCCTCGGCAAGGAAGCGGTCAAAGGTTTCACATTCTGTAATTGCAATGCGTGATTGCGTAACTGTTAAAAGACCGCGAAGTGATTTTAGGGATTTGTTTTTGCACACGTTAAATATAATTGAAGGTAAGTGCTGAAAAGGTGCAAAGACTGAGAAGAATCGAGGACTGGAGCTAAACTAAAATACAAGGATATTTGAAAGCGACAGGCCGAGCTGCAACGTTAGCTTCTGGGACTCGTCACGCATGATGCTTGAGACTAGAAAGCAAACGCTATGGGATTGATTGTCTCTGTATGATGAGTTTATACATTCGTGGTAAATTCCATTTCATGCAATGGAGAAACTTTGTTCCGAAAGTCCACCCAATCTAATTTCAACCAAGGACGCGGCCGGAATGAATTGCAGTCAAAAGAAAGCGCAGTATTCGACGGCATTCAGGTTAGTCACTGAACATGCAGAGCAAACGTTAGGTTCGGAGATAAAAGATTCTCTCTATACGTGACGCTACACGGCTGCTCTTCACTGCTGGGTCGCCCATTCTGAACACGACTTCTTGACTCACAGGCGAGGCGTTAAGAGGTGATTTAGTGGCCAATTAACACTGCTCCTTGTGTCGACATCTCTCCCTTCTGTGCGGCGTCTCAATCACATTGGGGCGTGGGGGGGAGAACCCACCCGGCAAGATTATACACAGAGAGGAAAAAGATGGATGGAACCAATTTTCCACCCGCAACTCTTTTGTGTTCTTTGCCTCTCTGGATGTATAAGAGGCTCACTTCTATTTCTGACGGTGGCTGAGACAAGCCCGCTTTCACCGGCTGACACGCCGAGAAATAAAACCCACGCACTCTCCGAGGTCTAATCAGAATGACACAGGTGCGCGTGCACACACACGCACGCAGACATACGAACACGCGCTCACGCTAGCCTGAAAAAAACCAAAAATGACTTTGTTCCCGCTCGCAATCATTAAAGTCATCAAACACGAGAGTCTGGAGATAATGACCTCGGTGGAGGGGGATCCACCCCCCCCCCCCCCCACGCCCAACCCGATGGCCACACAGGATAGCACATATTCCATCTTTCCGCCACTTTGCACAAATGAATGAAACGAGGGTAGAGCAACTCGAAACAGCCACAATGACGCTCATTTGCAGCACTACACTTTCACTCTGGGACTCCACTTGATTCATATTGACAAAATCCTTCATTTTCGAGCCCGACAGTTCATCTCCCGGTTGCTATTTTAGCACTTATTTCATTAGGCCCCCCACACTCGTCACGAGAATAGTCCCCCGACCAGCCCCCCGCCCTTTCCTCTGATTAGGTGACCGTCGAAAGGCTGCGATTCGTGGGCGTTGTCGGGCATCAAGCCGATGACTGTGTAGACATCTGGGACAAGTCGACTTTGACTTTTTTAAAAGAGTGCTGCGAAACTTTTCTTTTAACACACGTCAGCCTCATAATTATATACTGGTAATTCGATGACATACGATAACTTTCGACGCTGAGGGAAAAAAAAGAAAACACGATAGAGAAGCCTTCTTCCGACTTTGACTTTAAAAGCCGATAGGAGGAATCGAATGAAAGCATTCTAATTCAAGCAATCCCAAAATAAATTGGGTTTGACATTTATGGTTCTACAGCAGATTTTTTTTTGGACTATAAATCGCACCGGTGGGGGGGGGGGGGGGAGGGGGGGGGGGACTGCAATGACAAAGAAAAAAAACAAAAGCATATGAGTCGCATTTTGGGGGAAAATGTAATTCACAAAAAAAAGGTGACAAAAAACATTAGGGCTCGGACTAGCACCCAAAACCACCATTCCTTAATCATAGGTGTGTTCGGAAATACCGAGTGTGCACTGCTTCACTTTGACCGTTTGGAAACTCGGAGCATTGTTCATATGTGTCGTTTCATTATTCAGCGTGCATCGAAAAAATGGGTGTAAGAGCGCACCCCACCTCTCTGAACACACCCCCTTCTCAGAGAAGTGTGAGGGCATCAGAGTGAATTTCCGCGCTGATGACAACAAACGAGGTACGAAAACTTCGCTTCAAATTACGTAAAAGTTTTTCTTTTTAGTTTAAAATGGCTTCAATAGAATCAACGCGTCGCACTGTGGCCAACGGTGGAATCCCGGCGGGTTACTACGGCTTTTGCTGCTGTAAATCCTTGTCGTGGCGCAAGGAAGTCGCATGCTAAACTAGCGAAACGTCACATCGGAATTGCTATGATGACTATTACTCCTACTACTTATTTTTGTTTCCATTTCTTCTTCTATTTGCTTTTGACAGTTTATAAATATTTTTGATGCATGACCAAGCAGCGGCTCAAAGATGGCGGTGATGAGTTTGCAACGCGGAAAGAACAAGCCTTCTCCGCACAGGCAGATTCCAACGCTCACCCTCACTGTGAGGCAGATATGCTAACCGCTACACCAACAAATTTGCTTTATCAAATGCATATCTTACAAGCAGCGGTCTTCAACAATTTTATGGCATTACGTTCTCTTTAAAAAGTAACAAACCGCATGGCATACAATAAATAAAACTGCCTCTTAGCCGGACTTAGCCATGAAACGACGTGAAGTAAATCATCTTTACTGCTTCGATAGTCGAGTCCACGGCGGTTGAATGTTACAGCCCCACTGGATTACAAATGGTAAGCAAGCAGACGCCAAAGGCCATCAAGACGAGCGAGGGGGAGGCCGCGCGTCTCCCACTGGGGGCTAATTTGTTTCCAGGCTTTTCACTTGATGAGACTTGAGCAGAGGAAATAATCAAGATCACAAAGCGTGAGGATACGGCAGATCAACTAATGGCGGGTCCCTGAAGCTCAGCGACATCATTTTGCTTGTCGTTTGCAAAAGCAGCAATTATGGGACCGCGCCATCAATGTCTGCCACCACGTTTGCATCGTCGTTTACAGTACATCTGCATTTCATGTGCAAAGCGCAGAGGGAGCGTGTGTTGCACGGCAGCTGTCGCAACAACCGCCGTGTCCATCTACGGCCAAATGTAAACGCACGCAAATATTAAAGGCATTCGCATTTCTAATGAACCTTTTTGAATTCATCTACAAAACCTGTCAGGCATTCTCTGGCACAAACATTGACAAGATTCAAATTTACATGCAAAGAGTCGGATGTCCTTCTACACTTTGTGTTTTTGGCGCAAAGCTTTCCTCCTCTTTTGCCGCAGCAGTTTGGATGAAAGAAAAAGAGGCAGTTTCATGAATAAAAGAAAGCTTTGCCACCCAATACATCCTAGCACTCCAAGGGAAAAGGCAGCATGATGTCGGGTGTCCCCGCGGAGGGCAAAACATTGGAGCGCAACTTTAAAATGTTACGTGGAGACAAAATAATCCCCCTCGAGGTAAATCTCAGTGACAACAGCGCACAGCAGGGAGCCTCTGAAACCGACGGCAAGCGCAACCGGAAAAGAGAGAACGCCGATTGATCTCACACGAGACTCGTCACCCACGTCGCCTCGCGACAACGGGTGGCCGGACTAATCGTCGCGTTCACACATTCACAGGATCAATGAGCTAAATGCAGAGCGCAGCAGGCGTCCAAACAACGATATTGATTTATTGCTGCAATATTGCTTGCATCCGCAAGCAACTGGGAAGCCCGGGGTGGGAAAGATAACACAGACAACGTGCTGTGTGTTGGATACAGTCAATAAATTATCAAACAACCTGGTTGCTATAGAAAGGAAGAGCGATGCAACCCTGCTGCGTTAGCAAAGGTCACATGACGGCATTGTGGGGCATTATGAACACGTGACACGCAGCAAAAAAATATCTCAAGGTCGAAACAAAAATGTCACCAACGCAGATACAGAGGGTAATTGCCATCTAGTCACGCATGGCCTCGCTGGCATTGATTGATGATCAAACATATTATCGGTGGTGAATAAAGAATTTTTGGAACAATTTATTGAAATTGGAAAATTCCCTGTGGCACACCTGATGATCTTTCCTGGCACACTGGTTGAGAATCGCTCTGTTATGTCACGCTCAGGCAACAGGTTTCATGGCAAATGGCCAATATGAATGAACTACACCAGATCGAGAAGCGCCTATGTTGCTTAGAAAGTTTTTATAAAGTCATGATAATTTGCCTCATGGTGGCTTTTGTTTTAATGCAGCCGCCAAAAGCAATAGAAAGCCGACGGGCCATTTGCTCTGCGGCGGGGCTCAAATGAGCCGAGAAGCTTGATTTCAGCACCACGGAGAGCGTCGCTGACGCTGGGCTGTTTTTTTTTTTTTTTTTTTTTTGCCCTTGCGGGCCTCCTGCAGCATCTGCTGGTTGTCTTCTCAAACCAGAGCAATAATTCAACCCTCGGGAGACTCCCAAAAGCACTCGCCAATGCAGCGTGGGGTCGTACATGCATTTAGTCTACCAACACACATCTGCGCAGATAAGGGCTTCAAATACAAGAGCCGTTACGCTACCTGTCATCATTCTGAAACGTCTGGTCCCCCAACAGCAGGTCCCTGAAGCGGTAGCGAGGTGGAAGGGGAGGCACTTCGGTATCCACTTCAGCCATCTTGAGAGCTGAAATGTCCAAAATAACACCAGAGTTGCTGCTGTTGTTCCGCTGCAGGGTCTCCGTAGAGGGCCTGCTGGATGACCGAAGGAGAGACTTATCAGCATGCTCAACATGTGCATCCGGAAAAATATTTTGATTTTGTTTTTGGGTGTAATTGGGGGATTTTTATATTGAATGTTTATGAAATATTTCTGTGTGTGTGTGTGGGGGGGGGGGGGGTGACTTTGTTTTGCAAGACTTTGTTTTTCTGTATTTGCTCTGTGTTGTCATTAAAATTAATAAAATGGACACACTGGAGAAGTTAAAGATGCAAGGACATGAACACGCTGAATGCATTTATGTGCATGCTGTAAACAGACAGCGGTGGCCGCATATTGCGTAAACAGTAGCAAGTATGCCTTCCTGATGGTTACAGGGGGTGGGGTGGGGACGGGGGGATGGGGGGGGACCAAGTGCTCCGGGGAAATTACCTGTCGCCATGGGAACTCGATGATCGGCGTGGAGGGCTCATGGCTGCCTCTTGTGGACCATTCCGCAACGGCGAATGCAACGTAAGAAAAAGACAAAAGAAGAATTATTTTGAGGAATAAATCACAGATGCTGAAAAAGCTATTCATTCATGCGTTGTCTGCCTAAGCCTTGTTGATCTTATTTTACAAGTGGCTCCACATGCCCACTCATTATCCGAGATAATTTCGACAATTGCCCACCGTCCATCCATGCATGCATTTTCGATTGCGCTTGGCTCATTGGAGTCATGGATGAGCTGCAGCCTCTCAACTCGAAGGCAACCATGCTAACCACAATTGCACCGCCCTGCCCATTGCGGCACTAATAAAGGCGGATTGTACCCTATTCTATTCTTTAAATAAAATGAGATGTCCAAGCAAATGCATTTGCTCGGGTAATGCATGACAAAATCAAACTTATTAAGTCTGAGCGCAGGGCTTCCCCAGTCCAGCTGTTTCACAGCTCAAGACCAAATCTTAAAGTTTGATGCTTCACCAAGACCCTAATCAAGGACCATATAATGGAAAACTGAAAAGCCAATTCTCCTTCATATCATGTCATGTTGATGTATGTTAACACTACACTTATTTAAAAGGAAACATAGTTTCCATATTAATTATAAGACAGGGGATGGTGTCGTGCTAAATATTGCAATCATATCGATACACAACACCCGCATTGCATATTTTTCCAATATCGTGGAGTCCTAGGAAGGACTTACAAAAATAAAGAAATAAACAAAAGAGCCGTGACTGTCACGCTCGCTTATTTCTCAGTCAGATTTCCTCAAAAGAATCACATCACTTTACAACCATGTTTTATTCTTTATGTAGGGCATTTGTGACACAAGGTAAGTTAAAATAAGATTTTGGAAAACAGGATTTTATAAAATGCTTTGACAGACTTTAATCATTGGTGTCGGAAGAGTATGTATTTAAAAACATTTACATTTGGGGTTGACCTCACTTCGATTGGCAGCTTATACCATTTGCATGTATCCATCCATCCATTTTCTAATCAGCTTATCCTCATGGGGGTCGCGGGCATGCTGGAGCCCATCCGAGCTGTCTTCGGGCAGTGGGCGGGGTACACCCTGAACTGGTTGCCAGCAAATCGTACGGCACACAGAGAAAAACAACCTTTCCCACTCACACATAAGGACAGATTAGAGTGTTCCATTAACCTGCCATGCATGTTTTGGGAATGTGGGAGGAAACTGGAGTACCCGGAGAAAAGCCACACAGGCACGGGTAGAAAACATGCCAACTCCACTGCACATGAGGCAGACGTGCTAACATCTAAATGCTTCTTTACCATGCTTGCTTTGAACTCTAGGATCCACTAGTTGATCCGAGTCTGCAGAACTCTACTGGGTTTAGATGCTATTCTCATTTCTTTTATATAATCGGGAACTACAGACTTCAGGGATTTGTAGACCAGTAGCAGAATTTTAAAATATATCCTGCAGCTGACTGAGACTGGAGTCATATATTTAGAATTTAGCAAAACATAACAAAATACATAAACGTGGCAACAAGGTGAAAAGTCTATACGTCATTACAATTTGACACTGATGACCCAAGAAAAAAATGACCAGGGACCCATTTAATACCATGAGCCACGTTTGGAAAAAAACAGCACAATTATCGAAATTATTTATTCCTCTCATATTTCTACTAGAACTCAGCACAGAGTTAAAAGTAGAGCAAATTAAACAACTACATTTGGAAATACAAAGAAATCCTCCTCAACTTCGTATCACAGCTGCAATCGACACAATTGAACGAGGATTGTTTCACAAAGTACTGGAACACGGTGGCCTTGTTTAGCTCCATTTACCTGCCTGCGTCCCCGTTCCCAATCGCGGTCCCATCAGCGTAAACTTGCTCTCCGGCCTTGCTTCCGTGACAGCGATTCTGTCCCACAACCGTGTCCGTGACAAAGCCGTGTCATTTTCTCCCCCCAAAACGTCGCCGAGAACACACAGACAACACTCGGGACTGCAGGAAGTTCCGACAGTGTTTGCGTAACGTGAACGCAGCACGCCTGGGTCAAGCTAGCCGCCTGCCTGCAGCAGTCATTCGTTCGATCTTTCTTCCAAGGTGGGTTATGGCAGCCTCAAAAAGTAGTTCGTCTTCTTCACCTCTGATTGGCTGACGCGCTATTCGGGAAAGATTTACAACACACCTGACGGCTCATTTGAATATCAATCCGCCAGCCCAACCCAGTTTCGCGTCAATGCGGAGTGACTTGCGTGTCCCTTAGCAACAACTTTGTTAGTTAGCTAGTTAAGCAACTAACATTAGCCTGCGTCGCCACCTTATTTCACTCCATTTCCTCTCCGTTCGTCATTGAGCAAGCTACCGCACCAGGCGACGCCTCTTGTTGTCGACGAAGGAAACACACTGGCGAGATAATGCTGCTGTCAGCATCAGCATCTGCACCTCTGGAGGACACCAAATGAGGAAGACGAGGAGGAGGGTGGAAGGAGGAAGGCACTCATGCCTCATCCTGGAGGCACCGATGGACGCCACGCCATCTACCGACCAAAGCAGTGACATATATATGTTTTGGGGATGGACAGTTTTTGGTGATCGGATTGGATCAAATCTTGAACATTGGTTGTTCAAAAGGGAAAGATGGATTCCAAAATTGGACTGGGTCATGTAATCCAATCCTTGTTTTAATCTGGATTCAAAGAAAAAAAGTTTAATAAGGTTCATGTCAGCATGTATCAGTGCCTTTGTTCATCGGAATCACAGTCATCACGAAAAGGAAAACAGAATAATGAAACACTGAGTATTTATTATTATTATTATTTTGCATTGGATCTACATGATTCGGGTAAGTACCACACACTTGTCTGCTTTGTGAAATAAGCAATGAAATGATACAAAGTTATTTATTTTTTATAACTGGCTTTACTGTCTACTCCACAACAAGGTGCACACAGTACTTGATAAAACAAGTCATTTTGATCATGGATATTCCATTTTTATTGGCAAATTGTCCATTTTTGATGTGTCCGTCGGAGGTGCAATGCTGTCCACCCTGTTAGGATGAGGTAACTGCCCCTTTAAGAAAACCTCTGATGTTTTCAGTGACATCACGGCGAGCATTAATTTTCTTCGGTGAAGTCTGAAACAGTGCATAGTGAAGAATATAAATTTACACGAACTGTATACTTCATCGTTTTCATCATCTGATTTTTTCAAGATAAACCTGTCCACTCTGTCATTTGTTCAACTGTGCACAGTCGGCTTGCTAACTGTAACATGTCAAGTGAACCTTTCACATTTATTCATGAACCTGAAGCGATTGAGAAATGAAGAATTGCTACCATAAGCCAAAATGTCCACTCTGTCATCAAGCAGTTTGAATGTACACTGTCTGCTTGCATTGCATTTCTAAAAAAGTTCATGTCTCCTCAATACAATGAATATGAAGTTCAATGGAAAATCTCAACTTTTGAGGGGTAACATGGGGAACTCTTAGTATTTTTTGATTTTGGTCATTGCTTTAAACATCATTGGAGCAATATTGTATAACTTTTGGGCACGCATGATCATACGTCAGACAAGCAAAAGGTTGCATAGTCGATGAGCATAGGCATTCATGCACTTTCTGACTGGAACATTATGCATCATTTTATAATAACCCGTAATGTCAGGGCCATGCTCTCAAGATAGCAGATGGAAAATCCCCACATGTTGTGGGCAGAGGCAGACGGATAGAAATGGGAGAGAATCCAGAAGAAGAGCAGCTCTGACGTGACGCCTGTTGGATGGTCTCCAGCACATTTCAATTTCTAACTGTAAATAGCTTGCGTATGACGTTGCTAGTTACAAAATTTAACTCGTCGTCAGCGAAAGAAAGCGTGAAACTACATCTCAATGGCCCCTCGTGGTGATTTCGACTCAATAACACAATTGTAGCTCACAGTTATCCCCCCCCACCCTCACATTTATTTTCTTTCCGCAAAGGAAAACTAGACTTAAAAAAGTGCCATTGCAAACACACACACACACACACAGTGTGAGCGGTTAGCTCTTTCCCGTCAGTTTTAAGGTTTGGGGTTCGAATCGCGGCTTTCCAGTGTGAAGCTTGTACGTGCTCACTGTACTTGCCACAACAACAGAACATCGTGAGATTCAGCGAAGACTCAAAATTGTCTACAGGTGTGAATGGACCTGCCTCTTACCCCGAGTCAGGTGGGATGAGCCTCACTTAGTTACCAATCAACCAAAAGAGGACAAGCACTACAGGAAGAAAAAAAAGGTAATTTTCCCGTTTCCTACCTGGAGCTGCTCTGTCCTCCACCATCTGTCTCACAATGGACCCCCTCAAGTTGAAGAACACATTCATTGTGGACGCGGCAGCGGGGCTGAATGGCCGACGTCTCCAGGAAAGCTGTTTGCGGCTCCGTGTGCGTATTCCTTGTGCTCAGCCAGCCTCTCACCGCGTTTCAGCCCATTATCCTCGAGGGGCGACAGCGCTCGGAGCGTCATCGTTTTTAAAGCCCACACAGCCACTTATGGTGTGCCGTGCTGCCGGCGCATCTCACCCACTTTCTCGCCTCACTCTGGAGCTCCATTTCCTCCAGATGCGTCGGAAACTTGATCTGTGCGAGCCTTGGGTTTATGTTTGCACAAGGAAATCTGTGAACCGTGTAGCAATACGCATAGAGAAGCACAGACGCGACACGCACAATGTAGTAGGATCGTAAGGAGCATGATATTATGTACAGTATGATACAACAATTCAGGTTTATAACATTCCGTATTCTCTCTGCACTTATTACAGCTTCTCAAAACCTCATATGTCAATTACTATTCCCGATTTTTTTTTTTACTCTAGTCTTTGCTTCTTCTGAAATGCTGTCACACAGAGCATCGATAGACTTGTCAAATCCAATGGTCCAGTCTGAGACAAGTCCGAGTCAAATGCCAAGGAGTCCGAGTCAAGTCCGAGACATCAACAAAAAAATCGGGACAGGAGTACTACAGGGTGGCCCGGTGATCCAGTGGTTAGCATGTCAAGCTCACAGTACAGAGATACTGGGTTCAATTTTAGCTCCGGCCTCCCTGTGTGGAGTTTGCATGTTCTCCCCGGGGCCTGCGCGGGTTTTCTCCGGGTACTCCGGTTTCCTCCCACATTCCAAAAACATGCACGGCAGGCGGATTGAACACTCAAAATTGTCCCTAGGTGTAAGCGTGGATGGTTGTTCGTCTCTGTGTGCCCTGCGATTGGCTGGCAAGCAGTTCAGGGTGTCCCCCGCCTACTACCCAGAGACAACTGGGATAGACTTCAGCAACCCCCGCGACCCTTGTGAGGATTAAGCGGGTCAGAAAATGGATGGATGGATGGAGTACTACAGTCCCGGAAAAGGACTAAATGAGGATAGGAAAAATCGAGTCAGGGTTCACACGTCAACATCACAAAACACACCGCATTTACATATTAATGGCAAGTTGAAAAAAAAAAGGTTGACTGACCACTGTAGAATACATGATTAAAACGTCATCACTCACTCATTCACATTTCCACGTCAACTTTTACCCATTTAACTTTAATGATGATTTCGAGGCATAACGGAAGTCCTCGTCCTCACCTCTGTGATGCTCGCCGCACTGAGATCCAGCGAGGTAGGCAAACATCACGCATGATTTTGTTTTTATGCTACCACTGCATTTGCCCTTTTGATTTATTTTGCCCCCAAAACGCAGCTGTGGGACTGTCAAAAGATGAGGCCAGTGATTCTCAAAGTGTGGTATGGGGGCTGCTTCTAGTGGTGTGCACAAAATTAAAAAAAAAATATATACTGTATATATCAGTGCTTGAATACAGTTCAGTTGTATTTAACTTTTTCGGTACATATTTTGTACAAGGCGACCCGGTCCTCACAGTTGCATTTTTGTTGCTGTTGTTGTGGTTTTTGCATGTTGTTCATATTAACTGTCTTTAACTTCTTTGTAAACCTTCCTCTCAACTCTTCTGCCATTATTTTCTTTATGAAACATCGTTTTGAAATCCCTGAGAGGTTCCGCTGTACTTTACATAATGCACACAACTCTTTGTCGCTTCCTCTTATTGCGTATAGACCACCTCCAAAGGATCCATTTTTCGATGCCAGGCAGAGGACATAAAAATAGCAGTGAGGTAACCTTTTAGCCTATAATGCGCTTCAATTCAATGCGCGGAGTTGTTTTGGACCGGCGGTTTACTAATGCGACTCCTTTTTGAGCAAACTGTTCAATTATTCAGTCATTATGTTGCCGGGGCTTGAAGCTTATCACAGCATGACCCGCAGCGTGCCACGGGCATCCATTAGCCGGTCTTTTCTCTATCAGTTCTCTGTCCCCGCTCATGTAATGACGTTCCATTGTTAGGTCTCAGTAAAGCACGGCCACTCTGCCTCCCGGATGCTTGCTCTTCATACTTCCAAAGTGTCTAAAAACAGACAAAAGAAGGGAAGCGGTCAGACAGCGAGGCACTCCGATGCAGGATGCAGCCTCAAGGCTTTATGTAGGAGCCTCGCATGAATCACAAAGTCACGCCGTCTCGACGCGAGTCCCGCTCTGTCTGGTTTTTATTTATTTATTTATTTTTTAAAATTTCAACACTGTTGAAAGTGGCGTCAAAGTGAGCCGCATCGCGGCGGGAGCATTTCATAAGTATGATCTGCAAACTCGGTCAACATTTGACATACATTTCTAATAAGCTGTACCTGTCGCAACTTACTGGCTCGTCTGTTATGTCCTTCGATGCTATTTATTCAACCTGTGACGTGAATTTTTATTTCTGCTCCCCACTCTGCATCTCTTTTACCGTGGATGACAAACAGAAATGATTACACAATGGAAAAGCTTTTCAGATGGTGTTTTTTTTTTTTAATTTGTGCATGTTAAATTGCTCCATGTACAGCACTTTGTATGCAGCGATGGCTGTTTGAAAGTGCTCTATAAATACAGTTGACTTGACTTGACTTGACTTTAACTGTCATTTTTGGGCATGGTGCTTCCTGCCAGCAATGTCGGCGCTGTGCGGCCGCACATCGAACACGTGTCGGAAATCGTCGCCGCCTGTGCCAATGGACAATTTTGTGCATTTACAGCCTTTGCGTCTCTGGACTTGCAGCAAACCGAACAATATGCATCGAAATGACAAAAGTGAAGGTCATTTGTCAATGTAAAAAAAAAATACTCTGTACCGATGCAAAGTACAGCAGCAGAATTGAATGAGATCCAATGCCGTGCCAGTATCCAAAATTCCTTTTTGATTGAAACCATCAGTGAGTTTTAGATTTATTTTATTTTTTTTAAACAATAAGTTTATTATTGTAGTTTGCAGTGGCGTAGAAGTGCATGAACATGTAAATATACACTAGTCTGCCAAAAGAGGAGAGCTCCTGCTTTGCTTTGATTCTTTTTCATTCGGTTTTATTTCATAACCTTTCGTGTTCACGTTTTTGTTCCTTCATGTGAGAGTCCTCTCTTGTCCTTTTCAATGGTTCTTTTTAAAATACTTTCTAGAACTTTTTGAACAGGGAGTATAAAGCAATGAAAACGAATTAAACAAATGATGCAAAGCATCTGCTTAGCAACTAGTTAGCGCACGCAGAATGGAATGAGCACGCGACGGTGCTCATTACGAGACGCGATTGACTAACGGCTCTGAAATGAAACGGTCGGGGACTGCGGAGTTTTCTCCTCTTTACCTCCATGAGTTGCTTTCGCCGTTGTAAACCTCGATGGTTTTCAAATCGGAGACTCCGTCAGTGCCCCCCACCGCCAGCAAAGCACCGTTGAACACCACAAGAGACACCTGGAACAGAAATATTTCATTCCACTCGGTGTCACCTCTTAAGGAATACGTTCCCGGCCTCAACTCCCACACGCTAACTTACGTTGTCTCTCTTGCTTCTCATGCGTTTGACAGGAGTCCACCTCGTGGTGTCCGGGTCGAGGCGCTCCGCCGAGCACAGGCCCAAGCCGAGGTTATCTCTGCCCCCGGCCACGTAGATGTGGCCCAGGTACACGGCGCAGCCGGCGTTTTCTCTGGGGGTCGACATGTGGGAACATACGGACCAGGTGCCCTCTTCGGGGTTGTATTTCTCCACTGTGGAACGTTTCACGGTCAGCGGAAGGCTTCATTTGCATGTCCACTGCGACCTATGCGCGCTACAGCACGAATGATTACACAGTCACTGTACCGAATGTGTCCCCATAAGAGCAGCGATGCATCTCCATTTTTAAATGAGCCCAAACGATTGTAGCGGAGTTACAGTAAATGAAAAATTCAGACCTTGAACTTGACCAAAATAAGTTGTGGGAATTTCACGAGCGCGCACTTCTCACAGACGAAAATAGTCAAAACGGGGTGGCAGAACGACATCACTGGTTGTTTATCTTTGGGAAGGGCAGCCTCTATGTATGAGTGTGTATGTGAGCAAGCGCGAGCGCGAGTGTGTGTGAGAGTGTGTGGTCCTGTCCACTTGACGTCAAAGTAAGCCGACTTTACAGTTCTCAATTACACAACGACGGTCAGCATGTTAGGGGTTTTGTTGTTGATCTAACAACGTTTATATTTACCCCTCCTGTGGTGGGAAACTGGTGGCCATGTTTTCACTTTTAAAATAATAATTTAAAAAAATTCTCAAGATAATGTTTTTGGGGCCGCAACCCACATGGATTTTAATGACAGATTAATCTGTCGATAATGTGGTCGATGATTTGATTTTAAAAAGTTAGAATTCCCAATTCTCTATGAACTAACAACACTTTTTTTTTTCAAATTGACAGGGCAAAAAATATAAAAAAGCCAATTTAGATTCGGTTAAATTTGGTCCGGAACATGTCAGAAAAGAGGCAAACATTGTTTTCCAAAGCAAAAGCCGATGTTTGGAAATGTCTTATTTTGACACGATGCAAAAATAATGTCTGCTTTACGGTTGAGTGGCTGAAATTCGGAGCATTTGCTCCATTTTAAACTGAACAGAGTCTTGAAAGAGGACATGGATTTTCGTGATGATCGATTAATTTGATTATCGATGACTTAATCCTTGCACCTTGACATGTTTTGTATAGTTCAGTAATTGCAGGACCTCAACGGTGAGGCAAACGTCCGGATCCCGACTGGACTGCGCTGCACTGCTCACTCGAGTGACAACTGTGACGTCAAACATCCTATGTTCTGAGAGTATTTCTTTTCTTTTCTTTTTTTTTTTTTTAAGATGAAGGAATTTTCCCATAAAGAAAAAACAGCTGGAGTCAACCAGTCTCCATCGTTAAAACTTTTGATAACCGCAAAGTTGAAAGCATGATATAACCTCAACAGTCACGCAATTGTAAAAATGATGGCCATGAGAGTGGTCTTATTTTTTTCCCCTCTTCTTTAAAAAAAAATAATAAAGAAAAGAAAAAAAAGTGCAAAAACACTCCCTCTGCTGTATTAGCTCAGCTAAGATTGAGCCCCCGTTTGCTCATGTTGACATCCCGTCTAATGGTGCTTTGGAGGTTTTGAGGGGCTTTCGACTCATACTAGTTCATCAGATTTCAAATTGGCCAACTTCAGGGCCATTTGACTTTGCAGGAGGAACAAAGTACAAAGATTTATTTCTTTTTCAAGTCAAGATGGCGCCGAGTAGGCAGCCGTCAGCAAGTGCTCTCATGAGCCTTGCTTTTTTTTTTTTTTTTTTGTGTTTGTTTTGTCACTTTGTGTTTGTTGTTACGTCGTGTGGACCTGATGTGGACTTTTTTCAGCATTTTTTGGCCACGACATTCATCAAGGAGGAGACTCTGTGCTTGGTGGTTGCGCCTTCTCGGCAGCATGGGTATACCGGCACTGTTTTTGACTGGGAGGAATGTCGGCGCCATTCGACTGTCGTTGCTGAACAGTCCCGGGGCGCTTGTGTCTTGCGCCTGTAATGGGCAGCATTTTTCACAGCCCCGCTTTGTTCAGCGGAGAGATCGGTGCTGTTGAACGGTCTGCGGCTGGATGGATGTAAGTCTTGAGGAGCCGACGATGAGAAGAAAGGAGCGTTAGCGCGGAGCGCCGATGCGGATTTGGAACTGGGAGTCGCGGCTTGGAGTTTGAAGCGGATTACGTGGGACAGGAGAAGTGAACTAATCTATTTTCGTCAATGGACGCTACAGCTTCGTGTTTGCTTTCAAAACTTAGCTTGTAGCAGACGTGTGCACATTTTCAGCATGACGTCTCTGATCCACTGGTGAAAGGACACTTTGATCCTCTCCTCTTTCATCTATAACTGCTTCAGACAACAAAGTGTATGCAGAAAAGTGGTGAAGATTGCACGACTGTCTGTGACTGTGTCCTATGTGTTGTATTGTGTTATTTTTGTTATTTTGACTTCAAAATGGTGCCGCGAGAGTGGCTGCCTTTCCAGCAGCTCCTATATTTTGTTGTTCTACTTCTTCCTTTCATAACTTTGCTGCTGTGAATTGGGAATTTCTCCATTGCGAGACTAATAAAGGTTTTTCTTATCTTCTCTTTTTTGCTGCAGGGCTCCCTCTAATTCTGTGAAGCAGCGTCTACTTTTCATGACACCAATAAACAGCGAGTGGCAGCAAAGCTGCACTGGTTAATTAAAAAAAGGTCAAGAATAAGCCAAGTACGTGAAAAACACTCGCGTCACGGCCAAATTTCGACTATGAACAGCGATTCTTCGCATTTTGCTCATGACAAGCAATTAAAGCATCCAAGTGATTTCGAGGCACATATTTTAAGGTAGAATTTCCAACATTTATCGCATGGAAGCCACGATTCGCGAAACGTGAACTTGTCGGGAGCCTGTACAACAAATGTTGACCAGCACCTGAATTCAGAGCCAGGACTCCATCGTTGCCTCCGATCACATACAAGTGGTCACCCAGCACGGCCGCGGCGGCTCTGGCGCGTCTCGTCAGCATGGGCGCCTGCTTGCTCCACGCGTTCATCTTTGGATCGTACCTGCAGCAAGCAAAACAACGAGCAACAACACTCATTTAAACACCTACTTTGTTAGTCATCGTCAGAATAAGTGTTTTGGTTTTTTTTTTTCCCCCCCGAGTTGTCTTCAACTGTGTTACGTAAGATGCTTTTGAGGAGCAACGGCACCCATAAAGCATTCAAGACATTGTTTACGTATCACTCGTCACAGTCTTGAATAATGTTTGTAGACGATGGAAATAAAAAAATAAAATCGGGCCGCAGTACCTCTCCACGGTATTTATGGCCGCAATCCCATCGTGTCCTCCAATAGCGTACAAGTATCCGTCCATGGTGACCACGCACACTCCACTGCGGGGGCTGCTCAAGGGTGCTACATCCGCACTCCAGCTGTCTGTGTCTGGGTTGTACCTGCCGGGGTGGGGGTCGGGGTGTCAGAGTGTGCGCTCCAGGCAAAACAAGCAGCTCGCTTCCAATTAGTCTTGCGATGATAATGCGCTCAGTAACGGAGGCGGGATTTGTGCGAGAAATTTCGCGGCGCTGAAGGACTCAACTTGCAAAGGTCACATGAGCCTGACCACACTCAGAATACAGTCGACCTGTGATTGGTCGTTTCCGGAGCCCCGAGCAACTGTGATGTCATTGCCGCAAGTGGCAAAATGGCCGCCCCCTCGGATGGCTAAAAACGTGTGGATTTTAGCTGCCACGCTCAGATTGCACAAACACGAATGGAATCAGAATTTCATGTTGAACATAGTGGGGACGCAAAGAACATTTTGTTCATATATTTTTTTAAATTAACTGCCCCTGTATGTGCAGTAAAGAATCTTTACATGTCAACACCGACCATGTGTGAACTCAAACGTTGCAATGCCGAAACAACGACAAATATCCTCGACCGTTGAGCATCTGAGTGTCGTACTTGTTTGCGTATCGTATGGGCTTGACATTCTCGGCTCACCTAGTACTAGAAATATGACCCAGGATTAGCGGATTTGCCAATGTCAAACAAAGTAAGGAGAAAACAAAAGCCCATTTTGTGTCGCCGTCATGCGATATGGGCTCTAATTCAACGCCTTATTTACATTCACCCCGGAGACTCACTGGCAAGCCATCTCCTTTTTGCCCCCCCCAGTTAGCTGGCATAGCCTCCAGAAAATGACGCACACTTGAGCGTCTTCGTGACACTTCTATTAAATTGGTGTTTGGTTGAAAGGCACACAGACAAGCCTTTGAAATCCCCACGGCAGCACTCGAAGCGGCCTTCGGGGAACGCCGACACACAGGTAGGCTGGAGTGGATGTTTCCCCAACTCTTTGGCTCATCATGAAGGCTCATTTTATTAAGAAGTGCCTCTTCTGTGGGAACTGGAGGGGCGCCAACCGCTTCAAGCTATCTGAGCGCGCTGGAGCCAAGCATGTAGCGTACGTGCCCAGGTGAAAACGTCGCACATGACGCATGTTGTCGGCAAGGCCACAAATAAATGCGGCCTTCATGCTGACCTCTGCTGTTCGGTGACTTGTCCAGCGACAAATATCTGGAATTGAGAGTTATTTACAGGTGGCGCAAAACACGAGCCAGCACAGAGCCGGCTGGAGCCATCTAGAGATTGATCGATTTGTCAGAAAAGTGACTCCAAAATGGCCTTCAGTGCAATCGAAGGTTTTAACGTTCTTGCCAACTTTCGACAATATTTCCTGCTTGCTTGTGCAACATAGGAACTGGTCGCAGCTCCAACCAAAGCTTTAAAACGCAGCATTTGGGAAGAGCGCAATAAACGTTGAATTAATTCTGGCAATTGTGTGGAATTGGCACTTGCAAACAACGGCGACCCTGTTGATTCAGTCTAATCAAGTTTATGGTCTCAACAAAAAACGGTGATCAGATGTGGAAAATTGAGCTACTGCCAAATGCCGCATGATTCTGCTCAGTGCAACGGTGACATGGAAACGGGAGTTCAGGACATTCATCGAGGTTCTCCCGTCACGTTCATAATAGATTAGAACCTACCGATTCATTAATCGTTAATTTGACAGAAAGCTGATGTTTCGTCAATTCCCCACCCCTTGTCATTTAAGATCTAAACAGGGGAGCCCCCACCACAAAGCAGCTCACCTTTCCACGTTATTGTAGCATCGGATGTTGTCCTGCCCACCCACTGTGTACATCTTGTCGTCCAGGGTGCCGACGGCCACGTCACCCCGCTGCCTGACCATGCGAGCCGCTGTCCTCCACTCATTAAACTCAGGATAGAACTGCTCCACCGGGCAGGAGGGGTCGTCCTTGGTCCATCCGCCCACTTTGAAAGCAAAACAGCAAAAGCTCCATGACATTTGTCATGAAAGCTACGCCTCCCAAGCCTGACCGACACAATAAATATTACATGTTGCAAAACAAACTGGTGTGAGTGAGGAGAATGTGGACAGATGACACTTTGTGACGTTGGTTGACTTCTGAGTGGTTTTAATTTCAAAAATGCGTTTCCATCGAAAATAATGTAAAGTGAATTACAGTCTCAAACTGTTGCCGTTATATAATCCTGTACAGGTGAGTCAGTCACATTTTAACCGTCACACTGTAAATGGAAATTAACCACCGTAATCAGACTAAAACAAAGTAAAAGTGCTCAACTGTTGAGGGATGAAGAACTGAGTGATATTGTCACCTAGGGGTGTTTTATCAGCATTATTGGGAGTGTTGTGTCGCGTATTGGTTTCTAAAATGTTAAAAAAGCTGGATGAATGAAAATGCATGAATTTATTTGTTTTTACTGATGGCGCCTAAACTTCCAGGTCACACAAACACAATAAATAAACATGGAAATGAAACTCAATGCACGTTTTTCAATTTCGTATTTTTGCTCAAAACCTAAAATATCATTTTTTTTTTAAAATTCGACTTTTTCTTTTATTTGAGCGGTTAGGTTTATAAACTATTGACAAATCAATCTGTCAATCAATCACTATGTTGCCCATTACAAATGGAAAGAGCAAATGATGCACAGATTGGGTCATATACTGTATATTGGGACTATAGTGACCCAGTTTTACTTTCAAATACATCTATTGATGTAAACCGTATTTTTTGGATGAGTTGATTTAACTTTTTTTTGTCAGTAGCTGGGAGTACGTGGTTTTGATCGCAAAAACGATAAAGTGGACACAATACTATCTTGCTCTTGGTATTCAACGACACTACTTTCACTGTAGTTTTAATTTAGCTTGTGAGCACTTTTGCCACATCGGACGCCAAGGTAACCGCAGCAGAAAGCATTGTTTTAAAAAAAAAAAAAAAAGAAAGAAATGCGAACAGCAAAGTAAGCAGCGGTAAAACCCCCGTGATGCCTGAAACAATCTACCGCTTTTGTTTTTATGAAGGTCCTTGAGGAGGTAGTCTGACAGAATGTCTCATTCGGATGAAGCGGAATGTCTCCCTCGATGGAGACTAACAAGCTGGCACCATCATGGCGACACGAACGCCTGCTGAACTTTGTCCCATACGCATACCTGTCAACTCATACGGTTTAGCCATAGTTCATACGGATTTTGTGGTGACTCTTACGTATATGGCCGTATCGCACAAATCATACGGATTCTGAAATTTTCCGTTTTTTTTTCTTCCCCAAACAGGTAGTTCCGTTTGCTTTTGCCCAGAATGGTGCTCGTCTACTCGAATGCTTTCATTTCCGGCAACTTTCCAAAAAAGTAACGCAGGAATACAACTCTGAACACAGTAATGCTACTAAGTAGAATGATGATTAGACATTAACCAGACATTGTATTATGGAGATCTACAATAAATATCATTGAAAATTTCGTGGGTTTTTTTCTGCCGTTATTTTGACATATAAAATGCTTTGGTATGTTATAAGGATTTTTTGCTCTTTATAAGGATTTTTTTGGTAGTTTATACAGGTTGGCGCTCCGAAAAGTTGACAGGTATGCATACGCCTGTGGCTCTTCGATAGGGATTTTATCATATCGTGTCCCACGACCCAAGCAGACACTGACCCATATACATCTTGTCGGTGACGACATCTTTGGGGAGAGTTTTGCTTTGCCTTGTGCAACAAGAGTCCGATGTCGACGTGCGGCGGTGGGGGGCGGCGCCGCTACCTTTGCCGTCCTCGATTACCATATCCTGATTTTCTGGCAAATCAATGGATGCCCTGCAGAGGAAATTACGATAGAAATGACACAAAGACGTGAGAAAATGTGGACTTGCTGGGCGATACATTGAGGACTGACGCCAAAATCGTCTTTTACAAAGAGAGTAACGCTCAGCTATGGTGGATGTGCACGAAACCAACCCAAGGCTGAAGGGAACGACTCTAAACGCACTTAAGTGGCAAGGTTTATTTTGGAAACTCACTCAGTTCGTATGCTGGAGGGCGACTGGAAGTGGAAACAACAAAAGTTATTTTTGCTTACATATACAAGTTAGGGGACAATAAAAGGGACAGTTACTTTTGTAAATTCGGATTTTCACATGAGCGAAACTCTGTTGCCTTGTTAACTCGATTTTTTTGAAACAGCGTATCATTATCTCCATGGAGGAACAAATCATGATATAACTCTTTCATTGGCTCTCATTAAACTGTGCATACGTACGTAATGTGCCAGCGAGTATTGAGGGACTTGGCATGAATCTCAAGGAAGCTCAAAATTATGAGCATTCAAGATGACTATTTTCAGTGGTAAGCAGGCAACAGTGTTTTACCAATGGTCCCCCCCATATATCTTCGAATTTCATCGAAAACGATAAGGTGCTACAGTCCATGCTTTTAATTGGAGCTCAACAAGGAGCGTACTTCTAGAAATACAAATAATTCAAAGTAAGAATTATTTAGACCGCTTTTTTTTCTACTATTGACATGATGACAGCCAATGTCAAATGTGTACAAAGTTGAGCCCCTTACCCTTGTTCATCGTACACTCCCATGTTTTAAATAGATTAATTCCAGGTTTCTACCTGCACCAAGGCTGTCTTTCGTCTGCTCTAAAACAACCAGCTCCCCACACTTTTGTACTCAGAGTAACCCTCGGGCGGTTCAAGGAGAAATCTCCCTCTCCTTCCCAATGCAAGCCCCTCTCAAGTGATTCTGCCAGCCCCCTCAAGTGATTCGCTCTCCCCTCACCCCATCGCTGCAGCTTGAAATACAAAACTCCTCCTAAACATTTATATTTGTCAACTGTCACGCTGTCGGAATTCTCGACATGCTCTCACTTTTACATATAGGACTGCACCAGTTGTTACTGAGAGCTGGCGAGGGCACGTGTCCTTCCAATCTCTTGTTTATGTCGGTTATGCAAAGGTTCATACTAAGGAACATTAGCACCACACTGAAAAGAAAACTACAATCACGCCACCCGGAGGTCTCCAACATGATAACATGTATTATTGATTACTTCCATGACAGCCACATCCAAGTAAGCCCAGCGCATCGAGCGCATGGAGGCAACCAATCTGTGCAGCAACACCCCACGAGGTGCAAGAACGACAGCAGGAATGTTTCATGCTTGCCTGCCAGATGCATTATGCGACTCACAGATACTGATGCAGAGAGCCAAATGCTGACATTTGAAACATTATTCATGACAAATCTCACAGTGCACAGAAATGGTTTCCAGTGGCCCATGCCACAAAAGTTAGTAGTAGTTCGGATAGTCTTGCTATCAAATAAACAAGCGCCCTTGACCTGACCCATGCTGCCAAAGGTCTGTGATTTCAAACATTGAAAATGAAACTCCATTTGTCCACAGACTTCTCAGCGGACTGGTTCTCCGAGCTTCCAAGATGGATCCCGACATCAGTCGGTGGTTGAATGACGGCGTTGACGACTGAGTCACACTGAAGGCGTTAAAAGAAAAAAACAAAAACAAAACGCTTATACTGTAACGTGTATTTCCAAATTGTGCAAAAATGACCTTGCATCACCAAGCTGTTCTATTGACTCATTCGACTGGAATGCTTGAACGTTTTAACTGTTAATTTAATCCGGAGTCCGGGTTTCGTTGCCCCAGTCTGTCAATCTGTCACCTTGGTTGTGTCTCTAAAGTTCAAGTTCTACAATGACTCATGTCCTGACTCATCTCATTTGAAGAAATGAATGGCCCAAACCCTCAAGATGCTCCAAAAGCAGCCCGTGTGTGAAAAGTAACCAAGCGATCCCCAAGTCAAACTGACCCGAACGCACCAGGCGAAGAGAAGACAGATCCCACTGATTATCCAGCTCGAAGTGGCTGAGATTTCCCCCGAGGCCCCCGCTGAGATGATCCAAGTTTGCCTTCTCGGAATCAACACGAAAACACTTTGGCTGGCAGCTTTCATTTGGTCACTTTATGAACTCGGCCGCTTTTATCCACCCACCCGGAGGCATACCGGTCTGAAAGGCCTCATTTTCACGAGGTCGAGGGGTTTGCTGAAGCCTGGGAGGGTTTAAAAAAAAAAAAAAAAGACAGCTGCCTCTGGACCAGAAGCGGCTACTTCACGTCGAGTAAGTTTGTTTCTTGGCCCGCACTGATGCAGAAAAATTAAAAGAGCAAAATATACTTTCCTCCCTTTAAAGTCAAGCATCCTTTTTTTTCCTTACGCCGAAAGCATTTCACTAAGCTTGATCGACATGATTTTTTTATAAGAGCACACACGGAGGGCAAGCAAGCTGTTGATCATGCGCAGGAGCTGGTGCGAAGTAGCTGATAGATATTTCACAGGAACAGGTGGATGCTCCATTTTTATCCATCACATGATCGAGCTGACGACCATCTACCGACCTACTGGAAACGCTGAAAAGTATACAGCACCTCTAAAATGGAGACCTCAATGACGTCAGTTTCACGAGCATCGACAAGTTTTAACCAGGTGACCTTTTCCACTTTTGAGGAGGAGGTGACTCAACAAAGGGTCAAGGCAAGAGGAGAAAATACACAAAAAAAACTACATGAATAAAAAATGTTCAAAACAAGGTATGACTCCGGTTGCAGATGGAGTCACATTCATTGGACTGCGCATCTCTCCGTAAAGGACAGTTCAACTCGGTTTTCAATACGTGGGGTGTGAAATGCCTCGAGGACGGTTTAATTTGAAAGTGGAAGGATTCAATTCGCTTCGTGTCATTGGGCTTACTATTCGATTCGATATGGTACGACTCAATTTGAGAGTATATGACAGTGACTTTTTGGTTATTTTACATTTGAATAAACTTGTCAGGACGGTAAACGTGCCATTTCCTTGTAAGATGCATTTCTCCAATAAAAGACGATTTGGTACATATTGCCAGAGATGGGCAATACGCCGGTCCATCCTCCGTTCATGACATTGGGATCCCCAAAAAAAAAAAAAAAGGGTCCGTAGGTACTTTGTTATGTTCTATGATTGTACATTAGGAGGCTTTGTTGCTATAAAAATACTGCTGAGATGAAATAGCTTGTTAAGAAAATACATTGTTATGCTACATTCTGGCTTTGTTATTTTTTAGGGATGGAGGAAAACCCACGTCTGTGCTGGCTTAAGCCCTTAACCCAAGAAACCTCTCGTCCCCCGTCCCAAAAATGGGTGTGATCGATTCAGTTTGATGGACCGGCATCTTTTAAATCAAAATACGATTTTCCACTTCACACCGGTTTTTGTTACACTCCTAAATGTGTTATTTATTGATTGAACAAAATCGACTTTGTCTGTACACAACATCATAAAACACGAGTTATTTTTTCTGGTGATCTGGTTTGACATAATTGCTCAACAATGTTTTGACAATTATAATTATATATCTCATGGTAAAATGTATTCATATAATGTCAAAGGGCCTCCTGCAACAGATTTTGTTCTAGGGTCCAACAGAATGTTAATTCTTGTCAGATAAATGTTAATGCGTTGGTCTTTGTATTACTGATGGGCACCATCAGTGACAATTTGTATGCCTAAGTGTGACGTCAATCCATTAACATTAAAGGTCAGCCTCGCCATGTCGAAAAAAATGGAAGACCTGCCACTTAGTCAAGAGTGGTGCCTCTTTTGTGTGAGTGTGTGTGTGTGTGTGTGTGTGTGTTACTGTATGAGAGGTTGTCAACACTCAGTTGGGGTGAAGGGAAGGTCCTGAAGCTGGGACAAGAAAATGTTTGTAAAATCGCTCTCCTCTCACCTATTTCAAGAAAGTGAGCCCTCATCCTTCCACGAAGCAGTGATGTGGCGTGCCCTAGCGTCCTCTGGCAGATGACTTCTCAGAGTTTTGAGACGTCTCGCATACCAGAGACCTGCTAGCCAGCCGGCCGGCCCCTGAAACGCTAAACTTCCTGCAGCTGTCCCATGGCCTGCTCGCCAAATGGATTTCATAACAATAAAAGCAAGGCGCCAACGTAAGTGATCTTCGACCTTAGCTTGCCATGAAATCATTGCTTCGAATGTGTCAGGTGGTGGCAAACTGCAAATGCTGCTTCAGCATTTTGGGTTGCTGGGCCATTTTTGGCCGGCTTGTTTTTGGACTGGAAGAGGATGGAAGACAAATTTGACTTGGAGACCCTTTAGAGGAAACCGCGCTCATCTTAAAAAGTGTTGGATGGCCACCTTGTCATGCTTTAAGCAACGGCTTTTTGAATATTTAATATTTTGACTGGAAACAGTATTATACAAACAATATTATAGAGTGTTTTTTTTTTTTACACTTTCTTTTGGGGAGGGGCTTGGAACGGAATAATAGCAATTCCATTCATTTCAATGGGTGAAGCTAATTTGAGAAATCAGTGAGTTACGAGCAGGGTCACGGAACAAAACAAAATTATATCTCAAGGCACCATGAGCTTAGTTTTGCACTGGAACAATTGAATAGTGGCATACAGGGGAGGCCAGGCACCATCATTGACACCGCTGGATAACCGAGGGACGTTAGTGTCGAAACAATCCTGATACCAACAGGGGAAAAAAAGAAAAATACAGTTCCACAAAAATAAGAAACAAGCAACGCAAGAATTTTTCATCCACTCTAAATGTGACAAGTGGTATGTCTGTATTTGGGTGTTGCTTTAGTGCGAGAGCCCATGTGCAAATCAAAGCTATAAATGGAGATGCCCTTCAACAACCTCTTATGACACCCACGCTTCACGCGCTGCGCATTTGAAAGGTAAGGAAAGCGTTTATGGCAACAATCTCAAACCTACAATGTGAGAAGAAACCGCACCGAAAGTGAGATGACAAGTTGCCGGTCTCCAATCTTCCAATGTTCTAAATCCCGCAGATGACACAAATCCTTTTTGGGAATTCATTTGAAAACCTATTTTATATTTTGAATATTTTTTTTTTTTGTGAAAGTGAGACTGATAGGATGCCCGGGGTGCATTGTGCGCTCACACAAAAATAGATCGTATTAATAACACACACACGGCAACTCTTAAATACCTCTTTTCGTGTTGACTTTGTACAATCCCTTGTTTGTCCGGTGACGGGTGAGAACATTTTGACTGTTTATCCAATGCTCTCCGCATACTTAATTGTATACTCAGATGTTTGACCGAGCAACCGACCGAGACATGTTCGGCACACTTGCTTCATCTGTTGTCATTTGCCGGAAAAAAAAAAGTTTGTCATCATAACCGGTGGAGCTTTTTTCATCCATCGGAGTAACGCTGTGTCAGGTGGAGGTAGAAGGGCCCCCACCCTTCTGGCTTTGGGTATTGACGACGGACGCCCCACAGTGGCCTGGGATAATGATGTCATAAATGGTCAAAGATGGATGGATGGACTTGAATAACATAATTTTTTTTTAATGTCTTTCTTTGTGTTTAGCATATTTCCATGCTCCCGGCAAAGCTTTTAGCTGTACAGGGAGCATTATTATTTCTGGAGGTATTGATTAAGTGTTGCCAGTAATGGGGTTTCCATGCAAATGTTTTTCAGTGAAAGTGCACACAATTGAGCTTGCAACTTAATGCCCTCTACCATTTGTTATTATTTCATAAATATAGAGAGAAGCGTATATGGCGCCATGACATGATTCAGCTCAACTCGAGTGTATTTATAGAGCACTTGAAAACAACCACCGCTGTATACAAAGTGCTGAACATGGAGCAAAT
Organism: Hippocampus guttulatus; assembly: GCF_054856545.1. Lineage (NCBI taxonomy): Eukaryota > Metazoa > Chordata > Actinopteri > Syngnathiformes > Syngnathidae > Hippocampus > Hippocampus guttulatus. The sequence continues at coordinate 19,324,551 of NC_141265.1, forward strand.
ATATATATCCAACAATAAACACGAAAACAATAAATTAAGAACAAAGACAAAAACGGTAAAACTAAAAATTAGGTCAGAGTCATGCTTAGTCAAAAGTCAGAGAATAGAAATGAGTTTGGAGGAGTTGACTGTCAACAAACTTCGCGGACAGATTGCTGATCAAGCATTCGTGGTTTGGAAGAACTTTGGTCACTGTTGTGACATCATTCACGGCAGAACGAGCCGTCGTGAAAAGACGATTGGTTATATCGAATATACGGTCGGAGATAAGGAGACCATCTACCACAGTGGAGTCAAACATACGGCACCGCAAGGAGGTTCAATCAGGCCCGCAGGATAATTTAAAAGTGAAAAAAATGCATAAAAGACACAGAATTAATATTTTTAATAAGGTGCAAGTCATTGAGTATCCGCTAAGAGATACTGTTTTGATCAGAGAAGAAGACAACAGCAGCCTCAGTCCGTCACTGAGACAGACCCATGACAGCAGACGCTATCAATAGCACTCTCAGATTTACACATTTAATAGCACTCTCCTTAGTTTGAAAGGTGTAGGCAGGGATTACATTTAGATTTTATATGCACGTGTAAATGGCTTAAAAATCCTTTTCTTCATAAATCTCGTTTAATCATAAAGTGCATTACTGTATTTTTCAATACCAATTACTTGTTAAAGTTTGTACAATCTGTGGGATCCGTTGCAATGCATATATGTGAATGATAAAAGTAAATTGCACATTTGTCGAAGGAAATGTATTTAAAAGATTGTAAAAGATATGTTCATTAAATTTCAACATTTTCCTAATGTTCTTGTGCTTCTTTGTACCAAAACAAAGGAAAGACATATTGTTTTGGTTATTTATAGCAAAGTATGGTTTCATTTTAATGGTCCGGCCCACTTGACATCTACCGAGGCCGTATGTGGCCCACCATGTGAAATGAGTTTGACACCCCTGGTCTACCGTATTCATATCTTACTTTATCATCCAGTTATTTTCTTGTGACTACAGTATGCACTATATTTGTACTGTTTATTCATAAAACCTGTGGCCATAAACAACATTTATATTTTTCTTTCATCGATATGCTGAAAAATCCACCACCTGCAAGTGTAAAAGCTTACATCCATCCATTTTCCGATCCGCTTTATCCTCACAAGGGTTGCAGGGGGTGTGTGTGCTCGAGGCTATCCCAGCTGTCTTCGGGCAGTAGGCGGGGGACACCCTGAAACGGTTGCCAGCCAATTGCAGGTGTGAAAGCTTTTGTTTGCAAATTTGAGGCATTTTTTCCCAAATATCTAGCATGCCCAATTAGGTTTATTTTCTCAATTTGGGAAAATAAAAATACATGGTGGAAATCCACTGAGTGTATGAGTTAATATTCTTAACTTTGCATGCCATTTAAAAAAAAAAGAAAAAGAAAAAAAGACCAGGGTACACACACACACAAGAACATTTTCAAATGTTTTTATATTGCTTTTATTTGCCATGTACAGGAGAACAGAACTGTTCCATTTTCTATTCAATTTGGAATTTGAAGCTCATTGAAACGGAGGCCCACTATTTCAGCACGCCTCCTATATGTGAGGATATTCCCCTTTGAGATTTTTCTTCTTGGCTGGATAAAAATTCCCTTTGCTTGGCCGGAGCAGTCGCCATCTTGGCTGGTACGCGGGATCCTGCCGTTGGAAGAATTTTTCCCCTTCTTTTTTTGGGCGGTCACTGTGGCGTCAACTTAAGCAGCCTGGACATGATTTTCTTCACCTGTAAGGACAAAACATGAGGAACAGGTGTCAGTATGATACAACCTACGACTTAGGTGACCCATTCAGGACCACGGTAATAAACAGAACCGTTCTTGTGTGGATCTCGTGATGTTCCTCTCACCTTTTTCCTTTCACAGAGTGAAGTGGAATCAGCTCGTCAGTGTTAGAGTGAGCAGTATTCTGCAGTAGCCTTGACGGTAACTCTTAAATACCTCTTCTCGTGTTGACTGTATGCAAGACGTTGTTTGTCCGATGACGGAAGAGAACATTTGGAGCGTTTGTCCAATAATCTCCGTGTAATTAAAAGAATACTCTGATGTTTGATCAAGCAACCAACTGAGACATGTTTATCAAACTCTGTTTTTTTTTTTTTTTGCCCACTAATTGATTGAGGTGTGAACAGGAGCACAGGAATTCTTTTTGGTTTTGACCACAGGCTGGTCCAAGATTTTGGACTTCTTGGTTTGAAAATAGATGCATGGTTTTGTATACAGTATATCAAATAGAATGGTAAATCAATTGTGCAATTTACAAGTGGCTGCCAATGGCCCCAAAAGGTTTTTATGGACAGCTGCATCAGAACGGTCACTGCTCCACGGAAACGGACTCTAACTGTGAAAAGTTTCAATTACTTTTTAGAGCAGGTTTGTTCGTTTTTATGAATGTTTACATTTTCGACAACAATGGTTGATTTTAGTTTAGTTTTTATTTGTTAGTTGTTGTTGTTATTGTTGTTTTTAAGTATTTGTTGAGTCCCCCCCAAAATATGTCAATTCATACGGTATAATAAAGTACTGCACAGGTAAAATAAAACAATGATAAACTGCTCGGTCCTCTGGCACCCTCTAGTGTCCAAACTCTGCGCTGCAGCGCCAACTCAAACAGCAGAGTTCAGAGCTTCCTCCGCGCCGCCCAGCCCAAGGACTCCAAAAAGGCTGCGTAGTCCAAGTCTCTAATTGGTGCATAGCACAAGCAGTACGTACAAACCACAGCCAGAACCACAACTTCCAGGCACTGAGCTGCGGGGTTAATTAGCATGCTCACGACTGTTCGGTGCCTCTCCTGGGCAACTCCAGAGGGGAGCAGAGACCAAACCCTCTTAAGAGGACTGGTTCTGGAGCCCAAGCTTTAAGTCAAGGAGAGCCTGATTATTACTAGTTACTAGAACCTCTCGAGCTCACACACCAGCACAGGCTTTTTACCAGCCGGGGGGAGGGGGGGGGGTGACATTCCACACCCCTGGAGGTAGCTTCTGTGGTGGTGAGGCCATGGGAAGGGGGAACCACATTGACAACTACAATGACACCTAGTGGTACGAGTAATTGTAAAGTGCCAAGTATTACTGCCGTTATAGTTTTTCTTTTTGCTGAAGCCAAAAAAAAAAAAAAAAAAGTTCAAATGAGCGGGTACTGTTTTTTTTTTTTTACTGCATATTTGGGTTAATTCATTGGCTTCGTGAAGAGCAAACGTAGGGTCAAAATATTAGAAACAGCTCTCAGAATGATATTAGATTTTATACATGGCAGTTTCCAATCAAAATTAGGCATGATACAAAAGGGCAAAATAACTCCCATTATTTAGCCATTTGACACTGTGCATCGTTGCCCAACGCCGTGAGCTTTGTAATTAGGCAAGAACCACCGACACATAAGCAGCATGTGAAGGTTAAAGGTCAGGGTTGATCATTTGAGGAAGTGACAGCTTCTCAAGTGTCACTTTTTGGAAAACTAGAGAGGCGGCAGGATCGCATCCCCACCTGACAAGACAACAGGTAGGTTCCCTGTTCGGTGTCCTTTTTAATGAGCCCGGTTAAAAAGTTAAAACCTCTTTCAAGACGGCATTCCTGTGCCATTAGAAACATGTTGTACGCAAAATGATGTGATTTACTTGGACCCGCTGACAAAAACGATGCTGGATGGATTTAGATGTCAAGATTAATTGGACTTTGTAGGGACAAACGATAAAATAAATACCCAACGTAAAGTCACCCTTGATTGCAGTTTAGGAAACATATTGGACGTCCTGAGCTGCTTTTATTCACTGCATCATGTCTACTCCTAAACATACACTGAATTTACTGCAAAGGAGATTCAGACTTTTTCAGTTTTTTTCCTGCCATCTACTGGCCATCTGAAGTGCACGCATGCATTTCACTGGACAAAAATCTGCAAGCTGACTCATATAGTGGAGGCAAGAAGCCAAGCAGACGACATTGATTGGGTTACGCTGGGTTATTCAATGGAGGCGTGTGAACGTGCAGCGGCGAGGAAAAAAAAACAAAACAAAAAAAACTCATCAAAAATCATTTTAACCTTGTTCCTCAGGCTAGATTTATTTTTGGTTTTGCAATCAAGTTTGAGTGAGAGGCAGTCTCTCTTTACTGAGAGCAGCACAGAGACTCAAATACGAACGCGGGTTTATTAATTGAGTTGTCGAGCTCCTGTCAAGTTTGAACACCGTTTCTCCGAGCTGATCTGATATGAACCTAAATTTTGATGGTGTCTACCAAAGAGTACAGCGAAAAGAAGGAAAAAAAATCTCTTCAGCTACATTTTCTCATACGGACTCAAAATCATTTTCAAATGAATGGAAGTAAACAAACACATTGGGCTGGTTTAAAAAATAAAAAAATAATTAAAACCTGGGCGGCCCGGTAGTCCAGTGGTTAGTGCGTCGACCTCACAGTGCAGAGGTACCAGGTTCAATTCCAGCTTCGGCTTCCCTGTGTAGAGTTTGCATGATCTCCCTGTGCCTGCGTGGGTTTTCTCCGGGTATTCGTCCCACATTCCAAAAACATGCATGGCAGGCTGATTGAACGCTCCAAATTGTCCCTCGATGTGAGTGTGAGCGTGGTGGATGGTTGTTCGTCTCTATGTGCCCTGTGATTGGCTGGCAACCAGTTCAGGGTGTACCCCGCCTACTGCCCATAGACGGCTGGGATAGGCTCCAGCGACCCTTGTGAGGATAAGTGGATTGGAAAATGAATTAAAACCTGGCATTTGAAATCTAATCTTCATAGATCACAGATACCCTTTTACTCTTACCAAATCCTTTCCTTCTGAGGTCCTTCAACTCATCACTTGTCCGCTTTTATCAGTTGGCCCGGTGTCATGGAGTCCTACCAGAAGGCATCACTTAGAAGGATCAGATGACACAGCCAAATACTCCTGAAAGGATCTCTTATTTCGCAGTGGAGGCAAAGATACTCCGGTAAGTGTTCTTCATATACTGTCCAAAAAAACAAAAACAAAAAAACACGCAACTTGAAAGCTACTTTTGACGTGTTCTTCAGATCTCAGTTCGAGATGGAAAAACAATCAGTTTGCCCAAAGCAGAGAGCAAACTCATCCACCCATCTCATCTATTTTAGCAATGCGAATGCGATCTAACGCACTCGATCATTTGAGGGTCCATCACGCAATGTATTTTCATCGCACATTTATTTACATAACTTATGAAATATAAATCTCTCAGAGCGCTCTCGGCAAAGAATGTATTTGCTAGTTACGTCTTTCCAGCGACGACGCAACTAAACGTTTAGCGATGTAACGAGACTGACAAAACCTGAACTTCTGCATGTGTACCCACAGCATGAGGATGGAACGCTGCACTCTTACATTGCTGACAAAGATGACATTTACCTGCCAGCCATCCGCAGGAAGGCCTCGAGTCTCGCCTCAATCGGTGGAAACCCGAGTCAGTCCTGCCCTCATCTCAACCACAGAAGAAGAGGATCCTTCTCTTCATTCGGCTCACGGAAAAGTGAGTCTCCCGCCGACAAAAAAGTTAAGTCTTTGCACTCGCCGGTGAGAACGGAGCCTCGACTTCGCTAACCGCCCGCCGATCTTTTAGAGCTACCTGAATGCGCAGAGAGAGGCCAAGAACTCCAACGTCACCGTGACCCTGACGTACCTCGGACAAGGTCACCGGCGTTCGCGGACGAGGTGGAGTCAAGATGAACTGAAAGTGCTCCAACAAGTCAACGGAGGGGAGAATATCTGTGTCTTCAAGGGCTTTGTGACTCCAGGAGGTATTTTCTTGTGGTTGAAGCGCTTGATCCGACTGGACGGAATGGAAATGACTCGACATCACGTTCGTCCAATTACCGTATTTTCTGCACCATTCGGCGCACCTTCAATGAAAGGCCCATTTTAAAACGGTTTTCATATATTGGGCGCACTGCATTATAAGGCGCATAGAATAAAAGCTACTATAGTGGTGGCGGTGGTGTTATGATCCAATAGATGGCGCTACGCTAAAGGGAATACAATACAATACAGCTTTATTTCTAAAGCACTTTCACAACTGCTGCAGCTACAACAAAGCTCTTTATGGAACATTCAAAACTTTCAACTTTCAGAGCAATTCAACTTTATCTCGCAAGGCTTCCCCAAATCAGCTCCTGCTGCGAGTGCCGCTACGCCCCCGGCTTTCAGCAGGACAAGAGCCGGCTGTCCTGGCTCACTGGTGGGATTCCTTGTCACAGGTGGGACTTCAGCACAATCTCGGCTGAGACAATAAATTGGGCAAAACGCGGCGGGTGTAATTGGACACAGGTTGCATGGCAGAAGGCGCTAAGCTATAAAGCGCGACCATTTATTTTTTTTCTTCACGGCAAATACAGCTCTTGCCAGCAACTGAACAACAGCACAAAGGAGACCTCAGTTCCCAGTCTACTGCACCGCTCTGGCAGCGGTACGCAGCTGGCAAAACACAAGCGCTGGCATTTGTTTTGCTTATTCGTCTGCTGCCCTTTCACATTAGCACCCAATCATCAATTTAGAGTTGAAAGCCGAGACAAAATTTGCAGAGAAGCATAACTTTCTGTTTCGGTTTTCCCCAAGGCTCTCATGTCGCCGCTGTGGAGTCGTGTCCATCATCCAATCTGTTTATCCCGACCAAACCGGAGAATACGTCTGCGATGGGGAAAGAAGAAATGTCGCGGACAAGGCCGCTGGATCCACGGGCAGCGAGGGCCCTCCGGCCGCCGCCATTAAAGAGACCTCCAAAAAGACGAGACGCAAGGGTCAAATTAATCAGAGCGCGAGCAAAGACAAGACGGCCACAGGCATCAGACGGGACAGCGAGGGCTCCGGGGGGACGACCCGTCCCAAAAATATGAGGGTCAAGCTTCATCTGCCAGACGGGAGCTGGAGCGCAAAGAAACAACCGGGACCGGCGAAGCGCAGCGGACACATAAAGCGAACATCAACGAGACGGGAAACGTGCTCGGTGAGACCCGACTTGATGAACCCTTGCTGCATCCGTATGTGCTTTCTGCATTTGTGGGGATAAGATACCGTTAAAAACCAACCGTGGTTTTTGTTTTTCCAAGACTGGTTACCGGATGAGGAAGTACTGACTAAGCAGAAGCGGCAGACGTCGAGGGAGTCGAATGGGAAAAGCAGAGACGGGGATGGACAGACGGTCTTCGGTGAACAATGTGTGCAGATGAGCGCCGAGCTGGAGACGAGCCCGAGCAAGCACGACTCGTCCCAAGCAAACAGTGAGCAAGGAAATCGCAGCCAAGTGGAAAGAGCCGGAAAACATGACACCAGCGCGATTTCCATAATGGGCACGGAAGGTTAAATGTGGAAACAAAGCGCGACACAAGACGTTGGACGACACGACCTGTCAAAAGTTTGGAGACACTTTTGAGTGCTTATTGAATGAGACGCCGTCTCCAAACCTTGGACGGGTAAAATAATACATGGATGTCATTCATAGGATTGTTTTATCAATAATCGTCACATATTGACATAGTGGGGGAAATAACGTCCGGGATTTTGATCAGTTCATGATTTCACCACCAATGACATTTGCCAAACAAAAATAGAACAAAATGAAGATGGCAGAAAAGTTAGACAAAAATGGATGGTCGGCAGTTTATAAGGTTTCCCCGCCCTTTCATTGTTTGTCAATATCCTACCCCCTTCCCCTTAGATTGATTATGTCACAACCACACCCCGTCACTAAGACCAACCAATGATTTGTATTCTTTGCGCAAAGTGCTCCAGAGGCGTCGGCTCCAGAAGAGGCCGTCGCTGGGGGCCGAAAGCCCTCAGCTGGGATGTGGAGCATCGCCAAGAGAGCGACACCCACTTGCGGGCAGATGGCGAGCCTGACAAAGACGAGGAGGGCGAGGGAGGAGAGGGGAAGGCGGGTGAGGAAGAGCCGCGTCGTCAACAAAGCCTGTGGACTCGGTTGTGTATACATAACTTTCGTTTGGGCTTCCTCCCTTCAGCCACATCGAGGAGTGTCATTAATGGCAGAGCTAATCATTTAGATCTGCCCCCCCCCCCCCCCCCCGTCCAATCATCCTGGAGCATAACAGATTCCATCTGGGTGCATTTTGGCATCAAGCAGAAATGAAAACTAGGCGCGTCTTCATTGATTTTCGATTTACTGGGATTTGAGATGAAAGCAATACTGCACAACTGCTACTAAAAAAAAAAAAGATGCTGTCACAAGGACTGAATGGTTCCCGCATCAATAGGGGGCAGTAGATTAATAGGAAAAGAATGATCAGAAACATGAGTCTTTGCATTTTCGAGGAAAAGGCCTTTAGTGGGATTTTTTTTTGGCTATCCAATTGTTTATTATGCATTTGGAAAGAGAATGATGTGCTTTGAGGTGATTGATTTGTGGGCTGGAAAATTAATGAGAAATTCCTCTCAAGATCATTTTTGAATACCCTCAATGTGTAATTTACAAATGCGTTTCTCCAAGATGGATCCCGATTAATTAATTAATTAATTATTAACCTTGCGGTTAATTGATCGGATTTCGATGACATGCCGGGTTTCCCCGCATTCTCCCAGGGAACTATGACCCGCGGTGTGAAGTTGCTCGAGCTGGCTTTTAATTCCCCCGTGACCTTTGGAAAAGATTAAACAACTCGGGTCCCCGTCATATATCCTCCGTCCAGTCCAGACCTTATTCATGAAAACATGATACCCCTTTACATGTTCCAGTGACTTTCTCCTGATTGGTCGCCATCGCCGAAAGCCTTGATCACCGTGCTGAGCACGTCGGATGAGGTGGAGCAGCTGGTTCTCCGCAACACCGGCCTGACGGACGACCTTCTGCTTACCGTGGCGGGCGCCCTGAAGAGCAGCTCGTCCGAGGTGGCTCTGCTCAACCTTAACCTCAATCTCATCGGCCCGTACGGTGCTCACATTCTGCTGGACGTGCTGAGAGTAAAGCCTCAGCTCAAAGGTTTACAGTAAGCGGTGACACGCCAAAGTGAAATTAAATATGTGGATGGCCTGGGGTCAGAAGTGGGCCTTCATTTTGAACGTATCCATTTGCAGGATAACGAAGCATGAGTAACGTTTGCTCGGGAACGCTCAGCCATCCATCCATCCATTTTCTGATCACTTTATCCTCACAAGGGTCGCGGGGGGTGCTGGAACCTATCCCAGCCGTCTTCGGGCAGTAGGCGGGGGACACCCTGAACCGGTTGCCAGCCAATCCCAGGGCACACAGAGACAAACACCCATCCATGCTCACACCTAGGGACAATTTTGAGTGTTCAATCAGCCTGCCGTGCATGTTTTTGGAATGTGGGAGGAAACCGGAGTACCCGGACAAAACCCACGCAGGCACGGGGAAAACGTGCAAACGCCACACAGGGATCTAACTCACGACCTCTGCACTGAGAGGTCAACGTGGCAACCCCTCGACCACTGGGAGTCGTATGGGAGTTATTTTGGAGAAATGATTAGTTACGATGTCTCCAAGGCGGCCCAGTGGTTAGCGTGTCGACCTCACAGTGCAGAGGTACCGGGTTCGATTCCAGCTCCGGCCTTCCTGAGTGAAGTTTGGATGTTCTCCTTGTGCCTGCGTGGGTTTGCTTCGGGTGCTCCAGTTTCCTCCCACAGTCCAAAAACATGCACGGCAGGCTGATTGAACACTCCAAATTGTCCCTATGTATGAGTGTTAGCGCAGATGATTGTTCGTCTCTGTGCGCCCTGCAATTGGCTGGCAACGGGTTCAGGGTGTCCCCCGCCTACTGCCTGAAGACGGCTGGGATGGGCTCCAGCACACCCCTTGTGAGGATAACGCGGATCAGAAAATGGATGGATGGATGTTGTCTCCAGGAAGTTGCAATGTGACTTTCTCTTCTCTAGCTTGTTTGGAAACAGATTACGTGACCACGGAGCGCTAGCCCTTCTGAGTGGCGTCGCCGAGCTGCAGGAGCAAACCTCGTGAACCGCCGCCATTCAACAGCAGCGGGCGGCGTCCAACCTCAACACTGCCTGGAGCTCTTTCAAGGCCTTTTCACGTTTGGAACTGGCCATCCAAAAGTTGAGGGGGTGAGGTGCTCGCATCCTACATGAGGCATCACTCGCACTTGCGGCATTTAGGTCTGGCTCAGACGGGCGGCGTGGAGCTAGTAGCCTCAAAGGAAACAGCTCGTTGACTCGCATCATTCTCGATGAGAACAACCTGGGCGACCTCGCGGTCAGGCTGCTGGCCGACGTGTTGAAAGCCAACGTCCGTCTGCGGATGGTCGACCTGGAGGGGAACAGCGTCAGCGACGTGGGAGGAAACGACCTCATGGCGGCTTTGCTTTGCAGGGGCCAGTCTCCGATGAGGCGTCGGAGTCTTGCCGAGAGCAACATCAGCTCTGGACTCATGTGTAGGATACAGGAAGAGGTCAAGTGCCAATGAAATGATGGATATCCACAGATATTTTTTTTGTGTGAACCGTTCCATCCCTAATATAATTTATTGGTGTCTAGATAAGCGCAGTGCTTCAGGGAAGTTCATATGTCGTTTCATGAAACATGAAAAGTCGAAGTGGTAATGCCACGTTTGGTGGTCATTGGATTTTGGACTTCCTGACTTCTGTTTACATCTGAATTTTGGTGAAATTTGTCGCAATGAACGCTGAAGAGATTTTGCGAGGCCTGTGATCACCCAAATTCTTAGGGATCTAACTGTCCAGTTAGGCGGGGCGCCAACACTTCTGAAACGGAATCCGTTCGCCTTTGGAGGTCAGAGTGACTCATTTGACCTTCACAAGGGACACAACAAAGATTGCCTCCTCCTCAGCGGATGGACCCTTTGAAGCAAATGTTGCCTCAAAGACCGAGTTCGTGAATGCGGCGAAGAGATCACCTTGTTTACATTCTCACCGATTTCCCATCTTTTCTTCACGTCAGTAGACCACCGTGACTCCACACTTTGAAACCTGTCATGAACTCGACTTTTTTTTTTTTACTTCTGGTGACCCCCCCCCCACCAGCAGAAAAATAGACAACAACCAGAGTGACTCATTCCACCCACTGAAAACACAAAACTCACAGATGCCGAACCAACAGCTCTTCCCCTCCCTCTTCTCACAGTAGCCGTCATCAGATTCTTGTCCAGCTCAGGCGAACACATTCACGTTGACCTTTTGGTCTTTTCGTGACAGTGCTTCTTTTCAAAATCCAAAAAGGGGGGAGGAGGCGAATGTCCGCATTTTACGTGCTGTCAATTTATTGTTCTTTCAACTGTGGGAGAAGATGAGCCGCGATCAAAGCTTGTCAAGGTGGTAATTATCTCCCCGCCTCGACAGTGAGTCTGCTGAAATCAATCCTCCTTAGGTTTGACCGGATGCTCTTTTTGAGGGTTCCTCGCAGTGGAACGCTGATAAAAAATAAAAACGTTCTCCTGAGGATGACGGGAAAATGAAGCGGGCTCACCCGAAGATAAGCTCCGTCGAAACGTTGTCCTCATCTGCCACATTCCGACGAACATTTAAAACCGCGCGCAGATGCTCGTGCGTTTCGTAAAGTGGCTTTTTTTCCCCCCGCCATGGGCTCAATGTGGCGAAGTGTTTACTGTCTCGTTGACTGTTGAACTACGCGGATTTCAACAGGTCCATTTGCGCTCGACAAAGCGATGGTTGAGCCGTAATTCACATTCTCCTCTGATAAGGCCGTCTCTGTTACATATAAGCACATCGGGATCAGTGACCCCCATTGTCCGCCCACTAGTGTAATCTTTAGCTGGCTGGAGACAAATTCCGCCCCCCTGCCTCAGTCCCGGGGGAAAAAAAAAAAAGGGCCTTCAGGATGGAGCTCCATTTGAGGGGAATTTGCTGGAGAGTTTCACCTTTCAGACCTTGTAGGCTGCCGTGTTGCTCCTTATTCGTTCTTTACCCATTAAAAGAACATCAATCTGCGGTTAATGGGATCTTAAGGAAAGAAATTAACATTTGTTTTATTTTCCACGGGAGCACGCCAGTGCAAAATGCGCAGCGAGCACTTTAATCATTGAAGACTGAGTGCTCTACTGCAACCGAGCCACGTACAAGAAAATGAGACTGAAAGCGTCTGCTTTAAATTTCATGAAGGTTTTACGTCGGGACGTTTTCAACCTGGAACACGCGTCATTCATTCCTCGGCGCTTGATATGTTTCGGACAGTGCAAATCGAAAAACAAACGCATGCCAAGGCAGAATTTTGGATGCAAGTGGGTGAAGCGGATGAGTTTTTGTGACAGGGTAGCTGCAACGTGACGCCAATGTGGGTGTATCGGCCTGGGAGATGCACCCGACAGAGTGACAACTTGGTGGCAGGAAGTCGGACTTTAACCCTACGCCGCCTCAGAAAATGTCTAAATACTGCTGCAGCTGGTCTAACACGATTTTGGTCAATTTAATTGGGGCGCAGCGAGATTCTAAGCTTTGCAGACATGTGGGTGGATATCAGACCTATTTATTCATAAGCGAGTATTGGAAAGAGTGGGAGGGACAGATGGTCTCCAAGGAAGAGTATTTCAAACTCTCCTATTGCACTGTGAAATTGCTCCAGCATAAAAAAATTTTTTTTAAAGCGTACGGCTCCATCAATCTGCATGACCACGCGGCTGAACAGGACAAAAGAAGAAAAGTAAAAAGGCTGTGAGGAGCATATGGTTCTTTTGACCACTAAATCATCCCACGCCAAACACAACTTCAGGAGCTCCCACATGCTTGTGCAGAGCGCTACTTAAATTAGCACCAAAGAGACCTGAAAGTGAGGAATTGAACAGCCTGGTCAGCTTGGAACGTAGATGCTCGGATATTTGTGTACACTGGACCCGTTCCCACTCACATTTATAAGCCGAGGTGGTTTGTTTGAGGAAGGCCAGCATACCTTCTGTTGGTTCCATTTCCAAGCGCATTTGTTTTGCTTCCTCCTTATTAAAGACGTCCGGTCAGCTGTGCACCAAAAGCAACGTAAGCAAAATGCATTCAGATGAAGATACGAGTGTGTTTTGCACCGTATAATCAGAATTACCTTTGAAGGGAGGGGGAAAAAAAGCTTAGCGGGTTAAATTTGAAGCCTTTGTTGTGAGATTTGGATCAGTAAACAGCAACAAACGCGAGGATGGAAAAATCTTGGCGCCGCATGAAATTTGGCTGCCCACATGTGCGAGATGTAGCACTGCCCTGGGATCCCCACATAACAGATCCGCTTTTCTACGCCTGAGCGCAAGAGAAATTTATAGATCAGACGCCGCCATCATGACGCACGCACAAACGCTACGACCCAGAAAACGACACACGTTGAACCTGACTATGAGTCAACAACGCCAGATTGTGCTGACAATGCAATGTGAATATTTTCATGATGATGGCATGAATAATCAAAATCATTCAAATATTCTTCATAAGCCTCATTGGGGACACGGCACACTCAATTAAATGTTTGCCTTTTTTTCAAAGGCGGCAACTTGAGACAAATTATGCAAAATCATGCAAATCTGCAAGCCCTTGGTGGGTAAAAATGTGGATCTGCAATCCAATACGTTACGTAAGGATTCGTTTTTAAAGGACAGTGGACACGCTGCTTGTGAAATAATGCAAAGTCAAGACCAATCCCCAACTGTTGCCATTATGAACACGGACATGTTGGGCGCACGCCACACGGCCACATACCTTAATTGTGACGACTGCGAACGAAGACTTGAGAGTCGGCTCCGCTAAAAACGGCCCCCGGTGCTGGTTGACATTTGGCAGAACGGCGAGCTTTTCAATATGGATTATTCATCGCAGCTTTGATCCTCTGCGCAAATGTCAGCGCAACAATGCTCCTGACTTGGCAGCAGCTTCCGCCTCTCCTCAGCTCGACGGGGGTGTGAACGTCTGCCAATAATGACCTCTGCTGTCCAATTTATTACAACGAAACATAATTGCCATCAGTTTCATAGTGGATAGAAATTACAAGTAGAACTCACAAAGGCCCAACGGAGGAGCCTTTGAATAAGACCCGAGCGTGCGTTTGTCTTTCTTGAATCGCTGGAAATGACATCATTACGCCAAAATTGCACCCCATTTCTTCATTCGTTGAGGCATACTTCTTCTTCTCGCGTTTTAACTCATCTACTCCAGGTGCGCTACCTGGACGCATGCACCACACTGCCCCCAAGAGGTCGCCAAGGCACGCATAGCAGGAACTGCACAGTAAATAAGGCACACGTAACTGGACAGTACAAAGCCAATGAAGGGTCATGCGCAAATAATAATAATAATAAAATGGAAATATTTCTATTTAATAACACAATTTTTAAAGCAATTGATTTGATATTTTACTGTGGACATGTTAAGATGGACCAAGTCCAACTACACTGTCCTAAAAAACACCAAAACATACCATCTGCGGCTTTCCCTGATAAACTGACTTCGAGGGGATAGTCTACAAACGGCAGGCGTTGGTGTTATTGTGGTTAACATAGCTGCCTTGCAGGCAGTTGACCTGGGTTCGATTCCCAGCCAACGCGTAATTTACGAGGCTGAGAAATGCTAGTCTACATCTTGGCAACAATGGAAGTTACTTGGAGAAAGTAACTGTTAATCACAAGTCCCCTTGGTATTTCTTCTTGCATATGTGTGGTTTGCAAATAAAAAATTACACGGTGTGAATTCTTCCGTTGAGGAAGCATAAACAGTTTCTGATTTAAAAGCTATTTAAAGAGGAAAAATGTTCCCCAATATGTGGTATGTCAGGTCCAAGCTTTTGCACTCGATTCCTAATATTTTGCACTGGATACTGTCAAAGTATAATAGAGTGCAGATCAAAATTACCTATATGAGTCCAACAACAGTCATAAAAATATGTTAAATGAATGAATCTGAGCATTTTCCAGTAACTTTCTTAAAGCAGCCCATGTATTGGATGCTCAAGTGTACTCAATCGTTTTGGCTGCTCCGGTTATGTCCCGGTTGCATTCATGCACAATCACATTCAAAACATTTCAGTACGTGTGACAAAAAGATGAATGCAAACATCATATTAGAACATTTTTGGGCTTCACAGGACCCGGGGTGGCGCAACACCAGGGGTGCTATAGACCCGTCAGAAATCGGTCTGGCCCCATTTTAGCCTCTGCAACTTTTTATTTGACATGATAAAATATATTTATAGATTCTTGTCTCAGGCCCGCTATTTAATCGGTCTAGCCACCCTTTAGCCTCGGGAGGAGAAAAAAAATAGCTGGAGCCATCCCTGCACAGGAGTGAACAACAGTGCGTCATTAGCAACGGTTAATCAATCATTGAAAGCAAGTAAAATGTCTCATCTAGGGGCAGCAGCTCTTTTAAGCAAAGCCCCTTATTAAATTTAGTTAAAGTGGAATCCGCTGGTGGATGTTAAATTTCCTGTTGTAACGTATGGAATTAGTAAGCAGCACCGGTGGGGGGAGGGGATGGGGGTTGGGGGGGGGGGGTCACGCTCTTATTGGAGCCAGCTGTTTCTTGGCTGGGATGAAGCTTGCTGCAATCAGATGGCTCCAATTCCCCAAGACAGACAAAAGAGCGTATGTTTAGAAAATGAGGGTTTCCATCATCAGCAGACCAGAACACCGGCGGATTCTTCTTCTCTTCTCCGCTCTTCTCTTCATTTGGGTTGTGGAATAAAAGCAGACAGGAACTAGAAAAGACTCACATGAGAGCGCAGACCATCGCCTGGGCCCAGCCATCGGGGGCCCTCCGCATTTGTGTACTGCAAAGATTTTGAATATTTCATTTTCAGTACCAACTCAAAAGTGGGACGTGTCAAAGCCTGCTAATATAGCACCATCATTTGCTCAATGAATTTCATCATCTATTTCGTATGACCCTCAGAGAACTTTACAAAAACCGACAAGAAAATGTTCCGCACTTGCAATAGAAATGGTCAGCCGGACTTCTGAAATGCATAAATATGTCTGCAGTATATTAACGGCTGATTTCAATTATCCGGCAAGCGTTTAGGGTCCAAAGAGCCACAGGACATCTCCCCACCTGTCAATAGTTACCCACAAGGAGGACGGGCGGGATGGCGCTCACGCGTGACGTGCGGGAGATAAAAATAAATAAATAAAAATCAAACAAACACGCTCATATTGAATATCTGTTTAGTTTTTCTTTCCTCTCGGGTTTTTGGTTCCAGTCAATGGTTTTTCGCTTGCATTAGACCGAAGATGGCCCCCGTGGGCCGACATGAAAAGAGACGTCAAGTCAAGGACCGCCGTGATGATACGCATGAGACCACAACAACCCCCCTCTACCAGTGACAGCAGGAAACAGATGCTAAGTACATTTTGTAACCTGCTTGTTAAATGGGGAGGAGACCGAGTCCTCTGTTGGGGTTGAGCATTTAAGGTCAAGTCACATTTAAGGAATGAACACGTTTTCCATGTATGCCGAGCAGCTGCGACTGCGTATTACAATTAAGGGCAATTGAATATTCCGATTATTTGGGACGTAAAAAGAGAAAACTGACCAAGTAGCGCAAACTTTGGGGACAAACTGGTTCATAGAAATAATGGAATGGAGAGAAATGACTCTCAAGTGCTCCAGATGATGTATGATACAGTTATGTGCTGTTACATGCCGTTTTTTTGGGGATAGTATTGGTTTCTAAATATGGTGGATTAACCCTTTCATGCACGCTGTAACCCAGGTGTGTCAAACATACGGCCCGGGGGCCGGAACCGGCCCCCAAGGAGGTTCGATCAGGCCCGCAGGATAATTTAAAAATGAAAAAAAAATGCATTAAAGACACGGAATGAATATTTTTCATAAAATGCACTTCATGGATTATCCACTAGGAGGCACACTGTTTTCATCAGAGTAGAATACAACATTGTTTTGATCAGAGAAGAAAACAGTAGTCTCAGTCTGTCTCTGAGACAGACCCAACACATCAGACAGTATCAATGCGCCAATGCTTCTTTATACCAAAACAAAGGAAAGACATGATATTTTGGTTATTCGTAGCAGAGTGTGGTACGTTGTTAATGGTCCGGCCCACTTGACATCGACCGAGTCCGTATGTGGCCCACAATGTGAAATGAGTTTGACACCCCTGCACCTGATAACATGATAAGCTGTCCACTGGAGTAACTGCTGCCCCTCAAAGGGTTAAATCGGATAAGTGAAAGCAGAGGTACTAAATGTGCGGCCTGCCATAAACTAAGGATTTGAAGGCCAAAGAAAAAAAAATCACTTTGGGACCCACCACATGAAAATACGATTTTCCAGTACCCCTGTCAATCACATGCCCTAAAAACCAACATCACTCTTCTCCCCTGCAGATACAGTACTGACAGAATCTCTCTCTGGTCCTCCACAAGTTGAAGTTACATGGGAGGGATTCTTTGACCTCACCGTCCCCCCGCCCCCTTCCTGGGTCGCAGTGGGCCCACGGCGAGGGGAGTGGGCGGGTCCTCTGCGTAAAGAGGCGGGATCCAGTTGCAGGCAGCTGAATGGGCGCTCTGTTGGGTTTCCCCCTCGGACGCCGTCACAGCGGGTCAATGAGGACTTTCTCCAGCGGAGGAATTTCACAGCACATGAGCGGCACGGCGCTGGCCTGCTGTCACCGTGGCGAGAACCGACCCAAGTGTTCTGGAAAAAGAAGGTTGCCATAAATAGACAGTCTGTGTGTTGACACCTCGTGATGTCATTTTTGAAACGCAGGGGGTGGTGGTGGTGGTGGTGGGGGGGGGGGCAAGATGAATGTGACAGAAGTGGACTTGACCTCGAGCGAGGTGTTTATATACGCATTAGTCTGTCCAATAGATCAGGATTACAAATGGTGTGGCCAGCCACAAGAAAAAGATTGTCGAGGTGATTACATTCGAAGTGGCTTGCAATAAAAAAATTGAGATAAAATCTCACTTATAGAAACCCTAATTAATTTGCACTTCCACCCAACAGAGAGCACTGACTTTTACAGCATGAAAGACATCAGACATTTACAACTAAGATTATTCGAACCAGAACAACAAAAATGAAAATATTTTACATAAATAAATAAAATAAAGTTGATCAAATTAACTAATTATACTCAAGGTGTTGCCTGTTTTTGTCATTAGGGGTGTTCACACGGCAAGATTTGGTCCAGTGCTACACCGGGGCTGCCCCAGTAGAGCGTTCACACGTGCAAATTAGCTCCGGCGTAGCCCCGGAAAAGAGCTTACACCGGACCAAATTTGATCCACCTCAGGGAGGTGGTTTAAAAATTTGCTCCGGAGCAAATGCTCGTTTGCGAAGCAGCACCGATGTAAATTTGCACGTGTGAACGCAACTGGGTTAAATTTGCCCCAGAGCAAATACTTGTGAAGAGTTTACGTACGGCGAAAATGCGTTGCTTTCACGCTCTGTCGGACTTCCGTCATGTGTTTGTTTAATAACGACACAAGACTTGGCTGGTAACATCTTTCCTTTTGTAGGAGACTGGACTGTCTCGGAGTTGTTAGTGTAGTTTGTTCCTTTGTTGTGTGTTCACAACCCCCCGCCCCCCATATAATTTATTTTGTGATTTCCTCTCTTGATTTTCTGTTTGGCGCATTACGTGTTTGCTTTTCTGAGTGTCATTGAAGTCATCGTTGATTTACGTTTTCGGGGGCGGTCACTCTCGAGCAGAAGGCACGGAGACCGAGAAGGAGAAGGACGTGCCTGTCCAGTAGTCGCTTGAGTTGTGTATACGTTTTAAAAACAACCAACACGACAGCTCATTTGTTTTCTGTCGTTTTGCCCCGCTGCAGAAACTGCCGTGTGAACGCAAGTGGGGCTGCACCGACGCTGTGCCGCTGCAGACACGCTCAGCGGCTTTGTACGTGTGAACGCTCCACACAATTTGCTGCGATGCAAAATATATCGCAACAAAATACATCGGTGCAGCGCCGGAGCAAATGTGTGCCGTGTGAACACCCCTATTGTCACATAATTGCGACTCTCTTCCTGAATTAAGCCTGCACATGAGCAGTAGGAAGATGGAATTCTAATATTATGTACTATTAAAATTACACGAGTGGCTTTCAATAATGTATAAATTCAACAATGTAATTCCTTTTCAAGGATTTGTTTTTGAAATATCATTTCAGCTGGACATTTGGGGGAAATTGTGGTTTTGTGGTGCAGGATGTAGAATGTGGAAAGGGGGTTTGTACAGGAAATACAGCTGCGGTCAACTCAGTCTTAACTTGTACGAATTGCTCTTAACCACGAACATCGTTCGAAAAAGAAAAGCAAAGACAACATATGCCAAATGCAATGTACCGGTAGGCTGTAATATGTGCATTTGGCTCTTTGGCTCACTTTGCGGACAATTGCAGCGTATACCAAGGAGACTGACTTTTGACATCTTCATGTGTCTGAACCATCATGCAAGTGGGAAAAGTAGTTTGCTTCGAACGTGGGTGATCTAATGTACATATTCTTTTTTGCTTCTTGTCTTCGTCTTTTAAACTGGTTGCGCGTTTTTTTTTCGGGTACTCCGGTTTCCTCCCACATTCCAAAAACATGAATGGTAGGTTCAATGAAGGCTCTAAATCAGGGGTCACCAAACTACGGCCCGCGGGCCAGATCCGGCCCGCCTCCACATTTGGTCCGGCCCCCCTGAACAATACCAGAGAGTCTTTTGATTTATTTTTCATCTATGTATATTTGTATTTTATCATAAAATTTGGCTTTTGCAATAAAATATTCCTTAGTTATGGACTATTTTCATGATTAACTATTAGCTAGTAACAATTTCATAAACACATACAGTATAACGTGACATTTGTTCCATCTGTGCCGTTATCTGGCAACCCCAGAAAAAAAAATCCTAAACCCGTCCCTCTCAAAGAGAACATAATCATGGCGAAAAGGTGAGGTAAGAGAAAAAAAATGATTCAGAATACAGGGAATTTAACCCAAAATGGAGAAACGATTGCAAAGAAAAGATTGTCTGTCTCATCTGTCGGTGGCGGTATTCAAAGAATACAATCTGCGGAGACACTATGAATCCCGTCGCAACAACAAGTACGATTTTTTGCATGGGCAAATGAGAGCAGACAAACTGTCAACGCTAAAAAGAGGAACGTTAGCTCAGCAAAATACATTTGTACGCCAAGCTCAGCTGAACCAGCCATCTGTTCGGGCTAGCTTTCGGTTTGCTCAACTGATAGCAAGCAGCGGTAAGGAGAGTTTGTCAAGAAATGCATGAATGCTGTCGCGGAGGTGGTGTGTCCCGAGAAGAAAGACGTCTTTAATACCGCGAGTGTATCAAAAAAAGTTATTTGATTTTGTGTGGGTTTCTGGGAAAAAATACATTTTTACGTCCAGGTACTCTTGCAGTCACACTTTTGCTGTTACAAACTGACCCCGGCCCCCCCATCAGAGAAGCGAAAAGTTATGTGGCCCTCACAGGAAAAAGTTTGGGGACCACTGCTCTAAATTGTCCCTAAGTGCAAGTGTGAGCGCGAATGGTTGTCTATGTGTGCCCTGCGATTGGCTGGCAACCGGTCCAGGGTGTCCTCCGCCTACTGACCAAAGGCAGCTGCGATAGGCTCCAGCACGCCTGCGACCTTCATGAGGATCAGCGGATCAGATAATCAACGGATGGAAGTTGGGCATCACCATTTTAGTGGGTTGTTCAAGCGATATTTTGTACGTTTAAACACCATTCTTTTTCCATCCATACCTAAGATGAAGTTCTTTTAGAGCATTTCTATAATCCATTTGCCCTTGCACTGTACTTTAGTAAACTACCGGTACATTTGATTCCTCTGTATTGATTTTAAACGTCTTAATGTTTGAATTTTATGAAATGCACTATATAAATACATTTGCCATCCTTGCCGCTAACTCCTTTTCAGGGGCAGCGGTTACTACAGTGGACAGCCAACATGCTATCAGGTTACAGGGTGCACGAAAGGGTTAAACATCCCTTTTATAACATCCGCAATTCATTTTCTCCCAGGCCACCTGAAATCAACCAGTTCATGCATCTGTATTTTCTCCACGGACTGACTTAAAAATGTCCTCCAATTCTGGAATGACCCGAGGTCATTACTAAAGGACATATTTCATTTAAAAGCTAATCTTGAGCTTCACTTCAACTTGATGAAGATGTGTAACCAGAGATGGTGGTCTTTTCGGGGGTTGGATGAAGTGCCACGATCTTTTAAATCCTTGTTGAGAAGCCGTGAGGACGCCGACTGTAAATCTCCACTCACACATGCAAGAGGAGCTCGGCAAGTTTCCCCCCCAGCAGCAGTCGGAGGGGGCTGCACGCAGCTTGCACGAGGGAGGACACACCTTCAAGTCCCTGCTGCAACTCCACAGCGCGACAGAGGGAGGCATCCACCCCCCCCCCCCCCACCACCACACTCCCCAACTCCTCTTCTCCCCCTAACTCACACAGGAAACTTTCATTTTCGGGAAGTCTGCACGCTCTCAACACACACAGGCGCGTGCAATGCCGGCGTGAATGGTGAATGGGATCCCAAAAAGGTGCACGGAGACGATTTGGGGAGACGTGCGCAGGTGGGAGATAATGATTGTCTGCATTTATCGTAAAAGCGTGAATTAGTTTCGTGGATAAAAAAAAACAACAACAACAGAAGGAAAGACAGAAAAGAAAAGCAATTGCAAACGGGGATGGAAAGCGCTCCTCTGCCTCATCCGGACAGGAGTGAAGCCCCCCAAGAAAGAATGAAGTAACCGCGATGGAGCCGGACAATGCCCCGCACTCCGATCTCAAAGGAGCCGGGGGGTGAGTCGCCACACTTTGGCATCTTATTTCTGCTTGCATGAAATCCACATAAACCTCACGAATACATCATCACCTCGTATTAACTTTCCATGTCATGAATTAAGTTCGTGGAACCGCACATAAACGTCAAATGTGGAGGGTGAAAAAAAAGTTTCATTGGAAGGTGCGGCGCAGTTTTCAACGTCCCGTTTTGGCAGCCCAACTGGGATTTTGTGTTAAAAGAGATGTATGGGAGGAGGAGACAAGCCGTCCTGATCTCTCCTCCCACGTTGTGCATCATCTTCTGTTTATTGGCTGCACCCCCCTTGCCTCAAAGGGGAAGGGGGGGGGGGTGTTGCATCATATCCACTCATCGCTATTCTACACTACTGTACATACAGTGTGAGTGCAGCGCACACCCACTTTTCTTTTTGTTTTAATATCCAGGAGAGAGGAGAGAGAGAGAGAGAGAGAGAGAGAGAGAGAGAGAGAGAGAGAGAGAGAGAGAGAGAGAGAGAGAGAGAGAGAGAGAGAGAGAGGAGTCCTGAGGAAGGATTTAATGTCAGCGGAGTGGTTTGACCGCTGGTTTGCAGCAGCTCTCTGGGAAAAACCACAAATGTAATAAACTTCGTGAATTACAAGCGCTGTTTGCGAGCCACCCGCAACCCACATTATCACCTGCGGGAGTGTAAAAGAAGCTTTCAAAAGAAAGAAAGAAAGAAAAATCTGGGTGAGGCCAACGCTGCAGTTATCACCTAGCATGGGAAATAACTCAGCGAAACGGCATACTACTGTTTACTCCTTTCATAATAAAAGATGATGGAACTATCCGTCCATTAACGAATCCGCTTATCTTCACGAGGGTGGCGGGCGTGCTAAAGCCTATCCCAGCTGTCTGCAGGCGGGGTGCACCCTGAACCGCTTGCCAGCCGATCGCGGGGCACATATTGACAAACAACCATCCAAGAGTTTGTGGCCCATGTGTAGCAGGTGACAATATTTCATTTGTATTAAAATGTCTTTTTTTTTTGTTTTGTCTTAGGAGAGTCCTCATTCTTTGGACTATTCTGTGTTGTAGCTGCTCTCTCACACTGGCTCAAAGTGAGTATTATCTCCAGAACAAATGCAAGTGTGCTTTTATTTTGCTCCTATTTGGAAACAACAAGACAGACATGGCGGTAAAACACCAGAAGCTGTGTCTGCATGAGGGCATTCACTCATTCAGTACCAGCCAATTCTAGACCAAGTCTGAAAAGACGTTTAAAAACGTCTTTGGGAGTGAATGAGTTTTAATAACCTCGACGTACATTTGCCTGACTTTGGCGCGGGCAGCCTGGTTCAGTTCCCACACAAGTGATGCGGCGAATGAAAATAAAGGAATGCTTATTCCTTTTCTGGCAACCGGTCCAGGGTGTCATCCGCCTTTCGCCTGAAGTCATCTGCGACAGACCCCGGTTCCCTCGTTTCCTTGAACAGGAATAAGCTGTGTGAGGAAATTGACAGGTCAAGTGATTTATGCGGTCAGTGGCAATTTTCTGACTACTCTGGCGACAAATTCGGGCTCCAGATAAAAGCGAAAGAATCTGTTCAACTCTTGAGGGCATCCCGGATGAGGGCAGCAAGGACGTAGTAAAATGGATCTTTGACCCACCTGCCGTCTGGGCCAACATTTCTTTCTCCTCAGCACAGCCCTAAATTGATTTGGTAAAGCAGCTTTTCCTTTGTGTTTTATGGAGAGAAAACCCGTGCATATTTTTCAATCTTTATATAAGCTGGCAGTTTCGCCAGCGCACGTACTGAGTGGATTAGCGCACAGTATCCAAGATGAGCTGATTGGCTCTGGATGATTTTCCAACCTCTTGAAGCTAAACACAGCGCCTTTGTTTGACAGCGCCACCGAGGCTACGGTTCCACGGTGGAGACCGGCCAATTTTTTTTTTTTTTAATGTTTTGAATACAGTACAGATGAATGCCTCAGCTCATGAAATTAAAATCAGATTTTCACTTTTCATCAGTTTTCACCTGGAAGTTGAGACATCGTTTGAGGTTGATACCATTATTCATACTAATAAGCCTTGAAATTCTTCCTTCATTTTACAAGTGAACATTGAAATGTCGGGATTCAAAACTCAGGAGAATCCATCCATTTTCTGAACGATGGATGAATCCATCCATCAATTTTCTGAACCGCTTCATTCTCACAAGGGTCGCGGAGCATGCTGGAGCCTATCCCAGCTGTCTTCGGGCAGTAGGCGGGGGGACAACCTGAACCGGTTGCCAGTCAATCGCAGGGCACACAGTCGAACTTCCATCCGCGCTCACACTCAGACCAATGGACAATTTAAAGTGTTCAATCAGCCTGCGATGCATGTTTTTGGAACGTGGGAGGAAACCGGAGTACCCGGAGAAAACCCACGCAGGTCCGGGGAGAACATGCAAACTCCACACAGGAAGGTCGGAGCCGGGATCGAACCCACAACCTCTGCACTGTGAGTTCGACGACACTGGACCACCAGGCTTCCGAGAGAATCTTCATCTTTATTTATTTCAACACTCACAAATCTCCTAAAATATCACCGCTGTTCCCTCCCAGGACCAGTTCACCCTGCATTTTTGTTTTGGTCACTGATCTAAAAACGGCAAGTGGATGTGATTTGTAGGCCTGCGCAGGAAATCTCAGCGCATCCACTTGTTTCATGACCTTGTTCCATTGGCTGGCTTTTGACATTTGTGAGACTGAAAAGCAAGCTATTTGTCGAGGAAAGAATGTCGCTGCGCAAACGACTGCACAGTGGAAGCTTGAAGTCGAATGCCAATGAGGTCGTACAATATATCGGAGGCTCTCGGTCTCTGACGGAATTCCCTTTGTGTTGGTGGAACGGAGTGACTGAAGATGCCCACTCGGAAGATGCCCATTGGGGTTTCTAAAGTTCTCCGCCTTGAACGAGATACAAAAGGTGTTCTGGAGTTGCAGACTCCTAAACTTGTATTTGGTGCATGCAACAGAAAAAAGACAAAGTTCTCCCCTTGCCAGTTTGCGGTCTGACGTCGCTGACTTCTCCTCTCTGTCTGTTTTGAAGATGTCGATATTCTGCAGCAGCTGGGTCTCTCTGGGCAAAGGGCAGGCGGTTCGTCGTCCTGGAGCGCTCGACTCATCCCGGATGGAGTCATCCCCTTCAAGTCCGGCGTGATTCTCACCCCGAGGGCGCGCGTCCAGGTGCCTCTGCGCACTGTTATCCCAGCTTCCTACAGCGCCTCCAACCTCTCCCTGATTCTCAGTCTGTCTCTTCACCGCATCAACAGTGCCTTTCTTTTCTCCGTTGTGTCGAAGAGAGGGCGAGTGCAGCTCGGTGTGCAGTTCATACCGGGCAGGGTCCTTGTTTACGCCAGCCACAGGAACTCTGTCGGATTCGACTATGATGTCCATGATGGCCGGTGGCACAGTCTGGCCTTGGAAGTCCGAGGTCACCGGGTGTCCTTGCACACATCTTGCGGGAACAGCAGCCTTCACGCAGATTTGAAAGGCAAAAAAGTGGAAAGGCTCGATCGGGAGGGCTCGTTCCTACTGGGGAAAACGAACCACGACGCAGTGCCGTTTGAAGGCGCCATCTGCCAGTTGGACATCTACCCCTCAGCGGAGGCGGCTCATCACTATTGTGATTACGTGAAGAAACACTGCAGACAAGCCGACACGTATCGGCCCGTCTTCGCACCCCTGCTACCTCTAATCGATCCAAACGTAACTCATACCACAGCACTGGCATCCCGAAATACTCCCAAAGCTACCGCCTTCCCAGCAGAGGGATTCGTTTTTGTTCCGAGTGATCATTTGCGTATTGGGAATGACACGTCGATGTATCGGACTCCTGAACCTGCTCTTGCTGTCAGTCAAGTGGACCGTCCGGGGTTGGAAAGACCCACCGAAACTGTGACCTCATCTCTCTGGAGCAGTCCGACACCACCGACACGGGAATTACCTTCGCAAACAGACGCTGACACAAAGGAAAGAGAGGTCCACTCCCTTGTTGGCCAAGGATTCACGGATGTACCAAGACTGCCGGAGACCACGAGCAAGTCCACACAGGCATCCTCCTCAAGATCCTTTTTTTTCCAGCAAGTGTCCACCGTTGCGTCAAAAACCCCCGATCCCGAAGCAACCAGAGCGCGGGATGTCAAAACCATGCCGGTTATTCCTGTCACTCCTGCAGCCATCGATGACTTCCAAGCATTCGACCTTGAACCGACCCTTGTCTCACTATTGGCAGGACCACCCGGACTTAAGGGAGAACCGGGGCCTCCGGTGAGTGTGCGGACGAGAAGTCAGTTCTTTCAAACCTGTGTGGGAGAGTCCCTGGTACAGTTCTTTCAGCATAGTGTTTATTTTACAAATGATTATGATTAATTATACCATTTCATAACTCTTGGCTGCCCTCTCCATGTGGGCTAATCCCTAATACGATTTTGGTTCTCATTTATATGCAAGTTCGTGGCTTTAATCCTGCTGACGTCGATATCAAACGTGTCTCCAGGGTTTGAGGTTGTGTAAACCTGGAGCGCTCTGTGTTGATATGTCCAAATTAGAATTTCTGTTTCCCCTGACTTCAGTTTATTGTTCCGAAGTTACATTTAAACTTGTCAAAAAGAGCTAATCTCCATTTTAGCCGTCTTATAAACATCCTTGGCTTGTCTGTTACCTTGATGGCTGGCGCTGGGGTGTTAGATTCTTCTGACTGACAGCCCGATGACAGCCCACTATTTGAACAAAGGCACAATTAACCGGTTACACTGAAACATACCTGACATTTTCCTCCCAAAAGATGCACTGCACCCGAGGCCGAGTACGCCTATCAACTGTTTTTGTGCTAATTTTGCCCTTTCCCAACCAAGGGCACCAAACATCTGCTTTATGTCTTATGAGATTGCCATAAGATTCTATTTTTGGTCTGAGGTGTGTCAAGAGCGGATCTGTCCCAATATTGGGTTCAACAACTGCAGAATCTTATTGCTTGCTGTGCTCTGCGTTGAGTTAATTGGAGCACGCCATACCCAATACACCCACATTTTCAAATGCTTTTAAATCTTTATGTGTTGGATCTGTCACAGATTAAAAGAAAAAAATTGAGGATTGAAAAAAAACCCATTGCGTATACCACGCCCTCTTGGACCAACCAATTGAATTAAAGCCACATGTACTCTTTGAAGGTCAGCTATGTCAAACAATGCTTGTCTTCTCGAACATTTTGGTTTTTCAAAGCAAGAACCAAACATTTGTGAGAACACATACGTATACACTCAAGAGCTAGAACACCAAATACATGTGTCTAGTAGAGTAAGCGTGGAATAAAATGCAATTTGACACCAAAGTGTCAAGTGCTTGCATGATTAGCAATAAAATGGCATATGTAGGGCAGCACAGTGACGAGTGGTTAGCACATCTGTCTCACAGTTCTGAGGGTTGAGGTTTCAGTCTTGGCCCCGGCCTTCCTGCGTGGAGTTTTTATGTTTCTTCCCATGCTTGAGTTTTCTCTGGGTAATCCAACTTCGTCCCCTGTTCCAAAAAAAAACCATGCATGTTAGGGTTCCTGAAAACTCCAAGTTGCCCATTGTGTGAATCTTTGTTTGCCTATCTGTGCCCTGTGATTGAAAGATTCTAAGCCATCTGCACTTCTCTATCGGCTGTCTAACAGTGGGGAGGTAGGGTGGGGGGAGGGGGTATACTGACAAGGTAAATTTGATTTTTTTTAAAAATGCCCGTAAAAAAATATAATCTATAAGGTAACTGGAGGGTGGGTTGAAATGAATTAGCAGTACATTCAGAAAACTAGTTGTTGCCTCGCATAGCCTACCGGTAGTATTAAATGATTACAGCATTATTAACTAAAACTGGTGTTTATCTAGCTTCGTGTAATTCTGAGAACAAAAAGTAGCAAATGTGGTTTTAGTTCCCAGCCCTAGATTACTTTTTTAAAAAAATTTTATAGCTAGCTTTAGCATAGACTTTAAACACAGATTTAGCTTCCGCTGCTCACATTTTTTTGGACTACACACTACTTTGACATTATTTAGTCAGAGGTTTGATATGAAACAACGCTACATAGCATATGAAGTTTAGATTAAAGATTAAATCTCAGCCTCTTTGATAGTGACCTTGCTCTATGCCTAGCTTTGCAGAGTTAGCATTTAGCTGCATCAGCATGTTTCCTCCACTTGACATTAATAAGGTTGTTGCAGTCTTGTTCGCTGTCTGTCCGCGAAACATAAAACGCTTACATGCTTTTTCCATTGTTGAAGAAAGAAACCTTCCGTGCATTAGCACGTATGACACACACACGCGCACACACACACACGCACACAAAATAAGTTTTTCCTGCTGTGGTGGTGAAGGGAACCGCAGCTCTACGAGCCACTCAGACTAATTTTGTGAGAGCAGAAATTCCTGCCAATCACTTGGGTGGTGAAGGTCATCTTCCCGATGCTTCGCATGACTGTGTAACTCGCTGACATCTGCTTTTATATAGTTGACGCAGACTTCCATGGCAACCGTACATTTGAAAAAGCCCTTGACAGGGTGTCTGTTTCACATGTTGTAAATTGAACAAAAAGAAAATAATTGAAACATGTTATGTCAAGACTGAATTCCAACATTTCCACAACTCTTTTTTTTCCAGCAGTCCAGCTGAAGTAGCACTTCTACGCTGTGATTCATTTTTGTTTTATAATATTCGATAGTCTATAATTACTGTCAGGCCAAGATAGGATCATCCTTGATTAATCCCAAGGGGGGTTCAAATCCACCCATCCAGTGAAGATGTCTCACAGCGTGTGACTAAAACTAAGAAACGGGTTGATGAGAACCGGCTTTGATTTTTCTAACCATAATTACAACAGTGGCACCCTGTGGTTAGCATGTCTGCCTCACGGTTCTGAGGTTCTGGGCTCGAATGACGGCTCGAGCTTTTCCAGTTAATACGCTCTTCCCCCGAGGTCACGCCGCTTCTCGCCCAAAGTCAGTTGGGATACGAATCCATCCAAAATGGTCAACCACTTGCGACGGATAGTGTTTCTTTTGAAAAGTGACATCACCACCTTTGATTAGTCATGCCTACTGAAGCACTTTTCAATTTTTTTTTTTTGTTCCCAATTCGAGTGAAAAGGTTTTGATTGGATGCAAAAGTTAAGCCCTAAGCTGTTCGTAAATACACTCATTTCATAGCGGGTGCTTACGGTTCCCATAAAATCCTTCTTTTGAACAATATGACAAATGTTTCTGGTAGTATTTGATTTTGTACGACTTGACTATATTCTCCCGAGAGCAAGCCTGCTCTTGTTATTGCTTCGGCCGTGGGAAAACGAAGCAACGCTGCTAACTTCTCAAGCGAGCTCATGTTCCTCAGATCCCTCATTAGTTTTGACCTTTCCGAGCCTCGCTAATCCATGTATGAAATTGTTTTAAAGCCGGCCAATGGCTTTCATTAAAGCGTGTTGCCTTGCCTGTTCGATATGTCACAAGTGACACCCTTAATAAGACATTTTCTGGCCTGCCAGTGCTGTATTTCACTCTCCCACAGTTTTAGCATCTGGTACTTAATAGCATTCAAATAACCGTGAATAACACTCATTAAAAGTCCGACATGAATGCACCTGTTGTAACATCACTTTGCGTGTACATTTACACACTCATCGAGATGAAAAGTAACTTGTGATCTGACACCGTTCTTTCCAGGGATTTCAAGGACTTCCAGGATTGCCAGGAAAGCCAGGGAAGCGGGGCCCACGGGTGAGTGAAAGGGAACACTTCCATCGGGCATCGCAGGTGCTCTGAACATTTCCTTGGTCGTGTGTGTGGCCTCCATCGGCCCGCACGCACTCCCGTGTGATGTTTGGGCAGGCATAAGCGACTAACTTTTGTGCATGGTTGGCATGTGGGCGAAGGAAGAACTGATTCGCTTGCGGTGTGTATATGACTTCCATGTGCAGTCCCTGTGATGTCTGGGCATGCTGAGGGATGTCCTATGTCGAGGTCAAGATGGTCAAGGAAGAACATTGTGTTTCGGCGTGCCCTTTTGAAAGGAGCATGAATACAATTAATGTATTGTTGTGGTTTCACTCGCTATGTTGTACCACACATGGCATCCAGAATATCCAAAATGGCAGCAGCTGTCTGTCTGCTTTTTTTTTTTTTAGTAGGCAGGCTGTGAAACCTAGTAAAAAAACCCTTAAAACAACAAAACTGACGGGCAAACAAGTAACAAAATCTGACATCATTTTAGCAGGAAAAAAAAGTGTGTGATGGTCTTTTGCAGAGCTGCTGCATGACTTTTGAGTCCTACTTGTGGTATTGGGTGGGGCTGTGTGTGTGCGTGCGTGTGTGTCCTGTGGTGGGACCTCAGTGGAGCTGGCCTGTTGCAGGCCAATCCCTTTAAACAGCAAAGAAAGAAGCCTTTGTCCCCCATCAAATCATATTAAAGTGTTTAAAGACCTCGTCTGGAGATCGAGTCTTTGCGCTCGCACACTTGGAGGTTCATTCATCAGTCAGCATCCAAATGGATCCAAATGTAGACCACTGACACTCCGAGTATGACTAACGCGCCCTTTGCATGACCCAGCACAAATTTCCAAGCATAGTTTGTGTGATTAGAAAGAAAAGGGAGAGATTAGGAATGAATACCGTCACAAAAAGTCCACTCAGGTGAAATATGGGAGATATTAAAACGGGAACTCTTATATACCGCACGGACATGAAACACATTTGCAAATTATCATCCAAACATTTTCTGTACCACTTGTTTTGTTTGGGGTTTAGCCAAAGGGGTCACTGACCTTTTTGAAAAGCAAATCTACTTCTTGGCTATGGATTGTGAGTTGCCTTTCATTTTGTGTTGTCATTCGGGGTTGTGAAGAAAACAGACTTGAATCGGAAAATTGGCTCTGATGTCACGAACCCAAACCGTCCTCAAATCGGTTTGATGTTTCCTGGAATTGGATTAACGCAACTCGTTTGGGCTATAGAGAGCTTTTACAAGTTGTAATGCATAGCCCACCATGACAAAAAATGACAGCCATGCCATATCGAATCGTATTAAAATCCCACTCAATCCAACTCTGCTGCAGCAATTCCAAACTTTTCAAACTCTTTTGTAAATGACATGTATGGACAAACCTGCACTAGATTTGCAACGAGCCAATAAAACAACCTGAATATATGCCACTTTTCAATGTCACATATTTACAAATTCAATCGGTTACGCTTGCGCTAGGAGCTAGCCTCCAACATTTTGTGGTTGTTGGTGCATTGCTAACGAATGAAATCACATTCACAATGGCCCTTAAATGAACGTTGCCTGAAATGGTCTCCGGAAAGGTTGTGATTGATGACGGGAAAATATTTCACAAACTGTCAATGATTTGCCTTTCGGTGCCAGAAGGAAGTCCTTCA
Organism: Hippocampus guttulatus; assembly: GCF_054856545.1. Classification (NCBI taxonomy): domain Eukaryota; kingdom Metazoa; phylum Chordata; class Actinopteri; order Syngnathiformes; family Syngnathidae; genus Hippocampus; species Hippocampus guttulatus. The sequence continues at coordinate 19,355,734 of NC_141265.1, forward strand.
ATATGAAGAGGTTAGCACCGAATTAATCCCGCATGTCTGTGGAAATAACAGATTCGACGTTTTACATCGATTCTTAATCATCGAAGTCTAAAAGCACAGTCAAGGTGTTCGCGGGTCTGGTGTGCGCTCATGGCCCATAAAAACGGTAGTCCCTCCTGGAAAAAGTCACCGGCACACGTAGTAAACGCCCTAACGGGTTCGACTTGCAGGTACCCTCCGTCTAAAGGTGTCAGGTGTGTGTATGTGTGTGTGAGTGTGTGTTTGGTTACCTGTAGGCATGCGTGTTTCACAGCTCCATTGCAAGCTTGGCATTATGTCATCAGAAGGAGGTTGCTGCACAAACGGCAATTCTTCTGCTCCTTATCGGCCAACAATGACTCCCATACGTTTTAATCTGGAGCATACAAAAAAAAAAAGGTGGGGAATTCACTGAAACAAAAAGAAGAAGGAAATCTGCGGATGAGCTTCTGTTAAGTGTCTCCATATGTCCAGCGCCTGCAATGGGGAACAAGGGTCCGGGATTTTTTTTTTGGGGTGAGGGGGGGGGGGGTATCGAGGGGGGTGTAAAGGCAGTAGGTTCTTTTTGACTTCTATGACTTCTCCCCCACATGCTGTCAAGCGGAGTCAGATAAAACACAGAGATGTGGAAAGGATCACCCAGGTGGAACCTGATCCTTTTCTTTCACCTCCGGTGCGGGCCCGACTCAGTCAAAGAACGGGCAGAAGATACAGTGGCTTCCTGTTCAGCCCTTTGACGATACTTTAATGCGAACGATTTTGTCATCTCAGCACTTCTTGAACACCAGGACACATTATGGTGCTGTATTTTTCCAACTGGCCCCTCTTTGTTAGCTTGCATGAATTTATGATCCCATCAACGGTAAAACGTATTTTCACTTCTGCCCACCTGGTCCGACTCGCTTTTGTTCAAACATTTGGCGTGGATTTGCTCAAAGAATTACAACCGAGCAGGTTTTAAATCGCATGCCGACAGTTTGTGGCGCGGGGCCACTGGAGGCGGGGGCGATATGATGTGATGGATGAGTGGCCTTCACATCATGGGCCCCCATTTACCAGTGGGAAAAGTGCAAGGGAAAGGAAAATAACTGACGTTACGTGCGCAGGCAGGAGAGACACGCGGGAGACACATAAGGGCTCGCAGAGCACGCAGACACAAACAATGGGCCCCAGGGGCCGTGACCCGGACCTCAGATACCCGCTGCAAAAGGGAAGAATATATACAAATATGCACATGTGTTAGTAGTCATATAGTCAAGCTTTAAGGGCCATTCTGGGATACCTCTCATTTCTTCTCAACATTTTCTCCATTGGAAATAATGAAGACAAGAATAGAACAAGTCAGTCTTGATCATTAAAGCTTTGTTAACGGGACAGTTAATATACGATTGAACATCTGACATTGTCATACAATTCTAAAATCCGTATTCGGTTTGGCCAGTTAGCTAGCGCTAAGCGTCTCGCCGTTCCAACGTCAAAGATTGCCAACTCCCGACGTGCTAGCAGCGAATGTCATGACAAAGGCTTTCATGCGCTACCTAAGATGGTGTTCAGTCACTGATTGATTCAAAGTTGAACATAACGCCGATTCGCCGGCTCAACATTCCCATACATGCACCGTGAACACAACACACGCACTATGTCAACCAAAAATATTTTACATAATATACGCCCCCGCGCTCCCCCCCCCCCAAAAAAAAAAAAAAAAAAAAATATATATATATATATATATATATATATATATGTATAGTCAGAGACTTTTCTAATCACTTTTTTGGTTTCAGGGTCCTGTTGGCCCACATGGAAGCCCCGGTCGACCTGGACCTCCTGGATTGAAGGTATGGTATTGATATGCTAACAGTTTGTCTTACATATTCTTTATAACTACAGCCACAGAACCAAAAGTACATTTGTAGTATTGTGGTTCATATGGGTGATTTTCGCGCAATTTTCTGTCCATTGCCCTGCAATTGAGTGAATTGAGCTGTTCAGTCAGCTGGTATAGTTTCAGCGTAACTCTGAACAGCAAAATCAGTATTAATATTGTGTTTGACGGTGGGAGCAGCATCAGGTAATAATACTTGCGTAGGAAGCCCGACGTTCGGAAGAAGCCCATTGCTTCCTTGAGCAATGTTCTGGAAAATCATTTGTTGATTAAATTTTCATTTTTCAGTGGAATGTTGGTTAGCAGACACTTCTCCACAGTAATTTGTTTTTATCTCGAAAATGTCATATCCCCCCCCCCCCCCCCCCCCCCCCCCCCAAAAGCTGGAGTTGTCAAGTGGAAGGTGATTTGTACATGCACAACAATTAAGAAAATTCGGAAACATGTCTTAAGTATTAATCACGCGATCATCACATGAAAGCAGACTGGTGACAATCCAGTCCAACATCAGAACACACTCCCGCCCAAATTGCAGAGGAATCTACCTTAAACCCTGAGGAACCTCATTCCAATCACTACCAGTCAGTCTTATGCATAACTAATTATCCCTAATTATCAAGCACCGAAACATTTCCAGTTCATCACCACCAAAATTACGTAATTAGCAGAAAATCTATGAAGCCGATCCATCACGACCAAATTTTTCTTCACCCCACATGATGAAATCCGTGTTGAATTCAATGAAAAATTGTGCCAAGCAAAACCTTTCAACATCCACGTCATGATTTTTGCATATGCGAACAAAAAAGGCGCCTGACAATAGAATGAAGCGACTGTTTTGGTCATCGTAAGTTCACATGTAGTCTTGACGGTACTCGTTGAGTCCGCTTACTCTTATTGAGGTCAAATCCCCCCCACACTGAGCAACTCTTTTCGCTCCCTTAAAAAGCCTCTTGTTTCTTTTCGGGTGAAGCGAGCAGCCTCGAGTGGGCCCAGACTCATTTACAATTGCTTGACATCAGCATGCGTTGCAGCTTGGATTTGTTAAGAAAGCAGTTTGCTCGGAATATGTCAAGCTGATGTCACGGGGGGGGGGGGGGGGGACTCGTGCATGTTATACTTTCCTGGAATGAGAGGTGTTTCTATGTCAGGTAAATCGATTAAACCGCACTGGTTTTCCACCGCATATGCCACCGTGGTCATCAACGCATGCCATCACGCCATAACTCAACCCGCGGTCAAACCGCTGACTCCGCAACCCGAGAGTAGATGGTGAGCTCGCCGAGATTTGTTTTGCGGATGTTATCTGATCTGGATGTAACGATGATAAATTGCGACAAGACGATGTTCAGTCACTCACTACTGTGATCTGTCTGACCATTACATCTGACACGGCGAAGAAAATGGAGATAAATAATGCCGGGAGGGTCCGATTGCAGCAAGGCGTTTGAAAAGAAGTCACGACGTTTTGCGCTGAAATCTTTCTATGATTCAGTTGGAAAAAAAATTAAACAAAACGATGTCTGTACAGTATGTTGTTTCTCTTGGCTGGAGATCCGCTCGCCGCAATCAAGCTGGACAAAATTCTCACAGACGTTTCATGGCCAAGTTTTGTCTGATACGGACATGGAAAGGAAGCGATACGGTGTTGGTGTGACTGCTTAGTTTAAAGGCGACATGTGTACTCGTTGAAAAACGAGTATAATGATATGCAAGACCCCCCCATCTAAGCCAGTGATGTCAGTTCTTCCCCATGGATCTCTTGCAGTAGAAATGTACAGGCTGTTTTCTCCCTTTGGTGCGATTAGACACCACACGCTGACCCAGAATGCACCGAGTAGTCCCGCTGCCCGAAAAGGGAGAAGAATGTTCCGCAGTCACTCCTTGAAACCTCCTTGGTGTAAACCGAGTTCCTGGAGGGCATAAATGGCCCGCACGCTCGTGTAAATATACCAAAAAGAAGGATGACCTCATTACTTGCTGATAGCGTGAATGCAAACAAAATGTCTCAGGGCTATGGGAGTGAGTGAGTGCTTTGGCGATGAAGAGAAAGCACAGTCACTGTAGAAAAATGACTCAATTTTTCTCTTCCAGGGAGAAAATGGTGATCCCGGTCTGTCTCTTGGGCAAGCCCCGGAAGGACAAAAAGTATGTAGCGCCTTCCAAAGAGATTGTCCAAGATACATGACATAGAGCAGCTTGCTGTCATTTTTTTTTTTATTCCATTGCAAAGAGCCCACTTGCTTGAAAATTATCATTCAAAACCGCTTAGCAGCAAACCAACATTAAGTGCAATCACGTATTTTGTACTTTTTTTTTTTTAAACAAAAATCAACTCATTCAAAATGTTAATATTAATGTGGTACTACTTTGTCTTATATATCATTCCAATTCCGTCCCCCAAAATTGATTAGGCTTACTCACATTGAAGTATTTGGCTGTATAAGACCCAGTGAAAGTGCAACTAAGACATGTCTGCCATCTAGTGGCTCATGGTGATATTACAACAAAGTCGGCAACCTCGGATTAAAATTTGGAGAGGAGGGAAAAATTTTGGATTTACCCAGGTTTTTTTAAACGGGATTTTTTTAAAACCTTCATTTTCTCAATTTTTTTGGTAAAAAGTGCATAGTAAATGCTTATTAGAGAATATGTTGGGGGTGTAAAATAAATAAATAAATAAATAATTCTGAAAAACCACTGGTCCCTTTGTGATCAGTTATTTCACCGATCAGCTTTTGGACTATACCCTTAGAATCTTGTATCCATAAATAAACAAACAAATGAATAAATAAATAATAAGGGCCACAGGTTGCTAAGGTATAGCCTTTTCTCGCATCTTAATTTGGGCAGAAGGTGAGGCATACAATCTTTATCCTCCGCAAAGAGCGGCTGATGTTTTTGCAGCTGGGTGGAGAATATGTGACCCACTTTGTTCTCGCAGGGAGAGCCTGGTGCCAAAGGCCATGCCGGACCGCCTGGCCAATCTGGGCGAAAGGTAGGACGCATCTGTTTCATCTCACAATCTGTTTAGGTTTGTGCAAGCAGGAAGGCATCTGTAACTTGTTACAGGACCATATGTGTGATATTGTGTCTTTTCAGCAGACATCTGATTAACAAGTCTTCTCCCTGCTCCTCCTCCTCCTCCCCTAGCCCTGATCTGATTTGGAATGACTATTTCAGAGCCAAAAAAAAATGGATGTTAGGCTTGTTGCTTGGAACGTGGTGCATCCAGCGGCACACCTGTGTTCTGGATTCACTGTACTTAGGACATCTGCAAGTCAGATTCCAAGCTCACGGTGTGATAGGCGCTTCATTTGACTCGGCGATATTAGCATACATTCCCTCAAAATTAGTTATCGGTCCAATTTTAGTGCCGTCCTCCACGCTTTTCGCTGTGATTCTTTGCATGCTACGTGTCAACCTGTCACAGCGATGATGATGAGCAGTGAACTCTTCTGTTCAAGACCTTGTGCTTTGGATTGTAGCCTTGGCCTCTTCCCGAAACCCTGGGATTCTGCTTTCTGGAATCCCACAACCTAAGTCATTTCCAATACTAACTTGTCCCCCCGGGTTATCCATTGATTTGTTTCCCAAATGGATAGAAAGGAAGTTGTAAACACCGACACCTGATGCGCAATATGCATCATACATTAGGAAGCGTTGAGCCACGCTACAGTCAAATACAGTCAGCGTTTAATGGACTGGTAAGGATTAAAATCAACATTATGGTGGCAATATTATTACTATATAATACATTACTGTAATAGACAGTGAAAAGCTTTGCCTTGGGAATTCTTTGCCAACTTAATGCTAACACATTATTAAAAACGCCATTGATCGCCTTAAGCATAACCATGATAGTCATGGTGTTATGACTCGATGAGAAACTCATATTTGAACACAAACATTAGAGAAAGACATCTACACACACAATAGCACAAGGCATGTATTCTTTATCCTCTGAAAAAAAAAGCGGCCAACTAATATTGCGGCTTACTGAAGCACTGAGAACAGGAGTGATTCTTCTTTGTGTCTGTATGACTGTATTGTACTGCCCGACTGTGGTCAAGGCGAGAACTCCAAAAGGAGCAGTGTAACGAATCCACTTGTAGCATTAAATCATAATGCATAACTCTTGACATTCTATTCACTTCGGTTCTGACTCTACATTTTTTAAAATGTTATTTTCCTTGTAAAAAAAAAAACACTCGGCAAACATTCCAGTTTTCTCGTGGGTGGGATTGGAGCAGATTCATGGCATTCCCGTTCATTTGAGATCCACGTGTTTTGAGTTACAAGCGTGGTCATTAAAGTGCTATCTAAAGGCACAACTGTACGAAATGGTTATCTGCGGTACAGCTGCACGCCGTCTGTCACAAGCACTGATTTGTGTGGTCGAGTTGACCAAAAAAAAAAAAAGGGGTACCCAAATACAGGGAAGCCGAGAGTGCGGCAGTCTCAAAATGTATTGATTTAAAAAATAAAAATAAAAAAGGCAAGCTAGCTGTGAAATAAAATCAAAATCACAAAAGTCGCACAAACTCACGACAAAAGTCCAGTGCAGAATGAATTTGGCCTAAATTTGTATCCATACACTATTATCGGCACATAAATTGCATGTATGATCCATCCAACTCATCTATTTTCCAAAGCGCTTCTCCTCATTGGGGTCGCCGCTGAGCTAGAGCCTTTTCTAGCTGCTCCGCACAAAATTGGCCAATTTCACCATAACAGCTATATAACCATCAAAAGAAAAGGCACGCTACATATGCACTGCCAAATCACATAAGTGGGCCTCGTTCAGCTCGCCAAATTCCCTATACCCTGGATCCAATGGTGCTCAACACCAAGAAATGAACGAGTGCTTTGCCTTAAACCCTCAAGACTCTCAGATGATCCCCACTGGCTGCGGCTGGAACGTTATGACCGTCGTCTCCAAATAATGTGAATGTAAATGTTTTCATATGTTTTTAAAAAATTTATTTTTATTTTTATGTGGGTTCTTAGAAACAGCAAGAAAACGATACTGGGCCTGTGAGTGCCAAAATTGTTGACATTCATCTGGCGGTATCGTCTTACTTTGGCGGAACCCGCCCTAAATTTACTTACTTGTGCAGCCAGAGTATCTCCTGAGATCTACAGTGACCCTGTTCAGGATGAGCGGTGTTGAAAACGGATGGATGGATGGATATTATCGTTTTGACGCTTTGACGAGCCACTACGTGCACCGTGTCGTGACTGATTAAATTGGATTCGAGTTGCATTTTTAATATATACGCCTGCTCTCCACAGGGATAAAGACTCCTTATCAATACACCAAAAAGGTCACAGAAAGGTCAGGGAGTCTGTCGGAAAAGCGCACACTCACATGATATGAATCATAGAAGATATCTAAATGTGTTATGCAATCAAATAGTGCTGCAGACTGTAACCAACCCTCCCGCCCCCCCTCGCCTCCCAAAAAAAACGTCTTCTTTTCCTCATGAGTCATAGAACATGTAGTCATGGGAAAACGCTGATCTACTTCCTAATTGTTTATGGTAATCTCTCTCTTGCAGGGCGTTGTCTGACAGTCTGGCTCAAGTCCGGACACATCTGGGTTAAACCTTGTCACGCGCGTTAAAGCCGCAACTGCAAATAGCGCATTAAAAATTCACGTTTGAGTGCAGTGACTTAAAGAGATGCAATCACCTCGCATCGAGGCCATCAGACACCTCATCGCACACAGCTGCACTCAACTAACTCCTTTTGCAAATCGTCTGGGTCATATTCCAGCTGCGGGTGCCAGAAAAGAAAAGAAAAAACAAAACAAAACAACTTTACTCAGCACGTTCTATTCAAATGTCGCAAAAATTCCATCACCTGCCCCTCATGTGGTTCATTCTCGTAGAGTCGATTATACTTGGATACATGAAAACACTTTAAGCTCAATCATCCTTTATCAATTGCAGGGGTATCAAACTCATTTTTGTCGCGGGCCACATTGTAGTTACAGTTTCCCTTGGAGGGCCGTTATGACCGTGAATTTTGTGAAACCATATCAATATTGAACCACCTCCACACATGGCAGACTATTGGAACTCTCGAAAAAATCTCTCGGTGTGAGTGTGAACGGTTGTTCGTCTCTGTGTGCCCTGCGATTGGCTGGCAACCTGTTCAGGGTGTCCCCCGCCTACTGCCCGAAGACGGCTGGGATAGGCAGCATTCCCTGCGACCCTTGTGAGGATAAGCGCGTTAGAAAATGAATGGATGGACATCTGTTAGCCACTGTCACATTATGCATTCGTGAACATTATCACGGAGCATAAGAACATTAAAAAAAACCCCCGAAAAAACTGCATTCATGATTCACTTCAAATGGATTGCACAAAAAGTTGAGTACAAATGAGACTTGAATAAGTGAAATGGTAGTTTCTGCTCAATTTGACTAATGAAGGGACTGACGACCAAACCAGCAACTGTCGGCACACAGCCAGTTCGTTCCTTCATACGGTCTTTTGATGAGCTTCACAATGTTTTCACCAGTCTTGCATTTAAAATTTTTTTGGGGGGGTGAAAAGGAATTATGTTGGGATATTCCGTGATTCATTTTGTTGAGAACATAAAATGTCAATGTTTTGTTTTTCCCTCCTCTCCAAAAAGTGTGCGTGCGCTGGATTGCATGGTTGTATGTGTCATCACCCTCAAATACAATGCGAGTTTGGGAGGAAGTCCCCCAAACTCCTTCGACAACAAAAATGACCTTCGAATTCCATCACTTAGCAGGAGTCACGCTCGGTAAAACGATGACCCACCGCAATTTCCCTGACATCTTTATGCCGATTCTTTTTTTTTTAATCTCTTTGGCCGACCGGCTGTCTCGGGGCCAGAGAAAGCCCCTCTGTCTCTCCAGGGAATGTAAAGGTTGCCTGGGAGACAGTCAGCGCTGTAAAGTGACACTTGTGTGGAGTATTAGCAGTTCTGGGCTGCACTGGAAAAGAGGAAAGGAAGCACTTAAGATGTGATTCTTTGTGGCGAAATAGCACGCTCGCAAATTTAATTTGCTGAGTACGCATTCTAAGCCCTTTTCTTTTTCAAAAGGTTTCTTACGGTATGTGTACGATCGTCTGCTGACTAATCTTGATTGTGGTTATTTGGTTTCCTCAGAAGAACTCATTTACACCGCCCGATTTTTAAGTCAAAGCAGACTGAAAAATAAAATCATCACGCCTTTGACTGTCAAAGCCTTGATGGTGGATTAGAATAAAGTTTAGATCCTCCCAAATGGGTTTGTTGCATCACCGGGTATTAAGACGGTTATAATCACTTGAGTGATTAATGAAGTGTTCGGAATTAGCTCGATGGTGCGGAGCAGACCGAATCGTGTCTTGAAGCTAATGTTCGCAAAATGGAGTGCAGCGCTGTTGAGATGACATCAGCTATGCCGAGTTGAAAGATGGCCGCGAGAACTCCTCTGAAAAGTTTGAAAGCTCAACTAAAATATATTCATTCACTCACTCATTCATTTTCCGATCCGCTTTATCCTCACAAGGCCGGGGGTGCTGGAGCCAATCCCAGCCGTCTTCAGGCAGGAGGCGGGGGGACACCCTGAACCAGTTGCCAGCCAATCGCAGGGCACACACAGACGAACGACCATCCACACAATAATTTTGCCATGATTCAAAATTGGAAATGTCCCGCATGTCACAACAGTGCAGCCTCACAGTTTGAATTTGGAACGGGAAAGACCGGGAACTTTTTGGTTGAGCTTCACATTGTGGGAATCTTAAGAGATTTGGAAACGTTGGATCGGTTCCAACCGGTAAAGAAATGCGGATGGAGTCAAACGGTGAAAATTGGCAAAATAATGATTAAAAAAAGAAAATTCACTCGGAACATCATCAGGGTTGTACGATTGACCACTTTTCGAGTGTTTGAAGACGGGAACGACTCTTCTGTCACAATGCAAGAACGAAATTACTTTGAAATGCTGTCTAAGCGTGAGACGGCTCACTGAGCCAACGGGAAAAGTCATATCTGTGCATATTTTATTGGCAGTGCTCTGCTCATTTTATCAGGAAATAGAAACATTGGGGAAATTCCAAAGCGCATAGTTCACTTACATACCGTCTCACCAATTTTTTTGTTTTTTTGGGGGGGGGGGGTCAACAGGGGCAAAGAGGTCATCCTGGCCCTGCTGGTCTGCCTGGGGAACCTGTGAGTATTTCTTTTTCCTTATTTTTCTTCCTCGTGTACACATAATGAATTTTAACAGCTTAACTGATTTTGAGAACACGGCCGAACCCACGCATAAGTCGGAAAAAAAATCATGAAGTGCGTGCGTACTGATTTTCTGAGGCCTGATTTACTGAAGTGTGCAAAAGACACAAAAGGCACAAACTTGACTCCCTGCGTAACGGGCGCAACCGGGAGTGCATCTGCCAAATGTGCGAAATTGCCGAGCAGTTCATTTTGTGCATTGTGGGAGGAGCATATGCAAATGCTAACAGGAAGTAGCATGTCGAAGTACAAACCAGCACAAGAGGTGGTGCCTACGTAGAGCCGACAGAGAGAACTTTTACTCTTCTGTAAACATTTTTGAAATACCAGAAACAAAAACGATCACGCTGGAAGGAGGAAAAAAAAAAAGATAATTATTCGGGACAACTTAAACAGGAAAATGCCTCAATCAGGCCCGAAGTACGAACGTGTGGAGTGCTTCTCGCATTGTTTATTTATCTTTTTAAGTTAAGTTGTGAATATACTCCAAAACTCACTGCGCGGTCTATAAAAATGAAAAATTATTTGTCAATACAAAGCAGGATGCGAGCGGGGATATTAAGCGAGACACATCAGCTATCAGTTGTTCAGGAATCTTGGCGGGGGAGAGAGAGAGAGAGAGAGAAAGAGAGAGTCACTGCTGGCAAGCACACAAGTGGGCTAAATCGGTCGGACACCAGAGGCTAGTTGCAGCACTCCCACACTCCCAAATCTTGTGCAATCTCCCTTGCTAATTAGCTTCCTTCCTGCCTGCTAGCTTTGGATGCACATGTGAGCGACATGCTGACGCCTTTGAATTGGATGCATGCAGACGACAGGTTTTGTCGTCTTTTTGCTTGATTTCAAATGAAGTGCCATTATTGTGCAGAGCGTAAAATCACATTCAGGACTGCGCCAGCCATAATAAATGGGAGCAATGTTGCTTTGAAATCCTAATAAAAATCATGATTTATTTTAAAAAATAAAATAAAAAATTGGATTCGTGGCCAGAATGACATCCTGGCCCTCCCCAGGCAGCACTCGAATCTTTAATTTGATGTTAGAGGGATTGTGTAATCAATTTTAAATAGCTTTTTTTGACTCAACTGACGAGCGATTATCACATTCCTTATTTTTACTGAACAATGAATGGTTTGTCGTTCCAAAAATGCACTCGGTGTTTTATTTGTTGTTGTTTTTTTTTTTACATCATACAATATCATTTCGCTCTTTTTATTGCACATAAATGATTCCGCTTCAGCTGCACTTGTGGCTATTTAATAAGAAAACATTTCAAATTTAGTAAACAGTACAGCCCGTTTTGGGATTCTTCATGGAACTCCTTCATCAAGTCATCTTCTTTGGAAGTTTGCGGTTAATTTCAACAGGATTCCCAGCAGATTTTGCTGCGGAGAATTCGTCTGATTTATGGGGTAATATTTGAATTTTAATTGCAAAAGTATTCATCACAAATAATCTGTACGTAGCGCAGATGAATTCCACGTTATTGTGCACGTTAAAGATCAAACGCTGTTCATCATATTGGCACGTTATTATCTTTGTAAAGGCAGAATATTTGAATCGGGTGTATGTATTTTTTTATTTATTATGTGTATGTCTTTCAACTACGGTAAACTGAAGCATTACACCAATGCTTGTTTTTTTTTCATTTTTATGGGCAGTGATCACAGACCGATGTCAAATTATACTGTAGCGTAGTCGCCCTTCACTCAGCCTTTCAAGTGTGACGCCGCCTCGGGCGACATTGGCTCGCTCGACTTTAACAACACGGCATTTACGATGCCATTTGCATGTCGATCCCTAACGGCTGCAATTGTTTTATTCTCATAAGACCTTTTCCATCCCGTTCCTCCAACGAGTGTGGCTCCAACTCAAAACACACACGCTCGTTAAATAAGAGGATGCTTCCTTCCTCGGATTTACCTCCTTCCTCGTGTCTCCTTTGCGCTGATATCTCTTTCATTTCTTCTCTCCAAAGGGCAAGCGGGGAGCAGACGGAAGCCCCGGGGTCAAAGGTTATCCTGGCAGGCAGGTGCAGTGAATCTAGTCTTGCAGGGTTGGTTGAGCAGGGCCACACACACACATACGCGGGCACACGGAAACACACACAAAGGGCATCATCATCATCATGCATTGTGCTCTTAAGACGCCTAATTCTCACACACACACAGACACACACAAGGTAAAGCAACGACTCCCCCCAAATGCTTTCATCAACTGAAATATGAAATTGCTCGACAAATTCAGTCGGTTGGATCCACAAACACACGTTGGTGATATTTTGTTTTCCATTCAGGGTTTACCCGGGCCTAAAGGTGAGCCGGGGCCAAAGGGAGTCAAGGTGAGTTCAATGCCAGGATCAAACACACAATGAGTCCATTAAGATGCATTTTACTGTCATGGAATTTACGCGGGTGTGCCAGGATCGACTTGAATGAGGTCCTTGTATAACGTCTGTTTCTCCACCGAGCAGGTCGGGCAGAAAGGTCATCGGAGATTCTTGACGCGAGGGTATGTGCCCTTGGACTACATCGTGGAAGCCAGCACCATGCAGTCCATGGGCATATACACTGGCCTCAAGACCTCGCTCGTCTTGAACAGCATCTAAAAATTACCAGCCAAAGATGCGCTTCCTTACTTGTGACGTTGCCCAAAGTTTCTGCTGTCCTTAATCTCTTCAGGGGCCGATCGGTATCCCGGGGCTCTTTGGCCGGCCTGGTCTTGATGGCGAGAGAGTGAGTGTCTGTGGTATTGCGCTGAAAGAACCAAGAGATTAAATTCACACATTTCCAATTCGTTCGATTGCACAGGCAAGTTCCAGAGTTGCAAAATTAGCCCAGCCCCCCGCTAGGAAATTGGATTGAGTGAGATCCAAACATTTTAAACGCCTTCTGAATCGATTTTGCACGAATGAACGAGGGTCGGTCCTCATTTGCTACAGCACAGGATGTGTTTTTATATGTATTTATTAATTTTTGTTTCCCCAAATTCTGAACCATTGGCCTAAGATTTTGGCTCGCGTAAAAGTGCATTGTCATAATTAATCATAATTAAGACGTTGGACACAGTCACTACCTGGTGTGAGCAAGTCGATCCTTTTTCAAAGAACCCTAAAAAAAAAGTACGGTGTTTCATGATTTTAAAAAAATGTATATATATAGGTATATATATATATATATATATATACAATTTTTTTTTCACATCCAAAAATGTGTAGACATTAAAAAAAGATGCTATTCATACAAACATAATATATTTGATTGACAGTTTACTTGTTCAGCACGATGTAGTTTCCTCTTATTTTCTCTTGACATGGATTATTATTATTTTTTTAATTTAGCAATGTGACATTGTGCACAGTTAAAACATGAACGCGGCACTTAGACATAATACTACTTAAAAACGACTTAAAAAGAATTCTCTTATTGCCCAATTAGGTAAGATAGTACTCAGATGTTCAAAAACAAGCATTTCGAAATAATCAATTGCAAATGCGTTGCACTTCAAAGTGAAATACAACTGAACAAAATGGAGTGTACCATTGTTCTTTTTTTTTTTTTAAATAAATAAATGGAATCCCTTGCAAAATTAAATTTTGTGATTCTTTCACATAACACAAAAGGGAATCCATTTTGCTCACTTGTTTGTTTGTTTGTTTCAGGGAATTCCGGGCGTTCATGGGAGGAAGGGCGAGATGGGTAGGCCGGTAAAGTTTTCTCTCAACACACTTTTCATCATCCTCATTTTCCAGAGCATCATTTTAGTCAAGCCATATTGTCAAGCTTTGTGAACCGATCACCTCTCGCAAACATCGCAAGCGCGCGTGTCTCTTTCACGACGAGGCGAAGAATGCCGAGAATGTTTTTATTGTACGGTCCTTTGCTTTTGTTTTTCAAGTGAAGTTCAAACACGCTTTTCCTGCAGTTTGAAGACAATGTCGGAAACGCAGGACGTCGTGCTTGTTTTTTCATTTGCATACTTTGCTAATACCAAGTGTCAGTTGTGGTTTTGGCCCCACGGCGCAAAGCAAGCCGCACGCCAGGCAAAATCTATCGTCGATGGCGCCGGGAAGTCACTCTTCCATCCGCGAGGGCTTACATGGAAAATGGCGAGACCGCCGGTGAGCGCTCGTGTCAGCGTAATGGGTCCCGGCGGGCGAGTCGGGCCGCGCGCTTTGGCGCGAACGCGGCGGCCAAAACGTCGGCCTCATCGTCGCCTTGCCATGAGTTATTTCTCTCTCCCAGTGAGCTCATTTGCTTTGCGTAATGTACTTGGTTTTCCTTTCCCCGAGTCAGCAGAAGTGACTGGCTTGCGCGCAAGCGCGGACATGTGCACGGTAGATGTGCCATTCTAAAACAATCAGGCTTATTTTACGCTCAAATCTGCTGCTCATTAAATCAAGTGTCCAAATTAGAAACCGGCTGGAGTTTTTTAGGCGGATCCTCACATTTAAGAATTTTTTTTTTTTTAAACGCTTGCCAATTTGTTAAAGACTTGCATGTGTTTCTGATCAAACCAAGACGTTTATTGGCATTTCTGGAAAGAGGCAACATTTTCCACATTTCCTGTGGGCTTCATGTTGCACCAATTACCGCTTATTGCTTGATGCACATCAGCCAAATGTTCCAGATCAGATGCACGAAGAAAGTCGAAGAAAATAAAAAAAATATCTTTTTAGAAATGAACTGAACCTCAGTCACCAAACAGAACACAATACTGTACCTTTTTTGTTTTTTGGGGTTTTTTTTCCCCTCTTGGTCATCATTCTCGTCTTTCGCAGACGTGTGCGATGTTTCCTTGTGATGTGCGTGTTTACTTTGGCATGCTGATGTGCATGCATCTTTTTTGGGGGTGGGGATTGGGGGGGTGAGGGTTCTGCCTTCCTAATGGAATCAGCAGCACCAGCCACAATTTTAAAAAAAACTGCACAGTATTTCATGGCTGAAAGGGCCAAGGAGTTTTATTTGACCATGCGGGCAAGTCGGACGCGCACGCTATTGAAATTTCCTGCCAGTCTGTCAGAAATGAAGCATGGGGAGCGCATCTGATGGGATCTGCTCGGATTTAAATTGAACACGTCTTAACACTGAACGCGCAGTTGAATGAAACCATAACAGCAAGACAATGAAAAAGCCAGTCGGTTCCCCCTCTACTTACATAACGACCTCGTCTGTCTGCTTAGGGATTTCCTGGCGACTTTGGAGAAAGAGGCCCCCCTGGTCCCGATGGCAACCCTGTAAGTACACGATGGCAAAGCTTCATGGATGATGTAATCCGTATACTGCACCCTTCACGTTGATAAAATGCACCGAGGGAGCAGGACTGTTCAAAATACGGTCCATGATAGGCATCCATCGCTCTGATTTTGTTTCTCCTCGTGAGAGTCACAAACAATCCCAGGGCACACATCAACAAACGGCCTCCGATTTATGAACAATCCGCAGTCTTCAATGAACTTAACATGCATCGTTTTGGTTCAAACTCAGAACCTCTCGACTGTAAAGCAGACGCGCTTGCTGCAAGGTTGAACACTTATAGAACCTTAACTATGCAGAGCTGTGTTTGAACATTTTACCATTCTTAGCAGTCATACAACTGTATCAATAGAAAGAAAAGAAGAACAAAAAAAAAGCACCTTCAATGCGTCGGATTGCTGTGGAATTGTACAAAGCCAGCCACTCTCAGTGAAGATTGTTGTTCTTTTCTCTTTACAATTCCTCGTGGAGGCTGTTTCTTTTTTGGGAATAGGTGTTGCGATACAGTCACAAATCGCCAAAGAAAACCTCCTCAAATGCGTGCAGAGCTAATTCTTTGATGCTCGCTGATCTTGGATCTTCTCAGGTGTGCTGGAGGCCGTTTGGAGTTTGGTGCAAGTTAAGAAGAATATTGGACAACCTCGGGGGAGTTTTACGTTAGCGCTTCCACTGTACTTGAGGGGAAAAAAAAACAGTCGTGTCCTTGTTTTGACACAATTGTCTTCGAAAAGTTGGAAAGCACAACATTCATGTGTGGATAAAATCCCCAACAGACGGGGTTCCCGCTCAGGCCACTGGAATAACAGAATCCTAATTGGAAGAATGGTTGCCATTCGAGCAGTGACACTCATCGTATGCAGTGATGCGATGTCACTTGGGTTGCGAATGTGACCTGGCTACCAGATTTGGCTCTTCGGAGTCTCTGCGGTTCTGCTCAGTGGTTGAAACAATACTTGTGGGATTGACTTCTTTGGTCGGCCATCTGTGGTCCATCAAGGGGGAAGGACACTTGTGGAGATGAGGAATGGGGCCCCTTTGTTGGAATTAGCCGACAATGCTATCGGGCCAAACTGCCTGGTTGTTAAGCATTACGGTCAGTGCAAAGATGTTCCAACTCAGAGACCTGAATTGAGGGCACCATTCCTGAGTTCCGTAACGTGGTTTATCCGAGCTGGGACCAAATTCCTCTGTGGACGTTCAGTCTTATGTAGTCCCGATACCACAACGCTCTCATTCGTCCAAAGCGAAAGGCAGCATCCTAAGTTTTATTTCTCAGGATTGCCTGCCATCGCCTGAGATCTGCCCAACCAGGCCTCATTTCCCATCTGGAGCAGGAAGTAGGTCACGTTTGGCTGCTTTCATCTCCTGTTGTCCTTTGGAGAACTGGAGGAGGTGACGGGAAGGCCACGCTGGGCCGCTTGTCATCCATCCCTCCGCCGAGTTGGGAGAGGATGTGGACATGGCATGCGAGCACAGGGGTTGATCACCAGGACAACAGAGGTCTCTGTGTGTCGCGCGCCAAGTGCTCAGGCAGCAGCGGGCTCAACCGAAACAAAACACCTGCGCAGAAATGCAGTAGATTAACTTGCGTAACCTTGGGTCTAATTTCGTCTTTCCCTTTTGTGTTTAAGGGCGACTTTGGAGCTCCCGGCCCACACGGAGTTCCTGGTCTTCTCGTAAGTATTTCAACTGGCCTAGCAGACAGTTTGACACTTGGAGATTTGAACTGTGGGGTTTTCTTATCTGTCTTTTGTGCGCGTTGTTTGTTAAGGGCGAGATGGGTCCTGCTGGCATTATGGGTTTACCGGGACCTCCGGGACTCAAGGTAAACGCTGCAACGAGTCTCCGTGGTGATGAGATGTGGAAGGAGCACACTTTGGCTTGTTATTTCTGAGCTATTTGTCTTTTTGCTTCCAAGGGTGTGTCGGGAAACACCGGTGAACCTGGACTGAAAGGTGATCAGGTGATCTGCACATGTACTTCTCAGACTATTAGTCCTCAAAAACCATTAAACCGGCCTAGTTTGCCAAATAACCGTAGGTACGTGATTATTTATTAGCCATGTTATTTGGTGTGTTGGACAGTGCCGCCGGATTGCTTTTATTGTTCGTAAAATGGCTCCTGTAATATGTCTTGAAAAGCAACCACAATAGTCTTCCATGCATCAGTCGATATTTTTAAAAGGTACCAATTCAGCTAATGAACTTGACAATGTTTCGTTCAAGCAAGACAGACATACAGATGTCTTTGACATCTTTGATGACTTTCACAGAGTTTCAGCATGTACCCCTATTGCTTTGCAACCACAGAATGACCATGCGGTATCTGAGGTGTTGTCAAATCACCGTTATCTAGTCGTTTGCAACTAGTTTTACAGTGGCTGTGATTTATGCTTTGTAATGTATACAGCATATTTGGCAGTGAAGAGTTATGCGGGTTGTGGCGAGACACTGCCCCTTAAAGCGCTAGTTGTGGTGCGTTGTGGTCTACGGTCACTTTGAATTGATTGACAGACCGTGGCTAGCGCTGACGTGAAACCACGGTTCCCATCGGACATTTTGGCAGGCTGTAAAAAAACGTAAACTCTATAATTGCACGTGAAACAGGCTTGAAATCCTGCATTGATCTTGGGTTGGATGACTAAAACAAGTCTTTCGCTGTGCTTTTAATTGTTTTTAATGGTTGCTGTCGTTTGTGTCGTGTATGTTTTGCTTCTCAGGGTGACGTCGGTTTGCCAGGGGAACCGGGAGAGGCGGGTTTCAAAGGGGACAAGGTAAGCTTGCCCAATTTAAGGCCCGCTAAGTTCGTGGTTCAATTCGCTCAATCCTTTTAATAGTGTCAACATGTTCCAAGAGAGTTAATGGTAGCCTTGTTTACGCGAAACTTGTACTTTCACAGGGTTTCCACGGGGCACCTGGTACACCAGGACCATCTGGAATTCCAGGACCACAGGTGAATCCCTTAGTTTGGTAACACTTCCTCATCAAAAACTGAAAGGTGTTTTCTCGCTGCATTGATTTCTGAACACTTGGTGAATGGCGATGCTTTGCCAATGACAAACTAATAACCAAAGCATATGTTGGAGGAAAAAGACTTTTACATGCAGTGCTGGTACAAGTCTGACCTCATTTTACAACATGGTCTGGGAGGTTTTTGTTTTATTTTGCTGACAAAAAGGTACGCCAAGGCCACTTTTCTGTGCTGATATGCCACACAGTAGTAGTCATCACACCTTGGAGGCTGGTCTGGTCTCTGTCATTTAAACGACTTGATCTTTTTAAATGTGCAACGTATACCTTTAGAGTGGGGTAGAGTGATATTTACCATACTGGGAGGGTCTACTGGAGTATATACTGTTCATGGGTCAGATCCGCTTGCTTTTGGGTCAGACTGTTAGGATGTCTTTCGTGATTATCTTCATACTTTTTAGGGTCAACCCGGTGAAAAAGGCCCAGATGGTTCGGCCGGCCCTCCTGGCCTCGAGGTAGGACGTGTTTCCGTCATGTTTTGAACAAAGCAACATGAATGCATCATGGAATAAAATCACGAATGACAGTGTAATAGCATCGATTTGGCTTCACGGGGATCATTCTAGGGTTTTCCGGGTGACATCGGCCCGCCGGGTCAAAATGGTCCAGAGGGGCCAAAGGTCGGTATCGTGTAAATATCAACAAACGGTGTCTAAAATGTGGCGAAAGTTGATTTTTGGTGTTGTCGATCCCAGGGTAGGCAAGGCGCCCGAGGGTTTCCTGGTCCACAAGGAACACCTGGACTCGATGTGAGAAACACCCACTCGGTTGATCAAGAATAGATGGCCGTGTCTTCCGCTCGGTTTTGATACTTTATGCTCAACAGGGTGATGAGGGGCCAATCGGGCCAGCTGGGCCAGCAGGAATTGAGGTGAGGGCAGGCTGGACGAAACCAATCACAATCGGTTGACCCAATTTTTGATGTCGCTTATCCTTTGAAGAAGTAAGTCAATCCTGATCAGGTTTACGTTGGAACAAAAGGGTAGTACGAACAATTTCCACCAATAAGTAATACGGGAACAGTGTCGACTTCTCAGGCGTGACTCATTGTATGTCTCTTATTGGTTTCTTCCCATTTTACTGTAACTGCACTACTCTGTCATCTTCCGTTGCCTGTTTTCAGTCAACCAATCAGTCGTGAGCCTAACTTGCAATGCAAACCAACTGCGATGTCATTAGTTTCACCGAAACGAGGCACGGCTGACAAAGACCAGATGGATTTTAGCACCGTGGGAGTAAAATAACTTGCGTACATTGCCTTCACATTGAGTTGAAATAGAAATGTCCAAGGCTCTGAGGCTCTGTTTTACATTCAAGATTCAAATGTATTTTGCTACGCAATGGTAACCAAATCAACCGACAACGTCCACTCGAGTGGACGCGTGCTGAGTGTTTTCTCATTCCACAGCACATTCTCTGTGTCACTTTGACTTTGTGTTCAGGGCAGGCCGGGGAGGCAAGGATTCCCTGGACTTACAGGCCTGGACGGAGTCAAGGTCAGAAGGACAGAGCATACACAAACCGAACTATCTCCCGGCTTCTCTTTGGCTATAATGCCCTCATGATCAGCATATGTATACATTTTCCTTGAACACGCTCACAAATGAGACACACTTTACATTCTGTAGGGTGAGATTGGGATAACCGGAGAGGTCGGGAATCTAGGCGAGAGGGTAAAATTTCTTTTCTACTGGTGAACCTCAGCACGTCTTCGTTTACTTTGCAAAGCTGGGATGTTCGTGTGAGGAACAAAAGAAGTGTTCTTTTCTTTTAGGGTTTGCCTGGCTTCATCGGGACGACTGGCGCGACGGGCCTTGCAGGAGAAATGGTTTGCTTGTTTTTTTTTTCTTTACTCATTACATATTTTGCGACCCAGGCTTAGTTTGAATCAGTTTGCTGTCCATCATTTGGGACAAATAAAAAACAATAAAGTATTTGTCTGACTTCAATGTAGATACTGTACGTTATAATTACGATGTGCCCTTCCACAGGGTGATCGTGGGAAAGTGGGCACTCCCGGACCACCGGGAGAATCGGGGCCGATGGTAAGTCTTGGAGTCTTGTCCCGAGGGCACTCAGTCCTTTGTGAGCTACGTGCGGCTTAACGCTTTCATGCGCCCTGTAACCCGATAACATGATAAGCCGTCCACTGTAGTAAGCACTGTGCCTGATAGGGTTGAAGGGAATGTGATGATGTTCATTCAGCCAGGCAGATTGAGACCCTTTAATATTGATGTCCAACATGTTGTTCGTGAGTCGCTGCAGTTTCACTTTGTTCTTTCAGGGTCACACTGGAATACCCGGAGAGACTGGGCCTCCTGGGGCAGAAGGGATCCCAGTAAGTCAGCCCCACCTTCATCCTCAAAACCAGGGGTGTCAAACTGTCGCGGGCCTGATTTGAGTTACAGTTTCCCTTAGAGGGTCGTTATGACTGAAACCATATTAAGAAGTCAAGCATAACGGTTTATTCACCTATTGTTTAAGTCACTGTAATGAGGGGTTTATTTATTGCAAATGAGAATTTGAAATGCTGGTCGAGATTTTAGCAAGCATCATGAAAGTTGCCATCTTTGATTTGCTTTCGCGGGCCACATAAAATGATGTCAGGGGCCGGATCTGGCCCCCGGGCCTTGACTTTGACACATTGCTCAAAACCATTGATGGGTTTGTGATACGTTGAATTATTTCAATGGGTTTTCTTTTCGATTACGATGCATGCATGCATGTCGTGTGATTTTTGAGATGAGAGCTGGAGCTTATCCCTGATCAATTTGGGGTACATCTTGTACTGATTGCCAGCCAATTTCAGTATTGACAGTATATATCCTGGATATTGCTATTTTTAGGGCCCAACTGGCTCACGGGGATCAGGTGGCACCAGAGGACCCAAAGGCATTGAGGTAAGTAACTTAGTTTGGCTTGGAAAAAAACCCAGTTGACATAGCTTTTGCAGATATATTGCAAATCTGCAATAAAATCGGAGATTCACGCATGTCACCGGACATTGATATTGTGCCTGCCAAAACATACTCACGACTCTCCTCCATAAAGGAACTGGGTCAGTGATATACTGTCAGAAACATGTGGTGTGGAAAGGAGAGGCGGTTGAGTGCAAAGTTTATTGCCTTTGCCGTCATTCAACTGATCAAATGAGACGGCCGCACTGGATGAACAATTGAACACGAGCGCGGATAATGAAGGCATTTCATTTTGGAAATGAGTTTAACAATCCTCCCCTGACATCACAAATGCAATATCTGATCACCATAATCGTTGAAAATTACATTCAGTCCCTGGAAATTGGAATTTAAACACCCATCTCCTTAATACGCTGCCTGATGAAAATCCTCATTAAAAGTTCCCCATTTGAAGAGGCCACTGGTTGTCTGCACGCGACTCGTTTCTTTGCTTTTTAGCTGTTGTATGTATGAAGGGTGATGTTTCCTTAGTATCGTGTCTTTGACTTCAGAGGTTCGTGAGCCATCAGCATTTGACAACTTAGGCTTCGTACTTTCTGTTAGCATATTGCCCATGGCTAGCGGCACTTTCCGAACCTTTGTGGTCATCGCACTGCTCCAATTCAAAGCACACTCGATGATCTCCGTGGCAAGTTTCTCGCTTAAAATGGAAGATTATGACACTCGACAAACTGAAGTATCCAAAGATAAAGCTTCATCAGTCTCTGAAGCGTCCACTAAATCAAGCGTTTGGTGATGATGATTTCCAGAGCGGCACTCGCCTGCTCCAGGAGTTTGACGTTTCCATCAGCGGTGGTCGTAGCAGGCCTTCCGCTGAACGGGAACGAACATATCCTGTCCTGAGAAACTTGCCATGGACAGTGTAAATTGCACTACGCCTTTGAGCAGCGCGATGGCCACAAAGTTGATCAAACTTGTGCTGAACTGCAGCTGGGGGAAGAAAAGCTTCTTGCCAGGTGGTTGCTTTACAACAGTGTTACAATACCAATGCGATATTTATGGGCAATGTATCAATGGTGACGTTTCACACTTCAAAGGTACAACAAATCCCCGTCACGGAGAGATGGCGTTATGCACGGAGAGATGGCGTTATGCACTAGAATGTAGATTTCAAAAATAAACACAAACTTCATTTGAGAGTCTCTATTATGGGCAAAGTTGTTTAAAAAAAAAAAAGTCTGTCTCCAGGGTTCGACTTCATGGGGGCGTCCAGAATGAGGATAAATTGCTTTCACTTCAATTACTCAGTGTTTGAAACCGCACCAGCGAACGTGAAAGTCGTTATTTTTCTCTCAATGTTTAGGAAGGATTTTTTTTTAAAAAAACAACTTTTTCTTTTCTTTTCTTGAGGGTCCGAGGGGTCCTGATGGCATCGTCGGGGAAGATGGTCCTGCTGGACTAAATGTGAGCACCTGAACAATTGTCCAACATTCTTGAAATTTTGGTTTCAAGTGTTTGTTTCTTTGCTGATGCTCTTATTTTTGCCTTTCAAACTCCATTCGGAAAGTGCGGCTCTTGAACTGGACACATCAGAATTGCTCCACTTGCATAAACATTTTGTCCGTAGAGACAAAGAAAATCTAGCAAAAGTAAAAACAAAAGAGCTTTTTTTTCATCAGTTTTTTTTTTCATGTCATTGATTATTCTTAACATCTGAAGAACTTTATTCAGGAAAGCTCTTTGTTGGAGAAGTAAAATACAAGTTTTAGCACTTGGCTCGCTGCATCGGTTTGATTTTTTTGGGAGGCGGAAAAAAACAAAATCACCTGAATCTGTTCTTTGCAGGGCCCTGATGGTCCGCCAGGAAAGACAGGCATCCCTGGCCATGAGGTACAGTGTATGAAAATAAAAAAAATTCAAAAATTCAAAACAATATACTGTTGCCGTTGATATATATTTTTTGTATGTTACTTTGTACAAAATATAAAAGGTAGTTTGTTACATTTCACAGACAAGGCCATGACACACATGGTAATTGGCTATTTTGAGCCTGAATGATGGTTAAAAAATTGTAACAATTTTCCAACTCCTGAATTACAGTATAGTACATATACAGATAAGAAATTAAATACATAATTAAAAACATTGCTGACAAGAGCACTTATTTTGCCTTATTGTGTTGCAGGGAAAGCTTGGCGAGCCCGGTGAAGCTGGGCTGAATGGATTTCCGGTACGTGACCATTCTTAACTGGTATTAATTACTGCAGACCTATTTTTTTATTTTATTTTTTTGAAATTAGTTAATAGTATGGTGCTTTATTTTAGGGGATACAAGGGCACTCTGGCCCTCCAGGGGACAAAGGACTTGCTGGGGATGCCGTGAGTCATATTTTCATCAACTGTCATCAGTCTGCCTTTTTTTTCCTTTAGATTTCTTTGTTCCAAGATAAGAATCATGTGCCTTAGTAATATGATTTATGGTATTTGGTCACTGTCTTTATGTTGCTGTCATAAAAACGTTGTGAACCGCACATATATTATTTAAAGGCAAATGAGTCACTTTGTAACTTTCACACAAGTGTCGAAATTCCCACTAACTGAATGTTAACACTCACTTAACGTTTGACAGTTTGCCCCGTTATATTGCTGCTATCCTGGAATGTATGACATATAAACAAACACGTAGCTGTGAAATCACCCCCCCCCCCCCTGCTGTGGAAACAAACTGTAAAGGATTGCGACAGGAAAACGCCGAGCAGAATAATCCTTTTCTTGCACCTGAGTCTCATAGACGCCATTTAGACAAGTAGCGAGACAATGAGTCACGACATCCTATACCTGCCGAGACAGTTTTACTGTCGTCCTGACGGTGTTGCCACGGCAACAGGCTCGTCTCCATCACTTACAAAGACTCTGGTGCGTGATTTTCAAAGCACTTTCCATTGCAGATTTAATTCGGCTCCTCCGGCCCACACACGCCATCTCATTTATTTTCACACATTTATTCACTCCTTCGCTGTCATTTTTTTTGAGGTTGTCAAACCTTCACATTCATGGCCTACCTTTGTGTGTGTGTAGGGAGCAGCCGGGCCTCCAGGAACGGGCGGGCCGACGGGGGAGATGGGACCCTTGGTGAGTCTGATCACACAACTGACTTCGGAACGTGTGCTGATGATTGAAAGTTGCTTTGTGTTTCTGTACAGGGCTTACCGGGGAAGGCTGGAGATGGAGGACTGTCTGGTGAGCCTGGGGACAAGGTACATATATGCCACTTTATTAGGTACACCCACACAGTCTAATGATATCCGACGTCTTTAGAACTTGCGATTTGCTGAAGGATGATCATTCATTCACAGGGTGACCTTGGTCCATCCGGCAACATAGGAGAGCAGGGCTTGATTGGCCAGAGAGTAAGTATCGTCTATACAGTGCTGTCGTGTGAAAATGTGGGTGTATGTAGCTTGTAGTAGTTACATTCATGAAGATCCCCCCCCTAAGGGTGAGCATGGCATCGATGGTGAGGCTGGACCGAGTGGACCTGATGGAGTTAAGGTAAAGCACTTATGATGGAACATAAGTGTTTATATTGATCCCCAAATGTAACTCAACAGTTTCAGCATGGGTTCATTCAGTCCAAGAAATACGTCAACTAGAACCAAATACGTGAAACAGATCCAAATGAGTTCAAATCCAGTTGAATCTTGTCGTTCGAGGCAGACGTACGAGTGAGCTCTTGGACCTGCTCTGAGGCAGATACAGACAATGTGACTCTTTTAAAAGCTATCATGGCTGGAAAGCATTGGGTGGGGGGGGGGGGGGGGGGATTGTTGCCGAATGAAACCAAGTCAAACAAACAGAATTACGAGATTCATTTTGGCTCCATGGTGTATACAACATATTTTTGTCAACCAAGAGAGTTAAACAGTGTACATTAAATCCACTGTGTAGCTTTTGGATAGAAAGCAGCAGCTCACCAGGGATTTGCAAGCATTAGCTGTTCACTCTTGGGAGGAAAAAAACATCAGCTCCTTGTATCGCTTCGTTCTTCCATTCTGGTGAAAGACAAATGGAAAGTCAGCAAGTTTTGACTGTCTCTTTGCAGCCGTGTATCACTCCGTCAACCCTCCCAAAAGGTATTAAAAGACTACTAAGTTGTCTTTTCATACAACAACATCACTCTGTATAGCATAGACATTTGCCTCTTAACTAAAGTTAAAAACTAATCATGGAAGGTCCGAATTGTCGACCGCATTGTGGCTAGCAGAACTTTCTGTATTCAGCAGCATGTGCCTTCGTAAGAATGAAGAAAACACTTGCTAACTAGCCAACCAACAAAATGAAGAAAATACTTAACTAATTAACTAGCTAGCCAACTAACTCACTACCTACCCAAGTAATGCCAAGTTTGGGACATGGACGCTATTTATTGACTTTTCTGACCCCTCGAGTGACTGTTTTCAAAAAGTAACTCATATGTCACAAATATGACTTGTGTTACAAAGAAACTCCAACCGACCACCTAGCTTGATAAGTCACAACCTAGATAATTAACAAAGAAATGAAATAGTAAACCAACAAATGAAATACTTAGCTAACTGCACACCAAGTGTTGGCAATGTAGTCTCTTTTCTGATCCCTTGAGAGACGATGCAAAAAAGCTACCTCAGTAACTATCTATCCAGCCATTTTACAAAACGACGAATTCAGCTGATTAAATTCCACATATGAAGCAATTAACTTGGAAACTAGCATACACACCTTCTTACCCAGTCGTGCCCACTTAGCCAACTCTGCTTCCTGTCAAGCTAATCGGCAAACTAACCAATTAATAAATAAAATAAATAACATTAACTCTGTAACTATCTCGCTAGCTAACTAACGACCATACCAACCAACTAGCCAACCTTCATTCTACTTTATTACATTTTGCTATGTTAATATAAGGTAAACAATGATACCCAGTCGAATTTCATGTCCTCTGTATATTGAAGATAAAATGTTACGGCTATTTGCTGTTTATTGGCATTTCTGTTTGAGTAATTTTCATCGACTCTGCTTGTTTATTTTGATGAGCTTGAGCATTACTATCCTCCTCCGCCACATAAATCGATATAAATTCTTCCACTGCTCCAATGATCTCTCTTCAGGGTGAGAAAGGGGATGCCGGCGCAGAAGGTGCCATGGGAGACAAGGGTGAAATAGGCCAGATAGGAGAAGATGGACCCTCTGGGCCGCCTGGACTGTCGGGAGTGAGGGTAAGTGTCTATTGGATTCTCTTGATAAATAAGACGTCTTGTTTTTGTCCACTTAAAATCATTCTACTTCAAAAAAGGGTCAGGAGGGTAAACCAGGCAAAATCGGCGAAGGAGGAAAAGCAGGAAATAAGGTTTGTCCACCCGTCACTTTCCCCTTCAAGTCGATTTGCTGTCCCTGTAGTAGTGATTGAACACTTCTTGACAAAGAGATACCTTCTTGGGGATGCTCTCCGATCGTAAATTGGAAATTGTCACTAAAGTCACTAGGGTTTTCACCCCCGCTACATACCTGCTTATTGACTGCCTCTCGCCAGGGCACCAAAGGACACCAAGGTCACCTGGGTGAAAGCGGGCCAATGGGCGAGCAGGGAGCGCCAGGATTTGTCGGACTGAAGGGAGCAAGAGGAACGATGGGTCCAGTGGTAAAACATCCGCTCGCTTTTCAAGCTTCTTTTGGACTGACAGACTTAATTGGATTTTGGTTTAACGTGGACTAAATGTGGATTTATTTCCCCAGGGTGCTCCTGGAAGAATGGGACAGCTGGGAGAACCGGGAATTCCAGGCTATGAGGTGTAGAATAATAGCATTTAAAAAAAAATTTAAAAAAGGAAATCCTCTTCAGTAAGGTGATAAAACAATCACCCAGAGTGGGATTTTGTTAGATTTTTATTACTGCTGGTTGCCACTGAGGATACATCGTTCTGCTTTGTGGATGTCACAGTCACAACACTCAAGGGGGATGAATCATTCCGGGCCTTCCATCTGTGACCTTATAGAATTACCTGATCCATTTGACCGTTAAATAGTTTTCAACATACCACCAAAAAACGTTTTTTTTTTCCTTTCACATGTCACTGGGTATTCTGCACTTATATTTATTGATCACAGTTTGCAAGAAGCAACCTTATACCATAATTGCAATCATCTATACAATGTATGGTGAACAAAATGAAAACGTTCATATTTCAAGTGTTGTTAATGATCTAATTTGTATTTTTGAGACTTTTTGAATGGCAGGTTTACAGATTGGGTGTCATTTTAAAGATATTCCAGGTGGAAAAATCCAAATCAAGATTGTGAAAGACTTTTTTTTTAAGGGAACAGACAAAATAGTGTGTTTGTACTCCAAAATTAAACAAAACTGTATCTGACCCAGACTGTGTCAAAGACAGTTTGAGAAATGTGATTAACCCTTTAGAGGGCACCCATTAAAATTACACTACAACCCCAGAACAATTACAAAAACCCACATATTTAATTTACTTGTGTAACTTTTTTGTGTTATGGGGATATACCATTGAAATGTAATTTTATTTTTGAGGGGCGTTTGGTGTCAATTGCAAATATATTGAAATGACCTCATATGGTTCATTGTGCCGTTTTTTTTAACCAGATCTTTTCTAATCAGATTGAACTTTGTTCCATTCTTACGTTGAATTTGGTTGAAATTTGTTCCATTGACAGTGAGCACTTCTCGTTTGCCAAGGTGACCAAAATGTTGATCACATCAGAAATTGACTGACCCCACATTGCCAATACAGTGAGACTGGACATTTCAGTGGTCTTTTATTGTGGCCGGGATATGCCCTAAGGTTTTTTTTTAACTTGTTTAAATCATGACAACAGTTACTGTAGGACTACTGACTGGTAAAGGGTTAGCTTTGTCCGAGTAACGGCGTGCTCCTCTTGTTGTAGGGTCACAAAGGACTGCACGGCTCACAAGGACCACCAGGACCAAAAGGTGAAAAGGTACATTGGGACACGATTCGTTCCGCACTCATTACACATTACAGCGCCCAACGGTTGTCGGTTAAGGTAGCCCTTCGAGACGATTGGTCGGAAGTAGGGCGCATCTAATTCACTTGTTAGCGTTCAAGTGTGCAATCCGCCGAGTAAATGGACACTTTTAGTCACGATTGAAGCAATACAAACATTTCTGTACACTGGACAGGATGCAGCACAACACAAACCAGATTAAAACACTTTGAGCCATCTGGATGTGCGCAGTTGTATTGTTGTCAGAAAATAAAAGCAATGCTTGTTGACTAATCAAAATCATACGGTCACATGTGAACTTGATTGACTCCCCCAACCAAAACGTGCAGCCGATGTGATACAAAACATACTTACACAATTGTCCCAGTCACTCTTTTTATTTCTCATTTCGCCACGGTCTTTCACCATTCCTAATTATTTTCTCAATTTTGTCATCATTATTTTTTTAATCCTTTCGTTTGACACATGTAGAACACGACGGATAAAATCCCTCCCGCGTCTGTTATTGTTCAATTAGTGTCATTGAGTTCCAGAGAGAGCGAGACAGTGACTCATCCTTGTGCATTTGAACACTTGGAAAGCACCTGTCCTGTGACGTGGACACGACGATTAAGCCATTTGCCATGCTAGCCTAAGGGGTAATTCTCAATTCCTTTTTTGTTTTTGATGATTTTCCTGTTGCCTTTTAGGGTGGGCAAGGGGAGGACAGCAAGATAGAAGGACCCCCAGGTCGCCAAGGTGATAGAGTGAGTTTTTCTTCTTTGGTTACCGCTGCTCGGCGATTTAGCCATGAGATGTGAACTGTATTAACGCCGTCGGAGGTCGGGGGTTCAAATCTGAGCTTTGGCGTGGAGTCTTTCCTCTGTGTATCGAGGCATCATCCCACATTCCCAAAACATGCATGTTAGGCTCAGAGAAGACTCCAAATTGTTTATCGGTGTGATTGACGTTTTCAAAGAGGAGCTAAAGGGAAGGCACAGCAGCTCGTTCTGATCCTGCTGATCTCACGACAGCTGTGTGTTAAAGGGAACACGTTCCTATGGTGAGAGAGGCGAGCCAAGCAGACAGCTTCACACCATCTCGGCGTTCGAGACGGCTTGTATGAGGGGCTGCGATTTTAAGACCGTGTGCAACGATAAATATTTTACTGTCTGACCCGCTGTGATATGTCGCTGGTTTGTTTGGAGGCGTAGGGGACGTCGCCATCTATTTTATGTTCTCTGAGGGGGAGCTGACCGTACCGCATTTGAGGTTGTTTTTTTATCTGTGCGCCCCATGGCAGGGCCCTCCTGGTAACAGAGGTGATAGAGGAGAATCAGGTGACCCCGGATACAATGTAAGTGAATTTAAGATGACTACATTCCCCCACCACTTATGAAGCCCAACGATTTTAAGCTCTGCATAGTGTCATGTATGACATTTTGCAGGGTCCAGTTGGTCTTGATGGAGAGAGAGGTAAAGCCGGTGCCCAAGGACCTCCTGTAAGTATGCCATCGGTTTGATTTAAAGCCACACCAAAGCTTTGATGTTCCTTTTTTGAAACCATAATGGTCATTTCAGGGACATCCGGGGCCCGGAGGGCAACAAGGACCGAAAGGATCCAAAGGTGAACAAGTAAGGACTTAACTCAGTGTAATGTAGATGACTGCAGGCGCTGTGTGTCGCTCGATTCTAAAAGTCTACCGTGCACTCACATTGGAGTTACACAACGTTAACTCTCTATGATCCAGGGTCAGAAAGGAAAATCTGGGCCGAGAGGAACATCTGGGAGCAAAGGACCACCGGTGAGATAACTGGCAAGAATATAAGACCTTTAGTAACCGTAAAGACAATGACTGAAGTTGTTGGAAATCTTCAAACACAAACTTCACAATAGAGGAAGGGCAATAAATATCCCGGGGTTATAAAATGGAATATCCAGAGGCCCAGACATGACGTGGGAAAACATTTTTAAATGGTTGTAGGCTTAATTCAGGCACATCACTCAATCTATGCCAGCCATTTTAGTTCATCGCAACTGTTGACTGCCAGCCATTTTAGAACCTTTTGACTGATTTATCAAGACCCACAGAATAATCTGTCGATCTATCTTAAATCACTGTTATAGCATGTATAACGGTGACTTTGATGCAAATATTTTTGCTTTCCTGACAGTTAACATCTGAACAGTGGTTTCATTCTATAAATCAGGTCAAAAAAACATTTCGGAATGGCTATTCACAGCTAAGTTTTTATTCAGTGATATACGAGTGGTGTGAGTAACATGGCCGCTAACCAGTCAGTGACTAGTGTGACAAGCTAACGTAGCATTCTTTTTGTCTTGTTCTCTTTCTTGTCAAACCGCATTTACGGTACAGTACTCAAATGCATAAACCGGTCACAGATTATCCAAATTATAGTCCAAGCAAAATAAAAAGAACGTGCTGAAGAAGTAGAAACCTACCAAAATAAAAGCCGTAACAGCACAGCATGGCCTATCAGAAGCTAGCATTTTGCCGATCCATCCGCACGACTACCGGTGGTCATCTCTGCAAAACTGAAACACTTGTGGCACGAAAGTACTTGCGCTCAAAATGTGTACAGTATCTACGTGCTTCCCTGTAACTTCGTCGAGTATTATAAAATAAAGATGTATTGTACTTATTGTTTTTGACAAGGGTACAGAGGGCTCCCCTGGCCCACGAGGTGTTACAGGAAGGGAGGGTCTGGAGGGGCTTCATGGAATGGATGGATTGCCCGGAACAGATGGAAGCAAAGGCACCAAGGTAAGGCAGGTTGTTTGATGAATGAGTTAATAACTTCAACTACGCTTCGTCATTCCTATCTTTGCATTTAGGGGGAGCCGGGAGAAGATGGAGGATTAGGCCTCATGGGGAAACCTGGGCCGCAGGGTAAAAATGGTGAGACGGGTCTCCCTGGATCTCAAGGTTCTTTTGGATCAAAAGTAAGACTGATCTTATTGGCGAAAACAGTGATATGACACGGCTGCTACCAGTGTGTTTGTGGGGCATGTTTACCAGATGTCATATTCGTGTGCTTTAGGGTGAAAGGGGTCTTCCGGGCCAAACTGGGCCCGCAGGAATTAGGGGAACCGTTGGCGGTGAGGGATTGATGGGAAACCAAGGAATGAAGGGCTCCAAAGGGCAACCAGTACGCACAAATACTGCACGTCATTTAGCATCACAGCCTATTTTGGCACAGTTATAAATATTTGTATGACCCATCCTTTAATATTTCAGGGGGACATTGGTGAACAAGGATTTGCAGGGGTGCTAGGTCTGTTTGGACCTAAGGTAGGATTCCATCAAAATCCATCCAGTATTTTTAAATGTCTCATACGTTGACATTACACAATTCGCTTTCTTCTTGAGATGTTCTGCTCCGGTACTAACGAGTCAACTCTACATTTTGCTTTCATTATGTGTGAGTCCATGAATGTAAAGAATTGGTCTCTCTCCCCAGGGACCCCAAGGAGACATGGGCCCAGCGGGGATACAGGGTCCAAAAGGACCAAGAGGACTGATGGTAAGCACATCTGGATATTCTGCCTTCTGCCATTTGAATCCAGAACACAACTCTGCGTAGCGCTGTGTGATATTACGATATATGTATATCGTAGGGTGATATAATCATACGTGATAGAACCCTGGATCATTTCTATCATCATTTTGTGGGGTATTGTGTTAGCTCTGTTGCTACACTTATGTAGCGTCCGAGAAGGTCGCTCAACAACAGCCGCCTTTGTATTACATCATCCTTGTGACGTGACCGATTGACCCCTCAAGCCAACCGTGACAGGAATTTAACCGCTGTAGCGTGGGTTGATTGCTCATGTCTGGAGAGTGGGGTGCAGGTATCACGTGCCAATGAGGCGAGACCGCTGCACTGGGGCTGGCAACCGTTCCGCGGCCCGGCGGTTGGGCCCCACTGCTCGCAATCACTCAAACGCGTCCTTGCTTTCCAGGGTACGGATGGAGCTCTGGGCCCCGTTGGCATCATCGGCCCCAACGGCCATCCTGTACGTACCTGTATAACACATCCTGACTTGACAGTTTTATGGTCCTTGGAGTGACCCCCCCCCCCCCCCCCTGCTTTTTCTCTCGTCAGGGACTACAAGGTGACAAAGGAAGTCGGGGGGACGTGGTGCGTGACAAACTTTTGACAAATCCCTTTCTGTCTGAACTGTGAGTGCTGGCTGGCATGCTTTGCGTGGAGGCTACACACACACGCATGCACGCACGCACACACACGCACACGCACACACACGCACACACACACACACACACACACACACACACACACACACACACACACACACACACACACACACACACGGCGGTCTCGAACGTCCTTTGGCACTTTCTTCTTGTGCACCACCGTTGCAATATCCACAGTGACACTTGGCGCTAATGAAATTCTGCTTCATACCGATCCATTTAATAGCTTTATTGATATGCTTCACATCTAAAAAATGCGCTTACGATGAGAAGGGAGTAATCTCGGAGAAGTGGTTTGAAAAAAAGGGTAGGGCAGATGTTTGTTAAACAGGCGGCGCAAAAATGTTTCAACCTCCATCCTCATTCTATTGTTCTGGAATTGTCTGCCGTCAAGTATTGATCTATTTCATCCTTAACAGGGCTTGCCAGGACCAAGGGTAAGGAATAATAAATCGTCTCAGTCCAAGCAACCCCTGAAAAAAAACAACAATATTTTAAACCCAAACATGTGAACAGGATTTTTTTTTTTTTCCTCAGGGATCTCCCGGTCCTCGTGGCCCACCGGGACCTCCAGTAAGTTCACTTCACTCTACATAGTTTATGTGCATCACTTATTGGACGTTTAGTAATAAGATCGCCTTTTTGCTTTCCCTAGGGTCGCACCAGTTCTACCCTTTCTCTTGTGTGTATTTCTTTTTCTGGTGAATTCAGGTTAAGCCCCAAACCGTGTGTGCTTTGCCTGACGTCTTTGTTTTATTTCTGTAGAGAAACGAGGCACTTGGTGCAACTTTTCAAGTCATCATTGATTCGCATGCTCCACTCAGGCCAGAGGTGAGTTCTGACTGGCAGTTAAGCCTGTGGGGTTTGAACCTTTTATAGGGAACTCATTGAAATAAATGGACATTTGACATTTTAAACGTACCACATTACTATATTATACGATGCAGCTTTTGCAACTTTGTTACGCATCATTATCATGACATCGCACGACTTCCGATATGTGACAATGAGTTTTAATAACTCCATTATCATCGTCACCTTTCTTCATTTATTGGTCGCTATAAATCACACGGTTGAACAACCTTTACGTCCACCCAAAAGAAATTGAACGGCAGTTGTACGGCAACTCCACTCGGACAAACTACCGCGCACAGCCCGAATCTCAAAACTGCCTCTTTGCCCAGTCTGCCGCAGAAGCAACATCACAAATTTTATCATGAAATTATGTGAGTGAGCATGCTTTCCACAAGGCTTAAATAATAGATGATCTTCGATTCGGGTGATGCCATCTTGAAAAAGGTATTTCCCTCAGGTGCTCAACACAATTCAATCATCTGAGGCTGGTAACCTCCAATATTAAAGTGCAGTGGAGATGTAATGAAAACGTTGAGGCAAATAAGTAACAAAGTAATAAAAGGCAGAAACCGGGCAGTAGAATGGTTGTCGACAATTAATATTTCATCGACCAATTGTATCGCAATTGCCAACTTCTCATGTGTTATGTCTCTGAAATACTTTCCCAATGTGTTTAACACATGC
Source organism: Hippocampus guttulatus (assembly GCF_054856545.1). Lineage (NCBI taxonomy): Eukaryota > Metazoa > Chordata > Actinopteri > Syngnathiformes > Syngnathidae > Hippocampus > Hippocampus guttulatus. The sequence continues at coordinate 19,389,889 of NC_141265.1, forward strand.
ACATTATGGCTCAGATTAATTTTGTAAGTGGGCCAATTTCAAGTAAAATGACCAAATGTGGCTGTCTTCCTTGCCCTATTATAAAAAAAACTAACAAAAAAAAGACACATTATAATCTAGGAACATTTTGCTGAGATCTTGACTCAGGGAAGCAAAAGGTTTACTGTTCTATCGTGTGAGTGAGGTGAACCACTGGGCTCTGGTTTGAACCCCCAAACTTTCCAGCCTGTTTTTTGGAATGTGACATATGGGTCAACGTCCTCTTGTGTCTTTTAGATATACGAGTGTATCTTTGTCAACAAATCTGGTTTTCCAAAACACATGAAGCAGAACTGAAAATTCTTATGTTCCTGCAAACATGAACTCAAAATGACAAATGCTGTCGTCTGTTCAAAGCTGAATTACCACAATATGGACCTTCCCATGCTGGACCAGGGAACGGAGATCTTCAGGACTCTGGAGCATCTCAGCTCTCTAATCCACAGTCTAAAGAACCCACTAGGGAAGCGCAACAATCCAGCTCGCATCTGCCGAGACCTCTACAACTGCGAGCAAAGGATGTACGACGGTAGGGTCCCAAATAGCCGGACAGATGCTTACGCTGGTGCATAGTTTTTGTTTGTTTTTTTTGCAGAAACAATCTGCTGCTGCTTTTCCAGGCACTTACTGGATCGATCCAAACCTGGGCTGCGATGCTGACACCATCGAGGTCACGTGCAACTTCACTGCTGGAGGACAGACATGCTTGAAACCCGTCACCGTCTCCAAGGTTGGATCAGCAAATGCGTGCCTAAAAGTCAATGCATGGCAGGGTGTTTTTTTTTCCTGGCTCAAACTGTCGCAGAATCTGAGAAGAGAATGCTGATTTACCTTCCAGGTGGAGATGGCGGTCGGTCGCATCCAGATGAACTTCATCCACCTTTTGAGTAGCGAGGCTGTGCAACACATCACGGTCCACTGCTTTAACACGCCTGTTTGGGCAGCAGGACCTTCCTTGCAGCACTACAGCCAGGCCGTGAGCTTCAAGACCTGGACAGGGGAGAAGATCCGAGCAGGCGATCTTCTGGAACCACTTGTGCCCAGAGACGACTGCTGGGTAGGCGCACACTCCACTCTCTGCTTTATGTGAAATGAATCAGATTTTTTTTCTTGTAATAAATCGCTTGTGTTTGTTAAAAGATACATTGGAAGAGGGCCTTGAAAAAAAAATCACTTATTCAATTGCAATCACAATATTGAGGAAAGAAAAGCCACAATTAGATTAGCTTTCAAAATCATTCGTCCTGAGTAGATTGAGAGAAAACAGAATAGAGGGGTGGAGCCACCAGTTATGCAATGTCAGATGGGACACGTACTGCATGACCCCAAGGCACATTTCTTTTCTTTTTGCCATACGAGAATAAAGTGCAATTGCACATCCACTACAGTAGGTGGCAGTGGCACTCTCATTATCAGATTGTGCACAGGGAGTACAAAACAATGCTAAAGTTATTCAGCAGATTTGTATTTTTTTTCCCTACTTATAACCTTTTGATTGACAAACGGTGGGGCGGGCGTGACAAAATAATTTCGAAGTACTGGCATATTAAAGGCAGATGACAACAGTTAAGTGTTGAAGTTTCTGCGATTCAAATTTTTTTGGGCTGATATTTTCCCTTTTACTGAAAATAAATATTGGTTTTAAATATCAGTTATCAGCCTCCTTGGCTGCTAATAATCGGTATCAGACATATCGGCCGAGTGTGGAAGACTATGGAGAGTTTACCCCCTGAGCAGATGTATACCTTCTACACAACTAAAATAAACTTGACCGGGAGGAACAAAGAAAGCGATTTAGGGAACTGAAACCCAGACAGAAAACTGTCGTCTTGTTCCAAACTCCATCGCAGAAATTAGCTATTTCTATATTTTGAATGCAGATCGTCGGCTGTCATTTCATCTTTAACTTGTAACGCATTTCCGGAAAAGCAACTTTTAGATCAAACCAAAACCTTTGCAGAAATATGGAGGCAAATGCTTTTCACTGACTGGACCATGACGGAATCTATTTTTTTGACACAATGTTCCCAGATCAAGGACGGCCGCTGGCGTCAGACCCACTTTGTGTTTCAGACTCAGGAGCCCAATTTACTCCCCATCGTGGAAGTATCCAACTTGCCGACCACAGAACCTGGATCACGTTATCACCTTGAGGTTGGACCCGTTTGCTTCTTATAAAATCTCAGTATAGGCCAGCCCCCCTCCAACTCCTGAGTGGGGTGACCTGACGGACAGTTTCGGACTGCAAGGAACCCCGATTACGCTCCTGAAACTATGCTTGGACTGCAGAAACAGAGGCGGGAACATATAAGACTTCTGGCACTGATCCGCCTTTGGAATAAAAACCTTTCTTCTCCAGTGACTTGCCGCAAGCTTTGAATTGCCCTGGATGGAAGGAAAACGATAAGAACATTTCATTGTTTTGGCGCTATCAAACTCTGGTTGTACAGAAATAATGAAGGTCCATTTATAAATGCGCTAATGTATTATTTATAACTATGTATATGCTGTATATTGTGATATAAAGTGCAATAGCTGTGACTGCGCGCATCTTATCACTCATTCGGATGTCTTCGCACAAGCACGTGAGAAGATACTACCTCGTTCGGCACGTCTGAGAGGTCCTGATTCGGGTGCGCTCACTGGACACAACATTAGGGACACTTGCGCAATCTAATGAGATCAGGAACATTCTCCACTGCGCTCGGTGAAACGCAGCGCAGTGCGACGTCACTGGCAAAGGACAACTTAATAAACGCGGTGCTGATCAAAATCCGATTCAAACGGAATGGTGTCATCTTTGTAAAGGCAAATGTTTTGCTCTCATTCGTTTTGGGTGCTGTGAAAATTTGTCACGTTCGTGGCGTTGTTTTTCTAAAACTGGCGAATCAAAATGTATGCACTTATTTGTGATTCATTTATCTCAATCAAGACTTGAGTTATTGTAAATTGTGAACTTAAAATGTTAGTAAACACTCTGACGCCGATTTATTTATTTTTTTCATGCCATTGTCTAATTGCTCGACTGAATGGAATAACAATTCAATACACCTGTTTGAAAAATACAACGAAAATTGAGAATGACTTCACGTTAGACTGTGCAAGTGTACCGAACCTGGTGCTGCAACTATCCTGTACTCATTGGGAATACAACACAAAATATGCTCGCCGGCCACATTTTGGTCAATAAATTTTATTTTGTCAAGCTACCGTGATCATTTTTTATATTTAGCACCGTGAAATTGTTCTGTTCAATGTGGAAAAACTCAACTCATATTTGTGAAAAATATCTGTGAGGTACTTTCTTATCTACTAATTCTACCTTCTACCGTCAACGTTTATCGTGGGCACATAGCATGGCGGCCCCCGTCGATGGGGAGGTTGACTCCGGTGATGAAAGTGGCGGCATCCGATGCCAGGAAGGCGATGCTGTGGGCCACCTCGTCCACTTCGCCCGGTCGGCCGAGCGCGTGAGTCTGCTTGCACTTTTCTAGGAACTAAAAGGAGGAAAAAAAGAAAACAAGAACTACACCATGTACCACCTATAAAGATACATACTGGTATATCTCCAAGTACCGCATGATCAATAATATATTAGGTTTTGCGTTTGCATACAAACGGAATCAAAAAAGTGTTTACAAACAAACATCTCTTCAAGAACACATAAATGTATTGCACTTACCAAGTGAAATGCAACTGAACTGCACAGATTTTTTTGTGTACCACTAGAGGGCGCCCACCGTTCCAGGTTCACTGGCATGCAGATAAATCCCAAACACACCAGGCCACTGAGGCTACTTGAGCCCAGACAGTTAAAATAAACTGGTAACATGTTATTTAACTTCCAAATTGTCCTCATTTCAAGTGGATATTTCCCAATGTCAAGTGAATTAATCGTCATCATTTTTTATTTATTTTTTGCTCTTTCTTCCATAATTATTCCTGTGCAATTTGATGCAAGTAAATGCTGTTGGTGATAGGCTGAGAAAACTCTTTGAAAGCTTGTTTGATAGCAGGAAAAATAAAGCAAAACCCAGAAGGGGAAAAAACAAAAAGCTACCTTGTCTCTCCCTCACACGTGCTCACTCCTCCTGCACCTTCCTTCTTTTGTCCATGTGTATACAATATAACTGTAAAAAGTTACATATACAGCACATGCTCATGTTTGTACCTGAGCATATTGCTCCTCATTCAATCCTGCCCTCTTGTGCACTTCTGTCACGATCACACCGGGACTGTGGAATTAAAACACACAATGGCTCAAAAGTGTCCCCTGGAGCACTTTAGAAGGCCACAAGGTCATGAAACATACCACACGGAGTTGACTCGAACTTGCTTCGACGCTAGTTCTGAAATGAAAAGCACTTCCATGATTCCTCTTTTTTTTTCCTAATGAAAAGAGCATTGTAAGATAAAACTGCTGACTCACCCAGCGCGACACAGCAAGTGAATTGGTCAATGGCCGATTTGGACATACAATAGGCCAGAACACCAGGGAACTACAATGACAACAGACTGCAAAGATTGTACCAGATGCTTTTAACCTGCACAGTTATTTTCATGCTCTTTGGACACTTCATTAGGAACACCAGCAATATGTATTGTGTCTATGCATGCAGTGTATGCGTGTGTGTGTGTGTGTGTGTGTGTGTGTGTGTGTGTGTGTGTGTGTGTGTGTGTGTGTGAATGATCTCATTAGATCGTGTGACAAATGAAGTGGCCATTGAATTCATAACAATGACAATTTTATGAATATCTGTACCGATCTCTGTCCATTGATGCTGGACACATTGACGATGGAGCCTTTGGTCTTGACCAGGTGAGGCACACAGAGCTGGGTCAGGTGGTACGCAGATCTGGAAAGCAAGTACCGCCGAGTACTAACAGTGTAAGCAACATGAGTGCGTCTCCACGACGACGCTCACCTGACATTGATGTTCATGACCCTGTCGTACGTCGCCAGGTCTGACGTTTCGATGCCGCCTAAGGCCAGTATACCGGCGCTGTTCACTAGGACGTCCAGCCGGCCAAAATACGCCACAACTTCCTCCACCGTCCTCCTCACTGTGTCCTCGTCTGTCAGGTCACCGGGCACAAGCAAGGGCTGCTCAAAACATGAGTAGAAGGAAGCTATGCTTAACGACTTTTAACAAATGGCATCCGTATTTGTACACATCAATAACACCTCAGTTCCTCCAGCATACTCTGTGCACTCCTTGGCCACTTTCTTCAGACTCTCCACATCTCTGCCATTGAGAGCCAGCGCAGCTCCCAATTTAGCAAACAGGACGGCCGTACCTGCCCCGATACCTGAACTGGCACCCGTGATCAGGGTCACTTTTCCCTTCAGGGAAGACACCTAAAAGAGACATGACACGGCTATAAAAAAGAAAAAAAGATAATATGATTATATTTACTCGCGCCCCTTGTGAGGATAAACTGGATCGGAAAATGGATGGATGGATGAATGGATGGACATTTAGCCAGACAACATAACAGCACTGACAGTAATACAGTACATTCTTTATCCTCAGTGAAGAATGACGAGTAAGGGTGTCATACTGATGAACTGAGAGTAGAAATATCTTAATGACCAGTTTGTCTGTCTGTCTGTCTTATACTGTGGCCAAGGTGAGCACCCCAGAAAGAGCAGGACTATGGTCATTGAATTGGTGCAGTGTGACCAAAACTGTTTCATCCCTTTGAACGGTTGAGGACTTCTCCTTCCCATTTCACAACACGGACGAGTACATTACAGACAGTCATATGGAGGGTTCTGGCGGTCACAGTGTTTGAAGACTTTAATTTCTCTACTTTTAGTCATACAGAATTCATAAAGTACGGTCCAGAAAATAACATAGACGATGATGATAAGATAATCTAAGATATTTATTTTTCCCACACTGGGGAAATTTGCAATCAGTGCTGACATGATTTGACCAAATAAAAACACAGACATTTATGAAGCAGTATTTTTTTTTTCTTTGAACTTGTCTAAGGTCATCCATAAATTGCAATTGAGAATTCCACATTTTTGGGGGCGACCCTAAAAGCAACACAGAAACCACATGACAGAGGCGGTCATATTGTAATACCACTAATTTATATCGTTTTGAATGTGAATGACGAAGAACTGAATACAAGTCGTCAGTAACAAGAGGATGCTCACGGTTTTTTTAAGAGTCCTATTCGGGGGAAAAAATCCACCAATTTCACCAGAGTTATAGAGCTGCGCTTCGTTGTTTTTCTCCAAGAATGAAATAAAATCGATTATATTCTACCATGTTAGAGTAGAGTCCATGCCCCTTGGATCCAACAAAAGGGAGAAGCGAAGCGTAACTTACTTTATATGCGTCACCTGATGCCATTTGCGTTTAAAAAGTCAACCTGTAAAATTTCACTGACGTGTTCACATGTAACTCATAACCAGTAGTGATGTGTCGTTCGCGAACGAGCTCTTAGAGCCGGCTCTTAGAAGTGAACGATGGGACCCGGCTCCTCATTGGGAGCCGGTCCGAATAGGAGCTGACTTTTTTTTTTCTCCTGTTTTTTCCCCCCTTCGGTTAAAGCCGCACGTGATTGGTCAAGATCCGTGGTAGAAGAGGAAGGGGAGGGTTTTAGACACACACACACGCACACGCTGCAGTTTAGAGAAGGGGGAGGGGTTAGAGAAGAGACACACAGCAGCACACTGAGCAGCACGCAAACAAGACAAACGAGGAGACGAGAGAGTTAGTGAACGAAAAAAACAACACGGTGGAAAGCGGAAAGGTGAGAAAATGGATAGGAAACGCAGTGAAATTTGGACTCATTTCAATTTAATTGATAGTTCAAAGGCAGCGTGTAGACTGTGCAAGGTTAAAATATCCCATCGATCAGGCTCCACAAATAACCTGCACAGGCACATCAGAAAAGTCCACCCATCAGTACAATTTGAAGAGAAAAGACAAGCAAGGGAACCAGCTATTAATGAAGGTGCTAGTGTGTCTGCAACTGTTGCTGCTCCTGCAATGTCACAACTGCCTAGATGTACAACCCAGAGCTCTATGAGCCACTTTATGCAAAAAGCTATAAACCAGCAAAACAGAACACAATTGACGAGGAACTGGGTATTATGATTGCAAGTGATTTTCAGCCATTTTGTGTTGGCTGTGTGTTGTCGCAACATCTGTCCCCTCAGAGAGAATCTTCTCCAAAACAGGGCAAATATTAACAGAGAGGAGAAACAGGATCAACCCCTCAAAGCTGAAGCACTTGGTTTTTCTTCATGCCAATCTTCGCGAAAGACAAGTTAAAACTTTTACCTGGGTGCTGCTTTCTTCTTTTTGTTTTACAAATTTTAACTTATAATTTGTTGTGTGGTATTCAAAGCTTACTTATGTTGTTTTACTGTAAATAGTTAAAAGCTTATAAATATACACATTCAGAGATTGGAACTTTTTGTTGACCTTGTTTTGATATGGGTCTTTGTACTTTGTTTTTATTTTTGTAGCACTCCATGTTGTACTCCATGTTGGGTATGTTCAGAAGAATATACATAAAGCCATATAAATAATAAATATTTGATATACTGTCTATTTTTTGCATTAGTAATTCATTTTACGCATAATATTACGTTATTTTTGGTAGTAAATTAATTTAAGCAACAAAAAAACTGAGGAGCCATTCGGGAGCCGAAAGTGCCGGATCTTTTTAGGGAGCCGAGCCAAAAGAGCCGGCTCTTTTTAGGGAGCCGAGCCAAAAGAGCCGGCTCTCTAAAAGGAGCCGGAATTCCCATCACTAATAACCAGAGCCACACGCAGAGATTTCCGGGTGGGTCCCATGCTCGACCTGTGATTGGTTTAACAGAAGTGACGTCAATAACGATACAAAATACTGTCCTAGTTCTCATCAAACAATATTGTGCATTGCTGCATACCAATTAAAATGACGGTATTATTAATTTTAAAAAGATGGTAATAAAAAAACTTTAAAACATACCCATGTGACATTTTTATTTAACGTTTTTTGAATGAATAAAAATGCACAAGTGGAATAAGAAACGTTTTGCTTTCTTATAGCTAACAGTTCTTTTTGGCTAAAGCTAACTGTGAGGTACATATGCTAATAAAATGTTTGCGGTGTTATATTATTTTTATTATTATTATTTTAACTGGATGTGCAGCATGATTCCAATTCAATATAATTTGCTCTGAAAAAACGAAATGCTTGAAGAATAAAGAAAAAGCCCCCTGAACATTCTTCTCACAGTCGTCCATATACAATAATCACGCTTGCCAAAACATTAGGTACCCCTACAGTTCTGAATTGATCATTTATAATGCACAATCCCAAATGTGCGACTATATCTAATTATACACTCATGGTTAGATTTCTCTTGGACTCATAGCATGGCGGCCCCCGTCGATGGGGAGGTTAACTCCGGTAATGAAACTAGCAGCGTCCGATGCCAGGAAGGCGATGCCGTGTGCCACCTCGTCCACTTCACCTGGTCGGCCAAGTGCGTGAGTCTGCTTGGACTTTTCAAGGAACTAAAAGGACAAAACAAAAGAGACCATTCAAAACAAGCTACTGATTTAAAGTTGTGTCCATACACACCAGGCTATAACTGAGGTCAGAATATTGAGTGGAACGCCCCCTCCCCAATGGGTTCTGTGACACTGATTGACTTCCAAACTGCTATAATATCAAAACGACTGTTATACAAGAGGTTAAACACAGAATAATAAATCTAAAATGAAGTAACACTCGATAAAACTAATTTTGATATTGCTTCTACGCCAAATTGTTCCACCTTGGAGGATCCTCGAGTCTGTTCAAGCAAGGGACAGGCAAGTGTCAATGTTGCTTTACCATTGCATTCTCCTTCACATCCATTCCTGCTCTCTTGAAAATGTCTGTGACGATCACACCAGGGCTGCGGAAATAAAACACACCACGGTTTAAAAAGTGTCCTCTGCAGCTATTTGGATGAACATGAGGTCATTGAACATACCACACAGAGTTGACTCGAACTTGCTTTGGTGCCAGTTCTGAAATTAAAAGCATGTCAAGTACATTTTTTTTTGTTGTGCATCTTTAGATGAAACTACTGACTCACCCAGAGCTACACAGCGAGTGAATTGGTCAAGGGCACACTTGGACATACAATAGGCCAGGTTGTCCGGAAACTACAAAGACAACAGTTTGAAACATTTCCTGAGGAGGGATGTCCAACGTCCAACTCGGTGATCATTTGCGGCTGTTTATTTGATTATAATACACAGATAGACTATATATATTATTACATGTTAGCTCATATGATCTTAAGCTAACATATAATTATATAGGTATCTTCTGTGGTAAAGTCATTTGAAGCGCTGCAGTTTCTTTGATTTAACAGAATAGGGTGCAAAGGGTAAACTCTTTGTTTCAGGCGTCAAACTGACTTTTTAAACCCGTGGATCCTATGGAACCTACAGTACAGTACTTCACAAATGCTAAGCCAGAGGATTTTTTTTTTAAATATTCATCTATAAACTCTATTGGATTAGTTTGAGAATGTTAAAAAAAAAAAAAGTAAAGCATATCTAACTGGCCCCTGCAACTTGATCCACCTGTTGAGTTCATCCGCGAACACTCCTTGATAGCTCAATGAATAAACATTTGAGGCAGTCAAGCGTTGTTGCAGAACTACATTTCTGAGATGTATCTTGAGCAGCCACCATTGTGGTGTGTGACTGTAACTCCTGTGAAGGTGACCAAAAGCTCATTCCTCACAAATTCACTCTTTTTTCTCCTTTTTACCTATCATTCGAGGAAAAGCAATGTTTTGTCCTCTTTCTAAAATGCCCTAATTGGGCACTAAAGTCCTGTCAAAATAGTAATTGGTGCACCAAAATATGATGAAGTGATACTGAGGAGGCACATGTGCACTTAGGCTGTGCTTTGTCTAAACTCCAATCATCTGTGAGCCATTTATTTTGAAACGTAAAACTGTAAAGATGAGATTGAAACGATTTTGGATGAATTTTGAGATCACAGTTTGTGGTGTACTTATGGTTGAAATTATTCTAATCATATTTCTAGGAAGCACTTGTCATGGCGGGGATCGGTTGCTAGTGGGGACCTGCAATTGGTTACTGTAATCGGCAGCCACATGAATCATAATCCAATCGAATCGCGATGTGGCTAAAGACTCCCACCCCCTGGGAATGTCCATACCGATCTGCATCCAGCGACGCTGGATACGTTGACAATGCAGCCTTTGGTCTTGATCAGGTGAGGCACACAGAGTTGGGTCAGTTGGTAGACAGATCTAGAAAACGAGTCCCAATTGAAACGACCTCCAACAGTGTATCCGGCATGAGTGCGTCTCCGTGACGACGCTCACCTGACATTAATGTTCATGACCCTGTCGTACGTCGCCAGGTCTGACGTCTCGATGCCGCCGAAGGCCAGGATGCCGGCGTTGTTCACCAGGACGTCCAGCCGGCCGAAGCGCGCGATAACTTCCTCCACCGTCTTCTTCACTGTGTCCTCGTCTGTAAGGTCACCGGGCACAAGCAGATGCTGCACGGTGGACGCAAAGCATAAGTAACGACTCTTAAGACCTTACTGACATGCTGTTTAAAAAAACAAACAAACAAAAAAAAAAAACGGATGAAGTCAAAATTTTAAGTTGAGGGATTCAAAAGACATTTCAAGTTATGCTAATGTGTAAATTGGCTTTCCCACATTTTCAACAAAGAAATGAGACTTGACAGAACAAATCAGCCCTTGCTTTTTCCCACTTTAAAGATATTATTACATACAACTCAGCAATTTGCTTCCCTTGTCCTAAATTGCCATGAATGTCAATAATTTATATTTCAAAGTTGTTCCAACTGAAATTACTGTTTTATCTGCCCCCCAAAAAATACAAGTTGTGTTTTGAACAGTGCGGACACCTGTAGCGAACACATCAGTACCTGAGTTCCACCCCCACACTCTGTACACTCTTTGGCCACTTTCGTCAGATTCTCTACATCTCTGCCATTGAGTGCCAGGACAGCTCCCAGTTTCGCAAACAGGACGGCCGTACCTGCACCGATACCCGAGCTGGCACCCGTGATCAGGGTCACTTTTCCCTTCAGGGAAGACGCCTGAAACAGACATGACACAGCTGAACTTCAAAACGATATATAAATTGCAATCTAGGAAATGACTTAATGCTTCTGAAAGGGCGCGAAGCAAGTCAAAGCAACTTTATTTATGTAGCACACTTCATACACAAGGCAACCAATGTGCTTCACACAACAGCGAAAAGCATTTACAAACAGAACAATTGAAGACAACAGCAGCTTATTAAAATGACTTCCAAAAAAAAGTGACGCTGACCACATTCAAGCACAACCAAAAGATTTCAAGACATTTCAAAGCAGAGCACATAAACGGAGAGTGAAATTGATTTTTAAAATGCTTCAGACCATTCACAGGAATGTGTGTGTGTGTGTGTGTTGGGGGAGGGGGGCTCGATTATAAAGACTGAGCAAATACGCACATTATTTGAGATGCAAAGCATTGCTGTCAAATTGTCCGTTGACATATGGTAGATTTTTTTCATTTTGAAATGGGTCCACGCACCGCGTGAGAAGTGTGTGACTGTCATGCTGCGTCTCAACAGACATTGATCAAATCAGTGGAGGAAGGCTTGACTTTGTCTTTTCCAGTGCAGAATGGCCTGGCTGCAGTAATTCAGACGAGCAGACGTTTCGCAGTTCATAGTGTGGCCAAGTTGACCCTTTGAGTTTTTTATTAACTCATGTGCCCTCTCTACATCATGCTTGTAATAGACTTTAAGCTAAACAAAACACTCAGTGGAAAGGATCAGAAAAAATAAACTTACCGGTACTCTTAAAGCGTCACTTGAGGCCGACATTCCACTAACTTGCATCAAGTGTCCGGATTTCACGCTGCCAGTGTATAAAAAGCCTGAGAGGCATGGGTGGGGCTACGTGGGGGCCATTTGGTAACTGTTGCGTTTTCCTCCCAATTTCACATCGATGTAGCATTCTGAGATCCATTGGATGCTATGCCATAAGCTTCTTTTTTTTTTTAATTAGCTGCATATTTTTTAACAATGACCTCAATGAAAATTCACATCTTTTAGTTGAAATCAATCACAATGATTACTGTCACACCATCAGAACCAAACAACATAACTGAGAAGTCATTGTTTATCGTACCATCCACAGTCATGGCTTTATGAAACAAACTGCAAGTATAGCAGTCTTGCACACGCACTCATAATACAAAAGCAGGAACAAACCGAAGTAAGAAGCAACATAAAGGATAAAGATCTTTTTCTGTCATTGTGCTTTTCAGATATGATTGGAATGAATGAGCCATTGGTTGCATAATGCAAAAAATTGAAAAATGATTGTGTGCAAATGAGCGCATGAGATAGTAAACAAATGCAAAACAACACTAAAGAAAATTGTATTAAATACTACATTAAGCTCAGCAAACCTTTTTTTTTTTTTATAAAGTTGTTCGCCATGCTCACACGCCTGCGCAGCACCTCACTCTGGTATTGTGTCACCCTGGCCACGCCCACCCAAAAATTATTTTGCCACACCTACTTGTGAGTGCATATATAGAGAAGTAGAAAACTAGAACTAGACACAGATTGGGTGGATCTCAGGAGTTTTTCTGTTTTAATAACAAACATTGAACAAGTGCATCATAAGCGGACAAAGGCCACGTGGTAGAAGACACATGCTCAATGGAAAGTTATGAAAAACGGAACCTATCCGTGTTGAATTTGAGCAATGAAGTGAGAAATATTGGTGGTTAAAAAAAAAAAAAAACGTTCAAACATACAGTTTATGAATTACAACATGAATGGGGGGAATACTGATTTACCATGTTCTTTTCTAAACAATGTAATCCTCACAATTGACACTTTTGAGACTTTTTATTTTTGTTGTTTTTTTAACACACCGACAAAAGCATTTGGGCATCACGATGACATTTTCTAACCGGCAAAAGGGTTGGCGTGAATGGTGACGTCTTTAATGCGAGTTTCGGTCAACGGTTGGAATGTCTTCTCATGCACAGGGAGTTTCTCCAGTTCATCCAGTGCTTCCAAGCCATCAATAATTCTAGGGAAAACGAAAAATAAATGATCTGGCATTCTTTGAATAGATTAAGGATTTTTTTTTTGCATTGAGACTTTAACATACCGGTACTTCACAGTAAAATTTGCTTTTGTACACAGTTATAAGTTTAAGTAGTGCCATTAGGTACTGTGCGTACTTTCCAAAGACGGTATATTTCATGTCCAAATGAGGCTGTTTGGCGTAGGTGAAGAAAAACTGGGAGCCGTTTGTGTTTGGACCATTGTTTGCCATGGAGACCACTCCTCTCACATTATGCTGAAAAAAAAGAAGAGGATTTTACCAAACATTGCTCATCGCCAAAAGAACACCAAACCTTCAGTCAAGCACAGCGGGGGGCAGCATCAAGCTTTGGGTTGTTTTTATTCAGCCAAAACTGGAAACTCAGTCAAGTAAGAGCGGATTGTGAACAGTTTGAAATGCCAATCAGTGTTAGCACAAAATTTCTTTCCACTGTTATTACACGAAAAGAAAAATGGCAAAGAAACACAGAGACAAAATAAGCTGGCTGAAATTAGGTCGACTGAACTGCGAGGAAAGTCAGTGTGAAAATTTAGGGTAGAACACCAAATTGCATCCTCTCCAAGGCATCTGACCTTCCAAGTTCTTATGCAAGTGAAAATTTGAAAAAGAGAAGAAAAAAGGGGCCCTCTTACTTTTAAATGTTCGCTGAACTCATCTTCAAACTTGCGCCCCCATATGCTTGTTCCTCCTTTACCAGTGCCTGTGTGATTTTGCATGCAGAACAAATCACAAAAAGGCCACGGCAACAGTGACATTGTAAACAATCACTCCAATGTAGTTTCCTACCTGTCGGGTCTCCAGTTTGCACCATGAAGCCTTTAATGTTTCGGTGGAAGATGCATCCTTTGTAGAAGCCGCTGGCACACAGGGCGAGGAAGTTCTAAAATGAAAAACATTTCCATTCACATATTTATGGAGTTCGGCATGTTTGGGGAATGTGGGATGGGAGAAAGAACATGCAAACTCCACATCTAAAGGATGGCGAAAAGATTCGAATCTGGAACTTCAGAACTGTTACATTTATACCTCTCTGACGGTGTCACTTAAACTTGGTTTTCAAATCCACTTTTACACTCGGTCTCCTGCCCTTTTCAGTTGAAACACAACTTAAAAATATCCTTTTCTCTATATATATTACTAGAAAGAACGAATTTCCACGAAATTTCCCCAAGCTGGAAATGCATTGCGAAGAACAATCCGAAAGGGGGAATGGACCTTTTACTTACCTCACATGTTTTCGGTGCGCGTTCACAGAATATTTCGATTTTGATGTCTCCTAAATCGGTGTGAAGTGTAACGGCCTGCACACATACAGACAGACACCAGAGGAGAAAAATACAAGACAAAAAAAAATTAATAAATTTGGCCCGTGAACTACAAACAACCTATTCGTTCTTTGTAAATTACATTCATAAAAAATAAGAAATATAGTATGTACTATTATGACAGGTTTGGAGGCTCTCAAATTAAAAACAAAAAAGTTACCATTTTTAAACGTTTCGACTGTGCATGTGTGTCGACGAAATAAATCCGTGTGGATGTATCTCTTGGACGGATAACGGTTCCGGCAAACCATTTTTGTACAGATAGAACCCGATTTCCGTCCCGACATACGACACTTTCGAGTACAGAAAAGTCAGATTCAGTTACTTAATGTTTTATATTCGAAATAGTTATGCCCTAGGGTAGTTTTCGTAGAGATATTTATTTAAATTATGGTTTCATTCCTGCTTTTGGGGTAAACGACAGACGATAGCAAGTTTCGAATTACGTACAAAAACGTCGCTGACGTATAAACGGAATTTTGTCGTAAACCGAGGACCTCTGTCGTATAAATTGCCTAACATCAACACGGCTACTCCTGAATAATCTTACCGTAGTAAAATGTTTGTGTATTTGGGTATTTTGAAAGATAAAACAACAAAAACACTATTGTAAGAATAATATAAAGGAATACAAGACTGTTTAAAAAAAGGCACGAACGTACGTTGTTTCGAATGTTTCTCAACTTGCCATTGGTTTTAATGCAAACAAAAGGTATGAGTGGTTATGAAAGTCTCATGTCAATTACAATATGAAAAAAATGTAGCTGAGTGGTCTAGCATCATTTTGTCAGTAATCCCAAAGGAACCACCTTGAAATAAATAAATGCATTGTATTGTTGATGCCCTGCCTAGCCCAACCTCGGAAAAGAATGATGGAATCAATTGAATATTCCAGTCATTGGACGAGTCACATTTTTTATTTGCAAAAGACGGTTGATTTTTCATTTCTCTCACCCATCACTCTCATACCAAAACAATTATATTCGTAAATCTCTAAACATAAGCTTGCAAAGTAATGACAGTAATACGATATTCAATCATAAAAAGGAGCATAGCCTACATCACAATGGTTCTCATTCATCAATTACCCCTTTCCAGTTTGCTCCGATTGATGAATTATCAATGCATGACGAAACATTTACCGTACAATACACAGAAATGTTGTTCTGTTTCAGCCGTGATTATATGGAGCCAAGTAGTCTTCCACATTAGCTTTAATAGGTGGTCAAGTGTAAAAAGTATTAGACTCGCAATGAAAACAAACTGCAACAGCATATTAAAAACAAAACGAGCGATTTGGAGTTAAGGCAAGTGGCCTGCACACACAGCTGTTAAAATAGAAACATACCTCCTCATCTTTCGAGTGTGTCTCACTGGTAGATGATCTATGGAATTGTTTTTAATTGACAAAAAGTACATTTGCTCCAGTTTGTCAAAGTAATTGTGCGTATCGAATGAACATCTGCGAGGAAACCTGCAATCAGATATACATAACAGTGACAAAACTCTATTTCCTAGAATGTGTTCATTGGGGTGATTTAGGTTGACCTTGGTACGTAACCTTGTTCTATTACTTTTTAATGTTGACATCGAAAAAAATATACCCCCAAAACGTCCAAGACTCCTACCAGGATTCCCGCCGCTCCCCAGCAGCCGTTTCATTTGTATAAAATTCTCCACTTATGATAAAACAAATGTTACTGATTGTAAATTGTGAGCGGCCAAGGCATTTCATGACTGTTCCTCTGAGGTTTGGTTTTTAAGAATTGTATGTTGGGGCTGCCTCTGGATCAAATACCGATAGGCAACCTTCCCCGCTCGACATGTGGACCCAGCAAGACGTGACTGCACATAATCGTTCAGAGGACTCTCTGGCATGCGTTCAAACACATTTTCTCATATATTAATCGATGTGGCTCACACCTTTCACTCACATTTTTTTCTCAAGATTTTTACAGTATATGCTGACACTAGGGGCATAAAACAGTAAATCCAGGTGACATGAGCTGGCGCACATCCTTTTTTTTGATTCAAACTTAAATGATTGTCAACTTTACAGCGCACTTGTAAGGTTGTAAATAGACGCAACATAAAACATGATATAACGAGCGTAACGTTCCAATATTTTGCTGAGCTTCATAAAGTCCTTGTCGGCGATGCTGAAACGAAGTCCACTGGTTTGGATACGATAGTATTTCTTAATACAAAACAAAGACCATGCAGGGTCACCTTGGCATCTCAGTGGCTTGATGACAGGACGACACGTTTAAGAATACAGAAGAATGTCCTCTTTAGTGCTTGTGAATTATTAAATTAAAAAATGCTCAGTAGAGTTGGCCTATTGTTTTGCATACTTAAAATTCTCCACCATCATTGAGATGCATAAAATGTAAACAAACATCACAATGGCACTGCTTCTCCAATTTCCCTTTGGGATCAATAAAGTGTTTTTGTGTTATTGCTAAATAGCCTGATGAGGGAGTCGGAGTGCATGTCCAAAGAAAAAAAAAATCAGTTGGGACGCTATGCACTAAAAGAACAAAAATGGTGGCAAACTGAGTGAATACTTCCCGTTCCCTATTCGCTGTACATGACGCCGTCCCATCTCGGGTTTGGGGCGGTCGCTTCTGCGACTGGCCTCCCGGTTAGCTATTAACTCTCGGCTACGCTCAAATTTGCTCTTTGTCCGTCCTCCACAATTGTTCTTTGACTTCCGTGGGAAGCGTGTTGAAGAGGTCCTCCTCCACAATCAGACCAGTTCTCTTCAGCTGCCGGCACTCTGCCAGCTCCACGGGCAGACACTCCAGACGGTTGCCTCTCAGCTCGAGTTGCGTCAGTCCGCTCAGCTCGCCGAAGCGCGACGGCAGGGACTGCAGGCAGTTGTTGCCCAGGTTCAAGGTGCGCAGTTTCTTGCACTGGAACAGCTCATTGGGGAGGCTCTCGATCTGCACGTGAGGGTGGTTGGAAGAGGAAAACGTTACCATTTGAAGGTAAAACCAGGTTAAATCTCTTTGCATACCTGGTTTTAACCGTAGGTAAAAGCTGGACGACCGATTTGCTTCGTAACGATTGTGACATAACTACCAATGAATGAAAGAAACCATCGCGACAAACGGTGCTGGGTGTTGACATCATCTGCAAATCAGCCTCACAAACGAGCTTGAAAACGGCGCCCCATGGTAACGCAGCAGGTTTTAAAATGGCACTCACGTTATTCTATCAAGTACCGTATTTTCCACACTAAAAGGTGCACTGGATTATTGAATAAATGACAACAGCTAAAATAGTTTAGCTGTTGAGTGGCGTTGCTACAGAACGATCAAATGTCAGTAACACTTATTTAATAAAGCATAACATTGACTCGTTAACGTTGAACTCTCTTGCCACTGCTCTCTTTCCGTGTTCAGCTGCGTAACCCGATCGCATTATAACCATACACAAGGCGCATCGCATCGGCTTTTAAGGCGCGCTGTGAGCTTTTAAGAAAATGGAAGGCTTTTCGGTGAGCAGTACCAAAATACGGTACCAAAGAAGCCCAAACAGTTTTTTTAGTTCCAATTTAATCCCGTTCAATGAAAATGAAACGACGGAATCTAACCGCGGCATGGCGGGTTCAACGGCGGCTCGTGTACTCACTCTATTGGCAGTTACGGCGAGGTACTGAAGGTTCTGCAGGGAGCCGATGTCCGCCGGGATATTGGTTAAGTTGTTGTGGCTCAGGTCCAGAAAGCGAAGCTTGCGACAATAAAACAACTGGCCGGGAATCTTCTCAATCTTATTTCGGTTCAGGTACAGCTTCTCTAAATTGATCAGCGTGCCAATCTGAATGGGAATGTAGGCAATCTGATTGTACCAGAGTTTAAGGCAGACCAGCCTGTGCAGGTGCTGGAAGCTGATGATCTCCTCGATGGTCTTCAGGTTGTTGTCCTTCAAGTCGATCTCCTGCAAATTGTGCAAGCTGAAGATGGAGTGGGGTATGCGCTCCAGGTCGCAGCGGATCAGCTCCAGTTCCGTCAGGTTGACCATTTTCTTCAGGCTGTTGAGCACCATCAGCTTGGTGCCTTCGTTGTTGACGGAGAGCTTCTGGAGGTGCATGCCCACGTCGGTCACCACCTGCGGCAGCTTGGTGAGATTGCTCTTCAAACGCAGGACCTTGAGCCTTTTCAGCTCCCGCAGCCCATCGATGACGATGTAGCGGTTGTTCTCCGCGCTGAGATTCCCGGTGAGATGAAGCTCGCTAAGATTCTTCAAACTGTAAATCCATAAAGGGATCTCTTTGATATCTGTGAACTTGATGTGCAGCGACTTCAAGTTCTCCCGCAGAAAGGCCAACGCCGGCGCCTCAATTTTCGCCGGGGTGTGGTAGAGCCACATCTCCCGCAGGTTGACGAGCTGAGCGATGATGGGCGGGATGGTCACGTCCGGTATGAGCTCCAGTTTGAGAACCTCCAGCTCCATCAGGTCAAACACGGTGTCCGGAATGCCGCTGAGCATGAAAAGGTGCAGCTCCAGCTTCTCTTGAGAGTTCTTGGTGATCCTCTGCCTGAGCTTGTCCAGGGTCCACTCGTTGTTGAGGTTGAGCTGCCTCAGTTTGTTCTCGCTCACCTCCGAGAGGAAGACGGCAAAGCGCTTGGAGTAGAGCGGGTCGTACTGATCGATCATGTGCAGCATGAAGGCAAAGTCGTTCTTGACGTCGGGTATGTCGCTGTAGCTGCTCTCTTCTCGGATCGACTCGAAGGAATACCTCTTGAGGGAGCGCCGCAGCATCCAGCACAGCGTGTACATGCAGATGAAGCCGTACACCACCACCAAGCTAATGTAGAAACAGGCCAGGATCTTAAAGAGCGTCGCCAGCGGATGAGCGCAGCGATACACGCTGTAGCCCGTCAGACTCTCGATATCCACGTTGCAGTCCACGCTGAACTTGATATCGTTCACATAGTAGCCGGTGTAGCAGATGATCAAAATGAATTTGACCACCTTGATCATCGTCTGACGGATGTACAGCCGGTACACGATGTCCCCTTCTTCCACGTGGATTCGGAACTTCTTGACTTTCTCGAAGAGCGCTTTGGCTTGCTCGCCTTCCTTCTTATCCAAAACGCCCGTCTCCGTTCGATCGACGATGCCCTGCTCCAGGCGCGTCTTTGTCCTCTGGAGCATGGGCACGCTGGCTTCCACGTCTTCACTGATGACCGACTCCTTGTGCTCCATGGAGCCGTTCATTTTCATGGGTTTCGGATCGCTTTCTTCCACCACCGTCTCGGACAGAGCCCTGGTGGTCCACGGCGAGTCGAAGCACTTGAGTAAGATGGACACAAAGTGCTCCAGTTTGGAGCTAGTGCGGGGAAACTTGAACCAAAAGTTGCTACAGGCCAAGAAAATAAGGGTATGGAGTAGAACCAGGTAGGGGAAATACTTGGCAAACCAGTGTAATCGAGTCTCGTAGCACACGGCGTCGACGTAGTTGTACTGGTGGCGGTCCAAATCGTACCGGATTCCTTTGGGCTCCAATGAAAAAGGCGTGGTGAAGGAGGAATTTAAGTTCTTCTTGCAGGTCTGATCGACCACCCACTTGCAGGGCAAGCAGATCATCTTGTCCTGGGTGACTTGCAGAGTCCCCCCGAACACCGAGATCATGAGCATGACGATGGAAATGTAGTCGGTGAACACGTCCCACCATGGTTTCAGGATGCGGTAGGCCGGCTGCGTGTCCACAAAGTACCGCAGTTCAGTGATGGGGATCATGGTTTATCTGGGAGAAAAAGCACAGGTTGGAGCAAACGGCTACATTGAGGAGAGGATGCTCGGTTCGGAGAGCGGGTTACTGAGTTCCCCTCAGAAGTCTCAATTTGTTGTTTCCATTTGTTACTTACAAGTGGCGTGTTTATGTACTCGGAAATGAACAGTGCACGGGTGCTGCACGATTTCTGATCTGTAGTTCATATTTCTGTCAAACCTTGATAAAAATGAGTTACACAATGTGATCTGTTGAGAACCCCTGCTTGAAGAGCGCGTGAAAATGAGCTTCCGGCTTTTTCCCCCGATAAAGTGTCCGTTCATAGACTTCACTCTAATGAATATGAGGCTTTTGCTTTAACAGGTCCACTTAATCTTTGAAATGGGGTGCCAAACTGGATGCAAATTTCTCAGCCAAAACTCATCACTCAATTAAATAGAAAGTGCAATTTTTGTGCGTCTCCTTGTAGTCTTTCCATCATTTAGATTTGCATAAGTTGAAAGCAAATGATCCGATTGACAAAGTTGGAGTGGCTGGCTCAGATCCCAAAACAATGAAACTGCAATATAAGAAGAGAAGAAATGATTCAAGGCATTTATTATAAATCTATTTCATCATTTTCAGTGATTGACTATGGAGAAACATCAACAGTCAATAAAGAGATTAAATATTAGTTTTTTATACTGTATATATATAAAAAAAATTCCTCGTCTCACCCCCCCTCGGGTGGTGTCCGTCCCTCATTTAGCTCGGGTCCTCTACCAGAGGCCAGGAAGCTTGAGGGTTCTGCGCAGTATCCTTGCTGTTCCCAGCACTGCACATTTCTGGACTGAGATGTCCGATGTTGTTCCCGGGATCTGTTGCAACCACTCATCTAGTTTGGGGGTCACTGCCCCGAGTGCTGCGACCACCACAGGCACGACTGTCACCTTTACCTTCCAGGTTCTCTCCAGCTCCTCTCTGAGCCCTTGGTATTTCTCGAGTTTCTCGTGTTCCTTCTTTCTGATGTTTCCATCACTTGGGACCGCTACATCCACGACAACGGCTTTCCTCTGCCCTTTATCCATGATCACGATATCTGGTTGGTTCGCCATTACCATCTTGTCAGTCTGGATCTGGAAGTCCCACAGGATCTTCGCTCTGTCATTCTCCACCACCTTTGGAGGTGTTTCCCATTTTGACCTTGGGGTTTCCAGTCCATACTCCGCACAGATGTTTCCGTAGACTATGCCAGCCACCTGGTTATGGCGTTCCATGTAGGCTTTCCCTGCCAGCATCTTACACCCTGCAGTTATGTGTTGGATCGTCTCAGGTGCCTCTTTGCACAACCTACACCTTGGGTCTTGTCTGGTGTGGTATATCTGGGCCTCAATGGCTCTGGTGCTCAGGGCCTGCTCCTGAGCAGCCAGGATGAGTGCCTCTGTGCTGTCCTTCAGGCCAGCCCTCTCTAGCCACTGATAGGACTTCTTGAGATCGGCCACTTCAGTTATGGTCCGGTGGTACATCCCGTGTAGGGGCTTGTCCTCCCATGATGGTCCCTCTTCCAGCGCCTCATCTTCTGTTCCCCATTGTCTGAGACATTCTCTGAGTACGTCATCCGTTGGAGCCTTCTCCTTGATGTATTCATGGAGCTTGGATGTTTCATCCTGGACAGTGGCTCTCACACTCACTAGTCCCCGGCCTCCTTCCTTTCGGCTTGCGTACAGTCTCAGGGTGCTGGATTTGGGATGGAACCCTCCATGCATGGTTAGGAGCTTTCGGGTCTTAACGTTAGTGGTCTGAATCTCTTCCTTTGGCCACCTTATTATTCCTGCAGGGTATCTGATCACTGGCAGGGCATAGCTTTTTATTGCCCGGGTCTTGTTCTTGCCATTGAGCTGGCTTCTTAGGACTTGCCTCACTCGCTGGAGGTATTTGGCCGTAGCCACTTTCCTTGTTGCCAGTTCGAGGTTGCCATTGGCTTGTGGTATACCGAGGTACTTGTAGCTGTCCTCAATGTCTGCTATTGTTCCTTCAGGGAGTGAGACCCCTTCAGTGTGGACTACCTTTCCTCTCTTAGTCACCATCCGACTACATTTGTCAAGCCCGAATGACATCCCGATGTCGCTGCTGTAGATCCTGGTTGTGTGGATCAGGGAGTCTATGTCCCTTTCGCTCTTAGCATACAGCTTTATGTCATCCATGTAGAGGAGGTGACTGATTGTAGCTCCATTTCTGAGGCGGTATCCATAGCCTGTCTTGGTGATTACTTGGCTTAGGGGATTCAGTCCTATGCAGAACAGCAGTGGGGAGAGTGCATCACCTTGGTATATGCCACATTTGATGGACACTTGGGTAAGTGGCTTGCCATTGGCTTCAAGTGTGGTTTTCCACATCCTCATCGAGTTCGCAACGAAGGCTCTTAGGGTCCTGTTCACCTTATACAACTCCAAGCATTCAGTGATCCATGTATGTGGCATCGAGTCATAGGCTTTCTTGTAATCAATCCAGGCTGTGCACAGGTTGGTACGTCGGGACCTGCAGTCTTGTGCGACTGTTCTGTCAACCAGGAGCTGATGTTTGGCTCCTCTGGTATCTCTACCAATGCCCTTCTGTGCTTCGCTCATGTATTGATCCATGTGTCCACTTATCTTAGCCGCAATGATGCCTGACATGAACTTCCATGTTGTGGAGAGACAGGTTATTGGCCGATAGTTGGATGGGACTGCACCCTTTGAGGGATCCTTCATGATCAGGATCGTTCGCCCTTCGGTTAGCCATCCTGGGTGAGTCCCATCCCTCAGCAGCTGGTTCATTTGTGCTGCTAGGCGCTCATGGAGTGCTGTGAGTTTCTTTAGCCAGTAGGTGTGGACCATGTCCGGGCCTGGTGCTGTCCAGTTCTTCATATCTGAGACTCTTTCCTGTATGTCTGCCACTGTTATGGTAACTGGGTTCTGTTCAGGGAGGTTGCTGTGCTCCTCTCTCAGGGTCACCAGCCATTGTGCACTGCTGTTATGTGCAACCTCCTTCTCCCATATGCCTTTCCAGTACCTTTCAGTTTCCAGTCTTGGTGGGTCAGCTCTGTTGTTAGGACCCTGCCACTGAGCGTACACTTTTGCAGGTTGTGTTGCGAACAGCCTGTTTATTCGTCTGGCCTCATTCTCTTTCGTGTACCTCTTTAGGCGACTGGACAAGGCTTGGAGCCTTTGTTTGGCAGTTTTGAGTGCAGTGTATATATATATATATATATATATATATATATATACTGTATATTTTTTCATGGCATGAAAAATCCTTGGAACATTTTACGCAAAGTAAAAATCAAGCAATCTCAACTCAAGACAGTATTTTTCTTTGGGTTATTTTTCAGATGGTCCGACTTATTTTGCTCAACAAACGTACTACTATTATCTTCATGTCATTTAATACACTTCCACACAGATTATGCATTATATCATTTAACAATCATAAAATGAACATATGATTATTCACACGCATTTGGAGAAGAAAATGGATTCTACTTACGCCACTGTAAAGAGCAATAAGTCCACCCATTTGCAGTGAGCAACATTCCGCGTCAGCTCTTTTGTCAATGCTGTCCATCAGTGTTTCGAATCAGCTCCTGGCTCGGTGTGTGTGCGGCACGCCCAGCGAGGGACTCCTCTAAAGATGATGTTCCGTTTTGGCATGTTTAACCCAAACAACGCGACGGCCAGAGGAGCCACCTCTCTCGCTAGTTCTCTATTCTTAGCCATTTCCGTTAATAATACCCAGAGTATTGTCTGTGGGGGGCCTTGAGTTGCACCCCCCTCGACCTTCAGTCGGAGAGATCCTGTTTACCTTATAGAAAGTGCTGTCTCCAAGTCAGTTGCCTCTCCGGGATACTCTACTGTCACCTTTTCCCTCACCTCCCCAACACACCTACACTTAGACAATAAGAGGCAGGCGCTGGCAGTAATCGCGGGCGTCTACTTTGTTCGGAAACGATAAAGTCGGTGACATCAAGTCTGCGTCAGCGGCCAAAAATGACATTTATACTGGCTCAACTTCAGAGCTCCTTTTTGTTTCTACTCACCATCACATCACATGCCTGTGTGTGTACAAACTTACCAGTTTCACTGTGTTATCTGGGCTCCAGTGCCTGTTGCAGTTGGTGATGGATGAGACGTTTTCTGTGAGTCCATGACCGTTCATGGACTATCACCACTGTTACTGCCATGAGCTTACCCGTGAAACCTATAAAGAAAAACAAAACACACACACACACACGCACGCACGCACACACGATGATTCGGTAGATCGAGCTGGCTTGTGTGACATTTATGTTCACGTGGTAAAAAATGGTGAGAAAGTAAAATTAAACATAGTTTGTGTGATTAACCTTAATGAGAAGTTGGACACAGAAGCCATCCAACATAGGTGACATTAGCACCGACGGACTTTGTCAAAATGGCTTAGTGAACTAAGATATTCATTGAACAATGCGACGTTTGTCTTAAAAAAAAAACGTTCATTTTTTGGGGAGGAGGGGGCATTGCGCAAGTGAATGTGATGTGCGGTCAACACGAACATCTTCAGCGCACTAGCCATGAGCGCTCTTAGCTAGCGGGGCTAAGTAGCTACATGTTTACCACCCCGCTCTTTGTGTCATCTGGGCTGGAACTTCAATTGGGAAGAAACGCCGCGGACACTCTTGTCAGCGGGACGACGACAAGTTGTGAGAAAACAGCTTGAGGCGTCGACTTACTGTGTTTGAAGGCGCGTGCTTAAATCCAGAACCACTGGAAGGAGCGTATATTTGCCTTTTCGTGGCTAGAGCAGCAAAAGCTAGGCTAAACCAAGGCGCTGTTTTCTGAGCACAATCCATGGTCCGTCACCGCCTACCGATAGGTGGCACTGTGATGATTTTTATTAAACGTAGAAGAAAACGTCGCTTCCTGGAGATGCTTATGTATTTGTTTTTAGTTGCAAAACAGCTTCAAATCGGGTCTTTCTTGAAACTCCCAAATGGTGTCATTGAGCATTTTGCGAACGGTAGGTTCATTCCGGACGCTGTCGCTCTCAAGCCGGCTCGTCACGAGTGAACCGGCCGTTTTCAAAGCTGTTATATGTCCAGCAAGCTGTTCGGTTGTAGGCTTGGCAAAGGACACCTGGAGCAGCAGGTCCCTCAGAGCCATTGGGAAGCAAAGACAGTTGGCTTGCAACCTAAGGAACGTCACGACAATCAGGAGGTGCAGCACATGCAATGTTCCATCGAACTGTTGGAAGTGTAAAGAACCTTTTGACACAAGCCCAACATTCTTCTGCTCGTCCTGTAAAGTAGTCCAGCCTCCTAATGAGGCAGTATCTTTCTTCAGCATCATGGACTGGTAAGGCTCCTCAAGCCTTCATGTCATACATAACCGCTTTCTTTACAGACTCGAGGTTCAGGCATAGACAACAGGTTTGCCCAAATTATCAGCCTGTGAAATTATGTCTTTTTTTTGGGCGGGGGGGGGGGGGGGGGGGGGGGGTTTAATGCATAAACAAAATGCCTGGTTGCCAATTTGTGTATTTTGTCTCTTGCCCGGGTGGTATGGAATGTAACCCAAGCTGTAAATGAGGGATTACCTTATAGCAAACTGGCATACAAATCATAACTAAGTCTCTCAACAGCACCTTTGGGGGAAAAATATATACTGTATATATCTTCATTCCCTTTCCCCCCCCCCCCCCCCCCCCCCACAGTGAGGACACATTTGCACTGGACATGCACAAACTGCAGAAAAGATACTTGCAGCTCCAACGCTCCCTACATCCAGACAACTTCAGCCAGAAATCTGCGGTAGGCAGGGGTTTGTAAATGGATAACAGCCCGGGAGCACGGTCCGTGAGTGGTCTGCCGCTTCCCCATCTCTTAAGTGTTTTTCAAGTACTGCACAGTGTACGGCACAGCCCTCAGTATACACGAGTAAACAAGTACACTCGTTGAAAAGTAATCTTATCCGCTAATCCGCAAACAAACCATAACATTTTTAAAATATGATGATGATGATGATTACTCCCATGAGTTCAATTTTTTTTTTTGTGTGTGCCATAGAAAATGTTGCTTCTGAAAATGAACTCGAGGTAATCTGACAGATCTGTTGGGGTGCTGTCATTTATGTTGAGCACTGCATGCAGCATTCTGATTTTATTCACGTTGCTAAAATGGCAATGGGGAATTAGGTAACATCGGAAAATTGTGATGAATTTTATGATGAAATGAAATGTTTGTCTGACACTTCTCAGATGCATCTTTAGATTAGTTACCGATGTTTATTTCATAGGTTGGAGTTTTCATGATTAGACTACATCAGTTGTACTGCACTTGACATACGCTAATTACCTAACCACACTCTCATCATGCATGGTATAATTAAAAAACAACAACTATAAAACAGAGTATTGTTATTTACTGAGTACCTAATACATTTCGTCTTTCTATGTCAGCTATCACAGAACATTGTGTAGAAACACACAAACTAATGAAAGATTAGACTACTCTGTCATCACAAAAAAAAAAATTCTACCTTATTCCATTTTTTTGTTTCCCATCAGAAGTAGAACGCGGGTTGGTTTCACCCAAATCACCTGTTTTGGATGTTAAAAAAACCCAGCAGAAAGCAAGATTTTTGTTAAAAGATATATTTTATGCTCAAGGGGGAGTTTTAAGCTAATAATGTTTGCTTTCGTGACACCTCAAACACCTGAACAGCCCTATTCTAAAAACGCCACCACCAACAACAAAAATGTGTTTTTGATGGCAAAATTATGTACCAGCAATGAACTATGTTGAAGTGAATCTTAAATTGAGTTAAGGAACTTCGTTTAGACATGAGTAAGACTACTGCCATCTTGTGGCATCTATTAACCTCGACAAGCAATTATAAAGCTTTTTTGGGGTGACGATCATTATTCCCGGAATCTTGCTATTTGTATTTGGTCACTGTCCACATTTGCGGGGGGTACCTTGCCGGGGGGGGGGGGGGCGTCCATCACATATAGACAGCCCATTACTTCTACAAGGCAGCCACCTACTGCATTGGTTGTTAATACAGCTCAACAATGATGAGACTATTGATTATTTTTTTTCTTTTTCTTCACAAAGAGCTGACAGACTGCATATACTTTCATACTACACTCACACCTGTCAAAATATTTCTCCCATTTTTCATTTTGCCTTCAATAATACCTGTGCGACGGCACGGTGGTTGATTGGTTAGCAAACGCGCCTCACACAGGCAGAGGTCATGGTTTTGAATTTGGTCCCAGCCTCCCTGCGTGGAATTTGCATGTTCTCCCCGTGCCTGTTTGGGTTTTCTCCGGGTACTCCGGTTTCCTCCCATGATCCAAAAGAGGTTCCGCTGTTTTTTGTAAATGGTTACGGACAACAAAAAGAGGCTAATCCATCATAAAATGTTCCCTTGCAGGAAGAACAGGAGTATTCTGCGCACCAGTCGGCGCTTGTCAACAAAGCCTACACAACTCTGCTCAAGCCTTTGAGTCGCGGCCTTTATCTGGTGAGTTCAACCCCCCCCGACTAACGTCGTCTGTCTCAAAGATGCGGCATGTCACCATGTCACGCATCACGGCGCGTCCGTGTCGTCTTGCCTTCCAGCTGGAGCTGAAGGGGATGCGCATCGACGAAGGCACGGATTCAGGGGCGGATGCCGAGTTTCTGCTGGAGCTGATGGAGATCAATGAAGCCCTCGAACAGGCGCAGACTCCAGAGGAAACCGATAAGATCAGCCAGGACACCAAATGTAAACAGATGACTTCATGTCCGCTCAGCTCATTAAGCCTCTCACACAGATGTAATCTTTGATCCGCAGTTAGTACAGGTCACACACTGGGTTGGTCGATTTATCTCAGACAACAGCTCATACACTATCTTACAACAACTATATTACAAACCCGAATCATTCATTAAAATAAAAATGCTGATAAACCAGCAATATCCTTTTTTCCAATAGAAAATGTGAGGAAACGTGGTGCTTAAATCTGCTTTTTTTTTGTGTGTGTGGAAAGATAATGCAGGACAAGCATAGCCCCTCAATCATATTAACATTTTGAGTGAGCTCAAGTTTGTGGAAAAAAACAATTTACCAAATGAGTTCTTGTACATGTTGGTTTCTTGTTCAGCAGTTTTGTGCCACCCTTGAATGGGCATATTTATGCAAGCGAGTCCTTTGCGCTGGGAAAAATAAAAGAAAAAAGCAGTATGTTGTTATTTTCAGGGGTATTAGGTCATAAACTGACCTCAATGGGGTGATTTGCGACGAATTGCACTTCCTCTTGAAGCTCTTGTTGTTTCTGTGGGGTTTTTTTCTCTTTCACAAAATTCCCTTTGTTGTACTTTCTGCATTCCCAGACACTTAGTGATGCAATGTTCGGTTTCCGATGAAAGAGCCGGTCCTTTTTTTTTTTTTATGTACACATGCACTCGTTGAACTTGTCGCATCGCTTGCAGGGAAACTGAAGGGCCTGACAGCGAAGATAGACGACACCCTGCGTGCAGGTAAGACATCAAGAAGTCCCTTTGAAACATCTTCCACTTTCCTCCTACTCATTGCATGCTAGTTTTGTCATCTATGCTGAAGATCTATGTTGCTCAATGAGTCATCACTTGAACCTCTTTTTTGTGCTCTGTCTTGTCTTTGTTATTATTAATTTTCTCCCTGGCAGGAGAGCTCCAAGCTGCCAAGGAGTTGCTTGCCCAAATGAAATACTTCTCAAATATTGAAGAGAAAGTCAAGGAAAAACTTTCTGGATTCATGTGATTTCGGCCCCCCCCCCCTCCCCCCATATCATTGTGACACTGAAAAGATTTGTACTGGGGCATCATGATGACCTTTGCATTGCTGTACATGCATTGTTCATAAATGTGGAAGAACCTTAAACCAAAGTGCTTCTCAATTTCGCTTGACTTCCATTTATTTCATCAGTGTTTTGGCTTTATTGCTCCTCGAGATTAGTAATCAACGAAGCCTTAGCTTGATTGTTCCCTCGACGTCCACAATTTGGTCAGATAGACAAAAATTCCAGACTCTCCTCTTGGTTTTATTACAGTTTACCTCTAGAATGAAAGCTTCACAAGAGACGTTACTCTCAGATAACACCAATAAAGAATTCAGTGAATGAATTAGCGAATAGAGATGTAAAAAAAAAATGTGGCTCATCGCCGTGCCGACACGGACACTTCCTTCCGCCTTGAAGGCAATTGAAGGGGAAATATCCGAAAGACACGACATATTCTCCAATATTAAACATAAATCACATTTTTTTTTGGGTCAACATTTATTCACTCCAATTGTATTTAGGTTCCTACAGAGCCCTTGAGGAAATTTAGTCCATCTAGAGTTTACATTTCACAATCAATTTGACCGTAATCTCGCATTGAATCTGAAAGGAATTTGGGTCGCGTCTCATTGTTATCCGACTCGTCGTCCACATATGGTGATCGGCAAACTCAGTTCCTCAGGTTTCCTTTGGGTGGAGACATTACACCTGTGCAGCCACAGCTCTCGGGACACGTTGTACAGACTCGATATGAGAGCAGTAGGAAGTCCTTTATTGCGGCAGACAATCTTGAATAATTCATGGCGGCCTCGTATTTGGCATCGATGCTGTGATAATCAGGAAGCGCCGCTGAATGACGATCACCGGATGAGCCAAAGATCTGTGATCTGTGTGATTTCCACCTGATAAAGTGTGTGGCATAATGAAAATGGGCACAGAATGTTCATAAACCGTAATTACTTTGTAAAGCGGGTGCTCCACTTGCATCAAAGCGTCTGATCTTTAGCGTGCCGCCAAATTAGATAAAAGAGCTCGAACTGTGAATGTCGGGTGGTGTTTTTTGACACGCTGGCATCAGCTATGCAACATTTTCCATTTTGTTGTTTAATTCGTATTTCTTTGCAGTCCAGCCCCACATCCTGACAGGGTGATTTAGTCTGCAACAACAACAATTTCATGTATCTGAAGCTTTTTTTTCCCCCAAAGTGGCAAGAGCCATCAACACACACGTAGAACAGAATTAATTTGATTGGGATGCGCATCCACCAGCAGCTATTATTATTCATCTGGTAATCAGAAGTCACCCCCGGTGTCTTTAAATTAATAAGTCATTCAGTACCAGCCAATTCTTGACCAAGTCTGAAAAGACGTTTAAAAACGTCTTTGGGAGTGAATGAGTTAATGAGATAATATGATTGACCAACTCCGAGGCTGTTGTCATCGGCTGGAATTATTTTGAAATTGAGTTTGAAAGACACCTAAGTGGGGAACTTATCTCTATAGACAGCATGGAAAATTGACTTGGATGGGCAGCTCGGCAAAAATGACTTATGGATACTTGTGATTAGCATGCAACTCCACGCTTCAGCGTCACTATTTATTCCTTCTTTTGATCTGTTTATTTAGATTCAAAGGCCTGGAATATTATTTTTCTGAATATTATATTGACATCTATTAATTTATCAATTCCGCGGACTCGTTTGGTAGAGGAGTTGTCTGTTCGAGCCGATTCTTTGTTAAAATTAAGTTTTTTTTTCATGGCCTAAAAACACCCACAAAAGAACCAAATTATTGTTTTATACTTTTTGGGTGGCTGAAAATGGCCTGTACAGTACAAAAGTATTGTGAATATATATATATATATTTTTTAATTGTGAACGGCTTTGTTGGCGTTTGTTTGTAACAGCCATTGTGCTTCTCGCTTCGAGTCACCACTGATTTGTGCACAGCCCGACACATGTCCATATTTTCAAAGACCTTTTGACCGGGAAAATCGGTCCTGCCAACATGGCCGCCACATGGGCACATATGTGGTCTACTATATATCTGTGACAACAGTGGCACAACTTCAAACATATGGACGTGGTCTCTTGTCTGCTGCTCTATTTCTTGGCAAATGTGGCCAATCACGGCAAATTCTGGAACCGGCACACTTTGACAGCTGAACAAAGGGCTCTTTTGAGTAGTCTGGACACTATTTTATGTCCGTTCGTTGCTTCTCGGTCTGTTATATTGAATTTTCACTGTATTAGAAAAGGTAAATGCTGTTACTGTCAGTGGGAATGGTGTGTCCGTTTTTAATGCTCTGTGATTGACCGGCGAGCAGCCCGAGGTCCAGATAGTCTGCCTCTTCATTTGAAGCTAGCTGTGATAAGCGGCGTAGAAATTGAATGGATGGAGAAAAAAATATCGTTGCTGTCCAGTGAAAAGCATGTCTCCTGAATGAGTGAGTTTTGTTTTTAGCCTAAACTTTAAATGGAGACCAGTATCTTTTGTTTTTCAATTTAAGAGCAGAAAACTCACAAAATGTGCAGACAGATGCTGTTTAATGGACGGCAGCACACATCTCGCAAAATGCATTTGTTTAATTCTAGTCAGACACTCCGAATGGGTTGTCTCGCAACATACTTTGTTTCACAAATCCATCTGGGAGGGAGATCAAAACAGTTTGGAAAATAGAAAGCACTTATAAAAACTAAAAGAAAATAATATAAAAACGACGGTAAAGGCAATTGGCATTGGGAAATAGAATGGGAATGTGTCTGAGTTTCCTCGATAAGCTATAATTCAAAATTTAAAATACTTTAGATGGAGAATGTTGCCATACCGAGGGCAAACATGAGTCATGCTGTCTGATCAGCATCTTCATATGTCACACGTGTGAGATGGATGAATTTTTCTGGCCAAGTCGACGTGTTCAGTACCACAGATTTTGACAGATGTTTGATTATTATTGAGAAATAGGCCTTTTTTGTGCCGAGCAAAAAAAGGGAGTAAAAACAAAAGTATTGATTTCATGTTAACGTATTCTTTCATGACACCTAAATACGAACAAAAATGAAAGTGTGCTCATGATGGCAAAATAATGTATTTACAGTAAATTATCAGTGCAACAAGTTAACACGTGACAGACTTCACTAGCTATTTGCATGCTATTCATTCGTAATAGTAGTAGTATTTAGTAGCGTGTGCGCACTTTGCGTCATCACTTCACATTCTAAATTCAAATAATCTCAGACATCTTTTCTTTCTTTTGTGACTCTTTGTTGTAGATTTAACATGACAGAGGCTTTGATCACTCACACGCTGCTTGTAACGGCCACATTTCCAAATGTCCACCATGTTCATGGGTTTTCGCTGACCACAGAGACATGATGATCTCATCCAAAAGAGACCCAGTGCTGCCATAGTTATTTTATAATTTTTTAATTATTATTTTATTTTTACTTTCACATCTTAATAGTCAAACCAGAGCTACCCAGTCTGCCCAGCGCTGGCGCTGCTTGTTAACATCATTTAACGTCAACGGCGCCCAAAGAGTGAATCAACAATCCGTTCCAATCAATCAGCATTCTTCTCAAGGACCAATGATTAATCAGTGATGCCCATCTTTCACGTGCTTATTTACTTGACAATTGTCACCCAGAAATCAAATGTGTGGGCTGCAAATATTGACAAGCATGGAGTCATTTTGTTTTTGGCACATTCGTTCATCCGATAGCTGCTGGCTACTCTTCCCCTACAAGGAGCGGTTTGATCATTTCGTGGACCGGGGCCGCAATTGAATCGTTTGAAAACGTAGAGCCCGCTATAAATAAAAAACAAGAGCAATAACTTACATTGAAAACTGACTCGGGATATGCATCATGGAGTCGGGAAATGAATTTATTTGTGTTCAATGGGGTAAAGCATTTGATAATGGTGTCACAACAATGTGCCCGGTCTTATAGGTGCTTCGATTGGCCTCCAGTCGTTTTACTAATGGCGCATGCTGTCGCAGTCGTGTGAACATTACGGACTTAACATATCGAGGCTAATGTGTTCTTTTGTCAAACAGGCTGACCTTAATGTTCACATGATAACATTAAGCCTGCCTGCCAGTGAACCACTCGCAGACAGCGGCAATGCTTCTGACAGCAACTGATAGGTTCGACACTTTATGTGGTCCCATGCTTGGAATTTCCATCTGGACCTAAAGCAATGGATGCACTGCACCAGTGACACATCATTAAGATCCTTGTCCTTGTGGTGTGACACGCGCGCCACCTGCGTATGTGCAGTGATGGCCCACCAGGTAGTCGGGCCATCATAATCCGCCATGATCGGGTTTCCCTCACAGCCGTAATCCACGTTTTCATGTTCCTCTCATCCGTCAGAAGCCGAGTCGTTGCCTCTCGGCAGAGCCATAGCCTCAGCCGAAAGCCGGAGCTCAAGTGCGAGGAATGTTTTAACTCCTTTTGGTCTTTTGATACAGTTTGATATTGGATCTGCTTCAGGTGCTGTCAATTGTCAAAAAGTGAAAGGCTTTGCAAAAAGCGTCTCTTCGCGCACAGCATCCACTTGATGAGTGATAAGGCTGAGTCCGCTTGTTCCTGAAAGAGAAAAAAAAAGACTTTGGGGTACTTCTCGTGACAGTTTGGGTTGTTCTTTTTTTTTTCTAACCTTGAGTCAGTGGTGGTTTTGCACTAAGGGCAGAAGAGGCTGTTCCCAATCAGATTAGTCAGGATTAGGGCCCAATCGATATGGATTTTATTTTATATTTTATGGTGGTTCCGATGTTTGGCAGAAGAAAATTCCAATAAGCGATTAATCAGCCAGGGCGGCACGGTGCCTAACTGGTTAACACGTCTGCCTCACAGTGCAAAGGTGCGGGGTTCGATTCCGATCCCCGGCCTCTCTGTGTGGAGTTTGCATGTTCTCCCCGGACCTGCGTGGGTTTTCTTCGGGTACTCCGGTTTCCTCCCACATTCCAAAAACATGCACAACACACCAAATTGTCCCTAGGTGTGAGTGTGAGTGGTTGTTCGTCTCTGTGTGCCCTGCGATTGGCTGGCAACCAGTTCAGGGTGTCCCCCGCCTACTGCCCGAAGACGGCTGGGATAGGCTCCGGCACCACCCCCCGCAACCCTTGTGAGGATAAGCGGATCGGAAAATCAATGAGTGAATGAATGAATGTCCCTCGCTGTGATTGTGAGCGCAGATGGTCGTTCGTCTAAGTGTGCTGTGCGATAGGGAACTGAATTGGTTGACAGCCAGTCTTTTTCCAAGGCTTTTCATGCATTCGTTCTCGTGAGGCTGACTCAAGGCACCTTGGATCGAAATGACATTTAACATGTCCGACTTGACCGGAATGTAAATGCGCATTCAATATAAAACCAGATTCTTTCCCAGAATATTCCTAAATATGGGCTACTTTAGGCCAAAGTCCATGGTCGAGTCTCCAGTGGAGTGGCTAAGTGTCAGACTTGGAGGCCTCGTGTGTGCAAAGCACGGCGAGGAAGTGAGTGGCTGCGTGGGTGACTAATCCGCTGTCTGCCAGCCAGTGCTGAAAAGCAGCCATTATCATATTTATTACTCTGAGCACAACACACTTTGATGAAGCCTAGGGTTCTTTTGTTTGATTTTTTTTTTGAGTGCTTTGTTGAGTATTTAGGTCACATTTAGCATGGGGGAGAGATGGGGGTGGAGGGGGGGGTAGACCTGTGAAACACGCAGTGCTTTTTGTCGGAGATAATATGTAAATGTTCATATAAAAAATGGGCTTTGACTGGAAGAATCGTCGAGATGACTGTGACTGTGTTCGACATGAGCGCGCTTCGCACGACGGTTTGGCGCCGCGGATGAACGGCGAGCACATTTGAAGTCGTCATCTAAAGCCGTGCAACCTCTCTTCATGCCATAAAATTAAGGATGTTGATATTGTTTGTTCGTTCGCATTTTCAAGTGGCACTCGGTGTCAATAAAGCAACTCCCTTACGGTATTTGCACACGTTATTTCGTCGACTCAAATCACCTTCGATTACACCAGGCAGCCATAACAGTCTGGCCACTTTCACGAATCCAATTTTAAGAGTTTGATCGTCAAATCAGCCTTTACAAAGATAACACTGCTCAGTCTTTATTGACACTGCCAGCAAGGTGTTAGCTTAAATCTTTTTAACCGGCTGCAAGATGCAGTCCTCCCATGAAGCTAAAGAGCACATCAGAACCGGCGCTTTGTATGAAATAGTCAAATCGATGTCATTCAGAAGGTCTCTTTGTCGGATTGTTTGCTGCGTCCAACGACCGCACGAATAGCTGCATTGGTTATTCAATTAGCATTCGTTTTACCCCGAAAGATAGGCCATCTGAAATGAATGTGATGTTTCGATTTTGTTGTTACTGAAGATGGGGGGGGGGGGGGGGGGCGGGAATCAAGGATTAGCACAGATCGGATGCAATCTTCTGGTATAAGTGGGTGTGTGGGGCGGGAGCCCCCTTTTCTTTTTCCTATTCTGCGCCAAATCATATCACGCTAGCACCTGTGACATATGGCACGCACCAGGTGTCAGTGTAAACAAAACATTATTTGGGCGACGTTACCTCTTGTGCGGAAGCCTCGCAAAACTTCGGTTTCATGCTATTTTTTTACTTGACTTTTTGATCAATGCCGTCAATTATAACGACTACATCCGTCCTCGCTTATTCTCAAAACGACGATTGGGAGAAGATGGCAACCCCGCTCGCATTCCCCACTTCGACAGTTCCCCCAACGACAACAAAATAAGGCAAAATAAAAATAGATCTCCTCAGACAGGCGCTTTGACCGTTTGTAGGATTTGAAAGAAGGGCCTCGCATGCTCGAGACACACGCATAACCAGCAGAATTCAATCTGACGACACCAGTGACCACTTTGGCACGTGGGAGGTTCGAGGCGATGTCATTTGGAGCAAGCGAGGCCGTGAAGTGCTTTCAAGATAATGAGAAGAATAATAAATAAATAAATAAATAAATTTAAAAAAAATCAATGAACAACATAATTAGGGCGGCCCAGTGGTCCAGTGGTTAGCACGTCGACTTCACAGTGCAGAGGTACCGGGTTCAATTCCAGCTCCGGCCTCCCTGTGTGGAGTTTGCATGTTCTCCCCGGGCCTGCGTGGGTTTTCTCCGGGTACTCCGGTTTCCTCCCACATTCCAAAAACATGCATGGCAGGCTGATTGAACGCTCTAGATTGTCCCTAGGTGTGAGTGTGAGCGTGGATGGTTGTTCGTCTCTGTGTGCCCTGCGATTGGCTGGCAAGCAGTTCAGGGTGTCCCCCGCCTACTGCCCGAAGACAGCTGGGATGGGCTCCAGCACCCCCCGCGACCCTAGTGAGGATCAAGCGGTTCGGAAAATGGATGGATGGACAACATAATTAGTCGCTGAGTTGAAGGGGCATCCAATCCACAACATGTGTGACTCCTGCAGGGATGTCATATAAACAGTTGCCAAAGGTTACAATCGTCACATTATGACGTACAACAATGCAGGCGTCACCAACATGGTGCCTGCAGGCCTGTTTTAGAAATAGCTCACGAGTGATGGGACATTGTGATTTACAAGGTAGGGGTGTAGAAATGATCTGTGCCCGAACTTTCTTGAATCATTGTTGTATGAAAAAAAACCATACTGACATGAGATAAAGTACTTCATTCGAATATAAAGACTTTAATTGTTGTTGCCAAATTTTTTGCTTCCATTCAATGGACATTGTGATGCTCCTTCTGGTTTGCGTGTCGTGACTACCTGCGGACAGTACAATACAAAAACGTACAGGCACAAGGGAGTCGGTCAAAACTGCACAGTAAGCCGTAGTAATATTAGTCATCCTCTGTGGAGGATAAAGAATATATGCCCATGAGTATTGTTACATTGTCTTCAAGTGTCAATCCATGGCAAATTATAAACCACAAGTCAAAGCAAAAAAAACAAAAATCTGCTGAAAAACAGCTTGTATATCCTATAACGCAGTTGCAGAAATACACTGTGAGTCAATCTGGGTTCTGTTGGCGGTTTGTTCCCGGGATCAAGTTTTCCTCGCCTATAATCCACCACAAAATCTTTGCTCATGCAGGTCCCCAACGCGGTGTTTTGTTTCGGTCCATCGACCCTGACGTTGAACTTTTTGGCCAGGATTCTAAACGGTTTGGTTGGTGCAACACTGCTCATCACGCTACCAACAGTGAAGGACAGTCATGGCAGTATTTTTCTTTGGAGCTGTTTTTCATTCGCATGGAACTGGGGCCTTAGGCGAGATGGAAAAAACGATGAACAGTTTGAAGTAGCAGTCGGTGTGAGCACTAAACTTTTAAGCTTCTTCTGCTGGAAAGAAAAAAAAAAAGTCAGGGTTGCCTACTCCAATATCTATTTCAGTTGGTTATTTTTACTTTCCCACTCGAAAAGAGTGAAAAAAAGGCCCCATTTCTTTTTCTCTAATAGGCACCCACCTTTTAATGAGGGGGTGTGTAAACTTTTACATCCACTGCATACTGATGTCCACCCTCACAGAGCTTCCTTTTAAGGATGCCCTTCAGGTTCTTGATCGGGTAGGGGGTCAGCGCACGGTTGGGGCCACACCATGAATGGATCATTTCAAATTATTCATAAGATGAGCCTTCACGTAGCTCTGACATCACTGCAAAGGTTTTCGTCTTATGAGAGCGGCTTTATGCATGACTGCAATTCTTGGGAACGCTCCCGCATGGAGAGATCCTCGGCACTCCGGCTTACAATCAAATCGTGTAAGCCGCGTTGTCAATGTTCAATAAGCCCCGGTGTGAATATTAATGTGAAGCAGCAGGAGAGCCGAGCAGGATGGGACCTTGCATTGTTAGCATCCCGCCGCTAACGACCAGCTCTAAAAGTAGCATCCTTTCCTCGACTTCCAAGACCATACCACTTGCTTTATCTGTGATTTTTACTTCACTGCATTTTTCCCGCAGCAGTCTGGAAGGCACGCAAATGAGTCTTCCTCGCCACAAAAAAAAAAGTCGCCTCACTCGCACTGGCCGTATCTCACATCACAACCACTCTCATTACTCCGTGCATCCCACCCAGTGGCGGTTCTGGGGGGGGGGGGGGGGGGCTAACGGGGGCCAGTGCCCCTGTAGCACCGATTCTGGCCCCCCCTGTGGCCCCCCCTCCGAGCGTAGATTACGCAGTCGTGCCGAGTCGCCGATGCGAAAGGTGGAACCAAAGTGCGTGATTTAACATTCTAGTCGGACCCTTTAGTGCGCTGCGCCACTTAAAAATGAGCGGGAAAATGAGAAGCAGTCCGCAGAGAAGGAAATTACCACAACACGAGTGCTATTTGCGCGTGTGTGTGTGTGTGTGTATGTGTGTGCGTAACTTTTTTAGCCTCCCTTTTTATTTTAATTTAACAGGATCAATATATAAGACATTGCCTTTTAAAATTTGGATAATTATATGCTTGAATATTCTCAACAGATGGACACGGCGTATTGTTACGCTTGCAGACATTTTAGCCCTCCTAATACTGTTTTTTTCTCATCACTGTAATGTTATGACTACAATTTCAAAGTCTGAAGAAATAAAAAGTCAAATAAGATTTCAAATCTGTCTTTTTAGCCCTGGGTTGAATGTGCCCCCCCATCAAAACCCCTGGCCCCAGCCCGGCCCCCTCAGTGAAATTGATCCAGAACCGCCACTGATCCCACCCAAGTTCAGCAACTAATCGAACCTGTTTTTTTTTTCTTTGTTGCTCCCGCCGCAACTGTTTCTATGACAACGCCGGTCGGGCTCCCGCTGCAACTTTCAAAGCGAGATGAACGCAGAAGCCAGATAATGGATTTGATTGATCTAGCTTCTCTCCAAGGTAGCGATATCGGGAGCGAACCTTGGCTCCTTCAGATGGCAATATCACAAAATGTATCGCTGTCCGTTTTAAGACAAAGGTGGATTTTTAAATTTTTTTTTAGATTTACGGTCATTTTTACGATCATTGGGCTAATCTTGGCAAATCCAGCTGTCGGGGGAGGCCGACGGGAAAACGGATATAATTTGCCGTCGTGGCAGCAACAGGAATTGTTTGGACAAGGGCGATCGGTGGCGGGCAAGGTGACGTTGCACGATGTAATCCTTTTGGTTGATGTTGTAAGAGTGATTTTGTCGCACCGCACGAAAGATATCCCCCCCAACCACCCAAAAAAATGAAACAAGCTAGTAGTCTTTTCGTTCCGGCATGGTAAAGCTTCTCCAATGCTCAATCGCTGATCGTGGATTTATGTCAGACAACAAGGGCCTTTCGTCGTTCCAGACGAAATATTTCGGGGTCCGATCTGGAAGTCGGTTCGTGATCGCGAGTGTCGCCAATAACCGGACTAAAATGGCATAAGTCCATTTGTTAGTAAAATGATCTCAGATCATTGGATCGACTTCTTTCAGTGACTACTATTATCAGCGACTGCAAAGAGCTTCACTTCGCTTGGTTGCTGTCCATGATGCAAATTCACCCGAGTACTGAAAGAAGTTTATGCTTCCACCTTGGGCCTAGTTTCCAACCAGGATATTCTAATGAGAAAATCGTTAGCAAATTTGTCATATCGCCTTCTGCTGGCACCTGCAATCGCTGGCAAGCGGTTCGGGGCTTCCCATGCCTCGAAGCCAAAGTCCGCTTGCGTAGGCTTCAGCTCTCACATATGACCCCGGTGAGGACAAGCGCTATAGAAAATTGATGGATGGATATGACGGCACATGCAATTATTCAGTCCCGCGACCACGGAGGTTATTAAAACATTCAAGCGCAATATAGAGGCAAATCATTCGTCCGAGGAAGGGATACGGAACCGCTTCCATCGCTTCCCAAAACAGAGATGCATGATTGCCTGCAGCAGGTATTGGCTGCGTGCCTTTTATGAAACGTGGGTCAGAATCCACGCAACCTTGGCCCAGCCTCCACCTCGCTCTCCTTATTGCAGTCGACAGGACGGCGACCGAGTCATTCAATCCTGTCGTCGGATCAAATCGAGGCCCTCGAGAAAGTACCGCCGCCACTGACCCACGGGCTCCACTTGCCAAGATCCCGTCAGCCAGCCACGTCGCCGCCGGGCTTCATCCTCCAAAGGGGATCCAAATTCTTGGAAATAAGCACGGCGCGATGATGCGTGCCACGACGATGATGCTCCGTCCTCTCGAAATTAATTGCGCTTGTGCCCGCCTGCTGTTTGGCATTGGTCAACGAGACGTTTGGTCTTGGAGCCCGTGTCAGTAATTTGGCAGTGGCAGTTGCTCTCATTAATTCACTGCCAGGCGTATCTGCCAGGGAGAGCGGCATCGTTCAGACGCACTGACGGATTGATGGCGCTCTTCTCCGGTAATTCCGTGGCCTTCAAACTTCACAATGATTAGGCATGCGTGGGAAAAGTCAATCCAGATAAATGGCGCTCTGCATGGTACATCCCGTGTAAATCATCGTTTGGACATTTGTACTGAGGCTCGGTACAAAAAGCCCGCGTGTGCTCGATGAGGAGCTGCCTGCCATCTGAGGCTCGTTATTGTCATCACATCAGCTTCGGTCAGGCCGCCGTTGACGTACGTCAAACGAACTAAGTTCTTCTCGGCAAATATCCAGGAACCATTTTCTTTCTTTTCTCTCTTTTTTTTTTTATACACTCGAGGTCTATTTTAAGGGCAGTAAAACTCCGGGTTGATTCATTTTTTATTTGACAGCTCCGCAAACGCTCAAAGCACAAAATAATAATTAATGACAGTTATTTTCCGCGCGGTTCCATCTATTAGACTGACAAGAAACATTTAGAATCCTATTATGGGTGTGGCGGTGTGATCATTTCAATACAGACAGACGTCAAGATGAAAAACGACCTTTGGACAGACGCGTTTCTCAGTTCCTGCCCCCTTGGCGCAAATATTGACATGCGATTAGCTTGCTAGCTGTGCTCACACCCTGAAAATGCATTTCCCTTTCGAAAGTGCGCTGGCCTGGCTGTTTCAGAGCGCTTCGTTGTCCGCCATGCACGTATGTCATGCAGAGGAGCGAGGCAGGAACAGAAGAGCAAAGAGGCTGGATTTTGTTTTATTTTTTTTTTTCATTTTTCAAGTCCGATTTAACAGCCAGCGTGTGGACCGCGGCTTCAGGCTGGCGGGCTGCTTTAGAGCGCATCGTTGCTGGATGCGAGTGAGCGCCTGTCATGCGGAGAAGATGGAAGAGTAAAACAGTGGGAGTGAGTTGAAACGATGGTCCATGTGGACTGGGACTTTTTGATGGAATGGCCGCTTTAGAGTGCCCCATTGTCTGCCTTGAGTGTGCGCATGCCATTGAGAGAAGGTGGAACAGCACAGGGTTTGGGACTGTCTTACTTGACAGCCGGCATATAGATGGGGGCTTTGGGCCTTAAGTGTGCGCGTCGTCTGCCTTGAGTGTGCGCACTTCATCGAGAGAAGGTGGCAGAGAAAGGGGGAAAAAAAAAGTTCAATCGTAGCTGACTCATTACTGCCGTGCTCTACTACCAATTATACCGCCATTAGTGCAACCACTCCTGACAATAGCATCTCTATTAATTAGTGCTACGACGACGAACGACGGGTACCCTTGGAACGAGGTGCGACAGTCCTCCAATCACATGGCGATGAGCAGCCTATTGAGAGTGGCTGAGAGCACAATTGCACAATCAAGTACCCCGGAATTGTCCCATTTTGGTCCAGGTGTTAAACTGAATAGATGAGAAGCAGCGGCTTCTTTGGTTTGAAAATTGAGCTGTTGTTCTTTTTTTTCTCCTCGATTCAGTGTCGGCAT
Source organism: Hippocampus guttulatus (assembly GCF_054856545.1). Taxonomy (NCBI): domain Eukaryota; kingdom Metazoa; phylum Chordata; class Actinopteri; order Syngnathiformes; family Syngnathidae; genus Hippocampus; species Hippocampus guttulatus. The sequence continues at coordinate 19,431,747 of NC_141265.1, forward strand.
CTGGCTTGTTTTTCAGTGCGTTTCCGTCGACTCCCGCGGTGTTTTTGACAGAGGCGCTCATGGGAAATATGATTTTTCAAGCAGATGGTCTCATTGGCTTATCAGAGTTTTCCCCACTTCAGTTTCCTTATCTTGTTTTCGCCGCCTGCCCACAGCAGGAAGCCTCTGTCTTCATTTTAAAAAGTTTTTTACCTGCTCATTTCTTGCATTTTTTTGGATCCGATATCATCCTGCGCGATCCATCAATAAGGAGGAGTTTTCTGCACGTGACTCATGTCTTCTCACTGCATGACGAGTACTTCCCAGTTGATGTGAGAGGAGGAGGATGTTTTATTAAGTCTTGAATTTTGTGTGGCGCGCGTGGGGTTATTATATCCCACTTTAGCTTTCATTTCATTTGGGGTTTTGGACTGTAACCATGGCAACCCCACGAGCCCCATGCCCCTCACGGTAATACCTGATTAAAGGGAAACATTGTAATTTCATGTAATGGAATAGCTGTAATGGGATTAGTTCTGCCATTACAGCCATTAGCCTTATCTGCACCGCTGAGTTTTTTTTTTTTTCCAACACTGGGTGCCCCTTTGTGTACCCACCCTTGCAGAACAGAGAGGCTGCAAAATCTCTCTCGAAACACTAAAGGACTTCTTCCATTTTAGGGGGCGAGGGGGCAGATCGCGGCGTATCAAAACTCAGTGGTTTAAAGACACCGCCTGCCTCATTAAGATGCGGCAAAAAAAAAAAAAATGCCTGGAATTGCCAAAATGCATTTTCCACCGACTGCTCATACATATTTTGAAAGGATGTTGATCGTGAGTAAGTTTGTCCAGGTGTGAAAACCTACTCGAGCTGCAATGTTCGATTGGCTGGCTTGACGTCAGCGAATCAAATCGGCCGCAAACTTGGTGCAACTTGACTGAAATGGAAAACTTCCAGCAACTTCCTGCTCGGTTGGCTTTTGGTCATAATTCATGAAAATTTGAAGAGGATGGGTTGAATTGTCAACCGTTAAAATCAGATTCACTTTGTGCCAGGCGTTATTTAACATCTCTACATTTCCATCCATCCATCCATTTTCTGAGCCGCTTTATCCTCACAAGGGTCACGGGGGGTGCTGGAGCCCATCTTCGGGCAGTAGGCGGGGGACACCCGGAACCGGTTGCCAGCCAATCGCAGGGCACATATAGACGAACGACCATTGGCGCCCAAATTCACACCTCGGGACAATTTTTTTCATCAAACTGCCATGCATGTTTTTGGAATTTGAGAGGAAACCGGTGTACCCGGAAAAAACCCACGCAGGCACGGGGAGGCTAGAGCCGGAATCGAACCCTGCACCTCTGCACTGTGAGGCGGACGTGTTAACCTGTCATCACTGTGCCACCCCTACTCTACTTGGCATTAAAAAAAATATACGTCTTGATGTGCGAACATGAGAGAAATAAATTTGTTCCAGTTTATGCACTCAAATATTTACACTTTGAGTTCTTTTGGGACCGAAAAAAGAAATTAAGGAAACCGCCCGTCTACGCCTTATTAAAATATAGCTGATTGAACATTTGTATTTGTTTGAGCCCTTCAGGCTTGTAAGCGCTCCAATGCGAAACTTTACAATGAGTCTGGACTCCCGATTTTATTACGCGATTACATATGTCCACTTAAGGCACATCATTGCGTTTAATCTATGCTTTAATTACTTCCATAATTGAGTGCGGTTGCCGCACGGGGAGCCGAACATTTGCTTTGATCCGACTTATGGCCGCGCCGCCTCTTTACAAGGCCCATGTGGTTGTTTTTAAGAGTGTATACAAAAAGGTTCGGTACACAATTCCCCGGCATGATTACATTTTAACGGTCTTGCACGAACAAAGTCATGAGCTGTTTGTCGCCAGCGAGCTCCTGCAACCAGCTTTGTACTTCCAGCTGTGCAGTGGATCTTTGAATTTTCCCCATTCCCCCCCAAACTACTACATTGCTAATTGCTAATACAATATCCCCTGCTGGTTTGGTATACAGTGAATCAAATATAATGTATAGAATAACGTGAAGAATCATGACCCGAAGTTGATTATAAATACGATATCAATTCAAAAAATTGCTTGCAAATTTGAATCTCATTTGCATTTGTGTGTCCCAAAACGACCTTGATTAAAAAAAAAAAAAAAGTTTACTTTCTTGTGCAAATTAGGCTTTTGAGATAAGTTCATATTTTGTTTTTAAGTTAGACCTTCAAAAGCTTGCTCCATATAGATTTTATCATGCGTTATAATTTTTAGATATGATGTTTTAGATTAAAAAAAACTGTGGATGAAGCTCATCCCTAATTCACAAATATTTGACTATATTACATATTATAGTCTTGTGAGTATATCGTCATTATTGTTCTTATGAAAACCTGATATGCCAGAGATGCAACTAGGACAGATTCAGAATAGGCACAACAAATGTATCGAGGTACAAAAAAAATTATCTCGGAAAAAAAAAAGTCAATTTTTTCCAAAATCCACTCAAAATCTAAACAGCAATTGAATATTATGTGTACCATGAGTAACATTGCATGCCAGAGAATTTTTTTTTAAAAATGCCCATTTTCCAGGAACTTGAATGTAATCATTTTTATGCCAATTTTTTTTCCCCAAGAAAAATATTTTCGACAATAAAGACCTATTTTCCTGAAATAAACTTGTGATATTACGTGTGATTATTCGTCGGACTCCTCTGCCGAAAAGTGACAAGGCTTCTGCTTTTTTTTTTTGGCACTGGCTTCATTGTGTTAGCGATGCGTCAGCCCTGCCAGCGCTGTTGCAATATCTTTAGGCTCTCTGGTGGTGATTCACACGAGTGGGCCATTAGGAAATTGATGTTTTCCTGACCCCGCGAGGCGGAGAGCGGGTGGGTTGAAAGTCGAGGCTGTCGCTCCTGCGAGCCTGGTGGCCACCGAGTGTCGGGTGCATATTACGCACCGAGACCGCCAAGGATCTTTCTTTTAGTTAAGCCGTGTTTGCGACTGGAAAGTTGGCTTTCTGTGTGAGTTAAAAAAAAAACCAAAAACAATGAAATGAAAAAGACATTCATTTATAATAAATGAGACAACAGGGGGCGTTTGGAGTCTGTTGATGCTTCTTTTTACATGGCTAAATGCTGTGACAAGGATTCGATTCTACATGGCGTGTTTGGCCGCCGCTTTGAGGCATTCAGCCCGTTTAGAGCTCAGAGAAAACACTTCAACCTTGTGAGGAAGGATGTGTTGTTGACAAAACGCCTTGGCTTTTAAGGATTTTTTTTGTTTTTGGTTTGCCTTAAATCAAAGGAGCTCGGAGCAGCACTCTCTGATCGTCAGGTTCTGACTGAACCAAAGAATGCTTCTGGATTCCAAAAATGTAGGCTCAGACAAAGTCCGATAACAAAAATATTGAAGAAAATCGTCACAAGGAGCCAGGCAAAACAACGCATGAAACAAAAAGCACCCGCAAAGGCAAAGCAACACCGAGAAGACAAACAAAATTTCAAAAGTCCAGCAATAACACAAAAACAAAGATCAAGAAGAGTAATAATTGAATCGCAAAACTAATTACAAAGATCTATGAATAAAGTGAGAGTGACGATGAAAACAAATACCAAGAGGTCAAGAAAATCACACTTGAAACACAAGAAGAGCATGTAAGCTCGATACAACAACAATGAGCAGGTAGCGAGGCAGACCTTAAATACACAGCAAGGCTTGATGGGGAAACGCGGCGCAGGTGTGCCTGCTGGAGGGAAACGCCCTCCGCCCCAGCTGCAGCTGAAACACAATCAAGACACAACATGATGCTGATCTTTGACATTTCAGCCTCTTGAAATGGCATTTTCGGCTTGTGGTTTTTCATTCACTGATGCATCTCTTCTTTTAAGTCTGACTTGAACGCCACCGTAATTTCTGCTTCTTGCCCGGTGACGACGACAAGTGGCAGACATTTCATTGAAGCTGACTGCTTCACACGCCCGGGTGAGAGTGACACAAGGGCCGGCGAGATGGCGCAGGGTCGACACGGGAGGGAAGTGAGATTCGCCCCGACTTAACTTGCCCCTTTTTCAACATCTTGCAGTGTCAAGGCACATCTGGATGCTCCCCATTATTCAGGAAGCATTTTCAATGCAGGAGGGTCTGCCAGCTTGTCTGTGATTATCAAGTTGGTAAACAACCATGGTGATAAACAGATGGCAGCATTGCGCTGCTTTGGATTTGATATCAGCACCGCTTTTGAGTTAACGGTAACGATTAGGCATTAAAAAGGCTATGGATAAAGTACTAGTCTGTCAACAAAAAGGATTTTTGTTTTGTTTTTGTCCCAATAGGATCTGATTCAGTCGTTGACGAGGCTGGGACTAAACACTGCAAAACGTGTCTTTAAATGTATGCAAGTGTGGGTTGATACTTTTCCAAATCCAAAGTTTTGTGACGCCGAAGTAGCTTTATACACCACTTAACCATTCATTTTTTGTGCACCTGAAGGTTCCTTCAAGTGAAAAAAGAAAATATGGATCACTTGCAAGTAGGCACTCTGAAGGAGCGCACGTTGGCAACGATAGAAAGCGGAGAGCTTGCAGAGCTGCCGGAATCGATACTTATACAGCGACGCATGACAGTCCTCATGCAGCAATTGAATTGGGGTGTCATATTTTGTTTCATGACTGGCCAAGCTCGCATGCAAATCAGCCAGAAGGCCTCCTTTCCTCTCTGCCCGCTTTTCATTGCTTTCTCGACAGTCAAGAGAATGGAGCGGGGGAGGGACACGTTGAACATTTCTTCGGTATTCATGAGCTTATTGTCAGGAACTTGGGCAGAATTACGGTGTTATTCAGCAGCCTGCGCGAGTGTGCGAGATGCAGATAGTGCGTCTCCGAGGCGCTACAGCCGTTCAACACTCCAACGGAGTGCGGGGGAAGATGGGGGAGGGGGGGGGGCAATCAATCAAATTGGAATAATGATCTGAGAAATGAGACGAGGCTGTCGCCGCGACACCACATTGTCCCGCCCACTCATCGGTTTGGCTTCCGGCGAATGAATAGCACGCGCCAAGAATAAGCGATACATCGGGACGCATTTGAGGTTCGACTCGTTCTCGCGTCACGCGAGGACGCCGCCTCCTTTGCGTGCCGAGCGGCGCGTTACATGTTGAACAAAAGCCGGGCTGGGTTAATTACATTACACGGGGAATGGAGTGAATACCTTTGTAAGCTTGTAAATCCGTCTGCCCTCAGTGTTGATTGTAAATATTCACGATGGCGGACGGAGGTTGGCCACAACAAAGCGCATCTGTTCTCCGCAGAGCCAATTAAAAGTTTCCCTTCCATATATTTCGCCTTTCACTGCGGCTACCCCTTTTATCCGTTTTTAATCTGCGCCGCAATAAAAATAATGGATGTGGAGTTAGAGGAGAGCGTCCAAAGCAAAGCATCTTTTTCCTTCCCTTGGCCGGCGCATTAAACCCCCCTTCCCCCGCACCCCCCGGTGAAGGTTAAGATGACCCTGGCCCTGGAGCGCGGCCACAGTCTCCAAATGGCAAACAAGTGGGACGCAACGGCCTCTGGATTGTCGCCACGGTGAGGGCACCGAGCCCTGCCAGCGGCACGCGAAGAGCGGCCGGCGGGAATAACAACATTAACGACGAGAACGGCGGAAAGAACAACAGCTGGCCTCTGTGTGTCGCGGTCTAGTGCCAGTGCCCGACGGGAAATAAAGAAGCGGACGTTCCCGTGTGCGTTCGAGCTCCGATCGACACATACGGTAGCAGAGAGCTACAGACCTTTGCCGACGATCGCGACGAGACATTATACTTGCTGCAATAACACGCTAGCTTGGTTTATGGAGGACGGGCGAGGAGGAGATTGGCAGCAGAAACGGGAAGGTAGCATCCTTTGCTAACGCCCTCTGTTTGCTTCGTGTTTAAGCTTCACTGTCATGGCACCACAGTTTAGTGAACAGGCTTTTAATCGGACAACCTGAAGCATAAATTTGAACGAGGAACATGTTTGTGCTGTGATAGTTAGCACAAGTCATAAATGAAAAAAAAGTGCATTGATCTTGGAAATATGACCGTGTGTGTTTTGCCACACAGGCATTGTGAACTTTCACCCCCGGAAAACTGGACATGACATGAAAGTATAAGGGCGCATTGGGTAGAAAAATAACATCGGTGTTACGTTCAATGTTTTCTCCTCCCAAACAATTCAAGCGAGACAGCAAACGCAGCGCAGGGACACGCGCAGAGGCGTTGGTTGGCCTTTAAATGGCAGCTGCGGAAAAAGCAAATCTGTTTGACATCACTAATGCAAGGAGAGAAAATGACTCGACTTGTTGAGTGGATCTTGCTTTGCCACCTTTCAAACCCACAATTGCACTAATAAACACACACACACACACACACACACACACACACAATTCCATGATTAACCTCTTGTGTATGTTTCTGCAGACCATCCCTAGATGGCACTGGAGACCAAGCGCAATATTTCCCCAGTGTGTGTGTGTGCGTGTGTGTGTGTGTGTGTGTCCGTGCGCCTCATAGATTCAATTATTCATCATCTCCAGTCCAAATATGGTTAAGCTCTTCAACATGGTTTTCCTCTTTTTCCGTTTTTTTTTGGGATTATTTATTGTGCAAACGACTCGCAATGTTTGGGTGGACAAGACGGTCGGGTTGCAATTGTGTCACCGCGTAGGCGTTGTAATTAGGTCCTGATGGAGAAAACATAGATGTATGCATTGGCTGTCCGCGGGGGCTTTTTTGTTGTTGTTGTTATTTTTGATGTCCAGGATGTGCAGATGGTGTTATTTCACCTCCGACTGAAATGAATCTTAAATCAGTTGCCTCACCGTCCGAAATATATGTATATGTGTGTGTATATATATATATATATATATATATATATATATATATATATATATATATATACACATTTATATTATAACACACTCATGTATTGGAGCTAGCATACCCATAATAAATACATTTACAGTCGAACCTCGTTTCACCGTACCCCATTCACGTTTTCACCCCTATAACGTTCACATTTCAAAGTCCCGATTCTCGATTTTCCATTCACCCATTTTGTTTAAAAAGATCAACTTTATAACGTCATAATAATGACAGATTTCCTCCACAAAATAGTGAAAAGGCCTTCGTTACAACGGAAGCTAACTGCCGCCTCAAGCTTGCTTACGAACAAAACGTACGTCGCGGGATTCCCCTCGGTTGCGTAGCAACGCGCCTCGTTACGTTGTTGTACTTCCGGCCGTAACTTCGGGAAGCACTGTCGTGGTCTGCAAACATATCTGGAAAATGGAAGCAAATCTCGATATCTGTGAAGGCTGAAATTGTCTCCCTCTTTCGAAAGGGAGTCAGAAATAGAGGGACTATGTAAAATTTAGAAGAAGAAGCCTTTTAGATTGAACAACAAACAAGAACTTGATTCAACCTTTGCCGAAGACTTATGGTGACAGCTATGGCTACTTTTCCTTTCTGCCAGGGCTCTAGTGCCATCTTACATCATTCTGGAGTGTTTAAAAAAAAAAAATAGCACAACAATACAAAATTTGAATAATGAATGAATCAAGAGGCATTGTGCTCCACGGAGGAAGAAGAAGTGGTAACATTTTAGTGAGAGAACCTGTCAAAGATAATCACCTTTTCTGTTCGGTTATAATGCCGGATTTTAAGGTTGGAAACCTATGCCAAATGTTTTGTGAACACCAAATAAAAGAAATAAAAAAAACATGAAAAGAAAGGGCTGCTAATTAAAAACTGTAACAACTGCTGTGGATGCAAATTCGGAATGTCCTGTCACTGACCTCGCCATCATTATCGTGTACCGGCTTGCACGACGGTCAAAGGGAGGCACGAATAAAAGTCTCGGAGCGGCCTAATTACGGGAAGACGAATGCTATGTAACACTCTGTACAATCTGTAATTTTCTTTTTTGGCCAAACTGTCAGACTTCACCTCGACTTCCTGGAGACATTTAACAAATCACCACGGCAAGCGCTGTAAGTATGAAAGCGCAGTCGGTAATCAACCTCCTCCCTACGCTTCCCGTTTTTCCAACTCATCCGCCACATCGTTCAGCACTAAGAGGCTTTGTGCTCGCTTTTAGTCTTTTGTCACGATTTCTTCTTTTTTTTTTTACTTCTAAGCGCGACTATTCAAGTCTTAGCCGGGACTCTAATTGACCGCTTGAGAAGAAAATCTTAAATAATAACCGTGTCTGTTTGAATTTTGAGCCGCCAGGGGGTTTTGAGGAAAAATACATCCATAATACAATTCTTTAATCTGTCAGTCAACGGGGAGTCAGAAAGACTTCTGACTCACTAAATTTCAAACGAAGAAGGTGCGCTTGGATTAGTTCTAAAGTCATATTTATGATATTTGAAATTCAAGGAGTAGTTCGACACAGGACTGCCAGACTTCAAACAGTTAAGTCCAAAAGTGGACTTGGGAGACCAAATGAATTTTTAAAATCTTGTTTTATCACATGCAATGGTACAATGCCATATCTGTCAACTCATACTGTTTAGCCATAGTTCATACGGATTTTGTGGTGAATCTTACGTATATGGCCGTATCGCACAAATCATACGGATTCTGAAATTTTCCGTTTTTTTTTCTTCCCCAAACAGGTAGTTCCGTTTGCTTTTGTCCAGAATGGCTGCTCGTCTACTCGAATGCTTCCATTTCCGGCAACTTTCCAAAAAAGTAACGCAGGAATACAACTCTGAACACAGTAATGCTACTAAGTAGAATGATGATTGGACATTAACCAGACATTGTATTATGGAGATCTACAATAAATATCATTGAAAATTTCGTGGGTTTTTTTCTGCCGTTATTTTGACATATGAAATGCTTTGGTATGTTATAAGGATTTTTTGCTCTTTATAAGGATTGTTTTGGTAGTTTATACAGGTTGGCGCTCCGAAAAGTTGACAGGTATGCAATGCGCATACTTTCAGCATTATTTTGAGGGATTTCACCAAAAATATGACATTTAACATTCGAGAATGACAACCATTTTATGCAGAGTAACTCAATTTCCGGTTGCTCCACAGTGGGATGATTAGAAACTATAACATCCATCCATCCATCCATTTTCTGATCCGCTTTATCCTCACAAGGGTCGCGGAGGTTGCTGGAGCCTATCCCAGCTGTCTTCAGGCAGTAGGCGGGGGACACCCTGAACCAGTTGCCAGCCAATCGCAGGGCACACAAACACGAACAACCATTCACACTTACAATTCCACCTTGGGACAATTTTGAGTGTTTAATCAGCCTGCCATGCATGTTTTTGCAATGTGGGAGGAAACGGAAGTACCCGCAGAAAACCCACGCAGGCATGGGGAGAACATGCAAACTCCACACAGGAAGGCTGGAGCTGGAGTCAAACCTCTGCACTGTCAGTTCGACACGTTAACCACTGGACCACCGGGCCACCCTTTAAAAAAAAAACAAAGCAAAAACAAGCCAGCAACAACGAAAAACAAACAAACCGATAACAAATCGTTGAAAACATTTATGATTTGGATGAAAATCCTTTGCCGTCTATGCCTGGCTAAGTCACCAAATTCATTTTAATTTTCGACAAAAATTGTTGATACTGTATTTCTGTATTTAAAAAAAGAAATCCACTTGTTCATTTGTTGGCTTGTCATATTTTTATCAACCTGCAATCACTTCATTAACCTGTAAAAAAAAACAACAACACTTTTCCACAAAGTTAGCAAGTCGCTCTTCAATTAAAGTCACTCGCAAAACTGCTCTGCAAAGAAAATCAATTTAACGAAAAGCACGCCTTATTTCCTTGACTTGAGACGGAATAATATTCTTTTAAAAATCGATTTTCATAGAACAAAATTGTATGAGCAAAACGACTTTTTTTTTTCTCAATGAAGACAAAACCTCATCACGAGATGTCAAGACTAATCTGGAGAAGGTTGGCGTGTCATTGTGAAAAGCTGCAATCAAGCGAAGCCTCTGCGAATGTAAATACCGTACAGGACGTTTGGAATGAGGTGCAAACCGCGGCCAACGTAATTGCGCGGGAGCGCCTGATGAAGCTTTTGTCAGAAATCATCTTCAGACAGAAGGGACAAGGTCAGCTCGGAAAAGACCAATGTGAAAAACTGGTGAAAAAAAGAGCCGCTCATGATCCAAGGCATACCACATCAGATGTCAAACATGATGGAGGCCTTACAATGGCATGCACATGTATGGCTGCTGATGGAAGATGTTGACTGCAGCTCAAAACTATTCCAGCGCTAGGAAATGTCAAATCCTTCTCTGGATAAATCACTCAGTACAGTCTGTCCCCATTAGTGATGAATCTGTTCAGTATTCAGTGTCCTGCTAAATTTCACACACCTGCTCCCCATTCCCATTTATAACCATGAGTCACATGACACCTGGATGAAAACATTTTCAAATTGAGCCCACTTTGAATATTTCCCTTAGGGGTGTACTCACCATTGTTGCCTGACATTCATGGAGGTGCGCATACAAAGCAACTACGGTACTTTACATTGTAGCGGAGGGTCACTTCTTCATTGTTGTTGATCAAATATTGACAAAAACGTGTTTTAAAAATAAAATTTCCAAGATACTCCAATTTATTGAGATGTACCCATCCAGCAGATAGAAAAAGTTAACACACCCCCTATTCAAATGGAGGTTTTTGTAAGATGAAAAAAACGAGACTTAGAAAAATTATTTCAAATCAGAAGACTTATAACCTGACCAACTCAACTGACCCCCCAACCCCCCCCCCCCCCCCCCAAAAAATAATTACAAGCCCCAGAAAATCCAGGTACACTTTGGAAAAGGAAGTACACAATGTGAACCATTGTAGTGTACTGAATTTTCATCGGAATTCAGAATCAAAGGATGACATTGACTCACCCCGAGCTCTGTATGAAACATACAACATAAAAACCAAGAAAAACAGTCTGACAGATTTGAAGCCTGTCACACCTAATCGCAGCCAAACCTCCGTCTTAAGAATCGGAGATGGATGGTCATTAAAATCAAGCTTCACACATCTCACACAAACATCAACAGAAATGTGAACAAAGCTGGTCATGTTGTCCACAGAATTAAAAATAATAATAATGATCCTCCTTTCTTCACATCTCCCTTGCATGTAAATATACGCGAGTGCAACAAAGCCGTGAAGAAAAACAAGAGATAGCCCACAGGCCAGAGGGACACTCGCTGTTCCTTCGTGCTATCGTTACGTGAGGCCCCGAAGATGAGAACCAGGTAGAATGGTTGGGATGGCTGCTGGATGATGGACTGGACATGAAAAAAAAGGAGGAAAATACGCCAAGAAGGATATTCAGAGACGAGGGGGAGGAGAATTGCGCCAGGAGAGATTTAGCTGGATGCTCATTGAAATACAAGCACGTTAGACACAGTCATGTCTTCCAACTGTGATCTTCCTGCCGTGGCTGAGCGCTCCTAACGTGTGCTCAACATGTGACCGAAACGTCTCAGCTTTGTCCAAAGATGGCGCCTTGCGATTCGAGTGGCCCGACTTTGCGCTTTATGGTGGCAGTGAACTCACTTCAACCCACTCGACAACAAGCAGCGGTTTGCCAAATAGCAAACAAATCGTCAACAAAGACACTTCAAGCTGTTCGAGTTAGCCATCAAATTAAACCGAAAGCAAAAGAGAATTACGTGTTGTGTAGTTTGCACAACTAAACTTTACATAGTTGAGCGAGAGCGCTGCCGTTTAGGGCATATGGGCATGCTAATAGTTAGCATCATTAGTGAGGATTTTAGAAACAGCAACTGTTTCAACAGAAACGCTGGATGCAGGTAGACAGATAATATAACATGTCATGTATTTAAAACGTGTTTTTTGGGGGGGGGGGTGGCGGGGGGGGGGAGAACGGATTAATGACATTTCCATTCATTTCATTCACCGTACAATACAATATGCCATATAATTTCTTGGTTTTTGGGAAAAATGTACAGGCAGGGTACGATCACTGGGCACAAACAACCGTTCAGACTCACCTTTGCACCTATTGTTAATTTATATTCTTCAATGAACCGAACATGCATGTTTTTGAAAAAAAAAAAAAAAAAAAAAAAAAAGACAGAATATCCAGAGAAAACTTGCCAAGTCCACACAGGACGTCTCGAGCCGAGATACAAACCTCAGAACCTTTGAGGCATACATGCCAACCACTCGGTCGCTGTTTATCCCATTATAAATTAAATAAAGGAGGGCAATAGCCCAAAGTAAATCCTGACGTTTTTCCAAAAGGTTCTAGCAGAAGCAGCTCCGACTAACGCTTTGAGCCCGTGAAATGACAGCGAGCTCAAGAAAACCAGGAGACAAGTAAAAGCTGAGAGTTGAGCAAAAGGTTGCCCGGCTGAGTCATTCTCTCCGAGGAGGCACTGCAACCATGAAGATTAGACTCAAGATGTGACGGAATAAGCTGCCGGCGAGGTTCTCTGGGCAGGAGCGTTTACGTTGCGCTTTAAGAATCACACTGCAAAATCTCAAGTAGTGGCTGCGATGTTATCTCCTTGGAATTGGTACTTGGGAGTAAAAATCTGAAATCGGTCAATCCTCCAAAATTGACGTACAAAGTGAGAGTATTGAGCGTCAAAAGAAATGATTTTTTTTTTCCTTTTAATTCTCCCTTTGCCACAAGGAGAGATTTTCAATCTTTCTTATGAACTCCACCGAAGAGTTTCTGTTTTTGTTCTTCAGATCAGGCAAGTGCATGAATCACCATCAAGGCATATTTGATGGAATTCAAAGAAGAAGTTTAAGAGCTTATGTTTACTTCGAATGTTAAAACAACAAAAAACATCATATTTTGAAAACTATACAGCAATGACATCATTAAATACAAAGTAAACAATGAAACGGTTTGTGCATCATGACGAATGCATTGTGGCTCCTTCTGGCGTGCTCGACATGGCCACCGTGTGGCAGTATAACAGTCATGCAGATTCAAACGAAGAAGAACTTCACAACTACTGAAAATAACTCAAATGATGGCACCACTTTGTGGCATCGCGGGGTTAATGAACTGTGTTGAAATAATTTGAGGAGGAGTTTCATGTCGGGCTTTGCCGTCGTCTTGTGGCATGAATGAGGAATTTCACATTTCAAAAGTGTCAATGATTGGGTGATTTGATGATCGTGTGAAAGAATATGAAGACTTTCTCACCCCTCCACAAAAGCGTGACTTTTCAGAATATTTCACCATCTGTCTTTCAGAATTAAGACTTCTTGGTGGCTCTAATATATGCAATCACATGCATCTTTCGGGTTATTTGACTCGGACGCTATGAAAATGCCAACATTTAGGCATGATGTATCTATTGCGGTGACACTGTGACACCGTGTGCGTTATACTATTGACAAGAAATATCACTTGGTCCTGTGTGTCCTCTATGGGGGGCCATGTATCACCAACACGCCTCTATGAACGTCAGCAGCAACACTGCGGGGACCAAAATATTAGAGATATGTATGTTTTACTTTTACACGTGTGGTGCGACATTGAAAGGTTTAGGAGCATTTTTATAAATGAGTACCTCCGGGCATTTTGAATCAATATCTCAGATGTGCAGCTGGATCCGTGTGTGCTCATCATCATGCCATGCAGGCTCGGCTCAGGGTCATTCTGTACAGTGTTGCACTGACAACAGCAGCTTGAGGTGGTTGGTGGGGGGTGGGGGGGGGGAGAAAGGTTGGTAAATGCAATAAAGTCCATTTCTTGAGATCTGAAAGCTGCTGTTTTACAACTCATTTTTTGTTTTGTTTTTTCATTTAAAAACCAAAAAATGAGTCGAATGGTAATGTGTCATCAACGGATAAAACTTCAAATGCCATGTCCATCAAAATCTATTTTTCTCCCCCTTCCCCTTGAATATTGAAAATCGTCAAACAAAACATCAAACAAAGATAAGAAAAACATTTTTGAATGAGAATTACAGTTATTAACAGTAAAAAGCAACTACTCGAAGCAAGCTGTGCCTATGTGAAAAAAGTAATTGCCTCCTACACTTAATAACTGGTCGGCCCTTAGCAGCAGCAACTGAAATTAAGCGCCTTCTTTAATTGGCAATGGCTTCGATGTCGGGATATTTTGGGCCACTGGTCGTGGCAAAATTAATTGGAGGATTTTTGAACATGACCAGCCTTATTGAGGTCATGCCACAGCTTTGCAATCGGTTTGAAGGCTGGACGTCAGAGTTTTAAGCCATTCAAAAATCGGCTTGCTGGTGTTCTTTGGATTGTTATCCTGCTTTGGAACCCAACGAGGTCACAAACCAAGGCGGTCACGAGAGGACGAATATTCCCCGTCGGTATTTTCTCATAGAGAGCAGAATTCATGTTCTTATCCATCACAGCAAGTCGTCCAGGTCCTGAAGTAAAGAAGCAGCTCCAGACTATCAAACTACCACCACTTTAACTATTGGTATGATATTCCTGCGATTGGCTGGCAACTGATTCAGGGTGTCCCCCGCCTACCGCCCGAAGACGGCTGGGATAGGCTCCAGCACCCCCCGCGACCCTCGTGAGGATCAAGCGGTTCGGAAAATGGATGGATGGATGGATGGTATGATATTCTTTTTCTTTTCTTTTTTTTTAATGCTGTTATGTTTCAGTGTTTCTCCCAAAGGTCTTGGGGATCATACAGATAATCCTTTTGCAAAATTATCAACAATATTAGAAGAATGAAAGTGTATTCATGTAAATTGAATGATGAGGTCCTTGTCACGCTTAAAAGATGGTTTAATCTTGCCACTTTGTCATTTCTGGGCTCTGTGTTTCAATGGCACAACAAACATAACGTTGCTGTCAGTGAGTGACATTAAATCTCCAACTTGATTGGTTTTAATATCTGAGCAACAGTGCGCGGACAACTTAATAATTTGATTGACTTTTGGCTGCAATTAAATGCTCACAGTGATTGCTGCGACGCACCTTGCACGCAGAGCTTGTAATATGATCAAGCTGCACATCTTTAATGAGCCAGCCTATATGTGATTTATATAGCATCTGAGGAGACAGCTGCAGGAAGCATTCATCCATCCATTTTGTCCAGTGCTGATCCTGATTAGGGTAGTGATAGGGTAGCTCATTCAAGCGCACACCTTTTTGAATCGGACTACTGAAACAAGTTTTTCTTTGTATATTCATTTATTGTGATTCACCTGTACAGACAAACGATCATTCACACTGACATTGACACCTACAATTTAGTGTATTCAACCAATGGAGAAGACACATGGACAAAACAGTGATCCAAGATCAAAAACGTTTTGTTTTGTGCCCGTCTTCCTCGCCCTTCTTGGATTGCTGCTGACGCACGCTTGCCCAAATACGCGGCGTCACAGTTGTGTTTCGCAGCATCTGGAACGCCAGCCAAGTGATTCCAACATCTGGGCCGAGCAGCCATGCTTGATAAGGACATCTGGACCGTATTTGCAATCCAAAATGGGAAGCCTAGTGTGTGATCCGCGCAAAAGTTTTTGATGACTCAACAACTCACTCTTATGCTGACAATATGAACAATGTGAATGTAGTCAGTCAGTCAATGCAGAATCCTGACAGCAACAACCTTGCTTTGATCATCAAGCCAGCTCTGCGAGCAGGTGATGGAAGGAAGAGAGAAGTGACGTGGCAGTAAAAGAGGCCAAAATCCACAAGTCAGGTGGTGAGGCAAGGCATGAGGCTAACTACATGCTGGATATGGTTTAACCAAATGTGATGGAGTGGAAGCCGCAGGTTCTTCATATTTACTGTATTTCATATCTCGTATTGTCATATAAATGCATATGTCTCTCTCTGTGTGAACCCGAGTGAAAGAAATAGCCAATGTGACTTGCACAACTGACGATCACACACACACACACACACACACACACACACACACACACACACACACACACACACACACACACACACATATTATATATTAGATGAATGAGCACCCATTCACTCAGGACACACTTTATTTATATATATAAAGTGTGTCCTGAGAGTGAATGGGTGCTCATTCATCTAAATCAAGACCACATGCTCGAGTGCAGCGCAGCATGCTAGCAGGGCAGTGGAGCATTGTGCTGCTGTGTATCTGACACTCAGCTCAGGGTGCAGCAGCCCGCGCTTTCTCCGGCCTGACTCTTACTCAGGTCACCTTCAAAAATGCTGTTATTATTCAGCTGCTTCCTTGTTGTGCTCTCGTGTCCGCTACAGTGTGTTCACTCGACCCAAAGTAAGGTCATTTTCTGATTTACAGTGTACAATATAATTTTTTGTGATATGCATTATTGTATCCATCCATTTTCTGATCCTAATGAGGGTCATCCATCTTTCTATCCATTTTCTTGTCCGCTTATCCTCATGAGGGTTGTGGGCATGCTGGAGCCCATCCTCGCTGTCTTCAGGCAGTAGGCGGGGGACACCTTGAACCGGTTGCTAGCCAATCACAGACGAACAACCATTCACGTTCACAATCACACCGGGACAATTTAGAGTGTTCCATTAACCTGCCATGCATGTTCTTGGAATGGAGGAGGAAACTGGAGTACCCGGAGAAAATCCACGCAGGCACGCGGACAACATCCAAACTCCACATAGGAAGGCCGGAGCCGGAATCAAACCCTGCACCTCTGCACGGTGAAACCGGCGTGCTAACCAGTAGACCACCGTTTGAAATTGAACAGAATGTGGTGTACAAGTGTTCACACATATGCTCTCATATAGCTTAAAAAGCCAACCAAAAATATGAGAGGGTCACCCTCTCAGTACGATGTATCACTTTTATTTTTTTACAAACACGCCTCGCTGCTTATCTGCAGTGTAAACAAATGAAAAGAAGGCGTGATGGGGTTCGTTACAGACCATTTGGTTGGAACAACACCGGGACTAGCACATGAGTAGAACGCCCCTTCTTAGTTGAAATCGCTCAGCAGGATGACGAGTCCCGATATTGTATTTGCGTGCAATGCAATGTGATGAGCCTCTGTTTGCCCCCGAAGCCTCCGAGCCCCAAACCACAGTCCCAGTTATATTTCCATTTGCATGAAGTGGCTCTCATTATTCACGGCAATTTGTTTGCAGAGAGGCTTGGTGTTGCACAACCGACTCACAGCTGCCGAATGGGAAAATGAGCAGTTACTTGAGTTGTCGTAATTCTATTCCCCACTATCGTGGTTTCACAAGCACAAATTATTCATTTATGCTCATTCGTTTGATATGATCATTCAAATGCACGCGGAAGTTGTCAAGCGGTGGTTCTCAAACTTTTACACCAAGTACCACTTAAAAAAAAAAAAAAGCTCTCTGGGGCCACCTCTTCTCAAAAAAGAAAAAAGTTTTATTCCTAAGAAAAATTATTTTTAGCCAGTGTAGCATGCACGGTTTCAAGATTGACTCTGTATGTACATAAAGGGACGTGGGGGTGGATGCCTCTTAATATTCTTTGGGAAAAACAAACAGTTATGAAAGAAGAAATGCAATTGACCGTATTGAATCTGAAAGTTAATAATAATTGAACTGTACTAAGGCAATAAAGAGAGCCACACTTCGCTAATCACCATATACCGGTATGTGTCTAGCCCATTTTGGGGGATTCTGAAGAACCCCGAACATAACTCCAAGCACCAGCCAAAATTTGAAATATCCCCAAGATGTTATATTCTGGATTTGTACTATGTACAAAAACACACTCCTCCCCCGTTCACTGACAAAATGGTTTCATCCAGCCGATCCCTCTCTTCTCTTTTCACTGAGATTAGCTGAGTGTGTTTATTTATATATTTTTTGGTAGTCTTCCGGCAAAATGGAGTAGCCTGACCTTACTTAAAGAAGGATAGGTGGTTTCTCAAGTCAATATCAACACATTATTATCACAAGCAGCCCTCATTTCTGCTGCGTTTTAAGCATCGGTCATTGTTTATGTTGTTAGCTAGCAGTTAGCTGACCTTTTTCTCCTAGCAATATTACAGGCTGTCAGACAGTACCACCGCCCTTTTCGAATTGCAGAAAAGCAGACTAATATTAATAACCGGAGGCGCCACCGACTAGCTAACTGTCCAAGATCCCCATGATCATTGAAACTCCTTTTTTTGTGTGTGTGTGCGTACAAGTATGATTTTTAGGCAGTAAACTCTTATGCGATTGGCTCTGGCTCAGCGCCCCTAAACTTCTGATCCGAGAATCGCCTCTGCTAATCACAAAGCCTTGAAATTTGCATTTGCAAAGCAAATCATCTGGCGAATATCAAGCAGGTATAATACATGCTGAAGTGACGGGTGTCCATTAAGCAGAAATGAATGTTCTTCGAAGATATTTGGCACAGAGAGTGATAGGACGCAGACAAAACAACTTTTCAAGGCAGATAAAAATGACACCGCTGCGTCCCTGCATCTTATCAGAGTATCACATTTTGAAAAAAGGCATACAGCAGAAGGAAGAGCGATGCTGTAAAAGCATGTGCTTGTAAATAGAGGCGCCGTGCTTGTCCTTCAGAGCAGATTCCTCTTGCCCAGCCTAATTCATCCGCGCCGTCGCCTGATTTACAAAGTGTCGCCGGCGGGCAATCAGGGTGCCGCCTTTATCTCTACCTTGTCTGGCTAAATGAATTCCAAATGGCACGCTGCCCAGTTGTTTGTCATCACATTTGTTATCGCAGACAACCGGCGAAGCCCATTTTAAACAAACATAAATCCATGGAAAACAATCGCATGAACGTGATGCAGTGTAACCTTTTGAAATATCACGCGGGGCCATCACAAATCGGGAGCAGATGATTTCCTCCCCTTGCACTTGGAATGCAAAAATCAGACGGCCGCGTAAGTCATCTGGCAATGTATTCTTGTAATGTCACAAACTTGAAATACGGCAGGATAAGTATGCTCGTGTCCTGATGTTGGCACAGTGGTCCACTAAAGCGAACCGTGACTTAAAAAGTGCGACGGAACAGAACAGAGATACTCCCAGGAAATGAACACGTTAAGGACAAGGTTACAATCTCGGATTTTATTAGATCACGGAAGATTTCATCTGGAGGGTATGAAATGTAATAAGAAACTACATAAGCAACAGGGACTCAGAATCCAATATGAAAGAAGGGGTAAGTATTTGAACTATTTCAATGCTACTTTATACATTGGATTTAAATGGCTGCCTATTTCGAAATCAAATTTGAAAACTACCAAATAGTTTACATGACCGCTGCTGGAAGAGGTGAGACAGGCTCTCTTCCAGAAGAGTGGACCACTGCGGTGGAGGTGAGCCAAGAGACAGGCAAGAGGGTACGTCTTCTGGAAGAAAAGCGGAAAAGGAGACTTGGTGGACGGAACAGGCATATGATCGAGATGGAAAGAATGGATTCCACCTCCAAAATCCTTCCAGACTGAGCTCCATTTCAGTGAGCCGTCCCAGTTGCTGATACCAAATCACGATTGGGTGAATATTCAACTCCAAGTTATAATTGTCATTGCACAGTGAGAAAGCCTCCCCCCCCCCCCCCACCACCACCACCACCACATCGACTAGTCAGTTTCACCATCGACTAGTCAGCTCCAAGTTCCCATTGACCCTGAGCTGAATAAGATACGCATTCTAAGAAAAGGACGGATGGAGTTGTAAAATGTTATGTTATGATGACTTCAAGATGGTGCCGCGAGAGTGGCTTCTCTACTTTTTGCTCTTCTACTTTCTCCCTTTCATAACTTTGCTGCTGTAAATTGGGAATTTCTCCATTGTGAGACGAATAAAGGTTTTCTTATTCCTATTTTAAAATAAGAAAACACGGTCTACGAGGAACAACCATCACTCAACAGCAGAGATGTTCTGATCAGTAATTCTCAATATATAGCTTTGCTGCTGTGAATTGGGAATTTCTCCATTGCGAGACTAACAAAGGTTTTCGTATCTTATCTTTCCGCTGGTAGCTTAGACAGTGACTTGTATGACCCAACAACAATTCACTTAAGCGACCCCCTAAGAAGTTATCTCTGCTATCTCCCCACTTGCCATTTTGAACTCGTCAGGGCTTTTGAGGAGGTCAGGCAAAGAGAAATATTACGGTTCAGGGTACACGGTGGGTCAACAAAACAGTATTTATTTTACATCAGGCAGCCATGTTCCATTTAATCTGCTACGGCGAGTCAAGACAGTCTTTATAGTAGGATGCTCTTTGGACATTTTCTTCCTTGAATGATATGACTTTTGACCCGAATTACTGCAGTAATTCCGTGTCAAGTTTTAGTCCTCATGAATATTGAATCCATGAATGGCGTAAATGTCCCGCAAGGAGAAATTCGATTTACCGCTTTATGAAAAGATATGAGAGCGTGGGCGCTGTGCCGTGGTGCGGTACCAAAGAGCACTTTGGGGTTGGTGCTCTCTTTTCAACAAACCAGCCCCAATTTCTAGAATTTCGTTCATGGAAATGAAACGGGTCTCGCATTTAAGTGAAGTGATATGGTTACGGCCTTGCGTGGGAGGGAGGTGCAATCGAGCTCTCTCTTGAACAGCCAACACCGATTTCATCTAAAGACTTAAAAGATCATTTCTGTTGCAGATGCACCCAAGTATAAAACGTAGTGAACCGGTGTTCATAGTATACAACAAAACACGCTAACTTGTCACATCGGCTGACTTCTCCTGCTGTAACTTCAAGGAATATTCTTTCGTCAACGTTCTTCCTAAATCGTAACGCCCCCGCTGAGGCCGTTCCATCTTTTGGGCCCGGCCTGAAAGTTTGAAGACGATTGCTTGAAAATTGGGGCAAGACAACAAATCTTGAAGCGCATGGAGGAATGACGCCCTCTGCCAGGTCATCGTCGGTTTGCGGGGTTTATCGTTAAGATGATTTACGAGCACATCGGACTGTATCCTCCAATGTAATACGTCGCTATCCCGCCAGTCGCCATCCGAGTTAAAAGGTATTAGGCTTTGTGGAAAACAGAATGTTGATTCATGATAAGGGATGACCACACATGGGAGCTTCTGGAAATGAGCACAGGCGGCATTTCATGATTTGCATCGACGGGTCAGTGCACGGCAGGCTTTTTGTGCGGCTCAGGAGTGGCCCCGGTGGCTGTGAGAGGAGGTGGAACTAATCTCGTGACAGCAAAAGGGGTTCTCAGTCCGCAGGGTGCCATCACTCACCGGTGCATGCGGATGACACAAAAAAAGGCTCGTGGAGAGCACACGGGCGATGAGACAAGTCTGGAGGGCAAGGCGGCGTGACATTTTGCCGGGGCGGCGCGTCACTCTCGGGGCGCGATGCGCTTTCACCGCGGTTGCATCACGCCAGAATTCGTGATCACTCGCCGGAGAGCGATCCAACTCGGCGAGCCCACCCCCGCCCGCCCCAAAGCGACGCCTTGATATGTTAAACGCGGTGGCTGTCGCGGTTCTCTTCCCACTTTCGTTGTTATCAAAGAACAAAGATTCCATCTGTTTAGAGTCATTAAGTGACTGAAAATAGCTCGGCGTGACTAAAGGGACCACACTGAAACGGATACAATTGGGTATAATTAAATCTTGTTCAAGCTTCCACTGGTTGCCAATTCCTCGCTAGGCAGACGATTCCATTCGCCGAGCGGCTTTGATGACGCCGAATCAAACAGCGAGTCAAACAATCGAGCGGCGGCGTCCTTCTCTTCTGAATTTGTCAACTGTGAATTCCATCCGCGGCTTGAACGGATTCCGTTCATAAGCCGGATGTCTCCAAGGTCGTAAAAAGTATTTCGGAGAAAAATCAGCGCTGCAGCAAAGTCTCAGATCGGTTCTCCTTGTTTTGTTTGTTTTTGTGTGCTTTTAAGCTAACTCCAACTGCCTGTTATTTCATTTTGTATTTTTGATGTGAACCACAATTTGACGTCACATTGGCTTACAAAAGAAATAACAATGAGTAACGTTTTTCAATGTTCATCTTTCGATGATCAATCGAAAACGCTGAGAACAAACGACAGCCGGATTTTTAAGATCGCAATAGATCAAAGAATGATTGTCACTTGAAATCGGCGGCATCAATGCGGCAATACCTGTGATGAGATTTTGAATGAGGCGTGTCCAAACTCGGTCTCCTGCCTCATTTCCATCGCACTTGATTCAAATCATCAGGAACGTTCTCAGACTTCTTCAGAACTTGCTGATGAGCCCATCATTTGAACCGGGCAGGAGAGCGAGCCGTGAGGACTGCAACCTCACACGCCCGTGGTGAAGCATTTATTTTGGACAGCCGTTTATCAAGACGTAATCGTTATTTATTTATTTATTTTCTCGCGTGCAGTTTCTGCAATGTACCAAACCTCTCCGGGGGGCTCTTTAACCTGCTTTGCCGCGAGGCGTTGGCC
This sequence comes from Hippocampus guttulatus, assembly GCF_054856545.1. NCBI lineage: Eukaryota > Metazoa > Chordata > Actinopteri > Syngnathiformes > Syngnathidae > Hippocampus > Hippocampus guttulatus. The sequence continues at coordinate 19,454,132 of NC_141265.1, forward strand.
ATTCAAGCTTGAGCGTGCGTGGGAGCCAAAAAAAGCTCAAAAAGAATGCGAGAAGGACTCCATGCTGAGAACGCGGCTTCGGCTCAGGTTCACAAAGGGCGAGTAAACAAGTGAACAGAAAGAGCCATTGAGACGAGAGCCTCTGACAACACAACAGGCAACAAAAAGCCCGAGTTTAGCCTGGCTCCATATCAATAAATGATTACTGCTGCAGCGCGGCGAGCGTTCCAGTGTGATCCCAATTATGAACCAGAATAGCACACAGTAGAACGTGGGCCAGATTATCCGTCAGCACATCTACAAAAAGATCCCGCGGCGTCTGCTTCATTCAGGGCACGAGAAGAGGCGAGAGACAATTTGGGATTGTTTCATCAGGAGAACACGCTTGCTCATAAAGTCATGCGCGCACCAGTTTTATTTTTATCGTATGTTAGGTTTTGGTGAAGACTCCCGATATGAGCACTGAGAGTGGCTGGCGACCAGCCTTGGGTCACACCCGTCCCTCTCCCAAAGTTCACTGGGGTAGGCTCGGTTGTCAAAGAGTTTGTAGAACAGGTGCTAAAGTCGTGCCTGCGACAAAAATTTCAAGTCTGTGTGACTACCAAAAAAAAAAAAAAAAAAAGGATATTTATCAACTGTGCGCACACCTGACGGACCCGTAACAGAAATTACTGTATTTGCCCGATAATCCGATGCGCCTTATATATTGTGTTACCGTTTCTTTAAATTCTCATTTGAGTTGTTTTGATGTTAGTGTTCCCATGCCATCTAGTGGTGATTATTAGTAGGAACTAGAAGTCATACCTCGGTTTTCGACCATAACCCGTTCCAGAAGGCTGTTCAAAAACCGAAACCACACTCTTTAAAAAAAAAAAAACTTTATTGAACACGTCTGCTCACAATGGAACGTTACACCAGGAAGTGTCACCAGGAAGTGTCACTTCCTGGTGTAAGGAAGGCGAGAGGAGTCAAGCGGCGCATTCAAGTGTGCTCAGTTTGGTCGAGAACCGATTTTCGGTCGTAATCCGAGGCATAAAAAACTCGAAATGTTTGGTCAAAAACCGATTTGGTCGAGAACAAAGACGTTCAAAAACCGAAGTTTGACTGTAATTGTCACCTAAAAGGGCTTTGCCCGACCCTAATTGACGTGCATTTGCCAATAAACATTTAATCAGACAACTATTTTGCGAGCTCTGCACAACCATTGTGAAACAAAGATAATTCCAAAAGCAGAGTCAACTACTGACTAAACGAAGGAAGAAGGAGACAAGCAAGACTTTTAAAGGATGTGAGCCCACGAGGTTTGTGGGCCTTTTTGTTGAATCAATTGTCATCATAACTTTTGCCTTCCATTTATTGTGTTGTAATGCCATTTGTATTGATATATTTCATGTCCGTGTTTTTGGCCAAGCTTTGTTACAGCTGCAGCGGTTGTGAAGACGATATAAATAAAGCTGTATTGAATTGTATTGTATTCAATTTCGCTTAGCTCCATCTAGTGGATCCATAGCGCAACCGTTGCCTCTCTCTGTGTGTGTGTGTATGTGTGTGTGTGTGTATATATATATATATATATATATGGGCAGAGGGCAGCAATTTTAGCACAAGCAGGAAACTAGAAAGTGTTAAAATGATAATATGACCAAATTAAAATTCACTAGAAGGCAGAACAGGACGCTGGATGGAGATTGAATGCTCGCGGCGGTGGCAGCAGTGGCCATAATGTTCAGTGAGATGGGACTGAAAACTGTTTGTTAAATAAACCTGAAAAGCTCTGGGCATTCTATTTTTCCTATTAGTGTTTGGAAGAAGAAAGGGAAATGAACCAACAAAAAGCTCCTGAAAGCTCGCTGCTGCTCATAGGTTAAGGTTCAATTATGTTTGAAAAGATGAAAGGATGGTATTATTTGTTACACTTCAAAAAAAAAATTAAAAAATTAGATGCGGACGAGCCAGAACAAATAGACTCAGCGACAGCTTCTTCAGCACTGAGCTCAAGCTTGCACGAAAGCAATGCAACGTTCGGATATATTCTTATCTTTGTTTTGTTGTTTCTGAGCATTGGAGAAGCTTTTCAATTTGCTTGCAAATCAAATCAAATGTTATTTATATTGTGCGTTGCATGCATTAAAAATTGCAACACTGTGCACCAGTATACCTTCTTTGTGTAATATACATTTAAATATTTGTACTTTAGACTTAAAATGACATAATGTTTTTTTTTGGGGGGGGGGGGTTGTTTTGTTTTGCAAGGCTTGAAAAGTTATTTAGTATCGATGTATTACTCTCCGATCTCCGATTTATCAAACATGAAGAAGTGTTATTCACATGTCATCATGTCAAAGCTCTCCAAAGCCCAAACTAGATCAAGTTCATTCCATGAACAAACAACAAATCAACTGGCGGCTTGAAGGTGGACCATTGTGGCTTATATCTTTTTTGTTTTTCATTTTTGCTGTGACGTTAGAGCAAACCTCACAAGTAATATTGACCACCCTTGCTCACACATCCGCAGTTCTTCCCCTGCTCAGTACATTATATTAGGCTTGATGAATGGAGGGTGGTAAAATGTGTGTGTGCGTGTGTGTGTGTGGGGGGGGGGGGGGGTGTAATTAACCGCCTCATGATGAGGACCCAATCGGCGGTGGTGCAGGTGAGCGCTGCGTGCCGCTCAGAGCTTCAGACTCATTCAAAGGTGTGTTATTGCCGCAAATTAACCGGCTCCTGTCGTCTGAGCAAATCACAGGCAATCGTGCACCGGGGCACGTCCCCTCGGTCATCCGTCCACTGGGGCTGATTTTGTGGTTCTTTATTTTACTGAGATTTATCAGGCCGATGGGTGAGGCAAAGTCATGTCGAATGGCATGGAATCATTTTGGGATGCCAAATCATTATAATAAAAATGCTGGTTAAAAAAACAACAACAACAACAATGGTGCCTTGATATACAAGTGATGGGAATTTATCGTGAGGACTTTTGTCGCTTTGAGTTTTGAGCAGCAGTTTGGCAAAAACCAAACAGAAAAAAAAGAATAAGAAATCTAAGAATATGCAAATCTGCGGGTTCCGAATCGCAAATATGCAGCGTTCGGCTGTCGTTTTAAGTTGTAGTTGCACTATCCTCGACTACAACGTGAGGAGGCCTGATATATATGTATATTTTTTTTCTAGTTTTGGGATGGTATGCAGTACAATGTTCCTCAATAATGAGGGAGTTTAAATATTTGTGGGGGGGTGCACAAAATGATGTAATGTGGGTTTGCTGTTCAGTCGTTTTGTGCCATCGTTCAATGGTAATTTCTGTGCAAGATGGCGATTTGCGCTTCAAATTGTTGGGTTTTTATAGAGTGTGTGAATTGAGAACAAATATTATTCTCAACATGGAAATATATTGGCATATTTTGCACATATGCACTGGAATTTTTGCCATACATCTGCTTAGGTTCATGCGTCGTGCTATGTGGCCTCCCATTAGCACTGATGAAAATCTGTGGCTGTCTCTAATAACAACTCCATCTTACCAGCAAGAAATGCTGCAGAAAATGGATGGATATACACACGCTCAATGGACATGTCTTTGAGTGTGCGCTCATTTTATTGATTATTCGAGTTCTTTTGCTTAATATATGCAGATATTCTCCTAAGACTTGCTTTTTGCGCAGGGTCAATGTCGGGCCTGTAATACGAGTCATGGTGATGTCAATCTGCATGCGTCTGAGTCCTCAGAGATGAAGAGTTTGTTCTTTTTCACCTTTGGGCAACATTTTCATTAGCGTCACAAGTTGTTCGCCTCAGAGTCCAAAAAAAAAAAAAAGAGAACTCTCCTTCCTTCACATCACTAAGCTGAGAGGGTGGCACGACACGGCGGGCTGCTGTAGTTGTGCATCCCTTGAAGCCAACTTTGTACTCAACTCATCTGGCGCACGCTTGAGGAGGCAAACTTGCAAGCAGATTCATTAGGACAGGTTAGCTTTGCCCTACCGTTACATTCCGGAGCGAGTCTTCGTGTTAACGCGTACCTGTTTTGTCACAAAAGCCGCCGCCTCGAAAGGTTATCGGTGTGTGGCGTCATTTTTGAATGGATTGCAAAGAAAGGTGACTCAAGCGTGTTCCTTCTATCTCCTCTGAGCAGTAATTTTGCCACCATGGGAACAGGACTCTCTTCAGATCTCAGGGATTTCTCAGGGGGCACCGGGGGTCTTGTGAACCCGATGTAGCACTGAGAATGCCTCCATTTTTCTTTGGTGGACATGACTTAGTGCAATTGCACAGGAGCGACCTCTGCAACGCCTGTCGACCATCTATCTGGGTCTCGCTGATAAGCTCAATATGCTTTTTAGCCAGCCTAAGGGGGGATTTGTCAAGAGGACTTTCCTCAAGGTATTCAACATGGTCTTTCTTTAAAAAAAAAAAAATCAAAAACACCTGAACTCAGAAACACATTTATCTTGTTCATTTACAAAGCGGAGCAAACTAGTTTCAAGGACTTTAAACCAATTTTTTTTTTTTTAAAGTGCCTCTAAAGGGGTGAACACACACACACACACACACACACACACAAAAGGAAGATCACGGCTCCATTAAACCACGTGTATGGTAAAACTAAGACTTCCCGTTGAGAGTTATCATTGTTTGTCGAAGCTTGGCTAACTGTTAGCTTAACTGGGAACTACACTTTATTTGATTAAATCTTTTTTTTGTTTTTTTGTTTTACTGTAACACTAATTGAGGTCAATAAACTCAACACTGCCTCTTGCTCCAAATCTCACGCACGTGTTTTGTTCAAGTGTGCTTACCTCAAACAACTCTTGTTCACTCTCAACGCGGGAGCCGAACACTGGGGAATCGTCTGAGACACTCCAGGAAGCTGCAGGCAGTCATGTGCATGATGAGTACATGTGCTGTAAAGGTTACTGTATGTTCGCGTATACTGTACATACTGATGAGTCGGGCAAGTTTCATCTTCAGTATATGATGAACAACAGGCAGGAGTGATCGTTAAAAAAAAGACCCAGTGGGGGAGTAGGGGGTGGAAAGAGAACAAAGCAAACACCAGGGCACAGACTGCAGCACAAGCTTCTCTTTAGGGAACCACAGAGATGGGATGGAAAACAAATCAGAGGCCACCAAGGTGACTGTGCAGCTCAACTCTTCCACTCCGCTGCCATCGAATGTTCTGCTTATTTACCGGATAACTTTCCACTGCAAATCCCCGCCGATGCCATAACATTATCCCTGCCTGTTTTGATGAAGGCCAGAAGCGGTCGGCCTTGGTGCATCACTCGCCGAGCTGATCGAACAATGGCCTCAAGCTACGCTGGATCAACCAGAATCCTACTGGGTGAGAGCCGCAACGTAGCTCGCGGACGGGCTCGTTCGGCTACGCCCTTCGCCTCCCAGTCTGATATCAATGTTTGGTTTCAGCTAAGCAAAAAATAAACACGTTGGCACCTCTGGGAGTAAACACTTTGCTTCGAAGAATTAACAACAACGTGGAAGCGGTTGAGAAGTAACAGTTGCATGTGGTCAAAGGGTGGTCAAGGCATGACCACTTTCAGAAACATTGACCTCCATTTATAAACTGCATAAAAATGTATAATAATACTTACAATGGTCCATGGTCATTTCACAGTGTGTCTTGGCTGCCCAGCTTCCAGCAGTGGGTTTTTTTGTTGTTGTTTTTGTTCTATCAGATTTGAACATCTTTGTGATCAATGAAAATAACCAATCACATTTCCGGTTCACCAAGCCGGGCCTGTGAGCAGGCTTAAAGACGTTTCTCAGTGTGAAGAATACAGAGTACAGTCTTGTGAACTCGGCAAGTACGATCTTCTGAAGACCGTTTCTTTGTAACTCTGAATGGCTGTGTGCTCTCACGTCTGACGTATTTTTGTGAATTATAAAAGGGGGGAAAAAGACTTCAAAATGTGAGTCTTTTCTTCAGATATTTTAATCGCAGCACAAATTGCATCTTGAGATAATTTCTCAGCCAATTCTTCACAAGTGACCAAATGATGGATGAGTGGTTTAAGCTAGCAAACAAGAACAACATCTGAGTATTCTGTGCATTTTTGGTTTATGTGGATTTTCAACTGGAACAGGACTGGGACCACAACTGATGACTTTTCACAAGCTAACAAGGATGTAAGAACGGACTCAAGAATGCAAACTGAGAAACGGCGTTTGATTTTTATGTGCTCTGATTGATTGAGCAGATTAGTCTTCGATGTCTCCTCCAAATGTTGATGCAGCAGTCGATAGTCAGTAGCTAGCTCGCTAATCAACTAGCTAGCTATCCATCTAGCTAGCTACCGAGCTCGGTAGCTAGCTAGCGCTAAATAGATAGATATTGAAGATATCACCTATATATGTTATATGTTTAGCTTAAAACTTTGTATCATAGACAGGTCGACTTTGACTATTAGGTCTCTGTCCTGAACATCCGCTACTTAAAACAAAGAATGTAGTGTGAAGCTGGGCTCCTATTTCCCCTTGAGTGATTAACAGCCCCCCAAGTGTTTTCTTTTGCGTCTCCCACCTTGGGAAAGTCCCTGAAGGCTGTCAAGTGCCTTCGAAGAGGAACCCTAATCTCAAGATTTGTGGACCAACAGATATGGTCTGTACTTTGTCAAAATGCCAAAATCGAACTTTGCTTGACTTTCTTTGTTTCAGATTTTTACATGAGGGGAAGGACTGCCCGCCCCTAATTAATATAATTAACATACTATGCCTATATGTACGTGTGACTGTAGTTGCTCGGGGCTTCCTGATGAAATCTGAGACTCACAGGAGCCCGAATCGATTCGTGTTGTGCCCTGAACGTTCAGTAAAACATCTTGCAAGAACTTCTCCATTTCCAGCCTCTGACTTTTGCACATCAACTCAGCCCGAATCAAACGAACACGCGGAGGACCTGGGGAAGTGGAGAACGGTCAAGGGATCCCGCCGTGTCGACAACAACACACTTCCCCCTGTTTGATCATCCTCCAACAATAGATAGCTATATAGCTAGCTAACTAGATAGATAGATAGATAGAGTGTTTGATGGGTTTCCACACAAATGGTCACATTTACTCAACTCCCAACTGCCATGTGATTCCAACTCTAACTACCGGGACATAGCTTTCAGTCAGCTTTCATCTTCGAATGTAAGGTCCAGCTCAACTACATTTTCATCATATGTGAGCCATTGCTCATTTCACCAAGTCATAAAATTGCATCATTTAAAAGCAGAAGGAGAGAAGTTCTCATCGTGTGTGTTGAGGGATGTTCCCCGGAGGGGGGGGGGGGGGGGGGGGGCAAAGCCCCAGCTACAAGTTGAAAAAAGCGGCAAGGCTTGGGTGCGGGGTGTGAGACGTTTCGAAGACGTTCTCGCTGGTGCAGCATGTGGAGAAGGATACTGGCCCGCGGGGAGATGTGTTGCTGCCGTCATGACATATTTAGGGCAGCTGTGAGACTTAACAGAATTGCAGATGTTAGCCATTATTCTTTTAAAAATGAAATAATAAAACCACATGGGCAGAATTTTTCGCTTAAAAAAATGTCAAAGGTGGGATAATCCAGAATCATACAACTATAAAAGATATTAAGTGTAAACATAGTGCTCCGTAGGTTCCTTTCTCACATAATGTACCGTACTCTCATTTTGAACAAACAATCCCCCCCCTGATGAAAGATGTTTCATGTTTTGCCCATGCCAAAGCAACCCCCTCTACCCTCACTATTTTGGAGTCTTGTTTTCTGCATGAATAAATAAGTGAGGTGAATGTGCAAACATTTTCTTTGCACCCTGCTGGTGCAAGTTTCCAAACGTATTCCAAGCCAGGCGGTGGGCTGTCTTGTTTATGCTCGTTCACCCACAAAGGTCTAAATTACATCGCCGCCTCTGCCACTTGTGCCTCTTTGTGAGATCGTCACTACTTTGCCTCGAACATGTAATATGATAATCAGCTTCCACCCATCATGTAAATTTAAGACCCAGGGAGAGAACACCTGTTTTTGTTGTTGTGGTTGTTCAGTGTCTGTTCGTGCTTAACACTGAGTCATGATAGTCGCAATTTTCCGATTTTCGACACGCAAAATATGTTGGGGTAGGAACACCATCAAGAAAGCGTGATGGTATTCTATTTGTTGTTTTAGTCTACGTAAAATTTCCAACAGCCACATGCCGACAAATGAATACGGGCAATCCATGTTCTGCCCCATGGTTGTTGTTTACGTTCCAACTGTGATATTTTAAAGACGAACACAGACAGTCTCAAAAAGAGCTCAGGCTGTAGTGTCAAAAATTGGAATACCGATAGTTTGATGGAAATTTCTCTTGTTGATATGTTGACATTCCTTCTGGATGCTTGAGTACGGCTGCTCCCTGTGGACCGCTTGTCCAAAAGCCTGCGAGAGAAGAATCCTGCTTTCCTTGACTACACAGAGCAGCGCTCAAACTTTTTGGTGCACTTGTTGTGCAGCCAGGCAGTCTTGAAACTGAGAGACAGCGCAGTGCTCCTGCGTGTGAACTCCCTCAACTCTGAGGCTTCTTGCAGGTCGCCCGAAATAAGACGATGGACAGTTTTAATAGAGCTGCACGTGCCTGCTGGGAAGGTGAGCGGAAAGCCCCGCAGATATTATGGGTGGCAAAATGAAGCACATCCATTTCTTGCAGCCTGAAGGATGACGTGACGACCGGGGCCTCTGAAGAGGTTTGTTGTTGTCTTGTCTTTCACACCACTCCCACTGAATTACACAACGCTCGGATCCCCAACCTCAGCGCGAAAGTGAGTCTGGAGCATTGATTTCATCCTTTCAGTCTTTCTGACTTTGATTAGTTTTGCTTACAGCAAGCACACAATTCCGCATCTGTTGCAGCAGAGAGAAAGCTGCGTTCCAAGTGAAATAGCGGTGGCCGTCGGCGGCGGATTTTCCGACGGCGACTGTTTGACATTAGCTTCTCCTGCTGTGTTGACAAACTGAAGTGTGAACCCGATTTGGATAGGTGACTGATCACTGGAGAGGCAAAGAGCGCACCTCACCATGTCATAATGAGCCATTTTACTTCTCACTCCCGAGGTTGAACCTTTCGGATTTTAAAGAGAAAGCACTCAAGTTGACGTGCACACTGTCAAAAAGATATTTTCTTAAAACACAAGGCCTTTTTTTTTTTTTTTTTTGCTGGAGCCGTTGGTTGAGATGATCATTATAAATGTCTTCTAGCGACTCCTGTGGCGACAAATAATAGTTTTTCATTTGTTGACATTTAAAACAGGGGTTTCTTGCAGTCTGTAAACAGAGACTGGCACATGACATGTTTCCGATTTGTGTTGCTCTCTTTTCGTAGATCAATAGACGGGCAGTAGACGAGAGCAGGCTAAAAATCGCACTTATGTGGCGGCCATGTTGGCAGGGGCGACTTTCCCATCAAAAGTCATGGGAAATCGTCTCTTGACGGATACTCCCTTTCCTCAAATTAGTCTTTTAAATTTGGCTTGATTTTTAAATTGGGTGTTGTTATTTTTAGAAAATGAAAGAAAATCTGAGACAAAAAATGCTGTTCTTCTCCCGAATTTTTCCCGTTCGCTCGTTTCCATTTCAGTGCCTCTTCCGCCACCTCTGTTATTTCTGCTGACAGTCGGCTAAATAGCTCAATTGTCCCCGTGATTCTTGGCCAAAGTCTTTTCTTTCACAGTGCAACGTTTCCACACCTCCTCCTCTTTGCCACCTCGCTTGCACTTTTGAATGGCGGCTCCAAACAAACACAAACACCATCCCAGATCGATAACATTTTCCGCCATTCATATGACCTATAACCCGTACAACTCGATTGAAAAGAGGGTGCACGGATAAACAACTGCGATGACGTGGTTGCGCAAGTGTGCACAGCCTTTTATAAAAATAACAAGGGAATTAACCAATCTTCAAACTCATATTAAATGAGAGTACGTTCGGCTTTTGTAGTCGGCATGATGATTTTTCTTTTATACTTCGAAGAGAAGCCGCAAGGTTTTGCGATAACACTGCTGAGTGCTATTTGGAAGTGTTCGTAATTCCCTCCACCTTGACCAGTGTGCCTCAGCATCGTCATTGGGAATTACTCGGGTACAGTTACACATTAATGAGGACAAACATTGTTTATCTTGTTTTTAATACAGTGTCCATCATATTGCAGGCAATTTTGTTTTCCTTTTCATGAAGGATCCTCAGGCGAACCAGCGCTTCCCCGAATGTGACGCGAGGCATGCACCCAATTTAGGAAACATTTGCCTCACATTTCTCGTGTGCGATTCTTTTTCACCAAGAGTAAAGTGTTTTGAGTCTTATGTAACAGCACGGTAGGTGATCTTAATGAGGAAAACATGTTCCCTGTGTTTTTGGGGCGGCTCTTTGTTCGTGTTTTTGAAATCTGCACACAAACAGACTCCAAAACAATTCACGTCAGATTATTATACAACTTCTCGTGATTGAAAGCACACGTAAGAATAAACGAACATGACAGTAGCAAAGAGCAAACAATGACCCGACAATGAGTGGTCGGGCTGGGAGTCCTGTTAAAGCACTAATTACCTAATGACCAACAGGTGTGCAGCTGCAGGGGGAGCCCTACAGTGCCACCTGTTGGTCCCAAACTGAATCATGACAGCATGTGCATGCGAGCGCACGGCAAATGATGGACACATGATTTGTTTTTTGTTTTTTTCCCCACCCTCTGTTGTGTTTTTTTCTTTAAAAAAAAAAATCAAAATTAAATGTCCCACAGAGCTGATTCATTTTTTGAACAGACCATTTCACTGACAACAGTAACAAATGACCGTTTTTTTTTCTCTAATTGCAAACTCCATGCCCTGTATTAATTATCCCATCAACTCATGATTTAGCCACAGTATTGCTTTCCAAACATAATGACTGCTGTGGAATATATACCGCTTTTCCATATATTTCTTTGAAGCAACTAGCTCGTAGGTGCGCTTTCATGCGCCCCCCCCCCGCCTCCTGCTGCTTTTCAATTAGGAGCCAGCAATGACTCATAACAACACCCCCGCACTTCCCTTTAACGTACAATTAACCGAATATGCCCAGTTGATACCTTCATCCTAAATTTGCATGACTATTCCGAGGACAGCATCGGTCTCCTGTGTTTAGCTCTCAGATCTTCAAATCCCTTTTTTGGCTAAAGTGGCCCCCTCGGGTCCATGTGTGGCGAGAGGAGGGGGTGGGGTGGGGTGGGGGGGAAGCCAATCTGGAGGAACGTGTGGTTGTTGACTGCAGGAGCGAGATGAGAGGCAGTTGGGAGGGCAAGGAGGACCAGTCGGAGGACTGAAAAGCGCCACTCCCTCTGCGGTTCATCAGGTATTCACAAAGCCGGCTCTCTCACGCCCACCTCTTCAGGATGCTCCGTCGTGAGCGGGATGAAGGGGAAAACAATCCTTGTCACACACAGCCCCACCCCACAGCCGGTTGGAATTCAATAAGAGGAGAATGCGGTTTTGATGCTTGTTTCCCCCGCCTGTTAACGCGTGTTTTCGTTGGCTGGAAGTCAGCTTGATAAACGCTTGCTTGCTTGTGATGTGGGGAACAGCGAGTGCGGTTAGACCCGACAACATGTTACCTTTGTTTTTTTGACTCATAAACACATATCGCTATTTTTGTTTGTCATTTATCTACATAGTCACCTACATCTTTTTGATTTCTTTGGCTGGCAACACTTGCGCGTCCTTTTTATGCAACAGTTCATGCGGCGATGCAGCTGCAGCCAAGGGAGAGGAAGGGAAGCAATCAATTAGCTCCTAACAAGGGCTCGGAACAGGGTGGTTAGGTGTGGGGAAATGACGTGCGAGGTATCGCGTGGAGAGGAAGGTGATTAGTGAGCATGTGGCGGAGAAAAAAAAATATCTTAGCATGCGGCCCTCAAGTGATGCATGAGCGAGGCTGAAGTGAATGCAGTTTTCAGTGTGACCCATCCTCCCCAGAGGACTACGGAGTCACGACACATGTAGCGTACAACCCAGCTGTCACCGCTCCACCGTGCCCTGAAGGCGCTGCGACATCCTAAGTAGCCATGGACCGAAACGCGTTACAGGGCATTTAAGAACAGCGCCTGTTTCTGCGCTGGACTCTGAATAAAAAAAAATAATAAATAAAAAAAAACCCAAAACAAAACCCTGAAAGGTTAACAGATGAGAAACTGGCCTCAATGGCACGGACACCAAACGATAAACCATAAACCACTACGATTTACACAATTCAAACATTTCTCACCACCTGACTTCATGACCCGGAGGAGTTGACAGTTTGGCTTTGTTTAGCGAAAATTAGCTTTAAGGCTAAGCGCGGTTAGCTTGATAGCAGTTCGCTTTCATGACTGGAATCAAACAATCCTGTTTATGTAGGCCCACATTTCATATAAGGAAGCAGCAGCAATCAACGAGATACATTTTTATAAATCTGTTACTTCAGAGTATTGACCTAAAATGTAAACATTGAAAAAGGATCTATGAACTGTTTGTACAGTATATAGCATACGTTTTCTAACATTGCTAAGTGTTCAAGATTACCTTCGAAAAACTTTTTGGAACAAACACTCTCTGGACATAGCTTAGCTCACTCGTATTGTTGCAACCAAACACAGCACGGTCATTCACGCTTTTTTGTTTTTGTTGTTTTTTTTTAAGTTGGCTATCCAATTGGTCTGTTTCAGCACTCAACAAGCATCGCAGGACCTTCGACATGCTGGCGATCGATGTGCCTTGAGATGTCATGAGTAAACTTCTGATATGTTATTTTATCGTTATGCAATTACTTTATCTTTTAGGCAAACTGTATTGCATCATGCGACAATTTTGGGCAATTTAAGAAGCTCATGCAGCAGGAGTATATTTTACTTGAAGCACACATGGTCGTTCCTTTCATATTGCATTTGATGATATGATTGCGCTTATTGAACATAGTCATACTCTTGAGTATAAGGCATGTTTATCTTTGGGCTAATGCATCGCGAAGGACATTTCCTGACCACTTTAAGCCCCGTGTTCATTTCTATTCCACTTGATATTTATCTCCACGGGAAAACGCTGATGCCCGAGAACCACAACACACAGATTGACAGTCACAAGGATTGCAGTGATAGGCACCGCACCCGCTGAAGTGATAGTGTCCCTGATCCTCCTTGGATGAGACACCAAAGGATCAGGCTATGTTTCCATTAGCCACAGCATCAGACAAGTGAACAGGGCCAGATTAGACTCCAGGTAAACCCAAAGTGACAGGGCAGAATACCATCACTCAGATCCAAAGCTTTGTAATTTACCGTATTTTCCACACTAAAAGGTGCACTGGATTATGAGGTGCACCTTCAACGAATGGCCTATTTTGTAAAATTTTTCATATATTGGGCGCACCGCATTGTAAGATGCAATCCACAATGCATCCACAAGATGGAGCTATGCTCAAGGAAACGTCAACAGAAATAACGATCAGCTGTCAGTTAAAACGTATTTGATAAAGCAGCGACACAGTTCATTTAACCAACAGCAAGTTATAACGTCGACTGTGCTATTTCCGTGTTCAACTGCGTAACCCGATCGCCTTAATCTTGAACTCTGCGTTGTCAGCATGCCTCGAGCAAGGAGCCATTTTGGGGGTCGAAATATTACCGTAATGACCATACACAAGGCGCATCGGATTTTAAGGCGCGCTGTGAGCTTTTAAGAAAATGGACGGCTTTTAGGTGCGGAAAATACGGTAACTTGAGCTCGGCTTACCGTATGTTAAAAAGAAAAACAGCAACAACGAAACAGTAATGAAAGTGTTTGAGCACCATTATTTTGATCAAGCTGTGGAAAAGTATTACTAATGGTGGATATCTTCCAGACATGAGTTTAATTATGACGTGCGTATATCTGGTCTGATATCCCCGCAGGCAGCGTAGGATCAGTTCCCACTGAGCGACTGCATAAATGTGAGTGTGAATGGTTGCCCGTCTCCAAACAACCATTCACACCAATGCAATTCTGAAGTTTCAAATGATTTTTAACGTGCACGTTGTTGTACGGGGATATATTTCAACTCCGCACGGGGAAAGACCTGAGCTGCGATTCGGATGCTAGACTTCTGGTTGTGTGGCAGACGGAGACGCACGAACAAGGTGTCACAGGGCCCGCTGCAGTTTTATGGAATTTAATACTCAACAAGAAGCACAAAGCTCAAGAAAAAAAATGGGAAACTTTGTTTCGAGGTATGGCAGCAATGCAGTAAAACGCATCCAGAAGAACACAGTTCCCTTGTAAAATGGTCTCCTGTTTTAGTGGCTCATCAATCAGATTTAAACAAATTGGATTCCAAGCACTAATTAGCTCGTTGTGTCACTGGACTCGGGACGCACAAAAGAGTTGATGACCTACACCGCAGTCGTGGTGCTTACGATGTCTCGTAAATCACAGGAATCCCCCAAATGTAAATAAGAAAAATATGACTTGGATTTGTCTGTAAAACTGGACTCGCAATAAAACTCCACACGAGCGGTCTCAGGCCCGCTCGTGTGGAGTTTGCGCCTTCATCCCACATTCCGAAAACACGCATTATCTAAATCTCGAGAGCATCAATTAATAATCAAACAAAGTGAATTGTTTGGGTGACAGATCATGGCGTGTGGCACGTGCGGAACGCCCTCGGCGCATTTTGTTGTCAGGTGGCCACACCCACTCAGTTACGGTCTGGTATGTTGACTCTTTCTGTCGTGCACGGTGGGAAAAAAACCCAATGATTATAATGATAAATAATATGGCATGTGTTGTGGGAGAAGGTGTGTACGTAATTAGTCGCATGATAAAACATAAACGGCATGGTTACGCCCTCTTTGCAAATATCGAATGAGTGTAATTAACTCCAGCCAAACTATTTCTTGGCACTCCCATTGACCGCAAACCGATGAAGGCACACCTGCTGCAGTCTCTGATCGCAGCGTCACAACAGGCTGGTGGTGTTGCGTTTTTCAACATCCGTTGATACGTTGATATCCGTATCCCCGATTTGTATCGGGGATACTGAAATCATATGTTAGAGTGAAGGGCCGCAGGGAATCCAAACCCGGTTGTCCGCATGACAGGCAGAGAAAATACTACCGTGGAACGCCGTACTGGATGTATTCATGATAAAATAAATATGTTATGAAATATGCATGTGTCTATTTTTAAAGGAGCAGGATTCAATTGTATATACCTGTAGTCAATGAAGAGTAATGCTTCGCTTATGTAAAATAGAGCTACAGCTTGTGGAAGAAAACATTTCAACAGCGAAATAGAACGACAGCCAGACGGACAGAATAGAGAAAATAGCGGTAGGCGACGGGTCAAATTAATTCCAGAGCAGCCAGACAAAACCCGCCGAATGCTAGGCCGACATTAAAGTCAGCGAGCCAAAACGTGAAGCATTGAGGCAATTTTATATCTTTTAGAATCACACCTCACGCAGAGGCTGGAAACAGAGTCAATTGTCCATGCCACTCGTAAAATTCCAAAAACTGCTCTGTTGTCTTCACGGTCTGAAACTCATATTTGACAAAATATTATTTTTTTTAAAAAATGAATTGTTTACAAGAAATAAAAGAAAAACATTGCCGTTGCGCAGCAGAAATCATCTCGCTGCCCTCCCGCTTCGAAGCTTCAATGAGACGAGTCGTAAGAAAATCACATTGTGCGTCCTGTCGAACTGAAAGGAGGTGTTGTGTCTTCAATCTTCTCCCGCCAGGAACGTATTACCACTTTCGCATCTCGATCCCTAGCCGGCAGTTTTCTTCAGAGTCCAAAGAGGAGGCGTCGCTGAGGGTCATTCAATCATGAGAGCCAAACAGGTCTGATGATTCAGGCCGCTGTGAAGGGTTGGGATAGAAGCCAAGCTGCTGATTGTGCCTTAGTGAGTGTTGAACTAAAGTGTTGGCAGACCTGGGGCATCAAATCTTTTTTTTTTTTCCTCCGTTATGACAAATGGAGAGTGAAAAAAACAAAAGTCGCCAAAAAGCTGCCACTTGGTAATAAAAGGGAAACAAATGGTTCAAGAACTTTCTGTGGAAAGTGAGCGGCAAGTGAACTAAACATCTTCAATATGCAAACAATGTCAGTTTACCTGTGGATGATTTCTCTCTGGGCTGCAACACACCTGATTCAGATGATCAGCTCATCAGCCAGCTGTGAAGCAGCATTAGAACAATCCTGATTATTTGAATCAGGTGTGTTGCTCCTGGGAAAGCTGGAAAACAGGCCGGGCAGCGGCCCTTGAGGACCGACTTTGGACACCCCTGATTTAACAAATCACGCATTGGCGTTTTAATTTCCTTGGAATCATTTTGGGCTTGAAGTATTCAGTGAACTCGTCGTTTATCGCGCGGGTTGCAATCCAAAAAGAACCCGCCATTGGCGAAATCCGTGAAGGAGTCAATGTAACGGCTCCGAAAGGTTTTCTTCCTGGTGTAGAACCACTTGACGAGTCGCCCAATGTTCAACATATCTAAACGCAGCTCCACAACATAAAACACATCCTAGTCATGGCCACAAACGGGAATTTAGGAGTAATTAGAAGAAATCGAAGCTCTTGCCGTATGCAACTTCCGCTTTCCTCAAACTGACGTGACGCCTAAAATCAACCGGAACCACTTACCACTATATGCAATCCTCAAAGGTAACAGGAGGGGGCACAATAACCTAAATAAATGTGGAGTCTTTCGCAAATTACACACAATGTCATTTTACCGTCATGTGGAAAGGTCCATTATTTTTATATTACAGTGAACTTAGAATCACAACAGTTACGGTCAACTTAAGTATTTTTTTTTTTATTTCATGATGATTATACAACACAATACTGTAAGATAGACTGAAACCAAAGAGCAAAACCTGTTTTTGTTGCAAATATAAATTTGGTAAGCTGTACACAGACGAGGCGCGGAGACTGTTGACATTGGTCTCCACATTGTCTTTCGGCTCTAAATTGAATAAGAAATATTCGCTCGGTGGCATGCAGATTGGAATTACATTAAAACAAACGACTGAATGGTTGCCTTGATGTTGACTGGAAATTAGTGGCTTTTTTTTTTTTTAGTTCAAGTTTGTGTTTTTCAGCCGCTGCGCACTTTTTGATTTAAGTTCCTGTTTTTATATGGTGCTTTAACTTTTTTGGCACCCAGTTTATTTGACTATTGCATGGGTGTAATATTTGCTAGGTTCCCACGCTCTTTATTGCATAATCACTCAGGCAATAATTCAATTTGAATCTACATCTACGTTGTTTTATTCATAACGGGGAACCTTTGAAATACTTGAAGGTGCAGTTTTTGAACGGAGCCTCAGTTTTGCACCTGGTCACTCCAATCGACATGGGTCCAATACTGTGTATGTCCAACAAAACCACATTGAAGAATTACTTGCTCTTAACCATCGCAGGACTTTTTAAAAATGTAATTTTGAGAAGGTGGCAGAACATCATAATCTTGGGACGTGTAACAGCTCCTGCTAATTGAAACAATTCATCAGTGTGCGACTGATATATTTTTACTGCAGTGTAGCGCAGCAGAAATTTGTGGCTGAAAAAAAAGCCCAAACCCATTATTATTGGACTTCTACCACACGGCCACACACACTCTTGCTCGTATCTGTCCGTGTCAGGTGGCCACACTTGGAGAGCACAGCAGGACAAATGTGACAGCCTGCCAGCATTTGTACTGGGCTGTGATGGACGAAAAATTAAAGCACACCAAGGTCAAAGTCAATAGAGTACGTTCCATCACCTCATAAAAAAAATACAAATCGTACCGCAGGAGAGTCTGCGATAACAAATGAGCAGATACGATCGCAAGCTTTGATTTCTTGGCCGTGACTAAGTCGGGTTTTTTTTTTTAGATTGTAAGCTGCCAAGTCAAACCTGACGACACCTTGTTTAACAGAACGTGTAGCAAGGGGTGGACAGGTTTTTCGCGAGCCTTGTTTCCATTAAAGTGCTTCCAGTGCTAAATCAGCGCTAGTGCCAAAACTCGCACCAAGATTTGCTTTTTCAACTGCCAATCACAAAGCCAGCTCGGCGGAAGTCAGGAAAACGGGCCTTTCCCCAAACTGAGCCAGGGGAAAATGCCCGCGACATTGGTGGGCTGTACAAAAGGCCCCTTTAGCCCGTGATGACATATACCAACCCAAACCGGCGGGTTTCTGACTACCTGCAAATTTTCACCGCTGAGGTCTTAATGTCACCAATGGCATTGTTGGAGGGCACCGATTCAACAAAAATTGCCCAAGTGGGCCTACAAGTGCCAACAACGGTGAACCATTAATCCAGGAAGAGAACTAACCAAAAACCCGTCGCATCAGGTGTCCATCCAGTGTACAAAGTGTGCCAACCAAACGATGAGAGTGACTCGCTGTGGCGACAGCTGACCAGAAAAGCAGAAAAATCATTTTGGACGAAAGTAATGTCGAGTCGATTGGAATTTCTTAATCCAAATCAGGATCGGAATTTGGTTGCCACAGTGACACTTTCAAGTCAGCAAATGTCACCATTTTACTTGTCAAGATTGAACGCAAGAGTCCACTATTTTCAAAGCTAAACTGTGTTGTCTTCCCCCGCTCTGGCAGATTAAATGACTGTGGGTGATGCCGAAGAGGTTTACTCTGCATTGAGTCTTTTCGTTTTCTCCGCACGGAGTCTCATGCTTGATTGCTGTCTATTTTCTTGATTTTTTTTTCCTTCTGGCCAGGCACTTCGCTGTTACCAATCTCATTCCCCAGCCTCAGCTTGCCGCCATTACCAGCGAGAAATCTCAAATAATGCCAACGTACACTGCCTGCTGTGTCACAACAGTGGCGAAGCAAAGATACTGAAGCGATCGATCTGTTGGGGGGAGGACAGTGCTCTATGAGCTGAGCAGCTAATGAATAAAAGTGAATCAGACGGTGTTAGCTTATCGTACAGTCTCTATGAGAATGAAGTGAGGAAGGCCGTGAGATGGTCTGGCATTCGAATTCAGCAAGTGGCTATAAGGCATGAAAAATAAACCAAAGTGATGATGTTTGGTCCCAGTGGGCCCTTGTACATTTCACCTCGGTGTCTTATCGAAAGCCAACAGTCGCAAATTTGGGTTTAAAACTGAACCGGCAAATTGGTGCTGTTGTAAAATCCATCTTTTTTTTAAATCTTAGGCTCAATGGCGAAACTGTAATTCACCTTATTTTCAAGTCAGTCTGTCCCCTCCTCAAACATCTCCAGTTGGTCCAAAATGCTGCCGCTTGCCTTCTAACTGGAGCTCGTAGTAGGGAGCACGTTAACTCCAATTTTGGCCCCCCTTTCACTGGCTGCCTGTACATTTTAGAGTTCTTTTTTGAAGATCATTTCATTTCTTGATAGATCTTGAAATGGTCGCGCCCAACTTTAGCTCCCTGAGCTCCTTTACCCGTACGCACCTCAAGTCAGCGGACCGGATGCTACTGGAGATAGCGAGGATTAAGCGGAACCTCAGAGGGAGCTTGCATGCATAGTGTTTCGACTCTAGCGGTTCATTGCGTTGACATGGAATTAATTTCTTGTTTTAACACCTCCTGGTGGTGGGGCAGTGACAGGGGCATCCTCTTTCTACCTCCAGTCGCTAACCTTCAGATTGCGTTTGTTGCCTAAAGCTTGTCAAGCGTCTTTCATTGTCCCCGACTGTGCATCACGAGTTGTCCATTGAAAATCCAAAAAGTCCAACGTGTTTATGTCATGATTCTGTTTTGATTTAGATGACATTTTTTGTCTTTTGTTTTTGTTGTTGTTGTCTTCACCTGCTCTTGTCATGCGGGTTCCTTGTGTTAACCAATCAGCTCCCTTAACCTTGTTGTCTCGTCAGTTTGCTTGTATTTAGTTCTTTGGATCCTGTCAGACTTGGTCGGATCGTTGTGTCGCTGCCATGTTGTTTTTGTTGCTGTCACGTTGTTTTGTTCTGCTGTCAGGGGTTTTTGTTTGTTTGTTACTTTGGGTTGATTGGGGGTTTTCAGGACTTTGTGTTTTGGATTTCGGTTTTTTTCCAGTGTACCCCTGCAAGTCTTTTTTAAAATGCATTTTCGTCAGTAGTCCCTGGTTCTACTGTCTCCCTTTTTTTCGCAGGGCACACAGAGGTGAACAACCATCCACGCCCACACTCACACCTAGGGACAATTTAGAGCGTCCAATCAGCCTGCCATGCATGTGTTTTGGAATGTGGGAGGAAACCGGAGTACCCGGAGAAAACCCACCCACATTGTGTTTTATTTCTTTCTTTCTTTCTTTCTTTTTTTACACTCAGTGGAAGAATGTTCAGCAGATTTGGAATGATGGCTGTTCCAGAATGCATGAAGCAGGCCTACTTAGGATGGTAACATTTCAAAAGTCTTTCTCTTCTGGATGCAACTTGCCACAGATTACCCTGATGCCTTCCCAGGGATGACAATCAGGTGTAATTTTTAGAGGCAGCTGCATGATGTTGTGAGCTTTCACTTTTCATTGAGCCATTTCTCCTAAACCACTGCCGCTGTCAGCATGGGGAAAGTCACACCTCTCCGTTTCATATCTGCGCCTTGCAATCCCACGTGCAGCAAGGGTGACATTTGCACGCCAGTGGGGCGCACGTGCGGGCAAGCCTGTCCTGTGTTGACCC
The DNA here is from genome assembly GCF_054856545.1 of Hippocampus guttulatus. Lineage (NCBI taxonomy): Eukaryota > Metazoa > Chordata > Actinopteri > Syngnathiformes > Syngnathidae > Hippocampus > Hippocampus guttulatus. Next base: position 19,474,767 of record NC_141265.1, read on the forward strand.
CGTTGCTTATCATCAAGCGATCCTGTTGTCATCAAGCGACAAGCTTTTCAGAGATTTTCCTTGACCAGAAAATCTGCAGGGGGGGCCTCTTTACGAAATGGTTATTAATTCACGAGGATGCTTTAGCGGCTATTTGCGAGATATTAATACAATCAGCACATTAGATGAATCTTTCATTTGGCATTTTGTCAGATTTGCACTCTTAATTAGCTTTCTTGTTTGTTTTTTTTTTCAATTGCTGAGTCATATCTTTTGGGGGAGCTGATTAGTCCTGTCACCGTGCCTATTAAAATAAAGAAACACCCCAAAGGACCCTTTCGCTTTGCGAAAAACTCCTGACGTTGCTCAACCCGAGCAGATGCAGTCCCACAGCGTGACACGATTGCTGTTTAGCGTTGCTACTTCTGCCCCGGCTGCTTAACTCCGACACTGGGATGCAGCATCTTACTCGTGATAGTTGTTTAGAGCTGCGCCTCGAGGGTTTAAAAACTACAATGCAAAAAGGAGCTGTCCGCCCACATCCACACAACTGTCACCAGGCTACGGGGTGAAAGCAGACAACCGGAGTCGGAGGTTAGCAAACAGCAAGGTCCAAATGAGTTTGTTTCCAAATAAATGTAGCGCTGTGGCATTTCGTGCCCTGAGCGCAGAAATGTGTCACCCCAAATGGGAGGGATGCACTTGAAGCGCCGCAATCCTCACAGCGGTGAGCCCTGACTCGGCGCTATCAAATGTCAAGGTGCTTTTATTTAGTTTTTGTTTTTGTGTGTTGATGAATCACGTAACTGGTGTTTAGCGCTATTGCACGTGTGAAACACTTTGAAAAAGAGGCCAGAGGTTTAGCTGAGCTTCTTCCATCGTCGCTTTTGACAGGAAAAGGGAATTTCTTAAAACAGGGTCCGACATTATGGGTGGCCCAATGGCCCGGGGCCATTATGGCATTGTGTCAAGACACCATGTAGAATAACTGACAGTACAAATGTAAAAAAAATAACACAAGGAAATCAATACATTTTTTTGTTTTTTAACCCATTTATTATGTTTAATACTAATATAGTATATTTTATTTATATTATAGTAATTTATACTGCCTGGAAAATAAATCTGAAATGTAATTATATGGAAGTACATTTGTTTAGAGGCTTAAATAATACCGTTTAACTACACATAATATTAAATATTTGTTGAACCTGATCTTATTCTCTTTTGAATACTTGCATATGGGGTGAGTACCAGTTCCCAACAGCGCCACCAGACCGTTTCCTGATGGTGGCCCCACAGCATAGCAACTTCAGAAGACTTAATGTCAGACCCTGATTTATTGAATGAAATATTCAGAAATTGAGAACGTTTTGTTCTATTGTCACATTGGTACATTCCAGCGCAATTATCAGAATTGACTTTGAATTGGAGATTGATCACATTCACGCAGCTATGCTAGTAAGTGGTGGACCGGTGGTCGACTGGTTAGTACGCCGGCCTCACAGTGCAGAGGTGCAGGGTTTCATTCTGGCTCTGTGTGGCGTTTGCATGTTCTCCCCATTTCTGTGCGTCTTTTCCCCGGGTATTCCGGTTTCCTCCCGCATTCCAAAAACATGCATGGCAGGCTGATTGAACATTCTAAATTGTCCCTGGGTTTGAGTGTGAGAGCGGATTGACATCGTCTTTGTGTGCCCTGCGATTGGCTGGCAACCAGTTTAGGGTGTACCCCGCCTACTGCCTGAATATCCTCGAAAATGGATGCAAGTAAGGAAATAAGAAAGGCAACTCACTTTCAAATTGACTGCTTGTCAACATGTTTGAAATGTGCAACCTTATTTGTGAACAGGGACCTTTTTGGAAGTTTGCCGAAGAGGAACATCCCCCCCCCCCCCCCCCTTTCACTTAAAAATCAATTTTTGGACACCTTTGAGAAGCCGATGCTTCCCCATCTCCGAATGCCGCCGCCACCACCAAAACGTAACACATGCATAAAATCGCAAGCCTCCGTCCACCTCATGACACACGCCGACTCACAATCCGCCCGAAATGCCGCTTTCCTCAGAGGTGAGCGGCTCGCTTTGTAAAATTGCCTTTTCTTTGTGGAGCTTTTCAATCACTCCTGGCTCCTGTCGGCAACAATACAGGTGGCCCACCCGGGGAGAAAATCCATGTGCGATCCCCCTATTTGCCATGGAGACTGTGACAGAAGAACGACGGGTATACGGAGGTATGTGTGAGTGTGGGGAGCGTTGCTGGGCCAAACGGTGCGTTCCAGAGGACGTATGCGGTTTACGAGCAGCGCTCGTCCGTTCAACTGAGACCCGCGAATCACATTCAATTGTGGACATGCGCGGGAATAACTGACTAGCACTTTGGATGCGATGTACGCAGACAGCTCAACTTCGCGTCTTGGGTTGAGCCATCTGCAAAACACACTCGATTGCCTCCGCGCGCTCTCGCACAGCAGCGCCCGCCATCAATAATGGAGGCTTGCCGGCGCCGCCGCGCTGGATCTAACCTGAGCAGAGCAGGTGACAACTGAGGTCAAAATAATCACGCTTTAACGCCATGCGCACATTCATTGCCTGCAGACTGATGGTGAGCGTGACTTTTTTTTTTTACTTATGTTGACCTTTATTTAAAAATTTCTTTTCTAAACTCGCTTTTTTTCAGTAGACATGCCACGTGTGACCATGTTTTCGTCAGCCGATAGACCAAAGGTGTCCCAACTACAGCTCGGTGGCCATTTGCGTCCCCCCATCCATTTTTCAGCGGCCCGCGATGTGACAAAAAAATATGTCATACTAAAAATGACATTTGACATGGGCACAAGGTTAGTTAGAAAGGTGAAGGTGGGCAGAGTAAGAAGGGTCTGAATGTGGCGATGGGATTCGGCTGCTGTTAAGTGCAGAGCTGGATATGTTCTGTGAAATAGAAGGCTGTCGGCCACCCCAAACATGATCAACTATTTTCTTCAACAACTTTCACAGAAAACTGATGAAACCAACGAGACAATCCAAACAATATCTAAGGGCTTTCTTGACTGACTTTAGTGCGTTTCAAAAAGGTTTTAAGTGGCCCTTTCATCCTTCCATTTTTCTGTATGCGACCCTCAAACAAAAAAGGTTTGGACACCTCTGCTATAGACAACACATCTAGTTAAAAAACTGTACATGGATCCAAATGATTTTATTTTGTGTCACCACTTGATGAAATAAAATGGAGTAAATTCAACACGCCCTTTTGTTTGTTTGTTTTTTTGAAGGCGTACGAGATAACAATTCAGCGGAGAGAAAAACTCATTGTGTTCATAACCTGAAGTGAAAAACCCCATCACGCCATCACCGTCCAAGGTTCCATGTCTGGGCATGAAGATAAAAATGCTCTTGATTGACTGCCAGGACGAGGAATCCAACTATTGTTGTTGTTGTTTTCTGTATTGACCCGCCTTTCCCAAATGGATTTTTAGCAATGCTGACTCAGAATGCTGCTGGGGATACATTAGTTTGACGGCACCGCCGAAAGAACGGTCCCTCAGTCCCCTCAACAAACGCGTCAACTTTTCGGAATACTTTTAAGCTTGCTGTTGCTCCACATGCCCTCCAATACGCTTTAAAGAGCGAGCGGAGATGGAGGGGAAGAGAGCGAGAGGACAGGCTAATCCGCCTCAGCGACTTTGGGACCAGCTTGCTTCTCCTTCAGGGGTGGTGAACATGGCTGAGCGCTGCCAGCCCGTCAGCCAGCCAGCCAAGCCAGCGTGCACAAAGACTGAATGTTTCCACATGAGCAGGGGAGGAGGAGAACAGTGACAGCGACAATTCCCAATGTCACAATCGGAAGGTCATTTTGAGCCGTGTAGGTCTGGTTATGTACTCGTCCCCCCACCCCAAAAAAAACATGGCTGCAAATGGATTTCACTCCCCTACATGCAAAATATTTTTTCCTATCCCCGCTTGTGCCATGTGAAGGGGGCCATGGGGGAAGTGTTCAAATGTGGATCATAACTTGGCTCTCATCCTTTTATTTTCGAGCTGTATCATGAGAACTTGCGCAGTTTGCGAGCTAATCTCCAACAAGACTCATCCACGGGGAGGATTTGGAACATAAGGGAAGAACTTGATAAGATCTTCAAGCAGCGACTGTTCTTTCATTTCATTCTTATTTTGCTAGATCCCAGATGGAGTTTTTCTTCTCAGAAAAAAAAAACCCAACATACTTTTCCTAGGCTTGCCATGCCGTGTATTAATTACCATGTATTCGGATTTAGAAATTGATTCCGAAAATACATTTCTACATGTTGGAATATAATTGCTGAAACATGGAAAGACGGAAAACGATGTAGTACTCAATTGTGGAGACATAGTTAAAATGATTTTCACCATTTCAGTTTTCTTCATATTTTTGGGTGAGGCTAGCTACGATACGAGCGTGTGTGTGTGTGTGTGTGTGTGTGTGTATTCATCCATGCGGACGGGCGCCTGCCATCTGTTTAGGCAAGATATGCCACCTTGTCCCTTTCCCGTGTGTCAACGACTATCAGCTCTGCGCCCGGTCACAGCTAATCGCCGGCTGATGCGGCCGAGCGGAGCTATCTTAATCAACTCAATCCTAATTAGCCGGCCCTATCTCATTTCAAAAGTCATACAAATGCATTGATTTTGCCAGAATGAAATTATTGAAGAAATAAGAAGTGAATGATCTATTCTTTGGTCAGCTGTCGTAAACAAATAACTCGTGTGCTGCTGCTGCTAATTGTCGCAGTTCTCCCAAATGTTCATAAGGGATCTGCGATTTGCATATTTTGGTATCGATCTGATAACAATACCTCGCCAGTATCGCGGATACCGTTATTCATAGCGCCGATGACGCACAGGCTGCTACCCCATTTTCAAAAAACAACAAAAGCGCTAAAAGTTGGGAGCAATGACTTACAAGTTGGTGAGTTCTCAGTAATTAGATACGTAAAGGTCGCTGTTTGAAACAAGCATTTTATAAAGGAGTCCACTATCACTCATTCTTATTTGTCTTTCGGCCCTGGATCAGGGCAACGGATAAATCCGTTTCATTTTGAATGACATTATAATGTGATGAACCAGAAGTGAGAAAAAAATAAAAATAAAACACGGACTTTTGTGCTTTCGATAGGGGAACTGTCTTCTCCGCTCTCTTTCCTCTTGTCTCCCTGTGCTGCCAGTGTCAATGTTCTGGATCAGTGAACGAGCCAGATGGCTGCAGAAACCCGGTCGGCGCGCTCCCTTTGCTCTTTCCCCCTCCCGCCACCTTTCACAAAAGTTCTCCATCCCCATCGTCTCGGGCCATACTCTCGCTTTTGTGTCTCTCTCACGGTGCCATAGCAGGCGAGACAATCCTCACGCTTGCCCAAGGCTCCGCTGTCAAGACTTTGCCGAGCTCGACTTTCCCAGCCTGACGGCGACGCGTCCCCTACGCCGTCTGCCCGAGAAATGAAAGCGCTGATTTATTTCTCCACGGCCTTACTCCTTTTCTACCTTACTCCTCTTCTTCCAAACATACCGTCGTCATTGGCTCTTCTCAAGCGATGATGGTTCTGCTCACGTAACAATCTTTGGGTGTGTTTTTATGAATTCAAATATCCATTGCACCGCTTGCGACGAAGCAATCGATTGAAATGCTCCCACTGTACAGAATGAGGAACTTACTTTGTGTCAAATGACACAAAACAAGCAGAATGACACTTGGCATTTGTAACAAAACACGGTTTGCTAGCTTAAAGCTAACAGGCTATCGAAAAAATTTACATTTCAACACAAACGGAGCAGCGACATTTACATTAAGACGCTAACAATACTCAGAAGCATTTATCTTTCTATTCTGCAGCCGAGCCTTGACGGGTCTTTTCATCAAATCAAATTTGATCTGCATCCGTGCACTCCACTGCCCCCTGGAGGCCAATCGCACACAGCAGAAGATGGAAGGAGGAAGAGGAGCCACGTCGGCCGTGTCGGGATTCTCAAATGTTCGATTTTTCAAGTGTTATTTACATGATTGTGAATGTTTTACATATTCGAGTGAAACTTATGCCAGTTTGTAGTTCGTGCTTTTGCACAATACTTGATTAAAAATGATTGTCATCCCTGTTGCAAGACATAATGGCATAATCAAGTGTCGGTTTCAACGTGCTTGAATTACGTTTGTGTTTAAAGACTTCAAAAAGGAAGTGCCATAAATGGTCTGTGTCTAGGCAAGTGACTATTGCAGAGGGGGTTTTTTTTCCAATCCCAGACTATGCCCCTCCCTTAAAGGAGCAAAGCTTGTGACTCGTTGGTTTTTTTTTTCCCCTTTCTCCCGCTTCCTTCTGTTTTTTTCTTTTTCATCTAAGATGAAACCCGTGAATCATCTCTGTTCCCTCTGTTGGTCATTACTTTTTATGTCTCGGACGGGTTGGAACTGTTAAGGGAATTTTGTTCCTCGGTACGTCTGCATTTGCATTGACAATAAATTCGGTTCCGTTCCAAATTTGATTCGATTCCATACAAAAAAATCCCCAAAACATGCCAAGAGAGTATAAGTTATTTCCATATCATGGATTTCACTTCTTGCGGAGGTGGTGTGCAACGTAACCTCGGCGATAGAGTGGGGATTACGAACTCTCCCTCCATTGTAATGGGAGAACCTGCTTGGACTTCAGTTCACGAACATGGACTCCGAACGAATGAAGTTTGTGAGCTGAGGTTCACCAGTGTTATCCAGTCCAAACAACAACCACAACTGCTTCTGCTTAAGAGCCCGCAAACTCTTCCTCACTTCTTTATCTCGCAGCACTTGTGGAGCCCTGTCAAAATGTTTTATTAGACCTGCTCTATGTAAAGTAATAAAAAGCAATTGCATTACACATTACAAGAAGGCTGATCAATAAATCATACCCGATTATGCGGCGCACTCTGCGGCACGGTGATTTCTCACTCACTCTGCGATGAAACAGTGTGACGAATGCGATGGATGTATTATTTTTATATTTTTTTTGCTTACGCTCGCCTGTAATTATCTCAATTATGACCCCTGCTTGTTCACGCCGACCTCTACGCCGGGTCGCCGGATCGTACCGCCGTGTTAATCCAACCATGGCCCCCTATTATCCCGGGCGCGGCGCGAGTAATGCCACATAAAGCATCGAATCAATACTCATTCATTCATTTAGCAGAACACATAGTATGTGAAAGGTGAAAATGTCATTTGCGCCTCCATTTGGCCGCCGCCATGTAACGGCCTTGAGTGTGGCCGCAACACGCGGAGCGTGAGCATTAAAGTCATGCGTCCTCATAAAGAGTCGTGGCCCTTTGAGAATCGGGTAAATATGAGGCGGGGGATGGCTTTCTTTTCATATCGCCACCATTTCCCTTTGACAAGTCTTCGGTTGAGTGAGAGCGTGTGGGCGGCGAATGCAGCTAGCGTTGTGTTTTGAAAGGATGTGGGCGTGCTAAAGAGGGCCGACCGCGGCGTTTACCGCTTTTTTTTACGCCGTGATTTCGCTTTGGCATAAAAGCCGCCGTTTCCTTTTGAAATGGTTGATCCAGATCAATAACTTTTGGAGCTGAGGCGCCGTATGAAGAAAGGATGGAATAGACGTGTTTGTTTCACAATTGAGAGGAGCGCATGGCTGAGGCGGGGACCTCTGGCGCTAATTACAACATAACCATTAGGCACAAAGCAGGCTGGCCTCGGCTTGAATCGGGTTTTAATTAGAGCGCCTTAATTGGTTGATTGCGCACAGAGCTCAAAATTAAAGTGGCGACTAAATCCCGCTGCGAGGTGGCACGTGTGGACGCAAAACGACCGAAGCAGCTTGGGAGGATTTTCGACGCAAGTCATCCTAGTCGGGCATGCTGCATTATTAATGACGTCGGCTTCTTTGCATTTCTTCTTGCGCTCGCGTTGGTGCCTCGTCTCCCCCCCGCGCCCCCCTGTAAACATTAGCGTTTTAAAAAGCAAACCAATATGCCCCCAATGTTGAGATTCGATGCAAGAATGTGCAAAATTCCAAAGCTGTGATATGTTAAACCGAGTCCAATAAGTGAGGGCGTGGCGCCTCCTGACTGGGGTTCACACAAAAGTTAAGTGGGTCATTTCAACACCATCTCCACACATGGCAATGGTTAACAAGGTATTATAAACCCAGCCGCTCTCCCCGCAGTGACTTCTGACCTTTTCATTATCCATCGCATTATCTAGCTGCCTCGTGACAAAATAATCTCCTCCTGCCGCTTCTTTTCACCTGCTGCCGGATCGTTATGCAACAGCAGTCGCGGGAGACGCTACGGTGTCATATTTTGGTTTGGTCGCCTAAACATCAAAAAGGCATTGTCACTTTGCATATTCAAGATTTGGCCCATACCTCCCAATTTCAAATGTTCGAAAGCAGGACCGGGCGATGAATCAGATGAATCAATAACACCAGTATGTATCGCAATCGACGTGTGATCAATATCAAGAGAAAATGCGCTTGATAAATGTTCAGTCCAAATCGCATTCAAGGTTATGGAGGCTTAAGGGCGCATCTCATTTCTCTTTTAGCAGGATGGCTGTCAGTGTTTATAGACGAAAACAGAAGGTGGGAAGAGAACAGAGGTCCGCCGTCCGCCCCTCGACTGTGAAATAGATTTTAAAATCCTGCCGCTCATCTATAAATCGGCGAATGGTACCGGTGCTGATAACATTCAAGGAATGCCAATGGAATAGAAACTCAGTAGGGCTCTGAAGTCTGCAGACTGGGGTCAATTGGTGGAACCCAGAATCCAAAACGAACACGGTGAAGCAGCATTTCGCTGTTATGCTGCGCGCCAATGGAATAAGCTGCCGACAGAAATGAAGTCAGCCCCAAGTGTAAATGCTTTTAAATCCAAGTTAAAAATGATTCGCTTCTCCGACGCCTTTGATTAAGATCTTTGATGGCATTTTTAAAATCCATCCATCCGTTAGCCGAACCGCTTCTGTTTTGTAATTTTAGCAGGCTACTTTTACTTCTTTACTTCGCTTGTAAATGTCTTTTGTTTGGGGAAAAAGCTTTTGAAATGCTGTTCTTTAAATTATACGACGCACATGAGTTGTGTATGAAATGCGCTGTACCGATAAATCAAGCACATCACGGCCCAACGAATCACAGTTGCCTTCGTCGCCAAACTGACTCGCTACTTTTCCCGGTGATGGTGCAAATTACAGCTCATCCAAACGCACACACGCTTTCACCGGCATTAAAAATGCAGTACATTTCAGCAGCCGCTGCTGCCATTTAATAATGCCCGTTCCAATACTTGAAAAGTGGGTGGCTTGTCACAAGAGGAAATGTGGAACACAACTCGATGCGAATACCATGAAATAAAAGCTGCAAGTCTGAACTCTTGTTTCATATTCATGTTTTCATCTGAAACCCGAATTTTGTTGGGGGGGGGGGCATTGTAGTGAATGAAAGACATTTACAGTCTGTGCAAAAACAAAACAAAAGCAAAGTTGTTTTGGCCATAAATGTGTTTTGAAGTGGAACAGTGTAGGTGGTACAATTGGGATTCACCTCATATTGGATTGATTTCTCAAGTGCAAAAGATTCATTCGACAAAGTCCAGCAGGGCAACGTTGTCATGGCAGCTGCAAGCACTCCTGATAAATATTTCCACTTATTGCGGTTGCCCTCTGCCGCTACAATTACATACTTGTTGTCCACGGGTTACTGTTTCGTAGCCGTTACTTAACAAGCATCTCCTTTCGGTTTGAATCAGGATTTCTCTGACATGATTTAATTATGGTGTGGGGTCATTTTAACAAATCGGATGATGGGAAAATATTGTAATGTGTGTGTGGGGAGGGAGGGGGGTTAAAGTATTACGGTGATATAAAAAAATGGTAAGTATTAAGATCAGCACTAAACGCTGAAGCAGCAAACATAATTTTGCACTTAACTGTGATTTTGTTTGTTTGAATCTTCTGCTCAGTATTGCGGATTGCTCACCTGACAGAAATGACGGCGCAACGCAAATTCATAGCAACCTTTCTCAAAGTGCACAACCTTGTTTCTTTTTCGCACACAGGCAGAATGTTGTTAGCAAACAAATGAAAACATTAGCGGACCAGTCGGAGATATTGTCTTCTGGCACGAAGGCTCGAATGGAACATTGTCGCCACTGGGCAAGGCTTCTCATTTGCTTCCAACGGGAAAACATTATGCCGTGTAAACTTTTTGTTTGCAATGTTCTCTCCTCACTGTTTTTGTTTTTGCAACACACTGCTTGGCTGTAATGCGGGAACACAAAATTCACTCAGGGAATAGTCGGAAAAATGATTGTATTGAAAGTAGAAAGCGCAGCCAAAAGAGAATTACAGAAGTGATTATCTTTACAAAGAATTACGGGCGCAATTGTGAAGTGCACTTAGCTAGCCAGCTATGCATACACTCCTTCAGGTAGCCCGCTAGCAATGCCACTTTAGAGCGCCTCGTTGTTGGTGGCGTGTGCACACCCATCATGCAGAAAGAGGCGAAATAGCAAAAGTGGAAAGGTGGAAGCAGGGTGGATTTATTTTTTTTTTTTAAGTCAGACTTAAAAGTGGACCAGCGCTTTGGGCTGGCCGCTTTAGAGCGCCTCATTGTCGGCCATGAGTTCATACAGTCACATGGGGAAAAGTGCAATAGGGAGGATGGGGTGGAAGTTCGGCATGGCGGGATTTTGGGTTGGCCTGGCCGCTTTAGAGAACCTCGGTGTCGGCTGTGAGTGTGCACACTTCACGAAAGGAAGGCACAAGAGCAAGCAGGAAAAAAGTGAGTCTGAGGTGACAAACAGCACGTGGGCACATCCCTTGATGACTCACTGTAACATATTTCATTGTTTAAATGGCTTTATATGGAGATATTTTTGCAGCTCAAGCATTTAGTTCCAGTGTGTGTAGGCAGAGGAAAGATGAAGGATGAGGCAGCATCCTTTTTTTCAAGGTCACAGACATGGCATTTGATTGACAGCTGAGCAGGTTGTGGTTTAAGCACATTCAGCGGACACCCCCACAGCATTTGAGAGCAGAAAGATATTTTGATATTAATGATTTTGAAGTCTCATTTCATTCTACGTGCCCTTTTTCGATCACTCCGATTTGGCCTCATTTGGGCAATCGCACCATTTTCTTTCTTTTCAGTTTACAGGGACTTAAAAAAAAATCGCATTATTTTACAACATATTCCTCAGATAAAAAGAAGACCCCCCCCCCCCCCCCCTCCCACGATCCCTGATGTTATCTGAGACAAGATAGATGAACAGAAGGATATTGAACCGACCAAAGTGTAGTTCAACGCTGGTGGCGGTAGATTTTTGGTTTTCTACTTGAAATCTCGTTATCCATCATCTTGTGATTTATCATGACATCAGTGTTGTGACGAATGATCTCGGCGCTAATTAAGCCGCCCCAATTTTCGACTTAACCGTCACACTATGCAGAGAGGATGAAATATCTCACTTAATGACCTGATGGGATTTAAGAGTTAATTGTGAGAACACTTTCCTTAATGGCCATCAGAATTAGTCATTGTGATACTCATTAAGGAAATAAACCGGCACCACAACTAGCAAGCCTATATTGTGTCGATCCCTGCTCACTTAATTGCAGGAGGCCAAAACTTTTTTTTTTTTTTTTAACAGACTTACTTTGAAAACTTTTAGCACTGGTTGATATTGTGCTGCATGCTTTTGCCTTTCACGCAGATGGCACGGGTTCAATTCCCGGCCCGCATTAGATGTGCAAAAACTATTGCTGGGGGCTGTTGTTACTGCCCTTTAGTGGTGGTGGGGGGCGGGGGGGTCTGATATGCGTCGGTATAAAAATTTTCCTCTGGTATCTCACGACAAAAATGTCAATGAAGTGACGCTCGGTATGTTGAAAAAGTCAAGGCACTCGGATGATGGAACGGGATGGCCTTTTATTTGTCGTGATTTTTTTCAGTTAAATCGGCAGAAGCGTTTGTGCGAGTTCCCTTTTTGGATACATCACAATTGTTGAAAAACGGTACGCAGCTGCCTATCTCCGGTCAGCCCTGAAAAATTAACCTTTGAGCCCGCTTCATGTTGAGAATCCAGCCGCATTTGTACGCTCTATGCTCTACTTTTGGTTTGAGAAAACTTCACCAGGTGAATTTAGGACTCCGCGGCAAGGGGATTGCAATGTCAAGCCATATTGACCAGGCAATGCATTATGCTGTCGCTTTCCCTCCAAGCCCCGACTTTGAAATATATAAATGTCACACAGTTCTCTCTGAAAGAAATACCGTGGGAGAAATGCGTTTTTCAGACACATTCCTCTCGACAGTAAGAAATCACGACTATTATAGGCACATTGTGTGGCGTGGACAACAACGTACTCGTTTAACGGTTGTGTCAAATTGTCAGCGGTCTTAATGGACACAACATCGCGGTTGCGCATTGGGAAGCTGTCTGTGTTGGCAGATTTTGATCAATGGCACTGGGTTCAAGAAATGTTATCACCCCTTCTCCCGATGTGTGTCCCTCCCATCCTGATGTTTTATTATCAAGAAATGAACACGGCGTCTGTTCAGAATTCCAGTGAAACGCCAGGATTGCATCCAGTAAGATTTAGCATATGACTCTTCCTCTGTAATACTTTATCATTTGGTGTACCCGGTCACAGATTTAGAGGGCTTTAACTTTGTTGCTGTGCCTTCGCTCTGGAACCGGCAGTATTGTATTCCACAGCTTTGCTGCAGTGGTCTGACGAGCCAAATACCACAAGTGCATACAGGAGACTCTCATTTTCTTCTCGTGTACTGTTTGTAAGTATGTCCCGTTCCGAATGATGCATTCAATTCCGGTTATTTTTTTGCTGATTCCAACTGTGCAGCATATACACGACAGAATATAGTCCTCATGTCCCCCAGCAGACACGGTGACCCAAATCTGAGCACGTCGATCCGATGCAAACAGTCCACCCTGTTTTGAGCCAACAATGTTCAAAATTCATTAGAACACTTTTCCACCGATGCATGACGAATTTTTAACCATCTTCAATGCGCCACAATTAGATTTTAGTTAATGTCTTGCTAATAAGAAAGCACACTAAATGACTACGGTCTGAAAACTAAAGTCTGCCACAGTGTTTTCACACAAGGCGAATATATTTTTTCTTTGTGGTTTGCTGGTTCCTGCCCTACAGGGGATTTTCCTCAGTTTTTTGCTCACCAATTATTTATGAAGCCTGATTCATAATGCATTCCAAAAGTGACAGTTGGATTCCCACAGAGAGACGGATGCGTTAGTTTTATGGTCACATTCACCAAGTAAAAGTTTCAGCGTTGGCATGTTTGGACAAACTTGATGAGTAGTCGTCGTTGACCGCATTACTGCACATGATGCGGCGTTTTCTGCAGAACATCCGCAGATACTGCACGCTGTGTAAAAATATTGGATACAAAGTCGTGGGGATTTATGTGAAAGATTTTGGGCATCACAAATCCATGAACCATCATCTTTTCATAGAAGGGGGATACTGCCATCGACAAAATGGCAGTATCTCTGAAAGGCATTTTTTTTCTTAAGAAAATAAAATTTTAGGAACAACTGCCTATTGTTTTTACAGCACCTGGAGCGATTCTAACTGGCCTGCCTGACTGACCAAAGATTTGCATGTACAAAAACGGAGACAAATTTAACTCATCATGTGGAAGCTGATCTACTAACTGGTGGACTCTGTCAGTCAAATGGGTTCGATTGCGTGTTCTGGGAGACGGATATAAAAATAGATTCAAAATAAGAGGATTACATTTTTGAAATGCCAGAAGCGAAAATGATCTGGACACACCGTCCACTGCGCAATGCAATTTGGGACTTTCAGAATGATCTAAAGGGCTTACGTGGAGCCAGTCACAAGAAGGAGTCATGCCATATCACCGACGGTGCGACAAAACTTTCAATGCTTCAAGGCCAGTTCGGCCAACTGTGACAACTTTTGCTGGCCTCTCCCAGGGCCGTTCTTATGAGCTTTGTGCTGAACTTTTAAACCCAACGCACATTTTATGGGGTGACTGACTTCCCATAAAGATGATCAGAGTGATATGTTTATTTCCTACCAGATCTGATCCTGCTGCCACTGCTGATAACTAACGCACAATACTGCGTTTTCAGGTTGATGTCTATCAGCGCTAGACTCGATAAATCACTGCCGTGTAAAACGTCCGATCAGTTTGTCCGGTTTCACGAGGACATTTGACATCCTGGGGAAATCAAAGGGATGAGCTTTTCTGTCGCTCTCTCAGTGACAGTTTTTATGAGTCGTAAAAAATAATACGATGGGACAGTTTGTTGGAGGTTTGTTCTGCGGATCGCAGCCTTTTAGCACTCCGTCACTTAAAGGTGAAGGTTGTATTCCTCCCCGGGGAGATCTGCACGGGGGCACAGCAGGTGAAAGTGCCACACTCCCTTATTAGTCCGCAGATGGGATGCTCCCGGGAAAGCGCACAGGCATTTTCTGGCACCGCTCATTGCACTGAGAGAGCATGAGGGTGGACTGCAGTGTTAAGGGCCCAACGCCTCCTCGGAAGCTCTCAGAACGGACGTCAGACAAAGACGATTGTTTCAGAGGAATGTTCTGCTCGGCTTTCTCGTAAGACTATGAATTTTGATCAAAGGGGCAAGCAATGGCGACGAGCTTCCGTGAAGCCGCTTCCTGTGGACGGGACGTGTATCAGACGCGTGTCGCAAAGGGCAGCCTTTTGAAAAGTTGCAGTAAACCCCACCGCTTGGCAAATTTAGCAAAACTGGGAGAGAATTAACTTCAAGCATGAATGGCGTCGCTTATGCTTTTCAGGCAGCGAGGACATCTTGTTTGGTGTGATAAGTGGAGCGCCGTTGTTTGACTTTGTCAAAGCAAAATTAAAGCCCCGTATCTACACCGCTCCCATTCTCCTCTTGTGTTCACACGACAATGCCAACAGTTTTACTCTTTCACAGCACAAGCAAAGAATGATCGGCATATAACGACTGAGAGCCGAAATTGAGACGTTGCTCCGTGTGAGATGCAAAATTCTTAGTTTTTATTTTGATAATCGCCCGTTTGAGCTATCAGGGTTAGACGTGAAAAAAAAAAAAACGGAACTGATTTTCAAACCAATTTTGTCGAGGGTTGGTACGTGGGTCAAAAAACTAAACAAAACAAAAAAAAAGAAGAATATTTGGTCGGGATCCGGGTAACAGTTCAGAAACATGAACCTTTTTTCACATCACTATGGGATCAGTTAAGTCATGGGTGTCAAACATACCACCACAATGTCAAATGAGTTTGACACCCATGAGTTAAGTCGCCCATTGTGAGAATTTTAATGGAGGTGCGCTCCTTCGACATCCTCCATGCACCAGGTTCAAGAAATATCCTGCTCATGAACCGACAAAGGCAAATGCGAGATTTCACCTTTTTCTTTCACTGTCGGTTTGCGCACCGAGTGACATTTTGAGCGTTCAATCAGCCTGCCTTGCATGTTTTTGGAATGCGTGAGGAAACCGGAGTACCTGGAGAAAACCCACGCAGGCACGGGGAGAACATGCAAACTCCACACAGGAAAGCCGGAGCCGGGATCGAACCCGCAACCTCTGCACTGTGAGCTCGACGCTCTAACCACTCGTTCACCGGGCACGTGTTTGTGAATCGTTTCAGACACTTCCACATTGACTGTGGATGAGGACCTGAGGAGAAAAATAAATTTTAAAAAACTGCCTCTGTCGGTATTTGCGTTCAAGTTCTTAGGCTGGTGTGTTTGGATGTTCTCCAGAGAATTGCATTCACTTTTGCTGGAAGGATGCAGGGATAACCTGTATCCTTTCGATGAATGCCATTGCGAGACCACAGGTGACACTTGTATTCAATTAATCCTCTGCACACTCACATTTAAATGCAATTTCAAACTCTTTCATGGAAGCGGCTTGTGTTTTTCACCTTTTTTTTTTGTGCGTGTGTGAGATGTCAGCCCACCTTGCATTGACCCCCCTGCGTGATCACGGCCAATGGCTCTTTGCATTTCAGGCCCACAATGGCATGCTGTAAATGTTGTTACCAATCTCGACGGAGCGCATTATGAAGCTGTCTCTGCTCATCATCAACCTTTTCACACCGGTATAAAAAATTCATGGCTCTGCAGCACGAGTCGGGGCCGGCACCAAGAGGCTGCTTTTCTTTGGTTCTCAGAGAAACTCAGTCGGGGCATTGACGGCTAATTTGAACCTTTCTTGTCATGATGTGACACTTTAAAACCTTATAAGCTTGAACAAATTGTTCAAACGGTGATTTGTCAGTTCTTCTGGCTCCCCGTGGACTTTGACTGTAATAGGAAATGACTTTGGTTTGAGAGTGTTACATCGACATATTAACGTAATCAAGATGTGACAGACGGCAAACGGCGGTACAAATTGAGTGCAATGAAGGTGCTGAAGCCAAGTTTAGAAAAAAAAGAAGAATCACTTGCATTCAGACACCCTTCCACTCACTTCAGAGAATGTCGACGGAGAATTATAGAGAATATGTCAACAACATCCTAGATCTGATCTCTTCTGAATTATTGATGAGACGGAGCAGAAGTGATCTAAAGTCAATATTGAATCCAGAATCCAGACATTTCTGTAATGATGGCAGACTTCCACGACCACAGCACAGCGAAATGACAAAAGGGAAAACCGACTGGATCGTATTCTACCTTCTCTGAATTATACATTGGGTGCAGAGTCTGTGGGTAGCTGCTTCTTTTCTGTCTTTTCCATACCGCTATTCTAGTTGGTCATTTCCTCTTCCCTCCTGGGACAAACGTGAGTCAACCGTTTGAAAAGGCGCCACCGCAGAAATCGGAGATCGTACACGTGGAACAGTTCTCATGGGGGTGACAATGAAATCCGCCACGATTGTGTCAAATGGAGATGAAACACAGACAGGTTGCGAATGGTTTCAGATTTCCAATGAAAAAAAGGGGGGGGGTGGAAGGACACGTTGACGATTCGGGGCAGACAGCTGGAAAATATGATCAATGTGGAATCAAAAGTGGCAGTTGTGATCACAGCCATTATGATGCCTCAGAAGGGGAGGCGGCACCTATCAGGCAGCCCAAAAGGCATCATCTGTCATTATCAGTGGTTGAACCACCGCAAGATTCCAGAATAAATCGCTTTTGAGGAGTGAAAATGGCACCTCGCTTTGCCACGAAACATTCCCCATTTTGGGAGTGGGGCAGTATCCCACCCGATCTAGCGCTTACAGGCGACCAGCTTTGCGATGTAGCTCGTGGGACATAGCGAATTTGTACGTTACAACGGTGGCCCATTGTAACCATTTCCAATAAAATGGCCGCCAACTACGATGTATAATACGGTATAAACATTTATAGATGTAAAAACATGAACGTGTAACGCAGTATAAACACGTCACTTACAAATACGTGTACGTATATGAAGAAAAAAATCATTTTATAAGTCATGAAACAAAACAACAGTAGCGTTACTAATTCATGGAACAGAGCGAATCTGTATGTTACAACAGTAGCCCGTTGTAGCCATTTCCAATAAAATGGAAACCGCCATCTACGGTGTATAATATGGTATGAACATTTATAGATGTAAAAACATGAACGTGTAACGCGGTATAAACATTTACAATTACAAATACATGTACATAAATGAAGAAAAAATGATTTTATAAGACATGAAACAAAACAACGGTAGTGTTGCTACTTCATCTTTCCCCCGAAGCCTTTCAATCTGTTTTGTTGCCATTACGGATGATTGTTGAAATCATCGACTTTGCCAATTCGTACTGTCTGCTCAATTTCGTCTAGGACGTCCCATTTGAAAGTGGGAGACATTTTCAGCCCTTCACAGGTCACGAGATTTTCTTCTATTTACCAGACATGTTTTCAGAGCCGTACCCACGGAAGTACAACAACGTATTGCGTCAATCGGTAGCGTCGCTAAGCAACAGAGGGGAATCCCACTTTGTACATTTTCTTCATAAGCAAGGTCGCGGCGCCAATTAGCTTCCCGCGGTTCGTTGTGACAAAGTCTTTTTCACTATTTTGTGAGAAAAATCTGGTCATTATCATGAAGTTAACTTTATGAAGGTGTTCCTTGGAAGCAAAATCGGCAAATGGAAGATGAATGACGTGAAATCGGTACTTTGAAATGTGGACGCTGTTGTAAACGGAGTACACTAAGAAAATATTTGACTGTTGCTCTTGATACTTTTATTTTATTTTTTTTAACTTTTCCAAGACTGTAACCCCTTGCCTAGCTGCAAATTCACCTACAAATTCAAGATCATCCCTGCCACAGTACCAAGCAGCTCGGAATGTTCCTTCACGCACGTGTAGTTTCAGAAAACATCCTAACGTTGTCATGAGCGACCCCTCGGTCACCCGAGGCGTGTATAAGCGCCAGTGTCACCACGGGGTCACTGCGGCTTTTCGTCTCATGTGCCGTCTGCATGCCACTGGGTTCTCTTCGGATCAAAAGAATCTATCTGCGGTTGTGTTTTGCCGCTGGGAGCCTTGTGACCGCGCAGTTTTTGGCCGTGGCGGTCATTCCGGATTCATAGGACTCGAGTTATATACGCAAATGTGATACGAGCCGTCTTTTTGTCAATTTTCTGCTTTGGCTTGTGAAATCTTGAGATCGAGCGCTCGATGGTGGCAGTGTACTCAACTTTTTTTGGGAGTTTTTTCTGGGGTGAGGAGACTGGAACAGATTGTCCTTTTTAAAATTGATTTCACTGGAAAAATATGCTTTAAAATGAGTCTTTTGAGTCGGAACAAGTTAAATTTGGATCTCACGGTGGCCACCGTACTTACAGCCCAGGTCGCCCCCGCCTCAAAATTCACTTTATAGTGGAGCCAGTACACACAACACACTGAAGAGGACAGCCAGTACTTTTGTTTTACTGAACCATAACCTTGAAATAATCAATGGTTCCAAATAAATCAATAAAGCGAAATATAAACCAACCAAAATCACGTGCCTAGTGCAAGTCACGCTTGGCCAAGGTAACTTAGCTGAACAGTTTGGGACTGACAGGTTGGATTCATCGTCATTCAAGCGTATTTGTGAACGTCGGTACGAATGGTTATTCAAGTGTCCACTGCAATCGACTGGCCAGGGGGCTTGGGTTGTAGCCCTCCTCCTGCCAAAATCAGATGGACCGGCTCCAATTCGCCAGAGAGCCCAATGAGGACAAACCGTATCAAAAATGGATGGATGAATGAATCCACATGGAAACATGTTGAAGTCTCAGAAGAACATCCGAATGGTAAGCGGCTCCTGCTGGACATGACTACCTCGTCCGCCACACGGCAGGCCGTTGCACTAATTTAATGGTACCTTTGCTGGCTTGGGGCTTTCATTGAGCAATGCACCATTCACTGCGTGTTTAATCAGGAGCACATGATGGATGGCAGACGTATGAGCGGCCGTGGTAAATGAAGCAATATGCCAGGATGCCAAATCACAGGTGCAGCAATGCACACATGATCTCTCCTGATCTACCTGCGGACGCGTTTTTACTTCAGCAAAGGTTGGATAGGGTTTGCAGTTTATTAGTGGTCCGCATGCTGAGCTTTCAGCCACATTGCTGCCGGCCGGCCATGGTTCACTAGGGAGTCTTTTCTATCCCAGGAATACTGTAGATGCCAACAGTGAATATAAAAAGTATACACATACTGTTTAAATGCCAGGTTTGTGTGACTTTAAAAATGAAAATAAGATATAACCTTTTTTTTTTTTTTACACCAAGATCTGGTCTAACTAAAACCTGTCTAACTCAATTCTTCTTTCAAGAGAGGGAGTACTAAACAACTGAAATCTTTTTTTATTTTTATTTTTTTGCTTTCTAACCAATGCTTGAACGGCAATTACAAAACTGTTTATAATTCCCTCCACCAGCCTTTGTTGTTTCACCAAAACAAGATCGCCGCAAAACATCTGAATCAATGTGTCATTTGTTCAACTGTAAATCATAAAACATCAACTGTACAATTTTAAGTACCATTTTACATTCTTAACACTTTCAATTAAGTGTAAAATGAGATGAACCAATGTAGATGTATGGAATTACAAAAACACTCGCTTTTTTCAATACAGTGAACCCTCACTATAATACATCTTTCACGGCTTGGCTTTTTCAGGGATTTTTTTTGTTGGCCATTGCCAACAGTCTTCGCGCCTCATCTCTGTACAGCTTGCCAAATTTACGTTTGCCACAAAAACAGGTTTTGCTCTTTGATTTCATTCTGTCGTACAGTATTGCATTGTATAATAACTGTAAAAAAAATATCAAGCTAGCTGTAACTGTCGTGATTTTTAAGTTCACGGTAATTTCAAAATACAGAAATGTACCTTTCTACATGATGGTAAAAGACAACGTACAGCATAGGTGTCAAAGTCAGGTCCTGGAGGGCCGCTGTCCTGCATGTTTTCCAAGTTTCCCTGTTGCAACACACCTGATTCAAATCAACAGGTTCAATGACAGGCTTGCGCGGAGCTTGCTGATGATCTGATCATTTGAATCAGGTGTGCTGGAACAGGGAGACCTGGAAAACATGCAGGACAGCGGCCCTCCAGGACCTGACTTTGACACCTATGACGTACACAATGTTCCAGTATTTGCGAAAAACTGCACCTTCATTTAGCTTATTGTGCCCCCTGCTGTTACATTTGAGGACTGCATTAAGTAGCAAGAAGTGGTTCCGGTTGATTTTTGGCGTCACGTCAAATTGACGAAAGCGGAAGTTGCATACGGTAAGAGCTTCGATTTCTTCTAATTGCTCCGAAATTCCCGTTTAGAAGGCGAAACGGGATGTGGCCATGACTAAAATGCGTGGCAAATAAGAACTGTTGCACATTGATCGACTCGTCAAGAGCCCCCCCCCCCCCCCCCGCACATTTTCTCACGTTGGTTATGTTGTTATATTCTTTGTTATATTCTTATTTGTTTTTCCTGCACAATATGGACAGAGAAACAAAAAAGTCAAAATCCACACTAAACTCAACGCGATCCCATGCAAACATCTGCGCTGGCTATATTTAAATCTTGTCTTGTGATGTCTCAGCAACCAGCCAGAGAGGAAAAGGTAAACCCAAAAGTAGGCCATATTTGGGCCTGCAGCAGCTCCTCAAATGAAACGATGACAAAAAAAAAAGGACTGTTTTCATCCAGCATTCTGTCTTGACAAAAGCACATCAAGGTTGAGCTTGAGACACTGTGGCCGCCTTTGCCTTTTTGCAAAAATCGTCTTCTCCAATCAACAAAGGGTTGATCAGATGGTGTGCACTGTTGCTTTTTGTTCTATAACAAATCTGAGGATTTATTATTATTATTTTTTTTAGTTCAGGAAACTCAAACAGCTGACACGCTCTTATCTGAATAAGAGGGCGCAAACCTATTAAAATCATGGATGCATAAATAGGTCATTTGAAAAAAAAAAAGGTCATTTCGGTGTACAGCATAGGTGTCAAACTCAGGTCCTGGAGGGTCGCTGTCCTGTACCAAGTCTCCCTGTTGCAACACACCTGATTCAAATGTACAGGTTCAATGTCAGGCTTCCGCAGAGCTTGCTGATGATCTGATCATTTGAATCAGGTGTGTTGCAACAGGGAGACTTGGAAAACATGCAGGACAGCGGCCCTCCAGGACCTGACTTTGACACCTATGGTGTACAGTACTTATACATCGGCTTTTATGCACATGGCTCCAGATGTTCCCGTTCCTGCTTAAGTCGCTTCCTATGCGCCTGGGCTTGCGCTGTTTTCATCTACCCATATTGTTCCGTCCAGGCTTTTGACACGCCGACAGCTTCGAAGCTGGGAATGAAGTATGCAAACATCAAAGAGGAATGGAGTTTTCATGACAGCGAATGTCATTGAAACCCACGAGGAAAATGAAGCGCACCTTAACGAGAAAAAATAAATAAATACTTAACATTCGTGGATATGTTGTTAGCCAGTTGGTACATGCACCCTGCTCCGGCTATCTCACACAAAGGAAAGCATGTTTTTTCTTAAAAATTCTGTATGAAACAAAAGTAAAGCAGTGGCACGTCATTAGCCAGGTAAGTGTGGCCTCTCCCCGGTAGTTTTAGTGTAGCTGTGTTCATATGGCTTCTAATTGGATCATTTTTTAAAAATTCTGTCACCGCTTTGAAAAATTGCAATGCTAGTTTAGTCCAAAAATGTTTTATAAAATGGGCAGAAAACCCATCTTGACTTTTCCTGTTGGCATATGGTTGAAGGCACGATGCAATTCTGCGAGGGTCAATGCGTGAGTGGTCTTGGCTTGGTAGTGCGTGTTCAGTTACCGACGGGTCAGCAGTTCAGTTCCCAACTGCAACTGTCTGCCGTTGAAGTGTCCTTGGGCAAGAAATTGATCCTTCATTTGCTACCCAGCGGGCGTGGCAGCACCTCTCATTACGATTTACATCACAGGCTCCAAATCTTCCCAAAGTCGGGACGGAGATCCGGAACAAAAGTGTGTCAATCTTTCCTTACAAATGTATCATCGTCTGGATCTTTCAATGGAGAAATAATCAAGCATCAAGTTAGAAGAGGAATCAGGTTTGATTGAGAAGCTGGTGCGTGGTCGCTGATCCGATGAGTTTTGGAAGGCGCTGAGTTATTTGGAAGAAAATTGTCAAGTACTGAGAAGATTTTTTCTTTTTTTTTTAAAAACCACATTGAAGAAAAAGAGACAGTGCAAAGCACAATCTCTATCGATGTAGTCTGACAAGCTGTTTGGCGAACAACTTTGCCACGTTGCCGCTCCAAATCCACGCTGGCTTTTTGGGGATTACAGTTCAATGCTGAAGATGTGCCAACCGACAATGTCCACGGATTTGGCAGAGTTGCGCTTATACGATCTTCTTTGTCAGGGTTGCGCAGCACACAGCCATGATTTTGCATGGCGGCTGGCTTCGCAACGGGGCATTTTGCACACGCTTGATAAATGCTTTCAGCATCCGGTCCGATCTAAATCCTGAGACTCCATCGCCAGACCCAAAAAGGATCAAAAGCGACTGCGTGGGCACATTGAATAAAAATGACAACATACATGTAGCGGAACACCATCCAAACTCCGGACTGAAATGGACTTTGGTCACGAGCGGAAGACAGACCGCATGACTGACGCGGACGGCGGAGTTTTGAAACCGCGACACAGTCTGCCTTTTTGTTGCTACGGCCGATCCTGAATGACTGTCTCTGAACCGCTGCCGTGTCCCAAAGCAAAACGGCATCAAGTGACTGCCTCGGCGGGAGAACTGAGAGTTTTTACTGCAAAGTCTTCAACATCAAGGCCTCGCATCCTTTTCTCCCACTTGAAGCGAATTTCAAATAAGAGAACTGGTTTGTCAAACTTGCAAGACAAAGAGTGAGATTCTGAAGCATATTCACATGAGACGCGTGTTTATGTCTGAGTGTGTGTGTGTGTGTGTGCGTGCGTGTGCGTGTGCGCGCCTGCTGAACAAACAAACAAAAAGGAATTCACAAGCAGTGGGCTCCATTTTTCATGTTATCCTTTGGCAAGTGGCAGATTCTAAAGAGGAAACGGCAAGGCGATATCTCCCCGTAATGTCCCATATTGACGCATCTCCACAGATGAGACGATGGCCCCCTTTGTTGTGCGCGCGCGCACACACGCACATATATTTAAATGCGTTTTTCGAGCCACGTGGGTAAGTGGCGCTCCAATCTCACTTTTTAAAAGCAACTCCACTCAGTGTCTATCAATCTCAATCTGTAGCTCAGAGTCCCACATGTGGTGACCGATGGCGCGTCAGTGTCTTGAAGCTGGAGGAGAACCGCTGCGCTTCGCGTTGGCTTTGACTCTGCTCATGATCGATTGCATATCTTTTCCTTGACAGCCAATATTCTGCAGGACTCCGAGGCAGAGGCTGCGGTCCAGCCCCTCGCCACTCCCCCCCCCCCCCCTCCCCCCTTACTGCATCCCCCCCCGGTTATTATGGATGCCCACCATTTCAGGCTTTCATATTTTCACCTTCTCAAAGTCGAGCCGAATCGTCGTTAAACCACCCTCGTGTGGAATATCGTGTCGAGGCCGCGGTATTCGAATATACAATCGTGGATTCCATTGTGACAGCCTTTGCAGTATATGCCTCTGCATACATTACGTGCGCTTGTACAACGAAACCAGGAGCGGGTGAACGGCACCACGGAATTTACAATTTACATGGTTATTTAAAAAAAACAAACAGATCATTTGTTACAGCGATGAGATGAATGTGAGTTTGTTTATCAGGACAAGCAGCCCATGAGACTGAGACAACAGCTGGTAGGAAAGAAGCAGATGTCATTTGAGTTGATTTCGAAGATAGCTTGTGCGTCTGCGAGAACCTTCGAGCCACCAAGAACACTCTTGTCAAGTTTTGGAATCGAACCAGTCACTGTTGAAGCACCTGAGCTTCGTCAACAAATGAGCCGGATCCCATTCGTTTTCTCAAATGATAGAGTTGACTTTGGAAATTTCATCCTAATTTTAAAAAAATTATATGTCACCAAAAGTCCACGCAGGAGTGCCTGAGCGGTGACTCAAGATAACATGAATCAAATATTCAGTGTTACGACTCCTGCTGGATTTTAAGCATTGCCTCTCAAAATACGTCTGATGTCAGATGTGCATTCGGTGGTGCGACGGCGATCACATTCACCGCATCGAACCCTTTCATGATAAACGCCGTCTGCTGGAATTACCTCAGGTTACCGTCGATGACCTTCGATCTTTCTAATTGCTCAGGTCGTCCCAAGTGTCGGCAAAGCGCCGTATCTCTTTTAAAAGATAAGCATCTGCACCTCGGTAATTTTGTGAATGTGGGTGCGGATGGTTTTTCGTCTCTATATGTGCCCTGGTGACCAGCTCTGGGGGTAGTCCGCCTTTCGCCCAAAGTCAACTGGGATCGGCTCCAGCAACCCTCGCGACCCTCCTCACGGTAAGTGAAAGGATGGGTATCTAAATTGGCGTTTACTGTAAAAAATAAATAAATACCCCAGGCCACTGTTGTCAAACTCAAGCCCCGGGGGCTGGATCCGGCTTGCCACATCATTTATTCCACTTTAATGTACCTTAATCCAAAGTACAAGAGCATACTGTTCAAATAACAGAAGATGGGGTGTAAAATTAACACCCCACCCACTGTTATCCCGTGGAAATATATGTTCATTCAAAGTGCAGTACCAAAATGACAAATGACAGGAGGTGCACTGTAAAATAACAGTAAATAACCGGCGTCCCCGCTGCCTCTAAATTGCCGCGACTTTACAGCGAAATTCTTTACATTGTGATCAAATGAGTACAATTTGACGAGGATGTGATGTGGAGGAAAAAAAAGATCTGCAAATCCAATTTCCCGACCAATTACCCTGTTCAGGATCAAGGGTGACCTCAAGTCTATCCTTGATGACTGAGGGGAAAAGATTGGTCAAAACATTCACATCGCAGTGAGCCATTCCGACATGCATGTTATTGAACCAAAATAAATCAATAAATCAATCAAAGAAAATAAAAGTATATATATATATATATAAAACATCCTAGCCCTCATTAAAACAAATCCAGGATGCACTGATCAATAACTGTCCACAGGACGCTTCAAATTAAATTGCACAAGCACAATATTGAATAGTTAAAAAATAAATAAAACTTCACTCTGACACCGCAATTGATCACCAGCAGAAAACGCCAATGAGCAGAAATATACAAACAGTATTTTAATAATATATATTTTTTAGACATTTAAAAAACTAACAAACTGGATTTTCTTTGAGAGGTAGATTTGGAGACTTCCTCCTGAAATGACCTCCCGTCAGCACGTTGTCTGCAGCAGGGGGCAGAAGAAACCCTCTTAGCACAAACGCTACCTCTTTGCCTCCATATCCAAAAATGACAGACAAAAGTAGTGCAGGGCTTTGGTAGGCCTCTTTCTCGCCGTCTATCCACTCGCCATCTCTGTTTTCTTTCTCCTTTCCGACTCTTCCCGACATGAACTCCCTCCGGGGTAGCAGCAGTCGGCTGAAGGGACATTGTTGTTGCCGAGCCATCCCCGCAGCAGTTAATTGTAGCATGAAGCCATACCACGTGCAGAGCCACCAAAGGGAAAAGCGATCGCACTAACAAGCAGTAGATAGCGGGGGTAAGATGTGGGACGTGGCGGCTGGCATCCTCCCGTGAAACATAAAAAAAGAAGAAAAAAAATAAGTCAGTCGTGGGTTTTCGTCTTTGAAAAGAAACTCAAGTAGTCTAGACGACTTTTATATGTTGACACAATTCTTGGGTAGCGCTTCGGAAGAATACCAAAAGAAATGTCACTTCTTTAAGCAAATATTTTCCATAGAGCACACTTATCTTCCTGGCGTGCTCTTCAGATACAAAGCCTTTTCTCGGCTCGTGTTGCCGATGCGTGCTGAGGAAAAACGAAAAAATAAATAAATACAGGCTGATTTGTGTTTCTTCTATTTCTGGCCTGATGCCACTCGGTTGCCATCCTCTTGATTTTGCTCCTGCTGCCTTGGCGAGACAAGCGGTGGCCTTGGGAGCGGGTTGCCGAGCCGCAGTTCACCGTGCTGTTAAAGAGAACGTTGGCATGTCCTTTTGTTGGCCGTGCGCACCGGTTCTTTGGCATCACTGAGGAGCATTATCAGCTGGCTGTCCAAACTTCGTCGGCAGCCAGCTTTTGGCGATGGCACAAATGGTGCAGAGGCTTCGAAGCGTGTGTCGGAAAAAAAAAAATCCAGGATTTATGGAGCGAGGATCCAAGCGTGATCACGTTATAGGAAAAAGGACGTCACCGGTGACGCACGAAGCCTTACCGTTTCACAAAGTGTTGGCGTGAAAATCAACACGTGAGAAAAACGTCGAGTGAGCTCGATCATTTTGTGATCTCACACATTTCGGTCTGTATGTGGTAGCACGTAAATCAAAAGTTTTTCGTTGCAATTTAAGTTTGGTTTTCGAGTTATGACCTCATTTTTTGAATTTACCTTCTCAGGAAGCAAACTGTGATTTCAAAGGGTGGCAACAACTCACATGACCGAACATTGTCAAAGTTGTTCATGATGAGAGTGTTAGTTATTCAATTAAAAGAAAATAAATTATTACATTACTTAAAAAAGTATTGGAAGGTTTATGTTGATGTAACTTTATTAACTCAGGTTTTTATTTTGTACCGTCTAACGAAATTCAGACATTCAACTTTTCTTTCCTCTAAGTGTGAAAAAAGGCCTTATTAACGGATTGTGTTTGACTTAGACCTCCCGCTGTGATTGAATTGCAGGATTACTTACATGATGACTTTTAGAAAGGGAAGCAATCTATCAGGACGGTAACAGTCAACGCCGGTCAATAACCTCCCGACACGCGTGCTATTATTCACCCGTGCCCGCGCACGAATCCGTGCGCTCTCCCTTACAAGACATGCTGACAGCTCTATGAAA
This sequence comes from Hippocampus guttulatus, assembly GCF_054856545.1. Classification (NCBI taxonomy): domain Eukaryota; kingdom Metazoa; phylum Chordata; class Actinopteri; order Syngnathiformes; family Syngnathidae; genus Hippocampus; species Hippocampus guttulatus. The sequence continues at coordinate 19,502,228 of NC_141265.1, forward strand.
GTGCCGATCAAAGCATTGTGCACATGACAGGCGACCCGGTAGAAGAGCATTGATCCTGGCGGTTGAAGACTCGGGCCGAGTGATAACATTTCACAGCCGGACGAGCTGCTGCCACAGCACGGCGCATGGCTGAGTGGACAGTGAGCCGCCGACAATGATCAATGACAGGGAAAACAGCAGATCATAGTGTGAGTGATCGGAGTGTCCTCAGGCAAGTGGTGGTGGTTGAGGGGACGGGGGTGGGGTGGGGGTGGGGTGTTTCAACAAGCCCCTTGAAGAAATGTTAGCTTCGAGCAAAGCCGCTGTTGCATAGCGGATGATTACAGGCTCCGTCTGGCCGGATTGCAAGGTGCATTAAGTGAAGGGGAATCTCACCATCACACCATTTGTTTACCGCCCGCCTCACGGAACTACTCTGCGGATTCAAGAGATTGAAAATGGGAAGGAAGGAATCTGCAGGCAAGGCCTGAGTAAATCACAATGATGTTTATTATCTGATCAAACCTGACTTTTTACTAATGCCACAGGGAGGAGGTTACGTCAGGAGAAATGCGCATTGAACTTCTTTGACATCTCTCAAAAAGGCGCGATGCTCTTTGAAGGAAACACGTCGACAGAGTCTTTCAAAAAAGCTGTGAGTGATAATATACACGTGCAATTTAACTGAGTACTTTGTTAGTGTCCTTACAAAGTCTTTTTGTACGCATCCATACTTCATTATTTCTATTTCTGGCCAATGATATAGGTTAACCTTTTTAGTTAAAAATAACTTCCTTTAACCTCCAGGATCCCGCGCTGTACCCTGGCCAATGGCAGAACAGGGGATGTTTTTTGTTTTTTCTCCTCTTTGGTCCCATTTGAAATCCGTCCACGTTGGTCATACCCTCATCCTAGCTAGCGCTAAGCTAGTTTGTCCCTCTGTTCCAGTGTCTTAAGTTTGAAACCTCCCTTTCATTTGTTGCAAGCACGGCATTAGCCAGCCAACAGCCGAGTCCTAAACTGGGCAAATATTCCCATTGTCAGGATGATGTTAGCCGGCCAAATATTCCCGTTGCTAGGAGGGCATTAGTAGTGTGAGTGTTAGCTCGAACGTAGCGCATAAGTAGCTTTCACGCATGTGCACTCCCCGCATAGATAGAGCTGACATTGGGAGACAGCACAAGCCATCCAAACGTTCCTTTCTGACAGATTGTTACGACATGTTCTGATTCAAATGGGAAAATTCTGCTTCGCTGTTCAATTGATATTCACAGCCCTAATATATATTTATTGATACTAAAGTATATCAGATGTCACATATGTGAAGATGATTCCACAATTACCATTCGTCAAGGTGAATTTAGATTCCGCTGAAGCGACTTACTGCTGAGATGCTTGTACTTTTAATCAAAGCTCTTTATGTACTTTATACAAGACTGGATAAAGGTATATACCATCGGCAGGTCAACGCTGTTATCGCAGTAACCTTGGATGATGAATATCTGTCTCGCCTCGAACTGTAGGTGGTGTTTGCAGTTATGTGTCTGCTTCGGAGGCTGAATGCACACTAATGACAAACAGTCAACAAAGAAAGAGTTTCTTTCTCCGTGTCATGTTTATGAACAAAATTACTCGACATCAGGCATGACAGACACGGTTAACTTGAACTCGTTTCCACAAAAGGATAACTTAAATATATTTCCCATGACAGCCGGAGCTCGGCTGACTTAGTGTCTGTCACCATTTTTTTTTTTTTTTTTTAAGTGACAAGCACCAACTCTAGCTATTCTTTTGTGAATTACAGGCACCTTGTGCCTATTTCTTTTTCTCTCCTGTGGCTAAGAGGAGGCTCGTCTGATATGTGGGAACTACAACATGAGTCTAATTCTGAATAGCCGAGAGACTATTTAAATTGCATTGGCCTAATATGTAGTGGGATGCTTGCTAAAGCTGTATTTTGATGGCTGGCGATAATTTTAGATGCTTGTCACATCAATGGTTAGATTGTTTTCATCACTCTCCTGACACACACACACACCTAATGTGATTTCAGATTTTACAGCCTTTCTGAAATCACCTAATAAAGATGAATGCTTTTTTTCCCCGTGTACCATTTTTCATCGCATCCCTTTGCTCGTGACAATCGGCTGCGACGTAAGGTGCTCTGTCAGCTGAATAGACAGCTAGCAGAGGTCACCGCGAATCACAGTATGAAGGTAACAAGAATACATAACGCGCGTCCCTGTCAACGTTTTCTTCCCCCGAGTTCCTTAGCAGGGATTGGATTGAAGCCGTTTATTATTTTTAGAAGGAACAGGTGAAGGAAGTCCATACCTGGTCTCCCAACAAGATACCTTCCTCAAGCACCTCTGTCAGTTGGTAACTTGAGCCGTGAGGCCCCACTAAAATGAGGTGTGGTTTCCATGTTGCCTGTCCTCGTGGCTGGTGTCATTTTTGAAAGACACAATTAAGGCAGGGCCGTGAACCAGAACAGGGAATATTGAAACGACTACTTTGAAAAGTGTTTTCTTTCCAAGAGGTGCTTTTCCATTCGCAGTTCTACCACTCTGGACTGTAAACAAAGGCTAAATCCACCATCCAACGCCCCAAAGCGATTGGCTAAGTAGAGCATTGTTTCGACACCGTGAATGGAAGGCCGTGTACTTAACAACATGCCAAGCTCGGGATGAAGTTTTACTAAGTCCAGACGACAATAAATTGTTTTCCTTCTCATGCTGTTACTTGACTTTCTCACTGCTAAACAAAAGTGACGAAAGGCTCAGTATTGGACTGGTGCTGAGGGGAGCGCAAGGCGCTAGCAACCTCTGCTAGGCGACTGCGGTGAAGGTCCAGGATGACAAACTAAGCTAAACTCACAAAAATATCTAATGTTACACATTTGAAATGATCAAGAACACACCCAACAGTAATTGATTAAAAACGAACACAAATTTAAAAAAAAAACCTTAGTCAATAAAACGCGTACCTGCTGTCAGGCTATTGAATAGATGGTCCTGAAAACCTGGATTCACCCCCACTCACCCATTTTTAATATGCTTATATTTATATTTTATATTTATTTAGATACTTTCTGTCTTCTACTTTCTCCCTTTCATAATTTTGCTGCTGGAATTTTTGTGAGACAAATAAAGGTTTTCTCATCTTATCTGCTTGACAATCAATAAAAGCACATACAGCAGACAAGTGGTGACTCAAAAAAAAACTGAACCCTGATCCAAAACTGCGAATTTCTCCATTGTGAGATAAATAAAGGTTCTTCTTATCTTATCTTAAAATGGGTTCTGACCTGTTAAGTTTTGGAACTGCTGAATTCGGCCAGTTGGTCTTTTATGTGCGCAGATCAATATTGAAAATGAAAACGCAGTCATTCGGCTTTTGGAGCTTCATTTGCAATCAGGCAGCAGCTTATCTCTTTTGCCAGTCCTCATAAATTACCTTAATGAGCTGTGTGATTACATGACGTCATCATCGGGCGCCGACAGGTATGGCAGCCTCGGTCACACGCTCCCTAGTATTATCCCTGTTTTTGTCATTTTCGTTAGTTTTTGGCGACCCTGAGCGGCTTACTTACACGAGGGAAAAGTTGCTGCGCATTGGGGAGTCTACGCTCGGTCTTTTTTCACCAGCACACGAAAACCCACAAGGTTTTTCGGAGCTAATCGCGAGCGGAGCGGCTGCGCTGTACGGAGCATGGAAACGCCGCCGGAGGAGGGGGAAGAGAGCCTGCGTGCTCGTCAAGCTCCGGCAGCGCGGATTTCGAACCCCGCTCCCATCGATCCATCTTGCTAATCAACGATCTCTGCCAAACAAGATGGATGAACTTCTTCTCCTCACAAAGACCAACAAAACCTTTGCACGTTCTGCTGCGCTCTGCTTCACTGAAACCTGGCTCAGTGACCGCCACCCGGATTCCGCGCTACATCTACCCGGCTTCCGCCTTCTCCGAGCCGACCGCGACACGGAGCTATCAGGGAAATCGAAAGGTGGCGAGATTTGCTTCTATATCAACAAAGAATGGTGCACTGATGTCACGAAGCTCGACGCACACTGCAGCCCGGACCTGGAGTCGCTGTCTTTAAACTGCAAGCCATTCTACTCGCCACGTGAGTTCACCTCCTTTTTACTAGTCGGTGTTTACATTGCGCCACAAGCTAACGCTAACACGGCGATACAAACGCTAGCCGAACAAGTAAAGAAACTCGAACTAAAATACCCAGAGTCACCCCTGATAATTTTGGGCGATTTTAATAGAGCACATCTTAACCGTGAACTTCCCAGATATAAGCAGCACATCGACTGTTTCACCAGAGAAGGCAACATTCTAGACCACTGCTATACAACAATCAAAAATTCATACCGATCGGTCGCCCGTGCAGCATTGGGTCTTTCTGACCACAATTTAATCCACTTAATACCTACATACAGACAGAAACTCAAATGTGCTAAACCGGTTGTTAAGACTGTGAAAAAATGGACAGATGAAGCAAAGCTAGCTCTACAAGAATGCTTAGACTGCACTGATTGGGGCGTCTTTGAAACTTCAACGGGCACACTGGATGAATACACAGACACTGTAACATCATACATCAGTTTCTGTGAGGACATGTGTGTACCAACGAAGTCCTTCCGCTCCTTCAACAATAACAAGCCATGGTTTACTCCCAAACTCAGGCAACTCAGGAAAGAGAAAGAGGCCGCATTTAGAAGTGGAGATCGGGCACTGTACAAACACGCCCGAAACCAATTGACAAAGGAAATTAACATCGCTAAGAGAAGCTATGCAGAGAGGCTGAAAAAACAGTTCTCTGCTAACGACTCTGCATCTGTATGGAATGGCCTGAAAGCAATCACTAACTATAGAATGCCCCCCCCCCCCCAAACAGTGAACAATAAGGGTCTTGCTAATGAACTAAACATGTTTTTCTGCCGATTTGAAAAGGTCACCCCCATTTCCCACACACACCCACCTCTACCAGAAACCACTCTACCTACCCCCCCACCCTCTTTTTCTCCACTACAGATCCACGAACAGGATGTGAGACGGCTCTTCAAGCAGCAGAAGATCAAGAAAGCTGCGGGGCCCGACAAAGTGTCCCCCTCCTGCCTGAAAGTCTGCACTGACCAGCTGGCTCCGGTCTTCACACAAATCTTCAACAGATCTCTGGAGCTGTGTGAGGTCCCATCCTGCTTCAAACAGTCTACCATCATCCCAGTTCCCAAGAAATCGGCAACATCGGAACTGAACGACTATAGGCCTGTCGCCCTGACGTCTGTGGTCATGAAGTCCTTTGAACGCCTTGTGCTGAACCACCTAAAGAACGTCACCGGACCCCTGCTGGACCCTCTCCAGTTTGCCTACCGGGCAAACAGGTCTGTGGAAGACGCAGTCAACATAGGTCTGCACTACATCCTCGAGCACCTCGACAGCACAGGGACCTACGCAAGGATTCTGTTTGTGGATTTCAGCTCTGCGTTCAACACCATCATCCCGGAACTCCTCACCTCCAAACTTCTCCACCTCGGTGTGTCCCCTACGATCTGCCAGTGGATCCTCAGCTTCCTGACGGGACAGACACAACAGGTGAGACTGGGAGCAACAACATCATCAACACGCACCACCAGCACTGGAGCCCCACAGGGATGTGTCCTCTCTCCACTGCTCTTCTCTCTCTACACAAACGATTGCACCTCAACAGATCCAGCTGTCAAACTCATAAAGTTCGCAGCCGACACCACGGTCATCGGTCTCATCAAAGACGGCGACGAGTCTGCGTACCGCCAACAAGTGGAGCAGCTGGAGCTCTGGTGCAGCCGACACAACCTCGGGCTGAACACGCTCAAGACTGTAGAGATGATCGTGGACTTCAGGAAACATTCTTCTCCACAGTTGCCCCTCACACTATCCAACTGCCCTGTGTCAACCGTCGAGACCTTCAAGTTCCTGGGAATCACAGTCTCCCAGGACATGAAGTGGGAAGTCAACACCATCTCCATCCTGAAAAGGGCCCGGCAGAGGATGTACTTCCTGAGGCTGCTGAGGAAGCATGGCCTGCCACAGGAGGTGCTACGACCGTTCTACACGGCAGTCATCGAATCAATCCTGTGTTCTTCCATCACGGTTTGGTTTGGGGCCGCCACAAAAAAGGACAAAATCCGACTTCAACGGACAGTTAGGACGGCGGAAAAAATCATTGGCACCGCCCTACCCACTCTTGAGGACTTGCACACTGCAAGAATCAAGACAAGGGCACGGAAAATCCTCCTGGATCCCCCGCACCCTGCCCACCACCTTTTCCAGCTACTCCCCTCAGGCAGACGCTACAGATCCATGCGCACCAAATCCAGTAGACACTTAAACAGCTTCTTCCCTCTAGCCATTAACTCCTTAAACAGTCACTGACGTAGTCACTCTTCTTGTACTACAAATACTGCTACTGGTGACTCTAAAATGGTTCAATGATTTGTTGTTTACGATGATACTAATGCAGCGTGTTATACCGGAGACAAATTCCTTGTGTGTTCTACATACTTGCCCAATAAAGATGATTCTGATTCTGATTCTGATGAGGCAAAGAGGTGGCTCGGGCAAATTAAGCACATCTATTATACACAACACTGTAGAATGTACAGCCTGTTGTTGAAAAATACACCAAGCAGAGGGACAATCATATCTGGATGAGGTCTTGGAAATATATCAGGGAGAGAAAAAAAAATGCAAGCTCACAAATCAGCCAGACAGCCAGTGCTAAATAACAATAGGAGGATTTCAACAAAGGCATACAAAAAAAAAAAAAAAAAGTACAAAGCGAATACTAATTTCCCCCAGACAAGTTGAAACCCCGCCAAGGGAGAAACGGCGTGTTCAAGCAGCAACGCTGCGGTTACATTCGACCGCACGGCAACTTGATGGTTTGGCCAACCATCACGTTGTGTGTGCAATGTATTATAAATGAGGCGGGCAATTATCACGCTAAAAGGATAAGGACAGGAAATGACTGGAGGAGCACGCGGGACGGCGGAGTTGATGAGTTGTGAAGACAGTTACAGAAAATGACAGCTGCAGAGTGGCCGATGATGATGGGGTCTTGGGGAGTGGGTAATAACTGACGGGACGAAGATTACCCACCAAAAAAAGGGCCAGAGGACAAAAGAACTAGGACACACCTTGAAATGAGAACTCGCGGTAGTCTTAATTTGCCACTATTCGGATACTTCTGTACTTCAACCCGTTTGGGGGAGGGCCTTGACTATAATCCCGCTCCAGAATGGGATGAGCGGATGAGTTTAGTGTGAAAGAACAAGAAAACAAGACGATTAATTATTTTGCTGTGCTGCCACTTGTCAGTTAAAAAAAAAAAAAGAAGAGTAACACTTGAAGGAAGACATTTTGCTCACACTGAACAAGAGAAACATCCAAGGCGTCGACAAAACTGTGATGGTGTTTTGTCACATTTTTACATCTTCACGAGCACTCTTAAAGAGTTCGCGCATTCTATCGAGGCAATTTTTGCTCCCACAAAAGGATTTTATTTTCATTCGCGTGGGTCCAGCATTCTTGTTTGTTTTAGGAAGGCAGATAACGGTGGGACAAAATGTTCATATCTTGACGTAGCATAGCCGTGTTTACCTTGCTACATGGCAGCCATTTTAGGATTCACTTGGTGGACAATGCAAAACACCCCCAAAACAATCAAGTTAAGTCGCTACTGCAGGCTTCATTTAAGTGTACCCGCTGCTTCAAAACAACAATCGGAGGCTTGCCACGAGCAAAGAAAGGCTGCTAGAATTTTATTAGTCGCTTCTCTTCCGCCCCCGCATATCAATCTGACAGTCCGCCCAATCTAGAGCAACCTGAATTAAAGATGACGCTCGTATCGTGGCCATCCTTGTCATCTGTCAGGCGGTTTTGCTCTGTACACTTCAACTTCACGTGGAACATTCATAAAACCGCAACAAAGCTTTTCAGGCAACTCGGATACAAACTTCAAAGTTGTTTCCGCGTGCTGAAAATACAGCTTCCGTCCATGCTATGAATCAATCGTGCTCAAGGACACAATTCTGTCGTGACAGTGACAAGATTGTCAACTAACCCGCATGACAGTGAAATAGTTGAAAGCAGGAATGCTGGTGAGGAGGACTAAAAAAAAAAAAAAAAAAGCTGGCGTAATGAAACTTTGGGAAAGTCTTTGCAATACCTCGACTTGATTGTCTTGGCTTCACTGCATCTGGTGCGTTGCGCTCGGCGCGTCAGGTCGACCGCTAACATTTATATGCGGGGAGCAACGGTAATGAGTAGCAATTCCCAATTGCACGTCTGGAGTTTGAATTCATTTTCGATCTGTCAGTGCTGCAACATGCTTCAAGTGATTTGCAGACATGAAATATTTGTGCGCTTCACTCGGCGTGTTTATTGCGAGAAGCGAGACGGGTAATTGCGTTCCGCCTGCAACAATAGCGACGGCTGCGCTAGACAATCTCATGTTTGAATTGAATCCGAAGACTTCCTCTTCTTTTAAGGAACATATTTCACACCACGGCTTGTCCTGTGTTCGCCTGGATTTCTTTCGAAGGCACAAATGTCTTGAATGGTACCGACAAAGAATCTAAATTGGTTTAAACCGTTCATTGAAAATGTTTCTTAAAAACGTTTTCTCATTAGCGTTTTGAAATCCATCCACAATTGAAAGATGATCCAAAAGACAAAACAACAGATGCCCTATTTTCACCAGCAGCCAGAAATGCTTTTTATTCATCGTTCAACCAAAAGCGCTTCAACCGACGGAGAGGAAACGTCGCTTCAAACATCCCCTGAAAACGTAATCGGCCCTTGGCTTCCGGGATCGCCCCGCGCACTACTTTAATCATAGATTGTCGACCGTCAAAGTTGCAGATGGGATGGACTGGACAGGCGACGGTTCTCAAGTGATGACCATCCGAAACCCTTGACTGTTCTTGTACTGAACCTTGAATGGAAATATGACTTTCTTGGCAGAGACAAGGAGGATGATGACAGGAAGCGTTCAGGGCTTAAATCGTTTCCTGTTCTCCATCAGTGCACTTGAATCTTTAAAACGGCGGAACTTCTGCCGTTCGCTTTCGAGAAAGCTGAAGCCCAAAGCAACGAGCGCATGAGCGCAAGTCTTGATGCCGTAAATCCATTTTTAAGGGGTGGATCGAAGGGACGCACGCGTGCTCCAAGCAAACCAGGAGAAGCCTATTTATGCTTTTATCTCCAGTAGACTTGATTATTTGTATAGGCCTCCATTTCTTTTTTCCACTGGCTCCTAGTCAACTGTAGAACAGATTTTGAAATTAGCTACCGGTGCTACTGCTACACGCTCTCACACTGTACATTCTGGTGGCGATTTTAATAGCGTTTTACATTTATTTATGTGAAGCACATTGAATTACCTCGTATATGAAATGCGCTGTATAAAATAATGCCTCCTTGCCTTGCCTGAATACGTTGCATGACATATTCTTGAACATCTGCAAGATTGTTGTGTCATGAAAATAACTCTCGGAATCTGTCCACTAAGAGTTGAGAAAAATTGCTCCAAGAAGTAAAGTTGGAGCAGAGTCAGGACATGTGAACCGGCGCCAGATCTTCCGTCGCATCTTTGCAGGCAAACGACAACTTCTCCGCCCGGCGATCACAGCTGAACTGATTGAACTTTTCAGAACGGATCGCCATTTTGCTGCCGACTTGGGAAAGAACGCTAAAGAGTGAAAAAGTTGCTGCAAGCAAGGGTTTGATTAGCGATCAATTGTTGGAGACACGCTGATGAGGAAGCGGAAGCAAACATCTGCTCATGGGCAGACGGCGGCGTCAAGATTCAGACATGCGTAGGCGCTCTGGTGAGGCTTTGAATTTATAAATAAAAGAGAGAATGAAGGGAAACAAATGGTTGGATTATTAATTAATATTGAGAGCTACTCTTTATGTATTTTAATAGATAATGGCGGCTCCCTTTTGTGGGCCTGAGGAAGGAATTTTTTGGGGTGTAGGTGTTGTTCTGTCTTTTTAGCAGAGACTGCGACCATAATTGGCAGTGGCCACAAACACGTACGAAAATAAGATAAGATAAGGTGCATCAAACCTAGCTAGCATCAATTGACTCTTTTTAAGTAAATTACTTTTAGGAAGAGTGAGGAAGGATTTTGTCACTTACCGTGGGTGTTACTGACAACATCACCTATGGCTAAAAAACAAACAAAAACAATTGTCCTTCCGGCCACTTTCTTACATGACAAAAATGAACAATGGAAATGTTTTCAAATGAGTCGCCTGATTTTTTTTTCCCCCTCCCCAGGAGCACACTATTTAGATTTGTTCCTCTTTTTATCAATCGACTTGCACAGGGTGCTCGTGAGCAACTCATTCACTGACAGCTGTTTTCAGAGCCGTTTCCCGTACTGCCGGCCGTTTTAGAGCATTTTTAATGATTTACAAGAATATTGTTTTAGGACAATATAAGCACCAAACCATTCAACATAAATGTTCCCCTGAAAATAAAGTTTGTGATGATCTTGTTCCATTCTTTAGTAATCGTGTTGTTTTCACGGCACGCACCGCTTTCTGACCTAAAAACAGAGGGAACAAGCTTCTTGTGAACTGGAACGTGTCAAACAAAAGTTTACTTTAACACAATTATTTTGTGCTTTTGTGGCGCAGACACAAGACGAGGAAAGGACTTTTTGATGGCAAAATGAGGAGACGAAGGCAAGTCGTGTCTCTTTCGTCTTCACACGCAACAGCAAGCAGCGGGCGACCCCTTTTCATATCTTTTATCCCTTTCAACCCTGAAACACGTCGACTCAAGTCTCCCTCCCATCAAGGTACCGGTTCCTGGTGAACTTGTCTCCCTTGTGGGGCACCACCTGTCATGTTGCATGGTGATGGAGGACACCAAAAAGCAGGGAGGCAGGGAGGAGCAGGGTGTACTTCACAAATGTGTTGATAAAAACACAGTAAACTAAATCCAAAACAAACAAAGTGCTCAGAGCAAAAAGAATCCAAAGTATCAAACAAAAAGCAAAAAACAAAGAATACCAGAAACATGACAGAAACTAACATGACAGGAACAAACAATGGCCCGACACTGAGTGGTCGTGCCGGGAGTCCTTTTAAGCAACTAATGACATCACGACCAACAGGTGTGCAGCTGCAGGCGGTGCCCTACAGTGCCACCTCTTGGCCACAAACAGAACCATGACACCAGTGGTGTCAAATTTCCCTTGGAGGGCTGTTATGACTGAAACCATATAGAAAAAAAGTCAATAACAATGGTTTATTCAACTATTGTTTAATTTACTGTAATGAGGGGTTTGGTAACAAGAAAATGCTGACAATATGTCTCTTATTTATTACATATGAGAATTTAAAATATTGGTAGAGATTTGAGCAAGCATCATGGAAGTTGACATGCTTGATTTGATTTCGCGGGCCCCATAAAATGATGCGGCGGGCCAGATCAGGCCCCGGGCCTAGAGTTTGACAACCATGACCTACACTTTGTATATTTATCTGTATTATTTTCCAGACACACAAGTATTCAATGCGCCGTGAGTGATGCTGACTCAACTCATCAAAAGAACATCTGTGGCTTCATAATATGACATTTACAAACCTGAATTTTCACAGACAAGCTGGGCGAGACCTTCTTCCACGCCTGCCGTTGAAAAATCTACTTGACTAATTTCTGTGCCAGTGCAAGTAAACGTTTAGATTCCCATGGAGGAATATAAACGTCCATTGGCAGCGATTGAGTCAATAGTGAAGCTGTCCCAAACCTTCCTGGCAGTATTCAAAACAAGATTTCATTACAACATTTCTTTGCAGGGTGTCACAACAGTGTTGTCCGTATGTGAAACTTTTCACTTCTTTTTTTCATTGTCATGTAAACGTCACCCTCTCAGATGTCCTCGAGCGATACCCCTTTCGGTTGAGTGCTTATCCATATTCCAGCGAGGTGACTAATGTGATTTCACCGTTGATTACCCCCGCTTATCGGCGTGATTGGTTTAGAGCTAGATCAACACGGCGAAACCGCCGAATAGGACGATAAAGAGCGGGCGATCAAAGGTAAACAATGCCTGGATTACGGTGGCTGCAATCAGAAACCAAAGAGGCAGGTTTTAATTATACCGATAATCTGTTGTTTTAACGCCAAGGTCAGGTCGGGGCAGTCGTGGAAGCTTCCCCAAAATACTTTTTTGGACCGTGGAACTTTGCAGGCTGATAACGAGCGCCCGGCTTTAATTAATGTCCCGGTAACTTCAACCAACAATTGATCTCAGGCCTAAATGGATGTTTTTTTTGTTTTTTTTTCTCTTTCAAAGCTGAGCCCTACGAGATCCATTAACTCACTGGGCCACTTCATCAGCCCAAGTCAGTGTCAAGAGTGACAGTTCGAGGCCCGTCCCGAAAGGTCCCCTTTCCCTTCGAAGTGCACCTTGCCCTTGTGACAGGCGAAGCCTTTTCTTGCAAGGCGAGCCGGCTGGCAGCCCTGCGACATGATCCATCGAGTACCCGACCGCATATAAGAAGCAATCCAAACAGCTTGTCACGGAAAGATATTTACACTTCTCTTTGAACATTATTCACACTAAACTATGTCCTTGGTGGCTAGCGGGCTCGTCTCCAGTCTTGTTTCACTCAGCCGTCCCCAGAGAAGATTGAGAAAATCGGCAAAGAAATGGAAGACAGAAACAAGAGAGGGTGGATACGGAACTGTGACTGTTTTTGTCATTTTGTTTGGATGTGGGAATGTGCCATGCGGTGTGAGCTAACCAGATCACTTTTGTCGCTCTTGGATAAAATATCTGTTTCGTTCGAATCCAATTCTCTTTCCGATTCGGTGTGAAATTCTGCAAGAACATGTCATATTGAATGCCGTATTGAGTTAGAAACATGTGAATGGTGAGTCTAGTGGATGTAAATTTAAACAGGATTCAAAAGGAGAACGATGACATGGACATCGGCCAAGTTGAGCATTTAATACATTTAAATGAATTCACGCGTGCCCGCTGGCTAGAAATGCTCAGTAGCTTTGTAGCATGGTGCTTTGAGCGCAGTATTTATCCCATCTGTGTGCTGTCAAGTGGCCAAAGTAGGTTTAGAAAGTGTCCTCCCCGCCCCCCAAAATATACATATTTACATATCAAATTATTTCACCACTTCGGGTAGACGATCGTTGACCAAAATTGACGCGAGCTGTTAACAGCTGAATTTTTTTCAATGCGTTTTAAACCTTTTACCGCGAACATTTAGTTTCCCCTTATCTGACTCAATTTCCAAACGACTTTTCGGGCCTGGCGCCCGATTGTACATTCGTTGCGTCGTCCCCGCTGTTGGGCATTCGTTTGCCCTCGCCAGGCACTTAAGCCTTTGCCATGATAGGATAGGAGAACCCACTGTTTCTGGTGCAGTAAATAGCCTTTCAAACACTCAAGTAACTGCTGAGCTGTGGTCAGTTGTCTTTGAAGCCGATGGCCTCGAGCTGCCGAGTGGCGGAATTGACATGACTTGCGATGTATGCGTCCACCACTGAGTGTTTCGGTACTGGATGTGCGTGTGTGTGTGTGTGTGTGTGTGTCTTCCAGTGCTCCTTTCACTCGGATAGACTTTCCTGCTTCCTGCTGGTGTAAATCCTCTTTCAGTGGCACATCATTAGTCAAACCACAGAGGACAACCCCCTCCCCCACACCTCCACCTCCTTCTCACAAGCACCTAAAGCATCTGTGGTACCCAACAGCTGCTGCTGATGTTTTCCTCACTCATAGACCCTTGTGGAAAAATGGTTTTGCGATTTAAGTGGGTTCGCATGGCAACCATTTGAATGCATTCCAAATATAATAATGATGATAATAATAATAATAATAATAATTATTATTATTATTATTATTATATTATACCAGTGGATTAATAATAATATTATACCAGTGCCTTAAACTAACTCTATGTATATTTTACTCTTTAAATTTTTTTCAACACACTTTAAAATCTGCCAGATTAAAATGAGCACTGTCTGTGATCTTTCTGGAAGAATTTACTAATAAGATTCACTCACAGTAATTTATTGCGGTGTCTTCTGGTACGGGCGACTTGGCCACCGGTGGCGGTATAATACAGTCATCGGACGTTTGACGACTGGGTGTGTTGAGGTGCAATCGTTCGTGTAGAGGGAGAAGAGCAGTGGAGAGAGGACGCATCCCTGCGGGGTTCCAGTGCTGGTGATGTGTGTTGATGATGTTGTCCTTCCCAGCCTCACCTGTTGTCTCCGTCATGCAGATATAAATGAAAAGGAGTCTCAGAACTTACTGGAATTGACTCAGCAAGCTGATGGGATATGAGTCATTTTCTTTGCAGAGTATAAAGATGATATGCCTGTGTCTATTGTTAAATTGACTGTCTACGAAGGTTGTGTTCAACTATCCATTGCCTAAAGCGATACAACACCACCACAGAGCCTCGTTGACCTGTTAGTGGCTTATGTTTTTTTTTTTAATACACATCATAATTGTCTTTATTTTGGCAGTAGACATCAACCCAGAGTTGTTATGTTTCGATCTGGTTACGTTTGGTTTTGATTCCTCATGTGCCCTTTTTTCGCCACCTGTTCTCGTTATCAGTGTTCATTGTGTGTAACCAATTAGCTCCCTCAACCCTTTGTGTGTTGTCCAGGTGTTTCTCGTTGTCTCGTCACTTAGCTTGTATTTAGTTCCCTGAGTTTCTGTCAGCCTTTGTTGGGCCATTGTGAGCTGTGAGTATGTGAGCATACGTGTGCTCCTGTCATGTTTTGTTTCCTGTTGTAGTTTGGTTTGATACTTGTGATTTCCAGGCATTTTTTTTTTTGAGTACTTCAACTTAGTGTTTTTTTTCCATTGTACTGCTGTGTGTATTTTTTGTTAAATACATTTTGGTCAATCCACTCTGCTCCTCCCTCCTGCCTGCTTTTTGGGGTCCACCACCACCTTGCTACGTGACAAGAGTGGCATTAAATAGCTAAAAGCCCCCATTTTGAAGTTTTTTCCCCTCAGTATCTGCCAAACTGCTCCTTTTAGTGAAGTCAGTCGAGTTGAGTTCACTGCCACCGTACAGCGTATCAAATGATGGCTCATATAACCCCCTCTCCCCACATAAGTTGTTTTTGTAGTACAGGCGGTATTAGCACATGCGAAAGGGCTGCATACTCATGTTGCGGGACCCATTAAGCCTGCAATAAATACTATCTGGCTTGTGGGGAAAAGGGGTTTTGCATAGTTGAGGCCAGCGGAAGCATGAACTAGTCAATCGGCAGATTTAGCAACATCTCCCCAACACGTAATGCAACACTCACTACTTTTATTTCATTTCAGGCGTTTTAATATTTTGATTAGCATTCGAGCTGCACGAAAGGGGAAAACCAAATGGAAACGCCTCAAAAAACTGCAGAGTTGAATGGTGACGCGACATGAAAAATTTGGGAGCACCTCATTTTGTGCTTTTGTTGGGTTCAACCAGTACACAAAGTGAGTCTACGGGCCCGCTAACCTGTTAGCATTTGCATTGGTACCGTGGTTATTATAGTTAACGAGAACTAACCAAAACAATTTAAAAAAAGGAGAGACTGCTTCAACAAAATAAATGTAAAATTAAATTTCATTTGACATTCATGAAACTAACTACAATTATAGTCAAAATGTCCTTTGTTATCATCTTTGTCAAATAATTTCATACATGAATTTTTGTATTCACTTTGGTGTTACCGTTGGGCCGTACAGAAGAAGGAAGGGCAAACAGTTGTTTTTTTCACTTTATTCCTTCATGCGACCTTGTTTTTTTTCTTCCCTCCACCAAACACGCTATATGTATTCAAAAAACAATTCAAACTAATCCTAAAACAAGTAAAACAGTAAATGAAAATAAAGCATTTAAAATGATAATAATAATACTACATAAAAATAAATTCAAAACAAAATAAAAACTAATTCTAATCCAAAATCCCAAAATATTAGAACCTTAACTGGCTCGTCTGCGCGGAAACCAAATCTGATTCCCCACAGCATTCCCTCCGTGCGGCAAACAAGCCGAGGGGGGTGGGGGGGGGCATGACTCATCCTGTGGTGAAGTTGCCTCCTCCCTCTTCCGTCTGCACGCACCAGCTTTTGCCGCCGCTTTCCCAGCCCTCGACTGGCTGACTCGAGAGTTACGGCGGCAACATTGCCCTCAGGTCGGAACGAGGCTTGATGAGCAAAGACACGCTTTTGCCCCTCTTTCCTAGACGGATGCCACATGGCTGTGGTCCGGGTGTGCGTGTGTGCGCTGGCATCCGCCGTACGGCAAGCGAAGCTTTATTGCTGCTCTTGGCTAATTCATGCGGCCTGCCTCTTCGGCACTAAATGGTACTCAGCGTTTCCACGAATGCTGACAAATGCGGCCTGTTGTGTCTGGTCACAAGTGAAGCTTTGGGAAATGAAACGGTCGGATTGAAATGGAATCGAGAAGCCTGATTCATTTACATTGATGTCACGTCAGGCGTCGTGGCCGATGCTTTCTGCGGGAAATGAAGGAATATGCATTCATAATACCTTCTGGTTTAAACCTACTTATGAGTGGGTCAAGGGTTTTTTTTTCCAAAAAAAAGAAAATAATTCTCCACCGTCAGCTTACGTTATCATCATTTATAGACGGGTGGCGGCTGATTGGTTGCGAACAAATTTCCGACCGCATATAGAAAACAAACAGTCGCACTCCCATGCATGCATACAGACAGGTTAGTTGCAACCCACTCGCAACCGAGCTACCAGAGATAGATGGAGATGCTGTATTTGCATCATAAAATATCCCAAATCAAGTTAATGATTTCTGAACTTCCCAGTCAATAGAAATTACAATTCAACAAACAAAATCTATATAACTTGATCCGACACCATCGTCGAGGGAAAGGGAGACCATTGGGAAATTTCGTAGTTTCTCGAACGGCTGGTCTATGTCCACCCAATGGGTATTTTTCCCTGACGAGGCTGCAGGGCACCTTGTGAGCCTCGTCTCAGAATTCCGAACAAAGGTCACGGGGAAGCTGGAGCCGATCTAGCTAACTTTGGGTGAGAGGCGGCCGCCAGCCAAGAGCTGGGCACATACTGTACAGACAGACAAAAAGAACATTCAAAGTCACATTCATGCTAATAGCCAATTTAGATTCAGTGAAGCAAACATGCAGATTCCACACAGGATTCGAACCCAGAACCTCCCAACTGTGTATCGATGGACTTGCAACTTGTCCGCTTTGATGTCATGGCTTAAAAGTATGATTAAAAATGTGGACGTCAACAACGGCAAGATCATGAATGGCGCTTGGCTGACTGGATGTTACGTTCAATGCATGCGGGTCACAATGTGACAGCCCATACAACGTCACATGAAAGGGGAAGTGATTACATGTCAATGGACTGGAATATCAAGTTAGGTAATTGGCCTCCGAGAGGAGAAGATTGACGGTCTAATTGTTTAATGGTCAGCCAATGAGGCCGCAAACAGGTTCGTGTCTCATCGGGGCTATTTAGTCGATTACGGCTTGACGCAAGTGCCAAACATTATCACGGCGAAGCCGTCACACAAAGCGTCGGCCGTGACGTGGCCGAGAGCCCTCACGCTAGCGTCGCGGTCCTCCCCGCTAATTCCCTCCATTAGGAGCCCCCAGCACATCACCGCTCTTTGTACACAAATCCCCTTTAATTATGGGATTTATACGGCGCCGGAGCGCACACATGAATAAATAAGTATACGGCAGTGGAGGCAAACGCGGTTGGTTAATGCTCCCGCGCAACTCCGCAAGGTCACCAAAGAGAAGGTGAGATGCATCGCCGGCAGTGCGAAAATCTCAACTGTATTCGTGTACTTTTGCTCAACGGTTGCTCGCACGGCGTGATTCTGTGGCAAGGCTGATTCTTGATGCTGAAAAGCACCGAGTCTAAATTATACGTTTGTTGGCTGCTCCCAAGGAGCGTTCCAGGAAGTTAAGGATGAGGGACTTGTACCATCAAATGACACTCATTTGGGATAATCAGACATTCAAGGACGTCGGCTGCCGACGACTGCGGCTCCTGCGTCGTGCTGCTTTCTTTCCCTGAGATGTTGGAGTCGAAGGGTTTGGCAGGCGGAGAATAGGGAAAGCCTTTTTGTGTCCATGAATACCCGAGCAATCAACGCATCAATTATTTAAGCCGCATGCAGAGAGAAGATGTAGCAAAGAGTCCGGCGGCGCTGTGTCCCAGGACTCAGAATGTTGCTCGAGCAATCGCAGAACGGTCCAGATGCAATGCAGACTGTAGAATTCCTCATATGTTAATAAGTTACGCAATCATGATTTGGAGCTGTGGAGGGATTATAGGACAATTTCTGCATCGCCATAAAGTTACGGTGTATTGTTATCTGTGACGCACAGGTGCATGTCAATGTATTGTGGAAAGAAAAATATCGAAATTTCAATGGTTCATTTGAAAAAAAAAAAAGCTTTGGACAATGTCGGCTTAGCTTGATTGTTAACAAACAATGCAAAACTCCACAGATGAGCTCATGAATAGCAACTATTGTATGCGGCGGCAGTGCTTCAACACATGTAGAAAGACAATGTCGCAATGCTCACAGGCATATATTCTTTATCCTCTGCGAAAGAACAACAACAACCAAGACTGCATCTTACTCAGTGACTAACAGGAGTGGTGAAACTCTTTTGTTTGTCTTTGTTGTCCTCTTTCCCTATGAACCACAACGCGGCTTCCAACTAACAGATGGACAAATTCAACACGACAATTGTTGTTTTTGTTTTGGCTTGCTTTGTCCCCTTCTCACTGACATTCTAGCTATTTTTTTCTCCATTGTATTGCATATTGCCTTGAGTCTTGCCTATAAGCCCAATGATCATTTTGAGGAGATATTTGTTCTGATCCCAACACATTTAATGAGCCAGGAACGGTGTTTGGTTTTAAAAAAACAAAAATCTCTAAATCTGCCGTGATGCAAAATAAAACAAGATATGAATGGACTTGGATAATTAGGCACGTAATCTCATTTGGGTATCTGGGATGAGTGTGTTTGGCCATTTGCGTGTTATTATACTACCTTCTTTGTTAATCACAACACCCATGACAATCCTTCGTTCCTTCTTCATTCCAGGTTTCTAAAATGTCAGAGGTTGTTGTTGAATGCCAAATCAAGAACGATCGATTCAGCACAAGATGAATTGTGGTCGCCAGGGACAACGATCAAAATGTTACATCCCATCTCGCATCATCGCTAATGCAGTGATGTCACGACAGATCTTTCCTGTCTTGTGTCTAAATTGACGCTTTACTTTTCTACAGCTGTCGCCATGATTAAGACATTTACAAAAAAACAAAATGTTAATGCAGTGTTGTTGAGCACTCGCGGCCACCGAATTGCTTTTCCTCTGATATTCATCGTGGGTTTTATTGCGGTGCAGCATAGTGCGATGGAATGTTGTGAACTAAAGTAAAAAAATAAAATACATTCCCAGACAAAGAACCCAGCGCATAATTTCTCCTGGAAAAACATCCACCATTTTTGGGCCGACAAAAGAGATGAAAGTGTGGCTTTGTGCAAATAAAGAATAGCGTAAGAAATCCCAGGGCGAACCAATAAAAAAAAGAAAGCCGACACTTTTATGGTATAGCGTCATTAGAGCGGTGGGCATCGTGAACGCGGGGATGCCGCCTGATTGCAAACCTAAAAACGGCGTGCGATTCACCGCATTGTGCAACCTTGGAACCGGAGGCCCCATTAGGGGGTGTGCACAGAGGGTGACCTCTCAGCGTGATGCCCAGCTGCTTCTGTAGTCCATTAGCCTGCGCTCTCCGCACCGTTCTGTTCATGCTCGGTACAAGCCAATTATTTATTGAAAGGCCCACTTTTCCATCGTACATCTTTGGCGCTGCCTTTGGGGAGACCCAGTATCTCAGTTCATAGATGCTATTGTTTCTCACGTGAGTGATAAATAGCTAATTAAGAACTGCCTACCTGAGCAATTTATCTGAATTGTCATATTTATACATTTTTTATTCTGTGAGGAACATTCACAGCACGACTATTTGCTTATATCTCTATCGCATGATATTATAAGTACATTTGCATTCATGGTGACCAATGGAGACTAACTTTACTTAAATAAAGGCATTGTAAATGCACACATTAATAGTAATTATTGAAAGAATAAATCAATCACAACATTTTAAAAATATTTACTGAGCACTGACATTCGAACATTGTTCACACATCATCCGCACATTTGTTTACTTAGTCATTTTAAAGAGAGGCCAAGTCCTCAAACTTTAGCGCCACTGTCCATTTTCATGTAAAGACATATTTTCAAGGACCAGGTTAAAAACAAATTATTACAAATATCACTCACCATTAGCTCGACTTCAATGAGCCGTGTCTGTTTGGCATATTCCAACAAGTCTGACAGTCCCAACAGAGTGCAATGGGGCGTTTGTTATTCAATGATGACTAAAGTTGTCGATAGCACACCACTTTTGTCTGCGTGTTATTGGGCATAATAATCTAGCTTCATTTTGCATCACTTTCCGATTGCTGCTATTCATTACCAGCAGAACCACCGGACTGGCCGTGAGGAACAAGCGTGGCGGGATGAAGTGAAGCTCTTTTTTTTTTTGTTACTGAAATATTACGTCCAATAATGTATGAGCAATAACTATGTGGTAACGAGAACTTTATTCTCACAAGCCATACGCGCCGACATTGCGCCACCTGTATCGCTTTACGATACTGTGTCAAATCACATATTATGCCACAAGTGTGTGGAACATTTGACTAAAATACAATAAAAGCACAAGTGAAATAGAAACAGTAAAACAGATGAATGAATTATTGCAGGAGCCGAGTTTAAAAAATGCCCTCGCTGGTCTCGACTTGCTGATACAGTAAACATCATTGTGGATTATGACAAGCTATCAGGATTTACAACAGAACAGAATTGCTTTGTGTTGCTACAAAGAATTTTTGTTGAGTCCAATCAGTTGGAGCTAATAGTGCCAGTGCGGCTTAATTTAACCTCATTTTCGTCAGTTCCGATGCCGAGGCACGATTCCAAGCCGTACTGTATTTGAGATTCCTCCTCCACTACCTGCTGTCCTACTTCCTGCATACAAATGAATTCATTAATGGTGACATTTTCCTGCTCTTTCTACAGACCGAACTTCATCTTATACTGTCATATAGGCATACATTTTTATGTCTCAGACTACTGCCAACCTTACTGTGAATGTACAATTAACAGTTGTTAGCTAATGGCTAACAAGCACTGCAATTCAGTCGCACTTTGCCAGTGGTGTGCAGTCAGGATCTGCTAGGCCATGTCTGCGGGCCTCAACACTATATCAGAAGCATTGATCTACATTTACAATTTAAAGTAATTAAATTTCATTTATTTTCAAGAATAGGCTCCAGCACCCCCCGCGACCCTAGTGAGGATCAAGCGGTTCGGAAAATGGATGGATGGATTTATTTTCAAGAGTCGTTTATCTCTAGGTCATAGACCAGGCATGTCCAGCTCCGGGCCTGGAGGGCCACTGTCCTGCCTGTTTTCCAGCTCTCCCGGCTGCAACACACCTGATTCGGATGATCAACTCATCAGCCAGCTCTGAAGCAGCATTAGTACGCTCCTGATTATTTGAATCAGGTGTGTTTGAAAACAGGCAGGACAGCGGCCCTTGAGGACAGACTTTGGACACCCCTGCCATAGACGTTCTCCTCTGGTGCCCAGCTTTTGTTCGATTATTATTATTGTTATTTTTATGTCCAATCAGATTTCAACTTCTTTGTGTTGCTATGTCAATGTCATCTGACCAAGGTCAACTACTCAGATTTCAAGCTTTGAGTGACGTCTTCCGTATTTTTGTCCTCTGATTTGTTGGTTGGTTGGCTCATGTCACAAACCAAACTCGGAAAACAGGTGAGGTGTAATTGGTTGTTAGCTGAGCTACTGTGATGTCATTTTCAGTCGATAGCAAGTGTCAAAATGGCCTCCCCCGTGAGATGGCTAAAAATGGGTGGAGTTTGCTGCTTAATTTATATTCCACAAAGGCAATATGAATCAGAAGGTTATGTATAGATGAGCGAGTCTGTAAAGAAAATTTTGGTGTCGACTTATTTAAAGTCCTGTCTTCGGTAGAACACAAACAATATTTGGACACTGGTTGACCTGGGATTCATTCAGAATGATAGCATAAGTAAAGTTCCCAATTGGCAATAATAGATGAAAGAGGCCTTCTCAACATCAAGCTTAAAATGAATTACTGTAAGTGTAATGCTGGGCGCAGAAATGGTCTGTCACGTGCTTTCCACACTTCCAATTCAACAGAGACTGTTTGCAAGTCTTGGTAAACACTGCTGCTTTGGTTAGCAGCAGAGTTCAGTTTGATGCCCCTGAAGAGATGGCCAGTATATGAGCAAATGAAGGATTGAATACTTTATCGGATGTCTGATTGGCTAACGGAGTACACCTCAACCTGCCAATACATTTTTGACCAGTGTTTTTGTTTACCTCAGAGTGTGGGAATATATGACATAAAAGCTTGATTTTGCACAGTGTGATGTGGCTATGTGACCAGGATCATAATTAAGATTTAAATGCTCAAAGCCCAGCTGGTTATAAACAACAATTAGCATAACAAGCTCACTGATTGTTGTGGGAGAGAAGCTAATCGAGTTGCAACTTAATTCAAGCTTTTTGCATGAGCTTTATTTTCTCCATGAGGCCGAACATTTGTGTCATTGCGTGGAATTATGGCGACCTCCCTATTTCGAGTGTTTGAATATGGACCTTGCGGGTTAAAGCATTCCGCTTTGTCACGCTAGTCTTTCAATACTTTTAAGCACATTTCATGAAATTATGTGCAGGCACGGCTAAAGTTGCTTGGGAAGCAAGCAAATCTATTTTTGCTGTGAGCAATTCATTTTCATATTGTGATGGCGTCATCAAATTAATCCTCTGAACTTGTATCTTATGAATGTGATTAAAACAGGCATTAATTAGGGCTTTCTTGATGCACAAGATAACTTGAAGTGACCCTTTTTAGCACTCATTTAAGAATCAGATTTTTATTTTAACCTTTTTCTTTTTCATGCAGCTCCTCGAGACCTCGGTGGCCCTCTTCTCTCTCACCTCACCATATTTGTTTTGTTGACAACACACCATTTAGAAACATTCTCAAGTAAAGGTGCGATGAACCCAATATTTTGCTGTTTGTCGTTCTTTTGTTTGTTCTTATGCAGTCAGAGCAAAAGTTCACTCCCGCAAGATTGGTTTCCACCTTTTTGAAGTTTTTGTTTTTGCGGCAGCTACTTAGCAAAGACGCATAGGGTACAGTGTCTCACAAAAGGAAGTACACACCTCACATTTTCACTGAAGAAATGAGACTATGCTAAAATGAAAAGTCGTCAGTGTATATAGCTTGTGTACTGCGACTGAAAATGTACAGTTTTTCGTAAAATAATTCAACACATTGCAATTAATGTCAAAACTTCCGGTCAGTAAAAGTGTTTACACCCTGAGGTGAAAATGTCCAAATCGGGCCCAAATAGCTATTTTCAACACCGGGTGTCACGTGACTCATTAGCGTGACAATGTCTTGGTGTCAATTGGGAGCAGGTGTCGACTTTCATGTTGGTGATTGGAAGTTGAATAGGGCACCTCAGAACTTCCGGAAGATGGCAAACCTGAATAGTTTCTTTACATCGTGCAAAAATGACCTATGCTATCAACAGATTGTCAACAATACGCCTCGTCACAATATCCTGGTTCTGCTGGCGTTGTTTTGATCATAAAATTCTTTTAATCTGAAGTTTGGAACATAAATCTTTCAGAAACAACAACAAACAAAATAAATAAATAAATGGGGAGATTTACTTGCACAATCTCAAATTTCTATGTACTGGTAGTCTGCAACTCTCCCTCAGACCTTGTGCCCTTTGCATAACCTTGGCTGAATACTATGCTAAGGCCAGCTGGTGATGATTGAACAGCAAACACAGGTGTGTGTGTGTGTGTGTGTGTGTGTTGGCCTAGAGGCCGCTTGTTCAGGGACCATTAGTCGGTTACCAAGTAGGTCCTGTGACAAGGCTCTGGTCTAGGGCCACTGGAGCTTCGTGCCAGGACTGCAGAGCTTCCTGTGTGAGCGTGTGATGCTCTTGTGGCGGCGAACAAGCACGTCACTGTGCCTATTTTAAACATTACATCAAAGGATTCCCTCAGCTTTCGTTTTCCGCCACTTGTTGACTGTCTTAACTACCAAGAAGAGTTAAATTTCCCAAGGAGGGGCGCTCAATTGCACTGTTGGAATCATTACTTGGAAGTGTTGAAAATTATTTGACTCTGTTTCTGTCTCAATCATGGAAGATAGCATTTTCAAACCTTGACTTTCTGTCTTGAAAATTTATAAAGAGAGGCTATGGATTACTGTCTATGGTTTCATCCTAACCGTGAACGTATATTTCTCAAAATGTTTGCCTCGCATGAAAGAACGATGCACAGCAGACTCATGCCTATTTATAATAATCCATGCAGGAGCTGTATCAAAGTTCACGAATGAATCGTTGACATCATTTAAAAATAAAGAAAAGCACAAAACTCCAAGGAAGTGTTTTTTTCCGTCTCAAAGTGTCGCCACTCTCCTTTGAAAAAGGATACACCGTCACCTCAGGCAGATCCTCCAACACTTGAAATGAACGCAATCAAACGGGCTGTCAATACCGCTCACTGTGTTTTCTGCAAAGTGGAAAAATTGCTATCCAAATGAGCCTGAGTAAAGATTTTTTTTATCCTCTCTCTCATCTCATCCAGTGGAGCAAAGAGAGGGAGGCACAGAGGCAAGAGAGGGAGGAGAGATTCTCTTCTAATGAGTAGATGCTGGGTGTTCTCCCAGAGTCGTGACTTGTTTGTTCTTCTATTATTCTTCCAACCCTCCATGAGGAATAAGATGTCGCTGCGGCATTAGGCCCGTCACGGCCTCCCGTCACAGCCAGCTAATTGGATGCAGTCCAATTGACCTGCGATCCTCCGGCCGTCTCGAGTGTGACCTAATCTCTCTGAGAAGTCACTCTGACGTTCATTTGACTACTCGGCTTCCACGCCAGGCTGGAAATGATGGCGATGTTGGACACGGCTGTCCCCGAGCTTAAGTGGCGGGAGAAGGATGAAGGATGTTGGCGCATTGTTCCATCTTGAGTCACACAGCAGATCCGGCACAGAGATGAATGCCACCGCACTGGCTTGTAGCGCACTACAAACAGATTCAGAGTCCCTTTATTATCCCCCTCCCCAACAGCCCAATACAATGTACAGTATTCATAAGTTTGCTGTCTTTTTCTCCAGGGTGCCTTACCACCCATCAATTGGGCGAGTAAGTAAATCTGTTTTCATCGGCCTGTTCTGTCCCCTTCACATGTACGCAGCAGGGTCCAATTTCAACAGAGAGCTAACATTACTGATGAAATGAATCTTTGGACTCCAGTAAAGTTGAACTTGTTGGTCTTTAAGGATACATTTGTACTCATTAGGGATTTTTTAAAACTGGAAACAAACGTGAAATGGATCCAATTCCAAAAAGAAAGAGCTGCTATGTTTACATTGACATGAGTTACTGTACATACTTAGCTAACCGAGCAGCGAGCAACAGTGGTCTACACTGAGAAATAGTTTAGCGAAACTGAACATATTTATTACCGGGTAAGTTGAACATAATAACAGTGTAATATGCAAGTTACAACTGTACACTTACAAAGTCAGGCTAGAGCAGGAAGGAAAATGAATTTAGCGAGAAAAGGATGCATTGGCACGATGCCTTCCGACTAACATTTTCTGTGTATATGTCATGTGACCAACCTCCAACATCATGCCTCCTTTAAATCAAATCTGGATTAGATTCACATTATATTGTCAAGGCTCCATGTGCTATTTTAGCAAAAAAAAATAATAATAATGTTGGTCCCTTTGTGACATTTGTGTAGAAATTCAAATGGTTACATTATACACATTTAGCATGGGTCTCCTACATACCAAAAAATAAATAATTCAAAAGTGAATGCTGAAAGCAGATTACTGCAAGTGACCCCCTATATCCCTCTAGAGCAGGGGTGGGCAATTATTTTTTGCATAGGGCCACATGAGAACCAGAAAATATTATGGAGGACCGGATCAAAAGGGTGAACTAAATTCGACATATTAATTGGATTTCTTTATTTAAAAAGCAGTATTTTGCATTTTTTGGTACGTTTTTCAGACTTTAAGAGTACATTATTCCGTCGTATCGAACGGGATTTGCTTGACTTGGCGCTACTGCGGGCTTCCATATCGTCTCCCCCTTCCTCCCTATGCTCTGCAACTTCAAGTAACTGTGCCACCTGGCTTTGAAATGCCTGTCATTACAAGTCCAAATGAAATGATTGCAGTCGTTGACATCGAACCTTAATCGTGTACCAACCTTCAGCGGGCCGGATTAAAAAGACCAACGGGCCGGATTTGGCCCGCGGGCCGTAGTTTGCCCACCCCTGCTCTAGAGCATAGATGTCAAACTCAGGTCCTGGAGGGCCGCTGCCCTGCATGTTTTCCAAGTCTCCCTTTTGCAACACACCTGATTGAAATGATCAGATCATCAGTAAGCTCTGCGCAAGCCTGACATTGAACCTGTTCATTTGAATCAGGTGTGTTGCAACAGGGAGACTTGGAAAATAATGCAGGACAGGAGTTTGACACCTATGCTCTAGAGGCAGCAGATTTCTAATTTTATGACTGAAATCGGTCACCCTAGTACTGTTCTTTGCGGATCACTTGTCAGATGACAAATGTGTCGATCAGGCTCGCCAGGCCCGAACTCTTTTACCCTTCTTTTATACCCGGTTTGAAAATAGAGGATTTTCTTTCACGTTGGTGGTTTTGAACAAGTCATCCCTCGCTGCGCCGACAGTAGCACCCACGTGCAAGTCATGTACCCGTCAAAGACAGCTTGGATCTTTCAGAATTGTTTTACCAAATTACACCATTAAACTTAAAAAAGACATCAACTGGTTGCCGTTGTTAAGGAATTATTCCGCTAGAAGTAGTAGTAGAACATTGTTGAGGAATTTCATCTTGCTATGAGAACTATTGATACTAGTCTCTGTCCTGAACATTTGCTGAAGTACTTAAAACAAAGAATGTAGTGTGAAGTTTAGATCCTATTTTCACTTGGTTAATTAACAGCCCCCCAAGGGTTTTCTTGCCTCCACCACCTCGTACAAGTCCCTGAAGGCTGTCAAGTGCCCTCAAAGAGGAACCCTAATCTCAAGATCTGTGACCAGCAGCGGTCTATACTTTGTCATCATATCAAGATCGAACTTTGCTTGACCTTCTTTGTCTCTACATTTTACGTAGTTAGGTTTAATGGTTATGGTGTTATTCCTCTCTGTTAGTTGTGTTTGTTCAGACACTTGAGAGAAACAATGTAGAATGCTGTTGAAGGTATTTCCTGCTCACTGTTTTTACAATCACCTTTAGTGCCCTCGAACCCCACCACTTTAGGCCCCCCCCCCCCCCTCCACAGGACATGTTTAACATCAAAAGAGGAACTGTTATCTCAAGTATCTCTGTTCCTGCCATCACACCAAATGGTGGGTAGTGGTTGTCTGGTCTCACCTCACCGCTCCCAACTTCTTCCAGCCACACCGGGTCAGATGACATGTTACTTTCTTTGTTTCGGGGATTTGCATGAGAGGCATACCTCCCCGCCTCTCATTATCATATTGTCTCTATATAATCTCATGAATGTGTTTCTTTGAGGCTTCCTGATGAAATCTGAGACTCACAGGAGCCCGAATCGATTCGTGTTGCGTTGTGATAAACTGAAGAAAAGACGACGTGGTGTTGGGTCTTCTTCCACATTATAGAGAGATAAAAGAACCTGTGTCCAAGGAGGGCTAAGAGCAAATTGACAGCTCCCATTTCTCAACACCGTTAAACAGAAGGATGGTACTGTGCGCTGTGGGTATCAAACGGAATTGAATTGAATTAACAATTAAAGCGGAGCCTCAGGTCATCTGATAAAAGTTTGACGACTTCCATTGACCTATTGCAAGGAAATTACACCGTGTGTAATCGGACAAAACTGAAACTAAATGTACCAAGTGTTTGGAATACAAATTTACCGTTTGCCTGATTGCCCATCAAGAGCACATTGTATTTTGGCGTGGATCCGCTAGCCTACCAAGGCTTCTTTTCAATTGTCTTGGTCAAGAATGCTTACATCTTAATGTCACATTTAAAACTCAGCCAAGAGGTGGGCACCAATGAGGCCGATGATCCAAATGAATGCTATTCCTCCTTGCCCTGAGCTCCTTTTATAACACCGAGGCAGCTCTGCTCGACATGCTCACAAACGACAACAATGGAGGAGATCGAGGGTCTCCTCTATTTACCTTTGACCATGTGGCTGTGGGCTATGTTAAGGTGACAAAATGAATCTGTAGCACACTGAGATCGGCAACAAAATGGACTCACCAATTACGACTACAGCAACAGGGTGATGCTAACGTTAGCATGCCAGTCTAGTCTTTGAAATGCTTGCCCTTTATCTTTAAACTGATGACAAATCTGCTCAACCGATTACCAACGAATAATGGTTCACTTATCAGATCGGCGCACTTAAAACAGGTAGGTAATAGAAAATATACCTCATAGTACCGAATGGATATGGATTTTCACCTTGAGAAAATCATCAATAGTGAGTCCAGTCATGGGCAGCCCAGTGAATACTGTGCTGGGGAAAGAGTTATTCTTCTAAATTCTACCTGATACTATTACGACACGCTTTGCGGTTTTATCATCTCTCTCTAATTCCCATCACTTATCTTCTTATAATCTCTCATGTATGGATAGAACCAACGATGGAGTGGAACAATAGAGAGGTGGAGACCATGGTGTGAGCAGACAGCGTCATCTCCTCTAATTATCCAGCAATCATTTATTATTAAGCTGCTGGAGGAGCCCTGCCATGCTTGAATTTGCCAGTCAGTGTTAAATCTCCCTTCCTCTTCTGCTCCCAGCTGTAACAGCACTGAGATAGAACTCCAAGTGAGCAATGTGCCTCATTTAAAATCAACAACGGCAATAAAGCGGTGTTATTCGCAAATCAGCCGAGTCTCCATACCAATCTAGTTTGTTGTTGTTTTGTTGCCAAGGGGCAGCAAACACGGAGGTCTCCGATTAACGGCTACGGTGCACAGCACGTGAAGCTCCTCGGCAGAGTTATGTGTTGTGTCAACACTGCAGAAAAATGATCAATACGGTGCTCGAGCGGGGCGGCTTCCCATCTTTCCACATCCCCACGGTTCTACCCCGCGCCCCCCAACATTTCCTCTCCGCGTATGACAAGACTTCTGAGATCATCCTTCCGCAGCTAAATTAGCTTTCTGCCGTGTTGTGCGGCGGCAAGACACATTCCTATTAGCATGCCACTCCCGCGCACAACATCCTGACCCTGCCTATTAATGATAATTTGACACTTGCTCGTGCAGGGGAGCCCTCGGCTCATTGCTACACTTCGCCGAGGGGCGATTACAGGGTCACTTGTGATGGACAGGCCATTAGGGCAGGGAGTGAAGTATCTGATGAGTAAAGAAGATGGAACAACAATTATCCCATCAGGCGTCGAACCTAACGGCAAGTCAGCTCAATATATATATATATATATATATATAGGCACAAGTTGTATTTGAAAAAAAAAAGTATTTGCGCTGTTCAAACTATGAAAAAAAATCCAATACGGTCGCATGCGAGCAAAAAAAAAACATCGGAATTTGAGCTGCAGTCTAAACAAAAAGTGCCTTGAGACACCTTCTGTTGTGAATTGCCGCTTAAAAAACAAAACAAAAACTGCTCTGGCAGCAAGTGATAGCGTTTGAAAAATACCGCAGGCATCTTTGGCGTTATAAACAACCTTGACAAAGGTTCCATTACTACTTTTTTGTTATTCTATCACAATAAGTCACAATCACTTTTAGCAGGTGGAGCGTCAGCTCAGCAAGCTGTTGCAAACGATGCAACAATCTAACAATTCGAAGTTTCAGAATCCTGTTACCTTGCAAAAATCCCATAATGCGTCACAGCGATTGTTCAACTACCTCCTGCATTCGTCTCTGTCTCCGGACCCTCGTGCTTTTTAATGTAGCACCATTCCAGGCCGATGCACTCGCACTAAAGTGGTAGAACAGAGTGTGTTTGCTCTCATTGTCCTTGAGCATTCCCTGTGGCCAGCTCCGCTGTAATGGTCGCCTCCCAGTGGGATTTGCAGCCTCGTTGGAACGGCGGAGGGACGACGACTAATCCATTCATACTGCCCCCAATGACACCCTAAGGACTGGCGTGCGGGCTGTGTTAGATTTCATCATCAATGCTTGTGAATGGGATTGACCACAAGCGTGGACACAGTGGTAAAGCTAAATTAAAAGTGTTTTTTTGTGTGTGTGTGTGCGTGTGTGTGTGTGTGCAGCAAACAAGACCTTGGTACATAAAAAGCCTTTAAGGGATGAAGATTCGGTTCAAGGATGACACATTGACACGGTCGAAATAACTTTTTTCAAATTGAAGCACTTTCCTTGCCACTGTGAAGAAAATAAAGATGTTTGTTTGTGGAGCAGCCCAGCGGCAGATGAGGTTCATCCCTTCTCCTTTCCTGTTCACCTTTGTTTGGATCAACAGACTAAAGGCGACGGAAGACATTTGCAAATCAAAAGTTGCAGCTTTGAACTTGAAAATTGTTCCTGGTCCAAAGGTGAGGAAATGGATTTGGCAAATTGAAACCAAACAGACGTCCTGTTTTGGCGGCACACCGCAGGAAGCTTTCTTCAAATCTTTGTAATAATTGATCACCCGCAAGAGCTCCAAATGTGGCGTCTAGACAGTTAACGCCTGGGGAGCTTGACTAGACAGGAAAACACGGCATTAATGTTTGAGCAGACACAGCTGACGGTCGGCTAAGGTTGCAGAGGCGCACAACAAATATTGCGACGCCCTCATGTAGTCATGTTTTTGCCTGAAGGTCCAACATTTCGAACACCACATCCACATACTGTAGCCTTCTGTATGTATTTAAAAGATTATACCCAGTGCTGCCGGGCATTAAAAAAAACAAAACAATCTAAACCGAGTTACGGTTATGTCCTAGAGCACCACCCAATGTAAAGTTTATTTCACACGTGCCCTGAATCACGGGTGTGTCAAACTCATTTTTGCCTTTACGCCACACTGTAGTGACTGTTTCCCTTTGAGGGGCATTTTGACTGTGAAACCATTTATAGAAGTCAAGAATAATCGTTTCTTCAACTAATTCAGTTACTGTCATGAGGGGTTTTGGAACAAGAAAGTGCTTCCAACATGTTATTTATTACATGTGAGAATTTGAAATATCGGTACAGATATTAGGGAAGCATCATGGAAGTTGTTTGATTTGCTTTTGCGGGCCACATACAATGATGTGATCGGCCAGATTTGGCCCGCGGGCCTTGAGTTATTAAAATGTTATTAAAATATTATTTTGTTTTAAAAATATTAATAAGATTGTGTAAGATAGAAGCTCAAAATTGTACTTATAATGCTAAGATCGAATGATTACTTTTATCCATAATTTTTTTACTTTGTAAAATTACTTATTTTCTCTCTCTCTCTCTGTCTGTCAGGGCCTTGTTCTTGCTGAATGCAGCAAATGCCTGAGCTGACAGAGAGCGCTTGCAGTGTGAATACTACAAAGTACGCGTGTACATTATTTGTGTTTTTGTGTTCCACCCCGGATTCTGCAGAGAATAGATGGTTTTGTTTAGCAGGGCTGACACGGAGTAGATCGACTGTTTTCGTTCATGAGTTAGTTTTTTTTTTTTCTGTAATCAGTTAACATCAGCTATGTTATAAATCCAATATCCTTACAGGCAAAGACTGACTTAATGACCCACAATAGATGACAGCTTGTCTTACTTTAGCTAAAACAACATTGCTGAACGTTAGTCCTTACAAGTGTAAACATGACGGTCACGATTATTGACCATTGACCTTGGACATGCTTTTTGCTTCGTTTCACCCGGCCAGATTAGTATTGCAAATGAGAGTCTGATGTCAAATTGCCTGACCTGGATAAATCAAGGTCAAACAGCAAAAACAACAAAAAGTTGAACAAGAAAGAAAACCCAAACAATCTCGAACTGTGATGGAAGAGGGTTTTTTTCCCATTTTTTTCAGAGCAGTGTTATACATTTCAAAAACATACATGCATTAGAATGCTAATTCATTCTATTGTTATTGGCAAGCCAATCTAATTTGTGAAGAAAATTCCTCTGAGAGTCCACGAAAGCAAAATTCTGGTAATCAACATTTCACAGCAATGACAATAAGGTTGTAGATACTCTTGTGATCATGTCAGGGGGAAAAAAAAATCAGCAGAAAACAAATGATCCTCAGCCAGGTATTGATCTGTTGACCGGGGCGTTGGAGAACTTTGCTGTAATCTATATAAACTGTAAGTTACTCTATTGTTCTTGTAGTCTCGAGCCTGATGCATGAAAGCTACAGTAACGAGGTCAAAGGTTCACTCTATTTTTGCTGCACGTACCCAAAACACAGAGCCTCTCTCCACGTAACTTCAGGGCTTTCTCTTTGAATATCCTCCTACTCGCTGCTCAACAGCTCCGAGCTGGCGAGCCCACTGAAGGAAAATATTGAAGATGCAGCGGATGAGGGTTAGGAGTATCGCGTCGTGTGACCGTTCAATAAGATCATTAGTATGCCATCCAAACCCTGCTCCAATCAAATTTTCATTTCACAGGTCGAAACTGCAGCAAAAGGGTGGGCCCTTTTGCTGGAGTTTCATGACACATCAATATATTTTTGCTGCTAAGTGAATAAATCACATAAAGCCTCATTCACATAGATAGAGAGAGCGCGCGAGAGAGAGCGATAACGTTAGCTAAACAGCTAGCGTTAGCTAGACAGCTACTGAGAAGAAAGCTAGATAGATCGATAACGTTAGCTAGTCAGCTACCAAGGAGATAGATCGATAACATTACAGCTACCGAGATGATAGTTAACGTTAGCGAGACAGCTACTGAGAAGAAAGATAGATAGATCGATGCAAACCCAACCTCTCTTTTGCGGTTAATCTATCATTGATATGATAATTCACAGTCTATATTTTCAAGTAATAATTGATGATCACTGTTACGTTGTTATTCATAGTCGTGTGTAAAGATAGAAATTTACCTAATGTGCTTGGAGATCTGCACTAATTGTCAGTCTCTTTATCTAACCACTTTTAAAAATTTCTCCGGGGGTTCTCTAAGACTGAATTTGTGTTATGAATCCCCTGAATGGGGAGGAAAATAAAAGGAGATAAATAAACTGTCATTTAATGAGCGAGCGACGCGCGGTGTCACTGCATTACAAAGTAAAATGTTATACTAATGAACTATGAAGCAGCTTATTTAAGTAACAGGCAGTCCCTTGCTGCTAGTGTCAATCAAAACCCTGGAAAGTGAAGGAGAAATCATTCCAGTCTTATTGCTTTGAGTTGTCACTTCACGCATCGCAATACCTCCATCTGAACCAGGTGACTGCAGTATTATCGTTGCTAACCTGTGGGTGGCAGCAAGGTGCCACAGAGCATCCTGACTTCTGTAAAATACAAAGAAGGAGGAGGAGCGGCATAAAAAGAAATAAAGATAGAGATTTGTAATAGAAAATAACAGGTATAAATTTTGCGATCGTCAGCCTGACCGTTTTCACCTTCAATCCAGAAGACAAAAAATCTCATAACACAAGCCACACAACAGGAAAGACTTAATGGCAGTGCAGAATTGGGCCTTTGCTGACTGTAAAATTGCAAAAATGTGGGTCAGTTTTCGCAATGTGCTTTTGTCGCTTTTACGTGGCCTCTTTAACTCTCGACTTAAGACCAATTCTTTTTCACCCTGCTGAATTTGGTTAAACCACACGCAGGCCTGTTTTACTGCCGCATCTCCTCGTTCTTGCCCCCTCCGCTCCTGATTGGAGAGGGGCTCGGCAATGTATTCTTTGTCAACTGCGTGTTTGTGAAGCCCGGTGAGATCCTTCTGTGATTAACGGCAATACAAATAAACGTGATTTAGCTCGACTTGACCTTAGTTGTCTTGCGCAACTTTGACCTCTTCCTTTCTAATTTTGGTCTAGGCGATCATAAATATCGATTTGACAAATATCGATTTAGATAGCATTCAAAATGAATGGAACTCTTGTCCACCAATACAAAACCTCTGAAAGAAGGGAAAACTCTCCGTCTTTGAATGCAGCAACCTTGGGAGAACTCCTTAAGATTCACAGGAGCGACAGTAATTAAAACAGCGAAGAGGCAGTTTTCACCCCAACAGAGGAGAAGCCTCTAGGCTACAAATTGCAAGTTTCCACACATGACATTCCCTTCACATACTTGCTGAGGATTTCTATTCCAGAGAGAGAGACGCGTTTCTTTGGAGACAATGTTGAGAATCCCGGAATCATCAAGCTCTTCTCACCCCCTTTGAAGGCCATAGATCTTTCCCCCCCCACTTTTCTTTCTGCTTCCACCGAGAAATTGCTTGAGCTTTTGTTGAGGTAGGATAGTGGTTGCGCATCCCAATGGAACATTACGCAGTAAAGACCAATCAGCGATAGGATTTCGTTTTTGTGTTTTGCGTGAAATACACAGCGGTGATGTGACCATTAAATAGTCATTCAAGATGGTATAATATGCATGAGGCTTGGGGGGTGGTGGGGGGGGGGGGCAAAACCAAAGAGAATACTGAACGCCGCTCAGCATATGCTAATAGCAGCAGTTGAAATCAGAATATGCAATCCAAGACTATTTGTATGCATATTTAAGAAAAAAAAGCTGAATACAAATAGGGTGAGGTGGGGGGTACTGATGTCCCACACAGTGACGGCGCGGATGTGTGGTGGAATTGGTTGTGTGTCTCTATTTCCATGGAGACAAAGACCAATAACATGGCGTCTTCCTTCCATGTCTAAAGCTACCTGGACTTTGAGGAGACATGCAAAAGACTCTGACAATTCATGTCACACCTACTTACGATTTAAAGACGGGTTGTCGAGTTTTTAGTCACAGCCGAGCCTCAAGAGTGAGAGAATCGTGAATTTTGCTGGGTTGCTTTTTACAAGACTGCAACTGGATTCTGTCTGCATTTCTCTGCCGCTCTTCTGACTCTTTCCAAAGTTTCCTCTTTTTGGTTTTGTTGGCGCTCATCTATTGGTTGTTGCCGTCGTCACGTCACCGAAACTGAACGACTTGATCACGTTTGATATTTAAAATGATCTGATCTAAAACAGCCGAGATAACCACCTTTACACAAAACGATCAATATGACGGGAGCGCGCTGTGACTCCAGTAAAGCTCGAAAAACTTTCGTCTGACTTTCAGTTATTAGTGTGAGACTGTGAAAATCATTAGGCGTAAGCCCAGCTTTACCTGCTGAAGATTATCACCTGCAGCTACAACGTAGGAGACTCGGCCGAGCAGCGGCTCCCCATGGAGACTGCCACAGTAAAAACCCAAAACTCAAAGCGACAACAAAACCGATTATATCTTGAGTGCTTCTTCAGAGCAAGGCCCAAGGATTTCTCTTCCTGTGACTCGCAAACAAAAGACATCGACTCTCTGTGACCTCTTGCCGGGAGTTGGACCGCAAGGCCAACTTGCTCTCTATCGTGTGTGTGCAAGTCTTTATCTCAACAGCATTATTTGGATAAAAATAATCCAAGAGCGGGAAAGCGAGAGATAACCTCAGATGTGGGAGAGGAGAGAAAATGGCCTGGCAGCAACCCAAGTGGATCATTGCCTTCTGGTCCACAATGTGATGCGGCGATTGAAGGTGAACGTGATCATTTGGAAATGAACGCAGCTCGGTGGACAGCCGCTCAATCAAGAGCTACGACTGTACCGTGGCAGATAACGGCACGGGGCTTCAAGGCGCAGCTGCCAGCTGTTCCCTGGAACTGATCGACTGGGCTTGTTCTTCGCTCGCTTACACGGCAGGAAGAAACGAAGCGATGATTAAAACACGCCCACTTTGTAACATGGACGCGCGTGCTGTTTCACAGCAATAGTTTGCTTCATTGGTGTGTGGACATTAGCGGATGTCCGACGCGTGGCAATCCAGTGTGGAATAGATGTTTTTAGACGTTGTTTTTATGTTCGTTAAAGTTCAAGTTTTACTTGATACTTGACTTGATTTCCCACCGCACTTGTGCTAGTTCTACTGCCCAGGTTAGCACCAGTTCTTTTTCCACCACCGAAACGAGCTCAAGCTCGAGCTAAGCACAGGTCCGTTTCTTTTTG
This sequence comes from Hippocampus guttulatus, assembly GCF_054856545.1. Taxonomy (NCBI): domain Eukaryota; kingdom Metazoa; phylum Chordata; class Actinopteri; order Syngnathiformes; family Syngnathidae; genus Hippocampus; species Hippocampus guttulatus. Next base: position 19,538,633 of record NC_141265.1, read on the forward strand.
GGGGTGGAAAAGGGGTATAGAGGAATCACAGCAAGAGCCCCACAAATGTAGACAAAATATGAAAATGTTATGGCATACCCAGATTGGTTACGCTCCAGAACTTTGTTTGTTATTCGCTCGATATGGACGGAACCAGATGTCGCCATCGCCGCCGTAAAGATTTACGAGCCGCGTTCTGATTCATGCGTGCACATGATTCACAAGTTCATGTCATTAAATGACAACGTCTTTGTGTTTAATGAAACAGTCAAACTGGCTGTAAAGTCGAAAAAGATCAAAGGCATAAAGTGGCTTTGCTTGCCTTAATTGCTCAGAATGATCTAGAATAAGATCAAAATCATACATCCAAAACGAAATCATTAAACACTCCCTGATTGAAAAATAGAATAACGCTAACTATAAATCGTGTGTGTGACAAATACCATCTTGGAAAAAAAAGACATGAATCATATTTAAATGTGAATGGGGGGTGCGGAGGGAGGGTGACGCTCTTAATAGATGAGTACTCGGGCCACACTGTAAAGAACAAAATGGCAATTGGAAAATGAAAGGTCATAATGTTCCAAAAACAACACTGAAGTCCTGAGAACTGTTGAGGAAGTTTCACAAACAATGAAACCGCTGATGCAACCGAAGGCGCTCAAGTTCTGACACAGTGGTGGGAGGGGCGACTCATGCAGCACTCCAAAGTGCGTCACAAGGTGCCATTTTAGCCATGCCCCCCCAACTACCCCCCCCCCCCCAAAAACGACATTTGCGCAAGCTTTTATAGGTCAAACTGAAAAACAAACAATAAAAATATCCCAAATCTGATGCAAGAGACAGAAAAGTAAAGGCGTTTTATAAATTGTCGTCAAAAATATGTTGAGGGACACATAAAGCCACCTCAGATTCAAATGTTATTATTTTGTGTCATACTGTATATTTAGAAACAAATCTCTGACTATGCTTTACTGATTCTTTCATGAAATCATGTTTTTTCTTGCAATATGACGCCTTTTTAAAAGTCCCCCCCCCCCGCAGCACCATATACATTTACAATAAGGGAGCACTTTACTCTGCCATCGTTTTTCATTGCCATTATATCTGTTTTTCTTTCAAGCGTTGTTGAATGCCCCGTAATGATGCGATGGGCACGTAGCATCCTATATTTGCAAACCTTGGTGCACATGAATCACAGCGCGAGGCATCAACACGCTGTGTAATTCAGATAAATGAGTGCCGTTAATGTCGCAACGCAAGGTGAAAATCCCAGATGCCTGCAAACGAAGGAAAAGAAATGCTCCCAAAGACTACTGTATTTATCTATATTTAAGTCCTAGGCACTGCATTCTTTGGGGGCGTGGGGGTGGGGGCTTTGGTTTGGGGACAGCGGTTGTTCATTTCTGTGCAAATTCCTCCCATCCAAGCCAATTGAGAGTTCGCCCTGCATCATGTGGAGAATGATGATTTCAAATGCGGCGAGCCTGCGTTATAATGGATGCACGGGAGCTCTGGCAAAACACTGATCAATACACTGGAGACACTTGAGAAAATGACTTTGGCTTCCGAGGCTGCGGTCATTTTTCCTCATTTAAATGTGGTCTAAATCTGATGAAGTGGCGCTCGTCACAGATGCGGCGTCCTACTAGACGTCGAGGTCACGTCACCTGCCGTCGGGATGAGTGCCCAAATGTTTCTTCAGGAGAATACAGTTGAAGTCAATTGCCTCTTAAGTCATACATATATAAAAAAAAATCCTTTTAAAAGTTGCATGTGACTTCAGATGTGTGTATAAAGAGCAAGTTCTGCATACCTTGTGAGGCTGAAGATAAAATAAATAAATAAATAAAAAGAAGTAACCATGGGCCTGTGTTGTCCTTGAATTTCCATGCCTCTATTCCAAATGCCAAAACATGACATTTCATCCATTTATCCATCCATTTTCTGAGTCCACTTATCCCCAGCCGTCTTTGGGCGGCAGGTGGGGGACGCCCTCGACTGGTTGCCAGCCAATCGCAGGCCACGCGTAGACAAACATTAGAATGTTGGAAGAAAACCGGAGTACCGGGAGAAAACCCAGACAGGCACGGGGAGAACATGCAAACTCCGCGCAGGAAGGCCGGAGCCTGGAATCGAACCCACAACCTCCGCACTGTGAGGCGAAGGCGCTAACCAGTCAGGCGCCGTGCTGCCCTGACATTCTTTCAAAGTAAGATGAATTCATGATGATTTGGTTCCTGTTTTGGCCCGTAACGTGTCAGAAAATAATAATAATACATTTTATTTATAAGTGCCTTTCAAGACACCCAAGGACACTTTACAATAACAAAAAACACAAACAACACGGTTGAGCAGCGGCAGCCAAAACGCGCCAGCGTTCACTCAACCCAGAAGTCAGAAAATAGGGAACAGTGTTGTTTTCAAAAGTTCAAAGTATTATTTTTAGTCAACACTAATAGAATCATTTGGACAATTTAAAACTAAAAAAAGGCATCCAAACAATTCATAGATTGTCCCAAATAATTCGATTAATTTGATAATCGAGTTGTAGTCTCAACAAATGTTACGGCCACTGCAGTGGAAATCTTATCGTGTGATCGGGTTGTCATTTTTGGTGCACGAAAGAGTTCAAATTTGCAAGATGCAAATCACCTAAACAATATGTCGGAAATTTGACGTTGAAGTTAAGAACAACCCCTTTCTTAATTTGTTTCCACTTTTGAGAATCACAACGCGGGTTCCAAGACGCCGACGCTTTAACCGCCTTCAAATTTGCTGGTCATTGCACCTCAGAGTCGGGCGTCACAAGAAACCACCACCATTAAATCAGACACAAAAAAAAAAAAAAAAAAAAAAGATTTTATTACACAGGCTGGTGATCTGCGCCCGAAAGCACAACCATCAAGGGAAAGAAAATGGCCAAATAAGCAAGAAAGGACGGACAGCGCCGCTTCCAAAAAGCCCCCCCCCCCCCCGCCTCCCCCGAGCGATTGAAACCCGCTCAGAGGACGGATTAAACCGTGTCGCAGGTAGACCCACTGCTCCATCTTCATTTCTATTTCACGACCTTTTTCAGTACCTGTCGGCCTTTGGAAAATTCCAAATGCGGCATGAAGCCCCCCACCTTGAAAGCAAGCGAGCGAGCAGACGATTGTATTCATGCCTCTGCGACACAGACATCATTTCAACCAGATCCAAATGAATGGAATGAGCCAAGCTGCTCTCGCCTCATGTTTGCTCCATTCCGGCAACATCACAAATCATTTAAAAATTAAAATGCCATTACGGGCGTCGCCGGCCCGGCCACCTGCAGGGTTCACACTTCAAACACAGTGTTGTTAATTAGACGCAAAATGGCTCAAAATGCAAAGTAAATCACTGACTCAAATAGGCTTTGCGCAGCTGTCGGCACGCGGCAATATCGCGAGCGGTGGCCTCGGACGCGAAGCTGTTGTTTGGCAGCGTTTCAGTTTTAATAGACTGCAGCAAGTCAACACCTGCAGCCACTCCAGTCAAGAGCGAAAAAAAACCATCTTCCTGCAAGGCAGCCAGCTGACGGCATCACCGCGCAACCCCCCCCCCCCCCCATATCATCATCAGTCATCTTCAAGAAGACAAGCAATCACTCCCAGCACAAACACAATTCCAATGAGGCAGGGACATTGTCTTAAACATGAATAAAAACAGAATGCAAAACACGTTTCATCTATATTCAATTAAATACATTGCAAAGGCAAGATATTTAATACCCAAACTTTAATGTTTTAGCAAATAATCATCTACTTTGAATATTATGGCTGCAACAGGTTGCAAAAAAGATGTGAGACAAAAACATCCATCCATCCATTTTCTAATCCGCTTTTCCTCACGAGGGGCACGGGCATGGTGAAGCCTATCCCAGCTGTCTTTTGGCACCCTAAACCGGTTGCCAGCCAATCGCAGGGCACACAGCAAGGCGAACAACCATCCGCGCTCACACTCACACCTCGGCACAATTTTAAGTGTTCCATGTACCTGCCATGCATGTTTTTGGAATGTGGGAGCAAACCAGAGTATCCGTAGTAAAGCCACGCAGCCACGGGGAGATCATGCAAACTCACTGTGAGGCCGACGCGCTAACCGGTCGATCACTGGGCCACCCCGGACAAAATAAATTCTAATTATGACTTTAACTCCCGTGTTGGTGCAATTCCGACTCACTCACACATTTTCGTTTTGCTGCCGCCGTGCAAAGGGAACTCGGTTATGAAACAATGGCTCCCTGTTCAGGTTTGTTTTCATTGTATTGATTGGCTGCAATCTGCGTAATTAGAAAAGGAGCATGGAAAACAAGGTCACTTCAGCCTTCATTTAGTTTGAAAATTTTGCCTTTGGGCACTCTCCATAATTTTAGCAAGGACAAAATTATCCCAGCCGGAGTCAAGTCTCATTTTTCATATTCCATGTGAAGACTCTGATGTTCTTCCCTGGAGGCGATATGTCCAAGAAGACCAATTAAGGAACGCCAGCGACTGTCAGGCAGGAAACGGAGGCGATCCGACGGCTTGTGTCGTGGCGACTGCCAGGCGGCAGGACAGTCGGCGTGACTTTCGAGACAGTCAATTCATACTTGCATGAAATGGGTGAAAAGTTCCAAATGATGCACTCCACTACCCTCCTGCACCCTCGACTGCACACATTACGGGATTTTGGGAGACAGTGCAACCTCCCGGAGTTGAATGTGTCCGAACTCTGAAAGAATTCAACAAATGCATTCTGAACAAAATATTTCTCCACCCGAACCAAATAATCGATTTATCCACGGCGTCACGCGAGCGTCCGCACATCGTAAATATCAGCCAATGTCATGTACACACACACACACACACACACACACTACAAGTACTAGTCAGAGATTTTTATTTGAGACATTGTACACATTATGGCCTCTGCTGGAAATAATTAGCATCTAGTTTATATACATTGTAAAGTCTGCCTTTGGTAGTACAGTAACCATGACAACCATTCCATCGAGGAAACACGGGCAAAAAATGTGGGGTGATTTGTCCATCTGCTCTGAAAAAAAAATGCGGGGCTGTAGTATTTGTGATGCCACAGTCAGGCGTGACTGATGATCCTTTTTGGAAGCACTTGAAAGCACGTTTAAAGTGGCGTTGACTTGGAAACATTGTCTGCCCGGAGGCATGGCTGCCCGTTTGATTATTCTTTTATCGTCACTGTGATCATTTTTCGGATTACAGATTAGTGCGTAGAGATAACTTGACATCTTCTTTGGCACATACAGGTATAGTGTCGCATTGAGTGCTATTGTTGTTTATTAAAAAAACAAAAAAAAAAACCCCTAATCATTCCTTGCTCTGAAACAGCCATTATTGATGTAATTAATAAGATAAGATAAGATAAGATAACCTTTATTAGTCTCGCAATGGAGAAATTCCCAATTCACAGCAGCAAAGTTATGAAAGGAAGAAGTAGAACAACAAAATATAGGAGCTGTGGTTCAATTACGAACATGTACAACCTTTGACGTTTAATTGCTGAAAAATCAATGAAAGGTCTACTTTCCTTACTACACAGAGAGAGATCCCCTCTTATAAGTGTGGCTAATCCAGTATTTAGTCACTGGAATATCGAGCTCGCCATTAAACCTTAAAGCGTGAATGCACTCTCAGAGAAACTTTCGACCTAGTTGGAGAAAAAAAAAAAGTACCTCAGTACCTCAAATTACAGCCACTGAATGCGCCGGGGTCAATAAATTCCGTAAAATCATCATTGAAATAGGCCAATGCTGTTCAAGTATTTCTATAGATGGGATGTAAGCGTGATCACTGATCAAATGACCTCAAATGACTGCCATTCAATTCTTGAAAACTGCCTTCCATAGCGAAACATTGGTATAATGTTCACTCCTTGAATGAACCTTTCTGTGTAGAATTGCTGCAACACGACACCCAAAAGAAGAAGAAAAAAAATAATCCTAAATGACAGTTGCATATCTTCCACTGCCGCTTGCTGAAAAAGGTCAGTTACATCACACTGCTGAAAGCGCGGATGCATTGTGGGAAGTATTCCCAGCCCCGGTGCACTGTGGACCTTTGAGAAAGGCGTGAGTCACTTACTGCCGAGCACGATGTCCCCCCTTGTCCCGAGAGAACCAATTACATTGTATGTTTGCCCCCAAAGTCTCGGCGTGAAGCACACACACACAAGGAATAAAAATATCAGGTGAGGCGGGGGGCGGGGGAAAGATGGTGCACACTATTGATTGTCTCACTGTTGTGGAAGCCTCCAGGCTGATAGGCTATGCAGCCGTCTTGTTTGCGTTGTGCCGACAGCGAATACAACAATGGTTTTGTTTGAAAACATATTTATACGGCGTTTGAAGGGACGTGCGTACATGTGGTGATTCGTGCCAGATTGGAACGCAAATTATCGGCAACGCACGGACGGTCTTCTATGCGGTAAATTTTTTTCATACGATACCCGTTTGGTTCCCACTATCCCGCGGTGCGAACTCTAATTTGGTCTGACTCGAGACGGTGCAAATTTGAAAGAAGAATGGAACAGGAAGTGACTGTTTTGTATTTCAGCAGAGCCGATTTGCAAAGACAAAGGGACACTGTTCCACTGTGCAGTATAAGGTCTTTGTATGATTGTCAAAGTGTGCTCAGACCTTAAATAAGTGCTTCAAATGCTATAAAGTCAATGCCATGGAGTATTTAAATCGTGCATTCCACTTATTGCGAAAGTGGAAAGGAACGTAACCCACGCCTTGGGGGAGAGGAATGGATTGCTGTATATACCACATACTTTTTTTATACAAAGCTTGAAGTGTGAAAGGGCGCAAATTTTGGAGTATCTTGTAACGTCCAGACATCCATTTTATATCACGCTTGTCCTCATTAGTGTGTGCTGCAGCCTCACTTCCTAGTATAATTCGTGCAGTCTAGGGTGTACTCTGCCTCTTGCTCAAAGTCAGCCTGGATGTGTCCCAAATGAAGACAAGCGCTATGGACAATGACTCAATGAATATTCCATGTCAACCACGTAACGCTCTGGTATTAAAATGATTTCTTGAAACAATTAAACACTATTAAAGTCCCTGTAAAATGTAATCTTAAAGTAAGCCTGCCAACTGCTAGCTCGCAAGCTAACGGACTGCCGTACTGGCGCTCGTCCACAATGTTAGCTCCTAGCTTGGTGTTATGTCGGCGTGTGGGTCGACCTAACAGGCACTCCATGTAAAGTCATCTGTTGCATGACAATTTGAGCATTCACTTCCTGCAGGTTATATACCCAACATGACTTAGGAATTAAAAACACCAAGCTGTTCTGTAACATTTGCGACATCCAAGGAAGATGTTTTTAGGCTAGCTAGCTAATAGTATGCTTTAGCGGTAGAAACTGAGAAAGAGGAAAAAGAGAGTGACAAAAAGAGAGAGAGACAGACAAGTCAATGAAACACTTAAACTTTTATAAAAAAAAAATAGTCGCTAGTCTACTACATGGTCTTCAATCAACTTCAATCAAAATCTGGCAGATGGCAAGCAATCCCTGGTACGCGTGACTGCCACCCAGGTCGTCGTCGGCAATGATTTTTGATCGATGCTTTGGAGCTGGCTGAAAAAGCTCTACGAGGCATGCCGGTCTCGCGCATTATGACAATCTACAAGTCCCTCGTTTCCGTCGACAAGTATTAGTTAATTGGTTTGCAGTTGGAAATATCCAAGTAAACTCAGACCCGCCAGATGAAATGATCGGCGGTCACTGTGTGTCTTAGGGCCTAAATCTTCAATTCCCGGAGCTCTTCAACATGGACAGATGTTCAACTCGCTCTGATTCCTATCAAGGTGTTATTCCACTCAGGTTAAAGTAGCGCGGCAAACCCGCCGGAGGCAGAGCCGTTTGGTCCCACACGGCCTTGAAGGTCAGCCTCTGAAAGGCAACTGATACCCCTGACTGCAGCTCTTTTTGCTTGTCTCCCGTTTGGGCAAATGGCAAGACTCAGGTGATCAATCAAGTGCATCAAAAGGCCAGACAGGATGGAGCCAAAAATTAAAAAGACAACACCGTCCGATTCGATTCTTGAATGATCGAGAGTGACCGGATTTTACTGTACTTTTTGAAATGAAATTCACTGCATACAAAAACACTCACCATCCACGGATTGATTTATTGCTTGTCTTCAAGTCAGCTGGGAGTGCAAAGATACCAAGGGAAGCTCAGTCACTGCTGTGGGAAGTTTTAAAAAGTTTATTTATCTCAAAAATTTCGCAGGGAAAAAAAACAATATTTGAATCTGCCTCCCCGGAGATTTTACAAAAATATTTATGCATTCAAAACATTTTCGAACAGGTTGCCTATTTTATGTGTATGGCAGCATGTACGCAAAGACGTGTGCTTCCATATTCAGAGACTGAATATGCAGTGGGTGGTGAGATGTCAGGTCATTTTTTTGTTCAAACCATTTACAGAATGTTGGGAAAGTTGGAGGGTGATTGAGTGTAATTGAATCAACATTACTCTAGTTCCGTTTTTGGCTCTTGCCATGATTTATGTTCTTCGTTATTCAATTAAGTAGTTCTTGGTGTGTTTAAGTGTATCCACAGTTTGTTCTCCACACGGTATTGTAACTCGCTATTTTCATTCATGTTTTTCCTTGCCTTATGCAAGCGCTTTTTGTTTACCTGGCTTGTTGTCCAGGCTAATTATTTGTCCGCCTTGCGCCTATTTTTGGAAATAAACATTTTGTTAGATCAACTTTTCTGAGTCTAGATTTGTACCGGAACCTTTCGGACGCCCAACAACTGTGACTGTTTTACAACAGCTTTTCGACGTTATGGATGGCGCACGATGAACTAGCTTGCGCAGCGACATAAGAAGACGACTTGGCGTGGCATGACAAGGTGCTCGCAATTGCCATACTTATTGATTTTATTTTGTTTGTTTTAAATCTCTGAATCTACAATCACATATACATCCTGTAATTCTGACTTTACTACTGCTTTGATGTTAGCGATCTTGCGCATTTCAACATTTACACATATCGGAACAGCATCGTAAACCGACGACGCCCTATTTTTTTTCCATATCCGTGATTTCTTATGGGAAACACAAATCCCACACGGAGGTTGACCGCTTTCCCTGAACGTATTTTGTTCTGCCTAAGTGGTTTTGTATTTTTTATTTATTCCACAAATAAATAATTGATCTAATCCTTTTTTGCCATTCACTGTGTAGGAATTAGACCCATTAGTGTGACCGGAAGGATGTTGCAGGATTTATGAGAGTGTAAAGTCCAAAGCCCAAACCCAGCGTTTGATTAAAAAGGAGCGCTATTTCCTGCCGACGGAGGCCGTGTTGCGGTATCGATCCATATGTTAGATAACTACTGGCAATTTGTGTAACGAAGGACTTGGGCTGCCTGTTGTGCTGTAATCACAAGCTTCTTACCGACATGCCATTTCCCGCTGTCAGATGAACACAACTCCGAAATGCGCACAGACAACCACGTCCGGGCGGCTTACTTGAGGTTCCTCGGCATTTGAAGGGCGTTCATCCTACTCCCCCTCGCAAATCTACAATCAATTTGTACTCCCTGCTCCCCTCCCCTGCCCCCACCGCCACTCTTTTTTCTTTCCAATTAACTGCCGTCATTCCCGGCTCGATACGGTTCAGCTTTGGTCGGGCTCGCTCTTTTCCTGAGGTTGTGCACTATCGGGTGTGCTCGGTATCAAATGTCAGCCCGCTTGCCTCGCGAAGAAGAGCAGACGGTCCGTCGCATTTTTCATCCTGGACCGTGGCGATTGCTCTCAATCACCTTTTGTGCTACGTTGGGAAGTGATTCATTCACAGCCTTTACGGAGGTATAAAGTGAAAGTGTGAGTCAGACCTGACCGCAGTACGTTAAGAAAATGATGCGTCTTTTAAAATTGAAAACACATCCTGTTTTTGTGTCAATAACGAGCATATGACATGGGTGTCAAATTCTTTTTTGTCAACTTTGGAGTTATGTCTTGCCTCAGAGGGCCATGATGACAGTGAAACTAAATAAAAGTTTAATGATCTCATCATGTTATTGTACACAAAAAAAATGATGGATCACTAGTTTTGAAATCGATCAACTCTAATATTTTTTTCAATTATTATTCAAGTGAGCGTAAACAGGATGACCAAATTATTGGTAAATCTCAACGTTATTTATTACAGACTGCAATTGTTCATTTCCACACAGATTTTAGCAAAGATCATGACTTAATGAATCACAATTTCAAAGGTGTTGCCATCTCTCCCACCTTGCCGTCGCCATAGATGTGCACGTCACTTTCATTGATCCGGCCCATGTGTGTGTTGATATATGGTCTCAATCTAAGTGCACTCACTGCGGGCCGTTATGGATGTTGGCCGGGAAGGACGTTTACGCCGGCTTGCCTGCGACCCCGCTCCACCCATGTGCCTTACCGCTTGACCGGACTTTTTCCTGCGCACAAAAGAAGAAACCCTGCCATTAAAAATATAACGCAGTTATCAAAGACATACCCTCCCTTTGTCTCCTAATCAAGGGCTGAAGAATGAATAGCTAATGTTACTTCTTGGTGAGTATGCAAATGTATTCCTGACCATCAATCTCGTCTCTGTGGCTGAGTCAGACCAAGAAAACAAAGATTACGTTCTCTGGGAATTAGCATAACTTTAACCTATCGCCGAGGGATGTTTAGCACTCTTTAGACAATATACTGCTTGCCTGTGTTTAGCAATTTCTTGGCATGCCACTCGTCAATCTCTCATTGGAATCTGAGGTATCTTGACTCCCAAGTTTCACCTTTATGTCCGAAGTGGTTTAGTGTGGCAGACTGAGACTGAAATGGGCCCGCCGGTCTACTCAATTTACTTTCTGAGTTAAATAAAGAAACCTAATCAAATGCTAAATCGTATTAAATCACAATTCACCACATGATCTCGAAAACAATTGGCCCTGACATTCGGCTTTGTTTTGAAATGGCTTATAATCTCCAAGTCAGGAAGTGCGTGAATGATTTTGCTCAACAAAAATACAACACTGCAAATTGGATCAAATAATTGCCCGTGATGTTCAAGCAGGGAGACAAAAATATAACATCTCACACTTCTGGCCACCTCCTTCATTCCAAAAACTTTTGGCTGAAGGTTCGTTGTAGACTCGAGCTTTTGAATAGTTTGAGTGTCAATGGTTGTTTTTTTTCTAATGTGGGCACATGCAACCCTAATGAGGACCAACGCCAGATGCCAGTGGATGACTTTATTTGGCTCGAGAGGTTTATGCTACTAATTTTCTTGCTAGTTCTGCCATTAACAGAGGACCCGTGTGGATGGGAATAGATCAGTAGACTGCTGCACTCCCCTCTTGGAGCTATCGGCTCAAGTTTTCGATCAACAGACCCCAATGCCGAGTGTGTATGCCATCGGAAAATGAACTGTTCGAGAACTGAAGTGTCAGCATGTTGAGCCCGTTTCTATTTGGACACGACTGTCTCTGGTGTTAACCGATTGTGCTCTGAACAGGTCGTTTATTGGTCAAGAGGGTCTAATTGGCCACTTCATAGACAAGAAAGCTCAGCTGCTGTCTTGTGGGTGAGTGGGGGTTCGACAACGTTCATATTAGCCAGAGACTTCTACAAGGATGTTCCTCACTTCAGCTTCGGGAATCTGAAAGCGGAAGGAGCCTCTCGGTTACGTTTTGGTGATGAATCTAAATTAAACAGGAGATATAGCCAAATAGTGTCGCTTGTGACATCTTCTGGAGACATTTTAAATAAATACACAAATAGCGTGGGGCCCCATGTGAGGATAAAGCGGTTCGGAAAATGGATGGATGGGTGGATAAATAAATAAAACACAGTTCCCCCGCTTAAAGGAAGTAAGGAACCCATGCATTTTCGAGGAAAAAAAGGCTTCTTCTGATTTTCTCGCTAATGTCTTTCATTCATTGATCGCCCTAACCTCAGCCGACTTGCAAAAACGCTGCATGGAGCCGCAGTCAAATAATGAGGAAAAGACTCCCCGGGGGAGCATGCCCTTCACCCCCTCCTGTTTTTGCTAAGCTCCTGCATCCTGATTGATAGATAATGCTGGCTTAATTCCATGAACGACCCTGCTGAGAAGCAGTAAATACCTCACCAAAACAAAGTTGAAATAGCAGCATCAGTGTCATAGCCCGAAGCTGTGAACACTTATTTGGCTAGTTTCATGACCCAGTTTTTTTAGTTGGTGTGTGTTTTAATCCAATCGCGGTTCACCAGGGCACATCATTTACTCTACACACACAAAGAGGGCGGAAAGACATCACTTTATATAATAGCTGAGATTAAAATGTTTGACTTCCGCGCATCCAAACTAATGGATTGTCTGCTTTGTGATGAGTGATATTTCAAAGGCAGCGTGTATTTTCTTTCCACATTTCATAAGACAACCAGTTGTCTAGTTTCTGTCATCAAGTCCAGTTTCAAACATTTCTCCTGAGGTAGCGGCTCCAATTTCCACTGGTAAGGCACTGGAGCCTGAATAGAAAATGCTCGAGAGCCTGCGAACTTTATTTTGGCTCTCCGGATCACTAAAAGACCATCGTTGTGAAGGAAAAGTTCTGCATGGAGCAAACGGGACAACTAAATCAACGAGATCGCAAAGTACCAAGCCGTGGAATATTTTATAAGTAAGTAGGGAAACCTCGTAATTGCATCTCAAGTGGTCCGGGAACCAATGCAAGTTGGCTAGTATCGGGGTAATATGCATAATGCACTATGCATCCCAGTGCAACCGTGTCATCTGATGGAAGCACTCTGCTCGTCACTGAAAAGTGGCTCCGGATCTCCCATGTGCCAAGTCGTGGGGGGGGGGTCAGAAATAGGCAACTCATGAAAGATTTACTTGTGTGTTTAATTTAACTGCTAAAGGATGGGCAGCGGGTTGCTCTGGCGTACAGCGTGCATTTTTTAATGACACCCCCCCCCCCCCCCGCGCGGCGCCCTATTTTGGTGAACAGGAAGAGATTGATCAGCATAAAAATGACCACGTCTTCATTATCGCCCCGAGGGCAAGTGTCTTTGACCCCGTTAGTCAATTTGGTGGACCGGGCTGAGCCTCAACGGCCAATTTGGTGACAAAAACTTGTCTAGACTTTAGATCAACTCAATGGTGGTCTAAGTTGTGGCACGGGTGGTGTACCGTGATGTTGATGGATTTGATCAAAGCACGCAGGCAGGTTGATGTCATCGTGTTGCATCCATAAATGTGACAAGAGGGTGGGACAGTCCCTCTGAATCATTGTCGAAATCAATTCATTGAACTGTCATCGTCATTTGATTTGATCAAGGCTACTATTAATCTCCTTTGACAAATCAGAGGTTTACCCGCATCCTTGAATGACTGCGCTCCATTTTAGTTTCCACTTTAAGTTATCATTCATATCAAAGACACGGATGACACAAAGATTGCTTATTAATTTAGCGCACCGCCTTGTTGTTTTGCATCCTCTCCGGAGCACATAAATAGCAGACCAAGTCGCAATGAATCTCCATTTTATTTGCCCGAACACCTCATTTTCGACCGGGTTACGCCATCTCTTACTCAAACTCATCTGGAACTATCTTATATGTTCGAATAGTTTTGACCAAACTGTCACAAAGTCCCGAACGTGCGCCCGCTGTGCGAAATCATATATGCCTTTATCACATCTCTGGAGCACATAAAAGGAATGATGTGTGGCATGCCTTACCGGAAGTTTTGAGAGGGGAAAAGTGTGATTCTTGAGTAGGAGCAGATGGAGAAAATACATTTTAAAAAAAACCACCATGTGCGATAATTACATAAATAAATGAAAATCGTCTGCAAAACATTTTTATCTGTTTTGTCTGGTGACGCACAAAGCGGCAGCCGATGCTCCAAAAATGCTTGACCTGTGTCCATTTAATTTAATCTATGCTGCATGTCATATGTAAGCATATTTGACAATAAAGATGACCTTGACCTTAATATAATCACATATGTGAATCGCATTTGACATGCTTTTGTGTGTCAATAAAAGCTCAAGTTCAAAGGGGCAGTTGACTGCTGAGACGACTTCAAAGTAGGAATGAACCCGAAAGAGAGAATCTGCAATTTCATTTCACATCAGCACTAGTTGTTGCGCTCCACGTCCAAACGTGGCTGCTTTCAAAAAGGGATTTAATAAATAATTTTTTTTAAAGGACTAAATGGCCACTGATTGGGGCACAGTGTTCCAAAAGATGCTTCGAACTTTTTGTGATAAAAGTTGAAATGCTGACTGAAGCTCCTCCACTTTTTGATGAGCTTCCAACCTTTTCCTTTGAAAATTGAAATAAAAGATATGGCCAATTTTGCTTTCAAGTGCACTTCAGTGGATTTAAAAGACTATCCATACGCATTATTCCTAACGAGTCTCATTTACACTCATTCTCATTTACAAAGCAAATGTTCCAGTATTATATGTACAACTTTACAGCGGTGTTAAAAAAAGTGTTAGTCCCTTCCTGATTCCTGTATTTCTGCATGTTTCCCATCATCAAGCAAATTTAAATACCGTTTTCCCCGCACTATAAGGCGCGCTTGAAAGCATTCAATTTTCTCAAAAGCGCCTTTGTATTGTATTGTAATCCCTTTAGTTTAGCTCCATCAAGTAGATGCATAACGTAACCGCAGCCACTATTGTAGCTCCTACTCTGTGCGCCTTATAATCCGGTGCACCCTTATAGTTGAAACAGGTTTAAAATAGGCCATTCATTGAAGCTGGGCCTTATACTCCGAAGCGCCTTATAGTGTGGAAAATACGGTGCAAGTCAAAGATAACACAAGTTTACACAAAATGCATTTTTGAGGGGTTTTATTATGAAGAAAACCCCCACAAAATCAAGACTTTTTTGGCATTGCATCTTTCTGCACATGTCTTTGGAGATACTTTGGCCCACCATTCCTGGCAAAATAATTTTAATCAAGACACACCAAAGGCTTTTTGAGCAGCCTTGTAAAGGTTACGCCATTGGTTTTTTATCAGATTCAAGTCCGGACTTTGACTAGACCACTCCAGAACTCTCAGCTTGTTTTTTTAGGCCATATACAGAAGCGGTGCTTTTGATCTTGGAACTCTTAACACAGATGTCATTTTTCCCCAGCCTCCAGTAGCATTCAGCATCAGAATTTTGGATAAGATTTGACACAACGTCGCAATCGCATTCCTCGGGGTTGCCAATGTGAGAAGGACCATGTGCAGATTGGACGGAGCACAGCAGCTTACGACGCAAAAAGATTGTTTGTGAGTGGCAAATAAATCTGCTCCTGGAGGGAAACACTCCTGTGCGAGGAGGTTTAGAGGAATCTGGCTGCAGGATCCAGGCAGGAAAGGGAGAGGCTCCGAAGCTGCAAGGGAGGCAGGCTGAGAACAAAAGGCAGACAGTTCAGAACAAATAGTCTACATTCAAATGGGACTATGCTATCAGCTGGATGCAGTTAAATCGACAAAGGGCATTGTTGATCAGGCAACAATGGAGGAGTGCAATGTCGGCTAAAGCCTGCTGCACACTGCTGAGCAAAAAGTCATTCAGGCCGGCTTCTTCAATCCCTGATCTTCAACTCTCACTGGAGCGGTTCGCAGCCGTGTGTGAAACGGTTGGGATGACAATCAGGACATCCGAATTTGAGATGACGGTCCTCAGTCGGAAAAGGGTGGAGTGCCCTCTCCGGGTCGGGGATGAGATGCTGCCCCAAGGGAAGGAGTTCAAGTCTCTTGGGGTCTTGTTGACGAGTGAGGCGAGGATGGATCGGCAGGCGGATCGGTGCGGCGTCTGCAGTCTTGTAGAATCTGTTGTCAGTCTGTAGTGGCGAAGGGGGAGATGAACCTGAAGGCGAAACCCTCGATTTAGGGGTTGATCTACGTTCCAACCCTCACCGATGTTCACGAGCTATGGGTCGGGACCAACAAATAAGGTCCCGGATACAAGAGACCAAAATGAGTTTCCTCCGCAGGGTGTCCAGGCTCAAGATAAGGTGAGAGGCTCAGCATCCAGGAGGGGCTCAGAGTTGAGCCGCTGCACCTCTGCATTGAGAGGAGTCAGGTGCGGTGCCTCAGGCATCTTATTAGGATGCCTCCAAGACGTCTCCCTCATGAGATAATTTGGGCATGTCCCACTAGGACATACTGGAGAGACTCTTTCTCCCGGCTGGCTTGGGAATGCTTCGGGATCCATCAGGGCAAAGTGGCTTGGAAGAGGGAAGTCTGGGCTTCCCTGCCCTGACGACCCAAACTCGAATTAGCAGAAGAGAATGAGATCGGAGATGAAACCAGATAATCCGGTTTGTGTTCTTTTGCCAAGTGCTTCTCCTTTTTATCAGATGAATGAATGATGAAGAAGAGCAGATCTGTGCTGGTCTCGACCGGTTTTGACGGGAAAATCTCAGTCCGCCCATTCCAAGAGTGAGACAAGACCAAGACTTTTGGGAGTCAAGTCTGCGACAAGACCAAGATCTTCAAAATGTGGTCTACAGACCGGTCTGGAGTGTTACAACATGAATCACTACAAAGCGTTGCCATTTGAAATTCTGACAATTCAGGACATTTTATTTGTAATGCTCCAACAGTCACAATGTTCATCAAAACCTTGATGGGTCACTGCCCCATGCCAAAACCACCTCAAGAGTGCATGAACCGTATTCCTTATGAATCATATTCAAAACAGGTTGGGCCATGTGGCTGAGGTCAGCATTCAAATCGCTTCATGACTGACTGAAATTCGCCAGTTTCTAGATTTCTGTTTCTCCTATTTTTTTTTTCCACTACAGCGATTGTCGTTTTCAACTAAGGCAACTGAATGACAGCTGCCTCAAAATCGCTCGGGTTAGCTCAGGTCAACCCTGTGAAATTATTATTATTTTTTTAGTCTCTCGCAATTCTGCAGTCATTCCCTGAACTCGATATCATTTGAGCCCTCATTTTAATAAACTATTCTTTTCTGCGCTTGTCATGCCGGCGACTTTCTTGTTTAAACTAACAATTATTTTTAGACGGGCGGTTGAGCCTCTTCACTCCCCGCGTTAAGCGCATTCGATGTGACTGCAGCTCCGGCTCGCGCTAATATAATGTCACATTGATCCGTCAGCCAGAGGCCCCTTGGAATCTGGGACGCTTACCCCATCCCAAAGGCATGATTAGTGATTACAATTTGACGCTACATCAGTGCGGCAACTTGTGGCTGCTGCTGGTTGAGCTCGAAAAATCAACGCTGAGGGCTCACCGGTCACTCGATGCAACTGAAACGGCACGAACAACGAGAATAATCCAAACGTTACTCGGTATTTGCATGATAGTAAATGTGGCAACATTGGTGAATTGAATCCCCCCCCCTTCCATCCTTCTGGCTATTCTCTCTGAATGTTTTAAAACATTCGTCGTGTGAGGAAATGGTGGTGACACACATCTCTCATGTGCAATCCGAACAATGCACGTGGGTTGTGTATATGTATATACACACACACACACACACAGACATATATCAGCTGACCTCTCACGCATCGCCGCGCTAATTGTGTCTCCGCCCTCCAAGGAACGAGGAGGATCTGACAGGAACATCCAGAGTGACGGATATAAAGCCACGTGGTGACACGTTTATGCCCCCAGGCAATGTCAACCAACGATCTGTGACATATGAGCCACTTCTGCGATAGATTTTATCGCTTCTTCAACAAAATGGTGGCCAAAAGGCCGCTAGCCTCTAAAAACCATCATTTTATTTATTTTTTGTTCGCTGTGTACTTTGTGGTTGAGCTTCCCCTTGGGAAACATCGTCCCACAAAAATAACTGACTGAATTTTTCAAATATCCTGAAAGAAAACCCCAGCAGTAGTACGTTGACTCTTCCCAAATTGTGGGCATTAAAGACAGTCAAAGCACAATCTCATTTGGAAAGTAATTCAGAAACGTGTTGCTTTGTGAAATTTATATCCGTACATGTTCTGTAGTGCTTCTCCTAATTGAGGTCATGTCCCAGCTGACATTGGGCAAAACTGAAGGGACACAAACAACCCCCCCCCCAAAAAAAAATCCTGATCGTCTTCTATTGAATATGAGGTGTACCTAATGGAATACGCTGATATATAATTATATATATTTGGATGTGTGTACAATAAAAATGATGTAGATATTCCAAGCATAACATGTTTTACTGGATTGTATCAATGTTGATGAAATCATCATTCATTGTAGTCTTCATTGAATATTTTTGTTGCACATTGGAGGAAGCTAGGGTCATAAATGTAGATGCAGCATATACAGTATATTTCTTTTATTTCCATCTGCTTCGGTTAATATAATTTGCTCTATATCCTATTTATGTTGTTGTGTTTTCTTTTCTCTCTCTCTAATTATGCCCATTTCAAATCACCCCTTATCTCAAGTCAGATGTTATTTTCAATTTATTATGGTAACAAGTACACGTTGGCTGTGCTCCACAATGGAACTAAATAATTCATAATTGTAATCGTCATCATCACGCAGATTTTTATGGCATGCAAATGACCCAAAATAAAGGTCAGCCATTTCCGTACATTCGCTGTCAAAAAATGTGGAGCCGTGCAGGACGCGACCACGTACTTTTGAGTGTGCGTAAATGGCATTTGATTCGGCTTGGAAGAAAGCAAACTAACGGTATTAATTCCAGTGTTTAACATTCACTAAACGCCTTAATAAGGCTTTCTGCATGCTGCTGCATTGTCATGGTTGACTGGGACGCTATTTTTAGCCTCGATGTTTTTACATTGCCAGTGAAAATGTCAACCGTGGGACAAAAAAAAAAAAAAAAAAAAACACCCTCCCCAACAAAAGATGAAGGTGTTGTGAATTTGTGTTAAATCTCATTAAAAGTTTCACACGTTGATTGTGAAGATTTCAGAAAGTTTTTTTGAACGTTTTTTTTTGGTTTTTTCCTCATGTGGCTTACTTTGTGTCCAACGTGGCAAGTCGTTTTCTCCCGGAACATATTTAACAGTAGAGTCGCGGCGCTGTCGGAGGAAAGATATTGACACTTTAAAATATTTGTTTGAGTGAAATTTTTGAGACTGTCTATAGTTTATTCGGTCCGTCTTTACGGAGAGCAGGAGGCATCGACACGTCTCAATACGCTCACTCCAAATCAATAGTAGTATCTTGCAACATGTTAAAGCCCTTGTCAAAGGATTTAGTGGGTAATGAGGGCGCTAGCTCCTGGCGGCTCCCAGCGCGCCTTGGCGCGCGGCGTAATGAATTGCGCGAGTCGAGCGGGAGGCCAAGCCATTTACCCCGGCTTGAACGGCAACGGCTGGCCGTGGCGAAAACAGCTCAGGCTCCGGTAATGAGCTGACAGCCGCACTGTTTACACTCTCATTGACGCTCGGGGTGGTCAAGGCTCCACTCCAGTTTGACGGAGTCACTTTTGGCGGGAATGATGCAGGACCCGGTGACTCACCGCAGCCAAGACGGAGATGGACAAAAAGTCCATCTCCTACTGGTTACTTATCATTGTAATTCATATTACAGTAATCGAAAAAAAAATTTGGGGGGGGGGGGTGTAAAAGGTGTGCGGAAATTTTATACAACACAGAGAAATCTGCAATACTTTTGAATGCCGAAGAATCAACATGGCACTATTCCGCAATTCACTGAACGCAAAACACATTTGACGTGTGTCAGAAAAGTTCCAGGATAGCACAGAAACAACTCCATCGACTGGCATGAAACTTTAAATGTGCAACAGATAGAATGGAACACCTAATATGTTGGCGCACAATCGGGGGTGGGGGGGGACCTGCACACTGGAAATAATTTATTATTTGAGCTGAATGGAACCTTCAAAACTCATGTTAGTGCAGCACCATATAAAAAAAAAAATGGAATTGTTTGTGTTGCGCGACGGCGTATGTGTCAACTGTACATGAATAATAAATCCTCTATATGCACATGTGAGTGGCAATTCGGAGAGGAATAAATACATTCTTTATAGATGAACAAGAGCAAGAGCAGTCAGCAGAATTGCATACAGCAAAAAAATAAGAATAATAAATAATAATAATAACAAAACAGACTTTATGGCATGTCCTTAGCACTCATACGCGATATAAAGATGAACTTATGAACCGTTTGGGGACGGAATTCGGTCCGGAAATTGTTTTAGTTCAAAACCATTCGGAGTAACATTCACAACAACAATTTAAAAAAAAAAAAGTCAAATACACCACTAATACTAAAGTATTCCGTGACCTAAGGTAGTACAGTTCATCTGCAAATGAATTTTGGCAAATTGTGACATTTGAGCCCAGCAGCAAGAACAGGAGCAAATCTCAGTTTTGGGTGCAGGGTGCTGAGTCCTTCCTTAATGTGTTCTCTTCCAAGACGGGCTGGTGCGGTGGGTGAATGCCACGCCACAAAAACCCTCCGTGGAATTGCGACGTTAGCTCGCAGCAGTCGTTGTGAAATTCATGTTCGGTCTGATGCAACTTACGATGTTGTCTACAAAAACAGCCACTTTGTCTTTGATTTTATGAGAGCGCACGGAGCAATTATCGTGTCTACGGCGGTTTGTGCATTTGCGCGAGCTCATATGTGGGCACAGGAAGAGAAAACGTTTGTCTTGAAGGGAGGCAATCACGGTTTTGCCTTTAACGAAAAGCATACAAAAGCAATTGATCAAACTGATGACATTTTTGTGAACTGGGAGATTTTATTGGATATTAACTGAACACTGTAAGATTTAAACACTGAACAATTCGTGCGACTTATTTATCTGGCAAGGAGTGGTTAGGAAAATGGTGGCTGCGCTTAGTTTACAAAATGATTGCTGGATAGATGTTCAATCTGGCAGTTATGTGTTTAGAGTGAGACTTTGTCACGGATACTCAAGTCAAAGTCATGTGACGGGCTTACAATCGTTTTCACAGGCACAATCGTGCCGGGTTCATTCAAAATGAGTTCAAATGAAATAAAACCTGAAACTTATAAGACATAAGGCCCTATTTTCATTCCAGTGCAAGTCTAGCGTCAACCAAAATTACAAACACGCTGAATTCGACCACTGCCCCAGCCTGAAAACGACAACACGCTCATTTTTGCAAAAATGTCGGATGAGTCGGGGGCGAGGCAACATGAGAATGCAGTTTCTAAACTGAGCACAGGCGCCATTCTTCCAAAATAGGGCCCTTCATGTTAAAGTAACATTCTATAATGAACTATTATGAATAAGTCTACGTAGCTGCCATGGCCAACGTATTTAAAGTGCTAATGCTAACCGAGGATTGCTAGTGCGACAATAACAACGCTGAAAATGTGTTTGATGACTACATGCCTACGCGCTTTCGTTTCACATCCAGTTATGAATGCGTTTAAGAATGGCACCGCTGCTTGTGAGTGAAGGGCCGTTTTCAGAGAATCCAGGGTTGGGTGGGGATTAACGATGTGAGGTTACATTCTGATCTTGCTAGCACCAAGGCTGCAAACTCCCCCACGATGGCCTTAACTGTGCAGGTTTCAATGAACATCTCGCCATTCTAAACAGTCAGATGATTCTAAAAAGCAGTTACCACTGTTAGCATGAAAACAACGACCTTGAGGCTTCCACTGGTGTGATTTCCAAGAGCCTTTTTGTCCCTCCTCTGTTTTGTGGAGATGGTAAGCCAAGTGATTTCTCAGAGGAGAATAGAACCAGTTTGACCTTAATTTCATGCTGAATAATGCATGAATCTGGGCAAATTTAGGTGATGCAATGGGTGCGCATCTATGAAGGTTTGCAAACTGATGCTGCACTAAATTGGGACTTTATTTTTATTTTTTGCCTTGCTTGAGTAGCCTTTTCAACACACATTAGTTGATATTCAGTAGCGTCGGTCAAATGCAATTGAAGTGTTTAACGTTGTTAAATATTCAGGGCGCATACGGGGGTGATTATGACTGCAACTTAGAGCGTGCTGTGCGCGTGTGTCAATAAGTTTTCGCCAACATTCACAACCCACTGGGTGAAGTCTTGTGATGGGACTTTCTGGAACGGTCCGAAATGTGAGACTCTGGTTCATAGGCCCAATTGCTGGGCTACTGTTATTGATCAAGTGCGCCGTTAATGACATTGCGCCCAACATCTTCCCAACATTTGGTCCAAAATGCACAGACGAGTGCACTAATCACCACTTAAAAAGCGAGGTCTCTGCTCGTTGGAGCGTTTCCA
Organism: Hippocampus guttulatus; assembly: GCF_054856545.1. Lineage (NCBI taxonomy): Eukaryota > Metazoa > Chordata > Actinopteri > Syngnathiformes > Syngnathidae > Hippocampus > Hippocampus guttulatus. The sequence goes on from NC_141265.1 coordinate 19,560,844, forward strand.
CAGCCCTTGCTAATTAAATGACTCACAGAGATGACATTTTATTGACGCTATGGTAGGTAATTAGTGTAAATGTAATTTAAGTAGGTTCTTACATGAAATCCAAAAGAAGGATTTGCTAGATTCATTAGAACATGAATTATTTCGACAATAGGTGAAAATAATTTTAAGTCCCAATTAACTATGCATTGTAGATCATTTGAGAAAGAGTTTTAGCATTTTTTTTTTGTAATTTTTTTTTTCCATGACTACTTTTTTACTCTGGGATTTCTCACCGTCATTTGGTCAAAATAGACATTTTTCAACCTATGTGGCTGAACCGTATACAGAAAGGGGTAATGTTAACCTCTGTTGAGATCTTGACTGATTAAGTTCTTTGGGTTTCACAGGGCTAAAATAAAAAAATGAATCGAACATCAACAACATGGAGCAAATTGAACCGGGTAGCGTTAACGATTATGGTAATAGTTTCAGAGAAGCAAGATCTTCCCCCCATCAGTTGCCTTATTTACGAGAATTGCTTGATGTTGCCGTTAATCCGAAGACAACATGAGTAAAGTGTAGGATTTCAGATATCAGTGGCTAATTTTGCGCTTTTTATATCCTGCTTCAACGTTAGCAAATCTCTGGTAAGATCCTTTATTTTGAGAACATAAACGTCGAGACAACGCTCGCTAACTTTTCAACAACAATATGTGTCAGGTGATTTTTAGGACACCACCATGCCGAAGGAAAAAACAACCAATCAGTGACAGACGCCCAGACTGACACGGCCTCATTCATTGTCGTGCACTTGTAGGCAAACACCTGTTACATTGGGCTGGAGGAGCTTTGCTGAAACTGTTGCAGAATATCCACCTCCGGTTAGAACCAAAAGTTAAAAAGAGGGAATTAATCTGATTCTCAGGCAAAACACACAGGCATGTCTCCCCTCCAATCAATCTTGTCCCCCCCCCCCCCCCCACTCCCCCCAGCCTTTGAACCACTTGGATCAGAGGGTGCCCGCAATGAATTCCGAAATCCCTGACCAAGAAACTGCCTCGGCTCTGCGCGAACATCAAAACGAGCTTCTTTCTTCCGTTAACCGCCAACTGTTACAGATTATTGGGAAGAAACGAGTGGAAAATAGATGCCAGGATGGATGATTCACTGTGTGTTTATTAATCCCTGCCTCCCTCATCCCCCACACTTCCTTTCTTCCTTCTCTGGAAGTTTTGCTTGCACCTGCACTGCAGTACCAGCAAATTGCGAGCAAACACTAAAATTTGCATGGTGCCTTGCCGGGTGCAATTATTTAAAAGGTTGCAACTCTCGGGAGTTATAGTTAATGTTGGTGAAATGAAATGTGCTATACATGCGGCACGTACAAAGGGAGGGGAAAAAAAGGCAAGCTGTGTCGAGTCGTAGTGTGAAAATGAGCTTCTCGGTTGCTAAACAAAGCTCATAGTCAGATGTCACACTCACAATGTGATTAATTGCCCAAAGCCGCACTTGACGTCTGAATATCTAATGACTGTTATTGTCTCTCATTCAAATGATGAATGTCATTGCCGATGTAGATTAGGGTGGGGAAACAGAGTCACCGTATGATGTGACAATGCTCATGCCATCATATTAAAATTCAGCCATTTTGACATACCGGCTTGGGCATGCTTGACATTATTTTGCCGGTCCGTCCTCCTTCCGCGAATTGGGTACCCTTTTGTCATCATTCCTCTGTCCTTATTCATCCATCCATCCATCCATTTTCCGAACCGCTTGATCCTCACTAGGGTCGCGGGGGGTGCTGGAGCCTATCCCAGCTGTCTTCGGGCAGTAGGCGGGGGACACCCTGAATCGGTTGCCAGCCAATCGCAGGGCACACAGAGACGAACAACCATCCACGCTCACATTCACACCTAGGGGCAATTTAGAGCGTTCAATCAGCCTGCCATGCATGTTTTTTGGAATGTGGGAGGAAACCGGAGTACCCGGAGAAAACCCACGCAGGCCCGGGGAGAATATGCAAACTCCACACAGGGAGGCCGGAGCTGGAATTGAACCCGGTACCTCTGCACTGTGAAGTCGACGTGCTAACCACTGGACTACCGGGCCGCCCCTTATTCATATAATCATCATACAATATGGCGGATGGGCTGACATATCGCTCCAACCCGGTTCAACAATTGTCCGCTACTGAATTGAAAAGAAAAATAATATTTATATTCATTTTAGATTTCCAAAGCATTTATGGCTCCCATGGAATCTTGTATTCAACGGTTCAAATTCCTCTTTAATTGTTGACACGACTGTAATTTGTCCTTTCTCATTTGCCGTACAGTGATGTCACATGACAATCTAAGCTATATAATGTCGGAATCTAAACGTCGCCTAATGTGCCAAAACTGCGATTGATGCGACCAAATTTATGTTGACACTTACACACTTACTTTACTTCATGCTCACATCAACCTCTGAAAATATTAGAATGATAGTGTCAAGTTTTGCGTGATGGTGGAATAGAGGACCCCAAAAAGCAAGGGAGGCAGGGAGGAGCAGGGTGGAGTGACCAAGATGTATTTAACAAAAATGCACGCAGGACTACACAGGAGAAACTAACTCAAAACCTCAAACAAAGTCCTGAAAACCACAAGAAAACAAACAACAAACAAACGCGCACAGAGACACACACATACACACACACACAATGATCCGACACACCGACTGGTCGGGCAGAGATTCCTTTTAACCAAACACTAACTAATAACACAATGGCCAACACGTGTGCCACTGCAGGAGGAACCCTACAGTGCCACCTGTTGGTCACAAACAGAACTACCCTAACAAATAGCCCAAATACGAGGGATTTTCGGGTGCTTTCCTCTTCATAGAAGTGCTCACTACAAAGCTGCTGTCACTTCAGAAGAGAAACGCGTCGCCCATAAAATACAAAACACATGACAGGTCTTGCAACGTTACACAATGCCAAACTTTGAAAAATGCGCAGGACTCTTGCACGTCAACATTGACGTATTCATCGCGTCTACTCAGCACTGTTCACATTCTCCAAAAGGCCAAACCTGCAAAAAACTTTCCGACAAACCTCAATTCTCCAGCTGGCCCTCGGAGTGATCGTGTGCCAAAACGTATTTCAGATGTTTTTGAAGCGGGTTGAACAAGCTATTTTATCCAAAGACAGTCATGACTGTCCCAAGACGAAAACATTCATCGGCAGATTTGATTAGCTGGTGAAGACTCATTACAAAAGGCGATCGAGCCGCAGCGTCTAAGCGCCAGACATTAGCCGCTAATTGCCGAGCGAGTGGCTGTGAAGCGATACACCGTGTATCGGCCCGTTGCAAACCTCTCGGATTCTGTTTTTTAATCACATCTGCACACCGGTGGGCCATTCGGCGGCGGATCACATTGCAGCGCTCAAGCCGTGCGTCGGGGACGCACGCGGCGCGTGGGATATTCCATCAGGAAAATTGTCCCTCCCCCTGCTGTCGGGTTTACCGTAACAGCTTGCGAGTCGATGACCTGCCAGATGTTTGTAATCTCACGAGAGGCTTGTGACTCAGATAAAGGGAACATAGGAGGGGATTATAAAATGCCGACAGTTTCCCTGGATCCCGTTCTAATCGCCGATACATGGCAATTGTCCTCTTCTACCCCCTGTCGCTGGCTACTTGAATGTTACGTAAGCGTCAGTTGCGCAACGTTTCGACGTATTTCTCTATGACAGTGGTTCTTAACCTGGGTTCGATCGAACCCCGGGGGTTCGGCGAGTCGGTCTCGGGTTCGATGGAGCCTCTGTCTGCCATCGAGGGTAAGACACACGCGACTCAACATGTTAATTAATTATGACGCGCCCGCTTGGCCAGATGATGGCTGCAGATGATCACATGACATTGCTTTGTCCAATCAGTGCTGTGGGAAATTTAGGTCGATTCGTCGTCAACGTGTGACTGTCGTGATAGTACATCGTTCAATTAAAAAAATATATCCTTATCCCTTGAAATTTTATTCACTTTTTTTCTGTTTTTAATAAATGTGTTTTTTTTTTAAATATCTTGAATTTGTAAAAAATATATATACTTATTTTTCACTCATAAAGGGTCCGGTGAATGTGCATATTAACTGGTTGGGTTCGGTACCTCTAAAAAGGTTAAGAACCACTGCTCTATGACTTACTTGGGTGTAAAATGGGTGTAAAAAATGTTGGCACTAATGAAAGGAACACCTGCTGTACGGGTAAAAAACGAAAATGCCACATATTGTGCAGCGTCTTCATTTACTCGTATTTGGCAGGACGTTGAGCGGGCCTGTTTTAAGGGCAAACAACAGGTGTAATGGCTACAGGTCTAGCAAAATAAATTGGAATGTTAGGAAAAGTTGATTTATTCCACTCGTTTGATTCAAAGAAGGCAAAGGTCCAAATCACTCCTAATCATGTTAGTGTGATTAAATTGGTTGAAAACGGAGCCCACATGCAAGCACACGTCTTACTCTACATTACTGTGGCCCTGTCGTGAAAGTATGCTAGCGTGGGTTGTTTGGGAGTTATTTTAAATGATGAGCAAATGGGTAAGAAAAATTCGATTGCTTTTTTTCATCCGGTGAACATACAACCGGCCATTCCTTCTTCTTCTGGCTTCACAGTCATAACTTACGAGTGAGTTGATTCAGGGGACTATTTGAGTGAAAAACGAGTGCGCAGTTTGGGTTAAAATGAATCCCGGAATCTGTCACGTATTGACGAGTGAGCAGTAAGACAGTCCGCCGTTGGCAAGGCAACAGTTGGTCACTGGCGGTGGAGAAGTAGATTGAAAGAAAATTCCTCGTGAAAGAAGCAGAAGTAATTATGACAAACACTGATTACCGTACAATATTTAAACACTTTTTTTTTTTTTTTTTTCAGTTCAATGTCACTCTAAAGCTGTGACATGTTACGGTGAATTCAAACTCCATATTTCTTGACAACTTTGCACCGGAACATGTTACCCTCCATTAGAGAGCAAAAATTGGAGCCATGGCAGTCTAAAGAATTGGATCTCGGCCCCACTAAGACCCAGAGGTAATTGCGCAAATATTGGCTTGCCAAGCACTGCCAGTTAAGAGCATGTTGTGCTTTTGAAGATGACTTTGCTGGTCTGTGGAGAGTACATTCATGCAACATGTCCCTCTGCTTTCCGCAGTTTCGTCCAACGTATTTTGTATCATGGCTGCATGTAATGAAGTAACTCACACTGAACACACTTTCGGTTTAGGGCTTACTTGTAGGATGAGGGATTTGGGTGCAGAAAGCGGTTTACCGTTATCGCAAATGTAATTTACGGTTTGGTTGGACTGTGCGTTACTGTTTGTGTTAAAGAGGTTCCGGTAAGTTTGGCCTCGGGGATTTTGTTTGTTTTAGGGATAGCTTTATTGTCATCATACCTTAAGGCGCAACGAAATGGAACGGACACAACCTGTTCAAGAGACATGAGCAAGGGGGAGTGGACCAAAAAAAAAAAAAACAGCCTCAAAAAATGATGATGAGTCATTAAATATGAAGCAAACATATTTTCAATCAAGCGATATGACAATACATTGATCTCCAAATGCAATTGGAGGGTTACTAACATCAAGTCTGTTGCTATTGCTTGTCTCCGTGTAGAACGCCACCCCAGCATTCCAAGAGATTCTTCAAATATGTCGCCTCTGCTCAGCATATCAAAAGAACTAATACCGGACAGCGATCCAACTTCCCCGGGAACATCTGGCATCACGGGTGGGATGGGCTTGAGCGAGGTTGATCCCTCCAATAGGAATACTGAAGTAGACCGAGTTGGTTGAATCATCACGCTTTCTGACAGTGAAGATGAGAAGAGATGGCGTGACATTTAATGGACCAGAGACTGACTGATCGACCCTCGCAGCGTAGGCAGCCACTACGATAATTGCTTTGATGAAGCGGTGGCAGGGTTGCGTGTGGAAATATTTTGACAGCACGGAGGCACACAGGAAGCGTAGCATAAACAGGATATGGCAGGAATTCCCACCAAAGATCTTGCAAATTCAACTTTCCGTAAAAAAAAAAAAGATTTGATGTGGCTTGACAAATATAAAGTGCTTGTTTGTTTGACTTTTGAGAAGTGTTTTATCAGTACCTTATAAAGCAGTGGTCCCCAACCACCGGTACCGGGCCATGGCCTGCAGGAGCCTATCCCAGCTGTCTTCGGGCAGTAGGCGGGGTCACACCTAAAGACAATTTAGAACGTTCGCTTAATCTGCAGCGCATGTTTTTGGAATGCGGGAGGAAACTAGAGTACCCGCAGAAAACCCACGCAGGCGCGCGGGGAGAACATCGACACCGAACCCTTCACCCCTCCACCGTGCCACCCGTGTCTCGATATGTTTCATCAAAAATAAGCATGAAGTCAAACGTCAAAGTGAAATATTTTAGGCCTGTTTTACACCGTTGATTCATCAAAAGCTAATGAGAACGGCAGCAAACGAGGTCATAAAATAAACGTTCATAATAACAAATTTGTCCTCCATGTGTTGCATCAGAGAGGATTATGTGCTCAGACCACCGTTTTTCTCTTTTTTTAAATTCATTCTTTTTTCTTTTTTTTTAATCCAGTAATAATACGTACGTCTGTGAGTCATGCTTTTTCATGGCCCATGTTTGGGATGCGGGGAAGATTACCCGACTCCGCGTGCCTGCTTGGTCTTTTGAGGATAATCAAACATCAGCAACGGTCATTGCGTGAGTGAACACGTAACTGCGGCGATGTGGTGGGGCCCCGCTTTATTAAAGCCGCGGGCTCGCGAGCGCCGCAGGGAGCGTTTGTTTACGGCTAGCTTTGTTCTTTTTAATCATGTCCAATTGGATCATTAGATGAAGCCATTTGCACAAATGCGCTCGCGAGGTGGACCAGAGCAAAATCCGATTGGCTATCAGCCTAATCCGTTGCGGAAGCTCTGCGGCTTCTCGTTTCAAAGGGACTCCGTCCCTCGGCGGAGGAGTGGCTGTGAACATATGTACAAGCATTCATTTGGGTGAATCGGGATCGGGAACAAATTGCCATTCTGTATTCACAAATCCTACAGGATTGGGAAAAATAATGAGTGGCTCAGTCCTCATAAATGGAACACGAGATTATCCGCCCCCCCCCCCCTCCAACGTCTGTATCTCACCGCTCACCTCATGTCTGCCCTGAACCTCAATAGCATCGCACTGTGTCAAATTCTGCTTCCCCGCCACGCAACGCCAACTTTGAATTGGCTCAGCTCATCTCGATATGGAAAATTGCTAGCCCACTTCACAAAGCTCTGTCAAAAAAAAAATGATGGTGTTGAAGTGTTGTAAGGGTTCGTTTTTACAACTCGACATGTCGCTGTTGGTCACATTAAGATTAGGGAGATTAATTTCATTTGAGCATAGCAAAAAAAAACGGATGCAGCAAAGAGAAACTTAGGACTGTAATACGGCGGTGTCCTGCGCAAATGTGGCGATGGCACACCCCAATAAGGGCACCACGATGGTTCACGTCACCCATCTGGTATTGGCTTGGCATGCTTCGAAGTTGTACAAATCGAAACCTGCTTTTTCCAGCCGGAGATCATCAACGGATGCTGAGCTGAGTTGCTTCGAGACTCTGCGTGCTTTGTTTGTCTTGTGAGGATAATCAAACATCAACAATGATCAGCGCCGAAGTAACTGCGGAAGTTAGTGAGGGGAACAAGAAACAAATCAACGAAAATATCCCAAGTATTGATTGTTGCATTTGGGAACTCGAGTGTCTGTTCAGAGCTCCCCGCAAGACAGTAAAATCAAGTGCTTTGGTTTCTACGATCCGGCCATCAAGGAAATTATGATTATGTCGTTTTGAATGAGCCGTAGAGTTTTTTTTGTTTTTTTTTTTAGCAAAGGATCAGCTTCGTAATGAATCAGCTAACTGATCATTAAAAAGTGATTTATCACGTCTTGTAACAGTTTGGAATCGTTCTTATCTCAATTGAGGCAAATTTGACTGCACGATGTGGCTGCTTCTCAAATAGTGCCGTTTGCTGTGAGAGTATTTAGCAACGGGAGGTCGAACTTCTTGTGTTGCCTCATCCAACTCTGACCGCTCAGAATATTCCAGAGAGGTTCGCCAATCTTCTTGAAACAGTAAGAAATCATTGATGGTTCCATTTTCTTCATAGGCGGTCGAGAAAAGTGGCGGTGGTAGCTGAAGTGTCCCATTTTATCTTTCAAAAAAAATCTTCTTAAAGGGTTGTTTAGGATTAAGGTAGTGTTTGGGTTATCGCTAATTTAGCTCGTCTAAATTTGAAAGATTTTTAAGGGCAGGGGAGGAAGGGTTTCCTCTTTGTCGGGGGGCCACGTTATCTTTCCTGACGAGCCAGTGCAAAGCGATAAAAAGTTCAAAGTTGGATCTTTTCGTGTGTGCTGCTATTTTGTCCACATTTCCAAACGTGTGCAAAATCCAAGCATGAACCAGGGCATGGTGTAGCATTTCGCTGCCAAAATTTGAGACAATATCTGCCATGACCCGTTGTGACTCAAATCTGAAATTTCGGATTCCGCGTTTGCTTTTAGCCACCACTTTGCTCCTTTATTCCAGTCATCAGTGATTCCCGCACAACCCAAACTTAAACATCCAATAAATGGAATAAATAATTAACTGTCAAGATAAGGTAAACTGTCTCCAGTGACGTGTATGTTTGCTGTAGTCTTGAGTCTCGATGTTTTTTTTTTATTTTTTTTTATTCTAACCTTAATGTACCCTTAGAGAGGCAAATTCTGGGAGATCACAGTTTGGTTCCCATGACTGGCAGCATGAGTCAGGCTCGCGAAAGTGTAAACTTGCTCTTGCTGCATTTTTAGCTCACAAGAGCAAGACCATTAACCTCAAATGCTCCACTGGAGCCTCACACTGCCAAACTGATCAAACTGCGGTTTGTACGGGGGCAGCTTCCAGCTGTGGAACTGGGAATACGGGTTGGAATTTTCCCACACACCCCCCGCTGCGAAACGATGAAACCAAACAGCCCCTTTTACCTCCGTTGCTGGCCTTTATTTAGATTTCCTGCCAAGACAAATATCCATCCTGCATGCAGAAGCACACTCCCGCCCTGTACGGTTTAACTCGCTTGTCAAATGTAAAAGCAGAAATAAGCACAACAGCAAATTCCAAGCAACATTTCCACACGAAGAATAAAGGGGGTCATATGTTAAAACGGGGGCGGCCCCATGGTCTAGCTGTTAGCGCGTCAACCTCACAGTGCAGAGGTGCGGGGTTTGATTCTGCCCGCAGCCTCCCTGTGTGGAATTTGCATGTTCTTCCCCGGCCTACGTGGGTTTTCTCCGGGTACTCTGGTTTCCTCCCACATTCCAAAAACATGCACGACAGGCTTATTGAACACTCCAAATTGTCCCTAGGTGTGAGTGTGAGTGCGGAAGGTTGTTTGTGTCTGTGTGCCTTGTGATTGGCTGGCAACCGGTTCAGGGTGTCCCCCGCCTACTGCCCGAAGATGGCTGGGATGGTCTCCAGCACCCCCTGCGACCCTTGTGAGGATAAAGCGGATCGAGAAATGGATGGATGGATGTTAAAACAGACTGATGATGTACTTGGCAGAACTGCGTAAGCGTTCGTCTAAACCGCTCAAACCATTCAGCATCCCTTCGGAGCTGCAGCCGAAACAAAAACGTCGGGCCCATCAGACAACATTTAGGCTGCAGCTTTGATTCAAACTTACCTCTTGCTGTCGAAATTATATTTCCCTAAAATGTGGGCATTCTCAAAAACATGAACGCACAGATGGTAACACCAAAAGAAACCGATTCAAACATAGTAACGGTTGAGAGACGCAAGGAAATGAAAAAAAAAAAAGTTTGAATGTTAAAGTAAAGTAACCATGTGTTCTTGTGACTTCTCGTAAGAGATATGAGTGACAAATCCATTTTCTTGCCAAATATTATTCCTGCTTGGCCAACCGCTCATTACTTTTGAGTCCAAGTGTCTCTCGGTCTCAAATTCACAGAGCTTACGATTGCACGTATGCTTAGGAAGAAATATTTTCTTCAAGACTGTGGTTATTTGAGTGCGACTTATGCAAGTGGGTCAAGCCAGGGAAATTGATGCGGTCGGCAATCCTGACAGATTTAATAATTGCATTTTATGTAAGATGTCAGTGCAGCTCGTGCAGGGATATAACATGGTGAGCTCGACTGTTTTAACAAGCTGTGGAATCATTTTGACTCTCACAAGTGACACCTAATTACTTCGATCCAGCCGGACTGGAACTGCTTACGCCTCGTCAGTGTCCTTCAGTGGAAGGATAGTTACGTTCGATTGGGGAGGGGCCTTGGCTCAATAATATCCTCTCAGCTTTACATCAGCATTCTTTCTTTTACATATTAATTGAGGACAATGGAACACACACTCCAGGGGGCCACTTTACGGAATGGGGGCTGCCCTTCGAATCCAAACTGTGCATGATGAAGAAGAGATCTTTATTTATGCAAAGGCTGGCGACAGAAACATGTTGATGGGCAAGAAAAAAAAACATGTACTGTATATTTATGTATAAACGTATATATATATATATATATATATATATATATGTATATATAATGTCCATCATTGTTTAATTGTTGTCATGACGACAAAGGAATGTGCTTCACATAAGCAGTTTTTATTTGTGTGTTCTTTAATTATTAGTTCTGATCAATAATTTAGTGCAATGGCAAAAAAATAAAAATAAATAAATAAAAAAGGACGAATAAGCCTTCCTAAGTTTCAAAGCATGTGTTTTTCTATCCAGGTGTGTATTTGCTGCATGCCACGATGCCCTGCAGGGGTGTATTTTGTTGGATGTATGCTTTAATATATATTTATTTTTTTTATTTATTTTTCAACAGTTATCTGTGCTCTTTTTTTCCCCTTGAATTTACGCGTCAATTCTCACTCTATTTGAGCTGTCGCATTCATTTTATTCATTCAAGAGGGAATTATTTATTTATTTTATGGTGCCTGATGCATGCAAAGAATCCAAAATGCTACTCCACTTTCTTATGGTGCCTGTAGCGTGTGAATTCAGGGTCATGAGAAGTTTAATAATTTAAACCAGATGCGATAAGCGATGCGGCACCGTTTGCTACCCGAATAACTATTTGTAATGAGATGCTAAATTCTACGATGCCGCCCGAGGCGGGAGCCACTCACGCCTTCTAAATATGCTGTGCGGATGCTGACCTTGTTTCGAATTAGCATGCAAATCAATGATTTGTGTCAGACACCCAGTGGACCCGTCATTGATACAAACCATTCACTCAAATTATTCACAGTGGATCATAACGGCATTAACTTTGACATGCAATGGCATGCGTTCCATTTAAGTATACTAATACTGTATTTCTTCATAAAAATGGCAGGAAGCCTTTTATTCACCTGATAACAGTCTGAGGCATCTCGTAAGGGGAAGGCTTCTATTAGACGTGATCTTTATTTGTATGAACACATGTAAAGTACCGTATTTTTCCGCACTGTAAGGCGCTACGGAGTATAAGGCGCACTTTCAATGAATGGCCTATTTTAAACCTGTTTTTATACATAGGGCGCGTTATAAGGCGCATAGAATAGAAGCTACAATAGTGGCTGCGGTTGTGTTATGCATCCACTAGACGGAGCTACGCTAAAAGGAATACAATACAATACAGTTTTATTTATAGAGAGCCGTCACAACCTCTGCAGCTGTAACAAAGCGCTTGACAGAACATTTAAAATACTATGTCCAAGAAATCAGAATATTGATCCATATATAAGGTGCATCGGATTATAAGGTGCACTGTCAAGTGCTTTTCGGTGCGCCTTATAGGGCAGAAAATACGATAACGACATTGAATGATATTCAACCTAATTAAGGGACAGTGGCATCGGACTACCAAGCATGACTTAAGGTAATGGTAAAATGGTGGAATGGAGTTGCCGTCAAAAACTTAACAAGAACACGCTGACAAAACAATCTACGAAATAAGAACTTTTATTCATAATATATTCATACTTGTACACAAGTAAAATAAAATGCATATCTATGATTCCGTTGCAATAAACAAATTGACAGCATTCTTTTTTGGCAAATGCTACCCATATATTCTTTCTCTCATAAAAATAAAAAGAAAGATGGGGGAAGATAAAACAACATTTTTTTTAACATAAACATAACATTACTCGACAGATGCATCACTTTCAATAAATAATGGGGGGGAGGGCAGGGGTTCCTTAGTTTTCATAAAATGGACCCAACATTCGTCGTGTGCTTACTGTGTCGTATAGCTTGTCCTTTTTTTTTCTTTTGGTGGACTCTTGAAGCAGGAGAAGCTTTGAATGGCGGGGGTGGGGGGGGGGGGGGAGTCTCCAAAATGTAGCTTTGACACATACAGTTCAGTACATAGAGAACAAACGATTTTGGGCACCGATTCATTATTTACATCAAATCTGTTGTGTTCTGTAAAGGCATCCATTTTGTTTTCCCGCACTCTGTCTTCATCCTCTGTTCTCGGGCGAATGTAGCAACTCACTTTTTCAGTCACTGCCTGTTGTCTATGCCTCTGCATCCTCTCTTATCATTGTCACCAGCATCCGCAATCTTCAGTCCTGCATTTGGAATCACATCAGGAGTCCTAAGACATGGCTAGAGAGATCCAGATTGTGGGAATGAGGAGAAAGCGCAGCACTTCCAGCGTAGCGCCCCGGCCTTTAATGCAGTGGGTGTCTGATCGCGGCTTTTTGGAGCATTTCTTTTTCTTTTTACTTGAGGTTGTTGAAGATTCTAGACTGTCAATAAGGTTTGGGTTCATATTTTCCAGAGGCTTGTCCAGGGTGTTGGATAAGGTTCCAAGAGGCCCGTCGTTCTGCTTGTTCTGGGTGTCATTTTTTGTTCTTTCCGGATCCTTAAATTTCGTCTTGGACATGTTCTCCTTTTCCTTCAAGGGGTTGTGAGTAATTTGGCGACTCTTGCCAGACAGGATGGACGACTTGTCGTTGTCGCCGAGACAACACCTTGGAATCGTGTCCCCTTGAGGATTTTCAGTGGAGGGGAACTTGCCGGACTGGGCCTTGGAGGTGTAGAGATTGGTCTGGATTTGAGGCGTTTCCACACATCCCTCCAAGTCTTCGCTCTTGAGTCGTTTCAGGTCTTTCCCCGCCAGGAATTCCGGAACGTCGCACTCCAACTCCGAGCTGGAACCCTTGAAACGTTTGAACCACTCCCACAAGGTCCTGGCCCGACAGTCGCAAATCCACTGGTTCCCATTTAAGCGCAAGTACTGGAGGGTGCTCAGCGGATCCATCGTTTCCCCCGTCAAGACGGTGAGGTTGTTGAAAAACAAAAACAGGGATTTCAGCTTGGCCAGATCAGCAAAAGCCCGGGGTTGGACGAAAATGACGCGGTTCTGGTGTAGTAGCAGGCGGTCGAGATTGATCAAACCACGGAACATATTGTCAGTCACGATCTTGATCTTGTTGTTGTGCAGGTAGAGATACGTAAGGTTGGCAAGGTCCACAAAAGTGTCGTCATGCAAGGTTAAAATGTTATTATCCTGCAAGTAAAGGTACTGTAGGGAGAACATTCCTCGGAAAACCCCCACGGGCAGCTCAGACAGGCCGCACCTGTGCAGGTGGAGGGTGTGCAGCTTGGTTAAACCTCGGAAGGCCGTCGGGCTGATGGTGCGAAGGTTGCCATTGTCCCCTATGTCCAGTTCCTCCAGTTTCTCCAAGCCGTAGAAGGCACCGGCCTCGATGTGGCTAATGTTGTTCGAGTAGAGCCACAGGACGGTGAGATTTTGGCAAGAGCTGAAGCTGGTGGATCTCACAACCGTCAGCTTGTTACTCTGGAGGAAGATTCGCTGGCTCCGCACGGGAATCTCGGTCGGGATGGAAAACAGTCCCTGTTGCTGGCACGCCACGGTGGGCCGCGGCTCGCTGTAGCACACGCACTTAGCGGGGCAGCTGTCGCTTTGAGGTGCAAAGTTCAGCCACATGATCAGGACCAGGAACCGCCCCCCTGAAAAGACAGCAAGACACAGCGGACGTATTAGCAACCGGCAGTTTTGCCCGTGTTTCACTGGATATACGCAACATTTTGAAGAACACTGCTCAAGTCACAATGCCGACATCGTACAAACCA